>NC_041034.1:8749974-11641664 GCF_900634625.1 Parambassis ranga | reverse complement strand
GGTCTTGCAGAGACAGTGATGCAGCGAGTGAAAAAGCAGTGAGATGCCTGCCGCCTTGTCATTTAAATTGCATTTTTGGCTGTGGGAATTCAACCAAATTGCATCTGTGAGGAAAGCATTCCAAATGGTATTACAGTTACAGCTATGTGGCAAACAGATGTGCATGCAGTTCCTTTCTGTGCCTACAGTACATTTACATTTACTTAATGAGGGTACTGTGCGCCATGTTTATGCTTGTAGCTAGTGTTATGTAGTTGCTTACCTAATTACCTGGCTTGCTGGTTTGTGAAAATGTCAGCTGTTCCAGTGCCCTGAAAACTTCTGTTGTTTGACATACATTCACTATATATATATATATCTATATATAGATATATAGATATATATATGACCTATATACATCCACCAAGTACTTGAATTGGTTGTTCTGCCTGCATGTTGTTCAAGCCCCAAAACCATATCTGCTCATATTTATCACACTTAAATCTACAGGTGCACTGAAAGTCCTGTTTTCCCCTTTGTGCCTGTATCTCTGAGAGCTCACCCTGCAAGACAAATTGGCAGGTTGTGAAGGAAAACAAGGCCCCACCAACAGCATGACCATGGCCACAGATGTTACAAAAGCTGTTTACATGATTGTTACTTTTGAATATTTACGATTAGAATCAATATTTTTTTAAAGGCTTCTTTCAGGTCTGATGAAAGCCATTTGTGCAGCCTGCAGCGTGAAGAGAGAAAGAGTGCAGCTACAAATGCATTGGAGGGGTTATACGTCTCTTTAAATTATGCAGCATCTAAATCATCAGAATAACAGCTGATGCAGAGATATGAGTAAACGGTCAAGATGAGGATCAAGTGGATGATGAAGATGAAGATAATGACGGCTTTGTTGATGATGAAGACTATATGCCTGATGGCAAGGGTGATGATGGTGCTGATGCAGATGTTGATAAGGGTGGTGATTATCTCTTAAGCGCATAGATGAAATAAAAGCATCTCACAAATGCCAGCAATGCAGCTCACGTACTCAAAGTAAATGTTTATAGCTGGATGTGGGTAGAAATCTGTCATTACAGGTGCCAGTATGATATAAGATTAGTGTGGTACCTCGACACCTTTGTTTGAGGAACATAAACATGTTTTTCTGTGAAGCCTATTTTATTTAACAGAACCTCAACGTAGAAGCATTAAAGGAAAACTTCAATGATGTGGGGAATGCATTGCTTATTTGCTGTCTTGCTGAGACTTAGATAAGAAGATTGATAGCACTCTCATGTCTTCGCAGTAAATATGGAGCTGCTGGCTGCAGTCAGCTAACTTATCTTTGCACAAAGACCCGAAACAGTGGGACACGGCAAACCTGGCTCTTTCCAGCTGTAACATAATCTGCCTATAATTCTATAGGGACTCCTATCAGAGGATATTTTTTTAATTCAGCCCAGTTACCTATCAGCTGGTTGAGATTGCAGGAAACCCGTGCTGACCAAGAAATATTTATCATTTGGATAACTTCTATTTAACCAAGAAAACCTCATTAAGATATAATAATAGCACACTGACCTTTACAGGCAGCAGCATAATTAAGATGCATTTCACTACTTGCAACTGATTTCAAGCAATTAAAAAAAAAAATCAGGACCCTTGACCAAAAATAGCCTCATAAATAAGATACTGTTAAATTTACAGACTGAATGGAAGTTGTTGATGACAAGGAAGCAACACAGCAAATGAGCTTGTTTCCCACACATCATGTTCAGAGAATAAGAATGTTTTGCACACAATTTTTTGCATTAGCAGCAAGCCAGTGCTTCAGTTACAGTTACAATGCCTTCAGCATTTTCTGATTTATGTCAGGTGGTTTAGATGTAACCTACTCTGGCATTATTTTTACATTACTATAGTGAATTGGTAGATATAACCGCAGCCCTTATATTTATTTTAAATGGTAACAACCTTGCAAAACTTCCAGAATCCTGAAATATGGACAGTATTTTACAGTAGTTAAGAGCTCAGCCTGCTCCTAAACCCCACTTGCTTTAGAAAAAGCAGCATTTTCAGAAAAATAAATATATAAACGCTACATGTCATATAATTAAAGTTTCAAGTTACACCAGCCACTATGGATGAGTGCATGCCCATCATAAAAGATTGAGTTATTCCAATGAAGTTGCCTCCAAAAAAGACAGAACACCGAGAAAAAAAAAGTAAAAGGACTAAAATGTAAGATTCATAAGCTGGGAGAGGAAGAGAGTGTTTGTTTGCAACATGACATACATTGAAGTCAGACACTGTTGTGCACTGTGGAAAATGTGAATCCCACCACTCACATTGAGAACCTGGAACGACACAACACAGACGCCCACAAACAAAAACATGAAAGAGTACGTTCCAATTACAACATGTAGCATGTAATCATACTTGCTTACACGCTAAGGGTAAATCCTACCCATGTTTACAGTGAATCACAGCTATACAGCAGAAGCTCAGTGACAAAAGGTGACACATGAAGAGAAAGAGTCTTACCTTGGTGTTTTGTGCTCACTGCTGGAAGGAAAACTGGATCACCGGGGCTGCTAATTAAATGGCACCAATTAAAAGCAGGGAGTGTTTACACACTGTTACATTTAGCAAATGGAAAATGAACACCCTCTGAGCATTTGACCATCAAATGCAGGTATAAATATCCTTATTAGCTTTCATGCAGACAGTCAAATGAGAAGACTAATGTCACTCACATGTCTGAATGAAACATTGAACAACAGCAATATGACAGTTAGCTTAGGACTGGAAGCATGAGCAACAAAAAAAGGTCTCAGGATTGAAAGCTAAATTTACCATAAAGGGCAGTGGAAATCATTTATTATGTCTTAGAAGTGGTAAACAAGAAATGGAAAGTCAAAAAATAGAATGTCTGCAAACTGTGGTTCATATTATATTACTGTAAATTGCACAAAACTACTTCCAACAAAGTGGCAAATGATCATACAAATATATTCAGACTGCTTCACTTGTGTTCTTAAAAGATGTGCACATCTCAAAAGAACTGAGTAAACAACAACAACATCCTTGTCAAATCACTGGTCGCCGTACATCGCAAATAACTCAGACTGCAAATGTCGCAATTTACTTCAAAGTGACCTTTGAGAGGAAATAGGCCGACTATTACCCATGAAATCACAGGTGATACAAGTCAAACACTGTGATGTATTAACACAGTTTGAATTCTTGAGACGTGCATAAGTAGTAAAGGACAACATGTCTCTAACATAATGGATGGAGTGCTGTGAAAATATGTGCATTTAACATTTATTGTAACCAGAGTGCGAATTCTACTGATATTTATCATCTGCTGAGATTTGTGTATATTTGCAGTTAGAACATGCATTATGAGCCTTTGATGAAGATGATCAGGGCAATGGAAGTGTGGACAGTCTCATGGAATCTGCACAGAGTGAATATTACACCTGTTATTTTTAGCCAATCTCCATCAAAAAAACAACGCCGAAGGTTGAACATGTGGAATCACACGGTAGCCTAGAAACTGGTGGCGAAGCTTGTTGATGTTTGAAATAGATAGATATGAATCTATTAATGTTCCTCTATGGCATTTCTTAGTGTTTATAGACCCATTAACCAAAGACTCATTCACAATTGGAGCTACATTCTCAAAAATGAACTGTATGAAAACACACAATGGGAGCCGACTGTTAGTGTGTTAGTAAGCGGGCCTAATTTACTGTTTGCTGTTATGCACCAGATGTATTATAACAGATGACATGTTGTAGAGGTGTGGTATAAGTGAAACCAGAATGTTTCAGGTACTTAATTTTATTTTGTATATATATTATATGTTATTTCTGTTGTATCGAGCTGTTTTATTCATGTTCATTCTGATGTGAGCTGTCTATCTACAGTTGGGGTTTACAGTAAGTGTACCTGAGTACATGATTTATTGAGGATGTATGTGTGGTGTTGTTTAAGGATTGATCCAAAGGAGAGAGGAATTGAACGTAATTTAGAGTTAGAGTTAATTTAGAGTAAGTTAAAATTATTTCATATTTGTATATTGTATTTTATAAAGGTATGTGCTTAGAAATGGGACATGCATTTTGTCAATGTATTGTTATTGTGTGACAGTGATCATTTTATAATTTGATATGATAGATTTATATGGCCATAAATAAGAGTTCTGTGAAACTATGTAGTGATAGCCCTGTTCTGTACAGGCTAGGTTTTTCAGAGGCTCCTGAATCCATGGATAGGTGCTCTCCTTGATGAAGGAGATGACGAGCCCCCAGTGAGACAGAAGCAATTTTCTTGACCAAAAGATGACAAGGTTTCATGCCCCAGGGAGGAAGACCACCTCTCGGTTCATTGTGAGGGTTGAGTGACTCTGTGTGGTAGGAGCATCAGTTAAGAAGAGGACATGTGGACATTTCGAGTGATTGATTCTCTGTGTTGTTGTATCATCCTATTCTTTTAAACCTTCAAACCTAGACTCTGGTCCATACATCCTGTCCTCCTGTAGCCTTAACAGGTTATAGTAATCATGTGTTTTTGAAATCAGCATATGAAAAGGCCCTTAGTGTGTCATGGCAGTACTAATGGACCTAATCTCCCTGTCCACTGAAGACTTCCCTAAAGCTGCTCGTGTTGTACTTCTCAGCAGCATTGCTGTTTCTCATTTAGCTTGTTGCTTGCTTCACCACACCTGACTTATTCTGCTTTTTTTCAGTCTTAGCATAGTCTTGGTTTTATTTCAGTTAGGTTGTGTACAGACATTATAATTGACATTAGGGAGATTGTGTAATGCCAGACTATGGATGATTTATTCATTCTATTCATGAGCTGCGCATAAAAAATGGGATGGCGTGAGCTTCGTCTCGTTTCAGCAGACCTCCACATCTGAAGATGGAGTAACAAATCAACTGTCCCACATGCTCTCCATTTTCTCCTTTTATCTCCCCAGTTACCTTCAGGTAGGAGCCACTGAAGGAGGGAAAGCAGCAGTAGTAAATCCTCTATGTGCATCCACTTCCACATCCACTCTATGTGCACTAAAGAAAATAAATACACAGACAACATTTTGCATCTAGTTACAGTGTGAGAATGGTAAAGAGCATTCGATCTAGTTCCTGTGTTTGAGGAGGCTTTAGAAATGACAAGGTCTATTATGATATATTATTCCTGAGTATGTGAAAAAGAAATCTGTCAAATGAGGTGTTATGTGTTGGTATTGTGTTCATAAGACCAATACATTTTAATATAGTGTCTGGCACACAGGCAGTACAGTGCACAACATGAAAAGCAGGCAGGATGCTTTCAAAAATATCAGTGCCTTCTATAAATGTATATTTTCTACCATACTGTGATATGTATTGATTGAATATAAATGCAAAGGAAGTAGGAAACACATTGGATGTCTCACAAGTCTTACATTTTAAGAAAACTGGTAGGAATTCACAGAGGAGATGCTGGCACGTAAATACAGGGAGAATTTATTCCACGCCAAAACCTAGCAACAGCAGCTCACTGAGGCCGCCTTTATAGGCGCCTAGTAAACAGAGTAAAAGCTTCAGCTGGGCCAGACTGAGGTAGCAGCTTGTTAGAGTGATCCCACACAGCTGAGCAACCTTCTGTGGCTTCGTTCTGGGTGCTGCAGGGTGGAGGGCGGGTGCTGTCCTTGTAACTGTTGCAGGTCCCCAGGCAATATCAGTGTCTGAGTGACAACCCCCTGCTGCCATTTGTTCGCTTATATTTGCATGCATATCCTATTTTAACTTTAATTTCAGTGCTTCAGAATTTACGCATATATATATATATATATAATATATATATAATATATATATATATATATATATAATATATATGTGTGTGTGTGTGTGTGTGTGAGTGTGTGATTTTTTTTAAGTTATTGTTCATCATAAATTTGCATTAATGCACACATTTTGAAAGCAGCTGGCTTGCTTAAAGAAAACATAAATGATCCTATTTTCCAATCAATTGACTTATCAATTATTCAGCTTCACGCTGTGGCTCTGATGCATTTGTAGGCTAGGTCTGCTCCAATGTCAGACCACCATTGTTCAATCTATCTGTGTGTGTGTTTTACCTGAGTCAGGCCTCTGTGTGTTCCTCCCTATACACAAATAATGGTATGCAAACTACTGCTGGTGTGTGTGTAATGACTGAATGTGGTGGTGTAGGAGGAACAACAAGGCAAAAGAAGAGTGCAGTAACCAGGGAAGACATATCAGACACACATCCTTTGAGGCACACAAACTGTGAACCGCGAGGTAGCTGATGATTCAGATCACATTCATGCCTTCAAACTGCTTCAGTCTGATTTTATCTTTGTGTTGATGGTTTAAAATGCCTTGATGGAAGTCATGTCGATTTATCTCTCTCTGTACTGAATGCATTCACTCCAGGTGTGAACCATTGCTTGAGTCAGGTGCAATACAACATTATACCTGCAAATGTATGTTCATTAGACAAACCTGTGCCCCACATTCACTTTGGGAAGTGCTTGGATTTTACATCATAATTTAATATTTAGCAGATTGTCAGGGCTAAAAGAGTATCTAGAGTATAGTTTGTTAATATCAGTCAAGTCTGTTTTTCGTTTTATTGTGCATTTTTGCTCAGCCCTCATCATAACTTTATTCTTTCTCTATACTCTCTGTGCTGTGGTGAAATATGCTGCATGACAGAGGTGAAGGTGGGTGAGGAGGTCGGTGTTGTAGCACCCTATTATGGGTACTGTTGGTGTACTGTTTGTTCCAAGCAGGGTGTCTTACACTGTATCTGCAGAATCAGGTCCAGGTCTTGTCCAGCGATGTCTGTTCACACATGCAGCTCACAGTGGGAGACATGTCTATGCCAGACACACTGTCAATAGAGGAAATGCTCCGGCTGCCTAGGTGAGGGGAGAAACATCCTCTGTATGATTATATATTATTTTTATATCATATATATCAAAGAAAGGAGGAAAGCATTGTAGAGGTCAGAAGAGTAATGGCAGCATCATCATCACCCTACATGCTTAATTTAAATTCTGTTTTAGCTGCGGCAATCAGTCAGACATTACATGAACTTTGCACAAGGAAACCAACAGGATGAAGACAAGCTAATGATTGGTAGAGCTGATTTGGACATTTTAGATCTGGAAAATTCCACTGCATGTTTTTCTGTTTTACACCAGTGGAAACCAGTGTTAAGGTGCAGTAATGATCGATATTTAATGTTTAAATTTTGACCGTTACTGTCAGTACTGACACTCCTTCTCATTAGTATTCAAACCTCTTCCACTATTATTTTAATTATTTTATACACCTGAGGTTTGGGGGAGTCACCATCTTGTCAGTTAGGAAGTACTTCACTGCGCTGACCCAGACAGTCTCACCTCCTATGAGTTACTTAACGATGTGCTTGATAATTATCATTAGGTCTTTTGTTTAAAGATTCACCATCAACTATTTGAGAGCGTTTCCCCATAGAGGAAGAAAACGTTCGTGTAATTAGAGCAAGATGACATATTTCCCATGTGTACCGTCTCCTGGGGAGCACGGGGTTAATGTAAAGAAATCAATGCGTGCTGTACTGATTGGAAAACTGGAATGGAGCATTTTATACAGCAAAACATTATTCTGAACTATCAGCAGGAAACTGAACTCTTACATGTCCCTGTCTGAAAAAAAAAAGAACCCAACCGTGTCTCAGAGTTATTTGAAGAAATCAATTCACGGTTTGCAACTACACGGATACATAAATGATTGATTATGTAGCAGCAAACAAAGCAAAACATCTTTTGTCCCTGAATAGCTTTCTTGTTAATGAAAGCCTTTGTAATTACCAAGAATTAGATTTTGAAATAAAAGGAGATGGGAGACAAAGTTCCAAGGCAATGCACTGTGTGATGTCTTGAAGCTCTCATTGAAAGTTTCCATCAAAGAAAATGTCCCAGTGAATCTAGGTCAGACCCATCTTTGTTTCATACCAGGCCAGATTAGATTTCATTTCCAAATTGGATAATTAAAAGTGTGTGTTATTACTGCAGACATTGTTTCCATTTTTGATTAATGGTAATAATTATTACAGATCAGTCTTGCTACACAGTTCTCTGTTTGACTAAAGGCTGTAGACACACACTCATATTAATAAATTATAATTGCCTCTATAGTGACAGTGAGCAGAATTAAACTGAGTCTTCCTCTGAGCTTACTGTAAATATCAGCAGCAGTGATGGTAACACCTGAGTACTTAAGAAAAATCTGTTTCAGTATAAAGGTGTCAGTATACCACCTCCGTAGAGGTCATTTCTAGAACATTAGCTCATAGTGGAATTGCTTTAAAGCCTAATTCATGGGTATATTAATACATATTGGTAATAATATCCACATAAAAATCCTTCTTTCTTCCAGTGTCAGTCATACTGTGAGGAGGTATGTGTGGTGAGATGACATTCCTTTCCGAACAGGTTTCACTTGGAGCACAGAGCCATGACACCCATACCTCCAGTAGATTTGGCATGCAAACTGAGTGCAGCTTTCATTACATTAGCTCCTATAGCCATATTGGAATTGCTTGAACAGTCTCACAGGCTCCATTTACAGAATGACCGGTTATTGAACCTCCACTGGTTCTCTAATGGGAAAAAAAGATGGATGAAAAGAAAAGAGCTAAACAGCTGGAGAAAAACAACCCTGTGTTACACTGGATACAACTGCAGCATTCTTCTAAACCTGCTTGGATAAACTGTGTTAGAGGGGCATTCTCTGAACTTTTACAGTTCACTGAAGCATTTAAAAGGAAAGCGGTGCATGCTGGCAAAACAAGAAGACCTTGATCTGTGACTCTGTGTACACTCAATCAACGTACTGTACAAATACCTCTGTGACGTAAATAATCACATGTAAGACCGTCAGATGTGTACAGTGCAGTAAAACGCTGTTTACACTAATCCCGTCTCATCTACTGCAGAGGAAGATGTATATAAGGCAGGTTGATACCTATCAAGGTTAGTGTCGAGCTTAATTTCCCCAGGTAAAGCAGCAGAATATTAACAGAATTTAAAGTTAGTAGTTTTCCCTGTAAGCACATAATCTATAATTTTGTGAATACATAAATATAAAATACAGAAGAATAAAAAAGAAATGTTAAGTTCAGTAAAAAGGATATTTTTACACTGTATTTCAGCTTTTTGGGGGAATACTTCACAGTCCTTATCTTCTTTTACTCTCCTCCTGTTTATCTGTTTGATTCCACGGAGTGATGCTTTAAGATCACTGCTGTGTTCGCTGACACGTTACTGACTGTCACACTAAGATCGCTGTTGTTTGGATTCAAGAAACCCTATTTAGCCTACTTACTTGCAACACAGAACTGGTGTGATGTTTGCCCATGTCTGTAACACAATCAGTAAACATTGACCCTCCAGCCCTGTGGTCCTTCCCCAAGTTAAAGCAGGTTGAGTAGCAGTAATTCATTCATACATGCTGAATCTATTCAGCAGTGTAATGCTGGTGGACACATAGATCTTGGTCTGATTCTAGAGTATATTAAATAGTATAAATGGTATAAAGTGGGCAACCCCACAACTCTCTCATTCTTAGTGGTCAGTAATCTGCTTTAAAAAATTCTTGTAATTGAGAAATGTCCTCCTATTTTTAACAATAGTCCCATTTAATTAAAGTAAGCTAACAAAAATATACCAGTGTGATTCATCCGCCCACCTCTTGCCACAGTGGGCCAGCTGTTCACAGCTGTGCAGGAGAAGGAGCTCTGTTTTAGATTCTTATTCCCTTTGCACAATTATTTCTGTTGCTACATATTAACATTCTAAAGATCAGTAAATATTCAGAAAGAGGCTGTTTGAAAATGTGTGCCATTATCACATTTGTCTGTCTTCTTTGAGACAGCTAGCTTTTTACTCTACCTTGCAGTAAAAAAAAAAAACTATTGGCACCTAAAGGGTCCAGTGTGATGGAGCTGAATCCTTTTCAGCACTTCATATGCACATCAACACAACCTTTATTTTATAGAGGAATACTAGAGAATTGCCTTAGTAAATGTGGTTTTACAAAGGTATCTTAAATCTGAATTGATATAAACACTACTATTAATATAGAATGTACAGCACACTGGTATATGACAGTATGAAAAATGTGTACTGCTATGTGTTTTTGCTGCAGTATAGTAATAGTTTCATGGGTAACTGTTGTAAATTGTAGGTGTCACGCTTAAGTAAAGGCTTAAAAATGTTGAATTAAAGGTTTAAAACAATCCACTGTATTCTGCAGGGGTAACCAATGACCAGTGGACCTGATTAAATTCCCTAATTTCGGGTTTCAGGCCTGTTCAGTGGAGGAGGAGAGAATTGTGTGTCGGGTAGGGCTGTCGGGGTTAAATGAGATTAATTGACCTTCCCTGGTGACCAGCAGTCCAGATTCTGATCATGATGGGTAATTGCTTTTAATGAACAAAGTGCATGTTACAGTGAGAAAAGCCATTAAACATAGACGAAGCAGTGTTGGGTTTTAAAGGCTTAACTGTAAACACCTTACTTACAAATTAAGACATTATTATTGGGTGATCAATAGCTGGACAGAGGAGTTACTGCACACACCAAGGACTTATAGTTTACTGGACTTTATTAGCCCGGCATTATCACTGCAATGACTGGAGCAATCTCTCCAGAAAGGATATAAAATGGGTTCTTGTTTGGTTAGCTTAGCAAAGGCACTTTTGGTTGTAAATCTTCAGTGTTAGTAGAAGTTCAAAATTCAATGACAAGATGTACTTACAGTGAAGATATGTGCTGAATCAGCTCAAAAGTTTTTTTCTTACAAGTGCAGAGAAATGTCATTGCCTGACTAGTGTGTCAGAGCCCCTCTGGGAAATATGCCCTTATATGTTTCATCTGTCCTGTCTGTGTTAGCCTAACTGTGCCTCAGACATCTTTGAGTGCTGGCAAAATGTTTGTGAGTGAAAAGACTGGGGGAGCTTTGTGAAAACACTTCCATTAGTATTTAACTATTAATGTTTTTATAACCTTCCTTTGCAATGCAGTTCCTGGGAAATGGTGTCTAAATGCGGATAGGCATATCGTGCAGTTATTATATCTAACAATGATGTCTTGGAACATAAGTTACTCTTAATGACTGCAAATGGAAGTTGTTGTGCTACAGCCACAATGTGGAGAAGCTATAAATGTGAAACCTTTCTGTCAGTTTGTATTCAAAAGCACTAATGCTCTTGTTTTTCCCAATCAAAACAAACAAGAGGTTACACAGCTGCGACAGATCCTGAGAAGCATTTCACACACCATACCTGACCCTGGCAAATTGCAATTCATCCTGTGAGGAGGATGTCAGTTTTTATGACCTTCCAGGATGCAGCTATTCCCATGATAAACCCGTCTATCAGAAAGGTTTTCTTCCAGCCTGGAGCCTTCTGATACTTTGGGGAGAAACCTTGATTTATTTGCTGTGTTGCACTCTTTCTTGTGACATCTACCTTTAGCAAATAAATCCAACTGTGGCAGTCCCTCATCAGCAGGGTAGCCAATAGAGGCTGTAATTCCCAGCAGAGTCAAATGTGTATTATATTTCTCTCTGACAGAGATGAAATTGGGCCAAACTTGTTTGTAATGCCTCTGCTCCTAGTTGAGAAATGAAAAAGAACTCAGTTTGACATTACAAAGATTATTTCCTGCTTTCTGACAAATTAGCTCCTTTTCACTTTAATTGTAAACCCTAGAGCTTCAACTTGACAGTGTGTGTTTATTGGAGACTGACTGATTGGATCTGAGCAGATCTTGTATGTAAGGTGCTACAATATCTGTATTCCTCTTCTCTTCCTGAGCACACAGGGTGACTTTGGTACATTTTGTGAATGTTAAGAGCAGAAATCTGAACAATTCATTGTACAACCTGCTTTATAAATCAAATGTGTGTTATATGACATGCATCCTTAAGCTGTGCAGTACACACTGGTTGTACTTGAATGTGGCTACTGATTTAATCCTGATCGCGTAATTGAATCACACAGAGGCATTGCTCTTTTATGTGTTTTTAATAGGGCCTGGACAGCAGCACAGTGCCTTGGCAAAGAGACATATTGTTATATCAGGCTGCACAGACAGTATTTGTTTGTAGAATAAATTAATTATTGGCTTTTATTCCCTGCAGGTAAATGAAAAGAAGAATAACCCCCCGCCTACCCCGTTGTTTAAATATAACAATGTATATGATTGAGACATAATTTCACAGGTGACTTGACCAGTTGAATGATAGTAATGAGTCAGTGCAGACTCACACTTCAGCCAAGGGCCATTGTGTTATAGCTCCTGAGGCCTTTGAGGCACACCCTCTGTTGTTTATCACACAGTATTGAATTTTTTGTTTGCTTGTTTGTTTCTAACATAGTCCTCTTCCTTTTTCATCATTCTCCCAGCTTCTGGCCTGCATGTGTTTTTAGCTGTAACATCTTAGCAGGAGTCCAGGGAGCACAGAGGGCTTAAGGGGGCTCAACATCTCTCAAGTTAGCGAGGCCATGGATTGCACCAAAACATCTGTGGGGGTGCTTATGAAACAGACTTTTCCCACCAGCTTCTTGGAAATCAGCACATCTCAGCAAACAAATGAGATCTTCTGCTCTGCTTTCTTCCTGAAGCCCAGGGCAGAAAGTAAAGCATTTCATTGAGGAACCATTTGCTGAAATGTCATAGTAGTGACAACTGATTGCTGACATTTGACTTCTTAAACAAAACGGGCACTCCAGAAAAAACAGCAGTCCTGTCATCTAAAGTGACTATTTAAGGTTGAATTCCCAGTGTTTGCTGGAGTATGTGCCCTTATGTGGTTGTGTGAAAAAAGGAAATGTAAAATTTCCATGGTAAAAAAGTTGTTACTGTAGCATAGAGTAGTGACAAGCATCTCTAAATTTGTTGATTTGATTATTTTTTCTGAATATTCTCCCAGTAAAATGTCACAAAGATAAACTTTTCTGACTTGTTTGAGAAATTGACACTACAAACAGATGGTGATATTGTGGGTTGAGACAAGAAAGCAAAAGTGCTGTGAAGCGCTGTGTGCCTGCTCCTTTCAATGCCCATGTTAAACAGTTGAGCTGTAAAACATGACACACTTGCAATCTGCAGTGATAGTTTGGTTTGGTTTTCTACAAACTACATGAAAATCCTCTAAAGATCGATTATAAACAATATGTACTATAATTTATTAGATGATTTGATTATCATGCTTGATTGATTGTTCTACCCCTCCCCTCCCTAGTTTAAACACTACCCCCCACAGCCACTGTTTCGAGTCACTGTTTATTGTGGACGTTTTCTTATTAAATTATGTACCTGTTACAAATATAGACACATGCATTTATTTAGCCAATGCATTCAGTCAGAGCACTATTGTTATCCCAGGAAAACATTATAGGCTTGATGTTATAAAGTCATGAGGTTATTTACCATAAGAATCAGCTCTACATAGAGCAGAAGAGCACAATCACTTGTTGACCGGCGAGCAGAAATGGGCATCTGGTGTGAACAACCGGGCTGCGGCTCCTGCCAGAATTGACATATCGCAGCGTTTCCGCCTCCTGTCTGCACCCAGCGTTATCGAATATGCAGTATAATAAACTACAGAGATATGAAGCAGTTAAAATGAGCTTAACCTTAAACATCTTAAACACACACATTAATGTAAAAAATGTGATTTCTGTCATTCTTTTGTCATGTTATTCAGCTGCAGATAAATTACCATTATTGTCAGTTCATGATGTCTTCAGCTATTCACTGCATATTCCTCTCTTGTGTCTTAGGATGTTGGGATGCTGAGCATAATGGAGGCTGTACCTAGGCTGTGTGCCTAGCGAACCCATGGAGAACTGACAGGAACAGTGCTGGATGGAGGCCAAGACACTGGATGGCGAAGACGAGGAAGCACGCAGTATTGTGGATCACTTGTGTTGTTTGTTCTCCCTCAGCCGATCCAAAGTAGATGCAAAGTTTTCAACCGTGTGCCTCAGTGTCACGTGTCACCCATGGAGAGATGGCAAAAAGAATCAGGATAGACAGTCAAGGTTAAAGCAACTACTATCTTATTTCTGCAAAACCTAGATTGATAACGAAAAAATTTTAGGTATTAGATATCTGTATCTTACAGCTGTTGTAGATTCATAGGAATTACAAGCTGCGTAGTGGCCAGTAGTAGAAGTAGGCTGTAGATATTAGTAACCATCATGGGCAGGTGTAAAGGCTTCACTTCCTGGTTATTGTTGTTAGCCGGATTTGTGCTAACAGGAATAGCTTTGGAATATGAGGGTGTTCCTGGTCAGTGGACACGCTACGGCCAGTGGGATGCCAAGGCAACAGGTGAGCTCAGCTTTATTCTAAAAACCAACATCAGTAAAGCCTTGGTGCTCTACCTTGACGACGGAGGGAACTGCGACTTTCTGGAGCTTCTGATAGCAGGGAGACTCCAGATGCGATTTACCATCCACTGTGCAGAGCCAGCCTCCCTGCACACAGAGACCCCTATCAACGACCAACGCTGGCACAGAGTCCTTCTCATCCGTAACCACAGAGAGACCAAACTGGTGGTTGACAATGAGGAGAAAGTGGCTGAGGTGAAATCGAAGAGGAAAGAGATGGTCGTGGTCAGCGACCTCTACGTGGGGGGCATCTCTCGGATGTGCGTCTGTCTGCGCTGACCTCAAGCACTGTTAAATATGAGCCGCCATTCCAGGGCCTATTAGCCAACTTGAAACTCGGGGAGGCGCTCCCATTGTTGTTGGATGGTCAAGCAGTTCATAGTGATTTGGAGTACATATGTGACACACACTCTCCTTGCAACAACAATGGCCAATGCTCCGTCAGCCAAGGAGAAGTCCTCTGTGACTGTGTCAGTACCAACGCCAGGGGAAGGTACTGCCATGAAGGTAAGAAAAATATCCCTCTGTTTGCAGGACATTGAGTCATTAACACTTACATACAGTATTAACTGACTGTCGGAGGTTAATCTACATAACTTATCTTAACTATAATATTACTATATTAATTATGTATTTATCCTTTACTAACATTAGCCACTACCATACAAAGTAAATGCTCTTGAGTTTATTTGGAGAAAAACATATGAACAGTGGTTAAATAATGTTTGGCTTCTATTTGAATGTTGCCGTGAATTACATATACAGTATTCCTGTCAGTCTGTCAAAACCATTGTTTGTTGTGAAGATATGAGACAAAAATTGTTTTGTGTAAACTACATTTCTCTCTTTGCACATTACACATCACCAATATGCCCAGCAGCTTAGATTCCAAGAGGAAAATGCAGTAGAAATCACAAGAAGTCATGTTGAGAGCTGTAATTGAAAAGAGTTAGGTCTGTAAGAGCTGACTTACACTCTTTTTTTGCCTTTTAAAAATACCATGACAAACATTCTTCATGTAATGCATGGGCAAACATTCAGAAATCTTTTCATCGACTACATATTTTTCCAAAACAAAGCCCCTTGGTGGTCCACTGTAAGGTGCATTGTATAATCAATGGGTCAATGCTTTATTTTTCCACCACAGACACAAGATAAGAAATCAGCCACATGTTCTGGCTCATGGTTTAAATATCTTATTATATCCTATTCTAAATATATAGTCTATAGCCACATTGATCTTCTGAGAATAATCAATAAAGCCCACTTAACAGCAATCCAGGCCGTAGCATCCTCTTGCAGTACTTAAGGGCTGCTCTCTCAGCATCTTCACAAGTTGGAGGATAACAGCTTCCTAATGTGATTGCTGTTCGCATGTTTTCATCTAACACACCACCAAATGGATGTCATTTTCTTATTCTTTAAGCAGTAGGCATATAATTGAGCATTTTAAACTAAACTCTTTAGTGGACAGATGGTAATGGGAATCACTTTAGAAAAACACTTTATGTGTCACCCTGTCAGTCATTAATGTACAGTGTGGTTTGATGGAAGTTCTGCCACTTCCTTCTACAAGGTCACAGGTCATCACTGGATAAACAGACTGAGCTGGTGTTCTTAGTTTAACAGCTGATTACATAGGTAATCTGTGTGATTATACACATGTCATGTCAAATGTCACAGATGTAATATAACCACCATTATATGTCAGAAATGTTAATGTTAACCTGCTATGCTGACAGAAAAAAACGGCCTGCCTCACAGGCTGTGTCTGAATCTTGTGTCAGTCATCACACATGTTGTGACATAAGGAGAAGCAGACAGGGTGATACTGGACCTGGTTTTGCTCTCATTTATTAAGTATGTCTGTTTTTTTTGTTCTCCACAGTTGTGCAGAAACAAGCAGAAGGTAAGATGATGCATTTCATAATAAACATAATGATAAGTATGCTAAGTTTTTCCGTGATGCTCTTTTTATTTATTTATTTTTTTTTGCAAAAGGCTGCTAAAGCGGCATCAGTGTGTGAGAGTGTGTTGAGTTATGATTATCAGGTTGTTATTGTCAGTTTGGACTGCAGTTCTGACATCCAACAAATTAAGCTGAACGGAGATATACTATGAGTGGTCAGCAGGTCACTGGGGAAAACGCGCCTAATGTGCTGAATGCTCATTGTATATATAATCAGTGCGCTCAAGGTGACTAGAGAGGTCTGCAGCATACGTGGGTGTCACTCAACATGGGTAGCATTCATATGCTGCATCACAGTGAGAGTGACTGTACAGAGATGCTTTTTTCATTCTTTATAGATCCTGTGTTTTAACTGGTTTCTTCTGCAAAGTTTCCTCATCTAAACTCCTGCAAGATAGTTTGCTAACGTCATATGACATAATGCTCGAACACCAATATGTGGATTGATCTCCGACATGATGACATAAATAGTGACATTCATTCAGCTTGTGTTGCGTCTGCAGCAAGGTGCATTTAGGGACTAATCTCTTTCAGCAGAAAAAGAGACATTTCTCTCCTGATTAGCACCATTTGAACTGACCACAAATAAACAGGCTCAGCTTCTAATGAGCTACACATACCAGAGCGAAATGAAGATTGAAAGTGAGGAGGGAGATTTGTTTAGTCTGCATCAGAGCGAGACATCCATCTCACCAGTAAGGACTGCTGGTTCTGGTGAAAGGGCAGCCAACAGGCTCAGGAGACCAGCACAAGGTGCACTGAACCGCTGCACATTATAAATCACTGTTACTGACTCAAGATGCGCAGAGCAACGAGCACCTGCTCTCTGAAGTCCAGCTCCTGACATGTACAATTGACTGAAGATCGTAAAATGATATTCTCTTCACGGATAGTCTCTATACATGGCCGTGCAGCATACAAACCAAAGTGCTTTAATAACTACACACAATATCAATGTATATGTTTGGATTTTGTATAGGCGCAAGATTTAGTGAGTGTGGTATGAGGTTGTCATAGGTTTCATCTCTGCAGAATTTCCAAAAGTGAGCGTTTGTCGTGCTTATTATGAGCAAAAGATGGCATGGCTCTGCTCACAGCAGAAAAGCAGGCATTATTAAATGACATGCTGCAAAGAGAGCACATCAGAATGTTTATTGGATTAAAGCTTGACATGGAGACAATCCCCAATGCAGAATGCATGAAAAACAACAATGACAACAGAAAAATCACACTCACCAGATGCCTTTTTTTCTGTCCTTCATAATACTTTCTGTGCTGTTCTGCAGCAAGGCTCTTCTCTGTTGTCCCTGCATCAGCGGAAATAGACTAATCTATGCAATACCTAAATCACCCCCCCCAAGAGATGACAAAGATGGTAACCCAAATGCTATATTTGGTCTTTGCTGTGTGTTTTAAGTGGCGCAGGAATTATCTTTATTTGTCGGAGGAACTGCTTTAAGGCAGTGAAACCCTTTGGCACAGCAGGTGAGTCTTCTGAGTTGTTCATCTATGGTATGCAGCACGTGGGCTCCCATCGATCTGTGTGGACAAAGGCCACAGTGGTGCATGCTCGGATGCCAAAAAAGAGTGCAGTATCCTCTGATGCAAAAAAAAAAAAAAAAAAACAGGTCTGTGAACAAGAGATAAGGACAGCCACCTCACAAGGCAGATACAGAACAGAGAAAAATCACTCAAACATATAGGAAAACCTTACACAAGTGCAAACAAATTGTTATTGTTTTGCTTTTCTTTCCTTTAAATTTCCACATGTAAGCACAAAGAAGTGACACATAAGAACAGCACGGATGACAAAGCGTAGAAATCTTCGAAAGAAAGGACACAGCTGGTCCTGGTGGGCCCGCATCTTTCAGCAGCAGTGACCTTGGTCTAATCCCTCATTACAACACACTCCATAATACTGTACTTTTCATGAAAAAAAAAAAATTCAGTAAATCCTAATCCTCGTGCAATGGCTCTTTCTTCTATGATGCTTGCTAATTAATGTCACAATAATGACAGAAAGGTCCTTCAACATCCACAGCTGTTTTCAGTGTATGTGTTTAATTAAATTTACAAAGGATTTCCACATATTTTAATACAATTTAGAGCTATCTAAGGTATCTAGGCTAGTTTTGCTCAAAAATAAGTGTGCAATAAGTGAAGTTATTATAATAATACAATCTGTCTTCCTATATGTTCAGAAAATAGCGTATATGTGCCTTTGCACATATACAGTGAATAGTTTCAATATATATCACATAGATCTCTGGGGAATCAGATGCCATTCATACACAGTGTGAATCACTTATGTGGCCTGAGGTGCAGCGCTTTTATTTGAAATCACAAAGAGTTGTTCAGCTGCAGGTTTGATGTCATATGTTTTTAGATGGTATGGATTTGCTCAGGGCCTCTACACGTAGGTGAGTTAAAGTGAGGGTGTGTGTTACAAAGGGTGGCAAACGCAACACTGATACACCACTGCGGGAGGTAGCACAACCCGTGCCATGATCAAATAATCAATAACACATCACATCCACAAAGTTTATTACCCAATTTACAGATTACAAACAAGCCTGAGCAGAACATTAAAAAATATAATATGGTTGATGCCAAGTCCAAAGGATGTGAAACATTTAAAGAAAATGAGCTTCCACTGCCTGCTGTTTCATTTTTGTTAGCTCTGAAACTCAGTTTACAGCCTGCTCTTTAGGATCCCTCTTATTTAAAAATAGAGCTATAAGATTACTGGCAGGAAGTAGAGTTTATTTCCATACAGGCTTCCTCCTTTAATGGGACTCTGAAGGTCTTAGCCGGTTATCTCTGCATTTCCACACACTGAGCTTTGGATGTAAGGCACAGCCAAGTATGATGCACACATTTAATGTGTGGCCAGGCAATAATGACACCACTCCTAATCCACTTTTCGTCAACACCTCAGAAATCGTCAGAGACTACTTTGTTGGCTGAGACGCTTGGTAAGTGCCTGCCTTGACCTGTTCTGGTCACCAGCTTCCGCCTCCATTTGTCAGATATGCGGGTCACTCTTTCCCGCCCCAGTGCTCGACAAAAATCACTGTGGAGTCATCATAGCTGCAAATTATTTGGGTCACAGCTCCTTTTCTCTGGCTCCACAGAGCAAAAACCGGAGTTAGACTGGGACATTCCCCAGCTGATAAAACAACGGCTTTTGGCTTTGTTTCTGTTTATTAGTCAGATAATGGGAAAGGTACTCCTCCTCCTCTCCACCAGGACCAAAGGCAAAGAAATAGAAGGAGATTTTACACAATATCCTCCTGCTATCTCTGTCAGTGGTGGCTCTACAACAACAGCGTCTTTGTTATTGTTAATGACACTGTACAGCCTCCTGTTGCTGTGTGTGTTCCTCTGTTTGAGTGATGTTTACTGCAGAAGATGCAGGATGCAGACAAACACCTTAATCCACTCACATCTTAGTATGTCTGCTAAGAGGGAGATTACCTGAGGTGCGATGAGGGGAAGAAAGGGTGGCATAATTTATGTGTGTACTTACGTCGTGTGAAATGCACAGCCGCAGTGGGGGTGCACCACAGCAGCTCTTTGTCTGCTCTGCAGACAGGGTAGTGGGTGAATCCAGTCTAAGCAGAGTCTCAGTCACTGATTTTGCAATGGCACACTGTATCAACAGCCTACATGCTGGCAGGCGAGGACCCTCCCAGGGGTAATCATGTCCATTCCACACCAGGAGTTGCAGCGTTAACAGCCTTGTTCAGCCAAACATGTGCAGGGATTTGTGCTACAGCGACTTACCCCTTCATAAGGTTTTACCTGTAATGACTGAAGTGGGACTGGAATTCTAAGTGACTTGCTGTACTAGGGTCTTAGAGTGCTGATGCACTGATGAGAGCTGTTTGTGTTGGCTGGCACAGCGGGACTCATATGCTCACCGGAAAGTGTTTTTACTAAGACAGACCCAACTCTTTTTTGTCTGTGTCTGACTATAGCTGTCTCTGTGTTTGTTAGGCTGGTGGTATACACAACATAAATGGCTTTGATCGCCACAGTGTTCACAGGTGGGGCTCCTTTACAGCGTCACCTTTATGCTAGTAATTTGTTTTGGGAGAAAGACACAAATCTAAATGTGAGAGCCGGGCAGATAGTGTGTCGATTAATGTAGTTTGCACCTGTGTTCAGTTGCTATTACCCTGCCTTCTGCTTGAATTTGGTGTCATTTCCTCGACATCCCTGTGACGATCCTACTGTTTCAGCTCTACTGTATGTAAGGACGAGGTGTGGAAGATCATTGGCAGTTGCTACATGATTATACCATTGTATAGGTGTTATGGAAGGGGTGTCATCCTCAAGCAACGCACTGAATTGAGATTGAGATATTTGCAGAGAAACTAAAGATTCATAGGATAAGAAATGGTGTCACTTAATAAAATGCAGAAGGTGAAACAGAGTCATCAGTATTGGCTGAGCGTTTATATGCCAAATGCCCACAGGTGGAGGAGTAGAGATGGGTTGTGGAGCCATGTCAGAGATAATAGAAACCCTTGACCATTTGACCGCTATTTACATTAGGTGGTTGCTATATAAAGTAGGTTTTATGTATAGCCGATACATCTCAAACGCTGTCTGCATCAAGTAAACATACAGTATGTGTTCCATTAGAAAAAAGCATGTGTAAGCAACTACCTCAGGGTTGCACCAGTCCAGATGTTTTTTTCTCTCCTTGCCTTCCCTCTCCTCCCTTGAGATGTCTGTCTGTTTTTAGTTTGATTTCCCCTTTATATTTCAGTTCTAACTTTGACATCCGTACTACCCCAGGATGTCTGTCACAAACTGCAGTCCAACATTGTGACAATGCTTTGTTCTCCCAAGCCTCTTTATGAACTTCCTGTTTCGTATCCTTTTTCTGTTCTTTCCCTCAAGGTCTGGCGCACCTGATGTTAAAACCGCCAAGGTATGGGGTCTATTGGTTTGCTTTTCCTTCCCAGCCACCTTAACACATTCCTCCCCCCCTCCCCAACCCGATATCATTTCAGTTAACTGTGCTGCACTAATATTTCCTCTCCTCTTTTTTCATATACTTGCCTATTCGTTTTTTGCTTCCTCTCATGTTATGCTCACTATTCACTCAATTTTTGTCCGTCAAACCCTTGTCCTGACCACTGACTGAGCTACTGGAACATCACCTTGACCTCTACAGTTTTTTCGCCAAGGTAATGCATCTATGTTCAAAGCATCTCTTCGGTTTGGTTTCATGGTGTTTTCAGAGAAAACAGGTGTCAGTGATAAAGATAAAGGTATCTCAACTTGAAGATTTCACTCAGTTCTGCTTCAGTAGTGTAAAAAATAGACATACATATTTTCAGAAGAATGTGTTTGCTTTTTATTTATTCTCAGTTTGTTATATACATGATTTAAATTTCTTACATTTGCAAGCTAGCACTGATTTCTCTGCTATTATTGTGTCGAACATGTTCAGTGATCAGTAAGAAGTTTCTAAGACAGAATGGCGCCTCGTTATAGTTGAGAAAAAGAGTAATACAGAGTTTACGTCCCGCTCCTTCTGGTGGACCCCAATTTCAGAAGAAAATATGCACAATTGTCACCCCGGCAAGAGACAAAATATGTATCTAGGATTACGTCACGTTTTCAAATTAAAAATATAATTTTGTGAGTCAAGAAACTACTCAGTGAGACCTGCAGCAATATGAAAACAATATAAAAACAGCTTTTAGCTTGCATACAGGATCAGGATTGTGATGACATGGATGATATACAATTGTCAAAATAAGCATTTATCTGGTGAGTGCCTATAGGCAATTTTGCATGGACAAGACTGCAGGCTACATTTCCTCACCATAAATCAATGTGCTACAGGTATAATAAATCATCCTGAGATTGTTGATAAGCAATAATCTTCTCTCAGTTCTCAGACAGATGAACAATTTGCCGGCTCAACAGGTGGAAATATGTGAGCGCGGAACCACATATTTAATTGAAGTTATTATTGACATCTACAGATGCCTTCACTGTCACTTAGTGATAGAAATTAGTGCACAATATCTGTTGGTTGATTTTCACTTTATAGATCGATTAGGTACCAAATTCAAATAATCTGACAGTCAACAATAGCTGATTTATGCCCTATTGCCAAAAACATTCCTCATTCCTCTAAATGCATATTTACACATATTTTAACATTCTCTTACATCTTGACTTGCAGCATCATTTGTAATCTATGGCACAATTCAAATGGGATCAGAAAATGATTTAATGCAGCATAAAAATATTTCTAAAAAAAAGTCTAATGGTGATCCAGCAGGAGGGACAGGACTTAGCCTTTCTGTGCACATATTTACCACTGACACACTAGTTTTTACAGAAGAAAAATTGCAATTAAAGTAAGGCTACATTACTGTGATGTGACACTTTAAAACGAAAATATTTATCAACAATATAGGGTAAAGCACAGAGCATCTGAGGTTTTCTGCTGAATCGTATAGGTGGCACTGACCTATAGGTGAAGCTTTCAGTATTTAGGCTTTGTGTTGTCCACCAAGTGATCATGAGAAAGTCATCATCCTGTCTCCATGGCAATCAGTGTTGTCTCCAAACATACATGAACACATGAGCCTTGGCTTTGTGACCCACTCTGACAGTGTAATAGATTAGCCTGTAGACAAAGACTTATCTGACCAGAAAAAAATTTTAGCGATGAGATTAGTTATCTTTAACGCTCTTACATTCTTGCTTCTAGATATTTTTTTTTCTTTAAATCATTCCTGGGACATCTTTATCACTAATCTGCAGCTGTTAGCTAGTCTTTGTACCGTGCGTCATCACATGTTAATCACATTCGATGAAGAAGAAATATGTGGATATCGTGTGCCCTGAGACTTCTCATGTAGATTTACTCGCCTTTTAGCCTGATAACACTTGAATGAAGTCATTTACAGTAGATGAAAAGGCTTGAGCAAACACTTCACTGAATGATTACTACAGTTTTTCACTGACTACAATGACATGCAGCTTGAGGCTGTACATGACTGCAGCATGATGGATTTAGGTCTGGATTCTTCTGTAGTAATTAGTCTTCATAAGACTAAACAAATAACATTTTAGGCTCCCACTTTAATTGATTGGCAGGCTGACAAAACAAGGCAATTTTGCCACAATGATTAATACTGCATTAGAATAATGCAACAGAACAGTATGTGTGTCCTAAAGCCAACTACAGTGTGATCAGTTAGGAAATGAGGGCTACGTGTAATTGCTCCATTTTATGCATTAATATGAAAAAGAAATAGTTAATTGATTGCAATGAGGATTTATATACCGTATATAAACCTCCCAGCACAGATTATTGTGCATCTGACCTCAAGGGATATTCAGCCATGTAATGTTTTCTTATGAACGTTGTTCCAGCCTGAGAGGAAACCAAAGACAATGAGAGACAATGGATAATTATTTTACTACAGATAAATGTAGCAGCTATAAAAGGTGTTTCTTGTTGGTCACCCACTGCCCTTTAGACCAGTGGTTTCCTAACTCACCATCTACATCAGTGATAATTAACCATAGCCATTTGGCTCTCAATAGGGCCCTGGCTCACCTTCCAAACATTTACTTACTCACAATTGAAATACATACACTCAAACTGCAAATTACTACTTGTTTATACGGAGTAGAAAAGAGTGTATTAATGTACCCTGGCTCTTAATTTAAAAGTTGCATATTAGCCTGTCAGCATTCTGTGCAGTATGTATACACAGTGGTATCTGTAAGTTCACACACAACTGACCTGTGTGGAGCTTGTGGGACTAGATCTGTCTCCTGGCAACAATAAGAGAGGACAGCAAACACACAAAAGTTTAGATTCTTGAATTTACTTTATTTTCCCTTATCACCAGGCCAGATGTATAGTAAGCTTGTAGCAAGTCAATTAATAATTCATGAGTTTATAAGTTAATATTACTGTTTCTTATTTCACTGGCCCCTGGCCAGATGTCTTTTCTCCGAAGTCATGTATTGCTGATGTACATGCACACTGTTGACTTACAGTAGGTGCATCAACTGCTTGCTTTTCACTTTGAAATGACTTTTTTGTCAAGCCCAAAGGACAACTGCAGGACTTTTTTGACCTTAGTCTTATATTCCCATGTATTTAAGTTAAAGTGATAAAATCTTTGCTATCGGTCCACCAGAAAGTGTGAAACAGCTGCAATATAAAGCCAGGGGGCAGCTATTCACATCCAGTTTTATCTCCCTGTATCTATATTCAAGTAGCCTGACCAGACATCCTGATTCTTTTTCTATGTTATACAAAGACTTAGCCTGGTGCAGTATGCAGTATAAACTTCCTCTGGCGGACATGAAGCATGTGACGTAGGCAGAGCAACAACACACTGCACAGATGCAGGGTGTGCGTATCTGTCAGCCAATGGTAGTCTCTGAAACCTTTGCAATATTGTGGCACACTTTTGTTAGAAATAAGTATTCACAGATATTTTTCACATTTTTTAAGATGAGTCCAACCTGTCCCTGGAAGACTATAATGTTTTGACACCCAACAAGCTTAACCTGTCAGGCGCAAAAACAAGCACATAATTGGACACAATTTGTAGCAGTTTCGGTTTACCATTCTAGCTCATCGCAGTGCTCATTATTTATACTCAAATACATGGGAATATAAGCTCAAAAAGTGGCACCGAGGATGCTGTGGCTCTCCAGGTGTTGCAGTCACACACTTCACTGGACTCACATTGTATTTGTATTCTGAATTAAAAAAAAAACAAATCTCTTAGGGTTTCAAACCAAGTAGATTGGGTGTGGAGAAGTGTAGATAGTGAGAGTGAGGTTGGCACAAAAGAGCCAGATGTGACAATGAGAAGAAAAACAGGAGAGACATGTGGAGATTGTTGGTGCTGCCATTATTATTTCTTTTCTGCTGAGCATTCTCTTTCCATCGATATGTGCTTCTATTTGCATGGAGAGATGGTTCCACACAATGGTCTTATTGCTGAATCCAAGACGGTTGAGGGCTCTGTCCCCCGCGTCAGCTACAACACATATAAAGTGCTAAACTGCTCCGGCAGCATCTTTTAGCTGGCAGACTGACTGCAGCCAAAGTCTTTGAAGGTATTTTCTTGGAATTAGTGCCAAAGTCTATTTGGTGTCAGAGAAAACAAAATCCACCATATTGTTTTTCACAAGCTGGTAAACACTTTTGCTACAGACAATAGGCCAACTTGGAGGAAAGCACAGACGTGGCCTGCCGCCTTATGACCTTCCCTCACACAGTGACTCCTCAAAGAGCTTAAAGAGAGCTTCAGGGTGTGTTGGTGACGTCTTCATATATAGAATGACAGAAAGATGATGAGGCAGAGGTAACCTCTTTATACTGGCCGACCTGTCTGACACATGCACACTCATCTTAGGTCAAAATACCCATATTGTTCCAGATTCTCTCTCAGCCTCATTAAGTTCTCTTAGCTGTTTTTGTTTTACCTCTGCACCTAATGTATTCATGCTCCACAGCAATAGTAGTAAACGAGCCCGCTGATCATGCAGCCTTTGGCTCAGGAGTTCAGAAGCTGTTTAAAAGCCCTGTTACATTATACATGTTATGCTGCATTAACATTAAAATGTGTTAAATATCTATCTATCTATCTATCTATCTATCTATCTATCTATCTATCTATCTATCTATCTATCTATCTATCTATCTATCTATCTATCTATCTATCTATTTTTGGGGGTATTTTTGTTGCATTTTTGTTCAGGGCTTTATCCACACAGACCACTATGTGTTAATACAGACAGTATCTGTAACACATGTTCTTTAATTAGCAAGCAGCACATGGTATTGTGAATATGTTTATCATTTCTCCTTAAGTTTAGTAAAATATGCTCACTCTGTATTTAGTTTCACCCACCAAGCTGTCACTGTTTCAACATGCTGAAGTAGTGAATGTATAGATAAGTCACAGTTGAGCCCCATCGTGACAGGATTTTATCTAAGATGTTTCTCTTCCCTCCCCCTCTCAGGGCAGGAGCAGGAGTCAGTGGCCACCTTCAAAGGCAATGAGTTCTTCAGCTACAACCTGTCCCAGACTCCCATTCAGAGTAGCTTGGATGAGATCACGCTGTCCTTCCGTACCCTACAGAGGAATGGCCTGCTGCTTCACACAGGGAAGTCAGCCGACTATGTCAACCTGTCCCTGAGGAACGGGGCTCTGTGGCTGGTCATCAACCTGGGCTCTGGTGCATTTGAAGCCCTGGTGGAACCTACCAGTGGAAAATTAAATGACAATGCCTGGCATGATGTACGAGTAACACGCAACCTCCGCCAGGTCAGTATGCATCAGACTGTTGTGCTTAATTGACTAAAAACTGCTTCTTTTCCATATGCTGATATTACAAGCTACCAGGCCAGGTTAGTGTCTCATAAAATAGATTGCTACTTGAAATCTTTTATAATTCAGCAATTTGATTTTTAAGTTTAACAGCATTATCCAGCATACTCATTTATCCCATAGTAGTGATGATATCTTAGGAGCTTTAGGTTTTTATGAACTTCTTTGATGAACTAGCACGAATGCAACATTCCAGCACTGTCAGTGAGAGCTTATATAATAAATACAGCCTCTGCATGTGTCCTGCTGTACCTACTGTACTACTGCCAAGTACAGCTCAGTCCTAAGGTTTCACTAACACTCTCTGGACAAGGCACTGAAATCCCAAACTAATTTATTGCCAGAATGTGTCTGTTACATTAAATGTTTTCCTGTTGGCAGACTCCTCCAACTGTAGTCATTCTACAATCAGTCCCATCGTACAAAGGCTTGCAGCTCTACGTCTTTTATGTGGACAGTGGATAAATGTGAATTACTGAAAAAATAAATTGGTTGCTTGCAGTGACAAACCCACACATAATTACCCATTACTGCAGGTCATGAAGTGTTTTTTATGGCTCAGTGTTACTGCTCTCATAGATCCTGTTTCCAGCAGCTAACAAGCAGCAACAGCCTCTGATAATCAGACTCTAGTTTGCCCAGCAACACACTGCAGACAGAGTTCAGAAAAGTAAACACACTGTAGAGACTGTATGAAGAACATTACATTTGTCAGATGGCTGGCAGACGTCAGTATAAATGTTACTGTGGACACATTCAATCAGTCTGCTTGTCTGTCCCCATTGTTGTAAACCTTAGCAGCTTGGTTTACTACAGCGAGCACTCAGACACCTGTTACATAAACAAGATACAATTCATTCCTACATTTTATTTCAGTGGTTTCAACATTTCATTTATTTGCTTCCTACTTTGCACTGTTTAGTGAAGTCTGATGGGATAATCCAACAGGATCACATGTGGCATTTTTGTGATAATATGTTATATATTAGTTATATATTAAGTTTTGCTACTTAAGCACAAAAAACTGCTGCGGTCCCATGGTTGGGAATATTTGTAATATCACCGCCATGTTACGTTTTCCTGGTGAGAACAGGCTTTAAAAAATTGGCTTTGCACTTAATGGAGAAACACACTGATCTGCTGGAATCGCTCTTTATACCTATGTATACTTCTATATATCTTGGGTACTGGAATGAACTGTAACAAGTACAGTATCTGCAGTATTTTTCTCCATGGTAACTCCATATCAGTGTTCCATATAAGCAATCGGTACCTTTTTACAGCTCTTTCAGATCTGTTTATGCTATGATCTTCTACTGACCTTGTATAGTCAGATTGTGTTCAAGCATCTTTACAACTAATGTAATTTCCACAAAACCTGCATTCACGCTACTTCAGTGCACTCCAGGCACAACTAATAAGCTTCTTCTCTTCACATTTTTTATCAGATACACCTAATGATGGTGTTAGTATAGCTTATAGTGTTTTTAGCCCACTTTTCACATATTGAAAAATCTGTTGAGAAAGACAATCATCACAAGCACAGTTCCTTCTAGCCGGTGTGCAGCCTAATATTGATGCCTTTAACGTGCATTTAGATCTGCAGGCAGCAAGGCAAACAGCCAGCATTTCTAATACAATACTGAGCCTTAAGGAAATGCAGCTTCTCAAGGTGCCACATAAAGTGATTACTCTGTAAATTTATCTGAACCATAACTAAACTAAATATATTCTCCACAATGACATTGCTATGTTTAGTGCATTTAAATGTTGGATTTCCCTGCAAAAGCAGAACTCATTTTGTATCTAACCATCTCATCATCACCAATATATTCTGAACCTGTCACACTAACCTGCATATAAACTTGCATCCTCCTCCACATCTATTTCCTTACCCTAGATTCTAGAAGAGAGGCAATCCAATGCTTACAACGTCACTTATGCTTTCAGGCATGCATTTGATCCCTCTGTAAATTGCTTTCCCCTCAGATAAGTTTACCTCACTGACATGTAGATAGGGGGGAACTGTAACTCCCCAGAGAGTGCTGGTGGAAACATTTTATTAGATCCGGTGGTGCTTTTCAAGCTAGAATTCTTCCTATTACTATCTCCCTCTCCATCTGTCTGTTCTTTTACTGTTATTGGCAAAACTGGTTGGTGCTTATTCTGTCTCCTTTTCTGACCCTTGTTAATGATGCATCCACCTATTTAATGGCCCTGCCCTGTACACACATACACACACACACAAACACTTTGTCTGTTGTTCCTGCACAATTACACTAACAGTCATAGATGCATGCTACCCTTTAATCAGTCCTGTGTAATTCTTGCTTTGTAGAAATTCTAGAGAAATTATGATGAAAACTTGGCCCTTAAATTGTAGCATCCAGACCGGAATATTATCCCTCTTTGTGCTATTAATTAATAATGACCTAAATCAGTAATTTCCTTTGAACTCATTGATCCCTCCCCTTGTGGATTTAAGTGCAGAGCAATGCAACTATCTGGGTGTCAGGATACGGTGTGATACTGTATCAGACATTGGTCTGATTTTATAGACATTGTTAAATGAAAGAAAAAAGCAGCATCAATCAGCTGCCAGACATGGAAATGTGTGCCACATCATCAACCCAACATTATATTATGGAGTCATAAGAGTGACAAAAAGATAGGTCAATAAAACAATAAAGAAATTAAACAAATAAAAGCAAAACAGCAGATATCAAGCAAGTACAATTCAATATATTACTTTCTTTTCTGTTTTTTTATTTTAAAATGAGTATACATTTATAATGAAGGAAAAAATAATGACATTTTTATTATTTATATATAGTGTGTATGCATATATAACACTATTAAATTTGTAGCTCATATACCGTATTATATACACAAAATTGTTTTTATATACTTTATCCTTATTTTTTTCTTTTATTTAATTCTTGACTCTCTGAATTCATTTATTTACTTTAGTTTTTATGACACACTTGTGACTCCATACAGTCTAACCCAGAGATACTGAAGGCTTCGCCACTAGATAGACAGGAATCAATACGTGCCAGGATCATCAGCTTTTAGAGGCAGGACCTTGTTTTATAGACCTGACACCTAAACATACAATGTCAGGTCACTCCTTTGTCTCAGGTCTGCTTGCCTTTAAATACTGATGATAGGCTAAGATCAGCCCATTCTCAGTTGCAGACACGCAGCAGTGTGCATGTTTACTCACTCCCTAAAGCATCACTTTCTTTAAATAGTATATTTTATTATAAAAAATCTGATAAATCAGATGTGTGAATGAAAAGCACTTGTGTAGAGGCAAATTGTGTTGGACAAATCTTTTTATGAGTCCTGCATTTGTAAAGTGTGAATTACTTGAGATATCCAAACAATTAACTGAATCTTTGAGCATGCATGCATGCTGTCTAATTCAAGCTGTCATTTTTTGACCTTAAATGCAATCTATCACAGACAGGGCAGTTTACAAAAGAATATGAGCTTCTAACAGTTGATTTAGCTGAAAATTAAAGAATTTCCCTCCACAAAGAAATGGTAATTGTTTTCAGTTATTACTCCTTAGTGGACGCTGTTACATTTGTGCAGAAATACATGTTAACTCTAGACTTATTGTCATGGCAACAAGCATATCATTTTTAACTCTATAGCCCAGTTCAGCCATTAATTTCCTTCTCTGTATACTGATGACTTTGATATGAGAGTAATCTTGCTTTGTTGCTGTCAATATACAAGTGATGGAGCTGCCATGCTGATATCTCTAATCTCAAAGTAATTAAATATATATTCATATTTCTTTTGGAGAAAGAAATATCAGTGGAAGGAATATTTATGGTATATTGACTCCGTTGCTATCCTTCTAATATATCAGCAACAGGGATCAGCTGAGATTAGTGAACCCTTCAAAGCTGTTGTTGTAATTGCCTTCAAGATCCAACATTAAGGCAAGCTCAACTAGAATCAAGAAATGAAGCATGAAATAATTAGGCCACTTCTTCTTCTTCTTCTTCTTTTGTTTAGTTTAAACTCTCTCTTAATTTATTTCCTTCACAATGGTTGCAATGGTTCCCCTCTAGGTGACGATCTTAGTGGACGGGATTCTCACCACCACTGGCTACACTCAGGAGGACTACACCATGCTGGGCTCTGATGATCTCTTCTACATAGGGGGCAGCCTAAACACAGCTGACCTGCCAGGTTCCCCGGTCAGCAACAACTTCATGGGCTGTCTAAAAGATGTGAGTACAGCTTGACCTCCGTCTCAGCAGAGGACTGGAAATACTATCCAGCCCTCTTTAGATAGCACTAACCCCCCTTCCTATAAGCAGGGCATGTTCTGTGTATAGAAAATCACCCCTCATATTTGTATTGATTCTGCTGCTGTAGGGTGTTTGAAGGAGAACCTTTTAGCCGAGCGGCTGTGCTGTGCAGAGCATATGCATTTATAGATTCCTGTGGGAATCCCTTTGAGAATGTTGCACTAATATACATAAGAAACAGATGCATGTCTTCCTGAATCGCAGCCTGAACCCAGTTTTGCATCAATACTTTCTTCTTTCTGAAGTGTTTTAGCTTGGCCTGCACCTGTCACATTGATTATCTGGAGCAAGCAAAATCAAGATCATGTTCTAAAGCACTAGAATTATTATAGACAAAGCAGGGAATTAGGGGTTAATGCTCAATTTCAGCCTGGTCTCACAAATTTTTAATGAACTGAGCAATCTCATAAAAAGCAAATGATGTGCATTAAAAGTAATAGAAAGGCTTTTCCTTTCCCAGGAAGCATTAGGAGCAGACATGATTACATGATTAAACAGGCAGTCGTTTGATATTTAAAAGTGGCACAGACGTCAGGCTGGCAGATTTTCTTGGGGTCAATACCTAACCCATACGACTGAGTTTCCTTCTGTCGGGGACATTTACTTCACAGTGCAATACCATTCACTCCATAACTGCTTATAAACTGTTCTTAGGCTCTGCTCCTGATTCTCATTAAATCCAGCTGCATGGGATTCAGCTGGGAGCACAAAACACCAAGGACAGAACAGACACATCACTTAAGTATAGGATACACAAGATGCACACTGCAAATAGAGTGGAAATAACCTGACTAAGTTAAGTAACAGCAGCAGCAGCGGCGGCAGGTTGGAGAAAAGTATAACGAGCAGCAGCTTCATTATATGTGAGAGTTGGGGCTTAACAGTTTAAAAAGACTAAGATAAAGACTTATTTTAAAATTTTATGTTTTGAATCCCAGTCAGAAAAATCTGCTCTAATACAAACAAAGCATTCACAGGCTGCTTGTGAGGTAGAACCCATCTCTGTGGTTGTGTTAACAGACTCCTGTCCATCACTTGAGTCCACTTTTTAATATCTCTACCAGTATTGGATGCATTTTATGAAAGGCATCAATCATCCTGATCTTTATATAGCTGCTGTAAAAGGCTATCCAATGATTTGATTCATTCATCAACTTTTCACCATCAGCAGCTCAGCTTTCTAATGTGACCAAAGTAATTGCATTAATCTTCAGCTTCTCTTTGTGCTTACTGCTGTTTTCTGTGTTCTTTGCCTTTGTTCGGACTTGTATGTAGAATTTTTTTTTCAAATGACATTTTTATTACAAACGGTCTGCACTGTTATTTGCAAGGGATCAGTTTGGATTTGTCTGTCGAGATTACAACAACCTGTCTGCATGTGTTGCTGTGGTAACGAGGTAGATGTCACTAACAATTACACTGGTGATGCAGCTTTAGATGGTTTTATTCCAGTCGGTTTCTTCTTGGCCTGAACAGAAGACTAAACCCAATGTGCCAGCAGCAGTGTCTGTGCAGCACCGTGACAAATTAAAATCTGCTTTTTACCCTCAATACATGCTCACACAATACAGTATGTTCTTTCCTGTGAAGTATACATAGAGTTAAGTGCACTTTTAAATTTAGACCCATCTGTCCTTTTGGAATGAGTCTTAACAAAGTTGTTGGTGTTACATTTCTTGTAACAAAACATGATGTGAGAAGCTTGCAGGAGATACGCACTGCTCCCCCTGCAGAGCTCTGTCTGTAATGTTGTCTTGTCTGTGCTCCCTTGGCTGCTTAGTCATGTGACATATGTTTTGCTGCAGAGGGTTGCTCAGATATAGTAGGACATCCAATGTGTAGCTGAGATGCACATGTAGAAATTTGATAGGGATCACATTGTAAACAGATTTGATGATCTTATGGATGTGCTCTGTTTTTCTGTGTCCAGACTTTATACAATATAGATACACTAAAATACAGATTTCTGCTGTAAATGTGAACAGGGTCTAGCAGTCTAAGACGTAGGGTGGTGAGCATGACAAATATTACCTGCTGAACATCAGCAAGTTACCTTTGAGGTCTGTGAGGATGCTAGCATGCTGATGTCAGCATTGTCCGCAGTCTCAGAGAGCCACTCGCCAGGTCTGTAAATATGTTTTTCTTTTTATTCAGGCTTAAAGTCAACACAATCTGTTTTCCATTAAACTCAGCGCTGACACTCTTAAAATCCATTTGTATTTATTATAGTGTTAACAAAGTACATAACATAAGGATTTTAAAGCACTTAAGCATTTACTGAATGATTTTAAATGGACTGTCTGCATCATTACTTTGCAGTCTGCATCCTCTGAAATGAAAATGAGATGTTATTTATGGACAGGTTATTGTCCCAGCACCGCTGCCAATGCTGCAACCTCCGCTCTGTGGGCGGTGTGACTGGTGGTGGTGTTAAGACCTACTACTGCTGTGCGTATTCACACAGATTGCACTGTAGGCATGCAGGGAGGGTATGACGGTATGAAGAGTCACAAGGACGAGTTAACAAACCCAAAAAAGTCCCCGGTAATGAGTGTGTGTGGTGACAGAGCTGATCAAATGGGATCAGCTCTGCAAGGAAATCCGGCAGACAGGTTCAGAGTCAGGACAGAGCTCTTGAGTTTAGTGATGAAGTGGAGGAGAAAAAAAGCTATGTGGTGAACGAAAGAAAAAAAATCACATTATTCATCTTAGTCCATGTGGGAAATAAAAGTGAGCAGTAAGTAAAATATTTATTGTGTAAGCAGTGAATCTATTTAGTGGGGTATCTGTCTTACTGACGATAGAGAATTTGAAACATCACTAATTTCTCTAGACGTTACATGATAATAGATGTGAGTGCTGCTGGGTGGAGGCCATCAGGTTCATCAGGTGCAGAAAGAATAATGGCTACTTTCAGACAAACGTCACAACTACAACAACTAGCAGGAAGAGATGAATTTGTCTCTGAAGTCACCAGTGTATTGGTCTGCAGCGTGTCTGCAGTGTGTGTGTGTGTTTGTGTGTATGTGTGTGTGTGTGCCCACAGGATACCCTACACTGCAACATTAGGTTCCTGTACTTAAATGCCTCAAAGATTTTACAAAGATTGTTTGGTTATGAAGGATGTGTTCACACAGCAGGCAGCAGGAAGGAAAGTCTTCATTCTCAGACTATTTTAGCATAAATATATGCAGGGACTTTTTTGGTGATGCTCGAATAGCTTTATTTGTGTGTTTTAGGAAATTCTCTTTCACATAGAACAGGCTACTGAAAAAGGATTGCACTTCATGCATTGTCCTTTGGCTTATATAATAACACTGCAGAGGTCACTGTGCGTCTGTAGCCATCTGTGCATTTTTTTTGAGGTGTTGATGGTTGTAAACTGCGAACATGCTGCTCCCTCTTTAAATGACTGTCTCACCATTTGAATATCCTGTTACACTTATTTCTCGATGGTCAGTTTCACCATCTGATTTCACTGCCTAATTAGTCACACCGAGGCAGTGTGAAGTGTGATATTGGCTCAAATTGCCTCTCGGCTCTGCTGGTAGGGCCTCTGTGCAGTGTGGTGTGTCACCTCAGGCGGTGACTGGTGGCAGAGTGATGTGGCAGATAACAGTGAGCTCGAGGTGACTTACAACCGATACAAAATGAGACAAGGATTTTCCTCTCCCGCTGTGCATATTGATGAACCCAAAATGAAAGCAGGATATGACACAACAGCAACACAAAGAAGCCCTTCTGTCAATGCACGCTTTCATTTTAAATAGGATATTATGTGCCTTGTACATAATATTTTTAAAAGGTGGCCTTTGTATTCCACTCTCTTTCATGTGATCAATTTGAAATATCAAAATCAATAGCTAGACATTTCTCAAAGGCAAACAGAGAGCAAATCAGATTTTTTTTACCCACTGATCTGCTCCATCTTGAGTCTATGTTTGCTAAATTTACCTCTTTGAATAATAAATTTTGTGTGTGCTTGCGAAGCATCGAGTCCATCTCTCTCTCTCTCTCTCCCACCCACCATCTCTGCCTGGACTTGATCTTTTTTTTTCGGTTTACCTCGGTATAAACACAAGACAAAATTGTTTGCCATTGTGTAGGTGCAATATTTGCAATTCCTCCGGTCTGAATTTAAGATGATCTTGTCAGGCTCATTGTACATTCTTAAATGAGTCAGCTAAAATGGAAATTTTCCAATTTGCATCCAAATCTATATGTATTTTTTCATGCTTCTTTCTTGTTTTTTTGTCAAAGTTTTGTAGTTAATGCAGTTTTTTTTTGTAATAACCTGAAAACGTGAAGGCAGTGTCCTACTGTGGTGGAAAAAGGAGGTCTGCTCTCACAAATAATTTAGAACAGCCAGTAAAATACAATGTGTTCAGACCTAGGAGCTTCCTCTGTCTCTGCATCCAGACACAGCACCAGCAGCCTCGGTCAGGCTAAATGTGTTTAATTTTTTTTTTTTTTTTTTAATGCATCAAAGTGCTTTTACATCCATTTAACAAAAGGGTCCAGTCTATTTGACACATGTGCATAAATGAAATCAGAGTAAAATCATCTGACATTTTTCTCTGGGTTCACAGATGATTCAACACTGCTGCATGCCCTTGTGAATACTGCTGCGTCATATTGATTCCACTATTTATTGATGACTAATTTCCAGCCTTTTGCGCACAAAAAATATTACTCTTTCTAGTTGTCATCTCACAATGTCATCTCTCTCTCTCATTTATTAGGTGGTCTACAAGAATAATGAGTTTAGACTGGAACTGTCACGGCTGGCTGAACAGCGAGACCCTAAGATCAGTATCCATGGTGACCTGATATTTAGCTGCGAGGATGTGGAAGCCCAGGAGCCGGTCACCTTCGACACGCCGTTTGCCTACTTGACATTGCCCAAGTGGAACACTAAGAAGACAGGCGCTATATCTTTTGACTTCCGCACCACAGAGCCCAGCGGCCTGCTGCTGTTCAGCCATGGCAGTCTGCAGGGTCTTCAACCTGACAAGAAGCCCAGGGCCGACTTCTTCGCCATAGAGCTGCTGGATGGGTTTCTCTACCTGGTCATGGATATGGGCTCTGGCAGTATCAAGATGAAAGCCAGCAACAAGAGGCTCGATGATGGCGAGTGGTGCCATGTGGACTTTCAGAGGAGAGGGCGCACTGGTAAGACCATTGTGTGCAGCCTTGTGTAGAACTGGAGTATAAACGGTTCCAAGCTATGAAATCGCCATATGCCAGGATGCAATTACATCAGTTTCACTTTTTATTCACTGCAGTCAAACATGCATCTATATTAGGTTTTAATTGCAATGATGTTTTTAGAAGCTATAATCTACGTATGACATTTTGAAACCTGTTAACCTATTTCACAAGTGGCCAATTATACAGTCAGCCAACTCAGACTGGTAAAAGTCTGCTTTATTAGTACAATACAAATGTCTTATTAGCTGAAGCCAAGAAATACAGGCAGTTCCTTCTATTTCTTCCTTCATATTTCTATAAATAAAACTCCCTTCTTGTCTAGCAGGGTAATGTGACATTGAATATTTGTCATTTATAATTCTTCACTTTTCCAGAGAAAGTTGAAGCTTCTGCTACTTTTCTCATAATCAACTCACAAGGACTGGCAGTGCAGCTTCACTAAAACAAGCTGCCCAGTGCCCACTTCCTCAATCTCACATTTTGTTCTTGCCTCTCCCTTTTGCACAAACCCACATACACACCTGTCTGTCTTTTCCTGCAGCACACTGTGTGTGTTGACTCATGGTTAATGCCTGCCTGCCCAACAGGCTTTATCTCTGTGAACAGCCAGAGCATCCCCTTTTCCGCTAACGAAGGGAGCGAGATCCTTGACCTAGATGGGGACATGTATCTTGGAGGTTTACCCGAGGACCGCCAAGCCCTCATGCTCCCCCCTGAGGTTTGGACAGCTTCCCTTGGCCTCGGCTACGTGGGCTGTGTGAGGGACCTCTTCATTGACGGGCAAAGCCGTAACCTGTGGAGGCTGGCAGAGGTTCAGGGCGCCACAGGTGTCAGCAGTTTCTGCACCAGAGAGACTCATGTCAGGTGTACCAGAGACACATGTGCCAACGGTGGACACTGCAGAGAAGGCTGGAACCGCCACATTTGTGACTGCAACAGTACAGGCTACCTCGGTCCCAGCTGTGAGAAGGGTAAGAGACGGATGATAGTGGATCGGGAGGATAAGTGATTTTAAAATGCGGCTGCAGAGCTTTTAACACACTTTGGCTGGTATTTTATTTATAAAGTTAGGTGTGTAGTAGATAGAAAGTGCCCGCACAGACAGAAATAATGTAGAGACACGGAACATTCATTATCAAGACTTAGGCCTCCAAAACAATAATAATTTTATTTAGGATTGCAGCATGATCATACTGTATAATGTCATATCTATTCAAATGAGAGCAAGGCTTTCGTCTACAAAGCACTCTGTGGACAGGGCAGAGGGAAATGGTGTAGAAATTGCAGTGTTTTCCTACAGTAGAGTGATTCATTAATGAATTGTCAGCATCATGAGGTTGCCAGTGCTGTGAGTGTTTCATTAGAAATGCAGTGGTGCTTCTTCAGCAGAATGATTCGGCCTGAATCACTCTGCATTTACCATGCAGATGGTTTTCTCACAGAGAGGCCAATTACGCAGATCCATTGGCAGCTAATAGTATGAGGGATGTTCGAAGATCCCCCCCTTGTATTGCACTGTGATGGGTATAAATCCTTCGGAAATTTGATTGCTGCTGCAATCTCACCACTGTCTTTGTATGCTCCAGGCTTTTTCTGCCATCTGGTGCGACTGATGGAAACTGCAATCTAAAATTATATCACGCAGTAGCCAAGATAATCTCAAACAGAATTCAGGGTTTCATTCCATAAATGCCACTTTGCGATTTTAATTTAGTTTTGTCGTACCCTCTGGGGTTTCAGTGTCTGCTAATGCATGCTGTTCTTGAAATCCACAGACGCCACCATTGTGAGCTATGACGGCAGCATGTATCTGAAGGTGGTGCTGCCGAGGACGCTCCACACAGAGGCCGAGGATGTGTCCCTGCGCTTTATGTCCCAGAGGGCCTTTGGGCTGCTGATGGCCACCACCTCTCAGCAGTCAGCAGACACGCTGCGCTTGGAGCTGGACGGAGGCAGAATGAAACTCACTGTGAACCTGGGTAATGCTGCTGTGGCAAATAAGAGCAGATAATACCACTTGACCTTTCAGGATGTTTCACCTAGGCAGATATCTCGATATGTTTGTTGTGTCTGAGGCTCTCCATTCCATCTCCATACACAACAACTACAGGTGCCTAAAAAGAGATAAGCACGTCCCCTGCTTATTTTGCATGCAGCTGTAGTCTCAGAATTAGACGAAACCCTTACACTAGACCACCAGAGTCCCAGAACAGCACATCTCTAGCCTAATTACTTTTAAATCAGCACCCTGGATATGATCAGGATTTTATAGTACCCCGGTTATGGGTTGTACATAGCATATCCAGGTTTCAGAAAACCAGATAAGCTCATATCTGAAAAGCTTAGATAAAATTAAAAAAAACCTGTAGAAAAGGCATGTGGATGGAAACGAAGAGCAGAAAATCCAACAAGGGTTCGACAATGGGCAGCTGTGTCGGGTCCATCTCAATAATCTGGCTACTAAGACATCTTAAAATGCTGCTTTTATGCACCAGCATGCGAACATTGACTTTTTACTGCACGGTTAAACAAGTAGAATCACGTGACACATTTAAAATTAGTTGGTTTTAAATAAAAAACAAGGGGTAAAGTGCCTTTTTAAGCAACTGTATGTGTGTATGTATTTTCTGCCTCTCTCTCTCTCTCTCTCTCTTTCTGTCCTTCCCTCTCTGTCTCTTTCTCTCGCTCTCCATCCATCCTGTGGTCAGGTCCCACCTGACTGTCTAGGCTCTTTCAGCCCTTCAATGGCTTGTCTGCAGTTCAAGGAGAAGGCAGTCAGAGACCTGATCTATCATTACACTGAAATATTACCACTTGAATTGCTCACACGGTAGATGTGACTGTTGTAGTTCCCTCCCCTCACATTTACTGGCCTGTCCAGTTTGGAGTCACTTCACTTAACAGGGAGTGTCAGTGATGGACACACACACATGCACAATCACACACATACACACACAGATACATACCTGCAGCAGAAACTCTGGTCTCTGGCTGTCTGTATCCACTGCTCTGTGATGGTTGACAGCAAGAGAGCACTCCACAGCCACAAGACTTACACCAATGTGTTTACCTACAGCTGGTTTAATTGGTTTGATTATTCCTAATATTCAGAATGATAACATAATACATCCATTTTGAGGCCAAAATATTTCAGATGGACTTAGAAGATGTTAGCAAATGTTGGCTTGGTATAAGAATCATTGTGACTTCTGGATGTGCAAATCGCCACTTTTCCTCTGTATTTACATGGAACATATATCAGCACTAGGCCTGCAGAACAAGCAGGCGCCTGAATGGTTTCACTGAGCAGCAGTTAAAGTTGAAGACGGATCAGGGTTTGTGCCCCTGGTTAGAGGTGTGTCAGCGTAATTTCCTTAAAATTGCACTGAAATCAAATTTGCATTAGTTATACATAAGAAAGCTCTCATGTAACTGGAACTGGACTTCCAAAAAAGGCTTTTCAGCAGTGATGACATCATCTTTGACAACCATTGAGATCCTTTAGAGTAATTAGTCTGAGGGTGACAAATCAGGTGACTGGTGCAGATTAGTTGAGATATTCACTAAATTGTCTGCTGATTTATCACCTTTATATGATCTGCATTAGGCTGTGATTTCAAATAACTGAGATGGTTATTTCAGCCATTTCTGACTCTCCATGCCCCTTATTTTTGACACAGTTTTTTTTAATCACATTAAAACCTCTACATGCTCAAATCTAGCCCATTTTTATGTGTTCAGGTAATTTTTCTCTGAGCAGTTCACATTTAAATTACCCCAAATTATCCCCAAAGCACATGTCAGTGAAGCTGACATCTGAAACGAGTCAAATCCTTCCGATGCTGAATGTAAGCAGCTGTTGTAGAGCCGATATTGATGCTGAAAAATAATAGTGGCTCACCTCTACTTTTTTGGGAAATAGAAACTCTTATTGATCCCAACTTTGAGCTGGTCTATTGTACCTCCAGCAGTGCCAGTAAGCACATGCTGAGGCTTTCCTTTCAGTCACCGTTCCTTTTTTCTAATATTATATGTACACTGCAGGGGGAAAGTGGTGGTTTAGACTCTCGATGCTGTCCCCGGATGGTGGGCTCTGAAAAGCACTGAACTGTCTGCAGAATGTACCTTGAAGGATGTGAAATATTCTCCTCTTTTTGTGCTGTTCTTTTTTTTTTCTTTTAACCTCACCATCTCACTCTCTCTCTCACCAGATTGTATCAGGATAGACTGTAATCTCAGTAAGTGTCTCCTATGATTATTTATTGTACCATGATTTTAGAGAACGTGCACTGTGGTGTATTCATATGCCTCTTGCTCTAACTCCCTCCTGAAACACACCATAATTCATTTATTCTGCCCCACACTGCTCCTTGTTTACTGCTGCAGTTATCTTCCTCACAAGCATCATTACAAAGATAAGAGTGAGACTTCACTGTGGCAAGCAGCTGTACGGTTCAACATAATTGGATCCGTTTGCTCATAAAATCCAACACATTTTTTAATTATTTCAATGTAATAATGTCATAATCAAACATAGCTAAGTTTGACAAACAACACTCTGCTGTTGTGCTGCCAATGAGCCTGTCATTCATCTGCCTGCAAGTAATTTGCTCACATAGCTGATAACTGGGCACACTTCAAAATTACCAGCAATTCTCTGCAGTGAGACGAGCTCAGTGTTGAAAAAGAAAAAAAAATGTTTTTAGTTGATCAAACTGACAGAGAGATAGATCTTAACATAGTAGATGATCAATAGATATATGATGATATGATGATGATAGATAGATATATGAGACATGACTGTCAAACCTGAGAAAGAGGTGTGAAAGGTGGTCTGTATAATCTGAGATTATCTTCCTATGATGATCATTTAAATACAAACTGTCTGAGCCTTCACTACTACTACCACTTGAATCAAACATGAAGTGTTTATTCAATTTATTCTCTTGTTGTGAGGTCTAAATAAATAATATTGACATTTAAAATTAATTCAATATTGAGCAAAAACTAAAAACCAGGCACAACAACACACAGGGTATTTCTCTATAGTCCACTAAGTGGGATTATTTTTTTATCCATTTGCTTTGATCCCAGACCAACATAATAACTTTAGCTAATATTGTTAGTCTACATCCCATCTGTCTGCAGCACGTCTCTCTGGTTTTGAAACACAATTGTTCATACAATAAAGAACGTCTTCTTTGTTGTATGATTTCTTGTCCTGTTTGACCAACAGTAGATTTGTCAGTACAAACACACTGTGGTCTGACAGGTGCACAGTCAGTCCTCCAAAGATAGTCTGTGAAAGCTATCACTTTCACACTTAACAATTCTAAATGTTTTTGACCCAGACTGGATAATAGGGGTCGGGGTTAAAAAAAAAATACCAGAATTATCCAGAGATACAAAATAGGGCAGGTGAATACTAATGAAAGATCTTTGTGTGGATTAGCAGAATTGATTTTCTGGTATTGTATGCTCTTGTGAAATGAAGTGGTGCTTTAGGTGGTAGCGCTCCAATGGTGGAATTTATAATGCAGATTGTTACTCTCACCTGATAGTGAGGGCGACAGGCAATTTAAGTTCTGATTCAGATTACAGCAGTGTGAGAAACAGATAAAAGCTATTGCCAGTGGAGAGGTGAACAGCTCTCTGCTTTAGATCATCCTATACAGAGAAGGCTTATGAATGTTTATAAAAGATATCACTATAATCGAGTGGTGGCTGAAAGCCTGTTTCCAATCTTTATGTATGAATAATTTCCTGAATACTGCGGAATAAAAAGCATAATTCCTCAGAGCATGCTGAACATTAAACAGTCTTTATGATCACCTGAGATAAGAGAGTCTGGCTGCAACGACTGTTTATGTGCTCTGAAACACAACTTGACATTTAATCACATTCAAAGCAAGAGTCAATAATGTCACAGTCTGTAATTCTGTCTCATATTAATCTATTGATCGTGAGGCGCAGATTTAATACTGTACAGGAACTGAATAAAGCACAGGACAGATTTACTACACATGTGCACCATATAATCATTTGTCCATTACATGGAATGGATTACGATGTCTTTTCTCTGATCAAGGTGAGTAGTGTGTGAATTTATATGTGTGTGGGCAGTTAAACAGAAATTATGTGTGTCTTATATCAACTCAATTTCCCTAAGAAATAGAAAACCTACAGGGAAATATTTATGCAAACAAACGTGTACAATATTGCTAATTTAAATTAAGGCTGCTATAAATATGATCTTTGCCATGAAAAATGCCCACTCTGCCAGCAGATGGCATTGTACCATCATGCACTGCATCTCCCTGAGCCATTACTCTCTATGTATGCTACACCAGTGGGCCTCTGTCAAAGCTCTGCAGATGTGACAATAAATGGATTTTATAATATTTGCCACATTTTAAATTGCAGAATTACCTCCCTAAATGATACAGATGCTGTCCATTCCCATTGTGTATATTGGCTGCTTTAACCTCACAGTGAGCTTATATCTGAAGGAATCAAGAAAAACAGCCCATTTGCAGCAGCTGCTTGGAAGCTGTCCACAACTGGATGCACGGTGGGAGGGTATAATGGTTGTAGGAACAAATGTTGCTGCGATGCTCTTGATTAATTCTTCAGAACCTGGGGAATAGTGGTACACTTCTCACATCTGAAATGAGGCATTTGTTCGACACAATTTACAGAATTAGCATAACATGCTTTGATTAACATGCACAGCCTTCAAAGTCTCAGCGTGTTCATAACGCTAACCTGTATAACTGGGCCATTTGCTTTGAAGTTGTCTTTGTTTGAAAGTATTAATCAAATTCATATTGAGTCCAGGATCAAACTGGGCAAAGCAGGCACCCTTTATATCTCGAGCATCTGGAAGCAGAGTATGTAAAGTGGAGGGTAGCCTGAAAGGAGGCCACATGTCAAAGGGCTTATAGTAGCATGTTTTCATCTGATATAATATTAATCATTTTATTTAAAAAAAGACCTGCACTGGATATAACATATGTGTTGCAGTCTTGTGGCATTACCCTCAAAGCAGAGATGCAGGAGCGCAGGTCTGGAAGCTTCTTTCAAAATCCACACCCGTCTGGATTTTTATTCATTTTCACCCCCCTCTGCAGCCACAAAAGCCTTTATATGTGTGGCAGGCAACATCAGAGCCTCGATTACTACGCTTCCTGCCAATACAAATACTATTGTTCATTAATGTTGAAGCGGCTAATGTGCCATCATGTAAAAGAAACATGTCATGATTTAAAATGGTGGATGTATTATTAATAGGTTGTTTCTGAATATACAGCCACATAATGATTTACCAAACATGATGCATGTCTTGTTGCTGTTCTCTGTTAAATACTTAATCATATGCATGTTTAAACAGCAACCAGTGTTTTTATGTGAGTTCTGTGAGCTAACAAGATGACCGCTGCATGAGTGCACACGACAGCAGCAGATATGCAAACACTGCAGAGAAGTGCCCAGAGCGAGAGCTAATGTGACAGATCTTTTTTGGGGGGATTGATACAGTTGACACTGATTCCAAGCTTTGAGATATTGATCTCACGTATGAAAAAACAGCTCCGTGTAAACAGGTTTTCATGTGTAAAATCACTTTACAAGACTTCTGACTGTGTTTTTCTGTTATTTCTGGTATTAGTATGTTTGGGCTTATGTGCTGACATCGATAGCAGGAAAGCTCCCCCCTGAGAACACAGATAAGATGAATAGTCTCTACTACCCAGCATCCCACTATCTCCTCTTTCATTACACCAAATCTTGTCCTCTGTTTTCACGATAGTGATTTACAAGGTAAACATTTTTGTTTTTGTGTTGGACATGATTTCAGCAAGTGGTTTGTTTTTCATTACCTAAGTAAATCCATCAAATACAGAGGGAGCTGGGTTTGATGTGATTGATCTGTCTGCTGCGCGCAGTCAATATATTCAGCAGGTGCGCTGTGGAGACAGTTGATATGCAGCTCTGGACAAAGTCCCCAGTCACACTTTTATTTCCCCGAGGATGAAACAGTGAAGTGTTCGGAAACCAGTTGATGTTTTCCATTTATTGCCCTCTGTACGTCCCCTGTAATTCTCCTGCACCCTGAGCTCAATTAGACAGACAAACCCCTAAAGGCGCAGTCAGCTTAGGCATGGCCAATTAGTTTCCCAAGCCATGTCAGAACTCCTTTGAACTGCCGTGTCGGCCTGTTGCATAGGCACTGATTCAGGGTGACAGTGCTGCAGTGGCAAGCTTCTGCACTGTGACCTATTTTGAAACCAATGAAAAAGGCAGATGATAGTGCTGAAATCCAGAAACTCAAAGCTGTAGGCCTCTACATATGATATTACCTAACATGTTTCCACAATAGTCCATTGTAAGGATTATAAATAGGCTCTTATTATAATTTCATTTTATCGAGTAAATGCAAATTACTGCTTGCCGGTCAGTGTCTCTGGCTGTGTGTGTGTGTGTGATAAGTAAATGAATGCATGCACCCTGAGAGTCCTTCTCACGTTGAGAGCTCTGTCTGGAAAGAGTGTACACTGAGCTCATGTGTTATGATTGTCACCACTTGATGCCTTCCTCCTGTTAGGCAAGGGACCAGAGATACTATTGGTAGGCGAGAAGCTGAATGACAACGAGTGGCACACGGTGAAGGTGGTGCGGCGTGGGAAGAACTTGCAGCTCTCTGTAGACAATGTGACTGTGGAAGGTACAGTGGGGATTAAGAAGCTGTAGTAACTTACAGTACAGATGTTATAGGATACTTGCGCTTTTAAGCAGACTCTTTTCTTCTTTAGGCTACATGACTGGGGCCCACACTCGCCTGGAGTTCAACAACATTGAGACGGGGATCATGACAGAACGCCGTTTCATCTCTGTAATGCCTTCCAATTTCATCGGCCATCTGCAAGCTTTCTCCTTCAATGGGATGTTCTATCTGGACCAGTGCAAGAACGGCGATATCTCCTACTGCGAGCTGAATGCTCGTTTTGGCATGAGGCACATTGTTGCCAATCCTGTAACTTTTCTAACTCAAGCCAGCTACTTGGCTTTCTCCACTTTGCAGGCCTACGCGTCCATGCACCTTTTTTTCCAGTTCAAGACCACCAGCCCTGATGGCCTAATACTGTACAACTCTGGAGATGGTAGTGACTTCATTGTGGTGGAGCTGGTCAAAGGGTGAGTGACAACAATCTTTTTTTTCCAATAAATTAATCTTTTGTGCATCATTTTCAACACAGATCTGGACTGCGTGTAGTCCTATTTACAGATACTGTTGGTATGCACAAAAGTCCATGCTTTGGTCCCTGACTGTAAGAGTGAGGCTGGATCAGGCCATGCAGATGACAAGGATGGAGACTGTGATCAAGTTTGTGTGACTGACAAAAATTGCACTTCTATTTTTGGTCTATATATAAGCCTGGTCAGATCAAAATAAAATACCTTTTTGGTGCAGGAATAAACTGCATACCTAATTTTGTCCTGTGGCAGTCCCCTGCTTCTTGCAGGATTTATCTTGCAAAGCAAAACCAACATGAACAAGCTTTTCTTCTTTCCTGAGTTTAGAATTACCTAATCATGAGTCATGCATTGAAACCATCAGCCCGCAGCACTGTCGAGAGACACCAAATAGCTTTAAAATCATTTGTCCATCATAAATAATTTGTTAAAGGACAGGCAGAGAGAGGGAGCACACTGATGCTGATTTCTGTATTCCAGCCCATTCAGCATTTTGACACTGTCATAAATATGTTTCAAATGTTTTATTCAACGTAAATATTTTTTTCAGACAAAATAGCACAAAAAGGTTGTTGAAACAAAGCAAGAAAAAGCAGCAATTGTACTGTCAGACTGCACAGACTTTCTCTCAGTAAGCAATTAGTCAGCAGGAGGCCTTGTTCGGGTCTGGAGCCTGCAGCAGAAGCTCACATAGACAACACACAGATGAAAAAAAAATGGCTTCTAACACTTCTGTCAGAGTTTTCCGGCTGCTCTATGTTATGTGTGAAGCATAGCAGCACCACAAATTATCTGATTCAAGCAAGATTCAGTTTTTGACAGTGCACTGTCTGAAGATCAAGCGTAAGGATTGGTATGCTAAACCTGACCTTGCATGTTTTCATGTGCTAATTGAATGTAAACATCTGCGTTGTCCTGTAGGTACATCCATTATGTTTTTGACTTGGGAAATGGGCCGTCACTAATGAAAGGAAACTCTGACAAGCCGCTTAATGACAACCAATGGCACAATGTGGTGATCTCCCGTGACAACAACAATGTGCATATCCTTAAGATTGATTACCGCACTGTCACTCAGCACGCCAATGGAGCCCGAAACCTGGATCTGAAAGGTAATTTTTCTTAAAAGACCCAAAGCGCTTGCTGCAATATGTTGCACATACCTAACAACACATCCTTATTAATATAACAAGTGAGTGAATTTGAAATTTTGCCTTTGATTGACTTACAGGTGAGCTGTACATTGGAGGTGTTGGGAAGAGTATGTACAGCAGCCTGCCCAGGCTGATAGCATCCCGGGAAGGATACAAGGGCTGCTTGGCATCGGTAGACTTGAATGGCAGACTCCCTGACCTGCTGGCAGATGCACTCCACAAGGTGGGAGAGGTGGAACGCGGTTGTGCAGGTGAGGAAATACAACACATCTGTGACTCTTTCTGATATCACTGCCCTTTTTGAAACAGCCACTGACCTCACCAGAAGAAGCACATAAGTGGTCGGCTTTATTTGGTAATTGAAACAATTGGTGTTATCTTATCATCATGTTTTATACCAAACCTTACCAAACTGTACAAATGAAAATGAAACTGAAGTTATGATCAGGCCTCGACTCAGTCTTCTAGGTGAATGTCTGGATTAGTCAGTACAATTATATGTCATTTCATGATCCATGTGTTTAAGAACGTATTTCTCATGCTCCTAGCTTAGTGGTAGCCATTAAATACTTATTTTATATTATTGTTTTTAATTTCCTGGTCAATGTGTTATAATATCACTCTGCAGTTGATGAATCAGCTGCTTTTGTTGAGGTTTAACGAGAAAGCACTTAGCACTGAGTGAGTTCCAAGGTTTAACAATCTTAAATAATGTAGACATTACTTAATAAAACACTGTGTGAGCTATGATAGAACATAAGTATAAATATAACTCAAATATCACAGAGACTCAAAATATCTTCATGGACTTGAGCAATCCTTTTCATAAGGTTGTCACATGACAATGGCCCAATACTATGGGCATCCATCCATCCATCCGTTTTCTTCCTCTTCCTCTTCCTCGCAACATGACAACAAAAAGCAAGTCAAAAAAACAAGATTTGCATTTATTTACAAATGAATTTACAACAGAAATAACAGCAATTAAAGCTGCAAGCAGCGATGACGGGCCTTCGCAGTCCTTGCGGTCCGCGGGACCAGCAGCTGCCACCTCCACTATCGCCCCACGACCTCTTTCCCCCGGTACCGACATGATGCATGTCTGCATGGTCTGCATGCCGAAGAGTACACCAAAACACACACATAGAAATGACAGGTCCTCCATCCAGTAGGTGGTGCAGTGACTGTAACATAGCAGCATATCAGTGTGTGCAGAGTCAGATGTTCAGCATGATTGTAAAGTTTCATCCACATAGGATGAAGTATGAGGGAGATACAGCCACAAAAACATCTATTGCCTGTGCATTGGCAAAGGGTCAATTTCGTGGCAGTGCCAAAGCCAGAGGCGTATGACGAAGTGCTGTGGTTTTGATAATGTTTGGTCCCTAAGCCCTTAAGGGCAAGCACACCAATTTTCAGCCATATCAAGCAATTCCCACTAGGAGGAGTCTGCAAAAGCGCGGGGTGTGCAAATAGGAACATGCTGAGGTTATTCCAAGATGGGCGACGCCCAGTAGGGGGGTGGAATTTTTTTTTCCAAAGGCATGTTTCCTGGCATGAGGCGATACATCAGCATACCAATTTTCATGGTCGTAGCTGTTACGTTGAATATTTTCAAATTCTAGGGGGCGCTGCAGAGCCATTTGGACAGTCACTGTTGCGGCGACAGTTTCAGATCGCCATTTTTTGTGAGCCTGGGCAGTCTGCCAATTTTGGTGAGTTTTTGAGCACGTTCAGGGGGTCAAATTGATGTTGAATGACGCGGAAGAAAAATAATAAATAATAGGCACTTGCATTTCAATAGGGCTCTTGCACCATTCGGTGCTCGGGCCCTAATAAATCAATGTGGTGTGGCTCTGCTCCTGCTGGCTGAGAGAGAGAGTGAACAATGGAGGAAGGGCGTCTTTATAGCCTCATCAGATGATCAGGTGCAGCTTATCAGGAGAAGGTCCCTGTTGATTGGGTATCCGAAACAAAGAACAGGATAAAGCAAAAACCCCCAGTTGATGTAACACCAGACCTCCCTTTTCCTGGCTCCTGACTCAACTGGTCTTGTAGAGTTTTCTTGAAGATGTTTCCTCCAAGCAGCTTCATCAGTTCTGCCCACAGCTCGGGACCATGATAGCTGAGGGGTGGATCAAATCAAGAGCCTTGGCTTTTAGCTCTGCTGTCTCCTCACCACAACAGCTTGAAGCAGAGCTCCTGCTTCATTCTTCCCCTACTCATGAACAGGCTTGAAAATACTTGAACTCCTCCACTTGAGGCAGAAACCTCAGAAAGGGCATTCCAGAAGGGTTTGGAGGTGCTGATTGTCATCCCTGTGTGATTGTAAACAGATCCACAGACAGTGTTGAAAAAAAGTTTCTTCAAAATTTTGTGGAAATAAGATTCATACAAACTGAAGTTTTGTAGAAGCAAAGGCATCTGCTGAATTTGCTGTAAACACCCTGCAGGTCCCAGCACCACCTGCACAGAGGACTCCTGCCACCACCAAGGAGTGTGCCTACAGCTGTGGGAGGGCTTCTCCTGTGACTGCACCATGACCACCTACGGCGGGCCTTTCTGCAATGATCGTAAGTACAGCTGTTTTTCTGGCGCTTATTGATATGCTACTGATCAGAACCTGATCATTTATAAAATATCATTAATCCAGTGTCATTTCTAATAGCCAAATGATAAAATAATGAGGGGATCAAATCCTTAAAGATTTATCATGTTGTTAATAGTGATTGATCTGTAACATTTTGAGCAAATTTTATATAAAATGAAAGCAGTTTCTGTTTTGACGGTAGCAAATCAGTCCAAAGACTTATGGTGTGCTTTGGTAAATGATTAATGAGCATCAATGGGTGAAGCTGACATTCCCAAAATATTCCTTTATAAAAGCTTTGCTCTCATTATCACTCTTGGTGTAGGTATTCTGACACTTAGGTGATGTTTATTTGAAAAACACAAACACTGACAAACTGTTTAATAAGACTTTCTTATTGCACCTGCATGCATTGTATTTCTAATCAATGGCACTCTAATTGCTCATAACACATTGATAGCACCACAGTTCAGAAACATCTAGCCTGATTGCTGCTTCCACTAAAAAGTACTGTGTCCAATATAATAGACCCGACTTTGACCAGAAGCTTTTCATACTTATAATAGCAAAAGATTACCATTAAGCTTATTGGTCCAGTCATGGCGAGTTAAGCTTCATTTGCTGCAGAGTCATTTAGAATAACTGCAAGATTTGCGCCTGTGTGGTAATCATTATGAAATGTGCTGCTATGCAGTATTGTTTTAGGAGCGCAGAGGACATTACGCTGTAGGGGGGCTCTATGAGGTTAATATGATGATGAACAGTTTAAAGAAGTCATGTTTAAAGAAGGTAAAAGATATTTGATACTTTAAGAAAACGAATCATTATTGAAGATTAGAAAGACATTAATTCAGTTGTTTACATTTTTTGAACATTTTTTTGGTCTAAATATATAATTCAGCAAATTACATTAAAGGGCTTTCTTCGGTGGATGTTCCATATTTAGAGGTAGTGATCTGCTTTTAGAAGCTGCTTTCCTCCTCTGCAATTGTCCAGCGAGTTCTCTCATTAATCCGCCTTTTTTCTAGTGTTGCACACAGCCAAGTGTGCTTGCTGGCATAATCTATTGACCCAACCTGAAAATCAATTGCTGGTACTGTGTAGTCTTCATCTATTGCATTGCTTACAATCCCAGGGTATATATTGCATAAATACGCAGAGGTCAGCAGACACACACAAAAGCAAAGACGAGTAATGAATTCTTGATTAAGAATCACATGGTAATTAGTTTAAAAACAGGCACGTTTAATGTTTTTTTATGTCTTGGGGGTGTTTCAGTGCATCGATTTTTACGTCACTTCAGCGCTTTATAAAATTGATCCTTTTGTCTTCACTTTTGATCGGTGAGAACTGTAGACCATGCACCTTCTTTTGTTCCTCTTTATATCTTCTGCACACAGATAACAGTTCTCGTCAGCTGTGGTTTGTCAAAGCGGAGTTACAGCAGCTTGACCTCTTACATAAGCAACAAAAACACACTGTTCCTTTGTCTTTACTAACCTTGAAACCGATTCCAGTTAGTAGTGATTTCACGTTGCTATGGTAGCCATTGTTCCACTCTGATCATAATATCAAAGGACCAGTCAAACTCCTCCCATCATCTTATGGAAACCATCACGCTTTGAGCTTCTGTATTTTCTGAAATTGCTGCCAGTCTGATGCACATCACATCACATCTCCTCAGCTAGAATCTCAAATGGCTGCCTCTGGCTAAACCTTCACACAGTCTCTTTCTAAGTGTTGCAAACGTTAATGTATTAGTCGTGTTTGGCTGCTGGAGACCGGCAAGATCTGGCAGCTTGATTTATATTGAATGCAGACCTTGAATTTCACTCATGCACCAGTATGGTTTAGTCAGTGTATTTTGATTTTTGGACAGGAGCTGCCAAAAGTAACATTTCTCCTAAAAATATAAAAAATGACGCTGTCAACTTAACTGTTTCCAGCAGAAATGCATTCCTTCAGAGGATTCTTTATTAACATAGGTAATGGGCAATCTATTAGTATACACACTTGAGACTTGAGAAGCAGTCTGGAGCCTAAATTCCTTGCTCAAAAGCACTCGGCCTCACTTCTTCCTGCCAGCTGAAAGATTCAACCCTTTACTCCTTTGTCTGAGTACAAGGCCCGGATATAGACACTTTTGAGATTAAAGAAAAAAAATGTTTCAACGACAACACAATTTCCCTGCAGTCCGTTCACACCTCTCAATCATGCGCGTGGTAAATGGCACTGCTGGCCAATATGAAAGGTCAAACCGATACATCAGTCTAACATAGAGGAAATAACAAGCATCATGCTTCACATCCAGCCATCATCTGAGTCATTAAAATAAAGGAAAGATGTGGCTCATGTGAAAACACAAGCAACTATGAAGGCAGGACTGGGATTTTTATTTACCATCAGTGTTAGTTAGAGAAGTCTGTTTCATGCAAGACACAGTCTGCATGCCTTGTTTATCTCAGCAACATTAAAGTCTATCAAATCTCCTCCTCCCACCTTTGTCTTCTCCTGCGCCTGTGCTCCAACCCAGAAGGTCAACTGTGTTTTCCAAGAAACAAGCAATAATACGGATGGAGAGTGGTGTGCGTTACTGAGCGGATTCTTTTCATCGTTTGACTCACAGGAAACAAAGTAAAACCATCCCGTCAGACAAACTGATATCCCACAGTTGCCTCAGTACATTGATATTCATATACAGAAAGCAATTTACTAAGCCTGCCATAAACATCTGTGCTAATTACCTCGAGGTCATCGTTTCATCACCAGAATCACCCAGTATGATGTTCTGTGCTCAATTTCCAGCTCTTCTTTCTGTAAACATATGGAGTGTGTAATTATTGGTTAACCTCTGCAGTTACAGATAATTGTTTTGGCATATTCATTACCTGCTTGTGTGTGTGACAGAGAGAGATAGAGGGAGATTGCTAGCAAAACTGCATGTGCATATTTCCAGTTTGTGCTAATCTTAAACAAACAGCAGTACATAACAACTATTTGTCACTTAACTTTCATTTAGCACATGAAAAAGTGTGACAACCGTCGTGACAGATGTGTGATTCCCCGTGACCTGAAGTGAACAATGCAATGTTGCGAGGCATGAGAGGCAACCACTGGCTTTAACTAAATGTGACATAGCTGTTCCTCCGTCTTTTTCTGTAATCGTCTTCCGTGTCCTCCCACCCCATCCCAGCCATGCAGTCAACATACAATAAGCACCCCACACATTAAACGAACACATGACACTCCACCTGACATGACTTTACGCAACCACTTGCACTCTTCAGCAAAGAGGAACCGCCTTCGCCGTTAATTTGTAACCCAACGTCTCCTTTGAATTGTTTAAATCCTGTGGAAGTAGGTTGAGCTCCGTAGCCTCCAGCTATGAAGGCAAGGCAAGGTACAGTAACACAATGCACTTGAAAGCAGCCGTCTTCCTTTTCAGTTGCATATTTCAGCTATAATGCACTGTATCTAGCTTCCCTTTTATTTGTCACATTGGTTTTCCATTTCAAAGAGCAGGATGAAATGTCCACCAGATGTTATGATGATTAAAAGCCACAGTAGGATGCATGCAAAGGTGTTTGTGGCTATTAGAGTTGAAGAACATTGTAGATTAGATTTCTTTAGTTATACAAATACGAACTTGCTACAAGGAATGATTGACTAATAAGCTAAGGTGGAAGACAACGTAGCACAGTATTTTTGTCCTCTGCTACATTTACACATTGCTGGGTTGGGGAACATACGGATCGCTTCTTTGTACAAGTTGAATGCATCATTGCTGAGAAAATGGTGACTGCAATGCACCCTCTTCGTAAATCATTCCAGGGTGCCAAATCAGGTGAACAGGATGAGTTTACATCCACATTCCTGGAAGGCAGCTACAGCGTCTCTGTGGACGTGCTGTAGGAGTTCTCAGTTACCAGCAGATTCCTGTAATAGTATGTGGCCTTTTCCAGACCTGCCAGTGCACCAAATCTCATCCATTGGTAAAAATTGCTGAAGAAATTTCTTAGGGTCTACTTTAAATAAGACCCATCTGAAACACAAATCGTTTTGCAGGCCGTCTCTGCCACAATTTACATCAACAGCCCTCTTCTTCACCTCCTTGTGGACTTCCTTGGATGATAAACCAATAAGATTTAGGTAGTAGATCACTTTACTTAGACAGAGCCTGACCTAAACCTTTCTGAATATTAATTTCTGAACTGCATGTTGATTTATGCAAACGTATCAATCATCCCTTCTATACATTTCTGGAAATCTCAGTGGTTCTTTCTGTAGAGTATTACAGTGACAGTGACTGTTGTGCTATAAAGTGTAAAAACTGGAAGTTTAAGAGCTCAGTCAAATCCCATTCTTCCTTTGACCTTCATTTCAGGTGGAGTCATTCATGATTATGTTGTGTGTCCCAAAGGACACAAGGATAATCCAGGATAGAAGTTCAGACTTTGCACAGAGGCTCAAGAAGACACATTGCTGTTGGTAACTTGATAACCTAGCAGAAGAAAGGCTTTTGAGATGCTTCTGGACCATTAAAAAAAAACATTCTGTGTCTCTCAGCACCTTAACTCCACTAAACAGAGAGCAATACGAAAAGCCATTATTGATGTTAATTACAGCAAGCTTCATTCCCTTTACTAGTTCTAAATCCTTTAGATGAAACAGATGCGTTTCTCATTAGCAATTGTAACCATGAAAACATGGTCTGTTTTAGAAAGAGTGCAGATGGAGACAGGTAGCTCCCACAGCAGCATTCATTTCACAGACTCAGCCACTGAAACATTCAATTCAGTACAGCTTGTGCAAATTGCTATCTTAATTAAGTTTGTGAAAGGCTGGATGGCAGTCAGAGTCGGAGCTAAGCACAGTGGTTACATTACTGTACATGTGAGGGAGAGTTATATAAAGGCGGCAGTGCTGGAGTTCATGATAGAAGGTCTTTCATTGATTCTGTGCAATTACCTTCTATTGGCCACATCCAAGTCCTGATTGAGCCAACTCAAGTGCATGCTTTTTAGTCTGTATTGACACCATTCTACAGCATCCTACACTCACCCACTGCGTATAGAAATAAATTAGACTTAAAACCACTTAACACTCTGGAGAGTTATTCTTATTATGAAAAGGTCTTACCTTCCTAAGACCTGGCACACAGTGTTCCTGCTGGTTGCCCAGTTTGCTGTAGTTACTCATGCTCCTCCCGGTCTTGCCTGTTCTGTTAGTGTAATATATTCCCATTTCTTGGGAATTGCTTCCTATTTCAAACATATTATGGATTCGTCCTAAAGAGGCGGGTGTTATTCTCCCTTGTGGATGCTCAGTAATACTAATGCTGTTTTCATTCCTTACATGCACATCTACAGGATTCTAGTGCACTGACACACAATGTCACTATCTGGAAATTTTCCCTGCTCATTCATATTTTACAAAACAGTTCAGCAAGGGAGATCTTCACAGAGACTTCCTTCGCCTCTCTCTTTCTCTTTATCTTTAAATTAAGGTTTAGTTTTTCCAGCACATCGCCAGTCGTTTCTGGCACAGCGGGCGGACTGATACATCCAGCTGTCCAGAGCCAATCACAGAGTCCCACATTCACTCACTAAAAAGTACTTTGCATACTTGTAGATATGTTATGAACATCACAGTCTTGCATTCATGGTTGGGGGTTTTCATTATTGCTCCATGTATATGTCTTTAGATAGGGGGGTCGTGGTGGACTCCATCACCTTTGACACCTTTGGACAATAATAGAGTCCAGAAAAAAACAAAAATCAAAATCTCAATGAAATTCTTTTTTCTTTTTTTTAATGCATGATTAATTTATCCATGTAGAAATGCGTTCTCTCAAGCACCATTTTCCAGATGTTAGATCTTTGGATTTTAACCTGGCTCCATCAGCTTTGTTCATCACAGCAGCAGTGTATCCCATAAATGAACATCTCTGCCAAATCTCTGCTCTGCGTGAGTCATGTAGAAACCCAAGACTGCTGGCGCAGCTCCCCACAGCTACATTATGGAGGTAGAAAAGTCTGAGCGTTGTGTAATTGACTGGCAGAGTTTACAGGGTCATAAAAGTTAACCTGTGATTTAGAGGGAGCGTTGCTTTCATTTGTGTGATTCTTTGCCAAAATAAAACTCCTGCAAATTTGACCCCCAGTAAAATACATCACAGGTCAATGTCTGAGCACTCACAGCATTTGTTTTACAGCTTTTTTAGCCTTTAAGGCAAGAGTGGAAAACTTTTGACATTTACATAGATTTGAAAAGAAGTCAAGCACCTGAGGGAAAAATTGCCCCCTTGGCTTATTTTTAGCTTCTGTCCTTGCAGTTTCTCACATTATAAAACATCTTTGTTGTGTGTTGTACTGAAAAGATTTTCTCTAAAGGGCTGCATTATTTTTGTAATATTATCCAGATTAAATAAAAAACCCTGGTACACATGATAATTAATAATCTCTTCCTATTAAATAAAAAATGGCTATCCAACCAGATTTGTTTTTCACTCTATTAGGCCAGTATGTTGATGCTCATAGTGACACTGACACGATGACTCATGCTGTTTAATAAGCTGTCAAGGAAGTAAAGCAGTTGCGTGTGTAAATAAAAACTGATGATAGTATTCCACCAACTGTGCCCATAAGAATTTGAGAAGATTTTAGTTCTTTTGACCCAATTATTTTTGGATAAACAGCAACAGAGGGGCACAAAAATAGAGGAAGGGATTACTGAAATAGCTTGCTGGCACCAATTTACAAAATGAATCAAATTCAGTGCCATTTGTTGGTGGGTATTAACAAAGCACATATATGTGTGGACTCTTAAAGACAACAATTAGATCTCATTTTGTTGGAGGATTCCTCTACTTAAAATAAATACTGCATTTTGGGCAAATTGTGATTCGTTGTTTCATGTTGTTTCAATTTCTTTTCTTTTACAAAAATAAGTAAATAAATAAATAGCTCGATTGATGATTGTTAAGAAAGCATAAATAGAAATATAGAATTTTAATCACTTCACTTTTGGCTGTGAATCATCCTTTTCTTATCAGCCTCTCTGCAGAGAGTGTCGGCGCTGAGGTTTGAAACATTAACAGATAGAGTGGGACATGATGTAGCTACAGTTAGCCCCATTAATACCACATAATGTTGTAATGGAAAACATCAGGACAGAGGAAATACACCATTTTCCTTCCTTAAACCTGCGTGAAGCTATATACAGAGATACAGATAGAGCCTTTCAAACCACAGAGCGCTACTAATGAACCACTCTAGCAGTGAACACCACTGTCTGACTGCACTTTCCTCTCACTCCAGTATTAGTTGTTAAGACAGTGATATTTTTATTCCTCAGGTAATCAGGTATTCTAAACAGAAAACGATGAGGCAGAATGTTTCCGCTCAGCTTAGACTTCTTCTATCAGTGTTCCTTTTGGTTAAAATTGAGAAAAATATTATATGAAAAATCAACATTTTCATTTTTTTATTGTACTTATATTACTTGTTATAAAGTCACATTCGTAATTACAGTCTCTGTGTCAGTATTGTAAGGGAATCATTTCTTTCCTAGCCTCTCCTCTGCAGGGAACCAATAATGGGGTTCGTTTAGCATTTTTGCATGTAATGCCACCTGCTTTCTTCATTTCTTCACTTCTTGTGAGTGTTTTTCATGGTGACCTATTGATCTGTTAAAGCAACTGATAGCTGTAGAGCTGTTGACCGTTCAGTGCGTTGTTGCTTTCACGATGAAGATTGAAGTACATTAACGCACTTACACTGCAAACAGTCAAAGTACCCAGGGCCTTAATGTTCTTATTAGCCTCAAGAATTTACATCATCAGTGATCGGTAATTCTTTCTTCATAAATAAACCTGCTCATTATTTAAAGCAACCAGACATTGCTTCTCTGACCTCTTGTGACCTTTGGGTAAAGTGTCACGGATCAGGATAATTTAATGCAAACTGATAGCTCATTAGAATGCAAACAGACACGGACCGTGCTAAGCTATGTTTAACAGATTGGAAAATACAAGCCACACTGCCAGTTTCACTCAGATATGCGACAGGTTATTTCATGATTAGTCATGGTCTCTTATGACTCACCCAGCAAACACTGACTGCTGGAGAGCGAGTTCAATCTTCTGCCAATGTCACACTGACTAACAGAGTTAGGAGAAATATCCAAACTGCTATAATACACACTTTACTCACTCTGTCCACCGAGGAGTCCAAACCACAGTTACATTGTGTTGAGATTGGAATTTACAGGAGGCAATAGAGCATCACTCTGCAGTCTCATATCATCAGGGTGGGAATTCTTGTTTACACTGTGAGTTATACCTTTTATGAGTTATGTTGACTTTTGTCAGTGTCCTTTTCTAGAGCGTGTGTCACACAAAGTCTTTAGGGCTTTTTTGCAGCATGTTATTCCTAATATGCCTGTGTGTGCCAGATAAGTTGGTAAATACTGGCTACATGTGCAGAACCTTTTCATTCATGGCAGTAAACCACACAGCAGAACAAGACAAATACAGCAAGTTAAAATTTCTCTCTCTCAAAAAGAAAAGTCAATTTTTACTGTCATAAGATGCAAAAATCTCAAAATCCCATATGTTAGACGTAATCCACAAATGAACCATTTGAAAAGTAGTGACTCGTTTTTATTGTTAGAGGCACAAAATAAATGGTAATCTTTGAGACTAAGACAAATCTTTGAGTAACTTAATTGCTTCAGTAAAACCTACAAATCAAATGCGCTGGTGATTATTGAGCTGAATCAGTCCTCTGCCTGCCTCACACAAGGGTTATTCAATAATACTAGAATCCATTTTTTTTCCAAGCAGATGTTTCATTGCAACACAGATGACACATATTGAGTGAAAGCACTCATTAAAGGCTTATTTGTGCCTGTGATTTTGAGTATCATCTCCACTCACTGTGTAAACGCCAGCTTTGTTAAGACAAGCTGAGTCTATTCTTTTGTGGAACCCGACTTATTGTCAACGTCCTTGACAGCTCCTATTTTATGACAGAGCTTTGCCAATTACCTGGTAGCGCTTTAAACACAGGGTGCTGTTCCCTCACTCCTCCTCTCCTCCCCCCTGTAAATGGATTAAAGCATGTAAGACCCACCAGTAACGCTGTGCTTTAAATAGATTCCAGAGAAAAGTGTTGTGTAAAGTGTGTGTGGAAGTGAAAACAATCATCATAATTAAATTAAAATACAAAACAATACTTGATGCTTGCTATCTTAGCTGTATAATCTAGTGTGCGTTTAACTTTTTTTTAAGTCATTTTAAGTGTGATGAATTAAAAAGAAAAAAATCATTTTAACACTGGAGTGCAACAGCTGGAGTGCACTTCACATAATAAAACAGAGAATGTGGCTGTCTTCAAAATTACTTTGAGTTTTTTATTTATTTTTAATGCAAGCAATAACAAGTTTACAACAAGACACTGCAGCGTAGGAGGCACCCCAGAAAATGTCTTGTTAGAAAGCAATTTTCACTTTTTCTTCGTTGAGATTATGTGAATTAATAATGTAAAACTTGATTACTGGTACATAACCGAGTTACAGTAAGTCCTAGCTTTTTGCTGGTGTGTGAGGTTTTAGTCATAAATATTTGCAGCAGCCACCTATCCATCTCTGTATATCTCTATTTCTTTTTATATTCATAAATAGTCATTTCTAAACAACTAAAAAAATAGTGTGAGTAAAAAAGACAAACACTGTGTTTCTCCCCAGCTTTATCTTATTTTGCGTGACAGAGGTAAACAGAGGGGAAAGCCTCTATTGCAGTATTATAAACAAACAATAAAACTGAAAGATTCCCCTCAAAGAGCTATCAGAAAGGCAGTATATCAGCCTGGAAAAGCCTTGGTGTGATGACCGATTTAAACAGCCATAGGCAGTTTCTGACTCCATAATAACGAGATAAGAGCACGGCCTGCCTCTGCAGCCAGAACTGAGTATCATATCCACAGAGGACCTATTTGCATTATGGAGGAGAGTTTATTTTTTTATAATAACAGGCAATTTGTTAAAGAGGATATTTTGAAATAATATTCATATAAAGGCTATTTATTAAAGAATGCTTTGTCAAAATTGCTTTGTCACTAACCAAAGAAGCAATCATAATATGCCTGCAGGTGAAGTAACCAAGAGCACATATAATTATGGCAATAAATGGTGTAAAAGTGGGGTCAGAGGCTCGGCACTTCTGAACACAATGAGTGCGGTGGGTGTGTGGAGTTACAAGATGAAGTATAAATTGTCTCACATTGGCAGTGTTCACGCTCTCATCTCCAGAATGATATTCAGCATAGAGTCTCTGAGGCGCTATCCATTTTTGGGGCCATCATTATGCAAGACTTGATTACCAAGTGGTCAGTCCCACCCTGCTCTGACTGTCCCTCTGTGCCCCACTCTCTATGGGAACATGCTGGGTTTTTTACTTGACACCCGAACCACGCAGCAGCTGAGCCTAAGATGAATGTGAGTCTATGCCGGATCCCAAGGGTGGGAAGGGCCGGGGCTTCCTACTCCCTACTGCAGGGGCTACGAAAAAAGGAGAAAGGTTACATTCAGTTTACATCATAAAGGCTAGATGCACACACAGAGGCCTTCAGTTACTGAGGCTGCCCCTCTCCGGCTTCATTTCTGTCTCTCTGTCACTCTCACTTACACATCATTCACTTGCTGTTCCTCGCACTCTGTTTGGTGCACTATACAACTATAACCCACTATAATGAAGAGTTTAGGAAGAAAGAGTGCCAGTGTCTACACATTAGAGTCAAGAATTCACAACATCTTATAATATAATGGGTAATAACTAGTTACATGAAGACCATGGTTAATGTGCAGGTCAGATAATATAGATCTTTACCTCTAGTCCAAGGCTTCATTATTTATAGTTCTATATAATCTGTGGGTAATAAAACAGGTTAACATGAAGGAATATGATATTACTTACAAATCTACAGGCTATTAAGTGCATTGACAGTGCAGCATTATTAAATGTCATAAAACAAGTTTGAGCAAAAGTGTCATCACTCTGCTCTCAGCAGCTTTTTCTACATGGACACCTCTTGCATGGATAATACTGCTGCAGTTTTGGCCTCTCTCGAGTACATTCTTCTCTATGATACTCATAGAGACAGTCAAGTTGAAGTCAGAAAATACACTTTGCAAAAATATATCTTTGTTGTTGATCACAAAGAAAGGTGAAGAAAAGCTTGTGAAATAGAACAATAACATATGTAGAGAGAGAAACACTAAAAATAACAGCTGTCATTATTCACAATACACTATAGAGCGATAGTGAAATGATTTGTTAAGTAAAAACACAAATGTTTCAACGTTTTGGGAATGTACTAACTGTGTCTGCACGAGTTCATTTACAGCAGTGTAATACAGAATGTGAGTTGGATCATATCTGTGGTGAGAAACTAGGCGTCACATTAAATTTTCCTGTCCAAATTGACTGGTGATCTTTGTTCCTTTATTTCTCTCCCACACACAAATAAAACTCTATTTCCTTGTTTGTTATTATTTCTCTACCTCTTGTCTTTGTCACCCCCTCTCTATTCCTAGCTCACACTCTGGTCACTGTACAATGAAGCCCCACTCTCTGCATGCTCAGCAAAAGAAAACCTTTTCTTTTCTTTTTTTTTCTTTGCTCCCAATTCATTTTGATAGATTGTTCTCTCAGTTTCCTTCTGTGTTCAGTGTATAATAAAAAAGATCTGCAAGGCTTCCTATAGTAAAGTAAGCTGCTGTCCCTTATATAGTCTTCCTCAGAAGCAATTGTAATGCAGATAATATTTGCATGACGCATGTTTGTATTCATTTCTCACCTATCTTGATTTTTCACCTTATAGCAAGTGTCAATACTCAACAATCTGACTTAGAGAATAGACGCATAATAACCAGGATGCTCATCAGTGCCAATTACAGCACCAGCATGTCTCATATATTTACAGCCTACAAAAAAAAATACACATATGTGTGACTTTACACATAATTTGAATATATAACCATGCTTCATCCCAGACTGAAAAATGAATTTGCTTACACTGACAGGACGGCAACACCTGCACCGCATACTTGTTGCTCTAACAAGGTGCCATTCTTTAAATCTGTTATTAATATTAAAATGTGCAATGCAAGGTGTTTTTAGAATAGAGTTTTTTTTGTTCACTTTGCTTTTTCTCTAGTAACAGATTTGGGATAGCTTTTATTTCTACAAAATCCTCCATGCAAAACATTTATTTATAATATGGGATTTATTTAATTGTTATTCATTGAATGATAAAGCAGCCATTCGATTATTTTCATTGGTTTATTTCAGCTTTAGCACAAACCCTCAGTTTAGTGTTGAAGAATGTTTCTTTTGTCCAGAAGCAAAAGGAAAAATACAGGAAAAAATATATAGTGTGTTCATTCCCAAATCATTTTTATACTTATTGAAATCAGGATCCAGATTAGATAACTGGGGCCTTCTTAGTCTGAAGAACTGGCTTCAGCACCATGGAGAGAGACACACAGGGCAGCTCGTCTGTTCCAGTTGTGGGTTTTTACAAGCCTTTGTTCACTTCTACTCCACACCTCCTCCTGGGATAGCCCTGATCATTGACTCACACTAACTGCACTGCGCAGACACACACCCCCCTCATTGAAAGTATTAGTGTAAATTTCCAAAGGTACGGCCCTATCTTAGTCAAAAGGTCAAAGGATTTCTGATAACAGCACCACACAATCACACATACCAGTGCTGTGACTTTTTCATTATTGCATTTTTATTGAATGCCATATTTAATAATAATGTATTTATAATATAATGTTAACAGGTTTTCATGATGTCCCTTTCATCTACAGCTTGCTAATGTTAGAGTCATTCAAAATAGCATCTGCTGCTGTGAATACGTACACAGAGCTATGCTAAGATTTGCATATAAGAAGTACGATTGTTCTGTTGGGTAAACAGTTGAGCTCTTACTGGACGGTCAGCAATCTCCTTTTGTCATTTACTGTTTCACATCTCTAAAGTCTGATGTTTTGATATAGTCTCAGTGGAAAGATAAGATTTGGTTTTAGACTTTAAATCTAATGTGTGTCCTTAGCAATTTGTGTAAAGGCAACCAGATATTCCTTTTGTATAGCTGTGTGAATTTTGGGACCTTGAAAACTAACTGGCCCTTACATTGCAGATATGAGGTAGTTAAATGGCACATAGATAGCAAGGTGCAGACTTCAAAATACAAACTTTTCTGTACAGAGATGTAGCCGACCAATGGCTTTTGATAGAAATGTAATTTATGACATAATAGGGCAATTTCAAGTAACCCTCAGTAGCTACTTTATTAAGATGAGATGGCAGTACAGCTTTTTCACAATGATAGCACTGATAGCTAACATCTAAAGTCTGAGAATGTAGCACGTAATCATTAATGAAGGGAATCATTGATGTATGAAGTAGCTTTGTGTAGTTACTAGGAAACCAGAGACATGATGAAAAGCCAAGACCTTTGTGCCCAGTTTTCTAGCAAATAAAATGACAATGAAGCCACATTCTGAATACAATGAAGTTAAAGGCAGAACGCATAGGAACTGATGTGTTACATTTTCAAGGTGTAAATGACCATAGATCATATATACAGAGAGACTAGCTTGTAATCGTTCACATGGTATATTTTAAGGATTTTTTAAATGTTGGACACAGCATGAGCCATAGTCATAGCAACTATAAAATCCTTCATGCATTTGTGCTACTGTTTTCTGGGCCACCTCCATGGCTAACTATGCTGGCGATACTTTTTCAGTCTCATCAATTGATTAAGGAGGAAGAAACCCTCCTCCTAGTGCATGTAAGAATTTTATTTTTCACTTTTGAAGGTCACATCTAGACCAGAGGTGGGGAGGCACGCAACTCTTCAACATTTAGGCACTGTGGTTCTTCAGATTCAAGAGAGTGCTGCTCTTTTCCTCTTGTTGAAGTGGGGACTTCTCCACATTGTAAGCATCACTGCCGCTCTTCCTTTCCAGGAGACATGCTGAGGCTAGTAAGCTCAGCTAAACAAGCAAATGGAATCTATTTTTGCCAGCACCATCCGCAGCCAACAATATGCAACCTACTGTCACATGCAAAGTCTTTTCAGACAAGAGTGTACACCTTCTGCCAAGGCAACAGACATGAGAGAAGTTGCTGTAAAAAATCGTGTCTAATCAAGATAGGGAGAAGGAAAAATGCTTAACTGCTCTTTTGTGTGGCTTTACAATAGCTACACTTCCTTAAGCAGTGGAGCCTTTCTTATACATAATGTATACATAAAATGAAATATGTGAACCGCTTTGGTTCGGTTCTGCCATATCTTTATACACACACACATAAGTGTCGGTGGAACCACTGTGCATTGCAGTGCCTTCATATTTTTCTCCTCTCCTTGCACCGTATAAGCCAGGCTTATTTTAGGTGTTGTCGCTTTGAGCCTAATGAAATCAACCAAACATCACAACTGCAGGCCATGCCTTTCAGGGGATGCACGCATTATGAGTAATTAATCTGAAAGTGCTATGATTAATCCTGCTACTTTACCCCCTGGGGCGAGACTGGATGTCTGTGAAAAATCGTCTCTTGCAAATCCTCCTGAGAACAAACACACACATTTAGGTTTCTGAAGTCTTTAAAACGCTGTACACGTCCTCTCACATCATGTCACTCGCAAGTTTGAGAAAAGCCTCTTGACTTGTGCTTTTCCTATCAGGAGTTTTAAACACCCATATTATATATATATATTATATTATATTATATATTTTCTCATCTATGTGAAAAATAATATGATTATGTAAAAGCACAGAGATCTGCCAAAGCTCTATAAGTGGAAAACGGGGGGGGTTTAAAATAGCCAGTAGGAAAATATAAAAATGCAAATGAAAGCTTTAGATCTGTCTGGCAGTGCAGAATTAGCAGACAATGGACAGTAATGCCATTTAAAAAAAAAACTCAACTGATTTAAAAAATAAAATCCTCATTAAATACGTATTTTGCGTATATTCTACAAGGATGCCCAACAAGTAAGGACAACACAAGGTTGCAGTCGCCCGGCATTCTTGGTGTCCATGTAGTATGGCTTTTATCACGACGAGCAACCCTCAAGCACGTAAACTGATTAATGCAAGCCTTTCAGTGTAGACAGCTCTCACCAAGATATCATCACTGCCTAGACAGATTCTTATATGCCTGAGAGACTGGCAGTCTAAATCTCTGGCTATAAATCATCGCAACCCCAACTCCATGTACGCAGACCCTCATGCTTACTGAAACACTTGTATTTATTTGAATTGTCTGTTTTTCATATTAGCAGTGTAAAAAAAAGAAGCTTTGACAGTAGAAATATAAATTCAGAGGATTATTCTCTCTTCTTGTCAGTGCACAGCACATTACTGTGAACATGTTACAGTCAGGCATTGCTCTGCATCATCACTATTGTCCGTTCTGTTTAAGCTCGTACCAGCGTTAGGATTCACAGAAACCTATAGAAGAGGATGCACATAAAGGATTTAAATCTGCCTGTGACTCAGATTGGACAGATGTGGGAAAATAACAGCTCCTTTCAATTTATTTATGTCCATAATACCAGCAGATGAATGTTTACATGCTGTTAGGACACTTGCCATTCCGGTGTGTTATGTACTCATCCCTCCTCTGTTCTTTTTTGTTCAATCAGTCTCGCCCCCCCCAGCAGTCCCCCCCCCCCCAACACACAGACACACACACACACACACACACCCCATCCTCCCACTTCTCCTGCTTGAGTAATGGCCTGCGTCGACTTCTTGTCACTATGAGAGGTGGTGCAGCATGGTTTGCCTCTGTCCTCCTGTTTCCATGCGTGTCCTTTCAACCGACTAGGCAATCCCAGCTGATATCTCTATCGACCATGATTTAGCTGATATAGCTGCAGTCTCCCTTTACCTCTCTCCCCCACCCTCCTCCCCTGTAATCTCTTCCTCTCTTCTGTTTCTCCAGTTTGGCTCCATCCTCAGTACACCTCCCCCCACTTTTGTCTCATGCCTTTCTTATAACGTGTTCATCCTCTCAAGTGTCAATATATTCCAGTTCATCTTGTCATCGCATCTCCCCCCACCCTCTTCCCTGACAGCCTGAGAAGCTCAGAAACTGCCAGAATACCTCTGAACTCAGATCAGTCATAGCTAGGAATAAGTTCTGCATGGTTAAGCAGCATGAGAGCAGAGAGCTACGAGCTCTCTGACAGAGAGGTGACTTGTATACAGATATGAGGTGAACACATCAGGCAGACAGGGATTAGAGCAAATTAACTTGGAGAGTGAAAACAGCAAAGGTATGGCAATGAAACTATAGACAGAGAGAGGTTTAAGACTGAATTTTGATGCAGCCTCCTTAAAATGGATCACATAGCCTGCTGCTTCCCCAGCCTGTGAGCTCCATCACATCATTTTGTCACGTATTTGTGTTTCCATCATCCATGGCTGCTGTGGCTCTTGAGTCTTTATGTTAGAAGCACGTCCATACCAATGCTGTTGTGTTCATTCTGTAACAGCTCTGACAGCTCACCTAAATCAGGCTCCTCCTCTGCAGTATGATTCCTACGTGTTACTGCCAGGACCTGCAAGCCAGTGCGCTGTGAATCTGTAGCATGTATTTATTCACACAACCCATTTACTTGCCTCACTATTTGCCTGTGTGTTTCCGCCGTGGCTGCCTGTTCTCTCTTTCCGCTGTTTCTTCATGTGTCTCCCTCCCTCCTGCTATCGCTCACCCACCCTCCTCACTCATTTGCTCACAGACTCTCTCTCTCTCTCTCAGACACGCACACACACACACACACACACACAGAGGCACATGCTGTGCCTCACTGGATCAGAGCCTCTGACTACAGTATGCCTTCAGAAGAGCTCCTTTATCTTGCATTCATTAGAGCACAACTCCAAGCCAAGGTTATTTTTTGCTGGGGTCCAGGCTGTCCTGAAATTTCACCCATCCGGGATTCATTACGATACGTCGGTGCTTATTAATTAGCATATTTTTTGCTGCAGCAAGTCCAAGGCTTCATCTCAGTCTCTGCCATCCAAGCTATCTGATCTAAAAGAGCATCACCTGCCCTCCTCCGGAGACAGAGACATGCAGCTGTCACGTTAACCGTCCTCCATAAGAGGCAGCACAGCAGAGCTGGACAAGGTAACGGGAGAGGATAAAGGAAAAAAAAGGAGCAGCAGTGAGGGGAATGCAGCAGTAGTCGTTACTGCATGAGACTGAGCAGGTGGAGCCTGAGAGACGGATCATATGTCCATTTGAAATAGAAACACTCGGTTGCATTCTGTCAGATCTCTGCTACACCAGAGGTTGCCGTTCACCGGATTTGCTGCGCCTGTGAGAGACTGAATGAGGAGCTGCTGAGAAATTATTTATTTATTTTCTGAATTTTCTCCTTTTCCGCGCTGCTGCAGATACTTCTTCCCCCTCTCCAACCTCCCCCCACCCCCACCTCTCTTTCTCTCTCTCTCTCTCTCTCTCTCTTTCTTTCTCCCCCCTCCCTGTCTCTGTTCTGTTCTCATTCCCTGGCTAAGGGGGAACAAAAGCGCTGGTTCCTGCATCGCCCTTCATCGCTGCATCTACACTCTGCATGCATTTTTATCTGCTCGTGATTTTTTGCTTAATGAAATGATCCAGTTTCCCACGGAAGCGTGTTCTGTTTTCTGCTGCGGTGGAGGGGAACTCTTCTTAGTGGGCAGGCTCAGCTGCCCTCAAGCTCTACCTGTGGGCGATGGAGACTCTTATCAGAATTCTCATCACATGAATCTCTGTCCTGCCACTTTTCATGCCTAAATATCATGATTGATTAACATACCTGTTTAAAATTGCTCCAGGATTCATCTCCATTCTTTGTTTGGATGTGTATCTTCTCTGCATTCTGGATACACCCGCCTCACTATTGGAGAAATGTGCTTTAAGGATGGTTGTCACTGAGATTTTAAAACTGGCTTTTCAGTGCAGTAGACATCTTGTCATGGCAAAATGCTAACCAAGAATACATAAGTTGGTCGCTCTCCAGTTCCCTCTACAAGAACACTTGGATTTTAACTGCTTGTTTGAGTTTTTCCATCGTCTTTGAAATCCCTAACCAAACTACGAGGGATTATGAAAGGAATGGGCCCAGATTGCCAGTGAGATGCCCTGTTGTCTTCAAGTTGAACTCCCAGAGGCCAAAGCTTGGCCACATTGTCTGTCCTGGGCCCATGTGGATCTAATATACATGGGTAGACTCTTTGCAGCCACCTCTGCACGTGGACAGCAGAGCAGCTGGTCACTAGGCATGGGACTAAGTTACTATTCAAAACTAGCCTTCTGGTTTGCCTTGCTCACTGTACTCCCAATCCAGACTGGAACAGCACGTGTGTCTTCAAGTCTCAGTACCACACATCATGTCCACCACTTCCACAATAAGCATGGGACTGTTCCTATTGCGATCAACAGGATGCCTTTTCTTACTAGAGGGGGCCATGGTAAGACATTCCCAACTTTTGCTGCATCGCTTTGCATTTACAGCATCTAGGGTGGGGAATAGTAAGATATTTTAGATGCCAGGTTTCTGCCAGAGATGACACTTATATTGTTCTTGCTATATTATACTGGTGGCACCATTGGTGGCTCTCTTATGAAACACAGTAGGATGATGGATCCTTCACTGACGATGTCTGTGCTGCTGCCTCTGTGCTTCATTAAACCCCTTTATCTGCCCATCAGTATCAGCAGCGGTTGCCCTCTTTATATTGCTGTTGGAGGTGCTACAGCATCAGCAGAGTTGTGTTTCTTATATTACAACACACATAAACAGTGTGATGAATCATCATTGCAAATCTCTTTATCTTTCTCTTTGTGGTTCTTGTTTGTTTGAGCAGAAAAACGCTTTCATTGTAAGAAAGCTCGTTTTGTGGCAAAGGTGATTGCTACAGTATGTGTGCTGTAATTAGTATCACATCACAACATGCATGAAGTGATTGCACTGTATATACTGTGTGTTGATAGAATAGACAGAATATCACATAAAATCTGCCTTGATAATCTGAATATATCTTGCATTCAGTGGAAGGATAAAAAGTATCGACCCTATCCTCCACAATCTTCATCAAATTGGCTATGCTACTTACACTGCCTCCGTCAAAGTGCTGACACCAGAGTCATTGCTCCTTTTATATCTCACTTTGATATTTCTGTCCTCACACTCACTTTTATGTCCTATAAAAAGAGACCCGACAGATTTGTAGTGTCTTTTTAATGGCAGCAGTTTTGTCAGTTGCAAACAGGGCTAAAAATGTGATGAATTACATCTGTGCTATTATAACCATATTATTCTGGACCAGGCTTTAACAGGCACGGCACAGCCTGTGATCAAACATGACTATAAAAAAAAACACTTCAAAGAACTTACTGATAAATTTTCAATTACCTCCATTGTAGATTTTGTACTAGGGGTTGTTATGAAGTATGAAGCAAGAAATTCAATTTACTGCAATGTAAATGTGGAAAGCACTTATGATTTACAAGTCCAGTCCACAATGCCATTATGTACTATGTAGAATTCAGGATTAGGTTTACATTTATTTACACACTACAGAGACAGAGGCAGAAACCGTTTATCTGGAATTCATATTAACAGTCACAAAGGACAAAATACTCAAATATAACAAACGTGTGTGTGTGTGTGTCAAGGCTAGTGAAAGACTTCTGGGTGCCCCTGGGCTATTTGCTATTTATAGACCACCTACCCTGCTGCATTGCCTCACATCCCTCATCTAAAACACAGGTTATCGTATGTAGTGTTATACTATACTCATTACCATACCGTTTGTTGCACATTCTCACACACACACGTGTCCAATTAATAAGCACAGTGTGATCTAGGTATGTTGTCTAGATCATATAGCATGAAGTACAAACTGATTAAATAATAATAGTAATTCAATTTAAAAAAAAAATCATGTTTTAGGCTTTTTAACAATCAGCTAACACATTTGCAACAATATGGGATGTTTGAAGTGATTTCACTATAATATTAAATATACATTTCGGCTTTTCTAATGTGAGGATTTTAGTGAAATTAATCATTTTGTGTAAAATTTCATGTCACCAGAAACTGACTGCATCACAAATTTAACAAATCAGATTTTGACAGCTGTACAAACTGATTTTGTCAACACATCAATGATCAAAAAAAATACATTTACTGCAAACAAAACCATACAAAACAAAGCATATTTCACATTATATGTTAATTAATTAATATTTTAATGTATGTCTGCTGACATTTACTGTACTTTTAATAGGTATGCAGGTAAAAAACACAACTCGTGGTGTTTTTTCCTTTGTAATTCACTTTTATTTTTATGTTATATTGAGTTTGTGTTGAACCATAAGCCAGAAAAGTCCCAAATCCTATTCACTTGTAATTTAAAATGTGTTTACATCTCCATAATCGTGTTAGAGTTTTGCATAGTTTCTGCACGCGCTGTAGCATTTTGTTCAAACACACTAAAATCCCTTCCATGGCAGCAGTGAGGTTGTTACAAAAACCTGCATATTGTCTCTTAAACTGTCTACGTATTGTATATCAGTTGTTTCCATGTGGTAAACAAAATATATCCTTAGCGTTAGCTATTAAGAAGACATAATGAAGAGTCATACCATATACACCAGTGGTCCCCAACCACCGGGCCGGGGACCGGTACCGGTCCGTGGGTCATTTGGTACCGGGCCGCACAGAAAGACTGAGCAAAACATATATTATTCATTATCTGAGTCTGAAAGCCGTTTCATTTATAAATCGATCAGATTCATCTGCCTGTGCCTTTAAGCACCTGCCCAGACGCTTGTCTCGGTCACGGGATACGCCACCCCAAAATTAAGCCCACAAGCTAGCAAAAATGAATAAAAAACAAACGTCTTTGGAGAGCTTCTTCGGAAAGGGGAAAAGGCCTAACGAGGAGACAGAAGAAGAGGAGCCTACCCCTTCAAAGAAAAAGAAACCCGCATTTAAAAGACTATATCAGGAGTCCTATTTAAAATACGGATTTATTGCAACAGGTGATTCTCACACACCAAGTCCGCTCTGAGTGATGTGGCGACAGACTCGCAAATGAGGCAACGAAGCCTTCAAAACTGCGAGACCGAGCACCCTGCATTAAAAGACAAGCCATGGAAGAAAACATGAACAAGAACGACTGAAGCAATTAATGACGGCCAAAACAAAATTACGGAGTGGACTGGACATAAGAAACACACTTCGGGTGTCATGTCTCCCATTATCCCTAGATGGGACCGCCTCATTGCTGAGAAAGCTCAAAGGCTCCCACTAATTAAGCATAAGAGTAAGTTGTCTCTTTATGCACTTTTTTTTCTGTGCCGGTCCGTGAAAGTATTGTTTTACATGATACCGGTCCGTGGTGCAAAAAAGGTTGGGGACCGCTGATATACACCATATGAACTGAAGCACCGCTCATACCAACGGAAGCCAAATCTCACACCTCAGGAACTCACAGTATACTGGCTTTGGTGAAAAAAAAAAACTGTTGATATGATGTTAAAACACACATGAAACGTTGTATAAATAATCCTGGGCCATTGTGTTTGGTTGACACTTGGCACCTTAATGCTGCCATCTGCTGTAAAATAAATCTAATAATGGGATATACTGCAGAAGAGCAGAGAAAAATGCTGCAATATAGGACATAAAAGAGACATTATAGTGAAGTTAGACTGATAACAAACCGCTAAGATGCAGAAACATTCTTTCACTGTCAGCACCTGCAGTTTCATACTGTTAGCTTGGTTATTTCTTGTTGTTTGTGTGATGTTTGTACAACCTCCAGGGATTAGACACGAAATGTAAAAAACTGCAGTTCTCCCTGTGACCTGCGGGGGCAGGCCCCAACAGTACTATAGTCATCCTACATGTTAAAATACACAACTTTACAGTACAAATAATAACTGTATGGAGGCTGCTGAATTTGCTTTTATCCCCTTGCCTGAGTGGCTTTCCTCCCGGTACCGCGTCTAAAGACGTGCAAAATTACCATAATGTGCACGTCTAAAGATGTGCACATTATGGTAATTTTGGGATTCTAAATTGGTCATAGATGTAGGTACAAATGTGGATGGTTGTTTGTTTTGTGTGGTCTCTGTGTGACCGTGTGATGTGTCCAGTACCCCTGTGTAGGATAAAGCATGTTAACGAAATACTGGAATGGATAATTAAGTGTAATTAAGTGAGCTTGCCTGCTTCAGCTCCACTCGCGCGCCACCTCTTTGCCTGTATTGGGATTTTAGGCAGATTATGATGCTTCCAGTATGACAGTCCAAGCCTCCGTAGACCCTTCGTCCATAATTCTAGTCTAGTCTATGCTTTGCCTTTAGCACTCCCCCATTCATGTGTGGTCCTGATTATAAAATCTGTGTGCACCTTTATTCAAAAGAAACTGGCGCCGCAGACAGTGACTCCACCACTAGTGCACAACTCTCAGCTGCATCTTTCTTCTAACTACAGAATCAGAATAAGTCTTCTGCTCATTTGCTTAAATGTATGTAAAGCTCTGGAAGTGTGGGTCTAAGCATTAGTTGTAGTTTGTGATTGTTCTTTCATTCCATGGTTCGTACAGTTCAACTAATTCGGCACACTCTTTAAATGCAAAGTAGTTTTAGAGCAGTTTTTAGTCATTTTATTGAACTCACATTGTGAGAAAGGCAGCAAATACTATGACCCTCGGTGCCAAAGACCTTGTACACTGGAATGCAAGAAAGATTGCACTGTACCTGACCCCTCGTCACGTTCCCAACACACCCGCATGTTCAACACACTCAGTAAAAATGTGCTGCACTTCATTCTCCAGGGCCCCCATGTTAGTGTAAGAACTGTCTGGCTGTGGCAAGGCAAAGAGCAGCTAACGCTTCCAGAGAGAAGTCTCAAGTGGAAGAAAAACGTGTTGGGAGCCTCTAGCGATGCTGATATCTTTGACCATGATTCAAAATTCAAAGATTGAATATAACAGATTTCTTCAGTAAATTATCCCTAGATCAATATATTTTTTTAGCTGCATGAGCTTTATAGAGGACAGGGCCATCAAAATGTCTGTTGGAGAAGGCTTCATTTCCTCCAGGTCACATATCACATTACCCTCAAGGATGATAAACACATACCCACATGCAATCAATCAAGAAACTTAGCTAACACAACAGAAATTCTCTCCTTCCGCATGCATGTTTTGTTCAAACTGTGCGAGTAATCATCATTATAATCTCTGTTCTATAGCTGTGCAAATATTTAGAGTTTTTGCTGTGATGGAGGCTGAAGCTACAGGGCAATGCAAAGGAGAGACAAAGTACAAAGTAACTGCTAGCTTTGCTCCAGATTTGCAGCAAAACAGAATAAGGAGGTGGATGAAGAAGTGAACAATGGAGACACAGAGAGGGCTGCATTCTGTTGGCAAAATAACAGTGTCAGCCATTCTGCAGGTTTTTATGAAATTATATACTGTATATAATTTAGTTGATACAGAACACTCCGCCATTAACATCATAAAGTTTACAAGTACACTACATACTGCCTATATTAAGAAAAAACCAACCATCATATTAATATAAATATAACAATGTTTTTGTCACATTTTGGTCTTGATAAAAAATCCCTCGGTAGAAAAGAGCTATAAGCGACAGATGAGCTCCATTAAAAATAATGATTGTAGTAGCTGCAGTGAAAAAACTTAAAAATGTCTATAGCCTCTGTATTATGGAGACAGATTCTGGGTCTGAAGATTGTTCAATAAAATCACTTTACAGTATTTGAGGCTATTGAAGTTTTCAAAGTTTCCCGGGAAGTAATCTCTTGATATAAATTGGTTCCCCCATAGTGCAACACGGTGTCATGCAGGTTCCTTTTTTTCTTGTATATATAACAACATAGCAGTGCCTGCAGTATTCTCTCATTGCATCTGGGATGCCACAATCAGATCAAATCTTGTCAGAAAATACAAAATGCTCTGCTTTCATTAATATCGAAGTTGAGATTCTTATTTGGTGACACCCGTAGTTACCGTGATCACAGCCAGGACTGTGTTATCACTGAAGCAGACACTGGCAGAAAAACAGCAGAGTGTGTATCAACTGGTGTATCTGTTTATAGCCCAGTCAAACAAGCTCACATTGTTCTTTTCCGGGGGCACATCTTTTATAAATCATTAAAAGCCACCTTCTGTTTTGCCGGTTTGACGCTTATGATTTGAAGTAGCAGCAAAGAGGGAATGATGAGCTTTGCAATTTGCAGTGTGCACTTTCATTCTAGCATAAGCAAGCTAGCCTGAACAATCAGTATAATCCAAATTTATTATGTGATCAGGTTCAGGGCATGGGTTGTGCTTTGAGAAGCTAATGTGGCTTTAAGCAGCTGGTTTTATGCAAAGATGATCTGACCTCTGATTTGACTTCTTTATTCAGTTCTTTGACACATTTTCAAACATTTATAAGATGTTTTAGCAGCTCCCACTGGGCCTCCTAAAACCTTAATGCAACTTTCCAAGACCCATAAACAGACTGTGGCCTGCTGGTTGCTGGGCTTGCTTCTGTTTCTCTCCAGGTTGGCTCCTCCTACCTCATTGAGGGTTTGATGTCACCTGGCTAAGGTCTTGATAAACTGCTCCCTCTCTCTCTCTCTCTCTCTCTCTCTCTCTCTCTCTGGCTGCTGCTGGTGTGACCTGATGCCACCCTGACCTGTATCTTGGCCATTGCCGGCACAACAGATGTGCAAGACATAATATGGTCTGCCTTTACAGCTCCAATGAGGCCTTAGGAGGGGGAACCACAACTATTAGGCCTGTGTCAGTGACAACAATTAGACTGCATAGAGTTCATTTTCATTAAAGATGGTTGATACAAAATCTCCAGTAACGCCATCAGCAAATGAAGCAATGAAGTCAAAGCTGCTGGTGCACTGCTGGGAAATGTTTTGACTTAATGGAATATTTCAGACTTGTACTAGATTGCACTATAGACTGGTCAAAGCTGTTTCACCACGGTCCAAATCACCTAAAAATTTGAGAAAACCACTGCATTAATATAGAAGAAAAGGTTGTTTGAAGCGTTCTGTGCTGCAGACATTCAATTTGAGAACTGACAGTCCGGACACATCTTTGCTGATAGGAGCAGCAATTCAAGCACAGTGCAGCGGAAGTCTGCATGTACCAGCTGCACATGTAGTTATTTAAGATTCATAGGATTTTCAGTCTGGCTTTTGGGTGATATAATTTAATTGATTTGATTGATTGGATTCCTAAAGTCACCGTGCTAAGTATGCCATGCCACTTTCCAATCTGAGCATCATATTTTCACTTGAGAACCATATGTCCTCTCTGTCAGGCTTCAGCCTCAACGATTCATTTCCATCGTCTCACTGAGCTGTATTTAATAGGCCATGGAAGAAGTGTGCCATAAGTCACAGGCCCAATTCAAACCTAATATTTCTCCATAATTGTCCATTCCTGCAAACTGCCCGCAGTTTAGAGATTTATGGAAGTTTAGACTTTAAATCGACAAGCTTTGTTCTCCCTGTAAAGTTGTTGCCCTTCACATATTCTCTTCACCTGAAGCTTCTCTTACTCTTCTTGGATGTTTTTGCTCCAGATTCAAAAGTGTTTTGTTAATTATGGGGCTAAAGAATAGTTCATCAGTGCATGTCAGGATAAAGAATTGGTCTAAAGGCCATCAGAGTATCTATTGTGTTTGTTATGTAGCTGACGGTAGCTGCCATTGAGCTCCATAAAAGTCTTGATTAGAACTGTTATGAGTGCTAATACTCAAGTCATTCGGGCCACAGGAATTTCCTACAACAGAAAGCTCAGGGGATGTTTTAAAAGCTTTCCACGTCTGAAAGTATTACGTGCGATGCAAATTATCGCCAGCATCAGCGTATTTTGCAAGTCCTATGAGCACGTTGCCTCGTCTCTTTCAGCCGGCTGAGAGCACAAATGAAAAGGACAGGATGTTTGAGTGGGTAGCAGGCATCTTGGCACAAACAAGCAATCCATACTGTTGCATTTGTTGTGCAGACATCCATTAAGGCGTGACAGTCACTCATGATGCTTTTATAGAAAAACTGGCAGCTTCGTTGATGCCATTACAATGCCTTTAAAAAGCAAATGAATGTATGATATCGCTGTGATCTTGTTGAACTTTGTGATATATGAGACTAGCGAGAAGGCTTTTATATGCTTACTTTGTACAGTGATTATAGCACCACTCCACCAATATTAAATGTATCTTGTAGACCAGCTACTATACAGTGTAATTAGTTATCAAGGTTCCCAGCTAATAATGATGTGATATACAGTCCATAATCTCTAAGGGGAGCTTTATTATCAAGCACAGGCGCACTGTACAGCCATGAGAGCGGAGCACAGCACTCCTGTGAGATAGTCAGCCGAGAGGGAGCGGAGAAACGCTTCAAGGATGGGCGATGTTTATGGTTATAATCTTCACAAGACTGATTTACTACCTGCTTTATTTGATGCAGGTCTACTACAGGAAAGAATAGATAGGAGGAGACAGAACAGTCAGGCAGAAAGGTGTAACGAAATGCCTCAACGTCATGACTAATGCAGGAGTTACCGCTGTCTATAGACAGATGCTCCCATGTTTTCCTTCAGGTGCATTAATATTCCATATTTCATGATGCAAGTAACAAGAGTGCATGGTGTCCTAGCTCACCCTTCCACTTTCTCAGCTAATAGTAGCTCACTGAACCCCACCTGCTCAGTAGTGGAGTGTTTTTTTTTAAAGCCTCCCCTTCTTTTCAAGTCTTACAACTTACATATTTACCTTCAGGATTTGGTTGTTGGATTTATGCCTCCAGAGTATACAAGCCTCACAGAAATCCTCAATTTCCTTGACACAAAACTTATGTAATATGTAAAGGTCCTACCCCATGCATATCCATTTCGTATATAAACTCTGGCTTATCAGGTTATTCACAAAACTAATGTTAATTACTGACCACTGATGTGACCTCACATTTACATAACTTAGCATTTAACTGCTGGCAGCAAGTGGCTGAGGCAAAGAGAAAAGAGGAGAATAAACTAACCGGTATGTTAGCTGGTACTGATTCTATAAAATATGCAGGATTAGCCCAAATATTCACCCCTGGAACTGGATGTGGACATCTCGGTTTAGGTCATCATGAGAAGGAACAGTTTGTAAAATTTTAACCGAGGCTTCGGCAGTCACCCTTATCAGCAATCTGTGCTGTAACAGATTAATGTTTTGTGTCACTCTGAGGGCAGCATTGGCTCAGGTGGTAGAGCAGGCTGTCCGCTGATCATATGGTTTTGCTTTTGGATTCCTCACCCCTCCATGTGTCCTTAGGCAAGATACTGAACTCCAAAGTGCACCTTAGGCGGGCCAGCGTGTGATAATGTGTGAGTGAGAAATGTTTGATGAGCTCTAGGTACTAAGGTTAAAAGATGAGTGCAGAATTTACCATTTATCTGTCCACCACAGCTCAGCAAACAGCAAGCTTTCAAAGGGAGTTTTCAGACTAAAATACTCTGTAGTTTCAAAAGATGTTTTCTTAAAACACTAATACAGTGGGCTGGATCCATGTAGCTGCTGCATCTAAACTTTAGAATGTATTTTCCCACAGATGGACTGTCAAGTTAGGATGGGTTACACAGTATTTATAATGAACAACTTTTTCAGTGCAGGTGTGTGTAACAACAAAAAGCAATTTTCTGTGTATGTAGCCAATTCACAGAACAGAGCAGGTAAACATGGCTTCTCATAAATGTATGTGTTAAATGACCCAATTTATCACATCTTTACTCTCCACACCGTCTCACTTTAATGCACAGTAACAATTGAAATGAGGCCTGATCGGGTCTCAGAACAAGTTAATTGATCGCATCTTGGCTTTCCCTGCGTTTTGGTTTGGTTTCATGAGACTAAATAAAGACAGGAGTCATATACAGTATAATTAAACGCAGCCTTTTAGTGAAGCTTCATGTTGGATTATTACATCGAGCTTGCGAGCAGGACTGTTTTCAATATCCATCCTCTACATTGTGTTTAACACAGAGATATATAAAATGAGTGTGTGATTTGAATATTAAGCAACGAAAAAATCCATCACATGTCAGTGTAAAAAGAAAAGAGGTCTAATTCTCTAAGGAAAAGTGATTTTATAGAGAAGAATGGAGAACAGAGAGGGCAGATGTAGATAACTTTCACTGAAAGAAAGAAACCAATAAAACCACTCATTGAGAACTCGTTGAGACTCTATTCATGTCACCGCCTCACATTTGACTGCAAATCCCTGACTTAATTAAGATTACCTCACTAAGAAATAATTTTATTAGAAACAACGACTGTCAGAGAACCTGCCCTTTCAATTAAATTTAAAGTCAGTGCAAAGCGTTTTTGTGAGCCTTTAGATTATTGTTTAGAAAGCGTCCAAGCAGCAGTTCCTGTCAACAGGAAGCCTTTGTGGCGCCTGCCCATTTCACTGAGCAGAAGACACTTTGGAAACAAGGGTACAATTTTATCTTAAGTGCTGCTTCAATACTCAAATCTGAGGAAATTCAGGCATTGAAAAATACCAGTCATAAAAACAACACTTAGGTTTCAGGTGTTAAAACAAGCCCGTAATGACATGAATTTTGTGGCGTACTATCAAAGGTAATTGTCACCTCAGCTGTGCCGTGTAGCATGATGACTGCACATCTATCATGGCATAATGTTTTCATCAGCAGCTTGGTCCCCTCCCCAGTCAGCACCTAACTCTGAGCAAAGCTAACTTCAGTTTGACACAATTTAAATTTGCATGGATTATGCAAAATGGATTACAGCTTCCAACTGAAAGAACTTTGCAAATGTATGTTTAATTAACAATCAGAGGTGTCTGAGAGGTTAGGAACATATCAGCTCATATCCGGAGAAGGTGTCTGATTTACAAGCTGATCAGCGAATGGATTTTAGTGCAAGCCCGCATGGATTTTCTCAGGTATTTCTGCAATTCGACCAAGACTTGTAAATGACAAATTACCATCAATATGGCTCATTAATCTTAAGGAGACATAGATTTTTAAGGGAGTGCAGAGGATTAACTTCAAGGAGACACTATTGCTTTGCCAAACATTTAATCAGTCTATTTTATACAATTATATAACAATAATAACTTCACACACATTGTTGGAGTGTTGAAAATAGGTTGACTGAAGCTACAACTATTGTAGATTATGTTTGATAGAGTGATTCAGACCTTAGATGAAGGTACCAGGTGAGGGATAATGATGGAAAATGATGTTTTTTTATGCTCAGAGAATGTTTTTGGAGGCTCTCAGAGAAGCATGCTTCATGTGCAATGGAAAAACAACACACAAATGCAACTTTATAGATTTAATGTGTTTGTGTGGATTGTGTGCTGAGTCAGGATGATAAAACTCCACTCTTAGTTTACAGTTATGTAAAAGCTATTTAACAGGGATGTAACAGTTAAGCAGGTCTCATTAATACATTCCAGCTCCATTCCTTAATGATTTTAAAGAAAATAAGAAGGAATCATCATTTTCACATTGGACATGGTAGTTATACACTAGAAATAACAAATAATGTTGTCTTTACCAACCCTCTAATCATTTTAACATTACTACCCAAATCCCATACATTTACATTAACCTGTCTGTGTCTTATGTTTCTCTTCCTATTCACAGCTGGAACCACATATATCTTTGGGAAAGGAGGCGCTCTTATCACATTCACATGGGCCCCCAACGAGCGGCCGAGCACCCGAGCTGACCGGTTAGCCGTTGGCTTCAGCACTCAGCAGAAGGATGCCATTTTGGTGCGAGTGGAAAGCACCCACGGGCTCGGAGACTATCTTCAGCTTCACATAGTAAGGATGGGAATCTTTCTGAGCTTTAAATGTCAAAAAATATGGTAGATTGATAGGTGCCACACTCCACTGAACACTTGTAACACTCGACCATCATTTGACAGTCAACGTTACCACAAAAAACAAACTAGGGACGTTACCAATTTCAATTGTTTAATAAAAAGAAAAGACCAACTTGGATAACTTAAACCTCACTGTGAACCACAGACCCACAAGGAAACAAAGGGTTTTTCCAATCTAAGTATTTCTCACCCAACCAAAATTCCACCCCTTTCCCGCAAAACTTTCACCACAACAGGCAGTCCAAAAGGAGGCTGAAGGCACATCCTACTAAGACAGAAGAAAAGAAAAAAAATGTCAGTCTTCTTATCCTGTGGGTGGCAATGTCCATTCCATATGAAAGGTCCCATAAATCCCAAAGTCTTTCAAAGGTAACAAAAATAAAGTCCAAAATACAAGTTGTAGCAAAAAACGAGTTAGAAGCTTCTCCCTCACTCACCCTGGACACCAGGGGTTTCCATCCGGGCTTTGTGGTGAGGTGATTCTCTTCCCAGTCTTTATTCTCACTTAAGGCTTGTTTAGCCCCCTTCTCAGACATTCAGAGTCCCTTCTTGTGTATTCGCTGGGGTCCCCTTTTCACAGAAAACCCCAGTGGGCCCTGAAGAACCACAGACTCCTTTCCTTCCTGGTTCTGGGTACTATCCCCCCCCCTCAAACATTTCTCACTCGCCCTTTTTCAAAGCTAAGCCACACCCAGCTAACAGGCATGACACAGGAAACACTTCTCCCCAAACAGGAAGGAAACATACATATACACATGCACATATATTTTCTCATTTTTGTGGTGGTGCTACACACTTTAAGAAGATTAAAAATTAAATCTGTTGTTCATATTCACTTTCCAAAATGTGGAGTCATACATGACAAGTATATAAAATGAATCTGCAGGCAGATTTTCAAATATATTTGTTTTTTTTTTTAAGTTTCTTCTGCAAGTTAGTAGCTCGTGATCTGAGTATTGAAGAACAGAACAGTAAAAAGAACCTTCATTTCATTCATTTAGGTAACACACACATTTATATATATATATATAAATGTTAACTGAGGCAGCGGTTACTAAATAATCCCACAGAAAATCAACATTTTGCAGCCACTTGCTTTGACATAACCCCAGAGTGATAAAAATCAATAGTGGGACAGGCAGTTTCAGATAAGCACACATTTATAGTTGCCAAACAGCTGTAGAGTAAATCCTTATTCCTCAAGAGGCACCTAAATGGTGCAACCTGAGTTGCCTTGACCAGTATGACAACGTTTTACACAGAGCCAATTTATGACAATCGCCTGTAGCTTATACTGAGATAAAGGGATGCTGTGGTGTCAAACAGAGGACAAAATCCTTGGTGGACAAGATAATAAGAATTTAGATTATGTTTGACCATGGTCTACTTTAGATGATGCCTGAGTAATTACATAATGAGCTTGTTGGATGAAGCTATGAAGCTGCTTGGAGAAGCAGCGAAACATCTTCCACTAATAAATCCAGCTGCCCTGCTTTAAGCTTTTGAATGAAAACATCCTGAGTGACTAAGAGTCTACATACATCATCATAAAAGCATAAATGTACAAAAAAGGGGGAGAAGATGTGCCAAAGTTAACAAAGGTTTCAACAACAACATATATGCACATAAGGGAGAGTACTGATGTTCCGATCTTAATTAAATAAAATTAGATTAACTAAACCTCTTATTGTCTATTTTTAAGTTAGCTAGACTACACCACATTATTCTACCTTGGCACAGAAACATCACAGCTTGTGTGATTCACTGATTAGTGCCATCTGAGTCCAAAGCATTGAGATAAAATAGGAAAAAATAAATTATGGGCAGAAGAAAGAGATGTAGCACACACGTCAGTAGAATAAAAGATACTTCCTGGTGATATGTGTGTGTGTGTGTGTGTGTGTGTGTGTGTTGATAGAAACCAGGTGACTCTTTAGCAGATGCCAGTAACGACAGTATCTTTTCTGGAGGGAAATCAGCCTTTTTAGTATGTATCCACAGGACAGGTGTGCCAGGATGGAAACCAAGGGGAGATCTGTCAAACGTCTGTGAGTTGAGTAATAATTAAAATCACATCTGTTGCCAAAGCACAGGACAAAAAAAATGAGTCCTCATGTTAAAACCACCTAAAAATGGCCCGTAAGAGCCATTTTATCCCACATTTATTAGAACATAAATCTGTGATTCATCAGATTTTTGTGCACAAATAACAAGTGGATTTGCGTTAAAGAGATGTTTTTCCCTGATAATCCACACATGCCTTAAATAGAGTTGTTAATGCAAGACATGAAGTAGTTTAATACTCATTACTCTCTTCAAGTACAGTCCAGTACATATTTTGAAATGATTTCTTTCAATTACAGTCACAGTTTCACACTTCTGTGTTTGTTGCCAGACTAAACGCTTAAATACATGTAGAATGAATGGCTAACCCCCCCCCCCCATTATTCAAACTGTCTCATTTAAACTGTATTTCTAGGTTTAAAAGTGTGAAACTGACCTTGAAAGCCTTGGACTGTTGCTTGTAAACGCAAAGACTGCTGTCTGCGTGCAAATCCAGCTGAAAAGACTTGTTTTTTTTTACCAGCATCTGCCAAGTCCTTGCACTCAGACAGATTGGTTAGTTTGACACCTTATTACTGCTCAGCGGAGAAGAATCCAAAGGAGTTCAAAGGGTTTTGAGGTTCTCTTTTTTAGTTTCTCAACACAATATCACACCTTCTTGTTTTTTAGGGACCTTAAGTTGTTTTTCATTTATGTTTTTATTAATTCCATGTTTTATCACAGCCTGTTTTTTTTCCTTTTTATTTTGGTAGCTGCTGTCTGAAGATGATGAATGCTGTGAAAACTAGGTGAAGACAGAAAGAACCAGTACACTGGTCAGAATAAGACACATGGCCACAAGGGATAGTAGAAAATAGTAAAGGAAACAAATTATATGAGATTTATGCACTACAGGGATCCAGGAGTGCCTCCAAATAGAATTCACTTCTTATAATATCCTGAGATGTTATGCTTTTTATTACAGCATGAGGAATAATCGAAAATTCAGAGCTATAGGAGATTACTTCTTTTTTTTTTAATGGTCGCATGTCACATACACCAGCTTCAGGACCAATTATTCTGTACAAAAGAAACAAACTGTTATTCTCTGAAGAGCACATTAGAGAGGCTAATGCCACTCTCTAATGGTCATGTTTTTAATAAGATGAAAAAGAACATTCACTGCTCAAAATGATGACAATTAAAAGTGCTGGAGAAGCAGAGATGCACAGCAGTGCTTCAGAAATGGAAGATGGACGTTATCAAATGAGGCTCAGATGGACATTTTAGTTTACACGTGTATGTGGTTACAAAATATTATGTATAGGTTAATGAATCATAATTACAGGATATTTTTCACTTAGATTAAATATTTTCCTTTGCTCATTTGGAAAGTGTCAAAGCATTCAGAGAATAATTAGTAGCTGAAAGACAATTCCTTATTTATAATTATCTGTTTTTTTTAAATATACATCAGCCATATACACCGAACATTATGCTGATAAAACAAAGCTGTTATTCCTGTGGGACATTATAAACTATATATATATATAAATATTTGCATTCCCACCAGTATTGCTACAAAGCTTCCATCCTCCTCTGAGGTAAAGGGTCTTATAGTGAATATCCAGGGAACAAAGACAGTTGGCTGGTGACAAACTGAGACAGACAGATATGTTGGTCTTCTTTAAAGAATCATGATCTGTCCACTCACTGCTCTGTTTAAAAATGGATCAGGTGGCAGTGATGGCTCATCACAGAAGAATCATCACTGCCATATTCCTCCAGGGCTTTCTTTTCCATCTAATCAAAGATAAATCCTCATAATAATCAATCCCTCTCTCTCTCTTTTTATAATGAATTAGACTGGGCTGAAGCTCAGATAAGAGCTAAAACCGCACAATGAAAATGCTAGCGGGAGCAGGGAATACTCTGTCAAAAGCTTTTATGAAGATATGCTTCTCAGCCAAACACATGAGCATTAACTGGAACTGGAAAAGATTTTGTTAATTAAAATTAGAATGCAGTGATGTTTCTTTGCTATTGATTATTTAATTTTTTATCTTTTTTTTGGCTATCAATTCCTAAAATTTAGAAAGCAGAGGCCGCACTGGCAGCAGCGTTTCTGACCTGAGGTCATGTTACCCTGCAGCTGTCTAATGACTACTCATCTGTTTGCTTCAGCAGATGAGCAATTAAACCATGGATGACCTAATAGTGTACAGAATGAAGATAAATGAAGTAGATATAACAACAAACATTCAAACATAAGGAATCTAAATTATAGTTTAAAATAGGATTCTTCAGAATGATTTCATGTAATAAACTGAGACTCCGGAGCGTTTGCACAGCCACACCGTTCTCCCACTAATCCTAGTAACTCTGACTTTAATTAACTTGACTTTGAGGACATGTGGGTGGGCAGACGTTTTTTCTGACTTGTGTGAATTAGATTATCCAGCTGTAGCCTAAATTAGTTGCACACAGTTGTTGTGCTCTTAAATTAATCACAGCTTTTAGGTGATTATAGAAGTCAGAAACAATCCAGAGATCCACATGCCTGTAGCTGACCTTCAATATGAAGACTGAGTCCTTTTATATAAAATAAGCTGAAACTCTCTTTCTGAAGCTTAACATTTTATTGTTAATAGTACGTTCAAGGTCTTTGAGGAGACGTAGCACTTCTGTACTTAACACCAAGTGTCAGCATGAATAATTATTTTAAATTCAAAAGGTTTGAAGAATGATTTTACATATGATTAGAGGGTGAGAGCACAGCACCGAGACAGGTTTTACATCACACAATAGCAGCCACCATCAAGGCAAGAAAAGACTATTTCTGTCCACATTTTTGACTTTTCTGGTCTTTGTATTGCAATATTGGAAGTAGCAGAGAAAGGGAACAGGTCTCTATATTAAATGGTGCATGTTAAAGAATAAGCTGTGGAACTCAGCTTAAGGGCCAGAGTTGAATATATATTTACATAAAGGCTGTAAGGCCAGTAAATATTGTGCACATTGCGTACTATGCCGGATATTATTTCAATAAAACACAACACCAGCCAATTTCACTGTTTACTTTGAAGGTATGATTCAGTGCAAGCAGCTGCTTGGTTGAATAAGAATCACATCTGCACATCTGAGAGGACCATATTATAGCATGATTGCTGTTACCTATATGCACATATGCAGTTCCATAGAACTCATCTGGCTGATTGTAAATGTGAATGACACTACAATTACACACTTTTGTATTTTTACCTTTCCTAAAAAGGTTAATGCAACCCAAGCTGAGAAAAAGTGCTCCTGCAGCTTTTTTGTGCTGTTTCCCACAATGTCTCTTATGACCACATTAACACTTTGGCCTTGAAATGCATTTAGAGAGACTTCAAATCTGTGAATCAATGTACAAAGGCTACAACAGGCTATGCACAGAGAACCCACACTGTTTGTACCTAATGTTTCTTATTAGTGCCACCCAAAGGTTAGCTTCAGACGCAGCTTTGACCTTTGAGCAAGGTTGGCAGGAGCAGCGAGAGGCTGACAGGGAAGAGAAGTTGGTCAACCAAAAGAGAAACAGCAGGATTCTGTCAGGAGTTATTCACGTCAGGAAACCTGAGCTGGCTGTTGAGGGGAAATGGTGCTGAACTCAAAAGAACCAAGCATACTCTCTGTGTCACAAAAAATATGGTTTTCAGTTGACAGAAGGTTTTTGGTTTGACAAGTAGATCGAAACAATATAGTCTCAATGTTTATCTGTTTACACATATATCTGTGGTGGTAAGTAAAGACTAGGATGTTTGTGTGTGGCTTGCCTTTGTAACAGCTGAGCTGTAAAACAAAGAAATACCAGCACTCTTCTACCATCTATTACTGCCCCGTAATGACACCGGTGCTGATGATATCCAGCTGCAGTTTGAAGTGGGACAGAGAGGCCCCCAGGGCAATGGCCTGGGTAGGGGGCTCAGTCCAAGCCCTGAACTGCTGAGGAAGGCCTCGAAGTATGGTTAGCCCTGACGCTAATTTATTTTTATGTTACACCAGTATCATTGTCCAGGGTTTTCCCCAGACCAATGGGAAGATGTTTGCAACACTTTGTGCCAGGTTTATTCTTCGTGTTTCACTTGCAGGATCAAGGAAAGATTGGCGTCATCTTTAATGTGGGGACAGACGACATCACCATTGACGAGCCTGCTGTCATAGTAAATGATGGCAAGTACCACGTTGTACGCTTCACGCGCAGCGGTGGCAATGCCACTCTCCAGGTGGACAACCAGCCAGTCATTGAGCGCTATCCACCAGGTAAGGCTAATGAGATAAACGGTGTGGTTATCTGATGGAGCATGGACCCTCTGGATTAGATTATTAGCAGAAGAATGCATGGCTGCTAGGAAATATACCAGCAAAATATTAATAATAATAATAATAATCATCATCATTTTGTTCTCCTGTCTAGTTATCAGCTATCGTTCCGCGAACATATCATGTAATTGAAACATTTGGCTAAAGTTGCCTTTATGTCTGTCTGGCAATGGAGGAATTTTCATCAGCTGCTGTTGTTTTTGGAGCCAGGTTGTGTTGGGTTTTTTCTCAACCATTCCAAAAGATCATAGACATGGGCCCAGTATTTTACCACCTGAATATATAACATTTTAAGTGTTAACCTGTTCTGAACCAATCAACCAATTAACCTTATTCAGAACAGGTATACCAGCTGGCAGAGCGGGAGGAGACTAAGGCCCTACTCTGCCTCCAGCTGGTGCTCCAAGTACACACACGCATATGCCATTGCTGTACATAAATCAAACCTGGAGAAGTGGATGTGTGTGCACACCTCAGCTCCCACTCAGTAATCAGTGATTTTGAAGCATGTCAAATGGTAAATGACTGAAGTGCACAGCAGCAATCATAAACAAGAGGAGTGTTCAACACGTAGGTGACTATTTTATGAGTATAATGAAACATTATTGATCCTTTTTTTAACTTAAAATAGACATCAAACGGCATGAAGTGGGGTGTGATACACCCTCATATTTATAAGAGGAAATGGTGCAAGCACACCAGCTGCAGCTGCATCTTTGGCTGCTCTGTAATAATTCTTACAGTGTAAACATATAGCCTAAGTAATCTCCACTTTAACTGTCATGTACTCTGCCTCCTCGTCTATGTTGCACTTTAATCCTAATCCCATTTTAGTCATTTATTACCACCCCTCACCCAACAACATGGTTGATATTAAGATGCAGTTTTTTTTATTCATTTACAGTTTATTTACAGTTTCATTATTCATATGTTTGTTGCAGTATAAGTGCAGTGTCTGTGTAGTCATTTATGAATAATGTCAACAAGGATTTTAACACCTTTTGGAAATCTGGTGGCTGATGATTGATAAATTGATAAATTGATAAATTCTTCAGTGCTAAACAACAAGACTGAATGGAGAACATTTACAACACTAATATTTACCCTCTTATTGTCCATAAAGTATTCATGCTGTTGTTGTAGTTTTAGTTGATTTATGGCTCCATTGTGTTTGCATGTATTGGACTGAGAGCGGATGTCCTACCCCACTTGAGAGCAGTTTCTTTCCCTGATTCCCTTTTTTACAAAAACATAATTCAGATGTTTGTGTTGAGTGTTTGTTCATTGCTACAATACAGGAAAGCAAATAGATCCATAACACATCCACCACTCCCAAGAGTCCTAAAGTACTAAAATGATGACATTTCTTTTGTTGGCCAGCATGGAACTCAATAGTTCCCTGGCTCCTTATAATAAAAAACCAAAAGGATTTTACAACAGTATGTCCCTACAGTCTCTGTCCTTATTTAACCACATAGCAATGGCAGTGTTTCCAGCATACACAAGGTACAAGTAGTATGTACAGATGTATATTGTGTCGAAGAAGAAACCTAAACATCTGACCAAAAAACACAAAGGGCAGAAGACTTAAGACTCTTTCCTGTATTTCACAAGGAAGTTACAGCACCATGCACTGCAATATATAACATATATTGTGGAACTTAAGTGGGGTAAGACTTCAGCTCTCTGCGTCGGCTCTGCAGGATCTGACTTTAAGATATAACTACTTTCATGTAAGATGTTCTCACATGTTTGTGATTTAACCATTGTATAATGTTACATAAAACTATTCTGCTGTAATTGTTTTTCACTGAAGATTATGCTTTGCTTAATAAAATTAGCCAAATGACACTAACTAGAGTAGAGCATTATAACTAGCCTAAACATTACTCTAACTAGCATTAACACTGTGACTCATAATAACTAGATAACACTAAGTAAAGCACAAGTTTCTTTTAACTCACAGCTGGGTTAAAATTGATAACTTGTTATAAACATTTGTTTCTAACCATGTGATCTTTCAGCTTGCCGACTTTAACCTTTAATCTGTCTCTCCAAATTCTTTGAAGGACACTATGATAATGAACGACTGGCTATTGCTAGACAAAGAATCCCATACAGACTTGGTCGGGTAGTTGACGAGTGGCTACTCGATAAAGGTAAAAATTAATTGATTAATTAATTAATACCTTGAAATAACCACTAAATAACCTTTCCCCATGAGAGGTGCAGTGCCAGAAGACAAGGGTGACAAGGATCAAGCTACCCAGATGTGTATTTCCATTTTAATTGGAACTTGTATTGGCTATGATTTTTGATAGCCACAGCATAGTTAGTAAATCAAAGGATAAATGTAAAAAAGAGGGGTATAGCATACTTGTCGTTAGTGTTTGTCATCCTTTAATCTTGTGGAGAAGCTGCACCTTAAAGATTTTAAACTAAATAACCTAAACACACATAACCCTTGTCCAACCCCCCCATCATCCTTCATGTGTAATTAGATACTGTGTGTAATCATTCTAAAATGCTGTGTAAAGTTTTCATCAACACAGAAACTAACATCTGAAGTTGACCAGGTTTCGTTCTTATAACTAATAACTTTTAAACCATAGCAAACACCCTGAACGTCTTTCCCCTGCTCCTGTTCCCTGCTCCTTGTCTTTTCTTACGTTGTACTGCGGTGTCAAGTCATGCTCCAAAGCTGAAGTTTTTTTCTTTGCTGCAACAAAACAGTTCTGACACACTGTTGAAGTAGATCACTGTTTGCAGCCATTAACTTTGCTAATAAGTATTCTCCTGAGATCAGCCCATTACTGCAGTCCTCCTCCTCTGATGTAACGCTGCTTATCAGTGAAGCTGCTCACAATGGTGCTGTTGCATATCATTTCCCTTTTCGAGAGGTGAAACAATTGGACAAGGGGGAACACAGCAAAGCATGTTTTAATGACCTAATGGCTGATGAAGTCAGTGGGAGGAGGGAGTTTAACTCTTATTGTCATTAGGCTTTACACAGCCTGAAGTATGCAACAAATACTATTTTAATAATTCTCTTTAAAAACAAGCCACAAGATACACACCCTTTCACCTGTTATTGTAGAGCTAAAGATAAATAAATCCATAGATTTAGTTAAAATCTATTCTGTGATATTCTAAAATCTGCCTTATAAAATCATTTAAATAGATCTCTAAATAGCCTCATGTTGTAATCTGCATGTGTTAAGCAAAAATCCATAAACCTGATGCAAACCACCCCTATTAGAGTTAACATCTAAACTGACTTTTAAACAAATTACTAATGTCTATACTCACTAAAACCCTTCTGGTTCAAATGATGTTCCTCTGCATAATCTCATATAATTTCTCCATGTCTGCTCTTTTATTTGCTCCCCCTTTTTCTACCTTTTCTTTCTCTATGTCTCTGTCTGATTTTAGGGAGACAGTTGACCATCTTTAACAGCCAGGCAGCCATTAAAATTGGAGGTTATGACAAAGGTCGGCCCTTTCAGGGTCAGATTTCAGGCCTGTACTACAACGGTCTCCAAGTGCTGAAACTGGCAGCAGAAAACGATCCCAGCGTGCAGGTGGAGGGGAACCTGCGACTGGTCGGAGACTCGCTGTCCGTACTGACAACCGACACCACCTCTGCCACCCCATTGGCAGTGTCTGATATGTCCACCACAATCATGGAAACAACCACCACTATGGCTACCACCACCACCCGCAGGCAGCGGTCGCCAAGCTTACGAGAGAGCATCTCAAAGGTCAGAGAGTTTAAAGGAATATCTGAAAACAGCTGGCTGCTAGCTGGGAGTTATTTAGCTCATCATTTTGATATGTGCTGTTTTATTTGTTTTTTTTATAGTACAATAACAGAATTACATCTTAAACATCAAAGTTATGGAATTCTTTAAATAAAGATTAGTGTGCTAAGCGCTGAAGCTCTTGAGTTTAGCAGAATATTTAATCCGGTTCTTAATCCTTGACGATATTTTCAACACTTGTACGTGAGTAGTATTCACAAGCATCATAACTGTTTGTGTAGTTACTGTCACTGCCATAAGGTGGAGACAAATGTCCGGTTCTGGAACTTTAAGTATAGGAAACTTTCTAGAAATGCGTTGCTTTGATCACCTCTGAATTATTAATATTGTCATTTACATGGTAACGATAATAATTTAGATGATAATATATTTAGATCATACAAGGATTTGTTTTATTCATTTCCACCATGGTCTCCACCAATATTTATTTTTTAATTATCCGTTCTTTTCAAAAGTACAAACTTTATGTGTAAAAACATTTCACTCCCTTCAGATGTAGCTAACGGGTTATTCAGCATGAAGGATTCCTGCTATTTCATCTTCAATGCCACTTGTCACATTCAGCTCACAATCACAAAACCAAGGCCAAACAGATAACACGTTGGAGTCTTCAATTTCACTCATTTCATTTAAATAAAATATCAAAAGAACAGGCTTCTTTTTCTCAGTCTCACAGGTGGATGAGCTCTTTCTGGATGGAAGGTTATTCTATTTTTTGTTAATTAAGACAGAAGCTGCTCCTAAAGCCTGAAATAAAAACACAGAAGATACAGGCAGTTAATACATGTATGTATGTGTGTGTATGAATCACTGCAGTCCACAAACATTCTAATAAGTGAGGCATACAATATTACAATGAATGCCACATTACACTGAAATGAACTAAATAGCAGGTTTGATTCATCTTGCCTGATTATGAATTCATTGTGTTTTACTTCATAATTTGAAAGAATTAGGATAATGACAGTGTGTGTGCTTGGTGCATATATGAGGCACTATAGCTTTACAAACGATAAATGAAACACATTTACACCAATTAAGGTGAGCTGGATTGAAAGAATTGTCACTCCTGATCCGTGTCCATGAGGTTGTAAAGACCCTCCCCCAGCTGACTGCTTTTTTCATAACACTTCACTTGTCCAGGTTTCCTCAAATTGCTGTCTATAGCTTCATTTAACCAAAGTAATCCATTAGTGAGTCACCTATTCTCTGCTCTGCTCAGAGACTATGCTGCTTTCTAACATCTCATTTGAGATATAGTAAATATCTGTGTTTGCAATGGGACAATTTTACATTTTTTGTACAGATAAATTTGAAAAATAGAACACAGAGAAATGTATTGCATTGTATAAAACCCCTACATTGTCTCTTTCAGCCACAGAACTCTGATGATATTTTGGTGGCGTCAGCTGAGTGTCCAAGTGATGATGAGGACCTGGAAGAGTGTGAACCAGGAACAGGTGAGTCAGTCAGAGGAGTCAAGTGCTTCTGTTGTTCGTTTTTTACCAGGATTGCTAAAACCCACTGTCATTCAGACAGCCGCCATAGCTTAACAGTTACAACATTCATTATTAATTATTTCTTCCCAGTTTAATGTTTCTGCAGATATTTCAACGCTCATTTATCCAGAGACTCTGCTGTCCTCATTTGGGTAGTTGTTGCAGGCTCAATTAGTGTCTCTTCATCCTGTGTATGTGGCTGAATTTGGATCGAAGAAAATCTTGGTACTGCAGTCATTAAGAGTGGATGACAGTAGATCAGGCTTGTGACAGAAACAAGCTATGGAACTTAAGAATGAGTCTGCCCTTATTATGGGTCCCTCAATTATTAATATGACCTTTTCAGAATTGTTTGTTGTTGACTGGCCCTGCAAAGTGCGACTCTAATAATGATGAAAGAGAACCCAGCGGCCATAAATATCCCAGCAGTCTCAAATATTCCTCAGCAAAAACATATTCTGAATATATATTGTGTATAATGCAGAATATAATGATGGGTTAAATGGTAAAGAAACTATGTATATTCACATAGTATGTGAGTCATTCATACAATAACCTGTCTGCTCTTTTGTCATCCCTTAACCTCTGCCCTACAGATGTGCATACAAAAGCATGACAATCTGATTTACTGCTCTTTTGTCTACTATGTGCTCTTTATTCAGCTGCCGCCTTTCATGGGTCATCTTGTATGTTTGTGTCTGCATGTGAGCTCTTTTATGCTTTTGCTGCACTGTATTTTACTGGACACACATTAGCTGTATATAAGAAACAAGACAAGCTTGTATTATAGAGACCAACATAATATGTGCGACCACAATAAACAATACAACTGATAAGTCAGCTAAAATACTCAGTAATAATCTACATAATGAGCAGATTGTGCCTCCATCTTAATGAGCACAACTGTTCTGGCAGAATTTGCGTTTTAATGCTGTTCTAATTTAGGATCCCCTACCTTTTCTGTTTCTTTTCTAGGAGGTGAATTAGTGTTGCCTATTTTAACAGTGGATTCCCTTGAGCCCCCATCCATCGCCACCCGTTACCCCGTCATCCCTCCTCCTCCTACCCTCCTATCCCCACTTGAAACCACCAAAGAGTCCTTGATACTCCCTCCTCACCCCTCCTGCCCCCCGGACCAGGAGGACTGTGGTGACCCTGTGGAGGTCTCGGCCTTCGGCTCAGGGGAGATGACGGAATCCGATGATGAGGACTTTTACAGTAAAAACTCCCCCATGGTCACTGACAGGACAGTCCTTCCTCCACCTCCCGCCGCCGCTGGTGAAGGTGGAGTCCAGAAACCCCGCCCCCTACCTCCTTTTGTTCCCACCACCAATCCTGACCAGCTCCACATTCCCGCAGGCAAAATGAACACCCGTGACCAGGTGCTTCTGCCCCCTGCTCCTCCATCCTCCCGAAACACACCAGGACTAACCTACCCCCCCAATTTTCCCCATGTGCCCACAGCCAACCCCACAGCCTCTGATGAAAAGAGCCAGCCCGGTGCCGTGGAGGTGATCAGGGAGTCCAGTAGCACCACAGGGATGGTGGTTGGCATCGTGGCTGCTGCTGCTCTCTGCATTCTTATCCTCCTCTATGCCATGTACAAGTACCGGAACCGGGATGAGGGCTCCTACCAGACAGACCAGAGCCACAATTTTGCCAACAATTCCACTGTAGAGGGCAATGGAGCAGTGGTGAAAGACAAAAGCACAGCAACGGCCTCTGTGGCAAAGGCCATCACAAAGGGCAAAAAGAACAAAGACAAAGAGTACTATGTCTGAAAACATGAAGAAGGAGTGTAGGCAAGTGTGGACTGAGACAAGAGGATGACAGAGGATGCTTTTGTTTTCACTCCCCTGTTTTGTCAGGTCGACTATCAGAAAAATTTCACAGGCCACAAAAGAGAAAAAATATTAAAACAACTGCACAAATTTATTGTGTCTTGTTTTCCCTGAAATCAAGGTTGCCCATCTCCTATTAGTGATACATTTTTGTCTACAGCACAAGATCTGACTCATCCTCTGTGTCACAATGTGCACTCAGTCTGCATTCACCAACTCTTTGTTAGCTAACCATTTTTTATGTTTTTAACAAGCTAGGAAGGCATATCCACTTTGGCTTTGTATATAGCATGGATATGGCACAGTGAAGAGTGCTGAGGACATCCGGTTTCTTTGTACTACTTTGTAACGCTCTATCTGAAGTCTCAATGTCCCCATTATGATATATGAGGCAGAACAGGCCAGTTATTGAATTTTCATGGTAGATGAGCAGAGAGCACCCCAGTCATTCTGATTAAACTTGGAAAGAAAGCCTTTATTTGGATAAGACATCATCTCTGCAGCCTCCATGTTATGTCATTGCCCATCACTCTTTAAGAGATGCTGCTGCTGCTGATGGAGAATCATAAATAAAGCAAGATATTTAGCTCTCCTGGTGAAAAATGCAGCGTACTAACTGTGGTCAGTGAACCTTTATAGTATGATGGTTAATGTGAGATAACACAGTCAATGTGCCATGCCATTCCAAGTAGGGATAATTGTGAACAAGTCAGTCTACTCCAGTGAAGGTATTTCTCTGTAAAAAAAACTGTTTGTATGTACATATAGAGGTAGCAGATTGAAAAAGCATCGTGTATGCAGGGAAGAACAAACAGTCAAGATGCTTTTGCCCTCCCCGCCCCACACACCTTTCATGAAAACATCAACGCTGTTTCCAGCCCGAACATTACAGGATTTTTTTGCAGGAACACAGTCACATTTGAGGATGTTTCAGCTTTCATGGAAAGAAAGAGAGGACTGATGACCCGCCTCACCAAAGGCTGGCTTCACTCACATGATGTTTTCTTTCCTCTAAACTGTCATGGGCTACTTCAAAAGCACACACGGAAAATGTAAACATATCTTTGAGACATAGATATTCCTTGTAAAGCAGCCAAACATGTATTGTTTTTTTTCTATCAGTTATCAAAAGACTATTCTATGAGATGAATAATTGAAGATTTGTGAATTGTATTGATATTTCTCTGATATTTCGATGTATCTTGTTACCACTCCTCTTAACACGTTACATTTTAGATTTGCCTTTTTACTTCGATCTGGACAAAAAAAGCACACTTTTCTCTGATAGCTGCAGATTTTCTTTTCTTTTTTTTCTTTTTTTTTACAGTCAGGATTATGCAGAGACACACAATGTTTTGTTCGGTTGCATTGTGCATTTAATATGTGCTAAATCTGTTGCTCAATGGATCTGATAATATAAAGCCATTTTCTCTGTTGGATTATTTATTCATGCTCTGTGGTTTCCTGTTATTTTTTATGAAAGTGCCATTGAACATGAGCAGTTCAGTGCTGCTCAGAAAATATACCATTCCTCACTCATTGCTATTGTATAGTGTTCATGTGAAATGGATCTTAATATGTGTACAGAACGTGGATAAAGATGAAAATACACTTGATTATATACTTTGTACACAACTGTGTAGTGTGTTGCTTTTTTATGCACTTTGACTGTTATTGTTGGATGCAAACACGCACGCTGAGAGGGGAACTAATACTGACACAAATAAGGATTCCAGGCAACAGATAGGGAACATCAGAGTATTTTATGTAAGCACAAGTGACCCTCATTTTAAAATATTAATGTGATTATGCTGTGAGACTTATGAAACTAGATTGAAGACACAAATACAGTTACAATGATGTAATTCATCTAAGGCCACATTTTTGCTAACAAGATGACTTAACATGTTAAACATGGAGAAACAGCATTTCACACAAATTGCAGGTCATGCAACGTGTTAAAATGTGTCTTACACTTGAGTTTCATCATCATCATTTTCTCTACTTTTGCTCCTCTCTCTCTCTCTCTCTCTCTCTCTCTCTCTCTCTCTCTCTTGGATGCTGCATGGGTCTGGGGTGTTATTAATGCTTGCCCTGGATGTCCATTATTTATCATAAAACCAAGTGTTTAGATCTGAACCTTGGTGTCTAGGTCAGATCTAAATTAAAATTGATATCAGTGAGGCAAATTCTGACAAGGGAACAAAAATATTGCCATCCAGGTGTGATTCACACCACAGTGTAGTGGGATCAGGTCTTAATCGTGGCATTTCTTTGCAGTTCACATCACCTCAGTAACTGGACAGTAGAGGTTTTTTTGGTGGTGTAGAAACTGAAAAATGTGGAGGCGGGGAGAATTTGAAGATTACAGTGAATTATGAGAAGCCTTTGTGGAAGGGACTACATGTTTACACATCTTGGCCTCTGCAACACTGATGTTGGTCCAAATTTATGTAGCGTACTACATAAATATACCAAGTCTAATTACTGATATTACTTTTTTATCTAGTGTTTGAACAACACACATATCAAGTGCAAAAGCAACATTTTCTTGTGTATTTTTTCAGTCCTACTTCATTCTTCATAACACTGTCAAGCATCTCTTAAATAACAACAATGATCAGCTGCATGCTTGACAGCAGCACCATGTTCTGTGTCATTTGTCTGCCCCCTGCTGAGAACAGGAGGAACTGTAAGATGGAGGCCACGTCAATGGCGTGATGTGATGTAAGGTTATAGTTGCCCGCACAAAAGCAGCCATCCGTTTTCTTAGAGAGGTTTATCGCCAAAGACAAGAATTTAGGGAGACTGTATTTAAAGCCGGCAGGGTCACCTGTCTCGTCAGCCTCTTTGTGCAGAGACTGATGGGAATAATCCTGTGGGCTAAAGGAGGTGTGGTGTCAGCACAGGTCTGGTGCATGAGGGGTCTGATCCGTGGTGACATTGAGCATCAAGGAGGGTGGCTACAGGATACGATAAGCCACTCCTGAGCAGAGCTGAGATGTTGAAAGGTTAATTCAACAAAACAGCCATGACAAGAGCAGTGGATGATAAGTGCTCTGTCATATTGACCAATCAATGTCCCTGAAAGCCATATTGTGAGAAGATTACCCCTGTGATTTCAAGCATGTATACTGCTGAACTTTAGGATTTGTGTTGTTATATAGTAACCCACATCTACTATCATTCTTTGGCATTCCTTGTGCTTTTAGGAATGTTTGCAGGGAGTCATTTTTGTCAACCCCAATTCTTCCATAATGTTTGGCACCTTCACTGAGGACTGCATCCAGGCAACGCAGCTTAAGTCATACATTTTGTATTTCATATTTTATGTTTCCTTTTCTTGGAGAAAGAGAGAGAGCCTACCACACACAGGTCACATACACTGATTATATCGCATCCGCACACGTTATCGAAATAAAATTAAAGAAAACAACAAATGCCCCTCTCTCTCTATTTCTCTCTCGCTCTCCCATGACGTCACTGCACATGGCCAATCAGCGCCATGGGAATCTCTCTCTCTCGCTTGATCGCAGTGTGCGTCGGTGCGCGTGCGTGTATGTGTGCGCGTGTCAACTAGTTGTTAGCTAGAGCTAACTACACAGTAAGCTAGCCTGTGGAAACATTTTAATGCTGCCAAGAAAAAGCTGCCGTTCAACATGAGAGGTAACATTGGCTCCCGCTGTGTATCTATCTCCTTTTAATGCCACAGAGGATGAAGTACCATACGACAACAATGATAAGTTAGGCAACGCCAACAAAAAGTGAAGCTACAGTTTGTGAGCAGCCTTTCCTCGCTAGCATCCCGAGAAGGAAAGCTCTGAGATTTTGCGAGGACTGGATGCGGAAGGAGGATATGAGGCAAGCTGGACAGCTAATGCTAACTGCAAGCTACGCTGGGAAACATTTTATTGTGAGCACAATTTTTACGTCTATCATGCAAACATTAGATGTCGACATTCTTCTACTGACCAGCGGGTAACGTTAGGCTATCTTTGTTGAGGGTGACGTTACATTTACACAGCTAACGATAGGGGCATTGGCCAGGTTAAAATGCTGATATATGCGGCCTAGCATTAGCCGGTAACTAGCGTCAAGCAATTCAGTGATGTCTAACGTCTGTCAGTGTGTTTAGAGCAGTGTAATTTATCTAATGATCATATGCACTATTCATTAAAGCCTTTGAAGGCACTTGTAGTTGAGCACGTCGAATGTTAAACGATTTGATATGCACAGAGATATTCGCAGGCTCGGCTAAATTGTCTGTTAGCTTGCTAATGTCAATCAGAAAACTTAACCTAGCTGGTACACCGTTGGCCTGGACATGAAAATAGAGAGTCTTAAGATCAGTCACAGTGTTGGTAATCTCTGTATTGTATAGCTTCTCCGTTGCTTTGGTTTGCGTAGACTACATCTTGTGGTTAACGTTGCAGTCAGTTTATGTCAACCTCACTTTTTCAGCGACCTGTTCCAATGATCGTACTCCAGTTCTCGTAGCAGGACAAAAGATAATCACAGTATGTCTTCTGATTATTTGAAAGGACGCTTATTCTCAAAGTGTGGACAGCATACAGTGTTCTAATTCTGTATTTTAATAGTGATGCTTCCCATGTAATTCTAAAATTGATTTATTGCCAGACGTTCATATGTCCCACTGAGTCTAATGTTTAAATAAAGTTTAATGTAGAATCTTGTGGGGAAACTAACAGAGTTAAAAAATTTTTTTTTACAGATGAATGTGATTTCCTGCATTCAGTGGGTTACCAATGTGCCAAAAAGACACTCTCCTGATTACCCAACAATGATTTGGTTAGAGTGTGGCAAGGAAGGTGCAGGGAGGGTGTACGAACTGGAACAAGAATATGCAAGGACTCTTGACCTCAACTGAAATATATATATATATATCCAAGATACAGAACTATTGTCCTTCATGAAACAATCCTGGTCAACCTGCGATCATCCATGGAAGTGCCATCATAGACACAAGTTAACGTGGCTCAAACTGCTGCCAGGTTTTTTGAGCTACAGCCTTGGAGGAAGCATTTTCGCTTTTGGTTGATTCTGAAGGCAGAGATGGGTTCCCAAGCTCTTCAGATTTTGCGGCAGGGTGTGTGGGCTTCACTAACGGGAGGCTGGTATGTGGACCCCCACCAGAGCACATTCTCCAACTGTTTTCACCTCTACCTTTGGATATTTCTCCTTGCCTTCCCTTTTCTTCTGTACATGGTAAGTAGAGTTCTGCAGCAGGCTGAATGCTCATTTCGCCACATGAATGAACTACTACATTTATGCAAACATCCTGTTAATCTGTTTTTGGTGTGATTCAGTAAATTTGCCATTATAGTACAAGGGCTTTACAGTCAGTACTAAATAGCCAACCTATGTAGACACGTCTTTACAACAACATTATTTCATATGTTGCTCTCTATTAATGCAAACTGCTAGAGGAAAAAACACAGTTGGTCAAGATTTTAACATTATCTTTTACTGTTTTGAAACAAGCTGTGATGCATTATTTCTAGCTCAGGAGTGAGGGTCTCATTGTTTTCTTTCAGGCTCTTCCTCCTAGCTTGGTGGTAGCAGGCTTGTACTCTGCTGTAGTGGCAGTCTTTTTTACAGCCATTAAGGTGGTGAACTACCGTCTTCATGCTATGTTCGACCTTGGTGAGATTGTAGAGAAGAAGCAGGCCTCCCTCACAGCTGAGGTCCCAAGAACAGAAGAAGGGGATGAAGGTTCAGGTGCTCACAATGGAAATCAGCACAGGTAAGATGTTTTCTGACTGATTTTAAAGAAACGTTCTGCAGTTACAAAGCTGTAAAATGTTAATTCCTTTGCTCTATATCAATCTTTTTCATAGGGATAGTCATGTTGGCGTAGAAATGACTGTGTTTCGGAAGGTCAACTCGACACCCCCTGTACGCTGTAGCTCCCAGCACTCTCTTTTTGGATTGAACCAGGTGTCGGTGAGAACATATTAATTGAAAAGAATTAGAAATATTATTAAATATTTAATATATATTGATGCACAGGAACCATTTTAATGCCTTGTCTTTTTTTTCAGGAGTTCCTGCCCCAGCTGGAGGATACAGGGGGTACAAAGGGTAAGTTTTTGATTCTTGAATCGCTCTAAGCTACCCTAACATAATTAACTTCAGATCAGTTGGCACCAAATAGCTTCTTTTCTTTTACTTCAGATATCAAAGAGTTGATGCGGGAACAAGGAAGCAATAATGTGATTGTTACATCAGCCCATCGTGAGATCTTCCGACAGAGTTCTCAGGACACCATCAGTGAGTATTCAGTATCTTTAATTAGCATCATACTTAACTGAGCACATGTATTCCTGCCTGTATAACAACATATCAGCATTTACATTGGGACATTCATTCATGTTTGCACAACACAAAGTAAATAAAGAACACTGCTCTTGGTTAAGCGATGCATGTTTCTAGGGTCTGTGTTTTAACATTTGTGCATTTGTCTGTATCTGGTCTATCTTATTGTACAGGGGCACCCAGTATAGTCCAGTCCTGCATTGCTGCTGCTTTGGGAGATGATTTTACAGGGCTAATGGAAGTATCTGCTGGATTTGGAGAAGCAAGAGAATGCTTGTCTATCCCTCCCTCACCATCAAGTCAAGAAGATGGAGGTGAGAAAGAACAGTTGCAGGAAGTTGAGGAATTACCTGAACATTTGTCTCAAAAGTGTCCTGAGGACAGTGGGTTAAGGGCTTACTTGCCTCTTGGCCCCTCTGCTGAATCTGAAAGTCTAGGGGATACTCCCCTTAGCCCCCTTATAAAAAGCAGCTTAAGTGAGGAGCTGAGTGAAAATCTCCTTGGCTTAGGCCTTGACCCTGTAGCGTTTGCACCTGGGACTGAGCATCCAGGCAGCCGCAGTGGGGTAGCACTAGCTGCTGGATCCACAGACAGTTGTTTCAGTGCAGGTGGAGCTACCACAGACCGTGAGACGCTAAGCACTGTTAGCAGTTACCGCAGTGAAAAAACGGACTCTACTCAGCTGGAAAGTCCATCGCTCAGCCAGCCACGGCCTACCGATGGGCAGGCTTCAGCTTCAGCACCAGCGTTGGGTCCTAATATCCGTAACTCTACAGAAAATCCAGTAGACCAGGATGGCAGTGATACTGATAATCTGTCAGACAGTGTGCTATTGCGCTCCCCTTCCAAAGATTTTTCTGTCAGCCAGGGGCTTGACCGGACACTTGTTGAAGGAGAGGATTTGCCCCTTGTACCCTCTGATATTGCACAGCCCCCTCCTCTGCAGAACTCTTCCCCTTCAAGTAGTGGTCGATCGGAGGTTTGCGATTCAGACCGAAATGTCCCCGTTCCTCCTTTACCCCCACCGCGGCAGGCCAATTCTGTGCCCTCAGGGCTGGCCCTGGGTTTAGTGTGTTCTGAGCCCGCTTTGCCCATATCTTCAACCCCCTTTTTGCTGTCTGACCAGCCAGCTCTTCAAGCCCAGCAGGTGGTGCGCCCTAAAGACTTAAAGCTGCTGCGGGCCAGTGGCAGTAGCATGGGGCACAGGCCAGGCCGAAGGAAACCTCCAAGAAGGCGAGCCGGAGCAGGGAGCAGTAGTTTTGACTGTGGCTCTTACAGGCGTCACCACAATCATAGACAACACAGAGATTACATCCCAGTGCGCAACCGACTGGGTGCCAAGGCTTACAGTGAAAGTTTGTTTGAGGATTCCAGTGATGAGGATGATGGCAGTGACATGAGCGCTGGTTCAAGTCTGGGCTCTCAGCGCCGGTACAGCTCAGACGATGATGACGACGACGATGATGACTCAAGTTCCTCTACCTCCTGCTACTCTCCAGATGTTACTAACACTGGCATTACATCCCCTCTCCCCACTGCTGCTCAGCTGCCCACTCCAAGGGAAGGGGATTTACCTGATACTGCTGGGCCCTCACATTCTCGTGCTGCTCAGCGCTCTTCTAGCACAGCTAGTGCTAAGACTCATGCAAGAGTGCTAAGTATGGATGGGGCGGGTGGAGGCCAGAGCAACACAGTGGCTGTGCCCTCTGCTTTGCTTACGATGCCTTCCACTTCCACCCCAGCACCTCGCACTCTCACCATCTCAAAGTCTGATCTGGAAGCCCGCACGATACACACCGATGGCTTCCCCGGAACTCATCATCATCGTCTGGATTCTCTTGGAGGCTCTTGGACTGGAAACCAGATGGGTTGGAGAGCAGGAGAGCTGGTAGAAGAGGGAGCTGTGGGAGGAGGTGAGTAAGCTGATCGAGCTGATTGACTTTTAATTATTGTCCATATCTGTAGAATATTACCTTAAAATTTTAGTTGGTCTAAATTAACAACACCCAAAAACAGATCCTTTGAATTGCAGTCAAAAATCTTGAAAAATCTATACAAAAAGCTGCTTTTAGTTAAGCACTCTTTATGCACCATATCTCGAACTTCTATAAAACCAAATCAACTTCTATAAAAAAAAAATCAACTACTTCAAGACAGAGAAAAGGGTATGTGATTGAATAGAGTGGTCTTTAATTTGTAATCTCTATTTGTGGCTCAGCCTTTAAGTTTACAAAGCAAATATAAATGACAAAAGCTGACCTGCTCCTTCAAATATTAGTTTTATATTTGTAATGCTGACAACAGAAAACCTTTCCTGTGGTCATATTTTCAGAAAAACAAAACGAGGCATTTGCTTTTAAATTGTAATTGGTTGTAGTCCTAGAGTAAAAGTCATGCTAGCGCCTTACTGTATGAATGGAAAAATAGGAAAATGTTGACAGCTTGAGAGTCTTACTGGCTTTGGCAGGCTGAGCATTTCTTTAGTATGTCTGAAGGCTGGTGCCAGGCAGCAAGCGTTCATACAGCACTTTATTTAATGTGGGAAGGAGCATCACACTCCTTTGTTGTCTCACCACCAATGTGAGAGCAAGACAGTCACAACAAACTAAAGATTTGCTGTCCCCCCTGCACTTCACAGTACTTTTTGTCTACCACAGTCGCATTCTCATTCATACCACCATGTTGTATGGTTTGCATAACCACAGTTAAAATGCTAAATAAACTTAAGTCTTGAAAAATGCTTATATTAGATGCCTTTGTCAGCTTGCATGCAAACTGTGTCATGTGTCTTGTACACCTTGTAATGCACACTGTAATGTAAACCATTGCATTGATGTAACTGATAACCCTTCCCCAGCCATGGCTCCAGAGGATGGGGGCAAACATGAATCAGTCAGCAGTGTAAAGAGGACCCAGGCCATACGCAGGAGACACAATGCTGGGAGCAACCCTACACCTCCACCGTCAACCATGGGATCCCCTCCTAGGTTAGTCAACTAGGCAGATACATTTGGGTGGTTTCTAACCAGTGCCTTGCCTCTACCTTTTCTTTAGTTGATCCTGTTTCTTCAGTGTGCAAGTATGTCTTGCAACAAAAGCTAATACAGTGTCTAAGGATTAGGAATATATGACATCCTAATAAAGCCTGATTTATTTGAAAGTGTAAAACATTGAAACGTTTAGATGAGATTAGGCGTAACACCTCTGAAACACACACATTCTAACACATTTTGTCCTACAGCCTTCAAGACCTCCAGCGGGCCCGGACTTCCTCTCATTCCCGTACCCGCACACTTCCCTCAGCCTTACAGTTTGCTTCTTCACTCCTTCTGCCCCGCAGTGGTATCCATGAGGCCTCAACCTTTGATGACACATCAGAGGGGGCCGTGCACTATTTTTATGACGAGAGTGGTGAGTCGGTAACGTTGAATTTCATGTTCATTTAATTTCCAGGTTATATACTAGAAGGTCAACCATATTCTTGCCATGTCTGCATATTAAACTAAATAGGACAGGGGAGTGGTAACAGGTCTCTTTATCCAACTGGTGTAGGGCTGTGCGATTTGACGATAAATGATCGTGAAGGATTTGAATGTATCGGCGATCTACCAGAACGGAGAGATCGTTTTATCGTCCATAGAGCACGTTCTATTAATTGCAGTTCTATGTTCGCGCAGACGCATGAGTTTTTTTCACTCGTCCAACTCTCAGTGCGCCTAATGTGAACACGACCAACCAATGACAGCCTCCCTGTTAGGAAGCTACGGCTGAAAACGAAAAGAGAACAGAGGAACTGGTCCCTAAAACGAATTCCACCTTTATGTTCGGTGCTGTTTCTGCCGGCAGCAGCGGCGCGTCTTCTAAGCCTGTGTCTGTGTGTATGTGTGTGTGCGACGTGTGTCGCAGTGGAAGGGCCGCGTGTAAACGAATGTATTATAATGCTATGAGCACGTACGCGCCCACCTCTCTGAACATTACCAGCTCGTTATATTCAGGTTCGCTGCTGTTGTGCCGTCAGCAGCTCTTCTACACCTGTGTGTGCGCGCGCGCGTGCAGTGGGAAGGCCACGTGTGTACATCAGATGCAGACAGAGGCAACAGCTAATGACGTCACCAAAACAATAACGCAGGCATTTGATGAAGAGACTCCATATGAGGACTCTAGTAAACGGTGGACAGAGCTGACAGCAGCAGCTCCGTTTGTCCTTAGACATGATTCCCATTAAAGTTTGATCATTTGTTCTAAATCACATTGAACTTTAGGAGTTACTTAAGTCTCAATACTGTATTTATTGTTTAACCTTAGGAGGCACACTTCAGTCTGTTTAAATGACTGTTGAATAATACTTTTGAATAATACTGTTGAATTACATTAGTCTTCTTTTTAACCTATTTGAAATAAAACTTTATTTTGTTCTGTAATTGTTATTTCATGTTTATTGAAAACTAATACTGAGTGCACATTATCAGAGTTGTTGTTTACCTTTAAAATCTACTGATAGTTTTTTTTTGAGTAGGCTACCTGAAGTCATTTACACAGAAACATGCAAATTAGTGTCAATGTAAAAACAAATCGTGATAAAATCGAGATCGTGATTTTATCATTAAAGAATCGTGATATAAAATGTTTGCCATATCGCCCACCCCTAAACTGGTGATATAAAACCATCACCAATTATCTATTATTGGTGCTTTAGTTATTACTTTTAGTCCTTGTCAAAATAATTGGTGTTAGTAGGTCTTTCTAGTCTTTCCGTGCTCTTCATATTACCCCTTCTTCCTTCTAGGCTTCTCTCTTATAGTTGAATATGTTGGGGGGTCTGCAAGTGTCTTTGCTTGCAGATTGTGCTCCATTTAAAGACTTACAATTCAGTTTGTTTTTGTGTTGTAACAGGTGTAAAGAGGTCCTACACATTTGGACCTGCTGGAGGTGGTTATGAGGACCCAGTTCAGTAAGTTATACATTTTTATTGCAAGGTTTACTTTTTAACACCATACCATTAGAAAGCATGACACACAATCTTTTCACACTTGCAGGGAAAGGGAGCGACAGTCCCAGTCCTCAAGCTTCACTTCCACTGAAGTTCAAGAAGGAGCACCAGTCCTCTCTATGCTCCAGCCCAGACCAGTGGTTTTACAAGGCATGCAGGTGCGCAGGGTTCCCCTGGAAATGCCCGAGGTTAGCAGTCTTTTGTGATTTGGTTATTAGTTAATCATGGAACTATCAAAGGTGGTCACTGTAGTTATCCTGCTAATTACATAACTGATTTTTATACTTTTCTCTAGTTTGATCTGGATCATGAGTCTCTACCTGAGTCCCAGGAAAACACTCTGATGATTGAGGAGAAGGCCAAACCCAAACAGTACTATCGGTTCTGGGTGCTGCCTGGGAAGTGGCTGAGGGTTCGTTATGATCGACTGGCTCTCCTGGCCTTATTGGACAGGTATGCACAAAAGAAGACTTTTTTTCAGTATATTGAAATGTGAATATATTTTTAGCAGCAATACTTACATCCAATGAATTGGCTTTTAATATCTTAAGTCATTCAAATTTTGCATTTATATTTCTATTTTCTGTAAATAATGTCTAAACAGTTTATTTTTTTTAACCATTAGAGGTATGTTTAGTATTGAGTGCCTGTATATTGCTGCTGTACTTTCCCAGCTTGGGATGAATAAAGCATTTCTATTCTGTTTTATTATCTAAACTGTAAAAGCAACCAATATTCTTTGCTAACTATATATTTTTTTCTGTTTGTTCCCTGGTACATGTATTTGAGCACTGGTTGTGTGATGTAGCTTTTTGCCACAACAGTGCACCATTGTTTTACTAGTTAATAAAAGCCTGGGGCCTCTTTAGTGTTGTGGGATTGATACCTGGTTTATTTCCGCCAACATATGTGAAAACATTTTGCATGCTCAGAAGTTTTCTGTTGCTGTTAATTATTCTTATCAAAAAGGCATATTTGTATAGAATTTTCTCTTAATCTTAAGAAAATGTGACAGTGGAGTCAAACATTATTGTTAAGTGTTCAAATGCTGATTGCTCTGCTTTCTGTTTCCAGGAACCGCCGCGTGGGAGAGAACGTGTTTGCTGTGGTGCTGGCCAGTCTGGTGGCCTTTCTGGGGTTTCTACTGCTTCTCCAGGGCTTTTTCAGGGACATCTGGGTCTTCCAGTTCTGCTTAGTCATTGCCAGCTGCCAGTACTCCTTACTTAAGGTACTTTACTTATGGATCCTGTTTTTGGTGTACTTTACTTAATGTGTATTCAGATCTTCATGACTTAAATACTGTCTGTTAGGAAGCATTACTCGAAATAATCCTAAACCAGTTAAGACAAATGTGGGTTTTTTTTCCCCCCTTTTTGCTTTAGAGTGTACAACCAGATGCAGCCTCTCCCATGCATGTGAGTAGTTTTGACTGTTTATATTCTAACATATTTTCAGTATGTTCAGTAAACAAAATTGAGGCATTACTAAGCTGTGGCTGCTATTTTGTCTGGTATTTCACAGGGCCATAACTGGATAATTGTGTACAGTCGACCTGTGTACTTCTGCTTGTGCTGTGTGACGATTTGGATCTTTGATCTATCGGGACGCGCTGGAAGCCTGCAGCCCTTCTCCCTCTATGGTGTCACCTTCTTCTCTGCACACTTCTTGCTCTGTGTCAGAGACATGCTCATCGGTTAGTTTTATTTGTTTCAGCTCAACAGTATTAGTGGTTTAATACTTTATAAAAAATTGTTGAAAACTTTTTCTTTTCTCTTTTGTCCAACAGTGTTTGCCTTGTGTTTCCCAGTCATTTTCCTGTTTGGGTTACTACCTCAGGTCAACACTTTTGTGATGTGTCTGCTGGAGCAGGTTGACATGCACATTTTTGGTGGAACTGGTAAGTATATGACTTCAGACAGGAAAATGATTCGTCAGGGAAGTGTTACAGCAGCTCAAGGTGGCCAGTTAAGAAAACAGGTTGCAGAATGTCACGGTTCTTTCATGACAGAAGTAGTCTGAACACAGCTTATTGGTTCCTGAACTGTCTTCTCTTTCCTCAGCCACTACCAGCCCCCTCTCATCTCTGTTCAGTCTCATACGCAGTGTGTTGGTAGCTGCTCTGCTGTATGGATTTTGCCTTGGTGCTATAAACGTAAGTGGAACAGCTGACTATACATAAGAGTAGATTTTGGGTGTGGTATGTCTGTTTCAGAAATTCTTATCAGTATAGGAGTTGGTCCTCCTTTTTAACCTGCGTGTATTTTTAAATCCTAGGCACCATGGGGGGATGCCCATGTGCCAGTACTGTTTTCTGTGTTTTGTGGGCTGCTCCTGGCCCTCTCCTACCACCTCAGCCGTCAAAGCAGCGATCCCACCATCCTGTGGTCAGTAATTTCAATTACTTCTCCCATGACATGTAGCCACAAAAAGAACAAGCAAATGCAGGTGTCTCATAGTGTGTCTGCATTGGAAGTGTTTGTGACAAATGTGTCATCCTTATGGAAAATCAACAATCCAGTTTTATTTTTTGCAATCCTGCAATTGATTCCAGGGATTAGTATAATTTGCTCTTAGTCTGTCAAAAGTCTCTAATGCTAATGTAGGACAGATGCTGTCATGACAACCTCTGAAGACTTTGATGTTTTTCTTATGATTTATGCTTTTCACCCTTTACATCAGGGCACTGGTCCGGTCTAAGTTATTCCCGGAACTGGAGAACCGAACACCAGAAGAACCCCCTGTTGAGATCAAGGACCCTCTCCCTGAGAAGCTGCGTAACTCTGTGGTAAAGAACCTGCTTATCTTCCTGCACCGACTCCTCTGGGACAGTTTAATTTTTTACGTTTCAGGATGTCATTAGCTTTCAAGTCAAACAGTCTCTCTTGTCTTTTTGTAGAAGGAGATTCTTCACTCAGACCTCGTCATGTGTCCCCTCATGGCTGTGATTACTTTCGCAATCAGTGCCAGTACTGTTTTTATTGCTCTTCAGGTTAGTTTGATGCTATACTAACAGATCTTTCAGATCATTGAAGTTGGGTGTTGACAGACTTTTAATTGTAATTTTCCTCTTGACCCACAGCCTGCCCTGAGCTTTGTCTTGTACATACTGGCTGGAGTCGTAGGCTTCATCACACACTATCTTCTGCCCCAGCTCCGCAAACAGCTGCCATGGTTCTGTCTAGCTCACCCTGTGCTCCGCTCCAAAGAGTACAGTCAGTTTGAGGTCCGAGGTGAGTGTTGGAGCAATTCATTTTAACCATTGCTCACATGAACAAAAGTAACATAAAAATATATTTTGATTGATACAAAGAAAATCTGTATGAACAAAGGGAAAATTGTAAAAGAATTACTGTCTAATTTATAAAATCATGTTTCCTTCGGTTTCCTCAGATGCTGCTCAGTTGATGTGGTTTGAGAAGCTGTATGCATGGCTTCAGTGTGTAGAGAAATATTTTATCTACCCAGCCGTGGTGCTTAACTCCTTAACGACTGAAGCTCGAACTGTGGGCCAGAATCATAAAGAGCTGGACATCTAGTAAGTTTCACATCCATATATTCCTCCTTGTGGATGTGCAAAGTCAGCTGTTGGTAAGGGAGCTATAGAACATAAAATTAATACATGCTATCCTACCAGAAAGTGTTTGCTCTCTTCCAACACCAACTATATAAAATATATTCTTAAGTTCATGTTTTTTTCCTCTTCATCCAGCCTTTCTATGCATTTGCATGAGACACTTAAACTTGTTTTTCAGTGTTGAGATTGTCTGAGTTATAATAGAAAAGGCAATAATAAGACGTGAAATTGTTTTTTTTCGGTTTGCAAAAATGTGATTATTTTTGTAGGATTGGTTTAGATTTGGCAATTAAAGCAAAATGTATAACAGGTAGACAAATGTCAACAGTGGTGTTCACTGCATCTTGGTAACATCTGGGTTTAGGGGGTCCTATCAATTCCTTAATCTATGGTCTTAGCTGTGTTTGTCAGTATGATTCGCTGATTTTTACTTTCCATCTTCCCACCAGCAGCCGAGCTTTCTTCATCTCAGTAGCTGGTATGAAGCTGCTGCGGTCATCCTTCTGTACCCCGTCTCAGCAGTACGTCACGCTGTGCTTCACCACTCTCTTCTTCCACTTTGACTACCCCCACTTCTCGGAGACCTTCCTGATCGACTACTACTTCATGTCCATTCTTTTTAGCAAGGTTAGTATACTCACATTGCTGCTTGACAAGCAGTTTGTCTACAGAAGAACACTCTGTGCTAGTAGTTGTTTTGTTTCTGTATTGTCAGTTCTGTAGGAAACATGTGTTTTTTTGTTGCTAATGTTTTTGATTCATCTTTTGAATTCTCAGATGTGGGACCTGCTGTACAAGCTGCGCTTTGTTCTGACTTACATTGCCCCCTGGCAGATCACCTGGGGCTCAGCCTTTCATGCTTTTGCTCAGCCCTTTGCTGTGCCCCGTATCCTTCAGTGTGTTTGATATTTATGACAGTATGAGTACACAAGTTCTCACCTTAACATATAGTATGATAATTTGTTGCAGTCTCTAGCATATGAACATCATATTCTACTTTTTGTTTCAGGGTTGTTGTTTTCAAAAGACCTTTGTTGTGTTTGAGACCTTAACTTTATTACTAAAGACTCTGCGGTGCTTTTTGTCCAGGCCATCTTTTCAGCCATTTTTTCCACACCTCTTAATCCTGTCCTAGGCAGTGCTGTGTTTGTCACCTCATACACCAGACCTGTAAAATTCTGGGAACGAGACTACAAGTATGTGTTTGATAAACTTACCTACATACAGTGCAAATCTCAAGTATTTTTGTTCAGTGCTAATACTAGTTTTTCATGTTTGCAGCACTAAGCGGGTCGACCATTCAAACACCAGACTTGCCACTCAGTTGGACCGTAACCCAGGCAAGCCACAATGTTCTCTGACCTCTTGTCATTTCAATTTGACTACTATTTTTACCTTTTGTAGCCATAGTAAAGGTCTGTTCTTTCCTCAAGGTGCTGATGACAACAATTTGAACTCCATTTTCTACGAGCACCTGACACGCTCTCTGCAGCACAGCCTCTGTGGAGACCTGCTGCTCGGTCGCTGGGGAAACTATAGCACAGGCGACTGCTTTATCCTTGCATCAGACTACCTCAATGCTCTGGTTCACATCATCGAGATTGGCAATGGCCTGGTCACCTTCCAGCTTAGGGGTCTGGAGTTCAGAGGTCAGTAGTAGGAAATGATGAGGGATGACAGCAATTGAGCTTGTAGAATGAGTTTGTGTGAGCTGTTTGTGACATTGTTTCTGTCATGTGTTGTTCTAAAATTTGTTTAGACACTATTTGTGTAAAAAATAATGGATTCTAAAAAAGTGAAAATATTGCTACAAATAATTTTAGTTTGCTTCTAATATATATATTATGGAGACTATTCTCTCAAAATGATTCAGGGTCACATTGAGAAGTTGATCTTCATGTTTCAAATCTATCCAGGTACTTACTGTCAGCAGAGGGAGGTAGAGGCAATCACAGAGGGGGTGGAGGAGGATGAGGGCTGCTGCTGCTGTGAACCAGGTCATCTGCCGCACATGTTGTCTTTTAATGCTGCCTTTGGACAGCGCTGGCTGGCCTGGGAGGTGGCTGCCACCAAATATGTACTAGAAGGCTACAGCATCAGTGACAACAATGCAGCGTCCATGTTGCAAGTATTTGACCTTCGTAAGATCCTCATCACATACTATGTTAAGGTAAGATGGTGTTCAAAGAATTTTTTGGCTCCTCGACTTACGTTGTGCTTCTAACACCTTGCTTGATGACTGAATAATGTGAATCGTCTATCTGCTTGCCCTGACAGGGCATCATCTACTATGTGAGTCGTTCCCCTAAGCTGGAAGAGTGGCTGGGTAATGAGACCGTTCAGGAGGCACTTCGACCTTGCCTCGGGTCTAACTATGTTGACAGTGACCCAACCTTCAACTTGAACATCGATGAAGACTATGATCACAGAGCTTCCGGCATCACACTCTCATCATTTTGCATGATTTACCTGGACTGGATTCAGTATTGCAACAGCAGGCGTCAAACGGTTAGAGTCGCTACAACACTCGAACTTGAATTTTACATGAGTCAGGGTTGTTTTTTTCTTCCTCTTGTCATTGAAATTCCTGATCATTTTCTGCAGGGGCAAGAGGATAAAGTTCCAAGATTTCACAGTATTTTTAATTTTGTTGTTTTTGTTGTTGTTGTTTTAGCCAGTGACTTGTGAAAGAGATTCTCCACTAATCAACCTTTGTTTCGGCCTGTGTATCCTGGGAAGAAGAGCACTGGGCACAGCCTCCCACAGCATGTCTGCAAGGTGAGACCACCAGGCCATACAGATTTCAGGACTAACACTGTTTTAAACATCACCCTGAGTATTATTCAATAATTACTGTATTTTTGGCAGCTTGGAGCCATTCCTCTATGGCCTCCATGCACTCTTCAAGGGAGACTTTCGTATAACATCTCCGAGAGATGAATGGGTGTTTGCAGATATGGACCTGTTAAACCGGGTTGTTGCACCCGGAGTCCGTATGTCCCTCAAACTGCATCAGGTAACATTTCTTAAAGAAGAATAAACTGGTGCCAGGTTACAATAATGTGAAAAAGGATTAACTCTGCAATCTTTGTTTCCTCCAGGACCACTTTACATCTCCAGATGAGTATGAGGATCCCATGGTTCTGTATGATGCCATCACGGCCAATGAAGAGAAGATGTTAATTTCACACGAAGGGGATCCTGTGTGGCGCAGTGCTATTTTAGCAAACATGCCATCACTGCTAGCCCTGCGCCACATCATGGATGATGGCAGTGACGAGTACAAGATCATCATGCTCAACAAGAGATTCCTAAGCTTCAGAGTTATCAAGGTTAACACTCCCCTTGCTTATTACTTTGTCTTGTTTTGTGTGATTCTCATGTGGCTTGTTAATTTGTTTTGTTTTTTTTTAAGCTGTTTTAAGAAACCTGTTTTTTTGTTACATCATACAGGTGAACAGGGAGTGTGTGCGTGGGCTGTGGGCAGGGCAACAGCAGGAGCTGGTTTTCCTGCGTAACCGCAATCCAGAACGTGGAAGCATTCAAAACGCCAAGCAGGCCCTGAGGAATATGATTAACTCCTCATGCGACCAGCCCATTGGCTATCCCATTTATGTGTCCCCCCTCACCACTTCATATGCAGGTGGGCACAGCCAGCTGCGGTCTGTGTGGGGAGGACCAGTCAGCCCACACAACATTTACACCTGGCTTATCAGCAGCTGGGACAGGTAACAGTCTTACAGTGCAATGTACACACAGTGTTTCAGAGGCAGTTCTCTTAATATGTGTTTCCCTGCAGGTTACAGAAGGGGTGCGGTGCAGGCTGTAACAGTGGAGGAAACATTGAGGATTCTGACTGTGGTGGGGGTTCCACCTCCATCTCCACCAACCCAGCCATTCACACCACCCAGAGTACACCAGCCTCCAGCCTCCCCCAGCCACACATCACTACTGTTCAGCCCTCCATGGGTACGCACTTGGCTGTTGGAGGGTTGATTTAGTCATGATCATGTAACTCGCATGTAGAAATGTTGTAGAAATGCTGGCAGAATATTGTATGTATAAAGATTATCTCTGTTGAATGTCCTTTATAGCGGTAAAATTAGGCTTTTTTTGTATTTCAGGTACAGACAACCCTGTAGGTCCTACCCAGAGCTGGCCTCACCATCCTCAACCCCTCCCATTAGCTCTGCTCAGCCAATCAGAGAGCAGGATGGAGGCAGGACTCCTCACATCCCTACAGCGTACATCCTCCATCCAGGGACTCCTTGGCCAGCAGCTGACCAGCTCCCAGCTCTCCTTTAGCAGCTCTGTGGCTCCTCCACCTCTGCCAGGCCCAGAGCGCTTCTGTCCAGCAAGCCTCTTGGAGAATTCAGGGCACAGAGCAGGCCAGCGGGCTGGCCTCAGCCAGGGCAGCGGACTACTCTATGAGAGCCACTTTGGCAAGTGGAGTTTTTCAGGCAGAAAGGGCTTTAATGGACCAGCTTCACTGGAGGTGGAAGGAGGAACCGTACAGACCACCCGCACACAGGTAAGGACAATGCCACTTTAACATCATCATGTGTTTGGGCTTTTCCTGTTTAGTCAGTGCAGGACACAGTATTGCAGAGTGCTGATTTGCTGGGACCTCTTTTACAGCCTACTCCTCCTGCACCCCTGCAAGATCCTCTGGGAGCCACTCAGATAGTGGATCCTACTCTGCTGTCTTCAGGGGACACCCCCACCTCCAGAGAGGAATCCACAGAGCTGCCTTTACTTGAGCACCTGCGCTGAGTGTGCACTAGTGACGTTTTCTACAGTGAAAGCACACCAAATGTGGACCGGGGCCTGGCCCACACAGACCAGACTCATTCCAGCCTTTATGACTCATTCCATCAACTCTTGTTTATTTAACTCAGTGTATCTTATAATGGCTCTCTGCAATACTGGATGGATCTGGGTATGTATTCATCACCCCTCTCCTTCACAGCCAAAGGAGTTTAACATCTGATAGCATGCTGAGCTGATGCACGTCACACCATGAAATGATTTTAGCCAAAGTCAGCTCTCATCATGACTCATAAGGCCTGTTGATATACCTATTTTTAACTTTTTTTTTTCTGGGAAAGGCACTCTGTGTCTCTATGAACAACCTTTTGGTTGGAACAGTAGTGACAGGCCAGAAAGGCCAGTGCAATTAAAAGGGATCTTTTCCTTGAGGATTGTTTATTTTTCTATACTGGAGAACAGAGGATTGCCTTTGTGTCTCACTTGGTATCTGCAGCAGTAGTTTTTCTTTTGCATAACCAATCAAAAAAAGGATCAGTATGTTGCTGTATGTGCAAGTGAAGGATATATGGAAACCATGATAAGCCTTTTTATAGTTTTTCACCATTTTACCATCGTCACTGGATCTACGGTTGTACATCAAACAATGTTTAACATGGGACATGTTGACCAATTCCAGGAGCCTCCACTTCCTGTTTCCTGCTCAATGCATATATTCACCAAGGAAAAAAAACACATCCCATGAAAATGTCACCCTTGTCTTCTGGCCTGTTTCCTGCAAAGGTGCCTGACATCAACATAAACACTCATCAGTTCTGACTCGGAGCACATTTCAGGGAACATAGAAAAACTCCCTTCCATCCCAGCTGACTTGTGGTGCTTTAACTGCTAGTTTACAGCATATTAAGACCTGGACGTGAGAAAAGAGGGATGGCTCCATGCAGAGCTGGTCCCTATTGATCAGAATCAAGTGGGGGGTGATCCAATCTGTGAAAATTGTGTTGATCACAAATCTACAAACTGAGAGTGTTAAAAACTTAAAGCCTTTATTGTTTTGGTAAGTGGAATGTCTGTTTTTTGATTTACTTGAAGAGTCCCACAGTGTCAAGATGCACTGAGTTTTTTTTTTTTTTTTTATTTCTTTGGATATCCGATCAATAACGCTCTGATCAGATCCAATCAGCCCATGGCTTTCCAACCAGCAGCGACCCAGGCTGCTCTGTGTGGGGAGCTGTATTTTCTTTGCCTGCAGGACAGCCCTCCCATTACTATACTACTGCTTCTGCATCTCCTGCTACTACTAATATACCCACTACTACTGCTGTTTCTACAACAGTTACATCCAGCGTTTTAGTTGGAAACAAAGCTGAATAAATACTGAAAGCAAAGTTGGAATATTTATTTGATTAATAATGTCTTACAGATATCTTTAACGGGGTTTGTCTTTATGGTGTGCTGGTATATCGAATTGGAAACATGCCTTCTGTCTGTACCCCCTGTCCTCTCCTCCCTCAGTTTGTCGGTATCATCTCACCAATGCCTGTTTTTTTTTTTTTTTAAGTGTGTAATATAACTGGAAGTATTCCTGAGAAGTCACTTTGAGTTGGTTTCTTTCCCACTCTTGCACTTGTTTTGTTCGACCACTGTGAAAAATAAATTCAAACACTGATAGGAGAGTTTCAATGGTCTGAAAGGGACAGTTCGCCCCAAATTTTGTTTTCCTATGGCATGTAGTGCCAGATTATTTTGAGGCCAGTTGCAGAATTTTTTAAAAATTCTGTCTTCTGTTGAATATAATAGAACTAGATGACAGTCTGATGTGTAAATGCACTGTGTTGCTGGGGTAGGTATGTTTTGAGTAACTGGGTCATGGCCTCTCAAAGGAGACATTACTGTTGACTTTGAGCCTTATAAGCCAAGGGCCATCTAGTTCTCAAAAATCTCTACAGTCAATAAAATTGGCACTTCAGAACAATGTGTATGAATACATAGATCTGCATACAAAATGAGTTTTTGATTTTGGCTTGAACTTTTGAACGCAAAACAAAGCTGTCTCCCCATAATTTAGCTCCAAATGTTTCCACAGGTCCAGAGGCTTTGTTCTCATGTGCCCAGTTGTCTGCAGTGGTGGAAGGATTCTCAAATAACCTTGTGCCATAGCAGTATGCTAGCTACTTCACCCTCTCACCCTGGTAGGAAACTTGAAAGGAGGCCGGAGTTCTCAGGGTCTGTAATGGGAAAGAAATTAACCTCTTCTGCAGGAAGACTTTTTTTTCTGAATGGAGACAACTGAAAGGGGGATTTAAAAAATAGTCACATGTTATAAGGTGGGTTGAGTTGGGTTTACACTGATAATAGAATATGCTCTGCATGCTGGGAAAGTTACATCTTAGCACTGTCTCCCCCCTTTCCCTTACATCTGAACAAGGGACATAATGCACAGCTTTTTTTGTTTTCCTGTCAGTTGGCTGCGAATAAGCTATGACAGGTGAAAAGTATGTCAGCATCCCTCTCAGAACATGTTCCCAACAACTCAGGAAAAACAGAGACTTTCTGATCACAGTGCTGTTTTCTGTTTTTCTTTTCATTCATTTTGTATCCAAAGCAACAGGGATTTTTTTTTATTATTTGCTGGGAGTCAGGAAAGCACAAGACAGACCTGGGTGTCAAAAAGGGATTTCTTAATCTCTGAATTATGTACAGCACGTTTCGTATATAAATATATATTTAAAATATAAATCTATTTTATTATTGGATTTTGGGTTCCTTTACATTCAAAGACACTATGCTGAGGTTTTGGGGGGGGGGCTCTTGTGTTTACCCATCAAAGGGGGAGAGCTGAGTGGAGAGATGCACTCTTCACAATGAAATGTGCAGTTTGGGAAGAATCATTTAATACTTCTTTTGCACAAAATGTATCATACACCATCCCACTTTCTTATCGTTTTGTTATTTTAGTTTTTTTGAGGGGGGGGTCTTTTATTTAAGAACTTTACGTCAATGTTAAATGTTCTGTACAGCTTTTTTATGTGATTTTTTTTCTTCCTATTTAAATTAAAGGATTTTGTGTCTTTGTTTGCAAACCAGCTGTTGTGAGTCATTACTTTTGGCTTTTCTTTGTCCTGTTGGAACACTCTTTAATGTGTCACAATTTTAAATGTGTTTTTATCTTTAACATCATGTTTAACAGCCTTTAGTAGCACTGCAGTTGCCGGCAATTGGCCACCCAAATCTGCATCTAAAACAGAAGAACACATGTATGTTACCTGATGGAATCGGTGGCAAAAAAAATTGGCGAGTTCAATATTGAAGTAAGAATTTTAGATTAAATGCAAGATTCTATAAGTGGTTTATGTTCAGCGATATTTTTTTTGAGATCCAGGGGTCCTGAGTGCATTGCAGTACCACTGAGAATGAAATACCATGGCATCAGAAATTGTGTATTTATTTCAAGGTTTGTGATGCTGCAGAGCTGTGGAGCAGCCCATCCCTTTTCTACACAAATCTAAAAAGTCCTGAAAGTCTTTGTTAATGCAGAGAAGTCAAACAAAGGAGCGCTTCATCAGAGACGGTGTGTATCGTATTTCATTGTAACACTCCTCATCTTCTCCTTTCCCCTCCCTCCACCTGCCGTCCTGCCCTGTGCGATGGAGCCACAGAATGAGCACCAGCAGTGCCAGCAATATCAAGCTCATGCACAAGGTCAGCAGCACACCCTGCAGTATGCCTGAGGAAGTGTCCGGGACTGCAGACAAGCAGAGGACAGAGTTGTTAAAAAAACAATCAGGCTGGGAGGATCACGGGTGCACAAAGAGCTACTCACTGCTGTAAATAGACAGGTTGATGTAGCAGTTCTCTGTTCCCAAGATGTTGGCGGCAGAGCAACGATATAGGCCGGACGTCTGAGATGACACATTGACAATCTGGACGAACCCAGACAGATCTCCTGAGAGAGAGGAGACGTGTTCAAAGTGCATCCTTAAAGGAGCATTTCACTGATTTTACACATTCAGCTCAGCTGACGCATAGCTTTAAATGTGTGGTGTGTGTGGCACTGACCATCCATGTTGATGGGAAGTGAGATTTCCTCTGGATTCACTTTATCCCAGCGGATCTCTGGAGTGGGGATGCCTTCTGCCACCGAGCAGGACAGAGTGACACTTCCTCCCATGTCAGTTTCTCCATCCCATTGACACATGGGGAGTGATGGTGGTGCTAAAAAAAGGTTTGAGGCCCAAAATTAACATTTCCATTTGTTTTTATTTAGATTATTAACAATAAAGTGACAAGAAGACACTATTCTTGTGATTATTTAGTTATTTTTTAATGGAGTACAGGATTCTTAATTATTATTTGAGTTTTATAGTCCAGAACATTGCAGCTGGTTGCTAAAAAAATGCAACAACATAAAAAATATATATATAGCTACATAACTGGAGAAAAAGAAAATAGAAATTCACCTTTCATTATTTTAATAGAACTGGACACTCACCAAGGACGCTGAGCACCAGCTCTCCTATGCCAGGATCTGCTGTCTCTGGTGGGTTGTTCACCATGCAGCGGTAAATACCTGCATCTGATACCCGTGTGTCATTCAGGATGATGTCTGCACTCGAGGGAATGCCTGCAGTTGTTTAACAGGAAATAATTGATGCTATTAAGATTTAAATTATACACATATAAACAGTGAAACAGGAAGCTAACATTACCTGTAAAAGCCACCCTGCCAGTGAGGGAGGGGTCCTCAATCACCTGTCCATGGTCGTAAACAATCACCTGGAAGTAGTTTAAGAACACAAAAAGAAAAAAACATACATCATCTCATACATCCATACAGTGTGTGTGTGTGTGTGTGTAATGTTCAGACCTGTATTGGGCTTTCTGGGCTTGAAAAAGGAGCCAGGGTCCAGATAATGTTGAGTCTTGTGAGGTGGGTGGAGGTGAAGAAGGAACATGGCAGGATGACAAAATCCCCTCGAACCACCTCCAGACTGGATTCCCTCATGGCCACTCTGAGAGCAGCTGTGTCAGTTAGCACAGTCAGGAGTTATTTCTCATGATTTACTCGTGTGCTATTATTCTGCTTTGCTGCATGTGTGTGTGTGTGTAGTTCCCCCCCAAGCCACCAGGGCCACCATATATATATATATATATATATAATATAATATATAAAAACACATGAAATAGCTACAGATAAAGAGGTCATTTTAATTCTAGGCAGCTGTGGGGTCCCCTGGTGGCTTATATATATATATATATATATATATATATATATATTTATATAATTTATATAATTTATTATATAAATATTTATTATATTTATTAATATTTATTATATAATTTATTATATGCTTAAAAATACATTTAGAATGTAAACAAAATAAACTATAATGATAAGCTGTGGCTTGTGTGGTTTTTGTGGCAAAATTACGTCAAAATTGTTGGACTGCCCTTGTCACGCAGTAAGTGACGCGACAGGTACGATGGGAATGATTTGTGGCGAAGAGTGTTATGGCGTCAAAAATAATTGATCCTGGTGGGACAGAAAAACGCAAGAACTGAGGGAGAAAACCGCCAAAGACCAAAGGTAAGGCTTTTATTCGTGGTGTGGGGTGGATGGGGAGATTTAACGCCGAGTTTTAGCAAGTTTGTTTGTTTCTTTGTCCTGCTTGCTAGCTAGCTCAGCTAGCCTCAGATAAATGTTAGTTAGCTAGCTAGGATTTGTATGCTCATGTAAGCTTTGGTGTTTGTTTAATGAAGGTCGGGCTAAAATAAAATGAACACATTGCAAGTGAACTGACTGCTGTCCTGCCATGTTACTGACTTACTGACACCAGGCCTATTACAAGTTGGGAGTGTGGGTTGTTGTGCAGATGTCTGCTGTATCTCGGGTATTTGCCACTTCTTACTTTTATAAAGTTTAATATGTATTTGGTAGACCTCTAATTAGAATTGTGCTACTGCTTTATGAATAACATTAAATATTTTTTAGGTGACAAATAATATATTGTATTGTATAAATATTAGGCCTATTGTTGAGTATTGTGGATATGTGGCTGTGGATCATTTGTCCTTGTTTTATTACTTTAACAAGTACAATGTGTAAATAATGCAAAAGCCTCTTAATATTGAATTGGGTACATGCTTTAAAGGGACACTGTACAGTACAATGTTTATTATAAAAACAGAATAATAGTGCAACATCACTGCAATAATAAAATAAGACTGAACAGGAATCCCCAGAACATTCATATTCCTCAGGATGTCCTCCCCACCAGCAAGCAGACTTACATGGTTAGTTGTCTTTTTTTTTGTAAACCCAGCTGACTGGCCTTCAGTTCTCTCCCATTCATTCTGGACAGACTCAGAAGGTGGAGAGTTAATTTTGAGCTACTTAAATAGCCGGGAAGCAGCGTTTGTAGTAGCTTATCTTTATTGTTGCACTTTAAAATAGATAATGGTTTGTTTGTATTTTTATTCCAGTGTTTCAAAAAAATATAAAGAAAACACTCATTTAAAAAAACACTCAGTATCTGTTTTATTTATTGATGAATAGAGGAATGTTTTCCTGGTATTATCATTCGGCTAGAGCGAGATACGGCCAGAATTCCACTCTAGCCGGATTGATTACACAAGTCTGATTAGGCTCATAGATTGTAGCATGTCTGTGGATCATGTAAAGGGTTAGGAATCTCTCTATTGTAGTTTGACAAACTAGGGGCCCCAAACAGCATCTTACACAGGACCCCCACAAAGCTAGAAACGGCCCTGGGCCCTCCTCTGCCTCTTCATTAAAGCAATAATGAATTCCCCCACTATTGTCCTCTCTAATATCCCGGGGCCTTTTGTTTTGTATGTGTGTGTGTGCCTCTTAGTTGTTAATTACACTCGACAGCTCTGAGTTTGAGCCAAACTGATTGCAGAGCGAGGGGAACAACACGCCACTTCACTGAGATGCGTTTATAAAAAATATTCACAAGATAGTTGCAGCACATGTCTTTAAAATCAACATAAGCTGTCCTGTAAACTGTAAAATTATACATATGACATATGATGATTAATGAATGACAGCACTAAATGGAAAATATCTTTAGCTCTTTGATGAAGTTGATGTCTTTTGATAAATCCTTCATCTTACATTTAAGCTTGTGTCCTCCAAAGGCTTGTAACACAGTAATTATCTGCAAAAACTAATGCAACTGAAGAATTCCTTTAAAAACAACACCTGGAGCTAATGTAGTACTGTAATATTTGTAAAATAAATTACAAATAATTTACAGTTTTGTCTGAAGATAAACTGAAGACAGACTCACCATTTTCCAGAGTGATGAGAAACACACACATAATGCAGAGCATCCATCTTCCAGAAGAGCCCATAGCTGACAGGAAAGACAGAGAGAGACAGCCCCCTCTCTCCTGTGTACAAGCTGGTGGCCACAGAACTAGGCATGCATTAATAATCTATTGAGCGATGCACCCAACCCCACCCTCCTTTATTTTCACACTCATTTTATTCTGTGTGCCTCATTAAGTCAGCTTGGGAAAAAAATCAGATTAAGCTGTGAGGTTAGTGACAGCAGGTGAATTGGTTTTATTAACCTGATCCAGACTGAACAGACCTGCGGTATCTGTGGGGCGAGCAAAGTTTAGCAGGGACCATGGACCATGACCGTTTAGCTATGCTAACAGTGCTAAAGGGTGCTAAAATTCATAACCTAAAGGTTGTAGGTCATGGGTGTAAGTCTGTAATGTATTTTTACAACAGAACAAACAACTAATGGCATGTTACACGGTGATGTAGTGATCCAAGCAGCAGACTTAAAAACTTAAGGTTGTCACTGGTGTGAATGAAATTGGTTAATTGATGACAAACATAAGTTATCTGCCTGCCAAGTCCTTCATTTATCACACAGACATGTGAAGTTCACAACATGATGCCACTCCCATTAGAGGCTAAATTCAGGCCAAGCAGTGTCAGATTTAATGAGCTTCATTAGCAAATAGCTCATTTAGCAGAGTTTTTTTCACTGAACCTGACTGACTTGAAGTAAATTAACAATAATATTTAAGTTGGTGTGGATGTGTGTTTGAACATTTTTTTTCAGTTAAGATTCCATGTTGTGTTGATATAAACAAAAAAAACAGCATTTTTGTGCTAACCTGGTACTTGCACAGCAATCTGCACCCATGTACAGGTGCTGTGGATGTTTTATTGTGTAACAGTTAGCATTTAGCAATATGATGTACACAGAGGTTGACACACTGTTTCCCATTTAGTGTACACAAATTTCCAAAACGTTTCCAACTGTTTTAATGTGACCACTTGAATTAAGTTTAACATTATAAGCTATGTCAAATGTTATCCAAAAGAGAGTAGCAGAAAATTATGGCAACAGATACGAGTGACTGGTCTGCATGAAAAGGAAGAGTTGTGGTGGGGGGTGGCATGTAGAAGCAGAGGAACGGTCAGCCAGCTTAAGCAGTTTAAACAGAGCACCCTGTGTGATGTTCTTCAAATAGAAGGGACTTGGCTGCTATTAGCAGACTGTACGAGCTACTCTCACGCTGATATGTTGCCTTCCTACATAACTTTTTATAAGGACCCAAGTTTATAAAGACCCAAACCAAATAGCCTATATGTTGACTTTTCCCAATTTATTCAAATAACAAATAACATCCAGCACCAGCTTTGTGCGTTTCAGCTGTGAGGTACAGACTAGAAAGTCTCCGCTGAAGAAAGAATTGGCAAAAACCGTTTTTCCTTTAAGAGTTTCTGTTATCATTCGGGACTATACATTTATTAAATTACAGGGCGAGGTCTCTCCAGAGCTAACAGCTCACTGTAATTATATATACACCATTGTGTTCATCCAAAGTGAAGAATATACACACTTTAGCATCAATTCACAGAAAGCACTCTAAATAATTTAGGTGTGTCCACTAAACAGGGAGAAAACTGTGTGTGTGTGTGCAGATCTGGACTGTGTGTGTGTCACTTATATTTAGCTACAGTGTCAGGTAGATCAAAATGACTTAAAAGACTGGAACCCACAACTTCCTGTTGTCTTTATAGTATTCACACAGAATCACAGATAGGTGTGTAGAAATACATGTGCACACACACACGCATACAGAGTTATGGGGCGAATGCTGTGACTGGTTGAACCTGTAACACTTCCCTTTGTAAAACAATATCCATGTTCTAGTGACATATAGCCAGTCTTTAAACCTACAGAAAAGTATACCTAGCTCTGGTCTCTGCTGATGGGGACACAATAAATAGAATGAGTGAGAAAGCGAGAGGAGGAAGATAAAAGGAGAGACAGACAGGTAAGCGGAGTGAGCTCTGCCTCTTCCCCTTCAGAGTAACTGGGAGTGACCTGGTGGCAGGCCAGCTAATCTCAGGAAGTTAGACCAATAAAATCACTTCAGTGAGAGGCCTCTGCATGTTCTTCTGCAGGTTAACAGCAGTACAGTCTGATCACAACAGCATGGTGACAGGTTTCTCCAGGAACTTGCGGAACTCTGCGAGCCACTGTGCACCGACCGCTCCGTCCACGACCCGGTGGTCACAGCTCAGCGTCACTGACATCATGCTGGCTACATCAAACCTACAAAAAGAACACAGCATTAGAAAGGAGGTAAGTGCAGGATTATATGTAACACTGCTGTCAGGACACTGACCCTTTCTCATTGTCAGCGGGTATCAGCCGTTTCTCTGAGCCTCCAACAGCGAGGATGCAGGCTTGAGGAGGGTTGATAATTGCTGAGAAGTTCTTGATGCCAAACATCCCTAAATTTGAGATTGTGAAGGTCCCTCCCTGGTGTTAAAAAAAGAAGAAAGTTTAAGTTTATTAGCTCCCCATTAAATGAAAACTGGCTCTCCCACAGGAGAAATCGGATCACATGCTGCACCTGGAACTCATGTGGCTGCAGCTTCCCTTCTCTGGCTTTGGCAGCGAGGGCCGACACGTCGGTGCAGATGGCTGCTAGGCCTTTGGTGTGGGCGTTAAACACGATGGGAGTGATGAGACCGCTGGCTGTGCTCACAGCAACACTAACGTCCACCACATGATTCCTGGAGAAATGAAAAAAAGTCAATGCTGTTGATGCAGCACAGTGATCAAAATGAGAGGAGCTTGTAGTGCCCTCTTCTGGCACAGGTTTGCAACTACACTATTCTATAAGGGACCAATAAAACACATGCACACACGCCCCAAAAATCTTTAAATTTGCTTCTGTTGCTGTCATCTTCCTTATTTTTTGTTTACTAGAACCAAACCTGTGCTTGTATGTATTTACTCACTGTCGGATTACTGTGTCCATCCAGGAGGAGTTGCACTCAGGAACCTTGAGGCAGGCCAGAGCGCTGGCTTTGATGATGAAGTCATTCACACTAAGCTTGATATTCTGGGCTTTCACCTCCTAGAGAAAATGTGAGGCTGAGAATGAATCACAGGAAATACTTTCCTTAAGCAAGGAATGAAAAGATTCAGAAACTCACTGTGTTGAGCTCTTTCCGTAGCTCAAGCACTTGGTCCATGTTGACATCTACAGACAGATAATAGTGGGGGATGGTTTGCTTGGACTGCATCAACCTCTGAGCGATGACCTGCAGGAGAGACAAATACATGCACTTTCAGCTTTGATCCATAATTCATCAGGAAGAGAAATGAGGCATGTTAGTGGAGTCTGTGATAAATAGTGTGCCTGTCTGCAGGGCAAAATGTGGAAGCACAGGTCAGAGATAACAGAGCTACAGTGTGAAAACTCCTGAGACGTTTGCCTCAAAGCGGTCGACACACCAGCACCAAAGCCTGAGTGTGTCACAAATTACCCTGACAGACGGTGAAGGAAGCTGAGAAGGGGAGGAAGTCATGGAAGATAACAGACCACCAAAAGTCAGGTGAACATTAGCCCTCACCTTGCGGATGTTGCTGATAGGGATGTCTGTGAAGGTGCCAGCTGGAGCCGCAGGAGCCGCAGCAGGTGCTGGAGCAGCTGGAGCAGCGGCTGGAGTGGGAGTAGCAGCTACAGCCTGCCAATGGAGGTGATATTAGCGTCAACACAAACTAAATATTCACAAAAATGTATTACAAAAAGAATGCTGATAAATAGGAATGAATATGCATTATCATTATTATTAAATGCTGTTTAATAGAACCAATTTCACTTACAGGTGCAGCCTTTGGAGGAACAAAGCTTTCAATATCCTTCCGGGTGACTCGTCCATCAGGACCAGAGCCTGAAAGGAAAACATGTCAATGTAGAAAATGTCACAGGTTTTTCTGTAGCTCTGTCTTTAGTAACATTTTAGAAGCATCTTGTGTCTTTGTCACTTACCACTGACCTGTGCCAGGTCAATCCCTTTATCAGCTGCAAGTTTTTTGGCAAGCGGGCTGGCAAACACACGACCCTTCCTGGATGCTGCTGGGGCAACAGCTGCTGGTGCAGGACTGGGTGCTGCAGCAGCTGGTGCAGCTGCAGCCTATAAGAGAAACACCAAATGGCCTTTATAACATATGCATATATCAGAATGACAAAGCTTTCTGTATGCTTGTCTCACCGGTGCTGGAGCTGGAGGTGGTGTGGAAGGCTCTGCGACACCAGTCTCTACGTAATTCTTGAAGGCAGCAATGTCACTTTCTTTCTCTACAATGATGCAGAGAGGTGCCCCCAATGGAACGTCCCGAGTTCCTTCCGACACCAAGATTTTAGCCAAATATCCTTCCTCCTGCACTTCAAACCCTAAACAGACACACATAGAAAGAACATAGTAAGATTATCAAAAACAGAGAAGAGCACTGAAAAGCAAAACTGACATTTATTGAAAAGTCTGTCGGATCACCCCTGTCTAGATATCAGTATTCTGTAAATTTCTTCAGAAAAGCTCCAACACAATGAGGTGTTCACATCAGTTTACCGATGGTTGCCTTGTCTGTTTCAATCTCAGCCAGCAGATCTCCTTCACTCAGCTTCTCTCCGACCTTCTTCTCCCAGCGCTGCACTGTTCCCATGGTCATGGTAGGAGAGAGAGCAGGAAGTGTGATCTATAACACACAGATCAAACACACACAAACTTCAGCAACATTAAGCTTCAAGGGCAACAAGATGATGTAACAGTGACACATACACAAATTGTTGGACCAGTATCTTTGTTGCAGCCCTTACTCTAACATGGATTTTATTTTTGGAAACACTGGCAACATGTACAGCTGGATATCAAATGGCATCAGAATCTCTATCAGTGGGAAAAGTGCAGAGCACCTCCAAATAAACCAGTTATGCTAGAAAGTAATCTACAGTGACATCCATACATACAACTCATACAACTATAGCTATGAACACAGAAGACTGTAACTAATAAACAGCCTCTACATTCAGCAACACTGCCACTCTTCATGCAGGCTGTACTGTATTTGAGAACACACCTACCTTCATGTGTGTAGGGTAAGAGCTGCCTGGGGCCGCAGGAGGAGCAGCTGCTGCAGGAGGTGGAGGAGGAGGAGCAGAGGCAGCAGGTGAAGGAGTGGCACCAGCTGATTTAATTGAGTCCAACGTCACATCCTTGAAGGCTGGGATTAGGTCAGGGCTGCAGGGGAGAATATACACACAGATTTTAAAAATATATTTACACCTAGTTTTTTTTACAGTTTAAACTGTGCACAATGTGCTGAGTACTAGCCAGGCTTTAATTTCAATACACTCACTTATCAACTGTGATGCAGATCACTGATCCAACATTGACATCTCTGGTACCTTCAGGAACCAGGATCTTTGCCAGGTAGCACTCCTCAAGCATCTCGAAACCTACGGTGGCCTTATCTGTCTCAACCTACAATGACAGAGAAACCATTTTAAACCAGTTTGTAGTGGTGTTTGCCTACAACGGAATGGATCTGCACACACATTGCCCAACCTCAGCAATTAGGTCGCCTTCACCAATTCTTTCACCCTCCTTCTTCTCCCAGCGGGCGATCGTTCCCATCTGCATGGTGGGGGACAGAGCAGGAAGCTCCACCTGATGAAGAGACAACAGATTCAAGAAAGTGGCACCCGGTGATAATTCAAGGACGCAAAACCTGAAACAGTGGGGCATGCAAACACTGCCAAATGCCAGATGTTGTAACCAATGTTGCTACATCATCATCACCTCATTCCATTGCTCAATAAATGGCATCATGAGATCGGTGATTTTTGTGGTACCTTTTTAGGTCAAATAGAGACAGAAACAGGCTCCAGTAAGAAAGATGTTAATAAAAGACACAGAAAGAGTTTTTGTAGTAATAGTGAAATCATATAATAATAATAAGTTTGATTGCTGCAGCTGAAGCATTGCTTTGAATGCTGATGTGAAGGATTGCTCTGAATTGCTGGAGAATCAGAGCAATTCAGAGCTTTGTATGCCTCTGTGTGTCAGCCTGCCACCATGATAACAGCAGAGGAGACGTCAAAAACCACTCCAACTTTGAGAGGCTGGCGTGCGGAAACTATTTGGAATTAGAAAATTACAATGGCAATCAAACTAATTAGCACTAATTTTATGGAGCTTCTAAAGAAGGCAAAGTAATAACATCATATTCTACACATAGTAATACAGCGTACAGTTAGTCAAACCATTTTTTTCTCGTGACCAGCTGACAAGTCTATTATTAGGGAGACATAACCTAAAACATATATTTACACAATTAAGTTAATCTGAATAGCAGAAAGGCTAATCCCGGAGCCACAGCGATGACAGTGATTGGGATGTGGGGAGCTGCCACTCACAGCTGGATGCCTCTAACTTAACTAAATGTATAAGGATAAATGTACAACTTCCACCTAGAGTCTGAATTTCCAGCGAATAACCACAGTGTCTGCAGAATGGGACGTTGTAGTATCACATCAAAGTAATTAATTGCTTAGACATAACCTTTGAATCAGTGACAGCTTTGTGATGCACCGAGCAGCTTCAAACTCATGCTAGCTGGGGAGGTCATGCTAGCTAAAACATCGGTGCTATAGCAACCTGTAACCGGTCAGGTAACGTTACCTTCTGGTGCGGCGGCAGGCTGTAGAAACGCTTGCTCTGACAGCCACCAGCCAGCTGGGGACACCGCAGTAAGGTCGCTCTGTGGCTGAAGCCGGAGCCCAAAGACACAACCCGGGAACCAGCTCCACAGTGAAGCCGCCTCAGGCAGCCGGTTCCGGGGACGGAGCGAGAGCCGAGCGCAGCAGGCCCAGCTGGGAGGGCACGGGGACAGGAGAGGCCGGAGGACGGCCTAACCCGCAGGATTAGACGAAGCATTTCGCAGCGGTTGAAACACTACAGAGAGCTAGAGCTGTTAAATAATGTTTTTGATCTTACAGCGGCATCAGACACACGCTGGCACACCAGCCCGTAATTACGCCTCACTTTCTAATGACCTCCTCCAGCCCCAAAACACGATTTACGGCTCCTCTCCTTGTCCTGCCGTCACGTCAGATGAGATGTCGTAAATATCGGCATTCACGTTTCTGCAGATTGAAACAAACACACCACCGCTCTAAAATAAAATAAAACCTAAATAAAAACAAGTACGTCTTTGTGAAAAAATATCAATTTAAACTAAAAACGACGCAAAATAGTAACGTAAGAGCACTGCACGAACCCCAGCGACCTGGTGGTGGCAGTAAGTATTAAACTGTAGAACACATGGACAGTGGTATGAATGGAGCTGCATGCCCTGAACCTACAGTCAGTTTTACGCATTTATTTTATTCGGAGCTACGGCCTGAGCTGCAACAATGAGTCAGTGATCACAGAAAAACATCTAAACAATAAATAACCTTCCTCACATCCTATATTAAAAGACAGTAAGGGGGTGTATTGGCACTCCTGTGCTTTTTAATTCTGTCCCAATTTTGCAGCTTCCTAACAACCAGTAGTTTGAAGAAACGCGAGCGAGACCGAATCTTCTTTTCCAAGATTTACTAAAATCACACAAAAAAAATACAATACAATAGACAAGGTATGCTCGGTCAAAAAACTGTGTTGCTTCTTACGTGTCTAGCTGCAATCTGACTGTAACGTAAAACTATGACAGCATGACGTATTTATAACAAAAATTCTTTAACATATTTTAATTATTAAATTATGTATTTTAGCAACGGTCTTTATAATTCAAATAAAATTATTTGCTTCACATTTTTTAAACTAAATTATTATTACATATAAATTAACTTAACTGGCTCTTACATTACCCGGCCCCTAATTGTTAGGCTGGAGGACTAATCAATTACAAACTTAACACACTAAGAGCCAAGCAACTTAAACTGTAACTCTGCATAAAGATCCACTCGTCTTCCTTTCTTATTCTTCTAGCATTGCTTCTTTCAACAGGCACAGTTTGTTTACAGGCCTTTCCAGAGTGCTGGTTCGGGTTTTCAACTTCACTCTCCGCACCATTCCACTGGAGTCTGGCAAAGTTTCAACTATCCTCCCCATGACCCACGAGTTGCGGGGAGAAGAACTGTCCACTAACAGTACTACATCTCCTGTCATGAAGTTTCTTCTGGGTTTGAGCCATTTCTGACGCTCCTGAAGTAGTGGAAGATATTCTCGCGTCCATCTAGTCCAGAATAAATCTGCAAGATATTGGACTTGCTTCCATCTTCTTCTTGTGTATAGGTCGTCCTTGCAGAAGATTCCCGGTGGCATGGTTGGCTGAGACCTCAGAAGCAATAAATGGTTGGGAGTTATGGGCTCAACGTCATTTGCATCATCTGAGACGCTTGTGAGTGGTCTGCCATTGATGATGCTTTCAACTTCACACATTATTGTCTGAAGACAGTCATCATTCATTGTTTGTTCCTTCATTAAGGAATTAAGAATCCTTCGAGCTGTGCGAATTTGCCTTTCCCAAATCCCGCCTTGATGGGACGCAGCTGGGCTGTTGAATATCCATTTTATTCCCTTTGGCTGCAAAGCTCTTTCGATCTTGTTATTGTTCAATTGTTGGATAGTTTTCTTTAACTCTCTTTCAGCTGCCACAAAATTTGTACCATTGTCAGACCTCATGATGGTGACCTGACCTCTCCTACATATAAAGCGGCGAATTGCGTTGATGCAGGAGTCTGTATCAAGGCTGTCGGCAACTTCAATGTGCACAGCTCGGATAGTGAGGCACGTAAACATTACCCCATATCTTTTAATGGTACCCCGGCCCCGTTTAACCTCAAACGGGCCGAAGAAATCTACGCCGGTGCTTGTAAAGGGAGGTTGGTCTGGGAGGAGGCGATCTTCAGGTAGATTTGCCATCTTCTGCTCACCAACCTTTCCTGACATCCTACGGCACACTGTACACCTACTGATGATCTTTCTGATTGCAGAATTGGCTTGTGGAATCCAATATCTGCATCTCAGTTGTGCCAACACATAGTTGCGTCCACAATGGCCTGTTCTTTGATGTATATCTCTTAAGATCAAAGTGGCAACTTTGCTGTGCTTCGAAAGAATTAGTGGATGTTTAGCATTTTCCGACATCGCAGATTTGTCAAGTCTTCCACCAACCTTTAACATGTCGTCATGAAGAATCGGGTCTAGTTTAGACAATGCAGTGCTGTGACTAAGCTGTGTTCCCTTCTTCAGGACCTTAATTTCTTCTCCAAAATGTTCTCTTTGACTGAATTTTATTATTTCTAATTCAGCAGTATCAAGGTCATCCAAGGTAAGCGAGTCTTTTCCTGAGGCAACTCTTAGTTCCTTCATGTATTGTTTTAACTTTACTTTTTGCCTGTCAGGATTCTTTTCAGCTTGCTTGATTGTTTTTAATGCCTCTTTTCTTTCTTCCTTCTGTTTCCGCAGAACACACCTTACTTTTAGAATCCACGCCACTGCTCGTTTAAGCTTATTCCAATCTGAGTAATAGCTTATCAGCTGCTCCATTGTTTTTGCATTTTCTTTAACGTTCACTGTGTTAACAACCACTGTGCTCTTGACCTCTGGGTCATTGTCAACGCTTTTGTTCCTTCGCACAGGCTGTTCTGGCCAATCATTTTCATTCAACAAAAAATCTGGTCCACTTATCCATGTTCCTCCTTGCACCAAGCTTTTCGCCTTCAGACCTCTGCTTGCTTGATCTGCCGGGTTTTCACTCGTTTCGACATACTTCCATTGCGATGGCTTGGTTGCTTCTCGGATCAAGGAAACTCTGTTTGCAACAAATGTTTTGAAACGAGCAGTTTCATTGTCAATGTATCTAAGCACCGTAGTGCTGTCCGTCCAAAAAACAGATGGTTGCAGTGGAGCTTGAAGCTCTTGTTGCAACATTTTGTCAACTTTTACCGCAACAACCGCTGCAGTCAACTCAAGTCTAGGGATTGTGACTCTTTTGAGTGGAGTCACTCTGGACTTCCCCATGAGGAAGGCACAGTGTTTCTCATCTTGTTCATTCTTTATCAGTAGGTATGACACAATGCCATATGCATACTCTGAGGCATCTGAAAAATGATGTATCTGTGCTGAAACAGTACTTCCAAACTTGGTGGGTTTAAGACACCTACTGACATGAAAGTTGGAGAGGTGAGTAACATCCTTCATCCATCTTTCCCAGTCTTCCGCATGCTTTTCTCCAATGTTCTCATCCCATCCATGCTTCTCTTTACAGAGATCTTTCAACAAAAGTTTAGCATGCAAGATGACCGGGGCCAGAAAGCCGAGAGGGTCGTAGATGGAATTGATGACTGACAAAATCCCTCTTCTGGTCTTTGGTCTGTCTCGCAGCTTCATACTGTAGGTGAAAGTATCAGTTTCTGTGTCCCACTGCACACCAAGTGCCCTCTCTACTGGCAGAGTGTCGTGTCGTAAGTCCAGGTCTTTCACTTCACTGGCTCTGTGTTCTTCTGGGATGGACAGTAACACCTTTCTGCTGTTGCTCATCCACTTTGTTAAGGTGAACCCTCCACTGCTGCACAAAGCTTGAAGGTCGCTGACTAAGGTTATTGCGTCATCATCAGTAGGCACACTTTTCAGGCAGTCATCTACATAAAAATTTCGCAGTACTGTCTGGACAGCATCTGGGGATGCAAGATCTTTGTGATCCTCTGCAGTTCTTTTCAGTGCGTATGAGGCTACGCTTGGAGAAGAAGTAGCTCCGAAAAGGTGCACTGTCATCCGAAACTCCTCCGCTGGCTCATCCAAATTGCCATTGGGCCACCAAAGAAAACGGAGTAAGTCTGCATCATGCCCTGGCACTTTGACTTGGTAAAACATTGACTCAATGTCTGCCATTACCGCTACAGACTCCTCACGAAATCTCAAAAGCACTCCGATTAATGTGTTGGTCAGGTCAGGTCCCTGTAGCAACTCACTATTCAGGCACTTATTCTGGTATGAGGAAGTGCAGTCAAACACCACCCGCAACTTTAGTTTTTTCGGGTGATAAACACCATGGTGCGGTATGTAAAACACCCTGTTGTCATCTCTGTTCAGTTGGTCTGTCGGAACCTGGACAGCGTATCCCTTATCAATGATGGTTTCCATGAAACTCCTGTAGTCATCGAAGAATTCAGGATTCTTTTTAAACTTCCTGAGCAAACATGCTACACGTTGTTCTGCCACACAACGGTTATTGGGCATTTGAAGGTTCTCCTTCCTGAATGGCAACCCAATGCTATAATGTCCTTTCTCAAAGATTGTCGTCTTCTCCACAGACTGCAAAAATTGCTTGTCTTCCAGAGACATTTCCTCCTTATCATCATAGTTGCGCTCTGGAAAATCAGTATTGTACTGTTGCACCAGTAACTTTTCGATCTCCATCAAAGAGATTCTGTTCACTGAGTAATGAGGCGGCTTATTCTTTGAGTCATTCAGGTCCTTTCTTACAGGTCCGTTCACCACCCAGCCAATAGCTGTTTTCATTGCATAAGGACCTCCGTCTTGTCCATTAATGATGCGCCAAGGCTCCATGGCTCTTGAACAGTTAACTCCAATAAGTAGGCCTACATCAGCCTTTATCTCTGGCAACCTGACTTCCTGAAGATAAGGCCACTTTTGAATATCTGACTGTTTGGGTATGTTTCCAGCATGAACAGGTATGTTGTTATGAGTGAACACCTTGGGTAACTCAATGAACATGGTGTCTTCCAGTCCGCACACTTCTAAGCCAGATATCACAAAACTGTTCACCACCTTTTGTTTTCCTGATTTATCTTGACCCATGGTGCTAAGAAGTATTCTAGTGGGCTTCCCTTTTACATTCAGTTTCCTTTGCAGGTCTTCTGTGCAGAATGTTGCTGTGCTTCCCGGGTCCAGAAGAGCGTAAGTTTCAATGTGCTTATCACTATTCTTTGACTTGATTTTTACTGGTACTATCGACAGCACACATTCAGCTTCTCCAGCCCCCGTGAGACCACAGGACTCTTGCGTGATGGGAACTTCTACACACGACCCTTCTTTACTTTGTGCTCCATCCTTACTTTCTGGTAAAACAGAACAATCCTCACTCACTTTGTGCAGAATGTCAGGGTGTTTTAATGCACATTCTTTGCACTCTAACCGCCGTTTGCAAAACTTGCTAAGGTGGCCAGGAACCAAGCATCCAAAACATAAGCCCTTTGATTTCAGAAATTCCACTCTTTCTTTATGTGGCTGACCTTTGATCTTATTGCATAAAAGAAGCGTGTGAGACTGCTGGCAATACAAACATGGTTTAGCAAAGGCATTCACTATTTTACTTATGTTAGCAGGCTTGACAGGTGTTACTTGAGGTGCTTTACTTTCAGCAGCAACACTGGTTGCAAAACTGCTTCCACGAACCTCTTTCCTTGCCGGCTGCTTTTCCCTTTGAGTCATCTTTCCAACCGTGTTTGTACGGCTGTCTGAGATATTACCAAACAGAGGATCCATAGTTATCTTGGCCTGGCGTTCTATGAAAGCAACCAAATCAGCAAACCTTGCTCTTCTTCCTCTTCTCTCTTTGAGATCAAAAGCTTCAGCACGCCATCTTTCTTTCATTTTGTAAGGCAGTTTGGATATCACTGTCCGCAGGTTTGTAGGGTTATCCATCTCTTCTAAATATTCAATGTCCTCCATAGAGTTACGACATCCAATCAGAAACATTGCATAAGCATTCAATGCTTTTCCATCATCTGACTTCACTTGTGGCCATTTGAGTGCCTTATCAATGTTTGCGTTGGCTATCACCAGTTCATCCCCATAATGCTTATGAAGTAACTGCTTTGCCTCTTCATAACCTCTGTTAAGTGACATGTGAGCACAGCTGCGCACCAGTTCTTGAGGCTCACCATCAGTAAACTGTTCCAAGAAGTACAATTTATCTTGATCATTGTCTGTCTTCTGCTCAATCGCATGCTCAAATGCCCTCATGAACGATTTATACTGAAGTGCATCACCCTTGAAAACAGAAATGTCCTTAGTTGGCAGTTGAGAAAGCTGCTGTTGCCTTACAAGCAGCTCAGTGATCACATTCTGTTTTTGCATGACTGTCAACATGTCATCACCTCTGTCAGTTTGCGTTCTAAGTCTTTGATGTGAGACGGGTTGTAGCTGCTGTGGTATTCGTGAGTGCTGCACTTGTGCTGGCACATGAACATTCACATTAGCTTGTGTCGGTAGCGCAGTGCTAACTCTTTCCTTCTTCACATTTTCACTTGGTTTCTGCATTGATGCATAACTACTTGCACCATCTTCAGAGCGTTCATATTCTGTAAGCACCTTCAGTTTTGCTTGGCTTTCAGCTAATGCAGTCTCTATCGCTAACTCCTCTTTTTCAGCCTTAAGTCTAGCTGTTTCAAACTCAAACTGCTGCTTAATTCTTGTTGCCTCAAATTCAAGTTCTCGCTTTTTCTTCATCGCTGCTGCGCGTTCCAGCAAAGCAGCATGCTCTGCTTCCTGCCTAGCACGTGTGGACGATACAGATGAAGTGCTTGATGCACGAGTCACATGAGATCTGCATGTGTGAGCCTTTGCAGCACTGCTGACCCCTATCTGCGAAATACTATCACTTGGTAAAACAGCCTCTTGATGTTCATCTATTCCATCATGTTTTCTTGGCTGCTCAGTTACCTTCTCTATGGATTCTTGCACATCTGCAACCCATCTTTTAGTTGTCCTCTTAAAAGCATTAAACAGTTCCAGTTTTGGTTCAAACCAATCAACATGGTCAAACATTTTTTCATCTTCTGTTAACAAATTGCCAACTTCTTTGTTGAGTCTAATGAACTCATGTAGAGACGGTTCAAATTCAGTTTCCAACATGTCCTTCACATTTTGTACAGTTTGAGTGTCAGTTCTCATTGCCTCTATCTCCTTCATTTGGCCTGCTAGGGCTCGAAAAGTTCGTTTCCTCGATGCTGTGAGCCTTTGCAACCTTTCCTCCAAACCCTTCTCTGTTAACTTGCGTGATCTTCCCCGCCCCTCTGCCTCCTCACCGCATATCGTTTCATCTTCATCAGCCATCGTTCCACTCGCGGAGTAATGCTCACGTTGCATGCACAAAGTTTAACCCTCATGCGTTGTTCGGGACATTTTTGTCCTCTGAGAGAAATTTTTCTGTTTATTTTGGCCATAACTTTGTCAATATGTGGACAAATTGAATCATTTTTCCTCAATAAGCTTAATTTTACATAAATTTTGTTAATATGATTTTAAAATTTTTCATAGGTCAACGGTACACTGTGGGCAAATTTTACCCCCTAATGTGTTGTTCGGGGACAAAAACGTCCCCTAACTTTAACGGTTTTAAAAATATATTAGATAAATATTTTTTTGAAATTTTTTTGCATAGACCTTTTAATTAACTTCAGTTCTAATCAACAGTAGTGAAAAAATCATTTTCCCCCAGGATTTTAACCCTTTAATCACCAATTTTATGAGGGGTGGTGCTGAAAATTGAAAAAAAAACACACAAAATGGCTCATTTTTAATAGAAAAGGTGAATGTGGACTGGATTCTTTTGAACCTTTATTACAGTCTTGGTCATGTCAAACATCAGTAAAAAAATTGACTTTATTGCATTATTAGTTTTTGCACAGCACTGGATTTTCTTTTTTTCTCCCATTTTGTCCCATAGACTTACATTATAAACACACTTTTTTTGACTGCACAGCCATGGCACTAAATAATCATGCATTCTTGATTGTTGGTGGTTTACCCTGTTGGTAGGAGGTAACATTTGTGATTTTTACAGTTAACAACTTAATTACCATATTAACCCTTTACCTGCAGGCCTGTGCTCATGTACTGTAGTTTCTGGCTTAAGTATATGGAGTTATAGGGAGTATTTTAGCACATAATTGTGTGTCTACACACTGTGTGTGTATGTTAGAGAGGAAGAGAGCCATTTGCACACTGTCAGGGAAGGAAAGTCAGGAAAATAAAGTTACTAAGTAAGTGAAGTGTACCTAATTCAGACGTACAACGGCAATGCATAAGCATGTAAAATGAAAACATCCAGGAGTTCTGGCGTCTGAAGTTGTGGATGGGTAAAATAGCTGTTTTTTTTTTTTTTTTAGCTTTCGGAAAACACGTCCTCCAGTAGAGTGACTTTACTTTTAGGTTAGTGTCTCAGTTGAGATCACTGAATTAGTCTAAGTGAGGTCTAAGTGCCCCTTTTCCATGGTGTGTTGCGCTCCACACGACCATACGTACATGTGCATGTTACTAAATAGACACCATAGATAGATAACTTGATAACATAATAAATAATCATTGACTAACCAAATCTAATCTACAGTTTAGTCCCCTACTAAAATTAGTATTAAAAGTAGTTTAGTAAAGTAAAGTAAAGTAAATTTGTTGCAGCCCTAAAAGTAAGTGCCGGGCCCTTTGATGCTGAGAGGTTCAGACTAAACAAAACAAAAACACTAGTGGACTTGCATGCATCCTCCTGGTCATTTAATGGTGACAAGAGCAGCAAGCAGCATGAAGAGAGGATTCACCTGTGCATGAGTGAAGGATTCACTTGTGAACGAATGAAGGATTCGCTTGTGAACAAGTGACGGATCTACTTGTGCAGCCTTCACAGCTTCACAGCCTGGCCCTTCATAGAGCCAGGCTGCACAATCATTTCCAGAAATTGTGCACAAGTGAATCCTCTCTTCATGTTGCTTTCTGCTCTTCTCACCATCAAATGACCACAAGGTCACATGTAAGACCACTTGCCTTTTTGTTTTGTTTAGTCAGCACCTGTAGACATCAAAGGGCCACACGTGCATAGCAACACTTTCTTTGTTTTTGTTTACTATGAAGACTCTGTGGTTGTGTGTACTCACAGACAACAAGATCAGTGTGCAAATGGCTCTCTTCCTCTCTAACATACACACACAGTGTGTAGACACACAATTATGTGCTAAAATACTCCCTATAACTCCATATACAAGCCAGAAACTACACTACATGAGCACAGGCCTGCAGGTAAAGGGTTAATATGGTAATTAAGTTGTTAACTGTAAAAATCACAAATTTTACCTCCTACCAACAGGGTAAACCACCAACAATCAAGAATGCATGATTATGTAGTGCCATGGCTGTGCAGTCAAAAAAAGTGTGTTTATAATGTAAGTCTATGGGACAAAATGGGAGAAAAAAAGAAAATCCAGTGCTGTGCAAAAACTAATAATGCAATAAAGTCAATTTTTTTACTGATGTTTGACATGACCAAGACTGTAATAAAGGTTCAAAAGAATCCAGTCCACATTCACCTTTTCTATTAAAAATGAGCCATTTTGTGTGTTTTTTTTTCAATTTTCAGCACCACCCCTTATAAAATTGGTGATTAAAGGGTTAAAATCCTGGGGGAAAATGATTTTTTCACTACTGTTGATTAGAACTGAAGTTAATTAAAAGGTCTATGCAAAAAAATTTCAAAAAAATATTTATCTAATATATTTTTAAAACCGTTAAAGTTGGGGGACGTTTTTGTCCCTGAACAACACATTAGGGAGAAAAAAAGAAAATCCAGTGCTGTGCAAAAACTAATAATGCAATCAAGTCAATTTTTTTACTGATGTTTGACATGACCAAGACTGTAATAAAGGTTCAAAAGAATCCAGTCCACATTCACCTTTTCTATTAAAAATGAGCCATTTTGTGTGTTTTTTTTTTCAATTTTCAGCACCACCCCTTATAAAATTGGTGATTAAAGGGTTAAAATCCTGGGGGAAAATGATTTTTTCACTACTGTTGATTAGAACTGAAGTTAATTAAAAGGTCTATGCAAAAAAATTTCAAAAAAATATTTATCTAATATATTTTTAAAACCGTTAAAGTTAGGGGACGTTTTTGTCCCCGAACAACACATTAGGGTAGTGTTTGCGAACAATGCATGAGGGTTAAAGCACTTTCTTTAAAAATGCCTTTCCAAACGAACTATGTGCAAACAACCTCTTCAAAATCACACTCTCCACATCGACTGAATCCACTCTTGCTACTCACATGCGTTCTCACAGGGGCAGAGAATCAGCTCGCTGACATGCGGTTAGAGCATTTACTTCGTTTTCCTCCGAACAAAACATTCTTCATGCATGCGTATTACGTCTTTTCTTCACAATACTCACTGCTACGGAGTGCTTCTCTATCACAAGCTGCAGTGGATTGCCCGTTTAGTCGCAACTTCTCCTGGCCAGCTCTCCACACAAGCCGCGTTACAAAGCGCTCCAGCGAGGCTCCATAGGACATAAGCTAGTTTTTTGACTAATGTATTGGCACTCCTGTGCTTTTTAATTCTGTCCCAATTTTGCAGCTTCCTAACAACCAGTAGTCTGTGTTGCTTCTTACGTGTCTAGCTGCAATCTGACTGTAACGTAAAACTATGACAGCATGACGTATTTATAACAAAAATTCTTTAACATATTTTAATTATTAAATTATGTATTTTAGCAACGGTCTTTATAATTCAAATAAAATTATTTGCTTCACATTTTTTAAACTAAATTATTATTACATATAAATTAACTTAACTGGCTCTTACAGGGGGTTTTCTGAAAGGGAACGTGCATGTGTAGAAAAAACAGACTACTTTTTTTAAAAACAAAGATTGTAGGTTTTATTTCAAAACATCTGTCTTAACATTCATCCAAGGCCATTTCTGATGTTTTGTAAACAATATCTATATTTTGTAAAGACTTAAGTAAACAGATGCTAAATAACCATCTCATCAGCAAAATTGTACATTTAACAGTACAGGCAGTCTGGTATTCAAACAACATTTCAGCTACAATGTTGCATATTACTGTTGGCTTGAAGGTGAAATAAAAGCAAACAAGTTTCTGCTCATAAGGAGACATACCCATGCACACACACACACACATCCATCCACACACACCATAAATAGTAGGAAGTCTCCCTCAAACCTTTGAAATAAAACATCGACAGCATCTTTTCAGCAGGAGCAGAGGCACTCTGACCTCATAATCTCTCATACACTACATTTTTAAGGATATGGTGATAACACTAATGTACAAAACAATCTTATACATAAAAAAGTGTGCTGTTTGTCTGCATTGACATAAACACTCCAGTGTAATGTCTGTTCACATCAGCATACGACACCTTCAGTCACATTCAGTCAGAATACATCTTGGTTCAGACTCCTCCTCATGCCCGTTCTAATTGTTTTAAAATATCAGATGAAGTAGCTGGAGTCTGGTCAGTGTATTTAGTCAGCAATAGCACAATGTGGACAAACTCTGTGCAGCACTAAACACAACTAAACTTACAAAGATTGTGTAACTGTTCTAACATTAGTATCATATATGTTTCTACCCAAGATTTTGTGGCTGACAGCACTGTATTTCTAACATTCTAAACCTTCTAAAACTGGAATGAAAAAAACAATACAACATACTGATTTTTTTGTCCAAATGACAACCAATATCAACAGGACAACAACAACTGTAACAACAACTTTGTGGTTTTTGAGACAGATATGTAATATGTAATTTCTGACTACTTTCAGGTCCAGTTTTGAGACAACAGTTCAGCATGGCAAAAAATAAGCACACAATGGACTTCGCTTTCCTTTGTAAGGCACTAATTTTACACTTTTCTAGATGCCAGCTACATATTTGCACAGACCCTAGAGTTAGTAAGGCCTGTAAAGGTCTGGTTTAATCCCAGTTCATCAACCCAAATCTCTTCAAGACATGTCTTACAGTATTTTGTTATTAGATCCAGCCAAAAACGGGGGTCTTCCACCTCTGTGTCTCTGGCATTAGAGTAACCAGAAGTGTAATGGTCCCTCAGCTTGAGCCTACAATGGTCTAAAACAGAAAAGAAAATGAAAATGTCTGATAACATCAAAAGAATAAACAGACAGTCTTAAGATGTGGTTACCTTTCCTCGCCACGGTCCTCTTCTAACCAGGCTACGATTTTTCCCTCCCAGCCTGGAACAATTGCACCATCCAGGAATACCTATGCACAGGCATGAAGACACATTATCTCTATCTATGAACTCTCCACAAAGGCCACACTATCAACTCCATCCATCAATTTTTTGACCCCAATTTGTCCAAAACTGTGTTTTATGTTTGTAGTTTTCACTGTTAGCAGTGTGGACACACTTTAATATTACTGTCCTGTTATCTTCACTTTACAGATGGTTATGTATAAGAAGACATGCCCTACGAAATGGTCTGGAAAGGACAAGTGGTTTAAAATGAAAGCCTGGCAGATGACTGGATGAATTCCATCAAAAACCTACACTGTTTTCTTACCTCTTCTTTAACAGTGCCAAACTCTGGGTCCAGAGCCTTGAAGTGGTACCTGTAGTTTCCTTCTCGATCAACAGCTGCCTTAACATCTTTTAATGTCACTTCACCCAGTCTGTAAAGAAAGAATCATCTTACAGTTTATTTTCAGCTTTAACAATTTACAATCACTTTATGTTTACTCATATAAACTGCAAAATACACACTAACCTCTTGGGTATAGTAATCATGGAAGGAGTTGGGGATTTTCCACTAAAATAAAGGATTTTAGTGTAAGAAGAAGCACTTGACTGTTGAATCTCTGCAATGAACAATTAAAACATAATCAGTCAAAACATACAGATTCTGTGAATGTGCTGCCAAACAGATTAATTTCTTTACTTGTGGAGGGCCAGGAGTCCAGGTCTGTGTGTTGACCTTTGCGTCTTGGAGACTTCCCTCTTCCCTGCATTAATGTGCATAAATATTGAATATTGAATGATTTTTTTCTGTAAAGGTCCTGGGCCCTGATTTCAGTTAGACTGTAGGCAGGGGTTCCTGTGATTGAATAATACGTAATGTGTTTCTGTGTGTATAGTATACCCTATGTGTATGCAGCACATGCAGTCTGTCAATAAGTGACACAATGCCCTGCTCCAGTGTGTCCAGTGTATGTTGCTGAGGGTCATGCTCTCTGAAGTTGTTCCTTAAGCTCCTGAGTGCTTCTCTGAGCAGCTGAACCTCTTCTGCCTGCTAACAAAATTAAAAAAAATAATTTTACACATTTATACATGAGCTCTTTTTAATGTGGTTAAATAGCAATAAGCTCACTGACTGTTCCATATAAACAACTTACGCCTGACATAGAAGGAGATGGATTTCCACAATAAGAATATCCATTGTCTTCTGCACCCATGGGAATCTGAAAGAACAGGGAGGACAAAAAGAGGTGTCAGTTGTGTAATTATATTGTAAATTATATCTGAAGCACAAGAAGAAACAAAAAAATGCACATACATGTTGCAAATCTCCATTCATTAGCTCCTGAATCATGCCGTTTTTTTGCTCCAGCTCTCTTTGCATTTCACTCTACCAAAAAGACACACATCAGGCACCATACATTATGTGCTGCATACATAAGGCAATTCAAGTAAAGGTGAATTAATAATACCTTTACACTTGTATTATAAGCATTTTTTCCTGCATTAGGAGTTCATGGCTAACTTGTTAATGTACCTGCAGTTTTTGGCTTTCTTCAAGCTTCTGTTTGAATTGCTGCAGTAGTCGGTCCTTCTGTCCACTCTCCTTCTGCACCCAACCACAGAGAAAATGTAGGGATTATTATTATGTGACAAAGTTTGGATGATTCAGCTTAGTCAGGAGGAAATATTACCTACCTTGCATTCTCCCCACAGCCTGTTACACTCCTCCAGCTTCCACTGTAGCTCCGCCTACAACACATGAGGAGAAATGTCACTCAGACTATAATTTATAACACCTGGTCTAATGTAGTATTTATATAAAGTATAAATCAATTAATTTTGTACATTCTGATTGTTGATTTCATCTGTTGTCATGCTGGCTCTGAGAAGCTCTTGCTTCATCTGCAGGATTGATGCCTCCTGAGTACAAAGCCTCTGCTGCTGGGCCTCCTAACCATTGGCAAACAAACAGAAAGTCAATGCCTTTACCTCAGCTTCTCTACAATGCAGCTGTACAAAAGTGTAGCGAAGGATTTTAGATTCATGTTACCTTGACTCCCTGCAAGTTTCTCATCTCCTGCTTACAGCGCAATAGTTCTCTCTAGAGCAAACAGCAAAAGCAAGTAAATTAAATATTAATGATAGTGTGCACTCCGGACATTGTCCTAACAATTGATAAAAAAGGAAGTTTGAAAAGAAAATGGATTTTACAGTTAGTTACCTTCAGCTCCTGAGCCTCCTCCATGCTCTGATCCAAGCGAGTGCGAATGACTACCTGGAAAGAGAGAGAAAAAGGCGAAGTGTGAGAGGGGAAAAAAAGGAAACTGATACCCGTGTCACCCTCACCCTCAACACACACATACACATGCACACAGCACAGAAATGGTAACTCGATCTCTGCTGAACACAAAGAATTGAAGGAGGGAGTGAGAGAGTGAGAGAGTAGAAAGGAACAGAACATGACATAAAGATTGAAAAATCAAGTAAAAACTGAAAAAGAGAGTACCAGTTGTTGTTCGGGGTTGCCAGGGTCCAAAGTCAAAGGCACGTCTTGCTCGTCCTCAGGGAGCGAACCATGCAGCAGCAGAGCCTGTGAAAACACAAACAGGGTGGCATGTGACAGCAGTTTGTACTTTGGAGTAAAACGATTGAGTTACAAGTTCTGATTAGTTGGAGCTTAAACTGGGGAGTTGTTATGCACATGGTGAAGGTGTGTGTATGGTGTAGGTACCTCCACTTAACATCCATGTCTGGCCAGAGTCACAATAAATAAATAAATAAAAGCAGTTTTGCAGAACATTGTGACTGAACAATAAAGGTGACTTTTGATATTTTGGCTATAAAATGCTGTTAATTATTCTATCCAATTATATATTTATATGGAATTTTGACTTCTTGAACAAAAATTGTTTCTGGGTCAAATACAAAGAAATTCCCTCACAGTGCTCCTTCAGATTCGGCATTCCCAATCACAACAGACAGATGGATGGACGGACAAGCAAAAATTAGAATGTCTGTTGTCAGAAAGATGTTCACCAGCATTCAATACTCAAAAAAATGTTAACTATGAACCTATTATATCAACCTTCAGCAGTCCTGTACCTGTAAAGCAGACACCATTTTACGTGTTTCCTGCACTTCTTTCTCCAATGTTTCATTGATAGAATCCTCCCATGCCACTTCCACTGCATCTTGAGACTCTGCTACATGCACACAGATGACACAGGGTTACACATGAGAAAGAAACATTGTGAGGTTTACTCAGTAAAATATGTGTTGCTTGGCAGAACTTACCACTGTTCTCCTGATGCTGCTGTCTGTCAGAGTGGCTGCCTGCTGCTGGAGCTCTCGGTGACGACAGTGGACTGACAGAGCTGAGGCTCATGGAGGACAAAACACTAATTAATCAATGTATTCAAGGGTCATTTTACCCACTGACACTTACAAAGTGTGAATATAATGGTGTGCAATTGTGTGCACTGCTACATAAAAACTTTGACCTTGTTGGAAGCATTTGTTAAAATGTGTTCCTTGTCCTTGAAAGAAGAGATTGTGAGATAGAATAGGTAAGGTGCAAGACAGACACACACACATAACTGTGCTGTACATGCACTACCATTTAATAACAATGTGACACTGCTATAATTATGGTAAAATAAGCATAAAATCAAATAAAATACATGAATCTGACACAGCATATAGAGTGTCTGTTCTTACCATTTAAACTGCGAACCCCCCATAGTGGGCTACAAGTGGCTTAACTGGTACATACTTCTTCCAAAGAGTCTAAGTTCCACTCTCCAGTCTCTCCAGAATTTGCAGCTCAACAAACTCAATGATAACTTCAGATCTTCCTCACGCTGACAAAAACCCGCCTCACACCCTCCAGCTAGCTTGGCTATGCAAAAGGCACAACAGGCACTTTCCCACTACAGCTACATATGTGATGATACGTTGCTGATCTGGTTATTAAAGCTCTGTTGAATGTGTGACTATTTAACAATCACCAGTCTACGAATAATCACTCCACACAGTCTATGTCATTACAAAAATAACTAAAAAAAAACACCTCAGAACTTCACTTGAAAGCAGACATGTGATTAGAAGAAATAAAGAACGATTCTTTCTTTTTTCCATCATCTGCTTGTTTTGTGCCCAGATGTCTGCACACATACACAGGAGGATGCAACTAAAACCAAAGTCATATGCTCTGTCAGGCAGTGAGCCACAAATACACACAAAAAACACAGAATGTACTCCACTGTGCGCAAAGTGTGGAAAAGTAGGTGAGGAAGATGCCAGATAACAATTTAGTTACATAAGATTAGCAGTGGGAACAAAATTAGTTGTACTCAATCAATTATACTATTTTATAACAGTTTGTTTTTAATTTAATATTAGTGTGTACAGTCAGATGTAAAACATACAGTTGTTATTACTAATCATAAAAATGATGCCTGTTACAATGGCAAAAATCTCTGGTATCATACCACCATGCTTTAGCATAGGGTTTTAAACATTTTCTTTACTTAACTTAAAATTACACAGCCACACAGTGTGATCCAACCCACAGTGTATGAAGGAGTGTTAAGATGTGTGTGGTTATCTAAATGTTTTTGACAGAATTTACACAAGATTCAAGACTTGGATATGAGAGGAAACAAACCAATTTAAACCATTAAAGGAGCAGATTCTGTCAAACAAACTTCAGCTTATGCTAAATGAGAATACCTGCTGGGCTGATGAGGATGGTCCTGCTCGTCTGGGGGTCCTCTTTCATATTGCTGAACTAGTGCACGAACACACACGCTCTTTTCCGCCTCCAACCCCAAGCCACTGAAAAATAACATACAATCACATGAGTTATGTATTTATGAATGAGAACTGACACAGTTTTCATAGCAGATTTACTGAAATGATTCTTATTTCAGCTGTTGTCAGGATGATGATCTCTGCTTGTCCACCAGAGGACAGCAAAGACTATGAAGATGTAATACGGCATCTTGAATTATTATACCATGTAAACAGTATGAATTACATACAGCACTAAGGATGATAATGCATACACAGTTATTTAGACTGCCATACATCTTTTGATATAAGATCATATACCACACTAACTTGTCATGCATATCATTTAGGAATTGCACAACTTTTCCATTTTTATGTGTGTAGTATGACTCTGTTGGGCTGCTGAGCTGGATAAATCTGTCCTCATACTACATTTTCTGATCTTAAAGCACAGCTATACTGGGTCTGCAGTCAATAAAGATAAACCTCAAAAACAGAATAGAAGCTGAAACTGCAACACATAGAATTGTCTCATGTGATTGGTGAGACTAAGACTAAGTGTATATAGTTATGTTTACAATTGATTAGGATAATTATAACAGGCATACCTGTGGAGACGCGTGGCACGTGTAGGCAGCGAGGCATCAAGTCGTGCTGACACCAGCGCAGCAGCCGCACCTTGAGCTATTGCAATGGTAGACAGAGGGTTGTGGATGGCACTGCCTCTAGTAAAGCTTTTCCCACTTCCACAAGCGGCCCTGTGACTGGCTGAGGGTTTGAAATGGGCTGCCAAAGCCAGAATTATCCTCATGACAGATTTGAGATTACCATCAACAATGTCTGCAAACAGAACATGCGAGCATATGGGATGATTACAGTTTGGTGCCATATGTGCAAACTTGTAATGTGTTTCTTTGAAATCTTTAGACTCCTGTGCAGAATTTTCTGCGGTTTACCTCTTGCAGATATATGTGGCATGCGAATGTGTCTGGAGGAAATGAACTGTAAGACTTCCTCCACATTCTTCCTGCTTTCTTCTTTGTTTTGCGGAGCCACATACACCCCCTCCAGCACCTCCCCAGCTGCCAGATTAAAAGACATTTGAGAGGAAAACATATGAGAAATGCTACATGTGATTACAGCACTACAGGCACAACAATATTACATTAAAATATTTATTTATTTTTCATTAGAGTCCAATGCAATCCATGCAATCAGTAACATGGTGACTACAAAGTGTGCATCTGTAGTTGATAACAATGTAATAGACTTATATATTTCCTTCAGTGTGTACTTACCAACTATCTCTATCAGTTGAGTGAGCACCACTCCATCCTGCAGATCATGTCTGAGGTCTGTGATAGGCTTCAGGCCTGGTTTCTTCCTCAGCTGAGAGTTCACCCAGGAAACATACGCCACCAGCTGCTGCTGCAATCCGTCAATCACACACCCACAAATCCAACAAACACACAGCTTAAGGGTGGGGGCCAAAAAAAGGCTAAAGCGATGACGTAACAAATGAGAGTCTTTGCTTATTATGTCTGGACAGAGAGAAGGGAGGAGAGGGGGGGGGTGTCAGACCATTGTCCCGCTAACTAATAAGAATTGTACTTTCTCTTGTTGCTCAGTCTGGTGTAATCTATAATCTGGTGTTTAGTCCAAAGAAACGTGTTTCATCTTTCTGCTCCTGTATTCCACACGCTTCACTCACTCCACCCATACTCCACCTTTCACCGGTCCAGCACGGTCACGTGACAGCCCGTTGTCCGGGATACGCCAAAAAGAAAGCATCCATTTTGCACACAGTAGGGTTTTTTTTACAGTAAGTGTGAAGCGTAGCCAATGTGATTATAGCTGTGTGAAATATAATAAACACAATAAAACAATAGCTTTATAGCCGGCTTTTATTCCGAAAACTATCACGTTACTGCAATTTATTTAGCTAAAACTCTTCGATTATTTCTTATCCTATGTACACATGAACACCAGCTCCATGATAAAACTGACGTTACAACGTTAACTCAGCTGGACAAGCTGCACGAATTGTTGACTTTTACCTAAAATTATGACACTTTCGCCTTCACCTACGTGATGCTCAACGCTTCTCTGTTCCGCTTGCTAATTTAAAGCTAACGTAACTTAACAAACAGTAGTATTTAAAGTAGTTAAACGTTACCTCGTTAAAGCCTCCGTGAAGAACTTCATCCAACAAACTCCCTCTTGAAAGTGAAGCGATCATCTTTTTACTCTAAGACCCATTGAAGCTAGCAAGCAGGCTAGCCTCGCTGGCTGACACGGCTAGCTCGAACAAGGGGCAGACCCCGTCAGTAACTACAGCTGTACTCCTGCAAACGTCAACAAACCGAGACAATTGTGGGATCGGAAGAGATGGCTACCGTTACTCTGGCCCTGAGACCGGCGTGAAGTGGCGCATACACAGTAACACGCATAACTTCCGGTTTCACAATAAAACCACGTATGACAAGCACTTCCGATTAAGAGTTCTGTCTGTCCCGCACCCCGACAGGGTCCACACACTTTATACGCACTGTTTGCTATTTATGTTAACATGACATACAAAGTGTGTTTTCATCAAAATCAGGATCTATACCATACATCTTATACCGCTTACATTTTAGTGGTTTATGGCAATTTATGAAAAAAAAGTCTCTGCTGAAGTCACTTTACAAACTGATGTTTGTATCCCTCATCTCTGTCATCCTCAGGCTGACTCTGTACTTCAGTGATGTGCAAAGCTGATGGACAAAGTGTCCACCTCAATCTGAAGGACCAGGGACTTGGGAATGGTTTTTACATTCAAAGGAGCATGTGTGCATTGTAGTTAGTTTAATTGCTGAAAGGCAATCAAACTCTTGTTATTCTGCGTCTTTATTATTATTCTTCTGTACGTTTTTTGGCTCAGCGTATCTTCAGAATGCATTGACCGATTCAAACATCAAAAGATTCAGCTCATTCAGGACATTCCCGGAAACCTTCAATAATAATTACAAATATTATAATATTAAAAATATTAAACATTTTCCACCCTCAAATTAACATGGGAGTCAATGAGGGAGCCTTTCAAAGCATGCCTTCTGGAAAAATGCTTCTCCTACAAATTTCAAGATAGAGAAACCATTCAAAGCTTAAAATTTTTCCAACATCTTGGTCTTCAAAACTTGTATACAGAATTTGGAAATTCAGCATACTATAACTATATATATATATATATATATATATATATATATATATATATATATATATATATATATATATATATATAGTTATAGTATTTAAACAGACATTAATCACATGACCTTAAACGGGCATTAATCAGATGACCTTTAATGTAAATACATAAAAACATGGCAGCACAGGCAGATGTTTGATTATGTGTTTATTGGCTTAACTGCATTTACAAATAATGCTGAGAGGTAGACTTAATTAAAGAGACAGCACATCTACTTCAGTATCTTCTATCTTTCTTTCTTCCTTTCTGTCTTTTGCCCGTCTCCTCTCTATAATTATCCCTAAACTCCATTTTGCCCCAGCTGTATCGGCCCTGGTGGTCTAGACTCCCCTGGGAGTCCCAGCTGTCCTGGGAGTTTGGACTGTCCTGCTCGGCTTGGCAGACCTGGTAGTACCAGCTTGTCAGGTAGTTCTCATGGTCATGGTAGTACCAGATGTCTGCGTTGATCCTTTCAAAGAGGCTGTCCAGCTTGTTGACCTGGGAGTCCCGGCTGCCCTGGGAGTCCTGGCTGCCTGGTAGTCCCAGCTGCCCTGGGAGTCCCGGCTGCCATGGAGGCTCTCCAGTTCTTTGAGCTCTTTCATCTCACGCTTCTCTTGTTGATGAAAATGATAAATTGATAAGAACAGAGGTCAGGTCCCCCTACTTGTTCTAAATAGGATTAAGAGGCAGGACTTCCAGCTCCAAAATGTCCAGTTGGCAATCAGGAAGTAAAGGTTTATCACTTTTAATTCAGTATTCATTCTAAGTGTTTCACAATATTGTTGTGTGTATAAACTGCCACCTATTATTTATTAATGTTCATTCCAAAAATGTATCCATTATGGGGGATTTTAATTGGCTTAAATCAACCTTTATTTTCAGTTTAGTACAGATAATGAGCCTCTGCTAATTAGTTTGATTGTCGTTGCTAGGCAATCAAACTATTGTTTTTCACCCTCTTTCTTCTTCTTTTTTATATCAACAGCGTATCTTCAGCATACATTGACCGATTTCAGCCAAAATGTTAATCTCACAGAGGACATTCCAGAAAAATAATAATTTTTCAAATATTAGGCAATTTCCATGTCATTTTTAACGTGGGAGTCTATGAGAGAGCCCTTCAATGAGGGTCATCTGCCAAATGTATCTCCTCCTACAAATATCAAGCTACAGACTCCATTTTAATCGTAAAACACTCATTAGATGCTGCTCTATCAAACTATTCAGAATTTTGTAATTCCGAATCATTTCCGCACGCCAGGCTCTCAAAGTTGGAGTTCACCCAATAGCTAAATAACAGCTAATTCCCAATTGTTCTGTATTTCTTTGTCTGTTTTACATCATATTGCCAAAATACAAATTAAGGTGATATTATGGGATTAACAGCATGTAGATGAAAGACACTGCACAGAAAATGTATAGATAATGACAACTAAGTGTTACATGACAGCCTTCTTATCCTATGCATTTGGTTTTTAAGCATTAAGTTGATGCAGAGGTTATGCAGTACTGGATGTGTTTGCTTCAGTTGGGGGAGGAATATATTTAGGGTCTCTTAGTCTGGATGGACTGCTGTGAGCTCTGCCGGGAACTGGACTATGTCTGTACGGAAACTGGGTTTTCGCTGGTATTGTGATCCAGACTGTCACCTGCAACAGGTAAGACAGAGTAATGTAATAAGACGTGTGTTTAAAGTTTTCCTATATGCACAACTTATAACTGAGAAGCTGATTTTCTCAAGATTAAGATTAAGTATTAAGTATCAATTTTGCAAAATAAAGTTTTAGTTTTCAAAGGGTTAATTTACCTATTCGCTCAGTGATCTGGTGCAGCATGGTGAGGTAAGGAAGGTAGATGTTACCCTGACCAAAAACACACAGCTGAAAGAAACGGTTACAAAAATTAAAATGTGGATTGTTGCCATTTGCCTATTTTTCATATACAGACTGTCAACAGGATGTGTCTTAATATTTGTGTATGTTAGTGTACCTGTTTTTTCAGGAGTTTTTGCGTCAGTTGTAGAAGGGTGGTGCTTTGTACTCCTTTCAGTTCACTGAGCAGCAAAGTGGCCCGAGCCAGGGTCACAGTGGACCCTGATGGCATGTATGTTCGTCCTGACAGAAGGCTCACTGCTTCCTATATACATTCAAAGAACACAGTGGACACAGAAACACATTCACTCATTAAATTTAATTGTTAGTTATGTAGGGAAAATGGCACATACAGGACAAGGCTGATAAGCTGTCTGTGGGGCATAATTGTTTTTGTGATGCATACATAATTGTATACAGCATTTTTACTCAGTGTTACATGGTTATCTTATACATGGTGTTCTTATTTTATTTATAAGGTTTTTCTTTATCTATGAAGGACACATCTGTGTGCATGTTGGTACCTGCAGCTTTGCCATGCTGTCATCAGTCTTGCCTCTTTGTGCATCCAAATCCGCACCTTCAACCATTAACAAGGCTTGTACATCAAGGTCTCCCCACAGGGAACATTCATCAAGACCCTCCTGTAACACTTTTGCTGCCTCTTCATTAGTGTTTTTACCTTAAAAACACAAACACGCGCATTTTTTTAAATTACAGTAATACAGTATAATATGCAAATAGTGACACTAAACAATATCACTATTGTTATCAGACAGATACAATAAAGTACAATGCTAACAAACACATGACCAAACCTGGGAAAAGAACAGCTGTGCCAGGGATGTCGGCAGTCAGGCCCTGGACCAGAGCCAATCGGCAGCGCAGCCATAAGGAAACTCCAATTCTTTCAAAGGCCTCAACTGCTCTGGGGCAGTCTTCGTAAGGGATGTTTGACACACTGCAATCTTTAGCATCCTTTAGACAGAATATAATAATATATTTTAATAATATAACACACGCATACACAAACACACAAATCCCCTTTGGACAACAAATTCCTCTTCTACTACAGCGCGGTGACTCTGACGAGTGATAACTCACATATTTCTGAGAGCCCTGTATGGATCCTGTCAGAGTGGATGTTTGCAGCAGCATCAAAGATGAAATTGCCATCTCACAGCTAAAAAAGAATAAAATGATAAGGACGCATAACCATACCACAAGTTTGTTAAACGCACACATGCATAGACACAGTTGACATGCAAGACTGTACCTAAGTGCAGCATGCCCTTGTTGCAGGTGTAAGTTGGCCTTTAGAAGGTTTGATTCTATTGTCAGTTCCAAGTTCTCCGTTTTCATGCAGGAAGTAGATGTAAGCTGCTGCGAAAGGGAGTCCAACAAGATGGATGCTTCCTCAAGCAAAAGGAACTATAGCAAAGGACAAAATATGAACAAAAGTAAGACCAAGTAACATGTTAAACAGAACTTATGGGTCAGATTTTTTATTTGAACAGCACTGGCTCTATGTTCAGTTTCTTGAATAACTGTAGTAAAGCCACATGTCTTGATGGGATTTTGGGCTCATGGTATGCTATGTATTTCTTACTGCAGTTATATCTAAGTGGATGCCCAAGTATAGAACCATAAAGAAACACAAGAAACACTGTTGTGGTCTCCTTGCACTTTTGTTCCTAACATTAAGTTGAATATACTAAACATCAGAGTTGAAAAATCCCACTAGCTCCTACCTTAATCCTTTCTGGAGTGAGATTCTCTTTCTCAGTATCAAAAATGAGAACTTCTGGCTTTGGGCTGGAGCCTTCTGTGTCAGGTTTGTCCTGATCATCAGGTTTTGAGTTCCCCAAACTTGAAACTCTGGCGCAAGCATCTTCTTAAAGAGAATATTAAAAAAAACTCATTTTGATGAAATGTACCACACATCAGTATCCTACAGTAATGCTCATGTTGGCTCGGTCTAATTAGAAATGTCACATTATTTAAACAAACAAATCACAACGCACTCCTTCATACAGACCTGCCAAAGGATGACCTTGTATGGTGTTAGCAAATGCCAGGATTAGTTGAATGCGAGCAAGGTTGAATTTGATGCACAGTGTGGGGCCATACAGTGTGCAGATCTCTGAAGCAAAGTCACATTTTACAAGCTCTTCCAGCGCCTGACCAAAAGAAGCACATGCACATAGACTGCATTTATTTAGTCAGAAAGTTTAGTGAGCTTATTTGGATTTATTGTTAATGTGCAGAAACATTGTACCTCCACATTGTCCACAAGAGGCTTGTTGCAGTAGAATGTCTTCACATGCTGCACAATAAGCAAAATGTCTATTGAGATTATCCAGAATATAGCCTATCTACATAAACGACTTCAGCAACAGGACACCAAGGGGCTGCTGACTATACTCAAAACTCAATGACAGGTACATACTTGGAGACCAGCTTTGGTGATGTAATGTCCATAAGGCAGGAGGACACCTGCTCCTTGAGTAAACAAAACTGTCTCATTCACAGCTTCCGTGAAAAGACACAATTCAGTGAGAGCACGAATCTGCAGAGAAAAAAATAAATTAAAAACCCAACCATGGGAGGAAAAACATTGACGTTGTTGTAAGGACAGTTCACACAAATGCTCACCTTTAGAAGTTTGCCCTCAACAGTGCGTTTTACATCTCTGCACACAGTCCCCGCAAAATGTAAATAAATGGCTATGATGGGCAGTAGCTGAAACACACCATAGCACTAAGTCACTGATTCTCGTTGGAGCTGCTGTTCAAAATGAGAGCAGACAGTGTTCGTATATGTGTACCTTGATGTAGTAGCCTGTAGTGAAAAGCCAGTGACAAATGAATTGAAGGCTCATTACAGTGGTGCCGAGGTGAAGCCTGTGGGGTTCAGAAAAAAGGTCTACCCCAGGGAGCAGTTCGTCTTCAATGATGTAGGAGGCATACTGGAGGTCATCGTGGGGATAAGCCATGGAGCAACACAGCAAACACTGAGGGGGCCAGTCATATACACACAAACATGGCAAAATGACATAAAACACCCAGCGCACAGTCCTGAGAGCTAAAATATCTCCATATTACCATCAAAAACCATTCAAGTGAGAGGAGAGATGACATTTCCTAGAAGTATTACCTTAAAGAGGTAAGCAGAAAAGAGACAGCACTTGGTCCGCTGGTTGATATCAGAATTTAAGACATACCTAAAGATCAAAACATGTTACTCAGCAGATAAAAACACATTAACTCTGTCATGATAATAATAATATAGTGAAACCTACTGTGCTATTTTAGCAGTGAGCACAGCAGCCTGTAAGCAACCCCACAGGCCAGCCTGTTTTAGGATTTGTTGGGGGGAGCCATCCCCGAAAGACATGCCATCAAATTTTTCTAGAGCATCTGAGCTCTGCAAGGCCACGTCTACAGCTTTACTCCAGCAGGAGAGTGCTGACCTGGTGATAAAACACATGCAGGAATGACAATATTATAAGAATGACAAGAAAGTCATGGAAAGCTGCCTTGTTACTGCAAATAAATGCACACAATAAAAACTGACTGTGTGTTTCCATTGTAGAACTGTAAGTTTCCCAATTCATGCAGTGCCAGAACTCTGAGGGAGACGTGACTGTTTGCCTGGAGATACTCTGAAGAAAAATTAAAACAAGGATAGAAAGAACAGTACGATACACAGATTCAAATTATGCTTTTCTTTTGTCTATTGCCCTGCTTCTTACTTATGGACAGGGAGTATGCAGCTGTGACAGTCGATATGTGGTCAGGGCTCATAGGAGGCATGTAGATAGCATTTAGAGTACTGTAGTCCTCCTCTGTTAGGTCGCAAGGTTGGATGTTTGGAGTGGGCATGAGAATGGGACTGAAATTGACCAGGCTTGATGATTGGCTGAGACCTCTGTTCGGGGAGTGCGGCACCTGCCACACAAAGCCTTAAGAGGGGCACAGTATACATTTTAACCAATTGTGAAAATGTGTTTGCATGTAATGTATGTGTGTACTCACTGGGCTGTGTGAATGCTAGTAGCTGCAACAATAATGTGCGACTATGCTGGAAAACATGGAGACAGTGTGGTCTTTTCTTGAGAGCTTGATGATAACAGTTTAATGTATCTTCCACATCCAGGGGAACGCACACAAGGGACATGGAATTCTGGATTTCAGCATCTACAACAAATAAATGAAAATACATGCAAACACACATTATCCACACTTTCTTATTTACATTAAAGTGATAATTTTGCATAATGCATATCTTGTTCTAATCATCCATCATTATGTAAAGGTGTTTTGCTGTCCAAACCTTTTAGCTTAACTACTTCTTGAGGCGTGAAGTCTGTGAGTGTGAGTCTTGCTTTTTTGTGAGTAGTCTGTTGCTGTGCAGGGTGAGGGGTCCACCCACTGAGCAGCTGGCAGCCAGCATAACTTCTGCAGGTTACCTGAAATGTAGACAAGAAAGCAGTACATATATACATATACATTACAATACACACAGTACCTTAAAGTATATGATTGCTTTCCTTGTTACGCTTAAAATTTGACAACAGTACCTTAATGTTTAATCACATTTGTGTGTGTGTGTGCTACCTCCTTGCCAGTGGCCTTCTGCGTCTTGACATGGTGTGGCTGTGGGACTGCAGGTCCTCCAAAGGAACTGATTTGTTCAAGCAACGTCCTCTGAGCATGAACTAGCAGAGGAGTAATAATCAGGGTGTAACGCTCCCTGAAATAAGAGTGAACACATGCACATGATTTCAGCATTTTAAGCACTCACTTCAAATCCTCTTTTATGATCAGAACCTACTACCCTCTTAAATGTGTTTACACAAAAATCTAATTTACCGTGTGTACGAGTTGAAAAGTAAACCATTGTGGGCCAGAGTTTCCCACTTCCTGTTGTTGTGGAGCCGCTCCAGAGTGTACAACACTAAAGTACGAACCCAACGAAAGTCCACCTGTGTGTTGTCATCCAGTGGAACTGAAAGATGGAGACTGGACTCAAATTCCTCCTCAGTCAAGTCGCTGTCATACAGACTCCAAAGCTAGTACAGAAAAAATGAAACAATTCTGTCATCTTCAATTTGTAGATGCAATTTAGTTTTGTCTTAGAAAATAAGATAAAAGACAGATCGCTATTTTCCACATCTAGAAGACTATTGTATGTGGCACTGACCTCCAGTTTGTTCAGCATGTCCATGATAAGGTCAGTAGCCAGCACCAGTAGGGGGGTAAAGACTTCGTCCAGTTGGTCTGCTGTGATAGGGCAGGGAGTTTTAACCTGAACAGTGCTCTGTACTAGAGAACTGATTCTGCAGTTTTGATCCCACATAGTCTGGCACACACACTGCAGTGTGGTCCAGTGGCTGCCTCGATGGGCCAGGACCTGGAAAAACAAATATACAAAACAGTATGTAGTGCGTGTGAGATAAAATGAATAAATAGCAAATACAGAAGAGAGGAACAGGTGAACAAACACTTTTGAAGGCTCACAAACACTTTTACATCATATGTAATTTTATAGTACCATGGCTCTTCGAAGAAGCACGGCAGCTTTGTTGAGTGAATCCTGCAGAAAGGCAGCATTGATTCTCTCTGCCTCCAAATGCGGTTCCACAGTTTGAGAGGAGTCCTCTCCCTCCTCACTACTTCCCTCTGTGACGGAGTCATCATCTTCAACTGGTTGAAAAATAGGATGGTAAAAAAAAACTATCAAAAACAGACCAGACGGTCAGTTTTTCTAGTGTGACTTTTCTTTACCCTCTCTGTTGTCCTGTGCTTTGTCTACTGAAGTTGCACAGTCTTTATCTCCAGAGTGTAACAAGTCCTTCTCCAAGACAACTTTACTTTCAGGAGACTGATGTTCCTGCGAGTTCCTCCACACAAGAACACCAGAGTACGCCAGAGAGAAGTACAGGGGGTTAAACTGGCTGTACCTGTGATCAAATACAGGTATACATTATAGAATATACTGTACAGTACATTTAGAGGTATGTGAATTTTTACAAGATTCCTATTATGATTACTAATATAACAATACCTACTTATAATTTCCATTAACTAAAATAACATGCTCTCCTAAAAACAAGGACCAGTCAGCAAAAATGTCTGTCTGCAGCAACCCTTTAAGACAGCCATTATCAGAGGTAATTAATAGGTCACAAATAAGGTTAAGTAGTGTAGCGCCCATGTAAACCTGTGTTGGGGGGTTCCTCCATACAGCTTGTCCAGGCCCTGATAGAGCTGTGCTAAATGTGCCTGAGCAACAGTGTAGTTGATGTGAGCTCTCCATGCTCGTTCTACACAACACAGGTTCCTCAGTCGAAGCCGCTTTTTGCGGTGTTGCACCAGGGACGACATCATGGTTAGCATGTTCTCCACAAACCTCCTCTCCCTACACACACAGAAAGAGTCAGTGCACATGTATATACTTGACTCACCAGCACTGGCATCTTTTAACAACATGCACATGTACTGTATGCATACCTGTTTGTTAGCAGCTTCCTAAACATGCTCTGTGGTAGTTTTTCCTTTAGTTTCTTTCGTATATCATCAGGTGTGTTTTTGTTCTGTTTTAAAAGACAGCACATGAGATGTTTATATTGAATAATCAATAAATTATACATAATATTTTTGCATTCTTCCATATGAACTATGGTTAGTGGAGGTGTGAGCACTGATGTTTGGGAGTTATTTACTGGTGTGTGCACGCATTTTTGTATCTTTACCTGGATTAATTCGTTTCCTTTTGGAGCGTGACTGCTACCTCTTCTTTTATTCAAACTGATTACCTTCACACATTTAATATTTTGAACCAACACCCTGTCACGCCTGACAAAGACAGGATCAGATACTTAGATGATGTGGACAGTAACGGCAGTGTTCATTTTATTAAAAACAATTAACAACAATTAAAGCAACAATTTTGTCTTTTTGGTAAACAAAATAATAAATAAACAGAAATAATTAGTAACCAATCATCAAGTGTGCTGTAAAAGCATACCTGGAAATAATCTGAAAAATGCTTTGCCCCCATTCTAACACCAGCTGTGGGTGGCCTTCTTCCATGGTTCTCTGGAGCAGTAGTGCCGCAAACTCAATAAAAAAGGTTTTCTTTTTAAGCTTCAACACTACCAGGAGCACAAATGCAAAAACACAGGTGTGAACTTACTTACACGAAACAGCCATTAACAGAAGTGTACAAGAGTTTGTCACGTACCATCTTGATAGGCATCCATTAATGTACTGCTGGAGATCAGATCGTACAGTATGGTGAGATCATCACAGGCAGCCAATGGCCAGGACATCTCTGTACATATAAAGACAGTTGTGTTTGGTATAAAATTAACTTCAGAAAAACATGCAAAATGCTGTGTTTGATGAACTATATATACTTCTGAAGACACAAACAAAAAAGGTCAAATAATTCACCTAGGGATCATGAGTAGGACCACTGGTTCTTTTAGTGAACACAGACTGAGTATAATATGAAATACAAATACGGTAAATAAATAAATCAGTGCATTACCATTGTCTGTAGTGACAGCTGCTTCAGATGTGACACCTTTTTTCCCATGTAATGCCTTCAGCTCAAGACTTATCTTCATTCCACCTTTGGCTGCCACATGATCTCCTGCCTTAGACTATATAAACACACATACACACATAGAAAATTAAATATTGGTGCATATTTGAATATAACATCAATATTAATTCAATTCAATTCAATTCAATTCAAATAATGGCATTAATATGCACTATTTTGTGGTTACTCACACGCTCAATCTGCACATCATAGATTTCCTGGAGCAGCCTGCGACCAGACTCCATCACCTCAGCAGCCATCTGATGGCTCCTTAGCACACGTAATGCCTGTCAGGTGGATTGAGAAGGGCCAGTTGTTGTAATCAAAAAACTCCAAAGGTCAATGCTAATTTCCTGAATGCAAGCCACACACTACATTTGAGTGCCAAAAGTAAACACATCAACAGTACATAATACAGTACATGTAACCACATGCACACACCTTTGACAGGTAGTAGGTGATGCAGGCTACCATGTGCATTATTGACTCTGAGGTGTTTTTATTCCATTTTTGTTTAAGAAGACCTGAATTCTCCTCCAAAACTGTCAAGCATCTTGTTAACACCTGGACATTTAAACATAAGCAGTTAGGGGTTAATAATAAAATGTATTATGCACTGTAAAGACTTGTGTGGGTGAGTTTTTTCATACTTGTATCACAGGGTCCCAAGTGATTTGATAGAAAATGAGAGGTACCAAGAGACCGTAGCAGGTGACTACAGCTTGCATAACAATGCTACCATTGTTCAAACACTTTGCAAAGTCCATGGTGACCAGCATTCGCTTGCATTCAGCCATTCTGGATTCCTGCAAGCACACATGAGCACATCATTTAATTACACGCTCTGTGTGATGTGAGTGATCATGAGCCAGAAAAACTGGATAGTTATTTTATTTGGAAAACATATTATTCAAAATGTGTTTTTACCTGTTCCCAGATAAATGGACCAGTGGGGCTAAAAGAGTCACAACAGAGCGATAGCTGATGAGTGTTGATCGCTGTTTCTATGAAGATGGAAGTGAGGAACAATTGGCACAACTGAGGAGAGGAGTGTTGTAGGGTTTGTTTCTGCAGCCTTTAACATAAAGATAAAGTAAAAGGAGATAAATAATTGGGAAATAAAATACTAATTCTTTGACTTGAGTTTTTCCCTTACCCTGCGGCAGTGAACTGATCTTGTGTGCTCTTTGATGTGGTGTAGTGGCTCCACAGTTCACTACAGGCTCTCTTTGCTATCGTATACTGCTCGGTTTGAAATGCCACCTGCAGAAGAAACAAGCATAAATCCATGCACAATCCTGCCTTTTTTTTATTGTTTACCAGGTACTACTAGCGTGAGGTGTACCTGTGCCAGGTGAGCCCATGTGTAGAGCAGTGGAACTGGCATTGATGCCAACAGTGGTAATGTTGTCCCCCCTATAGTGTTGCCAAGTAACTTGCCCTGGCTGTTGTAGGCTGCAACAGCGAACACATACTTTTGGTTGGGTTCCAGTCCATCCACTCTTAGAACACACTCACCACACACTGCTGGTACCTAGAAACAAAGTCAGGGCTCATATCTTTTCTTGATCATAAAAATGTACCTCAATAGATCTAATTCTCTCATCTGGTAATTAAATAAATTGTACCATATTTCCAGTTCCTGATAGATTGCAGTCTCGAAGGTGGACTTTCTGATTAGCACCCTCAGCTACTCGGCCACAAATCTGGTACCAGCATACCTGCAGAAATAAGCTGCATGTGTTTTTTGTTCATATATTTTAGGCAGTTACTGACAAATTTAAGTTGATTTCACCTCTGCCTCTAAGTTGTAAGGTGCCGGGGCAAAGGTCATGGAGTGGTCAGTACGTGAGCATAGGATGGGGGGAGGTGGAGGGTTCTCCTTTTCAACCTTCATTCCTTTGCCCTTTGTGTCAGCAGGAGTCTTATGAATGGAGGACATAGTAAACACTTTTCTCTCCTCCATCTCGGCTTTTTCGATTAGGTTGGAGGCCTTCTATCAAGAGCACATGGACAAGAAATTTCAATATTACTTCTATTTTATGCATATTCTGTATGTTTTGTTCACATAAATTATGCATTAGCAGATGAACATAGACATGCTATGATAAAACGACTTCACAGTATTAGCAGTTCATTTCCTGTACTATATGTGTGTGACTGCATCTAAAAAACTATGAATATGTTTGTGTTACCTCTAGCAGACATTTGGTTGTGCTGCTGTCATTCTGCTTCATGTACTTGTACGTCAGCAAAGCCTTCTGTATCAGGAACAGAGCTTTGGACACCTTGTTCTTTTTGATCCTGTTCAACAGTTCAGTCTCTGCAACTAAGTCATTGACAAATGTCATTTTCAATTGAGGGAGAATGAAACTTTACATTATTTTTATTTTTGTATAATAATGTGCAATCTCCAAGGAGCCGAAAGACTATTAATGAAAAAAAATCCCTAGTGTGTAAATTTGTTGATTCTGACCTGCATTTAGATGCAGTAGCTTCAGGAAAGCCCTGTAGAAGATAATTTGCAGCTCTAGATGGAGGTCTTTGGCCAGCAGAAACATACAGGAGGGTTTAGTGCGTCCCCAGACTTTACTATCTTCTTTTTCCTTCAGACTTATTCCGTCTTCTTCATTTCCAACTTCATTTGATGAAGCTGTAGATCTTAGGGAACTAAATTTCTATCATGACAAAATGGTGTTAATAAATCTGTTTGCATGTGGCTCAAAGAGTACAATAACACGATTAAATGCAAAGTTGAATTTTTTTTGGCCTGCCTACCTGCATGAAAGCAGAGTCAATGAATGCTGAGCAATCCTGGGGTAGCAGCATAGCTACACCCTTTTCCAAAGCTTCAACACCCCTCCTCACCACCTCACACACCTTCTGAAGCAGCTCGGTACTTGAACTCTGCAGGCACACACAGACATATTATGTGTTGTTTATTTATTTTATTTTTTTTTACATATCACTTAATATCTCTTTACCTCCAAAACAGGGAGCAAGCCAGGCTGCATACCATCAAAGTCTCCTTCACAGGCTAAGAGAGAAAGATAAGAGAGAATAATAATGACATAACAATGAGGTAGGAAACATGTCATGTGTGTGTGTGTGAGTGTGTAAAATAATAAGACCAAAAGAAAAACTATAGTAAAAAAAAATTATTCCACACCTGACTTTTCAGCAGCAGTCTCAAGCAGAAACCCCAATGAGTGGAACATCTCTGCTGTCATTATAAAGTCGACAGCAGCCAGGTCACAAGATATGGCCACCTCACACAGCATAGACAAGCACCACATCCACTGCAAACATGTTCACAAACAGAGCCATAACAATGTATAATTATTTTCAGTTACGAATTTGAAATATGTTATAATACCTTGTCATAATGATCTATCTTCTGAAGGGAGTGTGGAAACTCTGTGGTTTGAAGGTGATCCCTCTTAATCACTGCCCTCATTTTACCCCACAGATATAACACAATATCCAAAACCAGGTCATCGCTTGGCTGTGTCTCCTGCACAAACACACATGGAATACACATACTATAGTCTGAATTAAATATAAACCCTAATCCTGCAACCCCAACACACAAATCAGAAAGACACTTACACGAGCAGTGCCGCAAACAGATTTGTGCAGAGTGTGTACCAGACCAGTAAAGTCATCATTCACGCAGAAAGAAGGCTTGTGTCTGTCTGAGAGGAACATAAAGCATCCACACTATAATGCTGGCATTATTTTGGGTACTGTGCAACACATTACAGTATTAAGATCTATAATAGTCTATACTATAGAGTATGTGGCAAAGTTTCAAAGTTACCATCATTCATGTTGCTCTCTCTAAGATGGCTCCCCTTGAGAATCTTGAAACTGTCAAGCAAAGTAAGCTCCAGCTCTGCTTTCCTGAAAGAAGGCCCTTCCATACCCTAACACAAATTAACTCTCACAATCAAGATCAAATTCAATACACAGTAATGCTAATTATACTTGATTGCTTTTGTACTCACAGACAAAACTTGCAGAATCTCTCTGGCAAGTTTAGTGAACACATCAAACTGCTTGTAGTGAAACAAAAGCTTGATGAACCTCACCGCAGACAGGATGGGTACTTTGTTTTCTCCTGGTAACACAACACATCTCAATAACTTCTACAGGCCTCCATACTCTGACACAACACTTTGCAACACACAGTAACGACATGTACTTGTTGATTGACTCACCTATAATGGCAAAGTCCAGTAAAGTTGATCTTGACGTCAGTACAGCAGGAGACGGGTATGGGTGGTCATCATACTTTTGCATATCAGTACTTGTGACTCCTTCACACAAAAAACAATCACATTACTCTCCTAGAATTCTTAACTCCCAGTTATACGGTCGTTTGTCTCCTGTTAACAAAACAGTGTTTTACTAACCTGATAATATATAGATGCCAGCAGACATGAGTTCTAGAACCACCTCCAGGAGTTCTGGGGTATCTGGCACTGTCATCTGCAGTGGACGTGTCTTGCTGTCCCAAAGTGCTTCCAAAATGCCCAAGAAATGTCCTGCGCTGCAGTCAAATGTGTCCTCTAGCAGGTGCTCTACTGGAGTACGAGGCCACGGCAGCTATAATACATGAAGGCAAATGACAGGCAAATGAATCAGTGTATGTTGGTGCAATAATAACCCATATGTGGAAAATATCAAGTGTAAGCATGAATGAACAGATTGATTATAAAATCTAGCATTACAGATACCAATTGGCCAAATATGATGAGACGGCAAAGTATATATTTTTACATTTGGTATGTCCTTCAGTGTCCTTTTGGTTTTCATCCCTGACACCACTGAATACCTCCTGGACTGAAACACTGCTCGCTTGAATATCATGGCATCCAGCTGAAAAAGAAGAGGTCTGAATCACCTTTACTACCAAAGAAGAAAACACTGATATGACCCAAAAAAGTTTATATTCATATACAATGTAAATGTATCTCAGATACAGCTATTTGCTAATAAAGCATGAGCTGAGAAAGAAAGTAGAGCAAAGTAGAGTGGAGTTCAAAACTGAACAGGTTTAAAGCATGTTTTTATTTGTAGTAAATGTTTCTTGTAGTCTTTTGCCATTGAGAGGTATAAATAGTCTTTACTCTTATATTTCATCATAGTATCTACATAAAGAGCATTTTTTTTACATGCCTTAATAAATGCTTCTTTGTAAGCTCTCTGAGTCTCTCTGGTGGTGGGCACATCACTCTGATCCTCCAGCTTTGAAAGATCATTGATTTTTCCACGAGCCCTGCTGGCAAAAGTCTGAAATCATTTGAAAAAACACAAAGAACCCAGTGAGAGGGGACCAGACTTTCAGAACAGCTTACAGTAAATTCCATGTAAAAATCTTTGCAATGTGATTTAAATACATGAAATTTTACATACAAATGCAGATAGAATAACAGCTTACATTTGTACAGCAAATGTAATCAAAAAAATAATTGATCACCCTGTCAATAGACTATGTGTTTGTAGGTGTCTGAAAGCACACGTCTTTCACCTGCGCTTGCGTGTCAGCATTGTTGTCATAGTAACAGTGGCAGACAGCACAGTAGAGTGTGACGATTAACGGCAGATACTTGGCTGTCATCAGAGGAATGGATAACTCTAAGATGATGCTTGCCCACAGAAGGTACTCCAGTGCCTAAAGAAGATCATAAATGGTGCCATTAAGCCTTACAGAGAGTCAGACAAATTATTTTATGTACATTATAACTCATTATAACACATTTAATTAGATACAGGCACAACGTGTAAAAGCACAGAACCAAAAATTTTCTAGAGACAATTAGGACAGTTTGGAGGAAGCTTTTCTAAAGGTACCTTTGCACTGTGTTTCATTGTCATCAGGTAACGGCAGATGTTATAAATGTGTAGAGCCCCTGGATGGGATAGGACAAAAACAGTACAGGAGGCTAAATTTAAAAAGAAATATATTAAATATGATCTATTTTTAAAATGTCTTACTCAAATTTAATTATGAATTATATATGTTCTCTCTCTTCACACACATCTGACATCTATATTAAGTCAGAAAAAATCAAACACTGTACAAAGATTGTACTGTATACCATTATATATGTGCTTGTAGAGGTGCTCATGTTGCTGAAAAGCCTGCATCATGATTCTAATGAAGTCCAGGATTCGCAGCAGTTTAGCAAGTGCCTCCTGGCTTAGGATGTTGTGCTGTTTCTCCAGCTCAAACATACACAGGGCACAGCCCTGCATTGCACGGATCTGCACAAATATGCACACACAACAGCTTTCATTACATAACAAAACTTCTAGGTAAAAAAACATGACAATCATGACAAGATTTTACACACAGAGGGTACCTTCATGTTCAAGACATCACGATCATTATCCAAACCCTCAGGGAAGAAACAGGCCATGAAGCGATCCACATCTTTGATGTCAGTTATTTTCACTGCACTGAACTGCAGCAGATGGAGATGGTAGCCCTGCCAAAGAGCTGGCTGGTACAACTAAAGACAAAGAGCAGAGGGAAGAAAGATGAAACTTTCAAATGTGCATGTGTGTTCTGAGGAAGTCAATTGCTTTGAATCAGATTTGCAGAAGTAAAACTAAATGGGTGAATTACTGCCTACATATCCCGGTGCCCCAACTCTGCACAGATGTGTACTGGTGTAAGTATATGTAGGCAGTAATTGTCCCAGGAGTAAAACCAAATGGGCTAATTACTGCCTACATATCCTGGTGCCACAACTCTGCACATATGCATTGTAGAGGGAGAGAGGATAGACAAAAAGGGGTGATAAACTGGATTTCTTTTAAACCCCTGTTTATGTTGTTTGGTAATACATGTATGTATATATGTGTGTGTGTGTGTGTGTAGGAAATGTTGGTTGTAGGTCACGTACCTTTATTCCAAAGAAGAATTCTGCAATCTGCAACTGATGCTCCTGGTATAACTTTGAAGGCAGTCGGTGTTTGTACTTTTTCCATATTTCCACAAGGACTTTAATCCTTCAAAATTAAAATGAAAATTATATAAAGACACAACTCCAGGCAGGAAAATATGTTAAGCTTGTTTCACTGTGGATGTGATTCATTCCTACTGAAAATACACCATCCATCCATCCAATACCATTAAAGGTGTTCAGGAGCCTCAGGCTCGTTAACATAAATTGAATTTGCTACTACTAAACATGGAGGCCGTTTCTAATCAAAAACGAACCTTAGCACTTCGTGTTTGTGTTACCAAGCGTGCTAATTAGTGACTAGTTATACACATTTTTTCTGTCGTAACTTAACGTGAATAACTACAAACTAACGTGCGGCTGAGCTGTAGGAAGCTGTGGTGTTGCACAGTTTGTAGCACAGTTACAGAAGCTACCTATGTTAAGTTAACTTCGTTGAGCTAACATTAGCTTGATATTTTAATGTCTCACCCTTTAGCATACGCGCTACTGTCGTCGTTGCTCGAAGAAGAAACTTGTCTCATGAGTGTTTTAAACGAGTTAATATCTCGCTTGAAGGCTAAAATAACAGGGTTTTTTTCATCAAGTTCTCCGTAATATGAAGCCGGTAAGTCCATGTCTATTACCAGTAACGTTACTTTTAAGCGACTGACACGGTTCTGTTAGCCATATGGACCAACAAACTACTCAAAGCGACTAGTCCCCGTTACCATGGTAACGACGCGGAGGCAGGTGATTTTTTTCAACTAAAACTTTATGCGCTACAAAAATGAACAACAATTAACAACTGACAGACTAAACAATAAACAAAGTTGTTAGTCTAATTATAATTATTATGTTTACTGTTTGAGTTCCACATGTGAGCAGGATAAAATACACTTATGGGCCACTAATAAACTCTTGACATAATTCATAATAATAATAATGATAGTAAATGCTGCAGCATCTGCAATACAGTCTAACCATCTCTGTGTTCCTGCATGGTTCATACAGAACATCAATATCTCCAATATTACAAATGTGCTTAAAGTTAATGGTACTCTTTATGATATTGTTGCAAGTAATTCAATTATACCCACAATAGCTCAGACAGAGGGTTAGCATTTAATACAACTGAATAGCTTTGATTTTAAATCAATAAAATACTAAAATAGTGGTGCTAAATTCACTACAGTTTTTATTGCGAAGCCATACTTGCTCACTTTAAAGTTTTGCAGTGACTTTTATTGCTTTGTCATCAAATTCATTCTGGCCTCTCCATGTGGCAGGCCCATTAACCCTACATTTAAACCACACAATTATGTAGCACACCATTTATTCATGATAAAAACTTCAGTACTCTGGACAGTTTTCTGGCTCAGATTGTCTGGCACACTGCCAGGGTTTGGCTGAATGAGAAAAGTGGGACATAATAAAATTGTAGTTGAAGGCGCCATGGTGTAAATGTTTCTATCTTGTATGATTTCCTATCTCTTGGAGGATGAGGCAGAGGTTGAGACATTGGTTGGCACAACTAATTTTTTTAATCATCTGAGCTCATACCAAAATGATACACACAGAGAGTGTTACCTAAAGCTGTCCCGTACAAACTCATCAATTCCTATTCAACCTCACATCCACCCAACACACAAACCTAAAGCTTTTGGCACAGGGAGCACAGCAGGCTAATGCTCTGGCAGCTACTCCTCAAACAAACTCACAAAATCACGCACACAGCAGGCGGGGGCATTTCCTGGGAAATGTGCATGGGGCATCAGCAGTATTCCTAGCCAGTGTCACCTCATGACCGAGAGGACAGGGAGACATAGAGAGAGGGAATGGTGAGAGAGAGCGAGAGAAAGAGACAATCAGTCGCAGTCAGACAGATGAAACAATGAGGGTGATGGAGGGACAAACAGTTGACATCATTGTTCCAGAAAGATCAGCCTTTGGCAAGTGCAAGTGTGCATGGGAGGTTATCGATGGGAGGGGACATGCAGAGGATGTGAACAGACCCAGACCCTATAAATGCAGTGCATAAGAGCACAGCAGCACCCATCTCAAACTGAGTCAACATCGTAGACACCCATTGTTTTTCATCTCATCATGGATATCCCCATCCAGTATCCCTGGTACCGCCGGGCCTTCCCACATCGGCTCTCTGACCTCTCCTTGGCTGAAACACTCACTGATTGGCCACTGATCTGGCCTTTCCCCTGGTCCTTCCCCTGGATTCGCCCTTCGCTTATGCGCTGGTTCATGCCTGAAAATGGACAGAGTGAGGTAAAGTTTAACTGTATTCTCAAAATAATCAAATAGACTTATGTGACATAGTCATAGGCTGTATACACTCTTTTGATACCATCTTGTGTTAAGTGTCTCGCATTGACTCATTTCTCAGTACTGCTTCTAACAGCTGTGTTTCCTCTGTAGATCCGCATAGAAAAGGATCGCTATGTCATTAATCTGGACGTGAAGCATTTCTCCCCTGATGAGCTGTCTGTCAGCATTAGTGATGATTTCATCACAATACACGCTAAGCATGAAGACAGACAGGTCAGAGGAACAGTAGAAATCTGCAGAAATACTAAACAAAGTTGATTTGGTGAGACTTTTGATTAAAGTGACTGATTCTGCTTTCAGGATGACCATGGCTTTGTGTCAAGAGAGTTTCTGAGGAAGTACAGACTTCCTTCAGGAGTGTCAGGGGCCGATGTCACCTCCTGCCTGTCGTTTGACGGTGTGCTGACAATCACTGCACCTCGGTCATCTCCTGGTGTAGAGCGCAGTATTCCTATTTCCTGTGAAGATGGAACAGCCAAACAGAAAATGTAGAGCAGAGTACAACACTCCTGCTGCCTGTTTTAGTACTAACTCCAAGTGCAACCTGTTAATGTTACATTGGCAGATCAGTACATATAAGTTGGGCAATTATGTCTTAAACTGCAAGTGCCTTCTAACAAACCAGTATCAAATTAACCTACTATTATTCTAATGTCTTAGCAAGAGGCTGGTGCTTTTAGGGCACTGTCAAGCCCATGCAAGAGAGACTGTTTGCAGGCATTTTATTGTAATACTGACCTTGCACTTCAGTGAATCCAAAGTTTGACGCACCTATTACTCATTTTAAGTGAGTTGAAAATGAAGATTGGGTATGAGTAAGCTGCCAACAGTGCTGTTATTCTGAGAGAACAGTGTTGGTTTTTGTATGTATGAGGAGAAGGAGGAAGTTCTGTACAGTCAATAGTTTGACAAAGGAAAAGCCAACAAATGACTTGGGACCAGGTGTATAAGGAGGAGGAGGGAAAGAAACGGACGAGGAGAGGAACAGCTTCTTTTCGAACGGGAAGCTGGATCTCTGAGGTGCTAAGGATATAGTACATGAATGTATGTGAGAGTTAGTCCATCTGTATTTGTAGATGCAAGAGTTACAGCCCTGTTATAGCAGCAGCAACCCCTCTGGCATATTAACACAGAAAGCAACAAGTAGAATAAATGTTGAAAGTCAAATTCATATGGCTGTTGTGTGTTTTTTTATTACGCGTGTAGTGTTTATAGTGTAATAACCTTACATGTCAACTTAAAAGACACTGCCTGCATTGTTTAAAAAAAGTCATTTTAATAGCTTATATTACCTTTTTCCACAGAGAAAGAGCAGTCACAAATTTATATATTTTTTTTATTATTATTTCTAATACCTGCAAAATGGAAATGAACAGAATCAGACAGTCTTACAGAAGCACGTGTTCTTTCCCCTTCAAAATCTTGTTTAATAAAACTCATTTTATAATCATTTATTGCCAAGGTGCAGATAATTAGATGCATGTTAGCAATGTGCATGTTTACAGACATAGTTAAAGTTGAGAAAAGAAACTGTTCTTCCTCTTGGACAATTAGTAACAGTAGAAGTCCCATTTCTGTAAAAATAGAAGACAGGTGGAATTAGGAGAAAAGATAACATAAGGATTACATCTGTGTGGATATGTGTGTGTATTCACCGTAGTTTTGACTTCAGTGGTGGCTGGCATGAGAGCATTTGTCTCCTCCACCACACTGCTTGGAAAGTGGCCAAGACGAGCTTCCTGTTCTCCATAATAGGAGTTTTGCACCTGCAAAGAGAGGACGCAGATAACACATAAATGTGTCACATCTCTGTGACCTTTTCTGATGCGTTTAAGGGTTTATGTTTATGGAACCAATATTTATTATCTCATAAATCTGTTATGTTTTCACTCACGCTGCCAAACCAGAAGAGGTTCCCTCTGTCTTTCAGCATTGCATAGACGTAGACAAGTTGTCCCTGTCTTATGGGGATGAACCTACAGTCTCCAGGGTAGTAGTCCTGCAGTGCACGAGCTATCAGGATAGGATCTGAGCAGGAATAAAGAAAAACTTTTGCCATTTCTATGATTTTTCATAGTGAAAAGTAGCTTGTAATCAACAACAGCTGTGTAATATCAGAATGCATTAAAATAAAGTACTTACGGCTGCACTCAGAGTCAGCACACAGTTTCTTGTCAGCAAGTTTAGGCATCTGTCTTCCAGCTTCGGAGGTTGCCAGCAAAAGCAACAGTGAGAGAGCACACCAGAGTTTGCAAGCCATGTCTGTCTGAACACGGATGATGTTATATTGTAAGACCTGCTCAGCTTTTTATGTCCTTTTGAGAGGGAGGTGCTGCCCCCTTTTCCACTCTCCCTACCCCCCTGTTCTCATAAATTAGCACACACAGAGCTCCTTTCAAACCCTTCAAGCAGGTAAACAGGATGGGGGATAAGAAGGCGGAGGAGGGCCAAATTAGACAGGCCCCTGTTTGTGTCCTCAGTTCTTTCCATCTCTCACCCTGCGTCACCCCCCTGCTCAAACTGCAGGGTGCTTGACCTTGTTGCACTGAATTCCTCATAGTTAATCTGTGTTTTTTTCTTCCTTGTTCAGCCACTAGATGTCTGAGCAGCATCTGTTTTATCCCTCTGTTTCTTTCCTCTTCTGCCTTTCATTATCACACTCCTCCCTCTGTTTGCTCTCTTTACCTTTTTAACTCAGGAGCAGGAAGAGGTGGAGCAACTGGCTGTATTTGTATGTTTCCACTGCCAAGGAAACCAGCTGAGCCTCTCTTGCGCAAACAGACATACATACACATACACACTTGCCAAACAGGAAGACTTTACCTGTTTGTTGTGAGTTGACTGGATACTGCCGGGTAAGAAACATTTGATATTTGTTCCTTCAAAAACTGGAATAGAACATGGCTTAATATGGCTTCTAATGATTGAAATGAATTATGATTAAATAGAAAGATGTTATTTAAAGTAGGCTCAAAGGACAGTTTTGTAACAGTGAGATGCATTAACAAGTGACACAGTAGGCAGTGACATCAGTTAGATATGACAGCAGAGGCATCAAAGTCCTCAAAAACCAACTATTGTGACTAAAATATGGACAGTATGGACAGAATTTACAAAGAAATGACTAGAAGTTACTCAGGCTATGTAGTCACTGTGACTTATCAAACCTTAGGCAAAACAACATGTTAATATTTTGTCAAAAAGTACAGAGACTATTTTAAGAGCATTTAAGATTTAACAGTGTTTGTAGGAGGTAAAGCCTTTGGAATTCAGGGAGGGGAGCAGGACAATGATAATAGTGGAGCTGGTATTTCGGTCAGAGTAACAAAAGTACCTGCCATACAAAAGACCTCCTTACAGTCACTGTTGTATTATATTACCAGAAAATAACAAATCTGACATGCACACTAGTGATTCTGTGTTGTTTTTGCCCCCAGGTTTCTCTGTGAAGAAGAAAAGATTTGAATGAATATGTACATCAGGACCATCAACACCAGAAGATAGGCAGAGACATACTCTGGATTATAACACTGAAATACACACTAATCAAATCAGATCATCAAGAAAAAGGATTCCTAAAAAAGAAATATTAAAAATGGAGTAATGCTTTGTGTCTGATTCCCACAATTCATCAGCTGTCAGAAATGTTCACTCCGAGGAAAAACAGCCTTCCCTCACCCAGCCTGGAGGACTCATTTTTTCCTCTTTCTTCATCTGCTTCGGTCTCTGTCTCCTTTGGTCTCACCTCGTCCACGTCCTCCCCTGGTATCATCGACAGTGGTGGAGGGATTGAGACTGACCTGATACTTGCTGCGGAGTTGGGACAAGCTTTACTGGAGAAAAATGAGGAGCTGGCAGCCTCTTTGGGACAGAGGGAGAGGGAGCTGGAGGTAAGGATCTACTTTAAATGTTTGTTGTTTTTTGATTTTGCAACAATACGTATAATACAGTTTGATAAGAAGAAAAGAAATACTAAAAAGCTGATAAGAAAGCCATTTGTATTCCCAATGTCCCAGGCTTTACAGCAGGAGAAGCATGTTCTTCAGAGAAGGCTGGAGATGAATGAACTGACATATGGACAGAGGGAGGCAGAGCTGACTGCTGATTTAGCTGCACTGAGGGCTGAGCTGGAGAAACATCACAGCCAAGGGCGTGACCGGCGGAAAGATGACAGCGAGCAGATGACTCAGTTAGCAAATCACAACCAACGACTTGTGGAGCAGCTAGCAGAGGTTAGTTCACACCGCAAGTGAGCTGTGTCACATCAAAAGGCAGGAACAATGCAGACTAGCAGGTTTAGGGAGTCCTATCTTTGTCACTCGTTGATCAACAATGTTGTCATCTGCCACCTGTCATGTAGGCTGTAACACTGGAGCACTCCTTGAGGACTGAACTTCGTGCCCTCAGAGAAGAGATGGAAGAGTCGTCTTTTAGTCAAAACATCAGCTTCACGCAATTAGAGAACATACAAGCAGAGGTAATAATGGTCGTTTCTTAATGTTCAAGTCATTGCTTTCAAAACAGAAAGCATAACACTGCTCACACATCCCTGATGCCACTGCATGCATTACATACATCTCTTTTCCCTCCCACCTACAGAACAGAGTTTTGCTGGAGCGATTGTCGCACATGGAGGCCCAGCTGAAAGCTTCACAGGAGGACACCCAGAGACTGCGTGTGGAAAGAGACGGCCTGAGAGACAGACTGTCAGAGCTGCAGATAAAACTCAAAGAGAAAGAAGCAGAGGTGAGGATCAAGCTGCTGCAGACGTCAGTTCTAATGATCACTAACAGAAGTCACTAACATGACTAATTTAAAGCTCGTCATCTGCATGTGTGCCTGTCTCTCACTGTGTGTGTGTGTTTGTGTGTATATGTAGATAGAGCAGGAGCAGGGAGCGGTGTTTGAGTTGCGCACTATGAATCGCTCCCTACAGCAAAAAGCTCTGAACCTGGGAGAAGAGAGCATCCTGGACAGTGCACACACACAACCGTTGTCTCTGCTTAGTGAAATTCAACAATCACAGGTACCCAGAGACACACAGCACACACAGAGGAACTGCAAAGACAGGTGCAAAGTGACTTCACAGTCAGAACGTGTATACTAATTATAAACCGTACTCACATTGACACCAATACTAACAGGTTTTCAAAATTAACATGTCTGTATTTAATGTTAAATTAAAGCAGTGTATTCTGACCTCTCTGTTCTTTCTGCCTGTCGTGTTGTTGTGTGTGCGTGTCTTGTGAATCAGGCCAAAGAGGCTCTTCTAGCTCACTCCACAGTGCTGCAAGCAAGAGATGAAGAAATACAAGCACTCAAAGAGGAGGTTTGTTGAACACAACCACACACTTTGAAATTAAAGTATTTTAAATCATTTTTGTTAAAGTTGGTTGTGAAAAAAAATTCACCCTTCACATATAAAAAACATGTTTTTTTTATAATTTGTAGCAGATATGAAAGAAAAATCTGAAATGAAAACAAAAAGTGTTAACGTGTCTTCTTGCATACTTCGCAGCTCCACAATAAAGATGAAGAACTTGAGTCTCTGAGGGAAGAAATCAAACCTTATAGAGATAGTCCTGGAAAGCCAAGCTACAGGTAAAGCTGAACAAGATTTATCTGACATTACATCTATACATGTTGATAAATTTTACTTCCATAATCAGTTCACTAGAGAGTGAACTGTCCACAGTGCGTCAGGAAAAAGAATCACTGACTCAGCAGCTTCTCAACACCATCAAGCACAAGGTGGCGCTGTCTCAAGAGCTAGATGCCTGGCAGGTGAGTCTGTGTGGTACCATATTTAAAAAAAAAAACATTGCTCGGATTACAGTTTTCAGGATTCCCTTTGTTTCTACCTGAACCATTTATCTTCTTACAGGAGGACATGCGGTTGGTGATCAATCAACAAGTGCAGCAAAGACAGGAGGAGAGACCGAAGGAAAACCTCAGAGAAAAAGACGTGTCTGTTGGATTACAAAGAAGCAAGTCTTTGAAAGTAAAAGGAGAAGGAGGGAAGGGATTTTTCTCTTTTTTCAGAGACAAATAACAAAGAGAAGTGGCAGCGATTGGGACGTACAGCGTTTACCTTTGCCACTGTGAGTTGTTTGTTGCATCATGGACAATAATGTGACATCAGCTTCATGAAGTAAAAATGTTTACAAACCTCATATTTAAATATATATTTGTATATACATGTGTACATTGTAACTTTATATTAAAAACTTACTTCTGTATTTTAAATGGAGGATGTTGTTTATGTTTATCACCATCTGAAGTTATCTGATATTTACCTGCTGGTTTGTATTGCATGTAGAGAAAACAACAAGAACTATGACAGAAATAACATCTTTAATAAATTAAGTCAAAAAAAGACAGCCAGGTTCTCCCAGCTCCCTTAAAGCTTATGTTACATGATGAATAGATAATACATTTCATATGTTAAACAGGAATGGAGATGCCCAGACACTGTGTGAGTAGTGCAGTTTCATGTACATACAGTATAGTCATCACCCAGTAGACTAAGTGCATAGGTGCCTATCCCTCAGTTTGAGGTTGGTACATATGGAACAGAACCTTTTACACATTTGCACTCTATTTTTTATATATGCTGGCAAAAAAGGACCAAAACCACCACAGCCATTACTCCTTCATGCATTTTATCCAACCGTTTACTAAAACTCACATTACTGCTTCCCAATTGATTTTTAGATGGATTAATTCTGCAAATCAGCCCACATCTCCAGACATCTCAGAGATGCAATCAGGGGATAATTAATCAACCCTAATGTTGAGTGCTTAGTGTTAGTTGTCACTCTGTTAGTGCTGAGAGCTGCAAATGTTCCTCATGTCTGTCAGCAAAATAATGGTTTTGGAGCCACATGTGCAAATCTCTGTACTCATTGCACTGATTAAAACTAATTACTCCCCGGAAGATAGGAAAAACATGTTTTTTGCCTTCCACATTCCTTTTGAAAATAGTTGGCAAAAAGACTAAGAACACATCATTCTTAATGGGCTGAAACACAAAAAATGCTACTGACTATTCATAATATCTGCATACATTACTTATCTCTTTATGACTACCTACAGTATAAAATGTCTGTTTAGTTTATAGTACAGTACCTTTTTTTAAATTTCCATTGTCCAGAAAGTGATGTGCAGTCTGCTTGTTTTTTTTTGTTTTTCTGGGGAGGGGGGGTTAAACATGTCTCTGTTTATATATTAAGACCCTCAGAATGTTCCTCTACTCTTCCACTGCAGTCACAGTTTGGAGTCACCCAATCAGAAAACATCACCTCAATTTACGAGAGGTAGGTTGCGAGGTGAGATGCATCAGCTTAAAAAAACAGGACGATGCCTCCAAAGAACAAGTCTGCATGTGGATGTCCTGACAGTTGATCACAATCCTGGCAGGGGGTTGTGGAGAATTATCCCACGTTGACCCCTAGGCCCACTTGTAGCTTGTCCCCTCTGTGATTAACAAAGGCACCCATGATTAGGGTGGCAGGGAGCGGGGTCAGGCGCTTCTCCAACACGCCTCCTATTATACACCGACTGTTTATCATACCTGGAAACACACAAGTCACATATTTTGAATGTCTTCTGAATAGTTTTCAACAAGCATGTAGAGCCTCAGTAACAAATGTATTTCTGTCCTGACTGTCTCTAATCTGCTTTCTATTGTAGATTTCTGACTTTAATTCTGTGAGAGAAAAAAAATAATCTGTAATGAACTTTCTACAGTGACTGTAATCCTCTCCTCTAAGCATGACAATAAACTGAAAGTTGCAGTTTACCACGAAACACCATGTTGGCTTCAGGGAGCTCCATTTGGTACCCAAACGAGGTTGTGGTCTCCTGTGTTCTTGTGCTGGCCTCAAATTCCACCCCAACTTGGATCTGTCAAACACAGAAAAATACACATTTGCTGTATAAACCTGAGGTAAACTGTGTGTTTACACAATATAATAGTATTAACAGTACCTGTTTGTTGGCTCTGTGATAGTAGCTAGCATGAGCACCTCCCTTTCCAGCATTAAGTGTTGCCACCCAGTTTGGTCCTGCATGCACAGCAGAAAACAGGAAAATATCTTAATAAATCAAACAAATCAGGTTTTTAAGAAAACCAAAGTCTTACTTGAGTACTGTCCAGCCAATGTGAGAATTCCCCCTTCTTCTGATCTTCCCCGATGGTAGACCAGTTCCCCCCCTAACACCAGACCAGAAGACACGCTCTGCAGGAAGTGTGCCACAAGGATAACTGTTCAGGAAAAACATGCAGATACATGACATTAGCTGACCACTAACTATACATATTGTATTCAATGAAGTTTTAAAAAGATTTGATCATAATTAATCACAAGGAACATTATTTTTAAAAAATGTTGGCTGGTTTAGAAACTAATTTTTTAACCGATCTTTTCTCACCTGACTCCCTGAGGATGTCTGGATTGGCTACCGTCATAGCAGCAGTGAAATCATTTCCTCTGTACTCAGCTTCAAACTGCCATGTTACAAACTGGGACTGCTGAGTCTAAAACACAGTCAATGACTTGCCACAATGCTGCATGATTGCAAATAAAGAAAAAGTGCATTTTAGTGAACAGAGACAGACAGTAGGACCTTACCTGGAACACGGTTCTGGCTCGTACACGCTCAGTAAGATGAAGCAGAGCATGAGCATTCAAACTACCTGAAGAGTCCATTTCACCTATCAGTGCTGGGGCATCCTAAAATATAAATGAGGGAACAGTATGTACAAGTTTAATATACAGATAAAAGCTTTAAAGATGTAGCTTTGCTAATATGTTATGTGTAAACTTGTGCTTGACCTTGTCTTTGCTGCAATCATCAGACTGTAGATGCTCAACATGAAATCGATAGTATGAAGGGCTTACAGCACTGAGGTGGAGCATATGACTGACCTGGAGGCAAATATAGACCGAACATTGCTCATCTTTAAACGCAACAAATTGTTTGCACATGAATTAAAGTTGGTGGAACCGTCACCTTAAAGAAGCTGCTCAGAGTTTTATTAACAATCATCTTGACACCCTCAATCTGTTGAGGAAACACATCTGAGGTAGGGAGAGAAAGAGATCAGAAAAATTAAGTACCTACACTTTTATTGTATCAGCAAACATAATAACAAATAAAATCTGAGTTTAACACCAAAATGCAATATAATTTCTTTATCACAACATATCCTTTTTGTGCCAATAAACCTGAGAAAAACAGCTGCAGTGCTGTTTTATATCACACATACAAAGCCAATGTTTGTGCTGCTTTCTCAAGAGCAAGCACCTCTTGAACACACTCTACAGCTCTTGCGTCACAGCCAAAAGTACCTTTGCAGCTCCTGTGGAGAGAGTGAAAGCTGCCAGGGTTGGGTAGTCGGCCATCTCTCCTTTCCCAGCGTGGTGGACTGTCCCAGTGAGCAGGATGTGCGTCCCAGCGTGAGGGGGGTGGGTCCGTGGAGAAAGGCCAGTTCTGATGGCCCGGCCTGGAAGACAAAGCCAGAACACTGCCCATGTGGGGGCAACACTTCCTACAAGACACAAAGGGGGAGACATTTAAATTGATTATTCACCTTACCTGCAACATGCCCCTGCACTGTCTCATGCGAGACAACGTGAGCGAGGAGAGCAAAACATAAACCTCCCTTGAAATACAGTTAAAAGATGGAGAAACACCTCTTTTTGGTCAGCTGTACCTTTATAACACTTATTATCACAGAATGACATCAAAATGCCAATGAAATTAAAACAGTTAAAATTAAAACTGCCAGCTGCTTGGATTGATTTAAGGATTTTGCAATAATGATTATTACTACGTGCATCATGCAAGGTTATCTGTTGTTTTCATGTGCAGGTGCAGCAGCTCCGTTAGCTAGCATGACCTTAGCATCATCATATGTGGGGTATTAGTGTAACTACCTACTTTCGATGTAATCAGAGACCTTAAAATCCCGAGCGGAAATGAGATTAGCACATGAGGAAAACTGTCAGGAATATTTTTATTATGTATTAAACTTCATATACGAAGGTAACTGTTACTGGGATCAACTGATGCTGCAAATAGCTCCCTCCTCCAGATGTGATTAGCCGCCCTGTAAATGTGTCCCACTAAAAACATGACGGTAATTCTCTGTTCTGGAAAATAACTTTTTGACGTGTGCGTTTATAGACATGTAACATAATATACATAATTGTAATATTATAATAATAATAAAGTTCCACCAGCCTATGGTGCTATTTAAAAACGGATGTTTTGTATTTGATGCAGTGAGCGATTAGGGATGTTCTCCAGCTTTTGTTTCTAGTCGGACAACTGTATCTGCGACACCGCGTCCAACGCAAGCTGCTACAGGTGATATTCGGCTTTCAAGTACTGCAGCGCCGGGAGGCAGGGCAAGGTCATCTGTTTTTCTACAGAAGAGGAAAAACAATAATTTCCTCATTAAGCTGAACCACAAAACGTGGTGGTTGCGAGCTAAAATATGCTACCGATACGATCATATTAGACCGAGAAATATATTGACGGTGGCCGTCGTCGCTTTGACATACGACTCGTCCTTTCGCACTTAAATTAAAAGCAAGTGGCAGATTTTGTTGCGACTTTTTTAGGAATTTTAGTTAGTTTGTTTTAATTCTGTGACCTCCGTATCCGCTTGTGTTGGATATGTCTACTTCACGGTCCATATTGCTGGTGGGAGAAGGCAACTTCTCCTTTTCTGCCTCTGCCTGTCAGTTGTATTCAGAATCAGGGACCAGCATAACGGCCACTTGCCTGCAGCATCAGGAGGAGGCACTGCGGCATGAAGGTGCAGCCAGCAACATCCAGATCATCAAGGACGCAGGTACGAGTCTGTAGGTGCTGTAATAATTATGCTAAATTTGATAGGGGTTAATTTATTGTTTATTTCTCGCCTTATCTTAAAATTAGGTGGAACTGTTCTTTTTGACGTGGACTGCACCAAGCTTGGGGAATGTGCCGCTCTGCAAGGCCGTGTGTTTGACCGCGTGGTGTTTAATTTCCCTCACTGTGGCAGAAAGAGTGGCGTGAAAAAGAACAGAGAACTTCTAAAAAACTTCTTCCACAGGTAAAACCATCATGTGACACAACATACCTTAAAGCTGCATGCATATTTGTCAATAGCGAATAAAATAACATTTCTATTTCATACAAATATTGAGTAAATGGGTTATTGATACATTGTTGTCAGCCATGACATCATCACCACCGTCAGAATAAACAAAGCTGTAACGGGAAAACATAGCCCATCATTTATAAATGTTGGCTGTAGCTAATTCAGCTTTGGGGAAGGAAAACATTTGCATTTTTCCAGTGTGTTAGTTTTGTTTCTGGGTGGACGTTGTGGTCATCTTCCAGACTCTCTCTGTGATGAATTAAATTACTGAAACACAGTTGAAGTTAATAATTTTTACCTTATCAGTCAGCCCTTCATTGTATTTCTGATTGCTGCGTTAATGCTATATTGTCATGGAGAATTATCAACATATTTTTTGCCTGCATTCTGTTTTTCCAGTTGTGTACATGTATTGGCTGAAGATGGGGAAGTTCACATTGCCCTGTGCAACGGACAGGGTGGGACACCAGCAGACCAGCCAAAGCGAGAGTGGCACAACAGCTGGCAGGTGGTTTCCATGGCAGCAGAAGCCCAGTTTATCCTTAGTGCTGTGCACCCTTTCGAAAGTGAGAAACACCAGAACTACAAGTGCACTGGATACAGGTAAGGATTAAAGGTGTGTGTGTCTGTGTCTGTGTGTGTGTGTGTGTGTGCGTGCGCGTACTGGCTTTGTCTAACAATGATATTGCTTTTATACAGAAGCCAGGATAAGGGCTTCCATGTGCAGAAAGCTTTGCTCCACATATTTACTCGCAGCCTCCCCTATACCGCCAGTCAGGTACTTCATGTGGAGGAGGATGTTGAAGGGAAGAAGGTCCAGTACAACATGCCAGCTGAGCTCAGCGATTACTCATTCAGGTACAGTAACACGCTGATATTATTTGAACAATAAGTGTAAAGAAAAGTGTGTTCACTGTCTTTTCTTTTCCCTCAGAGGATTACTCAGCTCAGATTCTGTCCACCCTGTTAAATTGGTGCAAGATTTTCTCCTCGAGGGACTGGCGGAGAAGTGGTTGGTCTCCATGACGACAGAGACCATCCCCTACCTCCTCACAGCCAAACAGCTGCAGAACTGCTGCTGTAACGTTGACACTGCACACTGCTACTGGATCCACGTGCTTCAGAAAGACCTCACTTTTGACTCTCATACTACAGATAAAGAAAAAGATCAGGGAGACCCAAAAGAAACCCTGTCGGACACATGTGTTGCCTCATCTATAGGGGAAAAGGTGAGAAGCACAGGAGCAGAAAAATTACGATCTGCATGCTCTCTTGATGATGATCCTGAAGAGGAATGCAGTTTATATGTGCTGCGTCCATCCCTGCTCCCTCAGATGGAAGAACTTCTAAATAAACCAGAGGGGGGAAATCACACTGATGGAAATAATAGAAGAAAAAAAGGGAATGAGACAGAGGAGGCGTCTGAGGACTGTAATGGCATGAAGAGTTTATTTGGCATTAGTAATGTGGTGTTTAGAAACATGTCCATCAGCCATTGGGCTCCGCCTGCCTTTCATGAGCTACTCCTCGGTGGTGATGTCCCTTCAGAAAAGGAGCCAGTTAAATTGCTTGGACATAAGCTGACAACTCTACTGGCTCCTTATGGGATCTCCATTATAACAGACCAGGAAGGTCTGCGTCTGATGGCTCAGCCAATGGGTTTCATTGGTAAGGTGTTTTCAGACAAAGCAAGTAACAATGATAGTCATGTCCGTGTCATGGCATCCTTAAATTTGGACCTCCTCGCCGTGCGCCTGTTTTCACTCCCTGACTGGCGGCTGCTATGGTCCCATGACCCACGTTTCCTAAAACAGTTTTCACTTCGTCCTTCCCCAGGGACTCAGTTTCACCCATTTTCTCTGTTTCCTGAACACTTCAGCTTTGATATCAGCTTCTGGACAGGCCCAACATGGGAGGAGAAGAAGTTCCACGCCATAGTCAGACAGGCCGGTCATGGAACGGTTGAGCATGTTAAACTCATGGATACATTCTCACATCCTGATCTGAGCCAGACTAGTTACTGCTACAGACTTATCTACCACTCAAACACACATGCTCTCTCACACACACAAGTCCTCCAGTTTCACAAGCACTTGGAGTCTTTACTTTCCACTCAGTTGCAAGTCACCATCAGGTAGTAGGCACTTAAATTAGGAACTTGAGCCAGAAATTGTATTGACCTCTTTATTTGTTTTTCAGAGACAATAACTCTCTTTGTGGCTGCTAAGAACATTATAAGCATTTACTCTCTGACATTGATGTATTGCTCACTATAGTGTGTCTTTGAGATGTGGAATTCTGTGTATCTGTTTGTTTTAATGCTAAAATAAACCTGTTATTTAATTTGGGTAAATTTGTGGCCCATCAAGAATCTACTTATTAGAAAATAATAAACATCCTGCATAGTGTTACACTAGATAAGTTATGCAATCTTGGCTGGTTAATGTGCAGCCCTCAGCATCCTCTGATGCCAGTGTATGAGAAATCACAAGTGCTGTAGCAGGAGTAGTCTAAAACACCCAAGTCGGTCAGTTCTTCTCTTAATCCTGTTCTGTACAGCTTCCTAAATGAAACTAGTTTTTGGGATAAAAACACACTATATATATTTAAGTGATCTTTTCATAGGAGGGTATGGAGAATAATTTAGTCTACAATTGTCTACAATTTTTTACAAAAATTTCTTCTTTCACAGACAATTAAGCTTCTCTGATCTGAGGGCATCTAAAGTTTAAAATAAAACACACCCAAAAATAGAAATAGAAAAATAAGACAGAGAAATAAAATAAAATGTATATTTAAAAAAAGGAAGGTTGTCTGGAAGTTGTCTCCAAACAGCCTTTTTTTGCTTGATAACTGGTCCTGTACTGTTGCCGAGCTGTGCTGAGGAGTGTCAATAACCGAACGTTGGCGAAAATGAACGAAGCGCGACTCGGGGCCAGGATCGGTAAATATGGCGGCCAAGGCGCTTCGGCAGCGAACCAGGCGAGGCAGCAGACAAGATGCAAACAACGTGAACATATCTGCTGAAGCACGGGCACCAAAAGAGGAGAAAGTCAGCGACGACAGTAAAATCACAGAGACACGGCAAGAGTAAGTGTGAGCAGAGAGGAGAGACCGTAGAGTCGCTGGTGCTGTGAGCTCCATCCCCGGTGGGTCTGACAGCCAGTGCAGGGGAAGCTAGCTAACTAGCTACTTTGAGACGTTAAAGCAAGTTTGACACGATAGCAACATTTGGTGCCGTCCACGGACTGTTAGCCCAGGGTGTATTCACATCAATTACATCTACGCTGGGTATTCCTTTGTATTTCCGGTTAAGTGACAACTTGCATTGTTTGTGTTTTAGCAGTGCGACGTCACGCATTTGAGTTACCTGTCCAGCTTCATTCATTCTCCCCCCAGCTGTTCATCAGATTTATGATCGCTGAATTCAGAGGGTCAGCCCAGGCTCAGCTCCGAGATGATGGTTTATATTTAATGACTGACTGGTGTTAGTGAAAGGTCCCTGAAGCTTCTTGATATATTTTGACAGTTTGTAAGGTGACGTGTCAATAATGTAACGTAGCGTGAGGATCATTGCTGAGCTGCAGCTGAAGTGACTAATCTGTCTAATCTGGTGATGGGTGTGAACAAAGGAAACTCTGCCAGACATAAAGAGGTTTGTTTGTTTGTTTTGTACAGATATCTCCAGTAGACTATGAACAGTCACACAACCATCCACATTATTACGACACCTTTTTCAAACAGTAACAGTAATCCGATATAGTTCATGTGTTTTAGAGACTGTATTTCAGTCTTCACACTAAAGGAGATCTCGTCTTTTCTCCGTGGAGACCTGTTTTTTTTTCACAAAATTACTTTGTGTTCCAGCTTGCTTTATTTTTGTAGTTAATGGCACATTAAAAAGTTTATTAAAAATTTAATTTAATTAAAAATTAAAAGGTCCAGTCTGAAATGACAGCCACAAATGGGATTTTTAATTACGGTAATGGTTTATAGACAGCAGGGACACTACAGTATTGAAAGCCTGTAATATGTTAAAACACACTGATGACCACCACTTATTGTGCAAGTGGTTAATTAGACTGTTTTAATGTCTGGTTCACTGTCTGTCAAACTGATGTGCCTTAGGGCTACAATGACATTTATTATAAAAAGGACCCAGCATGTTGGTGCTTTTTACTATTTTTTAATTGATATAAGAAATAAATGTATGTGAATATATGTTAAGATTTAGCAATTGTGCATGCTTTTTCTATAGGTCCATAAGTCGTGGAGGGCAGGTTTGGGCTCCAGAAGGATCAACTGCATTCAAGTGTCTGCTGTCAGCACGTTTCTGTGCAGCTTTGCTGAGCAACATCTCAGACTGTGATGAGACATTCAACTACTGGGAGCCTGTGAGTTAAAAAAATGTTATATCGTGGTACTGTGTCAGTATTACGTTGCAAAACCTTTGTGTTGTTCCAGCAAGTTATTTTTTTTTGTCTTTGACTTTTAATTGTGTTTTGACAGATGCACTACCTGCTCTATGGCACAGGAATGCAAACATGGGAATATTCTCCACTGTATGCCATCAGGTCCTATGCTTACTTATGGTTACATGCTCTTCCAGCTTGTTTGCATGCCCACGTTCTACAGACAAACAAGGTGACAGTGTTACAGGGTCTCATATATTATATGTATATTACTGAACTGTGTGCAGTAGTTACAGGCTTGTGTTATGTGTTCCAGGTGTTGGTGTTCTACTTTGTACGGTGTGTCTTAGCATTCTCCTGCTGTGTCTGTGAACTTTATTTCTACAAGTGAGTTTGCTCCCCTCTTACATGCAACTGTGCACCTTAGCTTACTGCCAAATCTTGCTCTGATTGTCATCTATCTACATTTATGCAGATATACAAGATAACCATTTGGGTTTGTGTCTAACACAGGGCAGTGTGTAAGAAGTTTGGTTTGCACGTAGGCCGTCTGATGCTGGCATTTCTTGTCCTGAGCACAGGAATGTTTTGCTCGTCTGCAGGTTGGTCGGATTCTATTGAACATACGTACTAGTTTAACAATTTAAATCCCTGTCTGCTTTTTTAGTCCTTTGTTTTCATAAAGCTTAGATGATTCCTGTTCTGAAGTGTTGTTTAGTTTTTGTGATTCATCCTTCTCTTGTCTTCTCAGCATTCCTACCTTCCTCTTTCTGTATGTATACGACGCTGGTTGCCATGACGGGTTGGTTTCAGGACTCAACACCGCTTGCCATTTTGGGTGTAGCTGCTGGTGCCATTGTTGGATGGCCCTTCTCTGCTTTGATTGGGTATGGCAGCAGCAAAACATCCCTGTATAGTGTAGTATACTAAATGTGCTTCTTCATCTCTCAACCCTAGTGTCAACCTTGTGATGTGAGTTTGTGCACAAAACCAAGCAAATAGGCAGGTCTATGCTTGGTTAGCTTAGCTCTTATCTCAAAGGCAGCCCTGATGTCACATCATATTCCGTCAGATGATAGTTTACTTTTAGTCACACATATATATTGACATTGTTTGTGTAAGGACTCTCAGTGCCAGCAGGGGGTGACAAAAGTTCTGTGCACTGCACCCTTCAAGCCTACTTGTTGGTCACAATGTCTTCATTTTAACACATCCATTTTCTCTGCAGGGCTCCCATTGCTTTTGACCTGCTGGTAATAAAGAGGCAGTGGAAAAGTTTTATCACCTGGGCAGCTGTTGCTCTGCTTCTTCTGCTGGTGAGCATATTTTTAGTAAATGCATGTAAATATGTAAATCAAAGTAAACAATATAATTTAAATTATGGAAAGTCTGAAGATTTGCATTTTTAATGTGACAGCTGCAGTGTATGCAGTCAATCATTAATGTAGGAATATAGCAGGACTTTGTATTCTGTTTGTTCAGCTGCCAAACAAAAAAAGTACATGTTTACAAGAGCTTGGTCCTTTCACTTTCCTGTGTTTATTTTGTCTGTATTTTCCCAGGTACCCTTGGTGGCAGTCGACTCTTTCTTTTATGGCAAACTGGTCATCGCTCCACTCAACATTTTGCTGTACAACGTTTTTACACCGCATGGACCTGATTTGTATGGTAATTCACAGAAATTCATTTCATAGGACATTCCAGCAGTGTCTCAGCTCATCTCAAAGTGTGCTAATATGTGTCATTTCCCAATATAGATATACTGTTCAGTGTTAGGTTATAATACATCATTATAATACACAATATTCTTTGTCTGTGTTTTCCTTTTAAGTGTTTCTTTTTAAACAACACAGCTCTGTTTTGTTGTGACAGCCTAAAAATGACCTTTTTTTGGTGATTATCTTTTAGGTACAGAGCCATGGCATTTCTATTTCGTAAATGGGCTGTTGAACTTCAACCTGGTGTTTGTTTTGGCGCTGTTTTCACTGCCACTTACCGCTCTCATGGAGACTCTGTTACACCGGTTCAATGGTGAGGACTGTGTGTGTGTGTTTTCTAGTCTGGACTGCTGATGTGATGTCAACAAACTGAGTTGAACAACAACTTTAAAATATGGTATATGCAAAGAGTTGATTTACATTGTATTCACAGTATGATCAATAATACCTGTAATCTGCCACACTTTTGAGCAAACAGATATTTTTTATTATCAGCATCTACATGGAATTGAATTACATGTTATTCTTTAGTTTCTACTTGATCTGAATGCAATGTTGTGTAAGAGCTCAAAGTAAAACAGTGAACCAATTTTAGCGTCCATGTGGTTTTCACATTCTAACTTCAAATGCCATAATGACTTATCAAATCAATGACCTTACACTTACCCAGTTATTGTTTTTTTAGCATCACATGATTTCATGTGCTTGTACATTTGTGTTTTCTGCAGTGCAGAACCTGGGTCGTCCATACTGGCTGACTCTGTCTCCCATGTATCTGTGGATGTTGGTTTTCTTCACCAGACCTCATAAAGAAGAACGATTTCTCTTTCCCATCTACCCTCTCATTTGCCTCAGTGGAGCAGTGGCCCTGTCATCTTTGCAGGTGAGGGTAGTTATTTTACAATTTTGACTTTCATAGATAAAAAAAACAACAGCCTGATTCAGTTGTTTTAATTTGTGTTAGCTGTCTTTGGCTCAATAATTTAATTTTATTCCCCACAGAAATGCTACCACTTTCTGTTCCAGCGGTACAGACTGGAACATTACACTGTGTCCTCTAACTGGTTGGCTCTAAGTGCAGTTGCAGTCTTCACAGTGTTGTCACTGTCTCGCTCTGTTGCCCTCTTCAGAGGTGTGTGTACACACAGACAATATTCAGCGCCAGGATTAAAAAACAGTTTGAACAAGTTTGAGACTAAATTAGATTTTTTTTAACCCTGTCTACAGGCTACCATGCTCCTCTAGACCTGTACCCAGAGTTTCACCGCATCGCCAAGGATCCAACTCTACACTCAGTCCCTGAAGGCAGACCTGTCAGTGTCTGTGTTGGCAAAGAGTGGTACCGCTTCCCCAGCAGCTTCCTTCTACCACACAAGTCAGTCACACAGGATTTTAGTGTTTAATAAAGTATGGAAAGTACATTATGTTCAGCCTGTTTTCTTAATCTCCAGCTGGCAGCTGCACTTCATTCAGTCAGAGTTTAGGGGACAGCTGCCTCAGCCATACGCCTCTGGTCCTCTGGCCACACAGATCATCCCAGCTAATATGAATGACCAGAACCTGGAGGAGCCGTCCAGATATGTAAGCCACTTAGGAACATGCATGTTTGACAAGCAGAGATTATTTGAGTGAATGTGTCTCTTTCTTGTAGGTGGATATAAAGCAGTGCCACTTCTTAGTGGACCTAGACACAGACGATGAGACACCGCTTGAGCCGCGTTATTCTGCCAACAAAGAGGAGTGGAACATAATTGCTTATAAGCCATTCCTTCAGGCATCAAGGTATTTGTTCATCCATCCATCTTCTGAGCCCGCTTTGTCCTGTAGTACAGGGTCACAGGGGTATTTATACATAAGAGTTTGTATTTGGTGAAAATATACAGCTCTATTTCTTTAACATATAGCTTTTTAATAAAGCATTTTTTCTCAGGTCATCCTCCCTCTTCAGAGCGCTCTACATCCCATTTTTATCAGACCATCACACCTCCTACAGGCGCTACGTCATCTTGAAACCACGACGGCAAAAGCAGCCTCGTAAGCGGACCCATGGCGGATAAAAGATAGAAATCAATCACTTTCCTTCAAAACAGCTGGTGTTTGTGTGTCTGTATGCATGTGAGTCCGAAGAATAGTGTCTCTCGAAAACGTTTAAGAATATCAGACCCTTTAAAGACATTAAGTCTGCTTTTGGGCTTGAGTGTGTGAGTGTGAAAGTGGAATGACGATGTTGTGCATTCAGGCGTGCTTGGCAGGTAACAGCTGGACGTTTTACCCAATGTTTGCGTGTGTGTGGAGATGAATGTCTTACAGGGGATGCACACTACAAGGTTTTACAAGGCAAGTGCTTCTTTTTCATACCACACTTGAAAATGTGGTCTGAAAGGAAGACTTTCTCTGAATGATTATTCTCAGAAATCCCACAGTATTTGCTTGTCTGCACTCGAAACAATACCTTGTTGTGTGCTCTGTAAAGTATGAATGGTGGAGATGAATGAAAGAGAGAAAGTGTGTTGTTTATTTAACTTGGAATGTTAATAAAAACATGAACTGTGATTACAAACCTGTTTTTTTTATATTCATATATATATAAGGATGACCCTTTGAGGTTAAAGTCATCATTTTATTTGAGGATTTTCTTGTGTAACAAACATACAAACTGCTCTCACAAGAGAGATGTCAATACATTGTACATTCTGATAATAATATTATAATAATTGATCATTTTCATGCCATTTTCTGTGGTCAGGCTGCAGGCACTGAAGCTGAATCCACTGTGGGAGCCACCTTTTCACTTGATAACGTAATAGGAGACAGAGTCCATTAAATGTAACAGGATCTGGACCCAGTTCAAGGCCATGTCAAACACAGTCCATACAAATAACCAGCCATTGCCCTCTCAAGCAGGTTTTCTGTGTTTGCCTGGGGCAGCTTTACCTATATCAGATGAAAACACTTTTAATTTTCAGGATCAGCAAACTTGAAGCTTTGAGACATCAACATTTATCCTATCAAGCAAGGGCAGCATGACAAGGCCATGCAAACAGGCTGCTACAATACACACTTTAATTTGGAAAATTTGATGTCATTTCTAAATTTAAATGTGGCTGAAAAGACCTACCTCATAATGCTTCTATAGTACCAATGGACAAACAATGGACTGGTTATAAAAAAGGATCAAGATTGATGGAAAACAATATCTTATCATTCCATGCATTTTCTTTGTTGTTACAACTCAGGTACTACATTACCCACAACTCAACTATTGTGGGTAAAATAGCTTGAGCCATGGACCTCATGAGGAAAGGAGGAGCAGGGTACAGAGGTTCTTTCTTTTTGTCATCTCACCTTGTAGTTTCAAACAGCAGCAGACCCAAGTGACATCATTTGAGGTATTTAACCCACCTGGACCTATGTTTGGATTTAACTTTAATTATTTTTTTTTAGATTTCTGCATCCATGTTTGATGTCTGGTTTGCAATACAAACCTTGTTAACTCTTTGGGTAGGCACTTTAAGATTTACTTGCCAGGTTGTAGGACCACCAGTCTATCAGTATCTGTAATGAGGTGATTTTTAACCAGTCATATTGCTACTAGCTGCTTGGAACACATTCATACCTAAAACACCCTTAAAACAGCAGCAGGCAGTAGGTAGATTCTCATGTGATTGTGTGAATGCAAGCACCAAAAACCAAATCTGATTACCAGCAATGAATCTTGGTGAAAGCAAATATCATACTGATTATGTAATGTTACCCAATCAAACTGCAAAGACTTAGGAAACTGTTGCTTTTTTGTTATTGTTTAGGTAAGCCAAACCTTCCTTTTCAGTTCATGTTTCTAAACAAAATTTTGTTATGTTACTAACAACATTGATTCCGAAATGTACATACGATTACAACCTACATGCTCAGTTTTTAGCCATTCTCACCACCTTGATCACAGTCACACATACAAACTGTTGCACACACTGTTCAGTAGTTGGCTCTGTTGATCCAGTCTTGCTCATTGAAGTATCCCCGCCCACCATCGAGGTTCAGGCCATTTCTGTAGCAGTCCAGATTTGCTTGGTAGGATTTTCGGTTTGTGTAGGTCCCAAGGCTGGTTTGATAAGTGTCTCCTTTGCTGTTGGAGGTGTATGTCTGATAGAGGTCGACTTTTCCAGTGTGGCCTCCGAGCCTCAGTTTGGAACCATAGAGGTCACTCTCTGCTCTGACACTGCTGTTGTACAGTCCGTGGTCTGTCCCGTACACACTGGTGCCATAGTGCTCACTCTTTGTTGTACGACGACCTAAACTTCTGTCATAAAACTCCCTGTGGGTCCCAGTACGACCCAGACTGCTGTCGTTCAAGTCCCTCTTTCCTGAGCGGCCCAAACTTGTGTCGTAGAAGTCACGGGTGGCGCGGCGGCCAAGGCTGAGGTCATTGAGGTCAAAATTAAGGAAGCAGCTCTCTGTGCTTGCAAGTGTCACAAAGCCGCTCTCTGTGTCCCGACCTCCTAGGTTGTCATAGTCGCCTGTTGGTGTATCAGGGGAGGAGCATAAAAAGGAAGTGTTTTTGATGTGTGGGCGAGCTGAAACCAGATCATCGTCCTTCTGGGAGCGAATGACGTCATAGACATCAGTCTGAGCTGGGCTGGGACAAAGACCCGGGTCCGTCTGGCATACTTCTGATTTGTGCTGTTTTCTCCTTCTGGTTACACACAAAGAATCATAAACAACAAAAACACACAAGAGGCAATAACAGAGGATCAAAGGTACATTATGCTGTCACAATCGATCTCCAAAATGTAGCAGCTCACACTAGGGTAATCTAAATCGATAAATATAATAGTTTCTGCAAAATGTACTTTTTTTAATTTTAATTCACTCCTGCCGGAATAAGGCTTGAGTGCCCAACAGTTTTTTTAGGCTTTTTAAGTAATTACACATTTTTAGCCAAAGAGCTCCTTCTCAGTGAGTGCCTGCATGTAACTACAGATTGTTCTTAACCTCATTTGAATGTGTTGCTTCTCTGTAGCTCATAGATAGTGTTAAACATGCCTTTCTTTTGGGTCCTCACCGTTTAGCGACGAGCATTTTGAAGCAGCAAACTCCTGTCACTGTCAGCAGCAGCAATATGAGGGGGATGGTGGGTATGATGATGTAAACTAAATTTACAGCTAAAAGACAGACAACAGAAAAGCAGATTTAGTGTGTGTATGTGTAGTGAGTGTGTATTCCTCACACATTTACAAGCATCACCTGTGCTTCTGCCCTGGTTGTGAATACTTGGATTCCACGGGAGCACAGAAGAAGGTAAGATATCTGTAATAAAAGAACATTTACTCAAACAGGATGCTGGACATATGAACGACTTTACGTTAAGAGTATGTGATTAATAAAATTTTCTGCTACTACTCCACCACATTTCAGAAGGAAATGGTGCACCACACATTTCAGACTTATTTTCGTTTTTTTAAGACTTTGCACAAGGGAAAAAACATATTCCGTTGTTTTTTCTCTTAGATAAATATATAAACTGTATGAAACCAGGTTCATACTGACACAGTGAACATTCACTATTACTAATTTGTCAAGTACAGTTTCCTGCTACTCCCTCTGCACTACATTGCTGTATTTGCAAAATGATTTGGTCATCCATGTTGCTCAGACTGTCTATTTGTTGCACTCTTAAAGTATCTAAAGCGTCACTGTGTGGACGTTATTGTACCTGTTTGAGTGTAGTTCGGAGCAGGAGATGGTTGCAGTGGTTTCTCTGAGGAGACAAGAATTCGGTCAGTCAACAATGCTTCAAGAGCTTTCAGAGTAAGAGGATGTTAGTGTTGGTAGTAGCTACCTGCAGTGTATTTACAGATGAAGTTGTTCTTGGTTTCACAGTTGTCGTCGTTCCACTGGAACATGTAGAGCCCACCCAGGCCTGGAGGAGCAGATGGCTGGTGATACATCACCACACACACCTCATAGCCGCATGATGGCTCATCCCAGTGCCAGTTTCTACAACACACACACACACACGTTTTTATTAAAGCAGATTTATGATGTTTTCTTAGAAGAAAAACTTTACATAAAATATACATCTGTGGTGCTTGTGGATGGGCAGAACCCGTGTTCCCACCTAAATGTGGACTTGCTGCCGTCCAGCCAGTAGTATTGTGAAGAGCAGTCAGAGTTGTTGTCCTCTTCTCCATGGTTACGGCGGAGACCTATCCAGAAGTCTCCATCAGTTGGGCGTAGATCTGTGATGAGCTGCTCTATGATCTTCTGCTCGGACGCAGATTCCACACTCAGAAGCTCCCCTCCATCACGTCTGCAGGCGATCTCTGCCTCCACAAAGTTCAACCTCCGACGGAGCTCAGAGAAATAAGCCAGCTTGTAACACGGCTTTCCTTTTCCAGCCCTGCACACACGTTGGCCTACAAACATACACACACTCACCTCAGACAAGTTGTCTTTACATCACCTTAAATTATGAAGGTTTGTACCCACAAAAATAATTTTTTGTTAAACAGAGTTTTGGAAGAGTGTTTCTTACCTCTGGCTTCAAATATATCTGCTTCAGAGGCCAAACGTCCAGCATAAGATCAGGTCATCAGGTCATGAGGAAACCAGAGTATTAGATCCACAAGTGAATCAAGACTTTACATCTCTGTGTGGTGTTTTTCTGTGTGAACTTACCTGTAATTAGGCTTGTGGCTGCAGATGAACCAAACCAGACAAACAGAAGCTGACAGAAAAGTGTCAGCAGGTCCATCGTTGTCTGTGTTTCCACCTGCTTAGCACCCAATCTTGTATTTGAGTTGAATCATTTTCATTTTCACCAGAAGAATTCCACCTGAATCACTCGGTTGCAACTTCAGGGATTTAAAAACAAATGTAAAAAAATGGTTGAAAAGTACAAAAGAGAGGTGAGTCTCCTGTTCTGTCTGCTGGAAGAGAGAGAATGTGAGACAGAGGGAGGAGCAGAGAGAGGAGAGAGGGCTCTGTGCGTGTTTGGGAGGGGGCTGCAATCTGTTAAGAGCAGTCTTAATGATTGGGAGAAGAAGCTGCATCGATCGCAGGACATCTAATCATGCAAGTGCTTCTCATCGTAAACGCTGACAAGAGGCAGATTTCACTCCTACCTTTATTACTTAAGCTTTGGGTATTATCATTACAAAAGTGTTACATGAAAATGATATCCTCTAATTCAATCAAAGATATTTTAAAAATATTTCCTTCAGGTCCTTCTTGCAGTGTTTCATTACAAAGAAACCAGAACAAAGCAGGCGTGTTCAAGCAGAGGGGGCGCTGTACCGTCTTTCTTTTAGTATTAAAATGTAAAGAATGATATCACATAAAACACAGGTATTTGGACTGTTAGTGTTTTGACTAAGAGCCTTATCCAAGCATTGTTTGTTGAATGGTTATTTCTCTTATATCTAAATGTATTTAATCATATTATAGCAGGGTAATGCCTTAAAATCAAGCTTTTGACAAACTGCAGCTTTTTATGATGCCTTAAATTGACACATATCTTATGTCATTCACCTCTCTTTGCTGCTCAGAGAATGTTTCCTTTGGTCTGTTTAATAAACAGAGTGAATGGGCTTTGTTGACAGTTTTGATTTAATTTAGTAAGATGAGTATTTGACATTACAGTTTAGTAACAGGGGAGGTTTCCTCTGCCAAATATATAATCTCATATTCAAGCAGCAGGATCAGCAGTAGCTGAGGCTGCATGTGCATGTGATCTCCTTTTCAGGGCACAAATGGAGGAAAAGTGTATGTATGCAGTTCTTAATGGTAGTAATTTCTGAAATGGCCCATAAGGTTGATTTAAAGCTCACAGAGAGACAGATCAGCCAGAGTTTAAACAGCAAGATGCTTCATCAGGGATATGCTGAGCGAGGGCGGAGGGAGCTGGAAATACTGTCCTCATGCATGCTCCTCTATCCAAACCAAACACCGCTAATCAGTTTAGCTGTAGATTGATTTCAGTCAAAGGGCTCAGCTTTGTTTAAATTGAAGGAGAGTCATTGGCAGCATCATGATGCTCTGAACAATAAAGGAGAAGACAGAGAGGTTAGTGGGATTCAATAAAAGCATGGGCCTGGGTTTAGATTTCCTCCTTGTTTACAGCCTCTGAGACTAGATGGTTTCATTCAATTAAGCTTCTCCCATTCGTCCCTCCTCTCACATAGTCTGTCTTCTTCTGTCTCTGCCTCCTTTTCTAATCCCCCTGACCTCCTCCCTCTCTCCCCCTTCCTCTCTCCCAATTAGTTAGGGAAAACAGATGAGTGTTCCCATGGGAAGCTATTCACCCCCCACACACACACGCACATGCTCAAGCACGTATGCACGCACGCACAGACACACACACACACACACACACACACATATATTAATGTTGAAAATTCACAATTGTTCTGCAACAGTCAATATCTACACAATGTGATAAAGGTGTATTTTCACTGAGGCAAAGCCAGACAGTAAAATGACATGATTTGAAGCCATTTAGTGGTTCTTCTGGTCACAACAAGTCATTTCTAACATAATGATCTTGTTTGTTTGTCGGCTGTAAAAATACAATGACTGACAAATTCAGTTCATATTCATCCTAAAAAGCCAGAAAGAGAAAGAAAAAAACTCAATTACATACACGGAACTTTCCACCAAATTCAATTTCAATGATCTGAGTTTGGCACTCTGCCAGACTTCGTGTCCGCATTGCGTACATCTGCACTGAGAGCTGGAAATGGTCCCTCTGACTCACTGACCTGGGGGGAGCTGGATGGATCCTGAGTGTCTATAAAAGATTTTTGATGAAACCTGTAAAAGGCTGAATTAATTCTTTTAGTCATTTTTTTTAGTTTTTTTTAGTCATTTTTTTTAAACTCGATATGTGTCCTTTGCATGTCAGTGTGTGTATGGATCATATGGGCCTGTGTGCTGTGCTACATTTCATGCTCATATTCTGTGCTACCCATTGAAACTGGTATCTGTAAATCAAACACAAGCTCAAACAGGCAGATTAATCCAATTTATTGAAACAATTTGTAAATTTTAACATTACAATGAATATTAATTGTAATTTAAATTGAAAATAAAATGAAGGATTTTTTTAGTGTCGCCTGAATCACAAATTAAACCCAAAACGTGTCTGCCGCTGCAGACAGTAGGGTGGGTGTTGTGTTGTCAGCATCACTGTGTTTTTGAGCTTATCCACTGCTGTATTCACCTCGTCTGGATTAGTTTTTGTTGACAAACAAAACAAACTGTAAAGCTGATACTTCTTCATAACTGTTGCTAAAAAGGTTTGTACTCTGACACTTGTGAGCAGGCTAGCTTTTGATTCATCATTCATCACAAACTGAGTCTGATTGCTTGAAAGAGCTGATGTGTTTAACATTGTGCATTAGTCAGACAGAGCATGTAGAGTTTACATAGCTGAAATAGAAAATCAGTATGCCAGGTTATTTATTCTAAAAATGTCATTGGTGCATAATCAGTTTGGTTGTCATTTCCAAGAATAGACTTGAGAAAATTAAGAACTCTGAATAGATTAATGTGGAAATCTCTGGTGTTCTCAAGTGACTCAACAGGGTTAGGCAGTTTCCTAGACTTGCATAGATCCTTAGTTCCCCAGCTGACCACTCCAACCTGTAGAGGAACAAATTGGCAACAAGAATGTACATTAACTCACATGTATATTGCCACCAGGTGATGCTCTTTTGCGATGGTACTGTGTGTAGCGGTTTACCTGTATCATGCGATGCTGATACATCTTAAAGAGAGCCCCTCCAGAGTCACCTATCCCACAAAAAAAACAATTGTAATTGTCCTAAATTACTGATATCTACAACTGCTGCTCTGTTTCAGAATATGCACACAGCATACCTTTACATGCGATGTCATCTCTGTGTGGACTCTTGCCTCCAGTGCACAGGAAATTTTCAGTCACAACATCCTGCACTTTTATATTATTGGGCATGCTCTCTGCCTCTAATGCATGTTTGATGCAGTCGGGTCTCTGCAAGAAAAAAAGGCGTAGGGGAGAGTGGGGTATTTTGTGCCAGGGGGCACCCCTGTTTTTGTTGACCACATAATTTTGAATAGGCATCTATTTCACTCTCTCAAGCATTTAAGTTCAAAAAACATTTTTTTACCCTCCAAAGTAACATTTCTATGATTAACTGTTTATTTAAGATCCAAAGTGATTGCTCTCAGGGATGCACAACATCCTAAACTAAATGTACATATTTTAGTTGGAGGCATTCCTGTAATTCCCTTGCGTAAATGGCACTTTAAACTGGCACTACTTACCCCACTGTCCCCTACATACAATGAGGTGCAGGACAGCTCATTTAACTCACATTATCACCAAGCTTAGCGTGGACGTCTGCCTTATCAACAATATTGGTTGTCTTGGTCAGGAAACTGAGTCTTTCTTGGTGATCTTTAAACAAAGCCTTTTCTGTAATAATAAAATAACACAATGGTTACACCTAAGTTTAACCCAAGTTTAAAGGATGTTAACAGAAATGGGACCTAATTTATACAAAATATTTGTGATGAAAAGAGATAAATCAGCCACATTAACGGTGCATCTACAGAACCCGTCTTCACCAGAAAAACATAGCATGAAGTCGACATTTCTGCCCTTAACAATGGAACCAGGGCCGGGGACTTGTCCCAGCGACCGCATGTGAGCCATTTCCCTTTTGCTTTTTACACTCCCCTTACCCTAGTTTTCATGCCTAACCTTAACTAGTTGTTTTTTCTGCTAAAGCAAGCTGCAGTTAAAAACAAAAAGTTGATCACACAAAAACCAAATCCCTGCACTCCTAAGTGAGGGTCCTGCACATTGGATCCCCTTCATCTACCCCCCACCTGCCTCTGTAGCAGTCTCACGATAAAGTGTTGTTGATCATATGTTATCATATGTCCAAAAATACGTTCCCACGTCCTTAACAGAAACGTAATCGTATCCACCAAATGTGACTTTTTTCTGAGGACGTGTTGCAAAGGGTTAGAGAACAGTTAGATAAATAATTAACCTTTATCACATCATACGTGTATAGAATGAGCATTTTCTTATTGGGGTTACTGCACCTTGGTCTGCACAGGTGGACTTAACATCCAGTTTTAGAGCATCTCTGGTCTCCTTGGTGCAAGGTATGCAGATAGGTCTGAAAGAGGGGAAATGATTGGATTGTATACATTATTTTCTCATTATTTGTCCAAGCAGGACTGAGAATGTTGTGTTGATCTGTGTTCTTGTACCTCAGCGAAGTGGAGATTGGGAGCTCCTCTTCCATTTGGATGAGAGCAACATCATAGTCGTAAAACTCCTTTACACCTATATCACGTTTGGCACTTAAATTGTAATCTGGGTGTATATAGAAGTTTGTAATGTTGTGTTTAATTTTCTCTTCTGTAAAAAAATACAATGAGGTGTCAGTAATTATTCTTGCAGTCATAGCTGTATTGTTAATGTCTGGTATCAAAAACATAATGAGTTACCTGTTAATTCAGTTTCAACTGTTATGTTTTCAGGAAATGTACCGAATGGAATGCAATGAGCAGCAGTCAAGATAAACTTGGAGTTCACCAGAGAGCCCATGCACTTACTATCCTTCAAGGGACAGATAGATTTAGTTTAGTGCTCTTAACAGCTTCTTTGCAAATCTGTAACCATCTGTAACCACCCTGAACTCCCACATACACTGATTTTAATGTACAATACTACATACCCAGATGGACAATATACAACATGTGCAAAATATTTAAATTTACAACATATAACATGTTCAATATTTTTTCCATACTTGAATACTGTATATAGACCATATTTATATTCTCAGGACTGTGAACTGACTACTATGTTTATATTGTAAATAATTTCTTAATATCTTTTGAATATCTATTAATTAATATCTTTCATACATCTCTTTTTATACATTGCTTTTTTGCACTGAAACAGGTTGACAGCTTTAATCTCATTGTACTTGTGTATAGTGACAATAAAATGCATTCTATTCTATTCTATTCTATTCTATTCTATTCTATTCTATTCTATTCTATTCTATTCTATTAACATCTCATTATAAACAGAAGAAGTTCCTATATTCAGTTTTGCAAAGACATTTCATTTTTGATAAATCATGGTAGATAAAGTAATTAAACCTTTACCTTGATAATAATAAATATAAGCCATGGGTACATGTATCTTTTGACGATCCTGTTATTCAGAGTGGGCTCATTAGTCTCCTTGTGAAGACCACACAGACCCACAACATCATCTTGATCTGCAAGAAAAAACAAGTGCACCATATTTAAAAGTCGTCGTTGCTCATGTTCATGGATGCAAATACGTTTGAAGCGAAATATTACATTCAGTTTTGGATTTAGCATCAAGAACCCATTACATTATATAAAATTACATTACACTGTTCCAGAAGGGCGCTTAATCATATTTGTCTCTCCTTGCTTGGCTCCTTCACCAGGAGTGATGGCTCTGCCTCCTTTTAGGAAACCATGAGAACCATACAGGCCTCTGTTTATTATCATATATCTCCCTTGTGTCAACTTACAGCAGGATGATGAATGCCAGAGGAAATCCTTTACACACATGCAGTTGAATGCCAAACAGAAGGCCTCCATCTTTCTTTTCCTTCCAAACTATTTCATTCCCTTTAAAATCAGCCTGACTTTCTGGAGAAAAGATGGCAGCAACTGTATTTGGTTTGATTAGTTTGTTAGTGGGATTCCACTTCCTGTTGGCAAGTGTAGCTGCTAAACTTGGTGGGTCATACTGAACTGTGATACATCCAACCTGCCTGCCAACCTATAAAAATGCTCACAATGAGCGAATATTTTGCATAGATTTGATTTAAGAAAATAGAACCTAATATGTACTGCTATACACCCAAGAATGCCTTAATTTGTTATTGAGATTACTTACTAATCATTTCATCAAAGGTAGCACCCAAATTAGAAATGTCTTTCAATCTGTAATAATGTTTGCCTCCAACCCCAACTGTGAGGGGCTGCAGCTCCTCATCAAAGGGTGCTGTTCCGATGGCAAAGACGTAAATATCTGCAACAGAGTCACACATGAAAAGTAAGTCACGACACAGGCTGTATATTCAGCTAGAAGGTATTTCTGTGAAATATCCAGAGTCACTGAGGATACTTGAAAAAAAGGTGAAACATACATTGTAAACATGACCTGCAGAGTCACTGCTTCACCATTGGTAAGTTGAAGAATTAATGAAAAAAACACATGCCCTAAATTTAACCCTTTAAACCCACCCAGATATTCATCTCTGGGTGGATCCTTTGCTTCAGTAGCTGCATTCATGTACACCATGTTCTTTATCATTTCCACAGTGGGTAAAGGTGAACCGCCCATGTTGTAAACACCTGCAGCAAAAGAAACCTTTGTTAAAACAAAACATAAAGACTTTCATCTGAAAAGAATTTTAAACATTTGCATTTCTCATAAATAAATGTGGTTGAACATCCCTGTAAACAGATAAGTTGCTGCAACTATTCAGTAGTAGGTCACCTGACTTTGACCACACAGTTTACTCTTCCTGGACACTTGTAATAAATGACACTTGTGTTGTTTATAGTATTGAAGTAAGTTTTTGTAACGTTTCCATAGACAAAGTAAAATTTGAAGTTCTGCAGTTCTGCCCGATGTACCAAGTGGCTGAGATTACCATCTGTGAAAAGGATGATGACGTGACGATAATCAGCAAAAGTATGTACTCTATGTGTAAAGTTCCCGTCCTTCATGTACTGCATTCTCTCTAAAATGGTTTTAAGTGCGAGGTTCAGATCAGTCCCACTTTCTTTGCCTTTGAAGAAAAGAAAAGAAAAACACACATTTACAATTTACAACTGTAAAACATTATGACATCAATATACTGTATGAATGTGTGTGTGTGTGTGTTAAACTCACCAATTCTTTTAAAAGTTTTTAAATTTTCAATGACCGTTGAATAATTTGTTGTTTTATCCAAGAAATCAAGAATGTTGGCCACTTCAAATATTTCAGAGGAGAAAAAAATGATTTCATAATTTGGATTCACGGTAAAGGATGAAATCTGTGGATGCAAAAAGCAAATCAGATTTTTTGATGCATCTTTGTAAGTACATGTAGACTTGTAAAAGTGCTTTGAAACATTTTGTTAATACATCACCCCCTTATGTTTCAAATTGCTTATGGTTGGCATTTTGTAGAGTAATTGATCCGTTTATCAGCAGAAAGTGTTTCCCGTGATGTGCATTGACAACAAGCCAGGGGACTCTTGCTAAGAAGCATCATTCAAAATTATGATTTGTAATTCATTATGAAATTTACTTCTAATGGGCTGTTGTGCTGGCAGACAAGTTGAATGAGATTGTGTTTGTTCATGTTGTGTGCACAAGTGTGCTTATTTAAGAAGGAAACACTTTCTGATCCATTAATACTATACTATGCCTTTTCCTTTATGTACCAACCTACAGACTACTGATGTTGGTAGTTGTTAAAATGTTTGAAATACAGCAGTTAATCAAGAGGAAATCTGTTTCTCACCTTTTGAAGAAGTTTTGTAACAGTATCTTTGGCTGTGTCAAACTCTTTTTCCTTGATGCTCTCAGAAATATCCACAGCAATATAGATGTTCATTGTCCCATTTTTTAAAATTCTGAGTGATTTCCCATACTGCGTGTCATCTGAATGAAACCAAATTTTTTTATTGCACAATACACAAACAAACATTGGGTGATGATTTCCAAAATAGCTGAGAAATCATTATGTTCTTTGACTGACTCTTTCTACCTTCTACTTCTTTTACCTAAGGCCACATAAAATGTGCTGTAACATGAATAATCAAATGTAGGAACCTACTTATGGGCTTTAAAATGGTCAGGGTGTCTCTGATTCCACCGCTAAAAGCCCCTGAAGCCTCCCGTGGAGTGTCATAGGTATATGTGACTGCAAGAAAAATGCACAAAAAAGTTTAGAAGGCCTCCTATGGGCTCACCACCAGTGGGAGGAACCGTAAGCAGTCGGTGCGTAGTGGATTGGGTGGCAGTCGAAGGCAGGGGCCTCGGTGACCTGTTTGCTGGACACAGACACTGGCTCTGGCGACATGGAATGTCACCTCACTGGGGTGGCTGGAAGGAGCTGGAACCCAACTCCTTGAGAGGGGTTGGACTCTCTTCTATTCTGGAGTTGCCCATGGTGAGAGGCGGCGGGCTGGTGTGGGTTTGCTCATAGCCCCACAGCTTAGCTGCCATGTGTTGGAGTTTTCCCCAGTATGTGAGAGGGTCGCCTCCCTGCGCCTTCGGGTTGGGGAGAAATCTCCCCAACCCGAAGGCGCAGGGAGGCGACCTGTGGTTTCGGCATATGGGCCAAACAGCAGTGTGGAGTACTTGACCTTCTTACAGTCTCTGGGAGGGGTGCTGGATGGCGCCCCCGACCGGGAACTCTGTCATCTTGCTGGGAGACTTCAAAGCCCACATGGCCAGTGACATTAACGCTGGAGAGGCGTGATTGGGAGGAACAGCCTCCCTGATCTGAACCCGAGTGGTGGTTTGTTATTGGACTTTTGTGCTGGGCACGGTTTGTCCATAGTGAACATCATGTTCAATGGAGGTCAATGTTCGATTTTATAGTCGTGTCATCTGATCTCCGACCATGTGTTTTGGAAACTCAGGTGAAGAGAGGGGCTGAGCTGTCAACTGATCACTACCTGGCCCGGCAGGCCCAAACGTACTGTACCTGGGTACATTAAGTCCATGGATGTTGTGGGGCTGTCTTGGCTGACACACCTGTGCAATGTCGTGTGGCAATCGGGGGCAGTGCCACTGGACTGGCAAACCGGAGTGGTGGTCCCTCTTTTCAAAAAGGGGGACCGGAGGGTGTGCTCCAACTACAGGGGGATCACACTCCTCAGCCTCCCTGGGAAAGTCTATGCCAGGGTACTGGAGAGGAGAATTCGGCCTATAGTCGAACCTCGACTAAACCGGAAAAAGGTGGCTTGTCCTCTCTGGGTGGGAGGAGAGCTCCTGCCCCAAGTGGAGGGGTTTGTGTATCTTGGGGTCTCGTTTATGAGTGAGGGAAAACTGGAGCTGGAGATTGACAGGCAGATTGGTGCAGCCACTGCAGTAATGTGGTCGCTGTACAGGTCCATAGTGGTGAAGAAGGAGCTAAGCTAAAAGGCGAAGCTCTCGATTTACCGGTAAATCTTCGTTCCTATGGTCATGAGCTCTGGGTAATGACCAAAAGAATGAAATCTCGAATACAAGCGGCCGAAATGAGTTTCCTTCGAAGGGTGGCTGGGCGCTCCCTTAGAGATAAGGTGAGGAGCTCAGTCACCCGAGAGGAGCTCGGAGTAGAGCCGCTGCTCCTCCACATCTAGAGGAGTCAGCTGAGGTGGCTCGGGCATCTGGTTCGGATGCCTCCTGGACGCTTCCCTGGGGAGGTGTTCCGGGCATGTCCCACTGGGAGGAGACCCCGGGGAAGACCCAGGACGCAGTGGGCGACCCGGCCCGGATAACAGTGAACAAGGTGTAAACCAGTAGTACGAGTTGGTTTGGAGGTCATCCCTCCCTGGCCTTCAACCAGTGTGCATTATTTGTAAAGGTCAGGATAAACAGTACAAAGAATGTCTTATGAATATCTTCATGGCACAGAGTGTTCATCTTACAGTCTTACAGTAGCATGCTGGCTCTTGACCGGACCACTGGCCATTCTCTTGACACACTCTCTCTTTGGAGCCCACCAGAAACAGGTTTCCATTGCAGCTGTATGTCACTTTGTCGTCAATTCCAAAAATGTTCCCTGTTCTTAATGCACCAGCTGGAATACCAGGATCGGCACAATTGTCGTGAACTGAGACATAAAGAAAAACACATACAGAAAGTCATAATAATGAGTAAAAAATGATAACATAATGAATGAAAACATTTGAAAAAATCAGTAAATTCAAATGGTACAGGATTATTATAGCTTTCTCATTAAGTAACCTACCAGTAGCAGGAACCACTGGACAGTAGTCCCTTTAACAAACTTAATTCTAAGGAAAAGGTTGCTGTGATTATTTTTTTTAGTCCGTCCTTGGTTAGATTTAGGCATTAAAATATGTGGTTTGCTTTAGGAAAGGAACACACATTTTTACAAAACCCTGAGGGCAAATTTCTCACTTTTCTGGGTTGCCAAAGATGGAGAGTCGAATGCCCACCAGAGGTCACCAACATTAGGTTACAGTACTTCATTATAAAGTTACCATTTTACATCTGGAAGTATGAAATCCTTGTTGCACTATAAATACAATATTTCCCTTCACAATGTATAGAGCAGCATAAAATGAAAAGACACTTTAACATTCAAAGCAAACAGGGTTTTGGACTTACTGTCATTGCTGCAGATAGGGGTGAAGCCGCTCCACTTCCCATTTTCCAAGCAGATACGTTTGGTTGACCCTCGCATATTGTACCCAGAGTAGCACTCATACGTAGTCTCATTGCCCACAAAGTACTTCTCCTGAAAAGGGGAGACAATGCCGTACTCCAGAACATTGGGGTCTGGGCATTCAACAACTGTAAAACCAAAACTAACATTGTAACAAGGAGGAGGGAGGCAGAAGACAAAGAGGGAAACACAGTTACTCACGTTTGCACTTCTGAGGTCCATTTGGTGCTGGTTTCCACCTCCCATTAAGCTGGCATGTACGCTCCATTTTAGGGTGGGGATAGAAGCCATCAGGGCAGTGGTAGGTCAACTTGCTGCCTCTCTCAAACTGCTTGCTCAGTGTAAAATGTCCTCCTTCAATGTCTAGATTCTGCCCACTGCAATCACACCAAACCTCACCTCCTTAAAAGAAACAGTGTGTCTTCAAATTTATGGAATCATTAAGATGTGTTGATCAAAAGTCAAAAAATAAACATTTTCTTAAAATGCAATAAATTTTAAAAGTTGGCACTAGAAATTACATTTTAAGTACTTTTTAAGTATGTCTATATTTTTATTAGAATTTTCATATCGTTTCCAACAACAAATATAGCAAGTTTAGTCCATTTGAAAATGACTTATTACTTACTATTTTATATTATTTATCATATTTAAATATTACTCACCCATAAGGAGGACACATGACAGCACAGCAATCCAACTCTGATGGACCAATATCCCCATGTTGATCCTCAAACTTGGGAACAATAAAAAAATCAGAAGAACTGCAGCAGCTGATCTTTTATTTTAAAATGGAAAGTGATGTTCATAAAGAGGGGCTGGACACAGACTACTTATCAGCAGTTACTCAGGTACTCATTAACTGTCTGACCAATGAAAGCAGTCATTTTGTTTGTGTGTGTGTCACTAAAAACATTCTTACAGTTTGATGCTGAATTAAACCTTAATGACAATGATGATTAATTTCAATCAACTCGACTAATGTACATCAAGACAAACTATTTTTACTGTCTCATATTATTGCTTTCTGTATTATTGATTCTACAAGTTATTGTACTTGCAGCAATATGATGAAGCTCATGCATTGAAAAGATTTATTGAGTAAAACTACATTTAACAGTCAGTTCAGTGTCTGTTCATTTTGACTGTAACACTCCAGATATCAGTCCATCTTTTGCTTCCATTAAGCTGGCCACAGATTGCCTTTTTGGAGCCAGGATTTCTCAGCATGTGTACATACATGGTCACAGTTATTGTGAAACCAGGACAAAGTACAAACGTTTGCTGCATCATTTCCCAAAACCTGCAAGCAGTGTTGAACTTTCTTTGTAAAATATTGATTAGATCATTGATTGTAGTTCTCGCCAGATTAACTGTGAGTTCAGCTGTGTGAGCTAATGTAGTGATCAATTGTCTGGATTTCTTGTTTTTAATTTGTCCTTGTGGTTGTTTTGTAGAAAACACACATACAATTCAATTTTGAAATGTTGTCATTTTCAGGAAGTGAGTTAGCGGGAGCTATCGAATATTGTCTTTATTACTTAAGCTTCTGGTATTATCATTACAAAAGTGTTACATGAAGATGATATCCTCTAATTCAATCAAAGATATTTTAAAAATATTCCTTTCAGGTCCTTGCAGTGTTTCATTACAAAGAAACCAGAACGAAGCAGGTGTGTTCAAGCAGAGGGAGGCCCTGTACCGTCTTTCTTTTAGTATTAAAATACATGAAAATGTAAAGAATGATATCACATAAAAACACAGGTATTTGGACTGTTAATGTTTTGACTGAGAGCCTTATTCAAGCATTGTTTGTTGAATGGTTAGTTCTCTTATCCATCCACCCATCTTCTACCGCTTATCCAGGGCCGGGTCGCGGTGGCAGCAGTCAAAGCAGGGACACCGGAACTTCCCTCACACCAGACACTTCCTCCAGCTCTTCTGGGGGAATCCCGAGACATTCCCAGGACAGCCAAGAGACATAGTCTCTCCACTGCGTCCTGGGTCTTCCCCGGAGTCTCTTCCCAGTGGGACATGCCCGGAACACCTCCCCAGGGAGGCGTCTAGGAGGCATCGGAAACAGATGCCCGAGCCACCTCAGCTGACTCCTACTCTCGCGGCCCTACTGCGAGCTCCTCTCGGGTGACCGAGCTTCTCACCCTATCTCTAAGAGAGCGCCCAGCCACCCTTCGAAGGAAGCTCGTTTCGGCCACTTGTATTTGCGATCTCATTCTTTCGGTCACTACCCAGAGCTCATGACCATAGGTGAGGGTAGGAATGTAGATTGACCGATAAATGGAGAGTTTCGCCTTTCGGCTTAGCTCCTTCTTCACCACGACAGACCAGTACAGAGGCCGCATTACTGCGGAGGCCGCACCGATCCGCCTGTCAATCTCCCGCTAAATTTTTCCCTCACTCGTAAACGAGACCCCGAGATACACAAACTCCTCCACTTGGGGCAGGAGCTCTCCTCCCACCCTGAGAGAACAAGCCACGTTTTTCCAGTCGAGAAACATGGCCTCAGACATGGAGGAGCTGATTCTAATCCCAGCCGCTTCACAATCGGCTACAAACCGTCCCAGTTTGGTTTGAAATTTGGTAGAAGTTTGGTTTGGCAATACGAACCAAACTCCTGCTCCGGTCATTCGGCGACCTGACAGCCCTTAACAAAGGGCCACGGACCCCATACTTCCAGAGCACCTCCCACAAAATGCCGTGAGGGACACGGTCGAATGCCTTCTCCAAATACACAAAACACATGTGGACTGGTTGGGCGAACTCCCATGAACCCTCCAGCACCCTGCGGAGGGTATAGAGCTGGTCCTCCTGAATCCGAGGTTCGACTATAGGCCGAATTCTCCTCACCAGGAGTGTGATCCCCTATAGTTGGAGCACACTCTCTGGTCCCCCTTTTTGAAAAGAGGGACCACCACCCTGGTCTGCCAGTCCAGTGGCACTGCCCCTGATTGCCACACGACGTTGCAGAGGCGTGTCAGCCAAGACAGCCCCACAACATCCAGAGACCCAGGGCGAATCTCATCCATTTTTTTTTCGACTACCTCAGCAACTTTAGCACAGGTGATAAATGAGTCCACCACAGAGTCCTCAGCCTCAGCTTCCATAATGGAAGGCGCTTTGGTGGGATTGAGGAGATCCTCAAAGTACTCCTTCCACAGTCCAACCACATCCCCAGTCGAGGTCAACAGCTCCCCACCTCCACTGAATACAGTGTTGGCAGAGTACTGCTTCCCCCTCCTGAGGCACCGGACGGTTTGCCAGAATCTCTTTGAGGCTGACCTCCTCCATGGCCTCCCCGAACTCCTCCCAGGCCAGAGTTTTTGCCTCTATAACTGCCCTCGCTGCAGCACGCTTTGCCTGCCAATACAACTCAGCAGCTTCAGGAGTCCCACAAGCCAACCAGGCCCGATAGGACTCCTTCTTCAGCTTGACGGTATCCCTGACTTCCGGTGTCCACCACTGGGTCTGGGGATTGACGCTGCGACAGGCACTAAAGGCTTTGTGGCCACAGCTTCGGACAGCCGCTTCGACAATGGAGGTGGAGAACATAGTCCACTCGGACTTAATGTCTCCAACCTCCCTCAGAATCTGAGTGAAGCTCTCCCGGAGGTGGGAGTTGGAGTCTGAGATCAGATGACACGATTATAAAATCGAACATTGACCTCCGGCCTAGGGTGTCCTGGTGCCAGGTGCACCAATGGACAACCTTGTGCTCGAACATGGTGTACATTATGGACAAACCATGCCCAGCACAGAAGTCCAATAACAAAACGCCAGGTTCAGATCAGGGAGGCCTGACAGTTTTGATTTAATTTAGTAAGATGAGTATTTGACATTACAGTTTTGTAACAGGGGAGGTTTCCTCTGCCAAATATATAATCTGTATATAATCTCATATTCAAGCAGCAGGATCAGCAGTAGCTGAGGATGCATGAGCATGCAATCTCCTTTTCAGGGCACAAATGGAGGAAAAGTGTATGTATGAAGTTCTTACTGTACATTTGTCCCTTCTCTCACAGTCTGTCTTCTTCTGTCTCTGCCTCCATTTCTCATCCCACTGACCTCCTTCCTCTCTCCCAGTTAGTTAGGGAAAACAGATGAGTGTTCCCATGGGAAGCTATTCACCACACAAACACACACACACATATATTAATGTTGAAAACTTTACAATTGTTCTGCAACAGTCAATATCTACACAATGTGATAAATGTGCATTTTCACTGAGGCAAACCCAGACAGTAAAATGACATGATTTTGAGCCATTTCTGGTCACAACAAGTAATTTCTAACATAATGATCCTGTTTGTTTGTCGGCTGTAAAAATACAATGACTGACAAATTCAGTTCATTTCCATCCTAAAACGCCAGAAAGAGAAATTACATACACTGAACTTTTCACCAAATTCAATTTCAATGATCTGAGTTTGGCACTCCTGAGTGTCCATAAAAGATTTTTGATGAAACCTGTAAAAGGCTGAAGTAATTGTTTTAGACATTTTTTTTAGTTAACAAAAACTCCATATGTAACATGTGTACTTTGCATGTCAGTGTGTGTATGGATCATATGGGCCTGTGTGCTGTGCTACATTTCATGCTCATATTGTGTGAATATGAAACTGGTATCTGTAAATCTGTTTTTTAATAATCAAGTAAACACAAAATCAGACAGGCAGATTAATGAAAATCCAATTTATTGAAACAATTTATAAATTTTAACCTCACAATGAATATGAAATATAATTTACATTGAAAATAAAATGAAGGATTTTTTTAGTGTCTCCTGAATCACAATTTAAACCCAAAACCTGTCTGCCGCTGCAGACAGTAGGGTGGGTGTTGGTTTTGAGCTTATCCACTAGCTGCTGTACACCCTGTCTGGATTAGTTTTTGTTGACAAACATAAAACAAACTGTAAAGCTGATACTTCTTCATAACTGTTGCTAAAAAGGTTTGTACTCTGACACTTGTGAGCAGGCTAGCTTTTGATTAGAAAAACTGAATCAGAAACATCTTTTGTCTGTAAAGACAGATTGCTTGAATGAGTGGATGTGTTAAACATTGTGCATCAGTCAGAAAGAGCATGTAGAGTTTACATAGCTGAAATGGAAAATCAGTATGCCAGGTTATTTATTCTAAAAATGTCATTGGTGCATATTCATTTTGGTCGTCATTTCCAAGAATAGACTTGAGAAAATTAAGAACTCTGAATAGATTAATGTGGAAATCTCTGGTGTTCTCTTCTGATCGAAAAGGCTTAGACGGTTTTTGACGGCCCGAGCATAGATCCTTAGTTCCCCAGCTGACCACTCCAACCTGTAGGAACAAATTGACAATAAGAATATAATTAACTCACATGTATATTGCCACCATGTGATGCTCTTTTGCAATGGTACTGTGTGTAGCGTTTTACCTGTATCATGCGATGCTGATACATCTTAAAGAGAGCCCCTCCAGAGTCACCTATCCCACAAAAAAACAATTGTAATTGTCCCAAATTACTGATATCTACAACTGCTGCTCTGTTTCAGAATATGCACACAGCATACCTTTACATGCAATGTCATTTATGTATGGACTCTTGCCTCCAGTGCACAGGAAATTTTCAGTCACAACATCCTGCACATTTATGGTTTTGGGCATGTCCTCTGCCTCTAATGCATGTTTGATGCAGTTAGGTCTCTGCATGGAAAAAAAGTGACTTTTAGCATTTGAGAGAAAATTGAATAAAATAGGCGTGCATACAATGAGGTGCAGGACAGCTCATTTAACTCACACTGTCACCAAGCTTAGCGTAGACATCTGCTTCATCTACAATATTGGTTGTCTTGGTCAGGAAACTGAGTCTTTCTTGGTGATCTTTAAACAAAGCCTTTTCTGTAATAATAAAATAACACAATGGTTACACCTAAGTTTAAACTAAGTTTAAAGGATGGTAACAGAAATGGGACCTAATTTATACAAAATATTTGTGATGAAAAGAGATAAATCAGCCACATTAACGGTGCATCTACAGAACCCGTCTTCACCAGAAAAATGTAGCATGAAGTCAACATTTCTGCCCTTAAAAATGGAACCAGGGCCGGGGACTTGTCCCAGCGACCGCATGTGAGCCATTTCCCTTTTGCTTTTTACACTCCCCTTACCCTAGTTTTCATGCCTAACCTTAACTAGTCGTTTTTTCTGCTAAAGCAAGCTGCAGTTAAAAACAAAAAGTTGATCACACAAAAACCAAATCCCTGCACTCCTAAGTGAGGGTCCTGCACATTGGATCCCCTTCATCCACCTCCCACCTGCCTCTGTAGCAGTCTCACGATAAAGTGTTGTTGATCATATGTTATCATATGTCCAAAAATACGTTCCCACGTCCTTAACAGAAACGTAATCGTATCCACCAAATGTGACTTTTTTCTGAGGACATGTTGCAAAGGGTTAGAGAACAGTTAGATAAATAATTAACCTTTATCACATCATACGTGTATAGAATGAGCATTTTCTTATTGGGGTTACTGCACCTTGGTCTGCACAGGTGGAGTTAACATCCAGTTTTAGAGCATCTCTGGTCTCCTTGGTGCAAGGTATGCAAATAGGTCTGAAAGAGGGGAAATGATTGGATTGTATACATTATTTTCTCATTATTTGTCCAGGCAGGACTGAGAATGTTGTGTTGATCTGTGTTCTTGTACCTCAGCGAAGTGGAGATTGGGAGCTCCTCTTCCATTTGGATGAGCGCAACATCATAGTCGTAAAACTCCTTTACACCTATATCACTTTTAGCAGTTACATTGTAATCTGGGTGTATATAGAAGTTTGTAACTTTGTGTTCTGTAAAAAAAATACAATGAGGTGTCAGTAATTATTCTTGCAGTCATAGCTGTATTGTTAATGTCTGGTATCAAAAACATAATGAGTTACCTGTTAATTCAATTTCAACTGTTACGTCTTCAGGCAATGTACCGAATGGAAAGCAATGAGCAGCAGTCAAGATGAACTTGGAGTTCACCAGAGAGCCGGTGCACTTTTTATCCTACAAGGGACAGATAGATTTAATTTAGTGCTCTTAACATCTCATTATAAAGAGAAGAAGTTCATATATTCAGTTTTGCAAAGACATTTAATTTTTGATGAATAATGGTAGATAAAATAATTAAACCTTTACCTTGATAATAATAAATATAAACCATGGGTACTTGTATCTTTTGATGAGCTCTTCATCCAGACTGGGATCATTACTCTCCTTGTGAAGACCACACAGACCCACAACATCATCTTGATCTGCAAGAAAAAACAAGTGCACCATATTTAAAAAGTCGCCGTTGCTCATGTTCATGGATGCATATGTTTGAAGCGAAATATTACATTCAGTTTTAGATTTAGCATCAAGAACCCATTACATTATATAAAATTACATTACACTGTTCCAGAAGGGCGCTTAATCATATTTGTCTCTCCTTGCTCAGCTCCTTCACCAGGAGTGATGGCTCTGCCTCCTTTTAGGAAACATGAGAACCATACAGGCCTCTGTTTATGATCATATATCTCCCTTGTGTCAACTTACAGCACGATGATGAATGCCAGAGGAAATCCTTTACACACATGCAGTTGAATGCAAAACAGAAGGCCTCCATCTTTCTTTTCCTTCCAAACTATTTAATTCCCTTTAAAATCAGCCTGACACCCACTTCTGGAGAAAAGATGGCAGCAACTGTATTTGGTTTGATTAGTTTGTTAGTGGGATTCCACTTCCTGTTGGCAAGTGTAGCTGCTAAACTAAGTGGGGCATATATTTTGCATAGATTTGATGCAAAAAAAAAATAGAACCAAAATGTACTGCTATACACCCAAACAACTTCAGCTACCTGTGCAACAAAAACATACATTCAGGAATGCCTTCATTTGTTATTGAGATTACTTACTAATCATTTCATCAAAGGTAGCACCCAAATTAGAAATGTCTTTCAATCTGTAATAATGTTTGCCTCCAACCCCAACTGTGAGGGGCTGCAGGTCCTCATCAAAGGGTGTTGCTCCGATGGCAAAGACGTAAATATCTGCAACAGAGTCACACATGAAAAGTAAGTCACGACACAGGCTGTATATTTATCTAGAAGGTGTTTCTGTGAAATATCCAGAGTCACTGAGGATACTTGAAAAAAAGGTGAAACATACATTGTAAACATGACCTGCAGAGTCACTGCTTCACCATTGGTAAGTTGAAGAATTAATGAAAAAAACACATGCCCTAAATTTAACCCTTTAAACCCACCCAGATATTCATCTCTGGGTGGATCCTTTGCTTCAGTAGTTGCGTTCATGTACACCATGTTCTTTATCATTTCCACAGTGGGTAAAGGTGAACCGCCCATGTTGTAAACTCCTGCAGCAAAAGAAACCTTTGTTAAAACAAAACATAAAGACTTTCGTTTGAAAAGAATTTTAAACATTTGCATTTCTCATAAATAAATGTGGTTGAACATCCCTGTAAACAGATAAGTTGCTGCAACTATTCAGTAGTAGGTCACCTGACTTTGACCACACAGTTTACTCTTCCTGGACACTTGTAATAAATGACACTTGTGTTGTTTATAGTATTGAAGTAAGTTTTTGTAACGTTTCCATAGACAAAGTAAAATTTGAAGTTCTGCAGTTCTGCCCGATGTACCAAGTGGCTGAGATTACCATCTGTGAAAAGGATGATGACGTGACGATAATCAGCAAAAGCATGTACTCTATCTTTAAAGTTCCCTTCCTTCATGTACTGCATTCTCTCTAAAATGGTTTTAAGTGCGAGGTTCAGATCAGTCCCACTTTCTTTGCCTTTGAAGAAAAGAAAAGAAAAACACACATTTACAATTTACAACTGTAAAACATTATGACATCAATATACTGTATGAATGTGTGTGTGTGTGTGTTAAACTCACCAATTCTTTTAAAAGTTTTTAAATTTTCAATGACCGTTGAATAATTTGTTGTTTTATCCAAGAAATCAAGAATGTTGGCCACTTCAAATATTTCAGAGGAGAAAAAAATGATTTCATAATTTGGATTCACGGTAAAGGATGAAATCTGTGGATGCAAAAAGCAAATCAGATTTTTTGATGCATCTTTGTAAGTACATGTAGACTTGTAAAAGTGCTTTGAAACATTTTGTTAATACATCACCTCCTTATGTTTCAAATTGCTTATGGTTGGCATTTTGTAGAGTAATTGATCCGTTTATCAGCAGAAAGTGTTTCCCGTGATGTGCATTGACAACAAGCCAGGGGACTCTTGCCAAGAAGCATCATTCAAGATTATGATTTGTAATTCATTATGAAATTTACTTCTAATGGGCTGTTGTGCTGGCAGACAAGTTGAATGAGATTGTGTTTGTTCATGTTGTGTGCACATCGTGCCAAGTGTGCTTATTTAAGGAGGAAACACTTTCTGATCCATTAATACTATACTATGCCTTTTCCTTTATGTCTAATACAACTACAAAGATGTCATCTTATTCCTTAGTAGATCACAAGTTATTAAAAGTCACATTTAAAAAGAGGGTTTCTGTGGTTGTCACTGCGAAAGAACCCTTCCTGTGTTATAATATGCTGAATATGCTGACAGTCAGCACTTTGCTGCAGTGTGGGTTGGTTTAAGGATTCACTACCAACCTACAGACTGCTGATGTTGGTGATAAAGTTACTGAGTTCTTTGAAATACAGCAGTTAATCAAGAGAAAATCTGTTTCTCACCTTTTGAAGAAGTTTTGTCACAGCATCTTTGGCTGTGTCAAACTCTTTTTCCTTGATGCTCTCAGAAATATCCACAGCAATATAGATGTTCATTGTCCCATTTTTTAAAATTCTGAGTGATTTCCCATACTGCGTGTCATCTGAATGAAACCAAATCTTTTTATTGCACAATACTCAAACAAACATTGGGTGATGATTTCCAAAATAGCTGAGAAATCATTATGTTCCATCACTGACTCCTTCTGCCTTCTAGTTCCTTTAACATGAATAATCAAATGTAGGAACCTACTTATGGGCTTTAAAATGGTCAGGGTGTCTCTGATTCCACTGCTAAAGGCGCCTGAAGCCTCCTGTGGCGTGTCAAAGGTATATCTGACTGCAAGGAAAATGCACAAAAAAGTTTACAAGGTGTGTGTATGTCCAGGGGAGGGGGGGTCAGGATAAACAGAACAAAACAGTACACAAGGTCAATATCTTTGTTGTTCTTCATGGCACAGAGTGTTCATCTGTCTTACAGTAGCATGCTGGCTCTTGACCCGACCACTCGCCGTTTTCCTGACACACTCTCTCTTTGGAGCCCACTAGAAACAGGTTCCCATTGCAGCTGTATGTCACTTTGTCATCAATTCCAAATGTGTTCCCTGTTCTTAATGCACCAGCTGGAATACCAGGGTCAGCACAATTGTTGTGAACTAAGAAATAAAAAAAACACATACAGGAAATAATGATAATGAGTAACAAGTACAGTAGTCCCTTTAACAAACTTAATTCTAAGGAAAAGGTTGCTGTGATTAATTTTTTAGTCACTCTTTGGTTAGATTTAGTCTAGATTTAGATTTAGATTTTTTAGATTTAGATTTAGTGGTTTGCTTTAGGAAAATTTTCAAAATTTCTCAATTTTCTGGGTTGCAAGGTGGAGAGTCAACTTGTTGAAATGCCCACCAGAGGTCACCAACATTAGGTTACAGTACTTCATTATAAAGTTACCATTTTACATCTGGAAGTATGAAATCCTTGTTGCACTATAAGTACAATATTTCCCTTCACAATGTAATGCATAAAATGAAAAGACTTTAACATTCAAAACAAACAGGGTTTTGGACTTACTGTCATTGCTGCAGATAGGAGTGAAGCCGCTCCACTTCCCATTTTTCAAGCAGATACGTTTGGTTGACCCTCGCATATTGTACCCAGAGTAGCACTCATACGTAGTCTCATTGCCCACAAAGTACTTCTCCTGAGGAGGGGAGACACTGCCGTACTCCAGAACATTGGGGTCTGGGCATTCAACAACTGTAAAACCAAAACTAACATTGTAACAAGGAGGAGGGAGGCAGAAGACAAAGAGGGAAACACAGTTACTCACGTTTGCACTTCTGAGGTCTGAATTTTTTTGGTGCTGGTTTCCACCTCCCATTAAGCTGGCATGTACGCTCCATTTCAGGGTGGGGATAGAAGCCATCAGGGCAGTGGTAGGTCACCTTGCTGCCTCTCTCAAACTGCTTGCTCAGTGTAAAATGTCCTCCTTCAATGTCTAGATTCTGCTCACTACAATCACACCAAACCTCACCTCCTTAAAAGAAACAGTGTGTCTTCAAATTTATGGAATCATTAAGATGTGTTGATCAAAAGTCAAAAAATAAACATTTTCTTAAAATGCTATAAATTCTACTTTTATAAAAAGTTGACACAAGAAATTAGAAACACCTAACAGGTCTGTATAAGCCTTTAAAAAAAGAAGCCAATCTGACTGGACTCACTCACTTTATTCTTTTGAACAGCATGGTTACTCCTTCAAAATCTAAGCTGTATTTGGATAATGGGGAAATATTAATATTTAATTGTTTTTTTAAGTACTTTTTAAGTATGTCTATATTTTTATTAGAATTTTCGTATCGTTTCCAACAACAAATATAGCAAGTTTAGTCCATTTGAAAATGACTTATTACTTACTATTTTATATTACTTATCATATTTAAATATTACTCACCCATAAAGAGGACACATGACAGCACAGCAATCCAACTCCGATGGACCAATATTCCCATGTTGATCCTGAAACTGGGGAACAATGAAAAAATCAGAACTGCAGCAGCTGATCTTTTATTTTAAAATGGAAAGTGATGTTCATAAAGAGGGGCTGGACACAGACTACTTATCAGCGGTTACTCGGGTACTCATTAACCATCCGACCAATGAAAGCAGTCAATATTTGTTTGTGTGTGTCACTAAAAACATTCTTACATTTTGATGCTGAATTAAACCTTAATGACAATGATGATTAATTTCAATCAACTCGACTAATGTACATCAAGACAAACTATTTTTACTGTCTCATATTATTGCTTTCTGTATTATTGATTCCACAAACAAGTTATTGTACTTCAGTTCAGTGTCTGTTCATTTTGACCGTAACACTCCAGATATCAGTCCAGCTTGTGCTTCCTCTAAGTTGGCCACAGATTGCCTTTTTGGAGCCAGGATTTCTCAGCATGTGTACATACATGGTCACAGTTATTGTGAAACCAGGACAAAGTACAAGCGTTTGCTGCATCATTTCCCAAAACCTGCAAGTGCTGTTGAACTTTCTTTGTAAAATATTGATTAGATCATTGATTGTAGTTCTCGTCATGCCAGATTAACTGTGAGTCTAGCTGTGTGAGCTAATGTAGTGATACACTGCGTGATCAATTGTCTGGATTTCTTGTTTTTAATTTGTCCTTGTGGTTGTTTTGTAGTTAGTTAAATAATCTGCTTTGGAGCAGGACGTGTCTAAAAAAAGCGTGCGTTTTTAAATAAGGCTGGCCACAGAGGGCGCTATTACACCGCAAGAGGATGGGGCAAAGGAGTAGAAGAAGAAAAGCAGGAAGTGACGGGTGTTTGGCGGAAGTTCTCGACAGTAAGACGTCAACGCGCCAAATTTGTGGTAGAAGTGTCTTTCAGTCATGTTTAAATGTTCATAAAATCTCTGTGAACAGCTACACGTGGAATACAAAACTGTGGTAAAACGGCTGAGCAGGTAAGGTAACATTAACTGCGCGTTAATATGTGTGGTCGTGTGTGTGTGTGTGTAAATGGACGTTTAAATGCGCTGCATCATCCTCAGGATTGTATAGTAACATTTGCAGTATGACAGATGAAGCGGCAGACACGTTGCAGTGCGTGCGTGTCTGTGTTTGTCCGGTTTATATTCTGTTTGTTTCTGTCTTTAGCATGGCGGTGCCTTTTGTGCAGGACTGGGACCTGGTTCAGACTCTAGGAGAAGGAGCCTACGGAGAGTATGAATCCTATATGTGTTCTCATGTTTCACACACATTTTAACATGATCTGTCAGAGAAACATTGGAAGAGTTGAAATCAGAGACAGAGCTGCATGTTTATTCACCACAGGGCAGTGTTTTTAATGTTGGAAATTAAAAACAAAGCTTTCAGTTCATTCACCTGTCATTAAAGTGTCAGGGATGTTTTTTGTTTTATTTTACATGTTAAATGTATTTGTAGACTTTACAGTAGTCTGACATTAGTCTTAGTTTTTTTCTTACTGTTACTCTTCCCAGAGTGAGGCTGCTCGTGAACAGACAGACGGAGGAGGCAGTAGCAGTGAAGGTGATCGATACCTCGCAGGCAAAAGAGTGTGCTGAAAATGTCAAGAAGGAAATCTGTGTCCATAAGGTACAGCACACACATCCAGCTTAGTAGCTATGTCCACCTCAGAACTTCTTAGTACTTCGTTCTTAGTACTAGTTCATAGAACTTCAGTAACCTAAATAATAGTGAATTGTACTTGTAGGCCTAGCAGGTTACATGCAGACAAATATTGAAGCTCCTAATGTTGTTTAATACTAATTCTACATACTTGACTTAACGAGTTTGCCATGAGCTGCATTTTCCACTTATGTTACACCATTTATTTTTACTCTTTTCCAGGTGCTGAACCACCCGAACATTGTGCGTTTCTTTGGCCATCGGAAGGAAGGGTCAACTGTTTACCTCTTCCTGGAGTACTGCAGTGGAGGAGAGCTGTTCGACCAAATTGGTGAGACAGAAGTCGGCCATCTGACAAAGTGATATAACACAGCCTCTGTCACAGTAAACGATGGACAACATAAAGCCTCTCTGCTTCCTAACTTTCAGAGCCTGATGTTGGGATGGCAGAGAAAGATGCTCATAGATTTTTCCAGCAGCTAATATCAGCTGTGGTGAGTGCAGCAAGTCTGTGACTTCATGCACCTGTGTGTATTTATTTATTGTTTTTCATTGCACATTTACAGGAGTACCTCCACAGTGTTGGCATCACCCACAGAGACATAAAACCAGAGAACATTTTGCTGGATGACAAAGGTGAAGAAATAAAATGAGCATCAAAGTCTCAAAATACCTTGTATTTGTTATAACCTTTATCTGTTGTTACTTCTTTTACTTTTAGATAACCTGAAACTTACAGATTTTGGCCTGGCCACCATGTTTCGATTCAAAGGACGAGAACGACTTCTGAATCGACTCTGTGGAACACTACCATACGTGGCTCCGGAGCTTCTCGGTCAAACGGAGTACAAAGCTCAGCCTGCAGATATCTGGGCTTGTGGGATAGTCCTCACAGCCATGCTGGCTGGTGGTAAGGACACAAACTCTGTACACAATACCGTACCTTTTGAGGGATCATAGTTAACTTTGTGTCCTACAGCATAGGAGTTAATTTTTAAAAACCAAGCTTATGTTTTAATGACTCCACTTACTTCTTCACCCGGTAGTATTCAGATGCTGTGAAATTAGGGAAATAATTTAGTAGTGACATATGATGTCTTAAGGATGGCTCATCAGACTGTTTATGTTGTAGAGCTGTAGTTTGATTTCTCCTTTCATGCGTCCTTACCAGAGTTGCCATGGGACCAGCCAACTGAGAGTTGTCAGGAATATTCAGATTGGCTTCTTAAGAAAACATACCTACCTCCTTGGAAGAAAATTCAACCAATGCCTCTAAGTGAGTCCCACCAACTTTAAGTACATTTTCTATATGAAAGTCTATAACTAATAGACTTCCTTTAACTCATATTTGATGTCTCTTTTTAGGTTTGTTGTCTAAGTTACTGCTAGCTGAACCAGATGCACGTATTACCATCGCTGACATAAAGAAAGATTGCTGGTTCACTCAAGGCAAGTCTCAATAATGGCATAACAGATGTTGTTTATGTGTTTGTGTAGTGTTTATTGGACTTATGTTGTACTCCTCTGTAGGTGTAAAGGCACCACCAGGTTCTCTGAACTCAGGAGGAAACAAACATGTTCGATCTGATGGGGAACTTATATCCCGGGCAAATAGGTCAGTGCTTTGTGTCGTCCTGATTTTAAGTTTAATTTCTTTTTTGTTTTCTGTTATAAGAACACTATCCCTACCTTTCCATAGTGATGACAGAATGCACTTCTCAAGCTCTCAGCCTGATATAACAGCAGGGGGCTGGGAAACCATCTTGATAACTGGTCAACCTCAAGGTCAAGTCAGCTTCTCCCAGCCGACCAAGCCTGAGCACATGTTACTTGGAAGTCAGTTACTTGGTACACCAGGAGCCAGTCAGGTAATATTACCTATTCAGTGGAACACATGAATGTTATTTTGTTTTATATACTGTGACTGTCATTTTTTTCACAACTAGTCAACATGGCAGAGATTAGTTCGGAGAATGACACGTTTCTTCACCACTGTGAGTGCTGATGCCTCTTTAACTGCCCTGAAAGACGCTTGTGGCGGCCTGGCACTTGGCTTCAAGCTCAGCTGCACCCAGCAGGTACATCTGTGCAACTGACATTGATAGCGTAACCACCTTGCTCACAGTCCTTTTGCTCAGATCAAACCTGAACCTCTGCCTTTTAGGTAACGGTGAGCACGCTGGACAAACGCAACAACAAGCTCATCTTCAAAGTCCATTTGCTAGATATGAATCAGAGAGTGCTGCTGGACTTCAGACTGTCTAAGGTGGGTTTTTGTATAAATACATCATAACATGAATAATTGATTATCACATTAAAGTTATGACCAGTGTCATATAAAGAAATGAAGAAAAGAAGTGAAAATGTCAATTGCATTTATTTCTTTTAACTGTTGATAAGTGTGACACATTCCACATTTTTATAACAGACTTTCCTTAAAAACCTTCAATGTGACCTTTTTCACAAGTTACAGCATGTGTAATAAACAACTGTAAACGTTCTGCTGGCTTGTTGAAGTCATGCCATTACAAGGCAGCTTGTGCATGTGGATAACATTATTGGTATTAACTTTGGATGTCTGTTTGTTCTAGGGAACTACCATTCCGATATTTTCAAAGATATTTACAGAGATGTTGACGTGTCCCTGTGTTTTCAGGGAGACGGTTTGGAGTTCAAGCGTCTTTTTGTGAAGATAAAACAGAAGCTCGGAGACATCATCAGCACTCAGAAGGTTTTACTCCCTCTCACATGAGCTGCCTTTCCAAACAAACACGCACCGTTATAGATGTTGAAGGATCGACCTGTATATATTTAACTGTTACTTGTTGATGTTTTAAATGTTTTCTGGGAGTGTGTGCATGCAGATTTTTGTTTTGTCTGTCCTTCCACAGAGCAGGAGGATGTTTAAGTCCTCTTGTCTCTAAAGTGTTATTATGATTTAGGTTTTTGTTAGCATGTGACCATGATCACAGATAGGTGAACAGAGTGTGTGTGTCCCTGCTTGGTTGCCCTTGAGAAGTCTGATGTGTTCTGATTATGGTTGACATGATACAGTCCAACGTCTTGAATAAATGATTAAAAGACCAGCATTGTACCAGCGGTGCACTTTCCGAATTCCTCCACCCAGGAAGCAGTGTTAATAAGAACCTGTCCAGACCCTGTAATGACTAATGGCTGCCACAGATCTGTTGAGGAAAGGTTACAACAGAAGCAGCAGGAGTGTAAACAAAGGGGTTTTCCTTGTGTAAAAACAAAAAAACAGGTAAACATACAGAATGCATAACATTTAATCCACTGTCAAGATCATTGGCTGTCTTATGTCCATGCTTCAAATCACAATGATAAGCTGTGCAGAGTGCATTTATGATAGGGAGAACTAAAATAACAGAGTACACTTGTTGAAACTGTCCACTGTCTACAAAAACAGCACTGAAAGAGTCTGATGTGAATAACTATGAGCCTGTAGCCTTAACAGTGATGGTCACATTGACTGGCTCGTTGTCATCTCCAGTTGGAGGGGCTTGGCCAGTGGTGGTGGTGATGGGGGTGGGGGTGGCACTCTGGGGCGAGGAGGTGGTGAGAGGTGAAGCTGCCCGGGGTATGGGCAAAGCTGGACCTAGAAAACATCAAGGTTCAGCATCAGGTTGGAGAACATTGAGATCTAATGGTTAAGCAATGTCTGAGTTCCAGACGTTGTGCTGGATTAAAAGTGAATGAAAAAACTGCACAAATATTCATAGAAATTGTGATATGACATTTTAATTACTTAGGTTTCATTCTATCTTTTGTGTGTTAATTCATCTTGCCTTGACTGGATGATCCACCAATTTCCTCTATTCCTCCATCTGACCCAGCGACCATTTCATCTTCTGGAAAGTTGATGTTTTCTCTTGACTGGCTGTGCTGCCTGTACATAGCAGAAGAAGAAATGACTCATCTGGAAGTTACAAACAGGAAGAGGTTCATGCTTTCTGTTAATGGTAGACATAGCTACTCACAATCCGAACAGCATGTCATGCAGTCCTGTGGAGAAGGAAGACAGAGCATTATTGCTACATAGCACACAAGGCTTAGTAATACAGGAGAGCAGGATAACATGTATGTGTTTGACTCACGAGGATTGTTGTTGCGATTGCGGATTATGAACACAAGCAGCAGCAGTGTAAGAAAGGCCGCAAAGAGCATCCCACCAATAGCTGCTCCAATCACTGCGGGGTAGATGTTGTAACGTGGTTCCGCTGCAACACATCACAGTAACACATCGAAAATAGCACACACTTCTGTCAAAAATCTGCTGTCACACTCAACTGATGTGGTTCTCAACCTATGTCACTGTTGAGGCAACAGGTGCATCATAGGTTATTATTGCTTGACACCATGTGGGCCAACCGTTGTCAAGTAAAGTATTGATGTGGATTCATTGAGACATCAACAGGACATGAGTTGAAAAGCACTGACCTATCCTACTTTACACCTAAGCTACATGCCTTTCTGCACCCTAAACAGTCATTTAGCAGTCCAGTCCTACCAGAAATGGAACAAAAAGTTTATAGTGTGAAGCACGCAGGTTAAGGAGAAGGGATAGGAAGAGGAAGTGAGTGGAAGCAGTGAGGTGTGTGTCGTCGTGTTTTTTGTCTGTTTGAATCTTTCACCTAAGTGGATAACAAAAAAGAAAAACAAAAAATGTTAGACTGTCATCAGAGAAACCGTAAATGCATCATAACACCAACATAGTATGTCCTGATCTGTCTCTGCTAAATGTCTATTATCATTTTTTACATGCCTGACTGAAGCCCTGTCTTTGCTAAGCTCTTGTTTGCAGTCACTTTCCTGAATCTGTTCACTTCCTGTACCTGGAGTCTTTGCTGGAGATGGATGTCCAATGGTGCGATGGTTGACAGGAACGATGCGAAACTGGTAGTTAAAGGTAGGAGTCAGTCTCCCTACTGTGTGACTCCTGACATCCGGGTCCTGGATGATGTTACGGTTCCAGTCTGCGGGACTTATCCTCTCCTCCACCTGCTCCTTTGAATCATTCTTGCTTCCTCTTCTTCCTGGTTTCTCTGACACCCAACGGTGCTCCAGGAAGAAACCCGTCCAACCTCCCTCTGCTTTTTCCACCTGCCACTCCAACTCCACCTCATTACGTTGTCGGCTGTTGTACATTACTTTGACCAGGGTTGCATTGGGTGGCATGGGGTACTCTGAGACAAAACAGACATTACATTACTCTAACATATGTCAGTCCAGTTTGGTCCTGATTAAAATATCTCACCTATTGGATAGACATTTCTCAACATTACACATAGAGAGAGATTAAAAATAAAACAGTTTCTTACTGTTGACCACTAAAGTGACATTGATTTCCGTCCCACCCACTGCATTGGAAGTAGAGCACCGGTACTCGCCACTGTCCTGGGTCTGGTCCGTGTCTCTCACTGTGAGATTGGCCCAGGCAGATGTTCGCAGCAGCATGTACTTCGAGGTGTCTTGGATGTCAACACCTTGATTGTTAAACCAGGTGATTTCACTGGCGGGAAGATAGTTGGTCCTCAGATTGCAGGTGAGCTGCACATCACTCCCCTCATACACAGACACCACTCTGCGCTGCGTCAGCAACACAGGGGCCTCTAAAAAGTAGAAATGAATTGATCAAAAGATCATTTCTGCTGTTTGATGGATGCAATGAGAAAGCACACTGACCCAGTGTGAGTCTGCAGGTCTTGGTTTGGACAAGAAGTGGGTGCTTAGCATGGCAGGTGTAGGGCTTCCCACTGCGGGCAGTGCCGTAGCGAAGGATCAGGATGTTGGAGTTTTCTTCTGCGCTTTTGCTCTGACCATCAGGGCCCTCCCACCACAACAGGGCTTTCGGGGCCCCTCCATCCCAGGAGCAGGACAGCATCAGATACAGTTGGTTATTAGTCACATAGGCAAAACACACCGGCTCTGCAGGGGGAATATCTGGTGGAGGAGAAGTACGGTTCAGACGACAGTGACTGTTAAAGCAACCTTCTTATTGTTCTTGAGATTTCTGCACTCACATGTGCGCACACTGCACTGTGTCCTTTCTTGTAGGGCGACATGGGAGCCAGTGCATGTAAACAAGCTGTTATTAGATGTCAGGCCTCCAGAGGGCAGCAGCATGTTATTGGTGTTGAGTGGATTAGTTTGCCGCCCTGGGTCGATCTGATCTTGTACAGCATGCATCAGGTCTCCGTTCCAGTTGAGGGAAGGGGAGGGGAAGCCACCGGGCCAGGAGCAGAGCAGTCTCAGAGAGGTGTGATTCAGAGCCGGGTCCACAGAGCAGGAGGGGGAGCTGTCGGGAGGGTCTGCAGGGATAGGATACACAGCAACGAGGCAGTGATGTGCAAAATGGGGTGTTACACATGATAATGTGGGCCAGAAAGGGGTATGTCTGTCAATTCAGGATGTTTACTTTTACGTGTGAAACATCATGTGAAAACATGATCCAACACAAAAGCAAATTCAGCAAAACCAAACAGTAAAGAGTGAATGACAAGCACCTGTTTTGTAGCCAACCAGTACTTGCCATAGCTGTGACATCACAGCGAGGTACCTGCCAGAGAGTCCCATCAACTTCCCCGATGGTCCAAACAGAGGAATCTGCTGAGCACTTCTGTACTCAGCTGTCTGTGTGTGTGTGTGTGTGTGAGATCTGTCAGCTTTTAATTCTATGAAATGAAACCTTACTGAATGCACAGATCTGATGTACGGAAGAGGAAAACAGAAGAAGTGAAGGAGGTTTAACTGAGATGAGTTTATGTTGCAGATTATAAAGATGAAGTGCATAAATAGAAAACACTGGTCAGGACTGAGTACAGGGGTTGGTCAGAGATCACACTCACAGTAGACAGTCAGGCTGATGGTCTTTTTCGAGCGGGTGTTGAGGTAGGTGTTCTGTGCCAAGCAGGTGTAGTCACCCGTGTGCATGCGGAGGATTTTGGTGATGGTGAACTGCGGCCCGGTGTAGACCTGGGAGTTATTGTAGAACCAGACATACTGACTGACCGGGTTGGATTGGGCTTGACACAGCAGAGAAACAGTCTCTCTCTCTAGAGCTGAGTACCCCCGCTCTGTTATACTGTATGGAGTCACATCTATCTGTGGGATATCCGGGCCATCTAAGGAACACAAAGGTACACAACACATGAAAGACAATGGTAGGATATTTACACAGCAGTTTTATGGCACTTTGTTTCCACACTGCAAACGTTGAACCACACATGTTCTTTTTATCAACAGTAAAGCTTTCCTCAACTTGCTTTACTCTGATCACCAGCTACACTCACACACTTCACACTGGGCAGAAAAACAACAACAAAGACCCAGTGACACCTTCAGTGAGAAAGTATACATTTACATTTTTCCTCCCTTCACAAATGTGAGCAGTAAATACTCACAGATGGTGTCCAGCCATAGGCGGTTCGAGCTCTCACTGTTGACTGCGTTGCTGGCCACACATCGGTACCAGCCGGTGTGGTTGCGGTTGACATCGGTCACGTTGATGATGCTGCTGTTTCCCTGTGCAAAGGCTGTGATGTTGCCACTCCGTGTTTCATGTTGCCACACGTACTGGATTGGTCCGGTTCCATTTTCCAGATTGCAGCGCATCCACATTGTGGATCCTTCCACTGGAGAGGCATCGCTCATCAGGAGGTAAGGCTTACTGACAGGAACTGCATTCAAGACAAGGTCAAAAGGTTTAGGAGAGAAAGTAGCAGTGGTGTTAGAATAAAAGAGAGAAGAAGCCTGAAAAAGAGGGAGTATCTCTGAGTGAAGGACGTCCTACCTCGGACAGTGAGGTGCACATAGTAGTAGTAGACTCTCGGCTCTGTTTCTATGTCATAGAAGGCCTGGCAGGTGAACAGGCCGTGTGCGGCCAGAGGCAGCCTCTGAATGCTCACGGCTGCACTGTTAGAGATGACCGTCAGCTCCCCGAGTGTTGCTGCCAGCTCCTGGATCCTCGGCCCATGCCCCAAATTGTACACCACAGCCTTTATAGCCTCTGTGCCGGGTTTGGTGAAGCTCCATATGTACATGTCAGGTACAGTGGGGCCACACTCCAGGATCACCGCTTTGCCCACCACCCCATACACACTGCTATCCTTGTACACCACCTCCCAGTTCTCCTTGATCTGCACAGCTGGAAAAAGGAGAGGATACACTGACATGCATGCAAATGTGTGTGTGTGCCTCTCTGTGTCTGTGTGTCTGTGTTCAAAGGAAGAAGAGATGGGGGGTGTCATGTGCCCTGCCAGTGTTCAGTTGCAGGATTAGTTACACTGTAATTTTCAGAAGCAATGTAATGTTTTAATTCAAGATTACAAGTCTAGAAGTTTTTTTTTATAAACTGCCACATCGAGCAGTGAGCTATGTCCTATTGTTACATCATCCTTAATTACAATTAGCACAGTTAGAGCCTGATTAACTGACCTGGGTGTCAATATAGAACCTTTACTAGTATATTAAAAGCAGTGTAAATATATATACACGTTAAGAATTGTTTTTGTTTGTCACCAAACAGCTTGAATTTCAAAATTCGATGTGTTGTCATTTTGTTTTACGGCCAATAATTTTGCATGGTTATAAATGAGGTTTGCAAACAGAATCATTCTCCATAATAAAACATTAGACTTCCAAATTCTACAACCCAGTTACAGATTGTACACTTATAGAAATGAACAACTTACCATATGTCGTAGAAGTGACCCTGCTGACTAAAGTTAGAAATAGAAAGGCCAGCCCTATCAGTTGGGCCACCATGGTATCATGATCCTATCGAGTCCAACAACCTCTTTACCCCCAAAAAATATGTTGTAAAACTTCAGGAAGCTCCAAAACAACCTGTAATCACCTTCCCTCTGCTGCCTGAGGACGCGGTCCCTCCTTAGAGAATCCAGTTGTGGGCACTGACTTCATTAGACTGAGAGTAGGAAGGGACGGAGGGCCACTAAACTGATTCAGGCTCAATTATTCATGTGTTTTTCCTTTCTCTGTATCCCTCCATCCCTCTTTCTTTCTCATGCTGGGTTAGAATGACACACTGATACTGAGCTCATCCATTATACACAAGAGACGCATGGTTGGATGGGTTAGCCCTCCCTCACCTACACACACACACACACACACACTCCTGCACATTAACTAATACAGGCAACATGGACATTCCTTCATACAGGACTGTCACAATAATCCACTTCATTTGAATCTTCTGATTCTGCAGTGGAGCCTGGAGCCTTGGGTTTTCCCAAGATTTTTTTTTTTTTACATGCCGTTTGTGAATGCTGATGAATGCCTTGTGCAGATATCAACACAGGAATGAAAGAGAACGATTAAAATGGATTTCTGTTTTAGATATTGTTTACTATTTGTTTGTTTTAGTACCAGTTTAAGTAAGAAATGTTGTGTTCTCCACACAACAAGTATCAAAGTGACTCAGTGGGCGGTATATTTACCGTATTTTTTTGTAAGATGTGACATTATGTCGATTGACATCTTGGCCGAGTTGTAAAATAAAAGGTTGCAGATTCCAATTTCAAAGGTCGTGGAAGGTCCGAATGGTCAAAGTAAACTCTAATGATGAGATTAGGATTAAAATAGATTTAGAAATCTGGCATCCTGCAGTGAATGTCTGTGTTTCCACACAACATGCCGTAACCTCTGTGCACTACATGCTAACACTTAAAGATGTACAGCTGCAGTGCCTGGATAATAAGGTACTGAGTGTATGCTTCAGATGCTTCTTTAAAGATTCTCAACATTAGTGATAACGTTATAGAAGACAAAGAAGGGGGGGCTTTCAGTGGAACTATGTTTGTCCTGATCTGTCTCTGCTTATTGTCTTTTATCATTTTATACATGCCTGACTGAAGCCCTGTCTTTGCTAAGCTCTTGTTTGCAGTCACTTTTCTCAATCTGTTCACTTGCTGTACCTGGAGTCTTTGCTGCAGACGGATATCCAATGGTGCGATGGTTGACAGGAACGATGCGGAACTGGTAGTTAAAGGTAGGAGTCAGTCTCCCTACTGTGTGACTTCTGACATCCTTGTCCAGGATGATGCTTCGGTTCCAGTCTGCGGAACCAATCCTCTCCTCCACCTTGCTTCCTCTTCTTCCTGGTTTGTCTGACACCCAACGGTGCTCCAGGAAGAAACCTGTCCAACCTCCCTCCGCTTTTTTCATCTGCCACTCCAACTCCACCTCATTACGTTGTTGGCTGTTGTACATTAGTCTGACCAGGGTTGCATTGGGTGGCATGGGGTACTCTGAGACAAAACAGATATGTGCATTATTGTGTAACATATGTCAGTCCAGTAGAGAAGATTGAAGCAAGGCGTCTGGATTTGTAGATTTTTCTTGAAGCCGTTTTGCTGCTCATCCAAGCAGCTTCATCAGTTCTAGCTGTTTAGTGGGGAAACATGGTTTATATGTGGTTGTAGACCTCAGTGGGTGGGTCTGGGTAAAACTTGAGCAGCGAAAAGTCTTCAAGAAAACTCTACATGTCCAGATCCCTTGTTTCAGTCTTCTTTATGTATTATGACCTGGATGACTGAGAATCTTCATCAACATGTCAGTCCAGTTTGGTGCTGACTGAAATATCTCACCTATTGCATGGACATTTCTCAACATTACAAATAGATAAAGATTAGAAATATAACATTTTCTTACTCTTGACCACTAAAGTGACATTGATTTCCGTCCCACCCACTGCGTTGGATGAAGAGCACCGGTACTCGCCACTGTCCTGAGTCTGGTCCGCGTCTCTCACTGTCAGATTGGCCCAGGCAGATGTTTGCTGGAGCGTGTATTTGGAGGTGTCTTGGATGTCGGCACCTTGATTGTTAAACCAGGTGATTTCACTGGCGGGAAGATAGTTGGTCCTCAGATTGCAGGTGAGCTGCACATCACTCCCCTCATACACAGACACCACTCTGCGCTGCGTCAGCAACACAGGGGCCTCTAAAAAGTAGAAATGAATTGATCAAAAGATCATTTCTGCTGTTTGATGGATGCAATGAGAAAGCACACTGACCCAGTGTGAGTCTGCAGGTCTTGGTTTGGACAAGAAGTGGGTGCTTAGCATGGCAGGTGTAGGGCTTCCCACTGCGGGCAGTGCCGTAGCGAAGGATCAGGATGTTGGAGTTTTCTTCTGCGCTTTTGCTCTGACCATCAGGGCCCTCCCACCACAACAGGGCTTTCGGGGCCCCTCCATCCCAGGAGCAGGACAGCATCAGATACAGTTGGTTATTAGTCACATAGGCAAAACACACCGGCTCTGCAGGGGGAATATCTGGTGGAGGAGAAGTACGGTTCAGACGACAGTGAGTGTTAAAGCAACCTTCTTATTGTTCTTGAGATTTCTGCACTCACATGTGCGCACACTGCACTGTGTCCTTTCTTGTAGGGCGACATGGGAGCCAGTGCATGTAAACAAGCTGTTATTAGATGTCAGGCCTCCAGAGGGCAGCAGCATGTTATTGGTGTTGAGTGGATTAGTTTGCTGCCCTGGGTTGATCTGATCTTGTACAGCATGCATCAGGTCTCCGTTCCAGTTGAGGGAAGGGGAGGGAAAACCACCGGGCCAGGAGCAGAGCAGTCTCAGAGAGGTGTGATTCAGAGCCGGCTCCACAGAGCAGGAGGGGGAGCTGTCGGGAGGGTCTGCAGGGATAGGATACACAGCAACAAGGCAGTGATGTGCAAAATGGGGTGTTACACATGATAATGTGGGCCAGAAAAAAAGGTAAATTCAGCAAAACCAAACAGTAAAGAGTGAATGACAAGCACCTGTTTTGTAGCCAACCAGTACTTGCCATGGCTGTGACATCACAGCGAGGTACCTGCTCCCATCAACTTCCCCGATGGTCCAAACAAAGGAATCTGCTGAGCACTTCTGTACTCAGCTGTCTGTGTGTGTGTGTGTGTGTGTGTGTGTGTGTGAGATCTGTCAGCATTTAATTCTATGAAATGAAACCTTACTGAATGCACAGATCTGATGTACGGAAGAGGAAAACAGAAGAAGTGAAGGAGGTTTAACTGAGATGAGTTTATGTTGCAGATTATAAAGATGAAGTGCATAAATAGAAAACACTGGTCAGGACTGAGTACAGGGGTTGGTCAGAGATCACACTCACAGTAGACAGTCAGGCTGATGGTCTTTTTCGAGCGGGTGTTGAGGTAGGTGTTCTGTGCCGAGCAGGTGTAGTCACCCGTGTGCATGCGGAGGATTTTGGTGATGGTGAACTGCGGCCCGGTGTAGACCTGGGAGTTATTGTAGAACCAGACATACTGACTGGCTGGGTTGGATTGGGCTTGACACAGCAGAGAAACAGTCTCTCTCTCTAGAGCTGAGTACCCCCGCTCTGTTATACTGTATGGAGTCACGTCTATCTGTGGGATATCTGGGCCATCTGAGGAGGAGGTGCACAATACATGAAAGACAATGGTAGGATATTTACACAGCAGAGTTTTATGGCACTTTGTTTCCACACTGCAAACGTTGAACCACACATGTTCTTTTTATCAACAGTAAAGCTTTCCTCAACTTGCTTTACTCTGACCACCAGCTACACTCACACACTTCACACTGGGCAGAAAAACAACAACAAAGACCCAGTGACACTTTCAGTGAGAAAGTATACATTCACATTTTTCCTCCCTTCACAAATGTGAGCAGTAAATACTCACAGATGGTGTCCAGCCATAGGCGGTTCGAGCTCTCACTGTTGACTGCGTTGCTGGCCACACATCGGTACCAGCCGGTGTGGTTGCGGTTGACATCGGTCACGTTGATGATGCTGCTGTTTCCCTGTGCAAAGGCTGTGATGTTGCCACTCCGTGTTTCATGTTGCCACACGTACTGGATTGGTCCGGTTCCATTTTCCAGATTGCAGCGCATCCACGTTGTGGATCCTTCCACTGGAGAGGCATCGCTCATCAGGAGGTAAGGCTTACTGACAGGAACTGCATTCAAGACAAGGTCAAAAGGTTTAGGAGAGAAAGTAACAGTGGTGTTAGAATAAAAGAGAGAAGAAGCCTGAAAAAAGAGGGAGTATCTCTGAGTGAAGGACGTCCTACCTCGGACAGTGAGGTGCACATAGTAGTAGTAGACTCTCGGCTCTGTTTCTATGTCATAGAAGGCCTGGCAGGTGAACAGGCCGTGTGCGGCCAGAGGCAGCCTCTGAATGCTCACGGCTGCACTGTTAGAGATGACCGTCAGCTCCCCGAGTGTTGCTGCCAGCTCCTGGATCCTCGGCCCATGCCCCAAATTGTACACCACAGCCTTTATAGCCTCTGTGCCGGGTTTGGTGAAGCTCCATATGTACATGTCAGGTACAGTGGGGCCACACTCCAGGATCACCGCTTTGCCCACCACCCCATACACACTGCTATCCTTGTACACCACCTCCCAGCTCTCCTTGATCTGCACGGCTGGAAAGCGGAGAGGATACACTGACATGCATGCAAATGTGTGTGTGTGTGTCTGTATTCAAAGGACAAAGGGGGCTGTTGGTGCCATGTGCCCTACCAATGTTTAGTTGCAGGATTAGTTACACTGTAATTTTCAGAAGCAATGTAATGTTTTAATTCCAGATTTTTTTTTGTATAAACTGCCACATCGAGCAGTGAGCTGTGTCCTATTGTTACATCATCCCTAAATTACAATAAGGATAGAGTTAGAACCTCATTATAAATAAGCTTTGCAAACACCATCATTCTCCATAATAAAACATTGGACTTTCAAAATACACAACCCAGTTACAGATTGTACACTTATAGAAATGAACAACTTACCATATGTCGTAGAAGTGACCCTGCTGACTAGAGTTAGAAATAGAAAGGCCAGCCCTATCAGTTGGGCCACCATGGTATCATGATCCTCCCGAGTCCAACAACCTATTTACTCCAAACACAAAATATGTTGTAAAACTTCAGGAAGCTCCAAAACAACCTGTAATCACCTTCCCTCTGCTGCCTGAGGACACTGTTCTCGATTAAAGAATCCAGTTGTGGGCACTGACTTCATTAGACTGAGAGTAGGAAGGGACGGAGGGCCACTAAACTTACTTAAGTTCAATTATTCCTAGGCTTTCCTTTCTGTGTATCCCTCCATCCCTTTTTCTTTAGAATGACACACTGATACTGAGCTCATCCATTATACACAAGAGACGCATGGTTGGATGAGTTAGCCCTCCCTCACCTACACACACACACCAGCACATTAACTAATACAGGCTACGTGGACATTCCTTCACACAGGACTTTCACAATAATCCACTTGATTTGAATCCTCTGATTCTGCAGTGGAGACTGGACATAATCTCACAAAGGTTTTCCCAAAGTTTTTTTCATGCGCTTTTGGTAAATGCTGAAAATATTGTAATGCTGTAAAATTAAAGGCTGAAGATTCCAATTTCAAAGGTCGTAGCAGGTCCGAATGGACAGAGTAAACTGTAGTGATGGGATTAGGATTAAAATAGATTTAGAAATCTGGCATCCCACAGTGATGCTCTGTGTTTCCCCACAGCATGCTGTAACCTCTGTGCACTACATGCTAACACTTAAAGATGTACAGCTGCAGTGCCTAGTTAATGAGGTAGTGAGTGTATGCTTCAGATGCTTTTTTAAAGATTCTCAACATTAGTGATAAAGTTATCGAAGAGAAAGAAGAGGTGGGACCTTTAAGTGGAAGCATGAGTATGTAATGTGATATGTTTGTCATGAATGAATGCAGGACAGGGATCAGTTTCCTTCATTTGGCAGTGATGAAAGCTGAAATACAGCAGGGCATGAGCAGATGCACAGGCTCAAAAGACGGTTGTAGTGTAGGTGAAATGACACAAATTAAAACCAATAAAAAGATATTTTAAAAAAACACTGTAATCTACAAGAAGGCCAATTCATTTACTTTAAAAGGCTGTTCTCACTGGAACACATGAATGACTCCTTCCTGGAAAGCAGGACTAACCGCCTGTGTGTCAGATTCCATCAGATGGTCATCTGAAGTGCAATAACACCAGGTGGAGCTTTGTTGGCTCATGCACTAGACGTATACTGTCTTGTTGCTAGCTCAGTGGTTATTCTGAAATACAATACAGATTTACTACACTGAAAGCTCTTTGCAGCTGACTGCTGATGCTAAATACCATTGCTGGAAAATAAATGAGCTCCCCATGGGAGTTAGCTGCAGAGGATTTGGAGATTCTAGTTTGCTCGGGGAGTTGGGAATTCATTGTCAGGATTTCATCAAAACACAAAGGCTGCTTTAGACAAAAAGGACGGGTCAGGACAGAAACTTATCATTGGTACCAGTTTGTATGAAGCGATTCTATTTGTGGAGTACAACAGGCTAAAACATATCATTTAGATTATCGTTAGATTGATCCACAATGCCATCAATCTGCTTGTTTATATGATCATTTTTATTTAAATGCTAAAAAGTTCATCCAACAACCAGTGTTAATGAATACTAAAATCCACAGATACCACAAATAAAAACATCAATTTCATAAATCAACAATATGTCTTCAGTAAATAAAAATACAAAATACAAGCACAATAAAAGTGTTACATTAAACCAGGAGGTAAAACCAAAGGGTTTGTCAGCAAGGGGATTGTCAGTGTGTACAACACAGGATAAAGAGAGTGGGACTCAGAGACAAAGTAGGAAATCATAATATTTTTTTTTCTTTTGTTCTTTTTTACAAAATGATGGAAGATAAAGTAAGGAGCCAACCATGTCAAGAGATAATCCCATCTACTAACTTTGATGGGATCAAATGTAATACATGCATGCAACATACATTTTTCAAATGAAAGTCAAATCACCTTTCACCTTCACCTAAATTACAACATAAACTTAAATTCACAACCTTCCCTTTGCAAAGAACAGACAACACAATGAAGACAGAACGAGAGAGAGAACACTTCAAGTCCAACAACAAAAGCTGCATCGTCCTTGGACCTCCAGAGCCGCTCCCAGCGCTGCAGACTCTGCCTGATAGTCCAGTGAGGGTTAAGTATGTTGTTCCAACCTGTTTTTTTTTTCGGAAATGTTCGGGTTTGAATACTGTTATTTCAGCTGACCTCACTCAGGTGTGATTTCAGACATACTGCTCTTTGGGAAAAGTGTATGCTGCCACTCCTGGGGGAGGAGAGGACAGACCCGACACAGAGGGGTATTTAAAGATGGCTGTGGTGTGTGAAGGTGGAGAGAAGGTGTTTTTTGATCCTGTGGTGGTGCTGCTGCTGCTTGTTAGAGTAGTCGGTTGTGAGGAATGGTAGGGGTGCTGGGGCAGAAACGAGAGCGGAGGGTTGATTGGAGGAGAGTAGGGCTCAGGGTAGTCGTCCTTGTTGCAGGCCAGTCTGTAGCTCACGTAGTCCGCTGTGTTTGGGAGTTCTTCATATAACCGCCCTGAATGCTGTGGAAGAGCCAACATATACTGTAATTAGCATGTACCATGTAACGTGGCATTGACCCAGCAAAATGACAACACTGCTAACAATGTAAGCAATGCAGATTTTAGGATTAGTAATACATAAAGCACATTAGTTTGACCTTAATGGACACAATGTGCATTTGTGAGTAATACTGGTGGTTTCTATGACAACTATTTTACTATATTTATGTTAAACACAGCCCCTAAGTTACCTGGATATCATCTCCTGGTCTTTTCCTTATGGGCTGGGAGAGTTTTCTGGATGGAGAGTCATTTCTGATCAAAGTAAACAAAGAATCAAAGATGTAAAACTATCCTAATACAAGCGGGCGCATGCAGCACAGAGGCACAGATAGACTATAGACTGTGTGTACATACGATGATCTGTCTTTTCTGCTTCTTATTTTTAGCACAAGGACTGTGATAGTTATGCCCATGAGCACTCCAGCAGCCAGTAATAAAGCAATGACACTGATGACATCACTTGTTGCGATCTGCGGCACTGGCTTGTCTGCAGATGAAAAACACACAGACACAGCATTAGAACCATTTGCAGCTGAAATGTGTGGTTAAGGACAGTAAATAGTAAAAGATTTTTTCTTGTTTAAAGGGTGATCTCAAGTAACCTTACCATTAACGCTGACCTCCACAGTGCCTGATCGAGTCCCAATGCTGTTGGTTGCATCACACACATACGTTCCTTGCAGGTCGTATGTGACTGGGCCTTTAAAGATAAGGACGTTGTCTCGGATCTCTGTATTGATCGGTATGGAGCCATTAACCCTGCAGAATATACAGACAGATAAAATTACCACCTCATGCCTGTGTCATCCATGTCTGCCGTCACTCATAGAGTATGTCTCGACCTTTGACCTTTTGTTTTAAAATGTCTAAACCAGCCTTAGACACCAACACAAACACAAAACACAAACAACGGTACTCACACTCTCCACTGATACAGAGAGACGGCCGGGTTGGCATCAGCTTGGCAGCTCAGCTGGACGTTCTCTCGATTCAGATACCAGTTTCCATCAAAGCCATCTACTGCAACCTCTGGCTCATCTGATGCACACATACAAACACACAAGTGAAAAACTGTAAGGAACAACAGTATCCTGATGTTAATTCTGCTGTTATGTAGTGAAAAATTACACTGAATGTCCAGGGTGACGCTGTCCGTGTAGACCTCCTCTATGTAGGAGGTGACGCAGGTGAGTGTCTCTCTGTGTGTGTCTCTGGTGGGCACCAAAATGTAGTCACTCTGAACGGTGAATGTCCCGTCTGAGTTCCTGTACTCTCGGGTGGTCACTTCTCCTGGTACGCTCGTCTCCCACCTGTTCATACCAACGAGGAGTTAGCATGGTGACACAGACACACATGAACTCATTTGCACAGAGTAAACATCAAGCTACTTTTTTACTACATTTGTGAGGCAAATATGCAAGAGGAAGAGGACACACTATTTTGAACTCTCTAGTCCATCTAGTCTAGTGGAAGGTGAATTGAAATCACCCACGCACATACACACACACCTGATGGTACCAGGTGGCTTTCCATTGGCAGAGATGCATGTAGCCACAGGTGTTTTCAGATTGGATGAACGAGCCACCAGTGTCGGCGTGGACAGACTCATCTGAGTTGTTGGGCGAACTGAGGGAAATAGGAAAAGACAGTGTTTTTAAGTGTCTGACAGTATGTTGATAAAGATTCTCAGTCATCCAGATTCATTTTCATTCAAGAGCTTGAAGCAAGGCAGCTTTCACTGCTCCTCCAAGCAGATAATTGCACACATTCAAGAATGTATACCTTCATACATTCAAGAACTCTAACAAGACCAGGCTCCCTGCTTCAAGCTTTTGAATGTGTGAATGTGCATTTTTCATATTGCAGACATTACTGTAATATGACATACATAATTAGAACCACCGTTCTTCTGGCAGCTTGTTATGACCATAGTGAGTACTGATGTTTGACATCTTTGAGTGCCAAATTTTAAGGATATTCATACAAAGTGTTCCTGAGATACCACACTCATGACTTGCTCATGTACGTCTGACCTGTGACCACCAAACTGTAATCAGTTTGTCAAGTTTAATGACTGCCCAATCTGACAGACACTGTGTCAAGTTATTATGCTGACATGCATTTTAAATGCTCTATCGGGTTTGACAGTGGCAAATCTACCTTACCATAGACAGTGAGGTTTACTGTGTTCTCTCTGTTGCCTGCAGGGAATGTGGTGTATTCACAGATGTAAGTGGCCTCATCAGAAAGGCGGAGCGAGGAGAAGGTGATGGTGGTGTCTTCGAGATTTGGTGTCCGTCGCCTCACTGCACCATTCTTGAAAATGACACGGTCCCTGTAAGGCGGGGCCACGGACACACCCAGCGACGGATTTGCAATTGCCACATTCTGCTTAGTGCCGTTCACCAGTTTTTGCCATGTTACCTGGAGGAAGAAGGATGGAGGAAATGAGTGGCACACAAACAGGAAAAAGAAAAATCAGATCACAGGTCTGAATAATAAAATAAACAAGAGGAATAATGTGTTACATGACCTAACTCATTACTACTGAAGCTTGCAATTGGGTAAATGATACTACGACTTTTATCCCATTACTAAATAGCACAGTGTTTATATGTTATTTCATTAATGACCAAAGCAGGTTTTTAGCTGGACTTTCTGCCCCACAGATGACCCATATATTTGTGGGATGAGATGAATAGCAGCTTACACAGACTTACTGTTAAGTGCTGCTGCATTTCCTGTCTTAATTCACTAGAAATTACATGGACCATAGTAAATCTGTGATGTATTTATATATCTGCCCTTATGTTAAGTGCAGTTAATTACCTAAAAAGAGGCATTATGAAGTACTATGTCTTCAGAGTAGAGGTGAATTAAACTGATTTACAGACACAGATTGTATGAATTTCATCATTTCTGTTTCAGTAATTGAATGTCCCAGCTGTTGAGAGTCCCTGCGTGCACCACAGTGGTGGCTGCTATCCAGGAATGCAGATTTGAACTCATTCCACCCCATTCACCTGATTCACACCCTCTGACTGCTACCTCTTCCTCAGCATTAAACAGCAGCTACCACAATTTAATTGTGTTTATTTTCAAGGCTGCATTCGGAATGCTTCTGTGATTTATCATGTGCTCTGTTACAGTTATAAGGAGGACACATAAATACCTGGGAGATTTTGACGGGTGGGGAGCTGTTGATGAACCGACATTGGAGATCCACCTTTGAGCCAACATACCCAGATTTCCCATCATCCATTTCCACAGTCTGTCCATTTATGCCTGCAGGTGAAACACATAAAGAAAGACGTTCACCTCAGCATACAGTCACTCCCTCATCCTGGCACGCTTCGAGCTTTTCACAGTCAGCCCTGCATGCTGAGCTTATAAAGTGAGCTGAGCTGTCAGAGTCGATACTTTTTAGCAGCACAAGAGGTGAGCTGAGGTCAAAGGTTGCAGATTAGAGAGAGGTATAAATAAACGCAATTTGTTTGGTCACTCTTGCCACTGGCTTACTGATCCTCAGTAACAAATCCAAACACACACTTCCTGAGTGTACATCAGTCACGTGTGTTGTGTCTGTTAGGTATACAGTGACACAGTGGTGCAAAGGTGAAGTTTTAAAGTTCTCAGTGAGCAAGACAGTCTGACCTCTGTGTACCGAGTGAAACCAAGATCCACTCGATCAGGGAGGGGGACACTTATCTCTACACACTCCCGCATTAGAAAGAAGACAAGCTCACAGGTGCAACTCTATGGAACGACATTTAGCTTTATTGAAGTAATCAACCACCAACATATTGTTTCTTCTTTACACATGTTACACATCCTTTTACAGATAGATGGTAATGACCACAACCATTTTAATTGTATGCAAGTACAACTTTGATTAAGTTCCATGATGTAATGAAATATTCTTACCATTTGTATCAGAAAAGGTATTGGGGTAATATTTTTGGACACACACATAACAAACTACGGTAAATGCTAAGCTGCTTATTGGAGAATTGATCATTTATTACAGGACATCAGTGCAAAGTCTGTCTTTAGTCATCATTTAGAGCTATACATTTTGTTAAGTTTTGCTTCCTCAAAAAACAGACAGCTGAAAATCCATCCCACTGACTCACACAGCATGAATATAACCTTTACCCAGGGGGGGAATTCCATATTTGATGTATTTATAAATGCACCGTGTCATCATGTTGTCCAATATTTCCATGTTAATAATGGTAGAGTATTGATCAGTCCATCAGTGTTCTAGTTTTTCACTCTATAACAGAGACAATCCATTTAAAAAAACACAGCAGGCTCTGACAAGGTTTCACTGCTACACATATTTCTCTAAGAGCCAGATGGAGGAGATTACCACATTATAATCTACTTTAGCATCCAGGAGTATATACAGTTACTCCACAGTGTATTTTGTTAAAACATTTTAGGACAATAAAAAGAAAATGCAGCATAGCACTGTTCACCATCATGGACTGTATATAGAAATGGAAGAACCCTCATAGAAATCAAGCAAATGGGTTGTGAAGTTCAGATCTGAAGCTCAGTATGGTGGCTCCAGCTTTGCAGTGCCTGACTCTATGAATAGTTGAAGCATGAATGGAACAGAGGGGAGCGGGTGAAGTCACACACCTGTGACAGCATCCAACTGTCACAGTGTTAAATGTGCTTTCATGATCAGGGCAATACAGGCTAAAATCCATTTCTTTGGTTTGATAGTAGTAGCAGTAACTGTATACTGTGAGCTGACAGCTTCATCAACCTACCCCAGTCCTGATTGTCAATATGCTCAGACAGGCTCAGGTCTCGGCCCAATTATGTTCTCTGTGTTATTGCTGCACTTGTAATTTATTGATCCTTAATATCTTTTATTATCATTATGCTGATGACACACAATGACTATATATGATCAGCTTCTACTGAAGTGCTGTTAATAGCTGCTTCTGCGTGTTTTTATTCTGGTCTAATGAAGGGAACAAGTTGCTTTTTTTTGGTTCATGCGAATCATTAAAAACCTGAACTGGTTCTCTGACTCTGTGTCGGCCTCACAGCGGGGCTGAATGTGCACAGCAGTGTAATTATTTTGTACAAAATTTTGTAAAAGTCTTGGTTTGTTAGTGGAATATTTTGTTTTGTTCTTAGAACTTCTTAAAACTATTATTTATTAAAGTATTTTATACCAAGTATTATATATATATATATATATATATATATATATATATATATATATATATGTGTGTGTGTGTGTGTGTGTGTGTGTGTGTGTGTGTGAAGATAATGTTACTGAATTGCAGAAGTATTTTGATAACATTTAATATATAAAAGCATGTTGCTTTGCCAAAACTTGCTTCAACACCTGATTCATCTAATTGGTTTTACTCCAGCTAGTGTAGACTTAAACACAGACAAGACTTTTAGTCTTCACAGTGTTACAAACTCTTCCTATTTATGCCTAAACCATTTAGATTCTTTTTTAAAAAAAAAAAACAGAATCAGTGTGAAATCATCAAATTTTTTTCCACTGCATCTCACTTTTGCATTAAATTAAAACGTAATACATAACACACATAATAAATTCTCCCTTTAGCCTGGGCAAAAAGATGGACTTGAATGACCAGGAGAAAATTAATATTATTGAAATATTTTGCAACTAATTCATGTTTGTTTTTTTACTATTTTGTTGAATCTATATAATTGTTTAATTATTCAACTGTGCATAAGAGAAGCTATTAATCTCATGTCAACCTCAATTTGGAACATTTATGAAAGCATGCACACATTCAATTACAAAAGACATAGCGTGTCAGCGTTCCTTGTTTCCCATCAGCAGAGAAACACAGAAACAAAGCCTCAATTAAATATAGTGAGTGATTTATTTCAGTCCATGTAGTACATATGCAAACATGCAAACAAAAGCTTGGAAAGATCGTTTTTTTTGGAATCAGCTGGCAGCAATCATCAAAAATATGATACAGCCTGAGCCATATGTGCTTTAATAAGTATAAAAGTTTTGTATTAGAGTAGGAGTTCACTATGCCTTACATCCTCACTCTAATACGTGTATTGTGTCTTTGTGTGGGTCACTGAGAGGTAAGGAGGCCAGCAGTGGCAGTAGATTACAGCATTTAGAATATTAAAGTCAGAGATCTATATGATAGCTCACCATTACAAAATGATCTTAATGAAATAACACACGTGTATGTGCATGTTTGTTTTTAAGCCTGACTTGTTACTTACCCTATAGTGTATTAAAGTAATCCAATATGAGGACCGAGAATACATGAAACATGATCAGTATCAGTCCTGCTTCAGATCAGGGAGGCAAATACCTTTCACTTGTGATTTTTTTACACACACATGTACATCCCACTGAGAGTCTCCCCCCCTACCGAGCTCTGTTGCTGAGCTGATTAGGGGCTTAAAGGTGAGGCCGGAACAGACAGAGAGACCTCTCTGAAAGACACACACACACAGGCACTTTTTATATGCCCCACATTTCTCCCACCTTCCTTTATTTCCACTGTGTCCGCTCACATTCTTCTATTGTTTAGAGTATGGGAAATGACCTCAACACTCCACAGGACAATAATCTATAAACAGCAGCGCACAGGCAGAGCAGACGAGCATGGGAACGCAACAAAACAATAGCAATAGTGTTTCTCACTTCAATGTGCAAGGTGCAGGAACAGCGAGGGCAACGCAGCATGATTTCTGTTCCTCATCTTTTTTAGTCAGTATGGGACAGACTAATTTATCATTTCCTTGTGTGTATAATGACAGAGACACACAGGTGTAAAGAACATATGACCCAAATATGAAAAAGATTATTAAATTATTAAATTATTAAAGATTATTAAAGAGATTTCAAATAACCAAAACTGTAAATTAACTCTTGGTATCCTTTTTAACGTGAATGTACCAGTATCTGCTAATTATTTAATTAAAACGAAGATGAAGTATTGTACTTTGTTTACTGTTAAAGAAGACAGAGCAAGCAGAAAAACATTTCAGACGACCAAGCAAGTAAAGTTATGCCAATTTTGTTTAAATGGCAAGTGGTACAAATCATTGAATCCCTAATTAGAGCAACACTGACAACATAAGACTTAATATACAAGATTAAAGTAGCCCAATAAAAATTAATCTGTTAAACTTTAAGTTAATCATGAGAATTCTTGACTTGACTGGCTGCTGTTTGAAACAAACGCTGTGTTTCCATTTGCAGAAATGTCAAAGTTTACAACAGGAAACTTCAACCAGAACGTTAAGACTTCATCAACCTCAACCTCTATATCCAAGGTGTTTCACCTGTAGTAAAACAATGTCTGTTATAATGTCTGTTTGTTCATGTCACATTGATTCAATCACAACTTGGTATTGCTTCTAATTGCTTGCAATAGCAAACATCTCAACTCCTGACTTCTCAGCGCTTCGGTCAAAACGTCAGACTGATGTCACTACCAGCATGAGGTGTTGTTCTTAAAGATCAGTGCTGTGATCTCATTCAGGACAGACTACACCTTCCTACAGAAGAAACAACTGACCTCATGTGACAGATGAGAAAATGAAAAACACAGAGAGAGAGATAGAAGAGGGCAGATTAACTGTTTAATCTTTAGACCATCAAATCTGTGATTGATCTGGGATTACACACCCTGTTTCTGCCTTTGGTCTTGTGATTGACAATGCAGGAAAACACAATGCTAAGACCATCTTCTAATGCTAAGACCATCTTCATATAAAACTATACAGGCAGGGGCTCAAAACAAGACAGAGTATCCAGACCAAGAGTGGAAACTGATTTTTAGACAAATGATTTGTTGTTCTGTCCATGTGACGAAAATGAACAAAACATTTCTTCTTTCATTTTCAGTATATCTATTATAATCTTTCTGATTGTGATCCGTGTGCACACATGTGTATGCAACAAGCCCCCACGCATGTTTGTGTTTGTGTGTAATCTCTGAGGCACCGCAGGAACGAGCAGTGTACGTTTGGCCCGTGTTCAACAGGCAGCTCGCAGGATTATAATGACTGCTGCATCAGTGTTTGAGACATGAGAGTGAAGAGACAGAGGCATGGAGAGACACAGGAGACGGACAGAAATAAAGAAAGTGTCTGTGGAGGAAGACTGACTGACTGAGAGGCAACAAAGAAAGAGGCTTTAACGTTTGCAGCCTATAGAGAGTGCACCAACAGAACAGAAGGGCTGTGTGTTTGTGCTGGATTATTTCTGTGGCGTAGCGTCTGTGTGTTCCAGCTGTGGACAGTGGATTATGCAGAAATTCATGAGGATGTCTATTGGTCTCAGTGAGCATTTTCTGTCTCGCTGCAAAGGAGGATTTCCAACATTCATTGCAGTGGGGAAAACATTTCAGTGACAGCATTCACATCAGCCCCCTGACACACTACAGGTGCTGGCAGACCAGACGACACAGATATGCTGTAGCAACAGTCAGTATAGGCTGGCACTTGGCAGCAGCAGTCATGTTGTTACACCCTTCTGCTCCCTGTGCAGTCCTAATCCACTGCTCCGTCCTTCAGCATGACAATCCCTCACACATGGCGCCGCCTCACACTTACTAATAACACATACACACATGTATGCACACCAGCAAATTACTGCTCAACTTGCCAAGTGTAGCCTATGTGTGTGTGTGTACGTGTGTGCAGGATTTGTCACTAGCCGAGTGAAAAAAGCAATCACAGCAGATGTCACAGCAGCTCAGCACATCCATATGCTGCCACAATCGCTTTTGTCATTACGTAATTTGTATACCACCGTCCACTTCCTCCACCCACCTCCCCATTACTACTCTGATGCCAGCTGCATGTTTGGCCCCCAGCTTACAGTGTGATTACACCACAGCACCTGTTTCAGTGAGGCAAGGGTTAGTCCATTCATTAGCACACAAAGGCACACAAACATACTTCATGATATGGCAATGCTGTCTGCAGTGGAAGCCACATTTTAGTGTGATTAAAGCAGCCCACCTGCTGACATGAGACAACTTGAAACAGAAACAAAAGACAATACAGGCTCTTTATAGAGGATTTATAAATTGATACTAACAGCTTTCTTAATTACTTGTTATTATAGATCTTGGGGTAAAACCCATTTCACAGACACAGTCATATAGATATTGCTTTCATTAGTGGGTTTTCGATCAATAAATTGATTTATTATCCATCAAGTGCAACTTTATCATAAGTTATAAAGGCTCACAGCATGATGTTTTTACTTTCTGTATTTACATAATAATGAGGATGATGATTTGTGTCTTAACATCAAAATTCATCATTTGTCATATTGATATATAATCCATCTGTTGCTCACACCTGAGCAGGATTTAGAGGGGTATAAAAATGATGTAAATAAAAAGATGAGTTTAGCTCACCTTCTTCAACAAATGTTTTGTAACAACTAGTCTTGTTACTCCGTTACCTCCTGTTGTAATTGACTTTCTCCCGGTTTCACGTTTTTTTAAACAGGCGCGAGTAAAAAAAAGAGGGAAAAAAGCACAGCATCTTACCTTGAATAACAGTTGTTATCAAGAACATCCAGAGTCCAGTCTTTTCCATGCCCACACCGCCGTTGCCAGCTTCTCGCTGTGGTTTAGATTCCCAGTGTGAACTTGTTTTACGCCTCCTGCCTCCCACTCTGAGCGCACAGCAGCAAGTTCAGCTCCAGGACCGGTCAGACGTGTATCCGAGAGAAGGAGTATCCTACACACACACACACACTCCTGAATTACAAAGGGATCTTTAACTCGTCTTCCTGTCACTTTTTCTTTCTCCCCTCCTGTGACGCCGGCTTCTCCCTGTGCCTGGTGGCCGAGCTGCAGCACTCTCTGTCCGGCTGAGGCTTGGCGGGGATAAAGCAGCTTAACGCGTGGGCAGATTATTTCCGAGATAGCCTGCCCCCAGCCCCGGCTGACAAATATCTGTCACTGTGTGAGGGCTGAGCTTAGCTGCTGTGGACATTTAGAAAAAAAAGCAGACAATCTATTTCAAATGAGCAAACTCAATTAGGGGAGCAGACAGGAAGGACCCCAGACTGTGTCCCCGTCTCCCTTTTTGAGACCCCATAGGTTATCTCTGTAGGACTTTTGACTCTTTACCTGGCATGACTGTATGAATCTAAATGTAGGCTATGAACTTGAGGTGATTTATAATGACTCCATTTATATTCTGATTCAGTATCTCTCAAGGGCAGAAGGTAAAACAGTTGAGCTGTATTTGTTTGCCTGTTTGTCTTAATGGTGAAACCTATTCAGAATCGTAGAGAAGATTGAAGCAAGGCGTCTGGACTTGTAGAGTTTTCTTGAAGACGTTTGATGATGACCTGGATGACTGAGAATCTTCATCAACTATTCAGAATCCCCAAGCTGGTTTATAGAGACCACACAGTGTATACTGAGACCATGTTCTGCATTACGGATTGCCCAAAATGCTACTGCATGAACCGGACAGACACTATTCAGACCCACATTTTGCTTAATTCGTGCTTATTTTTAGTGTCAGACAGCTAGAAGTGTTGAGACAGAGCGCTGTAAACTCTTTAAACTGATATAATATATGATATAATAACCACTAGATATTAGTGTAAGAGTAACATTTTTTGTAAATAAAGAGACAAAGCTCACGGTGTCCTGTTGCACTTGAGAGATATAGTTCAGCCTGGTGTGCAATTTATGAATTATTTGATGTGTTATTGATAGATAACACATATTTATTGAACATCATCTGAGTCTTTATTCCAAATAATTCATAAATTAAATGGTGATATGTGGTGGATGGCAGTGTTACAACTAGGCCTAAGGCTTGTAATAATACATAATATATAGCATAATATAATGCAGCGGTGGGAGTAAGTCACCCATGTGCAAATCCCAAGCAAGTCTCAAGTCAAGTCATACAAAAATCTAATGGTCTTCAAATTAAAATGCTCACATGTTTAAAAGTCATTAAGTCTCATTAAGTGTACCTAAAATATTGACTTTAGGATACATTTATAATGTTAACAAAATAAATATTCTTCAGTGACTCACGTAATAATGCAACAATAGCTTGATATGTTCATATTACATATTCAAAATAAACATTTACAAAGCTGATTATTATGGATTTTAACAGGTTGTTAAATACCTATTTTACATACAGAAGTAAACGCTTATTTTCCAATTCTGGAATCAGATATACTAATTCCAGCCTGTAACCCTTCTCCTCATGTCCATCGCAGATATGGCAAACAACAGATCATCAGCCAAATAATACCATCTACTGTAACTTTAAGCTTCCTCCCAGCGTTTTCTTTAAGTTGAGTCTAACATCAATTTAACGTCACCAAGAGCTCTGCCGTCTCTACAGTCCCTGGGTTTACACTTCTCTGGTCTCTCTATCACGCAGAATGGGGTTCGCCCCAATACGCGCACACACACACACACACACACGGCATGTGCGTAAATGCGCACGACTCTCTCTCTTTCTCTCTCTCTCTTTGAATAAACCCGATGAAGTTGCACTTATCACTCACTACTGTTGGTACTCACCACGAAACTGACTGTATGAAGAATGTTGCTAAGATGTTAAGCTCCTCTGCAGCTGTGTTTTATCTTCTCCCTCTCTGATACCTGCACTGTTGCACTGATACTGTTCTCCGCGTTTAGTCCAGTAACGGCCTGAGTCCAGCGCTTACCTTCTTTCCCGTTAGGATCAAAGGCGTACAACAACACGTCATTGTTATTTTAAAAAATGCACATCTTTATATTAAAAGTCATCTGTTTCAAGTCTAAGTCAAGTCTCAAGTCATGAAAACCAAGTCAAAGTCAAGTCGAGTCTTTTATCAATGTTAGTCAAGTAAGTCTCAAGTCCTCAAATTTGCGATTCGAGTCAAGTCATGTGACTCGAGTCCCCCACCTCTGATATAATATGTAAAAGTGGACCCCAGAAAGAACAGACCTTGTTGTGGTAAGGACTAATGGGAACCTTAAATAAACAAATAAACAAACAACTAAAATCTGACAAATCAAGTGAGATACTTGTGAAATTATTACAAAAAGGTCACCCCTTGACTGTATTTGTATGTGTGTGTATACACATCTCTAAAGGTTATAGTACTTTTAGCTCAATTTTAATGGAATGCACTGAGTGTTATCTTATAATAATAAGTAACATCTCCAGTTATGGCAGGCATAGGCAAATACAGTTTCTCTGTTCCAGTTTGCACTTACTGTATAATACATCTTTGCACTATTGATCTGTGGCTACTATCAAACCTAGGATGATGCAGATGATATTCATATCAATAGTGTTCTTATCCATCCATGTACAACACACCAAACCTTCACATAACATACACATAACACTGGCCCATTACTAAATCTGCATCTGTGCAACTCCTACTATTGGGCTCAGAGTGGAGACACTGAGCCATTAAATCTGTCATGAAAGTACTAGAAATTTCTAGACAAACACAAACTCACCTTGAGATGTTATGCATTTAAACATAACGTCACTAATGTCTTAAATCCATACTCACATTAAATAATGTAGCATACTCAGTGCAGTAAGGATGCCTTATTTATAAGATAAATGGAATTCTCAGGGTAAATTACCACAGGAGTGAAGGACAAATCAGGACAGGAGGCCTCAGGACACAAAGGTGAGGTGAGGAACAAAGAGGAAAGGTCATAACGCCCTGCTGGTAAAAATGATGACCGAGTTTTACTTCACACACACACACACACAGCATGCCCGGATGATGTCCTCCGTCAGCGACTGCAGAGGAGAAAGACGAATCAGCGCTTGCTGCGAAACCCTCATCCCTCCCACCCTCTCTCCACCTCTCTGTATTTCTCCCACCTCGTCTCAGAAGCGTCAAGCTCTGCAGTGTTGCACGCTGAGGTGAGTGCTACCAGCTGTTTACTCCCCAGACTGACTAAAGCTCGCAGGAAGGAGCAGCTACATCATCCCGCCCTGACAGGAGGTAAGACTCCTCACAGATGTTTAGCTGTGGCTCAGATATGAAGACTATTAGGTCATAGCAAGATGGCTTGGAATATGCTAGAACATCCATGTATGCAGAAGATCACAACAACAAAAACTGTCCAGAGGACAGGGGAGCATGAGTCTGCAACTTAATATCAATACAGTAATATATGGCTTAGCATACTGATGAATACAAACTTTGCCAAATGTGAGGATCAGAATGAGAAATAAAACAGACTGGAGGAAATATCTGTTTTCCTTTATCCAGAATTATGTCCAGTCATTAGATGTGGCTACAGGTCGATCAAGTCCTGGATGAATATATAGCACTGAGACCAGAGCATCTCATCCTACATCATGCTGACTGTACCATACAATTATTTTGTGTTATTCAACCCTTTTTGTCCCCACGTTTTTTGTCTCGTCACTATTAATAATGATCATGACCTCATCCAAAGTGACCTCACAGCTGCTCCAAGAGCCCAGCCTGCAAGACTGTGTTTACATTTTACAAATTGCTCTTTCTAATAAGCTCTTCTCCCTCTCTTTTTGGCTCAAAGTTTGATGGGTGCTTTTCCATCATGCTCAAATATTTGTTTGCGTATGGAGTGCTGGGAGGTGAGAATCATTTTAAGTGATATTTCCTCTCTGGTATCTGGAGACTGATGCATAACAGCTACATTTATCTCTCTATATGCACAGCGCTGCTGATTCCAGTACAATCTGATGAGATCTCCGTCTGCACCGAAGATGACGGTGACCTGAGAGTAGACTGTAGGATTGTTCCCAAGCCCAACAAAATCAACACCTACGAGTTCTCCTGGTCAGCCGGAGCCAAGGAGACACTCATTAACACCAACGTGTCTGGTTCATCGGCAGATGTGCGATTCAAAGACCTAGCCACTGTGGTGGAGCTGGAGCCTCATGGCTACAGAATGACACTGACGGAATTCAAAGACCAACCCGAAGTCACCACCACCTACATGTGCAAAATATCTGGGCAGATTGCTAGAGTGAATATGGACAAAGGTGGGTGGAATGATTGTGTGTGTTTGTGTGGGGATGGGGGGTGCGGAGCATCAGTGTCCATTCCAAGAGGTTTAATCCAATCTGTTTTTTTCTTCCTCTGCAGATCAGCTCCTCCCATGTTCAGCTGTGAGTGTGTTTCTGAGGAGCTCCTGGACTGGCATTGTCTGTCTGCTGCTCTTCCTCTATCACACACAGAGCTAAACAGAAGAAAACAACACACAGGCTTGGCACTCACACATTTACTCCTCCGCTATTATCCACACCCACAAACATCTCCATATTAATACCACATGCTGAAAAGATGTTGTCAGCTGAGTGCATCATTGTCTCTCTTGCTTTGTCTTCCTCCCACAAGCACCAAACCAGTATTAAAATATTCTTGTTAATAAGGACAATGCAAAAAAACATTAAATTAAAAACGTGTAATGTTTAGACTTGCTTTTTTTGCTGTGGCACTTTACATACTATATGTGTATAAATGCACTGATATGAAATATAACTTTGGAAGATGCAGCATTTGTTTTCAATAAAGTAATACTACATAAAGTCAGATGCAGATCTGTTGTGAATTTACGTTTTTTAAAAGACAAAAGTAACTGAGACATATAAAAAAATAATGGGCATTTATTTGTATACAGGAAATATGTTTTCTTAGTCACTTTTTATTCCAGAAAGTCAACATAACAATATGTCAACATAAAAGGAAGCGATTAGTGAGCATAAATGTTTCTAATAATTCCTTTTTGTGGATGATATTTTGTCTTGAAAGCTTTTAGTAGAAAATGGTCCTCAGCTGGGCTATATTGTCTCTGTGGAAAAGTGTCATTATTAATTCATTCATTCAAAACTAATAAGCAAATAAAAGTGTACAGCTAAACACTTTAAATCCCACTTTTGATCCTGCCTAACGGGAAGGCTTGCACAGATGATCGGTGTTTCTTTTCAAATCCATTATGCAAAGTTCATAACCGTTTTTGGCTTTAGGAGATTAGAGTTATCATTCATGACGCTCGGCGCTTTCCGTAGTTTCCGGCAACACAAAGATGGCTGCTTCCGTTGGTAGCAAAAAGGGACCGGAGCTGTCTAAGGCTGAATACCTTAAACGTTACTTATCAGCTGACGAAGATCCCAAGAAATCAAAAGGGAAAATAAAAAAGAAGCGGCGTAAGCTTCCTGGAAAAGGGTGAGGCGATGTGAATAATTTAATTAAGCCCGTGCGAGGCAACTTGCAGATGTGTTAGCCATTAAGCTAGGCTAATTTGCAGCGCTGCGCCCTGATTTAAACTTGGCGTGCCTGGAAAGATTCTTATATTTTGCTTACTTTTATGTTTCTCTTTCAAGACTTAAAATAGTAGACGATGACATAGACTGGAAACAAATGGTCCAAGAACAGGCGGAGATTGAAGAGGACGAAGAAGAAGCTCCAGTGGTAAGCATGCAGCTATCGTTGGCTAGCTGGCTAGCCTGGGTCCATTCGTTAGAGAATGCCAATGGTGAACATTTTCGTGAACGAGTTTTGTGGTTTTATTTAATTTAATATTCTTCTAGTACTCGTCGGTTAAAGCCACGCTTTTTTCAAACTTGGTCTCTTGTTTCTTATCAGATTGCCGAGGTCATTGATGATCGACCAGACGAGGTAAAGCAGCTGGAAGCCTTCAGAACCAGCAACAGGTGGAAAGTTATTGGAGGTAATTGTGAAGAAGAAGAAGTGGAGAGAATGTGTGCCTATGTAAAACAAGATTGTTATTCACTTTAAGTGTCCTCTCTGAATAGCTGATGATGATAAAGAGGAGGAAGAGGGGATAGAGGATCAACACACAGAGCTTGCTGCATCAAGTAAGAGCCTTCAGGACTCGCCAGAGCTGTCAGCAAAAAAAAGAAAACATGATTCTCCTGTCAGAAAGAACCGCCACGATTCTCCAGACATATCGCCTCCCAGGTGTGGTCGCCATGATTCTCCAGACATATCACCTCCCAGGAGAGGTCGCCACGATTCTCCGGACATATCACCTCCCAGGAGAGGTCGCCATGATTCTCCAGACCTGTCACCTCCCAAGCAACATTCAGGGAAGTCAGGGAGGGTCCAAAGTAAAGGTGAGTTTAAGGCAAGATGAATAAATATAAAAACATCACTACCAAAAAAGTGAAATCCATTTTCATTTATAGGAACTATTAGTGTCTGAACTGAATCAGCATCATGGTTGATTATCAAAACAACTGTGGTTTTATTTTGGATGAATAACACTTTCATGATTGATGGTATAGAATAAAGGTACTTAATTTCAAGTGTGTGGTTATATAATGACTCAATGATTATATAATGACTATTTTTTTTCTATTTCTTTCATAAGATTCCTCCCCCAGTGAAAGAAAGCCCAGCTCATCGTTATCAAATAAAAAGAGGTCACCACAGACTAAGAGGGTTCAGAAAAGACATGATTCAGACTCTGATCAATCCCCTCCACGGAAAAAAACACTGAAGGGGGATGCTTCGGACTCAGACCAATCTCCTCCAAGAAGGCACTCAAAAACGAGACGTGGCTCTGATTCTGACCAGTCCCCACCCAGGAGGCGGCCACAGAGTGGAAAAGACTTAGATCCTGATCTGTCACCACCTCGCAGACCTGGCCAGTCACAAGTAAAATGCAGTGATTGGTGTAAAGTTTGGTTTGCCTTGAAATTGTTAAGTGATTTATTAACTTTTTTTCAGGGCCAGAGGATGCTTTCTGGTGGTAAGGCAGGGCTGGTTTTTGTTGATATTTTAAGGAAAGAGCAGAAGGAGAACCGACGCAGAGACAGAAACAATCAACCACTAGAAGGTTAGTTCAGCTTTCCTTTTCTTTCACATCTGTTGTTCATTTGTTTGATTGATTGAGTAAACTGAGATTATATTTTTTCCCATGTATCTGTTATGACTAGATGAATCCCGCAATGCCCAGACTGTGTTCCGAGACAAAAGTGGCAAAAGAAGGGATTTGGACTCGGAGAGAGAGGAACAGAGGAAGAAAGCTGGAGAAAAAGCAGCAAAGGATGAGAAATATGCTCAGTGGGGGAAAGGGTAAACATGCAAACATTAAAATACAAAAAGCTACAGAGCATTAGATAATGCGTATAATAAATTGAGACTATTTTGTGTGTGTGTAGGTTAGCTCAAGGCAAGATGCAACAGCAGAGACTTGAGGATGCAGTGATTGAAGCTCAGAAGCCACTGGCACGCCACTATGGTGATGAAGACCTGGACCGGATGCTGAGAGAGCAAGAGAGGGAAGGGGATCCTATGGCTGCAATGCTGAGGCGAAAAAAGGATCGCAACCCAAAAACACAAGGTTTTTAAAAATTACATGTTTTATTTTAGCTAACCTGTGTTAAGCGTAAGTGGACCATGTGTCATCTATCTTGGTGTTTGCCACTTATAAGATATATTGTGAAGCTGTTTGTTTGTTTTTGTAGAGATACCTCGATACAAAGGCCCTGCGCCCCCTCCAAACAGGTTCAATCTTCTTCCAGGCTATCGCTGGGATGGAGTTGACAGGTAAATAAAAACATCAGATGGTTTTGCTGTAGAGTGAGGTTAGCCTTGTTCTTTATCATCTGAGAGCTAAAGATCTTTTTACTGTTGCATGGTAAGCAAAATCTTTGCTACCAAAATGAATTGACCCTTTGCAGTATATTTAAAATCAAAGATGGCATTTAAAGAGTGACTGTATGATTAATAGTGGTATCTCATTTCTGTCTGTCTACCAGGTCAAATGGTTTTGAACAGAAACGCTACTTGCGGATTGCAGATAAAAAAGCTGTCCAGGAGGCAGCTTATAAATGGAGTGTGGAGGACATGTGATGACTTTGTGAGTCGGGGAGATTTGAAGTATGACTGCTCATCTTTCATAGAATTACCATGCTGTTAAAACAACTGCAGAACAGACAGAACAGCTATTTTACAGATCTTACATTTTGACGCAGACAGCAGCAAAAAATGTTTTCACCTTTCCAAACCTGTTTAAACCTGTATAAGAGAAACTAAACTGTACATAGCAGTGAAGTGACTGTATCTTAATAATTTTGACTTTACTGAGTTATTGTGGAGTTATTGTTTTCACAGTTTCATTAAATGATGTTTTTGTAATGTCTGGTGCTTCTGTGTTGATATTCAGTCATTATCATTTCATTATTGAGCTGAAGTTTACTATACATGGAATATTACTGAAGCATTATATTATTACTTTCTTGTGAATTACTCAGTAGTTAATAGAGTGTTGAATAAGTTTTTTTTTTTAAATGACTCTGAATATAAGATCATGTTCATGTTCATCATAATGTTTGAACCTAGCACAAGCCCAGAGCAATCAAACTGAACAAAATCGTAAACCAAACCTTCCATGTATATTGGTATAACATATTTGAATTGACTATAAGTCAAAATATCTGCTGTTGAAAGGGTCTGTTAAACCTATGAAACACCCTTTCTGCAATAATTCAGGTCCTTTTATATATTAAAACTAGCATATTTAGCATTTGGTATATATTTAGAAACTAGCAATTTCTCTGTTCTGTGATGGTCCAGATAAGAATTTCTAAATTCACCATGTGAATTTACAAAAATCACTGAGCTTACATCAGAACCATATTACAACATTTATCAGCTTAGAATGTGGTGATTTAAAGGTTGAAAGCTGTTGGGGGAGAAAAAAGGAAAAGCCATTGGGGTTTCTGGATAAAATTATAGTGATGTATTTGAAATAGAAAGTCCATGCATAGATGTATTTTATTACTGTATGTGTTTGTGTTGGTTGTAAGGCTAGATATTAAAATATCAAAAATACACTGTCATCATGCATGTGAGGCAGGGGATCCCAATCACATCACTTGAGACTTTAATGATTTGTTTCTTTAAATTAACAGAATTATATTTTACATTACATTATATTTTTTTTAATACATACAACCTGATATCCGGTAGTAAATACGAGAGTGTCGCTCTAATCGAGTCGGGAACCTTTAAATTGCGACAGGACAGAACTCGTTTCCCTACGGACTGTTTTTGTTGATGCACACAGAACTTGGGGAGCATTTGTATGTGTAAATGTCAAATAACGCCAGTGCATTTCTTTAGCTATTTAGATCTTCAGTAAGAGAACTAATTGTCTGGGAAACTACGGCTGAATCTCCTAACTTCATTCCGGTTAGAAATGGTTGACTGGAGTCCGATAGCCAAAGTGTACGACCCGCTGAAAGCTGGGAGCATCGACGGCACGGACGTGGAGCCCCATGACCGGGCGGTATGGAGGGCCATGGGCGCTCGCTATAAGCCCAACAAAGGCGTTGTTGGAGACCCACTGCTTACACTGTATGTGGCCCGGCTGAACCCCCAGACAACGGAGGATAAACTCCACCAGGTATTTTCTAAATACGGAGACATTCAACGGCTCCGACTGGTCCGGGACATCGTCACAGGTTTCTCTAAATGTTACGCCTTCATTGAATATAAAGAGGAAAGGTCCGTTGTCCGGGCCCGACGGGAAGCCAACTTGCTGGTGGTAGACCAGCACGAAGTGTTTGTGGATTTTGAACAGGAAAGGACTCTTAAAGGTTGGGTGCCTCGGAGGCTCGGTGGCGGGCTGGGAGGGAAAAAGGAATCCGGACAGCTGCGGTTCGGGGGCAGGGACAGACCTTTCCGCAAACCCATTAACATCGGGGTAGGACCGGTTCAGGAACGGGGAGGGGGTCGAGGTAGGGGGTGGGAGAGATCAGGGGAGAGAGTCAGGGAGCAGCGGGACCGAAGCAGAGAAGCAGAGTGGGGCAGCAGAGAGAGAAGAGATAACCGAGACAGAGGCAGAGAAAGAGATGATCGCAGACACGGAGACAGGAGCAGACACTGGGAGAGGAGATGAACCTGTGCTGGGACAATGTGCTGACCTCACTGAGGTTGAAGAAAGTCAGTTACACAAAATTCTGTCCAGTTGCTATCAGAAAAAGTGGACTGTGAATGAGTAATCAGTTTTTGAAAACTGCAGACTTTTAAGTTAAAAATAACCTTGTATGATGTGTCAAGTCAGAGACTGAGATGTAAATTATCAAGTTCCCTCATTAAAAAATAAACATCAACTTTTAGCTTTCATTTTCAGCATTGCTGTATTTTTAGGTGTTAATGTGGCAGAAAAAATCATTATAAGAAGATGTGAAACAGATCGATTCTTCATCGGTTGAATTCCTGGAGGAATGCATGTATTCTCATGTTTCTCTGACATTCTTTATTTCTTATTTGTTAAAGATTTTTTAAGTAAGGTAAAAGCAAGTGAAAAAGTGTATGAACTCTGAACAGAGTTAGTGCAGCACACGAGGGAGGTAAATCAAGCAAACTCTTGCCTATAGTTAAAAAGATTTGTTTCTATTGTTACAGGGTCTGTTAATTTGTGTAAAACCTTTGGTGAAGTCACTGCTCTTGAGTTTGTGTCAGTTAAGCTGTCTGATGTCTGGTTCTGCCCATTGAAGCAGGTTTCAGGTTTCAGTAATGACTCACTGGGCGGAGCATTTTCTCTCATGCTGACAACAAGTCTGCCTGAAGTCATCGATATGAAACATTGCTCATGCAGTGGCTTCACATTGCACTTAGTGTGTCTTCACATTGCACTTAGTGTGTCTCAGTGCACTGAGACACACTAAGTGCAATGTGAAGTGCACATAATAATGTGCACTGAGACACACTAAGTGCAATGTGAATTAGGCCATTAGCTTATTGGATGGATCTGCTGCTGAAATATGATTCTCTTTCTGCTGTAGAACAATGATGTACCTGACCACGAACAAAAAGAATCCTCAAGGTTTTGTTGAGTTAAAGTATGTTTGAACTGAGGAGGAACATACAGTGCAGTTGATGAGGTGATAGAACAGATTTCAACACGCATAACGCATGTTTGTTTACTGTTTTATAAAGTCTGTTTATGGTTGTTGAATGGAATACTATTGCAAACTGAAAATGACAATAAACTGGATCATTTTTGACATTCACTGATTTATTATGATTTTATTCGCTTCTGTATTGTGTGTTACTTCTCAGAAGTCACACTTTGTTGTCTGGATGTGGCCGTTTTCAGTAGGCCAGTGTTCCTGGGGTTCTTGATGGCCCAGCCAGGGTAAGTCTCTCTCTGGACTGTGTTAAACTCGATCCTATAAAATCACAAAACACACTTGATGAGCTGCTTTCTGTGCAAAGCTATGGGATGATGTGATGTTGACAAATGTGCTCTCACCTAAAGGCAGGATTGATGCCGATGTTGTCAGGCTGTGGGAGAGCAGGTGTTCGCCTCCTGCGGCAGGAGGATGGAGGAGGAAAATCCTTCTGATACTGAGACTGCATCTCTGTTGTGTCTTCTTCATGCTTCTCTGCCATCTCATGCTCATCCTCCCTTGGGTCCTTGTGCCTGCTGCTGTTTCCTCTTCTTGTTTGTCTTGAGATTGTGGGATGAGGAGGCTCAGACTGCTGCTGTGCATTTTGAGCAGTATGGTCTCCTGAAAGGTAATTATAACCCTGTTGAGAGTTTGATTTCTTGCACAGATAGTCTGTTACTATGTTCAATCAAAAACACTTAAAGTTAAATAATGTTTATATATAAAATGGTGACGGCTGTCTTAAATATAATATTCACTGGAAAATCATTATTTTCTCTACATTATTTATAGAAATACATCTTTAGACCTTACATGTGGCTACATTAAAGGATCAATGTTTGGATTTAGTGGCATCTAGTGGGGACTAAATACCCCTCCTTCACTAAACATGTAGGAGATCCCGTAGTTGCTGCCACCATCTTCCCTCCCTCCAGTGTTTGGTTTGTCCATTTGGCCTCCAATGGAAACAAAGCCAGCTTTGTGGAGGCAAATCCATTTCTATGTACATTTGATAGACTCAACCTTATTGTGAACACTACTGAATATTCATTTTCTGCTAATAGGGCTAAAGTCTGCACAAGCTTTGAAGTGCTGCGGAGGACAAGATCTGGCAATACTACACTTAAATAAATAAATAGCCCATGAATAAATCACAGAAAAAAAAACACAATGGATCTACCCATGCCTAAGCACTGAAGTAGGACAATGAATATTCTGACAAATTAATTAGGCAAATTAGGTAGTATTATCATTTCCATAAGAATGAAAAAAATACATTACAGAATACCTGTTACATGTTTTTATTTAGTAGTCTTAGAATTAATTTATGTAATTAGTTGACAATATATTTTGGGGGATTTGATCTTTCTACAGAGTTCAGCTTGTATGTTGCTGACATTCCCAGCAGCATTATTATCCTTTCAGTGTATGTGTGTAGTATAAACTTTGATTGATTAGTAGTCAGCCTAAACCTTTTCAAAGCACACACAGATATATCTACGAAGTGCAGCTGATATGTCTAAAACCCTCATGTTCTCACAAACAATTCAGAGCTTATCTTTAACCAGATATGAGTTTACACTCTAGCTTGAGATAGGAATGTGAACCTTTGCCTTTGAGTTGTTGTGGGATTGGCCTGGAGCAGAAAGCCTCCCGTGATGTGGTCTCCATCTTGGAAGGAGTGTCAGGGTAGAGGAGAAAGCCTGAGAAAGTATAACAGAAAGGGCTAAAAAGTGCCTGATTGCAGGAAACTGTGATTTATTTCAATGTTAGTGACTCAAAATATATTGCAGGAATAAAAATGGTCCATTTCAGCAGATAAACATAGATGTTTTTAAAATCCTTTGTTTTTCTTTTCTTTTTCACTCATTTATTCTAAAATCATGTCAGCTGTGGCTCATCGAAGCGCCTTTATTTCAACACAATTAAAACAACTGTAAGGGGTCACTCACAGTGGCCTGATTTCAGAGATACAAAGTTTTCATTTTATATAAACAAACAACTGTTGCAGAACTGTATGGTGGCAACTTTTCTTATACCTGAAATCTCTTTGAACTAGTAAATCTTAAGGAGAAAACCAGTTGGAAAAAGAATAATGTTTGAACTTTAACAACACCATCAGATGGGACAAAGGAGCTGCAGACCATTACCTGCCACTGTAGGTGGTTCCCCTCTATAGGGCCGACTGCGCAGAAAGAAGTCATGGTGGCGGCGGGGGTGTTGCAGATTGGCATTTTCAAAGAACATTTTCTCTGTTGGCTCCAGGGTCATGGACAGATATATCACCAGAAGTTCTAAATCTCTGTTGTGTAGTGCTGTAAGTTGTATCCTACTTATAACCTACTTGTATATTTATATAAAAATACACCAGCTTTGTGGAGAGCTGTTGCTATATTTCCTACCTTACATGAGCAGAAAGCATAAGAAGGCTGCTGTATTTCTCTCTACTGTCTTCTGCAGTGTGAGAACACAAGAAGAAGCTTATACACAGCCAATTAAAGCTTGTTTACTGTGGTAGTCATGGTGTTCTATTCTTTTCCGGTGAGTGACAGATACAGTAGTAGCCAACTGGAACAATAAATAAAGCAGCCAGGCCACCAACAGAGAGGCGATCTAAGCCTGCAGTAGCAGCTTGGATAGGCAGGTTTACAATGGAGCTTGGCTCAAGGTATGTTGTATAAAGTGGAATGATTGAACGATTGACCCTTATGTCCTAAGATGATGGTTATAAATATCCTATCAATATTCATAGTATCTAGTCTAAATGACATTTGACTGCACAAAAAAAACAACATGTTGTCTATTCAGCACTGGTTTCCCCAGAGGATTTGGCCAGCGCTCAGAAATGCACCAAGCCTCTCTGTGCTCAACTGGTGTAAATCCCTCCCAGCTATACTTCCTTCACATCAGTGGGCCTGTTTTAGCCTGTAACTTTACAGCAGGTAACCCTACAACATTTGAAAAACACATATAATTTTACTAATGCGTTCTCATTAGTAGGAGTGTTTTTGCACATTTCCAAGTCACTTGCAGTATCATAGTCTTCTCTAATCCTTATAGCCTTAGTTATTGTTAGCTGAAGAGTATAAAACAGGAATTCAACCTCACCTATGATATTATATGCAAATGTGACATTATGTAAGAGCTGATTTAAGGTGTGTAAGACTTAGGTGTTAACTCCATTGATAGTTTGTTGTTTTCTGCTCCTCTTCTGACATTATTGTTTAGTTATTACTAACATACTTTTCACTTCCTTTCTCTATTTTCACTTTAGCTGACATTTAAAGGTCAAATTTCAGCTCAAGATCTCCAGTTAAACTGGCATTACCATTCCTTTTCCCCTTTTATTCACCTTTACTATACTTTTACATAATATAATTCCTTTAAATTATATAATGTGCCTATTTTAAACCATTATTTATGAGGATGGATGATATTATCAGCAAAACATCAGTATTAATATTCCTTAAAATGAACATGTAGGGCCATTTCAGTAGCCAAACTTCAGTGTCGAAAATTATTATTATTAGTAGTAGATAGCACGTTATTTGTATTAGTATAAGTATAAATATTATCAGTAGAAATATAATATTAAAATCTTTATTATTTGGCATCTTCGCTTTTTCATCATGCGCCAGCAGGAGTCTCCCGTTCCCATAGTAACAAGCCTTCAGTCAGAGCCGTTTGTAGACAAAGTTAGCCGCACTGTGTCTGCAGTCAGCGTTCATGTGTCCAAAGTTACGCTGCGCTGCGTTCTTTCTTTTCTTTTTCTGTCTTTCTGCAGGTGTTCTCTGTTTCAACTAAAAAAGCCATTTAGAAGCTGAAGCGACGGTACTTTTGATTGTGTTGTTTTTAAACGGTGGAACCAGCAGCACGGAGCTCGTCGTGTAGCCTAGCTAAACCCTCTCTGTCAGAGACTCTGCCTGGTTTCAGTGTCCGGAAGTTCTGCGGAGAAAAAAGTGAGAAAGGCATGGAAAAAAAGCAGCTGGAAGAAACCTCTGACCAACTTTCTCCCAGCGCACCTATACTCTGTTAGAAAACCGTAGCGGTGTCTTAGTGGAATTCTTTCATAATTAGCGGTGTGTGTGTTTGTTTATCGATGGGTCTACCGACGCTGGAGTTCAGTGATTCTTTTCTGGACAGTCCGGAGTTTAGAGAGCGACTACAGTGCCATGAGATAGAGCTGGAGCGCACCAACAGGTTTATAAAAGACCTCATCAAGGATGGAAATATGCTCATATCGGCTCTCAGGAGTAAGTAAATCCTTATTTACAACGTGTTTTAAAGGTAAAAGCCGCACGGGCTTCCCCAGGTACAGTTAGGTAGTAATAATGTTATGCCCGGGTGGTACAATTTCAGACCTCGAACTAATAATAATATACTTTTGTACCATCCATAAAGATTATGATTTTTCATTATTAATCAAGTTTGGCAAAAGTTAAAATGGCAAAAATGAGTTTGATATTTTCTTAATGTTTAATACACAAATCATATCTTCTGATTGCTTGTTTTGTACAAAAAATAAGAGATGTTTAATAGAATTTCCTCAAACTGGGAAAAGCATAAAATACAGCTTTATAATCTAGAGCCAATCTAGAGACCAATTTAAGTCATTCTCTAGTCAGACATATTGTATTATTTAGATCATTTTATTAAAAGAGAAAGAAGAGATTAATTTTGTGGCCTATCGTGTAACATGGCTGGATGTTTACCTGCAGCACAGGTTGAGGACAGACAGATACCTTTCAAAAAGAAGGCACCCTCTGTCTGGAGTTCCTTGTCATCACCTCTGGATTAAGCTGCACCTTGTGGCTGTCTGCAGTTTCATTGCTGGTTGAGGTCATCACACATATGATGCTGAGTGTGTTTGATTACTCTGTGACAACAGAAAGGGTTAAATAACATGACCACAGTGTTAACAATAAACAGGCCAGAGTCCATCAGCACATTATGGATGTCACATTGATATTTGTGATTTTTTTTCGTGACCAATTCCTACCTTTGCAAACAACCAAGTGATGACTGTATATCCAAAAGGTCAAAAGTCATAACAATATATGGAAATGTTAGTGCAGTATAGGTACAACCTTCTGTTTTAAGTTTCCAGTGTAGGGTGGAACAGTTGTTTAGTTGCTTTATGACCACAGTTTCTCCATCTGATAACCTGATATAAACTCTAAACTAAATAACATTTAAATGGACTATAATGCAGTTGTGTGATTGAAAGTAGTGTGTTACCACAGGCAGGGTGTGTGACTTAATAAAATGTAGCCAAGTGTTTTTGCACCATAGAGAATAAATAGTGGTATTAAACCTTGTTAACAGAGTGTTGTTTGGACATGTAAACACTTGGAGATTTTGTTGCAGGGAGGGTCACTGAATGTCTTGGTAGTGAATGAAGTGCAATTCTTATAGGAAGCTGAAGTTAATACGTCATCAAATGATGTAATTAAAATATTTGACGTATTACGATTCCCTTATGTCATTTTACATGAGGGCATTTGTGATGTTGCCCTCAGCCTGTAGCATAATGTTTGGTTAGTGATGGTAATGTGCAAATGTTGCAATGCAATGTTGTAAAGTTGTTGTTGTTGTAAAGTGATGTCAGTAATGAAGTTGTTACCCTTGCTTTAAGTAAGTAGATTGAATGGACTTCTCTGTATTCCTCAGGTCTTTCTCTGGCAGTGCAGCGGTTTTCTCAGTCTCTTCAGGACTTCCAGTTTGAATGCATTGGAGATGCTGAAACCGATGATGAGATAAATATAGGTGAGATGAAGATTCCCGTAATCTCTGAATCTTCCAAACTGTTGTGTGAAATATGAGTACAATATTGAGGTTTATCATTTCTTCTGCAGCTCAGTCCTTGAAGGAATTCTCTCAGCTCCTAAGCACCATGGAAGAGGAGCGAAAACGACTGGTAAGAAAATATGTGCTTGTGTGTGTTATTCAGTCTTTGCTTTAAAACTGTGGAAATCCTTGTTGGTTGTGACATACAATAAATAATGTGAAAGTAATTATATTTTAAACAGGGTACTGTGTTTAGCCAGGTGCAGCAATTTAGAATCTTAGTAAGGAAACTGAGGAAGTGTAAAGTAGCTATATTTAAGAAATGGTCTTTTCACAGTTAATGATAAGTAAGAAATTGTAGTCTGTATACTCTGTGCCTTTAATATTATTTATTCCATCTGGAATAAAGATCACAGACTTATGATGGTATTCAGACTTTATTAAGTCTTTCTCAGTGATTGATGAGTTGATTCACTATTGGACAAAAAGTCCCCTTCTTAAATATCCTGTTGGCCAGGAAGGAGGCTGTCATAAACAGTATGCTGGATTGTGACATGCTAAATACCAATTCTAGCTGGTTGGCTCTCCTGGTTACTGGATGCTTATCAAGAGTCTTATTCACTGACTACTTGTCAATGACAGAAGTTCTCTGGAACTCCTGGCTTCTTCCTTCTCTCTGGTTGGACTGAGGCTCATTATCCCATCTTGTGGTACAAAGTGGTATTATGCGGTGTGCAGGTTTGCTCTAACTGATTACTGTGCCAACTTCATTTAATATCGATTCATCACTATGCATAGAAATCTTTTGACACTACAACATAAATGTTATTTCTCCATGTTTTGTTGATGAGTGAAGTCAATACATATTACACCCAATTGTTTTGTATTCTGTCTGTCTGAAGTAGCTATAATCAGTATTATTGACAATGTGATGGACAGAGAAGCATCACATGCCTCTGAAGATTTTCTCTGCAACTCAAATGCTTTTATCTATTGTTGTTATTCACACATTTTTTTAGACATTGACTATTTTAGTTTAATAATGTTATAGCTTTTCTCAGCACTGCACTCATTTCCCAAACTTCAGACTCAAACTTTTCCCACAAGTGTGATTCACACATTAGCAGTGAAAACCTTGTACCAGAAGCATTGTAAGCTCCATTGTGAGCTCCAGTTTCGGAAACCTCTTTGAGTCAGAGACCTTCCATCAACCAGAGCCCTTTGTGTGGGAGTGACTGGAGTCTGGCACAGTCTGTGTGGAGGCAAACCTCTACACATGTGCAGTGTGTGTATACTATGCTACCTCATGTATAGTATAGTGTAAGTAAGTGTGTGGGTGGGTGTGTGTATGCCTTTGTGGCTGTGTGCATGGTCTGGTTACAGGGGAACCATGTGGAACCTATTCTGCCAATTCCCCAGTGAGACTGAGCATAGCCGACTGCCTGGGAAAGTCCATAAAAGGGTCCTGTGTGTGTGTGTGTCTGCTTTCTCTTTCTCCCTCTCTCGTTCTTTGTGTGTGTGTTTTGATTGTATGCTTTTCCACTTGCTGTGGCACAACCCTGCTGATAGAGCTGAATTTCTAATAATACCATCATTATTAAGTTAAAGGGCAATTCCAGCAAATGGTTTCCCCTGAATAACTTACCTTTCCAACCTGAAAGGACCATTCTTGAGATCTGACAATACCCTTCAGTCTGTCTAGCTAGTTTTCAGCTTCATCCTAGTTAATGAAACATGGTGAAAAAAGACACTCAGACACAGAAAGTAGACTTCATGGGGCTGGTAGGGTATTTAGAGTCAGATGCTTAAATCAACCAGACAGAACAAAGCAAGACTTACCAAGCTTTGCAATATATAGACTCAAAGAGACTAAAGACTACTGGGACCAAATATAAACACTAGAGCTCTGATAACTACTTGGCTGCTTTTCTTCCCTGTCTCAAAATGTTTCTCTTACATACTATACGGTCGGGCAGCTGCACACGTCTGCATTTGTAACATATAGTTTTCTGTTGAAATTTGATAGACCTTGGCCTCATTTCAGTCAAATGCTTTGCATCGGCCCTACCTGATTCACAGTGTCTGCTTTAAATATGAACAGAAAAGATGCTGTTTTGCACGTACTTAAGCTCAGCCTGCAGCAGCTGTGGCATCAGGCATTATGCCTTCGTTGTCCTTACATTTGTACCCCATACTAGGTAAATGCAATAATAACAGGAATGCTCTACAAATATTGATGCACATATTCATATCCAGTGTGTGCCACTACTAGCATTTTACTGTTGCGTATTTCCCTAATTTTGTTTACACTGTTGATAATAGACAGGAGTTCTCCACCTCTACCTGAGGTTTTTGCTGGGTGTTACTATGCTGTTTTGACTGCTCTAGTGTGGTGTTTAAACATTAGTTCTTGTTATAAACAATAAGTTAACTGCCACAGGCACAAAGAAGCTGATGAGGGATATTTAATTCCTGAGGTCATTGGCTGCAGTTTGAACATGCTTTAATCACATTCCTGCCATCTCTGTTCTCATTAATAGATAATCATGCTTTTAGTCAAACAAAATACTAGATGAGATCAACATCAATACTTTTCTGAAGTTGGTAAGAACTTGCTTTCACATGAATGGTTAATTTTTTAAAAAGGCATTGACCTATTTTTATGATAACAACATATTTTGACCAAAGAGGCCTATTTTAAGGCAAACACTGACGTCACTGCTGCAGCCTTCATGGGGCAGTGACCAAGCTGTTGTTATATTTTTGTTGCAGGTCTTAATAGTTGCTGTTATGACATACTAAGTTAAAGTGTTTCTATTTTTTCCCTCAGATCCAGAATGCTGACGATGTTTTGATCTCGCCGCTCGAGAGGTTTCGAAAGGAACAGATTGGAGCTGTTAAGGTACTCGATGTATTGATGAGGATTAGATTATGAACAGGCACATTGAGTTTATTAGTTAACATTCTGTGTGGTGATCAGACAGCTCAACCTGCTCTGGTCTGGTCCCACTCAACAATCAAAAAATCCAATTTGTCCAGATAAACTATGGATCACAGTCTGGTGTCAGTGACAAGGTCATGGGAAAGGACGCTGGGAGGAAAGACAGTGAGCATGTCACAGACTGAGAGATAGTTGAACTCAACAAGGCAGTATAAACATTAAGTGAGTCTGGTGTCTGGTTTCAGCAGCTGTCTCGAGTTGTAATATTCAGTTTATCTTTCTGTTTGAGACCAAAATAATAAAAAATGTCATTCATTCTGCAGGGTTTAAAAAAATAGAACAAGTACTAGCCCTGGCAGATCTGAAAGTCAAATCACAGCTCACTTTTGTGTGTTGATGGAACAAACTCCACAGCCTTAGGAATGTAGCAGGATAGTGTAAGCAGCACATCCTCACTCTGATGTTGTGTAGTTAGGAGCTGCAGCTGTGTTGAGGAAGAGCTGTTGTCCAAATTATTGTGGCACAGTCACTTCATTTAGGTCATCAATGGTCCCACTGCACTCTGTTGTAGCGTTTTTAGTCCCTATAGATAGTGTGGACGGGTATTTACAGAACTGTTGTAAGTCTCACAGCAGAGTCTGCCATTTTAGTGTTAGATTAACTTGAACTGCTGGGTGAATGAAAATGGCTACTGAAGAAGAAACAGTATCAATTTTAGTGACTTCTGTGACCTCCTTTTAGATTGTCCAATGCATTATCTGCCATCAGGGACGAGTGATACATTTTTGGCCCCTAGTAGAAAGAGTAAATATTTAACATGCCCTTGAGACCACAGTAGCAGATGCGTGTATGGATTTCGTTTCATTTTCTATGTCAATTGCTGGTTCATTTTCAGTTTACCAACTTAATGCATAATCACTTCAAACACTCTGCATTTGCAGCGGCATTTAACACATCATTTGTCTTTAAGACTTTTAAAATTCTGTTTTAATTTACAGCTAATATTTTCTTCACTTCGTGCTCTCTTTCAGGAGGGAAAGAAGCAGTTTGACAAAGAGACAGAAAGGTACTACTCTGTGCTGGAGAAACACCTCAGCCTGTCCTCCAAAAAGAAGGAATCACAGCTGCAGGAGGTAGATTCGGATTTCCAGAAAGCTTCCTCCCACATGCATAGTAATAAGTACTCAGTGTGCGGTGGCTGTTTGTCTTGCAGGCTGACACACAGATGAGTAAAGACAGGCAGGTATTTTATGATGCATCTCTCCAGTATGTCTTCAAGATCCAAGAAGTGCAGGAGAGAAAGAAGTTTGAATTTGTGGAGCCGGTGAGTTTACATGACTTAATTGTTTTTCATTACATAACATTCATAACACATGAGTGTCAAGCTGCCAGTTCTATTATATTGATTTTTGTGATTTTACAGCTCTGATCAGAGAAGGAAAACCTTACACAATAAATACACTATACATTAAATTGCCTCTGCTGCTTGTACACACTAACATAAACATAATTGCACTTGAGCCACAGGATCATAGGAATGCAACTAAGCCATGTTCTGACAAATACACATTACACACACTGTTTGGCCAGTGATAAAAATGTGTTTAATGATAGATATCTGTAAAGCCTGCTTCCTGTTGCTGTTGCAGCACTTCCTGCACTGAGATTTCTTCCGGCAGACAGAGAGGGAAACTCTTTGTTGTAAAGTAAACAAAGGCACCAACCCAAACAACATGCAGTTAGGGGTTTTCGCCTGTAGAAGTTATTTGGATTGATGAAGCAGATGACTTCTTTCCTTTGTAATCCTCCTGTCTCTGAAGCACCCCAGCTAACATTTTTAATTTGGATTTCACCCCCTGTTCTTCAGCTACTAGCCTTTCTGCAGGGGCTGTTTACGTTCTACCATGAGGGCTATGAGCTGGCCAGCGAGTTTGAACCATACAAGCAGCAACTACAGTTCAACTTGCAAAATGTAAGTCGTCTTTGTTTACCAAACCAGGACTGGTTGTTTTTACTTGCATTTTGAAGGATCAAGACAAAATATTTAACATCCTAGTTGGCATGCATCTTTTGCTTTGTATTCAAACCTCCTAGTAATGCAGTTTTCATGTTTGTCATTAAGGCTCGCAACAACTTTGAAAGTACACGTGCAGAAGTTGAGAGGCTGATGAAAAGGATTCGATCTGCAGAAGATGATTTCAAAGCCCCCAGCTGCTTTACCATGGAGGGATTTCTGTACATACAGGAGAAACGTGAGATTCCCTAAACTTATTGCCATCTATCACCTAATGCCAAGAATATGATTAGGTACAAGTCCATGAAAATGTGCATCATGTAATATGCAGGTCCTCTGGGCAGTGTGTGGACAAGATACTACTGTACATACGAAAAGGGCTCCAAGATGTTCACTATGAGCAACACAGAGGCCAGACCGGCCAGTCGACAGGTACGATGCAGTGCAAAAGTAATTAGATATTGTTAGAATTATTACCAAAACCTAGTGTCAAGTGTAAAACTCATCTCTATGTTAATAGAATGGTGTGGTGAATGGTACACCAGAGATGTTTAGGCTGCGCTCGTGTGTCAGAAGGAAGACTGATTCAATTGACAAACGCTTCTGCTTCGACATCGAGGTGGTGGAAAGGTGAGAGATAACTCTTGAGTCCATCGCATGTGATGTGCAGAATTATTTAACTGAAATGTGACTGTTGGCTTGAGCTTGGGTAAAATGTTCTCTTTTTGTCTGCAGACATGGCGTCATCACCCTGCAAGCTCTCTCTGAGGCCAACAGACGGCTGTGGATGGAGGCAATGGATGGAAAGGAACCAGTATGAATAAGCCAATTGCTAGATAAATAATAATGAATAGGGGGAAGACTGGGTATCCAGATTTTCTATATCATCCAGGTCATTTTTCATTCAAGAGTTTAAGAGTTTCGCTGCTCCTGGTCTGTTTTGCTAGGAAATATAGATGTAGCCTGCAGCTAGCAACAGCTATAGTCATGTAAGTTTCACAGAGATCCATCTGTGGAAGTCTTTAACCACACATAACCCTATACGTCACCAAAGAAGTTCAAACAGGGTGTCCAGAAAACAAGGGCAAGATAAACTCATAAATTAAACTTTGCAATAACAATTATTATCTAAGATGTCGTTACAGATTTTTTTCTTTTTCTTTTTCAGATTTACACTCTGCCTTCTCTGCTCAGTAAAAAGGAGGAGAGTAAGTTTAGGAGAGAAGCTATAAACATCCAGTAGTATAATGTTACATGCATTTAGGTAAATTGTGTTTGTTTTACAGCATTTCTCAACGAGGCTGGCTTCAACTTTGTTAAGAAGTGCATTGAGCTGGTTGAAACAAGAGGTATGCCTCCAACTTCAGTGCTCTTATTAGACAATTATTTACAGTTTTATTGTTGACTTAACTTTGTTAAAACTCTTCTGCAGGCCTTACCACCCTTGGACTGTACAGGACAGGAGGCGTGAACTCTAAAGTGCAGCGATTAATGACAACTGTCTTTGGTATGAAACTGTGATGTTTATGATGCTATTGTATGTTTGGAAAATGTATTCCAGCTCAGTAAAGATCAGCTGCTGTATTTAAATGTCCATCATTCCTGCAGCATCCACAGCGCCTGCTGACTTTCAGCTGGATGTAAATGCCTGGGATAACAAGACCATAACCAGTGGCCTGAAAAATTATTTCAGGTAAAATATACAATGCAGAACCAAACAACTTTTCCCAAATAACACTGCCCACTAATGATTACTTAATATTTCCTATTGTGCATGCAGGTGTCTGGCAGAACCAGTACTGACCTACAGGCTGCACAAAGAATTCATCAAGGCTGCAAGTAAGCTCTTCCTGCTCTTCCAAAGTCCAAATTTTGCTTCATACATTTTATGTGATGTAAAAAGAAACCCCCTCAGTCATGTTTGCTTGTTTGACAGAGTATGATGATCAGAAGTACAGAGTGAGAGCAATTCACGCTCTTGTACACAAGCTACCTGAAAAAAACAAAGCAATGTTGGCCATCTTAACCAATCACCTTCTCAAGTATGTATATACTGTTTTCACAGTGCTTTCATTTGGTTTTGAGCATTTGCCTACATAATACATTAGAACACAACAGCAATACATTTGTGTGTGTGCAGGGTGTCTTCTCACAGCGACCAGAACCTGATGACAGTGTCTAACCTTGGGATGATCTTCGGCCCCACATTGATGAGGTCACAGGAGGAGACAGTGGCTGCCATGATGAATATTAAGTTTCAGAATATTGTGGTGGAGATAATCATTGAAAACCACCATAAGGTGGGCTCACAAACACATAAATGCACACACACATTAGAGTACACACAGCTAAGAGAGACTGTATGTTTCTGTCAGATCTTCAACGAGGCCCCAGACCTCTCAGTGCCGTTGCCTCAGGCTCCATCCACTCGGTCAACTCCTCGGAGGAACAAGGCCATCTGTCTGTCATCTGGGAAGAGAAAGGCCCGTCTTTACCCCCCCACTCTCTGCCTGGCAGATAATGACAGTGAGTCCCAATCAGCCATCAGCAGCAGATAGCATTAACAGTGGGGCGGTCCTATTTTTCCATCCCATACTTTATTATTTATCATGTGCCTTCTTTTAATTTCTCCCTCCAGGTGACACATTCAGTAGCAGCCCTAGCACAACTCCAATGGGCAGCCAGGAGTCCTTGTCCTCACATTCTTCTGAAAAGAATGGACTGTCTCAGACCTCTCCTCCATCCTCTCCTGCTGCAGAGCCCAGCTCACCCTCTTCAACACAGTCGCCTCCTCCTCCTCCTTCAGCAGCTTCCTCCTGCTCCCCGCTGCACACCTCCTCAAATGGAAAAGATCAGAAACTCACAGCAGACAGTACAGTCTCCCCTCCCCTCATCCCTTCCTCTTCCTGGGCTTCCGCTGAGCTCACTCCAGCACAGCAGACTTCCTCTCTGTCCTCCTCCACCTCCTCTTTACTCTCTGCAGTGGAGCGCTCTATGAAAGGAAACTCAACTGCCTCCTTGTCCTCAGTAAAAGAGTCAAGATCTCCTTCCAGAACCTCCGTGTCTACAGCCTCCATCCAGCATTTGACAGTAGAGCGTACCTCCTCCTTCAGGGACAGTGGGCCCGTACAGAGAGCAGCATCTGTCTCGTCTCTGAAGAGCAATCATTCAGTGGATCAAAGAAACACAACCACTACCACCATCACAGAAACCAGAGTGGCAGATTCAACCTCACCTCGGGAGCACAGAACAGCATTTAGGACTGCCTCGTCCTCCTCTTCCTCCTCGTCTTCATTGTTTCCCTACCAGCTCTCCACATCTTCCTCGCTCACATCCCTGCACATATCTGAGGGTGCGTACATGCCGTCTTGAACTGATGCAAACACTAAACTGTAGGATGTATCACTGCCATTTCTTCCTTCTAATATCTTGGGTTCTGTTGCAGATTATAAAAGTTGTCATGGATCAGTACAGAGTCTCATGTCGCAGGACCCACGTGAGGCAACACACGCACGTAAACACATCCGCTGTGGCTCTGACATGACCACGAAACTCTCTGCAGCTGCATCCAGCAACGGGTATCAGAGGCCAGGATCACTGTGAGTGTAAATACTCAGACATTAAGGTGCTCCAATCCAACTTTGTGCTTCAGTCTGATTGGTTTTTATATCATAATATAATTTTCTAATTTCCCCACATTAAACTCATGTCAAACACCACTGGTCAAATTCCAAAAATGATGTTGACAATGACAGCTCTGCACTTATGTCTTACAGATTATCAGTCGGACTACCACAGCGTGAAAGTTCAGTATTCTCCTCGGCGTTAGACATATATTCTTCAGGAAGGTATGTGGTTTAGAGTTAGTTACATTTTTACTCTTAAAGCTAGGATGCAAGTCTCGTCAATTCACTTCCTGAATGTGTTGTTTCTCTTTTTATATACTGTATGTTCTCTTAGGGAGGCAAAAGCACTTTACTCCTGTGAAGCAGAGCATAGCCATGAACTAAGTTTTCCACAGGGGGCGCTGTTCTCAAATGGTAAGAAAATACATGTTTAAATAAACCATACATATATGATCTATAAACACTTCCCATAATTCAGTGCTATGATTAGTGTTGATTAGTGTTTTGACTTGACTTGCTGAGTTGAATTTATGTCTGCAGTGCACCCGTCTGTGGAACCAGGCTGGCTGCAGGCCACATACAACGGCAGAACCGGCCTCATACCTGAGAACTACATCACGTACATCTGACATCATCACTGACCAATATAGCAATCTGACTAATTGTAGACATCTACAGTGCACACAGTAATAATACTGCTGATCAAAGACATAATATATTTATCACTTAACTGTGACTCTTATCACTGACCACTGTGGTGGGAAATGAATTATATGTGTCATGTATATAACCATGTCAGGTGTTATTAACCAGCTTATAACTAATATTTGATTTAACACCTCAACATTATCTTTTGTTTTTATATCTAGCAGTATTGGTGCACTTATTACAGTGGTAATGTATTCATTAAATTTGACTTCAAGGTACAAGCAAACAGTATTTTTTTTATTGTACTTGGTAATTTATGTGTTTAAAATTAAAACCAACTGTCTAGAAAATAAATGTCCACACCTTAGTGCCTTGTGACTGGCGGAGTCAAACTGAAACCTGCCATAACTCCTTCCTACTTCTGTCAGTTTTCCTGATGTCTAAATAAACTTTAAAAATACTATATACTGTATGTTTTTGTCCATTTTGTCAAAAAATGCTGTAATTTTTTAATTAATATGTATGCCTTTGTTCATATGCATGTGAAGGAGCATGCACCAATCTTTTAACTTTAGTACCACAATTAAAAAAGTAAAACCCTGACACTTCAAACCACTATAAATGTAATTAGGCCATGTTAAGTTTTTATATGTAAAATATATACAAGCAGCAAAACAATAGAAATACTCACATACATAGAAAAGTGATTGCATATGGGCTAAACATGTTTGAGCATAAGTGTGTGTTAGTTTGGCTTTCTGCGTACTTATAATTGCAGGGCCAGGAAAGTAAGCTGCTAATTATATGCATTCATAACTAAAGTCATTCATCCAAGTGTGTGAATGTGGTGTGTGTAAGTGTGAGTGATGGAGGAAAAATGTGCTCCTGCTTGAAAGTTACCCTGATTATACAGTTCCCAAAACTGCCATATTTTTACAGACATGTAAATGATACACAATCATTTAGTCAGTCAGCTATACATCATACATCCTTTTTTATTTTATTATCACAATGTTTGTTTTTGTGTGGATACATTGAATGGCTGTATACTGGCACTGTGAACTCTTTCGAGTGATGTAGTTTTATATACAACACCCAGTGCTATGTCGATGGTGTGCTGATCTCTCCCAGCCTCCTCAGCAGTCCATCAAGTGTATCCATGTTCTGTGCTTTCTCCTCCAGCAGCTCATATCGCAGACTGGAAATGTCCTGCTTGATCTCCTTCAGCTCACCTGGATAAAACAGGAATGTTTTATGCCAAAATAGAAATAGAAATGCAGACTGATTTTTTCTGTATTTTTGTTAAGTCAAGATCACTGTCAGCATATGTATAGTAGCTTTACTGTAAAAATTCAAAAGGTTTTACCTTCAGTGATTTCGTCACTCTCTCGGTCTGCTTGGGCTTTTATGATGTAACGTTTTATCAGTCGCTTCATGATCTTCTGCAAGCACAAAGATGCTTCAGGTTTTCTTGTTTCCTTTGAGGTAAAATGTATAGGAAAACCATAAAACAAAACAGTAACATATGATCACATACCTGATACCTGGATGGGCTGGTAGAAGCACCATACCCTAAATTTTTGTTCACTCCAAGCTGGAAGATAGAACAGATTTTAACTTTTATAATTGAAACACATGATCAGAGCTGCAGCCTGTGGTGCAGTACAGAAACCACTGGGAGGTGCTCAGGCTCCGTCTCACAAGCTGGGAGAAAATAAAGGCTGATTTATTGAAACACACAGGACATCCATACTGCGAGGTACCTGGTTGAGTTGGGTCTCTGTTTTCTCCTCAGTGTGTCCTCCCATACACTGCAGGAGCAGCGACTTGATGGAAGTGACCAGTCCTACCATAGATTTTGGACTGGGTACCAGGTTAAAAGGCACAGGGAGTGTTCGGCCTTCCTCAAAGTAGGAGAACCAAAGTTTTGCTCGAGCAAACTTCCACTCAACATCAGCGTCATCCTAAACAAAAAGAGCCATGTAAAAGAGATATTAACCCTGTGATGCTGGCTTGATATTCCTTTTGTTGTGATCAGAATGAACTCAGTGCTGTTATTGTCCCTGCTGTGTGAAAGATGAATGGAAGATGATTGCTTTTGTTACCTAAAAAATACAAAATATTTTAAAAAATCAGACAAATTAAACCCAATTGTGCCCATTTCAGATAATACAGCAACTAATAAATTAAAGGTGCAGCACTATTAATAAGATTTTGAATATGTGCTACATGTTATGGTAGGTCATGCTTCTTATCCATCTTATATCTTAGCAGGATTTAAGTATTTAACTTACAAACCTCGATCTCCTGGAAGGAATTGTTAATCATGGCAATAAGCATGTTGAGCAGCACTATCACCATGGTAACGTTGTAAACCCCATACAGCACGTAGCCAATGTTCTCGATGAATTTGTGCCCATTGTTGATTATAACCGACTTGACCTCAGACAGTCCAAATATAGCCCAGAACAATGTCTTGAAGCTCTCCTCCAGACTAGATGGGTGCGAGACAGAGAGAAGTTATTTTTGAAATCTAACAAGCCATTAATCATCACAAAGAAGACATTAAAGATGCTCTTTGAGAAAAACAGCTGGAGGAACTAAATGTTCCTTTTAGGCTCACTCTTCATTTTTGCAGTAAGTGTTTACATTAGCATGTTTTTACAATTATTTTACTGCTGTATGAAAATCTATTTATAGAGACTAAGAACTTCCTTCCCTCACAAAATCTGGTATTTAGTTTACCTCCCGGTTCAAATGTAGCTTGAGGAGGTACCCTCTATTTACTTTCATATGTACACTTTTCCATAAATAGTCTTATATATTTTATATATACTTCCCCATATTCTCCATAAAAATAACATAATAAATACATCCTCCTTTTCAGTTTCACAGTTGGGATTTCACAACCATGTAAGAAATCCCATTCATCCCAGGGTGTGAACAAATGCAGGCATCTCACGTGGTGAATGCGTCGTTCTGCTTCGCCCCCAAGTAATAAGAGTACAGGTTGAACATGCCGATCATGAATGCCACGAAGACCAGGATGAAGATGACCATGAACTTGAAGATGTCCTTGACTGTCCTCCCTAAAGAGATCTGCAGTGGACCGAAGCTCTCATTAGCTGGGAGGATGTAAGCAATCCGAGAGAAGCTCAGCACCACAGCGACCGCATACAGGCCCTCTGACACTAGCTGGGGATCTGAAGGCAACCAGTCCATACGTGCTGCAAGAACACAATCCGCCAAAGAATGTCAGGACATCTACAATTAGTCTTAGTGCTTTTCACTTTAGTGTGAATGCTCACCCAGAGTAAAGTAGTGAATCTCAGGGGGCAGTGTGACATTAATCAGAGTTGTATAGTGTTTGTATACATAGGTCTGAGCTAAGTCAGCATGTCTCAGGGCAGAGAAGCGGCAGCTGAAGGAGGCGAGGAAGATCACCAGCATCCCAAAGTCCAGGAAGTTCCATGGTTCAACCAGGTACTCCCCTGGTCCCTGACTCCAGATTTCCTTCACTTCAGCCCAAATCATACCTAAAGCAGCGCAAGACAACAACAATGTAACACACAGAAGGATGTTTTACTGTGAGGAATTTCCTTCCATCATTTCACTGCATGCTCACCCATGACCCATGAAATGATGAGGATCTCCATCCAGGTGAAAGGTGTAGTGGTCATGCGGTAGAGCAACCGTGGGTCATGGTTAAACTGTGCAGCATCCGGGTGCTGATGGTGGGTCATATTTGGCAGCAGCATGGTTCCTGCAAAACGGTCGGCAGCATTCAGGATAAGAAGCCCCAGGAAAATTGTGAAGGATGAAGCATGGGCTACAAACTTCATGAAGGGGCTGCGCATCACTTTCCCCACCTGAAAAAGGACCAATGTGGAGTTAAATGTCTAATCTGGGCATTCAAGAAAATTGAAATGTTTGATATCATATGTTACACACTCTGCTAAATGGAGTGACCCAGTAAGCCACAGCCAGGCCAGGCAGTCCTATGGCAACCGCCAGCACCACCAGCAGTTTGATGGCGGTGGTTTGTTGTCTCAGGCCGGGCAGGTTTTCATACCAGATGCTCAGCAGCTGCTGCTGACAGTTAGGATGAGCCACAAACTGGAGGTTGCACAGAGAGCAGAAAGACAGAAATATCAAATGAGGTGAAAGCTGCTCAAATGATCCTCATAAAACTGCTGCTTCATCCCGTCTGTTTAAAGAGCATACTGACCTTTTTGAGTTCATATTTGATGGCTAATTTGAGCCGTGTGAGGGAGGGGCGACCTGGAACATCGTAGCTGTCGTCAGAGGCGGTTTCTCCGCTCAGAATGGCCTCCACTTCCTCTGTGCTGCGACACAGGTCCAGAAGGCCCACCACATAGTCCTTACACTGGCTCGACAGACAGCAGTAATCATTCTAAGTGACAACAAGGAATTCTGTAAGGACAAAAACCTGAAAGTATACTTTATTTATTTATAGTATGCAGTAAAATGTTTAACAACAAATTACGCGTACATTCCATAGTTTGTTTCTTTTACCACATTTGTTTCTCAGTCAGTGCTGAGGTTCACTAACCTAACACAGACGCTCAGTGCCTGTGTAGCCAAAGGTAACTTCAATTAATCAGATTAATAAAATTCAAAACAGGAATTTGTTCAGAGACTAAACATTTCACAGATTTTATTATTTATTGTTCAATGATACACTGTCCTACTGTGACCCCAGGATAATTAGCTGTAAATTAAAAGTCTCGTGGACAGTAACCACATGGTGCAGACCCTCAACTGTTTCTGCTTCCTCTCACAACGCTCATAAAATGTTCCTGTGTTTACTGGCAGCAGGATGGCAGCGACACACTTTGTCTGCTTAACAATGAGCTGAGTTTTGGGATCATGTACAGCAGCACACTAACAGGAAGTGCACGCAGCCATCCTGCTGGATTGTGTTTGCATTACTGTCCCCAGTTGTTTCCGGATCTGTGATGGTATCTGTACCTTAAACTCCTTCTCAATGTTAGCCAGCACGGCCAGTTCATTGCTGAGCTCCAAGGCTGCCAGCACCGGGTCTTCATTAAACAAGGAAAGGTAGGCAGGACTGGCGAGCCCTCGGTAAGCATTGATCCTTGATCTTGAGTGACTGAAGGAGTCAAACTGTTGCTGGTAGTTGCACGAGTCGCAGCCACAGAAGTAGTCATGGGGAGGATCAATGCGGGCCCCTTTGCTCAGTAGGATGTGAACTATCTCGTATTCCTGGCAGTGCGCTGCGAGGATCAGTGGAGTCACATCATGAGAAAACCTGAGAGAAACCCAAACAATATTCTGGAGCAGAACATCACATAAAATACCTGGCTTCAAGTAGAAATACCACTGTCACCTCCTCTGTACATGTTGTTGACTTTACAAAGATAAAACAGCCACATGTTGGTTTAAGTTTGACATTTTGTGCAACAAACCCACTTGGTTTCTTATCAAGAGTAAGATTAGATACCACTCTTATGTTGTGTTATTTAAACATGAAGTTACAGCCAGCAACTTCCTATCTTAGGACCCAGACGTGCAGGTAACAAAATCCTGCTACAAGTAGCTCTGGATATTTACGACTATTTGTTTAATGCACACCAGTATATGTAAGCAATGTTTTCAATGTTTTTTTGTCCTTGATCAAAAGACAGTATTTTCATACCTGATTTCAAACTTTCAGCACTTGCTGCATGTCAGGAACAGAAAATTATAATCAGAATCAGAATCAGAATCATGTTTATTGCCATGTAAGTGAAGGGGGTTCACATTACTAGGAATTTGCCTTAGTGATTGGTGCATACAAAGAACATATAACAATTAACATGCAATAAGATAAAAAGTAAGATAAAATTAAGTTAATAAACTAAAGTAAGGCTAAATTTACATGACAGACATGGCGTAACAGACATACAATGAACAGAACATAAAATACTGTGCAGATGAAATGGTAAACATAGACCCTTATATGATCGAAAGGGTGGGATTAATAAGAACTAAGGTGGAAGCAGATGCTCCTGTTATGATGCAGAGAGTAAGGTCGTTTTTAGGTAAATTTTGAGAGAATTCTCAGCCATTTTAACCACCTGTTAGATGGAACAAAAATGTAAAAAGTGGGTCTCCTTAGACGGCCATATCAGTGAAGTCTGCAGGAAAAATGATGAGTGCTGCTGATGAAGTATCTGGAAAAGCTGCTATAAAGATCTCTTGAGACAACTAATCACCTAATGTGGCACCCTCAGACTAGATTTTCACCTAAGATGAGCCAGGTGGGTCACTTTCTAGACGTCAAGACTTCCATAAAGTTCTGTATGCTCCATGGCTGCAGACAACATGTTCATGTTTTTACTTTTGTTCTTCTACCTGAAGCTTTAAACACTGCTGTGATTGTAGTGCCACTGTCTTACCTTGTCCCATCTTCATCATAGGCATAGAAGTCATCCAACATGTCAGCCTGAGCGGGACTCGCAGTCAGACGGCGAGCGTCTCTAAATGAAGGGTGACCGAGCAGGGCCTCCGTGATACGAACGTAACCTTTACCTACAGCACACACAGTTTATTAGTGGTTTGATCCTCCAAAAAGCTAAAGCTGTTAAACCTTTATGTCTACCTTAGATTTAGTTGAAGGTTTAGGTAGTTGAACGCATGGTGTAGCTAAGCTAGAAAGTGTGTCTGTGGTCGTTTTTGAAAACTTTTCAAGGAAATGGACCATAAAGTAAATTTAATTGTTTTTTTTGATGACTTTAAAAGAAAAACCCTAATTGTACTTTTGCTAAACTAGCATTGTGCGTATTTAGCTAGCTAGTTTTCTGTATAGCAACAACAGCTAATACACTTATTTTTTTTACACTTTTGTGTGACTTAACAGAAGACTACTTTAAAGGATGGATGAACTTGATTCCTAAATATTTTGTTGATTTTTTATGGAGGTCTTACTCACTGATGGCTAACAGGAGGGCGTCACCCACTCTGGCCAAATCCGCCCTGCCCAGCAGCAGCTCCGTCACCTCCAGGTGCTCGTTGGCCACGGCCAGCTGCAGTGCATTCTGGCCCATGTAGTCCACGGTATTGACGTTCAGGCTGGGCATGTGGAGCAGCATGCGCCGCACCTCTGGTATGTTGCCGTATTCAGCCGCTTCCAGGAAACGCTGCTCGACCTCCGACAGGCTGACCGAGGGAGCGGAGAACATGTAGGCAGGACCCCGGAAGGCCTGGCGGCGTTTAGCAGCGGTGAGACGGGCCATGAGCTGTCTCTCAGAGCTGCTGTGGCTGGCGGAGAGTCAGGGGACAGAAACACACTGTGTATATAAAAAACTAGTTGTTCCAGCGTTCATCTCAGTTTCACATACAAGTGAAATATGTGTTTATTATTGGCTTAAGATGCTGTTACTCTTTAATCCTACTTATAGAGTGGTATTAGTAGCATCCCAAACAAACTGCAATTTGGCAACAATAAGGTATTTGGACAACAGTCAAAAGTAAATGACCTTTGACCTCAGCATCCTTTATCAACATCCTTGGAACTAGAAACTGCATCGTCTTCTCAGCTATTATGTATTTCATCACACACACCTTTTGTTGTTGATGAGCAGCAGGATGAAACTTTGAACGCTGTTAGGATGCAGCTCTGTCATAAAATTGTTTAGAGTCTTGTTGATCATCAGACTACTTAAATATTGTGATATTTGGTGAAGCCAAACTTGTTTTTTGTTTGGATGTGGAAAAAACACACCATCATTATCAGCGTTATAATTAGACAAAATGTTTGTAGCTTTACCTTGATGAACTGTGACCCATTTCACCTGTATTTCTCTGCTATTCATTGCAACATTTTCTATCATTTTACAGCCTGCAAAAGATGAACACACCTGCCCATTGCACATCTGGCTGAGCAGGGAATGTAAATGGAAGGCTTACCCAAGGCATCGTCCAGAACAGCAGTACTCCTCTCCAAAATCATCGTACATCAGCAGGTTATCGCGGCTCCTGGCTCGAGGGCTGTCGGTCAAACCCGCAGGCCGGCCGTCACAGTGAGCTCCCAGCGGTCTGTGGTTCATCCTGAGGGTGATCAACACTAGAGGGTCTGCTCCCGTTTCATGTGAGCATGTAATCAAGTGCCTGTGGCATGCCTCTCCCTCTCTTTCTCTCTCTCTCTTGCCCTTCCCCTCTGCTTTTTCTCTGTTCTTGAGAAAGAATGCATCCTACTGGGTCTCACTATACTTTTATTTACATGACGTATTGAACTTTACAGATGTCAAGGGCAGCTTGGTGTTGTAGCTGCTGATGGGTGGCCATTTTTGTCTCAGTTATTTCAGCTGTTTAATCTCTTTACTTCAAAAGAAAAGCAGAATATTCTTAAAGCTGATAGTTTTAATGCTATTTTAAACAGCTGTTTAGAGTACATGTTGATATTGTCTGTAGCTGAGTGAGTGTGTGTGTGAGAGAGAGAGAGAGCACTCTACATGCGTGCAGGAGTGACTGATGTCTGATGAACAGCAGATGAGATTCCTCTGGGTTTAAATTCCCAGCAGACTTTGCTTCCTGTATGGTCCCACTCTGCAATGACCCCTGTCCAGTGTGGGAAAACTTTGCACACACACACACACACAGATATACACATATATACATATGTGTTTATGACTATTTTAAAAGGACTCTGAGGTGTTCTTTCTTTAATGTAAAGGATTTGTTGACTGCCTTTTCTCTGTTTTCACATTAAACACCCCCTCGCATCACAAAGCCATCTCATCATGGCCCAAAACAAAAATCTGATAAAGCAGACTCTGATGTTTATAATGGCCTTTTAAGGGACTGATTGCTGGAGGTTTTTCACTTTGGACGTTTCATGGCGTAACGGCATCGCATTTCATGAGAAGGATGGTAGGAGCACAAAGAGGCAAACTCTCACATATGTCACCGGTGTGAGTTTTTGTTAGGACTTCCCCCTCAGAATAGAACAGACATAAGATCGGATGTAAACACTGTCAGCCTAACCATACACACTCTTATTAGAGGGCACCAACTGGACAAGTACCGGATAGTTCTTTTCTATCCCTGTGTGTGTGCATGCATGTGTGTATGTGTGCATTCATTAACCCTGGCAATAGGTGCACATACCAGACCACACAGAGAGCCAGGGATCCCACAGTGTTATCAACTCAATCAGTGACACATAAACACATACAAAGTCAAAATAAGTAAGTGGACTTGCACTTTTACTCTCTTAGACCGTGCCAAAACTTAAAACCATAAACTAGTTGGCTAGTTTGACTTTTAAGTCAAAAAAGATGGGAAGAAGAAGACAAAGAGGAGGAGGAGGAGGAAGAGGAGGAAGGCTTGTCTGTGCATCTGCTTTTTGTCCAATTACCGACCTGAACCTCCACATTCATCTCTCTTCTAAACTGTCCTTCCTCTAAATTCTCCTTCTCTCTCTCTCTGGCCCAACAACCTCCCTTTCTCACTAGCTTTGACTTAATTTAGACATTTTGTACTTGGGGTTTTCCTTTCTGTGGTGTATAAACAGTTAATTATAAACAACACTATTGGACAAATAAAAGATAAGAATAAACCAGTGTGCCGGCGTGCCTCAGAGGCTGCAGTGTTCATTACAGTCATGGTCTGGTGGGTGAGAAACCTGCCGATAACCAGCTGTGTTAAAAATATCTTGATCTTTGACAATCAGTCAAAGCTGCAAGGTTGTGAAACTGAAAAATTATCTTCAACAGTTTAACGCAGGTGAACTGAGAAAAGAGACCCTCAGGCGCACCAACGTGACTCATTTGTGGAGGTCAGGGTATGATTCTGTTTGGTAAGGGGTCATTACAGTGACTCTGTGCTGCTTTGTCAGGGTGGTTTGTCAATTTTAGAAACAGTTCCATGAACGAATGCTGTTTTTGGAGAGAACAATTGGAAACAATTATCACATACCAGAAGTAATACAGTGAGTGTTTGGATTTATATTGAAGGATAATTCTCATTAATTACAAATTGGTTTAGTTTTTGTATATTTTTCTGCTTTCATTGAGGAATTGCATCATCATAAAGTGGGACAGACAAAACAACAGGCATACACATTCATGTACAATACACACAAGCTGGTCCTGAAAACAACACACACACATGCTGAGAGATTCACAGCACCATCTGCTGGAGTGGGTCAATTAGTTATCCATAAGCGTCACTTTCACCTGCAGCTGAAAGTAGCAACACCAAAAAACTTTCAATGATTAAGTAAGGAGTTAAGTAAGGCACTCAAATCTACTACAGTAAAGGTATATCACAGCAATAAAGTGTGAGACTTTTACAGCTAGATAGCACTCATATAACACTTATTTTTAGCATCTTTGACAATGTCTGTGTCGTGTAATTGTAACAAAGTGCATCATAATTTCTGATGACTACAGTTTACTCTCAGGAATTAAAGCAAAAAGACCTTAAAAACTCCAGGGGCCGTATTCACAAAGATTCTCAGCACTAAGAGTTTCCATTAGGGAATAATTAAGACTAAATCCTAGTAAAGATAACGGAGGTCTTAAGGTAAAAAAACTGTTAAGAGTGGAGAGAAGGACTTTTGAGAGCTGAACTCATAAAACCTGTCAAACACACCTCCTCACTAAGATGAAACTTTCAGTCTGCTCCTTCCTCAGAGAAGAATGTTCTTAAATCACTTTTAAGCTAAGATTTTTTAGGCTAAGATAAGAGGGAATTCTACTAATCTTTGTGAATACGGCCCCAGGAAGATATGTTTTGTGCTATATGTCACACCAGTGTCAAGCACAAAACAGTAGTGGGTGTTTGTAATGGAACATTAGAATATGTAATATCCTGTTAAATGGGAGTAAAAATGTCGTCCTTCACTCAAAGGGGTGTATTAATTTTGCATCCAAACATTCATGTTGCTTTAATAAAACTTTGAACTGTTCAATAATGCACTTCTCCCCTCAGATGTTAGTTATTGGTTGCAATCCTCCTGATCTTCATTGTGACAGATTTGATGGTGTGAGGCACTCCGCTCTGTCTCCAGGTGTCCCACAGGATGTGCATCCTCTGGCCATGGGTTTGCTCTTCATCTTCAGGAGAGCCATTGAGGTTTGCCATTCCGCACTGGTTGAACCACCATCCCGTTTGGTTATGCTGAATGCTGCAGCTCTCCACTGTGCTGTTGCCGATAGAGCAGAAAGGATTACAGCCGTCATTGTCCACGTCTGACGCGCTAAACGGAGCTGTGTCCTGGTTCTGCTCCTGGTCGTAGCCTCGGAACGCGTCGCCTGCACCAGAGCACAGACAGACAGGCATCCAAGGGAGTAAAACAAGAGACTTTTTTATTTATAAATGTTAGATTAATGAAGCCATACCGGCACTGCCTGCATATCTGCCCAGATGCATACTGAAGAACTGTGTTTCACTGTCAAGGCGGAAGTCATCATATGATGCATAGGAGGTGACATCATCAGCCGAGGCGAGAGCGATGTGAAGCTGAAACCGAGTATCTTTCTGGTTTACTATATGAAACACCTTCTTCAGGCCCAACCAGTGTTCCCCTACAGGGATGCAAACATACCCACAGACATGACACCTGTGACCGTCTCCTAGAATTCAAGGAAGAAAAACGTGTGTACTCTGATCTACAAACCTGCAAGGTGTCCAAATCCATCAACGTAATCAGCCCAGGGTCGTTTGAAGTCAGTTAATCCATCCGTCCTCCTCTGCATCACTGTCCATCCACCTCCCATGTAGTCCATCTCACAGAACACCTGCAGGGGGAGCTGTGCTTTCAGTGGTGACCACACAAACTGTGAAGGACTGAATGAATCTCATACCTCAAATGAAGAGTCTGTATTGTCTGGGTGCACTATGTAGATACCACTGGGGATCTTGGGGACGACTGACATGAGACTGTCCTTGATGTCACTGCAGTCTCGTCCTAAACATTTCAAACATGTGTACTCAGAAGCATCATTTAATTCAATGCACTCCTTAAGTAAAGCACTCTTTACTTATAAAGGGTTAATTGTGTATTCTTGTCTTCTCAAATGACATGCTTGTGTGAGAGTTACCATGGGATTGCACAGGTTTCATGGAGTACATCTCTGTGTTGCTTCTCTGAACCTCGGAGCTGAGCGTCTGCACTTTCGTCATGAGCTCTGTGACCTGGAAATATGACATCACTGTACATACAGTCGGCCAATCATGCTCCAAAACTTTGTGTGTAACAGAAGAAAAACAAACTCTTTCTTACCTGACTGCTGAGGATGTCCAGAGCCCTCTGCTGCTCCTCCATCACATCCCTGATCAACTTCCGAGTGCTCCGTCCAAATGTCAGCAGAGACTGTTGCAACTGACCTACACACACACACACACACATGGTAATGATGGTAACGGAGCTAACAATAACACCAAGAAAGAAAGAAGACTTTACCACAGATGGAGTGTTTCTCATCTCGCAGGAGTTTGACAGTGATGTCACACGGGATGGAGCATGTGTCGTGACCTTTGACCTCTCCACGAGGTTTCTGGCCTTTGATAGGAGCATCAGAGAAATCCTCATTGACTATTTCTGATTGGTTAAAATTGCTGCTGTTTTCTTTGTCCTGGGAATCAGGAGAGAACTACAGTGAGAAACTTGATCTACAGGTAAAAGAGTTTTATTCTGTTTTTCAGTTTTGACAAATCAGATGCAGCCTTTTTTATCTAGATGTTGTTTAAAAACTGTTATATGTTATTTTACTGCACTTCTAAGCACTCAATTTATGAAGCTAACCTTTTGTTTTGTTTTTGTGTTGTTTTTTTAGATCAGACTGTTAAATTTTCCAAGTGATTTGTCGTCCTGCAACGAAAACAAAACCAACATTCTTAAATTCTCATCAGGACATACATATCATACTTACTGTTCCGGAAAGCAGATGAGGCAGAAGCAGCAGGAGGACGGTTGTTCTCCACATTGTCTCCTCTGACTGGGGTTATTTCCTCCAGGAGTGAGGGGGCTGATCTTGGTCCCAGCTGCAGTAGGCGCTCCCTCATTTATGCTTATTTTTTCCACAAAGTCGGCTCTTTTCCCTCACGTGTCCATCCTTCTTCAGGGCTTTTCTGCATCTGTGCCTTCCTTACAGTTGTCAGATTTCACTTCTTACTTCCTCTCCTGCTTCTTCATCAGTCACTCCCAAATTCCCATGACAACATCCCTCCCCCCTATCAGAGGAGGTCAAATTAGTTAGTCAGGATTTGTTTTTGACAAGCACATGAATATGCTGATTCATGATTTGTGGTAAAGACTCGTGGCTTTCCCCCTCATTGTGTCTATTAGAAGTTTTTCCTCAGCATGAGAAACAGATGTGAAAGGGGAAATGGGGAGCCTGTTTTAAAGTAGGAACACTTTGTCTTAGCTTGTGTGTTTGCGTGGAAGCTGGTAGGGGGCAGTGAAGGCAGGGTGTCTCTGCCGGTCCTCCCCCTCTTTCTCTCTCCTCTTCAACCACTGACTCATGCTTCTGAAAACAGCCTCCTAGAGGGTCAGACCAATTACTCCAGTTAACTAGGTACTGAAGCAGTGAAGAAAGTGAAAAGCAATAGGAACAACAGGACATTCCAGTCAGGGGTCCAGCTGGAGCCGGCCAGCCTTGGAAAACTTTGCCTTGGAAGCCAAAGAAAAGATTGTTCTCAACCTGTGTGAGTTAACAGCCGTGGTCAGTGAGAGGAATGTGAAAAGCCTGGTGCTGCAGGCTCGGGGGCCCCCACATCTGTCCTATGTTACATGCTTCAATAAAACAGTCTGTGCATGTAACTGACAGGCAGCGTAATGAGACTATTTACACGAGACTGCTTGGTTAATCAATAAGTAATCTTTGGTATAAATGGCAAACTCTTAATCACGAGATTCTACCTGCAATAGCAGATTAATTAAATGTGTGTTTTACTCTTAACTCCTTCTGATACAGTCTGAACAGTCTTGCAAATCAACAGGTAACAGTGCGTTATGCTTTGTCCAAAACAAAAATGAGACCAGTTCTTCACTAAGCTGATTTGGCAGTGATTAAGCTACAGTGTGGAGATGATTTTATGCAGAAAAAATTGATGTAGAAAAGCAGTTTGGTCCTGCAGTTTATAATCATCCAAAAGCAAACAGCTCCTCCTCCACAGGTTTTATTCCTCCTCTCTTTTTGTGAATTATCCTGAGAGAAGGAAACTGCTGCAAGTCACAGGCAGTGAGGTGAGACATTGCCATCTAAAGGCCAAAAGCAGGGTTTACAATTCCTTTATGTTGACCTCTGTTGCCAATGGTGCTTGGTGAGGTCTCCAAACACGCACCACAGACCAGATAATATCTTAATGAATCATTAAATTATCACTCAAAAAAATCATGTCTAAGTCTTAATGCTCAGAATCAGTTGCTAACGTGCTTCACATGTTGTACAATACATACAGTGTTAAACACACATAAACTCCACATTACAATGAAGACGAATATAAACTGTGTGTTCTAAAGAATGCTGTTTGGAAAGAGCTGACTGATGAGCGTGATCTGGTTGAACACTTTAGAGTCTGGTAACTTCAGAGCCGGCTGAACAGCTGAGAGTGTCTGCTGACCTTTGCTTCACCCTCAACTTATGCAACTCCTTCATGGATTCAGATGGTATAGTCACAGCACTTTATCAGTCACACTCTCTGTGGTACATTGTGTTTCTATCATCTTTTTGTTGGTTAACAAAAAAATTAGGAAGGAAATATCCTGGAGTGAGAGGAGTATAGTTATATTGATTTTTACGTAGCTTTATTTTACCTTGAAGTTAAGCAACATCTGCTTCTCACCATGCATGATAAACACCCTTAAGTACTTTCATTAAGTTTTCTTTTCAAAGAGTCTATCAACATGATGGACAAGATATTAGAAAGCAAGTATCTACACTAAGACACCTTTTACATCATCACTGTCTAATTATTCTGTTGCTTAATGTTTTAAACCCTTTGTGAAATAAATCCTACAAATATTATAACTTCAAGTTTACACTGAGAGATCCCAGATCTATTAATTTAAGTAATTTAATGACTAAATAAATGGCTATGACAAAATAGGCAGACAATAAAACAAAGTCCTATTATTTTGCACAATTTTGGCATTGCACTGTTGCAGTATTTTTATACTGTATTGTTTTTATTTACAGTTATTTAGATTAATAAACTTCTTTGTTAGGCAGTTTCTGGTGTGAATGTGTGTCAGACTCCTTATTGTTAAATCATAATGAATAAATAGGCCTTAACTTAATTATTGGATGCACTAAACAAAAAAAACATGAAGTCCAGCCAAACATTTGTCTTGAATCCAGTCTGCGGGCCATCTGAGCTGCAGCTTACTGTGTGCGTGTTTTCCACTAGGGGGCAGGCCGCTGTGGCTCGGCCTGCACGGGACAAACAGGCTCCGGCTGGGTTGGCCTCACCAGCGGCGGATGTTTTCTCAGTGCAACTTCCCAATTTTCCCCCTTCCCATCCGACCCCTCCACCACCACCACCACCACCACCAAAATAACCAGACGAGTCCCAGGCCCAGAGTCAAGAGAAATAACTCTAGCACAGCAGATCAGTAAATCGAGTGCACCCTCTGTGGTTGTCACCTTTGTCTGCTCCTGGCCTCCTCTCTTCAGCAGGGAAAAAACACATAAATAAGAGTATAATGAGTAATTTAAGTCCATTGTCAGGACTAAAGGCAGCTCCTGCACCGTGATTGTCTGAGGCTGTGAGCTGTGTGTTGATGGTTTACATGTCTGTTTTCAGACTGAAGTATTTCCCCTGGAACTGCGGCGGCTTTAAACCCTCGCAACCCCGCCCCTGCGCACTATCACATGAATCTGGACCGAACGGTGGATGTGAAAAAAGTTTGGAGGTCTCGCTGAATTCACTTTCCTCCAGTTGCTTTCGTGCGTGTTTTCTCCCAACTTTGGAGGGGGGTTATAAATTCAAAGGTTGCTTCGGAGCTCGGTGCGCTGCTGGCTGTTCTCCCGGCTGTGATTTCTCCGACTTATTTTTTCCTGCAGGAATACAGAGAGGGGGGAAACGGTCTGGCTGCTTGAAGGTATGTGGGAGGCATGTTGTACACTGCTGAGATTGATTTGTGTTTTCCAGCGATTCCTGAGTTTTATTGCGCTATTTCGACTCCTTTCAGCGTTGATCGGTGTTTGTTTTTTGCACAGCTGATGGAGTTCTGAGGTTAAAACAGACAACGACATAAAAAGTTTGAACAGGGTGGAGGAGGAGGTGGAGGTGGAGGGGGGGATTAAAAGTGTAAACAAATCCGCTCATAACTCCAGCATACAGTTTCCTCTCAGCGTTCCTGGTGTTTATTCTGTGTGTGTGTGTTTTTTTTTTTGATGTGATCGAACTTTTCGACAGATTTGCTTCGACACCAAACTTTGGCGACATGGACGCGCCTCCGGCCGGGCAGCAAATCGTGCACGTCCGCGGGGACTCGCAGACGGAGCTGGAGGCCCTCTTCAGCGCTGTGATGAACCCCAGCAAGGCGGCCAGACAGCCACAGTCGCTGCCCATGAGGATGAGAAAACTGCCGGACTCCTTCTTCAGGCAGCCGGACCCCCGAGGCCACTCCAGACAAGTACTGAAAACTAACTGATGTGTCCATACACACTGCAGCCTGGGCTGTGCAGAAAGATGTTTAAATGAACGACAAATACGTTAAATCAGAAACACGCAGTGAAGGAAAACACTTTTATTAGTGCAGTAATGAGCTGTCACATGCACATTATAACTTCACATTTCAGCATCTAGGAACAGAGAAATGGCACCAATAATTATTATGATAAAGTAATAGTAATCACTTAACCTTTTTTCTTTGACAAGACTCATTTAAAGCCTTTGTGTTCATCTTTTCATACTTCCATAAATATAATAATAGCCCAACTATAACTAACTTTAGAACTAGTTACAGCCATATTTTCTTTGTCCTCCTTTACCATTTCAATTGTCACTTACTTTTCAATGAGTTTAAATATGATGGTATCATTTTGCTTTTTTTTACTCCAGCCACTGCCCACAATGTCTGACAGCCTTGAGAACTCAGTTGCAGTTTATCATTGTGTTTGCGTTGCACTCACATTTCTCTTATTTACATTGTATTTACTGACAAAATTACAAAATAGTTTTTAAAAAGAATGACGAAGGAGCAGCAATGACAAGTAAAAGAGTTGTAAAGATATTGACTTGAACACATTAGAAATAAATATTTCAAATGTGTCCCTGTTCAGCTTGTGGTTTAATCTTGAGGTGTTTCAGACGTTTTGTGCAGTGTATGATAGAGGCCTCACTTTAGAGCCTCTTTAGGGAAAGAAATCGTAATGTATCGGCTGTGTTGGACTGACTCAGAATTTCACTTTACTTCACTACACAGTCGTCTTCTTCACCCCTGCTCTCTCTCTGGTTTCTATTCAAACCTTTTTGGTGCCACCAGTTTACCTTTCTGATTGTTTCCGTTTGTGGCTCCTCTGCAGAGTTGCTAATCCTGCTTCTTTCTCGTCAGGCCAGTTCGGATGGAGGCCCGTGTGGCTCCCTCACTCCTCATCACGTCCGCGCCCATTCCTCCCCTGCCTCCCTGCCTGTCAACTCCCTCTCCACTCAAGCAGCCGATGTAGCAGCGACGCCGATCATACCTGATGACGTGCCACTCCCCCACGGTTGGGAAATGGCCAAAACGCCTACCGGGCAGCGATACTTCCTTAAGTAAGGTCTACCTTCAGCCTATCAGTGTGTTAATCTGCAGGTTGCTTGACTTTCTGTGTAGGAAGATCCAACAGGTCTATCTTGTTCTACAATAATAGACAAATCTTATTCAGCTAGGTGACATCCAAAGATTATTGTTTACATTTGAATCTAACAAAGCAGTGAAAATCTTTACATTTAAGAAGCAGAAAAAAACAAATATTGCAAATATTGTGTTCATGAAATGATCACAATTATTGTTGACAAACCAATCAAGCATAGGCAGAAAATGGTGGATAATACATCTTATATTAAAAAGTACGGTAAAGGAACACAGAGGCACATAGCCAGGGTGAAATGAATGGAGTCATACTGTAGCTTACAACAAGGATCTGTCTGTGTGAGTGCAGACATATGCGCACATCCGGTAGTACAGGTAAAGCAGGTCCGAGGCAAAGTGTGCCTTATCCATCAGGTTGCAGTGGTTTAACAGATACAGATGCGTTTAGACTTGTTGTGTGTTTTCAGTCACCTGGAAAAGACAACCACTTGGCATGACCCTCGCCTTTCGCAGCTTCAGTCGGCTGCAGCTCAGCATCCAATCACTGGCACCCCGGTCCATGCCCACTCCCTCAGCAACCCAGCACCCACCACACAACCACAAAACATCAATCCAGAGACAGGTATCACCATGCTTTCTTCTTTTTCCTTTCTTTTTTTTTGTTTGTTTCAGTCCAGGTTCTCTTAAAGCATGGACCTGCAGCTCCGGCGGCTCAGGTCTTTGCTGTGTGTGATTTCTGCAGATGGTCTCCATGACTCTCATGACTTGGTGTGAAGTTATCATGTGAGATAAAACAAAGGCTGAGCACCTCACCAGGAGTCACCCTGATGAGATGACATTTCAGACTTGTTGGACCATTGTTATCTTTAAATAATCTAAAACCTTAAAGGGTCAGTTAACCCAAAATAGGCTCACGGGGCAGATGTGTGCTTGACATGGGGGCTTCTGGGAGAGCAAACAGGTATCAGGAGGACAACTGAAAGCTACCTGCTCAGCCCTGTGTCAACTCTGGCATATTGTTGTAGGTAAAGGTTCCATTAAAATGAAGACTGAGCTAAGACGGAGTGAATATGAGACTTAAAGTGAAATACATATTTACCTTTATTAACTTCATGTTAGCATATATCTGATTGGCCCCACAGAGAACCATCCATAGGCAGGTGGTTTTGGACTGCAGGAAGTCAGGGCTAGCATGAGGGACAAGAGTTTTCATTGTAGGATCCATTGGCTCATGATGCTAATAAATCAACTAAACATTTGACACAGATTTACCTCATCAATGAGACTATCTGTCGCTTTTTCCTTTGTTTGTCTTCGTCTTGGTTCTGTTAATGTGTTTTTTAAGCGTTTTTTTGTTTGTTTTTTTACCTCCTTTGTTCTGTGGGTTTTGAGAGCTGCTCAGAGGTCTAAACCCTTTCGTAGGTACTTTTTTGTTTGCCAAGATGATCCTGCAATGGAAACACACACAAAGCCCCACCTTAAACAGCACAGTGGTTCATGTGGTCAAAAAAAACACCTAATGTGTTTTGTGTGGATTGTCCAGAACAATAGGGGACAGTGTGTTGCTGTTAAAATGTAATTTGGATGAAAAGGCAATTTAAAAAAAAAATACCATTTTAGGAATCAAGAGTTGCATATCAACAGTGTTTCACACCCATTTCAAGATGCACGAACATAGAGCAGTACTGTAACCATTTACCCACTAACCTTCAATTCTATTCATGAAATCTCTACCAAACCAGAAGCTACACAGACATTTAAGAACATGGGCCAGATTCTCCTTTTCTCACTCTGCACTCCATGCACTCCATCTACCATTTGCCTTCTCACTGTGTACTTTCACTGCTGTTCAGGTCCTCTGCCTGAAGGCTGGGAGCAGGCTGTGACTGCAGATGGAGAGGTGTACTACATCGATCACATAAATAAGACCACCGCATGGGTCGACCCGCGTCTAGGTAGCACACTATCAAATTTGTGTCTCCTGAATTGACAATTCTTGTTTGTCAATGAGAAACATTTTGTTCCACCATCACAAGTTGCTGTTTGGCAACAAAAACAGGAAAATCGCAAAGTTTTGAAAAATGTTTTTTCTCCTAAAATGTTTGCTATCGTAGGATTTATTCACTTCTCAAAAAAAAAAAAAAGTCTTTTTCTGTCAATCTTATGTTTCAGCCCAGAAGATGAATCCTGGAAATCTTGGCTTGGCAATGCTGCAAAGGCAGGAAAAGGAAAGACTCAGATGCAAGCAAGGCCTCCCTCAACTCACACCACAGGTCAGAGGTCACATTAAATACTATCTGCACAAGCTGCTGCACAGTCTTTCTTTTGATGCGATAAAGTTGTTGCTTCCTGTTTGAGTTTTACGTGTGTGTGTGTGTGTGTGTGTGTTGCAGGATGCAGGAGGAAGAAACCAGATTCCCAGTGGCATGGACCATGACAGGAGCGCACAGACACATGTACCATCTCTGGATGTCAGGATCAGAGGATCAAACCATGAACCTACACTTAATGGGTACAGGCTGACTGTAATACAGCTGTTTCATGTGGAAAAAACAACAAAACAACAAAAAAACTAGCTATTAACACTGGGAAAGTAATATAAAATTGACATAAGGAACTGTATGTATACTGTTAAAAATTATAGGTGAAAACTGGATTTTGGTACAGTGCGTTCATTACACCTTTCAAAACTAAGGCTCAGCCTTTATCTAAAGATAATAACCATGACAACAGAGACTTCACATGTAAAAACTACAACACAGACTTTAGTCCTTCATCTTTGGAAAACCACCAAATATTGACTTAAACACACAAGAACTTAGTGTAAGTTTGTTACATGTCTCATTTGTTGATGTGGTGGGAGAGTGACTGTTTGGAGTGCCTGTTGAGTTTAATCAGGATTTGATGGACCCTATGTTTGTCCACATGTTGTACAATGGCAGGCATCATCTCTTACATATTGTGTCCACAAATATCTCCTGGTCAGGATCAAACTGGTTGGATATTGATGAACATTTACGTGTGTTTGTTTTCACAGCGCTCACTCTCGCAATGAGAGCACGGACAGCGGTCTGAGCGTCAGCAGCCTACCCCGCACGTCGGACCACATGCTGAGCTCAGTGGATCACATGGACACAGGTAATGTACCGAAACACCTGACCTAATACTCGGAGTGTGTCCAGTGAAATTCAGATATAAGCGATTTGATACATTTTAAGATGCTTACAAAAGCAGCGTTATTCTTCTGCTCCAACTGGTTTAGGTGACTCTGGCGACGCTCCCTCCATGACTCTGCAGGAGTCGATGCCTGTGCTCCCGATGTCTGAAGGTGAGGAGCTGATGCCCTGTATCCCCGAGGGTCTGAGTTCAGACCTCCTGATGGACATGGAGACCGTTCTCTCTGGGTCACACATGGACAGAGACAGCCTGCTCACCTGGCTATAGACACAAGCAGCCGCTGGTAATGTCAAATATGGTTTGACATCAAGTTTCATAAAATGACTGAGGATTGCTTTGGCTTCAAAAGTGGTACAGAACAACATTACTGAGAAAATATGCTACTGTTGTGTGATGGACACCTAACCCTACTCGCTCCACGAGGAATGACTGTCGCAGAAGGTGGTGAGCTGCTGGTCTTTTTCTTTTTTTGGGGGGGACTGTTTTTACACAGATGCATCTGTATTTTTATAACACTCCTTTCTTTTTAGTATTTGACCTCAGATGATGTCCTTCAAAAAAGGTCTTTGTGTAGCAGTTACATGAACACAGAAGTTTAATACACATGTAGCAACAACTAAGCAGCTGGTGACTCTTAATGCATGTGAATACCCGGGCAGCATCAGGCGAGCAAATGAATCAAAACATTTATCTGGTTCCTGTTAAAAACAGAATCCTCTAATCTCTCTCAGCATTATGGAGGGGAGGGCGCCCTCTAGTGAAGAATTAAACCATAACTTCAACCCCAAAGACCCAAATATAGGAGAAAATTGTTATATATTTAGATTTGGATGTTGTTGTAGACCTATGATGCAGAAATCTGTTTTTTTTTTCTTTCACTTTTGACATTTTAATAAAGTTTTAGGGGAATGTTGTAATATTGCAGTGTTGGGCCTGTAGGGTAGCAGAGTTTCTGTGACATCACTCACAGTGTGAACACATGTAAAGGTTCATCTGCAGTCTTTACTGCTTATAATGCATCAGTATATTAGTCTATATAACTGTAAATATGTAATCACACAAGTAATGTTTTCCTGAAGGATAATTTTTCATAACAAATACTGTGTAGAATTTACAAACACTGATATTATTTACAAATCCTGAAATAGCTGGACATTGCACCTGCTGCAAAGCATGTTGGTGTAGCATTTAGCACAGAGTCTGCACTGGCCTCTAGTAGTACTTACAAAAAAAATGTCCATTCATGTCCCTGCACACTTCTCGTGGTGGGTTTTCATTTGTCTCTTTGCCTCGGATAACATTTGGAGACATCATCATTAGTGATATTCTGCCACTTTTGGATAGACTCAGTGATACTCAGTCATACACACCACAGATGAGAGGATTTTTCCAGGCTAATCTATTTTAGTAAAACTTATTTATAACTATACCTACACACAAGATTCACATGTTTTTGGGCAAACAAGCAAAACCCTGAAAACAGCACCAGTACTACAGTGTTTTTTAGACGTGGTGTAACTTTTCTTCCACTTTGACCCAACGTTGTAAAATTACAACATTGACTTAACAAGCTCTAAATCTCAAGCTATCAATAAATTCAACTACACCTTAATATAAATATTTCATGCATTTTACTTAGTAAATGTGAATATTGCAACAGTGGGCCTCTAGGTGTTAAAAACAACTACAGAACAGTCACTATGCAGAGCGTGGAAGTACAGTAGAGGGTCTTTATTTATACACAGGAGTACAGCAGCAGTCAATAAATAAGTATAATCTAACATAGTACAGCATTTCCCACGGTTACTGCAGTGCTCTCTAGGCTGCTCTTTTAATGAAGTTAATTATTTTATAAAATTGCTTGTTTTGTTTTTAAATTAGGCATCAATTTTCTGGTTTTGTTTTTACTGTTTTTGCATTGTCTTCCAGTGATTGTTGAGTACAAACACAGAGCTTGTATTTATTGGAGGTTTGTTATGGTTACATTTCATTGGATGGTTGTAATATTACAATGTTTCAGAGACAATACCACTTAACGTAGCTGCCATCGGGACATTCAGCCTGCACCACTGAGACTTATGTCTTCTTCCCTTTTTGTCATTTTTTCCACTATTTGGCAAGGTACAGTTCTAATCATTTTTATCATTTTAAGTTTTAGCCTCTTAACTGACAACCAAGTACTGGTACCCTACTTCTGAGTGCATACAGTGGTTTTTGATGAAATGATCAGTGTGCAGAGGTTGGTTTTTCTCACATACTACATCTCACTGATGAGTCATATGACTGTGTGTTACAATATTAACAAAATCTTAGGGCAAAAGCTTGTTGTCTTTAACCCATCAATAAGTAAAATGTCCATGAAACAATAGGACAAAAATGCATTTTAAATAATCCTTTATCTAATAAGATATTTAATTGCTACTACTGTGTAGAGATATCACTCCTGTGTTGGTGCCCAAAGTTTTCCACTCTTTAGGGGGGAGGAGGAACAGACTTCAGACCCTTTCGTGGAAGGAGGCACTGCAGACTCCTCTGAAAAGCTACATACTAATCATGGATGCTGTGTTGTTAGTATATGTTGTTCTAACTGCTCTGTGGTGCTGCAGTGTGGGAGTGCAGGAACAGCAGTACGGGGGCTGTTTAGTTAAAACTATATAACAAGTATATAATCTGTTTTTAATGTGCTGGGTTGTTTCTGCAGTGTGTTTTCTATTTTTATCTGAATTTGAAGTTGTTTAATTATTAGTGAAAGGATTTCCTCTACCCAGTTTGTTATATATATATATATATATATACAGTATATAAAGACTTCATTCACAAACATACATCACAAATACAGAGCAGAGTCACCTTTTCTGAACTCTTTTCTAAGTTAAAGTACCAAACAATTCACGGAGGGACTTATCGCTCATACACATAATGCAACACACTACCTAGCCTATTATTTATCTTAGCATGCATGACACTTGCTATGTATGTTACATATATTGATGTTATTGATACTATTTACAGAAGTTTGGAGGCAATCAGACCTGTTTCATACCTTTTTTATGCATGTGATTTATATACATTTTCATTATAATCATTTAAAGAAGTTTCTGTTTAATAAATACACCTAAATGCACACTGTTCATTGTGATGTGTGGTGTTTGTCACTGTACAGCTTAAATGAGTTGTTTGTTTTTCTAGATTGATAATGTAAGCATCACAATGAAACCAAAAAGGCTTAATCCGTTCTTACAGACCGGTTGTAAAGTTTTGTCATTAGGAAAATGTTATTTAATTTAAAAACTAAGCTTAACACCAGAACCATATTTATACCACACCAGGCTGGGAAGGAGATGTATTACTGTGAACATGGTCAAATATAGCTTTGAAAATAGCACATTTTTGTGAAAATTGTAAAAGTTGACATAGGAGAATACTACCTGTGGCATTTCTTTGCAAGATATAAATATACTGGTGGTATTTCCTGGTAGAGACACATTACCATTATAATTGTACCATATATTAACTCTCCATCTTGCATATTTACAGACCAGTAATGCATTAAAGTTGGACAAATTTGTTGCATTTATTGGTTTTTGGGCATTTTTATGAGAAAAGTTAGCCCTATGCAGCAAAAACCAGATTCCTACATGCAACAGAGGCCATGCAATGAAAACTAAAACAGGGCCAAAAGCAAATTGAGCAGAAACTAAGAAAAATAGATGAAATTTTAAAGGGCTGTATTTTGCAAGTGGTTACACTTACAGACCAGAAACACTGGATTTCTCCATAATATTGATTAATGTACATCAGTGAATTCTTTTTAAAAAATATCTGAGGGGGTTGTCTGGAATGACCCTTTGGCATTTATATAAAATGTTCAACTGTGGAAAAAGATTTGTAAGAACACAGGGGAAAACTTCATTCTGGTGATGGTTAACTCACTGATGTATTAAAGAGTGTTCTCTCATGGACATGCACCTGGTCATATGACCAAAAATCCCCATGGAGTTAATGCATGTAACTCCCCCTGAGGAACATAGAAACTGGTTGTCATAATGAACTACTAAAACTAAAAACCCTTGAGGGACTTTTTAATTACTCAGTGGTGTGAAATTGTCTGATTTACATTGTTAAACACTTATACAGAAACTACAGGTACTTTACAAAGACTGCATAAGTAATGTTTTCGTTGTGGAGCACAAAAAGCTGGAGGAGGTGTGGCCTGGAAAATACCAAACAAACTCATCTAAATGCCTTTAAATGACTCACTGCGTCAGTGTCTGACTTGAAGAACAAGCCTTCTGTGTGAGTGTAAAACCTTGTTTTATTTATTTCGCTATTTTTGTCTTAATTACCGTCGTTATCTGTAATAATGGGGTTTTTAACTTCAAGAGTTAATCAATACAAATATCGTTAATTGTACCACTGTCTCCTACAAGACATAGTATGTTTAAAAGTAATAACCGGATCTGTTCACGTATTCTAGATATTTGCAGAAGTTAAAAACAAAATACTTTACCATGTTTGTCAGAGGAGAGCGACTCTCATTTAACGACCAAAGAAGTAATACGAAGGAGAGTTTTATGTTTTATTCTTTTTATTAAACTTTATTGCGTATTTCATCCACTGAGTCTGCGTCAGCCGTAGTTGAGCAGGGTGTCTGATGATTACAGAGGGACTTACTTGCGGGATTTCTTACATGTTTCTTTCTAATCTGTTCCATTTACGCTCAAACAGAAACCGGAAGTGGACTGAGGGACTGAGGGACTGAGGGAGTGCTTTCTGCAAAGAGAAGCTTCTGGGTCGGGACTTTCCGTACTGATTGCGAAACGGTGAGTCTGTGTCAGAGGAGAGGACGGGTCACTGTGTCGTGCTCAGTATGTATTCTCATATGTCTCATGTTTTACGTGACTCGACGCATTTTTTAAGCGCCTTTCCCTGATTACTTAGCAGCAACGCAGAGTAAAGTTTGATTAGCATTAGCAAACGTTAGCAAGCTAAATGTTGGCTGATCTTATCAAACAAAGCTTGGCGTTGGATGCAGTGTCATTAGATTGCTGCTTACTACTTTCTGTTTCTATACTTTTTGACAGCAGAATGCACATTTAATTTAACCCTCCAAACGTGAAATATTAATCGACGCAACACTCGCTAGCTAAACCAAAACAGCTACAATAAGAAGCGTCCGATAGTGTAGCTAGTTGAGGAAGCTAACTGCTGAAAAATACTAGTATTCAATTACAACACGTAATTGAGAGAACGTCTATTTTGGAGTCTTTAGTTAACCACTTGTGTAAAATGTTGACATTCTCCTTTCATGCATTGAAAAGGGTTAATTGTCAGGCTGAGTAAAGGAGCAGTCCATCGATTTTTTTTACGTTAACGCCCAAACAGCTGGGCCTTTGGAAATATACCGTTGAGTAATAACAAATCAGTTTATTTAAATAACGTATGAAAAAGGTCAGTCTAAAAGGACAGTGTCATTCTCTGAAGTGTTTATGAAGGCCAGCATAGAAGGCTAAAAGCGTTGAGCACTTCCGCTTCCTGTCTGTGGTTAACACAAGCTTACGTGTTTGTCACGTTTAATTCTGTGGTACAAAATACGTAATGAAGTGTTCCACAGGGGTATTTTTGTTCATAAGATAGGCAGTTGTAGTTCAGAGGTTGTCTGGGACAACGTCATCACAGAGTTAAACAAAATGATACTATTGATTTCTCAGACTATTGAACTGTTTGTGTCTTATGACTTGGTTTTAGGCTGATGTCACCTATTATTCAGAGCACGTTTTGTCCTTACTTGTGTAATTTTGTTTTTGTTTTGCTTTTTTTTTCATTTAGGTTGTCCGAACAAACTAAAGAGGACAGTTTGTCAGCTTTAGAAGGATTCATTAATTTTTTTTATAGGGGTATAACCATTCAAGTATGGAGGCTTAGACACTCACAAAAAGGGATGTCCAAGGTGGGGGGAGGGGTTTGAGAGCTTGTACGGGTGTATCTCTCAAAATTTAAATATTGTGGAAAACGTTCAACATTTTCTACCAGTTATTTATATTTAATTTGTTATTTAATTTGCTTAATTCGTTATTTATATTTGTTTTTGAGTTTGCGGTATAAATACTGTGTATCTCTCAATCATGGGAAGCACCAGAGGCTTGACAGTTATCCAGGAGACAATCGTTGACATGCTCCACAAGAAGAGTATGCCACAGAAGATGTTGTGTATAGAAAAGTGTGGTAGACAAAGGTAGAATAGAATAGAATAGAATAGACTATTAATCCCTTTGGGAAGGTCCCTCTGGGAAATTCAGAAATTCAGGTGCACAAGCAACCCATCATGGCCTACCTAGGAGACCTTCATTAAATCACTCCTAAACATGAGATGATGGTGAAGCATCTTTCCTGCCCCAACCAAGAATTGAATGTTTTTCACAATATTCTAATTTTTTGAGGTGCACATGTATGTATTCCTTGGTCTGTGTGTGTGTGTGTGTGTGTGCAAGTATGCATGCTTAATTAATTTGTGAAAGGTTAGACAAGTTGTTAAATATCCAAGACCAAGTGTATACTGATCCTGGCAGATCTAAACTCGTTATGCTCTTACTGTACTATTGATTTGAAGATGCATGTGATTTTTTTATGCCCTTACACCTAGACTGTAGCTCTAAATATGAGTACTGATGTTTTTCCAGTTTACTTATGGACACTTGGGGTAAAACCTGTATGATGCTAATATGCTTGAGTAAGGAATAGGTGGATATAGCCATTGCTTTATCCATATTTTGTTGCAGTGCTTTTGTATCTCCTGCACAGAAACTCAAGCTTTTATGCATGCCTGCTCTGTGAGTAAATTCCTTCCTCTTCTGCCCTGTCTGTTTTCAGTTTGACTGAGTGTGTTTGTGTGAGAGAATGAGACCTTAGGTTTTCTCAAACCCTTCTCCCTCTAAAGGACATCTCTTTTACCCTAAATTTACACACTTAAAACAAAACAATGGAAACTCTTGTTCATCTCAAGAACAACCAGTTTTTGATGGGGCTGTGTCGCAATGGGCCTCCACCTGACCTGCAATATGATAACTCCTCAGGTATGAATCTTTGATTTTTTCCCCATTCTCCACTACTATTTAATTAATTATACATTCTAATGTAAATGTGTTAATTTGGTGCTTTTTTTCTCCACCAGAGCTCTTCCGCATCTCTACCTTCGCTCATTTCCCAGCATCAGCAGTCACAGAGCGCAGTCTAGCGAGGGCAGGTTGGTTCTATACTGGTGTGGGTGACCGAGTGCAGTGCTTCAGGTGTAATGTGACAGCAGAGGGCTGGCAGGCTGGGGACTGTCCAACAGAGAAACACAGACAACTCTCCCCATCCTGCTCCTTTATCCAAAGCCTCCCATCTACAGCCAACCTGCTCTCCTCCTCTCACTCAGCCTTCTCCCCTCTCCGTATTGCCCCAGCCTTACCAGTAAGATCCAGTTTTATTTTAAAAAAACATTCTGCATTTTTAGCTTAAATTACTAACATTAACATTTAATATTTAAGCTGTCTGGTCCAGGCCCAGCTGCTCCTAATCCATCAGCAAGCCAAGGTGAAGAGGCAGTCGGCTACCTAAATATGGCCTTCTCTGTTCCGCCACCCTCCAGCCCACTGAGCAGTCGTGGGGTGGAGGACATGTCCCATCAGAGACCGACATGTCATAATCCAAACATGCGCAGAGAGCAGGACCGCCTGGACTCCTTCCACTCCTGGACACTCTCCATCATAACTCCTCCAGAGCTCGCCAAGGCAGGCTTCTACTACCTGGGTCAGGGCGACCGAGTGGCCTGTTTCAGCTGTGGAGGACAGGTGTGTATCTTTGCAAGATTATCATTTCTGGTCTGTCAGGGAATGTCAAATGACAATATTTGTTTTTGTTTGCAGCTGAGTAACTGGGAGCCAGGTGACAGAGCTGTATCTGAACATCAGAGGCATTATCCAAACTGTCGTTTTGTCCGAGGGGACAGAGCTGACAACGTGTCGCTCCCTGGTGCCGCAGCGACTGCTGCACCGGCTTCAGCAGTGACATCCCAGCTGTCTTCAGGAGCTCCAGTGCTCAGTAGTGTCTCCAACCCTGCCATGCAGCAGAGTGAGGAGCGGCTGCTCACCTTTGTCAACTGGCCTTCCCGTATCCCTGTTCGGCCAGAGCAGCTGGCTAAAGCCGGATTCTACTACGTTGGTACGAACATCATCATAGCTGTTTTATAGTACTGAGCTTAAAAATACATTTTTCATGTGCTGAACAGATGAAACATTCAAATCAAAGAATTTTAGACAGTCATGCCCATTTTCTGCCTTTCCCTGAAAACACTAAGCACTCTTTGTTTGCCCGTCAAGGTCGCAACGATGACGTCAAGTGTTTCTGCTGCGATGGAGGCCTGCGCTGCTGGGAGTCTGGGGATGATCCATGGGTGGAACATGCTAAATGGTTCCCTCGGTAAACTATTTTTAAATGGATTGCATATATTTTTGGCAAAATATGCTGTACTACAACACATTGCTATTTGTGTGTAGAGGATGGTTTGTGATGCTTTGTATTGTTTTATTTATATTGATCTTTATATTTATTTATATCTTTGGTTAATTGCAGGTGTGAATATTTGCTCCAGGAGAAGGGACAAGAGTTTGTTCACCAGATTCAGGCTCGTTTTCCTCGGCTGTTTGAGCAGGTTAGTGGAGAGCAGCATATCTGTTATTAGTTCAGAAAATCTTGGTTTAGAATTATTTTTTTAAATTGGGTGTTTGCATGTTTTCTCTTTAAACAGCTTTTAAATAATGGAGACACTAACTCCAGAGAGTTTGTGGATCCACCTGGTAAGTTTGAAATAAATCTGAGAAGTTAATGGTGATTTATAACAGTTCCAAATGAACTTAAAAGTTGAGTCTGATGGATCTGCATTCTTGTTCTTAGTGGTTCATCTCGGCCCAGGAGAGGAGCGGTCTGAGGACGCCGTGATGATGAACACCCCTGTGATAAAATCTGCTTTAGAGATGGGCTTTGAGCGCAGCCTAGTTAAACAGACGGTCCAGAGCAAGATTCTGACCAGTGGAGAGAACTACAGAACAGTCCAGGAGCTGGTGTCAGACCTGCTTAGTGCTGAGGACCAGAAAAGGGAAGAGGAGCGAGAGATGCTGGCAGAGGCAATGGCGTCAGGTACAGCTGGTGGATGATTGTGTATTGTGTATTTGATCTGCTCTGTCAATTCAGTCACTATAAACACTTGTTTTGTGTATCAGATGGTTTCACCTTTGTGAAGAGACATCAGGCGGCATTAATCCAGCGTCTGAAAAGTGTCGAGCCAGTGTTGGAGCATTTGAGAGAGCAAAATGTGTTGTGTATGTATTTTTTCTACATTTATAAGTATCTGTTGGTAATGGTTATTAAATAAGTATGTACATATACATTTGTTCAAACTTATCAAAATGCCCATCCCAATAATCATGACTAATTTGGAAACTTCTGCAACTTGAATAATATTTTCCTGTCCTTTCCTACAGCTGCTGAGGAGTACAGCAGTCTTCAGAATCAGTCGTCTGCCCAGCAGCAGACAGCCAGGCTCATAGAGCTCATCCTCACTAAAGGTAATGCAGCAGCTGAGGTCTTCCGCAACTGGATCCAGAAAAACGACATCCACTTGCTTAGAGATCTGATGGGTATGTTTTTCCTAACTACACCAGATTTTCAGTTTTAATATGCCTCCTCACATATACACAGTATAGTGCTTTTCTCAAAGCTTGTACAAACCATATGTTGTCTGTCACACTTCAGCTCAGTCAAACGAAGCTGCATCTCCAAGCCAAGATCTTTCAGGTATGACAACACACCTGGGCATCAGCCAGCTTATTATCCTGCCACAACAACAGTTTGTTGTAACTATTTTTAGTAAATAACTGTACTTTTTATTAATTGCAGACCTCCCAATGGAGGAGCAGCTGCGGCGCCTGCAGGAGGAGCGTACATGCAAGGTATGCATGGATAAAGAAGTCAATATTGTCTTCATCCCTTGTGGACACCTGGTGGTGTGCAAAGAGTGTGCACCATCACTGCGAAAGTGCCCAATTTGCAGAGGTCTGGTTAAAGGCACAGTGCGAACCTTTCTCTCATAACCAAGATGCTGTGACATGTCACTGCAATACAATTGAATGTAAACAATTAAAAAGTACGAAAGCATCTTTGTATACTTTTTTTCCCACAACACATTTCTGTTGTTCACCAGGAAACACACCTGCTAAATAAATTAACATTCAGTGAAAGCCTAGTTTATATTTTTTTTTATGTTTAATGGGTTTTATCCTGTTACATAAAGCAAGACAATCTCTTTAAAATATTGTATTTTTGCAGGAAACTTATTGTAATCTACTGCTGATTTAAAATGTTGAACCTGTAGCTTTGAGTAGATACTTGTGCAGCTCACATTTTGTTCTCAGTCTTTGTTTCCCCTAGCAGATCAGTAAGGATTAGTAGGTAGTCCAGGCCATATTTTCCTTAAACTGCAATGTTAAAACATTGTTAAAGGGCCTATATCTACATTAAATCTATGCCAATCAATGTGTCTACACCAGTATGTTTTAGAAACTGAGGCATACTTATATCTACTTTTTTGTACATGAAGAATCAAGATCTTGTCGTTCAGGCTTTGGTGGTTAAAGAAAAAGAACAGTTTAGTACATCAACGTGTGAAGACCTCACAAACACAACGACACAGAATAGATTTGTTTATACAAATATTTATTCTTCCACAAGTCTCTTCAGCCACATTTTAGATGATGCCAATCTGTAAAAAGACAAAGAAGAAATTACACCATGTTCATCTCAAACAGTGAACATGTCTGTAGCTGCATTATCTGGCATCAGTGGTTCCTTTGAATGCATCACAGACATTCAGATGAAATTAAGTTTACATCACATGCACAGGACTGAAAATACAACCATTACATGTTGATATGAACTGGCCTAAAAATTGAATGGAGGCTCACCTTGTTTGCAACATCCAATGCATCATAATCTGGTGCGAGACGAACGTACGCCTTCTTCTCACCGTCAGGCCTGAATGTAAGACGAGATTAATCAATGGTTCATTCAAAGTGCATTTTTAGGTCATCTGTGGTCTACATCTTGAACCAAAATGGCAAGATTCAATACTGTACAAGACAGAATTTATCAACAATGACCCCACAAGGGTCACAGAACAATAATAATCATTAACTGTATTATAAATACTGCATATAATATTGCTAATATAAGTCAGCCAGGGTTAAGATTTCTACCTGATGAGTGTGTTGACTTTGGCGACGTCAATGTCATACAGCTTCTTGACAGCGTGTTTGATCTGGTGTTTGTTTGCCTTGACGTCCACAATGAACACAAGTGTGTTGTTGTCCTCAATTTTTTTCATAGCAGACTCTGTTGTCAAGGGGAACTTGATGATGGCATAATGATCCAACCTGAAAAGAGAAATGCACATATTAAACTACTTTAGGCTACAAGTAATGACTTTGGTCCTTAAAGTCGTTACATAACAAGGTAACAGCAATAAATGATTTCCGTTGGGTGCATCAGTTGTATAAAATGTTCGACTCATTCTTTTTCATACTTTGATCGCATTAAACCATCATGTGCACCAGATCGTTGCCTCATGCATTTGTTATTGACGTGGTCAATAAAACTTACTTGTTCCTGCGAGGAGCACTCTTGCGAGGATACTTGGGCTGTCTGCGGAGACGTAGGGTTTTAGGGCGACGGAAGGTAGGAGAAGTCCTGATTTTCTTCTTCCTCTGGCTGTGAACGCCTTTGAGCACAGCCTTTTTGGCCTTCAGAGCCTTTGACTTGGCCTCAGTCTTGGCAGGGACAGCTAAAGTAGAAAAACAACATCTGTAAGAGGGCAGCCACAAAAAATATTTTGGAAAATAATGCTTAAGATACTGTGGAAGAAACTGGGAGTTTCAAGCCGACTAAAGAGTCTTCCCCTTTTCAAGATACAAAGCCTGAAGTATCTTAACATTGACAGACAACGGCATGGAAAATCCTCTAAAGCACTAGACTCAAAAGACCAACGCAATCTATGAGACCCAATCTCTAAACACCTGGGGTCGACTTACATTTCTCTTATAGTTATAACTTTATGGGGCTGCACAAAATAACGGCAGTCTCCTCTTTTCATACGTGAAGATTAAGCACTGTGGCCCTTATTGTGCTCTCAAGTACCATCACGATGCACATCAATAGCTCGGACATGCCATCAAAATCTTACAGAACAGCAGTCATATCACAAATAACACAACCAGAACTGTAGACATTATGCTTCGACAGTAAATAATTCAACAAACATTAACGTGCTAGGTGTTTCCACGCGTAGCTCAAATCATACTACAGCAACCAGTGCTAGCAAGACAACAGCTAATTAACACACCACTGTATAGTTACAGGGGTTCTTAGCAGAAATCTTCGTTAATCAACTAAATCGTGTCTATGAGAGCTAACATACACAGTAAAAAGTACAGAGATGTATCTAGAAGTAGACCACGTTTTCGTCTTCACTGTCAACGACCACACGCTAACATTAGCTTAGCTAGCATCACGTTACGGCATACATGCCGGATCGGCAGGCAACGTTTTTTAGACATTTAAACAAATAATAGCGTTACACTGTGATTGTTTTAAACACCGTCGATTTGAAATGTGATATTGGATTCATCTGATGACGACCACATAGACTACCTAAGAATAAACGCACTATTTATTCATTTAAAGTTATTAGATTGACGGACCTTCCTTCTTCACCTTCGGTGCCATGTTGAGAAAGGAAGGCTGAACGGGGTTTCCACAGTATAATGCATGGGCGAGACCTCGCGGCAGAACTATCGCGATACTTAAGAAAGCAGCTCACAAAATCAATGTTTCTTATCACATCGATAAAAAATAACTGTATAAGTTGCTGTCTTCTATTAGTTCGTATGGCATTGAGAACTTTTAATATATTTGTTGTTGATTGAGCAATGCCCTTTTCCCGCACAGAATAAATACTTTTTAGAAGCATTTTGTAAATGAATCACTACTATGAGCCAAAACCAATATTTCTGATTATAGCACATTAAATGGTAATAAAACAAGAATCCGGTAATTGGAGATTTAAGAAAACTTGCACTGCGATAATGTTTATTATTAGTACTAACCCTTGTCATCTTTATTATTTTAATTTTGAAATTTTTTGTGCAACCAGGCAGATGTTCATTTAAAACATGTCATATGTTAAATGTAAGATCAATATGTATATTTTATTTTAAAAAAATACATTCAGTCCTGCGATAAAATACAACAGACATGGAAACAAACTATATTTATAAAACTGTTTATTTAGACTTTAGATTATACAAAGCAGAAATGTGAAACACAGCTGTAAATCCAAAATGATCTTGATGTCAGTCTTCTTGTTCCATGCTGCCCTAGTCCTCCTTTGGCTCATTTTTCTTCCCCTTTTTCCTGGTGAATAAAAAAAAACAGTATTATCATACACTATACATCTTTCTAACATTGAAATTCAGATACTTGTTTTTATTTACCATCTGTGATTATTGGGTCCTTACTTTTTCAATTTGACTCCTGAAGTAACAGATCCTGTTTTCTGTGACACCTTCTTGTGTTTTTCTGTCTTCCCTTCAGCCTGTGGTTCATGTCTTTTCTTAGGTCCCTGTCCTTTTGTCCTCTTTTTGTCCCCTCTCTGTTGCTGTGCCGCTGTGAGAGATCCAGTTTCTCCTTTCTGTTCTCCATCTGAAGATTGTTTCACTCCTTTCTTCTGAACTTTGCCCTTTTTCTTCATTAAGAAGCGGGGAGTCGTACAAATTGTGGTTCTCTTGGGAGGTTTCTTCTCAAGGTTCCGCTTTACTTTACTGAACAAAAAAATATTATCATTGATTATCAAAACCAATCTGGCAACATGTAAAATATACTTTTTAAATGTGTCACATATTATGAAACTTTTTCTTTACCTGTGTATCTTCTTGAAGCCGATCATGTAGTCAGGTACCGGACAGCCAGCTTGTTTTATAACATTAGCGATGCTATTAAGAGCGATACACAAACAAAAAAAATGGACATTTAAGAACCAAAAAAAAACATGATCTCATTCGATTGTTGCTTAGAATAAGAACTTTATAAAGACATAAGTAAAGGCCCTGTCCATTGAAGCTCCCCATGTTGTTCTACCATGTTTCAACAATGGCCCAGATGGGACAAATCAAACACTCAGTGTAGACAGGGCACCTTAACATTACTGTTTGAGACCAGGATTGCTGAACAGCTGGACCAGGATTGAGTCACATGAACAACACATAACACTCCGTTTGTGTTATCCTTACCTGCGTAACAGTGGTTTGTCATTCTCTGTGAAGAAGGTGACGGCCTTCCCCTGATGTCCAGCTCTACCAGTACGACCTGTCGACAAAATAACGTGATTGGAATACATCAAAGTAACAAGCTCACAATCAGAACTTCAGTAATCAAAATGTAAACATTAGTGATATAGAATAGAATATACTAGAATAGAATATACTTTATTAATCCCTTTGGGAAGGTCCAGTACAATTATGCACCGCAGGAACTCATTATGAAAACAGTCACTGATTTATACCAATTCGGTGGATGTACTCCACAGCGCTTGTGGGAAAATCATAGTTCAGCACGAGGTTCACTCCTTTGAAGTCGATTCCTCTGGCGAGCAGAGACGTGCAAATCAACACCCAGATTTTACCAGAGCGAAAACTGTTGACCACGTTGTCTCTCTAAAACAGAGGAGAATGATGAATAATGTGCTGACAAAAAAAAGATCAATACATGAGTGGACCCATACTCCACGAGAACAGAGAACTCCCTTCCCCCTGCAGACGTTACGCCCACAAAATGACGTCATTTTTCTCTCGGACCGCCCGTTGTGCAGCTTTTTGGACACATGGCCTGGGCATGGCCTTTTTCTCTCAAGGCTGTGTGTCAACCATGCTGTGATTGGTCAGAATTTATTGTGGGCGTGATGAATGTGAAGAAGCGCAAGAGCTTCTTCAGGTGCAGAACACACAGACAGAAGGAGGAAGTACAACTACGATGGACAGTTTAGATGAGCATCTGGCAAACAGCTCCTGGAAGGAGAAACACGGCGCACAGAGGAGAGCGTCTGTCCAAAAGGTGGTGATAAAAATTAATCCCAGTATTGATCACTGCGTTACAGCACAAAATAAACACTGGGAGACGGGATGTATTATTGCATAGTCATACGTCAGCTACACTGATCTTCTATCTATTGTCATGCTGTACGCCCTGTTCCCTGAGCATTATCAGCTTGTTAGGCCAGGTAACCACGACGATTTGCAATACAATTGCATTGTCAACCGTTTGTGTGTGACGTGTGCTGTGTGGGAGGGCCGTATGAGCACACATGTCTCGCGGAGTATGGTACCTCCGTGCTGAAATGAACTTTTTTTTTTTTTTACCCTTAGCACCCGTGGAGCGAGGAGCGAATTCTCTGTTCTCATGGAGTATGGAACAGCCTTTAGGTGTGTGTGTATGTACCTGCTGCTGTGTGCGGTCTGCATGTATAACGTCCACATTGATGCCTTCATATACCAGCTCATGGAAAAGCTCCCGTGCTCTGTCAATAGACTGAACGAACACGAGCATGGGAGGAAGGAAGCCCTGAGAAACAGCAGAGAAAACACCATTATGTTTGATGTTAGACCAAACAGAAGTTTGCTAAACTCCACATATAAATTATTCCACTCACCTTTTTAATGATATCTCTCATGGCCACAAGTTTGCCATCCTCTGTTCCAACAAACAGCAGCTGTTGTTCAACTGTCTCCACTGCTGCATTTCTGTGTATATGAAAAAATATTTTTTTTTAAGTGAGAAGAAAACACAGTACACAAATTCAATCCACTGACGTTACCTGTGTCCTATGTTGACTGTCACAAGGTTGTCGAGATTCAGACGGCACCACTGTTCTACCCCTGGAGTGCAGGTGGCACTGAAGAAAGCCCTGCGCACCTTTGCACTAGAACAGGCTAGAAAAATGGCGGCTAGCTGCTCCCTGAAGCCCGTCTTGCCGTCTTCAAACAACTTATCAGACTCATCAACAACCAGCCACTCCACACTGAACAGCAACAAAAGACACCAGTCAATATGTTTTTTTAAAGATACTGTGGGAAAACAAGGGGAACAGACTTAATGTTACCTGCTGAGGTCAATAGCAGGAGGATCCTGTTTGAGAAGAAAGACGAGTCTGTTTGGAGTACTGACGAGTATATCTGGACACAAGATTGAAGCAGTGAGGAAATCAGATCTCATCAATTTACTTCTGTAAAAAACGCTGTTTCTTACCATATTTTTTGCTTGACTGTGGTCCATATTTCTTGGCTGCCATGGAAGCTTTGTCAATCATGTGAACTCTGAACCCAACTCCCTCTGATAGGCGGAGCAGCTCTCTGTAGGTCTGAACACAAAACAACACGAGTGATTTTGTTGGTGGATTAACTGCATATAAACACACTTAACTGGCATCATTAAAACAGACCTGGGTGGCCAGTTCTCTGGTCGGGGAGATGATCACCGCTCTGAAGCCCAGGTTGGCTGGCTGCTGCAGGTGGGCGAGCAGCGGGAGGCCAAAAGCCAGCGTCTTTCCGGATCCTGTGGGAGCACAAGCCAGAAGCTCCCGACCCTGACAAGAAGCCGGGCCATCACAGATATTCAGAAAATCGTCATATGTATACACAGTTCAACTATCAGCCAATGCGGGAATGCTTCTGTGCCCTCACATGCATCATGAGCGGGATTGCCTGCATCTGTATCGGTGTTGGGGAGTTTAGCCCTGCGTCTCTGAGGTTCTGCAGGACACGCGGGTTGAGGCGATACTCAGACTGCAGCTCCTCAAATGTGCATAATGGGTCGGGGATGTCAGAGCCATGCACGTTGATGCGATGTTGAGAGAGAATACGATTCACCTGAAATAAAAAAAGACAACAAAATTATAACGAATGGAGAGATTAAAAGAATGTTAAAACATTTGTCAGTTAATCTAATTTTTACGTTTATCAAAATCAGTGACAGTGAATACAGTGAATGTCTGTGTGAGGACCTTTTCCCGATGAAGATGCTTTAGCTTCTTTAGTGAGGATTTCTCTTTTCCATCACCCTGAGAGTCCTTGATCTTATTGGCCAATGAGGATGTCCAGGTGATGCCGTTTCCCTCTGCTTCCTTCAGTGGTCCCATACCCGCTTCAGTCAGACAAACAATACAGTCATTACATGCAATGTTGATGAAAGATGCTACACTTTTACATTAGCCAGTTATGATTTTAATGAATTTATTTTTTAGTAGCCAGAAACATCTTTTTGACATAATTTAGAAATCTTCAAATGTCAGAAGCTAAATCAAAAACTTTTGGTTGATTTTGCTTCTTAAACACCTTTAAATATTTGTTGTTACCTGATTTTGAGCAGTATTAAACAGATATATCTGCTTTAATATGAACTTATTTTAGAATGACGTCTGGACATCAACTGCCTTCTTTGTGTTTTAATGCATGCATATAAACCAAAATTATTAGGAAGGTAGGGAGACAGCAGATAATTAATTAATAAACATACCTTCTACCTCCACCTGATTGGTTTTCGCCTTTTTCTTCTTTTTGGTCTTCAGGTCTTTGTCCGCTTCTTTGTGCTTCCTTTTACCCCCCTCTCCACAATCTTCACTTTCATCCACATACTCTTCTCCTCCATCCTCTTCTTCCTCTTCATCCTCTGCTTCTCTGGGAGTCCAACTCTGGGATCTATTGGCAGACCCTGTGCCAAAGTAATCGATGGAAGAAAGACGATCCGAGGACGCTTCTCCTGTTTGAGGTCTGGCCACCTACAAAATAATTAATAAATGTATTTTTCTACAGACTTGCCATCATTAGATAACCAGCCTCCATCCAACGTTGATGAACAAACTTCACACGTTCAGGCTAGCACATCTCAGAGCTAGCTAAAATTCAGTGAGGTGACTCTGCTGTCGGCATTATTCTATGTTTTTGCGCTGCGTTTTATCAGCTACACATAATAAGTTTACCTTAAACCGGGCTGCGTCTTGTCCAAACCTCTTCAGGTCAAATTTAGCTCCTGTTCCGAGCTTCCGAAACAACTCGAAAGCGTCCATTTCTGCGTAGCAGCGTGGTCTGACCGGGTCCAGGCTACACTAATCAACATCCGGATCATTCACCTCTGAGGCCCCCTCTGGCGCCCCCTGCCGGTTGAAGGCCTTTGCAGCAACTTTAGTTGATCGTATGTCTGCGCCTAAAACCCGCTGACATTTGATGTAGTGATAACAGGTTTTAAAGCACATTTACTCAAGTACTGTAATCCTAAATGATTCCACACTAAAAACAGTTAATGGCCACCAAAGTGAATGTCTGAAATGTTTAATATTATTGCAAAAAAAAAAAATTGCACAAAACATTTAAACTGAAGATCACAATATTTCTGACTACAAAACTAAGAAAAAGAAGAATAAAATGACTTAAATTTCATACTTTAAGTTAAAACAAATAAAACAAAAAAAAAACATTTTTACTCCATGGCTGCTTTAGCTGTGAAAACTGTGAATACTATCAAATAATTATTGGTCTCTTGATTGGTCTTTGACATTGTCGGAGAGTAAAGTCTTACCCAGCAATGAAATACAGCAAATTCTTTTAACTACAGCGGTGTGTGTGACAGAATGTTTGCGTGTATATTAAGGCACTTAATTTTTTCTTAAATGATTAATGATAAATCTTAGCATGTTGCAGAACTCCTCATTCTTTATGAACCTGATTGTATATTGGGAATGTGTCCCTGTATCTCACACAGTGTCTAAAATGTAATCATACAACTGAGCCGTTTAGTCATTCCTGTGTGAAACATAATTAAGTTTGGTTGGGATCAATATAACGAAATATAGAAGAAGCTATGTAAATTATGATGTAACACCAGAAAAGATCAGATCGTCAGATAATCAAGCCAAAGCTACTGACAAATATTCAATACAAGATCTTCCAGCTTCTTGAGTTTGTGTTTCTCAGATCTTCAAGCTGCTTTGCAGGTGTTTAACAAATCTTCTATGAAATAGACCACCACCTCCTTACCCTTCTCCTCCTCCCCCTCAGCCTTCAGCCCATTCAGTCTGATCAGACTCTTTTGCAGACTTCCAATTCTGTCCTTCTGGAAACCCTCCTCCTCCTCTTTTTCTCCCTCTGCCTCCTCTATATCTCCTCCACCTCCTCCTTCCTCCGCTCTGAGATACTTGATCAAATGCTCCCTGATGGCCTTCCCCTCCTCGCTGGCTAGTGATGCTCCAAGGGGGGGCATATCCTTTGACTCACTGACACTGACCAGGTGTAGGAGAGCCTGTGAGAGTGTGTGCCGCAGGCTGGCACTGTAGCGATACTCTAAGAAGTCATTTGTGTCTTCACTGTTCTCAAGTGCTGTGACCAGAGAGCGCCACACACAGCTAAACTGCTCGACGTCCCCGTAACAGGCCCGTTGGGCAGGAGCTGCCAAGGCAGCAGCAGATTTGATCCGCACTTTAAAGTTCTTGCAGGAAGTAACAACATTACAGAGAGCAGAGAATGCGTTGTGAGACCACAGGGCTGAGTCTAACAGGAAGAGAGGCATAAAAGATCAATCAGTGCAGTGAACATTTTATATATTATTTAAAACATCTCATTGAGACTTACCAAGTGGCAAGGCAGGGTTTCGGAAAGCATTTCCCAAAGCGTAACATGCGTTCCATCTGACCTTCATTACAGCCTCTGATTGGACGGTTTTAACAAGAGCATGCACTGCATCTTCCAGTGGGCCCTGAAACACGGCCCGGCTCATCTGAGTCTGACACAGGAAATGAAGCAGATTTCCGATTGCTCTCACTGCATTACACTTCACCTGTGAGGTCAGAGAGACGAGAGCCAATCAAAAATAAAGAAATGATTAATTAAAATACATGATCCCAACATAAATGAAGGGACAATTTGCATTCATACATGTTACAAAACAATGCACGTTTCTTTCTTGTGTGGAAGGTCTCACTCTGTCTTTGTCGGCCGCTCCTCGGGTGGCTGCCTGCAAAATCTTGAGCAGCAGCATGTCTGATAACTCTTCCTGGAAATCCACACCCACTCTTTCCCTGATTAGAGACAAAAGAGTACACATTTCTCAAGTCTTCTCAAGAATGTTTCTTGCTACATTGAAGTTTTACTAAATCCGTCTTCTTGACAGGTAAAAATAAAATCAATAAAACCCTCTGCACTGCACGTACTTACATATTAATGACAAGTGTATCTGTGAGGTTTCCAAGGGACCAAGCAGCCTTGGTACGAACATTTGTGCATCGATCATCAAGGGCAGCAAGAATTGTGTTTGCAGTATCTGCCACAAACATTACATCCTGAAAAGACAACAGTTTACCAGATGTTAATCTCTTGATGAAACATTTTAATTCTGTGCTCAGAACTGCTGTCTCTACCTCTCTCAAACAGGGGAACAGTATGTAGACTCCCAAAGCCCTGACAGCTGCAGCCTTCACAACATATTTTTCAACGTAGATCAGCCCCAGCAGCACGGTGATGCACATCAGCTGGGTCTTGTCCTTAAAAGTAGTTTTACACATCACACATACAGCTCCATGATATGTAAACAGAAAGGGCCAGGATCTAAACTCACAGGAAGCTGTGCGAAGGCCTGCGGCAGGATGGTGGAGAGCGTGACGCAGGCACTGGCCTGCAGCAAAGCATGTTGTTCGTTCTGTAGTGCTTCGTTCAGCGGGCCACTCAACACTTCAGACCAAAACTCTACTACCTACAATGAGTGTGACAAGAAAATCCATTGATGCTCTCTTTATACACACTGCATTAAAAAGTGTGATGCTTTCAAAGGCCATGTGATGAGAGTTCAAAGTCTGTGCATTCTGTTTTTATTGTTTTACAAAAGAATTATTTTGGCATGTTTTGGGTGTCAGGCAAAAAAAACAGAAGTTTAAAAGTATATTAACAGTATAGTCTACACTTACTTGGCTTATAGGGATTCTTGAGCTCTCGGGCACATTGTTCTCTGATCGGTACTGCTGGATTATTCCTGTACCAAACTCTTCCAATAACTAAACAAATTAGAGTTACACCGATTTTAGTGTCAGTTTAAATTTCTGCAACCACCCAGCATATTTAAACAGTTTCATTAAACAAACTTACCTTTGCTCCATGCAGTTGAACAGAAGGGTCCTTCTCCCCAAGGCAGCGAGCGGTCACCATCCCAATTTCAGGCAGACATGTTTGGACTAAAGAGAAGTAGCCACGCACCAGGTGAGTAAGGACCTGAAACACACACAATAAAAATACTTTTAGACTTGTGGAATGTCATTTTGTGTCTAACTTATGTCTTATGTCACCTGTAGAGCTTCTAGTCGAACAGGCGGGGGCTCCAACGTAGCTCCTCCCACTCCCTCACTGTCTGACTGGTCCTCTCTGGGCTGAGTCACTAGTGACACACACAGCTGCAGCAGCCATGGTGGGCTGCTGTCCCCCTCCCCTGGTGTGTGAGGAACGTGAGGGGAGTGTGAGCACGAGCTCCGCTGGGAGTGTGCGAGTGGTGTACGAGAGGGTGAGGACACCTTGTCTCTCTGTCTCCAGCTGAGAGCAGAGTCTTGCGGCGTGAACAAACCGGTGTTGCTACTGCTGCCACCGCCATCTGGCTGCTGAAGGAGAAGCTGCACCTCAGGGAGAGGAGCCTGAGTCGTCACTAGAGCCCCATAAAATGTGAGGACTGAGACGTGGACATTCACATCTAAAAACAGAGAGCAGTTGTGTTAACAGATACATATGCAACTGACTTGTTCTCATTATTTGACAGAAGGACAATATACAGACCTCTGTATCGCACATATGGACGCATCTGCTTCCAGAGCATGCTGAGCAGACCAGGTCTCAAACGATGATAGGGAGCATTGGCCACTAGGAAGGCCAGGCACTAACAGAGAAAAAGAATGAGAGTCAGTCAGATCAGTAGTTAACAGACAGGGCTCTAGACTAACTTTTTGCACTGGTGCGCCCAACTTTTTTTCTTAGGTGCACCAGCACAAATTAGGTGCACCGCATCACACTTAATTCATATTTTTTTGTATGCATCAGTACATTTTGTACATATGAACAGGCTTAATAATCACATATCATCTTAAAATGAATCTGGACCTTGTATAATGAACACAGGTAAATAAAAAGTATTTTAAATACTGATCAAGTACTGATTCATATTATGGACAAACTAGCTAACAAGTCTGCCTGTCAGAAATCCATAATGAAGATTCAAAGTTCATACAGCACTCTTCAGTTCCCCGTTTGCTTTCCCTCTGTATTTTCTGGCTGTCACTCCTCACTTATCTATCTGCCAATGGGAATTAAAATTAAAAAATGATCATATACACCATTATTTATTTAACAGTTGTGATTAAGATATATATTTAGTTTTCCACATTTCTAATGTAGCTACAGTATCTCTTCTCTCATCTTCCTCACCTCTCTTCCTCTCTGTCTCTCTGTCTCCTCTCTTTCTAAAGCTGAGCTCCAGCTGACAGACTTTAACTCTAACAGCTCGTCGTACCGGTGCGACCTTTGATATTTGTTGCACAAAATGGTCTCACTCTAGAGCCCTGACAGACAAAGAAAACTGATAAAAAAAACAACTACTACTACAAAAAAGTACTTTAATTGGCCACATGCTGGAGGACATGCTGACATACCTTGATGACCTGTGTGAGTGTTTGCGATGAGGTCTCCGTCATCAAAGCTAAACTAAGAGTGCGGTGTAGCTCTCTGATAGTAGTAGCCAGCATGAAGGAGAAGGGGGTGTAAGACGTCCGAGGAGACGCTGTATCTTCTGCCACAGCCAGAAACTGACGGGAGCCATCCAGCATCGCACACAACACCTGGAGCGCACACAACCTCAACTGGAGAGACAAGACAAACACACACATGTAACACATGTTATGGAATGTTAAGGAGATGTACAATATGACTGGGGGTATTGTTGCACCTTTGGTGAAGGATCCTTCAGTATAATTGTAAAGAGAGTAAGAGGTCGAGGTCCCCCTATGGGAGAGTCAGGGATGAAGGAGGACCAGTAACCATACAGAGTCCTCTTCTCTACTGCTTTGACTGCTGCCAGCAGACACTGCAGGGCTCCCTGACGCACACGACCATGGTTAAATCTGAAAAAGAAAGAGAAAGAAATTTGACAGGAAAATGAAATTGTTGATGTGGAAAAAAACTACCGTACTAGTGGTGACTTAAAAAGGGGGCCAACAGTACCTTAATTTGCACTGAGCATTGCCTTCCACATCCGAAAACTCTGAGTCAGAACAGTTTCTCTTCCAGGATGGGTAGAGAAAGGAGGCAGAGGATTTAGGAATGGTCTCCCCCTCACCTCTGCCTCCCTCTGTCTTCCCTCCTTTCTGAAATGCAGGCTCTGCCTCTCTGTGTTCTTCCCCTCTATCTTCCTCTTTGCTCTCTTCAGTTTTTGTGTTTTTCCCCTTTCCTTTGGATTTCCTCTTTTTCTTCTAAAGAGAGAAAAAGTAAGTAAACCTGTTTTATTTGACTGGTGCATCCTTAAGTCCTAAAATGGAAGAAAATGTAAACAGAGGCTTGTTGTACCACTGAGGACTTTCCTGGCGGAGCAGCATCCTTTGGTGGTTCTGAAGATGTTGGGGGTTCAGCAGGCTTTGGTGCAGAGGGACCCTCATACTGTGGAAGAGGTGCTGGGTAAAGCACAGCTGGCCACTCAACACTCACACCTGGAGTTCCGTGGAACATGAGGCGCTGCAGAAAAAAAAGATAATGTCTCAAAATGAATACTTGGGAGTGTTAAAATGTTTTGTGTTATTAAGAAAAATTAGAAAACTACCTTAAGTGCAGCCAGCATGGACCCAAGCTCCTCCCCTCCTCCAAGTTTCCACTTCCCACCTGAGAGACAGCACTGAAGTCCTTTTAGTGCTGTTTGGAGCAGCTGCAGAATGAGGATACATGAGCCAGAGCAGTTAAATATGATTTTAAAGTTCAAACTTTTGTAAAAACAGTGTCAGTACCATGCAGTAGAAGACCTCATCCGTGTCTGGAGGTTGGGAGGACTGTAGAGTTTTCAGGAACACTCGGAAACACACATTTCTGTACTGATCATCCAAAGGTGGTTGACCTGGAAACCTGAAAACAATCAAATGACCCGACCAAAAAACAACCAAGAACATGAGATCAAAGAAGAAGCAATACACAGCTACAGAAGGACAGTAAATATCCTTAGTGACAATTTTAAGACGTGAAAAAGTGCAGCATTTACCTGAGACAGATGTTTGCCATACAGGTGAGAGCAACACGGCGCAACTCCACATTTGACTGAGACGTACAGCTATATTTCAAAAGGACCCCATCTTCATCCATTAAATCACTGAGGTGCTATATATGAAAATCTTATTGTTAATATTCAGCAATTACAAGACAGTTTCTTACAGTGTGTTGTATAAATATTTACCTTGTGACACTGAGGTCCATTCCCATACACTACTGTGGAGAGTGCCAGGAGGACATCCGAGTGTGTCCACGTGCTGCATACCCTCAGTGCTCTGACAGTATAGGTTGCTAACACATCCAGTGTTTGTTCGTCCATTATTACCTTAAAAACAGCAAAAACAAATGTGAGGTTTGTTATCTTGCCAAACTGGATAATTAGAATTTTAGGTGATTAATTACATGTTACCTTTAATTGGTTGAGTAAACGGTGTACCAGCTGACAGAACTTGATGACTAAATGTTCTTGACTCAGTGGTACAAGGCAGCTGGCACGTTCGAGGAGAATACACACATCCTGTAATTGAAAATAACAAGCTCAACCATAAATGTCTCTGAGGGTAGTTAACCCCTGGGTGTTAACGTGGAGATACAAACAGAAAAGCTAGAAAAATTAAAAAAAACGTTTGCTTCAAATACTATATTACTACAACAATTACTATTGTTTGTCAGCTATCATTATGACTGGACAGTGAGTGTAGGAAAAAAGCTGGTAGGTAGTGATGCTGGGTCAGAAGGAGGTGGGTTGTTGTGATGTTGCGGGTCAATGACATGACGTATATTTTTGAGTCCGAGTCCACTATTTTCTTTCAAAATAATGTAATCTTTTCATAACATCGGTCACTTTTATCTATAAAATCTATTTATTTTCATACATTTTTCAGTACATTCAAATAATTATATTCTTTTCTGTTTTAAAATGCTCTTTTAATAATAATACATTCAAAATAAAATGCTCTGGCATACTTTTGTGTTTATAGTCTTTTGTATAATCTATTTTTTTCTCATATCAATAGTTTTAAAGCTGTTGAGATAACTGAAAAACATTTGTCCAGCAATTTACATTTACTTAATGTCAGGTTGGTGCAACCATAAACAATGGGCTTTTATTTTAAAGTGAAGAGACAATAGCCCTAAACAGGATGTTGTATCAGCCAGAGGACCCCAAGGGACCCTTGGGATTAAGCTAAAAGGTTTGTAGGTCTCTCTTAAATATTGATAAAAATAACAACTTTTCAATTCATATATAGACTGGTACACTTTCTATGTCAGGTGGTACAACCATGGGAAAACTAGAAAAAAGCTCTAAATATATCCGTGACATGTCTAAAATGTTTACTAGTTTATTACACATATTTACATAATAATATGTACATTTTAGATGCCACTTTGTAGGGCAAGTTCTTCAAGTAGTTGGTGAAGAGATTCAGGTGAGCTGGGAGGAAAAAAATGTTTCCACTTGGCCCCACCGTGCTGACGTCATTTTTTTCTACTCAGCTGAAGTTCTCAAAGTAATATCAGAACCAGAGCCTCTCAATTCATGGCACACATGGCTAATGCATTCAGACTGGGAATTCTTTATTACACAGACCTGAGAAGGTCTGTACGGAGCCCATCTGATGACATGGTAAAAAAATAAATTATTTGTGGCCACAATTTTTTTTTACCATGTCATCAGAGGGGCTCCATAGGTCTGTACAAATATTATTGAAAATGTTTCAATTTTGTTAAAACTTCACTTTAGAAAGAAAGAGGGTGAATAACAATAGTTTGATAGCAATCAAACTATTGTTATTCACCCTCTTTCTTTCTTTCTTATTCTTCCGTACGTTTTTTGGTGCAGCGTATCTTCAGCATACATTGACCGATTTCAGCCATTCAACTATCAAAATGTTCATCTCACAAAGGACATTCCGGGTCAACTTAAAGTTTTTCTTTAAAAATTTTTAAATATTAAGCAATTTCTGTGTCATTTTTAACATGGGAGTCTATGAGAGAGCCCATCAATGAGGGTCATCTGCCAAATGTATCTCCTCCTACACATTTCAAGCTACAGACTCCATTTTACTCTTGAAATGCTCATTAGATGCTGCTCTATTAAACTTGTATTCAGAATTTTCTAATTCTGAATCGTTTCCGCACACCAGGCTCTCAAAGTTGGAGTGCTCTGCTGTTACCATGGTGACAGGCTGACACACACAGGCATACAAAGCTCTGAATTGCTCTGATTCTCCAGCAATTCAGAGCAATCCTTCACATCAGCGTTCAAAGCAATGCTTCAGCTGCAGCAATCAAACTTGCATTTTCTTCAGGGAATGCCCTTTTCTAGTTATCATTTACTATAGGGTTGTATCAAATGTAATGTTGCATTAAGTGGCGTTTTATGTATGCACCAATCACTAGGGCAAATCCATAGTAATGTGAATCCTCTTTTCACTTACATGGCAATAAACACGATTCTGATTCTGAGTCTACTGTGTGATTACACACAGGTCATTGTTACAAACTTAATGCGGAGTAAATGACTCCGTTTTCAGAATTATAAATACATTTGACCACAATAGTGTCTGTTACCTCTGGTCGAATGTTGATGTTCGGGTCGATGTTTTTGTTGTAGTTTTCGGACAGGAGCTGGTCAAACAGCAGGTTGAGGTCCTCTTTAAGTTGGCCTGAGTCTCCCCGAAGGGTTCGGAGTTTTGCGGCGCAGCGTGAAAACAGCTTGTCGGCGTCCGATGGAGGGCTGGTTTGCCAACCGTCCGCCGCCATGGGCGTGAACGGGGCAGCCTCGGCGGAAAGAGCCACGGCGCGGAAAGCAGGGACATCACGGCAGCCAAGAGCGGGTGCTAACAACCCGGTTGGAGCCGCCATATTTTTTTTTGTAGCCGGAAGCGTTTCACTTCTTCGTTGGTTATCCAACGACTGACTCTTCCGGTCAGGCTGGACATCAAGAGCTCATTACTGCCCCCTAAAGTGGAAACAAGAACAAAAAAAAACGACCGCCCTAGTATATATGAAAATATTTTAATATCTATTTTTTTCCCGCAAATTTGTGTTTTGTTGTAACTTTGCAGTTGGTAGGCATTTTAGTGTCAAAACCCAGCTTAAAACAGTCAATCTAAACAGTAAGTTCTTTTGTTTTAAATAAACAACACATGATTTTTTTTAAAAGTAGAAGGGACACACATTGAACATGTTAATTTTCTGTCCCTTTCATTAACCCTTAATGGATCAAGTCATAGGTGTACATTAGTTATTTTATTGTATATATTGTAGTTATTTTACAATCAGGATTATTTTACAATCAGGATTGCCTTCACTTGCTTTACAGAAACATTGAGCGTAGGGCAGATGGGATTATTTTCTCTCCTTAATTTTCTTTTAGCTAATTTAACCCATAACCCATATACAGCTTTATGCTGCAGAGGCCATTTTGATTCTGGTGTAAGCAAAAATAGCAGATCAAAGCACACTCATGACACATTCTGAATCAGTTTACTGTCTCAAAGTTTGTGCTCTACATGTTGAAAACATCAGACATCACACCGAATTACATTCTAGAGATACACAGCAGCAACATTGTAAATATTCACAACTCAAGTGTAAACAGGAATGTTCAAACACGTACAAAACCCTCTCAGCAGGTAATATTCTTTTATTAAGCAACAGCCTTGGCATTTTTAAAGTCTTATCGGTTGAAACTCAAAATTAAAGTCATTTCAACAAAAACTCTGTTGCTTATTTTAATTCAATGAAAATATACAACGCATGAAATAATGCAGGTCTGTGCATCAGAGCACAGTGTTATTAACACCCAGGAATTATGAGTGAAAACGGAGTTCCATCAGGTGTGCAAAGACTGACAGGAGTGCTGTCATCAGGAGGCATTTTCTATGAATGACACATCACTAGTCCAGGCCTAACAAAAAAAAAGCATCATCCACTGATTATGGTAGTGGTAGGGGTGGTAAAACAGAACTAGGAGGTAGGCATGTCTGCAGAAAGGTGGTAGCATTTGTACAGTGTGGCACAGAAGTATAAGAGAAGTTGGCACGATTTAGCCCGACTTGAACAGCAGAATAGCGACTTGACCCAAGTAGAAATAGATGAAGTGCTTTGTCTCGTGTGTCACGTAACTGCCAAAGTTCCTCCCAACAATGCAGTGCCATGTGGGGTTATACTTCTTATCAAACTCCTGTAAGGGAGGCAACAAACATTAGTTTATCCTATAGGCTACAGTTAAGTGATGTTTTGTGCATCACAGCTTTACAAAAATGCATACAACTGCACAATACGCTGCAAAGCTGATAAGCAAAACTACAAGTATTGGAGATTTAACAACCTACCTTTTTGACATAGGCAGCAATATCCTTCTCAATGTTGTACTTTTCCATGGCCTGCATGGCACAGTCCACTGCGTCCTGCTGCATTTCATCAGACATGTCTGCATTCTTTATCACTGCCTTTTTCTCAGACATGGTGGCTTTCAGACTGCAGGGAAAAAGATAAATCACTTAAACACAGTTATACACAAACTATTGGCACTTCAAATGCCCTATGTAATTCACATAGCCACTGTTTAAGTGGAAAATAAATTGATCAGTATTATTATTTATAACTGAGATTACAAGTTGAAGCAGACAGACGTGCGTGCTGGATTTTACAGCTATATTTAGATATTATGGGGAAAAACACATTAAGTGTGCTAGTGTAATATAAAGCGACAGGACAGCCACATTATAGATGCAATCATTTTCAATGCACTTATTAAATATCCTTCTATAATCCATCATTAGTCTCAAGTTATTGGTGAAACAGTGTAACGAGTGTGTATGCGGCTCTTTGGGAGGTGACACTGTCACGTGCATGACGGCAGCATCTCACCTGCTCTCAGTGCACAGGTCTCTGTTAACATCACCCACAACCAACACATGCGGATAAACGTCTGAATAACTCTTACCGTGTTCCAGTAAAGTTTTAGTGTTCAGCGGCGTGTGCGGTGAGGTCAGCTGCAGCTTTCTCTTCACTTATGAAAGGAAGCGTGGCGTGCCTGCTCCGCCTCCTCCCGCGTCTCCTCCGCTTTGTGATTGGTCTGACTGACGCTCGCACCCTGCCCACCGGGTTTTTTACTTGCGGACAGTGCCCGCATCTTATTTCCACCCAGAATGCACCGTTTTCACCCACTCCACCCCTCCCTACCTCGGAGGGCGTGATCGATCGTTTGATCGATAGTATTGATTACCGACGAGTTTGCAGCACATTCCGACATAAGTTATAGGACATAATGAAAGGAACAGCGAGCTTTCCAATAACCCATTTGAAAAAAAGAAAAACTAGCATAAAGTATTCTGTCACTGAATTTATTTTGAGATAATTTAATCCTGAAAACAGGCAGTCAGATTAAACTAAATTTCAATGCATCGTAATAACATATGGGGCCTCCAGGCCTGCTACACCGGTTCACAGACATAATCATCAAGATGTCTGGAAAACATCAACATGCTTCAAAGTGATCCTTCCTCCAAGCTGCTATGATGAGAGCCACCTACTCTGCTGTGCTCTGCTAAGGGAGCAGCATCAGTGAGAGGTGCGAGCAGGATCAATAAACCCATTGACAAACCTGGAGCTATGACTGGACAAACCTCGAGATGTGTTGACAGTGAAGGACGTGAAATGAGGACTGTTTATTGACAACTGCAATATGTCCTGTGAGCATGTTTCTCTACACTATGTAGATGCACACATAGTATTTACATACCTACGGTACAGAACATTTATCCTTTCAAACAGTCCATACTTTGATTTGCAGTTTTCAGGGGGGGGGGGGGGTACAAGATACAAAAACATTGAAGCACAATGATTTGAAACTGTAAGTTCACCTTTATTGAAGACAACAATGCTTCAAAGTCCAAACACACATTCTGCAGACAAAGACCCACCTCAGAGAAACGATAACCTGTGTTAATGTTAACCCACTATTTACCACTCTCCTTACGTGTGTGGATCCATCCTGCACCTCCCAGCCCTCCTTTTGGTTTTGATCCAAGCTTAATAAAACAATAAAGAAGGATCACTCGTCAGGTTGCCACACATGGCGTTATAATATTTCCCTTTGACTTTTTGAAGGCCAATTAAATTTGCATATTTGTCTAAAATGTTTCCAGTTTGATGGCGTTTTGTGGACAGAGCCGGGGTCGGGATCCTCTCCCGGTAAAATGCTCCCATGCTCCCATGCTCCTTGTTTCCATCTGGAAGCCTAATCCTAAAATCCTGATCTGATCCTGAATCCGGCTCCGGAACAGGGGGACAATGAGCCCAGTCCAAAACCTTCAGAATACCAGCAGAACCAAAGAGAAGGAGTTAGAATCACACCTTCAGGAAATATTTAAAGAATAGTAAATAAGTGCAGCTACCAGGAATTTTACTTTAAGAAAAACAAGGAACAGTATCTATATCAAGCCCAAAAAACTAGCAGTAATTTTCACAAAAGCAGAAACACCGATGTCAAGTTGACCACAGTACTCAGCTCAGGGGTATATATTTGCATAAAAAGTCTTATGTTGATGTCAGACACAGAGGCCTTTCACAGCCATCATACCATTGGTGCCATATTTGACTCCTCCTCCTCCTGTTTATCCTAATATGAACTGTTTCCTCTGTTTCCATCCTATCCTGTTCCTCTGAACTCTACAGAGAGACACACAAGAAGGTCAAAGGAATAAATGCAAAAATACATAAACACCACTTCCAAAATAACTGCTACAACATAACGCATACATCCACACACACTTTGGAAGTAAAAGAGGAGGCGTACACACAAGGGGGACAAAAAAAAGGAGACAGAGAAGGGTAGACCATCATACACAAACCAGGGGAGTTCAGCCCATCTCTTCAAACAAGAGTCTGCTGAAATGTTAAGTAAATTAAGACAGTGGGCACAGTATTTGTTCTGTGAAGTCGATCCTCTCCATGACTCCTAGTTGACTTAAATTCTAGGTGCGGGAGCGGGAACGGGAGTGCCGTGGAGAGTAACGCGGAGATCCTCTGCTGCGATGTGGAGAGTAGCTCCGGGAGCCACTCTTACTCCTGCTCCGACTGCGGCTACGAGACTGCGAGCGATCATAGCTGGGGCTGCGAGGACCGTCCATCTTCACACGAATGTAGGCCGTCTCTCCCTAAACACACAAACCAACAAGTAGGAATGGGACACCAGTTGCTTTTCCTGCAGTTGTTAAGCAGCATTATCTGCCCTTCATCAGTTCATGACAAAGCATTTGTAGTTGCCATGCTCCATATTTCTCTTCAGGACTTACCTTCAACAAAGAGTTCAATTCCAAAATCTATCCCCAGATCTATTCATTGCTGTGACCCTGACCTACCTCATGAGAGCGAAACTTGGTGTTATCCAATTTACGGACAGCGTAGGTCATGTCTTCTTTGCGTACAAACTCCACCACTCCGGTGCCATCACGGTACACATCAGCATAACATACATCACCTGCCTCTCGCATGTGATCCTTCAGGTCCTGCCAGCTCCCACTGGGTGGAAGACCTGCCAGAAAAAAACAGGGGCCTGAGATGAAACACACTCCACACAGTCAGGATAACAGTACCGAGGTAAGCAGCTCCTACCTGAGACTATAACCCTGTTCTCGGAGCGCCGTGACGGGGGGCCGTACCTTCCCCTTGAGTTTCCCAAAGATCCACCACCTCCTCCCCTGCCACCCCCACGTCCACTTCGAGGGAACTCAACGCGCAGGCGGTAGCCATCGTAGTCATAACCATCACGTCCATAAACAGCATCTTCTGCATCCCTGCAGGGTGACACAGACACTTACACCCTCAAAAACAGAACGTATTGAAAATACTTATAAGCTATCATTATACATATTATTATCACTGTAATGATTACTGGTTACAAAGATGCACACTTGGGTTACTTGGATAGAATTAAAGCTTTCAAAGAGTGCAATTTAAATCAGTGCCTCTCTCCATGGTGCTGAAACAACACGCCATGCGTCTCCATTCACTAATGATTTTCAATTATGACACACACACACACACACACATACACACACTGCTGTGCATGTTAACAACTACAATAGATAAAAACATTTTGCTTTTATATTCACAATGGCGTTGTTTCCTCAGAAATTATTGTGCTAGTTGTGCAGTAGTTGACACCAACTTGGAGCATTTGTAGACAAACACATACCGAAAACTTTCGAACAAAAAACTCGTTTTATAATTCATTCGTGCTATAAATGCTGCCACATAAAATACGCCTTAACGTGAACAAGTGCTGTTAAAATAGCAAAGTAAAATAAAAAAATAAAAAGTATCTGCAGCTCACCTCGGGTCTTCAAACTCCACGAAGGCGAAGGGCGGTCCTCCTCTTCGGTTTTTCAGATCAATATCCCGAATAGACCCGTATTTGTAAAACACGTCCTCGACGTCTTTGCTGCGGATGTCAGGAGGGAGATTCCCTACGTATATCCGACAGTCGTTACTCCCCGCCGGTCCTCTAATCACACCTCCGCCAGACATGCTCATGCAAGCAGGACCAAACTGTGATTTCTAACGGTAACGTTACCGAGAAAAGCAGTGGTGTGCAAGTGTTTGCTATGAGTTCAATATACACTGCTAATATAAGCAGCCATGTTGTCAAAAGCTAACAAGTGTCGTTAGCCCCGTGACGCATTAATAAGGTTGCGTCATCACGTATATACAGCTGTGACCAATAGCGCAGCCAGATTTTACGATGTACGGAGCCACGCAGCCCCGTCACAATGAACTGAAAGAGTATATATTTTGTTTATTTATATATAAAACAAATAAATAAACGCCAGTTTAAATAGCAAGAAAACTAACACTATCTGACATAAATTACAAGTAGATGTCAGTCCTTTTAAAACTGTGCACAGGTACAAATATTGTGTGTTTTTGTGGCAAAGCCCCACATTGAGTCAGAAACAAAAACCAAAACAACTTTTCATTCCAAATTAAAGTTTTTATTAAAAGGGAGCATGCTGTGAAATACCGTAAATTATATTTAAGGAAATCAGCCACATTTAGACCTAAGAAAATAGATACAAACCACAATAAGGTCACAATCCCTTGCCGCCTCCCACATCTCCCTCGTCCCTCCCTCCTCCAATATTAATGTTTTCCCACTATTTACCGCTCTCCTTACGCGTGTGGATCCATCCTGCACCTCCCAGCCCTCCTCCTGGATTTGATCCAAGCTTTTCTCTTCTTTTTTTTTAATACTTAAAAAAATAAGAATCTCAAAATCTAATTGCTGTGCCATCAGTAACTGAGGTTCCACGCTTAATTGGGGGGAAAATTTAAAAGCCAATTTGGTTTGTCTATGTCACCACAACGTTTCCGGGTTTGAGGGAGTTATGTGGACAGGGCCAGGACGTGCTCCACGTATCCATCCTGAAGCCTAATCCTAATTCCTGATCTGATCCTGAATCCTGATCCAGCTCCGGAATGGGGAGACAAAGTGCCCAGTCCAAACCTTCAGAATACCAGCAGAACCAAAGAGAAGGAGGCGAGTTAGAATCACACCTTCAGGAGAATAGAAATATTTCAAGAAATGTTTAAAAATATGTAGCTACCATGGAGTTTACTGAGAAAAACAAGGGGCAGCATCTATATATTTAAGCCCAAAATACAAAGATTTACTTTGGATACTAAGAGATGAAGGGGGGGGGGGAGCAAAACCAAGCTTAGTGTCTGCAAATACAAAGTAAAATAAAGAACTTGTTACTATTGAAAACATTCAACAATGGCACTCTACTGTGCAACTGCAAAAAAAAAAAAAAAATCAGCCTTATAATGCAGATTTCACAGTTGACAAGGCACAGCCATCATACCATTGGTGCCATTTTTGACTCCTCCTCCTCCTGTTTATCCTAATATGAACTGTTTCCTCTGTTTCCATCCTATCCTGTTCCTCTGAACTCTACAGAGAGACACACAAGAAAGTCAAAGGACAGTAGTATATGTTTGAAAAGAAGTTAATATCTTTGCAAATGAAAGAAAACATAAAGCATCAAACAAGAAAAATCAGAAGAAGAATAATATGGAGATGAGGGGAAGATGGAGAGCAAAATCATAATGTTTCTAAGAATGGTAAGAAGGAAGTCGCTGGGTTGTGTGTACAGATCACACTCTAGGCTGCAAAAATGAAAACAAAAATAAAACTTCAACAAAAAGCAGTTAAGGTGGAAGAAGGCACACATCATGACAGCATACACTGATGACTCATGAGATGATCCTTTGTGAGTATGCAGGATTTGTTAAGTGACGGCTCTGAGGTACATCAAGTTCAGGTCACGTAAATCTAGGTGCGAGAACGGGAGCGAGAACGCCGGGGAGAGTAACGTGGAGACCCTCTGCTGCGACGTGGGGAGTAGCTGCGAGAACCACTCTTGCTACGGCTTCGACTGCGGCTATGTGAGCGAGAGCGACCATAGCTGGGGCTCCGTGGACCATCCATCTTCACACGAATGTAGGCCGTCTCTCCCTAAACACAAAACATACACACATGTAACTCAGGTGTCAATAAATAGTGACACCAGCCTGTAAACCAGTCCTTTTTAAAGCATACAACCGCCTTGCACGAAACATCTATATTACAGTTTATTCTGGCTATGCCTACAGATTTTCTTAGCTTTGTTTATAGGGCTTTTATCAGACACTTTTAATGTTAGTTAAGGTGTTTGTGAAGCTTGACAACTCAGAAATGTCATGAATTGAAAAGAGTATGTCAAATAAAGATCTGCTTATACAGCCTGATAACAACCCATGATTAAATAGACACAATAGACACAGCATAGAAGAACATACTTGCGTGAAAGGCATAGCCAGAACTATTAAACAGCCACAGTTTGGAATTCACTTACTGCTAGTCATTTCCACTCTGACTCCTGCTTTCTTCATTTCCAGCTTCATTTCAAGTCCAAAATGAAGCTCCAGAGCCATTCCTGATTAAGCTAGCCTAATGCTAGGATCCTTTACGTACCTCATGAGAGCGAAACTTGGTGTTATCCAATTTACGGACAGCGTAGGTCATGTCTTCTTTGCGTACAAACTCCACCACTCCGGTGCCATCACGGAATACATCAGCATAACATACATCACCTGCCTCTCGCATGTGATCCTTCAGGTCCTGCCAGCTCCCACTGGATGGAAGACCTGCCAGGAAAGAAAAGATCTATATATCAAATTAAAGGCTCAACACAAAAGATAAGAAAACCTGCAGACATAATCATGTTAATCACCTGACACAACAACCCTGTTGTCAGAGCGTCGGGATGGGGGGCCATATCTTCCCCTTGGGGGTCCCATTGCTCCCCTTCCACTTCTAGGAAACTCAACACGCAGTCTGTAGCCGTCATAGTCATAACCATCACGTCCATAAACGGCATCCTCAGCATCCCTGTAATATCCAACATTTAACAATCACCTTAACTCAAATAAAACAGACAATCGAACTAATATCATACAGACAAAGAGGCACACATTTGTCTGAATGTCAATGCTACATATTCTAAGCATTACACTGAAACCACATGCATTCTTTGTCCCTTACATATTGTATTTGTTTACAGTTAGCAATTAACCTTTCTCTCTCTGGTTTACTATCTGACATACAGGGTCAAAATACCTTCCTTTTAATTTGCACCTAATATTTATTTGTAATTGGCTCACTATATCAGTGAGGCTACCAACTACTGCTGCTTACAATAGACCTCGATAAACAAACGTATCCTTTTAATATGATACATTTCGACAAAATAAAAAAGATAGCATATTAAACTGCGACTCAGCGTAAGCGCTGATAGTGTATGTTTTGGAACTACTGAGATAACGGTGAAACGTGGCGAAGCACCGCAGCTCACCTCGGGTCCTCGAACTGCACAAAGGCAAACGGCGGTCCTCCTCTGCGGTTTTTTAGATCAATATCACGAATAGATCCGTATTTGTAAAATAAATCTTCCACGTCCTTTGAACGGATATCTGGGGGGAGATTGCCCACGTATATCCGACAGTCGTTGGTCCCCGCTGGTCCTCGAACGACACCGCTAGACATGTTAGCGAAAACGAAGCTAAGATATTGCTGGTAAAAGTACGGTAAGCAAACTGGTTAGCAGGTGTAAAGCTAAAGTAGAAAACTAAATATAAGGCTTATACGCTAAATGTTTAACTTGTTGTCTTAATAGAAGATTAAACGGAGTTTCGTAGCAGCTAAAAGTTTCAAGCTGCAGGCTACGTAGACACTTTGTTCTTCTTCGGTGGTGTTATAAACTATTTGTTACTAGCGTTAAAGGTGCACGCACCGCCACCTAGTGGAACCAAATATTACAACCTGTAGTAAAACTTGAAAACTTGATTCTTGGCCTTGAGAAGAGCTGCTCACAAAGCAATCACAGTATTGTCTTAAAAACATTGTCTCCAGATGTTTACATTACAAATGCATTTACACTTGATATAATCAGTGCTTTAGTTTGTGAGGTACCAATAACAAAATGTTTTTGTTATTCTTGCTTATCAAAAAAGGCCAAAACAGAGGTTAAAATTTCAGGTTTTATTTCATAATAACTTAATAAAAGAACAATTCATATACAAAACTTGTACACATTCACAACAATTTAAGCTTTTTAATAGTACAGTGTCAGACAAATGCAGCGATCATTCTTTAAAATCTAAAAAATAAAAAAAATCCATACGCCACACACCTCACTGCTTCAAATGAGCCTTTCTTCATGCATACCTTTGTACTTACATATCAAGGCCACAAAATAAAAATGAGTTCATCATCTTCTTTTCTTTCTCTCAGTCCTTTTTGGCTTGCTTTTCTCTGCGTTTCTGTCTAGCCTCAGACCCGATTTTGAGCAATGACAACAAAATAGGCACACACATGGGAAGAAAGAGTGGGATATAGATAGCAAACTTCTGGTCATCAGGAAAATAGAGCAGGTGGAGAAGTGAAGGGTCAAAGAATGCTTTCTCTGAAGCCAAGATTGCCTCTTTACTGTACTGTAAAGCAAAGCCGAGGTTACCAGCTTCCAGTTCGGCCACAGCGAGCTGAAGAGAGGAGACAGCACTGGACACCTGTGACAGCAGTAACAAACAGGTTAGTTACACATAACCAGTCAGAATAACCCACAAAGATTTTGTACTGCTCTGATATCATTTTACCTGTTCGGCAATATTGTCATTGATCACGATGTTGCCAATCTGGTCCAGTAGCTGTGCCAGAGAGGTAATGGTGGTAGTTGCTGTAGCAACATTTTCTACACTACGACTCCACATTAGGCGGTCCAACTCCCAATCAGCAATCCCCGTACTCCCGCATGGTGCCACCAGGAAGCCAGGGGGTGGGCTGGATGACTGCACACCAAGCAACAGTCTGACAGAACACAAAACAGAAGAGTTGCCTTGTGTTAACAGAACAAAAACAACACTGTAATACTAAGGTAATAACATTTACCGAAGCTGTGCGAGAAACACTCCCATGACTTTGGACATGTTGATGTTGATGTCAGCGGGAAACTCTGCCTCTGTGCCATAGAAGCCATTGACATTATAAACCTATAGAAGACAAACATTAGATACAGCAACCAACACAACAAATTCATATTTTTTAGAACCACAGTATTGAGAATCACTCTCACTCAGTGTTGGCACCGATTATCTTACCATAATTCCACCCCACCGTGGAGAGTGAAACGCATTAGAGGGAACTTCCTGTTTTTTGTGATCATGAATGTGAAGGGGTGAATGATGCGCATCTGGGACGTACAGAAGAAAGTTCAACACTGGGTTGGAAGATGCAGCATTAGAACCTGGAGTACATAAAAAACAGTCACAAGTAAGTCTATCAGAACTAGATAAACATGAACCTTTTGCAAAAAATGTTTTTACCTAATCTGGCCTCCACAGGATTGATGACATGTGCAAGGCTATCAGCGTTGAGTATGTAGGCACCTCGGCTGTTGTCAAAGCGTGGATTGACACCGAGCATGGCATAGTTTAATGTCTGTGAAAACAAGATGTATGTTAACATACAGCAGCTGAGAGTCTTTTTATGCTGTACATGAAAACAAACATACACATAAAGTACCTGAGAATCAATGCTGAAATTAGCCACAGGTGACAGTTTTGCAAGCAAAGGTTGGATGTACATCTGCACAGCACCCTCTATGTCCCAGTGTAGGCGGTGTGACTTTGGGTCTGGATTCAGTAGACTGAATGTTATCTCATATCCTAAAGAAAACATAAAGATAAGCAGACATTAAAGTGATGAATCACATAAAGACTGGAATAGAAATAAGTCTGTATGTCTAAGCTGCAAGGACCTACCTGGGCTGGATTTGAAGGCTCTCATGCTGTCAGCGATGCCCTCTTTGTTGCCAGGGCTGAAACGGACTCTGTCGCTGAGGGCAGCAGTGATGTCAGCATGGCTGAAAGACATCACCTGCAGCACCTGGTTGATCCGAGGCTCCAGATGAGCCTGCAGTTGCTCTAATGTTTTACCTACTCTCATCTGAGTACCAATACGCAGCAAGGCTGTGCGTCGCTGACCGATATACACATTTACATCCTGAAAGCCATAAAGGTGCGTGTCAGTATTCTGCTGATATTATCTTATACTTATCCATAATACAGCAAATAAGCCATTTTGTTTAAAGCTGTGCAATACCTATAACAAATTCATAGACTTAAAAAGTAATGCATGAACATACAGTACAAACACAAATGAAAAAAACATTAAATTAATTGCAAATAAAACAATGTAGAAAAATGAAATGACATTTACCTCAGGCAACAGCAAAGACGTCTCTGGAATCACATATACAACTAAAGAACCACATGGACTCTCACTGAGCATGTGCAAAGATAGATCAGCCTCTAAAGAAGAGCAAGAGCAATACAGAAAAATTACTTCCCCAAAAATTAGAATTCAGGCCATGTTTCTCATGACCACTAGCACACCTGGCTTCACTTTACAGACCAACAGGCCACATCCACTTTCATATAGACTTTTGTTGACAACTAGCTCACCTGCAGCAGTGGGCTGGTTCAGGGCATCCTCTTCCATGATTGTAGCTGTGCGGTACTTCGTCTCATACCTGTACCTCAAAGATGTATCCTCTAGAACCAAAACAATGTGAGACAAAAACTACATTACAGACCACAGTTGTAATCACAGCATAATTAATAAAGCATTAGTACGTCACCATCTACTGCTCGTTCTTCATCCCGCGTCTGTGTCAGTGGGACCTTCTTCTGCTGTTCTGGTGTCACAGTGCCACGTGCAAACACAACTTCTACATCAGCACTTAACTGTAACTGTACAGAAAGAAGCACACAGAGGACATAAAAAATGGAGGAGAGACTGACCACAAATAATGACATGTGTTATTAATGGTTGCAATAATCAAACCTGCAGTTTAGCCAGCTCTGTTATCTGACTGACAGGCAACCATGCACGGTATGTCTCAGTTGTTCGCCACCACAAGGGGACACCAATGATGATGACCACTGCTGCTATGGACAGAGCAGCAAGCTGGCCTCGTCTACGCTCTGAGAGACACACCAACACAGATTGACAGTGTGTTATTATGTCGTTACATCAGGACTTCTGTTGTCATGTTGCACTCCACTCTCATTTGACTAATATAATATTTTTGATACGTTTTTTGTTACAGCGATGGGGCATAACCACGTCATGAATAAGCTAATTAACAAAATGGCAAAAGGCAGGTGTTCCTGCTTTGAGCATCATCACTGAAACTGTGGCTAGCTAGCTAGCTTGCGGCTAGCTCTAAGCTTCTGAGGGATATAACAAGGAGATAAAAAACTGCTACGTGCTGGGGTCGCAACAGTTGTGTTAAATGTTCTCCAAAATTGCAGCAAACTGAGGTACATACTGCCATTTGAATTAAATTAATCACTTGCACAGAAATCAGTTATTAATCTACTCACCAACTTCCGTGGTAGCCATTTCTGTCAATGGAATGAATGGGTGCGCTCGATCAGTCCCTACATCCTGTCTCAAATCACGTGACTAATGGTTAAGAAATCCGGAGATTCCTGCTGTGGTGGCCAGGAAACACAATCGTGATCGGCATTAATTCAGTTAAATAAAAATTCTGAAACACGTCTGCCTGACTGTATCAAGCAAGCGATGACAGGAAGTATGTTTGAGAAGCAGTAAAGGGAAAATGTACTGTCGGCACACGCGGTGCTGATATTAAACGCACACACACAATGTGAGGAATTTGAGGACACTAGTGCCCCCTGTGGTGGCTTTCATCATTGCAGCTGAAAGTAGACTAGCTGTATCTTATATACAATAAAACATTTTATTTACAGCAATACATACTACAAATGAAAGATGTATTTAAAAAAAATCACACAATAGAACATTCTGTTTAAGAAGCATACATTAACTTAAGACTTTACATATTACCTGCAATGTTTAAATAAAATATAGAAATAAATGTGTTTAAAAATGGCCCACATAAATAAAATATTTCAGTTTCCCATTTCTACTGTAATATAATTTCAGTTTCCCATTTCTACTGTAATATAAGGTCATATAATGTATTATTCAAGAGCACAGGATCAAGAATGACACAAAGATACCTCTTAATGTTCATTTTAGTTTATTTTTCTCCACTATTTGACACACCAAGTGTTTCAAGAACAAAGTTAACATCACAAACATCACAGTATTCCAACACAGCAGTGACTGTTTCCCCTCTGCTAACCTCACGGATTGGTCCGTCTTATATGTACCGTCAATTGAAACTCATCTGATCTTTCTGTGTGGCAGGCAGGGGGAATCAGGGGGAGGTGACACACAAGCATCACATAATATTGACACCTTCACACAACTGAATACATTTATTACTGCATGTAATTTAAAGCTAATGTTATACAGAGAACAGACACAAGAAATGAATAATAGTGAAGAACAGAAAAGGTTAGGATGAACCCTGGTGTGTAGTGGTGTATCACACTACGGTGTGTCTACTGATCACTGCCGGAGCTACAGCTGTCTGAAAGTCACTCCCATGTTTTTCCTCAATGGATCAATTGTTACTTTGGTCCTCTAATGGATGTACTGATGCCACTAATAATTGGCTGGTCCCACAGCTGTCAGTGCGGATGTTAGTATAGCGTTTCAACAATGTTTTCTGACAAAAGCGAAACACTGACACTCACATGCTTATCTGGCCTCTTGGTTCAAGATTTGTGTGATGAAGGAATGGGAGAAAGCACCTGATGTGAAGGCTTAAGAAGAGACATAAAATTAACACTGATGGATTATCTTGATCTGTTGTGGACATTTTCCAGCCTCCAAATTTTATGATCACAACAACAGCTTCGAATGAAATAAAACTCTTTTACACTTCAGTCATAAATTCTGTTTAAAGTCTGATTTGATTTGTTTGATCAAAAAATAAAACAAGCCTGTTCCCTTTAGTATTGTAATTTCACATTAGATTTTAAATATATATACCTAATAATTTAAATTTAATAAATGATATCTCTAAAGTACAGTAGACAGCACAGGCCTGTGATTGATGAAGGAGTGAGAGGGAAATAGCAGAGCAGATATAAGACTATATGACTAGGCCACAGTTGAATGTGGCAGTTTTATGTTTAGTAGGCATGATTAGCCACGTAGAGAGATTTCCCTGCAGCACCGCCAGTTCCAGAAGACTCATATTTGCCAAGAGCAGCCAGACCATTTGCCTGTAGAGGACAGAAAAGGTGTTATGAATAAAACAGCATGGAGAGCCTCTAGGTTTCTTGTGTTGGTGTTTCTTTTTATTTTGTCTGACCTCAGCACGCTTGATGAACTCCTCAGTGGCAGCCTTCTCATTGTTCAGTTCTCCTCTCCAGGCACCGAGGGCGGACGCCTGCAGGGCGCGGCCATAGGAGAAAGTCAGGGCCCAGGGCCTGGCCAACGGGCAGTTGTTAATAGCATTAAGGTTAACGCTAGCCTCTTCCTCAGACTGGCCACCTGACAGGAATGTCACTCCTAGGAAAACAATAAAACATACATTTTATACAACATCTTCAACTCTGATACAAGAGGTTGGATCAAAGTGTGAAAATAAATCCTTCATTTTTGTTTCTTGTATCAATGTCTGACCTGGGACAGCTGGAGGCACGGTGCGGCGCAGAGCAGTGACGGTAGCCATGGCAATTTCCTCACTGCTGTACTTGGTGGGGCAGGAGTGTCCAGCTGTGACCATGTTGGGTTTCAGCAGTGTTCCCTCCAGGTACACGTGGTGGTCAGACAGAGCCTTGTACACTGCAGCTAGGACCTGGCAGCAGGATGAGTATTGTCACTGACATGAACTGAAATACAGACTTTACAGGAAGTGACGACATTTTTCTCCACATTACCTTCTCAGTGACGTACTGGCAGCGCTGCAGGTCATGCTCTCCATCAGGAAGGATCTCAGGCTCCACAATAGGAACAATGCCGTTCTAAGAGGCATTTTAAAAAAATATACAATTAAACCTTCCATTTCTTTTGACACAATATTTGCTATGATGCCCAGTGGTAAAAAACATCCTCCATATTGTTACACCAACCTGCTGGCAGATGCTAGCATATCGTGCCAGAACATTAGCGTTCTCAAAGATGGCCAGCTCAGATGGCGTGGTGTCGCTGATCTTCAGCACAGAACGCCACTTGGCAAAGTCTGCACCATCTTTCTTGTACTGTGCACAGCGTTCAGAGAGCCCATCCAGACCTATGTTCCCACACAGACACATACCTCAGCATCACTGCAAGGCCTTTTGTAATGAATGTGAGGTTTTTGTAATGTGTGCTGCTTATGCTTCATACCTTGAGTGGTGGTCTCTCCATTTGTTCCAGCAAGGGGCACAACACCTTTATCCACCTGTAAAGACAGAAACACTTTTTAGTGAACCTGCATCCTTTCAGCCCAGTTTGTTCTCACAACATCAGCTGTTGTTTTTGGAGGTATTGTGTATCATGGTGACAGCAAGTCAGTGTTTTCATAGGGGCCTTTCAACATTTGCCAGGTTAATGCTGAGTGTTTTTCTGCCTGCTAAAGTGAAATACTTGGCTGTAGTAAAATGAGCTTTCCTCACTCCAGCTCTAATGTTTTAGGAGAGTGAAACTGACAACACATGTAAACAAACAGCCTTCTATGCAGTCAATAGAAGGGGAGATACAAAAAAACAAAAAAGCCTGCACTGCCCACCTTGATGCCAACAACGATGCCGCGGTCTTTGATGAGCTTGGCGAAGGAAGTGCCATCATCTGTGTTCTGGTAGAGGGTTTCATGGAAGAAGATGACGCCTCCGATACAGCTGTCGATGCGCTGGTCAGCTGTGAAGAGGAGCTGGCGGTAGCGACGCCTGTTCTCCTCTGTGTTCTCAACCCCGATGGGGTTCAAACGTTTCGCCATGCTGCCTGAAAACACACACATCCAGACAGCACATTAATTCACACACACTGACTCAAACTAGTCTCAAGATCTTAATATAACCCTATTGGAGTAATTATAGAGGAGCAAAAGATTGCTTAAACCTATTATGGGTATTATGTGTAGGTAGCTGCCCTACAGTCATTTTAAGACTCCTGTGGTATAAGCAAACTATCTAGCTGAAGGACAATTTGTCCTGGTTCTAGAGTCTGTCCTTTGAAAGACATTGTGAAATATGAAATATGTCACTAATTATGTGCTCATCTATCAACTATACCACGTTATTTTCCTAATCTAACCAGGTTAAATCCTAAATTAGTCCTGGAGCTTTATCAACATTCCTATCACTTTCTGTTTTTGCTTCCTCTTACAGATCAGATGTTTTCCTCTACCTAAACAATATTGATTTTTAATTGTCCTAACAGGCCTGTATGTTTTGTGATTGTATGTGACCTTGTTGATATAATTCACATTTTGTTTTCTTACTAAAAGTAAAAAAAACAGAAATACCAGTGGACTCATCGGCTGCGAGGATGCCTTTCCCTGGAGCCACTATCCTCAGAGCGATGTCATGCAGCTCCTTTTTCTGCTCAGGGGTTAGTGCAGGATACTGGTGAGTCATGGTGGCTGAAAGAAAGAAATTTTTTTAGTGAATTTTTTTTTTTTTTTTTTTTTACAAAGAGTCAACCTGGATGACTGCCCAGAACTGGCCTCATTTAATGTCCCTCTATTGTCTACACAACATGGCTGCCTAGATAGACAGATACTTTATTGATCCTCGAGAGGAAATTCAGGGGGGTGGGTGAAAATGTCAATATTCCTACAAGATGGCACCTAAAGTCACAGGATCCAAGGACACAGCATGTGTGTGAGATGTAATAAAAGCCAAGTCTGTGAGCAGCTTCCTGCCTCTTGGGTAGATAAATATATTTTCAGTAAGAAAGGTCACAGCATGAATGTCATCTAGAACCAAATAAAGCTTCCTCGCTCACCTTCGTACTGTTTATGGATTTTTATGACTGCATTAACTCAAAAGGAAAATATTCTCTTTAACATGTCATCTGGTTTCAGTCAAATACAAAGTGTTTGTGGCAGCAGTCATGCTGTCACGACGTGCTAACCTGCACACACAGGCCTTCAAACCAGATTATTTCCTTCCCTATTCCCTTCCTCACTCTGCCGTAAATAAGCGGTTACGTAACCCCTCCCCCTCCCCACCCATTTTGAATCACAGCAGACAGAGAGGGGGATGTTATGTAACAGCACTCCTATAGGCTGTGCTGCCAGTCCTCATTATAGCTGCAGGACTGGATGCAGCACGGCCCGTTTCTCTCTCCTCAGCAACACTCTGCCTTCATCTCTGATTATAGACTAACACATGCACGTTACTTCTTTGCCCTGATAGATACATGACTTGGGCCATGAATAGGTAACTCCATCTAGCTGTGTGACTCAGATTGCAGGATTTGTAAATTCCCATTCTCACACATCCCTTGAATGCATCACTCCCACTAATGCAGCATGTGCCAGGGAACAGGATGTGACTTGAGTTTCTAGTTGACTGCACAGATTGATGTGCCACTCCTACCTTTGTCTGCACTGCTATTTTCCACAGTAATGGATGAATCTGATGGTTAGAAGCTATGAGGTTAGCTCTGCATTGATATCTATGCAAAAAACTGAGTAAAAACAGCTGGCTACATTTACCATATATTATACCACAACCTGAAAAGTTTTGGTTAGTATAAAGTGTACAAACTGTGCGATGTAATGCAAACGAAATATAAAACATTATTAGGAGGTTAAGCCCAGCTCAACCACAAACTGTATGACTGTTTGCTGTGATAGGACACTGCCTGACATACCCTGTACCCTCAGTGTTAATCCTCAGCTTACAGCTATGAGATAATGACCTCTAGAGCGCACGCAGGCCTCTCAATAAAAACGCTGTGTGGTTACTACAACAGAAGTTACACACAGCTTGCTGTCTACACTAAAATTTCATGGGCTGATGAAATTAAAGAGGCCAGGCCTGCAGGGTATAATATGTCCCCCTGAGGACCCACTTAGACCAGGAGAATAACACAGAGAAGAAGTATTTACAACTGATAATAGCAAACCCATGGTTTGTAGGACTTCACTATGTGTGTGTGGTCAGCTCTGCTCCACTGTTTGCCTTACAGAAAGTCATGCTAAGCAAATACCTGCTATCATTTGTACCTGCATCCTTCAATAGCAATAGTGCTAATCTGGTCAGACTTCTGCTGAAGAAACATTGCTAAATAATTTGCAAAAGCAACATGAGGTCTTATGAAACTACATGACACACAATGGGAAGTTAGTTTAGTCATTTTGATATAGACTACACTCTAGTAATGTTTTAGATATTACATTATACATTTGTACAGTTTATATATGTGCATTGTCCTTTAAGGTCTGCTGTCTGTGGGCAAGTTTGGTGGGAACACACTTGTTTATAATTTATACTTACCTTATTACAAAAATAAATATTCATATACTGTGCACAAAACTCACACTTTTAACTCCTAAAATGGGTGAGTGGACAAGGTCAAATCCTCTTTTTTTCCCCAGCAGACATTTTGATTGTAGGAAAAGCACATGACTCATAATGAAAGCTCAGTTTCTGTAAGTGTGCCAGTAAGGCAGGACAGTGATCCAGCAGGTAGAAACACACTACTCATAATGCAGCCATGGAAAATGTCTTGATACTGATAGAGGGGATGCTTTTGAATGATGGTATGACATATTAGCTGCAACTTCTTGTGGTTTGCTGTGTTAGTCACAGATGTTGGTGCCACTATGGGACTTTCTTGTGTTCGGCAACCTATTTGACTTGTCAAAGGTAATTATTTATCTGTTTTACCAATCCAACTGGAAAGTTCCCCTGTGCACTCTGAAGGGATCGTGGTTTAACTGCTTTAAATGCACTGCCTGTGTTGTGTTTAGACTACTGAAAATAAATGAGGTGTCTGTCACTATAAAGTGAGAGTCAAACTCTATGGCCATAACAGGATACACACTGATGTTAGTGTTTCCATTTTAGTATCTGAAATTTATGTGTCCCCAAGAAACACTCTCTACCCATAGGAAGAACAAGGACAACATGGAGCTCCAGTTTGTGCCACTCTTAATTATCATGCTGCAGGCTTGAGCACCACAGATGTGACAAGCTAAAAAAGGGAGTTTATCACACTTGGCTTAATGTGGTAGTGGGAGCCATAACACAGATCCAATCAAGTGAACAGAGGAGCTTTCAGCTACAACTAATTGATTGTTTTACTGGCAAGCAGTGCTGCAATGTACAAATTTTACAAGATTTAGTGGCAAACTTTAAATAATGCTATCTTTTTGCCAAGCACAGACGACTGCAGAGATGTCACTTTGATATATTAGAAGCAACAACCCTGGGATGCTATGATCCAACAAAACCACTGCTGATGGTTATTTTCCAGACAGACTTAAGGTTACTGCAGCATGATTTAGCAAATGCAGCATTGAAACTTCCAGCAGTACATTTTTGGTTTGGTTAAAATGCAGTTTTTACACAGGATTAAATTGTAAGTTTTACAACGACATGACAGAGTGGCAGCTAAGAGAAGTCTGATTTTCACTCCAGCCTGTTGCACAGATGTTTGCCTCAACAAGACAAACACAATTTCTGCAGTGCGACATCAGAGGCAGCAGCCAACTGCTTGCTGCGTCACAAAGAACCACTTTAAACTTTAGAAGATGTGAGACAATAATGATAGTATCTTGAGTGACATGCAGCCCACAATAATCACAGTGTAGATTACTACTGATGCATTGACATTAAAAACTATGTTAATCACATTAAAATTCAGTCAGATATAATACTGTACAAATACTTAGCTGATGGGATAACCTAGTACACCTGTTGGTTGTTGGAAAACTAGACATTAGTTGTCTGAGGCTTCAGTCTTTCACCATAACAATGACCAGCCCAAGGTGCAGTCAGAAATCACAATTAAATGACATATGTATCTCTACCTATAGCAATCATGCTGCAGCTGTTTTTAAGCATTGCTGCAAGCAATGAACTATTATTATTGAAGCTTGGATACTATATTGCCTAGCATTCATGAGGCTGAGGGGAGGGACTGCGTTAACATATATTGCGATAATATAATAATGGTAAGCATGTAGGGTGAGGATGAGGGAACGCAAAGAGAAAACAGGATCTATTTGTTGCCTCCTTCTCCACGTTATTGCAAGCTGTATTAGCTTCAAGGAGGTAAAATGGCTCCTGCAGGGCAGCACTAGTCAAAAGTAATAAGCCTGCTCGCTGTGCTGCAGTTTGTTACCAGACGGGCCTGTGGCCTTGGCACTGATGCACGTCCCTGTATCTGGAGTGCTTCTCTCTTCAGACCTGGATCCAGCAGCACTAGCAGGAGCACTGTTACCCATGCAGCTCACTGATACAGGAGCAGATGTCAAAGCTGCATGTGTTTCAGTTCAAAGAAAGGTTGAAAACAAAATAAAGTCTCTTATTATTTTCAATTAGGATGGCAATATGGATATTTTTTAGGGTAACCATATCATTCATAGAAGGAACAGATTTTATTACAGGAATAGAATTAGGAATATATGATGTAATCTCTGTTTGCTTTTGACATTTACTCTGATTTATATATATGAGGCGTGGCCCTTGTTTTTATAACTGTGAACAAATATGATCAATAGAGAATCATCAACAACAATGATGGTTTTTTTAATATTATTAATAATGATCTTCAGTTTAACTATAAAGAATTAAGAAATAATAAAAGGAAATATTTACATTTTAATTTAAAATCATTTTAACATTGGATTTACTTTTGATTTACTGACTCTTGGTGGTTCTAACGTTTGAGGTTACAAATCAGCCTATGTGATGCTTTTTACGTAAATACACGCTTGTACAGTGTCTCCTCCGTCAGCCCCGCCTCCCGTCGCATCAGAGGTCTACGTGCTGTAGCTCAGATACACACTGACAGGAAACGAACCTCACGACTACCTCTTCTCTCATTACTCACCACAGCTGCCATCCGCATTTCTGACATAAACCTACACAACTGAGAACATGTGAAATAGGCAGGTGTGCCGACGTGAAGGAAAAAGCCACAGACAGACTCTTTTCCTCCACTTCCATCCTTGAAGGTCATCATTTTACGCCCTTCCTGTTGCGTATTTCGGCGATGAGCTGAATTGCGTAACTTTAAAGAGACGTTTAAATACAGTCAAATAGAGCAATAGCTTTCTTTTAAAACGGGATGTCTGAATGAAAGACACTGGTAGTTATTTATTGCTGCTTTACTTTTGGCTAGCTAACGAACGAGGAAGATGAGGTTAGCTTTAGGGTTTTGTAGAAAAGCACCACATCCCTATCATCAAATTCATAACCGCCATCATCATTGGTGTGTTCAGTAACATGTTAAGAGTGTGAGGAACATGTTCTTTTCTTACCTGCTGATGGATGTCTGTGCGGGCAGAGAGAAGGTGAGCGGCTTGCGGAGGATGCGGAGCGGTCTCCTGTTTCACTGCTGCAACGCAACGTGACCCTTTACAAAGCCCAGGCGCGAGGGGCGGAGCGTACATCACTGCGTCATGTGACGAAACTACGCTCCAACGCGCATGTGCGAGGCAGCATCCTGCTCCGAGCACGAACCCCTCGAACGCAGCATGATTGTGCATCTTTTCCTACAGCAGCAGACAGGACGTGTTTTTCCAGTTACTCTTTAAATAACAACAGATCTAAAGAGTTATTTTTGTAGAATTTGTGTTTGCATTTTTATAATATTTTAAAGGAATGGGCTGTCAAATAATACACACAAGTGTGTGTGGGTCTGTGTGATTAATCTTATTATTACCTATAGCCTATTATTATTATTATTATGTGTAAATATGATGATAATATTGAATTTTACACAATTGTTATTACAACTTGTGGTAAAATATATGACTTTATTTGGTAAATGAATCCAGAGAATTGAAATAATATTTTCCTGTACTGTGTACAGGTATTAGCAAATGTCCACCACTGAATATGTTACATAATGTGATTTCTCAATAGCACAGCAAATAGCACTGAAGTAATAACCATTCTCTGAATGATAAAGTGAAAACTGTTTTCATGCTCTATCTCTTTCTTTAAGCCACTCTGCACAGACAAAACAAACAGCACAGATCTGTACAGTAAGATAGTTTAATATTCCACCTGTGCTATATGATAATTACAAAAATACATTGTAACATAACACATAACATCAAATAGCATCCAAAATATTCATATAAACTTTATAAAGAGGAATATATACATACTGTGACCAAAAAAATAAATAAAAGCAAGCTCAGGATCATATTCGTGAGGCATTCGGGGTACACATCAGGGCATACTTTACAAAATCATAATATAATCCGATGATCAGGTAAGTGCATGAAGGTGAGATTACTGGCTAGGGTTACGGCAGCCTTGGACAATAGAAAAAAAGCCCTGTATCTATCAAAATGTTCATTCAACTCTCAGTCCCCAGCTGGGATCAGTACAACTGGGCAGACGCCATCTTGGAGTCAAAATCAAGGCTGAATACGAAAGCCAGGTGCTCCCCTGAGTCACAGGTTATACATGGATCAGTGAAGGCATACACATCTGATGTTGTGATGCTCGCTTGGGTAGTATACAGGAAGAAAGATGTTTCTGCTCCAACACTGTTCAGGCAGCCGAGGTCAGGTTTAGGACAGGTTCAAAGTGTGAATAAAGGTAAAGAAGACATTTTGAAGTAAATCTAACACTAGGAAAAAGAGGCAAGGAGCATCTTTTTGTCTGCTTCTGCTAAAATGGAAGTTCAGAAGCCCACTCACTTTGCTGAAGGATTCTACTTGGATACAAATAACTTTATGTAAGAGAACAGATAAAGAAATATGGTGTATAGTGGTCAAACATTGTGACTTTTCCTTGTGGGGTGAAGTTGATAGCATTCGTATGGTAACAGTCATGACCAATCACTAAAGGAGTGAAAACAGAAGAAACATAGTGCAATCTTTCTTGCACAACTGTTGAGCAAATACTTTTGAAAAAGGTGCTCAGTGGAGGAAAGGCAAACAAAAAACAGTGTTCAGTACATCACAAGTACAAAACATGGACAAATGCTCCTCTAAACTGAATATCCAATTAGATCCAATTATTATTGATATTGGCTATTACTAAACAATACATTTTACAAGGCGCACAGCATTTGTGTGTGTTGAAGGTGAATAATTGTGCATAGATTTAGGCTTACACCTTCAGTGTGTTTGTAAACTCAAAGATTGTCACACAAACACTTCCCTGCGTGGGCCTCTTTCCTGAGCAGGCTGCAGTGGGAACGCCGGACCGGGCAGTGGTGCAGCTGTGTAATTTTGAGGGGCGGCACCCAGCTGTGTGTCCGGTGTGGCAGGAGGGCTGAGAAGCAAGTCGTAGTCAAAGCCTTTAAGAGGCTGCAGGGACAGAGTGAGGCCCCGTCGAGCTTTGGCGGCCCGGTCTGGTCTTTCTCTTAGCTCCAAAATCACCTGCACAGTGACAAAGGTGGAAAGTCACATCAATCTGTTTGCCTTTGAACATGTCATCCATCAGTTACCTCAACAGGCTGACGCTGCAGTAGGGTGAGGTCAAAAGATGTTCCATGGAAGAAGGTTTGGCGCTTGAAACGGTCCAGGGTCCTCAGGCGGCGGGTAGGGTTTTTGCACAAAAGCTTTAAAAAGAAACATGTATGGGCTGTACTATCACATTGACATAGTACATGTAGTTAAAAAAAGTCAGTATGATTACAACTTGTGGAATTACCTCAGTTATTAGCAAGGCCAATGGAGGGCTGAAGCTGAGGGGCATTTCATAGGGGAAACCCCTCACTCTCCTCAGCATGCTGCAATGGTCTGGTTCTGGAGGCACCGGGAACTGAGGACGGATGGAGATTATTTGGGAATTTGGACACTTACAAGAACTTATTTTCTTTAACTGTTAGACTGAAGAAGACACACTGTGCTCTCGGACAAGAGCTCACCTTCCCAGTAATCAATGAGAATAGCAGAATTCCCAGTGACCACCAATCAGCAGCATGGTTGTACGGACCACCACTCAGCACCTCTGGTGCTGCAAAGCAGACAAACCACACTCAAAACACTGGGTATACCACTTCACACTCATAAAAAATAGAAATACAATTGTTGATGCATTGATATATCTCAGCTTCTGCAGCGTTGACAGTATTAGCTACACAGGAGGATGGTTTTCTCACCCATATATTGGATGGTTCCACAAATGGTAAAGGCTCTTCCCCCTCTCTCAAGGCGACGGGACAAACCAAAGTCAGCTAAGCGGAGGTGTCCTGGAATAAACCATTTTCTTTAAATCATTCTGAATATATGACAACAAATCTTGAATTCTGATTAATTGTACTGATATCGGTTTAAAATATTGAGTTATGGCCCGTATAATGTTCCCTCTGAGTGTTAACTGATCGTATTAGTGTGCTTTGACTGACAGCTGTACATAGACAGGATGTTCTCTGGAAGCTTCTGTGCTTTTCCTGCACATCAGAGCTATGCTGCACCCTGCTGGGCGCTATCTTTCACTCACCATTGTCTGTCAGCAGGATATTTTCCATCTACAAAAAAAAGGATAAAAAAAGTTAATAATGTACCAATACCTGAAGATTTAAAAAAATAGTCCTTACAGGTCACAAATTTATCAATTACTCCAAAAAAACAAATAAACTTTAAAATGTCTTCTCTCTTACCTTTACATCTCTGTGGATGACACCAAAGTCATGCAGAAATCCTGTAAAAAAAACACAGGACACCAACATTTTTTAGTTTCTATCAGTGACCTCCTGATGCTGCCGAGGGACGTCCTTTGAGAGCTCATCACATTTTAATTAGAACTCATTTTACAATTAAATAATTTTGCTACCGACACTGTGATTTAATTAAGATTCCTAATGAGAAAGCATTGACTCACCCAGCGCAGAGCCTAGCTCTGCTGCAAATACTCGCACTGTGTCCTCTGTGAACTGACCGATCATCTGCCAGTAGGTGTACAGGTCTCCTGTGCTGCAGTAGTCACACACTGTGGGAACAGAAACCCCATTAAAACATGCCTTTGTAGTGTGATGAGAGAGGTGAGGGGACGTGAAAGTCAGCAGGAGGAAAGGACACACAGGAGAGAGAAGTGTGGCTAAAACTTCAAAACAATGTGTGGCTGCCTTCCACACGGTGTAAAGTGGGCTGAGTATAGTCCTAAATTGTGAATCGCCCACTCTGTAATAGGGCATAGTCATATTATTTGAACACCTTTATGAAAGAACATTTTTTCCTAATATTTCCCAACTGCTGTTTAATAAAGCAAATCAATTCTAACACATGTTACCACAGCATTTACATACTTTAATTTGAGAGCAACAGATTTTTTCAAACCACCACATTAAACCAAGTTTATAAGCCGTCTTCTTTGTTTTGCCATGGTACAGGTCAGTGTTATTCAATTATACTATAATCTATGCTTTCACTCAGTGACCCTGTAAGGATATGAATTGCAATTAAAGTGAGGATTAGCAGTACACACACAGCATAACAAGTAACCTTTTGCCTTACACTTGGAAAAGCATCAAGGCAAAAGTGAAAGAAATCATTTTAGACTTGAGAAGGATTGTTAAAGCCTTCAAATCAGGAGAGGGATGCAATGTATCAAAGTGCTTTAAAAAAACTGGCGTGAGAGGTATTATCAAGAAGTTCAAAGAGACATCCAAAGGCTCTGAAGAGAAAATGAGTGAGAAATGTCTCTAAAGAGCCTAGAACAGCTGCAAAGACACTAGTGAATGATTTGGCTAAGCCTGGCTTTATTAAACAGCACTGAGGAAATATTGGGTAAAAATGAAATTTTCATGAGGGGGCAATTATTTTCCAAGTCTCCAACTGTATATGGATTAAAATAAATGATTTAGTGATGAGTCACGTTTTAAGCAGCAGCAGCATCGTCCTCCTTTCTGAGTGTGACATGTATTGTTGCTGAGCTGCAGCAGCATTCAACATCTGGTCTCCAGGCTAACACGTTCTCATCTCATAGGGGGTGGGGAAGCAAACAATGTGGGTCACACTTTCTGAGTCAGCGACTAATTTGGAAAAAAGGGTAGTGCTCTGGAGGAGAGGGAAAGAGGGCAGTGGAAGTGGAAGGGTGGCAGGGGTGTATGGGTCTGTGTTTCTAGGTGGTGTACACAAACCCACAATAAGAAGAAGCTTGCTTGCAGGTTGTTTAGTGGGTTTTAGGACTGTGGGTAGGTCCTGGACAAAGCTACCAGTGCAGAGGTGAGAGGTGAGAGGTTTTAGGGGTTTTGGAGAGCGGATTTGGGTTGGACTGGGTTACTGGTAGCTGGTAGCAGACTCACTAATGTAGAGATGGCGCTGTGTCTGCCAGCAGTCCTGGAGGTCATGGACAAATGGGTGGTGAACCTGACGCTGTAGGGCAAATATCAAAGGTCAACCTGAAAACGCTCAATTCTGACTAAACAGACCAAAGAGAGAGACATACTGTGCTCTCATCCCTCCATTAGTACAGCACAGTTTGTAAGGAGATCATTGAATTTTCAACAAATGCACCAAAATATTTGATATCGTATTCACCAGTGTTTACTTGAGTGACATTAACTTAGTTATATCTGGTGAGTTCGTTTCTGATTTTTCTGTTATATTCATTTCAAAAATAACAAAGTTTTTTTAAGGTAGTACTCACCTGCACTATGACTTCTTCTTTAGACTGCTCCAAGACCCCAAGTCTTAAGATCTCAGTTTTAGGTATAACCTGTTGGATTAGAAATAATGAGGCCAACCAGTCCACACAAAAATATCTGTTACATAGAGTACAGGGGCAGTTTTGTCCGAAAGCAAGGAAACATTGTTTACTTTGTATGACGAGGTAAATTTCTGCATTTTCATTCATTTTAATAATCAAACAAAGCCATTTAAAATGTAAGCTCACTTTGACAGCATAGGTTTTCTGTTTGGTTTTGTCCTTCACTTTCAGAATGGGTCCGAATGAACCTTTGGCGATGTAACCCAGCACCTGTGTGATACAGACACAAAGACAGAGAGAGGAAACATCAGCCCGCTGGTACAATCTGTGGATTATCCATTCCCATTCAAGCATTCTACCTGAAAATGTTCATGCCCAGGCACAGCTCTGTGGGGGAATTCAGGCAGGAACATGCTAATGAACCCTGGAAGGCTCCACTCCGCTCGCAGCTTGTCCGGGCCCACTCCAGCCAACCTTAGGACATGCTCTGGGATCTCGGGGGGCTTGCCTTGGAGCATCCGACGGTGGCCCAGACGTAGGGCAGGTGGGGCCAGGCGACAGAGGCCTGCTGGGATGGACAGCCCCACGCTTGAGAGGAAGCCACGCCATCCAGATGAGAAGTGCTCATCCTGCTGCCCTTCAGAGGGCTTCTGCAGGGCAACAGATATGTTATTACCCTGAATGATTATGGATGATGTTAGATAGTCAGTTGCTTAATGCCTTAGCATGACTTCATACAAACCCAGCTCTGCTATCAGATTTTAGAATATTTCCCATTCTGCAAACTGTGGTGGAAAGTACATTTGTTGTCATCAAAGCCGCCAATCGAACCCTTTAATTTAAGCAGAATTCAAGACTGCTGTAGGTACAGAAATCATACTTGGATTATCATGCCCGTCTTGACTTTGTGTGACTCTCTAAGATGCATCATTTGCTGTGAGATCAATTAACCTTAGCCCCCTCTTCTTAGTTTTGATTTAACAGGAAGAAAAGAAACAGTCACTCGGTCACACAACCCTTCTCCCTCCCCTCCAGGCCCTGTGCTGCATAGCAGATCTGATGCTCTGTGGTGCAAGATGTGTGTAATCAACCATGCAGGATATTATTATCATCTGAGCCAAATTAGGGGACACATTCACAGCCACTCAGCTGAAATGACCGCCATCAAGGAGGCATTTGCCTGACTGACAAATAATCAGAAATTGAGGCATTTAATTCTTGATATTCATTTGCAAATTGATTGTAAAATGTAGATACCGGAAGCGAGACAAGTTGCCTTCAAAGTAAAAGCACAAATATTACCTGTAGTTTAGGAAATCATTTTCTTTTAGAGATATCAAAGTGCAATATTAAGCAGTGATGTTTTTATATTTGTCACTACCAATGCATTAATCGATGTGCTATTCAAACCACATTTAATAAGTGTCGTCAGGGTTCAGCACTGTTACTACCTGGACACCAAAATCATCGCCATGGAAACAGGGAACTCCACACGTGCGTCACACCTTAGCAACCAGGAATTTCATTCAACTCACCTTCCTGTTTTTACTGCCGTCGGCCCCCATTAGTGGGACACGACATCAGCACCGTAACCTCAGTGCGACGCCTGCTCCTCATCCAGGCGCTCACATCGTACTGCGCGCCATCACCGCAGCCTATCCTCAGTCTTCATGCACGACACGCGGTCAAGTTAAATGCTTTTAAGCAGCTAAACGACGCTTTTTCTACTCACAATCTGCAGCTGATCAGGCTACCCCGCTGCAAAATAGTGACAGATATGGCGACATAAAAACAAGTTAATCCCGAGTATGGGCAACGTCAGCGTAAATCCGCCCACATCTTTGGCGTCCAATCAGACGCCAACTTGATGGAGTAGAGCTCCCCCTGCTGCTCATGTGTACTCGGAGTTGATGCCGGTATTACCTACAAATAAGTAACTGCTTCCATCTATGCTTGCATCCTTTCTATTAATTCATTTTTCGTTTGCAACAGAGCAACAAATTCAGTTATTATCAAGCTTAAATGTCATCCTGTGGCAGCAGTCTTACATATCCTATACATTCACTTGTTCTAAAAATAGACCAGAGCATGAATAATTCCTGCTGTACCTGCATGAGCAAACATAGGAGGCAACATTAGGTAAAGGCATACACATATGTAGCATGAACACAGTACTGGTTATGTGACACAGTAAGTAAATAAAATCAGTAAATAAATCAGCTTCACTCTGACGGTGTAAATGTCTTTTATTTGGGACTAAAGAACATAAAAAGCAAACAGACCCATCCATATTTTTTTACTGTCACATATCACTTTTGTTAACCAACGTGTGGCCAGTGCTACAAAATAAACCAAACAGTTGAGCTTTAAATAAACAAGTAGAAAATGTTTGTGAATTTATGTGGGAGCATTCAGGGTTGAAGGAGCATCCAGGGTTGAAGGAGCATCAGCTGGATAGCATCACGTTCAGTCATCCTCATCAAAGTCCTTCTTTCCCTGGGGAGGTTTGGGTCCCCCTGCCATTTTGGCCATGATGATCTGGGGAAAAAAAAGCACTTAAGTTAGTACAGCTGGCTGATGGATGGTGGTCATCAACTGACACCAAAACTTGTTTTTATACAAAAACATGGAGGAAAAACTTTAAATATACATGAATTGACTAAAGTAATAAATACAATTAAGACCACAGAGGCCATTTAATCCATGAGCACACATGGTAATATGCATGCCAACAAATCTTAAATCCCCTTCAGTGCTGATATTAACCTCAAAACATCTTCACACATTAATCCTGTGTATGCGTTTCCTTCATGTAAAATTATGCTACATGCACCATTAACCATTTGTCTCTGGGAGTTCCACTGCAAAGTCAAGCATTTATAAGTGCATGCAGCATGCAACAACAACAAACGGTAACCATTTTGTGCAAGTTGAGACAATGGCACACCTAGGTATTGTAAAAAAAATGAAGTGGCTGAATCCACCCAGCACACAACATGTCTCTGAGTTCTGTATGGCACCCAGTGTTAGTAGTGACAAACCACACGTTTAAAAACACCAGTGTCCAAGTGTGAGCAAGTGAGTACATCTGTGCAAAGTTTTAAGCCCACACACATTCGGAGACCTACTGATGGAGGGCGTCTCTGTGTGTAAGCACCCTCTAATGGTGAGTATCAAAATGATCGGGCTCCTCATCCCAACCGTCCTTGTCCCAATGCCCTCTCTGCTTGGGAACCTTTGGTCCCCCTGCAGCCTTTGCCATGATGATCTGGATCATACATATATACACACCAACATCAACTATCTGGGTACTATCAATGAAGGTGGTCCTCTACTCACTGCTGAAAGAATATCAGTTCTATAAACAACATTAACAACTTGTATCTCCAGTCCCTAACTTAAAATACTCATTTACCTGACGGGAAAGGGAAATGTTTGTCAAGAAAATCAAGTGCACAGATAGGATAAGATCTGAATAAGAAACATGACTAAACAATTGGTTTATTTCATCTGTGTAAGAGCTGCATGACAAATAGGTGCTGCATGTTTCTAAGATTTCATCTAAAATATTCCACTTTAGTCCTGCCATGTGTCACAGGTGTTTTTGTACATACCTGATCTACCCTCAGGACTGTGATAGCAGCATTGGTGGCCAGTTTGATGCCCCAGTATTTGACCAGGTAAGGCTCTAGAATGCCAGCTTCAAGCATGTCCTTCAGAGCAGGGCCATCTCCCTAAAAACAGCATTGCATCAAAACAAAAGAAAAACATCTGGATTGTTCAGTCAAGAAAACCAGGAACAAATATTCTATACAACACATATCATTGACATTGAATGGCACACCAGTCATACAAAAATTCTCATGTACACAGACACACCTCAATGTCGAAGCCTATGTTCTTGTTTCCCTCGTGATGCGCAGAATAGAGTTTTGAAATGAGCTCCCTCGCCTTCACGCCAGAGTTCTCGGCCAGGGCGCATGGCAATGCCTCGAATGCTTCAGCAAACTTTTTAATGGAATACTGTTCCAGACCGGGGCAGGACTACAGAGGAAGGGAAACAGGGTTACTGCTGTTTACAAACCTAACAATGCATTAAAAACAAAATGACAGTAAGACAGAATTCTTTGAAGTGCACACATCAAATAATGTAGTAAAATGTGCATACCTCTCCATATGAGGTGATCTGTTTGGCCAGTTCAATCTCAGTGGCTCCTGCTCCAGGTATCAGTCGCTTGTCCTACAGATATATGACAGAAACTGTAGCTGTTGTACATGCCAAGTAAAACATTACATACACTGCACATAAATGTATTAATAACCTTTTTTTTACAGTTTCACAACTTCAAATAATTATTCCTGAAGCAACATATGAGAAATACAAAAGATATATTTCATACCCTGGCCAAAACCTTGAAGGTGTTGACTCCATCATCCACAGCCCTCTCAATGTCATCCATCAGGTTGTCAGTGGAGCCTCTGATCACCACAGTTGAGATGGCGCCATCCTCTTTCTCTGTTTGAAACAATCCAAAAATGTTATACCTCAGTCTCATATGAGAGCACACAAGGTAAGTTTAAAATGCAAAAGACTGGGGAAAACGATGATTTACCATGTTTGAAGACCACCACCTGAGTGTCTCCCACTTCAGTCAGGTACACACTGTCACAGTGACCCATCTCATCTGGAGTTGGGGCCGTCTAAGAATGCAGAAAAACATCATTATACATCATACGATGCCTGCTTTATTATGACTTGCCTGTGTAGAAAATAATACAACACTCACCATCTTGGGGAGTGCGATAGCTCCCACGGTCTTACATAACCTCCTGAGGTCCCACTTGCTGTTAACTCTAAAAGAAGGGTTTAGGAGTAAACATTACTACAGATGACAGCTGAAAGGCCTTTTACAGTGTATGGGTTGTATACTGTCCAATCAGGTCTTACCTGACCACCATGAGCTGGTACTTGTTGGCGTAGTGCAGCGCCATGTCCGCTACTTTCCCCCCAGTTACCACCACATTGGCACCAGTCTCCTTGATAGCCTTCACCTGCGCCTCCATCATATCCTCCTCTCCTTTACTGAAGTCCATGAGTTCCTTAGCACTATTTATTAACACTGTGCCCTGTGAAAGACAGAAATGTCAGCACCTACATCAGCACCTTCAGTAGACTGACTGTTCTGACACTATGACAACAGACCACGTCGGGACTACAGAGGATGAAGAATTTCTTACTTTGGTCTCTGTCAACATGGAGTCAAAGGGGCAGGAGAAGACAGCGATCTTGGCATCTTTAACAGATGTAATATCTCCTTCTGCTTCCTTCTTAAAAACCATGCCATGCAGCATGGAAGATGCAGTCACTCCACAACCCTGAAAACACCAGAAACACAGAGAGATTAGTTTAGAGGCAATTTAAAACACACAGACTAACCTATATATAAACAGTGGATAATGCTGCTTACCAAAATCTTGCATACTCTGACGTTATCCACGTTGAAATTGCCAGACTCTGGGAAGATGGACACTACAAACACAAGAAAAACACAATGAATACCACTAAGATGATTTTTTTTTTAGCAGCTGTAGCTGGTCTAGACTGCTGACTCACCGCAGGCCTGTGCAATGAGGTTAGCGAGGAAGTCTTCATTGCCATACTGTTTGCTCATGACTGCTGTACGGATAAGGGATGCAGCCTCATTGACATCACTGAGGTTCTTGGCTGAGGAACAAACACAGTCTGGCAGGATCTCTAGAGCCTTCCTACAGGCCTTCTCATAGCCTTCAATAACCTGTAACAGGTAGAAAAGGAAACGCTGTGAAAATGCAGCAAATCATTTCAGGAAGATGTAAACATTTGACATTCTGGGTGACTGCTTGAATAAATACAATCCCATTGAAGAACTGCTGAATCTAATATTTGGACTAGTATTGTGTGTTGTGTCACATAATCTATACAATACAAATGTGACTGTGTTTACCTCTGACACAGACAAGCCCATCCTGAGTAGCTCTTCAGCGACCTCAAGCAGAGCACCAGCAAACACCAGGACAAAGTTGGTGCCATCACCGACCTCCTGTTCCTGCATGTGGGACGCCATCACAATCATCTTGGCTGCAGGGTGCTGTACCTGTGAGAACAAACCACATTCAATGGGACCTTTAAATCCACACATTATGTATTTAATATCCAGCTGTCACAACAATTTTTCTACTCACCTCCAGCTCTCTAAGAATTGTGGCAGCATCATTGGTAACAAACAACTTCTCCAAGTGGTTGATAACCATTTTGTTCATTCCTGAAACAATGCAAACATTTTATTATCTTTACAGTTTCCATTTCCTCTGAAAAGGAAAAGACAGGAAAGAAAAGACAGCTTAATATGCTTACCATTGGGCCCATAGGCAGTGCGTGTGGTCTGAGAAAGCTCCTTACATGCTCTGATGTTACGGAAGACTGCCTCTTCAAGCCCTGAATAGTGCTGTGGCAAAAAATTATACGTCAACTGCTGTTACTTCTAATTAGGATCTATGACAAAAAAATGCTATGGCCTCATTGCAACTCTTACAAAAATAAAAACTAGCTTATAAAATTTGTAGCCATGTGCTGAGAATAGAAAGAAAGACAACGTTAACAATCCATATATAGTGTGAGAGTATGTAAGCTAACCCAAAACAGGAAGCATAAACCAGGCACATCTACAGTGACAATACCCAACACTGACAGTTAGCCCAAAGCTAACTGAGCGTTACTGCAAGCTCGCCGCTAGATATCGCTGGCAGCAGAAAACTAGCAAACATGTACTGCATGTTAAACTGTTAAAGTGAAAAAATATCGAAAAAACAGTACTCATGATGACAGCCCCGGCCGGGTCCGGCGCATCCCTGCGGCCTCGCAGCCTTCTAGAACTCTCCCACATGACAGTGAACGAACATGCTAACTCAGAGGCTAACGCTAGCTAGCACGCTAGTTTAAACCACTCAATAAAAGTTAAACCTCGACAGACAAAACGCAGGATTAAACTCACCTTGGCGCCATCCTTTAACATTTGGGCAAAGCCTGGAGCTTTGGGGACGTGAAGTGCCATTTTCAGATGTTTAGCTGACCCGCTATCCTGGAGAAGGTAGCCGCGGCGTGGGTTCGGCTCTGGGTACAAAGCCGGAGAGACGGAGGGGGGGGGGCAACTTCAACAAGGCGTGCTTAGGGGGGACGGATAGTAACAAAGGACAAACAGAGCGATTCTCAATTCACATGCAACAAGACACGCCACATGGGGACGCTACATAAACGGTCCATACAATATTTTGTTAAAAAAAAATACGGACGTGGTTAGACCTTCATGGATTTATATATTATTTACCTATAATAGTTATATTAGTATAACTCTCATGTAAATTTTAAAAATTACAATTTTTTTGAAATGTATGTTGAATCTTTACTACTTTTATTAATAAAAGGCTAGTACGTTTTTTTCTTTATTTGTTCCTTGAGTATCAAATTCTAACAGTCAAATTAAAACAAAACAGACACTACATCTAACAATTGTAACAATGCAATGCCTGTATTGCCATTTTACTTGGCGACAATGACCTAGAACATATTTTCATGTAGGGAATATATACACATAAAAAAACAACACAAACTTTTTTTAATGTGTTGAAATGTACAGGTTTTATTGTGTAGTTTGTTTTTTCACATTTAAGCATAATCCCTTCTCCCTTTCCCCCCCATCAGGAAGTACCAATATACGTAAAAAACACAAGTTAGTTAGTGGCTAGTTTCACTGCACTAATAACTTGCTGTATAGTCCTTTATAACATCATCCGGTAATGAGCCAAATCTTCTCCCATCACATTATCAGATGATTTATGCGTGTACAGTATTGGTGCATGAATCATTCGCAGACCATTAATGTTAATAGTGCCGACCACTGCCTCAATGAAAATTTTGAATACTGCTAACGCTATAAAAAAGTCCCCTTTCATAGAAAATGCACATAACAATTTGGTATACTTAAAAGTCATTTAAAGGCATAACAAATATTAGTAACATTATTGCATACATACAGAATAAAGTATAGGGAAATGTTTCTCACCTCTGTCAGTGAATTTAGTGTTAGTTCTGCAGAGATTTAGTCATTGTGCAGATTTCTACAGTGAGTGAGAACACAAACTAAAATGTTAGTATTACAAAAGTGTAACTAAAACATTTGGTTGTAGCAGCTATGACAGATAAATACACCATAATATAGAAATCCCTTTGGTAGCTACAATAAGGATATTTCCCCCATAGCTAACCTGAGATGCGTAAACACTTAGGATTCACATAGACAGGAAATGAACAAAAGTCGTCAGTTTCCCAGAATAACAACACTACACGTATATGTAACAGTGACACAACAGTAAAGATAAATGTAAAACATGGCTACAAAAGGTCCTGTATAATACATACATATAAGCATGTAGTTCAGTTGGGTTTGCTAATCGTGTTCACAGCTGTGTGAGCCCAACCTCCCAGCATGTTTGAGAGGTTCGTGGCTCGACGTGTGAGATTTGAGCAACTTAGTTTACCACTGGGGTCTAACTTCCTCATCACTGACCCACCACGATGCTCTCTTGAAGTACTGGGTCTGTAGGGAGAGAACAACAATTACTTCAAGTGAATGGTGTCAGTTGGAACCAATAAAGGGCAATATGTAAAGCAAAAGTTAGAAAGAAGTGTGAGTATGACAAAGAAGAGGATTATATACTTGAAAAAAGAGTTATTCAAAACCTGTTGAAAAGGTTCACATGTGGATTTATACACACACAGCAGTCCATGCATTGCCACCAGACAAGTTCCACCATGCAATTTCAAGTTGCAAAATTAGTTTCAGTTGGAAGACATTGTTTCATAATTTATTTAAGTGGGATTTATTCAAAATGTTAAGTTACCTTCTGTCCTACTCCACAATTAAAGAATAGCGGAACTGCCTGGAGGTTTTAGGTGGGGAAAAAACATGTATAAATTTTCAACAGATAACTGAGGAAAGCACCTGGCTGCTGTTATGTGCACGGACATGGTCGCAGTACATGTGTGCTTCCACAGCGCATACAGTTTATTAAGGGACAGACGACAAACATTTTAAATATCAACACAGGATGTAAAAACATTCACAACTCTCTCAAGTGCATGTTTTCAGTTCCATCTGGTTTCAGTTCCCACACCCATATGTCACCCCCCCCCCCTGCCTCTTATCCGAATTCCTGAAACACAGACCCAGTTTTAAACTGAGGCGGGAAGAATGTCTAAGGGGAGGGGGGAAGGAAGTGTGGGGACCCATGAGCAGATTCACTGAGTGGGAGGGTGGGGTGGGCAGTCACGCGCCTCTGTGGTGTCCTTCATGCAGAATACAGTATGTATGATTAAAAAGGAAATAGACAGATGGCCTCATCAAGTAGACACAGCAGTCTTATTCACTGACAGCAAACAACAATCCCTTCTTCACACATATATAAAGGTTAACAGTATTTCTTTCCATTACTTACAGAACTTCTGTTGGTTTTAAGTAAAAGTAATTTCAGCCAAGACAACACACACATATATATATATATATATAAATGACCTTCAAATATGTTACCTGTCATCTCTGTTGATTATGTCATCAAAAGCCCTGGAGAGACGTTTGAGCCTCCGGAGTCCACTGGACACAGACTCCAAATCTTGATCAAACTTTCTGTTAAAAGGACAAAAAACAGTCAGTAGGGGAAATCACAATAGCTGGTTATGGACCTCAGAATAATTAAAAGACTCACAGCCTTTGGTTTTGTGTATTAGGAGAGGCAAAGGGGCTTCGTAAGGCAGCCATACGGACCAAGTGCCTCCTGCCTCCTCCCGTCCTCACCCCCCGAACAGACGCCTCAGGTGTCCTTCGTCCTCTGGAGCCAGGAGTGCGCCCAGGTGTGGCTGTTGCTCTTGGTGTGCGTCTAGGTGTTGCAGCTCGGCCAGGTGTGCGTTGCGGAGTGCAAGAAATACCAGCAATTTCACCATCACGACCTGGGGTCGTTACCAAACACTCCTCACGTGAGAACTCTCTGGTCCTCTGCAACCTCTGGGTGAATGAGAAAAGGGGACAACAAATAACTGACTGATGGGTGTTGATGCTGATCCATGCAACATCAAAAAAGCTACTTTGTTTCCTCCAGATCCAACAATACACAATTATCTACCTGATACACTCCACTGATTGAGTTGCGAGCATTGCGAGTAAGTTTCCGGACTGCACTTGTCTTTGGCTGCTCCTCCTTTGTGGATTCCCAAGTTGGATTCTCTGGGAGGGAGTTAGCCTGGACAGAGCGTAGTGGGAGGCGTTTGCGCAAAGACATCCGCAGGGAGTTAAGAGAAGACGAGGATCGAAGCTTGCGGAAACGGTCAGGGGCTACTGGTGAGCTCTCTGCCTCGTCAGACTCATCAAGGACTGTGTGGGCTCGCCATACTCCAACCACAGCTCTACCAACCCCATCCATCACTGAAGACGTCATAATGAGCTGAGGATAGACAATACATCAACATTAACAACTGATTATTGATTGGGTTTGACTAAACTATAATTATTACCATCTACCTGTACAATATGGTTGCTACAATGCAGTGTGATGGAAATGGACAGATGGACTAGTGGAAGTTGTTAGAAGCCATACCAAAGACAATGGATCCCACGTCCAGTCAAAGACATTACAAGCTTATTTGGGTGTAAATATTGGTTTTAATTATTACTTCACATTAAACTGTTACTCAGAAATATGTGAAAAATGTGAACGAACAAAATACTTCAAATTAAGGTGAAAATGACCCGTAACAACCCGCACAGTCAAGCAGCAGTAATCGTGTTAGGAGTAGCTCCATGGCTATTGTTTGATATGAACAATGTAGCTTTGCAGGCTGCCCTGCCCTGTTCAGCTCCAACGAGGATCGCTCCATCCAAAACACACACCCCCAGAGGAGGAAATACAGTCATTATTTTATATATTATAACAGTATCATGTATTCTACAAATAAATACTACTTTACGTTTTAACGCCCGCAACAATTAAACGTCGTCATGTAGCATAATTATCGAGAACAACTCTGTGATTATCATACACAAAACGGGGCTGCATTTGCGGCGACACAGTTACGTTAGAAAACGTAAATAACGTCGTCTACTTTAACATACGTTCGTATTTAAATTGCATAGAAATGATAATCGAGGACAGACTATCCAAACACCTGCTGTAGCGAAAACCTACCTGAAAAATAAGGTAAAAAGTCGTCTGTCTTCTCCGCTTTAGCTGCCTGTTGCTCGTCTTTCTTTCACTGTTTGAATTTGGCGGTGGACCACAGACAGACCCGGACACGCATCCCCACGCCCTTACGCACGTTAATGACGTAACGCCGTTACGTTCTGGCGTAAAGATTTAAGCTGGAGAGATACTTTGATGATTAAAAACAGGCAGTTTGACGATAAAACATGTAAATACATTAAGAAGTGTTCCTAATATTTTTCTTACCGAATTTAAACGCATGAAGAAGATGAAAAATAGAAACAGATCTTACAATTTTCAGTTTCTGATGACAACTTCTCTGACATAGTGTTAATATTTTTTTAATGATATATTGTAGTACAGTCCTATCTATTTTTGTCACTATTGTTGGTCACACATGGGAAGGTTTGTCTTTTTTAACGCCAACATTTAATTCTTGGTATTTATTTAATAAACAAAAATGTAAATAAAGAGTTTAAGAAGAAAGTGGCCAGCAGAGGTCACTGAAGTCCAGCATGTAAAATGCATTCAGATCCTTGATGCGTCCCTCTGTGTTATTAAAACCGCATTAAAATATTTTTTTCAGGCTTATGAAAGAATTTGTGTGAAGTTTTCAAAAAAATAGCTGTTGGTTATACAAAGCATGCTGCCAGTGACAGCGTTATTTATTGAATAAATCATCATAAATCACTAAGGAAGACACACCGTCTACAGAAAAAGAGTAGACATTTCTATTTAATGTAACTACTGATTAAAGATTCCAAAGCTGCAGGCATAACAAAAGCCTCACCTTGGACAATGAGTTGTCTTGAACCTGATATCATGTCTGTGCAGACTTGTGATCCCTGTTCAGTATTGCACTATTTTATGTGAACCTGTTAAGTGTTTCTTTATTGGCATGGACACGAAGATCTAGACCTTGACCCTGACATCCTCATAACCCTGTCCTTTTGTCTCATTAAGAGTAAATGTATAACACAAATTTAACAAGCATGAATTGTTATGTTGAGTCAGGAGTTAAAGTTCAGACCTTTGATTGACCTTCGTTAGGCACATTTAGATGTCTAGCATGCAAACGTTTGTGCCATTGTGCCATTCTTTGGAATGATGATCTTCAAGAACCATAATGATTCACTTAAACTTAGTTTATTTTAAACCTATTAAGAAGAAAACAGAAAACATTTTGCATTTTCAGAGTCAAGATACATGACACAACTAAAAACAAACAAACTCAATATCATAAGAAAGGAAATTGTAGCATAATTAATGGACAAATAAATAGGCAACACATCGTGGACACCATAGATAACAGGTTACATCCTGCTCATTATGTTAATCAGGTTATATTTAGCACCCAATTGGTTGAAATGTGGCCACCCCTGTAAGTAAAACGTGGCTACTGTCAGAGATCAACTTCACGCACAACACAATAAGTACACAGTGTTCACAATGTGCTACAGGAGAGTATCTAAAGTAACACTTAAATGGGGGCCTGGAATTGTCCAAAGGTAACAAATTAACCTGCCAGCACACTTACTTGCTGAATCAGTTACAAAAAAAGCCACATTGTGGTTTTCTGAGGGTGATCAGATCAGTTTAATAGAAATATGGGAACTGTTAAATGCAATTTCAAACATATCAAAACATTTATTCAAACAAAAGTCAAATGTGAGATAACATTAGAAAACTAAACTCATGTAGACAAAGAGAGCAGTGGTGTCTTCGTGGCTTGTCTCATTTGGTGAAGCACTGTTAAAAGAGAATAAAAGCATCAGAAGACCATTGTAGTGAGTCAGTCTTTGTCTGTGTTTTGTGTGTTACCTTTGTGATTTTGTCCCATCGAGAAAAGATGGCAAGAAGTGCAGTGAGGCACACCACCACCACCCCTGCAATCATGGGCAGCAGAGGGAACTTCACAATTTTATCTGCAGAAAAGGAAGAAAAAGGTTAACTCTGGTAGCTGACTGGTTGATGGTGAGATGTGGATTCATTTACACTGCACACTGCTGATCCCGTCAACTGACCTGTCACAGTGACACGGAAAAGTTTACTGCGTTCTCCATAGATGGGAGAAGTTGCTTTGCACTCGTATGTGCCTTCATGCGAGCTTCTCTCCATGCGGCTAGCTTTTAGCTGGCTTGTAAAGCCGTCACTGTACACAGTGAAGCCACCTGCTAACAGGTCCACTTTGCTGCCATTGAGTGTCCATGACACAGATGTGACTGGTGGATTGGCCCAGATGTCACACTGCAGGAAAAGCTTTGCCTCCTCTTCTACTGTGACCTCCTCGGACCCAGACAGCTGTGGGGGATCTGAAGATGGCATGAGAGGTAAATTAGTTTTGATTTACACAGATATTTTCAAGTTTAAACTGTAGTCACACTGATTCTAATGAAAATATTTCAACAGCTCTTTAACTAAGTTGGGTTACATCCCTGCATTCACCTATATATGAACTTTGGGTATGACTGAAAAAAACAAGGTCTCAGTGCTGGTATTAAATCTCCAAGCTGCCTGGGATGGAAGCTTCCAGTCTGTGTTGTGAGGAAGTCATCACAAACTGGAAAATCTGTGAGACTCTACAGACTGTCACACAGCATTAATAATAAATATATAGTATAAATTATTTCAGCATTTTTTAAAGGGACTCACATATGACATCCAGGGTGACGGAGGCTCTAACGGTGTCGTTTCTGCCTGGGTAACAAGTGAACGTGGCGCCGTTGTCTTCATAGATGACAGGTGTAACGCACACACTGCTGCGGCCCTTCCTGTTTTCGTCCATCAGATTGACAACAGCTCCATTCCGGAGCCACACCAGCTCCTCATCAGAGCCATCCAGCCTACAGACCAGAGACACACTCTTCTCCAGCTCCACCTGTATGACACCCTCACTGTTCACTGCAGGCACAGACTGGATGGAGATTCCTGTAAGGAAAAATAAAAGGAGAAGGAAGCTGAGATCTAAAAGAATGGCTAAGTAGTAAAATGTTATTGTAATTTACTGAGGAAGGTCAATTCACTGTTTAAATGCCATCCATGCTTACCTGATGTCTGGGTTGCATAGCACAGGAGTAAATGGAAAATAGGTGCTCTGAATATGAAGTTCATTTTGTTCTTCTTTGGATGGATCTACAAGTAATGGAAGGGTCAGGAATGACACACATGTTTTTACCCTCAGTTAGATTTTTTAAAAACTATAAACATTGAACAATCTTGTTACACAGTAACCTAAGTAGTGCTGGACTTGAGATGGCAAAATATCTCTGCTAACGACTTACCGACAATCTGTGTGATGTGAAGTTATGAATGTCTGTTTGAATATTCTGCAGCTCTTATATCTTCCTCAGGGCTCTTTTATAGCGTCTTTCCCTTTGTTGTAGTTGTATTTACCTGTTCCTGTCAACACCCTTTAATTTCATTCCTCCCAGCCTCCTCCTCCTTTTTGTTGCTCACACTTATAATGTGCAAACACAAGAAAACTTTTTATTGGCTTGTCATTACATTGCCACTAAAACCTCCTGGGAGTGGATGTTCTTTGATAAAATGAATGTTCAACAATTTAATCTGTACTTGTAGAAAATGTTGTTTTAATATATGCTCATACAATTTGTTATATTTTTATGCTATTATGCTTTACATAGTTCATAATAGTTTTCCTTAAAAAATGGTCAATAAAGTTTGGAGAATGATTTCCTGGAAGCTTCCTTGTTTTGCTGTTAATGTCAGACCATTGACAGTAAGCAGAGAGCAGTGTAATGTATGTATTTTTAAAGCTAAGACAAAATAAAAACAGCTTTATTACAAGCTGAAAAATGTATGTATTGTTAAAGTTAAAGAATAAAAGCTGACAATTAAGCTTAAATTATATCTATATCATGTTATTAAAATACAAATGATTTCATGGGTTACAAGAATGGTGTTGCTTGTTATTGGAGGTGCCTTGTTGCAATGAAGTAGTGATGATGACCCACAAAACAATCTACAGTAATTATATGGCCATAATCTCAGACAATATCCATGTTTTTCCCTCTTTTCTTCTTTTTTTTCAAAGAACTTCTTTAGCTTGCTCTTATTGATTAAAATTGTTCCAGGCACCGGCTCTAAATGAAAACAAAACATGTACTCTATAATAATGTAATAATTTATAATGTATCAAAGCAGTTTATGCATAAGAACTAATAATGTTGATAAAATGGTCTGACATTTTGTTTTTTTATTTAAGTTTATTTATCAGTAAACAACCCCTTTAACCTTAATAAATCATATCATCAGTCAGCGGGATAAACAGGGCAGCTCAGGGTTCTGCAGATGCACTATAACACACAGACATCGCTGCTATATCACCGTGTTTCAAACAGCTGTCCCTTTCTCACCCACTAGAGAGAAGCATTGACCAACTGTGTCCACAGTCTTCAGCTACATTAAGTTAATGAGGCCTGAACATCATGATATTCTAATGCATGTCAGTCTACTTCATTTTAAGCACATTACTTAGATGAGTAATTTGTTATCTGTGTTGTTCTATATTAGTGAAGACTGGCATGCAGTCTCCATGCTGTTATATTGGAGTATGATTCCCCTCTGTCCTTAGATTTAAAGCTAAACTGAAGGCCTGTGTCTGCTAACCCTGTTTTTAGTCTTTGACAGGTTCTTAAATACCTTATGGGATTTGACCGCCTACAGTGCTAGTTCTATTCGTCATGGCTTGATCTTCTTTGCGTGTGTACTTTGTTTTAAGCATTACAAGCACAGGATTCTTTTTAATAATCAGTGCATATAATATATGACAGCTTGGTACACTCACTGAGTGAGTGAATGGGTTCCTGAAAGATCAAAGGTTAGCGACATGTAGTCATAGAAGAATTGCTCTTATCTTGTACGATTGATTGGCTAGTAACCTATATTACACACACACACAAACTTTGTTATTACCACACATAGATACAGACACACACACGAGTGGTCATCAGCTAATGTGTAAGCTGATTGCAGTGCTTGTGACCTGTTAGTGTCAAAACTGACGCTCTGTCACACGGCAGATTATATACATTTACATGTAATTTAAAGAGAATTACTTTGGATTACACACAACCTCATCCTAAATTAATATTGCATGCAATTAGTGTGCCATTCACATAGTAGTTGTGCTTGTCTCAGTGTTTGTTTACACGCCTTCTACACGAGGATGGCGACCCCTGGGATAAAATCTGTGGGCAAAGTACACACAGAGGTAGATAAAATCAGTGGGCAATACATGTGTGCGCGCACACACAAAAACAAACATCATGGCTGCCTCATAAGCAATTAATGAAAGCCTGTAGAGTTTATGCCATCAGAGCTCCTTGTATGCTCTGTGCAAACAGGCATTCCTCATCAGATTATTACTGAGCCCTGCTCACATTCACAGCCACACACCGAAATATGTCACATATAACGTTATCATCAAGCACTCACTGTATACAGCACAGTGTTATTCCTCCCACAATATCAAGTCACGTTTATCAGCCTCGCTAACCCTTACATCAAAAAGACTTTTGTTCAGTCCCACTGCCCCGGTCACTCTTTCTCTCTCTCTTTTTTATTCACTCTGTCACCCCTCCCACTCTTGTCTGAACCACATTATTTAATCAATAACTTTGAAGGAGTGCATGTGCTGTATTTCTAAAACCAGATAGGCTGACTGCTCCTTTTACCCTTGTACTCTTTCCCTCCTCCCTCCCTCCTCTTTCCCTCCCTTCAGTGTTTTGTAGCTTTTCTCCCTTCTCTCTCCCCTCTGTCTTCTCGTTCTGTGTGTGAATGGAGAAGCAGGGTTCCCCAGAACCTGCACTCCCCTCGCAGGGTGCAGGGCCTTTTTCTGGGGGTTCTGTTGCCAAGACAGCAGCAGTAGTGGGAGACGAGGCGGCGACAGTGGCCAGCTCCAAACTGTTTTGGTGTGCATGTGTAAGACGTTGGTTACCACTGGCCTACAGAGAAGAACTCTACCAAGTCTTACGACTCACAGGCCCACTGGTGAGTAGGGGAAAGTTGAAGTGTCGGTGGGGGAGAGGTGTGTTATTCATGAAGTGCTGTGACTGCAGAACATTCAGTCATTGTTGCAGGATTACTGTTAAATGTGCAGTATTACACGATACAATCTAATGCAGTCAGTGACCAGTTTTGAAATGCATAACATGCAATAAGAAAAGTAGAATGGTGTGAAACCTGCCCATTGTATGTCAGTGCAAACAGGCCGTGTGATTTCACAACTCGGCTTTCTGCTGAGTGCTGTTAAATTGTTACTGTTTAGTTTCACCTGATCAGTGATGCAGCTGTGTGCAAATCAATGAAATCTTTCTGTTTGTTTCTACAGCTGCTGTCTAGGATTCTCAACTTCCTCCTGCCGTTTGTTATCACTATATTCTGTGGTCACATTGGCAATGCAGCGCTGGCTGGATATGCACTGGCCTCAGCGGTATGATCTATATCTCCTCATTCTACTACAGCTTCTCCTACTGCTATTACTCAGAGTGGGTATCCATTAGAAGTAGTAGAAAATACACATTGCTGGTTTGTAATAGAGTTAAACACTACATCAAATGACATAGCATACAATGTCAAAAAACAAAAGACTGTTGTCTCTTTTTTCTGTGCTAAGCTACCTAACTGAAGCAAGTCCTTAAAAGTTGCACTGACCTCTGTCAAAGATGTGCCCAGCGTGCAGCACTGTGGTGCAGGTGATACATTCGAAGAGTTGACAAGTTGTCATGACTCCACTCAGAGTAGCATACTGATCTGTTTGCAGGGTAGTGAAGTGATATGATCAGACCAGGATGGTGAGGTTTTTGAGTGTTGGTGCTGGTTTCTTCTTTCTCTCTCTGTCAGTAGAAAAAGATACAGCATATTTCTTTGTCAGAATGATTTGCACAGACACTCCCCTTCCTGAGAGGTGATGAAGGGATGTTAAACATCCATCCATCCATCCACCTTCAACAGCTTATCTGGGGCTGGGTTGTGGGGGCAGCAGTCTAAGCAGAGATGCCCAGACTGTCCTCTCACTGGACACTTCTTCTAGCTCTTCTGGGGGAATCCTGAGGTGTTCCCAGGCCAGTATTCTGTCCTGGGTCTCCCCCGGGTTCTCCTCCCGTACATGCCCAGAACATTTCCCCAGGTAATGAAACAGTTTGTTAGAATTCTTATGACGTAAATGTAGTCATCTGAGGCAGTGGTAAAACTGTATGTGGATGTCCATGTACCAACTAACCTGTGGCCATCCACTAAGAGGGACTTTATCAGATCATAAATGTGACAAGATTCTATCCATTGCTCCTTTGTACCAATGAGGATCTAAGTGGCTTGATCCACTTCTAGAGGAACCAGTCTGACATGTTGGTTTAATCTTTCAGCCCTGGAGGTTGTTGCATTGGTTTCAACATAAATAGAACATTTTAAGTTCTTTTATTTTAATTTTCAGACTATTAATGTAACCACATCTGCCACTGGCTTTGGCCTTGCTTTGGCCTGTGACACACTCATTTCTCAGGTGAGCATCATCTTTGCAGTAATATCAGACAGAAAGGTTTTTGAACTTAATGTAATCAGATGTCATTCGTGTTCGTCTCGCTTGTGCTTTACAGACCTTCGGCAGTAAGAACATGAAACGTGTGGGAGTAATTCTACAAAGGAGTTCACTGATCCTGCTGCTGTTTTGTCTGCCCTGTTGGGGTCTTCTCCTCAACTCTGAAAATTTACTGCTCATCATGCACCAGGAGGCTGAGGTGGCGAGGTAAAGTCATGCTTTGTGAAACACACACAGTTTCTTTAAATTCTGATTATTGTCATCAGTTTATATGATCTATTTACATTTTATTTATTTAATCAGATGAACTAAAGCTAAAATCCTCATCAGATCTTATGAGACACATAATTTTGTTGCATTTTCTTTTCCCCCATCAGAATTGCCCAGATCTATATTATGGCATTTCTACCAGCTGTTCCTGTGAGTGCATTGAAAATATTTCATGAACATATAGTGTATTAGAATCAGTGTCAGTAATGCAACAACCACTACAAAAATGAATTCCTGTCCATCATCACCATTATTACTGGCATGCATGTCAACCCTGCATACAAACATTTGGAAAATGCATTAACAAGTTGTTTTATTCTATAGAAAAAAATCCTCTATGTCTCTTTCAGGCCATGTTCCTGCACCAGCTGCAGGTCTCCTACCTGCAAAACCAGGTACATTCATAACGGCACACAAATGTAGTTACCTTTTCTCAGGATGAATTAAAGAAACATGTGGCAGCCAACTGGTAACAAAAATGTAACAGAACATGTGTAATCTTAAAACACTTAAAACACACTTGTTAACGTTGTGCTATTTTTTTAATTTCCTGATTTTCTGTCTTACTCAGGGGATCATTCTGCCACAGATGTACACAGCAGCTGCAGCAAACATTATCAACTTGGGGTTCAACTACATCTTGATCTTCAGCCTCGACTTGGGTGTCATGTAAGTGGGTCATGCTGTTTCGCACCCTTTCATCCTATAATGGACTTTGTATTGCTTGATATGGTATCAAGTTCAAAGTGGTATGATAAAATAAAGCAGAGGAATCTTATTTTTATATGGACAGGAGGTCACTAAAGCTACCTGTTCATCCAGCTGAGAGGAATGATGTTTTCTGTTAAAGCTGAGTCAGCAGTGTCCAGTGTTTATTTTTCTTATTATAACTATTTAAAAAAAACGTCATTAAGGAGAGAAATGTAGCACAGGGCAGGAAAAAAAGAGAGAACTGTGACAGGAGTTGATCTTGTTCCAGCTGGACAAACATCTGATTCAACAGGCATGCGACCCAACCAATCAGTCCTCTCTGGTTGGGTCCTGTTTATTCTTCTTCTAACTGTCAAGAATCATTCTCAGAACAATTATTAACTGGTCACTCTTTAACTGTTTGGATCCAAGACTCTGCAAAGATGCAGTTGTACAAATTGATTTCACTTCAGTAAATATGTTGTTATTATGTATTTCTGCAGTGGATCAGCGATCGCCAACAGCCTGTCTTGGATCACCATCTGCCTGCTGTTGTTTGGCTACATCAGATGGAAAAACCTCCATCAGCAGACATGGGGTGGTGAGTTCTACACACACAGGTCAATTTTAGCTGTATGAATCAGCTCATGCTGAGCACCGTTCTGACTTTCTGCAGGCTGGTCCACTGAATGTCTGCAGGAATGGGACTCCTACATGAAGCTGGCTGTTCCCAGTACATTCATGGTCTGCTTTGAATGGTGGATATGGGACGTGGGAGGTTTTCTTGCTGGTTAGTGTAACACACACACACACACACACATGGACAAAAGTCATTTGTAGCAGGATTTGATCTCTCGATCTGTGTCTGACTCATGTTTGTATCAGGTTTACTTGGTGAGGTGGATCTTGCTGCCCAGCATGTGATGCTGGAAACAGGAGCCATAACGTATATGGTATAGATTATTGCAATCATTCAGAATTTTTAGATTTTTTTTATGTAGTAAGTAATAAATGGCGCTTGCAGTTCCCTTTAGGTATCCATGCAGCAGTCTGTGTACGTGTTGGAAATGCTCTGGGGGCCGGGAACACCACCAGAGCCATAGTGACCTGCAAAGTGGCCTTAATTCTGACAGGTATGAAATCTTGCATCACAACCGTGGACCATACAGTGTGTCAGGTATTATACCTTACGTAATGTCCTCGCTATAGGAGTGCTTGCTGTGTTCCAGGGTATTATCATCGCTGGCAGTAAGTCCGTGGTTGGCTACATATTTACCTCTGATGTGTGAGTTTCAGACCGACACAAAGTCATTGCTGTATTATAACAGCAGCTCTTTTTGATGATCTTATTCTCCTGCTTGCAGTAACATTGTGGAGATGGTGTCAGACAGCCTCACAGTCTACACGTTTGTGCAGTTCTTTGATGCTATTTTGGTATGTTATCACAGTCTTGTTTCACACTGAGGATTTGTTTGGAATAGTACATTGAGCTGTTTGCTTATTTTGACTGTGTGCCCTTTCAGTGTGTCTGCACAGGGATTCTCATAGGTTCAGGGCTGCAGAAAATTGCAGCCTTGTCAAACCTGGTGTCATACTACTGCGTCGGCCTGCCAGTGGGAATAGCTCTGATGTTTGCTGCCAAGATGAGGATATTAGGTAATTCTTCCATCCCATTCTACTGTACATATGTTTCTGCAAACAAGCTATCAATTAAATCAGACGAGACTGTTCATGGGACGTTTTCAGCCTTAGGACTGGCTCTAATATTTCAACTATAGCAAACCTCGTGCTTTTTTACACAAACCACTGACAAGGATGGCAAAGTAATCATTACTATGATGCTTCAATCATTATCATTATATCAAATTGATAACTTGTATAAATATAAACTTGAATCCAAAGCTATACACTGTATATTATGTTTATTGTGTGTCCCTTGTGTAGGTTTGTGGGTGGGCCTCCTTATTTGTGTTTTCCTTCAGACGGGTTTCTTCCTCTTTCTGATCTATAAACTCAACTGGAAAAAAGTCACACACAAGGTGGGATTCACTTATCTTTCTCTGAAACCATACATTTAATCCTTACCAAAAAAATGAGGGACAGGAATGTGATCCACATGAAACTTGAATATTCTTGTAATGGAGCTGCATCAGAGAATCATTTGCAGGGTGGCAGGGTTGATCATTAGTATTCACAACATTTCTAGTTGACTTTCAGCATTTTCATCTGTATTATCTTTCTTTTATGCATACTCATAATAATCACATTTACAGCAGTGTATACTCATGTCCATTATGTTGTGGATCTTATCTGGACAGTAAAACATTTACTTTTTATTATGTAGGCTCAACGGCGCGCTGGGAGGAAAGTGCTGGTGACACCAGCACGTCCTGCTAGTACCGTGCTGACTGAGGCAATGCTGCCAGACCTCCCTGACTGCTCAGTCACAGTAAGTGGATATACACAGGATATGTGTATAGGTGTTTTTTTATTATTGTCATGTATATATATTGACATCTGCATCTTTGCACCCAGAAGGCCCAACTGGATGGTGAAGTACCTCCTAAAACAGATGGATACAGTCCTGTTGACATCCAGGATCAGGAACTGAAATCTGCTCACGAGGCTAAGACCAACAATACCCACATAGGAGGGACTGAGAGGGATGCTGAGCAGAACATGAACACTGCAACGACCCAACCTCAAGCACTGCTTTCCATCACTCAGCTGATCTTGCGCCGAGGGCTCGTCCTCTTAATTTCGTTTCTTATTTTGGCCGTAGGTGTTGCTTTGCACTTTGCTTTCCCGCCACCAGATCCCAGTGTCCACAGCAGGGCCAACTATACTCTGAACTGGGCCAACGTCTCCACTCCTTCACCGCTGGCTTCTTTAAATGTGACCTCAAACATCTGAGTTGATCTCTGATGTCTGAACATCTTGTGGCTCCACACAGTTCTAACACTTTATTCCAGGAGAGAGAGAGAGAGTGAGAGAATTCCTTCAGATTTGCACATCTTCTAATAAACCTGTGCTGCTATTTTGTAAAACCAGCCTGACATGGACCACTGGCTTTACCTAACGTCTCAGCCCTGCACTGCTGAGAAAATCCATAGAAAGCTGGAGGCAATATCAAATGATACAAACACTGGCAGGATGAACAAAGGTCTTGTCTTCTCATTTTAACCTGCTCAGCCTGAGATGCTTAACTGGGAAAAGAAGGCACGTTACAAATCCCTCACCAAGAAACTACGTGGGCATCAAGGAACAGTTTTATACAGATAGCTTTTAATTGTTGAACCTTTCCTTTACTTGATTTATACATTGCGCTGTGAAATGTGTCTTCTTTCTTACTGACTTTAAATCATTGTCTTTTTTTAAACTTTAATATTGATGACTGTACATATCTAATGTATAATTCATATGTGTAAATATGTAACACAGTGTAACTGTATGAGCGGGTGGTCATACATCATCGTTGCATTGTCGTCTTGTGTCAGAGGTGATTAATAAGTAAATAAAAAGTTAGTTATTTTATACGTACAAACTGTACTGTGCCAGCACAATAATCAATAAAAATACATTTAATGTGTCCAACAATGAAATTAAAACTCTGTAAAAGATCATTTTTAAGCTAAATAAATGTATTTATTTCATGAAAATATGCACCTTGCTAGCTGGTAAGTAATTATTGAAACACAACTTCACTCATAAACATAATTCTCTTTGCTGCCATGGTGACAAATACTGACCTGACTGGCAGATTTTAAACATGACCACAGGAGGGCGCAGTGCTACAAAAAAAAAGCACTATGTAGCAATATTCACAAGTCCATCCAGTAAACATGTATATCATTTAACAGTGTTTCAGCTGTGTGTGTATTATACAGCATGGTAGCATAATCATGACAGCCCTTTTGCTACTATGTCGTAAGTTCTTGTCTAAAAATATTGTCAGTGAATCTCTTCACAGTGACTTGTTAATGAAGCCGCAGCATGCCACTGATTGCAGTCTCTGGAGGTGAGCGGGCTGAGATTGCAGTCTCTGTGAGGAGCCTGTGGCAGTGTCTCTGCTGATGAGCAAGACTGAGGCTCAAACGTTGATGTAACCATGTATGAATCAAGCCTGATTTACATGTTAAATAATGATAAATTAATATGCAGTTTGTTTTGTGTGCGATTGTTACAAACATCAGTTTGCTGCAGTGGCCTGTGTGGACTGTACACAAGGTGATGGGATGGTAGATACCTCTGTAACCCTCTCCTTTATGTCACACAATATGGCCTATACATCAACAATATGGGAGTCACCCTGACACACACTTCACCTGTGAAGTCACTGGGACAATCAAAGGGAGAGGACTTTGCCTCTTTATTAGGAAACAAGTTGTGATGTAATGAGACATATACTGCAATTAGACACAAATCAGATAAAAAAATGATGTTTATTGTTATATTTTGGATGTACAGGTACATTCCAGTAGCAATATCCTACTGCCAACTCATATATTGTCTTGAAATGGATTTGACTTTGAAACTGGAAAAATGAGGCTATTAGTACCTTTGGACAGACACGTGTTCCAAGTCAGGCTAACCAGCTGTGACATTCTTGGTATTGTTATTCACCAAAACGTGGAGCCACTACAGAAACACTTCTCATAAATGCCTACTTAACAAAAACATGCATGGTTACATTTTCTCTGTTAACCAGGGGCGAATTCTATATTTATGAGCGAGGCTATAATGGCGAGGCCTTAGCTAGCTAGTTATCTGCTCCAGCAGGGAGAACAGGTGCTTGATTTGCTCAGTTTGACTTGTCTCCATCCAGCCAGCATGCTGCAGTGTGAGTGTACAGACCTTTCATTATCATCAAATTTGGCAGTGCAGATCAAAGGGAAAAAAAATAAACCAAAGAAAAAGAGCAGCCTTTCTGTCTTTTGATGATGAAAGCGTACATCCACAGATGCGCTGTAGCCTAAATATAACGTTTAATCATGCGATTTCTAATTGTGGCATCCATTTAGAGTATTGTAGGATGAGAAAGTATATTTTGTCACCAGGTTTCTATATAAAGGCTGTCATGCCTATACAGTATTTTCACAGTCAGAAAAGATTGCACCAAAAAGAGCTATAAAATACACATTATAATAACTTATATAAAGAAAACTATATCCAGAGATAGTCATACATAATCACCTCCATGTTTGACTTTATAATTCTTGATTCTTTTTTTGTACCACACAAAATGCACCTGCCCCCTCAGACTCACAGAGCTTTGTGCTTTGTTGCCTGCGCATGTCACCTAATTATGGTCACTCATCTAATTCGAGCAGTCTGACGAGCAGCTCGCTGATGAGGACTCCTGTCGCAAGGATGACGAATATGAGGATCACAGCGAGTCTACGTCGCACAAACAGCTGCCTGACAGACAAAGAAGCATCATCTGATGCCTGCTGACCCGATCCTAGTGCTTTCACCTTCTCCTCTACTGGACTCTGAGAACTGGATTGACTTGTCTTTAGGTGGGCCTGTTTCTCACAGCTGTGGGGAAGTGTTTTAAAACATGATGAAAATCACAATCCAAAAATATGACAAGATATAGCTGAGGGCAATGTTTACCTTCATTTTTTCTCTCTGTAGTGTGCCTGTTCAAAGACATTTAAAGCCACAATTACCTACAATGCCCATTTTGACAGGAAACATTAAAGATACTCCAACTGGGAACCCAACAAAGTTACATATAGCACTAATCTTGTGCTTGCCTGCTCCCCAGACAATACCACCTGTCACACCCTGTGGAGGTAAAACAACAGTACAACAACAGTAAATCGGATTTATTTCATCGAGCAGAGGCATATGCAGTGTTACACATTCTCACAGCAAAGGCTTCGGCAACATGGATAAAACCATCTTCATAACGTCAGCCACCCTCTCCATAATGTCCCTAGAAGTATCCACAGAGAGCTGCTGATAGAGCTTATAGTGGACAATAAAAAAAGAAAATACCAATTCAGTGTTCTCTGGAGTTAATACATAATGATTACCACACTGACTTTAAATGATCCACACTGGCTTCAGTCTGTACTTACCTCTCTGTGGTGAAAATGTAACCAATCACATCATTGGCCACTCCAAGACAGGCACCAATGAAACAGCTGCATCAAGCATAAAAACACTCTCCTGAGACAAAAGAAGTTCATCTGAAAACATCAGTAATAGTAAAGTTTCAAATTCAGGAAAAAAGGAAAACAACGGGACATACACTATTTGACCAAAAGTAAATGGAAGCCACACACAACTTTAGCACACTAATGGTCTGTTTTAAGCTCTATTAGTCGGAAATCTTAATGCTGCAGTCTTTAAGCAGGATTTACTGGCATTGTTGATTGACTGTCTCTGCTATCCAATAAGTGAACAGACATTTTATGGACACATCACTGGAACATGTACTGCAAATCCTCTGCCAGCTCATAGACTATAGACTGAGCCCCCAGCTCGGTCTCGCTGATGACACCTGCCAGGAATCCTACCATCTCATACAGCCACCACTCCAGACAATGCATCAGCAGGATTGGGATGGCTAGTTGTAGGAAGGGACCCAATTACTGCAGGCAGTCTCTTGACCGTCCTGACAGATGTGTGATGGATTAAGTAGCGTTTATGACGACAGCATGTTTCCATGTTACTGTACAGGTTTGTACAGTGTGAGGCAGTCTTAAATGCAGAGTGCTGTTAAAACCTTTAACCTGTAGACAAACAAGAACACAGCCAAGGAATAGAGGCAGCTGTAGATCTACCTTGTAAAGGAATAAATAACAAAAAATGTATAAAAGCAAAAGAAAAAAGTACAGCTGTTGTCAAGAAGACAATTTAGACTTTTAGTATTAGGTGTGATGAGTGTACTCCAGACATGAAGATCTTCGCATACAGCTGGGAAAGTCTTTACATCAGACAGAAAGGGGAAAAAGTAGCATTGTTGTCATTGTTGTCTGATTGTACAGCATGATGCTGGGTGTAAAACGCTCACCTGGCGACCTCAGCACTTTGTCTGACAGCGAGTGTTAAGCAGAGGTCAGCAGGGGAAACAAGCCAGGAGCAGAATCAAAACTCCCCTTTGAAGAATCACTCCTACACGCTTTAGGTTACCGCTGCCATAAGTCTGCAAGAAGGTGGCGAGAAAAACAAGAAAATAAAATGATACTTGCTCATGTGCAACAAAAAGGTCAAAGGAAGACAATCTGAAAGAGCATGCTGTGAACACAGCAGTAACCAGGCCTGGTTATATCAACAGGATGAATACCTGGGATATGAGAGTCATCATGCCAAACCATAGCCAATGGAAATACCTGTATTGAAATTAAAGATGAGTAAAGGGAAATGAGTAGATAAGTAAAATAAATATAGAAATGCAATATCAAGGCTCTTTTGATATTTTGAAAGCAGAAACAATAACAAGATGTTTTCCCCAGGTGACCGCAGAACACCACGCTGACGAAGCCGATCAGGAAGCTCATCAACTGTGAAATGAAGTGGAAAACAAAATCAAGCTCTCTCATCTTCATAACTATTAAAACAAGGATAAAACATTAAGCTCCGAATGCTACATGTGAAGCAGCTGATTGAGTTATTATTCATTAAAGAAAGAGGCCTGGAGGTAAGAAAGTTCTTGTCTCCAGGCTTCAGCTGACATGTGTCATGCTTTGGTTTTTCTTTCCAACAGTCTTTTTTTTTTTTTTTTACAACTTTTCTTTTCTTCTTTAGAAAATAGTTCTTGTGATTACTGGTGTAGGTTTTTGACAGGTTTTTTGGCATCAAAAGGTTCACACAAAGGAAACTAAATGCCATCATCTATTAGGTTCTGGGATTTGTGCAATGAATAAGCTGATACAAGTTGAGTTGGACAATTTTTTCCTCCTCACAAAGTTATAATTTTCTATTGAGGAGACACTTGCATATCTGTCATGAAAATATTTGAAAAATATCCAACATTCACTATAATGCAACACAAGTCTATTAATTATGAAAAAGGAATTTTTAAAAAATGGAGAATTAGGACTTTAAACTCCAAACTGTAACTTTTAATTTCCAGAGTTCAGAGGGAAAAAAAGCCTGAACTCTTACATATTTATTTACATAATTGCAACACTTTTATCAAGCAATTCTTTTTCTAATATGTCCCAAAAATAATTCATTAACATGTTAATTACTGTTCTAACAAAACAGCAGCAAATTAAAAATAATCATCACAAGCCACATGTCAAAGTGGCATAATAATAATAATAAAGCAACCCCCCAAAAACCCCACTTTTCTTTATAATAATTGAAGCAAACTGTTAAATATACAATAATAAAAAAGAAAAAAAATGTTTCTTCCCATCTCATTATATTCATTATGATTAGTTGCTGATTGATTTAAGACAGTCTTACCACTGGTCTGGCCTGTTTTTAAACCTGAACTGTTTCATTCTTGTATCCTCCAGGTACCCACAGCTTGATGTTTTCCATGCAGGAGCCGCAGCATGAGTCAACACTGCGAGCAGCGGGAGAAGATGATTCGTGTGTTTTGGACTGTCCATTCACTCCTGTGTGTGTGTGTTTGTTTCCAGATAAATCTTCCATACTGAAATGAGTCTTGGCAGAAAACAGAATTCAAACTAAATGATGTTGGTAAAGTACAGTACAATCCCTCTGCAACATAGAGAAGAAGGCTGGGAGTAATCAATAACCAATTACCAGGGTAATAATCAATAACCCTGGGCAACGTCTGCCCACCTTGCTGCCTGTCTGTGAGAGTGGACATGTACACTGTGCTGGGGCATTGATACAAGTCTGCACCCACGACCCACCAACAAGCTGTACACACACCTCCAGCAAAGTGAAATAAAGTGAGGCAGATACTCTGTGTCAGTATAAATGAACTGGCTGCACAAGGAGCAGAGTGTCCACCCTGTTTCACAAGTTAAAAATGATAGAAAAACATTTTTTATGATACACAGGAAAATAATCTGCATATCCCACAGCTTGCAGGGAACATTTTCACAACCATAAAAGATAGCTTCGGAGGTAAATGACAGAATATATTTGCTACTGTCAACAGTCATAAAGGCTTATAGCCTGCTCTGGTGTCTGTGTGACATTTTATGCAGCCATTTTGAATTAGTCATTCCCACAAGCCTCTGTTTTGGCTGACTTGGGTTCAAGGTACATCGATAAACTGCTGTTTGTACTTATGAATGACCGCATTTACATTACATGCAATCCTTTGACACACTGCTAATGCAAAGATACTGAAAAAGTAGCAGGTATTAACTCCTGTTTATCTTAGGTTTGCTGTATGTTACATGTGTGGAGATAGTAAAGCTTGTGTCCGCCTGTACAGTGAGTAATTGTTAGAAAAAAGGACCAAAGGACCCAAGTGAACTGCTGACTGTTTGCTAACACATTTGAAGTGAGGCTGTTTTTCTTGGTCAGAGGCAGCATTGTTTATTTTCTCCTCACTGGGGTGAAATCCCTGTGAAGCAACACACGCTTCAGTCCTGCCATCTCGTCGTGTGTTGTGTTCTTCCTGCCATTGTAATAGCTCTCAGCAAGGCGCTCTGCTCTCTGAGAACCTCCCATTGGGTGGTGCTGTTTTGCTCTTGTAGAGTTTCAAACATTCCAAATTTCCAGGCACACCAGCCTGCTTCACTGAATATTGAAAGGAATTCTGATCATTTGATCAAATGTTATAAACACCTTTCTTCTGATTTAACCGATAAAGAAACATTGCAACACCACCAGCTTTTTGTTGTTTCAACTATTCCTGTGGGGACCAAAAGGAAAAAAGATGAGAAAAAAAGAGAAATTAGTGGAGGCCAACAGGATTGGAATGGTTGGGGGATGGGGTGTGTGACACCTAATGAAGGGCTCTCATTCATTTCCCTGGTTCAGTGATGCAGCAAGGCCCACCGGGTCCACCCACCCACCAAATTGTATCCTCCGTCTTCCCCATCCCAACCACACACTCAGAATCACATACACGTAAATATGTTCCACCAACCAGCGGCGCCGGCGTCCGCCATGACGTCACACTGCAGTTCTTCTCTGGCTCCACTGGATGACAGTGGCAAGTCACGCTTACACATGACGAGCCGTCATTCTTAATGGCGACTGCTAAGAGTGTGTGTACGTGAGTGCATTTGTATATGTGCTTGTGCTTGTGTGCATGATGTGCGCTTTGGGTGGGGTTTGCTCTGGATGGGTAGTGATGGGGTATTGAGGAGGTGGATAGGGTTTTTTTTTTCTTGGAGGGGGTAGGTGGGTTGATGGAGGTGTAGGAGGCGGGGGCGGGCAGTAAAATCGCAAATGAGAGGAAATTGTTTTGAGTCACAGCAGATTTGGTGGAGAGAGATAAGGGCTGATGACGGTGGTGGTGGTGTGATTAGGATTAGGGTGGGGGGTAGAGGTTTGGAGGGTGTAGAAGGTGGTGGTGGTGATGGGTGAGGGGGGTGAATGTGTGTGTACGGTGGAAGATTTTTGGGAGGGGTGGAAGTATTTGTATGTGTGTGTGTGTGTAGGTTGTAATTTTTTTCCCTGAGTATTGAGACGGGGGGGAGCTGAGGGAAAGATGAGGAGATAGGTGGTTCAGATAATGGCGGCCACAGAGAACGGACCAGGGCAGAAGGTGTCACGCAGAAAGATAGAGTGCGATAGAAAAAGAGAGAGTCGAAGAGACAAAAGAGGTGAACATTTGATAGAGAGGCATAAAAAAAAGGGACACAGAGTGCAGAGGGTCCACACGGGGAGAGGGGGGAGTGCAGGCCGTGGATGAGAGGAGAGACATTGAGAGAGTGCCAGAGTAATTTTTTGACGTTCCTCCTCCTCCTCCTCCTCTTCCCCTGTTGGGGATGTTTTGGGTAGCTTTGGCAGCAAGAGCTTTAGGGGTTTTGCAGTGAACAATGACGCAGAGGGACCCGCCACGTCTGCTCCAGCTGATAATGATGATGCCTAAAAACGATAACAATAATAAGTAGCTTCTCGTGGAACCCTAAAACCGCTGGCACGTGACACACACGTCACAGACCATCACACACACACACGACACGTCGGACACACGGGCAATGGCTACCTCACGTTGGCAGTGTGTGTGAGGGTGGTCAGAGCGAGACACAAAGAGAGACAGAGAGGGGGAAACAGGGGAGGAAAAAGAGAAGCAGGGGAGGAAAAAGGATCATGCTCGCAGCCCCATCACCTGCACATACTTGACATTTGCATAAGGGAAGAAAATATATGAGGTGAAAGTGAAAAACAAAATGAGTGCATTTATAGCTGCCCCTATTGTATGTGGGCAATCTTGTGTAATTTTGCTTTTATCAGTGCAGACTAGGAAAAAAAAATCAAAGGCAGCCACTCAGAGAAAGCTGAACCCTACTGAGAAGCATTATTTGAAATGTGGTAAAACCTGAATGAGATGGTGGGAGGAGGTGTGCGGCTGTCCGTGTTTGTGTTTGTGTGTTGGGCGGTTTGTCTAACATATTTCTGACTGCATTTTCGGTTTAAATCTACACTGTGTCAAGCACTTCATTTGAATTTTACTCAAAAGAACCAATAATTGGAAGCCTAGACTCATCTCACCCAAAAAATGACGATACAGATGAAGAGTAATTCAGCCATGACTAAAGCAGAAGAAATATTGCTGTCTGCTCTTTTGATGATGTATGAGCCATTGATTTTCTTTGGTGAGTCATATAGAAATGACTTGAAACAGTCATTGCGATGCTGCACTCACATTAGTAGCTATAAATATGATTTGATGTTTAGAGAATTTTAATTTTAAGCTCGACAGAGGCAGCAGAGGAATGGTATTCTTCTTCTTCAAAAGAGAATTACAGTCACAACATGCAACTGTGGAGCTTCTCAGGTAATCAGGTTAGACTATGCCTTAATCAATTCCTGCTCTGACCTGCTCGTGTTGTAATTCCACTGTTGATTTAACAGTGCCGTCCTAATGCAATGGAAGAGCCTCCTCACAATGCCACCAACCTCGATTTGTCTTCCATGACTCATCCAGCCTCTAAAACAATGCGACACAGTGAGCGCACACTCCCTCGTGACACACTGTCCTTTCCATAGCACCCTTGATGAAGCTACGGGTTTGTCTGCAGGGGTAAATGCAAACAGACAGCACCAAAAGGGTGCCTCAGAGGCCGGTCACATGGGCAGAGGGACCAGACTAGGAAAAAACAAAACAAAAAAACAAAAGAAGTCAGCCGTAAACAGGCTTTTGATAATAGCTTGAGTGAGTCAACCTACCATTAAGCTCACATATGACTGTGTGTTTTTGTTGGATGCCTGATGGGGCCGGATAGGTGCGATGTTGATGACAAATTCCTGGTTGGAAGTGATTCTGGGCTTTGTTGACTCATAGACAGAAGAGGCTCATTGATTGTGGCAGCTGGTTGACCTTGTAGAGACGACAACCTGTTTTTCTCACTTTCAGTTTTGCCCTCCGGAGGTTTTTTTTGTCTTGTCCTGTCTTGTCTAAGGAGGTGAAACAGGAGATGTATGAGAGTCACAGGAAGAGGAAGGAGGTGGACTGCCTCACCTGCCAAGCATCATGCCTCACACACAACAGTGGCTCTTGACAACTAGAAAGTGTCTCAGGTCTTTGTATATCAATATTAACATGCCGTGACAAGTGAATGAAATACCAGCATGTGTTTGCTCTGTACATACAGCACACATGATTTATGACATTTTTAAATCTGGAGTTGCACTTACTTACGCATACTTTATATATTATATAAACAGACAAATGTAGGGACAGTATATCCGTTACTAATTATAATATAAGGAATAAAAACCTGTTGGAGGGTATGCAGACTTTGGGTTAAATTTGTTTCACATTTCTGTTACTCTAGTAGTACTGTAAAAGCCCAGAAGTGCTTCATTATTCCTAATAAGGAGAGAGTAAGAAATACACAGATTAATCACTGGTTCTTAAAAACACAGATTACCAGCCTGTCATCACCAGGTCAATATTTCCAGTCCTTGGAAACATCCACTGTGTATGAATGGGGCTTGAACTGGTCACAGTTGACATCGGTGGTGGCGGACAAGAAATATTTGTCCTTGTAAAATGTATTGAATGTTACGAATGGGTTTGTTTTAACCCAAATCAGGATCTTCTCTGGGGTTTTTGATGCATTACGCCAACCGTGAGTGAAAAGTGATGCTCATGAACTTTGGACTCCTGCTACCTTTCCAGCCTCCTTAATGTAGATTTTTACTCAGATGGCAGTAGGCCATATGTGCATATGTTCTTTCTGGCCATTCAGGGGGAGTGTGTGACTTTATTTAGCACTAAGACACATACATGCACAGTATAAGGTGTAGTAAAATGGTTTTACACGTCCAAGTGTGACATACAGCTGTATTATTGATGTTATTTTCAATAATAATGAAAGGACCAAATGTGAGAGTATGGTGAATCGGTGCAGCTTTTTACTAAATCTGGCTTGGTCCACTGCAGGATTTGTTCCAATGTGGATGTTTGCCCATGTGTTATACACAGTGTTTGAACAGAGTTTGGACAAATATGTGGATAGACAGTTAAAGGTCACAAACCACAGAGTATGAACAAAGGCTGTTCTCAGGTCATATACTGTTAAATAGCCTATGAGAGACAAGGGATGCTGTCTCACTTTGTCCCCCGCTGTTTTTTAATGTAAAGTTTTCAACTCAGTAAAGTGAAATATTAATAATCATTTGATCCTGTTGCCATGGTAACACAGTAGGGGAAAAAGGCCTTTCACACCTGAACACTTCTGGTCTCCTGAAAGTTAACAAAAAAATATAGTGGAAATAAGATACACATGTGAGAACAAGTGTGTGTGGAATCTGTACAGATCAGTGCACACAGGTGTACAGCTGCATACGTACTCACAGAGGAGAATTAGGACACAGCGTGAGGAGATGGCTGATGAGAAGCGACTCCACCAATGTATGTTTTTATTGTTGTTAGAGAACCTAAAGCAGTACAAGCAGCTACTACTAACACAACTGGACTGAATTAGTCTCTAGTTGGACATGAAAGTGGTTGGAGGAAAGTGGGGAGCAGGGCTGAGGTGGAGGGGGCGGAGTGTGTGTGGTGATGAGGCTTGAAAAGATATGAAGCTGCATGGAAGGGTGGGGGGGGGGTTGAGTTAAATGTGGAGAGAGAATTAAAATGAATGATGACAAGATCTGCTCCTGGTTTGCCATCTTTAACTGAGTGTTTGTCTCTGCATGAACCTGCAGACACATCTTTTCAGCAGATATCAGCCATCAGACATTTCACATTAATGTAACAACAAAATACCAGCACATAGTGGTGGACTGACAATTTGGAAATTAGCTAATGTTGCAATTGAAAGCTTACCTGCCTTCCTGTCAGGCTGCAGTATAAATGCTTTGTTTTTGTTGTACAGTAACCTTGCGCTCTCTGACAGGCAGTGAATAATGAGTCAGTTTAGCATGCAGCTTTGCTTCAGGAAGTGCTTTAACACAAAAAGGAAAGAAATGTCAGAAGCAGGAGCAAAGATTTGCCATTAGGAAATGGACAAATACAATAACATGTCTGCACTTCACTGCAAGACAAGCATGTCTCCATGTTGGATTCACTCATAAACAAAAATGGTTAAATTAAATGTATTTTTATTTCTATTGTGACATTCTGCTTCATTCTTTTTCACAATATTGAAGCACATTTACCACAGCCCAAATTATGCACTTGCAGTGGACAATGGTGAGCAAAAAATATAAATTGTTCTATAAATTACACATATGATGTCTGTCAGTTTTAAAGATTCTTTTGTAAGCTTTCACAGTAACGCCCACAAGTTGCATAAGTGACATGAGTGTGTGTTTGTGAGAGGCACAAACAAACACAAAACTGAAAACTGGCCTTTCATATAGCTGTGGGCCCAACATGCGATTTTCTTCAATCTATTTTAATATTTTATTCATTCAGAAGATAAAATGTTTCTTTATAATCTAATTATATCTGGAACACATGATTCCAAACCATTGCCACTGAAAACCATTCACTTTTTTCTAAAATAGGGGCCCATGTTTTCTACTGTAGGTTTAGGATGCGATGTCTTTTCTTTCCTTTTTGAAAATAAAAAATACAAATAAATGCAGTCTTACATTGAGTTAGTTAAATGCTCTTCTGATTCTACATATTTGTGTTTTGGGTTTCTGGTCAGAGACGAAGGAAGGAATTTGAAAATTGTGCCTTGTGCTGCAGGATGTTGACATTTTTCAGCGTTATCTCATGTCTGAACTAAATGATCAACTGAGAAAATTATAGATTAGTTGATAAATGAAAACAATAATTGGTTGCAGCTCTGATAATTTTCTCTCATTTGTAACTGGTGTGAAAAAAAATTTGAATGAATTAATCACACTGATCACAGCCCATTTAATGCAACCTTTTCACGCCTGCCTTAAAAGAGGAAGAGCAGAAGGGTAGCAGAAGGAAATATGTATACAAGACACAGATGGCTGATTTAATCCACACATTTTATTCCAACTAATTACATGAGCTGCAACTTCATGCCCGGCAGTAAAGTATCTAAAGACTAATTTCTCCCTTTCATTAACATTTAGTTGTGCAGTTGATGTTAATCATCGGGTTTATATCTTCAATTTAGCAGGAAGGCTGTGAAAGGTCGAATGATTTTCTTTTGATTTTTACATTCCTTTTACTTTCCCTCGTGCTTTTAGCAGAAGATTTGGCTTTCAGATTTGACAAAGCGACGCTTTGGATGCAGTTCATGAGACAATATGGTATTGTAACTACACAGCTGTGGGCTGTGATTGCAAAGCCTGTCTCTTTTGGCTTTGTGTGTATATGTCTGTGTGTGTGTTGCCTACAGGTGACTCATCGCACTGCAGATGACCACAGTGTTTTTCTGCTGCTGGAGCGTTCACTGCTCTATTTCTACCTTTACCCCCTACCTCCTCCTCACTCCCTTTCTTTGCTTCTGTTATTCTTGTATTTCTTTCCTTTAGCACGTCGTTTACATTTTTACAAGCCTATACCTCCAGAGCTACATGATGCCTTGTGTCACACACACAATCTCCAAGTGACAAATAAACATTTTGAGGGACATTTTCATTTCATGTCTTTGTACATTGCACCCCTGGATGTCTGGCCACTGGTATCAGACCGAGCAGTGCAGGTATAATGAGCCATAATGTCATGTTACGATCTGATTGGCATGGTGAGCGTCACAGAGAGGGGTGGGACGAGGGTGGGGGGGGGGTGGGCGGTGAGAGAGAGAAAGGAGGAGGAGTGAGAGAGGGAAATAATGATGGCAATGATGATGATGATGGTGATGATGAGGGGCCATGAGCTGAAGCAGAATGGGAGAAAAAGAGGTGAGGATGCTGCCTCATTTTCTGCGCCCCCTCCCCAGCTCTCTCCCAGTGTCAAACCTGCATCAATCATACATCCATTTACCCCCGTCCCCCTGTCCCTTTCAATTACACCCTCTCTCTCATTTCACTTACTCTGCTGTCCTATCCTGTGCACCCACAGATTTCTTATGTTTAATTTTAAACCTGTATCTTCTCACTGTTAAGGCTTTTTGGTGACAAATTTGACATTTGACGCAGGTGAACTTTAAATATCTTGCTGTCATCTGATTCAAACAGTTTAGCTGCTTGTGTGCTAGTTTGTTTTTTTCATGTCTACGTTTTAAAAAACACACCAAAGTACAACATATTATTCACCAATATTACAGTGTGAATACAATAAAACTGTGATGAGGTGATGTTGTCCTCACATGTGCATATATAACAAGGTTCTGCATCTAATTCTCCTGTATAAACAACTGCTAATAATTGCTAATGGAATATTCATTGAGTTTTACAGCTATCATAATCAAAACTTGCTTGACAAAATGTACAATTGCAGATTAACCTAATCTTGCCACTGCAGGCAAGAAGGCACACACACAAAGGCACACACACACACACACACACACACACACACATGGAGCATTTACATTGTAATTACCCCTGAGCCTCTCTCTGGGTCCCTGAGGGACCTCAGGCTGAAGACGGTCTCAGAAGAGTCCCAGTTGTCCCATTGAGGAGATCATTAGCCTGGTTATAGTAATCCACAACAATCTGTGTGTGTGGGTGTGTGAACCTGTGTGTGTGCTCATGCATATGTGTGTGTGTCCCTCTTGTGTGTTCAAGCGTTAAGAGCCTGTTAAATGGACATCGCGGCCTTTAGAGTCTGTGGACATTAGCTTTATTGGTGTGATCTGAAAAGTTATTTAGTGACAGCTGGGATTTCCATCCCCTGGGATGTAGCTGCTGACGTCCCATGATAGCAGACATGAATGAGAGGGGAAATAGGCGTTAAATTGAAAGACCTGGAAAACTGCTGGGGAGAAAAACACCCCTGAATTAATTAAAAAAAAAAAAAAAAAAAAAACACACGTTTATCCTATAGCTCTTATATGTCAGAAATATGCAGAGATCAATAAATATAGTATTGTTTCATTAGATTATCTTAAGCATATTTTATTTGAAAGCATATTGAAATAACCCTTTAATAAACATAATTCTAAGCATTAATTGAAAAAGTTAAGTCACATTTCAGGCAGTAAACATGAATAAAACATGCTTTAGTCTTCATTTAAGAAATACACCTGCATATGTTTAACCGTAAACTGAGGGTTCTTTGTTGCAGGAGCATTTGTTCAGGTGTCATGGACACTGTGATCGTGTTCTTGTGTATTTTTGGGGCTTCAACAATCTATGTCAAGGGTTACAAAGCAGCTGTACATTTCTCTCTCTTGACTTAAGACAGCAAACATCTGCACGTGCAGCGTTGCATCTTCTCAAGTCTCTTTGAACCGACGTGACCTGGCCAATAAGCGCCCCCCCCCTCTCTCTTTTGCTTTATCTCTTTCTGTCTCCCTTCCCTCTGCCATTCTCCTCCCAGCGCTGTTGTTTGGAAAAAATTATCCTCTCTTAGCACTCTCTCTGTTGGAAAAAAAGAGAGCGGGGCACACAGAGGGGGGAGAAGGAGAGAGGGCAACTGATTGCTCCTTTTGTTTGTGAGTGAGGCTTGCTGCCTCTTAGGGGATAATTGGTACACCAGGAGGATAATGTGTTTGGACAGGAAAAGGGAAGTCAAAGGGAAAAAAGGTGGCCCCTTTGCCTCAATAAGAGGATGCTGCGGCCCAGTTAAACATTTGAAATTAAATGTAAAAGCAGCATGTTTTGAAATCTATTTTATGTCTGTGGAATTCTTTTTATGCTTCCTAAAAATAAAATATCACATTATATGAAATAGTATATATATATAATGAGTAAAGGCAATATGAGTATGCTGCTGAGAGCCTTTAGATTTGGTACTGACGGACAACAAAAACAATGCACTTTAAATCATTCAACCTCAAGTCACTAAAGTCACTCATCACCAGCGGATTAATCGTAAGCTTGACTTGATGTATTTTAGTTCATACAATAATTACAACTAATAAAATTCATAAATCATTTTATTATATTATGAGTTTACTATTGTTATTATGTATTATTGTAAATGCTGTTTTTTTTTTACATTTAGATTCAGGTCTTATGGAGCAAAAATATTTTTTATTTACACTGGAAAATAAGTACTAAAAATACATTCATTCATTAGCATAGAATACAGCATTTCACTCACTTGTTTCTTCTTCATTCTGGCTACCATTTCCTGGTATTCATGATGTTCTTATATTCTGTTTCATGAGCAGCATGAGTCCTTTGTTTCTCAAAGTGCTTGATGAGAAGCAGGTGTTAAAAGTGCTTTTTAAATGAGCTCCAGTTGACTAGAGGAGAAGCTGCTTTTTTTTCTAAAAGCAGCAGTGAAAACAACAGTTCTGATATAAAGAATATGATATCTGGAGGATCATTTTAAGGGCCCTGTGATATTTTTGAATCACAAGCCATGCATGTCTTACCAATAAATAATCAAAAAAATAAAAAATAAAAATATGACCAGTGATGCAGAAGTCCTGCTCCCACAGGGATGACCTTTAACCAGCAGGACAACTTGTACATCATACAGCGCAGGCTGTGCAGTGAAAACTCTGAAGCGTGTAGTATTATCTGAGAGAAGAGTTTGCCTTACTGCGTCATCAAAGCGAGCCCTGCACGTCCCTCTGTATGTGTCTCTGTGTCTATTTCACATTCCAGTCACAAGCTGTGTGGTGCAACCGCTCAAAGGGTATGATTTGGTATTTTGGATTTTTTTTTTTTTTTTGGTGGTGCTTGATAAGTTTCGTGCCTCAAGGTCTGTCTGGGATGGGATGGCTGCACACAGAGAACGTGCATGCTCAACACACTCGTGACCATAATCGTTTTAGCTCCACGCTAGTGACGACAAAAAGGAATCAAAAAAAAGAGAGAGAGAAAGAAAGAATAGAGACATTTACATTCAGTTTGCAACTATCCAGAATATGCTGCAAACATCTCTGAGCGATCACACTGTGCTTCATACATACTTGTGTCTTACCAATTAGTGTACTTGCAAGACTATTATTTGTGATATTATTTTGTGCAAGTGTGTGTGTAGGTGTGTGTGTGTGTGTGTACAGTGTGTCTAAATTGGAAGGCTGTAATTAAATGCGTAGACCTCTCCACTATCTCCTCCTCCAGCCAGCGCCAGTGACGCACAAACCGCAGCACAGCCATGAGTCATCAGGCCCCCAGGATCACCACCCCTCCTTCTATCTCTCTATCCCTGCCTCCATCCACCTCTACACAGCTCTCTATAACCCTCTCTGCCTCTCACTACACATTCCTATGTCCCACTCTTTCTAAATTACCCACCATCCCTCTCTCCCCTCCTCCCCCTTCGGCACGCGCATGATACGAGCAGACGCTTTTTTCCCCCCCTGTACACTCCTTGAGATTCGTGCTCAATTTCCACCTGAATCCGACACGCTGCTGTTTATCTCTGCACATCTGGCCATCGATCACTGTGCTGCACCCCCACTACCTTCCCTCTTCACTCGATCTGTCTTTACCCTCTTTATCTCCCCTGTTAACCTCTCCACGCCCACCCGTGAACCCGGTGGGTTAGTAAGTTTGCCACAGTTGCAGGCACCGAGGAAACAGAAGACAACATCGGGAGGAAATGGGGAGACTTGTGAAGAGAAAAGGAAGAGTGGGAGCAGGCAAAAGAGCAGCAGTGATAGTGCATGCAGTGCAAAGAGTGGAGAAGGCTGTGAAACAAGTGAGAGGAAACGAGAGGCAGAATGAGGGAGAGCGTGATTTGAGGCGTTTGCCACCTGGCGTCCTGAGTCATTATCTGACTCATGCTAATCTCTTATCTGCTCTCACTCATTCACACAGATGCACACATAATCACACACTAAGATTTGCAAAAAAAACTAGCACAAAGCGGGTCAAAGTAGTACTTTTGAGTGTCAGACAGCGTAAGAAAAGAAGAGTCAGGGGGCACCGGAGAGAAACACTGAAAGCACCGACGGGAGAGAATCTCTCCAGACTCTCTGACGAAGTCTCCGATGTGGTTAAAGAGGAAAAAAGGGGATGTTTCATTTCCATCTCTCTGAGTGTTTATGATATGAGTAGGAAGGGAGAGCATATTAAATGTATGACTCATAAATGTGTGTGCCTCTGTGCCCCACCAACGCCCTACCGAGAGGGTTTGCATCCACTGCTGCAGGAGGGATAAAAAAAAAGGCAATTTCGTGCTTTAGTTGGTGTGGTTATCCAATTAGTTACACAAAACATGTGGCTAAGCGGATGTATGCCAATATGCTTCTGTTCCTGATAGATGTTTTATCCCTGGGAGAGCCTTCACGAATATGTAGCAAAGCTGTCTGATGAAATATTATGTTTTGAGCGCAATAGTTTTTGTATTCGGCATTAGTTGTTTCAGTTTGACAGAGGGGATCATGCACTATTATCCTCTGAGCTCACAGCGATAATTCAAGGTATTCAGCACACGGATGGCATAAGCTGTGTGTTTATTAACAAAGCCATGCAGCTTGATTGTACAAGGGTTTCCTAAAGTCTAGGTATTATTTATTATCTTGTTCTGACATGTGCACATTAATCGTGGGTATATCCTGGACGTTCCTGATAAAGCCGCCACTCTGTTCAAACCCAAAAATCTTTATTTGACATAAACCCTATCTGTGAAACATAATGCATCTACAATTAACTCCCTGAGGTTGTTTCACTTCCTCCACCTCACTGCCAAACCAATCATACAGAAGCCCACACGTGCACGTCCGTCAAGAAAGTGTGCAGAATGTTATGATGTCATAGTCAATTTGAACGTCAGCTTTTTATCCTACCAGATATTTGCGTGAAATTATGTTTAACATTTAAGCAACATGTCAAAGGTATAGACACAATACTCGACATATGTTGATCATATTGCCCAACATATTTATTGCAGTGGACTCACTCACAGAAGTCCCAGGTTCAAGTCCCCTAACGCCACAAGCTGTTTTGTTTTCCCACATTGTTAAGTTTTATTTTAGCCCATGGTGCATTTTGTTTTTATCATGGCTGTATATGGCAAATATATCAAATGTGAGGAGTTAAAACACATAAATTCAATAATAATCTTTGAACACACTTGATAGCAGCCAAGAAAATCCACCAATCTTCTATGAGATATCACGATAAGAAGGATGGACCACGCAGGTACACTGTTGTCCAACACGCTGCTGTCATACAAAATAATCTATGAATGTCCAGACAAAAAGTAGTGCTAGCAAAAGTCTGTCTTCAGAAATGTTAGGAAAGTTTTCCTACACCAGTTTTTACATATGCAGGGAACACACACGACACACAGCTCTCACTTCCACACTTAAAATTCAAAACCCAATCCTCACAGAGGGCGAATGACTCAACGTTACGGCACTAGATTCTACTCCACTGGATGGAGTACCCCACATTTATTTCAAACATTTGAAATATTTATGGCTTGAATCTGAAAGTTGCCTTAAGCAGACTTTGAACAATACGGACTTATAATAGCCCATAAGAGTTGAGCTCACAAAAAATGCTGATAACATCAGTGCGTGTGGGATTTAAATGATTGCCTCCAGCCTACGTAGTCTAATTTCTTAATATATCTCTCTGCTGAAGCTTGTCACAGAAAGCTACACAAACAAAGTGATACTTGGAATGTCTGTAAAAAAATATATATATTCGCAGATATGAATAATTGCAAGATAATCTGAGAAATCCCTTCCTTCTGTTAAGGATTGTTCTAAGTGTCTGGAGAGCATCATGTCAGCTGAATGAGGACAAAGAACAGCCTGCTATTTTTGCCTCCATCTCTTGAACCTGCACCTATACTACCGTACACATTGATGTACGTTTGTGTAAGTTTTGTCTGTAGCTCCTCCCACCTCATCTCCTTCCAGACTGTGAATGCAGCTGGTCAGTCATCTGTGCCCTTTGTGGTCCATGACTTGTCGTTGCATTCTCGTCTGTAGTGAAAGCTGTTGTTCATGGTGTAACTGCTGTCAGCTCATTGTCTGATCACCTTCATGACAGCAAATGATTAATGCAAACTACGTCAAAGTTATCTGGTGTATGTTTATGTGTAACAAAAGTTTTCTTTGTATTTTTTTTTACTCGCCCTGTTCAACTTTGGTTGTATTGATGGGTCGAGCATGCCACTTGCATTCACCCCCCCATCTCCCAAGCAATTGCGAATAGGAACAACAAATCTTTCTCCTCCACTGCTTTAAACATGTTCTCCTCTTCCTCCTCTTTCATCAGCTCTTCCATTGTCACTATGCTGTCAGATTCCCACAATGCTTAGCGCTCATGACATGTGCTACAGTGGGAGTATGTAAAGGCCTTCAGGAAATGTAACCATGGTCACAAGCAAGCAACTATCCAAATTCCCAGCGCAAAAGTGCATAGGTCCAGAAGATGCTGGCCAGATGTGACCTTCCAGCTACCAGGTTACTTCAGTTGTATTGTGTTAATGATGAATTTAGCAGTGAAGAATCTACTCATCCACTGTGTTTTTGCATCAGTAGATTCATCAGTGAGCAGGTCTTGTGATGTCTTCAGTGTTTAGTACCAACAGGAGAACTGGTGACTGATGCTCTGTAAGGCAAGATAGAAAGGTGACAGATACATGTGTTCACAGGGGAAGAAGGCAGCCTTGTGTTTACCTGCAGCATTTCAGGAAGAGGGTGGTCCAGCAGAGGCAGTGAGATACTCTGAGGATACACTGCTGGAAAACTGCAGGTGACACATACCACTTATTTAAGGACTTTTGTGGTCTACAGTATGTGCACCCCTTCACGCTGTAGCTATTTGGTGAATGTGCCTGTGAGATTAGACAAATCCACCATGTTTTTTTTATTTTCAGACTGTCCATTAGGATCAATAAAGAATCCAAAGTGTTGCAGTTTATCAGTGAGATATCGGTCCAGATCAGGACAGGCACAAGATAAAATGTTTCAATTACAGTGGTAACCCTTTCTGTATGAGCAGAGCACTAAATACATCACAGAGGTAGGTGAAAGCATTAAGTTTGTGACCAGGACAGCCGACCAAAGGCCTTTTATCACCAAGTCCCAAACACATTTATTGGCCTTAACACTTATGAATCACTCGGGACCAACATATTTTTTTCTCTTAAGAAAGTACAACTTCTGAGTAATGATGCATCATTGTGTGTTTTTTTTGTGTGTGTAAAATATCTTCTGCTGTGTCAGTGATGCCAGGAAATCCACTTGTTATGCTTTCCCGTCTGCCTACTTTGAGAATTATGTAACTCTATTTCTCTGCAGTCTATTAGAAAAACAAAGGTTGGGAATTGGATCTGTACACAATGTCTACATACAATTTTGAAACAATGGTTTTGTGCCACATCACAACACTAGAGCCTTCTAATTATGCTAAGCTTTGGCCGGTGTCCTCTCTGTAGTAACAAGGCTCTTTGGTTTATTTATAACTGATGGAGACAGCCGCGTTTACAGCCCAACAACAACACAGAGGCTACGATTAAAAGTAAACTTTCAAATGTGAATTAACGCTGTGAGAAAATTGTCGGTTTAAGAAGACATTGTTTGCATTCAAGAACAATAAAAGTGACATACATAAAGCCTGGAATTATACCATATGCCAGTGCTTTGACCAGCCTCCTTATCCTGTTTGCTTTTCTGTTCCTCAAGCATACCGACAAACACAGAGAGATAGGCACGATCATGGCTCTAAACAGGACATATGCTCAGAAAAGAGGGGAAGCTGGAATCATAAAGAATGCATACAGCTATAATAGAGAGGTGATGGACTGAAATGATAGCAGAGAAAGGAGTTTGTTACATTTGGTTACATACAGAAAACACAGCTTTGTTTCAGGAAGATCAGTGTCTGGATTAGCAGAAGTGACAGATAAAGAAATGGGAAATTTCATTGTGTGCTGCTATCTGGAAAATGGATTTTGTGAATACTGAGCTTGCTGGAAATAAGCTTTATTCAGCCCTCTACTGCCTGAATCCTTTTTACATGTACAAGCTCAGGTTTTACCCACTGGCTATATAGATGACTCCACAGACTCCACAGATTATGTAGGATAAGATGAATTTCATGTGAACCTCAGAGGGCCCTTATGTGCTCTGAGGAGAGCAGGCAGCCGTAACTCATACCAATAATTATGCAAAATTTGATGTATTATTTGAATTTTAACAGGTGAATTATATAAAAAACATTCACCCCTGTAGTGGTAGTAAAGGGCAGGACATCTTCCCTCTAGGTTGAAGACAGGCAGACAGATAGATGAGGATTCTTAGTATTTGCTTTCACAACTGGAACAGGTGGTAAAAAAACAAGGTAAGGATTCAGCCAATCAGTAGCAAGGTAGGAAGATGTTAAAGAGCCTGGAGCTGATGTTTCCAAGCAGAGAGGATGAAGAAGATAAAATGAGGATGTTTGGTTTTTTTTGTCACGGTGAATCATGCAAAGCTACTCTAGTTGAGTCCCTAAAAAAAACACCTGGAGATGAGCATAACAGGTTCCACTTTGAGGTACCAGTCCAGAGCAACAGATTAATGGATTTAAAAGCTTATCAGACATCAAAACAGCTCACGGCTGTTTGATATATTCACATCTCTGCAATATCTTTCATCAAAATGGTTGCAAGGTGAACAGTCCAGATACTCTGTTCATGTACCAAAGAGTGCATGTATGTTAAAACAAAGAAAGAAAACACCATGATGGATGATGGTTTGTCTCCTGTTGATCATTTTCTCAGAGCATGTCTCTTCACAAGACAGTATAGTATAGGACAGTATAGGAAATAAATTCAACCTATAAGTTAAACAGTTGGAGCTCTGGCTACATTCTCGACATGTTGCTGTTTCAAACTTTCAAACGATTGATCTATTACACTGCAATAAAAAACAGTTTAGGATGTGACGATTAAGACTCCACACTTCAATGGGATTAACAAAAAATATTTACTCCCAATCATTTGTTGTGTTTTTGTGCCAAATTTGGGATGTCATGAGCTTGTTATTATATGGTTCTATCTGATTTTTTTCTTGACTCCCACGCAATAAAGTGTAAATACGATAAACTCTTCAAATTTATTGAATCTTAAAGCAGCACTGTTACAGGCACGAAGCACAGAGGTTGCTGTGAGAATATGTTTAATTTGATTTTCAGTTTTACATGCAGCTTTCAGGAGTTTCCGTGAGTCACTGAGTGCGTGCTCACCACATTTAGAAAGTTCCTAATCAGCACACAGGTGATAATGATTATACTGATTATCTCCGCCTGCACCACGTTGTTGTAGCTTCCTTTGTGTTGACAGTTACACAAGTCAAATGTCAAGAGCTAACGTGTGGTTAGTTGCAGGTCTCACGACATGGCGGATTCTATTCTGCTTCTGTTTGGTCGTACATTTTCCTTCATTCTCTGCGGGCCTACGTTTCTTCTGTTGTTCTCTGAAGCAGAATTCTAGGTAACATGCAGCACGGCAGCACACAGGTTTTGAAGACATGCTGGGGCCAACACAGCTTGTTGTGTGATTATTCTATGTCATCAACAGTAAGAGTACTGTGTGAGTGTGTGTGTGTGTGTACTGTTGCCCTCAGTCACTTCACTGTTTTGTTGTGTTAGAGTCAACTCATCTTCTTCCCCAAAAATGGATGATATTAGTTGTTATTTAAATGTCACACATGTGACCTGTGACACCTGAGGTTCTGTATGGATGTCTGCATGAAATAATTATTGCTTAATAGTTAAAAAATAATTGATCTAAATGTTTGTTGCTGAGCAGAGCTCCTGTCACATCGCTATAGCTGCTATGATGTATGAGTTGCTAACTCCAGAGCTTCATGATTCTCTCCAGACTGCCTCCATGATTGAAAGTCTTGTTTAAGGTCTTTGCCCAACACAATGAAGCTTGATATCTTATTTTAAATCTTGAGCCAAAATTAATCAGGGGGAGATAATGATTAAAAGTGAGAGACTGATTACATTCCTGCCTAGTCTTAACCCTGCATTAATCATGATAATTTCTCCCACCCTGACACCTCAAGTGAACATGCCCTATTTTCTTTGATACCATCAGGTTGTCATCAAAATTGTATTAACCGGACCCCAGCTTCCTGTCTGATATCAACGTTGTTGGCAGCCGGTTTAAATCTCATCCTTTTTTAAAACCCAGGGAGAGCATGTTTTCTCATTTTATAGAATGTCAATAAATGCACACGGGATAGATATCAATAGATTCATCTGTTGACTGAACATTAAAACAGGCACATGTGTAAAACAAAGACTCATGCTTCAGTTACAACAAGTAAAACAGGGGTTGGTGTACAATAATAAAAGAAAGATTAAAAAATCTGCAATGATGCTGTTAATATACAATTCATAATTAAATGACTGAAGCTATATATATATATATATATATATCCTTCTATACCTATCTATTAACCTCAAACACCAGCTTGTTGGTTTATTACACACAGACACACACAGAGTTATGCTACCCTATTCTTGCTTTGGAGGATCAGAGGTTTTTGTCGCTGTAGGTGTCAGCGATGAGTCACACTGGCAAATTACTGCATTTCAAACAGCTTTCAAATTACTTCCCTTCCAGTCGGGTGGTGCGCTGATAACCGATAACAGTTTTCACTTCAACAAGGAGTTTTGGAGGACTCATCTTTCTTTGTGTTTGTTTGCCTCAAGGTATAGCAACAGTACAGCATGTGCCCGTTTGCATCAAGATGTGAGAGTGGGAACCTTTTTCTGCTGAACAGGAATTGCAAGTGATGTTATTGTACTGCCAAAAAAAGTGAGAAAAATTCATTCTTTCATCCAGGAGACTGGAGTCTGTACCCCATGTTGTTGTCAACTGTTTCTTGTTTTTCAGATTAGATTAGATTTAGGCAACAAAGATAAAATATTATTTGTTTCCTGAGAGGTGGCAGTGGTAGCAAAGTGTGGCCATGGTTCACTTCTCATGCCCCAAAACTAAAAAGGTGTACAACACATACTACAACTTTTCCTCTAAAACAAGATTCTTTGCAGTTTGTCCTCATCAGAAAAATGTAATGTAGTTGAGGTTTAGTACAAAAAGAGCTCTGTTGTGTAATATATAATCTGACACGTAAAGTTATGTTTTGCTGAAGTGGTGACGATCTTCACAGACACATATCCAAAGCTGGGTAGTCAATATTGTTGTCTTACAAACCTCCAGAAAAAATAGCTGTAACAATAGGGTGACATATGCTTTTTACACACTGCTACGTTCCAGACTAATAGCTGCCATTTCAGCATCTGCAATCAAACCTTGAATTAGTGTGGTGCAGAGCACATCAATGAATGCAAGGGATTTGAGATTTGGCACACAGTATAGTAAAGATCTGCAAAACTGTGGCCTCCCTGCTTTTACAAATGCAGTGCGCGGCTGTGCCATCTGTGCCCTTTGGTGCAGTGATAACAAATGATGTGGATGCAAACCATTATTCTAATAAAGTCTCATGCAAGGTTCTACTGTATTGCATTACAGAGGCATTTGGCTGCAGGCCGGGCATGAGGACTTGCACTGCTGTGTGTACTGTATGTGTATGCTTTTGTCAGGGTTGACTTCAATTCACTTTCAGTGTTGTGTTTGCTGATGCATGTGCCAGATGTCTACCAGGGAGAGGGGAAGAGATTGATGGTGAGCGCTGATGTCGCACGCTCTTATATGAGCCGCCTCATCAACCTCAAATTCATTGCCTGCTTCTGGCCTCCAACACCATCCGTCACTGACGCCACCGGTTTCTCAAAGGTTGCGGTGCACATTTTACAGCTAATATTCAAGAGGGTAAATAATTTCTAGGTAGCAGACAATGAGCAGAGTAGGACAACTGTCACCATGATGTGCACACATTATTCACACAGAATCCACTTCCATGGACTCACACCATAACTCTTTTCATAGGTCTAATAGGTGTTTGGCTGCTCAGAGCATCATTTACACTGGCGCATAGATTCAAATATTACTTTTAACACCATATACATCAAGGCGGCTGTGTTAACCCATCATGGGTTACTTATGAAAGGGTTGATGTTCATTCACGGGGCTGTTCAGTGTGAACAGGAAGACATTACTCTTTGCAGAGCTGGAGAAGCACAAAATGACTTTCAGGACTTTTTTTTCCATCTGAGCCACAGTCATTTATTTATTATTCTATATTTTCTCCTTTGTGGTGAATCTGCACAGTTTTGATTGATTTTGGTGCGATAATGTGCAATAAAGAGGCACTGTACAAACAGACAAGACATGGCTCATTATAGCTGCTGCATATGTCCTTGTTTAAAGGGGAAAGGGGACAAGCAATACTGCATGATAAAACATGCATATCTGAGACACTGACATATTGTTGGTGTCAAGACGTCATGTAGTTTTGACAGCACTTGTCTAGATCGCAAGTTTTTCCCGATGGCACTTTGCTTAATCTACATTTTAAAAGGACGGTACATGTGAAAATCAAATATTCACTGTGGCCTGCAGCTCTATTCATCTATTGAAACTGTTGTGAAGTGAGTGGTCAAATATTACCTGCGGAGATTTTAGCTGCCTTTACATTAAAGGTTTCAAAAGAATGCAGAAAAAAAATAAAATAAAAAACAGCCAGCAGCCACATCGCTGCACTGAAGGCAACATGCATCTTCCAATACATTACAGAAAGGGCAGATATTTCCAAAACTCTGGAGCTCACATTAATCTATGTAGATAAATAGCACTGCAGCCCACATAAAAAATATTCATATTTGATTTTAAGGTTAACCTTTCAGTTTCATTGTGCATAGCAGCAAAACACTGTTAATCATTTCAGCATGGTGGCATATCAACAAACTCAACAGACATTAATGGTCATTGAGGTCATGCAGTGAGAAATAAACCTGCAGACCCTTGAGAGCTTCTAATGAGACATTAATTCTAAAAAGCAATCACGCAAATTGTCACCCTGTTTTATCGCAATACTTCTCAGATGTAAAGACAGCTGCTCGACTATAAACACAACAAAAAAACAACAAAAAAGCGCAAGTCTCATCCAGGGAAGCAGATGTTGTTGTGCAACGCTGTGTTGCCCCTTCTGACGTGAACAAATATTTGACTCACGCTGAGCAATGAGAGGCAGTGATTCAGCTCTGCAGAGGAAAATGTTTCTTTTCTCTATAAAGTGGTCCAACACATTCTGTGTCTTTATTTTACACCATGAAACAGATTGTCTTGTGACAAAGCACAGCCTGCACACCAGACATTTGTGTGTGTAGCTTGCTGCATATTCTATCTTTTGAAAAGCACATAAGCAAATCTAGACTGAAACTGTAGATTATAGTGTGGGCGCCAGGGTCCTGCACACATCATCAAGTCCCAGCTATGCATTGTGTTGTAGGAACCTTATGGTGCAATTACTTGTCCTTCCCTCCCCTGACAAAGTGGCGTGGGCGGAAAAGCTTCTGTTAATCATGAGCTCTATTTTATCACTTCCAGGTAGGGACCCTTTGCAGCGTGAGGGAGCTGCATTAGCACACTTCCTGAAAGATCCACAGCTTACATTACCATAATTGTGGCCAAAATGTCAGCAAAAAACCCAGGAATTCATCATTCCTATCTCCCCTTGTTTGAAGCGTGCCGATTTTTCAGCTCTGCCTCACGACCCCACAGCCCCTCCTCACTCCAATAAAGACAGTGAAAAAGAAAAAGTTAATTAAACAGAACAAAAGGCTATCCACATACAGTCATCGCCTCTTGTCTTAGCAGTTTGTACAGGGAACCATTGGTGACAACATGCCTGAACCTCCTCCGAAGGTTCATTTGTCTGTAATGTACATTACAGTAAAAAGAGGGGAAGTGTCTTTGTCTGTGTGCATGAGTGTGTACACGAGAGCGAGAAAGCCAATAACAGAGGGAGAGGTGGAACTATTACTGTGAGCTGTGTGTTCTTCAGTGTGTGTATTCCATTAAATGCAAGCACGGTGTACCAGTGTTAACTATGTGAGTGGCCAAGCAAGCGGTAGATTGTGAGTCAGTGCGGGGGTGCGGACATGGAGTGAGGGTAAGGGGCCAACTAATGCTGAGTGGCAGTTGATAATGCCAGACCGTTATATCAGCATCTGCCCTCCGGCTCCATGCTTACCTCTCCGAGCCTGCTGCTGCCATCAAGCATTTCAACAAAGACATACACACACACATTAACACCACTACCTTGCGAACACTCCGCATTCTGTAGCAAACGGTTGGTTGCGCAAAATCTAATCACACAGAGGTTATGTTGTGCCTCAAGCCATCGTAACAAATTAAATCTTTATTTGATGTGTGCATATGTTATCTGCTGACATAAAATGTGTATTTGCACACAAAGCCAAACCGTACCTCTAAACAGAGACACCATTTTAGCTTACAGATAGTTGTCAGTTTCTGTGATCAGATCAAATCTTTTCCACTCAAAACACAATAATTGCTCCAAAAAAACTGGCCTCATGCGACTCTGACATCTGCAGCTAATAACCAATTAACCTTACACTGTTATATATATAATACAGAATCCCTGCCTGTAATTAACTGAATGTACATTGCAGGAATTAACACACACACAAAAACACATCCACAAACATTTGCACACACACACAGCCTTGATGCGGTGGGAAACTAACCTGTATGAGGACTGACAGATGAAATCACTGGCACACAAAGCCAAAGTGTGGGCTTGGTGATGACAAATGAAGTGTATGGAAATGAGCTTGGCTTTAACATTGCAAATCAACTTGTTTCTACATTATGCAGCACATAAATGTCAGTAATAACAGACAGTGTGTGTCTTCCTTTGACTTCAGCACAACAGGAAAGCTGAACACAATGTGAAATGGCTTTATATTTATTTGCCCTTGAGCCATAATGTACAAAAATGTCCCATTAACAGGAGTCACTGGTTGACAGAAAGTGGAAGTGCTCACTCAGGGACTTGTTGAATTTCTCTGTAGTACTGTAGGATGTAACTATGGTGTGGTGCTATAACTAAAATTAATTAAACTAAATAGTTTTTTTTTTAAATACTATAATAAACTGACACGAGTGTGAAATCACAGCATCAATCTACAACCCAGAGATGCTCACCTTAGCAAACCTTTGATTCTTATCCTGATGTTAGTCCTGACAGGACTATAGTGAGGTTTAAAACCTTCAGGCAGACTCATGTCAATTCCACACCACTGCTCTTCCATGAAGCTGCTGAATTACTGCCTTGGTATTGATATTGATCAGAATCAGAGCCAATATGTAGGCTTAAGTAATGTATGAGTCATAATTCATGAATGAATGCAGGTTGTATCTCAGATTTCTGTTTGTTATGAATTATCATATCATGAGCTTATGTGATTAATCCGTGAATAGTTCCTCCGTTACCACATGTGAGGCTGAATGATTTCACACCTCATTATTTTGAGAAACAAATGATGTAACTCTTAGCTAACCTGAATCCCTGGCTCTTTCTCTCTACTTTGATGCTGCCCATGTGAGCTGCACGTGACAACACCTGCTAACAAAGAAAGCAACGTGACATCATGCCATTGCATATAAATACACGTCTTCTAGTGACGTTCAGTGTACAGTAAATAAGCTTGCATCTTAAGCTACCTGCGTGTTATTTTGATGCTGTTACGCCTGCATTGATGTGGTTTTTAAGCTTATTTCATGCTGTTCTTGGCCAAAACAAAACACTGACATATTGGCTGATGAAGGAACAAAAATTGGACTTTCATTCCAAACTGTTTTGTTTTCACTCACTGTCAGGTGTCATTTTTGCAAGTTTAATGTTGACTTGTGGTAAACCTGTTGTGACAGTAAATAACTATAGGCCGAGCGTCTGTGATGTCACCCCAGGTTTTTGAAGCGCCATTATCAGTCCTTGTGGGAGCGTCAACCTAAACTCCAAATACAGGTACAGAGGTGGAGCATGAGAGTGGAGCTGAGGCGGGCAAGTAGTCACAAGGTCAGGGGGAGCTGGTGCCTGGAGCTGGGTACACCCTGGACAGGTCACTAGTCCATCACAGGACAACAAACAACCATTCTCACTCACACCTACGGGCCTAACAAGCTTGTCTTTTAGAATGTGGGAGGAAACTGGAGCGAACTTATCAAAAGAGACCAAACATGGTTTTTGTACCAGGTGGTAAACATTTTTTATATCTGATGTAAAGCTGGTCATTTAAACATGAATGCTCTTGGATGATACCAGGCTGAAGACTAGGCAGGTGAGCTATGCTATATATAATTTGTTGATGACACGTCAAGTCTCTGTGTTATTGGTCTTAGAGTGCTGGATTTGTGTGGCTGCTGGACATAACGAAAAACGCCTCCGTTTGTTTGTGAGCAGCTTTTAAGCTCAATCTCCAACTGGTTCTTTGTGAATGTCTTTTTGTTTACTGCTAGTACGGCAAGGTGTCCGCTTCCTGTTGTACATTTTCTTGCATCAGACTATCTAAATATAGCACCACATGAGTCTTGGGTCATTCACAACCTCATATCATTGGTCCAGAGTTCTACATTTCTTCAAGCCTGTATTTCATTGCACTCTCAGTGAGTGTTGAATCATACAGCAAGATGGGATTGTTCTCATCTGATATTACTACTAATAATAGGGAGGTTTCTGTGTCAGTGAGGCTCTTATGTGCATAACAAAATTAATGCATAAGCATACTGTGAGCTAATTAACCAATCACATGGAGTCAGTAAATTAATCATTCCTGGATCCTTATTTAACCATTAAACATGACTTCAGCATGTGTTTGCCCTTTTTTTTATAAAGTGCTACTGATTTAAATACAAGCAGTCATTGACTTGTGTCTCTGTGGTGTGAAAGAGAATGCTGATGAGAGGCCACGTTAAGAGCACAATGTGCCTGTGACAGATGGAGAGCAGCCAGAAATGATGTGAGACAGTGGGTGGAAAATTGTGCAATCCCTGGAAATTGAGCAGAAATTGAGCAGCGAAGTGAAGGCTGCGCCCGTGGCCCGTGAGCCGTGCAGCTACATAGGATCGGGGCCACCTCAAACAAAAGCCTAACAATCAGGCTGCAGGAGAAATCGGCCTCTGGAGTGCAACGCCACTTTTCTGTCTGAAGCTGCAGATGCAAATCATTGATGTCACTTAATGACCCTAATTGATAGCCTGTGAATGAGGTCACTCTATATTTTTCTCTCTCCTGAAGATGATGCGAGCTGGAGCAGAGGAAGGAAGGAACAAGGGAGGAAGATGCAGCACACTAACCTTTAATAGAAGAAGGAAAATGGCTGCGTACCCGCTCTATCTCTACAATTTTCTCTTTTCATTGAGGAAAGTACTATTTCATTCATGCCATTTCCGTTCATTCATCAGCTGGGGCCAGCCTAGACTCACAGTGCCATCTCCACACCAACATTCTTATCAATGGAAGTGACGTCAGCACTGCCTGCAGCTGGGGGGTGGCGGTGGGGGGATCACGTGGTGCAGTGAGGGTATATACAATAAAGTTGCGCTGACCGTGGTGCTGAAAACATTCACTCAATTGTACATTAGCGCCAGTGCTGCTGCCATACAAACACATCTCACTAACTAAATAAAGAAGCGACAGATTGTTTTATTATTTTTTTATCTTGATGTTGGTCACAGACTGAAGAGTGAAGTGGGGGAAAGAAAGAAAGACATTCTCTCAGGTGATCCACTATTCATGAAATAATCTTGGCTTTACCCGTGCTTGTGAGTTTCACCACTTCCCCACCCCCCAGTGGGACTCCAGGTAAGTGGAACGAAATCTCATTCTGTTGCATTCACGAACCATACTAAAGAATTTTAGGGCATTTCTGACTGTAATTTAATTAGCAGTTGTTAAATTGTGTATTTTATCTGTAAAATCATGAGTGTGGCGTCTTTTTTTGCTTGTTAGGTATGTTTTTTTATTTAATTATTTATTTTTTTCACACGCATCCTTATCTGTAGAATTAATCTGTTTGCTGCAACTGGGCGACTCTTGGTTGTCTCCCTGTAAAGGACGCACACTGTGCCTGTTTCTTTGTGGCAAGTAAAACTGAATTCATTTATTACTTTAAGTAATTGACCCATGATTTGCTTTCACGAATTTCTTTTTTTTAAAACTTAAATACATTTTTAAAAATTAAGAATTGAGAATTATTATGAATTGAAGTTATTATATGTGCAATTGTCGTCGGTGCAATAAAAGAAATCTGAATATTTCTAATCATTACAAATTAAAATGGGTGAATGCTTAAAAATGAAGCCAGCACAATGTAAAACTATTATGTTCACTTAATTTTCAGCAGCTTTTCATGCAGCTGCCTCAAAAACATCTTTGAAAATTTCGTTTTTTTGAACAGCAAAAATCGTGACTTTTTTAAAGCTGTGGAATACACTTTAAAAACATGATTTATTTAAGCAATTACTTTCTAATTAAATAAGAACCCTTTTAAGAGACGTGTCTAAATAAGTCACGTCGTTTCGTTTCCCATCTTGCTGATCCAGTTTATAAAATGGAAATAATTAAAATTTGGGCTGTGTAGCCCCAAAAAAAAAAAATTGCGCCTGTCTGCATTCCACCACTGAGGAGAAACATGCTCACACCACACAAGGACAAAGACGCGCATTCTTACTGACTGCTCCCTCTCTTCTCTTGTGCAAAAAATGGCTTCATCCTCTAAAATGTGATTTACAGTTTATTTCCAGTTTGGATGGACCACTCAGGGACCGTAGGGTTAAATAACTCAACCGTAGCCACCAGCTTTACGCATGACTTCCCCGTGCGTGCCGTCTTTATGCCAGTGTCCTGGTCGCATCGCTTTGACGCATGGAATACCAAAACCACAGCTAATAGAGACAGAGCCCGGATCAGTTTGTAATTTCGGATTTTGTTGTTTTTTTAAGAAACAGATGTTTAAAATGGAAGGTGCGCGCGTCCTTGTTGGGCTCGGTGGGAGGATGAGGTGAGACAATTTTTAAAATGAGACATTTCATTTGACGTGAATTTCTGTATTGGTGTGGCCATTTGCTTGGATAAATCTTATAACTGAGAGAATACACCAGATCATGCGTTTTTTTTTCCTGATTCTGATCCGCACGGTGTAAAGATAATGACAGCGTTACGCGCGATTTGGAACAAAAAATGGCCAGTCTTTATGTTCGAGCCAATTCCTTTAATCATTACCTTTCCCGGAAAAGACATGTTTTTTTGCGCTACATCGAACGAAACACGACTGGATTATATGGTCACATCACAGACTCATCTCCATGTTTCCACATGCAACACAGAAATGAAAAAAAATGCTTAAACAAAATATTAGTGGGAAAAAAATCAGTTTTAATACTTTTTTTTGCGTTTGTTCTGGCTTCATTAGGTTTTATTAGATTGGTTTATATTGCTGCTTTGTTTTCTTACATTTGTATAAATTTTGTTCACAGTGTACAGTGCCCTTTGTATGGCAGCATATGGGTGTGAAGATTGATGTGTGTAAATTAGAATTTGGTCATTTTTGAATTTCTGCCATGATTTAAACTGGCCTTTAAAAAAGCTGATGCAGGTCGTTAGAATTCTTGAGAAAATTTGAAAACAACTAATGTGTAAATCATTTCTCATGTGGCTTTCGCCTTCCTCCTCTCCCTTCTTTTCTTCTTCTTCTTCTCCTTCTTCAGGTGCTTAACCTCCCTCCTGCCAGTTCTGCATGGTCATGACCTGTCATCACGCCCTTTCCACAGCCCACCTCATCCTATTGGTCCTGCTCATTGTCACTCCTAGACTGGCTGGCACCGCCCCTGTGTGGGACGAGGGAGGGGAAGGAGGGATGGAGGGGCACACCCGGACAGACTTTAAAGAAGACAGCCTTGCCTCCTTCCTCTCGCCCCAGCCCAAGAGTCCCTCCAGCCCTGACAACGCATCACTAGACCGGGGTCAGGGCCCGGGTCATGATATGGACCCCGCGCAGGTGCTGGCTGTTCTTTTAGAGGCTCTGGACCACCCAGGGGACAGTGAAATCCAGGCGAGCAGAAACAGAGACTGGAAAGAGGATCAGAGTCAGGAGCTGCCCTCCACTGAAGGCTTGCAGGGTGGTGAGATAAGGAGAACAGAGCAGACACAAGGCGAGAGGAGGGTGGAGGAGGAGGAGGAGGAGGAGGGGCGAGGAGCCAATAAGGCTATTGAACAGCTAATTGTAGGCCATTTGACAGCTGCTCAGGGGGGTGACTTGAAGGAAAGGGAGGAGGAAGATAAAAACACAAGGTCAGAAGGGGATCAAAGGTGGTCTGTGAAGGATGTGGGACCTGATAGTATAAGTGAGGTGGTAAAGGCAGTGGAAGAGGGGCAGGAAGAGGGAAATGATTTGGAAAGTTTCTTAGAAAAGGACAACTCACAGGGAGATGTTCCATCGCTGCAGCGCAATATAAGAGGCTACTTCCAAAACATTGACTTGGGTCTCCAAGATAATGAGATCTTGCCTCCTCTGAAGGGCTACAAAGCATACAACACTCAGCTAGCACGAGCTGGAAAGAAGCTGCACTGGCAGGAGAACCAGTCCCGCAACCGACCCGTCAAGGGGGGCAACTTCATGGATGACTTTGAGGATGAAGGAGAGGAGCTGGAGGAGGAGGTTGAGGAGGAAGAGGAGAGCCTCTCCCACATGGAAGAGGAGGCGAGAGCACGTGCAGAGAAACAGGAGGTACTCCGGCAGCAGGAGGAGGCGGAACGAGCCAGAGAGGAAGAGCAGAGGCTAGCAGACATCGCCTCCGACATGCTGCTGCAGTACATGGGGAGGAAGCAGCAGTCCTACATGAAGCCTCGGCAGAAAAGCAGCATGGGGGCTGCTGGCAACACTGCTGAGGACAAGCGCTCAGAGGAGGTCCTCCCTGACGAAGATGACCTGGACCAGCAAATGATTGATAGACTGATTGAGATCAGCAGTAAGCTGCATCTGCCTGCCGATGATGTGATTGAGATTATTAGCGATGTGGAAGAGAAGAAAAAGAAGAGAAAAGAGTTGCAACAGCAGCCAATCAATAGCAACCCTGTTGCTCCCCGCTTCAGGCCTCTGGTACCTCCTCCTCTGGCTGCCCCACCTATCTACCACTATACAGCCTCAAAAAACCCCAAGAAAGCCCCTTATAGGTACAACAAGTCCAACAAGAAATGGCACAAGGACAAAGTCAAGTCATACAAACAGGACTATTGGTATAAGCCTCAAAAGCAGCTTGACTACTGGTATAAACCCCAGAAACAGTTTCTAGCCTTCCCCTCCTATCCATACTACCAAAAGCCATATCGAGCCTACTACCCTGTTTATTTCCCATATCCCAAGCCACAGTATTATGGCAAGCCTTCCCCCTCCAGAGACCAGCCCTTCGGCCCCCAGGAACTTGACCTCCAGGCCCCAAGGCGCAGGGGTGGGGGAAAGAACCGAGGACAGGGCTGGAAGCAGCCGCCACCTCCACGCCTGCCTCTCACCCCCTATATCTCTAACTATATCCTTCCTCACCCACGGACCTACCAGCCCTTACCCCCTCCCAAACCAATAACGACGCCCAGGAGAGGCAGGCGACCCCCCTACTACTATCCACAAGCGACACCGGTAGAAGACTATGAGGAAGATGGGCTGGTGCCTCAGCTGGACAGTGAAGAGGAACTGGAAAACTTTATTGAGAGGATCTACATGAAGCGCAGAATGTATTGAGAGACTTTTTGGACATCGTCAGATCAGACTAGCTGGAGAAAAGCAAAAACCGTGGTGAAAAAAAAATAAAGACTCAGAGGATAATGTGTTTTGAGCCAGATGGAAATTTGAGGTCTGGGAAATGAAAAGTTAGAATTATGTTGTTTTAATCACTGTACTTTTATTGATTTTCTCAGTCAGGGAGAGGATGAAGAGGTCTCAGTTTAAGCTCCCTGTTACCATGTTCAGCCTCTTGCTCAGTTTACATTTTGAAACAGAACATACCATGGTGTATGTCTGCCACCATTCAGGTCAATCTCTGATGCTTTTGCAGTTTTCAGAGATGTATGGACACACTTACATAGAATTGCATTTTTAACACATTCACAAGCAGACGTGCCCATGAACCACGTTTACAACATTCCTTTGTATCTTTTGTTTTATATCCTATATGTCACACTACTATACAACTAAAGTAGATGAATGACTTCTAAGTGGTACAAATACACCAACACTGAACACACATATTGTCAAACAGTACATTTTTGTTGTATTTGACATGTGTAGTTGCCTTTCTTATTCCTGATTGGATCAACAGCTGCAATTTGCAAAGGTGCCAAACACACACACAGACACACACACACCATGGTTCTATAAGGGAAACATCACACTGCATAATCCTATCATCACAGCCGGTCCCGATGTAGAAACCCTGTGGACTCCAAAAGCACAAACTTAAACACTAAACACTTCCAACATGGTGGACTAAGGGGTTTGAATCATTTTGGGATCCAGAAGTTGTGTCAACATATTTACAGCAGATCCACTATAATCACCATCACAGCCGAACATATGGCGCTCCTTGTGGGATTACTTGTTTTTTTTCCCCTTTATTTTTCTTGTACCATATCCATATTTTTGTTTTCTTTGGAAAAAAGATACTTGAAATCACATCTATATGTTCTGAAGCCTTTTTTTTAAAACAGATTTCAACCAAGAGGCTACAAACATGTTCTGTTCATTTTCAGAAGAAATTCATTGAAAAGTTTCAGGCCAGGGAGTCAGGGATTGTGCTTAAACCGTTAAATGCACGTCTTTCTACTTGCATCTTAAAAAATGAACAAAAAAAAGAACAAAAAAAGAGAAAAAATAAAACAGTATGGAGAATTCAAAATGGCTGTTTTCTCTGAATAAACTGTGAACTTAAAAAAAGAAATCTCAAAGGAAGAGGGCCACTGTGTCCGCAGTGAAGCCATCTGTCTTGTAAAAAGAGAGTGTTGTTGTTGATGTCACCTTTAGCATTGTAACATGTACAGTGTGAAATAAATATGCCCGTGCAATGTGTAAATAACAGCATGATGATTACTAGTTTTGCTATATGATAAAAAAATAAAAGCAATTATTTTATTAAAGTTCAGTTTTTTAATGGCTTTTTGGCGAGTGCTATGTTGTATTTTGTAAAGCAGCAAGAACACTTGTCTGACTAATAAGACACAGCACGACTCATATATGTCACAGTCACATCAGTATGGAGAGAAAATAAAGAAGAAGCCTATAGAGGGAGTTTATTATGTTCACAAACAATCAAAAGGAAGAGAAGAATGGGAATGAAAAGGGGAGGAATAACTGAAGAATGGAAAAATTCAGAAGGAGGCAGGGAAATGGTAACTGCAGTGATTGATGAGTCACATGATTGGTGAATGAGTCATCCATCTGTACACTTTACTGCGCAGGACCACTCTCTCTCTCTCTCTCTCTCTTTCTCTCTCACACACACACACACACATTCTCTTTGAGCTGTATAGTAATTTAGCTGCTGGCATTCAAGATAAAGATTGAGTCATGTTCGTTTCTGCCTTGAGCCTGCCAGTCGGACGCTGGAAAAGGTGTTTGGTTGATAGGTTTTGCCATATCTTGTTTCCACACCTCCTCCTCCTCACTCTCACATCACATAAGCAATAGGCCTTTCTGCTAGAATTCCTTGAAGTGCCTCTGGTAGCTGCTTGTTTGGCATCAAAATGTACGCTGTGCGTGCTGTCAGTGTGATTAGCAGCCAGTCAGTATGGTCTAATTACATGCTATGTTGCCACATTGCTCTGCAGTTGATTGGAATGTTACCTTTCATGGCTTATTAGATGATTCTTGGACACCATGTTCAGACATTCATGTAAATATCCGATCTGAATATTCACATATTATGTTCATCCTTTGTCTCAGCTATCACATTTTATCAAAGGTATTTGGTGGCTCTAGAAAAACAGTGATGTTGTCAGCCATTCATAATAATGGTAAAAACCATACACAGGCATTTTGATCCAATCTTAAGTGGACTGTGCTCTTTAATTTTCCATCGGACTTTTTCTTCCTTAATCCATCTTTGACTTTGAAGATACAAATATGGACTTTATGGCTATTTTATATTATGAATCAGTTCTCCCTGATTGGATGATTGCTACATTACAAACAGCAAGAAAACCTGGTAAACGAAAAAAAAGCCACATAACAACACAGTCAGTCAGTTATTACTAATTATTGGCTATTAACGCCTATATAAAGTCAGTTCAGCACCTCAGTACTTAAGGCCCATGCTAAGGAAGTGCATACACTGGCGCTTATACAAAGCCCACACCTTGTTGCCAAGCTGTGGACATAAAAAGCATTGCATTGCAAAGAACATCAACACAATTGAGAATGAAATTTTTTCCAGCACAATAGGATAATTGTGTGTCAAGCTTTAGATCACATTATGTCCTCATAGTAATCATTTATATTTTGTCCTGTGGGTGCACTATAATTAAAATGCAATTTGATTTTTTTTTCAAAAGGCTCCAAGTCTCACAGGCACGAAATTTGGTATACATCCAGCTGCTGGCAGAGACGAGGTTGACAGAACAACAATTCATCAGTAACGGCCCCCAAGAAGCCCATTTCACTACACACAGGCAAAAAATATGTGGAAAAATGTCACCCATTAGTAGTAGGACCAGGACCTTTAACTTTAAATGTCAGCATGATATTAGCTAATACAGAATGTACAAGCTATGTAAATAAACATGTTTTCACAGTGAAAGAGTCAACACACATGATTTAAAAACATGAACAGGAAAAGGACTGTATCAACATAGCAAACACAAAAATGGGTCATATTAGGTTGCATGGCAACTAACAGTATCTTGTTTTGTATTTTTCCCAGCATATGGTGTATTTCTGTGCCCGTTTTAATAGTGTTTCCTCTTTCCTTATTCATAGTCCTTTGTGTGAGTTTCCTGTTATGATTATGTTGATATTTTGGTCAGGAGTTTCTAACAATAGCTGAGTTTTTAAATGATTCTAGTTACAAATAAAGAAACACAGAGAACTGTAAATGATGTACATGACCATCACTTACTCTTTGAGCTTGGTTACAACATCGCCGCTCCTCATCAGTCTTACATCACACAGCTGATTTTGACACCTCTTGTCATTTAATCTGTCGATGACCCATCTTTGTTGCAGTGTTTGGACCTGTGATTAAAACCACTGCAGAGCTAAAGGCCAGAAAGGCATGACAGGGGGCCTCCATCCGCACCTGTGAGCTCTATAGTCTTCTTTATTTGACAGATCAAATTCTGAAACTACATCAGGGCAGAGTGCTTCGACCACATCACACATGGATGGAGGCAAGGTCAGAGTCTGACAGCGTCACACATACATGAAGCTGAAGGTAGCATTATGTGGCCAGTTGTCAACACTTTTTCAGGTAGCACACGATAATGTAAAAGGAGTGGGAGTTGTAACTGTGGTAACTGTTTCCTAAATAATCATGTTTGTTTTTTCTTTACTAAACTTAACCAAGTCAGTTTAAATCTTGGATTCTATGTGTCATTTAGCCAAATAGAGAGAGAAGGGAATTCAAAACAAAGCATTACTCAATGCTACATTGATGCACTGTCCTATCTTGTGGAGCAAAATGGAATGATTGGTGCTAACTGGTTAGCAACTAACTATACCTCTCTGCACTCAGCAGATTTGACTTTAGTCATTAACAGTATGAACGTTGAGGTTTCATGTTTAAATGTTTGGTTTTTTGAGCCCAGATGGACATGAGAGTAGAGATAAAACATTTTTCTGTTGCAGCATAATAGCTCTGGGCCAAAATATCCAGTTATTGTCAATTGATTGAAAATAGACACATCTCTGAGGATGTCAATATAAACTGAATTTGGATGCTGCTGCTAAACTAAAGAACAGTTGTGATGTTTAATATACAATATAACACCTCCCTGCAGAGGGCTTTACAAGTCTGGATCTTGTCATTGAGACTCATGCCTCCTCGTGTTTGTTGACTTTTCTGTTAAACTGCCTTTGTTGAACATAATAAGCCCCATCAACCATGCTTTCACCGGCCATTAGGACAACAGAGGCAGAGCTGCCAAGGCCTCTCCCATGGAACTGCATCCTTTGTTTATGATCCCTGCAACCCTTGTCATTTTGCTCACTCCTTTCATCTTTTCCTTGCTATTCTCTGTCCTGCTCCCTACCCTCATTCCCATATTCTCCCTTTTCCCCACAATTATCCATGCACACCCCCCCCCCTTCACTCCTCCCTAATGCTACCTAACACCCAATATTCCTCTCCTTTTCTTCTTTATCCTCTCTCTATTTCTTGTTTTGTATGCAAGCCCCAAGGGAGAGAAATGGGTGAAAAGCACTCTCTCTGCACCACTGTCACAAAAGACTGGTGAGTCATCTCCACTTATGTTCCTGTCTCCCTCCTCCCACAAACACACACACACACACACACATATATATATATATATATATATATATATATTACCTGCTGTGCACTTACAGGAAGGCATGTACAGGTGCCCACACGTGACACAATAAAAGGCACAATTTAGGCACTCACACAAACAACCACACATTCCACAGCTCTTTCACACAACTCTAAAATTAAAACCCAAGTCACACAATGCAGTTAATAATCCAATTCACTGATGTGTGCCACACATTTTAAGTTGTAACAGCAAAGTTGTGTCAGCAACACAGCAAAGGAGAGCTAAACGGAGTTCTCTTTTGGACTGGGCGAAACAGAAAGAAAAAAAGGAACATAAAATAGACAAAAGACAGCGACAGATACTACACTGATCACAACAATGTGCTTATGTTCTACTCTGCCAGCCTACAGGAGAATATGAGCCTCAGACATAATCCTCTTCCTCCATCTGCTGGTGGAGAGAGTTATTTACAATGCAGTTGTGGTGCTGCTGTGCACAAGATGGCAGTCCTAAATGAACACTCTATATGGTAATAGAGTAATATACACACAAGGTAAAAACACTCCTAATTTATTAAAGGTGCAATTCATAAAATTCCTATCTAATTCCTGTCCATATTGTGTTGTTTCTTGGTCATTTTTTACAGCACATGATCATGATATGCTAGATTAAGTATAGCATCTCAGTTAAAAAGCAAACCCAAGCCAGCTAGCTCAGCTCTCAAACTAGCTCTCTAATGGTAGCTTCAGCCATTGTTACATTTAATTTGAATTGTCCTACCAAAGGATAGGATCACAGACTTTTTCTCTCATGTAGTACTGAAGTCAGGCAAAGTGCTACCTTAACTCCCAATCCCATTTTGCGGTGCAAAGTGCTATTACACAATGGTCTAATCTGAATTGCTACTTTGTCTCACAAATTACAGTCAAGTCAACTCTTAGTTCCTGCAAAGGCAATGTAGATGAGTATAAAGTGTAGTGAAATAAAATAATCGTTGGAAAAAATGTTTCCTGCAGCAAAAAAAAAGAGCAATAAAGTGACTTTTAGAGGTAGAAAGAAGTGCATGCAGTGACAACCTCTCAGGATGGTTTGCTTGTGTCAAAGCAGATTCCATAACACAGACATTAGAGCCCTCACCTTATTACTCTTTACAGAAACCTGCTTGTGAGCTATTCAGACACATCAAATATTGAAAGCCTGGAGTTTCCGTTTCACACACCGCAAGGGAGGGAAGAGAGCAGAGAGAGCAGACAGACTAGGGGATAGATAAACAAAAGAGGAAGACAGGGACGAGGCAAAGAAGTGGAATTAAGAGGAAATAACCCATCAGGCACCCTGGGAGGGAGACATACGAGCAGGGATGGAGGGAGAGAAGGAGGAACAAGGAGAAAGCACCGAAAGGTAAGGCAAAGGACAGGAGGAATGTTTACGGCTTGTCAGGTAACAGTAGAGGTTGAGCAGGTTTAAGTAGCTGATGATTGATTGCCCGATAACCTCCTAGCTAGGCAGTTAGAAGGGCGTGTTTTTATAAATTCTGCTGCTTCTGTTTCAAGCCTCAGTGGGACGACTTCTACTTCAGCTGAGACAACAGCTCACAACTGCAGTGAGGACGACAGGGAGTCCCCAAACCTCCAGCCCCTACAGGAGGAGGAGGAGGAAGAGCAAGATGATGCAGAGGCAGAACCCAGCCAGGTCAGATATATAACTCCATCCATGGAAATGGATTCACTGTGAGTCAAAGAAAACAGTAATTTAACTTGTTGTGTCACCTAATGGATGTGACTGATGAAGGCTGAGGAGGACATCAGTGGTGCAGAAAGGTTACAACAGGAGACTCTGACAGCCACAGATGAACAGGGCGATGCTGACTGCCTCCCGCTGCCAACAGAAGAAGAGAGGACCCCCCTGTCAGTGTCATCTCATCCCTCCAATACACACAGTATGTCACAGACACGAAAAGCTCATGCATGAATCAGATCTCTATAGTTTAACAAAACAATGCTTGAAAATGTGTGTATGAAGCACTTTCTACAGTTTCTTTTCTCCACAGATGAACCATCTGACCCCTGCTGGTACTGCTTGAGGTCTCTTGACTCAGAATATCGTCCTGAGGCTACTAAAGAGGTAGGCAGAGCTCAGCAGACACTTTTATTTTAAGGATATTTACTTTTACAGTGAAACATGTCACTTGTATTATTACACAAAAATGCACATATTCAACGTTTTTATAGAATTCATTGTAAATATTTTATGCACAAATAATATACAAAAATATATTTCCTTAAATCTTTTCGAAACAATTGATCAAAAACAGTTTTTAAAGCTTTACTAGGAGCAGGAACATCATAAAAGTCCATAACAGCTATACTAAATGATGTGTTAAAACTCAACACTGAGGCAGAGTTACAGTGAGGGGTCTGTGAGATTTTGTGCTTGACATCAGATTTAGTTCTAAGTGTCCAGGATTTCTCACTAAAAGCTACAATGTCACCTGTCAGAATGTAGCATGGCTCTATTTTATGCCAAACTTCATAATAACACAACTCTTCCCTTCGTCTGTCTGTAGCAGGGAGAGCAGGATCCTTCATCCCCACTGCCCTCTAGTGGTCAAAAAGTGAGCTACCAGACAGACCCCCGGCCTCACTTTGGTGTAGCATGGTCCTCACACTCCACATGTCGCCCTCTGTGGGGCAGCGAGGGGCCCAGCTGGGGTCCGAGAAACCAGGAAGTGCCCGACCAAACTCACACCTGTCCTCACTGCTATCTGGGCCTGCCTCCTGAAACACTGCGCTGGCATGAGGTTGGCACTGACACAAGTAAACACACATAAATAGACTCATGAACTCTCCACAGTTTATTAAAAAGTGAGCCTCTGATTGTTGTTTCCCTTTACACAGGCAAAGTGTCTGCTGTTTGAGGGGCTGAGGAACACAAAGAAATAGTCACCGGAGAAAAAAAATGTTTTTTTTTTTTTTTTACAATTATTATGATCTATAATAGGACTGTCTCAGGAAATTCTTTAATAATTAAAGTTTAAAGATTTGTACTATATCTGCTTGTAAACAATTGTTTATGTACAATTAGCTTTTGTCATTTCATAATTTTCCTATTATATACTCTTCCTCTCAGTCTGATCTGTCTGAGAATTTATTTACATCTTTGACTGGATGAGTTCATGTTTTTTTGACACAGTAAAATTAAATGTGTATTTGTGGGTACTGTTCTCAAAGAGAGTATTTAAGGGCTTTATTCTAATAAATCACTAAAAAATGTCATTAAATTATTTATTATTATTTATGCCTATTGGATGAGTTCGATTTATTTATTTATTGGTCTTTATTCTATCCCACCCCTGTATTTATTTGTTTATTTTTAAATTCAATTGCCTGGAAACTAGTTAGTTAAAAAAACATGATATGTTAGAAAGTGCGTGGCATCACAGGTCTATTAGGATCTTCCACAAAGTCACATTAACTGTTGAACTGTTTCTAGCTACACAGCATCTCTCTGTCTCTGCATTATTTTTGAGGCCTCAGTTTTTTGCATTCACTGTGACAAGAAATCTGCAAGAAAAAAACTACAAAAAGGTTCTTCTGTAGCAGATGACAGAAGACAGAATGGAGTAGGCATGCCTGGACTTTAAAGCAAAGGAACTCTTTGGTTGACTGCCTGATTGATTTCCTCTACAGAAGTGCCTCAAAGCTCACTTTTGTTTGTTTGAACAGGATGCACAACAACATGACTCAGGTACCGGTAAATACAATGTTTCAGCTAATGTGTCAACAAGGCGCTGCCTCATATTTTAAAATGTCCATCTGTGACCTTTAAGGATTGGCGATTCTTCAGGCCTTGTTAGATGCTGACCGGCATTTGTATCCAGAGTGTTATATTTCCTCTTTGAATCTGGTGAATTTCTTCTTTCCTACTGTGAAAGTCCACCGTAACCCCACTGTTGCCCACATCCTGGGAAAACTGCGAGGCCTCACCAACCTGACGCTGAGTTACTCCTGCCTGTCAGATGAGCTCCTGACAGCCCTCCAGCAACGCCACACAGAACAGAGCCAGACCTCTAGTAGAAATGGGATCACCTTGCAGACCTTGTCACTGCACTGCTATGGAAATGAGCCTCATCAACAGGAAGGCTGGGTGTCCTGGGTCAGAGTGAATGCTGAAATAGCAAAAAGTCAAGAAGAATACACTCATCTCAGGTTTCCATTTCACTTGCGTCTCATATTATATATATTTGCCAAGGTGGTGTGTGGACACCTATGGGCATCTTTGGCATCAACCTGTCCTGCTTTCAATCAACGATGCAAAACTATTTAGAGAGTTATTATGTTATCTGCCTGTAGCCTCTGAACCTTCATCTGTACAACTGCAATGAGTCACTGGACGAGGAGTTGCTGCTGCGAGTGCGAGTGTCTAGAGCAGCTGAGACTCTGGGCTGCACAACAGGACTACTCCAAGGACCTCACTCATCGAAATCACAGTAAATAAAAAATGCTGTTACTGCCTGACTCTGCACATATAGGGATATACAGACACATGATGCCCCGTTTTATTTGCCTTGCAGGTGAGAATCTACACTTCAGACGCCAACACCAGGGAGTTTTTAGAGAAGCTGGAGCAAATACTGAATTCCCACCCGCATCTCCCACATGAGCTAAAATTCTTCACCAGAGTCTACGGTCTCAGACACATGTAGACACATGCAGGGGTGATTGTAGCTTACATTAAAAAGCCAAATACAAAGAATGAAGCCAGTCTGGTCATTTTAGTTTTAGTTCAACTGGCACTGACTCTCTCTCGAGTATGGGGTGGAGGGGTGGGGTCTGGGTTGTGTGTGTGTGGAAACTCTGACCTAGATTCATTGTAAAGGGTGATCAGGGGAGGCAGCATGTGCATGTGTGTGTATGCGTGCACTCTGGCATGAGGAAAGCACTATTTTAAGAAACAGGGATTAAGAGGCAACAGCAATACAGGCCCACACTCTTGATTGCACAGCTCAAAACACAATGGCAGTGAGGTCATAGCTTAATTTGTGTTTAATTCCATTTAATCCTTGTAAATTCAGTGCTATCATGACAAGTCTATGTTTTGACCTTTTATACAGTCTTTGGTGAAGGTATAGTTAAATAATTATCCTAACATTAAAAAGGATTAAAGTGAATTTGTATCAGTGGATTATCCCAGCCTTCAGTCAGACTACACATTTCCTAACAACAAAACAGCATCCTTCACATGATTGGTCACCAAAAGTCATGCAGAGTCACGTGACCGCATAATAACATTAAGCATCATGGTGGGCCAATCGCGTGCTCCATCACCTGACCGCTATTTGAATATTGACGTTCTGTGTGGTGCGCGCGGCCTTCCTGACTAGTTGTTGTGTTGCCTGACATTGTCTGAGTTCGAGTGGCACCATCGCCGCGGAGATTAGAGGACCCGACCTAAAAAAGAGATGTCCTCTCTGCTGCTGGAGCCATTTTCGGTGTGCGAGGGGCCCTGCGAGAGTGTCAGGAGGGGATGTACGAGCTCGGATCTCCATCCGCAGGCTCCATCTCAGCGTCTAGCCGCCGCCGCCACCGTCGCCAGCGCGGTGGGGATGGGCTGTCTCCCGCCGGCACATCGGCGGTCGTACGCGGCAAGAAGAACCCTGGCGGCTGCATCGATAGGACGGAGGAAAATAACGCATCCTGGAAAAGCCATCCTTGCAGGTTGATGTTACACTCTTTGTTCCTGCACACACTGCACAGCTTAATCTCAGTCTGTCGCCCATTAAAGGCTGTCCCTGCAGAACTGGGTCAATCAGCCAGCAGCAGTGATGCTACAGCAGCTGCACGCATTTCCATATATCCTCTATTCACTCATTTGTTTTGAATAATGTGACTATTATAAAGTAAGGATGTAAACATACCCATATGCATCACTCTGACATTACTACAGCAAGTTCCTCCTGCCCTCAGAACATTCAGGAACAAATCTGCACAGTGAGTCAACAACTCTCCTTAATTTGTGTCACCCAGGGGGCATCGCAGGAGGAATAGAGATCTGCATCACCTTTCCTACAGAGTACGTCAAAACTCAGCTGCAGCTAGATGAGCGAGCCAATCCTCCACGATACAGAGGGATAGGTAGGTCACTGGGACATGTCTGAGTGAGCTGGTTGTGTGTGTGTGTGTGTCTTCTACTTACTCCTGAATGCTTTGCGCCGTCCGTGCAGGTGACTGTGTGAAGCTGACCGTGCAGGATCATGGGCTCAGAGGATTGTATCGAGGTCTCAGCTCCCTGCTCTATGGATCAATACCCAAGTCTGCAGTCAGGTAAAACACAATGACACATTATTATTACACTTTATTTTACACTGTGTGTAAAAGTACAACTAGAAAACAAAATAGAGCTGCAACAGAAAAGCATGTTTTCCTCCCATGCTGTTTGGACCCTTCAAAATATTTCTGATGATTCACAGTTATTAATTCACGAGTGTCTATTTCTCTTTCAGATTTGGCACGTTTGAGATGCTCAGCAATCCAATGCGAGATGCCACAGGTCGACTAGACAACACAAGGAGCCTCCTGTGTGGTTTAGGAGCAGGGATAGCAGAGGCCATCCTGGTTGTCTGTCCTATGGAAACACTCAAGGTTGGTGGCAGTGTGGTACTTGTTTGTTTTTTTTGTTAAGGTCTGTAGAAGAAACACTGATCTGAAACGGTTCTTCCAGGTGAAGATGATCCATGACCAGTGTTCCCTCCGACCTCGTTACAGAGGATTCTTTCATGGAGTCAGTGAGATTATCAGAGAACAGGGTAAGAAGATGGAATGACCTCATAAACTGCAGTAACTGCAGTCTTAGAGATGGAGTACTTGCTTGCATATATGTAACCGAATCATAAACTCTTTTGACCCTTTTAGGAGTCAGAGGGACATATCAAGGTCTGACAGCAACCGTGCTTAAACAAGGAACCAATCAGGCAATCCGATTTTATGTGATGAACTCACTACGCAATTGGTACAAAGGTAAGAAAGTCTATGTAACTACAAAACAAATTACAACATCTTAGTCTTTTTTCTGACTAGTTGTTTTCGGACTTGGCCTCTAAGGTGATGATCCCAGACAAGAAATGCACCCGATAGTAACAGCGATGTTTGGAGCGACAGCAGGAGCAGCCAGTGTTTTTGGAAACACACCTCTAGATGTGGTCAAGACCAGGATGCAGGTAGGAAACCTGTCCTCTGATGATTTTACTGTTGTCCACCGGTTTGTCTTTTGTAATAAGACTTCTTTTTGTAGGGTTTGGAGGCCCACCGCTACAAGAACACAGTTGACTGTGCCTTTCAGATCTTGAAACATGAAGGACCGCTAGCGTGAGTAAACCACATCCTCCTCCTCCTGTAACACAGTTTGCATGTTTTTTTTTCATTCTTCATCATTCTTCTTATTCTTCCGGCAGATTCTACAAAGGGACAGTTCCCAGGCTTGGCCGCGTGTGCTTGGATGTGGCCATAGTCTTCGTCATCTATGAGGAGGTGGTCAAACTACTCAACAATGTGTGGAAGACTCAGTAGACCACCTTGATGGCGAGAAAGAAAGCACACATCAGTGCCTCGTGCCACGCACAACTAAACACCTCTACTCTAGCTGATACTAGCTCTCTGCATTGCCCTGAGGCAGATGACGCATTGTCTTGACCAGTCTTCACTGTTACAAAAATAAATTAATTAGCATTAATTATCGAGAGTTCTCTAAGACTCTAAACATTGATTCAAAAAAAGAAAGTGAGAGTTTTCACTACAGCAAATGGACTTGCTGGGTTATTTATTTTGAAGGACAGGAAGAGGCTGATGATATTCTGTGCACCTGACCAAACTCAGCCCTGAGTCTCTTCACCAGATGATAGAAAGCCATTTAACCAAAGGTTTAATTTAGCAGGTGAAAAGAAGACACATTAGAAGGTGGAAAAGGGACATTATGTATGTATAATGTATCTTTCTATGACTGTTGTTACCATTACATGTTGTAGAGTGAATTCTTTTTACTCGAACCATAAATGTGTCTTTTATTCACTAAGTACTTACTATACTGAGCGATGAATTGGAGATCAGGCTGGACACAAACTGCTCTACTTTAAAATGCCTGTGCCGTGCTTCAACACATGTCAGTGTTGGAATAGCTTCTTGGCTGTGCTTGTTGCAACATCGCACTAAAAACATTAACAGTGTTCCCTTTGCTGTGGCTTGGTGATATCTTAAGATGCTTTCTCATTGTGCATTTTATGGTCACAGCATGTGGCAAACAAAATACTCTCATATGTAGCACGTTTTTCACATGCAGTCTTAAAAGTGGCTCATATTATTAATGTAAGTTTGTGAGTTTATAGTTGACATTATGCAAAAAAAATGCATCTTACAGGTTCTCTACTACTGCATGTGAAAGCCTCATTCAGACGTATTTGAGTGGTAATACTCGATTTCTGGCTATTTCACAGCATATTTACTTAGGTGCAGTCTAAAACAATTACATTTAATCCAGCTCTCCAGAATCAGCCTGATTATGTAAGCCATATTATCATAAAGATGAGCCTTCAGTGGCTTTCTTCTGCTTATCGTTAAACTGAAGGAGATGTCACTTTATACCCTTTGTTTACATAAACTAACCTGCTTCCTACGTGTTTTTGTTGCAACACTAACTATATTATTACTAATCATTTTAGATAATTCATGACTTAATACAAAGTGCAGCAAATAGATCTAATATGTTGCTGATTATATATGGGAATCTAAGGGTGGTTGTGATTGGCCCACCACACAGCCCTGCACAGAAGCCTTTAGCTCCTCTTTGCCAAACTATAATAGAATCTCCATGTTATCTTCCTGCTTGTAGAAAAATCCGAGAACATATTTTACTGTAATTTTTACTGTATAAAACTCTTATGTGTTTTAATGCTTTGCTGCTTTTCATAAACAGGCCAACAGCTGTGTGTACTTCATATCAAAGCTGGTGTTCACATCTTGTTGAGCACATTGAAGGTTTCTTTGATGTGTAAGAAAACCAAAATATATTGGAAAAAAATATCGTTGGGGGAAACAGCGCTCAAAGTATGATTTACATAAGAATAAACTTGTGATTATAAGACTTATTTTGTGCGGCTTTGTGTTAAAATTGCTGATAAATAAATAGTCAGACACACTGACCATGGGTGAAAAAGGATTAAAAGATCATTTATGAAGTTGCATTGATTTGAGTATATTCTAACTTCAGTAAACATACAATGGATGTCTGTAAAAATAAAATACAATTAAACTTTTACAGTGACAGCAGGTTTTGAGCTCTGAAAAATGCTGATTAAATTAAGAGTAAAGGCAATGCAGTAAAGTATAAAGACTTGAAACTGTTAATGGCCAACTGCCACTAAGATGACATCAGATAGACATTGAAGAATAGTTTTAGTATATTTGAACCTGGGTTCTTTCTTGCACCACTTGGCTGCAGCACAGAGGCTGAAAAATCAGCAGGGTGGAGGCTTTGCTGACCACAGGACTGAGGAGATTAAAGGCTGAAGAAGCGGGGCAAGCAACGCTGGCATTAACATCACAGAGTAAGGCATTAACTGTCCCACCTGTTGCTTCATCAGTCCACCTGTCACCTACATTTTACAGTTCATCTAGGTAAGGCTTAAGGTGAACGGAGGGACAAACATGCAGCTGTGGAATGGGTTAATATTCCACATCTAGTGGTTGAGTTTGTTTACACTTAATCTCAATTACATGTCAGAGTGTAAATGAAACCCATATTACTCTTATGGGGTTATGCCTTAAAAATACATAACCTTGTTGGTTTTTGTACCTGTGTGCATGGCAACGGATGCTTCATTCTGTAACTTCCCAGTCAGATTTATTGGATTGCTAATATTCCCCAGATAAGAGGGCATTTATATTGTAACTAGACTCAAGTTCCCCAATGCAGTGTCATTGTTGGCAGACAGTTCTTAAGACATATGGCCGATTGTTTACAGTCTAGCCACCTTTTGCCCCAGCTGTCAGGCCTTTGACAGCAGATGATGTGAAGTCCTCTTAAGTCAGGAAAGAGAACACAGATGTGGCTATCTTCTCCATCTGGAAAGGTACAACACAAGACCAAAAGGTTTAGATGTGAGCATTCTGAAAACAAATATGAAAGCATACACTGCTTGGCATAACATGAAGCTCAGCTATGCAGCTATTTGTTGGATTTATGTGTGTACATTTTGATCCTATATTTAATGTCTATTCATTTTTGTAAATTGTTGCATTTGCTCATAATACACACAGTGGTATGATTTCTAGTATATGTCAACTGCATTTTTTTACTATTTATAGATTTAAAAAAAAAACTCACATTCTGAGGCATTTGTCTTTCCCACCACTGACCACTCTCTGTCCATCTGGACTCCAATCAACTGCAAAAACCTACAGACAAGAAACAAGGCAGTTAAAGATGACTAGAATCCAAACACATCCATCAGAAACAGTTATAAATCCTATATCCTATATCAATGTTCCTTTTCTCACCTCGTCTTCATGACCAGGTAGGTCCATGTTAAGCTTCCCTGTTTTAACGTCCCACACTTTAAGTGTGCTGTCACTGCTGCCACTGACCAGCAGCCGACTGTCTGCCGACCATGCCACTTGATAAACAGAGCCCACATGGCCACGCAGAGACATTAAGTACCTGTGGGAAAAGACATTGTTACACAGTGAACATGCACATTTTGGGGTTTTGGTACCACCACCTGGACAACAGCAGTATTACATGCAGATACACTGAGGATCTGTGGTGGTGTAGAGATTATCTTACTTTCCTGTCCGTCCATCCCAGATTTTAATGGACTTATCGAATGAAGCAGAGGCAAGCAGCCTGGTGTCTGGAGAGAAGAGCACTTCATTGACAAGAGCACTGTGGCCAGTCATCCTGGCCAAAGGCTTCTTCTCCTCTGCAGGGTTCCACAGAAACAAGGTGAAATCATCTGAGCCAGACACCAAGCGCTCTGGAGCTGAACCCTGCAGCACAAGAACAGGAGTATGGGCACTGAAACAGGGAAGGCTTACTCAGTATAAAAACCACTACTTACCCTGACTTGATTATATCTCTGCAAGGCTTTCTCCTTCAGCTCTTCCACTGAAGGAAAAAACATTTGTTAGATCAAAAATATTCTTGTTCAAACATTCAAAAGACACTGAGACTTACATGGCCCAGTGACATCCTGGGGGTTGATAGTGGCAGTTGCAGGTTCAAAAGCTCCAGTACGGAGGACATAATCTGTACTGAGAGCCAGGGTGTTCACCCAGTGGGCGTGACCCTGCAAAGTCCTGCACTGGACACCCTATATATAAACACAGTCATTAACAGATATTTCATCTCTTATTAGCACATTGATATCCCCATCTATTAATCAATATTTAGTATCTCAAACTCACATCTTTCGCTCTCCACACTTTGACTGTCCTGTCCTGTGAAGATGTGTAGAGAAGTCCATCCCCACCCCACTTTACACAGGTGACTGACTGAGTGTGTCCAGTCAGGATCCTCTCACAGCGCCCCAACACTGTGTCCCAGATACGTATTGAGCAGTCCTTGGAGCTACTCACCAAGTACCGACACTCTGGGTTACTGAAAGGCAGACCAGAAAATACCGGTTCAAACAATTATTCTACACTATAGAGGTATCTATCAACCTTCCAAATAAGCCTCAATAGAAACGTTAGCATCTTTTTAGCTGGTCTCCAAAGTCAAAGCAGCAAAAGAAAGTTTAACTGTGCTAATTTTTTTCCTACATGTGGGGTGATCCTACAGATCCTACAAAATACATTAATGCAGAGGCTGCATCTGACTAGGCTTTTAAGTCTGCATGCAAAGGTAAAAAAGACAGGGCATCACAGAAGACAGGAAGTGGGTGCTCACAGATGTAGAGGTTCCCAACAGAGCCAAGTGATCCACTTAGTATGTCCTGTCAAAGTCTTCCCCATCTGTGTACCTTTCACTGGATCCCACAGACAGATCTGCAAAAAAGGCAAATAATATGTTATAAATCTTAAAAAAAAAGTGTGTGTGTGTGCGAGAGAAGAGGTGTGCACCTGACTGTTCTTGCACCCGGAAGCCAGCTTCTTACCATCTGGTGACCAGGCAATGCTGAGTACCCAATGTGTGTGCCCTTAAATGAAGTACAACACAGCTCAGCAGTGCATACTAACAGAACTAACAGAAGTCCATTATCTGTATCTTGATGAACAGTGAAGCATGCACGCATACAGAAGTGACTTTATACCTCTGGCAGTGTGTTGTGGTGTCTCAGTTGTCAAGTCCCAAAAACGCACAGTGGTATCCCCTGAACCGCTGGCCAGATATCTTAATTACACAAGGACAGAATGATTTACAGCTGTCTGAATCTTTCCAAAGACATATAAACATATATCATGCATCAGCTACTTGTGCTGTTAAATGAGACTAATTCTAGACAAGCAGGCAACTAAAGGCTGAAAGCTATTTGTTCAGTTACTCACTTGCCAGTAGGACTGAAAGATGTTGAGATAACAGCTTCTGTGTGTCCCTGTAGTGTGCTAGTACAGCGGGCCACAGCCCGAACCCTGAACACAGCTTGAGGTTGGTACACAACTGGCAAAACTTGTTCAGTTTCAACCCCAAGAGCTTTGATGCAAGATCCCAGGCTAGACACGACCTCAGCTTCTCCACGCACAAAGAATGCCAGTGGCACTGGCTCTTCCTGCAGCAGAGGACAATAAAACGTGTTATTTATCAGTAGAAATACTGACTGATATATGGATACTGTAATAGTTAAAGGGTACCTTTTGTAGCAGCGCATTGCATACTAGCTGTAGTTTGTCTGGGGTAATATCCAGTGGCACATCAAAAGGTGAGCCCAGAACCTCTCCATTTTCATCCTGAAATTGGATCAACAGCCGCTCCACGTCCTCACTCGTCATTCTCTAGTTTATATCCAAATCTAGTGACAGATGGAGGTAAAACACAATATGACAGAATTACTTAATGTCATTATAAAGTAATGTGCTGTAGTGTTTAGCATATGTCTGAAAGTCGGATACCACCCGGCAAACATTCCACTGAAACCGATAAGATCATGTAGATTAATGTAGATGTACTTTGTTTACTTGATCTGTCATATCTGTTTGGTCATCAAGTCAACATTATTGCTGACTTAAAAACCCAACACAAAGCCTGAACATAAAACTCCTTAACATTTATTTAGGGAGCAGCACATTATAGTGCCATGTTCCAAGCTGTTGTGGACAAAACGGAACCCCTTAAAATCATCTGTACAGTAGTTTACTTCTAGCTAGCCGATGCCAATAGCAATAAAGCTAATTCTGTTAGCATGCTGTTAGCTAGTATCGTGAACATATAAAACGCTTTAGCAACGTTAGCAAAGTAGTAACACGAGCGTCACTTATTTACACGTCAATGTCAAGATAAACCAGGCAGTGAAATGACAAATAAACAAACTTACATGATACTTTTTCGTGAAGCAGCAGCGTCTATAAAGACCCCACGTGTGTAACACCGAAGAGTCTGTGAGGGAGAGATGGACCAATCTGTCACTTCAGTGAAAGGTTTCGCGCAAGGAATCATGGGAGATCTCTGTACATCTTCGTCTTTTTTACATTTTCTTTCTTTTTTCTTTCTTTATAACAAAACAAAAATAAGAACAAAATACCTGATAGCGCAAATATTCCAAGTAAGAAATATAACTTAAAATAGAAATAGAAATGCTTTTAATAGACTACTACTAGTACTACTAGTGAGGCGAGTATCCCCCCCTAGAATAAAGAGTCATAAAAACGAAACAAAACCTTTAGCAATATTTTTGCTAAAAAAAGCAGTGTGCACATTTATTATTAATAAATGTGTTAAAACATCTGAGTACGCGGAAGTAGATTAATATCCTAATTATACTATAATCCAGAACATATATATTATATATTATTAAAGAGGACTGTTAATAACAGAAGATGAATGGTTAAATGTCTGTAAATTACAGTGAGAAACCACAAAATCACACTGCTGGAGAGAGTATGAATGGGAAAATATAATGAGATATTTTATTATCCCAGCCCAGAAGAGGCATCAAGGTGGGGGGAAAAGTTGTTGGAGGAATTGTGGCTAATGTAGCTAATCATTTCCATGTCCAAATATGTTATCCTATTGACGAAATATACATATTAGTTTGGAATCTATGTTTTGAATTATTATCCCCATGTCAGGACAATGTATTTAGACATTATGGAGAGACTAACTTTCTCCATTAAAATTCAAATGAAGAAATTCAATGGATTATGGTCGAAATGGGTTAGCTACGTAAGGCTCTGGGGACCAGACTTGCTATGATTATATATATATTATGATTATATATATTTATATAACTAAGTTGCGGGGAGTATGTGTTAATATTTACTGATAAATGAGGTGACATCACATGTTGTGTGTTGTTATTTTAGTTTATTTCCTTGTGTTCTGGTGCAGTGATCTGTTATACAGTGTACATGGTTATTATATTTATTCATCCCACACCGAGGTGAGAACATGTAGTGATATTTTTAATGATAAAATCACAAATGAATCACATATCAATGAATTTTCCCAGTCAGCTGCTAATTTTCAGGTTTTATTTGACTTGTTGTGGAGTTGACCATTCAGCAGACATTGTGCTTTGACATTTGAAAGACAGACCACTGTGATCACAGGCGAAAGTCCCGGCACTTCTCTCCCCGTAGTTTGTTCCCACACATGTATATATTTGGATCAATTATTAAACCAAATATACACAATTATAAAAAGTATACACTTTTTTGACAACAATCATCATTTTTGCATTGAGATATAATTAAAGTACAATCGTAATTCTGTTTATTGGCTAGCAGACTGTCATTACACTTTACTTTTCTTCAAAAAGACAATAATAATTTTATGCAACACGTTTTTTATGGTGGACAGATCTTTTTGTACTTGATGTTTAACCCTCTCAGTCACTAATATTTTTATTTATATTTATTGACCTGCAATGTCTGTCCACTACTTTCAAAAACAAAATGAAGCTTTGTATGAAAGTAGCTGTGGTGTTTGGCATGTTTATTCCTCTGTTTCAAGTGATTATTTTGTAAGTTTGCAGCACATGTGAATCTGAACTTTAAAGGCAAAGTAGGAAAAAAAACAACTCAAAGTTTCTGGTCTATTTCTCTTGGCACAGTGTGATGGCCATTAATTTACTACTGATCTTTCACATCCAGTAGATAAGGGAGTTTATCATTGAGCATTTTAAAGTCTGAAACAATTTTCTGACTTAGAAGAATAAGATGTGGCACTGCAGGGGGATTTGTTCTTATTTGTTAAGCCCATTGATATCCTCTGGAACAAGGCCTTCCATGACAGCACGCCTTGACTCCAGGATCTGCAAAATCAAAACAAATTTGGGATTCATAAGATAGCACAGCATGCAGTTTCCCTCTAAATACTCAAGAAGGAGTCATAGGAAAGCATGTTATGACATAATAGGAATAGCAAAATAGATTATGATAACTTACCTGGAAGCTATCACTGAGGCCAATGATGCTTTGCATGTTGGTGCTGTAGTAGCCCAGTACATACTGTCCTCCCAGCACAGGGATCTTATCCTTATCCACAGATATCTTCAGTAAAACACACATATATATTAATGTTAATAAAGCACTCACAGTGTAAAAACATTATATATATGCCATGTTGACTTTACCTCTATGACTTCATTTATCTCTGGCCAATCATTTTCTCTCACCCAAACAAAGCTTTCATAGTCAGTAGCACTCTTGAATCCCACCTGCAGGTCAACAAACCCATCAGATCAAATCCATTTAGTGTTCTGTTGTTTTGCAATTTTTTTTGTCTGCATCTATACCACAACCTTGTACAGGGCGATCCAGTCCCATGTAGAAGACATGAAGTCCTCCTGGACTGTGTAGGTCAGAAGTGCATCCTGATCGGCGCTCCATACACCCAGAGGAGAGACATGCACCAGAGGTGTGTCGAAGATTTTCCTTAGCTGTAGAAGAAACAGGTGGAAATACCTTTATTAGTCAGTTATTTTAGGAGGAAAGAAGCAGACTTACATATATGTATGGCGTTTTAACCTCTAAGTTGAAGGTTGCAATGACAGGCTTGTGGTCACTGACTCCATAGCTCATGTCACAGGTGTATTTGTCCTGGGTGACCAGGATTGGAAACTCCTCTTCTTTGTCATCAGTGGAGGTCGATGCATTCTCATCATCATCTTCCTCTGACGGCAGGCTTTTTGGTTTGATGCGCCAGAGGATCCGATCTGTCCAGGCCGGCTTCCTTTTCTTGCCACTATGTAAAACAAAGGCAAGTGTAAACCTAACCATGTAAATGTAACTTGTTCAGCAATGAAACCTGAAACGTGAAAGAACAGAAACCAGACGCACACATGCAGTGCAGAGCTGTAACTACAGTGTAGCCTGGCAAGGAGAAATGATGACAGGGGAAATGAAGGGGTTACACTATTCGACATAGTATTGCAGCTTAAATATACACTATAAAAAGCAACACATGCATTATGCAGAAACAAACAGTGGGGTGCTGGGTGCTGGAGGGAGTCCATGTCTAATGAATTTGCAGACGATGCCTGCAATTCATCAAGATTATTATGTTTACTTGTCATCTATATCGTGTCTCCATTTGTGATTGTGGGTTAAATTACCCCCAAGGCACCTATTCAATAATATGGGGCTCAGTCTTACATAGCTATGGAGACACCCACCTCGGCGGGTCTACCTCCCTGTACCAGGCCCCCAACCAAACTGAGAGCAGCCCCCAGATGAGGGAGGTGAGAAGGAAGAAGAGGGTGGTGCTGCAGCGCTGCAGGGGCCTGGGTCTGTACATGGTTAGGGGCAGTGCCACAGTGCTCTTTCTGAGAGAGACACATACATGGTGCTAGTGTGAGGAAAGCAAACAGAGAGCTGCTCCCAACTTTGTCTATAATTTTACTGCTGTGGGTGCTCAGTGTGTTTCTAGGGTTATTGCGCATGTGTTCTCTTGACTAATGATGTGGTGCCATAAGCTTTGGGGAAAAGGTGCAATGACTGTGAAATAAGGAAACACAGGGCATGCAACACGTCAAAGTTTCTTACTTAAAACCCAACCATGTCTTAAGAGAGCTGTGCAAAATTCAAACAAAAACACAGATGAAGTATGCAGCAGGTGTTGTTTGTAATTTATATCTGTGTTCCAAGCACACTTGTAGATGTTACCTGGTGTCATAGGTGTCAGAGTTACGGTCAAACTTGTAGGTGGGTTTAAAATTCAATGGCCCTTCCTGAAATTCCTGCAGAAAAGGTTCCTGTTTCTTCATCATGATGAGCTGCGCGGGAAGAGGAAATTACTTAGCAAGTGTGCATTATTATGTGTGTGTTTGCACTGTTCACTATGCACAATACCTGGTCTTTGCTCCACAGCAAATGAAGGCGCCCACTTTCAATGGATGAACGGAGAAAGTGTAAACCGTGGTCTGTAATACGGAAGTTCAGATCTCCAAACCAGAACACCACTCTGAGAAAGTGATGGGAGTTTTATTTTCTGCTACACAACTACCATTAGTGTGTTTTTTTTTTACCACTGTTTATGTAGGTGCACTCACTTGTGGTCCAAGACATTTGGGGTGTCATAGAAGTCAAAATCTTGTGTGTCCAGGATGTACTCAAACTCATCAACGCGTTGCAAAGCGTAGTTCATGTGAGCTGCCAGATGGCAGTTGAGGAAGCACACCATGTGGCCGTAGAAGGAAAACCGCACAGATATTCCACCCTTATTACCCTGAAATAAGGGAGGAAGGAGCTGGGTAGCATGCTAACGTCACGTAGAATCAGTAATCAATCATATTCTGTTGATACACTAAGTTTGTTTTCTGAATGTTTTCAACTTTTTCAACTTATCAAACATTCAAAATGCCCCTTGAATCTGGATTATGTATCAGATTGCCTCAGTGTACGTCACTAGCGTTCTATGTTTGTGATTTCATTCTGTTAAAGCTGTTGCACTTTTCACTGAACAAACACAAAAGGCCTTTCATGATGTGTTTAAACCTAACGGTATCTGATGCCAAAGGCATTCCCGGTGTGCAGAGTTTAGAAGCAGCACCTCCAAGTTCCTACCCAGTAGCCAAAGATTCCAGTACGAGTGTAGGTGGTCTGGATGTTTCTGATGTAGGGCAGATGAATGTGTTTGGCAAAAACCAGCAGCAGCAAACCCTGCATCCTCACTGATGTGACCTAGAAACAGTTGAAAACAGTTAATATGTTTACATTATATTTGTTTTGTTTTGTATTCATACCATTATAATTTATAATTAGATGTCATATATATATATATATATATATATATATATATATATAAGGAATATATAATATTTCCACATATCAGTAATATTTCCAGTTTGCTTCCTCTGTCCTCTCTCACCTTGACAAAGCCTCTGGGTGCCAGTGTGTCCATGAAGACATGGCTCCAGGAGTCCTCTGATATCATATCTGAGATGAACCTCACAGGCGTGGCGTTCACCTCCTGCAGGCTGACACACAGCAGCACAGACGGAGGACAAAAATTGACAATGACATCTTCAATTCTGCTGCTTCATCATATCTTTTGTGTTGTTGCCAAAATTCTAGCATTATTCATCAGCCACATTGTTATCAAAGTTTCAAATTATTTTTTTTTTCTCACCCAATCACATAGAGGTCTGTAGGGGGTTGAGCATCTAGTTGAAGCAAAGAGGTGACGTCTTCAGGAGGCTCCGCTGTGCCCACATTCCAGGTCACCATGTGCAGCCTGTTTGGTAACAACATGAATACATAATACAGCATTCAACACTGTGTGTATTCAAAGCGTGTGTTCTTCTTTTTTATCAGAAAGAACAAAGACGTTTTTAATGATAAACCTAGAAAATATTCAGAAAGTGTGGGACGATGATGAAGCACAGGACAAAAAGTCGTTTCTGAGAGCTCATTTGTGTAAAGTTGTTTCTGCATCAGTAAGCATGTGCCCTTGTTAACCTGAATGCATCCGTGGGAACGTAGCCCCCGCAGAGCTGAAACGCTTCGTCCAGTGTGCGGGACACTTCTTCACTGGCCTCATCGTCGGAGCTCATGTCTTCTATGCAGGTCAACAGCTGAGACAACCTCTGGCGCAGGAGCACCTTTGACCTGGAGCCCTGAGACGTAGAGCTGCCCATGCTGTCTGAGCGCACGCGTGGACTGTCCATTAAAGGGTCCATCTTTGAAGGTCAGACTGAAGAAAAGCAAAGTCTTCAGGTGTCCGTGAACTTCGTTATCTTTATCGCTCCTGAAGGTAACCTGCAATATTTGTGGATGTGCAGTCCTGCAGCGACAATGGAGCAAAATCCAGTTGAAGAAAGGTTTGACTTTTCCTCAGGCTCAGGTTGGGCAGTTTGCAGCCATTTAATGAAGAAGGCCTCCACTCTGTCTGAGTAACTTGAAGTAATTTCAACGGATTCCTAGTTAATCAAATCTCTCTGCATGTGCTTCAGTCTGAGGTCCTCCAAACTGGGCAGGATGAAAAACATGAAAAGCCCGGGGTGAAGCGTGCTGCTGATGCAGTCCTTCCTCTGGTTGAGTGCCGTGTAGTCACGCAGCAATGGAGCACCGGTTGACAAAGCAGTGGGGTCGACTCAGGAATGTAGGCAAGAATGAGTCAGACTTAGAGTATAATCGCAGGCAGGAGGCAGGCATGTGAATGTGTGTGTGTAGTCACAGAGAGCAGAGGAGGATAGCTGGAGGCTGATCCTCCATCACTGTTGCAAGACTTGGGTAACCTTCCGTTCGCTAAGAGGTTTACCACCAGCAGCATTCGGCATGTCTATCAGCTGAGTAAGCAGCACAATACATGCAACCCCCACAATTATACTCGTGTATTAGCGAGGGACACAACAAACAACACACAATAGCATTAGCTTCTTTTGGCCTCAATCCAGGCTCTTTCCAAATAGGTGAAAGGTTATCTTTGTACACCCGGGGGGGGGGGGGGGGGGGGGGGGGGGGGGGGGGGGGGGGGGTGGTTAAATGATGTTTTTATTAACAAAAAGCTCAGATCATTCTAATTAACAAGAGTTGGATCACAAATTACATAACAGATTTGCAAGCACATATTCCTAATTGTTTTGAATATGTCAAAAACTAATTCACGAATATCAGACATGAATCAGATTACATTAGATTTGAGATTATATAACAATCCAGTTATTGAAATCTAACTTTGTTTCATATTAAAAGCAGCCAAGCCTAATAAATTCAGTATTTTGGAAAGCTGCGGTGGACAATAATGAAAAGAGAGATAAAAATAACAAATAAACAAATATCTAGTTAGATAATAAAAAGCTAACTGTAACAGGCTTCATGTAACAGCGTCACATGCAGAGACTTAGGGCACATTCTTTAGGGAGCAAAAATGCCAACCAGGGGGTTTACTGGTGAGAAACGATGGATGAGAGGTTATTTAAGTTTCACCACAGAGCCATGCAAAGACTTCAAACTATAAGCTTCTTATGAGGATTAAGCAATTCAAATGCTGCACTTTAGTTTTCTGGACTTTCTACCTGTGCTTTTCTTATTTGTTCCCCCATTTCTCTACTCTTACACAATCGCTAGAAGACAAAGAGACATTAAGAGGTTACCTGCACTTTTCTCTCCCAGCACTTCGCAGTCTTCCGGCACTCATTGTATCCCCTGTAAACACACACACAAACACACACCTATGAATACCTGCACATAGAAATCTAAATAAAGGTAAATAAAACAGTAAACCTACACAACAAGCACAAATGTTTGCTGTTACACAGCCAGTTTACCACAAGCACAGAGCAGAGCCCAACAAAAATATATATAAAGAGACAAAGCCAAACCTGCCAGGCATGCCTGAAAGTCATTTCAGAAATGGCTTTGTAATCATGTCTAATCACGGTTAGCTTCAGCCATGTTAAAGTGACAGCGCCCTGAAGATCACATGTAAACACAGGCACAGGAGAGCTATTTCAGGACACACTTAGAAAGTTATGACCAAGAGATAAAAAATTTATGGTTTATAAACTTTTTTCTACTATATTATTTCGGCAATAAAAGGAGAGTGAACTAATAGTGTACTCACCAAACACTAATAGCCTGAAGGTGCTTATAGTTTTATTGTTCTTGGCAAATCATCACTATTTCTGACATTTGTTTTCAGGCTTGAACTTAAACCGGCATTACGGATCATTTCTCGTCTTTGTCCACTAGGAGGCCGCACATCAAACTGAATCGATGCGCTGAGCGCTAGTTGCTGGGCTAACATCCTGTTAGCGTAAAAGCTAGCTAGCTTGTTTACATCACAGTTCAGCCAAGATGAAGAAACACAAGTGTTAAAATGGAGTTATTTCTCGCCACCTAACAAATGTAAGTCCAATAGCCCATACCCTTTAGCCACATCTTTGCTCTGCATGTTCCACTGTGTTTACAAACTACTTGCTAACTTTGCTGTTTGGTTCTGGGTGCAAACTACAAACGTTTCTAATTGCCTAGGTGTGGGCTAGCTACACATGCTAATACACAGCATAGCATACATTGTAATGCAACTAATTGCAAACATCATAAGCTATAGATCAGCTGTCAGTAGCTATACCTTTAAATGCTATTGATTCAGATCAACACACAAGATTATCATAATGTCAAAATGTCCTAATAATAAAAGTATAACCTCTAAAACAAATGTCCAAGTTTACATATCTGGATTGTGCCCGTTCAGCACTGACACTGTTCCCAAAATTAATTCAGTTAAAATATAAATTCAGCAGTTGAATATAAAAAACATCCAGAAAAATCATTGTGGCTCCATATTGGTGCAAATAATTCAAAAGGTCTGTCTTTAAGTGTGTTTTTTGTTTTTACCTTTATATATGTGTGTGTCCTGTGGTGCCTGGAAAAAGCTGCAGACTCCTTGAGCACAAATAACAAAGACCTCCAAAGGTGAGTGGAGAGGCTGGAGCCGTTTCTCTGTGGTTGGTGCTGCTGTTTGGCAGTTTTTCTCTGTTTTTTGGTTCCCTCACTTTATTCTTAGCTGCTCCCCTCCTTGGTGCAAGGTCCCACACACACAACCTGCTCCAGACTTAAAGCGTAACATCGGATCAAGCTCTTATCCTAGGTTGGTTAACAACCCAGTGAGTGAGTGTTTATGAATGGACGATTGTTGCACCTAAACTCTTTGTATGTACGTAAATAATCCTTTACATGCTTTAACAGTATGGAATGTGTAAGGTGCTCTGAGTAGTGTAGTAGTATTTTACAGCAACATGTTTGGTGGATTACATCAGTAGTCAAAGATTATTTAACTAAAGTTAATTTAGATTAAGAGGATTAGTGCAAATATAATGTCAATGTAGTCAGTCAGTTTAGTGGTCATAAAAATATCACGTAACATAAAGACTGATTTGTAAACTTAGCGTTGAAGATGCTTAAAAGCAGATTTGCCATCACTGGATAGAGCCAGTCTGGCCTGCCCCCTCACTTTCTAGCCTTTATGCTAAGCTAACCTTGTCTGATAAATCTGAGAGCTCATGTTTCATTTGGCCTGCCAAATATGTCTGGCTCCCCCCTTATTTGGACAGATTTCCATCCGGCCTTGCCGGTGTCACAACGTTTCAGCCTTTATGTGTGTTTTTTTCAGGCATTTGGGTTTCATTCATTTATGTTTTTGAGTTATGTAAAGTTTCAGTCAGAAGTACTGTAACATTTTCAGTCACTTCCTACCTTTAAACTTGTAAATTAATGTGAAGGTGTGTACATTTTAAATACTCTTTCCTCTCAGACACCCACACGTCTCACAAAATGTGTAGCAGCTCTCTGTGCTGGCCCATCTACTGTCTCATAATCAGGATTTAAAGTAATCTTTGCCATCCAAAGCCTGATTAATTTTACCCTGCCTAGAGTACAGAGTTTGTATGGTAGAAGTCAGCTGTCTGATACTGCATGGGCTTGATAGCGCCACTAGGGGCAGTAAGGACACAAAAATTCAAATGGTATACTTAATTAACCTTTGATCGTTTTAACAAATATTTGGTCAGAATAATTACTACCTTAGGGAAATGTATTGTTCGTCCACATTTAATTAATACAATAACTATTTCCTATACACCACACTCAAAAACTTGGTCAAAGTAATATAGTGTGGGAGCATTTAACATTATTGTACAGCTTTTATTTAGCCTTCTGGAAAAAGGGAAGCAATAAGGATGTGAAACTTGTGAACTTCTTCCACATTGCTAAATAGTAGTAATTGTTTTATTGTTATTAATCTACTTACAGTGTAGTTTTCTGAATATTTCTATGGTCTGACAGCTGTGACATCCTGCCAGCTGCTACAGTCACTAACATTGGTAAGAAACCTGTCACATCCCTTTCATTGGTATTAAAAACCAAAACAAGCCTGTGTACAGTTGCTTTGCTGCTTTTTATTCATTTCTTTACGTCTCCAATGTACAGTAGTGTTATTAGAAGATAAGATGACGAAAAGGCACAAATTCACAATAAAAGAAAAAAAAAACAGAGACAAGTTAACAGGAGTGAGAGTGAAAATAAGCGAGAGAGAGAGGGAGAGAAAGAGAGAGATTGAACGACTTAAAAACAGTTTGGGATTATGGAATCATTTGGTTTCATACTCTGATTATAAATCGAGGAATCTAACAACAGATATCTATGAGATTGTCTCTGTTAAACCGTGTTCTCTCACAAGCTCAGCTGTTAAACTGTCAGTGTCTGGTTGCAAACAGCCACATTTGTTGTCTTTTTTCCTAGTGTGGCTGTAATCTCAGACACATCAGCACCTGGATAAAGCTGCTCCAAAAATGTTGAATAATTACCATTCTATTCACGTCAATGGCCACGGGAGGGCAAAATCTAACTGACTCCACTTTTGGCCAATACAGTCAGCTAATAATGTGGATCAATGACGTGACCCAAGCTGCCGTTATATATGTTCGTTTTTCAGTGAGAGAAGCAAGTGTAGTTCAGAGACTGACAACAGAGGTACAACAACATTCAGAACAAAAATATATATTTATACACTGTCCTGCCAATGTGACGATGGAGTGAGGACAGCCAGTTGTGAACAGGGTTTTTGCTTTTAATTATTTTCTTCCTCTCCTAAAAAAACCCCCACAGCAACTCTGCTCTTTTGCTTCCTCATCCTAAAATCAGCTCTAATACAGTAGAATGTTTTTTAATGACTGCAGCTGACAATATTCTAGTATTATCAGCACTAAATTTCAGCGACTATAACTCAACTACATTTCTTCACGATGATGTCTCTCTGAGAGCAGCTTGGTCGTGGTGCTCGGTGTGATGCTGAATATTGAGCGAAGGAGGAGAGGGTGTGCTGTAGGTTTGGCAGGACAGTCTGATCTATATATATATATATTATGTTCATCTACATTAATTTATTTACTATTTACAGAGTCAATACATACAGTACATCCACAAACCTCCATGGTTCAGTTGGTAGCCCCACAGACACTGAGTGAGATGGAAACACAGGTGGGATGATTGGGGGGGGGGGGGGGGGGGGGGGGCCAGGGCCAGTGTTGTCTTTAAAGAGGAGGCAACAGATGATGGTTCACAATGATGGGTTTATTAAATTAATGACACAAAGGCTATGAAAAAAGATGAATGTTGACCAAAGTTTTTTTTTTTTAAACACTGAAAGTAAAGTTTGACCACCGTCAAATGATAACTTATGGCCAATACAAGTCATATTCTGGATACTTCATCAGACTACACACACGTACAGTATGTTAAATGATTTATTTCCTAATTATTATTTTTTGTTTCTTGTTTTAATGTGAAACAAATCATATTAATTTAAGGGGCCCTGGAAGAAATTATGTCACTGCTGTTGATTTGTTCTTGTTGCTATGATAAATTGACTAGAATGATTTTTTTTTCAAATGTATTCAATGCATTTTTATTTACTATCTGCCAATGGAAAGCCCTTCGGTGGAACTAATGTTTATACTGTTTAACATTCAATCAGATTCCACACAAGTGTTCAATTTTGTTATGATCTAAATATCACACACTCTTAAAAACATAAAAATAAATATGTCTTATTTAATTTATTAGGCATTGATTAAAAACATATAACATGAATTATCAGCTGATTAGTGCAAACTGTCTTTTAATTCTTCTGTCTAGCTACTGTTGGACCTCATAATCACCTTATTGTGCTGGCAGTTTTTTTATATTAATTGTTGGTCTTATCAATAATGGCTGTTGCTTGCTCTTTAAGGTTTCCACAGTTAAATTATGTGAAGGATGGGAAAATGGAAAAAAAAATAAGGGGGGGGGGTGAATACAGACAAAAGAAGGAAGGATAGTGCCTGCTGTTATCACCCATCTAGCTTCATTTTGTTCCTCGCTTATTTTCTCAGCTAGCACCAGCTCTCTGCAAAGACGCACACTACTGTATATCACCCATGTACACTCATGCATAAACACCACACTAATACAAATAACAGGCTTCAGATTCCAGCAGGAGGAAAAAAAAACAAAACAAAAACCACCTCATTCAAAGACAGACACAATAAAACCGGCATTTAATAAATAATTTCTTAGCAAATTTAACCGCTTGACTTTCAGTTCGGGCTCTTGTTTTATACTAAAACTGTTCTCACCATAGGAACAAACTGAAGAATGAAACGTGTCATGATAGTTATTGCTATTGCTGGATAAGACCATTTATCCACTGGAGATGACACGATGGCTGACAAGGCGAGAATTAACGCATAATGTCACAAACAGAGGCAGTCCTACGCTCATCTATGGCTATTCTACTTGTCTACTGAAATGTTCTATTCCACAGCAATACATTTTACTTGTATTCTCGGAGACTTCCTCTGTATTTATGCATTACTGTTTATTTGTATTGACAGGAACTTCAATTCATTCTGAACAGCCTGATAGAACTATAGCTCCAGAAAGGATCTGATAACAGAAAAATATGGCTAAAAAATCTTGTCCAAAACAATACCACAGAAAGACACACGCTCACACAAAGAGAAGCACACACAAGCAAACTCTTTAAGCAACAGAAATGATTGCCTCAATGTACAAGAGGGAGAAAAAAATCTACATTTGTCAATCAGGAGTACAGCGGAGACAACGTGACACTCTCAGCACAAGCCCGACTTTGCAGCCGTAGTTTGTAGACTTGCAAATAAGAACAACAAAAGGAAACACTTCATAAAGCATGATACAAATGGAGGAAAAAAAGAAAAGAAATGTAACACTGAGTAACAGCTTGGTCTGGAAAAAAAACATCCACAGACAAACTTACAGAATCATTTTAAAAACCCTGTTTATATATAGTTATATATATATTTATATTTACTTCAGTACAATTATTCAGCTCCCCAATATACTGTATATATACACGGTGGGATATCTTAAAGAGAAATCCTAAATTGCAGAGATAACTGACACTATGCTCTGTAGTTTAGAATGAATTTTTTTTAGAGAAAGAGAGGATTGACTGACACTATCTATAATGTTGCTACTGGAGGCCTCAGAGCAGCTCATAGATTGAGACATGAGATGGATAACATAAATAAAGAGACAGATGGAAATCAAGGATGTAAAGAGATCAGCTGAAAACTGAGAGTTTACTGGGTCCAGGTCCCTGAAAACCAGATTGTACTGCGGGAGGTGGGATTTGGACCTGCCAGTCAGGTGTTGTGTCAGTTGAGACAAAAAGTGGAAGTGAATCCGCTGGTGTCTTGGTACTCTGGTCTGAAAGATGGAAGAAATGGATGAGAGCATCAACAATAAACACTGTTACCTCTTATTTATTGGTGTCTAGAGGTGTTCTGGGCTAACTGCCTGCCAGATTGTACTAAATTATAGATGAAAAATGAATCTGTGAATGGTACAGAGTGCACCGTTTTCTGGTGCAAATATATAAAAACAGCTGTGTTGTCCTTAAGACATATGCTGTCGCTGTCTGTCACAATGTGTAGCTGACATAACAAAGGGACTGAAGATGCATGTGATACTGTAATATACTGGCAGTAAAACAGTTTCATTCAGCTACAATGTCAATCCCAACAAAACACATCCGTTCCTCCCACCTGATGAGCAGCAGCATTCACAGTCTGACACAACCTCAGTCTTCTAGAGCCACCATCCCTTTCACTGGGTCCTTCACTCTCATCTGACACACAAAAGAAAAATTACTCTCTGATGTTGTAGCTCGCTGACGAATTACATTGTTAACCAGAGATAAGCGAATGCTTGACGTCTGTCTTACCTCATCTAGCTCCCTACGTGTCTCCTCCTCCATGCGACGAATATCTTCCATGTTCAACTCAATCCAATTGTCAATCCAGCAGAACAATTGACGATGGAAATTAGTGAACAAACGCTTCTCTTGCTGTGAGAGGAACACAAGGAAACAATGAGAGTAATTAGAAAGTGATTTTGTGGTATAAGGAATATGATATTTTGACATATCTGATTTTATACTCTTTACAGCAGTGGTCCCCAACCACCGGGCCGGGGACCGGTACCGGTCCGTGGGTCATTTGGTACCGGGCCGCATAGAAAGACTGAGCAAAACATATATTATTCATTATCTGAGTCTGACAGCTGTTTCATTTATAAATCGATCAGATTCATCCGCCTGTGCCTTTAAGCACCTGCCCAGACGCTTGTCTCGGTCACGGGATACGGAACCCCAAAATTAAGCCCACAAGCAGCAAAAATAAATAAAAAACAAACGTCTTTGGAGAGCTTCTTCGGAAAGGGGAAAAGGCCTAACGAGGAGACAGAAGAAGAGGAGCCTACCCCTTCAAAGAAAAAGAAACCCGCATTTAAAAGACTATATCAGGAGTCCTATTTAAAATACGGATTTATTGCAACAGGTGATTCTCACACACCCAGTCCGCTCTGAGTGATGTGTGGCGACAGACTCGCAAATGAGGCAACGAAGCCTTCAAAACTGCGAGACCGAGCACCCTGCATTAAAAGACGAGCCATGGAAGAAAACATGAACAAGAACGACTGAAGCAATTAATGACGGCCAAAACAAAATTACGGAGTGGACTGGACATAAGAAACACACTTCGGGTGTCATGTCTCCCATTATCCCCAGATGGGACCGCCTCATTGCTGGGAAAGCTCAAAGGCTCCCACTAATTAAGCATAAGAGTAAGAGTCTGTTTATGCACTTTGTTTTTTGTTTTTTGTTTGTTTTTTTTTTTGTCTGTGCCGGTCCGTGAAAGTATTGTTTTACATGATACCGGTCCGTGGTGCAAAAAAGGTTGGGGACCGCTGCTTTACAGCACATACTATTTTGACATATCTGATTTTATACTCTTTACAGCACATACTGCATGTGTGTGAAACCAATAATGTCTAAAGCTTTCAGGAGATGCACATACACTTTTGCAGAACAGTCAGTCCTACACGCACACAAATTAAATGCTATCCAGGGAAGACAATAACGCAAACATTTCTTGCAAGACTCACATCATGTTAAACATTTTTGTTCTGTTGTTCTTGAACCTTAATGGAATTGACAAAGGTCAAAATGAAACAAACCTTTTGAATGAAGTTCTCCACTTTATTTTGCAGGCCCCACCACTTGAATTTGACAGTGACCAGTTTATAGGCACACATGTGCGGGCAGTCTTTCTTATTAGGAAGCTCTTTCTGCACATACACAAGACAAAGACAGGGATACATGTTAAACCTCACTCCTTCCAGCAGATACAGACAAAGGCTGGAGCCTATCCCAGCTATCTACGAGTGAGAGGCAGGGTGCACCCTGGACTGCTCTGATATCCTTCTTTATTTTACGTTCACAGTGGCTTCAAATAAGTCAGACACTATACCCTCCAGTCTGGTCCTAGAGGTCCTCGTCCTGTCTTCATTGACTTATACTTGCAAGGATCCTCCTCTGGTTTGTAATCCTGAAGAAAAAACCAACAAAAACTGGTATGACCAACCTGGATATGGCAGTACAGTACTGGCTAGCTGCTGCTGTTTATACACAGAGGTAACATTCACCTTTGGCTCCACTTGGGTTCTGTCTGCAATATCAATATAGACTACATCCACCTTCTTCCAGGTTTCTGGATCCAAACCGTGTACCTGAAAAACAACAGATGACAGGTTTATATAGACATATACCTCTGCAGATACATGACATGATGCATGTATTTTATTTCCAATACAAAGGTGTAGTGTTTGACTAATTACGAGAGGCCAAAATGAGCGTGACTGCTTACAACTGTTTCATACAACAATTCTTAGGTCAGCTTTTGATTAGGAAATAATTAAACACAACTAGGTGTGAGAAACAATAGGATTCAATTATTTTACATTTTTAAATCAAGCATCCTTTACTATGTGCAGCGATTAAAGTCATTCCTGATGCAAAAATATTCATATGTGAGTCACAGATTCTGTTCATACAGACATAAAGACTGTGAATACAGCTCCACAGCTCATTAGCTTCACTAATTACATTTTCAAGGTGTCCCAAGTCAGGTTTGTGCCATGTCTCAATCTTGATCAGGAAGTTATCTTTCATATACTCATTCTGCAAAGAGAAGAGAAGTAAATCAGAGAAAAGAAGTAAAAAGTAACTCTAAAAGTACAGCTGGCACACACTGTTTGTCTCTATGTCTCTCTCTCTCTCTCACACACACATACACACACACACACACACACACACACACACACACACACACACAGTGTAATGGTGTCTTAACTATCCCTGCTGTTGTGTCACTGAAATAGATCAAATTTCTGTCTCAACTTTCTGTGTAATTTGTTCCTTCTATGGGCATCACTGGTCAATATGTATGATTATTTCAACAAACAAAAACACAAAAAAATATTAAAAAATACTCACAGTGATAACTGCAGAGCCAGATGACAGAATGTATAAGAGCAAACAGAGAGACATGCAAGAAGAATGGGGTTGAGAAATGTCATAGCATTTACAGTATTACATACAATACACAGAGGATTTGTTAAACAGCATTTGTCAGTAAGTCTTGTGTGTGTAGTGGGTACAGGTTGTGCCATTTCCTGTCCTGTGTGTTTGCATGACAGATGGCTGTCTGGCAGTTGGCTGTAGGTGTGTGTGAGATCTCAGCCTGAAAGGCTCGAGTGATTGCATGGCTCTTCTCGCTGGACATACAGTAAATTATTCAGCTACTCCTTCAAGGTGACAGAGACCCAAAGACACAGAGAGAGAGAGAGAGCGAGAGATACTCCGAGAATGAATGCATTGACAGAGCAGCATCTTGGTTGTAGGGTAATGTTAGTCACCAACAACAAGCAAGATGATGTGGAGCTCATCAAACCATCTCCTGTTGTATGTATGTGATATACTGTCACATACTAATAGTTTGTGACTAGTACTGTCACATAATTTTGAAATGTCATGCTGTGTGCAATTTGTGGTGCTAGTACAAGGTCTTTGTGTGTGTGTACCTGTGCGACAGTATGGGTATGCATTCCAGGCTTTCTCGTGGATGTTGAGAGCTGAAGCTGGAGCCAGCATTCTGACGAATGACGGCACTTTACTGCAGGGAGAGAGAAGAGTGAAAAGTCAGAGAAAACTGGGTACACATGTCCTATGGGAGATTAGAGAGATATGGCAGAGATATGTAGTTAGAGATACAGGGGTTCTTCTGGACCACACCCTTTCTAATCCTGGTCTTACCACACTAAAGTCTTCTGTAGGCTTATCTTAAAGATGAATTTTGGCATATAAACATGAAATATAAAGTCTGGAAGCAACTGGAAACATAATACTTGCTTAATGTTTTCATTATAGACACGTTCGCATATTATTGTTCCCACCAACAGGAAGTGCAGTGATATTTGTTTCCACATATTATGATACATTGACCTAGGGAGGTTGCCCTCACTCCAGAAAAGGCTAGTCTGCTCTGATTGGTCAGTTCCAATGGCCTGAGCAGCCACTACCCTCCACTCAGCATCAGCTCTGTCAGTGCACGGCTGCTGGCAAAGAAGACAATGATGGATATAAAAATTTCATTTGGGTTTTCATTGGATGCAAAATTAGTATACGCCCCCGAGTGCAGGATGATTCATCAACATTTTTATCTTATGTTATTTTGTTATGTTATTTTTTATGTTTTATGAGCCAAGGAAAGGAAATAAGGAAGGAAGGAAGGTTTTCTACATCCTCACCCATTTTTAAGCATGTTGTGCAGCTTCACTTACCTCTGCAAGTGGTAAATTTTGTGTGTATATTGTCCCTTCTCTCCTTCTTTCTCATAGGGTTCATTTTTTAGCACCTCCACTCCTTCTCCTCCACCCGTCTCATTCTTACTGGCCTCAGCCACAGAATACAGTTGGCCCACTTGGTACTGGAAAAAAATAAATAGTCTAGATGAGAGCACTTAAATAAACAAATTACGGTACTCTTTATTCTGATCTTCATCTAGATGACTACATTCTTCTTTCCTTGTCCCTCATAATCTCTCCCATACTAGGGTACTTTTATTGTCAGACCATCTACTATGTATGTTTCTTCTGACTGGTTTTATCGTTTACAGACTGTACATTTTCTGCTTCATCTCGCCTCCCCCCGTTCTTGATCCTGAGTGTGCATGTGATTGTTTCAACACAGGACAAAGTCTTCTTTCATTTCTTAATCACCTCTAATCCACCATATAACCTCTGCACAAAGCTGGGCCACAGTACACTTACAACATCACAACAATGGAATAAGTTGATGTAGTCAGATTAATTCTATTATTTTGACAAAGTTTGCCAGTCAGGTAACATTAAAAAGTAACCAGCAAGTCATTGCATTGTGGTCAGGTTAGCAATCTGCCTGGTTACAAGAGCTGGTTAGCACGCCTTATTACAGCAGCAATGATCCATGATACAAACAATAGGTATTATGTCCAATCTGTGGATTTAAGCCTACCGTATATATCAACACAAAACAAGAGCCTACAGAAATGATAAGCAGGGGCATTACGCTGCTAGTAGTAACTTAGCTTCATAGCATAAACCTGCATTGGATGCTCTGTAACATCATCTGTGCTGGTTTTCAGTGACCTTTCAACACACATGATAGACTAAACAATCATGCAACACAGCCTGGATGCTCACTTGTGTGCATACTTAGCATAAACAGAGGGTTTCCTATGGTTTGATGTCTCCTGGGAAACAGTGCTGGACAAATATAATTCAACCTTCTCTTGTGGGGTCAGTTTCTGTCTAGTCATGTCAGAACTTACTACCCTCCAGCATATTAAAACATAAATCTTTAGCTGTCCTCTGGCATAAAGTTAACAGACTTGTTATGTGTTTTGTGCTTTCCTACAGTGAGTTTCATCACAAGGTTTCAGTGAGTCTTTGTTGCGCAAAACAAAACCTTTGTCCAAAGAGACACATTCACATTCATAGTCACCCAAATCAAAGATTACATCGAGTATTTGTTATGTAGCAGAGAAATCAGACAGTCACAGTGGAGAAGGAGACAGGGAAGATGAAGATCTAGAGTGATGTGGTTCAAGGGCAGATGGGGGGAGAGAGATGGGATACTCAACTGTCTTCAGGCTCTGTACATCACATTTTAGGGAAATAATTTCTCTTTTTTAGTGTCTAATCTTAACATAGCTGATGGGGGACACAATTTGCAGGCCTGCTGCCCGAGAGGAAACCTGCCACATTATGCAGAGATATGATTAAGATAAGGGCTTACACACACAGGTTAGGAGGAGCAACATGTTTAGATCTAAAGCTTTCATAATCCAGAGGGAAGGCTACTGGAGGGAGTCAGTGGGACTTAATGCTTCATCCACTGCCAATTTATTTGAAAATATACAATTCCAGGAAATGAAAATGAACTTGGCTTGCTTGAAACAAGTGTAGTGTGTGTGAGAGGAGATTAGGAAATCTGAATATTTATATTCCTGTTAATAAACAGCATAGGTCCACCTAAGGAAGATTACAGTCATGTTGTAATCCAGAAAAAATATGACAGGGTCGCGCAAGCAGAAGTTTTAAGCAACTCATTTACAATTTCAGATCTACTGGCTTGAATAGAAGGGTAATTGCAATGTCCAAAAGTCCAAATGCTGCCTAAAAAGTGCAATTTTAACATCAGCAGGCAATTGTGACAATGTGACATAGCCGTTTGAAAACACACACACGCACACACAGTGAAATGAAACTTACCTCTTCCACTGAGATAGGAAGAATCACTCGACTGTAAGAGAACAAAGAATAAGAAGTTACTGTAAAGTCAAACTTTGTTAATTACACCTAACTGTTCAAACTACTCAAAGACTTGAGTTACTTCGGTTTCACTGCACACCACAGTGATTGAATGAGCAAAAGCCCATACAATAATGTGCTATCTCATGCTTTAATTTAGTGGGAACACAATTAAATGAAGAGACATGTTTAACTTTAGAACATTTCAGGACACACATCGTTTGGTATGCTGGCCAGGACACACTCCGGCCAGCATAGGCCAACATAATGATCATGTATACGACTGTAGCAATATTAAAGGTACCAGAAAATGTATGATTTCAATTTGACAGCAGGGACAATCTTAAGTCTGCCTAAAGCCTCCTTGAGGGATGCAAAAAAGTCATTTGGAGGAAAAATAAAACTGAGAATGAACTACCGTGTGTTTTCTGTTATTTGAAAATTCAGAAATACTCAGAATATATTTTTCTTTTGCATGAAATAGACGAAGATTAGATGTTGTTTTGACTTTTGTCATATTTTATTCTGTCTCTCATCTTTCACCACTATGTTTACAAAAGAGTATTGGGAAATAAAGAAAGCTAACAAACCCCTAATGAGTTGCACAACACTAACAAAATGATGACACTGCTGAGCAGTTATAAAGTTGACAGCAGCAAGTCTATATGAATCTATTATCTATAATTAAAGCTATTGGCAGGACATACACAAACAGTATTTGCAGCAGTTTGGTCCTTAGTGACGCTCGGCTCTTACTCTCCCCTGACACGTGTGCATCTTAGCACATTGTGCACATATACAGTATGCAGCTTTGTTGTTTTGTGAGTGTATGAGGGTATGGCCAAATTTGCATAATCCTACGCCCTACTCCCCCTCTTAATGTAATCTGGGTCTGAGAACATTGGATGGGGGGGGGGGGGGGGTCAGATGCTGCAGCGAAGACAGTCTGTAATATATGTCAGATGACAGGGATGGATTGGACAGTATAGCTTTCTTTTCTACTCAGTGTTCTGTCTGCACTGTTATGCATATACGGTAGCTCAATATGGTGTAGAAATCTTAAAACCAGAGTATCTATATGAACACTTTGAGGTTAAGTAAAACAAGAACTTAGTTACTGTGATGCTCTCTCTCTCTCCCTCGCTCCCTCCCTCCCTCCATGTCTCCTTGGTCTAAAGGTCTTGACAGAAAGATCAGGTGTCTCTGTGTTGCCACAGAAAACAAACACCCCTCTTTTCTCCTGCCTGCCTTGCCTTGTCTTTTTTCGGTCCTCTCCTCCTCTGCTCTCCTTCCTTTACTGCTTGTATTCTGTTCACTTGATCATATTTTACATTGTAAATAGACTTCTGTATTCCTGTACACCTGCCAAAGCTCATAGAAGTGGAGAAAAGGTGGACCAGGAGTGATTTAGGTCAGTGGTTCAGGTGAGCAGTCCACAAAACAAAAAAGTCCATACCAGAGCAGGATGTGGAGCAATTCACAGTCTGGACCCCCATGATGGTATCTCATTGTGTGTATCTGTGTTTGTGTGTGTGCGTGTGTGTGTGCATGTGTCCATGTGTTGACAGTGTGTAAGTGCATTCAGCATTTAATCGTGACCGATTTAATTAATTTCCAGGCAGACTGCTGAGGCCCAGACTCTCCCTAATCACTTCAGATCTTTAGCTGTGCCACCACTCTGATCCTGGCTCCCTTTTTTTGTTCTGAGCCATTTATTGATTAAATACTTGTGGTGGAAAGTCAAGACAATAATCAGTGGTGATAAATGCATGTCCATTAGAAGCAGTCACTGATCTATGGTAGGTTTTTTTTAATAACCATATAGCTGCCAATAATTAAAATTTGTGCCACATCTGACAGCTGTCTTGGCACAGAGTTACAATTAAAATATATTGAAACACAGCAAAGACACTAGTATGAGAGGGTGTCAATCATGGAAAATTATAACACTAAAGACAAGAGGGAAAACCAGGCTGAGGCTGCCAGTTCAGGGTATGAAAATGAAGGAACTCTCATGTGATTTTCCCATTTGAGGGTTTTATCCCTGTTCATCGGCCTTGCTCTTATTGTAACCACCAGCTGATTCTGACTAGGCCTCAGTCAGTTTCCCAAGAGGCCTGTAAAAACGTGTTCAAACAATGTGTTCAAAATCCGTCCCCAGTACACTCACACAGACCTACTTCATATGCCATGACGTCCCTTTGGCCTACTAGTCAAATCATCAGGAAGATCTGGTGCGTCAAAACCTCGCCATTTGCCCCGTTTTTTTTCCCACCTCCAAAAAAAAACTTTGCGCCCACCTACTCCACCTGCCCGCACCTCCTGCGCCCTGAGCACCCCTCCGCCCTGGGTCATTCTACATCCCGCTATGTCCATTCACAGGCGTTTTTCCACAGGTAAAACGCTCCATCGCCGGTTTCACCTTCACCGCGCGCATCAATAACATGGCCACACAGTGGCATACAGGGGATGGACGCTGGCACGGGCGGCGCGGCTTACGCCAGCCATTTCTCCCTCAGCACCACCGCTCCTCTCGAGCATCCGTCATTTTAGCACCAAAGCGAGGAATATTACAGAGAAAGCCTGCAGATTTCACTTGGAGGCTCGTGATGCAAAATGTGAAGGGCACAGCCACGCGCCGGCTGCTGATGCAACTACATCTGTTAACATATTATCTTTAAATTTATTCATTCAATACTTTAGTGTGATGAGAGTGTCGCATGCATCAAAAAGGGGTCATGGACGTGGAGTCAAGTGGGATGTCGACATCACCCTGGCCACACTTATAATTCCCCTCTCGGGCGACTGGCCACAATGTCAGCGCTGCGAAACCAGACGGATAAACGCGCACACGTTCTCCTCTCTTCACACACACACGCACACACACACATCTACTTACAATTCCTTTATGAGCATTTTTTTGGCGGTGCGGTATATGCCAGAGGGGGGAACAGCTCAATACAGGTCCAGAAACAGGGTCGATTCCTCCCTCCGTTGGTCGCTTCTTTCTCCGCTTGCTTCTCTCCCACCTCTCCCCCTCTATGTCATTCTACCTCCACAGTCGCTTATTTTCTTCAAATTCACTTCCTGATCGGGGCCGCGGCGCGGCGTTGCTGTTGCGCGCAGAGCACCGAGGCCTGTGCAGAGAGGACCACACACAGAAAGCGACGGTTCTTCAGGGGAGTGGTCTCTGTGCTTGCTCCGATGGGTCCATAGGGTCCATACGCGTAATGAAAAAGGGGCCAAAGAGAGGCGTAATTCCATATAAATATGAACACAATTAAAGTATTATTGCCTATATATTTAATAAAATTAAAATGATTTAGGTCAGATGTGATGGTGACAAAACATGTTGCAAAATGAACTTACAAATTGAATAAACAGAACTATAGACAGACTACAAAGAGAACTATGTTTGTTTGACCAAACAAACAACAAAAATACAAACAAAACCAAGGTGCCCAAACCGTGAATTTAAATGGCTGAATGTCATTAATTATTAAATTATGGTAATGATGGTTAACAACTCCGGATACAAAAAAATGAACAATTAATTTCGCAGCAGCCTAGTTTTAGAATAAAATGTAATAAAAATATAACATATGTACTTTGCGCCAGGTTTCAGGCCAGAGGATCCTCTCGGAACCATTTTTCTTCAGAGTGTGCAACTTTCTGCGTCATCCTCGCAGCAATGACGTAGAAGCGTGGTTATTCACCATCAGAGTGTGACACGGGGACCACCGCTGGCGCAGACGCACGGTGCGTCAGCTCTCTAAGCCCTTTATACCTCGCATCTGATGTGATTATAGCCTGTTCTTCCAGACCCACTCCCATCCACTTCATACCTGGCTGCCATGTCACTATTGTGATTCTCACGTTTTGTCTCCAGTCATTTGTGATTTGCTGTTCTTATACAGATGAATCCATATGCATGCTGATCATCATCATCATTCTCTAAAGGACCCCCTATCTGGTGATGCTTTGGCACTTCAAGCTCGTGTGCACAGGGTGGTGTTTGTGCGCGATGCGGTGACAAGGCATCACAGGTTCCTAATCCAGTCCCACCTCCCAGAGATAGCAGGATGTGAGTGCGTATCCGTGAGTCTAAAATTATGTAACAGTGAACTGCTGCTGTATTTATAGCGCATCTGTATCCGTCTGCCAACATCCGCTTATCATCCTGTCTTCTTAACTGCAGGACTGGCTTTACGCTGCTGTAATAAACAATATCTATCTATCTGTCTTAAAGATAGGGCTGGCATGCTAGTTTAATGTAATCTACAGAATTCCACTATATTGAGATCTAATAGGATTGGAAGTTATAGGTCTACAGTTTGGCTTGTGCAATCTGTCTCTGTTCTCCTGTAAAGCAGTTGATGTGATATAAATGTGTGTCCAATTTTTTTTAACAGAGCATAATGTGAGTCTTGAGTTCACGAAGCAGTGGTCTCATGTTGCCTCTTTAAATTCTGTGACTCAATGAGCCTTAAGAGGTCGGCCAGCCGACAAACAGCAGCAGCACCAGGACAGCAGAGCTCTAACTGCCCCTGTCCCCGCTGTGAGTGACGTCCCCTCAGATATCAGGTGATGAAAGGGCCTGAGGTGTCAAGTGATAGCCATCTGCTGGAGTGTAGTATCAGGTGGCAGAGTAGAGTGCTAACAGACTTGGTCAAACCAAACATGTAGTGAGAGTCTGCCAGGAACATCTGGTGGAAAAACACTATTTTCTATATGACATTGTACCAGTAATACAAATACATACAATAATCTATAATTTTCCCCCTTAGAGCTTTGTTAAATTAATTAGTTTCTATACCACAAATCTCACAAGGACTAACAGAAGATTCACATGTAATTGTGCTGTGTCCTCATCAGTTGTGGTGACAACAGAAAACACACTACTTATACTGACCTCTGCTGGCAGGTTGTAGAATAATCTAACGCACCATCAACTGTACGTTTTTGTGATTTACCAAACATGTAAGCACAAACTGTAATAAAAATGTACACATTTCAAAAGCCACCCACACACACATACAACATGAACTCAGCATGACTGATAGACACATGTAAGAATTTGTACAGACATTTAACAGTGAAAAAGCAAGAATCTTTATTAAACCCAACAAGTTCTTCCATATTAAACATGGATACCTGCATTACATAAAGTCTCTGCATTATCTTTAATGATAGAAAAAGCTCTATGCAAACAATGGAGAAGTTGCTAACTTAGCACAATTTGAATATGCTAAGATGTTTATGATCAAAATGTGAGTTTAGGATAAAATAAATATGAAGGTAGGAGAAGCTTTAAAATTACTCCATTGAGAGAAAGTGCTGAGATGAGCTGAATTTGTGAGAAAGGGTAAAAGTGCTGCATTTCTCTCAACAGTAGACAGACAGACTGGACAAAATAATGACTGAAAGCTAAGGCATCTGAGTGATGATTCATAGTTTTTACAGATTTACTTAATGGAAAGCATAAAGTACATATAAATGTTGAAAAAATGTGAAAGTTGTGTTACCATGTAATGCAAAACAGAGATCAATGTCACCGAAATGTGTAAACGTTCAATGAACTAATCTTCTCCATACATTCAAAAGGTAAACTTATGATACAAAAAGAAAACTAAAGGAATAAATTAAATATCTAAACACTAACAAAAATACTGAACGCTTCTAATACTACAGTGTATGCTAAACTATAGTAGTACTGTAATCAGATGTTAGCCCCAGCCAATGTCTTCTCTACTAGCCTGAGAAACATCAGCAAATAATGCTCTTCTTTGCTCTCATTAATGCCATTTTCTCCACATTTATATATATATTTATATATATATATATATATATATATATATATATCCATCTATCAGAAGCCTCCGGCTCATGAACAGACAGGTAGCACCATCAATTAGGATGATTTAAAGTCAATATAAAATATAAAGACCATAACAAAAGATTACTGATGGTGAGCTGGTGATATTAAGTAATCTTTCTGCAGGTTTCACATGTGGACGTTTATCTGTTTTCTGCTCATTTTAGAAATATTAAAGCAGTCACTGCATAGAGCTGCACTACAGCACGCCACTCCCTCAGGAGGGGGGAAAAGAGAGAAGTTACAGGATTTGGGGGAATGCAGAAGCTGGATGCCTCTTTCCTTTCACAGTCTTTCCTTTTTCTAGTTCTTCTTTTCCCTTTTGTGTTTCGGTTTTGCTCCCCATCAGCAGTCCATTGGTCTCCATGAACTAGTTCATGACATGAACTAGTTCTTCTTGAAAATGGGTGTGGCAGTGTATAATCAATAAAAAATAAGACAATTATATGTTTAAAATGTGATGTTTAGCACCTCAGTTGTCCTTTCCAGATTTAAGCTTGGGTTGCCCATGTTTCTCAGTGTTTTCTTCATTCTGTGTTTACTTTCTTCTAGACGAAGGCCTCAGGGATATCAGCGCCATTGATTTTAATGTAGATCTTTGCATTGTCCTCTTTCTGCCGCTGCTGTTTGTGGAGTGTCCGTCTGTAGCAGATCAGGTAGAGAGGCAGCAAGAAGCCCAGCATGCTGAGTACAAGGAGTCCAATGTTGACCTGGAGAACAAGACTAGCATTAGTTATACACGAGGCTTTAATTCATGTGACTGTGTCTTTTTGTGTGTGTGTGTTCATACCCAGAATGGATCCCCCCCTAAGGGCCCCATCATGGCCATAAACAGGGGTTGCTGCAGCAGAGCAAACACAGCGCTAACCAGAGACTGCATGCCTGTTAAACTTCCAAACTGTGAGGATGGATACCTGGAGTGACAGAAGAGGTGCGTTTGAAACTACACTCATATGCACAAGACCAACAAGATGATGATGATGATGATGATGAAAGCGAATGTGTAAGGTTAGTGGTACATTGCAACTTACACAGCAGCATAGAGGCCACCAACAGCAGAGTGGATGAATCCTCTTACCACAGTGTGTAGAACAAATGACACAACCTGAGGAAAGGAGAAGGAATCAGTATTCAGAAGGAAAACAAGTTTAAAATGTTCAAACATGAACTAAATGAGGAGCGTACTGTAGAATGTCTAATCTCAGTTTTGCAGCATGATGGTCATAATGATGGTGAGAAAATGATCTGCACAACTACAGGTCTGTCAGTCAGTATGAAATTCTTACCTGCAGAGGTAGATTGGGTATCAGGCAAGTGATTCCAAATCCTACTAAAAGGGTGTTGGTGAGGACAAATGCACGCAGGGCATTGGTCACCTTCTGGGTCTTTCTGTCCCTGCGCTTTTTCTTTATTTCACCCCTTGTGGTTAAAGAAAAAAATAGAGGTCAGATTATCTGGTGGTGATGTCACAATTGAGGTTCACTTTTTGTCTTACTCATCATCATTGCACCATTGGGTCTATAAATAGAAAAGGTTTAAGGCAGAGGATTTGTCCTATACGTCACAAGGGACTGCTCAGACTTGACTCACTTGCTGAAGGGTTCCTTTTCCTCTTCTCCATCATCACATTCCTTCAGCTTCCAGTCCATGATCTGACCAATCACAGGAGTGGTCATCAGGCAAAGCAGCTGCAGCACGCCGAAGATAGAAGAGTATAGACTCACTGAGAGGGGGATTCAAAAAACAAAAACAGATAATTAATATATTATTCTATTTATTAATAATAAATAGACAAAAATGAGAAAAGGTTACATTTAGAGACAAAGGTTAGAACAAGGATAGAGCTTCTTTGTACCTGGTTAATAAGGCAGTACAGTTAATAATTAGGCATTATTGAGTGAAAGAGTGGATACAGAGAAAATGGCTGTTCCAAAGTCAATAAGATGCCATTATGAGAGAGAATTTATGGCTTTTGGAGTAATGATACATGAAAACTACATCATGTGAAACCGCTCATATGATGTGTACACTTGGTTGGGGCTGAGTGCAGAGTTAGTTAATGAGTACAACAAATGGTACCTGTGGTTTCAGATTAAAGCTGAATGACAGCTGAAGGACTGCTGATACAAACAACAGCCAAGGTCAAGGAAAGCTGAGGTAGTGGATCTAGTACTATACACTAGTGTGATGAAGAACCTACAAACTAGATGCTAAGTTCAGTGTAGCAACTAAATATTTGTATTTTTTTTATCTTACCAACTTCCATTCGTTCCACTGAAAATTAAATTAAAATCAAGTAAGTCCCCCTGTGCTCAATTGAAAAAAGCAACAAAGGGCAAAGTTTCAAGTTTGTTCTGTGGACACCTTCTTCAAAAAAAATGCAGTGAAACCAACCTGTGTTGAGGTCTCCATCAGTAAGCGATTCCAGGACACTGTTCATAGCTCCCATGTAGAACAAGAGACGAAGCTGAGTGATGGACATGGTCACCAGGCTGAGCATGAAAATTGGGGTGGAGATAGTTTTGAAGAAGGACTGGGCTGCAGACGAGAAATAAAAGATAAAAATGGGTACGTGCAATATAGGGTCAACCTTTGCATGTGCAACTTTTAATGTTTTTTCTTACAGTCTTCTTTTAGTTTGCTTTCCATCTCCAGGTCCATGGTGGAGAGGCAGAGCGTCTGTCCTTCTTTAGTAGCCAATTCCTTCTCCTTCAGGCTGTTGCCCACACTCAGGCGTCGTCCCACTGTGGTAACTTGGTTGTAGAACTGCTTCCCTGTGATTTTATGGTCAAAGCCCAGCCAGCTGAACTTGATCTTCACACTGAGAAAGTAGATGAAGAGAAGGGAATAATGTAAAGGTGCATCTTTTGTGCAAATCAGTGTACTGGAAATGTTTTTCTGCTAACGTTAACATGACTTTACCAGAAGGATGCCTTAATGTGTGATTATCAACCGATAGACTTTAACCCCGGTAGCCTTACACTGCACATTCTGCACATATTGCATAATTATGTGGGAAATTGCTGCTGCAAAAATGTATGCTTCATGAACAAGCCTCTGCATGTATTACTGTATGAATGGTTTTTGTGAATGTGGCATGTCTACAGTCAGTGGTATCTATCTGTATTTGTTTCTTTGACTTACGAGTAGTCCATGTCCTCTGGTCCTGGGAATGGTTCCAGTGGCCAGTTGAAGAAGCAGTTCAAGAAGACCAGTCCAGCGCAGGCAGCCCACACCACCAGAATGGTGATGAAAGAAAAGCCTAAGTCATAGATCACCTAAAAGATAAGTAAATAGTTATTATCAATAAATCTTCTCCATCAAAAATACCTTTGTCATTACATGTCCTTAGATATAGGTTCATTGTGCAGCCTGTAAAGGTATAGTTTAAGTGTGGTTGCATTGTTGAAGGGCGATTCTGTTACCTTGACACCAGGGAAGGTGACGGCAGAGGAGGCATAGGAGCCAATCATCAGAGCAATGAAGGTCGAACGGAGGTCTCCAAACATGTTAGGAAGCTAGAAAGACAGAGGCGGCGGCCAGTTGAGTTTAAAAATTATTACATAAACCTCTCATTGTATTTCCACAGAATTGTCAATTCCAAGTATTGTCATGATCATGGTGTGTTCAGCTGCTGTGTGGGGGCACTATGGGGACCCTACTGTTAGTAGGGTCAGAGTGTATGGTAGGAATCAACAAGCAGGCAGAACATCAGAGGAAGTAAAACCACAGAAGTGACACAGAACCATTGGAAGCGATATAAAACAGCATCACATAACACATACAGCTGTCCAACACACGACACATAGACAGATTCTATAGCAGCTGAAATAACCCAAAGAGGTGACTGAGGTGAGGTGACGTTCAAGGACAAAAAAAGATGCACTGAACAAAGAATAGAGTTAGATGAGTTCATTCTTTTTTTTCTGTCCTTTACACCCAAATAGAGATGCGAGAGAACAGGGGGACAGTGGGTGGCAAAACATCCGAACACAAAGGCACTCACAAGCTGTTTTCATGAGACTGAACAACAACAAACACATTCAATTACATAATACTGGGGAAGCTGAGGAAGAGGTATGTGTTTGTGTCTGTGCTAAACTCAATCACCCAGTTACAGTAGTTCCCCAGAGTACTTGGCAAACTATTCAAAAAGACCTTTAAAGTTTACAGATATATCAGCAGCTGCTGCCTGAACTTGAAGTGGAAAGGTGACCTGACATTGGCAATGAGCCAGCAGTGGCTGCTGATGGCTGTTAAGTTTTACCCAACACCCCTCAGCTGAGATTGAATGCCTGGAGGTCTGGGGAGAAGTCATGATCAAGGAGGCAATGAGCAGGGTGGTGGCTAATGATTAACCTGACACTGAGGCTTCCTTTTATTGGGTTGTGACGGAGATGAAGTGAAACTGGGTGTAGGGGGAAATTTTGGTTTAATGTACAGACTGTGGAGCCTACAGAAAGGAACAAACAAAGCCTTAAATCACACCTGACACAAAGGCCAATGGCAGCAACTAAAGAGAGATTTAGGTGGTTGCAACAAATACCACAATGTAGCCTTTGGTGGTATAGAAATTGGGTGGTTTACTAGGAGAGTTACATGAGGAGAGCCCTTCTCTGGTGAACAACATCACCATGGTACAGCCCTGGACTCCTATGTGTGCTGCAGGGAGGGATCGGGAGGATGACAAATGGCAGGGAAAGAATGCTCAGGAATGGTGAGAGGTTGACCTTGCGAACTTTGGAAATCACCAAGAGGCTACAGTTGTTTTTCCCTAGCCTGTGTATCAGTGTCAGTGATGCTACATAGCTAGTTGTGCACAACAATATTTGTTTCCAGAAGAACAAGAGTAACAATGGCTACACAATAACATGCAGCAGAATGTGTTAATGGGCCACTGTGCTACTTCCTGCCTTCTGAAGCTGAGCTCGGTTGTCCATAGGAACACAGAGTTCAGTGTTAGAAGCCGAAAACAGAAAACAGGCCAGGATAGGAGACAGGGTGGAATGCCAGACAAGAAAGGAGGGAGAGGGTGAGCAGACAGGCAGAGAGCCAGAAAACTATTATAAGAGCACAAAAAGAAGAAGGGCAAAGAAGATAGAAAATATACCTCTGGACAAATATCATGTGCCAGACACACTTACCGTGAGAGAAGTGAAAGTCATGCACATGCCCCCGAAGCCATTGAAGGTCAAGGCAATGAAGATAAGGACGGAGAGTTCTGCAAAAGATATAATTGCATCAAGCAACAAACAAAATGCTATACACTGTTTGGAGGATTTCATTTTCACTTGGACTTACCATTTGGCTTGTAGGCTCCATAAGCAATGAGCAGACAGGACAATCCAAAGCATGTGCTGGAAATGGATGACAGCATCAAGCATTTCAATTATGAAGCCATTTTGTTACCTATTATTGTTTTTCAATGAGACGTGACTTACCTGCCCAGCAGTCGCAGCTTGCGAGGCCCGTATTTGTCCATGACGATCCCCAGTGGCAGCGTGATGGCTGAGAGCAGGAAGGAGCCGATCGTGAAGGCCAGGTTCAGCATCTCATCCTGTTCTTTACAGATCAGCCAGCCATTCATCCTCAGGAACCCATCCACAGGGACCAGGGGCTTCATTTCCACCCCATCTCCCAAACCCACCACACCGCCCTCATTTTCGTAGTAGTCTGTATACTCTTCAGTACTTGGTAGCGGTTGGGACAGGTTGTAGCTGCTGCTGTTAGCTGAAGCACAGGATGAAAGTGGGTGAAGTTAGGTTTTTGACATTACACATTAAGGTCTTTGAGTAGTCATGTGTGTTAATGTTGAGTTCAGTTGTAAATGATGCATCCTGATAAAATGTGAAGTCTGCAGTTCTGTTTAGTCACAGGATCATGATACAATCAGCCACATGTGCAGTGACCGCGTGGTGTATGGTAAACCTCCAACCACAATTCATGTGTCAGCAAATAATCTGCCGAAACAGGAAAAAAATATCTGAAGACTCAGATAAATTTCTGCAGTTTGCGTGGTCAGAAACAAAAGATTAGACAGTGAGTTGGATTTTATTAGTACTAAACAATGTTCAGGGTAAAAAGTGATAAGCTGTCAATAGCAATAAACTCAACGTTATTATCAGAACCTGCAGAGAGATAAATGAGAAAAGGTACAAAAGTCCAAGTTGGGAAGGCAGAGGAGCGGCAGAACCATGTTTGATTACAGCCACCTTTGCAGTCACCTTTGTGGTCACGGGAGAGAAGTATGTGTGTGGCATGCTGATGTGAATAGTGTGATGCACTTAATAACAAAGTGCCAAGTTAAAACATGACATCTGCCTTGCTTGGTGTTGTTGTATAGTGGGTGAGGTTATTTCTTTAAGTGCATTTCCAGCATCAAGTGATTGGCACCAAAACTTATTCTATCAGCAAATCTTGTTAAGTAGCAGGTGTCTCCCTGGCAGTACTGGAGTTTGCTCATTTAAATTTATATAAATGTAGCTTTAACCTTTATTGCTTCATCATCATGTTCCATTTCGCTATTTAGTTTTACTGTCTCCACCACCAGTGATCTGCTTCCAACCGTTCATCACTTTGCTATCTCCCTTCTCCCTCTCCCTGCCCTTTATCAGTGGACTTTAAACGTGCATATTGCCAGTAATAAAAAAAAAATGCGTGCTGTGGATCTCTGTGTTCCTCTGTCACATGTCAGAAAAGAGCTGAGCTTGTACTGCTCCGTCTTATATCATCAGAACATGATAAGATGGCAGTGGCAGTTGGCCAGAAAGTCACCTGGATGCCCTGTTACTTAAGTGATTTAAGATGACTGGAATCTGCTTTGTGAGCATTTAAAGGCTGAATTTAAGTTACCAGTGATGATTGATTTAAAAAGTACCAAAGTTCTACAATAGTGCCATGCATCATCCTACAAATCACAACGCACATTAATCAATAGTGTAAACTCCTTATCAGACTCAGTGCTGTCATATCAGGCCCCCCTTCATGGTCCCTTTTGTGTCCAAAAAACATCAACCTCACCTTTGTACTTAATGACACACAGCACTTAGACCAAGAAGATTGACCACAGATACAGGACATCGTTGCATTTAACAGGTCCCTCGTCAGGTAGGTTGGAGCCACAGAAATCAAAGCAGAATGGGACACTGGAGTCTTTTGCTCTTTAACATTGGACCATGACTTGTAACCATGCTTTCTCTTCAGTTTAAGTGATCCGGTTTAATCTCCTGTGGCCCTTAAAAATACACCCCGACCCCTTAACAGAAAACACGTATTGTCCTTAAAGAATGAAGGAACAAGAAGGTGGAGGTGTTGCATTACATTGCATGAATAAAGCTTGCTCCATCCCTTTCACTAACTCAAAAAGGCACCTATTAACTGTTAGGTATCCTTCCTCCAGCTTAGTTTAAAAGCGAACAGTGCACATTTTAGTGGAAAGCAGGACACCAAAACCTCTTTTAGGCATTATGGTAACTTTAGGCAAAAGTATGGAGCTGTAAAAAAACACAACAATGAAATGCAACAGATTTGACTCACCTTCCTCATTGCAAAGGTAAGAGTAGAAGCCTTCTGACTTGAGCATGATAAGGAGCGATCCCCATCCCAGCAGGACAGCAGAGAAGAGCAGATTCTCAATAATAGCAGTCACTGCCATCCACCAGCGCCTGGCAAATGCTGTGACCAGGGTCGGAGCCATGTTTGAGTTGTAGCAAATTAAAGATAGATTTAGAGAACAGGCAGAGACAGAAAGAGCAAGCTGAAACTGCAGCAGAGAGAGCTTTCCTGACTGACGCCGGGAATGAAGGTTTGCTGATCACTTATCTGTGAAGACAAAGAGGAGGGGGGAGGGGTTATTGTGAGCCTATCAATGAAGATCAATGAAATCACTGAAAGACAATTAAGGGTCCACTTTTGTAAGATCAAGATCAATCACTTTGAACTGAAGATAACAGAAAGTACTGTATGAAACCAAGTCACCATTAGCATACAATAATAAGAAACTGTGCTGCCCTACTCTTTGATCAGCTGAAAGTCATTATAGACAGTAATGACACAATAAGCATCACAGAGTTTCTGCTGTTTAGTGGGAAAAGCAAACTGGCTCAAACTGGATACACAGAAAATGGGGCTCCCACATCCCCTGGCCCCTCAGTCTCTCTCCCTCTCTCCCTTACACAACCCCTAAATGTCCTCTCATGTCCATCCAACTGCAACTGTCCTCTGCAATTACTGTGGTACATCCAAAATATAAAGGAACTGCCAGATAAACAATAACCAAATCATTTCACACAGTCAGCCTCTCCTTCATTCTCTCTTCCCTAATACTGTACAGACACCCACTCACGTTCTGCTCAACAAAATAAAAGTTGATGGAAGACAATAATAATATATTAACATTAGAAAATGATCAAGAATAATCATGTAAGTATATTAGAATCTCTTTCTCTTTCATTACATTTGTTGTCACATTTATTTAGATTGCAAGCATTCATTCATCTACACTTCATCTACACTTCTAAACCAGCTACAGGAACATACAGATTATAATCTCTCTTACCTCTCTGCTGTGAGCAGCACTCTCCACAAACCCTCTGATGCCTTCTGCTTGAGTAATTTGTGAAAGTCCACTTTTATATGCTCAGACGGTCCTAACACGGCGCCCCCTGCTGACCTTTGGCCAATCATTGTGTGTACTAGCTTATCTTCAGGATAATTCTATAGTAATAATAACAACTCTTACAAAATGCATGTATATTAGTAAAACAATGTATTATATGTTTATTATAGGGTCCACATTTTGGATGATTAGTTTGATTTTATCAGTCATTAATGGGAAGTCTGATGAGCTTTAACTGCGAGTGAGTGGAAAGGATTAATCAAGCCAAACGAAGTCTGATAGAGAACATCATAGACTCCTGCAGATAATGATGGTGGCTTTCAACAGTTGTCTAGATCAATAGCCGAAGGTGTTGATGGAGCAGGAATGCAGTCTGAAATGGTGACTCCCAGGTCTATCTGTACTGGTGCTAACTGTGTTGTGTTTTGTTTACAGAGACTGTGTACAGAGCAGTCAATGTGTGTGCTATAGTCTCAACAACATGCACAAGATTAGTCCTTAATTCTACACAGAAATGATTTTATTTATTTATTTTTTTGGTGTGAGGTGGGTTTTTGTGATGGGATTTCTCCCCATTATAGTGGAGATTTCTTTGTGTTTTTTGCTTGTGCGTAGTATGTCAGAAATACCAATTTGGGGTGAGTTCAAACATCAAAATATTTAAACAGCAAACATGTTTTCTAGGTTGTGGTAATCAATATGCAAATCAATCACTGAGTGACCAACAGTAAGCAAATTTGTGTAAATACTGATATGGTAATGTGTTTTGTTAGTGAGGTCAATTTCTCAGATTAAAGGTAAAAAAAACAACAACAGCCTTATAACACAGTATCACAGAGGACCATTTAAACTGAAGTTGTGCCACCTTGTGGTGATGCCGACACATTAAAAAAGTGACCACCGATAATGCAGACATCACAACACATTAAAATAAATGTTTTTATTGCACATTAATAACAGAAATATTTGGTAAAGATGCAACATGCCAGAAAACACAGCAGCTTGATTCACAAATATAACACATTCTTCTTTTTTTACTATAAAACAAAACAATTTTTAACATTACATACAATTGCTTAGTGGTCGATATAATTTGAACGGCCTTATCTTTGCTTAATATTTACATACATAACCTTCAGCAAACAATTATGCCACGGTGATTACATCCCTGGATTTTTTTATTGAGTGCATTAAAGACTCGCTGTCAGTGGAGTCAACCTATAGCACAGCCAGTACAGCAAGTGTCAGTGAGAACAGTAGCAGCTTTAAGGAGCCTTCAGTTCCTGGTGCTGAAGAGACAGAAAAGAGAAGTTAGAAACAATAATGTCTGACCTTTGTTTGTACTCTACTGTGCAGTAATGACCTTAGAGGTCATCATTTTCCAACAGTGTATTTTTTGCTACTTTATGTAGTTAAGTCTGTAGCACTACATTTTTGATTGTGTCATTTAATGACCTGAATGATAACTATTTTCCTATACTAAGAACTGACGAAACAAGTGAGAGATAACATTTAAAAATAATTCTAATGTGTTACACACTGCAGACACAATACATGTTGTCCTACTTTTGACCTGTGGTCAGCTAGATATGGATATGCCAACATGCTTCTTTTTTTCCACAGTTATTTTATTTAAATGTAGTGACAACAATGTTTATGCTCTGACATGCGACCAACAACAAGAACAGGAAATAAAAGGAGATCTTTGTTTATAGCCTTATTTAGACCTCTTATCGTGCTTCTATGCAACTTAGTTAGGAAATCAGATCTTACCCTGTGAGGAGTTTCCTGCAATTTAAAAAAAAACAAATTCTGTTAACATCAACAAATCTTAATTAAATAATATTTCTACATACTATATTCAATATGTGATGACTGACATGTTTATCCTTTACACAGATACACACCTCTTATGGTAAAAGTGGTCTCCATGCCAGCGTGGATGTGATCTGACACGTGACAGTGGAGCAGCCATGTCCCGGGGTTTCCAGCCACCATCTCCACAGTTTGGAAAGTCCCAGGAAACAGATCGAAGACGTCTGCTTGGTGCACTCGGTCCGTCTGATGCACACACAGCATGTGCAGTACATCAAAACGGGAACAAAGAACAGGAAGTAAGCAAAAATATGATAAAGCAAGCAAAAAAGACTCTTTCTCAAGAGCAAGAGAAGGCGAACCTTGTAGGTGAAAGTTTCAGCGTGGAAGTGAACAGTGTGCATGTCCACTTCATTGCCCATCCCCAGGAGATACCAGTCAACTCTCTGACCCTGTGTCATCACCAGTCCGTGGAGGTTACCATACAGCTTACCATTGATCGCTGCAACAACACACAGAATCACAATATCAGGATACATTTGCCCACATATTGCTATTGTCCTTTTTTAAATGTCCAACCTTTCCTGCTGAGATGACCCCAGTTTTCTCATAAGGATGAGTAAATTTTGACAGTTCTATAGTCTCCTTTTACCGTGCATCATGTTGCTTTCTTCAAAGTCCTTATTTTGCTCGAAGGTTGCAGGGTCCACACCGAGGTATGTTCTGATGTTGTCCTCCAAGTACCAGGACTGGTTTTCATCATGCACCAGAAAGAGCAGAGCAAACTCCTTCTCCACATCAGTCCTCTGTCTGTCAGCCCCCTCACCACGATTCAGAGTCCCTGGTCGGCATATTACCAGAGGCCCGAGAAGACCACTGTACAGATCCTGAACATAAACAAATGAACCTACTCATCTAACACGTTACCTCCAAGTTAAACACAAAAGTGAGGCTGTGGTTTCCATCTGACTGCTGCTGTACGCAGGGAGTTTGTACCTTTATGAAATCAACACTGGAGTAGTAGGCATAAGAGATGCAGTTTGGATCAGTGACCCCTGGACCGGAGCTTTCAAGAACATCCCAAGTCAATTCAATAATATAGCCTGAGGAGGACAAAAAACAACAACTATCACTACCACATCACATGTTGTTGTTGAAGTCCTACTAGACCACATTTACTCGTATATTACTAATCTGTAACAGCATTTCTGATTCTCACCGGGTTCGACAGGAATGTGTGCACCACTGGCCCTGACTCCATGTGCACTAATTGAATAAGGCCGGCTTGCTTTGTTTTTGAACGTGATCACAATCTGCTCTCCTACCTCTGCTTTGATTATGGGACCTGCAGAGAAAAGAAAACGTGTAACACTTTAAACACAACAACAAAACAAAACACAAGCTATGAACTAACTTACCCAAAATTTCCAGATGTTGTTGGTTGCTTTGGCGTTTTTTCTGAACTCTGAAGGTGTCGTCGGTGTATTCTCTGTACACCACCTTCTTATAGCGTGAGCCAATCCTGTTCTCCCCTCTTTCCACATATATATTGCCTGGACTGGGAGACATGTACCAATTTGCTTCCATTAACAAACAGTAATAAGTTGTGCCACTAATCACAGGCTCCTGCTCCAGCATTCCAATACATCATCCTACAATTATCTTACTCACACACCTGTCCTCTAATGTAGAGTGTTTCTCCAACTCCCAGTCTCTCTGAGGTGAATAGTCCCACTCTATTTCTTCAGCGCTGATAAAATACTGCACAGTGTTGGTCGGCTGTATGTCTGTGTTTCTGACTTTTTTTCCTGGACAGAGGTTCACTTTGTAGCGCAGCCTCATGCCGGCTGAGTAGTGGTCTGTTACTCTGCAGCTCACCTCATACACCCCTGTATAGAGAAAGAAAAAAAAGGACATTTTTACTGTACTATTGTTGTATTCTGTGTATTTTGAGTACAGTATGTGCTGTGTATGTGTTGGTTTATTGAAAGAACCCCTCCTGATTCATAAATATTTCACTTGGATGATTTAGCTTTACTGTAAAGAATAATATAATGTTTGTGCAGTCTAATTAAACCATGCTGACTTGACTCTTTCAGTTTAGATTTTACATCTATTTTATTCCAGAGATAACTATACATAACTACATATAGATAGATATAGATAGTTTTTGTATATGACGATGAGCAAGATGTCATTACTGCTTATGTGACTGTACTTATTTTATTTTGTTTATCTAAACTTTAGCACACTAAATCATAGTAGTTTCAATTTGCAATGAACATCAGTGTGGAATTTCCTTTTAAGTAAGCAAGCAGGAAATCAAACTCAAACTTATCTCAGGGTAATGTAAATAACACAAAGATGCAGATAAATGTCATTTCCTGTTTGCACTGTGTTGGTACTACTGTACTCATCACACAAATCAGTGCACCCAAGGATATCTATTGTCTCTGTGAAGCAAAAACCTGTCAAGCAAAATCCAAAGTACAGAAAAACAAAGTGTGTGAGAAAGGAAGGATGTGACTAACCAGCAGTGTCTGGCTGCATGTTGACAGTGGCAGTGGTGTGAGGGAACAGGCTGATAGTATCACGCGTTGTACTTTGTTTTTTGATGGTGTTTCCCTCGAAGTAAACACCATGGATGTCCGTCTCAGTACCTATCCCGAAGGTGTGCCAAATCACTTTATCGCCGGCGCACATCTCCAATCCATGAAGGTTTCCATACATAAGCCCATTTACAGCTGGAATCAGAGCAATACAGAGACAGTAAAAATAAAGACAAATGAGGCAAAACTACACAGCCTTTGTAAAACACACTCGTTACCGTGCATCTTGTTGCTCTCACAAAAATCCTCATCTTCTATATTTGACTTGTTGCTGCCAAACCTCTTAATATTCTCTTCCAAATACCAGCTCAAGTTTTCATCCATGACAGAAAAAAGAAGGAAGAACTCTTTATCCACGCCCTCCTGTTAAATAATACACACACAATCCAGAACAGTCAGGGGTATTTGGTTACAGTCTGAGACTATTTTTGTGATACTGTGTGAAGAATAGATAATGAAACAGCACCTGGGTACCATTTTCCCCCAGCGCTCCTTTTTTGCACACAAGCAGAGGGCCAACTAATCCTGAGTTGGTGTCCATGACAGGATCAGTGCCAGAGAAGTAAAGGTAGGGGATACAGGAAGGATCGGATGATGATGGGCCTTCAAGCACCTGCCAGGTGTAGGTGAAGGTCTCACCTGGACCAACGTGAGAGCCTGGGTTATCACCTTAAAAAAAGAGAGCGCTGAAGTCATTAACATTCAAGGATGCTGCCAATTAATTAACACTTCATTTTACTGTAGTTATTTGCAGCTATTCACACCCACAGCAGCATAGTAGCTGCCCCCAGCAGCAGAAAAGGGAAATCAGGTGAGTAGTTGTGTATGAAGAAATGATAAAGCTCAAGCTCAAGATACTATTGTACTTTTGCTTTAAAATCAAACAGAAATACTTAATCCCAGGGGGAAATTGCTTAGTGCCAATTAACATCTGATGCTATATACCCACACTGCTTACTCCAATCTGTGTGCAAATAACATTGTAAGCTACTATGTACAGCATTGGAAATAGCATCAGCCAAAAATGTTTTGTCTGTGGCTAAAAGTTTGGCCCTTTTTCAGCTTTTTCAGCTAAGACTAACTGAATACAGGTGACCATCACCTCATTGTTGCTTTACAGAGAAGGTTGGATGGATGAATGGATTGCCTCCTCACCATCATCATAGCTGCTTCCCTGGAAGTGTGTGCTGTGAAGGCCATGAGGCTGGATGCTGTAGGCTCTGTCTGCCTTGTTCATGAACGTCACTCTGAGGGTGTCTCCCTCCTCCGCTCTGAGGACTGGACCTGGACAAATACAGATTGTAATCAGATAAAAGGATTGTTGCAGAACATTGCTGAAAGGTAAGAGGAGTTTTCTTTGCCAATTTTGGAACTTGCCAAATCTAGAAAAAGGAAGTCTTACCTAAGACCCCTAAGTGTCCAGGATGAGATGATTTTACGGCGGTGAATGTACTGTCTGTATACTCCCTGTATATCACTTTCAGATAACGACCTCCAATTCTTCCATCATCCGTGCCAAAAAACACTTCTGGTGCACTGTGAGAAAAAAGGGTGGGGTTGTGAGAGGATGGATATGATGCACCATCTTAATGATTTAGAAGAAAAGCTGTGGGCTTTAATAAATATGTGACCTAAGTGAAAAAGCAGTGGGAAATTCAGAGACACTGAACAGATCTGTCCAGTCAAAAGGGTTTCACTGTGTTAGGGAACACTAACAAAAGTCACTACATCACTATTCACACTGTTTACTCTGGCAACAAAACTGCCTCACCACAGGAATGACAGGCTCACATAATCAACCCAGTGCAGAGGCCTTATACACAAACAGCTGGTAAGACTAAAGGCCTGGTACTAGCCCACAGGGATGAAGAGATAAGTGAAAATGAGCTATTTGTGGAAAACCTGGTATGAAAGCATGGGTTTAGAGTAAAGTTCTGAATTACAATAGGTTGAATAGCAATGGCTGAACCTTTGTCTCAATCACAGTTTAACATGAACAACTCTGCCCACCTGTCTTCTTCAGTTAGAGATACGTTGTTAATTAAATCCTTTCCTGAGGGAGCATAGTTCCACAGGACGTTCTCTGCTGACAGGTAGTAATCTCTCACAACACCACCCAATACTCTGGAGTTGTCCTCATTGTCACATGAAATCACTTCATAAAAGGCTTGCATCCCAGCTGGAATAGATAAAACACACACACAGGTGGTGAACGTGGAGCCCTCCAGGGGCTGAAAGGTCAACTCTGATGGTCCATAAAACAGTAATTATTCCATGTTTAACTTTCTTATCTTTCTGACTATAAGATCCAAAATGTGTAAAACTATTAATGCCTTTCTAAAAGTGTCAGTTTGGAAAAAATAAAACTGAGTGACAGTGTTGAAGTGTCAGCATTATTTACTGTATAGTAAGCAGGTATGACTCATTTAGTGAGGACTTTGAACTGTCTTAAAATACAAGCCCTGACCTGTTTAGAGCAGAATGCTATAGGAAACGTCATTCTCTGACAAAGCAGCTGCAAAGCCCCTCCAGAGAAGGTCAAAGGTGACACAGAGGTTTAGGTCAGGTGTACCCTACCCTTCAAGTGGTCATTAACCTGGCAGCTCAGCAGCCACTTTCCTCTTGCTTTCGGGACCATCTGAGCTGTAGCGAATGTGGCTGGAAAGAGGCTCAGGGTGTCTGTGCGGTGGCCACGGTCCAGCACAGTATTCCCGTGGAAAAAGGCAGAATGGATGTCTACCTCGTTACCCATACCAAACAAATGCCAGGCCACTGCCCGATCCTGGCATAACTTGATTCCGGGCAGGTTACCAAACATGTAGCCATTAATAGCTGTTGCATAGAGAAGAACACAGGCAGAGTTTAAGTGAAAGGACAAAGCATTTAGCCTCCTTTAATAGGAGATGAACTTCTGAATAACTTCATCTCTCACAATGCATCAGGTTTGACTCTGTAAAATCTGCGTCTGTTGGGTCAACTTCTGCTGAATCACTGCAGTTCTGAATGTTTTCCTCCAAGTACCAGCTGTGATTTTCATCCACCACGTTAAACATAAGAAAGACGTCCTGGTCCACATCAACGCGGACATGTCCATTTGTCCCACTCAAGATTCCTGCATTCACAGAGATGTGGGGAACATTTAGTAGTTGTTTGCCTTTGGCTTCCCACCATCCTATTGTTTCTCATGAGGCTTTCCTTAGCTGTTTTTCAATGTAGTCATTATGGGCTTAAGGCAAGGAAGTGTGATTGAATCTATGATTAAAGGATATAAACAGACACTTGATTTAGCACATAATGCATTGTATATAAACACATTACTTCAAATGTCAACTCAGTGTTAATAGCCACACGTTTTTCCACCTTTCTTGCAAGTGAGCAGCGCCCCAATGAGTCCTGAGTTGATGTCTTTGGGGGCGTCTGTGTGTGAGTGGTAGACCCAGGTCAGGCAGTTAGCATCATCATCTGTGGGGGCAAATTCTGGTCTGACCTCCCAGCGGTAGGTGTAGCTGCCTCCTGGAGGAACATGGTCATCCTTCTTCAAGTCATGTGATGTCCCATCTGGATAGAGAGCCCCTGGTAGACAAAATCAGGAGTTGTTGAATAATATGTTCCTGTAATGTGATATATTAAATAATGGCAAGATTCTGAGAAGAAAAACATCCTCGGCTAAAAATGTTACTAGAGCTTGGTTTTCAGACAAAAAAAGGTCTGTCAGGAAGCTTTAACACTATACATGGTCTCAACAAGCATATCAGTGTGTGTGATAATAAAAGCTCCTGTTGCATAAAAGAGTACTACAAAGTTCAGAACACTTCAAATGTCTGACAGGCATTCAGTCACTGACTTGGCTCTGTTCTACTTTGGCCTGAATAGAAACCTCACAAAAGCATCCCTTCTTCTGAGTGGTGTAAAGTAAAACTACTAACACCACAACAACAATCGTACAGCTTTAGCAATGAGCTACCGTCATGACATATAAAATAAAATCAATGGTTATATGACTGCTGAATAATGAGTTTCTGGAAAGATACAGAAGGAGATAAACTGGACAGTTCTTGTTCAGTTCAGTGCTGTTCAACTGTCCAGGGAATTTTGTGGAATTTCAGCATTGTCTATGTGATAACTGAGCAGCAGAAAGAGCTCAGTGGTCGCCATTTTTGTCAGTGATCATGACACTACTGCTGCATCTCCAAGAAGTCATTTTCTCAAGTGGAGGCACTAGTTTTTTTAATTTGCTGTCAATATTTACATAATGTCCATGACCCTGTACTACAGGACAACATGGGTTGAGAAGATGGATGCATGGATGGATTTACATAATGGCATTTAAGTGAGGTATGAATGTAGGGCTTGTACGTCTGTTGTTCCCATGTACAATACACAGCACTTTACCTTCAGAATTCTTCTCATAGAACACCCCATGGGGATGCATGGAGTAATTCCTGGAGGCAAAGTTCTTCAGATGGACCATAATAACATCACCGACCTCAGCTCGCAGCACAGGTCCCAGGTAGCCCAACCGGTCAGGGTGGGGAGCCATGCGGCTGTATGTAGCATCTGTATACTGTCGGAACATCGCTTTCTTATACACGCTGCCAATGCGCTGGGCTCCTCTTTGTAGGAATATTGATGCATGCCTGAGTGAAAGGGAGACCAAAACAATGTGTGGTTACACTCAAGGCTGAGTGACTACGTTTAATCCTGTTTTGGTATTCCTCAGTTCAAGGTCAGGTTATTGTGATACAGTAATCTACAACACAGCACTGGAATGATGCTCAAATATGGCAGAAACAACAATGTCTAGGTCATAAATCCCATCACTGCAGAACAAAGTGTATCAAGTTTTAAGTCTTTAACAATTAGACATGGCATTAGTGTGATTGCATGTTTCTGAAAGCTAATACCCTGTTAGCAGAGCTGCAACTAGCAGTGTTGCTACAGTTAAACACTAAAGCAAAAATGACCAAAACTGTAGCACCTGTTGAGAGCAATTTGGTGCTAACATGCTTTCTCCACTGCTCAAGAATTCACCTGCAGTCTCTGTGCTGCCGACTGAGAGTGTGACTGAGAGTGCTCAGAAGGGTCCTGGGAAAGTTAGCTGGCTGACATCATTTAGGAAAGTCCAGGATTATGCAAGGATGCAACAGCTGTGTTTTACTGCAAACTTACACAAGAGGAGACAAATGATGTAAATTCCCTCCTTGTGTAGCATCCATCATAATTAACTACAGCAAAAAGATTTACACTCAGGAGAGGAGTCTGATTTTGTAGACTGACTATACAACCACAACTTAATTACAGAAAGACTTTAATCATTTTTTGTTCACATTCCAGACTCATTGATGAACTGTCTGTGTTCCCTGCTCTATGTTGCTCAGTGAAACCCATAGTAAAGCCTGATCTCATGACAAAAGACAGTCATTCACTGCTGGTCACTGTCATCTTTGCTCTGCATCTACAAAACTGCCAGCAAAGCACACAGCAGAGGTCTAGACACTGTCACACCCTGGCCGATTGACACGCAGCAGACCTTTTGACCTGAAACTTTAAAAAAAATTCTAGATCGACTGTTGATCCTTTTCTCTAAAATCTTTACGTATAATCTCAGCATTTCTGGTCAATACGGTGCGACGTGATTGATTAAATAGTTATCTGTCACCACTCACTCATCATTTTCGATGGCCTTTCCGTTAAGCAGGTTTTTTCCACTTGGTGCGTAATCCCACAAGTCCTCAATGATCCCCACATAGTAAACTCTCTCCCTGCTGCGCTGCCCTTCCGCACCAGAGGAGAGAATGAACAGCAAACAAGTCGCAAACAACCCCAAAGTCTGCGCCATGGTCGGATGATCGATTCGTGCGACGCAAAGCCACGGCGTTTAGCGGGGTTTGGCTTCAAAAAGAACGAAAGGAAACGTCCACAGACTCTTCCCTGCGAGTCCTGTGAGTGTGCGCGCTCGGACTGCAGCAGAACTTATGAAACTCTGCAAAGCAAAACAGTTAGTCCATTCAGCCAGCGGGCACCGACGCTGTCACTGCCTCCAGTGGTGTCGGATGTGCAGTGATAATAACCACACGCTGTTCTCGTGTTAATTATTGTTGGATATAATTACAATTGCCTGCTGGGAAATTAATGTAATTGATCTACTTATGTTAAAATGCAGACTCAAGCACCACGGGTCTTCTAATTTGGATTTCATTTTTTTCCAATGTCACGAATAAGCACATTATGTGTTTTTAAAGAAAAGTGGATAACAGACTGACAGAAATGCAAAGTTTAGTTTATTCGTCCCTATTCCCCCTCAAAATGTAAATGAATGCTTCAAATCTTTCAAAACCTCTGTATACAGATTATAATCTGCCATGATCATTTTTTTTGATAAACCAACTTGGCAACCAAGTTACACAACCTGGCAACCCAAAAGATGACGAACAAAAAGTATATGGACTGCATATATAAACTATTTATGTTTCATTATGACAAAAGGCAAACAGACTACACGCAGAAACTTTGACTCTTGCACAGTTTCTCTATTGCACATGTAAAATGTGTCCGAGTTATCTAGAGGTTCATTCATAGTCATCTCCGTGACGTCATCAGGTTGTGTAATTTTGGGATTTATTTTAGCTACAGCAGTACCTGTGCAACCACCTGAACCTGAAGCCACAACAGGGAGCGGCTGACCCCTGCTGGCCAAATCTGGTCAGTACAGCCAGAAAGACCAAGCGTGAGAACTGCATTGCATGCGCAGAAAGCAGGTGCTGGTCGTCCTGTCAACCCACGTTTGGTGTTTACTTTATTTACTTGAGGTTTAATTTATTATCAGTCAGCCCCTCAGTGATGTTAAGCATGTAAGCTACTTGCTTATTTTAAGGCATCAGTTGGACGTAGCATATCACTGTTTATATAATGTGTCAGAAAATAGATCTAGATTTGAGCATTTAGATGAAGATTTAGGAAGCTTCTAGTGAATCTCTCTTTTTTCTATTTCTGATTTAAATAATATAATAATTGGCATATTTGTGAGAAATGTGTATTAATAAATATATATTAAAGTTAAATTAGTTGTATATTTGTCATTAGTTTTCACTTTCATTGAGACTCACTTATGTGTTTTAATATTTGTTGGTTTGCTCATTTAAAAAAAATCATGCGTGTTTTGTTACATTGTGGACGCGCACACTCTTTCTCGTGGCCGCGCTGGTATACGTGGACGCGCACGCTGCGCGTTGCCGCCTCACTGCTGTGTGAACTGTGTGAGTACAGACCAGACATGGCTGCTCTCAGTAAAATACTGCATAACTGCTACGAGATCGGTCACACTTGGGATCCGTCGTGTGTGCAGTCTGCTGCGGTTGTAACCAGGAGTGCTCTGGAGGTCTCCTTCAAAATATACGCCCCTCTTTACCTGGTAAGCAGATTAACCGGCATTATTTGGACTCTGTAGAGTCTAGAGCTAGCCAAAGTAAGCTAGCTAACCAAGTCAGGCTACTAGTTCTGAGGAAACGTCTATCTGGCATGTTGTTAGACCTGAGGGCTAAGTTCAAGTGTTGAAACAAAATTGCAACACAGTATCATTTACTTAAATTTATAATTTTAAGACGGTGTAAATACCAATAAACCAGATAGTCAGCTGTATGTAGGCAATGTTTAGTTACAGATTTATATGTTTTGTTTACATTTTAATGCATACAACACCCTGACTGTCACATAACTGTGTGTTGCAGGCAGCTGCAGTTCTAAGAAGAAAGAAGAAGGATTACTATTTAAAAAGGCTTCTCCCTGAGATCTTTTGGTCTACATCCTTCCTCACTGCCAATGGAGGTCTCTACATTGTTTTCTTCTGCATTCTCAGGTGAGTACGTCTTACAAAAATTGTCAAAATAGGTCAAATGGCAGTTAGGAATAAAGTGCAAAGAGTCCATGACTTTCCAGGCCCAGTGGAAAAATCAATACACTGTGTAACAAATATGTATATGACCCCCCCCCCCCTAATAAGTGCAGAACAGTTTAACAGAGCTGATGTGTCTACTTGTTAGGAATAAAGACATTCCAATAACAGGAAATTTATTTCTGACTTTAGGAAACTGTTGGGAGGGTTTTACTCCTGGTCTGCTGGGTTTGGGGCAGCTCTGCCTGCCTCCTATATTGCCATCCTCCTGGAGCGCAAGAGCAGGTGAGGGTCCTGTCTTGTTTTCTCTTGACCACATTTCTCGCCGTGTTTAGGTCTCAGAAGGTGTTAGATCTCAGATATAAAGTGTGTTCATGCATAAATTGGTTCGCTAAGAACATGTATATCTTTCTTTCTTTCTCAGGAGAGGCCTGTTGACAATATACATGGCAAATCTTGTAAGATACATGTTTTTATTATATGTGTAGCAATACACCTCTTTGTGCACACATTGTGTATCTAATGGGTTAATCTTGTTTTCAGGCCACTGAGACATTGTTCCGCATGGCAGTGACACGAGGCATTGTCAAACCCATCAGGCATGGCGAGGTAAGTTGGGAGTTTGGGGAGAGATAGTCTGCTTGTTATCAAGTAGCCATGCTTTGACTGTTTAACCAGCTGTAGTATAATGTCAGAGTCTCCACTTTACATGACTGCGTTTCACCTGTTTTCCTAATTTCCTCTTTCTGCTTCCATTAGGTGCTCTTGTTCTGCATAACAGCGTCACTCTTTATGTTCTTCTTCAGGTCAGAGCTGTAAAGCCAAATGATATTTTTTTTTATAAATGGTTTTTTATTATATATAAAAGTATTATTATACATTTTCTTGTATTCTGCAGGAGTAAAGATGGTCTCAGTGGCTTTGCATTCTCTGCACTAAAGTAAGTTTTCACTTTTCCTATCAATCTTCCTTTATTTATACTGCTTGATGGTGTTTAAGCTTATAGAGATGCATTTCCTGTCACAGGTTCATTATTGGGAAAGAAGAGATTCCAAGTCACCCTATAACGGCAGACCCTAGGCCTCAGGAGAGAACAGCTGCTATAGAGACAGAGGATTCACAGGTGTTGGCAGAAAGGCCGAGCTCTGGAAGGAAAAACCTGGTTGCCTATACCAGGAAACTACTAGAGTCAATGTAAGAGAAAATGCTCTTTAACACAGATGTGTTTGCATACAGTGGCAGCTGGTACTGACTTTAGTATTTATTGTCCAGATGCAACAAAGGACCAAGGCATAGATGCTGTAAGCATTACCACGACAACTGCATTTCCTACTGTGTTAAGGTACGTTTCTTCCTACTCAGTGCATTATTTTTCTGATTTTTCTTTTATTTGATGATCTACAATAAGCAACGTAATGATACTAGATTAGAATTTGTTGTCATTTTCCACTCCAGGGTTTTGTCAGGATGTTTAGCATTGGCTACCTGATTCAGTGTTGTCTCAAAGTGCCCTCAGCATTCAGGCAGATATTCTCCAAACCTTCACGGCTCCCTTCCCTCTTCTACAACAAAGAGAACTTCCAGCTTGGGGCCTTCCTTGGCTCTTTCGTCAGTATATATAAGGTATGTTGTTTTTCAGTTAACAATATACTGCGTTTTACCCCAAATATTAACCAAGGATTTTAAAACCCAGACCTTTATTTTATTTTTTTTTATTTCCATAGTTTGATGCACAATATTCACATAGTACATACATTAAAGTAAATGAATGAGACCACCATGTGTTAATGTCAGATCAGTAATCAGGACAAAACAGACAGGACAGAACAACAAAGTTAGCTTGAGCTCCAGTTTCTATTTGAGGAAATACATCTTGTTCTATCCTGGTATGCCGTGAAGTTTATTTGGTCTTTCTCTCACTCAGGGAACAAGCTGCTTGTTGCGCTGGGTGCGCAACATTGATGATGAACTCCATGCACTGATAGCCGGTAAGGCAGGGTTATGTAAACTCTGAAATAACATCCCTGCAGAACAGTCCTTTTTAGGTATTTTGTAACATCCTAGCAGTTTTACTTGTGATGGACAACTGTGTTTTTTTCTCTCTCTCTTGACCTTTAAGGTTTCCTGGCTGGTATGTCAATGTTCTTCAACAAAAGCACAACAATATCCATGTATCTCTTCTCAAAACTGGTGGAGGTAAAAGAAGTGTTCTATATTTGAGACATCATGTATTTATCTAACAAAACATACAAATAAAAATATACATCACGATGCATTAATTGCTCATATTAAATTATCAGGGTACCAGTGTTTATCATATCGCCCATATGTCAGACGTGCAATTGCAAAATCCGTAGTATTAGGTGGTTGCGTTTAATTTAAGCAACAGCCTTGTAGAAATATGACAGAAACTATGAACAGATTGGCTTGCATGTTTCTCTACATATCTGTTTTCTGTCACTGACCTTTACTGTCCAGTTTATCATTAACCACACATGTAACCTCTGTTTAGACCATGTACTTCAAGGGCATTGAGGCTGGCCGCTTCCCCTACTTTCCTCATGCAGACACGATCATATATGCTATCTCCACCGCTATCTGTTTCCAAGCTGTAAGTAACAAGAGAGTAATATAAATGTGCTTCAGTCATTGTTTTTCAAATGATGATGTAATGTACATCTTATGAATGTTACACAGGCAGTGATGGAAGTGCAGAACCTCCGGCCTTCATACTGGAAGTTCCTGCTGCGTTTAACGCAGGGCAGGTATGAACGATTGCTATGAATCTGGGTTTAATTTAAAGGGGACATTGTGGGGGTCTGGCATTAGTTATTATTTAGGCTTTCTGTCTCCTAGGTTTGCTCTGATGAACCGACAGTTGCTAGATGTGTTTGGGACTCAGGCTTCCAGGGACTTTAAAGGCTTTGTGCCCAAACTGGACCCTCGCTACATCACAGTGCCCAGCCAATCAGTGCCTCTACCGGGTGGTGACATCCAGCTTGGATGACTTGGGACCAAGTTCTTGGAGGGGCTTCAGAGTTACCTCAACAGACAGTGGACAACAGACAGCCTGGCTATGCCGTCTGAGTAACTTAAGGAATTTTTAAGGTGTTATTAGCGCTACAGAAGGTGGTGTTATGTGGTGAGATGGGATGCAAAACCCCAAGATCTGTCCTAAACAGGTTTTAACTGGGAAGTTGCAGAAACACACATACTGACAAGGACTGAATACTTACAGGCAATTAGGTTAAATCAAGAAACACATGATTTCAGTGTTGATAAAGTTGATATGTATGAATATATATGTCCAATTGAAGGTATGAAAGTCAAATATTGAAGACAAATACTAACGAGCGAGCCATCTGATTGACAACATGATCTTGTTTAAATTTGGCAGGATGTAAAAAATGTAGCAGTTGGGTCAGTGCACTGAATAACAAGAAATAAACTGGCTTGGGTTTAACAACCACATTCCTTTTACCTTTTAATTGTAACGTCTGGACACTTTTATGCATTCACATCAGAGGGTGATGCTTACTAACATTTCTGGGATAGACAATGATTTTGATAGGGTGCATCTGATGATATGTATGATAGTGTGGCCTTATCAAATATTCTATCCATAGTAGCAGTATGGGGCCTAATTAGTGTGTTCTGTGATGTATAACTCAGAGGTGGAAAGTCACTATTTTAGCCAACTATTTAAAAAAAAAACATAGCACACCTAGCAACATGTGTTCTACTGGAGTGAACCAACTCTTAACTGGTACTGCTAGAACAAAGCATCAAGGAGCATGGCCACTTTGGAAGTTATCTGTAACTTTAAAAACACTGGCACTTGTTTAATCTATATTGAGATTAATGTCTCAACTTCTCATTGGGTGAAACCCTGTTGAGGTGAATGTGGAGCACATCTAAATAATCTGTTTCTACATTTTGTCAGTAATCACAGTTCTCCTTTGTGTATAAGAGGATGGATCCATTACTAATGTATTATTGTAAAAAAAAAAATTATTCAAGTCTGAAGAGATTAGTATATATGTCAATGAAAGCTGATTGTAAAAAGTGTGTATCAGGGAGAGGGTGGTTCTAATGCTTATATCTGTGCAGGGTGTAAAACATTTGGTTCCACAGATGCACAGCTACAAATGCCAAACTACAATTCAAATTAACAATGGTGTTTGCTGTTGACATTCCAAGGTCCAGCCAGCTGGATCCACTTCCAACAGAAACAATGTTTTCTGAAGAATTCAGTGCTTCACCCATATGCTTGAAGCCACTGTCAATAAAATGCACACAGCTCAATCTGCTTTTGGTTTCGGTTTTTGTTGGTGAGAAAAAAAGAACTTCTGCCATAAAGGTTTGGTTTTAAATCTTTCACATGCATTGATAAATGGTAATCAATTAATGAAATACAGAGGACGGTGGCTACATCTTTGCTTCATGTAAAGTTCATTGCACAAAGATAGTTACAATACACTGTTAGTTTTGTCAAGTGGACCAATAAACTGATCATGTGTAACTGTTTTGTACATGTATCTCTGCACTGTTAGTTTACTTCCAGTTCTTTAGCTTTACACACACCTGACCTCCACATCATAAGCCATGACTGAACAAAATACAGAGTAAATTCATATTTAAAAAAAGAATCATTGCCAGAGGTATCAGGCAGAATTGTGATGTAACAGTTTAAAATGTGTTGATTAATATAGAAGGTTCTATATTAAAATATTTTTTAAATGCAAATTTACAAGTAGTGTGTGTTTATGTGCTGAGTTTCTGGGTTGGCAGGGAGTGTTTCCTATGTTTCTGTGATGAGTGTACCAATAGTTACAACTTTTAAGCAGCATTTCATTACATTTACAAGGTTGCCACTGATTTGCATGGATATTGGTGAGCAGCAGCTGTCCTTGGGCAAGACACTTTACCTGCATAGCCTCCAGTGTACTCACTGGTGTATGGCGCTCTTTGCTGGGCTGCCTTGAGCAATTTCCCCGTTGTGGGACTAATAAAAGGTTTCAATTATTATTATTATTATTAATTATTAATTATTATTATATTTAATATTCTGCAAGTGTGCACATAAATACCCTGCAAAAGGAGGACTTGTATTTAAGCACAAGTCAAACGGGAACCTTTTTGAATAAGTGAAAAATATGTATTATTAAAATGCCCTGTTTATAACTGTATTTGTGTTTTAGGCAGAAAGCTGTATGCCTTTAAATCCATTCAATCATCTTTATGCTCAAGCTGCACTGACTGGAATGTCTCACTAGAGGGCAGGAATAAGTCAACTTTTAGCTGCTTTTAGTGACAAAAGAAGAGCTCCAAAGCGGAAGTAAATACATGACATATTCAATGAAGCACTGCCGAATAAGGACAATCGCTTGTGGTCATATCTGCTTTATCGGGATAATTATAGATGACTCAGTTTTACTAGGACTTTTAAAATATTTAAATAAACATTTTTGACCATTGCACTGTTTGACTAGTTTTTTTTGAAAGATGTAGACAAGAAGTTTGCACTTCCGGAACAGAAACGCGACCCCTGTCTTTGATCTGTTTGATTACGTACGGTCAGCGCTAGCGACCATAACAACATCATAGGAAATATATACTTTAAATGTTAATACGTTATCATGGGAGGTAAAAACAAACAGCGAACCAAGGGAAATGTTCGGGTAAGTACTTAAATATTACTGTAACACACAGAGTTGAAGTAGCTAAGGCTGTTAGCAAGAAACCCGAACACAAGCTAACCTAAACTTCAGGTTATCAGCTAACGCAACGCGTGGCTGTTTGATAGCCACTGTGTTCCCGTCTGGCAAAGGCTGTTATTTGAACTGTATTGTTACTGTATGTAACAACATTTTTCTGTCTTAAAACCAGCCGTCCAGTAGCGGTCGAGCTGCCGAGGTACTGACACGGGAAGGTGGCGTCATCCCGGGGTTCGTAGGCTTCGGCTCCACGCTCTCCTCGGAGCTGAGTTATGTGCCAGCAGTCCACGGTGCAGAGGACATAGACAACCTGGTAGATGCAGATTTCCGCCTGGTGCTCAGAAAACTCTCAAAAAGAGATGTTATTACCAGGCTCAAAGTGAGTTAAAGTTAAATGGCTCTTGCTGCCAGACACACAACGAAATAAACATACAGAGAAGTGCAAGTTAATGGTTGTTGGTCTGTGTGTGTTTAATGATGTGTTTTATTAGGCTGTGCAGGACTTTGGGAGCATGTGTCAGGAAAGAGATGCTGAGGAAGTCAAAGGGGTCTTACCGTACTGGCCAAGAATTTACTGCAAGATATCAGTGGTAAGCTGGTTACTGATCAGATGTTTATAAAATTACTCATTTTGTTTTTGTTGTTGGTCCAGCATTAGTGTTTTAAGTGTTTATTTACACTCATGTTAACGTCATATATATATATATATATATATATATATATATATATATATATATATATATTGATCACACCTCTCATCAAATGAAAGTATAGCATCCTGCTCTTACAGGGCTGTTTAAAACTACACTAGGAGACATAGGACTGAACAATGTGTCAGTGCCCATCTTTGAATCTGTCTACATTGGGACAATATTGTCTTCATCACTGTGTCTGTTAGGATCATGACCGGCGCATCAGGGAGGCTACCCAGCAGGCCTTTGAGCAGCTGGTTCTAAAAGTACGTCGCAGCTTGGCCCCTTTTTTGAAGAGCTTGATGGGCCACTGGATTCTGTCCCAGTGTGACACCTACACACCTGCAGCCTCTGCTGCGAGCCAGGCCTTCCAGGCTGCTTTCTCCCCCACCAAACAGCCAGAGGCTCTCGGCTTCTGTAAAGATGAGATCCTCACTGTGAGTAGAGTGGTGGTGAATGGAGTGGGTATTATTTAACTGTAATTGTTTAAAATGTAAAAAAAATGTAATATAGAATTGTTTTTAAAAAATTAGGTACTTCAGGATACTTTATTAAAGGAAACCGCAGACACACTGAGCGATCCACAGTAAGTTCAGATGTTCAGCTGCCCATCTGTCTTTTGTGTTAACTTGAAATGATGTAATTGTAAAGTCTGTCAAAGTTTCTGTTAAAGAACTGGTTGTTTCTGTTCTCCAGAAGTGTGACAGAGGAAGAGAGAGAAGCCAAATATGTGCGCATGCTGACCAGTTCTCTGTTGGGAGTGAAGAAACTGCTCTCCCTGCTGCTCCAGGATGACCGGGTGGCCTTGGAGGAAAAACTAACACAACTGGTCAACTCTGGGAAGTTCTGGAAGTACAGCAAACACAAGACACCACAGGTATTAGCATAATAAGATAACAGTATCTGTAAGGTGACATCAGGAAGGAGCTTGTAAAGTATTAGCTGCTAAAGAAACAAGTGGAACAGAAGTTGAACGTCCAGAGTTGTGAACAGCTAACATGAGAAGTGTATTTACATCTCTTTGTGTTTGTTCCACAGGTGAGGGGGGCGTTTTTTGAGATGTTGTGTGCTCTGTGTGAGTTCACTCCAGGACTAGTCCAATCTGAAGCAGCACGCCTCTGTCCTGCAGTTCTCCTCAGTATTGATGACACGGATCCTGTAGTGCTGCCTCCTGTGTGGGAAGCTGTTCTTCATGTGGTCGCTACAATCTCTGTAAGTCTTACAGCTCTCGAGTAATAATACTGAAGCCATTAATTTTTTGTTTATGTTATTGTCAGTTATAGTGTTAATGGTCCAAGGATGATTGAAATGTCGACTTTTATGTATTTGACTGTATTGCTTCTAAAGGTTAAGTTGGAGCTTTCGTTACTGTTTTAGGACTGCTGGACACACGTGAATGCCAAGAAAGGCTTTTTACCAAAACTTTGGGCTCTATTAAAAGAAGGTGGCAAAGGCATGGCTAAAGCGCTGCACCCTAATCTAATGCCCCTTCTCAGCAAACTGCCACAACAGGTCACTGATCCCAGCTTGGACTTTCACACCACCTTTTTTACCGCATTTGTACAAGGGTAAGTGTTTAAAGTGAATCTATGTATGCAAAAATCTATGTGTGCAAATTTTAATGTTTTAAACACCATTTGTTGCACTGAGTAATTGTTTTATTTTGATCATATATGCCTTTGCATACATTTTCAGTTTCAGTTTTGCATCAGGCTGTGTAGCCTTACCTTTCTTTTTTTTAACTTTTATTGTTCCAGCCTGTGTAGTGAACGTGCGATGACAAGTCCATCAGAAAGTGCAGTTATAGTGTCCTCTTTTGTTGAGTGTTTGAGGTACTGTGTACTGCACAACATGGAAGAAGGAGAGGACCAGGGGAAAATAAGGACCATGCTTATTTCACAGCAGGTGAGTTCACAAAGTCATGCTCACATTTCCCATTCCAAATGTTTTAAAGCCCATATTATTTTTATGGTCTGTTCTGTTCTTGTTTGTAGCTTTTACCCCTGCTTGAAAAGGCTCTCAGAAACCCCTCCCTTCAGAATGGTCCTCTTTTCCTTTTGGTCACTGAAATGCTGATTTCCTGGGAGAAGAGGGCAGGTTTACACTGTGAGGATGAAGCAAATGACAAAAAGGATGTCTTTCAAAGACTTCTGTCAGACTTTTGGGAGGACCTTTGTCTTCTCTTTGTGCGTTATGTTGACAACGAGGAAGCAGATACTCAGGCCTTGGAAGGGGTGGCCACCATGCTGCAGGTAAGTTTACTTGTGGAGAGTCTATTGCTCTGTTATATACCCCACTGAAATTCCCTATTTGACACAAAGAATACAGCAGATTGACCAAAGTGCTTCACAAACAAGATGCCTTACTAAATCTATTCCCTGCTCTGTTTCTCTAGGTGATGCGTTATCCTGAGAGAGTAAACAAAAAGCACACCCAAAAGAAGAAATCTGTCAGGATGTGTTTCTCAAAGGCAGAAGACAGTGAGAAAACAAAGGCTGAAGAGAATGAAGTTGAGAAGCTTACACAAACCGTGTCAGAGCTTGTGAATGAGGAGGCATTTGGCTCCCTGCAGACCCAGCATTTTGAAGATGTAGTGTGCCAGCTGGCACAGCTGTGCCTGGTGCATGTGAATGAGAAAAACTCAGAGAGACATCTTGTTTTTCTCTCCCTCCTCCTGCGGTCCTTCCATACACGCAGGGTCTTCAGTGTAAGTCACATTCCATTTTTGCAGACAGTTTAAGCCATTTTTCTTTGAGCTTCCTGCACTACAAAAAACCTTGAAAAATACAATACGTATCATTTCTCCATATTCTGTTTTTTTTCCCTAGACTCTAGTCGAAGTGGATGATAAAATAACAGACAGTAACGCCATGGATGAGGCAGTTCTGAAAAATCCTGCAATGCAGTTCCTGCTAGAGCGGGTGGTGGTGTGGCTGGCTGAAAAAGGGCGCAGAGAAACTGAGCACCTGGTGGAGATGGTCTTCAGCTCCCTCCACTCCTGCAGCCGGCAGGAGACCACCCGCATCCTCAACCACATCACTACGGTAACATCAAATCCCATGAAATGTAACCTGATGTCTTAATATCACATTCATTTGTTGGTTCTTTGCTGATGTTCTCAATCTTCACTTTTTAGATGGGTTTAGAATGGGGAATTATCCTGCAAATCATACAGAGGGTATGTGTCATACACTTATATGTATTTTATTAGGTCTGGTTGAAATTTACAGTTTTAGAAATGTCTGTGCTATTCTTTGTCTGTCTTGTCAGGCATGTACAGATCCTGAGACTCTTAAGATATGTAGGGATTGGCTGAAAGGTTCAATTCTGGGTGAACAACTCCTAGGACTGACTGAGAAGGTGTGCAAAGTAGGAAGCAGCTCTCGTGCTTCCATCTCTTCTCCAAGCAGCCACAGTTGGACTCTAATCAGCTTGGTCCTATCCCATCACCACAACAATGGTGAATACAAACAACATGTTTTAATTTCTTAATCAGTTTTCTTATCAGTCACCAAACTATACGATCATTTTTATTTGTTCTATTCACACAGAGTCTTTGATAGGGGAAGTTTACATGGAAAATATTTTAGAGAAACTGCACACCACACTGTCAGAAACCAAGAGTCTGTCAGATGCAGGCAACATGGAGCCACTCATCTCCTTCATCTGCGATGTAGCCTCCACTTTCTTCTCTTCTGTGCAAGACTGTCTTCTACTCATTTCTGCTGAGGAACTATTGCTAACAGTCTTCCAGCTCACTGCCCAGGATCAAACGCACACTCACTTATCTGGTGAGTACTCAATCAATGTGCAGTTATACAATATATAAATGTCATAAATCCAAATGTGCTTTAATATGATATGGCTTTTAAAGACTCCCTTTTAGATAAACTGAAGAAAGTGTGTGTAGCGGGAGTCAAGTCACTGGTGCAACATTCTGAGTTTGAGGTGACAGATGATGGTTTCCTGCACAGTGCAGCTGTTTGGGTGACAAAGCAGCTACTCACAGTCGCTCTGGATATTAAAGGGTGAGCAATGACGTATATCTTGTGTGTCAGTAATCTTTTCCAAAATGCATTTTGAATCACTACATCTAAGTTGTTCCTAAGGTGTTGTTGTTTTTCTGGTCTTTTGGTGTCATTTTAGTTTACAGGTTCTAGTTCTGGCTGTTCAAAGCCTAGTAGAGACAATCACCTCTGCCTGCAGTAAAGCCTCCTCAGTCCTACTCCAGTTCTTTTCCCTCCTGATGCCAAGCCAGACAGAATGGACAGGAATCAGACAGGCTTTACCTCCTCAGGTCAGTGCAAGATGATGAAAACTTTGGACGCTTCCACACAGTGGTTATGGAAGGCTTGGCTTTAATTAAATCCTTCAACAAAATTTGTGACGTTCACATTTTCTACCTTTTTTTGTCTTCTTCAGTGGGTCAAAACCCCTTTATTGTCTGGTCGTCTCAGAGGAGTTTGTGAAAAACCCTCCATAGACATCTGGACGTTTAAGGCGTTGGATAAGCTGCCAGCCCACCTATGTGCCTGTGCCCTCTTGGGGAGGGTTGCCCAGACTGCTGCATTAATACCTTGTGATCAAAATAAGGCTGAGTATCCATCAAACTTGAATTACACGGGTACATACACAGGACCGAGCATTTATTTTCCTCTTATACTTTTTGGGGGTCATGGCGTGTCTAATATGTTTGTATATGCACGTTTTGTATTTTACAGTATCAGAACTGCTGTATGCACTGCAGTGGTGTAAGGAGCTAAATTACAGCCCAACAATAGTGTCTGCCTATCACAACCTCCTAAATGACTGGGGGCTTTCAGAAGGACTCCAAAGCCAGGTTCCAATGAAAATCCTGCTAGACACACTCTACTCAAGGTGAGCTTCAGTCATTGACTCCTGACAGAGGAGAGATGAGCTCTTGTTAAAATAGTCCATAAACTGCATCTGCAGAACAAGCTGACTAATAGTTCATTACGTCACTGCTAAACTTCAGTAGCTTCTCTTTTCTTTCTTGTTATAAATATATAACATCATATAATATCCACTGACTCTTCTGTGTAATGTGCTGTTACCTTTTAGGTCATTGGCAGATGAAGGTCTGTGGTCCCTGACTCTAGAAAACTACATCCACACCAACAACTTGGCGGACACTCATCCTGCAGCTGTGACAAAGCTTTATGGTAGTGCAGAAAGGTCAGTAATTGCATTCAGAGCTGTTATGTGGCTTCTTGTACTACTGTGCTGCATACTGACTGTCTGTGTTTGACCAGTTTGTTCCCAGTATCTCAAAGCAAACTGAACACGCTCCAAGTTCTCTGCCCCTCTATGAAAAGAGAAGACAAAGAAGATCTTGTAGCTCTGGCAACTGCTGGATTGATCAACTGGCAGGACAATGATGGTGAGAATGCACGGAACATATATGCATACACAGAAATGCATATAAGGATATTCATTTCTTAAATGAGTCAATGATTATTTAGGTGTGTGTGTTGCAGATGTTTATGGGTGTCTGGCAGTGCTGCTGTGCTGTCTAAAAGCTAACACACAAGTAGAGGAAGAAGTTATGCAGGCTATCCTGGCTACTGTGATGGAATGGAGGAACAGCAAGGAAGACTGGTTCCTCTTTAGCAGGTGGCTATTATTTTTATCTTTTAACACAGCCAAATATTAATATAAAAAAACTAAATTTGTCATGTCTTTAAATTTCAGCGACCTGTCTAAAGCAACTACAGGACAGCTGAACCTTACTGTGGAATTGATGCGTTTCCTGTCCTGGCTGGTGGCTCATTGTCCAGCAGTTCTTGGAAGCAGTCAGTGGGACTTTGTACTCTGCTCTATGTTAGCCTGGTTGGAGGTGAGATATAACTTATATTGCAGTGTTTTGCAGCTTTAAGTGTCCTTGCTGTGATCCTTACAGTTTTACTTGCTTTAATTTCAGACCACCAGTGAGAATGTGAGCAGTCTCTGGAGCCCATGGGTACAGCTGTTTGCCTGTGAGAACGCTGCATTAATAGTAAAGCTCAACCAATTCTTTGCATCGTCTTCGCCTGATGTGCTGGAGAAGCTGCCACCAGAACTGGCTGGTGAATGGACAGACTTCTTCGTAGAGGGAATTTACAAGCTGCTGTTGCCTTTGCCGGTCAATATCACAGGTGGGTGTGTGGGTTGATATGATAGACATGCCCAACTACCCAAACAATCAAACAGTCCCAAACAATCAAAAGTCAATAAACAGTCAATTTATTTTATTTATCACTTCACCAGGCATCACTCATTCTCTGATTATTTGACTTTTGAGAGTCATGTGTACAAGAAATGTTATCAAGAAATCCAAATTGTTAAAGCATACAGTGTTCCCAGAGGTTACCTGTCTCTCAGAAGTCTCTGCCAAATGCAATTTAGAGCAGACCTCTGTTCCTCTGTCTGCCCAGGTAGATCTACCAGCCCATTTAGCCACAAAACTAAAAGACTAAAACTACTCATAGGTTAAATACTTTTGGAGAAGTGTTTCTGTAACACTTCATACAAAGAAAGTGTTGCTTCTGTTGGAACCCTACACACTTTATGCATGTATATGCATAATGTGACGCTGCAGTATAAAAGCAGTTTTATGCAAGCACTGTAAGCTCACATCCTAAATTTCATAACCTCTGATCTTTTTGTTTTTGTGTTAAATTAGATGCCTTCTCTGAACCTGATGACCCTGTGTTCCCCTTGGCGGTACTACAGTCAGTTGGTGAGGCGACGGTATATGTGCCATTGCAGCAGCTAACCCAGAATTCTCTGCCACCTCGGTTCATAGCGGATCAAAAGACAAACCTGCCAGAAGCCCTTCAGACACTCCTTAACACATTCTGCCCTCTGCTGCTGTTTAAGGCCAGGCCACTGCAGGTTATAATCTACCAACTGTTGGAAAAGTAAGTATTTTGATGTAAAATATTGATTGAAAAAATGTTTTTCTTTTGCTATTTTTTTTCTGTCTCCAAATGTTAAAGGGACAGTTCACTCCAAAGTCAAATCAAAGTGTTCACATTAATTCTGTATCCTGCTTTACTATTTATGCATCAGGACGAAATAGTACAATCATGACCCAGTTAGTTGGTGTTGATGTTTGTGTCATCCTCAGGAAAAATATTTTTCCTGAGAATTTGATTTTTGGGTGAACCATCCTTTTACAGGCCTTTCAGTGACTTTGCACTGGTCCCCTCATATTTTACATTATATAAAATGACAAGACACTTTTCTTGTTGTCCATACAGGGTCATGCCTCAGCTGCCTGAGTGTGATGGAGAAGGAGACAACAACAAGTCTGATGATGATAGAGATGAGCCATGTCTGTAAGTCAATGCCACAATCCACAAATGCCTGTATTGTCATGTAATGTTTTTTGCACTTGTTATGGATAATTATTCTTAAAGTTACATATTTGTGTTCAGTTCTCCTCCAGCGTCCCTGATGGCCATCCTGTCCACCTGTGAGGAGCTGTGTGATAATATCCTGGGAGGACTTCAGGTGGGGGAGTTTGCAGTGGTCCAGCCTCTTAGTGTGGAGTACTCCTGTATCCTGGGATACCTGCTGGCCTGGAAGCTGCTGCTCACCTTTTTCAAATCCTCACCCTCCCACGTGAGTGATAATAAATCTGTTTCAGTTTACTTGTGTTAGAATATAAAGTCCTGGGATGAAAAACTTGTCTGGTTTGTCTCCAGCTACGTGCCCATTACGCCCAGTACCTGAGGAGAAGCTGCACCCTTAACAAGCTTCTTCCCCACCTCTTCAAACTGATGCCTGAGAACCCTGTTTACCCGAGCCAGGGGGGAGAAATGAGAGAGACCAAAACCTTTTTTACAGAGAACTTGCGTCTGACTGTTGACAGTAGGCATTGTTCACAGACACCTACACAGTTTCTATACTGTGAAACCTGAACAAACCTAAATGATCTGTCTTTCTTGTCTTGCAGAGAGTGACAGTGTCAAGTGGGAGCTCCCTCATCTGGCTTGCAGTGTGTACTACAGCACAGTGCAAGACCTGCCTGCCATGGTGCGTCTGTGGTGGAACAGCCAGGAGAAGAGGGTCAGTGCAGCAGTGGAGAAGTTCACTATCAAATACGTCAGTCCTGTCCTCTCGGCGCAGGAGATCTCATCTGTCCAGACCAGCACTCAGATGTTTGACAGCATGACTGTAAGTTGGCAAATGCATCATTCTGTGTCAAACTTTTACTAGTCCTAACCTTATCTAATTAGTTCCTGCTGTATACTTGTAATTTTCTAGAGTCAGGACATTTTAAAATGTCAAATTTAATGAAAGCAGAAAAATCTTGTGCGATAATGGGACATGGTGCAGTGCATTGTCTGTCAAATTCTGTTGTCTTATTTATTTATATTATATGCAGGAAATAATATACTTTAAGGAGCTCTAATTTTCACATTCATGCAGGGTAATGAATTGAAAATACAGTGAAAAAACATTTATATTGTTATCGCCTGTAGCAGAACCATTTTCTCTTAATCTCTTCAGTTTTAAAGCATTTCAGCATTTCAACAGTTTACAGTCCAAATAGTTTTGTCCACCCCCTTTATCTTTGTAAAAAAATACATTATATATATATAATATTATATATTATAATATCTCAGCCGCTTCGCACTCATTGTGTTAATTCAGTAAATTATTTAAGAGAACTTGCTGATACTTTCCTTTTAGCCTGTGGTAATAGGCTGATATGTGTAATAATAAATATTTAAGGTGAACAAATCCTGTGGTGCAGCACCTGCCTCACATTTGCAGCATAATGATGCAGCAACAATACCTTCTGTTAAATTGAAATTAATGAACTCTCATTTAAGGATAATGCATTCAGTGTATCAAGTGGGATCCTGGCATTGAACAGTATAGCAGGTGTCTGTTTGATTTGATTGAAAGCCCCCCAATGACAAGAGTCATTTTATTTATTTATCTCACTGCCTTAGGTCAAGGCCCGCTCAGCAGCACGGGAGGTGATTGCTACTTACTCTGTGGATGATATCTTCATCGAGTTGGTGATTCAGCTTCCGCAGAACTACCCTCTAGGCTCTATTGCTGTAGAGAGTGGGAGGCGTGTGGGTGTTGCCGTACAGCAGTGGAGGAACTGGATGCTGCAGCTGAGCACCTACCTCACACATCAGGTAGAAACTATAACAATGGATATAAACAGAATAAGATGGTGTGGTAGGGCCTGCTCTTGAACCTCTATGGTTTTTCTCAAGCAGTACACGCTATGGAGAATTGTGAAGATGCATTCTTTTTAGGGATCAGCGAAGAAAAAGAGAAAAATGTAATTGTGTGTTTGTCTGGACAGAATGGTAGTATAATGGAGGGCCTGGCTCTCTGGAAGAACAATGTGGATAAGCGCTTCGAGGGAATAGAGGACTGTATGATCTGCTTCTCTGTTATCCACGGCTCCAACTACTCTCTCCCCAAGAAGGCCTGCCGCACCTGCAAAAAGAAATTCCACTCAGCATGTTTGGTGAGATATATGTACATTACATTGATATTTAAAATTTACTCGGTCATCACAAGTTGTCTGTATATGAATAACACATTACCTTTGCTTTCCACAGTACAAATGGTTCACTTCCAGCAACAAGTCCACCTGTCCACTCTGCAGGGAAACGTTCTTCTAACGGCCCAGGAGGGCGGTACGACAAACAACTGGATACATTTTTTTTTTTAATTTTTTTTTCCTGAGATCTCAGTGATTTAATTTAACCGTCAAGGACAGTTTTTTTTTTAAGAGCAAGAAGAAGCAGGACAGACGGAAAGGCCAGACATTTGAACTTTTTTTTTTTATTCTTGTTATTCTACTTACATTGTTATATTCTACTTTTAAATAAATCAATTTATTGTTTCTTGATTCTTTATTATTATTTATTGTGTTTTAAATATATGTATATATCTTCAATAATAATTTTTATCCATTTCATAACTACAATGTTGTACGTGTGTCTGTGTATGTGGGCTGGAGGTCTTATTGTTCTCAGAGAATCTGTTACCACCAATCTCCTCAAAGACCTAGTAAATTTAAAAGCCTGTAACAGATCCAGAGTGTCCTAGGACGGGAGGTGATTGATACCTACTCTGTGGATGATATCTTCATCGAGTTGGTGATTCAGCTTCCGCAGAACTACCCTCTAGGCTCTATTGCTGTAGAGAGTGGGAGGCGTGTGGGTGTTGCCGTACAGCAGTGGAGGAACTGGATGCTGCAGCTGAGCACCTACCTCACACATCAGGTAGAAACTATAACAATGGATATAAACAGAATAAGATGGTGTGGTAGGGCCTGCTCTTGAACCTCTATGGTTTTTCTCAAGCAGTACACGCTATGGAGAATTGTGAAGATGCATTCTTTTTAGGGATCAGCGAAGAAAAAGAGAAAAATGTAATTGTGTGTTTGGACAGAATGGTAGTATAATGGAGGGCCTGGCTCTCTGGAAGAACAATGTGGATAAGCGCTTCGAGGGAATAGAGGACTGTATGATCTGCTTCTCTGTTATCCATGGCTCCAACTACTCTCTCCCCAAGAAGGCCTGCCGCACCTGCAAAAAGAAATTCCACTCAGCATGTTTGGTGAGATATATAAGATAAGATAAGATAAGATAAAACTTTATTAATCCCGAAGGAAATTCTTGTGCCAGAGGTATCAAGTTGCATTACATGCAGTTAAGTACAGAGTATAAGAGTATAAGTGTCACTATAATCCAAAAATAAGAGTACAGTGATGACATGATGTACATTACATTGATATTTAAAATATACTCGGTCACCACAAGTTGTCTGTATATGAATAACACTACCTTTGCTTTCCACAAATGGTTCACTTCCAGCAACAAGTCCACCTGTCCACTCTGCAGGGAAACGTTCTTCTAACAGTTTGCAGACCTCGGCTGAAAGGGTGTCAGATCTTCAATCAACCTGGATCGGATCAGGCATAATTACAAAACTCATCTGTATTTAGGCCAAAGTAATGTTTGATTCAGAAAATTGTGTAAAGGTCTGAGCTCAAACAGCCAAAATTAGTGATAATTAAAATTTAACATTGGATTCAGTATTCAGGATTGAAAGGCCACAGTTTGTAAATATCAGGTTTTGTGTACTAAAAGAAGCATCTTGGACCACTGATCATCTGACAATGGGACTCCTAGGTCAGTTTCCCAAGAAACTTTGAGAGTTGTAGTGGGAGAGATAACCAAAGAATTGACTCTACTATATATGACTGATGTAATTTTCTTCTGATTCGGAGCAGGTGTAAGAAATTGGTCAATCCCCGCCTCAGGAGGGCGATTGGGGAAGTGGGGAAATTGTTTTTGTATAAAATGTCTGACCTGAAAGAAACGAAACAAATGGTTGTTAGGGAGGCCATATTTGACAGAAAGCGAGGAAAAACAAAGACACCGTCCTCGTATAGGTCACCCAGAGTCGAAAGACCCCCGGCTGACCACCTACGAAAGGCAGCATCCGAGCAGGAGGTTGGAAATTGGTGGTTGAATAAGATTGGCGCAAGGGTTGATGCCCTATACAGGCCAAAATGTTTCCTAAATTGCAGCCAAATCCGAATTGTGTCAGAAACCACAGCATTATGGCAATCTTTTGGGACTGCTGTGGGGAGCTGAGAGCAGATAATAGAGTCAAGGGAGGTCTTGGAAGAGGAGATCTCGGACCTAACCCAAAGGGTGCAGTCTTGTAAAGAGTCACACTTCACCCAGTAAAGAAGTTTTGTGATATTACATGCCCAATAGTAGTGATGGAAGGTTGGAGGGCGAGACCGCTCTTCGCTTTCGGGAGTTGCAAAATCGACCTCTTAAGGTGAGCTGGCTTATTATTCCAAATAAATGTATTGAGTTTTTTTATCCAAATCAATGAAAAAAGATTTATTAATGAATATTGGGATATGTTGAAACAGATACAAGAATTTAGGAAGTATTACCATTTTCACTAAGTTAATGCGGCCCACCACTGATAAAGGAAGAGAGGCCCATCGACTCATATCAGAAACACATTTTTCCTGTAGAAGTTGGACATTTTTAACAAACATTGTTCTAAAAGATTTTGTGACAGACACCCTGAGATATCGAAACCCATCTACAGCTAATTTAAAGGGGGAGAAATTTTGAGGGAGTGCTTCAGCTAAGTGGTTAATAATATTAAATTAAGGAAAAATTTCGCTTTTCTGGAGATTAATTTTATACCCTGAAGGTTGGCCAAAGGCGTTTAAAATTGTTAGAATTGCCGGTAGTGTAGAAAGTGGTTCGGAAATGTATAATAACAAGTCATCCGCATACAGCGAGAGCTTGTGGGTAACACCACGACGTGTAATACCTTTGAAACAATTATCACTGCGGAGCCAGATGGCAAGGGGCTCAATAGCTAAGTTAAACAGAAGAGGGGAGAGTGGGCAGCCTTGGCGGGTTCCGTGCTGTAAGGAGAAAGGAGAGGAAACATGACCATTAGTAGTTATGGATGCAACAGGATGCGAATAAAGGAGCCGAATCCATGTTGATGAAGATTCTCAGTCATCCAGGTCATCATACGTAGAGAAGGTTGAAGCAAGGCGTCTGGACTTGTAGAGTTTTCTAGAAGACGTTTCGCTGCTCATCCGAGCAGCTTCATCAGTTCTGGAACTTCAGAACTGCAGAAAGCTGCCGAACTGCATGCAGTGAAGTTGGGGTGAAGGCCAAATTTGTCCATGGTAAAAAAAAAAAAGGTATTCCCACTCAACCCTATCAAAGGCCTTCTCCGCATCTAATGAAACAACAACTTCTGGCAAATTGGATGGAGTAGAGAAAAGAATGTTTAACAACCTCCAGGTATTAAAAGAGGAATGCCTTCCTAAAGTAAAACCGGTCTGATCCGCAGATATAATGCCTGACATAATTTGTTGAAGGCGAGTAGCCAAAATCTTAGATAGTATTTTAAAGTCCACATTCAAAGGGAAATAGGTCTATAGCTGCTACAAAGACAGGGGTTCTTGCCTTCCTTTAAAAGTAAAGAAATCGATGCCAGGCAGAGGGAATCTGGCAATTTGCCATTTAGAAGCGAGTCATTGTACATCCTAGACAAAAGCGGGGACAGCTATGTAGAGAAGGCCTTGTAAAATTCAGCGGTGAACCCATCCGGGCCAGGGGATTTCCCATTTTGCATCGTTTTAATGGCCTCCTGTATCTCAGTGGAGGAGATGGGGCGACCCATCAGCTGGGCAGTGGCTTCATCCACCTGGGTAAAGTTAAGAAAAGCAAGGGGGGAGGAACTCAAGTCAGTACTGGCAAGAGATTCGGAGGAGTAAAGGTTAGAGTAGAATTCTAAGAAAATCTTGTTAATATCAGCTGGGTCTGAGGTGACCACACCGGTGGATGATGTTATTTTAGTTATCTGTCTAGAAAAGCTAACTGCACATGCTCGTTGGGCCAAGAGCCTCCCAGCTTTATCCCCCTGCTCAAAAAAAAGCTGTCTACTCTGTGTCAACTGCCTTTCTGCTCTGTATGTTGTTAATAAGTCATGTTCAGCATGGAGATGAAGCCTGTGTGTGTACAGGTCGGAAGAGGGAGAAGAAGCATACAGCCGGTCCAGATTCAGCAATTCCCTCTCTACAAGGCATAGTCTCGCTCTCTCTGTTTTCTTAACCTGGGAGAGGTAAGAAATCGTTTGCCCCCGAATAAAGGCCTTAAGGGCTTCCCACAGTGTGCCACATCCAACATCCCCTGTATCATTTAGATGAACAGAGATCATCAGAGATGACTATGGCGTGGTATTCACAGGAGTTTATACCAGGTAATAACTTGTTGTCAACGAGAAAGAAGTCAATTCTAGAAAATGTGCGGTGCACATGGGAGAAAAACGAAAAAGCCTTGGTCTGAGGGTATTTACATCTCCATGGGTCTGAGACACCCATCTGAGAGACAAACTCAATCAAGTGAGCAGACGATTTAGATTTATTTTAAAAATCCGGTCCGAAAATTTCGGCCAGCATCTCGGCAAAGAAGGTGGTGGGCCGGGGCCTTCAATGGACTCTGGCAAACCAACAATCCGGATGTTGTTACAGCGGCTACGTGACTCTAGGTCAAGAACTTCAGCCTGGAGTTTGGCGTGGCTATCTGTTAGCTGTGCGTAGGTGGTTTCCAGTGTTAGCAGGCGTTCGTCTGCCAAAGTTGCATTAGACTCAAGAGAGGCAATTTTAAGGTTCTGTTCTGACACCTTAGCTTGAATGTGGTCCAACTTAGCTTCAACTGTAGAAAAGGAGGACTTAAATTCCGCTACGATCACCTGCCGGTCTTCCAGCAGTGTCGTAACCGTGGCGGCCATATCCCTAGCAACAGTATCTTTGGAGCCTCTCGCATTAGCATCGCTAGCCTCAGCAGTGTCAGCTTTAGCCGTCAGGTCTTTTTTACCGAGTCTGCTGGATTTGGAGGCCATGGCGTTAAAGGGTATCTTTCCACCAACAGCAATGCCTGTCCGTGTCAAATATTATGCATGAACGGGGGTAACAAGAAAGTATATGGTGAAAGTTTGCAGGAGCGCAGATCAGTCGTGTCTACTCCATACCCCTCTCGACCGGAAGTCGAAAATATCAGATTTTGACTGTACATGCTCAGCTGCTGTAGCTCCCTGATATTTGTTTTGATTCATTTTTTTGCTAGTTTAATTTGCACCTTTTTAAAAAAAAAAAAAATTTGAAACATGCAGGTGTTAGAAGAGTCTGATTTGCAGAGCTGGGTGATGGGTTTTAGTTGCATGAAAAGAACATAATTGAAATTAGTAATTTTCCAGACTTAAAAAAACTGTTGACATTGCAAGTACTGCAATGCTTTGGACAGATTTTACCAATATTTCCTAATATTTAGGAGTGTGTGTGTGATTAATGTCATGCATTTCATATTTGCAAAGCAGGACTTCTGTAGCAAGTTTTTTAATGATAAAGTGCTCACAAAAATCAATGGTATTTGTTGTACCCTGTGCCTGCATATAGCTGTACATGATGCTGAAAAGTAAACAGATTGAAGAAGAATGACAGAATGTTTGCTTTTTTCAACAAAGCATGTGTCAAAAAGTATTGTATAATCCTGACCTTTTACTTGTACCAGACCAAGCACATAATGACGTTTTCCTCATGACTTAGTGGCGCGGTGAAGAACAATGCATATGCAGGGATTTTAAATGTGGTACAAAGTCCGCCCTTGTATATTTTTACTTTGTGCATGCACAGACTTTTCTCTTTTACCCACAAAGTTTCTTACTTTTGGCCCTAAGTGAATTCTTAAACTTGTGGTCCATTAATTCCCCTTTCTAAAGCCCATTTCTTTTAAACATTAATGACAATCATTATCTAGGAGCTATAAAGATACATTGATCACAAAATAAACAGACCTAAATCCCACCTCTGGTGCTGCTAAAACTAGCACCATATAAAGGTATGTAGGTTGACAAATATATCTTATGGCTCAAAGTAAACTGTAATGAAGCCCCAGTGCATCCATGAACTGTTATGTTAACCTGAGCCTCCAATTACAGTTATATAGCATTTTCACACAAGAATTACTGTAAGTAACCTGTGCTAGTTTCCAAGAAAAGATTGTAATTAGCCTCAGCCTGTGACTGCTGCACCAGTCTCCCAAGCCCATTTATCTTGGGTCCACCTCCTCCTCATGTTGAATAATGTATCTGTTTAATGGAGGCTTACTCTCATCACAGTTGTTCCTATGGAATTAATTATGACAGATTAAGCATGATCAATGAATTTATCTCTATCATTTTGGTCTGCTGTCTGTGTGCGCGTGTACAGGCATGTGTGTATTTGTAATTCATTATTGTGGTCAAAATTTATCAATACATACAGCCAGCATCCATCATCATCTGCCCTTGACCTTTTTAATAGCCATTGATCTGTTTGCCAGGCATAAATATTTATACTGACCCTAAACCCCCCTCTCACCAGTTCTGACAGAAGCACTCCCACCAACAGCCTCAAATCTTATTGCTCATTATCTGCTTGATTAAGCAGTGCTGTAAATGTTATGAACTACAGTACAATCCTGTGCAAAGCTTATTCCTTTACATAATAGAGGTCAATCCCCCACCACAAGATGGCAGTATGATTACAAAGACTGGATACAAGTGAAAAGTCGCATCTGAGAAAAAAGAGTGCATGTTAACCTGAAAGAAAGTGGATGGCTGGTCTGTGTTATCATGGGAGACTAACTTATCTACAAAATGTCCATCGTACAATTTTCTGCCTTGTGTTGCTGGATTTTTATTTCATCTAATTCATTTATATGAAATTTAAAAAGGGAATTAACAAGGGTACCCATAGGGATGATTACTGTACCAATGTTAATTGCTCAAATGGATTTAATTAATAAATTGTCAATGCAGGGACGTATCGGACGTGGCAGCTAGAGATTGAGGTTAAATGTTATTAATATGCATGTATACGTGACTGTGAATTCATAGGCAGAGACAGATGAAGACAATTGACCTAATGCTATGCCTGTATCCTTTCTTAAGTCTGAAGGGGCTCTAGATGCATCCATCCATCTGCTGTCCTCTCCCACTGACCTACTTGCATGAAAATGCTGTACTAGTAGAATCTAATTAGCAGCTATCCTGTCTACAACCAGTCAGTTCACTGGCCTTTCTGGCCTTTCAGCATGATTGGTGCAGGATTGGTTAGCTGCTTCATAATTAGCCAGGCCTAGTTAGCTCTCATTTAGCTCTCCCTGACCCATTTGTGAGCTTATTAGCATTCCAAACCATTTGCAGGAGCCTGGTCCCATCCGAGCCATGCCTTTCTGCAAGTCTGCAGGCAACTGCTTAGCTTTGCAAATGGCTTTGAATTAGTGTGTGTGTGTGTGTGTGTGTGTGTGTGTGTGTGTGTGTCTGTTTTGTACAAATCTCATTCTCCCCCATCCTTTCTATCTTTCTCTATGCCACTCTCCCATGTGACTCATCATATAGTAACTGTATACACACCTATAGCACACAATCAATACCTAAATTTGTATGTAATCCCGTGAATTTGTCAGGTGCATTTATCCTGAACCGAAGCAGGGAGTTTTACCATTGAGGCCATTTTCTCAACTGCATTCGACTACATATGCCAAATGATGAGTTTTATTAACATTTTCTGTTTACATATAATGAAGGCAATAAACAATCATTATTGAGCTCACTCTATTGGCTCCTAGACATGCATTTGTATTAGTCATTATAGGGCTGGGAGAGGCTGGTCTGTTCTGCCACAGTTTAAATCTACTGTTATTACTCTGTCATCACGAACAGGCCTTTTATAGTTTTCTATTACTGCTGCCATGTTACAGCAGCAGTGGAGGACACTGCAGACTAGTGTGCTGTTAAAAAAAAGATCCTGGCTGTGATTTAAACCACAGTGAGTAGATTTAAGGAGAAAATCCTATTTTTAAAAACTGAACTAGTGGGAGAAAAAAACCAAGGTGAAGAATAAAACATGCATGCAATTTATCAGGTTGTCACAGAATGTGTAGCAAAGAATCATATGTTCTTGTTTAAAGTGATTTAGAAATGGTTTCACACAGTCTATTTGTATGGTATTATTAAAAATATGTGTTCTAACATTCAACAGCAAATAATTTGCAAGGTAAAGTTTCCCATGAGGACTATTAATCTAACGCCCAGCCTTAGTACACAGTCACAGCACAGCACTGAATATATAAGTGTTTCCTACCAGAATTCCTCCTGTGTGTAGCTTCAGCCAAGCAATTCTAAAGTGAAGCCCTGCTCTACATGAAAATAACAGCATATGAGAACTGTAAAAGGAATCTGGGCATGACCGGATGCTTTTAGATGCAACTAGGACAAACGCATGAATGGTACTTCCTGAATATTTTAGGTTGCATGTCGATCCTCCTGCACATGAACTAAATAGCCAATAGCTCTCAGTTTATTTTGCAGTCTTATTGTTGTTGTTTTAACTAGATCATCACTGTTATTCATGAATCAGTGCAGCTGTAGTAATCAGGCATCCAGACTTTACTTATAAGACAGATCTTTATCATGCCCCATGCCTTAAATTTTGGAGAAACCCACAGGCATGGCTATATATTGCACAAATGCCCTCTATATTGTGATGGAGTCTAAGAAAATGGGCTTCTATTCCCTGAGGCAAAATTTGATTTACTGTTCTATTTAAATGGCCACCCTGTTTCAGAGAGGCTGGTGTTTCCATTGCTAAGCCCAAGGGTGCTTAGATACATCATGCTGTAAAGTAACAAGACATTTAACATACACCATAGAAGGTGCACCAAAATCAGCAGATCATTCAGATTATCATAATCCCCCAGGGGGTGGATTGTAATGACTTCAGTGATGATACTCATGTGCCTTCTTAGGTTTTGGGTGACAGATAACCGATGCATATATTTCTTTGAAATATGATACAGTCACAATTGACAAATGTCAAGGCATGAACGTGACATACTAACACAACATCCTGTTGGGTCCAGAAACATCTTAGACATGGTGAGAAGTCAGCCAATCAGGAGGCTCTTTCTACCTTGTAAAACTAATGTAACATGCTTCCTCCTTCTATTTTAGACCACAAATGTATCAGTAACCCCTCATAATACTTTAAAATAAAGGCACTTTGACATTGGCTGTCATACTATTACAAGAGAGATGGAGACGTGTTTGCATTTACTTACTTACTGCACTATTTGTCCCTGCCTGCCTCAGCTGTAGTATTTATGTGGTGAGTATCAGAATCGGATCCTTGTTGGTTCTGTGTGCCCACATCAATCATCAGAATAGCTCCGGTGATAAACAAGAATACACCGGTGATATGACCCGGTGCAGTGCCACAGACTAAACAAGAAAGCATCAGATCCTTGAAGTTTTTTAACAATTAGGTAAATCCTAATTGGCAATTACTTTGATTTGTAATCCTAAAAGGTATTTAATGAGTTCATTTAATGGTGCCATGGAGCATGATGGAGTATGGTAATTGGTTTTTTATAAGAAGTGTAAAATTCAAGGTGTGCTTGTGGGGTGGGTGGTGCTTCTCATTTGCCGAGCCATTATGGGACATTAAGGGAAAGTTTGCAACAAAAGAAGTTGAGGAAAGAAGCTCGAGAGCACATCTGTACTCCATTTTTTGGTAAAAATAGATACACAAAGAGTTTTGAAGTGAGATGTTTTGCTGCTCTCTTCTCAATGATCATCCACTAATGATGATGTGTTTATGTACGTCATTCTTCAAGGGTAAAACTAAAAAGATAAAAATAAAAAAACAGGAAAGTCATACAGTTGCTCTTGAAGCTTTTTACAGCTGTAAAAGTGGACATCTCACTCTCCAGTTCTAACAAGGTCAGAGCTGTCAGGAAAGAGTGAGGTTGGGGAGCTAATATACTCAGGCCAGGAGGAAGAGTCATACCTCATACACAGAGCAGACAGAAGGAGGGAGGGGGAGGAGGGAGGAATGGAGATGACTGAGGTGACAGGGAGAGGAGGAGATTAGGAGAGGGAAGATGGAGAGAAGAGGCGACCAGATAATGGAGAACTGAAGCAGGAGGGGGGGACGGAGGGGAGGAAAGAGAAGCTGGCTGCCTTACCCTTAAAGCAGCATCGGAATGACAGAGGCCAAATCTGAGGGCAATTCATTCCACTTATAAAATCCCCTTTACTTCACTAGATTTCACAAACCTTTACGCTGAGTTGATACAAGCACACTTACCAACAACTCTTCAGTTTTAGATAAGTCAGGAGCTTGAGGAGATAATTATTGGCCTATCTGAACCACATTTTCCTCCTGTGCTGTGTTCTTACGCAGCCTTTATCGTTGTGACAGCAGCACGGCTCAGTCCTGCTGCCTCCATGCACTCGTCAGCGCTCATGCACACAGCTTATCATTTTTCACTCGTATTGGATGTATCGAGCTAATGGCTAATAAATAAAACTAATTATGCTTAGGATAACAGAATGATAATTTACCATCAATTACTCATTTGCTGCACAACTAGGACACTCTGATATTTCACTGACTGGGAGTCAAGAGGAGGTGGAGGAGTGGAGACAGTGATACCTGAAACCAATGGCAGCCTATGGGCTAATACTCACATTACGTCTATATTATCTCACTGTGCAATGGAGCCTTATCAAAGCTAGCAAAAATAACAAGGTAATCAATTAAGTGAACCATGCAATTAACTTAATTAATTGCTTGTATGCCCAGGAGTATCCTGGGGGCTTGTGCTGTAGACCACATTTCTACACTGGCCAGTGATTAGATTACAGAGTTAGTAATGCCATTTGAGTCTCAAGTGTGGAAGCTGTAAAAGTGGAGTCCCGCTGGTTGCTGTAAGTGTCTGTCTCCACATTAACGGTATAATGCAGCTGCCTGCATCAGCAGCAGCATAAATAAGGAAGTCAGTTGTAGGGATACAGGATTCACAGGACTGAGACACTTTTTGTTCTTTATAAGCACAGTGCAGAGGTAAATGTAGCATTCTTCTGTTTGCTGAGGAGGAAATGAAGCAAAGCTGCTCTGCTTACTGTGAACTGATTTACAGCTGATGGAACAAAACAGCAAGACGGCAATCCAACTGACCTGTGAATGTCAATATTGAGATATCGTAGCTACTATATTTTGTTTCAAGGCTTTTCGTTTATTTGCCAGCCTTAAAAAGCAAAGGTCTTTTTCACAAGTGTTTTTTTTCACATATATATATATCTATGCTCCAACCATCCACTCTATCATTAAAGCAATGCAGTGAAGCAACACCAGAAGAGGACAACACAATACAACACTCACAGCTCACTTTCACACCACAAAGTGTCCAGTTACAAATTTATTTACAACCTGATCCTGTGAATTTGTCTTGATGACCTTGTGTCACACAAACTTTCAAACTCATAACTTTACTTTGCTGCTTTACACTCACATATTCATTTTGTTTTACTTTAAGTATTAAACCAAAGGATTTGATGCCACAAATCTTTATAGCACAACTCAAATGTAGTTTGCATGGGATGGTAGTAACAGTAACAGACAAAAACAAGACTGAATTGCAACATGGATGACGGCAGGATCAGATTATAGATTGTGTCAGTACAAGATTAAGATTAAGAAAACACACAATGGGGAAACAAATAATATACAAGAGGCTTTGTCATTCATACAGCTGATGGATAATTTTCACTAAAGGTTACCTGTTAACTATTACTGGATATCCCCTGCATTGCATGTCATTATGGATATTACACAGAGCCTTATTCCTGTTATGTGGTTGGGCAACAACACCTCACACTAATACAAAAACAGGTTGTGCAATCATTATGTTTGGCTTCGTGTGCTTAGGACAACAGAAAATTGCATTTGAGATATTGAAAACACACACACACAAAGCACACGAGGAATTGAGTTGTAGTCATTCAGATTCGTCGTCCTCTGTTTGACTGCCACTAATCTTCTGCTGTTTCTCTGTGCAATATTGAAGATAAGAAGCCCAGTCATTACTGTAATGTGCTGTGTTTGAGCACCATGCTACTTCACCAGACATCGTGGCTGGATTTTTTAACACAGCAGAATGTGGCTCTGTCCCTCTGTCCTGTCTTCTCTTGTATTATAATGGACCTGCTGACAGCCGAATTAGCATGGTGTCACTGTGGCAGTGTGCTCCACTGACACGGTTTCACAGCTGTCCCACCGTGATAGCATGCTGCACCCTGTTAAAGGATCATAGTAAAGCCAGTGAGGCATATAGGATCATATGTAGGGAAATAGGTTGAATGGACCATTGTTTGGGTTGTCAAAATAAGACTTAGGCAATGTCTAATCTCAGATTAGAAACACTTAATTTGCCAATAGACATGCCAAAAACAGTTAAAATCATCCAAAGTGTATAGCGAGTGTTGATGAGTAACCAAATAGATTTACATCTAATGGAATTTTACAATACAATAGATAAAGAGACACTTTATTTAGTAACAATTAGGATTTTAATAAGCTGTCAGAATGGAGTTACATTCTTAGACCAGCAGATTACATCAGAATTACTAATTACCGTAATAGCTGTTGCACGCTTGCCAACAAGTGTTGGGCTAGCTTGAATTGCTAGCAGACTGCACACCAGCCTGTTAATCCTGTTAGCAGAGAAGATCAACCCATTTACAATGCATGATGTGTGCTACATTTTCAATATTTCTATCCACTAATATATGTGCTTCCACATGCTTTTGTTACACAAGATTGCTTCCTTGCTTTGTGCAGCGGTGTTAAGTTATTATTATTATTTGTATATTTTCCACCATTTTCATGCTATGTGAATAATAGATGGAAAAAAATTTAGTAGTTGCATGGGCACAGATTTCACTGGCTGTTATTTTCATCCTGTTTACTTTTTTCCTGCTATTAATGGGTCTTATAAAGGTCACTCCCTGAATCCCTGATTTAACCCAAATGTAACCCCACATCGGACTTTAAGCAAAATAACAATTTACAGTTTGTGGACTTCAGGTAACCACAATGTGACTGTACAAACAGAAATTATAGCCAACACACACACAAAAACCATACTTGACGTGTGCACCTGAGTCCTTGCACTGCAGGTGAGGACAAACAAAAAAAAAACAAACAAAAAAAAAAAAAAAACAGGAAGCTCATTTTAATTGAGTCCCTCTGAGTACGCTGAGCAAGTTCACACATCACTCTAAAGCATGGCTTCTATTTTTAAACACACACACACACACAGCCACAGCAGACAGGCCTGCACTTAATAGGCTCCCCTGGGTTATAATGTTATTGTTGATTTCTATGCAAAAGACACAAAGACATACATAATCATATTCACATGTGAGAATCCAGACACACTCCACAGGCATGCATGAATGCACGAGTGCACCAACAACACGATGGAAGCACATACTCCTTGTTTACATGTCTAGACCTCCATAAACCTGAATATGAACCAAGTCTGTGAATGTCAATGTTAATGCACTTTATTGCAAGTAAGAAAGGCAGAGCGAGAGAGAGAGAGAGCAGGAGGAGTATTTGAGTCTGGACTGTATAAATCTTTCCTTCTTGTTTTAAACATCAGTTAATAGAGTGTTTTAGTGCAAACTGTCTCACATTTTCTCCTCCTCAGGCACTTTATACTGTCCAGTCAGCACACTTAGTGAAGCAATAAAAAGCAAGTTTGTTGTTAGTGCCTTCTCCCTTCCTAATTTATTAAGAGAGATGTTTATGGAGGGAAAAAGTACATGTGATGGTAAAAGTTAAAAAAGAACATGCATAATGTTTTGTTCTAGCATACAGTAATAGTGGTCACAGATTGATTTTACCATTATGTTATGTATTCCTGTAACATATTGAACTAATTATCGCAGTGCATTATTTTATTTTGCACTGCTAAGCGTGACAGGAGACTTATCACATGGAGACATGGAGTAGTTTATTTTGGGGAATTGCAGATTTGTTTTTTTGTCCGTGCTGCTCTTAAAACATCAGTTGTGATGATGATGTGAGGATTTAAAGGTCAGTGGCATATAGTTTTAGTGTGAGTGGGTGTTTCTTCTTCTGGCTCCAGGTGTTATATAAAAAGGTGTTATTTATATAAAAGGTCACTCCCTTAATCATGCTACCACACATCATGATATTGTTTTTTTCTGTACTAAATTGTTTTTTTCATGATATTCCTTTGTATCAAAAATGATGAAATTAATTTATTCATTATATTATTAGAAAAAGTCTATATTTTATTATGGCCCAAAGATGACAGAAAGCGCCCACGCTGGACCCTATACCCCCATTTACCCCCAAATTGTTCAACTTCAGTGGACATACTCTCCTATATAAGTCGTTTTTCTATGCATCATTATTTTATGTTATAAAAGATGCCATTTTCTCTTTTAGGTCTTTTCCCCTGGGCACACTCCGTGTTTTTACCAATATTTTTTAGTAAAAGCTAAAAACAGACCCTCTCAGCAGTCTCTTCAGCCATCCTTTTTAAGGCAGAGACCACAAAGACATCGTGCTTGTCTGTGTTTTGTTCTGCAATTGCCCAGACTTGTGCTGATTGTGCTAATAAACTGAGTTTTATTTAGTTCCATCTCCTAGTTTACATTCTGTTTCATTCCTCTTTCAATAGTTTTTCTGTCAAAAACTTATTTTGAATTTATTTTTATACAGTCTGTAAGCCGATTTAATGAGCTCTCCATACTGACCTGTGTTTATATTCATTTATACTTTAAGTTAATATCCAAAAGACAATTTTAGTAGCTTTTTTCTCAGTTACATATTTCAGACTTAATGCAGATCTCAAACTTGAAACTTAGCTTAAAGTGTTTTTTCGTATTGACGTATCATGGGCACAGTGTTGTGACCCCCTCCTGTGCTTTAACCTCTCCAATTTGAATGTTCCTTAGACAGAAAGAGAAGAGTTAATCAGTTTCCCCTTTAACAACTTCTACAGGCATCAGGAGGATCATAAAACACATCTGAGACTTGCTCACAGTGTTGTCATCAGTTTTTTATCTTGCTGATCGATCGTAAGAAGTTTTGTCGGGACAGAAAAATAATTTTTTTTAGGTTTCTCTTTACCAAGCCCAGTCTGGCCTTTTATGACACAGAATACTGATGTGGTACCTGCTTTGATGTGTCTGATGTTAAATGTATTAACAGTTTAGTTGCAGTGATGCCAAATCGTGTCATTACTATGAAAATGTACATTAGTGTTATCACACATTGTGTCACAAACAGAAACGTCCTCCTTTTGCTTTGGGCCACTGATGAGTTACAACATGTTCAAACATTATTTTCTCACCATCTGCCACTTTCATTTTTTTTCATGTAATTTCCCTTGGTGTTGTGTTCCAAATCTGTGCATAAGTTTGGAGAACGTAGTCAAAAAGTTCAGAAATTTGAGTTCAGATTTTATTTGTATAATTTCTTCCACCATGCAGACGACTAAAACCTACAAATGCAGCACAAAGTCAGTGTCCATTTGCAAATGTAGCACTAGTACCTAAGAGAAATGTAGGCCCAGCTCAGCTAATCAACAGCTAAATCCTTTACCTAGCACTGTAATGGCATGCTGTCTGCTTTTAGGATCCTTACACGAGCTAAAACACGCTCCTAAGTTGCTTTAAATCAGCCATAGTTCTTCACCGTGTTTATAAAACCCAATCTTATTCTCTCCGCCTATATGTGTAAATTGTGTTTACAGCACAAATCATGATTTATTCTCTTTACTAAATATGAGATGATGGTGTCTGTTTACAACACATGAGAATGAAAGTGTGTTGATTAGTTAATTACTAGACTGCACAGAAAATCAAGCTCACTTTGACAAATTTCTCCCATTTGTTGTTTCAATGCCAGCAGTCCAGAAAGAAGAAGGAGAGAAGCGGTGCCAAACTCCATGCTAATGTAACCATATGGCAGTTCAAAACTCATGCATCAGAGCCGCACAGTGAAAGGAGCTGGTGTTATACAGAAGGGGGGACATGTTGCAGGTCTTTGACATTCATTTCAGATGCCGTTTCCCATTTAGCCCCTGCTCACTTGAACTGAAAAGTGTCTGTCTGATGCTGCGCTCTTTTGATCTCTATTGATTTTAAGTGATGTTCTCTGCTTTTTAATTTACATTTAGCTCTAAATGTAGCGAGGTTTGCATTTTAATACTCCACCATACACCATGCATAATTATGGGTATTGATGTGTGGATTACACAGGAATAATGTGCCTGGTACTTTGACTTCTAACATGCACTTTTACACCTTTCAAAAAAACTTTGATGGCAGAGCTGCTGTAAATGTTTTCTCTTTTTTTTTCCTTCCCCTGTTACATCAGCTCACGTTGCCTCTGTGAGGACATGAAAGTGCAATTTTCTTACAAATTTCTGTGTAACCTAATCAGGAAAGAGCTGAACATCGGGGCTATTGAGAGCACACAGGCACACAGTATAAATGCATAAAGGTGCAAAGGCACACTGAAACGTACTTTTTACTTTGGCAGATGATGTAAAGTGGGCCAGGCAGGGCCTCGGAGGGAGAATGAAGCAGGACAGAGAGTGCTGCAGCCAAATGTGGTGTGTTGCTAGTGATGTGGAAGGGATGGGAGGCTGGTGTGAGTGAAGAAAGGCAAAATATAGGTGTTATGGAAATGTGAGATAAAAAATATCCACACAATGAAAGTGTAATTTTCTGAGTTTTATTATCTTTGCAAAGAGGTGCAGTACAGAGTGCAGAGCTTTCTGTGACTAAATGTATGAGGCAGGGTGTCACTAGCTGGTTTTCTGAGTGAAAGGAGGGAGACAACAAAAAGTGTGGCAGAATGGTGGCACTCAAAGACAAGAACAGAAGGTCATAAAGTGCTAAGGAAGATACACTTGGGGATGAGAAAAGAATGTTAGGATATAAACAACATGAACAAGTGAGATATAAAGAAACTTATGAGACCATCACATGTCTCCCTTTTGATTGTGTACTACATCAGACCCTGAAATCCTTCATTAAAACTGTCAAAGAGTGTATGACTGAAAGCATTTTGCAGATAGGCATTCCTCAAAATGCAGCAAGTTGGTAGTGAGGTTTGATTCAAGAACATTCATGCATCCATACGTGTCATCATCATTCTGGCAGACCTGTGGGGTAGGGAACAAGTCAGGAAACAGCAGACCTCCAGTCATCAAAGGAGGGTGTTCACAGAGGCAGGGAATGAGCTTTATCATGCCATTGCAACAAGAATACAAGAGCAGGAGACCTCACTTTATTTTTGAAGTTTTTAATGGTTGGCAACAAGTATAAACAACTAGTTACATGTCAAAGTTGATGTTGGTTTTGAAGGCTCCTCCGTAGACTCCTATATTAAAAATGAAGCAGAAATTGCTTAATATTTGAAAAAAATATAATTAAAAAAAAAATTAGAGAGGGCAAAGTTTATGCAGAGCCTTTAACTTAAAAACACATCAATTTTCTTCTCATTCTTCTCAGATGAAAGAGCTTCACAGCATTCTTCTAGCATTCTTGTAGTTGATTTCTATATTTCCACAAACATCCCAGCCTCAGTCTGAACACTATCTGGCCTTAAGGAGTTGTGAAGTGTTACATTTCAAGTAAGCATCAAGTCAAGTCAGCATTGATATTTAAGGCAAATGTGAATCTCCATCAAATGACCATACTTGGTTTTTGTTTTTGTTTCTGTATTCATTATTTCATACTTACATCTAAAGCTGACATTGCTTTGTCTCCTCACAGGGTTTTTAGTTTTGAAATGCTAAACTGAAAACAGTCGTGTTCGGGCTTATGGCTGTGCAGCGGTTTAAATGTCCTAACGTGATGCTGGAGCATGTCTGCTCTCTTACAGCATTTGCTGTTTGGCTTCTAAACTAGAACTGTGTTACAGAAGTTAAACAGAAGGTGTTTGCTTATGGTCTACCACTGGGGCCTTTTTTTGGCCCATCTTAATGGTACTTCGTTAATAAATATTTATAGGGGGCACGGGGGGATATTAAAAAACATGACATGCCTTATTCCCATGGAGATAGAGATCTAGAGTTAGCACAGGGAGAGAGGTGAGAGAATGAAGGCAGGGAAGCCATTTGTTTGGTGATGGCAGGCCAGCAGATGACTTTTACAAGGACACATTTGACAGACATCTGTTATTCAAGCAGTGAATGAAATGAGGTCTGTTGCTGGTGTAGTTACAACTTATGTTTGCATATATAGCAGTAGATGCATCATCATCTGGAGCTGCTTGTTTACTTGTTGTTAACAAGGTTCGGGACTCTCAATTACAGTAATGTTGTTGTTGGTTATTTATGCACATATGAAAACTAAATTAAACCTTTACCTGCAAAGGGATTGTATGAATAATACAATATATTTTCACTGGAACTACTCCTCCTTAAGTGGATGAGTAGGTCATAAGGTCAACGATGCAGTGCAGTCTTGAACTGAAAATGTGAAATACTATACTTTGGTGCAGCACCAGATGTAACAGTTCGACAATAAAAGCTCAATAAATGTGAGATATTGTAATGCCTTTAGGTTAAAGGCATTAGTTTATGGTGGAATTAATTTGCATAAAGAAGGTTTAAATAACTTAGCAGTTAATAAATAGAAGTAAATTCATGTTAAAATTGTTTAAAATATTTTTATGGGTTGAAATTTGACATTGTAAATTTGACATCTCTAGTACAAACCCTCTTTGTTGATTTTGTGTGTTTGGAAACATGAATGAGTGAGCGCTCTTACCTGGCACATATCTTTGTTGTACTTTCTCCAGCAATGTTGTGAGCAACAAAGTCAGTAAAATAAGGGAGAAAACGACTCATGCAAACACTGAATGTGGCTAAAAGCACCTGTGACTTGGGAAACATTCGTCTTTGTAAGTAGCAATGTGTTCACAAAGCACTTGTACATGAGCTAAAATGCAATGTTTGAATGCAAAGTGATACATGTGTGTAAGCTAGGCTAATTAAGTGTAGCATTTTGTATCGCTAGTCATTTCTTTTCTGTATTTTTCAGTTACAAAAAATAACATTGTTCATCAAAGATCTTCAGTAAAACCAAGAAAAGCAAGCCTTGTCTGGGGACCTTTGTTCAGTTTGTTCGCTGGCTGTCTAGCTCTATATAGTTACGTGGTGTGAGGACAGCACAGATATAAATGTGGTATAAGCGGAAAACCCTGAAAATGGAGCTCGAAAAGTACTAACATGACATTTGGCAAGTTATTAATGACCTTATTGTTGGCCTCAGCCATTTTGGAGGGACAGTGTAACTTGGGCTGGTATTGCTATGGGCTTCAGTGTCAGATTCTAAAACAAACAAACACACAAAAACTGTTGGCGCAGCAGTTTTTCCTATATATAGTATCACAAATGCAGTAACACACTAAACCTGATGTCAAACCCCACCTTTAATGAGACACTAAATGTGCAGAGCTGAGCAGAGTGTAACTTTAATGATGCGCATGATTCAGAGTTCTCCTTGTGCGCCTGCCTTCCATCAGCAGCCTTGACTCAGGACACTCTGCTCTTATTAGGGGGGAAATGTTGCACTGTTCTCTTTATTTTCCCCTCTTATCTCTGCGCTTGCTAGAAATAAACTGGCATTAAGCTGATTTATTACTTTTTTTTTCAGAAATTTACATACCGCAGATGTACTAAACTTTACGTTATGATACATTCTATCTTTTAGCAGCATGCATTTGTTGGATATAGCCTGTATATTTGGGGCTGTGGACAGAGAATAGTAGAAGCCGAGGACTTTAAAAAAGGACAGTTATAGACATTATGTGGCCACTATGACAGTACCCCTTTAAAACCTGCCTCGCTGCACTTATTTGTTTATCGCAGCCCATATTGTGGAACAATCTGCAGCAGGTTATGGTTTTGTTTTTGAGAATATCTGGTGCAATGTGGAATTTAGTGGTACTTATTATGACCCTGCAGGATTCATAAAAATTAACATGCAACTCTGAACATCACCGCCATGCCTGCCGACACCGCCGCCGTGAATCTTATAATATGAATACCAATCGAGGATCGTCACTTTGATGATGGTAGTTGTAACTCCTATTCATTCCTCATGAACAATAGGTCGTAGAGCCTGACATCTGACCGCATGTGACGCATCTCTGGAACTGAAGGTCACAGAGACTTGAGAGTGTTATCAATGTAAAGCTCACACACACATAAATGTGGGGGTAGACCATCACTCTATCTCATATGGTTGGTGAGATATTGAGGATCATCAAGGATCGTCACTAATGATAGAGGTTTAACCCCCTTTCCCTAAACTCCCTGTATCACAGAGCCTCAACTGAGGAGCACCTTTGAACCTTGGACCTTACTGCTAACCCTGTCCCTACTGAATCTTGTTTGCCTATTAACGCTCATTGGTACTTTTTGAATTGTGTGTGTATATAAAAATACCAAATGACGCCAGAATTACATTGTTCTCCCGAATTGCTCTGTCGAAGTTTTTTCTTCAGTGTTTGTGCGGGTATTGAGTGAAGCAGAATAGTTCTGTGGTTCCTAAATATTTGTAAATATCTCACATTCATTTCAATGCATGATGTTTATGAACAATGATCAGTTTGATAGCTTTCTCCTATTTCATTATGCTGAAGTGAATTTATAATGTGGCAAAATAACTAAAATTCTGACCTAATGTTACTTCCTCCCTTTTCATATTTTAAAAAATACCAAATATTGCAGTAACAGACATTTGCAATTATAAAGTGCAAGTCAACATGACCTCACTGCTGTCACAGCAGTTGTAGGGTTCTAGGGTACTGCATTGTTGGTGGGTCTAGTGTTAAATAACATCTAATTTTCATAATTCAGGATTTGAATACCCCGTCTACAGTTTTAATGCTGACATGCTCCTTTGAGTTGAGAGTGACAAGGCTCTCCTAGGCTGGCCCTCTAGGGTATTATTTCCCTTATCGCTAGAGCCCATTACTAAAAGAGTATGCTACTATGATACCACTCATTTTGTCTCTCTGCCTGCTGAGAACATGTCTTATTTTGTAATTTCCAATGAGAGATATACTCATCGTTTTAGATGGCCGCACAAATCTGCTCAGTATGCTTTGACGTGGCTACATGGTGCTGATTGACAGAACCAGCCGTTTAGTAGTTTATCTGAGATCCTCTGGAGGGAATTTCCCTTCCCGATGGTTCTCTCACGGTGGACGTCTCTGCTTGGTCATTAATCAAATCATATCAGTGAAATGTCTCAAAAGTTTGCTGAAGCTAAATGCAACTCATCCATCACATTACTGAGAAGCTTCATATGTAAGGGATGTAGACATTTTTCTTCTCTATCCCTTGTCAACGGGGGATATGATCTATATGCAAAGTCAGATTCTCCTCACACTTGATTAGTTTGTGAGGTCCTCCAGAAAGAGAGTAGAGGATGAAAGACAGAGGGTAGAAACAGTGAAAGATACAAGGAGGATTTATAGGCAGCTACAAAGAAAGGTGGAGGGAGATGTAGAAGGAAAGACAGATGGAGGGATGATGGGGAGATTGGGTTACTTGCAGATAACATTGCAGTGTGATAGATTCTTGTGGAGACTAAATTGGGCTCATGGGCTGAGAGGGAATCAGTCTAAGTCCTGAGTGACAGGCAAGGAGAATGCTTATCAATGACTAGTGAGGGGAAATTGGACATCTCCTGAATGGCCTCATGATAAAGCTGCTCATTTGTGTGTGTGTTTCTCGAAGGCTATGCAGCGCTTTGATCGATAATTCTTTTACATCAATTCAAAATGCACCATTTCATTCTGTGTCTGGTCTGTAAGTAGGCTGACATAGATATTAGTCTGACCATTATAGCTGCACTTTAAGAAATGAACAGCAGATACCTGCAGGCTCGTAGAGAAATGGGGCATCATGTCTCTCCTGAGGTTGAGCGAACGGTATTTCGTAAATGTGTCGCCTCCAAAAAACACAAACTTTTTCTTTTGCAAAAGGTTAGCGGAAGAGAACAATACAATTCACATGTGTGTTTAATGATTTATACCAGGGGCTATTGATAAGAGAGCCGGACCAACAGGGGTTTAATAAAGCTTGGCACATTTTCAAATGGGTTGATGTATAGCTTTCTGGGGATACACAGCATGCAGAGAAGGTGTTATTGAAATTCAGCACTTTCCATGTTTCCTTTCTTAGAAAATGTTTCCTGAGATACATAATAAGTCAAGATGAAATATTGGAAATATAGAAATTGGGGTTTTACTGACGTAGCTAGGAGTTCTGACCCCATATTTGTAGTTTTTAAAATGAAAAAAAGGTGTCACAGTGGCCAGGAAGTCATTGTGTTTGTTCCCTAGTCTGTGATGAGTTTGTGCACTTGCCCCTTGGTTCACCTTGCCTCATTGTCCCACAAAACTGGTTCAGACCAGAATGAATAGCTGTGTAATATGTGTACGAGACTGCATGTGTGTGTGTGTGAGAGAGAGTAGTGACATATTCAGGGTTAAGAGGGACATTAGTGAAAAGTGATTTTGACACTCCATCAGGGAAAGAAATTTCAGAGTCCTTCACCTTGGTCATTCATCTCTATCTGTACATCCGTCCTTCACTCATTCAGTCTTGTCTTTGCTCTCTACATTCTTGCATGAGCATCTATTTAGTTCTCTAACAGGGTTATTTTAAAGTGCTATCTAATACTAGTCATAGTGTCGTGAAGTAAACATCACTGCAGGAATGACCGTAAAAACCCTCCACTGGTTGAAAAGATATTGAACTGTTTTTAATGACTACGTTTGTTTATATTTTATTCATCAAAATTCATTTACAGCTCACTTACCTTTAAGGTCAATACATTATGTGATGCATGTTGAACAAAGGCAGCAATTACGTGTAAGTTATTATTATATAACGTAATAATTCATTATTTGTGGGGTAGTGATGAGAAAAATAAACTTATTGTCTAGACTGGAAAGACCTAAATAAAAAATGGTTTAAACAAGACAACTGTGGTAAAGAAACCATATTAAAACCTGTTTAATATGAAAAATCTATCACTTTAAATTCATGAAATGACAACATGTCCTCACAAAAAGAAACCACAACCAGATACAAGTCATGGTTACATTTCTGCTAACCACACATATAGATGTATATTTGACCAATAAACCTGCAAAGTCTAACTACAGAGGCAGGTCAGGGACAGTTAGGGGACATCCAAAGTTGCAGACCTTCACTCGGGAGTCTGAGGTTTGAGTCCTCACTGCATCCCTCATCATTTTTAGTAGTATTTATTATATAAGGAGTTGGTAAACAGATGAATTCACATTTCACAAGGAAAACTGTTCACATCATTTTCAGCTGCTGTCAGGACAAGACCATACCCCCATCAGCAGCTAAATAAATATGCTCGCCGCTTCCGTCTTTAAGGGCGGAAATATCGACCTCATGTCATGTTTTTCTGGTGAGGATGAACACAAGGACAAAAAAGTTGATTTTAAGATATGAATAACACGGTAGAAACAGGACTGGTTTTCTTATTACAAAGAAAGCTGAGGTCGATGCACTTTGAGCAGAACTTGAAAGGACGTGGAGTTGCTCGAGTACTTACCACTGCTTGCTTCTTTTACTTGGATGTTTCCCAAAAACAGTGAGCAGCATAGGGATTGTGGAGATTGCAGAATTTGAGGTCACAGTTTTAGCAACAACACACCATGGTCTTGCAATCAGTGACCTAGTATGAGGAATGTGTTCAAAGGGATGTTATAATAAAGAGCATTTGAAGCTTATTTCACTGGTTTAAAGTTAGTAGATGGAACAATAAAGTGAGAACACAAATAAATGCCTGGAAGGCCTCCGTGTTCCACAGAAGGACGGCACATCTCTTCATATTTTTGGTTTATAAATACTTGAAAATAGTAAACCATCATCTTCAGCCACCAAATGTTTGCTTGTCAAAAAAAACGCTGCTGTGTTATTATAATTTCACATCACTGCATAATGTTTTGTTGAAGAGCATGCATAGTATACAAAGTAGCATGTGTGTGACCAGAACTATAATGGAAATTGATTTATCATGCTATACAAACACACAGCATAGATAAATGATAAAGAGGATTCACAGTGGATATTTTTCAGGAGGGGATTCACTTCTGTCCTGTAACAGACATATTAATCAGCTCAGGAGCGAGAGTGACAGCGTGATAGTTTCATGAATTAATAAGGCTCTTGCTGTACAACAAAGCCTTCCGGTTAATCCAAATAAGGCCATAACTCAGTTGCATTTGTTTGCAAAAAAAAGTCCCATATGCGCTACACGCTTTCCACACAAACACGCAGAAAGAAGCCATCACTGCTCTATTGCAGCATTTTTCATAGAGAAGATAGCACAGTGTTAATACTTATTATTCAGAAACAGTGGGGAGGTGTCGAGCTCAGCAGTCTGCCCATTTTTTAATAAACAGCACACTGCTGAGCTAAATCATATCAGAGCTGTGTGTGTGTGTGTCTGTCGGTGAGTGTGTTTGCTTGAAAGCAACAAACAGCAAGCAAGAACAAAATAATTCATGTTTTTAATATGTAAAGTGAAATCATTAAATTCCATAATTGGATTTATGTCTTTGTGGATTAAGAATATTAATCATCTTTAATTTGTACATACTGAACCTTGAGTACAAAGTTGCTTGTGCTACAGGGAGGAACAGCAAGAACAAACTGATGAAATACTTCATTTGCATTGTTCGCACAGACAGGAGCACTGAGCTGCACTCTACAAAGGAGAGGGGGGGGGGGGGGGGGGGGGGGGAAGTAAAATTCTGAACATATTCAGTTTTAACTTTTATCAACCTAAAAAGACCTTTCTTTCTATACCTACCTTTCGTTTTTTTTTTTTTGGTATATTCTCAAAAACATGTTGTTTGGATGTTTGACCTTCACTACATGCACCTCTCCCGACTCAATGATCTGCTTAAGGGGGAAAAGTTTCTCTGTGCTGACTGAGCTGATACAACAGAGTGTACATTTTAGAGAAAAAGTTTGGATGAACCTCTGCAGCTGCTTTTATATTTTGCAAGTGTCTCATACGTAACTGAAGCTGACATCACAGGAGCTTGATCAAATCAATGTCACTAACAATTGTAGCTGTCAGAGCAAAGGCAAATCGTCAACTGCAGACAGCCATATGCAGGAATGTATTATCGAACTTACTATTTTCAGCAGGTTGCTATGCTAGCTCTTAGGTAAATGTGATAGTTCCAATTGTGAATGAAATGCATGTTAAACAATAGCAGATCTTCATACCAACAGTTCGTGAAAATAGAGTCCAGCATTTAACCTTCTGAACTGAACAATATTTAATACATGTCTGCATTGCTTACACCAACTGCTTTTAGAAATCCACCTCACGCTACATACTGACCAGCACTAAACCACAGACAGACATAGTTAGCGGCTAGCTGGTAAGTATAGTGAAGAATTAATAAGCTGGACATTTCTCTCAGGAGTTAGTGAAGTTCATGGTTACACCTAGGGTTAAAGATAGAGTTAGGAAGGTCACAGAGTTATTGTCATGTGCAGTACGGAAATAGGACCCAAATGCAGACCAAAGTAACGTTTAAACAAAGGTGAGCTTTAATGAAAGCCAAAAACAGTCCAGAGGACAAAAAATAACTAAACTCAACTAAGATCAGAACAGATCAAAACCACAAAGTACAAACAAAAGGAAATCAAAAACCAACAAACCAAGGAGATCTAATCCAGGGGAGGACGGGAGGAATACGGAGGACGACAGGACGGAAGAAGGCCAGGTAAGCTGAAGAACACGGCACGGGGAATGACAAACACAATGATCCGACAAAGACAAAGGGGAGCATGAGACTTAAATAGGGAAGAGACAGCACAGGTGAAGACAATTAGGGAGGAGCTGGTAATCAGAGGGAGGAGGAACAGAAGGAGAGAGGGGAGGAGCAGAGAAAGACAAGAGGAGAAGCGAAGAAAGAAGATGACAGGAGGGAGAGAGAGGAAGAGGAAGAAGAGAGGGAAGGACTGAGGAGGAGCAGAGAAAGAGGAGGGAGGAAGAGAAGGAGAGAGGGAAGGACTGAGGAGAAAAGAGGACAAACACTGGAAACTAAATAACAAAATAAACAATAAAACAACAAAACAAGGAGCCAAAACCCTGGCTCATGACAGTTATGGCTCTAAGTTTATTACATTCGGCTCACTGAGACCATTACAGAAATGTCTCACTTGAGGGTCTAAGCCTCCTGACGGCCGAGAACCTAACCCTAGCTCTGCATTAGTGTTAGGGTTAGGGTTACAGTTAGGGTTAGGGTAAGGGTTAGACTTAGGAAGGTCACAGAGTTGTGGTTCAAAGTTTATTATGTTTGCGTCACGATGGCCGAGAACCTAGTAAGCCGAATGTAATAAACTTTGAACCACAACTCGGTGACCTTCCTAAGTCTAACCCTAACCGTAGCTGTAACCCTAACTCTAATCATATTTCTGTTTTTTTCGCTTTTTGTTTTGTTTGTGTTTTAGTAGTAAATATGGAAAATGAAGAGAAAAAAAAGCCTTCATATATCCTGTTCATAGCAGCTGAAGACACTGCTGAATGAAAAAAAGCTGTAAACACTGAAATATTTAAGGGTATTTAATATTCATGATCAAAAGTGCAAATTAAATCTTACACAACTTCTTAAAAGGTGACACAGTCAGCAACCAAATCATTATTATCAATCCACACAGACTTGGGTGATGGATTATTATTATTATTATTATTATTATTAATAATCAAGTGTTCAGTGTTATCAGCAAGATAAACAAACATGCACCATCTAAAGCTAAAGCTGTGTGAAACCTCCAGTGATTCAATGTATGTGGGGTCAAATTTCAAGTGATGTTTGTTGTTTTTCTAATAAGTAATTCTCTTTGTTTCCACCACACAGAGAATTTGTTTCCACAGAATTCAAACATAATGGAGAATGCAGACAGAAAAAAAAACATACTGATGTGAACACAAATATAATATTACACCATGCATTAATAACTTTTCGAGCAAGCTACAGCTCCATAACACGTTTTTGAAAAAATATATTAGCAATATTAGCAGATGTTGGCTGAATGACATGACAGCTTAGAGTCAGGTTTTGACCACAATATGTAACCTTAACAATCATTTCACATAAACTCCATGGCAACAGCATAAAAGCTGGAATCCTGCAATCACAAGCAGGGGGTCTCTTTACAGAGACAGCAGCATTTAGTCAGCTCACAGAGGATGTGACATGATAGTCCCCCCTGGTCTCCAACATCTGCTTAATACTGACCCATGTCCCGGTGCACTGGCAGCAGCCGCTGCCGTAACATCTGTTTAAAGGTGACCCTGACCCCTGTGTAGTACCTTTGTGTAGAGTTGTACCATTCTCTTGACATAGATCATTACCTCTGGCCAAACCAGAGGGGGTAGTGTTTGTGAACAGATAAGCATGTGCAGGAGGAGCTCAGAAAAAAACAAAACAAAGCACATGGTTTATTGTGACCTTTTTGCAACCTCTGATAGAAAAGTGACAACTTTTTCAAGCCAAGCCATCTTCACTCTCACAGCTGGGTGGTGTCTGTCTGCTACATGTCTATGAGTTTTAAGTTTTACGAACTTCAAGGATATGTATAGTTTTTCTTTTGGCACAAAAATAGAATATATTTATTTTCCCTTTGTTATAAATTTTCAAAAACCTCAATACAAACTTTATAAGACTGCAATAGGGAAAATCTGACATGACCAGAATGATCAGTTGATTAAACTTATAAAGTTGGGTTAATTGGGTAAATTCTTACCAGCCCTCAACATGTGATCAGTTCACATGATAATCAATAGAGCTATAAATGAGCCAGTTGTTTAAAAACATGTAACCGAATCAATAATAGCTCAATGTATACATGTACACAATACAAATACAGCAATTCAAACAAATACAAACTCTAAACTTTTATCCAGAAGAAAGTAGTTTGTGCTATTTTTTCAATAAAAATCTGTTTTTGTCTAGTTTTTGGCATCAAAACTACCTGATTAGGTATCTTAAAGTAAACTTCTTATAACTTTAATCACTACTGTCCTTTCTTGGTGAGGCTGGGCTGCAATTCTGACATAAATGTCAAAGTACAAAGTTCAGTTAGAATGGCTTATGCTCTCATATTAGAGATAAGAACAAAGGGGGAGAGAGCCAAAGATAAGAAAGTACTACTGCCAAAGCAGAAGAGGCAATGCTTTTTGGTTTGTATTATACTTGCAGCAATTACATAGGACAAGCTGCCAGAGCTTATGCTAAGTGGTGCATGTTTGTCTGTGTGTTTATCTGCACTGGCTGTGCATGAAATACAAACAAAAATGCAAGGAGTGTAATCTGTTCTAATGAACTATGATAACTGTGCAGACATTTAATGAGGCAGCTCCATTCACACTACCAAAGTGCGCGCACACACACACACACACACACACACACACTCACACCATAACTACTGTGCTTTCTCATCATTTGGAGCTGTGCCCTAAAATGCTCAGTCTAGAATGGACAGACCCGAGGCCTTTTATATCCTCCATTAGCTGTGCAGCAGATATAAATTAGCAGTATCACTGCAACCATGGCAGCATCCAGCCAAAGGCGAACTAATGCTTTGCAATCCTCCATAAAGCTCACATTCCACCATGATATACTTCTACTACACTGGGGTCTCACATAAAATGAGCTTCTTTGGACAGCCATACACTGATGTTTGGCTCTGTGCTGTTATTACTTTAGATGTGAAACAGCACAGCTGCTATTAGTTTCATGTCCAGACTGTCAGCTTTAATGGATATGTTCTCCCACATGAAATGAGCAGTTGGAAAACTTCTGCCACATGTTGTAAACTTTGCACTGTGCCAGTTTAAAAGTGTTTCCCCCCCCTGTCATCGCTTTTTAACTTGTTAAAATAACAGAGGATTCCATATAGCTGGTGCTGCAGTGGATGCCAATTTGTCAGTGTCAGCTCCCTATAGAAACACACATACGAAACGCAATGAGAGAGATGACATGTGACCACTGGGATATCTTTCTGCTCAGAAGTCTCACAATTTTTTTTGGATAAGTGAAACAGGAACAACTGTTTGCAATTTTCATCTTATCCAAATGTTTCCCAATGTTTGAGACACAAAAGCAACACCACAGTTATCAGCCAATAGCACACACCCACTCACTAATGTCTTATTCTTTGCTCGCTGTTGCATTCAGAAGGAGCCGTTCAGTGTTTGCTCAGTGGGTAAGCTAACCTATGTTACTATCTAGTAATCTTACAAACTGTAATGCCTATTAAAGATTATCCTATGCTTGTTTGCTTATATTTGTAGCTCAAAATCTCAGAAATAACACATGCCACATCAATAAATGATCTAAATTGGTTTGTACACTCGCTATCTGTAACCCAAACTGTGAAAGATGTGCATCTAATACTCCCGTCCCTTGTATTCAGACTCTTTATTCTTTTGTTGCCAGCTGTAGCATCTAATGTTTTTGTGTTTTGAGACTGACAAGTACAATAAGGATATAGGCTCAGCCATGTGAAGGCCAATGACACCTGCTAGTAAAGATAACGCAATCTTTAAAGTACTTTACTGTTGTGAAAGTTGTCTATGTATTCCAGCATGCTGAAACGCTGAGCCTGTAAAAGGTCTTGGCTGGCGGTCACCTGGCCGATCACCCCTGGTCTGTGGCTTGAACTTCACAAAAGCCAAAGAGGTGCTGCTTGAGGATCTCTGTGGCTCATGTGGGGAAAATTCCTTCAAAGTAAAGCTGGTCAACATCAAAGTATTTTTTTCTCTCTCTGATGGCATCTTAAAGCAAATAGTTCTGTGTGTGTGTATGTGTGTGTTGGTGCTACAAGGTTGTGACTACACATGGTCAGCACAATTACTGAACATCAAAGGCTACTAAGATCTCCTCTGTCAACCTCCAAAGTGAATCACCCTGCAAGGTAAATGGAAACGCTGCAGAGGAGGGAGGAGAGACTGCAGGATGAAGAGGAAAATGAAGATGAGTCTAAGGGTCGAAAGCAGTTGAAGGAAAGATTAGGATTGATAGATGGGATGGAACAAAACGTGGCTCTAACTGAAAGGACTGAAAGAAGGAAGAGTGGATATGTGGGCTGGTGCATCCGCATCATAAAGAACAGAAATGTATTTGCATACGGAGTGACGGATACCTTCAAGACAGCTCCAGCTCTCACAGCTGGCAGACTGACAGTGCTGGGCAGGTGTGAGGCTCAGCACGGTGACACATTCAAAAAGTGACACTTAACGAGAGTTGTGTGTGTATATGTATGTGTGTGTGCAGGGGGCACTCTTCATCTTCAACAGCCAGCCGTCAAAAACAGAGACAAACTGTGTCAGATTTCTTTTCAGCCATGTTTCTAATTGTCTTTTCTCTCCCAAAGTAAAACCAATAAAGTGCTGCACTGACTGAAAACTGAACAAAAGCTGTCATATCAGATTTTCACAACTATCAAATCTTAAGCCAGGTTTCTATCACCTTGTTTTATTGCACGTTTTGAATCAGCAGGAAAGTGAAATGGAAATGCCACAATTTGAAACATTTCCTCTAATTTGCAAAAAAGAAAAGAAAAAGTTTCTGTGTTCTCTTGCGGTTGTTTCTGACTTGTGTGGAAAAGTTGATGTGCGAGCAGGTAACTGCTGCTTGATGATAAGTTCTATAAAGCAGTTTTATAGAACTAGAAGACAACAAACAAATGATGTGTGCATGATTCTAACCATTCATATTAGTAATGTTGAACATTTTTATGTCACTAAAATTTGTTTTAGTCTACAATATGATTTATAACACAAAATGTCAGGTTAAGTATAGCCTACTGCAACCAGACTGGTACCTGGATCCGGACAGGTAGAGCATGCATGGACAGCATCATCTCCAGACATTTCATCAAGTCTATCGGCCAATGCTAGCAAGGCCACTGGACAAAAGTGGAAGGTGTTCTACCAAGATCAGTAGGATAGAGTGACCTGTGGAAGATGCCACAGGCAAGCTTCCTTATTCGAGCCGCGTATGACACCCTTCCAAGTCCAGCAAACCTGGCAGGAGAGTCAAACACAGCCCTGGGGAACCTCTGTCACATCCTGTCTGGCTGCCGGACGGCCTTGGCTCAGGGTCAGTAGACTGGTAAATATCTGTGTTGGCTGGATGCTGCAAAAGTCCACAGGTATGTAGATGTATGGGGGTAAAGTTGTTTCAGAAAACTATATAAGGGTAGTTTGTATATTCAGGTTTGTTTAGTTTCTGTAATTTTTCAAATTTTCGTGGGAGTGGTCTGCGAAGCTTAGTTGTTATACCTCCAGATCTACATGCAAAGGGAGCAGCAGCTAAATGCAGTGAGCGTTAATGAAAAAAATACATACACAGTCTGTAAGTCTGTAAGTCAAAGTAAGTAAAAATGTATATAATTTAAAAATCGTACAATTTCATGAAATAAATACTGGATACAGACGTTATTGACTTTACCTGTGATGCTCCAACTGGTTCACCGTCGTTGGCCATCTTTGAATTTGGAGCATGCGCATTTGGGAAAATTGTGATTTGATTACTTTCCCCTGTGACCTGCCAGTGACATCAGAGACATCATTTCAATGCTTTTCTACTCACACCCACATGACTTTTTCACAAGACTGTGCACACACAGCTTGTAGATTCATACTCACATAAAAAAACAATCCTAACCTGAACAATTTCTCAGACTCACGGCTGCAGTCAGGCAGACAGCAGTATTTAATGTACAACACTTTTATAGGTTAGAATCATACGCACATCTTTTTGATGGTTGTCTTAATAGGCTGGCCTAAATTGTTTGAGCTGACCATGATCTCCAATCAAAATGTCCTATGTGAACATGTTGTTGGTTTCCAGGCCATATGGTGGGCTATTCCTCCTCATAAAACACTCTCACGCTGTCAAACTTAAGCGAACTTATCAATCAACATGACTTCTTATTTCCCATATTGCTTTATTTACTTCGCATTTCAGTGGTGACAACAAAGTTGCATTTGCTGCTGCACAGAATGGCATGATAAGTGGAATTGTGCTAGGAATATTGTGATTTTTCAGTTTAATATAACATGCCTCTACAGTGTTTTGCTCGGGCCCTGTTTGAATGTCAGGTTATTATGAAATCATTTTGTGAGTTGGAGGTCACTCATGATTCATTATTCATGTTTGAAAGCATGTTAAGGCACAATCACCATTTGTTTGCTTTTTTGTGAAAAGAATACTGAATAAATAGCTCAGATACTTCCATACTCTTTTTGCTGAGACACATATGCAAACCACAAATGAATTATTTATTACAATAAGAAAAACAACTGAGAGCAAGACAAGGAAATTAGGTGAAGAAATCTTGTATTTGGAGCAAATCTAAACTGTACTTGTAAGGCTTTTATGTTTATAAATGTGTTTGAACAGTATTGAAGAGATGAATGTGATTCATTAAAAATCACTTTAACATTACATTTAGGGCGTGAAAAAAACAGGAGTACTAGAAATAAAAAACTTTCAACAAATATAGAAAAGTTTGAAGATCATTTTCGAAGGAATTCTGACTCTGAAAATTGTTGGCTGCTGAGCGTTCCTGACAGTAAGGATGGATGGATGAATAACATTTATTTTTTCTTGGTTTGGTCTTCCTTGATCTTCCCCCGTCCCTCCTCACAAAACTGCTCTGATTGATTGAGTTGTAATTGAGTTTCTCACTGACCCCTCACTTTTCATCAGGAGGAGACTCATACCTCAGCTGCACAAATACACCTCTCTCCAGGCTGTGTTTATTCCTGACAGATGGGCTGATTGCAGCTGCTTTTCTCAGTCTAACGTGACATCTTATTGCCATTACTTAATTCCCCCCCTCAGTCATCATCGTCTGACTCTCCCTCCCCTGTCTTTCAGGCTCAGTTGCTTCCACACTATCTCTCAGTTTCCTCTTTTTCATGTATCCATATATCCCTCTTCATGTGCTCCATCTACCCCCACATTTATGCATGTTCTTGACTCTTTCGGTACAAATGAGAGTAAGGATTTAAAGGATTTTTATTTTACCACCTCCTCACAGAGACATATCCCCAGCCAATACCATTAATCTGACCACAAGTGCTAATACGCTAAAGGCTTTCACAAGCAAATACATACATATTGTTATTATTGCGATATAATACTATGCATGCTAAAGAGTCAGTTTTTGTCAATACATTTTAAAAGGTGTAGCTCTTTGAATATTATATTCTTTACTGTTACATCACTGTGTTATTGTGGAGACAGCTGAAAACTGCATCGCACCACCATGGAGTGCAGATAGAGAGCAGAAACACGACATGAATTATTCTTGTTAATAAAAATTCATGAACATGTGTCTGGGCATGTGTTTGCTGATGTTTTTGCAAATGTGTTTGTACATGGATCCTCGTGAGGACAAATTCAGAAAGAGGCAGAGGCTCTTTCCAAAGAGGCAGTGTATATATGTACAGTATATCATAAGTGCTTCTCTCTCAGTTCTGAAACAGCGTGGGACTATAAGAAGCTTCCAGGAGAAGAAGAATGATGACTGGAAAAAATAGCATCAGGCTTATACGGGTGTTTTTGGCAACTATTTATTCAACAATTTTCATTTCATACATACGAACCTCTAAATTAATTATAATAAATCCCACAGACAATGGGAGAGAAACCCCCTCCATTATGGTGCTATATTGACAAATCAAGCTATCTCAGTACAGCTTGATATGAAACCCCCTTTATTTCACCAAAGTACATCAGCTGAACTAACATGTCTAGCTCTAATCCTGATCTTAACTGTGAATATTTTGTATTTAGTGAGTGATAGTCCCTTAACAACACCTCCCATCTACAGACTGATATACACAAAGGTGTGTTGCTACAAGAAAAAAAAAACATGATGATAGAGGATAGAAGCATTGATTGACTGCTTACACAGCATAAAGCCAAACTTAGACTCTGTTAAAACACACTTTCTATCATTCTCAAAACTTGTGATTATATGCAGCATATTCCTAAATCTCAGCGTTTCAAGTCAGTGATCATATTTCTAAAGTCCTCAATGACAGCAAGGTGACAGAATTACTGAAGAATCACTGAATCATTTTTATTAACATTGTGATAATTTTTAAACTCAACAAATACATGGTGTCAGCACACAGGGACTATAGCAGAGTGAGAGGTGCTCACACACAGTCACACAGTCCCCATATATTTAAGACAAACCAAAACAATCTAAATGAAATATATTCCTGAGATGCAAAAATAAAATAAAAGATATAATAATAATTATAATAATAATAAAAAAAAAACACACACACACACATCACTACATGCGATTGTGTCACATGTTGTTGTCATCACTGTGACAATATGGAGATTGGGCTGATTGATTCTAGTGTCAATATTGCAGAGGAACAAAGAAGTGCACTGAAGCAGAACTGTACAGCAAAGACACATGAAGGGTCAGAGGAGGAGAGATAAGACAGGAACAGGATATGTCATGTTATCATCGCTGCTGTGGAGTTAAAACAAAATGTAAACTAGGCTCAAAAAAATATTAATATGTGAGACTTGTTATAACTCGAAGTTGTTTTTGTGTTAATATCCATCCCTTTAACATCAGGAGATAATATTTTTAGTTATTATAGACCTCTAATTTCCTCTAACCGATGAAGTGTGTGTGTGCATGGGGCAACTGCCTGTGCAGTCTGGCACAAAAGGCTGTTGCAGGATAAATAGACAATGCAGTACCAGCAAGTAGAGTTTGGCCAAGTCTCAATAATCAACATCAGCTTGTCTAATCCCTCTTTAAAAGAAGCAGGCAGGCAGAATGAATGGCTTCCCAAGAAGCTGCTATTCTGTGAGGGGACAATACGTGAATTCACATTAGTGCACTTAGCGAACACAACTTGAACTATGAAAAACTTTAATGTTGCAATGTTAAGCTGCCATCAGGTGACAAGACGTTTGCCGTGAGGCGAGCTGCAAGGCCTGCAGTGGCCAAGCACGGTGCAGGTCTTCAAAATGTGCACAAGGACAATATTCAAAAGTTGTTTGCAACGGTGTGCGATATATGATGAATTTCTATAAAGTGGAAATCCTGGCAGTTGCCGTTCAGAACAGATGGCAATGATAAAAAAATCAACCTGGGTGCGTGAAACTCAAGTATAAGCTTATAGCTGCATCCACAAAGAATCAGCAATGACAGCATGACAGCAACTAGGACAGAGGCCCAGGTATGGTAGATGGCATACCCAATTTAAAACATTATATAAGTCTTATTGTACAATGACAATAGAGATTTCATTCTAATTCCCAACCATATTCCCAATAACAAACATGGCTGATTATGGATGACTGGACATTATTTTTGGACAAAAAATAAAATGTGATCAGAGCTTGAAGTCTTAACAATTTATTATGCAATTTCCTTTTATAGTTTTTGTTCCAATCACCTCAGAATGACCGTGGCAATGTGTAATGTGTAATATTTGTGTGGTTTATTTTGCAGTCCTGTCTTTATGTTGGACTTTTGTGATCCACATAAATGCAGTGCAGTGCTCAGTGCCAAACCAAAGGGAACTCTTTCGCTTTGTGGGCTCTACTGCACTGCCCATTGTAAAACACTGGCACAATGATTACTGCTGCAGGTTTAAACAAAAATTCTACAAAACAATACTGGTATAAATCACCCATTCATCTAACCACTACACGCTACGATATGCAATTTATGTGCATTTAACCTTTGAAAGAATTATATTCAAACAGGCACCACAGTATACATGAAGGTGTTCTTTGTGATTTTTCACAGGTCTGTCTGAGCCTCTGCCAACATGAAAACTGTTGGAAAATTATGTGCAATTTCATGCCAACATCACTGCCAGTACTGCACTGCTTCATCTGCATAAATGCACCACCTCAGCTGCACCGCTCGCACCTTCAGCTGAAGAAAAGTAGATTTGTTTGGAGCCAGAAAATTAGAGACACGCACAATCCCAGAAAATGGACTCATGCCCAATGAAAATGGGACCGCAACAACGTTAGTGCCATTACTGTCCTGCTGCCAGGAAGAAATTAGAGGCCCACAATGAAGTGAATATTAATCAAATCAGTATGTGTTGAAAATCAAAAGAGGCAACATGTTTAAAGCTTATAGTTTCACCTGACAACAACAAATAAACACAGTGAAGACTGAGAGACTAATGATGTCACAGGGCTACAGTTGAGTCTGTCATTGTACAATAGTGCATGGTGGTATGTGCCAAGCTGTCAAAATAAGAATTGAAAAAACAAGATTCAGGTTTGGTCTAACTGTTATAAAAAGCCATTTGCAACAAATTAGCTCATTACTGACATGTCAAATTAAATATTTACATGTGAAAAAAAAACAAAAACACAGTTTACCAATTACTAAGAAAGATCCATCAAACTGGTCTGAGTGAGTGCATAATTCAGGAAATGGCACCTGTTCTAAATGCCAACATCACTGCACACCCCGTGAATTCTGAGTGTTCATTTGAAAACAAAACAAACTAAAAGGTTCCTCTGACGTCAGGATCAACCAATCATTCATCTGCCACTATGATGTAAAGCAACGCAAAATGTGATTGACACCATCAGTGATTTAAGACATAATGTTTTAAAAAAGTAAACAAAAATCAAATAAATCATTGTGATACTTCTACACAAACATAATACAAATGCTTTTTTCTAAAGACCAGAGTCAGGCTAGAACACTTTAGTCTGGATCTACAGAAGGTTTTCTGGTGACTCTGTAAATAGTGGTATGCTTTTTGAAGTGCACTAAAAGTGTGAAATATTACAATTGTGGCATTTTGAAAAAGAAATGATTACTATATATAAAATGTAGCATACAACCTACATCCTCTATCAGGGGTGACAATGGGAAAACTGATTCGACCGACCTAATGTTTCCCATCACTCCAGCTTACTTTCTAACCTTATTTGCATAATGTTGTAAACTGGTCAACAAATTAGAGACAGCTGGGCCCACTATTTTATTGCCCTTGGTAACAATTTGCCCCTTATGTAGTAGATTAGTGCCTTTAAGTCTTAAGGTGTTTATCATTCTTTCACAGGAGAGTAAATCAGCCAAACTAATGAGAAAGAAACCAAAGTTGTTACAAGGTTACATTGTATTTTAATGATTTGGTTTCTTGTACTTCTGTACACATCCATATGTTTTTGTTCCAGATTTGCTTCAGTGAGTTGTGTATTTTTTTTACATTTCTTTTTAAAATTATTTTTACAACACGAAATCCTTCAGATGTGCAGCGCACATGCCACAAACACAAGAAGCCAATGTTCTCCATAGTTACGTTACAAATATACTTTATCCTTGTGGTTCTCTCCTAAATAATAACCTTAATAATAAATTAACCATAAAAAGAACCAAACAAAAACATGCTAATGTGTATTACCAAAATTTAGTTCTCACACATTATATACATGCCTTGTGCCAAAAAAAAATACATTTGTGTTTAAAATTTTCTCATCATGGAATTTATAATTAAGGATTATGCAATGAAAAAAAACATTTTAAAAAAGTAAATAGATAAGGTGGCTAATATACAAATTTGAAGTAATACAGGAATCCAGAATTTAACAGCAATTTTCACAATCAACCACATTTTTAGCAGACACAATATACAGCAGGGAGCTTGAAACCATATCAACCAAGAAATAAAAGAAAAAGAAAAAAACAATTAGAAACTTTTTTTTAATATAAAAACATGATTTAGCTCACATTTTCAAAAAAGATGCGCTGCAGTTTTTGTCTTCCAAAATTGAATAAAGTCAGCCTTGTCATCTTTCCACTGCCCATTTTCGAATAGAAGAACCGTTCCCAAGGTGCTCTAGTTTGTTGGCAAAGGAACACAGCAACTCATTCAGACATGTTTGTGCTTCTCTCGATGACTTCAGTTTTTAGTTTTTGAAAGGAGGCCCCTGCAGATCTATGATCCAGCACTCACACCAGTTTTTTCTTTTTCTTTTTCTAATGGCTTGAAGACCCCATGAAATAAAAGCGATCAGTTAAAAATAAGAAGTACGATATGTTGGAAAGGAACATGTAAATAAATTGTTTGCTTTGAAGGTTGTGCATTCTTATGGATGTTATTCACTATGAGGTGTGGAATCCTACAAGAGGTATCTATTTCCATCTAGATTTCCTATACACACTGTCACCACGTCCTTGTTTGTGTCTCAAAACCTTATTGTTTACATTTCATGGGGTCCTTAAGCCTTAAATTATTTCAATGTGACATAAACATGAGCAAAAGATCATCAAAGTGAAAAGCTAAACTCAATTCAATACAATCTATACAAGCTTTTAGAGAGAAGAGCTCGACTCTTTCTGTACACCTGAACCCTGTATGGAAATGAGAAACTATTGTAAGCTGTTCAGATGACACACTGAAGTTGTATTTTCTCACTAATCTGCAGCCTGGACAGTGCTGGAATTTACAGATAAAAGTAGAAAGGGGACAGCAGATTCAGCGAATGGTTTTGTATGCTTGATTGAGTGCAATCGATGGAATGTGTCATCTAGCTTCTTTCACATATTTTTGGTGTGTATTCTTTGATCTAAACGATACCACGCTAACCTTTTATTACTCCTACCTAATAATGAAAATCATACTATACAATTGTCTGACAAACCTTGCTACAGTGTTACACAAAACCTTCTTCTTATCTTACAAAGGTCAGCTGTTTAATTACAAGTCTATTTAGAATGGGATGGGACAGGGACAGGTGGATCATCTAAAGTACCATATTCAGTGTGACAAACATGTATAAGGCGTAAACAGCACAGATTTCCATTCAAATAAAAAATAAAAAGACGCAATGCATAATCAAAAGTTGTGAGCTATAAGCGATGAAGTGATGGTCCGGTAAACCATCTACAAAGCATTTACATTGCTACTGACAGACAATACATGAAGGCATTGACAGAAGTTCAATGGCGTCTGTATTTTTAGGCACCGTGTTGATGTGAGATATGATATGTGTTTGTGGATATGTCTGTGAACAAAGAGGGGGTTTGTAAGTGTCTGGGTGTCTGCTTGGTGGGATTGAAAGACGAACAAGAGGATCATGTAAGATGCAGTCATGGTAGATAATACAGATTTCAAGGTATTCATGTCACAAAGACAAAGAAAAACGTGACAACTTTAGCAGCAACAAAAAGCTGCCTGTGAAAAATATCTGCCGAACAAAAAATAATTGCAAAAAAAAAACAGAAAGAATTTAAGGACAAGATGTAAAAAAAGCCAAAAAGAAGGAAATTATAAAACACATGGGGAACTTCTCTGTTTGTTGGACTACCTGTGGGTAGGCAAGTGAAGAAGGGGGAAGGGGGGAGACGGGGGCAGCGGCCGGAGGTGAAGAAGAAAAGTGAGACACAGAAAGAGAGGATAATAAGAGATACAGAGACTGAAAGGAGGAGGAGGGGGAGGGTTAGGAGAGAGCTGCACAGCTCCCCCTGCAGTCTAAATGAAGTATTCTTTCTTTTCTTCTGCGTGTGCATGGTTGCCCTCAGCGTTGATGATGGCTGTGTCGGCGTCAGGCGCATCGTCCGCTCCTTTGGCCTCGTTTGTCAAGTACGTTCCTGTGGGAATGAAAAACCAACCTACATCAAGGAAAACAAATACTGAGCAGCCCTGCATGGTGTTTGCTGCTGGAGGCAAAATAAAAAAAAAAAAAACATCTGAAGACAACATCAGTACTGCTACATTATTCATATACAGAAAGATGAGATGCTGGGATAGTGCAGTATATCTAAGAGTGTAAAACACACTGCACACATACTGATAATAGCTTTACTGTGGTCAGTAGTGACAGCAAGGTTTCTGGGTCTGTATGTCATCAGTGATACGTATGCTCAGGTATATATACCTGGTAGGTGGGATACTACCTAAGTATGTCTACAGGTGTATGAAGAAATATTAGGTATAAACTCCTCTTAGTGCTCCACTGAATAATACATTAAAATACAGTTAGTAAGAAATGTGTCTTACAAACAGGCAGCTTCAAGTAATTGATTGAAATGAATATCACACATACAGGATCAATGATGGACATAATTAATGGAAGTTACTTGGTTACTAACAGTAATGGAGCTCTGTTTTAATATTTATACAAAATATTGTAATGGCCTCAGGATCTTTCCCTGCATTTACTGCACACAGTATAGGTTGTATTATATATGACTACCAGCTTTGACTTGCCGGGTTTATTATTGTTTAGAATTTTATTAGGTTTTAATTAGTTTGACTGCCGTTGCTAGACAATCAAACTTTTGTTCTTCACCCTCTTTCTTCTTCTTCTTTTTTATTCTTCCGTACGTTTTTTGGCGCAGCGTATCTTCAGCATACATTGACCGATTTCAGCCATTCAACTATCAAAAAGTTCGCTTTTTTCAAAAAATTATAGTTTTTCAAATATTAAGCAATTTCGGTGTCATCTGCCAAATGTATCCCCTCCTATAAATTTCAAGCTACAGTCTTGAAACGCTCATTAGATGCTGCTCTATCAAACTTGTTTTATTCTATTCCTACTATTTTACCTTATTTTATATTTCTAACCTGTTTTTGAGTATACATGGAGCACCTGGAATGCAAGCAATCAATAAAGTGTTTCTGATTTAGTTAGAATTAGTTTTTGTCTGCTGCTAGTAAACTTCTTTGTTTTAAGTTGAAGTGTTATGCCCCACTCCATCACAGTGGGGAATGTGAAATGTGATGATTTTCTATAAGTTCTGGGTGTTTTCCTCTATGATCTGTGTATTTTTAAAATGGGTTCAGGGTCATTGTTTTGCTGGCTGCACTGGCCTTTGCTCCTGTTCTCCACTGAAGGTATATCATAAAGTTGTAACTTGGGATCTGTGGAAGCAGTGTATTCTAATGGGACAAGTAGGACATGCTTCACCAGTTTCATGAGCACTGAAAGACTCAGGTCTGGTCCGCTGTGGTTTTACCTTTATGCCTGGCCAGGTATCTTCCCAGAACAATGATTAAACACAAGGTGACAAAGACCACTACAGCCACTACTCCTCCGATCAGGGCATGGTCCGTACCGTGTTGTCCCAGAGCGTTGGGATCTGAGAAAGGACAGAGACAGAGAAACAAAGAATGTGGATGAAATTGCTTGTTGGTTAAGGTGGCAGGACGCGAGGCCAGAGGAATAGCAAAAGTCAGGCAGTACAAAACACGAGCAAGGAGAAAGAGGAAGATTATTTCCAGCTCATTCGTCCTCTAATGATTTTTCTGAGCTGCTGTCATTCCTCTCTGGTTTCACATCGTGCAGTCAGAACTGTGCTGCTACAGCTCTCTTAGAATAAAAAGAAGGACAGGAGGGAGAAAAAGAGAAACGGACACCATGGTGACACAAAGAGACAGACAGGCACACATTCGCCCTGCAAAAAGAAGGAAAAAGAGAATGAAAGAGGGACTTGGAAAAAGAAGTGAATAATTCAGGACCACCCCCACAGTTCCAGCAGGAGTCCCTAACATGCAAACCAGGGCAGGAGTGGTAGAGTTGTACATGATAAATAAATCATCACACAAAAAATAAAGAGGAAAGATCAATCTATTTTTTGTTTCTAGACGAGCGTGGACTGTTAGGAAAATGGATTAGGTGTTAGAGAGATTCTGAAAGCAGTGGAGATGATAGCAGAGTCATGAAAGACTGAAGAATCTGCCTGTTCACACCATCAAAGGATTCCCTCTATTTCAAAAACACGACATTTCACTTATTCACACTGACTCCATTATTTTACAAAGTCTGGTTTGCAGGTTATTCAAGGTAAGAGTAAGGACATGACACTGATGGCGCACGGACCCGCTGTGCAGTGGGTAAATCTAAAAAAAAAAAAAAAAGCTGACAGTGACAGCGGTGAGAGAGATGGGTAGCGGAATAGCTTGTATTATTCATGTCAGTCCGTGACACCTGAGAAATTAGCACTCATCTCATTATCCTCTTCCAAGTGCCAAGGCATGCCATATACAACACAGCTTTTTGTGTGTGTGTATTTAGTGTGTGTGGCTCATGATAGCACAAATAAGGCGATGTTCACAGCAGAAGCTGCACTGATAGAAGGCTGGGTTAGACACACAGCACACATGGTATATTGACACTGCTTCTCTTCAGTGTTCTGCTTTTCTTTCTCTGTCTGCCCATGTGGCCAAATTGAACAGCTGGCTTGCTCTCGCTCCATAAGTCTCCATGGTCTGAGTGACCAGGCCGTCACACTTCACCGCCTCCCAGCGGACTAACACACACTCATGCCGACACACACTCGCTCATACACACACACAGGCGTGTGCGGCGTGGGTTTTCGCCGTGCTGCGGTTCTGGTTGGTCAGTGGAGCAGGGAGTAGAGGAATGTTCCCCTGGCAGTACCCAGCAGGCCGAGGACTCTGGCGTTTAGTTACACACATGGTCTCTTCACTTCTATCTATCAGGACAGTGAGTGTTTTTATTCACCATCATACACACTCACTGTCTGACTGTTACTGTACAACCTGGAGTTGACATAAATAAGCCATGACCGAACAGTCACATGCTGCCAAACAATACTGTACAGCATTACACCTTATTGTTACACAGACCACAATGATAACTTCAACATGGTCTTCACTGTTGATCTGTATGTTCAATTCCAACTATAATAAATCCACTTATTATGCATCATGCACTGCATCCTCATAGCTCCAGACTCTGCCCAGAGTAGCAGATTTATTGTTTTCTTGGTGATTACTTGGGGAATAGGACTGCATATGTGAAACTAGGGACCATATTGTGATGGGATAACACTCACTGTGACGCCAGTTTGTTCTGCACATACACACCAATCTTTTCACTTCTTTGCATTTATTTTAACGTCAACTGTTCAGCTAAAGTTTCATGACTGCATCTGTGGATACAGAGGAACATCTGTTGAAGTATTATTTGTGGCAGTTACTGCCGGTTTAGGTAGACAAACAAAAAGATGTCATGAGGTGAAACCTGCAGTTTTTTCTTAAAGTCTGCAAAGCTACATTATGTGTAACACCTTACACAGTAATTCCACAGCAAATGCACAGAAAACATCAACCTTAAAACCTTTAAAATCTAGATTTCAGTGGTTTTGGTGGTTGCTAAACCTACCTAAATATTTTATAAAGGAAGTTCATGTGTGTCACATTTAACTGTACTTTGAGCTAATAAATACTATAGAACAGAGAATATTCAGCTCATGTTACAATGTGTGGATCTGAGTCATATGAGTGCTTTCAAAAGCTTTTCTTTTTTTTGTTCTTATATATATTATGTTCTGGTCCAGTGCTACTCATGGAATGAGAAAATACAGTAAGGCTGTACAAAGGGAAAAAATAAGAAGATTGATGGACACAAAAAAGGCTGAAATTTCACTTTGGCCAAGAGTGGGGGGAAAAAGGAAGAATACGAGGAGCAGAGGGATCTAGAGCAGTGGGTTATACACTTTTATGGCTCCAAAACACATTATCTTTTAATAATGGCAGATACATTCTTCTCTGTGTGATTTAATATGAGCGTGTGGCAGAGCAAACTCTTCTTTTAATATTTATAACACTCTCACTGTCGCTTGGCCTTCCGAGTTGGGCTTGTTTAATAAATTAAAAGGGTCTTACGTGAACCACTGCTTGGTTGGACAGAACCAAAAGTGACTGGCCCAGTAACTCCTAATCTGATCTGTTTCACAGAGGCTGGCGACCATATGGGGTTACTGTAGTGGTGATGCTGTGCGGGTAAATGGAAACAATGTGATTTAGAGTTAGTGTATCTCCTCAAATTAAACAGCACTGAACATATCGCATTTATAGAGGAAAGGTGACGCATACTGAATATCAAAATAAAAGCATGACTCTTGCATTTCAGAGCTCAGGTACGTTTATTTGGTTTACCGCTCAGAGCAGTTCAATTTCATTTCTCAATCCATGTAATATGTGCCACAATTCAGCCGTTGGGCAACCACTACAAACTTCATTATTAGTTTAGGTAAAAGCTTGTGTATTCTATCAAGGGCTCAGCTGGAAACAAATCATGACCATACAGGAAAAGCTTCACGAGAAAAGAAAAACAAGGCTATAAATGGATGGCATTACTGTTGTAAAGTTGTACAGTTGTAAAGGCATAGAGAGGGCTACTATATGTCTGCAGAATCAACAGAAAGCATGACAAACTCTGTGTGTGTGTGTGTGTGTGTCAGGGAATGTCTCCTAAATGGGCAGCAGACTGCATGTCAAATATGTTGCCTTATCTTGTTCTTCAAACCCCAGCGGGTGTCTGAAGAATGTCACCAGAGATGTTCGCCACTCTTGTTGTAGCATCTCCTGGGCCTGACACTATACCATCCACTGCACTGCCTTTGTTTCTTTTTTTATCTTAATCCATCTTTTATTTGATCACTGATCACACATCATCCATTTATTCATCATATCAGCCTCTCCATACTGCTGCTTAACATACATCTCTCTCTCTCTCTCTCTCTTAGTTTTGAATTTAGTAATATTAAAATGAATTCCCTACAGGCACATTTTCTTCTTTTGGAATTTTTTTTTTCCTTTTTCAAAATAGCTCTGTAAAGTAATAGTTTCAGTAGCTTAGATCAATTACACAGCAGCAAGCGTAAGCTCAGGCTAAAAGAGCTGCAGTGTCCTTGTGTTTGTGGTGTGGGTCAGGGAAAAATCCAAAAGTTTGTAAGGATGTAACATTTGATCAAATTTATCAATTTACAAAATCTTAATTGAATAAAAAGTGTGTGTTTTGGTAATTATTATTTTGCTTTTTTTGCACACAGACAAAAAAATGTGCTCAGTTTTAAACAAGAGAAGTCAAAAGCCAGACTACGGTGTGGTGTGAATGTCTCTTTGTATCTGCTGGTGTTGTTCAGATTGTAATGTCTCCACACAATTCTTTGGATTTAGGTAAACATGTTTTGGATTGAAGCATTAAATCCAGCATCAATGCATTTTCTATGCATTAATTCACCCGACTACAGGCGCATAGCTACATAAACACAGGTTTCAGTGCTACAACTATACAACTACATATACATATATGTGTGCGTGTATATGTCTTAACAATTAAGCAAAAAACCATCTACCTTCCCTCTGATTCTTTAATTCTGTTTAAATAGCCTTTTCTACTACAGTATCATCACATGTGACTTAACATAGAGAAAGACCTGTTGCAGTAATTTTCCCACAGTTTAAGTTAAAGATCCTGTACCACCAAGAAAGTATTGAAAAGTGCCTGCAGACTTGTTCTGTGAGTCAATTCTGGCCAACTTTTTGGCTGAGACTGAAAATTCACCAATCTGCATCTAATGCAGGTTCTATTGCTGAGATGAAAGAGTCCCTGGAGGCTGCAGCAGAGGGCTGGAAGACACAATACATGCACCCGAGCACACGAGAGAATTAGAAAGACAGAGAAGAGGACACATTACAGAGACATGCGTGTGTGTGTTTGTGTGTGTCCTTGCGTATTATTGCTTGCTGGGTCAGAGTGGATTAATTAGATTCTGAAAACAAATTACTTCGGCTAATCATTCAATAAAGCCCACATGCAGACACTATCTTGAATATTCAACCACCCCCCCCTTCCCCAGAATAAAAAGAAATTGTGGTCAGCAGGGTAACAGCATGAAGTTATAAGCAAAGTAAGATAATTAATCATATGAATTAATTAAGTTACACGCAAGAATCTTTCTATCAAAGCTGCGTTCTGCAAAAACCATAAGCTCTTCAAAGAGGCAATAAAATACAAAAGAAGAGGCAGAAAGATAATATCAGTGTTACACTTGTGGTAACTTAATCATGACAGTCACAAACTACATAATTCTGCTGGAAGAAGTGAGCCAAGAACAGAACAAGAGACACAGAAATATTAGCCCAAACAAGAGAGTGATTTTCAGGAGGCAAGTTGCCACCACGAGCCTTAGAGGACCAAATAAAGCTTCATGTCAACAAAAGAAGATTACATAGCCTTGCGTGTGTGTGCATGTGTTCCTTCAAGATGGCTGAAAGTGTCCGCTGCCATTGAGATTTAATGAAAAGAAGGGCTATTACATGTAATTCATAACACTCGCTCCAGGATCTAATGATTTCTCTTTTTCTGTTCTACACTTTATTCCAAATTGTTGCCATAATTCTTCTCCAAAGCAAGTTAATGTGACAGCTCATCAATAAGCTCGCCCAGCAATAAGTGGAAAGACCTTTGCATTATGTTTTAATTTCTACAGTGCTCCTCAGCTTTATGGTTTAAGGAGCAGAGAGTGAAAGGGAAAATGGAGAGAGGATGGTCACTGCTGTTCAATATTTAACCATTCCACCCCTGGGAGCCTGCGAGCCCTCAATCCAAGCCTATATAACCACCTGTATAACCACCTAGCCTGCCCTGAGTACTTGCCTTAAGGAAATCTGTCTTTTACTCATCGCACAACCTAACCTGTGTCCCCCATTTTAAAACAAGATCAATAGCAATGGAATAAAGTGGTTGCAAATCCCTCCAAGGAATGAAAACTGTCCCTTTCTTTATTGAGTTTTCAGAAAAGGTTTGTCCTTGGTCAGAAAGAAGCTAGAAGAGGTGAATGTGAGGTCATAAAACATCACCTGAAGAGCAACAAGTCCTTATGATCCCTGAATAATTCGTAATAACAATAAAATGGACTATAAAAAAATCTCCCTTAATTTGGCTAATCTGGGTCTTACCTGAGTCTTTATGGTAGACTTTAAAAATGTATTGCCAGAAAAAGACATGGTATTTGTGGACTCAGCTTTATCTGTTTTTCATCCAGAAACCAGTAACATAATTGGTTCTCAGAAGAACTACTGGTGGTGGCTGTGCGGATTTCTAGTTTCTGCTTCTGGGAAACCATGGATTGCACTCTAGATGCCATTAGAAAACAATGTGTAATTGCGTGATATTGGCACGGTGGTTTCATGTGGGACAGCCCACTTTGGATTACACAGAGGAAACTCTAAACGGGGCCCCAAGGGACAAAACGACTGCAGGTCCGACACAAGCCCCATGTGCTAACCCATTCATCGGCAGCATGTGTGAACACAACTGTGGGCCTAGCAGAGGTTAGGCCCACTTGCTGCTGCTTGCAGCTCTAATGGCTTACTGTATATGTATGCATCTTTATGGACAATGCTCAAAATGTTTTAAACCCTGATCATGCCCTTTGTCTTCAAGAGCAAATCACGTCTTTGTGCAAGGTCACTTGAGCAAAGGAAAGATCATTTGTACTTAATAAAATAAAGTAATTAATCTTAATCTTAATCTTTGTGTTTTGCAAAGCATCATAAATGTTATATCTGTAGATTACAATGGTAACCTCCCCTCCTTAAACCACGAATAGCAAAAAGCCTTTATTGATTTGAATCAACTAAGCAAATCAACTTCTTAAGTTGAGGTGTACACTGAGTCTCAAACTCTTAGACCTAAGAGAAGAGAACATACTCTATGCAGAGGTATTATTTTAGTTTTCTGTCCTCTCCACAGGCACAGACACTAGGCATGAATAATTGCTGTCTTCTCAGCAGTGGGCCTTTTTGCAGCAATATCAGCCTACAGGAGCTGGGGTTGGCCACATGAATGGTGATTATGAGACATGAATAGCAAATATTTTAAACACCAAAGAAACTCTTGTGTATAATTCAACCTTTCAGCTCCTCAAGGTCAAAGCTAATATGCATCCATAAAAAAAGCATTTGGCAAATTTTCGAGAACACAGTGGTGAGGGGGGCTGAATGTGGATGTGTTTGTGGAAGGGAAGGTCTGATGACATTACGCAGACCTCAGATACTTAGTGAAAGAGTTATTATAGCCATTAAGGCTGGCTGGGCTTTTGAAGCAGTGTGAAGGTTGGGCATACCTGCCAGCACTTCATTAATAAAGTGAATCACAGACTGCAGTTATGCATCAGTCCTGGCATTTTACAAAGCGAGTGAAAAACAGAGGAATCTATTGCATTCTTGCACGCTAGCTACACTCCAAATGTCAACAAGAAGGAAGAATTAAAGGCACTGTCAAATTTACATTTCTCATTAGAATCAGTGAGTCTACAATATTAAATATTTATTTACTAATATTCCTACAAGAATGAATCAATGCTTCTATTAAATGGTACATGATTATATTAGGCCACTACTCACTGTCACCATGTCAGCAGAACTGGACATAAAACTCAATTAGTGTGAAGAGATACAGTAAAATAACTTTTCCCACCTTAGAATCACACCAGAATATTTAACCTGAACCTAAAAAAACAACATAGTGCTATGCACAGAAGGGGTGCAGGCATCTGTTTTAAGGTCTCAGGTGCCAATAATCCTTCTTTTCCGTCTTAGCAAGACACCTGTGTTAATATTTATACACCAATTAGACATTATTTAGCCTTTACTGTATATTAAAATTGACAAAGCAGCAGCATGAGAGATTTCTGTGTCTTTTTGTGAAGTGCGTTGGGATCAGCCGGAATCATGTGTCATCCATTTCAATGTGCATGCCCCCCATGCAAAGATACTGCAGAGCTGATATTTTTAACCTAAATTGTGTCTAAAGGAGCATTTTAATTTATTCCCTGTTTTTGCTGAATGCTGGCTTGGGGTAGTTTCTGTGCTATTTTCTTTGAACCTCAGGTGCTAATGAAAGACAGAAAAATAGATGTGAGACTAAAAGACAGCAAAAGGAGGGCAGGTATACCTGAAAGAGCTCATCATGTATATTATATGCAAATATTCAGGCTGCTGAACTTCCAGTGTGTATTTCTCTGCACAGGTAGACAACTTTATTAAAATGACAAAACGTCATGGGGCCGGTACAGCTCCACTGTTGTTTGCTTTCATCCAGAGCCTGTGAAAAGACCTGGTAATAAATCAAGTAGACACATGAAAACAGATAGTGTAGTATCCTGTGACTGGGGACGCAGTGAAGGAGTCTGATATTTAGATTCCCTGAAGATATACTGAGAGGCTCATCTCCTCTTGTGTCTCTGCACTACACAAACAGATATCAGAGAAGAACCGAGGCACACTGATGAGGAATATCCAACACTGTGTGGAAGCCTGTTATCTAACAGGGCCTTCAGAGAGATGTGAGGGCAGAAGAAAAGAAACGAACAGGAGAGGAAAACAAAATCTTACAGAGAAGGTAACACAGACAAGCGCTAAAGAGGGGGGCAAGACTACTGAGGGATTCTAAAGATGGCAATTTACAGTGGCGATGAGGGGATTTTTTTCTAGGGACACCATCAGAGGAATAAACAGGAAGCAAAATAGCAGAGACAGAAGGTAATCTCACAATGCACACTACTGCTTCTCACCCAAACTACTACTAAAAAAGTACTTAACTACTACTAAAAAAGGAATTTGGTATAAGTGTTTTAAGGCTTAATGTCTTAATATGTATATATTTAAAGCTGAAGTGAATGTTTAATTATCCCATTCAATCATTTTTGTGCTAAACATAGCCTCGAAATCATGGCACACACTCACGGCAGCTGTTGAGGCCATGATCAAAATGATATATGACTGAGCAAGTTTCTTTGCATACAGCCTATCCCAGCACATTACATTTAAATTGACATGCCACTCAAAAACCTTGACTGACATATTGCTATACTGTAGCAGCCATTCTGCCATATCAGCATTACTGTCATTGTCACAGTGTGCAAAGAAACATTCTCACTAGACAAACTTCAATTCCACCAAACAATAGCAATTTAAACTTTTTCCAAACTTAGGTCATAAAATCTTTTCAAACAAATGTTTTACTGCTGCCTGCCAAGCTGCGAAAGAAACTAATCTGTTCACATTGGACTATGCAGGTACAATATATGATGTAAATGCACATAACGATTAGTGTGTTTTCCTATTTTCCTGCCATTTATCTGGGTTACAGTGAAGTCAAAACATGCTTTTCCACAGTCATGTCCTCCAGCTCCTCCTGAAGGACTACAATGCTTTCATGAGCCAGAACATTCTGGGTCTCCTCCCAGCTGGATATGCCAGCATGCCTCAGTAGAGAGCCTTCCAGTAGGGAGCTTGGTGAAATGCCCAAAACAGCTCGACTGGCTCCTTCAAATGCGCAGCCAGTTCAGCTGGACATGCTGGAAGACCTCCGGGGGAGTCTGCTAACATACACTCTGCAAAGGGGGGATCATTTCAGCCATTTGACTGACCAGAACAAGTGACCATGGTGATGGTTTGGGAAGAGACTAGAAAACTGAAAGCAGCATAAAGTACAAACAAATCTTCTGTCTGTTTGTAATTTGATTACTAAGGCCTACTGTCTTACATACCCACACCTCACCCTTAGTAAGGCAACACAACACATCAATATATATGCTGCATGTAGAAAACCCTCTCTACAGCCAGTGTTTGGCTCGTCTGTTGTAGAAATATGACAGCATGGTGTGGGTTTTGTAAAATAACCTACAGCCTATAGGGGCTGACTATTTACCAACGAGGATAGAAACAGCTCTGGCTCTCAAGCTTTACTTACACAATGTCCCACCTTTCCAATGACACAACCATTGCTTTAAGGTTTGGAATTCAGATAATGAACTAGATTATTCTTGATATACTGTAGAAGACATTCATTGGTGAATTTTTAAAACAGTCACACTCTCAGCAGTAAAATGCTCCTGCTGTGACAATGTCAAGTCAGAATTCTCTAAGACTGAACACTGCATTAGGAGTCATGACGAGACCTCTCCAGTGGGCAGACATTTTCAGTTGAACATGACATTTGCTTCTTTGAGGTTTGTGGGCACAGAAGTACTGGACTCTTTGAAATGCCAAAAGAGGCCATGGAGGAAGTATTTAGACTATTTTTTGATTACAATGGCTCAAAAAGAGTTTGGTTACAGTCCTAAAAAACAGTATCAGAGAAGGATATTGTTCCAGGCAGTTTGTGCTATATTTGATCTGTGTCCACGAGAGACAGGAGCACTCACGCTTCAGGCAGTGAAAAAAAGTAAAAGGGAAGTAAGGGAAGTGGGAGCAGACAGTACAGCAGCATGCTGAGGGGGTTGTGGAGATGCGTGGGGTGGTACTGTACCTCTGTTGCCAGTGACTGTGAGGTCTGAGGCTTGGGTAGGATCTGGAGGGATGGGATGTGGGGGGGGAGTGGTGGATGGAGGCAGGGTGGTGGGGACGTCTGGTGGAGGGGATAGACAGACATATATATATATATATATATATATACAAAAAATATTACAACAACAAAATGAATTCCCATGGGGGAGTTAGATACAATGTCATATACAGTGATGGGAAAACTGCAAAAATGATTACACAATTCAACACACAAGATCACAGAAAACATGCACTTTTAGAACAAAGAAAACGATCAACATGCATAAATTAAACACCACCCTCTATATTATGTTAGAGTTCCAATGGTCTACACTTTCTCCGTCCCTGGGATTACACATGAATGTGAGAGAGCTGAAGTAACCTTGAATCAGCTCATGTTGGCTGTTGTCTCTGAGGACAGAATCTGCACTGACAAGCTCTCAACATGCTGTTCAGCATAAGAGGAAAGAAAATTGGATTCAACTAGAAATGTCATTTGACAAATGATCTGTGCCAATTATCCTCGTTTGCAAATTCAGAATAGGTAGTCAAGCCATCATTATTGTGCTTCTTGACTTGTGGTTAATGGTAAAAGTGCTTCATGTAACAACAGTGCTCCTCACTGTCACATGTGGGATCAATGACAAAGTTAATGAGGTTACACGACCACCTTGGCTTTTATGTTTATGTCACTCTGTATTTTATGGCGAACGAGAGGCTTTTAATTGGCTGTGGTAGTCTTTCTCTGGGCCCACTGTCCTATGTGTCTCAGTGACATTTCAGCCTTAGTGTGACTCACTAAGCAGCTAACTGCATGTCTTGAGGAAAGAGGGAGGGAAACGTCTCCTCGTTGGAGGGGAACCATTAAAAAGGTATTTTCCAAGAATTATGGAGGCAATTGTGAAAGGCTAAAAGGTGTGCTAATCACTAATGAAGGGGTAGGAACAGACTGGGTGCCATTTGAAGAGAACAAGTAATGAATCTGAATAGGCCTCTTTGACCCTCCCATACCCAATTGCCTTTTTTGTGGCATAGAATTTGTCAGTTTAATAACATCACTGTCATTACGTACATTGGTTATTCTTGCCGTTAGCCTCAGCTGGCATTTCAAGGAAGTGGTAAGTGCAGGTGTGTAGCGTGGCTTGTGTGAGGTGCACATTAGTGGAAGTGAACCTGCTTGATTAGTCAATTAGTTGAACGAAACCAAATTGCCGGCCTTTTAAATAATTGATTTATTAAGTAATGAATTACTTGTAATGGCACAGTACACCTTCAATGGAAATGTGGATAAGGTGTTGGGAGGACATTAAACATAACAGCTCTTTTGGGCCATTTTTAAACAAATAATAAAGAAGGAATGTTGTATGAAATACATTGTGTGTGTGTGTACTTACATATAATTTAATAAAAACATAAGCAGTACAAACCAAATAATCACAAATCATATTCCAATATGTCCAATTTGTTTAGCATAATAATTTAATAATTATAAGTTTAGAGGTTTATTAAAGCATGTATTAATAGTAACCATTGTTAGTTGACTCTTCATCTGTATAGCATTTGTTTTTCCTCCCATGTTTTCTTTATTGAATCTGCCTTTAAATGTAAATCACTCTTCTGGCTGCAAGCAACAATATCAGTGTCATTTTTCACTGAGAAATTCTCCTGTTTACTTTTTTTAAATGTGGCATTCTGTCCATCATGGCTGTCTAAGTTTCTAAAACAGTGAGAAAAGTGGTGCTCCAGTGCTCTGCTCTTAAAAAAAGCATTATTACTTAATGCCATAAGACAAATGGCAGTGGAGAAACGGAAGAGAGGAAGAACTATCTGTTTTCTCTCTGACACTGAGTCCCTTTATCCTCCACCTCCTCTGGCGTTACTAGGAATTACTTATCCTTCCTGGTGATATTCCTGACAACGCAGCACTAAATTCTGCCTCCCTCACACATTCTCCTCCTAGGGTGTGTGTGTGTTTGTGTGCAGGATCTGGGACGCAGGTTTATTTAAGGAAAGGCGTTGGTGGCATTTGTGTCACCTGAGGCCCTTACACTCCCTGTGAGAGATGGCACCACTAATCCGTCTGATACAGTATGCAGATCAGGAGGTATAATAATCCGACTTTTTTGCAATGGAGTTTGATGAATGTGTCTGTGGGGTTCACTGTTTATATGCAGCATTGTGGGACTCCAAGACATCCTTCTACCCTTTTACATTCAGACATTGTTACTTGAAATACAATTACCCACATACCAACCTTTCTCCTGAACTCACCATAGACGTAGAGTACAAATTCAGCGCTGCTGGTCCCTAGGTGGTTGCTGGCCTCACAGCGGTAGGTGCCATTGTCTGTCTTGTTGAGTGAAGTAAAGGTGAGCTCCCTGCCCTCTACAATCATCCTATCCAGGTCAGGAAGTTCACCTCCGTCCTTCGTCCACATCACAGGATCTGGCCTGGAAGGTGAGAGGATGTGTAAGAGAAACAAAGTATGTCACAGAGCATTACACAAAAGGCTGATGTCAGAGTTTGAGTGACTTACGAAGGGTTTCCTTTGGACACACACTCCAGCTTTAAGTACTGACCCTCCTGAGGGACTGCGTGGGACTGGATGATTTCCACACGAGGAGCATCTAAGATAGGGACAGAGAGTGACACAGGGGAGACGGAGAGGGCTCTGAATAAAGGTGAATATGGAATACATTAATATAGACAGAATTGTTACATTAATTTGTTGACATTGATATGATGTTAGGCTTTATTTTAGGTAAAACAGAAAAAAAGGAAAAAATGGTCGAGTCATATTTTATATGGCTTTTCTTAAAAAATCCACAAAATCATTTTATAAAAAAAAGATAATAAAACAGAAAGAGATTCTATAATGTAGGGATATTATTAGAGGAATATGGCTGGAATACTGTACATGTGGATTTTCATGAACAATATAATATATATAACTAAAAAAGTGAATTCTAATAAATAAAAATAAGAAACAAGCATATGCACTCTTTACAAAAGCCATCCACAATACATAATCCTCTTTTTCGCATGTCCATGTGTACACTTGTATGTATCCATTTGAGTGTGCATGTTCTGTATTTTTTGTGTACACTCACAGTGGACCTCCAGCACTTCAGTGGCCTGCTGTGGCATCTGTGCAAGTGCCACATGGTCCACTCTGCAGGTGTAGGCCACTCCATCATCATTTCTGTCCACGTGCAGCTGCAGAGAGCTTCGTACTGTAAATGTCTTCCCACTTGCATTCACCTCTTTGGCACCTTTGGAGAGAGTAGAATACTGTCACTGATGCAGCACATTTATCTTGTGATGGCCACACATTGTTGCATTGTTCTACTAAGGACTTCTACCTATAAACTGCAGACAAAGGGCGTATCATGAAATGCAACAAGCACAAACATTTCAAAAGTTTTATTTACTAGGTAGGAAGTAAAAAAAGTTTATGCTATGCTACTAGAAAAAAAAAATACCACTATTATTTTTGGTTTGTGCAGCCTGGATAGTGCTCATCTCGAAAGGCGAAGCATGTAATTTGTGTATATTATTCACACTGTAGACCTTTCTGAACATGTGTGACCTCATCTCAGCACATGGTTCATTCAGAGCCATTTCTCAAACACTTTACTTCTATTCCACAACTATTTCCTGTCTCAAAGGGACAAAAACATTACCAGTGCCAATCAGTTTGTGAAGTAACTTAAATGAGCCTTGTAGCAATGTATCATTACTATATGCACAGCCCTCTTCATTTGTGCAATTTGTTCTCAGAACTATCCCGGCAACAACTAATCCACCTCTCAACGCCCATCAACCTAATCGCTGCCGCAAATTATCCTCATCCTGAAAATTTGGCATCACCTTTGATCGCTTCATTCCCCCTTTTTTGCTTCATCTGCCACCTTAATGATACAGGCTTTTAAGGCCAAATGTGTTTAATTACTGCCACAACCTTGCCCTTGTGACAGCAGTCATTGACCGCCACATCCTTGAAATCTTCTTGGTTCATGATGCATCATCGTCCTTGAAAGCAGAGATGCCTGGTAGGTAAAGAAGCCCTTCCAACCGGAAGGTCACAAAGTAGACTCCAGACTTTTCTGGTGCATTTCAAACTGTCCTTGAACTGAACATCAACAACTACTACTGCTGGGAACATTCTAAATCTGCGAAAGTGTGTATAATTTCATCAAATCTTCAATCAGTTTAGCCAGCAATGATGGGTTGACAGACCACTGAAATAATATTAAATCAGTGGATTGTACTTAAAAAAATCAGTCATTTGCTGTTTTCTCTGCTTCTCAGATGTTGCACTTATAATTTATCCCTCTTTATCTGTAGTCTCTGTAATTCAAGAAAGAATCAGGGGACTGTATGTACAGTCTCTCTCTCCTGCTGACTGCCTGTGTTTGTATCTCCTAAAGAGACTATTTACGCTCCATATCCTTCACTCCTCTGTACTCATCTGCTCCACTTTCAAAGCATTCTACCCCACTGTCTCCTCTCCCTCTCCATTCTGCCAATCAACTATTCCGCTCAGCCACTTCCCCCAACTGAGGCAATGAGCCCGCCTCCCCTAGAGATGAATGACTGACAGGTCTGCAGTGTTAGCAACATCCTTCCAAACAACAGGAGAGAGGAAAAATGGCTACATTTCTTCAGAAAAAGGAAACTGCAAGCGACAGAGCAGAGGGGAAAAGAGAGGATGGCTGCACAGGAAAAGGACATCCATGGTGTGGTTTGGAGTGCAAACTATCTTAGCATTAGCCTTCCTGCCTTTTTGTCTGGTTTCTCATTTTCTCATGTTCATATTTCTTCTTTAGGTCATCGTTTGGGCTTATGAACAGATGCTTTAATCACACACAGATGTTACAGTTCAGCTGACAGCTTCAGATAAAAGATAAAACATATTAAGGTTCTTAAAATAGTACATGAAAGTACTATTTGTGAATGTTCAAATGTGAAATAGTGAAATGGCAAAAAATACACTTAGGAACATCAAATTCATTACAAGTTTTTAAAGAGGATTATTTAGATGTAGGACAAGATATTGCTGTGCAGACCTCTTCCATCTGCAACAAACTTCACTGACATTTTCTTGGCTACCACTGTGAGCCTTGAAGAAAGAATGACATGGCTACAGAAGGGCATGTTAAAAATCTTAATTTCAATCAACGTGATATGCACTCAGACGCTGTAGGACTCCATGGTCTAGCTGTAGTTTCTCTGGCTTTCAGAAAACAAAAATGTATTTTGAAGTTTATACCATTTCTATCTCAGAGGAGCTTGATTGTAAAAGCACTCCTCAATGAACCAACACTATTAGAGAGATGGAGAAACTAACTTTTTACTGCGTATAATTTTTCTGTGTGTTTTAAGTGTCTAGACTACTTTAGCTTCTTTTCTTGCGGAGTTTTGAATGGACTCTGATTGCTTCTGTGTGATGAGATAAGAGTGTGCGTTCAAACTTTGAGTTCATTAATATCCTTATTTGGTGCAGAGTCTTCTAAAATTCACTTTGAGAACATAATAATAGTCGAACAGCGTGTGTGACCTCATCGATAAAATGCATCCGTCTGCATGAACACAGTAAAGTAAGTGTGCTTATGATATAATTAATTATAAAGTATTAGAGAGCATTTTAAACACAGGGAGAGAGGAGCAGCTGTCATTAAAACACAGAACTGTCAATGTAGTTTCAGAAATACTACATATGTTTAAAAGATACATCAGAGGTATTTCCACTAAAAAACATACACATGATTTTTAAATAATTAAATATGTCTAAAAATTCAAATGTACAAACAAAATGGACACTAACATAAACACCTGTGGAACCTGTTTCACAAAAAAAAGCCTGGTAAAATTTGGCTGTGACTGCAGCATGCTGTTCTGTGGGTGGGTGCCCAGAGCTCTGCATCATTGGCATGAGCCAAGACTGAGCCTTGGAGGATTAGAAATGGAAATGACAGGCGTAAAATGTGAGAATCTGACCCTTTTATGCCATTTCACGGGGGACAGGGGCGGCCCAAGAAAAAAAAAAATGAGGAGGGAGCAAACAGGAGAGACAAGTGGAGGTGTGCTGAAGTGGAGATGGAGTCATCATCTTCAACAGTGATGGCGCTGACTAATCCTGGCAGCAGGGGTCTGAGGGCTGACTCAACATACCCTGAACTGCAGCCCACTGGAGATTAAAAACAATTTGCACAAGCAAAGACAATGTAAAATCATCTGTGGGTGAGGGAGAGGACATTCAAAACATGCAATATTAGAAAGCAGTCTTTTACATTTACATATATTCTCAAATTATTCTAATGGATTATCTCAGGTGTACGTAAACTGTTTCAGTTACAATAAGTGCGTATACATATGTGTGTTGCTATATGTGTATATAAGTGTAGGTTTTTAAGTGTATTTATTGTATTTATGTCACTTTTCCTATGTGTGCTGCTACACAATCTAATTTCCCTACGGGAATAATTAAAGTTTAATCTTAATCTTAATCTTATTTTACCAGCGGAGGAAAGTTTAGGGCTACTTTTTCTGTCAGATGAGCTCAAACAAAACTTAGAATAGAATAGAATAAAATAAAATAGAATATCACTAATATGCAGCAAGCTCTAGTGGAGGTGTGGAGATGTTCTGTGCCTTCCTCCATCTTCACACTTATTCCATGCAGAGTTCAGGGAGCTGTGCCCGCCGGCAGCCTGTAAGCATCCCTCTCCGTCTGACCTGTCTCACCAGCTCAACTTTAAGCTGAACTGACGGGTGACTACGACCTGGCAGCGCTGTTAAATGTTAAGAGAGTTTCTATCAGCACCTGGCAGACCTGTATCATAATGTCCTTTCTGACACAGAACTCCCAAAGCATTCACAGCTAAGGCAAGTCTGCTGTGGATTCAGGCAGACTGTTTTCCACTCCAAAAAGAACAGGTCTGGTCAGTCTTGGTGCCATGGCATTTAAAAATGTACAGGTGCTCCACCTCCGGGATGTTGCTCTTAATGGGCATAGACAGTGGGTGTAGCGGTCTGATCTCTTCTTCTGTGCTTGAGTCTGAGCCTGTTAACCTGATCACACAGACTTTTGCCGCCTGAGACACAGAAAATACACCATAATATGGGTATATTTATTCAAGGTATAAGATGAGAGAGGTGAGATATTTTCTCACAGGATACTTGATTATGTGTGTGACCTACATTTTGTCATCATAGGGTGTGTCTGTCATACCTGCATCTGTACAACTTGTCTTTAGATGTCTAGATATCATATGCCTTCAACAAAAACTGAACTGATATGCAAAATAATAATAGATTTCAATCAATTTCAGGCATTGATGTGTGTGTGTGTATGCAAGGAGTTTTTTGGGTCTGTGGTGTTACAGAACAGAGAGGCTGAATATGTGTTTGTGCAACTAGGGGCATCTTTTATTCATGCCACTGTGACTTGCAGGAGCCATCTTGAAATTACATCTTTAATGGTCATTGATCCACTCCACCCTGGGGAGCTGGATAGTATAAATGTAGTCCCAACACAGACCTTTTAAGCAGTTGTGCGAGGTTGTCTCACACTGTGAAAAGTGGCCCAAAATGTATTTTTCTTTTAACTAGAAAACTTCTTTAAATTCTTGAACTTGACTCCTACTTTAGCAGGAGCACTTGCAGCCTTATCAGCCCCGATATCCTCCTGTCTGAAATAAGCTCCGGAAGCTTTTTTCCCTCTTCCGTTAGAGCTTTTTCCAGGGCAGAATAATGACGGCCGCTGTAACCTCCTCAGTCAAGGATGATCACCAACAAATGAAGAAGCAGCCATCACCGCTGCATAATGTTCAGTCACTGTTAAACTCTTCAACAACATACTGAAAAGCCAGCGGACTTCACCCTAAAATAGTGCCACGTGTGTCTGCTGTAATAGTTCCTTGTCCTTGACTAACAAGTTTGACAATGAAATGGGGATGTGACCGCAAGCACATTTAAATCAAATCTGTGTTTTTTTCCCCCCCAAAGCACCTCTTGGCATAGAGCTATCGAATAACATGATGAAGCAATAACCTCTACAGTTTAGGTCAGAGAGTATGATAATGCTGCTCCGATGGAGAGCATCTCCACCCTTATTTGAAATAAATATTCATTTCATCTCTGTCTTGCTTGGTCTCCACACAGCTCCCCCAGTTCACTGGTGTGTAAACAACTTCTACATGTGGTGATATTGGCAGAGGTCTCTCTGGGTTATGGTGTGTAACTGAGATAGAAATATATCATTACTGGGTGGGGACTGAGGGGATCTGAGGGACAAAGAGACTGAGAAATAAGAATATTGGATTCCGTTCCACACACACAAGCTTATGTCCTTACATGCAGGCTGTCTGCTCCATCTGTCTGTTTTGCTCATGCAGACACGCATACGCAGATATACACACACTTAGCATGGGGTGTCTGTTAACTGCATGCGAATGGGTGATGGACTGCTCCAGTGGCTCTGCCGGTAATATAATCTTCTCCATTCCCCCAGATCCCACACCAATATGTCACAATTGTCATTTATTTCCAGCATGGTCGCCCACAATCAGATGGCTTTTCACATTGAACACACCCTGATCCTGTCAGTATGATGAACACTTTATGTGCACTCACAAACACCTACACATGCGTACAAACATCTTGTATTAACACGTGTCGCCCTTTGTGTTTATTTGCCTAATTGCTGTGTTATTTTGATGGGCCACCGGACCACCAGACCAAAAATTACGACTTGGTTAATGTAACACACATTAGCACATACAAATACACACAAACAAACACTCTGCTGGTGTCCTAATTAATAAGTTACACTGACCGTGTCTAGATGCTATTCTCACCTTCTTATTACGATAGAAAGTGGGCCAATTAATGGCAGAAATGCATTTGTAGTTGGGTAAAGTAGAACTAGATTTACACCTCTAGTTCTACTTTATCCAACTACAAATAGTCCAGTTTTTCCTGGACTAAACATGAATGCCCTGAATACAACTATATCTCATAAGCACCTCACACTCAGCAATAAACTGCTAATTAAAAAGAGACACCTACCTGTCAGGAGAGACAGGCTATTATTCAAAGGATCATTGTCCTTCACCTAAAACTAGGTTTTATTTTAGTGTTACATTTTATACATACAGTACATCTTTACAAATTAATACCTTAATGAGTATAATAAATTAAAATGACAAAGGTTAGCCCTCATCTAAATGCTTTGGTTTGAGCCGCTTAGATTTGTAAAAAATCAGAATGCTCAGATCCAGTTTATATGTGCGAGACTAACAAACATTCAATAGCATTAGCCAGCTAATTAAAATAAGAGATAAGCATAATATCTGCTTAAAAATGTGTGGAAACCAGTTATCGATGTGGTCTTATCAGGTTGCTTATCTGGACTCTTTGGAAACCCTAATGCCTGATCGCAGGCTGAGCTGTCTGGACTTAAGCTTGGGTAGAAAGGGTGTAATGGCAGACAATGAGAGAGCTTTTCAGTGAAATCTGTGAGAGCCAAACCTCTGTTTAAAATTCTTCTTGAGTCAAATCACGAATGTGACAACTATCTACTAATCTGACTTTTGAATTAAGTCTCAAGGTTTAGGCTTTCTGTACTGGGACATTGTTAACACGGTTTTACAAAAAGAAAACCTGCTGCACAATACCGAAGTTGTTACGCCTTCTATATTCTGTCTATTACACATACAATAGAGACACATTTATACGGAGGATCATGTCCTCCTGAGCAAAGACACACACTGAATAATATGCTTAGGGAAAGTTGTACAAGGCCCAAATTAGAGACAGGCATGTGCCAAGTTTAGAGGAGAATTACAGCATCTGACCTTAATGAGAGGGAGCGGATCCCCTGGAGACTGCCTCTACTACAAGCACAAAGGGTATCTCACTGACTACCTGTTAACTTTCTGTCGTAAATGGCTTGCCCTTCAGGAATCTCCTCTCTTGGTAGTGGACCACTGAGGGAAGCAAATCTCACGCCCGCAGAGACACAAGAAGCCTTTAAGGAAAATACTCTGCTAATTAGTGTATAGTCTGATTCCTCTCTTTAAGCTTTACTTTATTATACTCATCATGCTATTATAATACATACAAAAAAAGAAAAAAAAGGTCTCAAATTTTCACAAAAGAAGCAAAACTCTTGCTCAAGTTTGTATGTATGGCGTCAGTTTAAGAGTCAGTCAGTCTCAGCATTAAGAATCTGACGTGTCTATTGTGCCAAAAAATGTATTATTTAAAAACAATCCATTTTAATTTCAGACACAAGGATAAATTTGTGCCTTATAGATGACAGACCTGCTGTCAGTAAGGAAGAAGGAAGAAACAATAGTAGGAAAAATTGTTTGTTAATTCTTTGTATAAGTGGTGAAATGAACTCTGTGAAGTGCATCCCAACTCATTCTCAGAGAGCAAATTCTACCTCTGTAATTAGGGATTTAGCATGTGTAACACCTGGATGCTTGTTATTCTCCTTACAGAGTTTCAGTGATCTGTTGGGTTATACAAAGATTAATAAAGAGAATAGTGTATTTCCATTTTTCATTGTTCGTTATTCAGATTTTTAAAAAGTAAACCTGTGATTTTCAATCCAGTCTTACACTTATTTAAATTGGAAAAAAAGGCTGATTTGCATTTTATTGTCTGCCTTTAGTCTGCATGGAACAACACAGAAACCTTTGTAAAAGTTCTACAACTGTGCTGATGATCTGTGACAGTAAGTTCCACTGCATTTTATTTGATACAGAACTGCATCTGTTTCCGTCTTCTATGAATATTTAAATGTATCAATCAAATGTATCCTAATCTTTCTTTTTTTTTTGTCTTCGGTCTTTCTATCTCCCTCTAGCTGTTCCATTCAAACGAACGGTTTATCAAGTAGGACAGAGCAGGAGCAGGGTGCAAATGAGCTATGTAGTCCAGTCAGCTCTCCGATAACAAAGGAGGTTAATGTATCGGTCTCAGGCCAGAGGACACCTGTCGAATCTGCTCTATTAGAAACAACTTGCCCAGAACAAAAACACGCTATTAAGACATCAACTGGAGCAAATTTAAGGTGCCAGTTCAATGAATCAAAAAAAAAAAGAAAACTATCAGCAGATGGTTATAGATGATAGCAGGACTACTGGCAGAATAAGTGCACATTTTAAAACTAAAGTAAATACCTAAACTAATGAATTAATCACAAACACAAAGAGCACAAATGTCAAAAACAAACCAACTATTAGCCTGTTTACAATGAGACATTTTCAAAAATGGAGAAGAACACAGAATAAAATGCAAAATGAAGATTACATTTATATGATCTTATTATTCTTAATCATCATGAAAAAACACTGCTTTGGGAGCCACACGTGTGATGCAGGTGTAAATACAGACATTACGTACCTTTGACCTCCTTTTCATTCCTGAACCAGCGCAGGTCAGCGGCAGGCTTGCTGCCCTGAGTGATGCAGGTCAGAGTGATTTGGTCTCCCTCCATGGCAGGCTTTGTCAGGCCATCGATCTCTGGCTTCTCTGGCACACCTGGAGGATGGAATGGGAATCACAGTGATGGAACTATTTCACACACAGTCATTAAGCAACGATAATATTTTTATGCCTTATTGGAAATTTTCCTCCAGTTCGTCCATGTGCAGGGAAATTAGAAAGCGGACTATAGAGCTTCCCCAAGCAGTGTTCTACTCCAGAACACATAAGGGACTATTTGTTGTTGGTGCATGGGGTAGATGTCACATATTATATGCATTTTGTGGTACACAGCTATGTGGACAGCTTAGATTTATCTCTCTCTCTTTTTCAGCTTACTTTAAAATACATTAGGGCTAAATGGATATGTGTTTGTAATGCTCATGTCCAACATTGACTTAGTGATCTAAAAACTTTACAGGAACCCAGACATTCAAGGTTTTTAAAAAAAATATGTTTCTGGATGTGTGTTAAGCAAACACTTGTGACCACAGAGGAAGCGGTGAGGTCGTATTGTTAATTACTGGCCTTACCTGTAATGACCCTTTTAAGTGTGTAGTGTCTGCCCTTCTAATGTCAATGAGCAATAAGTCTGCCTCAGGCTGAATGACTGAAAGGTCTGTCAGTCAATGCCATTGACTGACTCCTGCCTTGTCTGTCTCACCGCCTCCTGTAAGGTTTATTACCAGAGTTAAAGGTCCTCCTTTTTTATGTTTACCATTTGTTTCAAGGTTCAAACTGCATGCATAATCCCAAATACAGCAGCTGCTTGATAGATGTAGCGTAGTTCCATGTAGATCTGTACCCATTATATATATATATATATATATAACAACCCTGTTTTATCAAGCCTGTTTTTGAAATCAGTTTTGAATGATGTAAATTAAAAGTGTATCACAAGTATCGTTTTTGTGTGATCAGTGGGAGCAGGCGTGGTTCTGTGTGGCTTGATGGTTTATCTCACTGATTGAACGACAGCAGATTAAATACAATGTTCATCTGTCACATCCCCCACTCCGTGCAAAGCTTTAAACAATCTCTCTGTTTGTGTGTGTGTGGGTGTTAGTGTGGAGCTGTGTGAGTATCTCTGCTCATTGTGCTCATCATAAAATGGTATCATTTCGCTGATAAGTCATTGTGATTCCACAGCTTTATGTTAATCTACACATAATTATACTGCACATTTTATATCTCTATTTTTATAATTATTATTTATTTTTTTGCAGATCCAGACTGATAGTAGCACTTAAGCTTCCCTTTGTGATGTTTTTTCCCCTCCATGTCAACTGATATTAAGCATTTCTCTTCTAATCCACTGTTAGCTAAGATAAGTGACATGACTCTGCACAGATCAACAAATGGATGCTTTAGTATCACTGCTACATTAGATGTTTTTTTTTCAATAGAGGCCCTTGTCCTTCACACTGACACAATAGAAATCAGACTGGGCTGGTGTGGATATTTCTGAAAGGCTCAGTGTGATTCTGCCCTTTTTTAGTACACAAACTTTGCAGCAACGTGGCAGTGGCTGGTATTTAGACATTGACTATACGCATTCTAGTCACAGTGACCACATCTAACACAAAACTTCAAATTTCTAAATTGAAATGATTCTTTCTCCTAAAGTACAGCGCCATCTGTGTGTTGTTTAATAATGAACTATAAAGATGTAGACAGCAGTGATTCTCCACACACAGCACTGCAATGAAATGTATTACACATACTTGTTTTCTTTAGATTAAACTCCAATATGTCATAATATGACCCCTTCACATTTACATCTACCAATCTGAATTAGACAAGCACTTTGTTTTATGATGTTTCAGTCAGGATTGTAAATTATTGTTTGTTTGTGTATTTTTAACAGTTTTATTTTTATTTTAGAGTTTGGTATTTCATCCAAATAATTTCCATTGTGTTCATTCTCAGCACAGCCTGTCCTGAAACTCTGGCAGATAAACCAGGCCATTCTCAGACCAGTTTATTAAAGCTCCCTGTCTGTGTCCTGGCTCGCACCATTAACTATTGTTCAGCTTTGCAAAAATAATTTTCTCCATATCCTTATTGAGCAGTAGCCTTTAATGTCTCTAATTCTCAGAATGCTTGTTAACACAGGAGCCAGCTAATGGTCCTGGAGTGCACTAGCACATCTATTAGCATTATTGAAAACTAATTGGAAAGATAATAAGCCCAGTAGCAGCAAATGAGACAATGTTTGTGCGAGGCAATGATCATAACACAAACACTACAAAAGAGAAGGCGGTGCTAACAGTATGTTTTTATATTTTGTCTACGTGTGAGCAATTGGCTGGTTCTAATCAGAGTAAATCACTAAAAAAATGATCATTTATCAACCAAAACACATGTGACCAGTAGAAACCAGGCAGAAAAAGGCTGTACCAAGGGTGCAGCGTTTGTCATTTAGCTGCTGTTGGTCAGGTCTCACGACAGTAGCCTATGGAGGTGATAAGGGATTACAACTACAAGCCAGATTGGCAACATCTTCTTTTTCTGCACACATGTACTTAAGAGTTGTTGTTTTGTCACAGCAGACTGAAGACATATGAGGATACGTATAACCCCTGAGAGAAACGTTTTACAACTAAGCATTCAATAAAAAAAAAAAAATAAAAAAAAAAAAATCACGTAGTAGGACTAAAAAACTGACGATCATCACGATCATGTACTTACCTAGAACAGTCAGGTAGGCTTTGGCTGTTCTGACAGGCATGGTGAAGAGAGAACAGGTGTACATGCCTTCATCGGACAGCGAGACATCACTGATGCTGATGGTCAGCTCCGACCATGACGCACGCACAAGCTCAATCCTGTTGTCCCTTAAAGCTGGAGACAGATGAGAAAACATTACAGACTGCTTTAATATCAGCAAACAAGTACCTGTAGGAGACACATGTAAGCTAAAATATGAGCCAAGGGAGAAAGCACACACAGAGCGGTGACTGTCATGTATTTGTGGTGTGTTAATATTTTGCTATCTCTCTATTATAATGGCGCTGTTGCTGAACATGTGCATGTTGTTGACAAAACGACTTGTGCACAGACTGCTATTTTAATCAGACAAACATTAATCTTCTGCTGGAGCTATACAAACAAGGCAGAAAAACAGACAACAAATTAGAATGTAAAAAATGAAGCGGTTGCACAAGAAAAAGTCTGGTTATCGCACTTGTGCCAGACAAACTAAGATGTGTAAGGTGAACTGTGGAGGTCTTCGTCCAATCTGTAAATTAAGTCATCAACACAACACTCTAAAGCCAAACATACTCACAAACATACTCTTCTGTAGACATTTACTTATATGAAAATGTAATTTTCTAAACGAATGAAAATCAATACTGCAATAAGAGAGAGAGAGAGAGAGAGAGAGAGAGAGAGAGAGAGGTGGACCTAGTGAGGATTTGGCAAGATGTGAGAGTTGAAATAGATTTGCTGAGATTGGATAGCCGGCTGAAAGATACTCTGCTGTCTTCAAAGAAGACTTTATACATACTTATCTGTGATAACGTGGGAACGAGCTTTCCGAAGGTGCTGACATGTTGAAAAGTTTTGTAAGACACAAAACAAAACCACATAAAGGACTGGTTTGGGCATTAAGAAAAGATGAGTTGGATTGTTATGTGTGCAAATCATTTCAGTCACGCTGTTTCTGTGGCCTTGGCTGCTTCAGTCAAGTCTTCTTTTTTACAAGCACAGTACACTTTCTATTTAATATGAGCAGCAAAAGATACTTTGCTTTAATGTCCATGAAAACATCTGCTTTAAGTACACTCAGTGTGTGATTATTTACATGTTTACATTTTCTTTCGGAAAAAAAAACCTCTTACTTAATTATAATATATGAAAAAGCGTACAAAAGAAGAAAAAAAAGGTTTTGTTGCCTCTCTAGATTTAAAATGTAAAAGCCATTAGACAGTCTGTTTGTAGAATATATTAAAGACTGACTGAAACATAAGAAATGATACCCGAGGTATCTGAGGCACTACATCAGTAACAACATCCTAAAGCTTTAAGTTGCCTTTTTTCCCTTTTTTAAATACCTTAATCTTTACTCACCCCCAGCAGTCATGTAAGTGTTTTAAACCTTAATTAATTTACACTCTATATCAAACACTTGTGTAATTAAACATAAACAATAAAAAAGGGAAAATTAAAACTGTATTATGCTACAAGAATGTCAATTACAGTAAAGCAGTTAACTCTGGAAGGCACTATTTAGAGCATTTTGCACACATTATACTACCATAGTCTGCCTTATCCATGCTGCTGTGATTCTTATAACCATATATCATTCAATGGAATTTAATAGGAATTCTTGAGAAAGTCTGCTAGTTTCTTCTCACCACCTTCATGTTGCAAAGCAGCTTGATCTGTAGGCTTTCCATCCACATTATTCTATTTGCTGGGAAACATCCCAGTATGGAAAACTGGTACGGAAAGCTGCTGCTAGAGGCAACATCTAAATTACAGGGTAACTCTTGAAATCTGAATGGAATAGATTTTATTCAGCACCAAACCTAATTTGGGCTTCCACAATTGGTGTTATAAAAAACAATGTCCCACAAACACATCATGGAGCAGGAGCAGTAAATGTGCTGCAATGGATCACAGCATCTTTGGTAATAATTGTATTATACCATATACATTAAACAATGTAACTATTATCATGACAGTACAGTAGTATTCATGTTTCATTCCCATTCAAGCTCCGTGGTGCACGTGGTGCTGCACAGGCTAATAATACACACTGGCAACTGTACCTTTGTAAATGTCAGACGCTGGTACTTTTCCAACTTTTCAGGTCACTGTGAAAGTGGGTGTTAGGCACATAAGCTACCTTATTTTTACAGCTTCTGTCCATGCATGGTGCAGTGATCACAGAACTGACAAATGTAGAGAAATGTCAGTGAACACGCTATCTCATGTCATTCTGTCTGACAAGGGATGGAAAGCTTTGCTTTGCTGGTTCCTGGCTAAACACCTACAGTAAATGGCAACAGAGTTGTAATCAGTATGACTAAACGACAGCTGCTCTGTCTCATTTACTGTTGCATTTGTTCTGTCCTTTCCTGTTCCTCGCAACACCGGTTATCTCTGCATGCTGTGTACCGAGCCTGAGCAGGCGTGACGCATTGATATAAACACATGACATATCTTTAGGCTTTACACCGGTGGCAGTACATTTACGTTTCTCTGTGTGCGTCTATGACTCTGCACGGCTATCAATGCAAAACCACCGAATTAGTTTTCGTCTAACGCACTGCCAGTTCAGTTAATGGTGAAACCTGCCCTGAAAAGATGTTTTTATGCAGGATGCATGCATGCAAATATATAGGCAGAGGTGCAAAGAATAAACTAAGACAAAGAATTCTTTAAACTAATTCAAGACAAGGACGTCTCCCTGCCTCTGTTTTACTCTTCCTGTCTGTCTCTGCGTTTCTCTCCTTCCTCCCACCAGCAGACCTCATTCTGTCGATTCAGGCAGCTCCAGTAACCTGTGAGTGTGTACAAGTTAAACAATGCTTCAATTCAACTGTTGTCTTATTTGCTTTGGGCAAGGAAGTGTGAGCAGGCAAATGTCAGAAAATACATTTACTGTTGCAAGCTCAGTAGCTGTCGCACTGAAACTGCCCTATTCCTTCCTGATCTTCAGCCTCCCGTTCTGAGAGCTGTTTGTGAGAGATCTAGGGACGTGAATACAACTGAAAGGTATGTAGAACGTTCTGATTTGTCCATTTACTCTGGCAAAGCGATGAGACCATGAACTCAGATGACCTGACTGATGCCACAATGCATTTACATTTATAATGAAAGGGTTGATATCAATCATCACCTGTAAGATGCAGATACTCTGTTTTTTACTGAACTCAAGGATTCTTATCATTTCATGCAGAATAATTTAATGTGTTTCTACATTTTTCTTAATAGTTACAGGCAGAGATCAGGAGAGTTTTGATGCCAAAAAAGCAGCATCATCCTTCTCCCCCTGGAAGGGTGGATTCAGGCTGGGTTTAGAAACATGAAAGGTGTTATATATAACCATGAAATCCTTATATACGTAGCTGGTAAGGATACTCCTAATGCATAAAATAAATAAATAAACAGCCAATACCTTATATAATCCAGATCAGTTTGTGGGAAACAATCACCATTGTTGCCTAGATGGGCTTAATATCAGTGCAGAGACCAAGCAAAAGCCAAACAAAAACAGAGAGAGAAGACCCAGGGTGGGGTTAGAGCATAAAAACAGACCAAGTGGCTTCAAATATAGAAGCTCGATCCCTTCTGAATTGATTTTCTGTCAGTAAACCACACGTCTCCAGCAAACTGCTGTGCTCTGGCTTTAGGGACAGAACCATACTTCCGCCTTAACAAAATGCAAAACCAAGCCACGAATACAAAGGAAAATTATAGATAATACTACGTCAGCTGCATAGAAAATAGTGGAAATATGTAAAATCATTTGTTTTATATACAATACCAAACACACATCAACATACAGGATTCACCTGTAAAAAACAAAGCACGGATCACCACTCCCTTTTCTTCTCCTTAACGATGTAACCTTTGCTTCCTTATTCTACGCTCAGTGAAAGGTTGGATATCGACAGAGAGGAAGAACACATCTTTTGTAATTTGTCTGTGAAGGTGCTGCAGCTGCCTGCCATCCATTACAGACCATTAGTGCCAACAGTCCTGAATGCGCTCATGGAGGACGGTGTTGTTGTCAACATCAAAGACTGGCACATTTGTATTCCACAATAACTACTTAGCGAATGTACGACCATGTTTTTTTCCTCATTCAGCTTTAGTCTGGATCTCTCTGTGTTTAAAGAAAGAGAGGCAGAAAGCCAAGATGCACTTGTCAGCATCAAAGTTTGATTTGTTCTGCAACCACTGGTCAATACACCTTTGTTTTGCTGCTTTTAGGAACACAGAGCTCACTGTTTATTTCTGTGTATGTCTGTGTTATATTGTATTTTATATGCTCTTAACTTCAACAGAGTTTTACATTTTACATATAAGACATAAAAGTTTACCAAAGCATACATATGCTATTCAGAAGCCTTTTGGGAGCAGAAAGATTTTTCCTCTAATTAAAGAGTAGATGAATGTTGGCTCAGAGGAGATAACTCTGACTGGATAACAGAGAATAAACAGCCATAAAACTGTAAAGTCCCGAGACTCTCAGTTTCAAAACAGTGTATTCAGAAAAGGGCAAAGCTTAGAGGAAAAGTGTCGATGTCTCTTTTTTAAAAGAAATCTGCAGATGATGAGAAGAAAGGCACATCTTTGAAAAAGAAATGGAAGACAGACAGAAGCCGCACAGAGAGAAGGTCAAAGATGTCTTGTTTCTTTTTAAATTAGAAGTGACATTTTTATACTGAGGAGAAACATTCAGGTATCTACTGAAACGGTGATTGGATACAGACATGTGGCACAATGTTACATAAAAATCATTACGTATGTATATATAGAAAAGATTACTGCAAACAATCCATATAATATTTAAATTTTTTTAATCGATACCCACCAGTGTGTATATGCTTCTTTTGAATGAAATTATTTACACATTAAGTATTTAGTTAGCGTAAGGTAAGGATCTGACATGTTAAATGGATATGTAGCAGTATATTAGTAGCATATTAAAGAGGTAAGATTACAGAATCAGTCAGATAGATTTGGGTCTACCTTTGCATTAGCAATACATTACTCCCTTACCAGCCCAACCTGAGCTCATGGTTTGATTATACATCAGAGTGTTAGAAGATCCTCACATCGCTGTGAAGAAGGCCACAGCAGCAGCAGCACACTCTCTGTTTACATACAGCAATGCCTCAATACAGCAAGCATACAGCACCATGCTCCACATCTGTCTTCCTACTCTCCCCTATCATTAAAAGCAGCAGGTGAGGAAATATGTGAGCATATGTGTGTGTGTGTGTGTGTATGCAGCTGGTCTTTAATAAGTTAGTACACTAAGTGTTATTGTATGGGTAGCATGAACAAATTACGGTTCTAATCTTAGCTTTAATCCTTTTTTTCGTTTCCTTCACTTCGTTTTTGCCCTTTTTTCTCCTTCTTTCCACCCTCCCCCTCCCTTCATTTTTCCAGGGGCAGTATGTATTAGTATAGAACCTTGGCAGGTGTTTGCTCATTCAAGTGACACAGTTTTATAATGAGAAAAGTGTAAATTTCAGAATATACATTGGGCTGCCCGTGTCTGGATGTGGCTGTTCTTTTTTCGTTGTCAACAGCCCGTCTGGGGATTTGAGTGTGTGTGTGTGTGTGTGTGTGTGAGAGAGCAATATGGGAAAAGAGAGGCAAAATGAACGCAGGACTTACTCAATAGCATAATGTATATCTCAGCCAATCCTCAACCTCCATTACCTGTTATACTTTCTGAGGAAAGCTGCCTTTTTTGAAATGTAAAATGGACCATACTGCAATTGGCTTGTGGAGATTCCATCCTGTGACAGAAATGATTTTCTTTCATCAGTCTCTACCTGCCATGCTGGGTTCAGTGGGACACCTTCAGCACCCCCACTTCATTAAGTTCTTGTGAGAAGCGGGTCAGTGAGTAGACGGCTCTTGCCCATAGACACAATTGTATTTCACAGAAGAATACATTTCACTGCATACCAAGAGAAGAAGAAGGCACATGTTTTTTTCTGGGGTTTTCAAGAGAGACGGCAATATTTGCAGATCATTTTGATAATGCTAAAAATCCAATTCTTCAATTCTTCACCATAATGTTTATTAGTCCCCAATTCTGTACTGCAGAACCTCTCCCAGAAGAGACAAAGAATAAGCCTGCCACAAAGTGTGAGCTAATTATTCCCACATGCCTCGGGTATTTTTCTCTACATCCTCCAAATGATGAGTAGCTCTGTTAATAAAGACAGTAATACCTGAATCTGTTGCTTCACTTGACAATGTAGTCTTTTTTCCTAACCTAACCCGCTCTACAGCAGAACAAACACAGTTGACATTTGTCTGACATCAGCGCCTCTTCTCCACAGGCAACACACAATGACACCTACACAGAATTCTGTGCTTTTAATTAATATACTTTTCTGCACCTTAAAGTAAAATGCAAGTAAGTAGAACAAGCTTTTTATGAAAATCTGAATACTCAACATAGACAAGGAAAGGAAACGTAGAACGCTCAAGGTCAAAGAAAAAGTTTGCCTGTGTCTTTCAGAGGTGATAACTGCATCTGAAAGCTCTCATAAAATGCCTCCTTAATTCTTCTCCTTTATCCCACCAAGGCCTACATTCCGTCTCCTTTTTCTTCTTCCTCTCATGTTTTATGGTCCTTGTCTCGGAGAAAGGGGACTTGTTAGGGATCTTTGGAGATTTACAGTCAAGTTTTTTTCTATCAGAGAGAACACCGCACCAATCTTCAGGCCGATATGAAAGGATGTTTCACAGAGGCACTTTTCTAGGAAAAAAAAAGACAGCTGTCTCAAAAGTTTAACTTTCCTGCTAAGATTAAGTTTGGAGAGAAAGTTCTGCTATCTGTTTAATAAAAAAGTCTGTCAGGCATTTCTTATTTTGTTATTTACTTTGGAAAACTTTTAAAAGCCTATCCCCCAAATTGCTCAGGCACACAGATACTCTGAATGCATCAAAGCTTTCATGGTTGTATACTGGGGAGGTGGAATGCTTGACATTCCACACGCACACACGTATATACGCACACACAAACACACTAACAGACACACACACATACAACCACAAACAGCCAGCAAATTGATTCAGACAGTTGAATATTTGACATCTGAGGACCTGAATAGTTTCATATTCAGCAGCTTGGCAGCCTAAAAAAATGAGCAGTTGGCCCTTAGCTGTTCACCCATAACACTAATCTTAATGCTTAAACAGATTCAATCAATCTGCAGATGGCACTGCATGGGCAGAGCTGTCCACCAGAGGTACAGGAGGGACTTTAGTAATGTTCTAACAACAGTAACATATTAGTGCCCATGTATAAAGTTAAAATTGCTGGAAATTCTATTTACCTATTTTTACCTGTTTTTCTAAGTAAATATAAATAAATACTACACAACCAGGCTTTACAAAATGAGCCCCTTTATGAGTAACCGTGTTGTACTAATATAACACGCATATGCTACTGTTTTCCAGTGACTCAGAGAGTTCAACCTGAGTTGAATGTTCCAGAGGCACTGTGACCTTTTTATGGCTGGTTTGTCTTTTAGCAGAGAGCAGCAAGAGCCAAAACACATCTACCACAAGACCATAAAAGATTTTCATTTACTGCCAAGATTTTCAAGCATCAGTAAGGGATTTCGTTGGAAATATGTTAAAAATAAAACTAAAATGTCATATCTGTTACACATAAACAATGAGGTGGAACCATGATATATTCTGCATGGAAACATATTGATGTAAAATCATTTTTTATATAAAAACAGTTGCTGCAAAACCTTTTAGTTCAATAATGAGAATTTTTTTTAATAAAAATAACAAAGATCATTACAATGTAAATAAGGGGAAGAGAAGCCAGAACATGTGCATACTTGATCAGTGAAGAAATGATTTCCTGATGTCAGACAGTTTGTCAAGACTGAATACAAATGTAATCAAGTGTTCTATTTGTTGACCTTGAAGAAATAGTAGACCATGTTAGACTCTCTGAAGACACAAATGTCACGCTGCTAATTACTGATATCCACACTGAGAGACACACACACACACCTTTTGTTTAGACAATGCTATCAGTGTGTACTCTGGTTCAATTATTTGCTTTATAAAGACGGGTAAGATGGCCCTGGAAGGTGGGGGTGGGGAGATGATCAGGGGGAGGTTGAAAAAGGAAAATATAGAAATAGTGTGCGGGGAAAAAAAATCTGCAAATTACAGCAACCCTGGTGAATAAGTGATTTAAATGTCACACCTTAGCCAGTGCTCAACATGATGAGTTCACTAAATAGGTCTGCAAATTTAGCCTGGAAAGTAATTATACATAGGCTCTTTCTAGTATGGGAATAAGGAATACATTGTAATTATGCCTCATTGCAAAATTTCTCCATCTAGGAAATAAAGCTATTATCAAGTCCTGAATTACATGAAACCAAAAGAGCAATTTGTAAAGAGATATTAGCCTCTTTTGAATCTTATAAAAGAGAGAATCCCTCTTGCCCAGCGCTCATCTCTCTTTCGCTGTCACAGCATAGCCCTCTGTGGTAAGTGATGGAAAGGACAAAATTGGCTACTTTTGGGACAATGACTTATTTGAAATTCAAACAACTTCACAGCCAGCACCTTTGAGAGGATGGGAGACAAGAGGAGTCTCTTTCATCCGACTAAACGTCTTAGAGGTGAGTCTCAGCTCTGACATTAAACAACAACAGCCACGAAACTGGCACCACTCAAAGGACTGTAATAGAGTCAGTCACTGCATTTGTCTTTGACAAAAGCCAAAGCAATATGTTCACGCTAATGCTTTATGCTCTGGACTTTAATAGAGGATGTAAGCGAACACTGTAGAAACATTACAGATTAAATTCACCAGAAACCTGAATGTCTCACATAGAAGTGGCAGATTTTGTCCTCATTGCTTACCAACAAGCTTTTGACATGACATTATAACATAAATTCCTGACATATCATTACATAAACATGATGCTTTAAATATATCATGATGTATCTCATGATATATATCAATATATCTGAGTATTGTTATCATTGGGCTGACATGCACTGCTGCTTTCTCCAGTAGAAGAAATATTGGTGTTGTTGTTGACTCTGTAGGCCGTGTCCTTTTATTGTAATTTATGCAGTATTTATCCACTCTGATCTCATTTCCATTTCCAATTGATTATGCCTGTCTTTATCACTTTAACCACAAAAAATGCCTCTAAATGAGATAATGTTAAAGAATTTTCTAAATTGAATTAAATTTTTTTAAAAAAAGCTCTCGTTATAGACTGCCCAGATGGTAAAGAGTGACACTTGTATCCAATTTGGCATTCCTGAAATTTAAACCTCAAGCTCTATTTAACCTCACTCAAGGTGTTGAACTTTAAAAAAAAAAAAATAATAATTTTATGCAAACAGGCAACAGAGTAAAGTATGCAAAAAGTTTGTGAGTTGTATTTTTGAGCAACTGTGTACTTGCCCTAATCCCCATCTTCTTCTTCCCAACAGACAGCAAGGAAAATTAATCTGAAGCCTACTGTGCTCAAAGGCGCTTGCAGCTGAGACATCTTTGCTTTCTCACACTGCCAGTGGCACTTTAGAAACACTCACCATCTCAGTGCTCCCATCAGCATGTGCATCTGAATTTGCCACATTCAGCAAGACTACTCCCAGAGCTCACATACACACACATATACACACACACAAAAGACCAAAACAGCAACACAGTTCTGGGGTCTCAGTAGTATCCCTTTGCTTTCCTGATAATAGGAGAGTCCTTGGCAGGTATTTCATTTCCAATCTCAGAGCCCTGCACTGAAAATGCCATGAAATGGACCCCCAACCCTGACCTCTGGTGTGATATGGAATAACCTGCAGAGACCATCAACTGTTGCATTTGATGTTCAATGCAGCTTTTTAGTGCTGTAGGAAGGTAAGTGAAAATGTGAATGACTAAAAATTGAAAAGCTTCACGCTTCACTTACTGTATGCAAAAAAACATACAAAAACACAGACACGCACAGGGACCCACACACACACGTACAGTGCATGAACACACAAATGGACAAGGAAGGCCCAGTGGGCAGCAGGATGATGGAAGAAGACTGTGTAAATCCTATATGTGCTTAATCCAGACACTTACAAGAGTGTGTGATTCATACTCTATTACACTCGACTAATACAGCTAGAGACACGCACAGGGCACCATCATTTCAGTAGGCATGGACCAACGAAATAACGCCCATGAATCCTCTTTATGGGGACTTTACTGAAGATGTGTGAAAGGTCAGGAATAAACCCTTTGTACTTATTAGCCATTAAAACACTGACGGCTTCCTGCCACTCCCACTGTTTGTGCATGTGTGCTTGTTTATAACTGTGGATGAAGATAACAAGGTTTTTTTGTGTATTTAATAGAATGAATTTCTCTGTGGAAATGTGTGAATCTCTATAATATAAACCGTTTATTACGCAGAGCTTGAAGTCTGCAGATGCCATTATTTTCAGGTTATTTTCTCTGGAAATGGTCTGGGAGTCTAATAGGAATGAGGCTGCTTTTAATAATGTACAAAACACAGATTTAAAATGTGAGTACAATCCCAAATATTTTGCATTTTAACAATGCTAAAGTGAAGATCTCTGCCTTTAGGTCAAGTGTTAGCATCCACTATTATGATAATTCTCATAAAAACAACATTAATTCCTGATGTTGATGTAGATGAGCTGTAAATGTTATGTGTATTATTGGTGTGGTTGCCATTTTAGTCTCTTGTTTTACCTTGAAGAAAATTGCTAACAGACACAAAATGTGAACATGAATCAATAAATATCTGTATAAAATGTAAAGCTCTTACACCATCAATAAAATACAAGGCCATAATTCTGCACCACAGAAAGGCTTAGTCGATTGGGTTTTGTTGTTTTAACTGAAATCTGATTCATTATGTACTTTATTGTACGAGCTAGAGGCTGTACAATCTAAGCAGCACAGGGCTGCTGTGAAGGGCACTTGCACAGCAGGGTGAATGACTTTGAGAGAGCGTGGGCTGCTCTGATGTTGAAACTTGATCTGAAGAGCAATTTTAAACTTTGCTGTAAGTTTTAACTTAGATAGATGAATTAGATAAATTAGATAGATGAGAAAGAAATGAATTTAGATTTTACATTGGGCCTTAGTCTGCCAGGGACAATGAGACACTGAGGATGTAGCCCTTAGCCCTGTAACCTCACTGATCTTGGAATCAAACTGAATCAAACAGATGCATTTCTGCATTCTGAACAAGCAAAAAATTTACACAATAGAGATATACACAGTTTAGCTTTAGAAATTAAACAATATATATTTGGCAACATTGTGTACAAAGCCACATCATCATCTCTTTTTCCCTTTGGCAAGTACTGTTACACCCATAGCCACATAACATCCATCTGAGGACAGGTGTTAAAGATGTTACTTGAGCTTTGTGTGTCTGTTTTTCTGTACTGTGAGTGCACTTGCTGTGAAAACAGAGCACAGACAGGAAAACACAAACACATGAAATGTGGGACAGAAGCAATGATACAACAAAGACAGCAGCTTTTTCAACTGACAAACACGATGAGAGCAGAAGGATTTTTTTTGCACTCCAGCCTATAAAAATGGTAAAAAGAATCCTGATTTCATTATTACGTTTATTTAAAGTATATGTGTACGTGCATCTGTCAATCTTCAACTCACCTTTCTTGTCCCCAAAAAAGAGGGTCTGCTGTGCTGGGTTTGACCACTGGAGGGAGGTGTTGTCATTATACTCCACACGGCAGGTCAGGTTTGCTGTCCCACCCTCTGTCACGGTCACATTCTGAACCAGAGGATACTGACCGCTGATACCTGCAACAGACAAAACAGAAGTGTATAAGAACAGATGAGGATGCACCAGGTGGAGAGAGAGAGACAGAGAGGGAAGACAGACGACATAACTGTGACTGCTTGACTTGTAAATTCACTTGATACATTTCATTTCATGATGATCATATAAAATATCAAATATTGATGGGAGACAAAAAAGTAATTCAAGATCAATAAAGATGGAAAATAAAGAAAATACTTTTCTGCCAAAGAATGAATAAATCAGCTTTTTGCATTGTAGGACAAAGAGAGTTGGTTTCCATGTTTAATAAAACAAAGAGCTTTACACTCTAATTACAAAACAAATGTTTGAGGAGGCTGGCCAGTCACTACTGTGTGCTAAATTGGCCCCTAATACTGAACACACAGGAGGCATTAAGTCCCAATAGCAATCCTCAAACCTTAGCTACACAGGGAAGACCAATTAAAAACTGTTCTCTGTGGAGTTGTGTGCCTGTGTGAGATGTTGATGTGTGTTATTCCTGCCTTCGGTGAAAGAACGGACAAATGAAGTGAGGTAAGTAATTCGGTGTAAACTCCAAGCTGAAGAGTTGCAGAAGTGACCATGGATGTTGCCTGCTAGATTTCAGAACCCTGGACAGCTCTCAGATTTTCATTGTCTTTGTGTGTGTGAGTGTGTGTGAGCGCTGAGAGAGTGAGTAAATAATAACTATAAATCTATCCATGCCCATATCCCCCACAGGAAAGCTTTTAAAGACTGTGTGAATGAAGGCTTAGGTAAGAAAGATTATTCATCCCCAGCTAACTCTCACGTCTTAAACCACCACCGCCCCAGGAAAGGATCAGGAAAAACTGAAGAAACGAAAAACATATAAGCCAAGAAAGAAAATATATTTTTTAAAACTCATATGTTTTAAATGTCACAATGTTATTTTTGTGAGGTTCTGTCTGAACCACTGATTGGTGCAAAGTAATTATCCCATTACAAATAATATCTGCAATTTTGAGTTCATAAAAAAAATGACAAACCCTCAAACAGTGTTTGTCTTCTGATAGCAGGTGAGGCGAAACCTCTTTAGAGAAAAAGCCGTCCTGAAGGACGTGTTGAGAGGAGAGAAGACGAGGTGAAGGAGAGAAGGAGAGGTAAGTCAAGGAGCACGGGTCATTTCCAGTGTTGATTAAGGCCTCCCGAGGTTAATCATGCGTGCGAGAGATAGAGAGTGGAATAAGAGGGAAATGGAGAAAAAAAAATGGATGCAAGCTATGGGAGGCTAGGAATATGTTTTATTCATGAGAGTTTTGCATGACGCATGATCTGCCAACGATTTACCGTTCTCCTGCGCCCGCCCTTGCTCTCTTTATTACTTCTTCTCTTTAAATCACTTACTTTTTTCCTCATTTTTCTCGCTCACACATTGGGGCGACATACAGCCCGATGTGATACATTTTATTTCTTTTGTGCTGCCCACAAAGAGAAGTTAATGGTTAACCGTCATGCTGAACAGAAGCAATGATGATTTTTTTTTTTGAATGAGATTTTGCACAATATCATTTTTATTTCATTAGTGTGAAGGAAGGGTCAGTGAAGCTGGAGAAACTCTGGGGATATGTTTGTTGGGTTGTCAACACACATAGCAAAGGAAGAGTATTTGAACCTTACTCCAAGAATCACATGTCAAAAGATAAATACTGAAATATACAGTAAATATGTTTTGATCAATATTTATCTTGTGCAGAAAGAAGTTTTGTTGTGTTGGTGTATCCTGCTGCTCTTCTTATGTACAGTGGTTGTGCCCATACAGCTCACAGTAGTCCGGGGTTCCCTCTGTCTAAGCCCTGCGTCAGTGTCTGGTGCTACATGTCCAATGGGACTGAAAGGGCCAAAGGGCCCACGATGATGGTTATATTAGAACTGTGCAACTGTGCTGTGCGCCTAATTGGCCAGTGGAGTGGGTTCTTCCATTCTCCCCTCTGGCCACCCAGACCTGATTTAAATGTATCTCCTGAGGGAAAGAGGCAGCTGTTCTCTCCTGATTTCCATGTCTAAATTTAGGTCCTTTCCTCACTTCAACTCCACTTCTTCTCCTACTTTCGCTTTCTTGCTTTGTCTTTTCGAGTTCACATCCATTCCACTCGATTCCCTCTCCCACTCCCTCTCCCTTCTTCTCCCTCTCTGTCACGTTTCCTGCTTTAGTTGATCCCTGAAGGGTGGCATTTCCTCTTTCTTTGTCTCTCATTTTCATATTCTTTCTGTCTCCTGGTGCTCCCTGGTCTTTTAACTTTATCTTGATGCTGCCTCTTTTCTTTTGCTCAATTGTGCTCTGTCTTATATGGAGAGTGGGGTCAGTTTAATTGCCCTCCACCTTGACTGACATCTCAAGGCTAAGCCAGGTCAACATTGCTCTCATCTGCATGACATTATAAAGTAATGACATGATAAAATTAGCTGAGCTTTATTTAGCATGGATCGGATAATATACAATACAGTGCAAAGGCTATGGACGCTTTTAAATTTAGATTCTTATCGGTCACACATTACCACTGGGGAGGTTGTCTGATCGAGTCTACTTTTATTTTGCAGAATGACACCAAACATACAGTCATATTCAGCCAACTCAGAACACTCACTTTACTTCTGAACCTCAGCATAAAATGCCTTCAAAACAATGCAAGACCTCACCTGCAAATTCATTATTAACATTATAAATATTGACATATATATTATATATATATATATATATATATAATACATATTACACTCTACACAGCCTGAGCTGAATCTTAGATTGTAATGGGGCCACACAGTATTTACTGGGTAATAATCAGGTGATCCCTTTATCAGAAATATTATTAATTATTTATGCTTTGTGTCACATAAAGTCTAAACAATTACTTAACCCAGAAGTATACGACTGACCAGGGGCTATACTGAGAGAACACAAAGGCACACTAGGACACAAAGTAATTGTTGCCAAAGCAAACAACTGTACAAATAATCCCGATAAGAAAGCAAGAGTATCCTAGATGCTTTCTGTCTGCTCTCCCTCATGACCTTTCAAGCAAGAGCAGCTGAGTCTACTAACCTTTCTGATTTAGGCATTCAAGAAGCAGAGAAAAAGAAGAGATGCAGGCAGACAGATGGACAGCCTCTAGCTACTGACCTTTACACCAGAACCGGAGCTCAACTGAGCCGTAGAGCTATGATGTATTGCAGGGAGGACAGAATTACGGGACAGACAGAGAAAGTCCAGCTGAGTCATCTTTTATTCCAGTCAAAAATGATCGATAGTTCCAAATTCAGGCTCATAATATGGTAATTTACAAATAAAGGATAATTCAGATTATTACAGATAGGGAAAGATTGAAAGTTTGCACACTAATCCCATAAGGTCATGATTTATGTTTTCTCTTCCACACAGATGTGGCAAATGTTTGTGTTGTGTGTTAAATCTCCATGCTCATTTCAAACCACATCAATCCTCAGCTACCACTGCACATCACTGTGTAAAATAACACTGTGGAGCTTAACTTCAAGTAGATCAGTGTTAAAATGCACCCCCACTAAGAAGATCATGAATAAGATGCAGAAGATTACATAGAACATGACAGCTTTGCCATGACCAGTTAGTGTCTTTAAGGTTACACAGGTGGCTACGCAGCTGGGTACACAAGGTTTTCAGACTGAGTGATTCTTAGTGTCAAGCAGCAGGGTGGTTTAGTGATTGGATAGAGCGTACAAGGTCAAGAGTTTGATCATCTCAAGAGCTGGTGTGAATTCATCAACCAGCCATGTATCCTGTCACAGTGTCCTTGAGCAAGAAAACCCTCCAACGTCCTCACTGAACCGATTTTGGCTGTTAATGTTTAAATACATAACGTTTTTAGTAGGTTCCTGGAACAGAAGCTCAGACAAGTGCATCATCACTCCCTGCACTCTCTCTGGGACTCACCCTCCCACTGTGACACATTTTCACACAAACTCCTTCCTTTTTTTCTCTCGAGAACATGTTGCACACGCAGTGTTGTTTCTTCATCTTTTGTTATGACCTTTTTCACGCCTCCTATCAACACATCCCAAATCCATGTTGCATCTCAAATGTGATTTACCAACATTTCATTACACGATTACACCTGGCATGAAAAGTCAGCCTCCAGTACTCACTATGAAATTAAATTGCATGTTCCTGTGAAAAAAGGTAATCACCGGTGTGGGAAAAAATATATAAAATATATAGCCTACCTGTTTTTTATGCGGAGCTGTGCAGCAATGTGCTTTAAGTAATTTATCTTTTAAATATTTTAAAGAAGAATTTTTTTTTTTTATTTTGAAGAAGAAGACCTGCACAGAAACAGAATTAAATAAAGATCTGTTTTGTTGGCACTTACTGCTTACTGTTCTGGCTTCATATACCTACATACATCCTTGCAAGTCCTATACACACTGCATATACCATAGATTGCTAAGGTTCAGCAAGTAGCTACACCATGATGCTGCTCATAGACTGATCATTTGGTGTATCCATAGAGCTAAATTCCTTTAAATAAATAAAACTTATTCTTCTGGTATCTGGCCCTTAGTGTCTAGACTACACTAGAAAAAATGTTCTTTAAGTATCCTGATTTATAGGAATCAGTTGTAAAATGGTTTTACAGCTAAAATGTCCCAAGTGTCAATACATCTCATTTGTTGGCCACAATTTAGGCTTCTCTACATTTATATTGTTTAAATGTTCTGTTTGTTTCTGCTTTCTTCATTTTCTTTTTGCTAATAAACCACATGTGTGTGTGTGTACAAAACTTTTGACAGTGATAAGAATTCTGTTGTGAGCAAATTGAATGCAACCCCTGCAAAGGGTGGAGCTACCTTTGTATTCAGTGCTAGCGTACAACCACCTCAGGACAGTCATTTTTGATCTGGAGATATGAAATTAATTATCCGAGACCAGAGAGGCTGGCTATGGCAGGGCTGTTGTCATTTACATACAGTAATTAGACCGGGCAGCTGTTGGTGCTGCCATCACAAAGTTGACGTCCAACTCAGCCCCTTGGAGTCAGATCAACAAAATATCACCTACTCCTCCATGGTGCTGTTACTGTAGGCGTTCATGTGTGGTGTGACAGAGAGGGGCCGTTTTGGAGAAGATTTGTTTTTACTTTTTTTTTTTTTTGATGGGAGGATGTTTCAAGAAGCATCTGTGGTGTGAATGGTGTTAACAGACATTGTTAAGGTGGTGACAAACATCCAGGAAAGCTTGTTGCTGTGATAGCAGCTTCTCATGTGTACAAAGCACAGCAATAAACAAACATAGCAGAGCACACAGCTGTTTGTGTTGGACAAAACTTCCACAATGTTACTTTTAGAAGCCAACTGTATAGAATGTATTTTTTTTTTAAACTCCCAGATGCTAATTTTAAATTGGCTACCAGACCTGCTGTCAGACAGGTATATCATTTGTCCACTATTCCTGCCCTTGATTCAGCAACATCAGTTTAAAGGGCAGACACATAAACCTCTGCCCATTCTGTGTGTGTAAGCTGCCTGAGTTCAAGCTTGCTCAGTTCAGGGATCTCACTATCCTTTCTGAGCCAAGGTCAGACATCTCATGGTTTTATGACAGAGGTAAACCTGGCCTTCATAAATAGTTCATACAACTGCTTTCTTCCAGCTGGCAGAAGCAAGCAGAAGAGAGCAAAAGTGAGTTGGGCGAGGATAGAAGTACATGTTTTGACAGATAGGTGAAACCAAGAAAGGAGAGAATGGGGAAAACAAGTGAAGCCAGTGGAGAAACAAACAGAGATGTATCGTACATATTTTCTTTTAGGAACCCTTCATCTGAAATGTTATGCAGACACGCGTGAGACAGACATTTAAATTATTCCACCCTCATTCATGCATAAAACTAATGCACATTTAAGTATACCTTTATGCATGTTCATGTCTTCCTCTTTACATGTGTGTATGCTGCATGTAAGTGTGTAAAAGTTGTGTTACAACCGATAAAAGCTGGCTAAAAGCAAACTGTGTAAGGCATACTTTTCCTCGCTGTTTATTTTTTGTTATTTAGTAATAGCACGATCCCAGCTTTATCTATTTGATTTGTAGCATTTCAAGGACACAGAAGGCAAAGCTTCAGCTAGTACAGCATTATCTATCCACAAACATCCCCTCTTTAAATATAAGGCCAGGCAATATTAGCAGGCAGCCGCACACTTGCTGGCTTAGTAGGTTTTGCAAATTAAATGTCATAAAAGCATAAGGTCAGGGAAATCAGATTTATTGTGGCTACTCTCAGACTGATGTGAAGGAGTGGGGAAAAAAGTGCTTTACTTCATCTTTTTATCACAGGAAGGAATTCATTTTGTGCGCTTTCAGGCGCGTTGTGAGCAGGATAATCGCAGGCTAGGGTAGCATTCATAAGGGAAATCAGACTAATCACTGCTGCCACCAAACACTCCCAAATTCCCCAACTCAACATGACACGGTGTGATTTTCTAATGTGTAGTGATGTGTTGACAGATACTGTTCATTTAAGAGTGATCTGGGGAAACACTCGAAGCCTCGAGGGGGGGTGATCTGCAAGATTCTGTGGGCAAGAAAAGTGCTAGTTTAAAAAACTCTTTATCATTTGGCTCATGTCAGGCTTATTTGGCTGCAGTGCACTTTTACCACAACTCCCAGTCAGTGCTCTCAGTGACAGGGTTGACACTGTTGATCTCCCCTTCTCTCAAAGCTGAGCTCAGACTAGTCTAAAGGCAAGCTTACATTTGAATTCATAATTTGAGGAAACTCTTCTGACAGTTGTAAGTGTGTGGACTGTGTATTTTAAATGGCGTGCAATGCCTTTGTACTCCTTCTGCTCTAGCTGATTCAGAGAATGTAGTTAAAAATACATGAATTTTGTAGGCTAATCAGTAAAATAGCAGTGGTTTGACGCAGGAATTGGCAGAGACTTGAAGATAAGGAAAAGAAAAAGAGAAGTACATTTCTAAACCGACGTTCTACATACAGTGAAAGGTTTATTGTGTCCTCTGAGGAGACCCAAGCAACTGTCAAGGAAGGATGCACACCTCACGTTCCCATAATTCGGGTATTGTAGGATCCCTGGTGTCCAAACGCTGCAACACACTCGGCCTTTGAGTCATATCTCAGTAACAGAAGCTGTGTCCATTCAGGGAGAACCAAAGGATGTAGTGTAAAGAGGCCTTTGCATACAGAAAAGCTAGTGTCGTTAAATGGGATGATTTTGTCTAAAGATGTCTATTTTCATCACAAGTAGGTCTCACCTTGAAGTGATGAGAGACTGTGACTGTGAATAGAGTTATTTATGGTTTGTATTCACTGTAGTAATAAGTGTATAATGTGAGCGGTCCTAATGTTTTGGCTCATCATTGCAGCACCAGAAACATGCAGTGACACACAACACAGACTGTGGAAACTATGTGGTGTTCACGAACACCTGGTACACAGGTGTCATATTGCCATCTACGTGTTGTGTTGTCACTTCCTGTGTTCATTTGTGTCCCTCACAGTGACACCACTATGTACTGATTCAAGCTTATAGCAGTGAAAAGGTTAAAAAAAAAGAAAAAAAACACACAAAAAATATATCTTTGTATTAACCTTTGGTGCTGGATACAATAATTGGATGTGTTATATGCATTTACAGAAGAATAAAGGCCTCCTTAAGCAGCCACTCAGTCCCTCAGTCACACACACACATAATGATGAACGGATGTTTTGAGGTGAAAGCCTTTATCCACCCACTGATCAGCATGAATCTTATCTCCCTTGTTATGTTTTCCACCAATACTCTCATTATACGGGTAAGAGAGGCAGGACGGAGACATGTGCTTGACTCTGATCTGCACATCTCTGTTCCCCTATTAAGAGTGCAATGGATTTCCTATACTGTCACAGTGAGATAGAAAAAGGATGATAGTCAGGTTAGGATAGTCTTTAAAGACAGTTAGGGAACCAACAGTGAATGAGATGTTACAGTCAAACACATGCAGCTGGATGTTGATCAGGATTGAGGTGGTTTAAATTAATTACACATTCCACACAGCAGGTAAATGAGAAAAGACTGTGCAGTGAAGTGCAGAGGAGTAAATGTGATGTTAATGCTGTTACTACTATTGCTGCCGCTGTGGATGGAGGGGAAGAGGGATGAAAGGGAGCCGGTAATGTCAGGAGACAAGAGGGTTTTTACAAAAAACACTGGTAGACATTGTTCATTTGTAAAGAAACATATAAAAAATGGATGCGTATGAAAACTGGAAAAAAAAAATTAAAATGGAAGCATTAACTTTTAATGTTGATTAGATAAGAATGTGGTTTTTCGAGACAGGCTTTAACATTAAAACTATGAATCCTCATTAACACAGGCACTCATACATGAACAACACAATAGGTCAACTACTAATGACTGCCAAAACGACACAGCTAACACGCACAGGTTCAAACCAGCCAACGCTGACAATGACTACAAATGGAAGCAGGGTGGAAGGTGGCATCTGTAAAACCTCGAACCAATGAGACCGTGGTTCATGTCACATTGTTCTACCAAGTTCCAAATCTGATGTTTGGCCTAATTTAGGAGAATATAACTCTTTTTACAATGTTGAACATAAGCTATGAGGTGAAAATCGCACATCTGCGACAAACCTCTCCACCATTTTTGCAGCATACAGCAGCCACGCAGACGACTCTCATGCAGCTTCACTCCGGTTGTGTTTCAAAATGTAGCTCAGATTAGCTCTACACACAAACTCTCTGATCCATCTGATTTAAAAATAAGGCATCCTGCTTTAATACATTTGATTTGTACACACAGTGGATTTGTGAGTTACACCCTGCTTAGCTGATACCAATCCTCTCATTTGACTGATAATCACATCTCAGGAAATGAGTACCATTGTGCGTTTGTAATCATTAGCCAAAGAGGGTAGCTAAATAGAAGGAGATTCTAATCATGGTTGACAATTTTTTTATTTTTTTTTGGTTTTCAAGAGCCATTTTTTAGCGAGGCACACAGAAAGAAATTTCTGTTCATTTTAAATAAACACCCTCACAGACCTTCTGATCTATGATCCATCCTTGCTGTCGGTATGTGTGGTCAAAGATGTGTAAGATGTTTCCGTTTGTTGTCACCTTGCAACTACAAAGCGATGGCATAGGTAAATACCACAAAGTTAAAGACCTTTAGATTATTAGTATTATGATGTGATTTCTTTTTGTCTCAATTTACCAGCAAATTAAAACCATAACCATAACACAAGCTTGTAGCTTCAGTGGGGAACATTCTGACCAAGCGAACCATTTTTTCCCCCTACTGAGTCATGTTTTCCACATCAAGTAAGAAATTATGTGCAGTGCAATTTGGTGTGTTTACTATAATACATTAAAAATGCTATTGCTAAAGTGAAATTTAAAATGACTTTGCGACAACAAAAGTCTTTCAAAAATAAACAATATGACTTTTCTGTAAACAACAGAGCAGCAGCACAAAAACAAGAGAGCAAGCCAGCAACTAAGACTACACTACTTTTCTAAAGTAAATCATCTGAGGTGTTAAGACTTGTAGGGCTGAGTTAGAGGCACAGCAGGGGGAAGCAGCAGCCGCAGCCACAACTCACCTCGAACTTTGCCTTTTGAAGCCATCACTGGTGTCCCCAAGTAGAGGGATGGACAGCAAGAGAGGCAGATGTCAGAAAACAGAGAGAAGACAGAAGACAGAGCAAACTGATTAGATAACTGTTAAAAGAACAGTTTGTCTGCATGTATGCAGAAAGGGCATTGTCTTTATCTTGACTGTCAAGTGCTGAACACCATCCTGATCATTCAACCCTGAGAGGGAGCGTCCCAACTTAGCTCATCAGCAAATTGAGACCTTACAGCATGGCATCTTATAATTAATCGTGTCACATCATCTGGATCACACAAAAAAGCTTGTGGCTGTCTAATGAACATGTTGGCTTACATAGTTTATAGGACATTTTACCATTGATTATCCTTATTTCTTATTTACTAGGCTTCTGTTTTTATGAAGACATATAAGAAGTCATGATTTCTTTTGTGTGTGTTTGTGTTCTCAGGACAGATGACAGTCATGCGTGCACAGACTGGTGCACCATCATATTACAGCATGACTGACAGCACTGTAATCAGCGAAGAGGAGCACAGACAGGACTGTTGTCTAGCAGAGAATATGCCATGATATGGGGGTATTCAATAAACAACTCGGTGAAAAAAAACATACAGGCCAGCATATATTAAAACAAAGGGAACCACAACACAGAGGACCTCGCCGACACACGAGCATCACCTCTGAGACGTCCCGCTGCTAAAAAACCACAGAGGAGAGAGCCAAATAAACAACATAGATTGTCTATTAGCGTGCGTGTTTGCGTGTCTGTATTTTTGGCGTGTGTATCCTGGGGGAATGACTCTTATGCTTCACACACACTGCTTTGCCAAATTGATGGATCTATTGGAATGCCTCCAGTGAGCCTGAAAACGTGTACAGCTCTAAGAGACAGCGCCTGAAAAAGAATGAGGGAGGGAGAACAAAGAGAATCTCACTGCAGGTGCCCAGTCTGCAGGTTAGAAAAAATAATATTGTGGTTTTCTTTCCTTTTACACATTTATAAACCGCAATCTCCCTGTAAATAACAAATATAGAATTTTAACATCACGGAGCAACAAGTGATCCTGAAAATAGGCCTGGGGATAAAAAGCAGCTGCTAAACCACCACTCCTCTGACTATCACATAGATGCTGTTTTTGTTTATATTTGAGTGCCATTAAATCCTGATAGTCTATTTTCCGAACCTGACAGAGATGATTATGCTTTATTAGTACTATTTCACAACTTGCCAAGGTGCAAGATAGAGTGAAGAAGTGAAAGTCTGACAAAGAAAAACAGATAATTTGCTCTGTGATTGTTAGTAAAATATGTAACATGGTCTTCAGCATCACAATACCTTTAGTTGCACATGCCACAGGGGGCAAACATGAACAAAACAAACACAATCATAGGTGAAAAATGATTTCTATCTTACACACAAATGCACTCTCACACACACACACACAAACAGTGACTGAAAATTTCACACTGTGCTGCTGTGGTCAAGAGGGAGAGAGAGCCCAACAGAGAAACAGGGCAGCAAGTGTCACGTCTCTACCAACACTGCTTTCTACATGAGACTGATGGCTTTGTGAAATATTCCCTCAGCAAAGTCTGACCTCGCTCTATCCCTGCCTTTCATCCCTGCTGTCAAGGTATGAGTTCCCTGTCAAAACTGTGGCTCAGTGATCTCTCTGAGTCAAAACCCGTGAAAAAAAAGACATGTCCTAGAAACAAAAGATAGAAAAAAAATACACATACAAGCTTTTACGACTTTTCACTCAAAACAAAAGCTGAATATATATACAGAGCTATAGGGAGGGAGAGAAAAAGAAGACAAGCAGTGAAGAAAAGAGGAAAACTGTGGGAGTCTTACCAGACTCTCTCTTCACTTGTATCTCAGAGTATTACAGTTACCAGGCAACCAACACAACAGTTCTATATGTCAGGCTGAAATTGCATAAAACACTTTTCATTACACTATTTCATTCCCCCATTTTACCATGCAGTGAGCAGAGTATTCCCAATTGATTACACAATGGCCACCTGCTCTCACATGCTCTCAAAACTCAATACTGATTGGACAGAATGGTTCCTTGTGAATTCTGTGCAGATCTGCATCTGAAACCAACACTGTCTTTGGATTTTTTTTCTAGATTTTTCATGTTTTAAAAAAAAAAGTATATAAAAAAAACTTGTCCCAATTGTCAGATCGCAGGAGTATACCGCAACCGACAATGGTTAACCTTCAAAACTTCCGACTGTCAAAGTTGAGTTTGTGGAGTCAAAAATCCACGTTTAATCATTACATGACAAAAATGACAATCCACATTTGAAGAAACCTTCAAAATAAGACACACATGTGTCCTTCAAAGGATGGAGCCCTTCAGGCTGGGACACAACCTTCCTGTTTATGTGGGCAGTGTAATGAGACAGTTGTGTTCCACCATTACCGGCATAAGAAATCAATAATCTGCTTTAATTTGTCTTTTTGTTTGTGCTGGGAGTGTCACTTCTGCTTTAATTTCATTTCATGCTGTTTAGCCCATTCAAATAGTGTCTAGCAAATGTGCCATCTGACATATGAGTTGAAAAGCAGCATATAAACTCAGTGTTTATGCTCAGTTTTCAGTATAAAGAAATGCATTTATAAAGTTATTAAGAATGTGTGTAATGAGTATAAGAAAAATACATAATAAGCACTGTAGGCTTCCTCTCCTGCTGTGCATGTTTACTGCTGAATATGCTCAATATTTTTTTTTTGTTTTTTTTTTGTTTTTTTTTGTTTTTGTTGTTTTGTTTTACAAAGACATGGAGGATAATCAAGACTGTTACAAATATTCTTGCACAATAAGTGATGCATGTTGGCTTGTGGATCTAACAGAAAAAAACAAATAGCATTTTAGATTTTATTATTGTCTCTTCTTTTTTTAAAATTTCTGAGAACAACAAAATTTACCCAGACCTGGACTTAGCTGATAAATCCAGCACCATGATAAATTAGCTTTAACAACACAGATAAAACTCTCATGTCATATTTGAGGGTGGCCTCAACCCACTACATCATTGGAGGCCATTTAGAAGCAATCATAGATGCTATGAGATGTGTTATTTGATCATCAGCCAGTGAATCATATTGTAGAAGGGGTGGGAGTTGTAACCGTGGCAACTGAGACCCAAACCATGATGTCGGATTTAATCCCTACAACCTGAGAGTGGGATTTTGTGCCCTAGCCTAACCTAGCATGATCCATGATGACTAAGATACCAATCAGAATTTTGTCAATATAAAAAACTGCCAAATTATGTTCATATCAGGGCAGCTTGTGCCTCAACAAGATGAGCCAAGCTCCCCTCTGAACTGATCACACTTCTTGGAAACATGTTATATAACACCACAGGATTATTAACACCATTTTTCTAGAGATTTGCTTGTTTTATTATTTTATGTTGAGGAATAATTCTAATATGTACACAAAGGTGCGGATAACCTCTTTTCACCAGTTTCACCTGAACCAGGCTTGAAGCTATTGGTGTATTGTGTAAACACCTACACTTTATCTTTGAAAAGTGAGTGAGTATGGTGGTGAAACAGAAGAGCACTGAGTTTCAAGCAGGTTGTTCTCCGTCTCTGTAACCACCAGCGGGGAGCCGTCATAAATAAACTGTGTGATAGTTCATACAGACGCCACCTACTGTGACACACACACGCACGCATGCACGCTCACACATACATTGCGGTGATCACAGTGTTCCCTTAGGGTATAAGTCTCCTGGGAGGACGTGTTCTGTTGCAACATCCTTCCTTGTTTTCCTCTTCTTTTCCTTTCCTATTTGTCTTCCTTCAACTTGTGCTCTTTCAGGAGTTTGTCTCACCTCCCTTTTTATACTCACTCTACCTCCTTATTAACCCCTTCCTTACCTGTAACTCACTCTCCCCCTTCTGCATTTCCTTTCCCCCTCAGGCTACCTTTTTCACAGTGGCAGATATATTCAGAGCCTGACATGCCCTGAAAAGACTATGGAGATCGATGTGTGCAGCGTGGCTCTCTGAGCTGTCACATGGCATGATGGAGAGTTTAGCTTATCTTTCGTACAGCAGCAGCTGTTTTGCCGTATGTCTGATGTACTCCAGGCCTTTGGAATCCAACCAATATTCCACCGGTGAGCAGATTGCTGTAAAACCTTAACACATTCTTTGTCACCTTATGACTTGGCTATACATCAATCCACTCCATACACACAAGAGCCTTAAAACACTGAGAAAAATATACACTGACATATTCATAATGACGTGATTGTTACTATTGTGATTTAGAGTAAATCATCAACTAACAATAGCTCAATGGATAGGAAAGAAAAGGTATATATATATATATATATATATATATATATATATATATATATATATATATATAAATCTTATGTTATTTTGCAGTAAATGCATTTTAATCTTATTTGATTGAGCGCTGCTTTTGCTATGGGCTGCAATTCATCTCAGGGTAATAAAGGAGATGGTAAACAGTGTTAATAGATGGAATCAGGCTTACTTAACTCAGCTTATTGCCACCATACTGCCTGCTTTATTGGATCTCTCTACCACACCCCTGTTTTCTCACATTACAGGGAGATGCACATCTGTTTGTTTTGTCATTTAATCATAGCATATTTGATTTCCACTCCTTAACACAATTACAAACACCACCCTGTCCATGGTTGAATCATCTGCTCATAAACTGAACGCCCATAAAACAAGGACACAAACACGGACATGTGCACAGAGGCGCATATGTTGGTGACATGTAGTTAGGGGTGACTCTTGTGTCATGTTTGTCAAAGATGGTTGCAGCAGTATTTATAGCTGCTGAATGATCGGCCTTTTTTCATGCTCAAAATCTAACAAAATCTGGTGAATCACCATCACCAGACCATGTGTGAACAACACCAGGCAGTCTGAGCCGAGAGCTTCTTTTCCATTGCCTAGAATCGCTGTTCAGCAGCATGGTCACCCACACATGTATAGGTTTATATTATCAATCATTTAAACAAAAAAACTCTCCTGCTTGTCATAAAGGAAATAATGTTTCAGAATATCAAATAAAACTCTGCAATATCTTTTCTTAACTCTACATGTGATGTGTGGTGTGTTCTGGTGACTGTGGGCATGGTCTGCAGGCACTATGGAAAGATAATGACTCAGGGGATCCACAGCTCATTGCTGATGGTCAATGGCCTCTAGCTAAACACAGTAAACACATTAGGGCACTGCAACTGATGGATTGCCACCACTTGGACCTTGTTTTTATGTTGGTGCAGGTCAAGCACAAAGCTAACCCAGAAAATGGCTGCATGGATGATTTTCCTACCCCTTCTTCCTGTAATTGTATTAATTTACATTAATACACTAGATATTGCAAAAATACACATGAGCAAAATATAGATTAAAAACAATCTTCTCTGTGCAGGTTGGCATTCAGGAACTTCCCCTAAATATAAATAATGTTCATATGAACTTCATGCTACTATGTCAGACAGTTAGGCTTAGGAGGCAGAAGGGTAGCTATACACACAGTAGATAGGAAGCTTATTATTTTATCGTAACTTCCTTTTTCAACTTTTTTTCTTGTGTTTAAACTTTGATTGTGTAATTAAAATCTATCTTTGAAAACCATTAAATTAAAAATGGTTTTACCTGATATATTTTTTTAATGCGTGGGAAATCATTGAAACAGGACGACACAGCAAATCACAAGTGATAATGATTTTTTGATAATTTGATGTTCCTACATGGGAAAGATGACACAAAACTCCATGTTGCTATGGTGGAGGTGAGAAATGTGTCTCAAATGATCTACCACACAATGACTGAATGTTTGTAGGATGACAGATGTTCTTATTCATCACGAGTCGATGAGTCAAATCTGATCCACACCACATTGTAAATAAGACAGGCATATAGAAAATGACTGTGTTTACATTTTGCCACTGTTTCCTAAGTTGAAAGGAATAAAATATGAAGAACTGTCTTGTGCATGCACTGTTCACAGCCCACATTCACAGTGTATTCAGGAACAGCGCTCAATGACAGTGGTCTGTGTTTCTTTGTAATGTCAGGACATTTGGGTGTATGTTCTATATGTTCTATAAGAAAGGTCACAGCATGCACCACTACACAAAAACATGTGCACACCTCTCAATGTAACTGCATCATTTTTTTTGGGCATTCACATGCAGAGAAGACCAAAACCGTCTAAAGTAATTCTTGATAATTGACTCTGTAAATATATATTAAATGCACCAATACTATGGGCACTGTCCTTAAATATTGTATAGTGAAGTCATTTATTTATTATTTCCTTCAATCTGAACAACCACACACACCCCCTCTAGATTTCAATAGAAACACCACACAGAATGTACAGTGTAAAACGGCAACCTGCACTGATCTTTTCTCATGCTGGAATAATTTGATATATCATGATAATTAAGTGAGACGTAGAGCACAGTTCTGAAATATTACACATCAAAGATTCCAGATCCCAGACTTAAATATTTAACCAAAACACTGAAGGTTGCTTTTAAACCTGTACTCTTTGAAGCACAGCTAACGCCGCACACTGTATCCTTCTCTGCACCTCGTCAGTAATCACTTTTCAAAACTGTAGAAGAAACAGACTGTCAAAATATGTAGTTAGAGAGACTACAGACCTAAATATCACATAAGTGATGTCATCATATAGCCACTAGGTACATTTGCAGTAAAGTCACCGCTTCACGCCTCCCTCATCCTGTAAGTGAAATGTGTCAATGTGATGGCCATGCTTGTGTCAACGATAGAAATTGTGCACAAGAAAGGATTTAGTCAGTACAGTACACACTCATATATAACCTTTAGCATTTGTGATAAACTCAAAGGTGCAAAACAGAATGAAAAATGAATTGTTCTCTCTTTACAGAAAACCACAGACCAGAATTAAGTTCCAATGGGGTCCACCAGACTGGTGGGGCATGGCTTAAGCCCTCAATGCACATGAGAACATAGTTTTTAGGACCATCCTGTGATGTTAACTATCAGGAGTTGCTTGCATGGTCACTGCTAATCTGTATGTGTTCACAAAAACAGATCTCAAACAATGGCATGTAAACCAGTCTTTTGCTCTTTTGCCTTACATGCACACACACATACACATAGACACTCACACATAAATGGCCCATAAACTTTTGCCATTTAAAACCTTTAAGCAATCGCCCATAGACATAAGGAGCCCATTTTAGTTTCTAAAAAACACCCGCGGGGCATCATGAATCTCCCCTACAAGAAAACTCACACACTATAATGCTATAGGATGATGGACACACCAGAATGCATGTGCTTGCGTACACACTCTGTCAAGCAGGTACTGCCATTGGATGATGGAAAGTGTAGGTACAGCCTATAAGTCAGCAGGTGCTTTTTGTTTCCTCTGCTTCTTCAAATGAATAGTTTAGAAGGTGAGGTTATATTGTGATTGATGCCTCCAGGGTAACAAATGACTTCCTCCAGACAAAGCTTCGAAGTGGATGTGTACGCCTGGTCACCAACCTGTAATCTCCAGCCATTTGTCAGAAGGTAAAGGGACAGGAGATTTCTAAGGAAAACTTCCACATAATACAAGCTTCATTTTTTTACCACACACTGAGGTCAAATCCCTACAGGATAAGGAGTTATGTGGGAGTAATGCTTTATTCAGCATCAGGTGCTCTCTTTATTTCAAACATATGGATTGTCCTATATTTCAGAGGGATTTTCTGTTTTGCGGCTTTATCCTTACTGTTAGAGATCTTGTTGAGGAGGGAAGCTTTTATCCTCAGTGGAAAGGAACACACAGCATCTGGAAAATGCCTCCTCCCCTTGATAGTGAGACTTTGATCAAAAATGTGTCATAGCATTTTGCTCTAGCTGAATTATTCAAAGGTCAGTGAACAAAGGCATGTTTGTGCTGTGTTGCCTTACAAAGGGTAGAATGATGGTAAATTGGCAAAGTGTTCACTGTGTCTCTGTAGGGAGCTGACCGGTGAGCCTCGGCCTCAAGGGAACATTTGGTATCAAACAGCGCAGGCTCCCTGTGATTGTTACTGCTTTAGTCATAGCTAGGCTGTTACCTCATATTTTCCAACCATCACCTTTATATCCCATTCTATTAGGGGCATTGTGGCTCTCTGACTATCCAGCAGGTTGAGAGGAGAGTAGACTTTGAACAGGAAAAACTCAAAGCTTTGGTCCAGCTGAGGCTGTGTACCCCTGATAAATACAGCATGGACTGTATGTGCCTGCATTATTATTTTGTTCAAAGTAACAAAAAAGAAACGAAAAGAAAATGGGAAAAGTCTAAGCAAAATGTTGCATTTTTGCATGCTAGTCTGGCTGTGAGTTTGCAGGGATATCCACATGCTGACCAAGTAGCTCTGGATATTCCATCAGAGTATGTGCACATTTCTAGCCTAGCCTACTGGACTTCTGCTTACTTTCACATGCTACAGCTTCCCCTTCCTGGATAACTGCATCTCAGTTAAAGACTGTACATAAAATGGATGAAATGATATGGTAAAGCCAAAGTAAAACCTTGATTTTCCCCCTTTGTGGCTAGCAGCAGTATAGGTCATAAACCCTGCCTCCTCCATGATAGTGAAAAGAACATGGACCCAAAGAAAAACCTAAAAGGAACACCCCAAATACATTTTTTTCCAGCAATGGTTTATATCTTATTAGCTAGTTCTTATCATGATGATCTATATTTAAGCATTCACCTGACAATTTCTACTGCACCAAGATGGCGTCTTTCAAACAGCAGTGCCCGTAGGCAAGATATTTTGGCCTCACTTTTGTGGAATGGGCGAAGACGTGTTTTTTTAGCAATGTCAGTCATGATCACTGATGCCTATGTGCAATAAAGGCTTCAAAACAGTCTAATGTTTCTCTGCAAAAACTCGATTAACAATAAACAATGTGGTAGTCTGTCCTTGGGTAGGGATGAGAGATGCAGAGGTAGAAAAAAGGCTGACTGTGTGTGGCGTCTGTATGCACAATGGCATTCACTATGCTTCAATAGCTGCTGTTATTTTAGCCTGCATTTCTTAAAGAAAATCTAATGTAAGTATGCGGTGGTGATGACAAACATCCACAATACACACAGACATTCACAGATTAAGACAGACTGTGACAGGAAGTGCAGTAGAGTTGCTTCAATACTGAGGTGGGCAGTAACACACTGGTTTCCCAGGGGAGTTAAACCCCAACCTGAGAAGCAGCCTATTTGGAGAAACAATGTGCAGAACAACACACTGACAAGTACTGCCTAGAGAACAGACATATTTTTAGCAAGCCAGACTTTCACTAATCAGACCTTTAAATCATATAAGGTAATAAGGTGCTTCTCCTTTTACATACAGTATATGTTACAGTGTATACATTTTACTACATACTGATTCTTACAGTTCCACATTTTGTGTTTAACCACAGCAACCTCAGAACGGATGCATTTTAAATTCAGCTGCTTTATATTCTGTCCTTAATACCTTCAGACTCAGTCAGGCATTGGCTATATTTCTTGCTGTATGCAGAGTAATCTGGTTCATTTATTCAAAGCAATTGGGTAAATTTTTAGATGATTAAAGGGGGCCTCATTGATTAAGCTCAATAAGAATATGAATCACACCCACGTTCTGACACACATTGCTTTACCCATTACCTTTCACCCTGGGAGACATGAATAATTCCATTTCATGGCTGAGCTTATATTTACAGAAGAACAAAAGGAAAACTGTGTTCAATTACCAAGGACAAATTTGAACTCATCTGGGTCATTTTGAACAAATTGGACTGGAACTAATTCCTTCCAACTGTTGCAATTGAACTAAATAAATAAATAAAAAAATGGTGACTTGTTTGCTTTTTTCCCCACCCCATCAAATTAAAGTTGACCTCAACATGCTCCCATTAAAGCTATCTACAGGCTGGAGCCCATGGGAGCTCTGTGAGGATGTTGGGAGGGGTGGGGAGACGGGAGAGGTGGACACAGTGCTAAACTGTGATGAAGCCTCCAGAGAACAAGTCATATAACGCAGCTTATTATTATAAACAGTAAAAATAAATACAAAAATACATATATTTGTTGCCGTGTTACAGAATCTACTGTGTTTCCAGTCATTTATTTTTACAAACTCTCTCTCTCTCTCTGCCTTTCTAGCCCATTTCAAAGGTGTAAATTGGACACAGATAATTGAACATTACTATCCTGGGAGGTAGCTGGTGCCATCTGTTAAATGTCCGCCCCCAACTCACAGTGCACCATACAATGCTCCCCAAACATCCCAGAGAGCACCGTGATGCACATTTGTGTGGGCGTGCACGTCGTTGCTGTGGGTTTGGGTAGAGACTTTCTTATTTCTTCAATCTGTGGACTGCTGAACACAGCAAATATGGGTAAATGCATTTAGCTTCACAAATGTCTTCTGACCAGGATTTGCAGCAGCATATATTAGGACAATATTATAAGAAATTACTTTATTATCCAATAAAGTAACAGGAAGGCTGAAACCTTTAGCACATAAACAGCAGGTACTGCAAAAAAAGGATGAATTCTATTTCTGCTACTGACTTCACTTAAATCATACAAATACACTGTCATTTTTATAAAGTCAAATTTATGTTATACATTATCACTTTATTTATTTATTGTTACTTATTTTTAATGCAGCTTTATAGAACATATATTACATAGAAAAGATATTTACCCACTTATCATTTAATGAATATGTGTCAACGTGCTTTAAGAATTACTTCCTCTGTTCTACTCGGCATTATTGTAACATGTTAACAAACAAGTCAACAACTACCGCCTATTAGAGAGGATAAATAACACTTTTAAAAAACTTTGTTGATCCAAACAAGCTACATTTGTAGTTGCACCTTTCACTGGAACTTGCTGTCAGTAGCTACCTACTAACTGTCCACCATTTCTGTTCTAATGGCTTGTATTGTTCATCCCTGATAGAAGGCTTACATAAATACTGAGCATTTACTGCATTCCATGAGATTCCCAACAAAAACCCCAATTATTGGCTGGGGTTGGATTATGATAGGTCATCCACACAAATAATGAGGAAGAATGCCTATGTGAATTTCTGAAAAGCCTTGATGGTCCTTTCTCTCTCTCTCTCCCTCTCTCCTTTTTCGCTCTCTTTTCCTCTAACACACATGGCTGATTAGCAGTTGGCATTTTGTCTTGGCCATGTGCTAAATGAGCGCAGCAACATTACCATCTCAAAGATGCTCCTCTTGCCCAGTTAATAGTTAGGACACAATGGCTGCTCAAACAGTTGATGGATCATTGAAGGATTACACCATTTGGCTCTGTGCCTTTGTGGTCACTGCATGTGCGTGCGTCCACATATGGATGTATGCGTAATGCTTTGCGTGCGGAGCCAAGAGAGACAGAGGCATTATGTATCCTGTAGGTGTGGACTCCTACAGACCTCTCAATGGGAGCAGTAATGTCAAGGAGCTGCAATGTCATATCCATCAGCTCTGACTTTCTGTCAGGGCCAGACAAAGGTGTTGGCACCTCAACACCACACAGTGAGTGAGGAGGCCATTCAAATGTCAGTTACCTGACACACAGCCATGCTCTCATAGATGTGTGGTAACCAGTGATTGTCAGTTGGTAACTCAGGAAAAAGGCCACTGCATATATAAAGCTCAAGAGGAGCAGTCCAGTGAGATTTAATGAATGACCGTGTTTTCATCCTCTGAGTCCAGTATTCAGTTGGTACAATCACACCTGTCAACTCTGGCAAATCAGCACTTATGGAAATAAGTAGGCCCTTAAAGCACCACAGACATCAAGAGACACAGATTGCTCAGTCAGGTGTGAGACTGTCAAACCTCACCACTGTTTTAAGTGTCTATTAAAACTTCAGCTATACTGCTGGGAGAATTTTATTATGACACTTCACACCTTACCTGCAAAATTTCACACAAATCGTCTATTTTCTCAAAAGAACTAAGAAAAAAACACAATCACCCACAGCCATGAATGCACCAGGGAACTATATAGAAGCTGCTGTCATTCTAAATTTTAAATTAGATTGTTAAACTAGAGAAAATGCACAGCCTCATTCTGTAATAGCAGTTACATTTGTTCAGATAAAGTGAAACAAAAACATGTAAATCTGCTCATAAACTAACAATATAGATTACTGCAATAACAATGTTCAGTGAAAGTTTCTTTTTAAACTGAACTGAACTGAGACAGAGAAGGGGGGCTGTTTTTCTCTGTTCTTTTTCAACAGTAGCAGTTTGGTACGTGGGATAATCTTTGTAATCTTTCAATTACCTAAAGACAAATAAACTGTGCTGCTCTGGCCAAGCTGTCGGGGACACCACAGAGCACAGAAAGAGTGACCTCTGAAACTCACTTCTCTGTGAAAAAAGGAAAATACACACTTTGTACAATGGAGCTCTTAATTCACTGTGAACATAAAAGTGAGTCTTCTCTACAAAAATATATGTTTGTGAGATATAAATATGCAGAATATATGCAAGGAACAGGATATACTGTAGGCCAACAGATATCTGCAGTTCATTTTTAGTCAAAGTTATAAAGACAAAACCTCAGACAAAGCATCCTCAGTGGTTTTAAACTTCTTATAAGTGTCTTAACTTAAACATCATTCTTGCAAGTCAGCCTGTAAACAACAAGTGGCATCTAAAGCTATCAGTTATAATTACTTATCTATAGAGTCCACTAAGTTGATTATATAATTAAAAAGCTTTTGTTTAGCATTGATAAGACTGAACTTCATTCCTTCGGTGGCAAACACAAATACTCTTGTAGCATAGGTCTTTGTCTATTTGTCTCCCATATAAAAGTACACCCTTCTTCACTACAGGCTCTTGAAGTAATGTCTCCAAAAATGCCTCCAAGGCAATCCCTATCGTTCATTGTAAGATTAAATGAATATCTCCAAGAAATATGTTTCTTCCCTCACTTGAATGATGCTCTCCACTATATATATATTTTTTGGGTTCTCGTATCTCTTGAATTTACTTCAGCCTGCGAATATCTTCCTTATTCAGTCTATTTCTACATTATTCTTGTACATAAGATTAAGATTAAGATTAAGAAACCTTTATTAGTCCCACAATGGGGAAATTGCATTTTTGCAACGGCATACAGACAGCAAGGGATAAGACCTTCTGTATCTCTCGCAGTTTAACTGAGTTTATTTATGCCTGCAGTTGCTGTGTCTCTGCATTTAGCATATTATAGCTCAAAAGGGGAAAAAAAACTCTTAAAAATACTCAGTCTTATCTTTTGAGTATAATGCATTTTCAGTCAGATCTTGTGGTTTCAAAAGACATTGACAGATCATTAATATCATTAACATATAGCCACATTAACAATAATCCTATTAGTCTTATGCGACTTTCCTGTTACATAGGAACACTAAAGCAACCTTATTTCCATGTTCTCTTTTTCGCTCTTCCGTGCTCTTTTTTTAGCTGACTATTTTTAGTTCCATCATTTCAGGTCAATAGCAATGATAACTCCTTGTGGGAAGTTCTTCAGTCTTGTAGGGCTTTCCTCTGTTGTAATGTTTCTAGGTAACAGCCTGACCTTAAAATCATATAAAGCTCAATATACTTTATTGACATATAATGAGAAACGACAATAAATGTATCATTATTTTTATGTATTGTGTATTCAGTGTCCAATATATCTTATATACTCCACTGAACTGGACAAAAATGTATTAATTCAAGAGCAGAAAGTTAATCAAAGTTCAATCTAATAGAGCACACATACGTTAAAGCTTTAGACAAGTTCATATTTGTTTTAGAAAAAATACCACCTGTATAATCGCAGAATCTGTGTACAGATGTGCAGATTAGTTTTAACCCCTTAATGAGAGTATATAAAGAGTGATTGTGCACAGAGAGAATTTCTAATTTCAACTAAACCTGTTTCAGCTATGACATAACACAAACATTGCCTAACATGCATTGCTATGGTTTCTTCATCACATACGTAATTACATACATAGGCTATATATTAAATATAAAATATTTGTGAATCACTATAGCTCTCACAGTAAACCAGGCTTTATGTGACAACGAAATATGTGAAGAGGAAAACACTCAAAACAGGTGTAATCCTAAACTCATTTTAGAAGATTAAGATTAAAGAGCTTAATGTAGTTTAATGTTTATTTATTTTTTGCTGACATGTCACTGAACTTCTCTAAAATGTAAACAGACAAATTACTTGATACCCCCCCCTCAAAAAAAAGAAAAAAGAAAAGAAAAACAAAAAAAATGGGGGTAAAACATGAAAGCTAAGAATATTCACTACAATTCATATCGCTATCAGCTTTTCTGATATTTAAACAACAATGTGAAAAAAAATCATTTAATTTAATCTAATTTAAGGTTTGGCTAGAGTTTTCATTCAATCTATGAAATTTAATTAGAATTTAAGTGGATTTTTTTATGTTTGATTTTTAACAGAAAATACATTATATCCCAAGGTGGGTAATTAAGACTGCAGAGTCTGCTGTTGCTTTCATTTAAACTTGATACAAAATTAAAAAGTAAGAAATAACAAAAGTATCTTCACACAATGAATATTAGTAAATCATGTTCCATTTTGCCAGCAGCTGAAAATGTCTGCTTACAAAAAAGTCTTATTTTCAGAGAGAGAAAAAAAACGTGTTTTGTTTTGCTTTCCTCCTCAGATTGGACTCCCCATTGGATGGGTCAAGTCTAACCAAATTAAAATATTTAAACATGAAGGTGTTTTGGCTCATTTCTAATTTCTTATTGTATTTTCTTCAAACCACACTACCTATTTAACTACTGATCAAACAACAGGCAGCCTGTGAAGAAAAAAAAAAAGACTGACTGCGCTGACATTTATTGTGCTGTAGTAATGCCCCAAGAAGGACAACTGCAGGCCATGATCAAATATCTTTCCTGTTTTAATGGGATGTAGTAACCTCCTACATCAGCACGCCTCCACTTAGAGCCATCAGCACACTTCCACTTAGACCTGCCTGTTAGTCTCAGTTGGATGCTCTTTCCTCCCCGAGGAGAAACTCCATAAAACACAAGACATTTATTTAGGAGAATACACACATGCATGGGCATCCATGCATGGCAAATACACACACACAGACACACACTTACACACACACAAATGTAGAAAGACATTTATGCATACACAGAAAAAGACCTAAGACTTTCTGTCAAGGTGACAGTGAGGGCGGATGACAATTGATGTGTAGTGTTGAAGTGCATTTTGTTAGATAAGATCACATAAGCACTGAAATTTTTAATCTTAAATTATTTAATTAAGACATGAATGTAGATATCACATTCAAGAAAAATTAAAAACAGTAATTTGTTTGATTGTCCAAGTTGCACTTGACGGTTTTTTGTCATGTATTGGTCAAGACGCCATGCCTGTGAGACGTTTGGACAGTACAAATTTACTAGAAAAACTGTCTATATATTGTGCAAAGGGTTGCAAACAGTTCTGTCTTTTGGTATCTGTTGCTCTTGCTCAATGCCAGATTGTCTGCAGCATGCATTGTAAATGCTGCGAAAAATCCTGCGTCTGAGTCGTATTGATTCCAGACCTCCAGTCGACTGGGTGTATATGAATGCACTAGTGTGTGTTTGTGTGGAACTGTGGTTGTTTATTTAGCTATGTGTGTGTGTGTGTGTGTGTGTGGTCTCTGTATTGATCCCCCACTTTGTTCCAATTATCAGTAAGGTTATGGGGCCTAATACTGCTATTCACACAAGCATTAGAGCAACAGAGGCAACCACATTGGAGAATGGAGGTATAGCAGAGAAGGAATGGGAGGGAAAGAAGATGCAGAGCTGAGGAAGAGGAGAGGAGGAAAAAAAACATGATGATGCATATCTATCTATCTATCTATCTATCTATCTATCTATCTATCTATCTATCTATCTATCTATCTATCTATCTATCTATCTATCTATCTATCTATCTATCTATCCATCTATCTATCTATCTCAGCTGGCGTTATAGATGGTGGCCTCTGGAACTCTAATTTTAAAATGCTGTGTTTTTGAGGATACAGTCCTCACAGTAGGCTTGAGTAAGCCTGAAATTATTTATAATATAGCACGACAGAAATTTCCTTAAAACCATTTCAACATTCTTGCCCTGGGATGTTAGTTATTAATGCCTATGTGCATGTGTACTTGCTGAGTGGCCTTTTTCTCTGTGTTGCTAATGGACACCCACAGTGTGAATTAAAAGATTCAGTGTTGTTACAGATCAATTTTCCTTCCTTACACACACACACAGTCCGGCCTACATGTTTGTGTGAGTGTGTTGAGTGTGCAGCTCCTCAGCAAGTGTAACCCATAAATTCAGGGCGGGAGGTCAACAGTGCTGACATGTGGAAGAGTTATTGATCGCCTTCACAGTTAAGATAACTGGAAAAGACAAATTTATAATTACATGCAAAAATGTTATGGTGAATATTTAAGTGAAGATATCACATGGTGGTTGATATCAAGCACTGAGCAACCTATAAAGAGATGGAAGGATACAAAGAACAGAGAGAAAATAATGCCAGAGAAAGAATAAAATGAGATGCATTTGTGTCAATGTGTGTGTGTGTTTGCAAGTGTGGATGAAAATCTCTCTTGTGGTTTGAGCCGCATTGTTTGATTCCACTGATTCCACACTAAGAGTCGCCAGGGGCTTGTTGCCAAGGTTCAGCCAATTGAATTAGGGATTTGCTGTTCCCTCCTCAGTCCAACCCTCCTGACCATTTCCTGTTTCTAGAGATCCCTGAGGACCCTTCCTCTCCATTCAGCTGTAGACTGTAATTGTATTTAGGATGCCTGTGCAGAACCCAGTGGAGTACACAGCAAGGAGAGGGCGAGAGAAAGAGAGAAAGACAGAAGCAGAGTTGAAAGGGAATGGAGAAAGAAGGAAATTCTAAGATGATTGTCCGTAGAGGGGTGGGGGACAGACATAGACTGTCTATCCACCCATCCAAATAGAACACAAGGTCATTGTTCTTATTAGATTTCTAAACCTGAATAACCCAGGCTGGTTGGAGACAGCTAACTGTACTGCAGTACCATGCTGTAAAGCAGGCTATTATATCCACATATATAAATATATAAATGATCTTCCTTCACCCTCCACCCAATGTGGAAGAAGCAGCAGTATTATACCTCATAGTAACTATTATATATCAAGTCCACAGTGTAAAAAAAATTATCCCTGAGTATGCCATTAGGCCATGTTCACTTTTAGATGCATGTATTACATTACAGTCAAAACAGCCATTCCGCTCAATAGATTGTTTTAGCCAGGTTCATTGACAAGCCGTCTGCCTAAAAATCAAGTTTGAATCACATTGTTAATACATTCTAGTGCGAATTAATTCGCAACATGGGTGCAATTATCAGTATGAGTTTAAATGACAATGCATTCCTAATATTAACATAACCACAGGTGTAAGGCACTAGGGAGCCCTCTGGCTGAAAGGGCTCCTTTACATCGATGTATCCAGTTTAGTGAAATGTCACCTGCCCAAAGACCTTCAGCTTAGGACCCCCTGATGTATTTTCTCTCATAACCTCCAACTATTGGTGGATTCTCTGCATACAGAACTCAGACATAATGTCACAAACACCTCTGCCATTTAGTTTAATGCATTCCAACAGACCTTTATTTGTCAATGGCCTAGTATTGTAGGGTGGTGTGCATACTATATATATATATATATATATATATATATATATATGTATATATGTATATATATATATATATATATATATACATTGTTAGGCCTGGCAGACACTACAGAGTAATGACCACCTATGACTTCATAACATATACATAATGACATTAGGTTTAGAGGGGGCCTAAATACACTTAGTGACATTTCTAATGTGAAACAAGATGACAAAGCAACTGCCATACATCTCAAGCACAAACATCTATGTTCATCATGTTGGTGTACATAATTCAGAATAGTTAGTAACTTAATGGTGCTGTCGTTTGACTGACATGTCTGCCAGACAAAGAGCGCCTTTTGATTGGAGCACATTGTTCAGCTGACTCAGAATGTCACCTTCTAGCTACAGCTGGAGAGGAGAGCTTGACAGGCTAAGAGACAGAAGTTCACACTTGCAGATATTATTTATTCAAACCTTAGAGCGTAGCTTTCAACACAATAATACATTGTATCATTGTCACACATTTTATCACACCATAGAATCTGTAACTCTTCAGATTCAATAATTGCTACTTTGAATGTGTGTGTGTGTGTGTGTGTGTGTGTGTGTGTGTGTGTGTGTGTGTGTGTGTATCAACTCTCACTATGATTTCACTCCCCTGGCTCACTTCCAAAGGGACCATAAAACTATCTTTGGTGGTGCCCAACAGTTTTGTCTGACATGTGTTGGTCAGGGTCTGTCCTTCTGTTGCACCGTTTGGATCAAAGGGGGAAGCTACTCCACCCATCTGTGTCACATTTAATTTATCACAGGCACGACAGGCCTTGCTTGCCTTGATTGTGAGGGCGTGACATAGACACGAGTCTGCCCACACACAGCAGAGAGAAGGAGGGAGATATGATATGGCAGAAGGTGACAGAAAGCTGATTCAGGCAAATTGATGGATTACAAAGAGAGGCATCAGGCATTGGTACACAACTGCAAGGTAAAGGAGTACAGCGTTAGTATCCTTCCACTCCTCCATTCTTTTAATTCTGTCTCCCTCCACTAAAGACAAGAATTCTCCTTGGTCCTGCTTTGATGACCAGGTGCAGGGCAGGTGGTGTGAAGTGACAGGAGGTAGCTCTGCATGTGTGTGTGTGAGTCTATGTGTGTTTGTGTTAGTGCGATAGAGGAAAATCCATCCCCACAGTAATGAGAGAGGTGCCAACTGCTCTTCCATCTGGCATTGAGAAAACTTTCTCTCTCTCACTCTTCCCTCCTTCCTTTCTCACCCCCTACACTTCTTATCATCTGTTCATTTGCTTCTACTTCAGTATCATCCGTTCTGACATTTTCAGATGATGTAAACACTCAACTACCCACACGTACCTCATACTGGTCCCACACGTTAGACCTGAGAAATTCGAGCTATACCTCCCACTGAATTGGAAAGTGGTAAACTGTCTACTTACAAATGGAGCCAATTGGCAAAAACATCTGGTTATGAAATGACTTAAATGTACTGTAACTGTTGTTTTACTTGGGAGGTTGCTTTTCCTGCCTCTGTGGTGATTTATTTAGACAGGATTCAAGAAAAAAGGGAATAAGCACTTAGCAATGAAGAGAAAGATGCCAAGTCCAACAACTATAATGCAGGTCTGGATGGAGGATCTGACTCTCATCAGACATCTCCTCTAATGCTGTGGCTGAAGTAATATATGGTGCCATAATCGCCCCACCTTGTTGCTTGAAGCTAGGAAACTACTTCATATTCTTCCTTATTCTTTATGGCAGGCGGTCAGTATTAAAGTTCTTACCACAAAAATAAAAAATAATTTCATTAAATCCATTCACAAACCAATGCAATCACCTAAAGGCCGGCTCGCATGCAGCAAAGCATCACTCATTCATACAGGAGCAATACATTTAGGTGTCTTCTCTTCCACAACCATTAGGAAGAACAGGAACCACTGGACGAATCCAGAAGTTCTACAACATAAATAAATAAATGAAAACTTTGCAGTTGTAAAGAAAAATAAATATGTGATTTAAATTGAGGAAAAAATATTGCAACTTTTCTTTGAAAATAACTTATGTCAAGTTATCCTGTGCTTAATGGCATAATATTCAACTGTATGCTTAACAGAGCTGTTAGACAAGTAATATAATGGGCAGCTATATATATCCAGCTTCACACAAACCTTTACATTACTTCTACTGCACATACAAAGGTACAGCAAATGGCCTTGAATATAGTTCTACTTGTGTACATTCTGTCCCAACACCATGCAGTGGTCATTAAATCAGAGACCATTCAGTATATGCCTCAAAGGAATCCTCATTGTGTGGGAAGCATTTACCATCCTCCTAGATAGTATTCACTCAACACACACAAACACACACACACACACACACACACACACCTTCTTGCTGTATGTCTCATACAGTACAGGCATGCTTGCATACAGCACGCATTAATTGACTTTCCTGCTTCTTCTCAGGCACTTTGAGTGACAGGGGCCGCCAGGGGAGATGGGTAATGATGAGGCAGCTGGCAAATGGGCTGATGGGTAATGAGGGACCCGGCGCTGGCAGCCGATGGTTAGATGCTGATTTAAACAGCCTCTACTGAGCGCTATACATTCAACATGCTATTCTCAGGCTGACGGTGTCACTACAGTGAAACCTGGGACATTAAACAAACGTCACCTGTCATCATATTATACGAATGGTTAATCAAAATAATCTCTCTATTTAAACAGGGGATTTTTTGTATAATTCTTGTGTCTTTGAGACATATTCTGCCACGGCCACGCCAATCACTTCATAAAGTAACAGCTGTGGCAGTGCTGCAGCAAATGATGCAAAATGTACTCAAAGCACATTTAACTGACACCTAGTTTTCCTGATCTGTTTATCCCTTCCTGTTTCTTTACACTTCAACAAATAGGTATAGGTTCTGGGGTTCATTCTGTTTGTTGAATATAGGCTCCTTGGTTGAAATATTTTTTTATTAAAAACATATCATGCTTCTACACAGAAGTCAGGCATGAGGATGCTGCCAATTTAGCAGTCTGTGTGTCACATTTATTGTCTATGTGAGTGCAGCACATAGAGTACACACAGCCATGCCTACTAATGTTATTGGCTGTGGACTTATGCCTTGCCGTATGACACATGGTCCTCGGTGACTCATGCTATGTGCGCACGCCTGTGTCTGAGTAATTCTGAATAACTACGTGCATGCACACACTGTATTTATATTGACACAACATTGCACAATACCTCCTCACAATGCTATACTAATCTAAAGTAAAGAGGTTTACAAAAACCTTTTTAATGTTTTTTTTTGCATTATTTGTAATGTTCTTCCTTTTCGTATTCCTTCTTTCAAATATTGCACAGCTGTGTGATGATTTTAATCTGTGCCCACATTAGTAGGATGAGTGCAGATGAGCGCAGGTGGGTAATAGCTACAGAGCAGAACAGAAAAAAAAATACTGCTTAGCTTCACACACTGATCCAATCCACCACTGAAGCAAGCACAATAAACTGGCAGCAAAGGACTAATATTAGATCTTTTCATTGGACTGAAGTTTATGGTGGTGGATGGTAAGATCGTATGAGGTACCACAAGGTGTATTTCTCCACACCGTGGGCAGTTAAAGAGATGAAGGGGTGGTGGCTGTTGTTGCCTTGGGTGCAGGCAGTGTCCGTTTGGGTTGCCATTAGAATGATGTAACACCAAGCTTTCTGCTGACAGTAGCATAGACCTTATATGTTTTCTGTTTTTTTTACAGATATTTACTACAGCCAGCATCCATGGTTTGACCTTTGAAAGATTTCATCTAACCTTTAACTCTGAAGTAAGACCATGTCTCTACAGAATGCATCTTTTTAAAGATACCATTGTTAAACAGATGCTGTCCTTCCTTATTTTTATGCGTGTGGGTCCAACCTACACTGTATACATCACTAAACAAGATAAAAAATTAGATATAAAACATTTTTGTGTCTTCATATTGTATAGAGCTAAATAAAAAAATGCAACTTGTCTTTACCACATGGTAGAATTAAGTCATAAAAACTTTATTAGTGTACCCTAAATGTAAATCTGACTAAGGCTCTTACCCAGAACACATGGGGCTCCATAGGAACTGTGTCACTGATTTTGTTGATGCTCTTTGGTTACTTCACGTCATACTTGCCCCTTTACTGGGTTACAAGGGTGATGAGTCCCAGTAGTGATGCCAACAGGCCAACCTGTACTTCACATGACCACATGAGAATGCCTACTGTAATGTAATAGGGGTCCTGTTTATCACTCATCCTTATTGATGATAACGCACCTACCAGGAGGTGCCACAGCACTGGTAACTTTTAGGTAAGAACCAGGGCTCCATCACAAATCCAATCTCTTTATATTATATTCAGAAAGAAAATATCATTTTGGTTCTCCATCATTCCTGAGTGTATGTACTATCAGCAGCAGTTTAGGTACCTGTCAGACTGAAATGCTTTAATCAAGTGGGGGACAAATGTCTGCACACAAGGTGAGTGCAACCCACGGACTTGTGTCAGAGAACAGGAAATTGTGTGCTTACCTGTTGATGAAACAGCAGCAGTCAGGTAACAGTCAGGCCAGCAGGGAGAGGAAATGAAAAACAAAATGAGAAAAAGAATTGAGCTTGGTGATGTATTCACAAAAATATTAAGAAACATGAAATTCCATTTTACTAAATTTAAGAGATTATAACCAGGGGAAACAATGCATGTAAATATGTATTTGTTGTTGATGCTCCTATTAAATTAAGGTTAGAGTATCTCTGCTGTTACATGGCAATGCTAAGTGAAGAAATATGTGTTTGTGTGTTTTCTGGCTCTGCAACAAATTCATCACCAAAGTAACAACAGATATGTCTGCACTCAGTTAGGGACCTGGCAGTAAAGGGGCAACCCTGGTGTGTGTCTGTCTGTGTGAAAGAACCATGCACAAGAAGTAAATAAATCCCGTCTGTCATTTAAACACTATTAAGTGAAGCTCAGGACCAGAGCCCAATGAGAAGAAAAAACAAAAACAAGCCTCACACTTCACAGGGTACCAAAAGGGGAAAAGCTTAAATGCTGGGATGCCAAATTAGCAGTGACACCTCATCCTTGATTGGCTTCTTTTACTGACTGAAATGTGTCTTATGCTGGCAACAGCTGTTGTGTTTAAGTCCATTAGTTTTTGGGGGAATAATACATCTTAAATGAATTATGTTGGGTAAATGACTCGCTGATCTCCCCCGGATTCAAGAGGAGAGGGATGATAATCCACTCCGCCTCTCTCTTTCTTCACTCTCTCCTCCTTTGTTTACACTAAGCTGTGCCCCCAGAGGAAGGATAAGAGGGTTTTGTGAGGGGTTGCTGCGTGTGATGTCACATACACATGCACAGGCACAGTGCATGTATAAAGACACACATGTAGATAATTATAACTAGTACAATTAAAGAAGAAAAACATTTTTTATAGAAATCCACTGCAGCTGCACCACAGGTGGAGTCCATTAACAAATCTACATCTTAACTACAAAAATTTCTTACCAGCATGTAATTATCTATAAAGTGTGCTGATTACCTACAGGACTGCCATTAACAGCCTTTTTGGCTGTGCACTTCAGCTCCATTTCCTCCTGAGAGAAACAGTCCCACTTACCACACAATTCCATTTCTGTTTGTCTCACAACACTATTGACGGGTTGAGCATTCTCAGCAAAGAATGCATTGTAAGGCTTTTAAAATGTCTTTAATGGTATGTCTGCACAGGGAAATGAAGAATATCCATGTGGCAGGTTCATTCAGGTGTCAGGAGAAGAAGGCCACTGGTCTAATAAAATGAACTGTGGTTCTGAAACATAGCAAGACCACTGGGCACAAACCTTTTTATTGGAATCTTGCCTGGCGGTGTGTACACATACTACCATATGTCTGTCTCTTCTTCAGTGGAAAAGAAGAACTGACACACAGACACACTGCCCAAAGGAAAGAGAAAAAAAGAAAAAAAGAACTGTTCTCATTAGGGACCCTCTTCAGGGTGAACTGCAGGGGCAGAACGTGACCGAGGCGCCCTGTGCTGAAACATGACTTTGAACCTGAGGCATGTTTAATAGCTGTCAAAACTTGTAAATCAACATTCAACATCAAAAGCAGTCTCTTGTGCCATGTCTTTTTTTTACCCCACACCATGGCTTCCTGGTCAAAAAGAACATCACCCACTATGGTGCATCTAGTCTATAACCAAGTTATATATTTTTTTCTGAAATGACAGTAGTAAAGAAAATACCAATTACAGTTATCCTGTGGCAGATGTAACATCTTCAAAATGAGGTGTTATATCACTGTGTGTGTGAGTGGTGGGACACCCTGTGCCTTTTCCTCTAACCTCGCAACCATAGCAACCATACACAAAGATCGTGACAGTGATGGCCTCAAAATACTTAAAAGACATAAAAAAAATAACAAATCTAATCCACAAAAACCAAAAGACTAAAATCACCTGTATGCCAACATGTTGTGTAAATAACACTGCAACAAATTATTTCACACCTGTTCGGTTTGTCTCTTACTGAATTAGAAATATTTATATGAAGCTTTTCATTTTGAAATAATTACCTTGTTACACAATACGCTTGTGTTATAAAAACAGGTGTCATTTTAAATGACACTGTGTTTGGAATCAAGAACTATTGTGTTTGAATGGCCACATTTTGCACTTGTTATGATATAATCTTGTTGCAAACATATATTTAACCCACAAAATACCAACACAGTCTAACCTGGCAGCAAAGCTTGCCAATATGCAAAAATGGATTTAAGAAGTGTTGATGTTTCTCAGACAGTTTGAGCTGTCTTGTATTGTATCCTTTAGTAAAACACAGGTGCATGACATCACACACAGCACATGTACTATAACAAAAATCAACACAACCCCACTCATTGTGTGAAAAAAAATAATAAAGTTAGAGCACTTGTTGCTTAAAAAAAAAAAAAGTTAAAATATGGTGACAGCGGCTCATTAATTTGCAAATGTGTTGGTTTTGAAATAAGGTATTAAAACCAAGCGAAAATATAGCATTCATTAAATAATTACTCCCATATTGATGTTTTCAAACATCTGTTGTGCTTGTGCTCATCAGGCCTAAAGTGGAAGTTTGGTATTGAGTCTAATCAATAGCTTTCTAATTAGAAATCAACCGGGGGACAGCTGTTAGTCACTTAAAAGGCAAATACAATATAACCACCAGATGCTTTACTGTGTGTTTGGGCGAGCATCTGTGCATGCACAGTAGACAATGCGTTTTCTTTCTGTTTTGTTTGCTGGTGTGTTTTTTGATTTTGCCTTTGTGTCTAAGCCGGAGGTAAAACTTATCACTGGTAATAAAGAGGCTGCACATTTCAGAGCAAACACTGCGGCAGGTTCATTGTTTTTGAATCGCTGTTGTTTAGCAGTGAGAAACAAGAGCTATGAACAAAATGTTTCAGCTGTAGCGTCAGTTAGTAATAAGTTATACAGTGGAGATGCAAATGCTGATTGCCTTAATATATATTTTTTATGTCTGATTTGGGATGCAAGTGCCTCTTTAAGCACAAAACACATTTTTCATACATCACTTTACCTCTATTGCTGTTTCTGTTTAACCAACCTAGGCACAAATTGCCCTTTTAATATACACATTTGCACAAATGAAGACAAGCATACACAAACAGTCTAGTATGCACAGATCCACCCACATGCAGGCTGCTACTCACATGCAGGATGCATATTTATATAAACACATGCGCAGTGTAGTAGCAGTATACATTGTTATATTTCTTCATTATTTCCCATTAACAGACTAATCAGATGATCTAAAACTGTCATGCTATATATATAATGATGTACACAATTTTATGAAATACTGCAAAAACAGCAAGAAGCTATCCACACATTCTCTGTGTTAACGCCACTTCTTAATCTCATTGTCCATCACCTACACAAATGCTGTCTCAGCAGACAAAGCAAGGATTCCATGAGCACTTTCTCATTCTTGGACCTGAGTTTGGTGCACAGATGGCCTGCATGTTGGAGCCTTCATTCATACTTGCGGTGACTTTAAGGCAAGTTGTCTGCCAAAATCTACGCTGAGCTGAAGAGAATCAGTTTAATTAAAGATTTGTTGTTCTGTATTTAGAATGCAGTGAAGCAAATGGTGTCTTATACATTCCAGATTTCTCCAAAGAAAATATGTGTGAAACACCCAGTTGTGCCGCACTTAAACCTACGAAAAAAACATACATGGTAATTTCTGATGTGTTTAAGATGACAAAATCAGTTAAATCTTGTCAACGCTTCCCCTTTGTTCTGCTTGTGACTGTATCTGCTGATTCACAACAGGTAACTGCTTCTAATGGTTAATGGCTTCAATGAGTCCATTAATCCTCTGATTCACGTCCTCCTGTCTGGCAGCATCCAATGTAGCATCATTACCTCCCATTACAGCCAATGCTGACATTAGTAGCTGGTATACAGCAGCTATCTAATCACATTAAGAGTTTATATAATTACAATCCTAAAAGACTTGATCTAATAGGGGAGCAGGGAAGCATGATTTGCCGTGGTGAATAATGCACGCTGTAATGTTCATTAGTCATTCATGGAATACACAGAAAAAAGCTCAGACTTTCTAGGATTTCGCTTAAACATGCTCATCTCCCTGCAAAAACTTTGGACTGTGCTGTATATGGAGGACCATTTTTAGTAAAATGAAAGATGATATGATACATACAGATACACAAACAGTAGAAGTCCATCTATTCTGTCCTCTTTTCTTCTTTTTTTGATTCTTTGTGTCAGATCAGGATTGTAATTGACAACTTAAAAACATCTAAGACACAAAGTGAGAAAATGTTTTATCATGCCCATACAAATGCCAATCAAAATAATGGAGGCATTTGATTTATGGTTTGTTACAGGTGCTAGTTTCCTTTGAGATTCAGAGCTGAAAAGTAGTAATTAGTGTCTACAGTGCTGTCGTTGTACGCAGGAAGGGGCTGGCAAAATTACATATTTAGTCACCACAGGGAACCCCACCACATTCCATTTTTTTCTAGTCCTTTAAGTGAAAAAAAAAACATTTTTTGTTTGTGCACAAAAAGGTATACTTAAATAAATTCTTGGTGTGCCTTTACTTCTATGTTAGATTGCAAATTTTTACATCAAAGTTTTAAAATGCAGTCGTCATTATTTAATAAATAGTTTTTAATAAATTAATAAATAGGTTTCTGTGACTGTTGATTGTTGTGTGATGTCTGTGCCCACAGAGAGTACCTATAGCTATAAAGTACCCCAACTCTAACTGCTGGGTCAATTTCACCTAGGTTATTTGTTCACTAAGCTGAAATTTGTTTTTCTCCAAACAACCAACACTGACTAACACGACTACAAAAGCAAGCAGCTTGCAGCAGCCTGTGTTTTTAACATGAGTAACTGCCACCCCCTTTTCATGTGTGAAAGAGAGTCAGAGAAAGAGAGCTGTGTTATTTCTCTGTTGCTACTGCAGCCTCCCAGGCATGTGGTAGTGCTGCTGATGTGACAATGGATTTGAGATAGTGTGAATCTGTGTGCAGCTTCTGGAGAGTGACTCAGCAGGAGCTTAATGAACGAACAAAGAGGAGACCAACACACATCTCCAGCTGAAAAGCCACCACAATGACCTGTATTCACCTCTGTTTTCTGCACAGCTGAGGGAAGAATTGCTAAGTTTGAGACAAAAAAGAGGAAAAGAAAGAACATGGAGCAGCTCAGTCTGTAGTCGATTATCAGTTTCTATTTCCTTCCCATCATTCTGAATTCTTGCTTTCACCCACAGTGTCACTCTGGGCTTCTCTGTCTTCTTCATCTGCAGCCCCTCTGGCCCTCTACCTCCCCACGCTCACACAACACAAGCATCTTACAGCCTTGTCTGTTCAATATTTCACCACCAGCAGGGGGATGTTTTATTTACCGTGACCGGGACACCTGCAGTGACTCCCTCATAACAGTGAGGCACTGCACTATACAGTAGCCTAAGAGTATAGGTCAAGGGGTTACAGCTGGGATAGCCAATGTAATGAAAGGCACCCATTTTGTGATGTCAGGGTCACCGTGTGTGTTCTGTGTGGGAGCACAAAACGGGTCGAAACAAAACATCACAATTAGCTGTACAGAAAAGGGGCTGTTCACGGTGGATATGACAGGGATGTGTGAGCTTAGAAACATGAAGAACAAAATCACAAATGAGATCAAATGATATAATGTGAGCCCTGCTTTTTTATACTGCCTTCGAATGTGAACACAAATGTAACACAGCTGCAGAGCCTGTTATCCGGGAATTATAAGAACAATTTCTTTCAGACATTTTCTGTAATAGGCAGCATTCACAGTAAATAGCACCTTTGTGTAAGTGGAAGACCAGCTTTATATGTTTGTGTTTATTATGGCATCAGAACAACAAACTCTAAAACAGAAGCTATTAAATAAGGCCAATTTCCACACAGCAGAGTCACAGAACTTACTAAAACAATATATAAATCAAATCAGATTTGTATTCGGTACAATAAGTCAAACCACATTTGACAATTTGATGAGCTAACTAGGAAACCTCTGTGATCAAAAAAGTAAAGAGGGCCTGCAGGGAAACACAGATGAAGGATCATCTACTATATAAATGGCCTTTCATTCATTTAGCTGCTTTCTGGCTTTTGTTAATTTATCGAATTAGTAAGTTGCAACACGGTCTGCATCATCTCTGCACCTTTTTCAAATGTGTGAAATGGGCATCCCAATAGAATAGTGTTACAGATGGACATCAATCTGCATGAGTGCTGAGTGTTTTTAGGATCACCAATGGATGTGCATTAGGGTGATTAATACAGACATAAACAGACTAGTGTGTCTGACAGCAGAACCAAACACTATACACTGTTGCTGAACAATCTTTTCACACCTGTTAAGTGTTGCAAGACCCCTCTCCTTTAGACATAAGGTGGATTGGGAAATTATGAGAAATCAAAGCTTCATCATGAGTCAATCAGGTCAAAGCCTCTCAGATCAAGACGTGGCAAGTCACTGGGCCCACACGAGGGAAAGACATCATTTAGTGTTTAGAATCCAACGAGAAAATACTTTTCATGGTCACGTCTGGGTATCAAGGCCTCTGTGCTCTTCCTCTGCCCAGACACACTCCGCCAACTAATTACGGAGCCTATTGAGCTGAACGAGAGGAAAGAACAAAACCTGTCTCGTCTGGCTAAAGACATTTATAAGCCACCGACGCTCAAAACACCAACGATTTTATGTGTGAATTACGCCACAAGTTCAACCGTGTAGCTCAGCACTGATTAGAAAAGTTTACAAAGTGCAGAGTACTTCAGAGGAGCCACAATGGGTTTTTTCCCACATTAGCTGAAGAGTCAGTAACAAGATCCATTAATCAAGAAATAAACTTGTGTTAGTCTAATAAAGTGGAGTGATATATAAAGCCCCTTTCACAGTGACCAAAACACCCACAAACATCTGGCTGTTGCCCTCAGTGGAGGAGTGCAGTCTGCATGTCCACATGATGGTAAGATCAGCTCTTATTTGACTTCCCACTGTGAAGTTCCCACTGTGGCATAACATGATAAAACACATTAGGTAGAAATAAAGGAAGGTCTTTAATTAAAGGTCTCTTTTTAAAACATAAATAATCATTGTGACCGCATGTGGGAATTATGAAGATACTTATCATAAGCATGCAAAAATCAGAGAGCAATCAGCTGCTTAGCATTCTTTCCTCATAAATGACCTCTTTTATGGAGTTGATAAACAATGAGTCCAGCTTCAACGTGCAACTAGGCTGCTAATGAGATCAAAGTGGAGAGCAGCTTCAACAGTCTATGTGTGATATCATTTCAAAGAGCTAGCCACATGTCACAAATTAGCTAGTGACATGCCTCAAATTAGCCTTTGTTCTGCACTGAACCGCACTGCCTTGGAGTAATTGGTAGACTGTGATGCAGGACAAGGGAAGTGATGAGTGCAAGTCTAATACTGTGCATGTGAGACAGATGGAGAGAATTCACTCTCGGTCTTAATCACAATGTAAAAACAGCATTTAAGTTTCACAGGGGCGAATGCAGTATAAAAACACATGTTTAAATAAACTAAAGAAAAAAAGGCTCTGTGCAAATAAGTAATAATCTTTCAGTAGCTGATTAGCAATAACAGAAGGAGAGAAAGGCAGAGATGCAGAAGAGATGGAAAACTGGCTAATTATTAAGCATTGTGCTCACCAAAAATAACTGATAGGAAATATAACTAAAACAACTAAATACAAGTTCCCAAAGTAATTATTGCAATACATATACAAAAATATGTATAAATAAATAACTTGGCCTGCAAACTGTGGCTGGAGGGTTGTGTTAGATTATTGCATAATTCCATGTGCAATGTACTGCATATTACAGTTTCAAGTGTTGCAGCATTCACAGACAGACATCACTTGTACAGCAGCTGGAAACTGTGTTGGACTTTGAATATTAACCAACATATGATTTCCCCTCTCCTGAATGTGGTGTTTACTGTGTTCAAAAGCTCTGTTTGTAGTCCCATACGCTATCTACCGTAAAAAGAGCCTTAACACAAAGAGCTTTGCACTTCTTTGCTGCCTAATGCATTTAGGGGCTGTCTGCTGGCACCACAAGAGAAGACAAACCTGACATCACTGCTGTAAAAGAAACCTTTACAGTAGTGAAACCTCTTTGACTTGCAGCATCCACTGAGAGACAAAAAACACAAGACATGGGCGCAATCTACCTTACACCACTGGGTGACCAACAACTAAAAAAGGGTTTAACGACGGGGAACACAGTCACATCAAACAGGCTTTGAAATCCTGCTGTTAGCCTGACTGTGTTTTTTTATCAAAACGACAACAAAACCAAAACTAACAGCAGACCATCAAGGAAAATGATTTACATTGTATGTGACGGGGCTGTTTTGTCATCCTGTGTAGCAGGGTAGCAGGTCATAATGGTGGACTATTACCGTTCATGATGCACAGCAATCATCAAAATGTGTACAGCTCAAAAATTAAACCTTTTCACCATCTTAAAGCTATATAGCAACAACATAACAATACACAAGACCTTTTAATACATGCTATTGGGCTATTGACAATAAACTATTTTTTTTATTTTTTAAGAAGACTTCTCAAGCTGTGGTTATTGCATTGTGTGTCTGTGTTTGTCTGTCACTCTATCACTGGTTATTGTTTCCACCGGTACACAAAATGCTGCCACACAAATGATTTAAAACTCAGACATGTGGGTAGGCCTGTCGCGATAAGCAATAAATAAATTAATTGCACAAAACTTTAATTGGGCTTGATAAGTTTTTCGGCCGTGATAAATTACATTTGCACGCTAGTTTGTTTTCCTCTCTCTCTCTCTCTGTCTCTCTCCCTGCCAAAGAGACTGGATGACAAAAGGCGTCACGGTTCGTCGTAGCGTATAAATTGTGCAAAGTCCGGTCTGTCTTAAAATGTGTCAGATCAACAGGTAGTTCTTATTTTTTAACTCATTGTATGACGTTTACGGGATGTTCTGAGCAGACCACGAATTCACTGCAGCTGTCTGTGCACAGCGGCCCGATGCGCATACACACACGCAAACACTTGTGTACACAAACCCACATGCAGACACATGTGCGCACATACAGGTGAGCCCACTCCCACCAGCAGGTAGAGAGTGCGTGCTGTTTGGCTCTCTGTTGCTCATGACATGCTAGTTGGATTGACTTAACCCCATTGACTATGCTAAGATAAACTATGGTAATAGGCCTACCACTACTTATAATAATAATATTAATATCAACATTATTAATATTAATATTATTAGTGTTGATGATTGGGGGCCTTTTCAATGTTAAATGTTCATTAGAAATTAAAGTTTATTGATCTTTGAAAGGGTGTACTTGCATTATATGTTGTTATCATTATATTCCAAAATATAGTCCAAAACGACAATATAATCGATTATCGCAATAATTTCTCTTGCCAATTAATCGGCCAGCTAAATCTGTTATCATGACAGGCCTATGTGTGGGTGGATAAGCTACGTCATCAACAACAAACTCTACTATATGGTCCCTGCATTTTCCCCATGCTGATCCATTGGTAGTGATATGTTTGACTAGTTTGAAATAGGGGAATGACCACCACAATGGATGGAGTATAATATCAACTGGATGTATAGTGAAGTCTCCTCAGGAGCATACATTAAAACTTTACGAAAAGATACCGAAAAGAATGAGGAACTGAGGCCGAGGACAAACACTACATTAGACTTCCCGCTCTGTAAAATGATGTTCCAACACATTCCATCCATTATTTAGGTAGAGTAAATGTACAGTCATAGTCTTCCAGAGGGAGGCTTCTTGGACTGCTCTCACTGCTCTCTTCTTTTGAATTTTACCAATGAGAAAAAGTCAAACAAAATGGTTGTGAGCTTAAACAATGACTGAATGAATGATGTAGAAAGAGGGGACGTCAAAGATTCAACATACTCATAACTGTTATAGTTTAGTAATGGTGCCTGACAGTATGTGAACCAGACATAAATGTGCTTCAACAATCTAAACATCAGTAAGCATCAGGTTTAGTTTCAAAGTCCAGGTCTGAGGACCCTTTCTGTAAATTTGCCGCTTTCTATGAATTCGGCATTTAAGCAGGGATAATTTTGTTCTGTGGATGTGGCAGAAAGGGACATGTCCCTGCTGAAAGCCTCTGCAATAATTTAGTGCTGCCATTAGATCTCTCGCTGTTCTTCTACTGGAGTAATGTGGTCTCCTGCTATCACTACACAATCACCTTGATTGTGCCTCTGAACTGTCTACACTGAATAGAATAAAGCCAGGTAAAATTTAAGTGCATTAGCAAAAAAAAAAAAAAAAAGAGAAATAAAAGAAATCTATGTGGTCCAGTCACTACTAGAATGAGGTAGTGAAACTACCTTAAGAGCTGGGCAGAAAGGAAGCCAATTTTACCCTTGTGAATAAAATGACACTGAAAAAAATCCATCCAGCTTATAATTGTAAACTGTCTGACCTTAAAGTGAGAATACTGCATGTGTATATGTTCTGTGCCAGGAACATTTTTTGGTGCACTTGTGCCACATTTGCCAGCTTAAAGGGACTTACTAACCTGAAACTAAATGTCTGTGTTTATATTAATGACAGAACTCCATTGCTGCAACAGGGGTGTGTGAGCCAGGGTCACTGGTTCTGAGAGGAATTTCAGCAGGGCTGCCGGCGGTAGAGTGATGCTGTGAGAGGGCTGATGGGGCCACAAAGCCCCCTAATGCACTTCCTTTTAAATATGAAGCTGCACATTAAACTTTCATAGGACTCCCACTGCTCCTCTTATCTGGCAAGCTAGTGAGCCAAGCTGCACGCACACACACTGGAGTAGAAGACAAACATGTTTACACACGCACACATACTGTACCTACACAATGAAGAGGCATATTTTTAGTGCAACTGAGCAGCACAGACACAGAAAGGAGCAGTGTTAAGTACTGTATTTTGAATTCAATAAAAAAAATGTGTGTTCTTTTTTTGTTACATGTGAGCTACACACCCATCCTGACATTTTGGAGCCTTTCAGTGGCAAAACCAGTGACCTGCAGCCTGTGTGTATATTTCTGTTCTTTCAAGGGACTGGACTGAACATTTCTACCTATTCGTGAAGACACAATGACTTTAAAATACCAGAATTTTATTTACAGAAAAAACTGTTTATATTGAAACATATTCGATTTGGGGATAAAAAAAACCCTCTTCGGTTTAAGAACATCTGTTCCCTGTATTCTCCAATCAGCCTCATGGCAGGGGACGCAAACCAGCCACACTCCTTCAAGAGACTTGTGAGTTTATTTTTACCTTTTGCCATCAGTCATGCTTTCAGAATTGGTGTCACTATTCTTTCCAAATAGTGGACACCTCATTTTGGAAAAAAGACTCCTCTTTCAGACCTTCAGAGAATTGAGGTCATTCAGGAGAATCAAATATTAAAAGCACTGAGGCACTGTTTTTTTTTTTCCACATTCCATTTGTTTACAGAGACCAAAATAACAGTGGCAGCATTCATTTCTTTTCAGTGGGCGTTTTTCAGGGTCAGAGGTTCAGTCAGCTGAGTCTTCAGAATTCATAACTGCTTCACTAGCAGGCCAAAGAAACCCTGGACATTTTAAAGTATTGATTTGGAGACCAACTGAGGAGAGCAAGGAGATAAACACACACACACACATACACACATACATATAAGGTTTAAGTCTACAACTGATGTCAATATTTTTGGGAGCTATGGCACAGAGCTGAATACTGATCTGTATCTGCCAATAGAATTTGTTGCCTATAAGACAGTCATGTCTTTAATGGTGCATTATGATTTATATTAAATAGTTAACCATTAAAAATATTAATAGTTGTATATTGCAAGATAAAATGGTCTAACTTTCCAGTCAATCAGAGGAGGAGGGAAATATCTATTTTTTTTACATGATAGAACTGAAAATATCTAACATATAATCAATATAAAGAAAAGTACAGCCCAGCATATAAAACATCCTAATAATCTTAGGTTTGCAGTTTGGAAGTGTTGTGGCTGGATGGGAAAGTGTAGCATGTAGCGGATGTATGTGTACACTGGTTTCAAAACGGATGTGTGCATGTTTGCACAGACAGGTTAGCAAAAGAGTGCGCATTCTCAGTGCAGACAGCGTCCAAGAGAGAGCTAATCCTGTAAGTCCAGACACGGAGATTGTGGCACGAATACACTGCCACTGCTGCAGAGAGATCTGCCAGTACACCCCACGTCTCTCACTGCCTCTCACTGAGTCTCTGCACTCCTGTTTTATTCATGCTCCTTCTGGAAAGGAGAAACACAAGATTAGGTGTCTGTGTGTGTGTGTGTGCACGCATGTGTGTATTTGTGGGCTTATGTCAGCATGGTGTGTGTTCACGCTCATGTGCCTTTTTTGAGAAAAAATAAAAAAAAATAAATAAAAAACAAAAAAATAAAAATCTTGTGTGCACCACCACAGGGATACATCCTGCTTTTGAAAATGTACTGAATAATCAATGGCCAAAAGCTTTGAAGAGAAAAAACATGGATTCTGCAGTAGGTTTACCTTCCCGTATTTGCAGCCCTGCCACAAACATCAGCCACAGCCAGACAAGCAACTTCAGAAAGCACAACCAAGTCAACAAATAACATTAGTTTAAGTACTTTTTTAAAACAACTCAGCAGGCCCTGTTTTTAGTCTTCTAGCGCCCTTGATAGTTTCCCATGGTGATGGTTGATTGCAGTGGTGTTAAACCTAAGTGCTGAATTACTTGGAGGAAAGAAAAAAAACAAGAAGCTACAGAGCAACAATAAGCTTGAGGAGACAGAAAGACAAGCAGAGAACAAGAAATGAACAAACAGAAAAATATGCAGAGAAAGGGTTAGAGAGAGAGAGAGAGAGAGAGAGAGGTGGAGGAGGATGCAGAGAGAGAATGAGCAAGCAAGCGGGGAAGGGAGAGAGAGAGAGAGAGAGAGAGGTCCCTACTGAGCAGTGGCTGTTGAGTGAATTTATTTGAGCTGTGGCCTCTCAAGTGAATCCCCTGAATGGGAGTAAATAGACAGCAGGCACTACAAGGCGGCCTTGCCTCACATCAGCTGGTGAATGTAAGAGAGGAGGATGGCAACAATACAAGGGATCTAACAAGTTCATAGACAGCAGAGACTTAACAACACAACACACGCAAAAAAATATGGCTTCACACATGATGGCGACACGAGCTACAGTATGTTGTTATGATTCAAGTAGTGCAAACACACGCATGCAAAAGAATCATTAAAAAGCACATTAGCAGGATAGACAATTGTAGATGTTGTTTTTGATTACTGATACACAGAAGCACAGGAAGCACAGAAAAGAACGACAAACAGACAAACAGTATGCAGGCCGAGTAAAAGCATTTACAGTCTAGTATAAATTGATTATCATAATAGCCTTGGAGTTACATAGAGGTTTTGATCTGCAGATTATTCCATAAGACTGGTGCATTAACAACACAGCAATGTTTCCAGAACTGTAAATCAGCTCTATAAGAGCTTTCTGATGTATCAGTCATTAGGTCAAGCAGTGTTTAAAAAAACAAGTGTCCAACAGATATTATGCCTGAATCACAAAAGACCAACTGACCTTATCAAATAAAATGCAGTGGTGAGCATTGTAATTACCTACAGTAATGACCCTGAAAGCTGAATGGTCTCAGGGAGGTCCTCCCATCTGAATATCATACCCTGGGAATTACATGAATCTTTTATTTGCTTTGGCATAATATGTGTGATCCCGCCCCCCTGTTTAAACAGATTTCCATCAGGTTTGCCTACATCAGCCCATTCACAACCTTGTATGCATTGAGGAGGTTCTTTTGTAACAAACAAGATGGCAACCAAAAGGGCTTGAAGCAAACAGCATGAGCTTCTTGTAATGTGGATAAACTGCAGTTAGTGGTCATGAACCAGCTGGGATATATTCAGACCTCTTTAAAGCAACCTATCACCAGAACCTGCAGAAAGTCGACCCAAAGCCATGGCAACCACACAGAGCAGAGTAGCAACCAAAAAACGCAGAGCCCTAGCAACCACTCTGAAACTATAACAGTAATGCTCGTCCAGCCACTTTCTGATATACACCTGCAGCACCAACTGATTTTTAAACTCCAGCATGTAGTCAAAAGGTTAATAGTGACCTATGCTCTAGGAAAGGAAATACATACACATTTTACAGCCAATAGGATTACATATGTAAAATTAGAATGTGTGCTGAAAAGTAACACACATCCAAGAAGAGGATGGTTATCACTTTAAAGTGACAGCAGAACTAGCCAATCACATTTTGATTTTCACCCTGGAGGCTAATGCTGTGGACCCTGACTGACTTATGGTGGTTTCTGCTGAAGATGATACTTCAGTTTCAAAAATAAAGTTTTTAGTATTTTTCCCCTATTGCTCCATTGTGTTTCTCTCCCTAACCCCCTGCCTCTCCACTCCTTCCACCCTTGAGGTGCTCCTCGATCCTTGTCTTCTCTCTGTATAGAAACGTACTCTGTACAAGATGGCTGTCCACGCCTCTGTGACTAAGTGACTGGCATTGACAAGCGACAGCTTCTCTCCCTTTCTCTGTGTTTGTATGTGCGTGTGAAGAGGATGGTGTGTGTGAGCACTCCTGGCCTTATTCTCACTTTTGCTCTCTCTGCCTCTGTTTCTGACTCCTTTTATCTGTCTACCTGTCTGCTGACGTTCCAACATCCTGTCTTTAAAAAAAAAAGGAGAGAGAGAGAGACAGACAAATGCAATACGCCTACAAGTCCTCATTCTTTCAATCTTCATAACTACATTTTACAAAATAAATAAACAACAATAACTCAAACATTGTGACAGAAGCAAGTATAGCTAAACCAGTATGATCTGTGCTATAGGGTGTAACCTGGGACTAACTGTCTGACCGCTAACTGACACTGTGTTGACGAAGACAGGAAATCCATTGAATATGTTATCTGCCAGGCTCGGTGTGTGTGTGTGTTTGTGTAAACATGGTGTTTATGTCAGCAAGAGTCTGGTCCTGTGTCAGCTGGCACAGACAAGCATGGCATTAGGATTTTCAGATTTAGCTAATCTCAAAGCAGCCACTCTTTCTAGTTGCCGGTTCAGCAGCACTGAGGCGCTTCAGAGCGATACCTTGTGAGACACACAAGCACATTACGGACGCATGTCAAAGACTGTATACAAGACAGAAGAAAAAGAAACATAATGACAATGTTTGTGTGTTTGTGTGTTTTTTTCTTGCTTCAGGGCAGTGTGTGCGTGTGGCCTGGCTGGTGGACAGCACCTTGTGTAGCCATCTCATCCATCTTCGTCAGAGTCATCGTCTCAGACAGCTGTTTCACAGCCCAACACTCACATAAGACTCTGTTCACCCACCTGCTCTCCTCACACACTCAGACAAACACACACACATTTGCTGCTCTGCAGACCTGCTGAACCAACACTCCCCCCTCCTGACCTCCTGGTAGCTCTCTTGGCTGTACCAAAACCCACATGCTGCAACGTGTTGATCCATATCCCTCTGAATGATAACACAGTTTCCTGTTTTACTAGGTATCTGCTTTTCTATGCAGTATGTTTGTTTGTGTTCCTCATTTAAAGGCACCTTTCACTCTCACACAGCTGTATCCCCAGTCCTAAACATGTAGCCTCTAGATACAGTATGGAGAGAGAGAAGAGTTGTACAAGCTTTATAACCATGGTGATGCAACAACAACGGCTCAGTCTTCATTAGTAGGTCATGCAGTATGAGAATATTACAGTAGAAACGAAAAAAAAAAGACTGAGATTGCTGGAATATTGGAGAGAAAGTCAGGAAGAGGAAGAGGAAGAGCGTGGGCATGGCATGTAACATCGGTCGGATAAAGATTAGTGTGGGTCTCTAAGTGTTGAATAAAAAGATTGAATAAAGAATAAAGAGAGTCAGTGGATTAAAGCCCAGCAGCCAGACGGGCAAACTGAGATTAGCCCACACTTAAAGGTCGTGCAGCTTTGCAGGAATGAGGGAAGAATAACTCCACACTGGGATAATAATCCATGAAGCTTCTCCATCCCTGGAAGTGGATTTCATAATGGCATTTTAAAAACATATTGGAAATTCTACCTCAAGTGAGGTAGATCTGTTATGATGTGTCTAATGGTAATGGGAGTCTAATGGTAAGACAGCTGAGCAGAGCAGTGAGTGGCAGCTCTCATTTTCTTTCCTCCTGTCTTTACTATATACTTTAATAACACAGTGCAATAATGGCTCTCTTATCTATCTATATATATATATATATATATATATATATATATATATATATATATATATATATATATATATATATATATATATATATATATATATATATATAGGGCTGGATATAGGATATATATAGGCTATATCCAGTGAGGGGTTTCAGATTGTTAATTGTCTAGGCTTTAAAAAACAACATTAAATATTTGAGATATTTTTTTCTTCTTCTCTAGTCAACACAATTACATACATGATCAAGATATCTAATCTGGTTCTGATAAATAAAAAATAGAATTTCTAAAATGTAGGCAGACTAATTACTCCTATTGAGAATTTGAATTTGAATGGCACATATATTATTTAAAGAGTACAGTATACACATAGATATACATGATTTTATTATTACGGATAGTGCGTGTACATTAGATACAGAGTATAAGCATGCTGTAACACTATTGAAGCTTTATGTGATTTGCATCGTGGCTGGCAGGAAGTATTCTGTGAGATCAGAGCACACAGGGCAACCTTTGCATTAGCCTCCTGTTTGAGTGCAAATAAACAGGACCAACTAATTTAAAGTCATCATCCTATGTTGTCACTACTGGCAATGTAGGGCAGAGTATTTTCGACAAATGCGTGCATCTTTTTGCTTGCTACATTGTACCAGCATTGCCTCATCCTTGCCCCATCCTTTCTATTCAAAGATGATTAGTAGGCTAAGGCAATAGCCTATCATTTTAGTTTTCAATCAGCTGCATTTATACTGCAGTTTTAACATGTCACCATGAAACACTTTTGCTCCTAAAACAGTTAATAATTACTCTGTAGACAGCATCTTGTAGCCATGTAAAATATTTGCCTGTAGCTCTTTCCTGATACCATCAGTGTGTGATGCTGATATTTAACAAGATCAAAATAATTAGTCTGATCGTGATGAAATTAACAGCAAGATACTACAGGAGATAACAACGTAAAAAAAAAAATGGGTTATTGCACCAGACCTTTATATGTCTACGTTTGACATTTAGTCTCTTAAATTGTAACAGTTATACAGTGGTTAAGAAGCATTTGCTTAATTAGATTCTTGCAACTAGGTTTTGCAAGAAAAAAAGGTGCAAGGGCAGAGAGTGGGAGACAGAAAGGCAGGCAGAGAGTGAGTAAGAGAGAATTATGCCATACGAGAGATGAGAGAAACACATTTTCTGCCCTGAGGACAGATGGGAAAGAGGATAGGAGAATATAACTGAAAATCGGTTGAAGTGCAGCACTTTGAGGAGTGCTGAGCATAGATAATTATACATTATATATGCTAAAGGAAAGAATATTGAGTATGCACTTAGATGGCTTTTGAAGAGTGTGAGAAAAGGACATTAAAAGCTTACATACTGGACACAAAGAGAACCATTTATGTATATAGAGGTTTTTTTTTCTTTTCTTTTCTTCCCCCACTTCACGCATTTGTGTTGCATTGCAATTAGTATATTATGGCTATGATAGATAACCTACACCTGTGATAAAATTGTTTCTTTTGCCCATTGCATGGCAATCCGTAGCACAAATACATACACACAAGCACACAGACTAATACAGAGACACACACACAGTGGGAAGCCCCCTGGTGGATCTAATTGAAGAGATTAGATGTTATCCCGTTATATCCCAGCCAATTTCAGCCCATAGCCAAAAGTAATGCCTGAGAATTCAGAGGTTACAGCAACCTCCACACACAGCATAGCTGTTCCCTTGGAAACAACAGCACGACAGTCTATAACAACCAGCCTAATAAACTTTCTCTCCCCACTCCCCGCTGTCCCTCTCTTTTCTGTCATGTTCTTATGTTTATTTTTCATTTACTCATTTCATGATGTTACTCCTTTATCTTTCACCCAACAAAAAAAACACACATTGCACAATACACTGCTCTTACATATATGCCGAAATGAAAAATGCTAGAACTTTCCAATGAAAGGTTCCAGAGCACAATGCTGTTTGGGTTTGGGTTAGAGTTTGATCCTCAGTGGAATCACTCACTGTGGACATTCTGATACCACTAAAAGCTAAGTCAGAGCGCAGTTTTCTGTGTGTAGCATGCACTGCATATTTTGAGTGGAACAAAACAGAGGCAGAAAAATCTGTTATATAAAAAAAATCTAAAACGGATCAATAAAAAAATAAATAAATAAATAAGCAAACAGGAACTGGAGTCACGTATCTTGCTCATCTAGTAGCGTGTGACATGCTGCGCTCTCCCAGCAGGGCCAGTGTTTAATTAGAGTCTAAAAATATGTCCACTGATAATGATTACTTCATGTTTACCACTAATTACTTCACTGAGCCATACATGGTACACGTGTGTGTGTGTGTGTGTGTGTGCCTTTGCATTCAGAGTACAGTGTGGCATGTATGACCTCTGGATGTAGCGAGCTACTGGAGCTGAAAAGACACACAGGTGTGGATTGTTGCTGTATGTAAGTTCTCTAAATGTGTAAAAGCATGTATGTATAAGCTCATCCTGTGGAGACACACTCACACACAACAAGGTGCTTTAGATTTATCAGGCACAAAACAAAAACCAATTGACTGATAATTAGTTTAACACTGACACCATAATGCTCTTAGCATCCTATTTGTGCGCTGCAGTGGCAGAAGCTACAGTACCTTTGACACTATTATTCATAACAGCATCCATGCAGACTGACCTTTTTCACAGGGCTCTCTTTGTTTACTCAACAGTTTAAGCTTAACCTTGAAATACTCTCGCCATTCTTCTGTGACCTGGTAAAAGGTCTCTTTTCACCCTCTCTCCCCTCCCCACTTCCTCATACTCTCCCATGCCCTCACCCACCTTACTTTATGTCACCGCTAATTCCTGTAATACCCTCAGAATAAGGAGACAATTAATTGGAGATAGATTAAGATAGACAGTTTTTTAATTGCCATATTGGTTCGTTCTATTGCAGAGTAAATGCGTTTATGCAAGCTGAGGCTTGCATAAGAGTGACAGCATTTTTTATCAGTTGCATATTACTTTTAACACATGTTAAAGGTTTTTGAAAATTAAATTGGTAGCTTTTTTTTATTCCGATAACTATAAAGACTGGCATGCTTCAAAGAAAAAACTGCTTCTCTTTCTTACTATTTAACAGGCTGACTTGAAGGATTTACTGGCAAGTAATCAAGTTAGAATTTTAATGTGTCTGACTACTGGCTTGTATTTTTAAAGTTTAAGACTTTTTGCAATCCACCCAAATGGGTTTCTCTGCACTAATGGCAGGCAGAAACTCCACAGCAGAGATATTTACATTACAGTAGCTCATATAAAATATACAAACATATATATATATATATATATATATATATATATATATATATAAATAAAAGGCAAGCTTCTCCTTCTGGCCAGCTGCTGCTGCTGCTATGTCTTTTCTACCTAGTGTTAACGCTGTAGAGTGCTAAAAGTAGATGTTTTTGTCAATGGTAGTGAAGAGCAAATTTGCACTGAAGAAAAGTATATTGACAGTGAAGACTGCCCACTCAGTTCAAATGAGTTTTCTTAGCTGCTGAGAAGACATCACAGGGACAAAAATAGAATACAAAGTTCAATGCAGACACCGTCTGTTCATCATTCAGTCAGTGACCATTTTTAAACCTAATGCCCCCTTGATGGGATGAAAAATGGAAAACAGACCAAAGGGTCTTCCACAAGGCTTTCCCATGATGTAAGGGAAGAACAGGTCAAGACTAAATTCTAACTTTTATGAGTTATAAAGTAAGGTGTTATATACCCTTTTCCAAGTTTTGAAGAATTATTCTGTGTTCCAGCACCAATACTGCTGTTACTGTTTATGAGGCACACCTGGTAAATATAATCCTGGCTAAGCTATCAGAATGGTCTGTAATGAGGGCAAAAAGGCATAAAAATCCATCACCATCATGGTAAATTCTATGATTACTATTGATGCTCCTCATCAGGGATCTCATTGCCTCACCGAGAATGATTGGTTCTGTCTGGCAGGGAGTTCCATGCATGTGGCTGTTGCCTCCTGTTACTGATACTGTGTGTGTGTGGGAGGTGATAGGAGTGGGAAGTGTTTGTGAGGTTGTCTTGTGATTAATACTCCTATTTGCTAGTGGCTCTCCCTCCTCAGCCCCTTCTCAGCCCAAGGTTAGTTGGAAATGGCGGTATGTTACCATAAGATTATTGCAGCCATAATACACCATGGCTCAATAGTGGAAAAAAAACCTGTGAGTCCAACACTGTATTTAAGTACCCAAACACTAGATTTATAGTGTCTTCCAAGGTTAGGTGATGGCACTCAATTTGAAGAGGCACAAAAGCATAATTTTGATACAAGACTTCTAATCCCTGAATCTGCACAAACCGGTAGAGTAGAGGAACAATGTTATAGTCATTCATTCAGTCAAAAAAAAAAAAAAAAGCTTAGCCACTGGATAATAAATACATTTTTGCTTTTACACTTACTTTTTTTGCACCTTTTTTTCTGAGCCAGACATTACAACATAAGCCATCTCAAGTCAAGGTGTTTTTCTGCTGCAGAGTTAAAACTGACATTCCTAACAGTTATTGAAACATGTTTTCTAGAGTTTGTGTCATTTTGGATACTTCTGTTAGTACAGTAGAAAATGTAAACTTTAGTATTATGGTTTTGTTTGAATTGAAATGTGTCACAGTGCAGAATCATTACAGACAGCTATGTTAATCTAACCAAACATGCTGGCTTCTGTCTGAGCGAGCATTCACTAGCTTTATCTGCTGCCATTTTTGTAAATTACGGGAGACGGGGTGTCCGTCATTTTACTTTTTTATGATCCGTCCCAATTCTCTTAGTGCGCTGAACATTAGCGTAATTGTCAATGTGATTCAATATAGCTTGAATAAGTCCAGAAGGATGCAATCTGAGACACAGAGACAGTTTCATATAAAATCTGTGGACACCACAAAATAGTTCTCTCTTGGCTTGAGTGCAAGAACAGTAATGGCTTTGTTGCCAGTGAATGGTGTTCATTATGACAGTGTATACAGTTTACAATGCTATGCTTGCTAATTAAGCTGGGAATGTGCAGCCAACAGACAACACTCAACAGACAACATTTTTTTCCAATGTATAAACCTGGATCTTACTGTTGTGCTGTATATATATAAAAAACTCAGTATTTCAAGCACAGAAGCTGAATGTGTTTAGTGTGAATACCTGATCTCTTTCTAATGAATCTGAGCCATTGTTGAACATCCACCTTTCATGTATGTCCATGATCCGCACTTTATTTAAAGGACATCTTCAGAATCCAGAATACAGACAACTATAAAATGGAGCTTTTATTGGAGCTCCAAGGAGGACATGTGCTTAGAAATTCTAATAATTCTCTAATGATCATCCCAAAACATAATCTGGAGTTTAATCGCAGAAAAAGAATATAAATCCAACTAGAGCCAAGCTGCTGCTATCATTAATTACTCGACAATTAAGTTGCCTATCATCATCCGTCATCTGTCACACGGGGTTGTATTTTTTCCGCCACATTATTATGTAAATTAACGACTCTTCAATCAATTAACACACAGATCCTTCTCAGTTAGTGCTTTAGATAATCAGAGATAATAAGAATTATTTAAAAAAAAAAACACGATACACAACTGTCATCTTTAGCAGCTGGAACATGCTGAATTTTTAAACTTTTTTTATTATTACCACATATCAATGCCACTTTAAAGTACCCACCCAACTATTACACACACTTTTTCTTTGTTAAGTAGTGCTACAAACATACAGTCAGCACAAATACTTTCCAAACTCCTGACAGACAGGGGTGCACTGTGAAGAGAGAAATAAATTCTCCCTGAGGTTTCAGCTGTTTATCTCTTTCTTTCCCGTTCTACCCTCTCCCCCTTCCTCCCTATCTCAATATTTCTGCCTGATGACAGCTTGATTATGCAGAAACTGTAGGAAAGACGAGAGGTTGGGAATAAATTGATATTAATAACTGTGATTTGGCTGGCAGCATCTTGCCCAGCTATTTTCACATTTTGTTTATATTTGTGACATCATTCAGAAAAATGAACACTTGCTGACTTGAAGAGAAAAGGGAATTCAAGGATAAAATTGCAGTTATACATGATAATCAGGGCTAATTTTCACACCAATTCACTTCTGAACAATGATCTAAATGAATATGTGCCGCCGGGGGATTGGCTTAGATTGGGATCCAATGACATGTTACACATTAAGTCAAAGGTAACCGAATGAAGGAAGCCTGACTCTTGATCCCTATTAAAATGAACAATTACATGAGCGGGTGCTTCTTTCAACCAGGCTATAGTTTACTGGCATTTGAACCAGACTAGTGATCTGGCTGACAGGTCATGGAATGTGAATTAGAGGGTAAGGGAAGTCAGATCATAAATATTGCATAAAGAAGATGATAAGAGACGGGCAGACCCTCCTGACCCATCATGTCTTGTTCTTTTTGTTGATCTCTGTCTAAACACGGTCTCTAAAAGTCTGCTCTGAGTTAAGCTGCTATTGCTCAATAAAACATTCAAACATGCACATATTATAACACAATGGGCTACTAATGGCATTGACAACTTTCACGCATAACACACAGATCAAGCTGTATGAAACAGTATGACTAATAATAAAAACGTGAAATCAAACTAACAAAAGCCAAAACAAAGCATCACCAGGCAGGGCCTCAGCACTAAGGCAAACTGCAGCTTCAGGCACGACTGGTAATTAAGGAAACAAATGAGTTTAACAGCATGCTCAATTTTCAAGGCCTTTCACTTCATTTTAGTAAGTATGCTAAGAACACACCAAAGAAATAGCAGAGGACAGGCATATCACACGCACACACACACACACAAATACTGTACACACAGCAGAATGTAAATGAGCTGATAAGATGATAAATACTGAGAAAACAGAGGCATCATTAATCTTTGAAGGGATGAGGTGTAGTAATTAAGGTTGCTGACACATGGCAGCCTCCCATAGGGAGGCTGTGACAGAGTCAGACAGGGGAACAGCAAGACTCTCTACCCGTGCCCAACAGCCTCTTAGTGGGGTGCTGAGGTGAACCTTCACTGTCTGGCAGCACAGCTGACGTGTCACCTCCACTCTGCACCCCCTCACCCTCCCACTCTTATAATGAGTATTTAAATTTCCTGCTCACTGCAAGTTTTTATTCAGTCCTTCCTCTCTTGTGATCTTTGACCTTTGCAGAAAGAACAACAGTTTAATAAAGTCAATCAATATTTGAAATATGCACACAGATCTATGTCTGTGCTGAGAGGCACTGACAGTGGTAGACCAGTTAGAGCCAGTCAGTTTGTCTGCAGACAAAACCAGGGCCCAGGATGGCTTAGAAAGAAAGAAAAGCATGGTTTTAGGTTGATCTATAGAAAATTGATAAATGTTTTGAAAATTTACCAGTGTGATGATACACCAATACTACCTGCAGACCCCATTTTGCTGTCTCTTCTGGTCTATACCAGACTACATCAACCAAAACAGCAATGTCAGCTGAGGAATTACTGGCAATCAAACTTATTCCATTAGGACTTGAAATATTGTTGATATGATAAGAATAACTGCCCACTCACTACTAAAAGTAGTTCTAGCTGTTCCTGTTGTTACTTATAAACACTGTTTAATATTTTTGTTTACAGGGATGATGATAAAGATAAAAAATAAAGTTTAATATACTAAATGATTGTTACATCCAAATGATATTTGTATTATTCAATGAAGTTTGAGAGGAAAAAACACCTTTAAGTCAATGTGTAAATGTAAAAATAATTTTAAAAGACACATTTAAGTATTTTTAAATATAATAAATAACACTATAACATTCTTTAGGTTGTGCTGGATAATAGTTATAATGATATTTCAATGCCTTAGCAAACCATACCTGTCTGTGTACTGCAAGTCATGTTATAAATTGACAAAAATGTTGTATATTCAAAAAAGAGTTGATACAAAACCAACTGCACCACATAATACTGCACAATAAACAAATAAATAAATACACACAAAACATTTCTTTAAAAAAAAAAACATTCTTAATCAGGGGTGGTCCTGTTATTGGAATCCTTAAGGCTTAATTGAACAGAAAAATGTGGTATTACTGTATATCAGAGGACTCTTACTGATCATAGTTGCACAAATAATGAAGATTAAACCTCCAACATTATTCCAATTATTATAATTACACAACTACTTCATTATGGGGCAATTAATGGTCAGAAGGTCTCAAGTGATTTCGGCCAGCATGTACTGCAAAGCAAATTAGCATAAATTGAAAAATAGATTTGAGCACCGCACATTGTTTTCGCTGAGCGCTTGTGACTGACATATGAAATTTGATTTGCACTTCTTGTAAACTAAACAAGTGTGACTTGCTTGTTATTCACTGGATAAACGCACACAGTGCCAACCCAGCATCAAAAGTGCCTGCTGGAGTCCACTCAAACAGAGGAAATAATCTGCATGTTTTTACTGGCACGAGTGTGTGTTGATTGGCAAATGCTTTGCTTGAGTTATTCAGTGATGTTTGATTGTCAGCATAGGAATGTTTTTTTTTCTTCTTCGTTGTATTATCAAACTAAAAACAACAAAAACAGTATTTGGCTTTGTGGAGGTGGACTGCTACAGAACATTTTAAAGCCCCACAATTCAGGCAGCCTTCAGATGTTGTATTCAAGTGTAAGATTTTATTGTAATGGCCCGTTTATTCCCTAAATATGATGAAGATGATATTCAACCTGGGCCTTATATTGTAGGTTTTCACATAATGGTGATAAATTCTATTAATTTTTGCCTCGAGAACCAGAGAATGTTTTTAAAATTGACATGTTGACATTAGTCAGTGCTCTGATTCATGTTGACAACAGCAGTGAAACATTGTGATGGAAGAGAATTGTTTTTAACACATTATTGCTTGTTTATAAGGGACTTTCTCTACAGACTTCTTGGGAGATCTAACCTAAAGCACTTGGCACATGTGCACCTAAACTGTCACACAGGACGATAGTGGCCTTTGCTGCTGTGCCTGTTCTATGGAACAGTCAGCCTCAAAATATCACCAGTGCTCTGTGAAGATTTCACAATAAAAGTCTTGTTTTTTTGTTTGTTTTAAAAGCTTTACACTTTACTCACACTCTCATCCAAAATGTAGGCAACTTAATTTGGTTATTAGTCACAAATGTAATATTGATGTTAATGTGGGACCTTCTGAGCTTTGCACCTGTGTCTGGGTTGCTCTTTGCATGAAATTGGAGAAGCTACATTAGTGATCCCAGCCCTTGTAGAAATCCAAATACATTGTTTAAGAGATAAAACACTGCACCTCTCTGTAAACTCAGGATACTCATATCCATGAGGAAATGTTTCAGCAACCATGGTACATGAGTAATTGGGCTATCTGCATCGACCAGCCTTTACACAGTACAGCATACTGTCATCTGAGAAGTACATCCATCAGAGTCAATTCCATAATATCACATGTCCCAGATTAGGCTTCAATGTTTAGAAACCTCAGTCATGTGTTCTCATTGTTTTTAAAGTTATGCTAAAGATTTCAAAAAAGGTCTCCAAAAATTGATTTACTAAGAAATATTAATTACAACTTGTGTAGTTTTAAAATCAAAACGAGATGTTCAGGTGTGTTTGTGCATGTCATGCTATGGAAAGGCCTTTGCTCATCAAAAAACAGCTAAGCTACATTGCAGCAAGTTTGCCTGTCATAAGATCACATCAGCCAATAAGTCACCAATGTCCTCATTTTGGGCAGAATCAGGGTAATAGAACTATATATATATATATATATATATATATATATATACACACATACACTATATAACTGTAAGCTTAAAATGCAAGTTGATGCACATGAAACAAAACAATATCTGGATGTATGATTTTATGAGGATGTTGCCATGTCAGTCATAGGACTGGATACTGTAGAGTCTGAGTGTGAATGATCAGATGTAAGAGAACATACTGAAGTGTGCACACAGTGGAAACAGAAGTGCACCATCTAATGAGAACAGACCTGCCGTCCCACTCAACATGTCACAATCCCCCTGCCCCACGTCACTAGCTTCATGCTCAGAGAAATCCAATCTATCATAATTACATGGATGTCTGCCTATATTGATCACATGTTAGTCAGGCAAGACTGACAGTGAGCAGTGAAATTAAAATAGATGTGTGAGTACCAGGCATGAGCTAAGGGACTTCTACTCCACTTTGGCTGAGCAGCCCACAGGTCTACACGCCTTTAAGTGTCATTTTGATAAATCTCTTTCCCCTGTTCTGCCTCTCACTCACACATGCATATTCATTGGTACATGTATCCTGACATACAGTGCAGGTGTACAAACGTTGCACACTAAAATAAGTTGTAGCCCTCAGGTGTTTGAACATTTTAAAATTATCTATTGCAACATTATTTCTATTGTAGGACACATAATACCCAATTCTCACATTGCTGATAAAAACGTGCGACAGCAGCATTATAAGTCCTGTTGTCATCTTTTACCTAATCGCCTAATTTATCATCATCAATGTGAAAATGTGTTATAACTTTTTCCCCATGTTAAATTATCACATGCATCTTTCAAGTTAGCTTTTGATATATTTTTTCATACTTTAATTCACTTGCTGTCTTCATTTTCATATCATATTTGCACCCTTCCATCATACCTCCCACCTAATTTCTCCGCAGAAGGTGTCAGAGTGACTCCATCATTCTCTGCGGAACAGCTGAAACCTTAATGGTCCCTAATGATAGGCTCAAAAAGAGCAAGGGGACAGTTGTACGATGACGATAGAAAGACGGGTGAAGGGAAGAGGAAAACTGATAGATGGGGTTGTGAAGACGAGGTGAGAAAGCACATCAGAGGGCACCAGTGGTTGGATGAAATGTGTTGATGGGCCTGAAGTGAAGGAGGAGATGAGATAGAGGTAACAGAGGGAAGATTGGCAAAAGGGAATTGGCATAAGCTTGGGTGAAAGGTGCTGTAATTGGTGCAGCAAAGACAAATAGAAACAGACAGGGTGATTGAGAGAAAGTGATAAAGAGATACTGTAGATACCAAGAAGCAAGACACCCACTGTGTGTGTAAATGACCCATAAAAAGATCCAAAAGCTGCACAAATTGAGCTTTTTGCAGGTCGGATAGAGCCATGTTCAGCTACACTGCTCCTTTTTTAAAGCAGGCAGGAGAGAGGACCCTGGTCTGAGCCGTCTGTGTTAATGTGTTACCATTCAAACATGCAGATAGGCAGATAGTGGCCGCCTCATGACGCCCAGCTTTCACCCCAAGCAGTGTATTGACGGCTAAGAGAGACAAACAAAGTACAAATATGCCAGGTGTATGAGTGATCACACACCACATGTTGGCCAAAGCGCACACACGCACACACAAAAAAAGCACATACATAGACAAATGAGAAGACACAAACAGTTAAAATTAACAAATTTGTGTACTCAGTGTCTGTCAGATTACAGCTCAGTGGGGCGGACAGCAGGGGAGAAAGTGAAAAACAGAAAGAGAGACAAGAGGAGGAGAGGGAGGGAGGGAGGGAAAGAGTGGGGTCTGACATGTCCCTCTCCATCTTTCATCTCCCAGTTAGCAGTGAGCAGAGGCTTCTTTAGTATGGGAGGCACACAGAGCAGGGAAGGTACTTGGACAAAGATTTATTTTATTTTTTTTTTTTTTTAAATGGTACTTGTTAGGGATAAGTGTTATGCACATAAGATTTTAGGACTAAACATCATAAAAAATTAAAAGAGTATTTTACAACAGCAGGGTTTTCACAAAGAAATGAAAACTGGTACAAGGTCACTTGAATACAAAATGGTTTGTAAAAAATGGTGCATGAAACTGCAAGCAGATACAGGGGAAGAATAAGAAATATGTTTTTTTTAGATCATGTCCAGGTTAGTCACACACCCTTAGAAACACACAAAGTAAAAAAAAGGTGAGAGATTGAATAAAATAGTGCACACAGGGGGAAGAAAAGGGGCTCTGACAAATTCAATTTGCAAGGGCTAGAGCCAGTGCATGCAGACAGGCCTACATTAGTATTACTCATATGATAGAGCAGCCCATCCATCACACACACATGCAAGAGAGGGAGTAGAGGAGATGAGAGGAAGGAGGGGGTGGCAGACAAGAATAAAGGTGAGAACAATGCATCTAAATAACATCTAGCTATGACTAAACAGTGATTTTATGATTGTTACATCTTTTCAGAAGGCAGTTTTCTTTAATCCTACATCTCATGAAATTTATTTCTTGGTAAATGAATGTGTATGTAGGAGTATGTGTGTGTGTTGCCAGTGACCTCATGGGGAAAGCAAGATTATTAGAGCTATTGTTTTGTGAAGGACAAAGAGGAAGGTTGCAATCCTGTGCAGCTTCCAATCCCATCTGGGGAAGCAAGTGACGTAGAAAGCAGAGATGGATGTCGTCTGAAATGCATTTTACTGTATATTGCCATGTAGGTCACTATTCCCCTGACAGGCCTCCCACTCTTTCTCCTGCTCTCCTCCACACAATGTTCCTCACTTGATTACAACAGAGAAAATGTGCACTTGATTTTAACACATGAAACCTAAACAATGAGTCTTGGGTAACTGTAAGAGACTGCGACAGTAGAATATGTACATTTATAATACAAATACAGTTCATCATCCATCCATCCATTATCTATTAACCCACTTCACCCTGCATTGCAGGTTCAGCTAACTACGGGTGAGGACAGGTCACCAGTCCATCGCAGAGCAACATGACAGACAACCATTCACACGCACTCCACACAGAAAGGCCCCAGTCAGAATGGAACCAGGACCTTCTTGCCCGGTGCTAACAACTGCACCACTGTGTCGCCACAGTTCATCATAAACATAAAAGTTTAGGGAAAAACCAAAGACTGAATCTTTCACTTTCACTTTCAACTTTTTGTTTACAAAAAAAACAAGAAACTTGTTTGCATTGCTTCTGCTGTGCCCACTATGGAGATGTTGGTTGTGAGACTTCTGCTCCGTTTTCACAATTCACTGATGTTGTTTGCATCAAAGACCAACCAAAGCCAGCCAGAACTGGCAATGAGAACAGCAGCAGCAACAGAATCAGGAGAAGGACACGCAGAGGACACAAAGTAAGAAGAAAGTGGAGAGAGGAAAAAAAAGCTGGATCTAGACAACAGGGACTGATGGAGATGAGGAGATACAAGTGGCACCTCCCCTCTACCATTATGGCAACATGAGATCCTGGGACAATGCGATAAGAGAGTAAGGAGGGTACTTCCAGGACTGATGCACTTCACAGAAGACTCAGAATCCTATTGTTATTATTGATGGCTTAGATGATTCAGGCAGACAGGGAAAAAAAATCTTACAGTGTCAAGAAAAGGGGTGGGGGACTTTTAACAGCCGCTGTTACAAAGCAATTTCCCTGCAGGGATAAATAAAGTTTTTGATTCTGATTTCCTTTACCACTTTTGTTCTTTCACCCGCCCTCCTGTGCTTGTGCATGCAACACCATGGTTACCCCAGCTTCACAATAAGCTGATCATGTTTCCAGCCTAGGGATATTCATGTGCACATGTGAGATGATGTGTAAATGGTTTCTGGAGGCCTATCTTACTATTTGCTTTGGTTCTTGGAAGCAGTGTTCTTTTTAGTATATGCTCTTGAATGAATCTTTTGCAGCTGAGGCGAACACACACAGAGGCAATTGATAAGATTGTGTGGACACCCCAATGTTAAGGTCACCCTAAAAGTTCAAAAACCATCACTTTGTATCTAAACCAGTCTTTAAATGAATCCTGATAGAAGTCACTAATGCAATCAACCTTTTCGCCTCAATTCCAAACCTCCATTGTCCATGCAGGACAAAAAGGGTTCTGATTGGGCACAAGACAGTAACATCCCCCCCCTTAATGATTCATGGGACTGCACAAAGATAAAAAATCAATAAGAAAACCGCATACTACCCTGCGCAACCTTGTTCTTTTATAGTTCAGGACAATTGTTTGACTTTCAATCATTTTATCCACCCTTAACACGTTCCTTACACTCAAACATTAAATGCTTTATCCTCGATCTCTAACCCTATCAGACGACTAGTCTTCTCTCACATCAAAGCCTGTAAACGCTCAGAAGTGCCAATTTCTGGGTTCTTTGATCCTGAAGTGTCACAGAATACTTTGGATGTAGCATGTGCAGTGCAGGCCCAAACATACATAGGAGTCAACTGCCTGTTCAGTGTCACTGCCCTGTTTGAATGAGGTGTTTATTGGCTCTGACTTGGTCTACAGTAAATCCTCCCAAGAGACTCCCTGCCCCCTTCAGGTCAAAGTCATATCAGCGCTTTGTTTGATGTTAGGTCTGTGCAAAAGAAATTGGGAAGGCAGCAATACTCCTGGGGTGATACTGATATCAGGACGCTTGAAGGGTGCAGGAGGTTAATATTTAAAGGAAAAATACACCAGATCTGGGTTACAAATATGTGGCAACCAAAATTAGATGTTGTACTTTTTAAGGATGATTTTAAACAACAGTATGTTAAACCATAATTACAATTTAGGTTATAGCTGTACTTCTTTAATACCAAATACAGACTTTTACAAGGCAACAGAACATCGGGCACATGTAGACTAAATAGACATACCACATGTGAAACCAGATGATACTCTACAACTATCCTGCCTCAGCCAATCACTAAAAATAAAGTGTCTGCTGAATATAAAGCACATGTGTAGAAAGACAGAGATAAAGAAAAACCATCTCTCTCTCTCTTTCTTTATATATATACTGTATATATATACACACACACATACATACTAGTGACTATTTGGGGTATGTGCATAACAGGGTGCTTCTCATGTTGTGCCAGTGAGCCCCAGAGTGATCTAATAAAGAGGCTGAGCTCTGAGTCTGTGGTGTTTCTTAACCCTATATTTAACAGCAACAAAAGCCAAGACCCCAGACCACAGTTTCCACCCACTCAATCTAGCTCCTTTTTACATCCACCAAAAGGCTCTACTTTTATCTCCAGCAATTCATCTGGGGCACATACGGGGACCATTTTGGAAAATAAACAACTAGAGAAACGGGCTGTGTAGCCCTGCCTCTCTGCATTGGCTCGTGATAATTTGACATCAAAAGATGTAAAAATCACAATGATTGTACATCAAATGAAATTAAGCTAACCTATAATAACCTTCAGGAGACTGAAACAACTAAGCTTAAGCCACACTACTCCATGTTTCAAGTTATGATATTCTAAGATTTACTATAAAACAGAGTCAGGGGAAATCTGCCTATTTTAATACCATTGGATAACGCAGCTCTCACACTTGATGTAGTGCTTACCAAAAGGATTTAGATGTTGCATATACAGTAATGCTACAAGGTCCTCTCCCTAAAATCTCTGGCTGCAGATAAATGAATTACCAATGACTGCTCTTCAACAACAGTAAGTCTTACATAAACTGAATGAAACTCAAACAGCTGGAAGTGGCAGGGTTTAGTGTGTAGGCAGCGCATGACAGTGTGTGTGTGTGTGTGTATGACTGCTGCGAGGTCCAAATCGGTGACCTTTCAGAAAAATGACAGTTGTTCTTAACTGCCACGCCACCTTGCCATGTGTCATGACTCAAACATGTGCCCTATTGTGCACCCAGAAATAGATAAAGTCCAGGTTTGTGTTAGCCAGCGGACCAGCAAACACTGTACTGTGGCTTTCCGAGCTGTTATTGCTGGCTCCTGCTGGTAGCTTGAGGTTAACCACAGAGATACAATAACAGAAACTAGGCAATGTTCATACACACTCCTCTTGGGCTTCCTCTCACTTTTACACATTGTGCACATACACTCTCTTCCTCTGCTGAAACCAGTCCCATAATACATGGGTCTGAGGATTCAATCACAGAATACACATGGTCAGAGAGGCAAGTGAGAGAAAGAGTGCAAAGTGTGTGTTCCCAAAGTCTGTGGAAGCACTACAATCCTCTGTGATTTACATACTGAGATACGAGAAGCCCACTACACTTAATGAGCTGATTTTAATTTGCACATTGACATATGAGCTTTCTCAACTGTTAAGTAAAATTTACATTTCATTAAAACTGAGTGAATTTGAGTGTGTTCGTCACTTTTGATTTGGACTCCATACGAGTCTAATTTATTGCTTTTTCCAACAGCTCTGAAACGGCAAAGGACAAATTATGAGAGTTATTTAAAACTATTTTTTGTGCAACTGGCGCCTTGGTGTTTGCCCAGATTTGGGTCTGTTTGAAGTGTTTCTTGGTGCTTTGGTAGAGCATTGATGAGCCAACTGCTCCATGGGCTTAGGTCTTTCCAATAACCTGAGGGTTGTGTGGGTTTGGGAAGGGTTTTTCTGTGTGTGTGTGTGTGTGTGCTTGTGTTCACAATCTAATGTGGCATCTAAAGTGATGTGACAGCTCCTGCAAAGGGAGGCTAGGCTAGTCCTGAGCCAGTGTTGAGAATGTTTACACCCCCGAATGTGACACATCACACAAGAAAGGAAGGAAGGAAGGGGAACTGGCACAGAGGGTGATGAGATATGACAGCTTTCAAGAGTGTTCTTTGTTTGTGTGAGTGTATCTTCTGTTCATGAGAAAAAAAATAAATGTGCAACTCTGTTTCTGAATCTTTCATTGACAGTATTTGTTCACTGGCCTGTTAATATCAAGGCAGTCTATGGTACCTATCAGTGCAAAGAGCGGAGCCACAATCTGATAGATATTTCTCTGCCACGGGCCATAAACTAGTGGCTGACTAGAGGATGAAGAGGCTCTTCTTCTTCAGCAGGGAGGGCTCACATTGCTATTGCTAATAAATCATGAATGTTCTGTGAGATAGTTCCCTCATCTCACTAAACATGTTTACTTTCATTGTGTCTCTGTTCCTCTTTTAGCCTTCTTTTTTCTTTTCTACTTTATGATGAGCCAAACCAGTAGTTAATGACTCCAGTAACCACTTAAAGGAAGAGAAAACAAAGGGGTGGTCTCCAATCTGAGAGCAGACATATAGCCCAGATGAGTAATGCTGTGCTAATGCAGACCAGATGCATGCGTCTGCTACAGCAGGAGTTCACTGCACCGCAGCCTTTTTATGGTTGGCGGTTTTGCCTGCTATGTGATCCAATCAAAGCACACTGGGATGGGACAACAGTTTCACTTTTGCTGAGGGTTCATTTGTTGCTATTTCTGTAGTCGGGCTCACTCTGCATGATCAAACGTCTGGGTGCTTAATGTTTTACCAGAGACAGCTGGGAAGGTGTCTGTCCCTGTGTCTGACTAACTGTGTGTGGTGTGGTGTGTGTGTGTGTGTGTGTGGGAGTGAAGTGCTCCCTGTTTATAAAAGTGCTCATGTGCCTCTGTGTCAGTATAAAAAGAAGACAGAGGACATTGGGAGGGGCTGCTAATGTCCTGGTGGACAACTGAAGGGTAGAATGAGGTTATAGAGGGTTGGCTGAGTTCAGTCCAGCAGCACCATTAAACAGGGTTTATAGAAGAGATGGGAGGATGATGAGATGAACACTAAGCAAATAAAAGTGCAAAAGAGAGAAAAACACACACACCAGGACTAACTAAACATGCAAGTGTGTTTTTGTCCATGAGTGTGTGTGTGTGCATGTGCCTTTTTATTACTCATGTTGTGGGGACATAAATCTGTTCACACAATCACACTGCAAAGACCTGCCTCCTTCCTGTGTGTATGTGTGCTCTTGTGCTACCTTTGTCAGAACCAGTTTGAGTTTCAGACCATTGAAGTGAGGACATTTTTGTGAAGTAAGGACATTCTGGCTGGTCTTTTTTTGTATCTCCTTTTAAATGGCCCTTTGTCAAGAATGTCCTCACAGAGATAGCTGTAATAGGTGTGTGTGTGGTAAATTCAATAAAAAGTGTAGGGTTTTGATAAAGTTTATCTTACCATTACCATTAATACCTGAGTCACACAGAGAAGGTGTTTTTCTCTATTTTACCCTCTGAATTATCACTCCACCTTTAGTGCCAATTTACATATTAGATCAATAATTATGTTAGTGCCTATTTACATATTAGATCAATGCATTTCCTCAGTCTCATCAAGTTGTTGAATACTTTACAAGCTGGGTGTAAGTCTAAATTAGTCTAAATTAGCTGTGTGTTCAGTCAACACAAGTAAAGCAATGACTTGTGTGTGCATTTGGGCTACAAAGCTGAAACTGTTTATCTTATAAAACCACTGGACCATCAAGTTTTATTTATTCACCCTTTTCTCCCATGTCCCTGTAAATATCTGAGTTTGGCATAAACAACAAAAGTCCATTACTAGACTAGTCCAAAACTAAGTCTAGTCCATTACTTCGTAATACAAATGGCCACATTCACATTTACAAACCTTATTTTGAAACTCTAATCTACACCAGCAGGCAAGAGTAAAAGTAGTGATGGCTCACTATTAGTTGTTATTCCCCTTGAAGCATCCTGCACATTTCCTTTGAATTTAATAATCTGTAATTAAGTGCAACAAAACATGCTAAAAGTTCTATGTGACTGCTCTAGGTGAGCAGCTGGCACAAATGTAAGTGCATTAGTGCCATGAGTGTCTCTGATTACATCATTGTCCTGATTCCAACTTTAATGAGTTTCTACATGAAGCCTCTAGCCTCTGGCTAAAAAGAAGACATGGTAGAGGCGTGTGGTAGAGCACATGCATGTGGGCTTGAAATAAATCTTCAGAATTTATGTGCAATGTTTCAAACACAACAAACCGGCAGCAACCACCTGATGTTTGTACGCAGTACTGCACTTGATGTTTGGAGCAGCAGATCTCACAGGAAACCAAATGTTACATTTGGTTACAGCTTGTGTACTCTTTGGTGGTGAAACGTGAAATCTCTTTAAGCCAAGTGTTAACAAATGCATTTTGGCAGTGTATTTTTAAGTGTTCTCAGAGCTGATGAGGGTGGCATGTCCAAACTGGACAGCACTAGTAAGCAGAAGCTGCCATCCAGAGTATATCAAATAGATGTTGCCCACAAACCATGTGTTACTACAAGATCAAACACAGCTTCAGGATGTAACTACAAAACTTATGCATGAACATCCTGCCTTGTGCATCTTCAGCTGAGTTATTTTGATTTCCACCACAGCACTCATGGTGAGAGGCTATACTGTACAGTGGAGGTTTAGCCACAGGGACAGGCAAATGGATTCTTGGAAAAAGAAAAACGAAAGGAAGGGAGCTCTGCTTATTCCTTGCTTTTGGGCAGATATCATTGGCAGAAAGAGAAATACAGGAAGGGTCTCTCAGGGTTTACACAGGTTTATTTGCTGCTGAGATGTCAAACTGTGCTGTAAAATGTTGCTTTGGTGTTCTCCCCTGGTTAACTCACATTCAAAAGAACCAAAATGGACACTATTTTTTTTCTAGTGACATAAATCAGTGAAGAGTTTGTTTAAAAACTTGCAGGGACTACTTTCTTTAAAAAACTTCCTGGCAATGACTAGAAAAACTTGGCGTCAGTATTAATTTGACGCCCTCAAAATAGTTGAGATTTAATAGTGTACTTAGACTGAGGAACTGTCATTACTGCACAAATGTGATGTGAATGTGTTCCCATCACTCACAATCCAGAGCGCTTCAGAGTAGCAGGCTTCACCACACAATACTGACTCACCTAGACAGGAGACAGGAAGAAAAACACAGAATGAGAAAAGTAGAAAAACACCTTAAAGACTCATTTTTCTTTAAATCCAGGAAGTTAACATATGTCATCATATGACAATAGTCACAGTAATACAAGGCATAACTGCATTCCTAACTTTGTGAATAAGTATCTGTGAATTCACTGAAGCATGCTTACAGCGAGAGATCGATAACTGCATGCACATTCATACACAGCAGGTCTGCTTGCTGTCATGATGGAGAACAAGCACTGGAGGAGGATCGCAATGTCTTTTCCTGCTGAGTGACTGATAGAGATTATAGAGGGGGTGGAGAGTGTGGTTATTTGAAAAAGAAAAGATGCATGTCTGTATATTTGTGTATATGTGTTTTCAAGGACATGTGCAAGTAGGCGGACGAGATCCTGGCATCTTGTGAAAGCGATGTGGTGCAGTGTCAGCCATCATTGGCAGATCCAAATTATGAAACGAGCTTTGTTTTCAGCAATTAAAAAAAATAATAATTGTATTTGACAGTATTTGCATACTGACGGCAGGTTGTGCGACATGTGAGGGACAAGCCTAATGCATCTGCTAATGACATTTGTTGAAAGGCTGGCTCCACTTCCTATTTAAAGTGGCCTATATGTATGTGAGTGAGGGAGTAAAGGTGGGCAGAGTGTGGGTAGAGAGGTAATGAGCCTGGTCTAAAGTCAAAAGCACTGTAGAAGCTCATCTCCTCCAATCAAACAACGGCAAAATTAATGAGGCACGAAGAGGGAGCCTTAAGAAACCTAGCTATAGCTTTTTTGTTCCAACCAGAGCTTCCACATTAGCTCGGGTCATTGACATAAAACCTAACATTATACAATCAACCTCCCCTCAGTGAACAAAGTGCTCTTTAGCACATGGAAAAAGAGTTACTTTTCCTCAGTCAACACATTAATGCCTCTTCGAATTGACTCCACGTCATCTTGAGCAAATACCCAGCCAAACCTCACCCTGCTGGTGTTGCCGCTGTGCAACAAGCTCAGCTCCACCTGCTGCAGGAAGCCAAGCCGGTGTGTATAGAAGAGACACATCATGAGGTGTGCAGCTGCACTGACATGGATAAAGACGCACTAATGTGTTAATGGATGCTTTACCCATCGAGACACATCTGCTGCAAGTGCTGACAAGGTGAAAGTGAGTGTATGTCTGCGCGTGTTCGAGCGAACGTGCGTGTTTTAGTGTGCCCGCGCTCTACATGATGCTGTACTACAGGCAGAGAAGCCAGAGAGGGGTAATCTATGTCCAGTGGCCTGATTTTATCTATTCAGGAAGCAAGTCGGGTAAACACTAAAAAATTAGAATGCTAGTTGGTGATACCCATGAATGGCATGCTAAATATTCTTTATAAAAATGTGTGTATTTTCAGAATAGCCTATGAAAGTCTATTACTGTTTTCCTGATAAATCTCATGCAGGACAGAGAACTCAGACAAGTATCCCCTCAAGAAGGACCAAAATATCTGAAGTGTTTTTGTCTGAGCACCACCTCAGAGCAGTCTTCTGGCTGCTTATGAAATCCCCAAGATGATTATGGTGTAAAGAATACAGGCACAGCATGAGAAAAAAAAAGTGTCTGACTATGTGATAAATGAGAGGAGGGAGTAAAAAAAAACTGCTATCAAGTTCTTGCATTATCACATATTGTATATGTGAGCAGTAGTACTCTGCGAATTACATTAATTAGACAAGTCCTTTGGTGTTGGTCTACAAATGTATAATAGAAGAAGTAACAAGGATTGGCGGTCAAGTGCATGAAAAGTTCATGACATGAGGAGGAAAACTGTCAGACTTATATTGTACACTTTAACTGAAATATTTACTAGAAATTCATCTTACCAGATGACAATGAAACTGTGAACTAGTGGGCTGTTTTGTCAGGCTATTTTTCTCACCCCTCCTCCCTCCCACGTGTATAAAAGCTGTTAAAAGCAGAGTGGAAGCGAAAGTGCAAAAAAAAAAATACATAAAAAAACCTGGCAACACACCAAAAGACAGCACATACTGCAACATGACTTATTAGAAGAAAACTTTTCCGGTTGGTGGACTCCCGGTCTGTGGCGCTATATGATACATGTGGGTTGTGTGTGGATCTTTATTGTGAATAATTCCCTTCTATCTCCATTTCCTTGCCGCTTTATATTATATGGCAGATCAATAAAGGGAAAAATATAACCTAAAAAAATAGAAACCAAATAGGTTATCACTGACAGGAGAGGATATCAGGCCAATGGTAGTAGAGAAAAACAATAAATAAAGGAATTATAGAAATATATAAACATTCTGATTTTAAACAATAGAGCTGTGTGTTGTGAATGAATGTGGTGTATCTTCAACTCTCCCTAAAACTTTGAAAAGTGAGAGAAAACTGGGCTTTTTGTTTTATTCTCTGCAAAGGCTCAGTAAGCATTTTCTTGGTTCTGGTGCCATGCAAAGTAGGCTGAGAAACGGATGAGCCTTGATGCACATTCACAAGATCTGGAGAGACTTTTGAGAAATGGACTATTAGGCCAAAATCATCTTCTTTTGCCAAGCTCCACTGATTCTCAATGAATGATTCCCGGACGAAGTGAAAATTGACTTTATTTGACTTAAGACTGGTAACTCTTTGTGAGAGTAAGACCTAACAGAGGCAGATCTGCTCCGCCAAGGTCCCATCCATATTTATTGAATTAAAAACATTCTCTCCAATCCCACAGATCAAAGGTTTAGCACTCTCAAACCAATTTCCTGACATGATCGGATATTATGTTACGTCTGCAAACACTCATGTTGTTTAGACGGGTATTTGACATGCAGAGGCATCTGCAGCTACTGCAAGTCAAAGGCTTTAAAAGCTGACTATGACTGAGGCCTGTGAGAAAAAATGCATTATAAATATACACACAAAACTTTAGCCCCATAATGCCACTTGGATCCAGCCCTTGGCCCAGAAAATCTTGAGTCAATGCTATTAAAAATTGGAGGCTAAAAGCTTTTTGGCTCTGTTTGGTAGCCATTTAAGATCATTTCTTTCTGATCTGGAATGATGAATTCATAGTAGAGTCAAAATATCTAATTACACAGCAGAAATCGGTTAGATTTTCAAAAGGTGGAGTTAATTAGAGTTTGTTCACATGATCAATTTTTAAGTCAATATGTACCCCACACATGCTATTATCATTTGCCTCTAGAGACACCCAGTATCCTACTATGTTATAAATGCCACATCGTCTCCCACTTCCCCTTGTTGTCAGCCATTATAATGTTTATGATTATGTGTCTTCACATTCTTAAAGTGTGTGTTTGCCCTTGTACACATACAATAAAGAGCCCAAGCAATATGTTGTACTCTGTCTGGAAAGTCTTGGTTAATTTAGATCTCACTGTCTGTGGAAGCAGCCTGAAAATCTCGGCTCTACTCCAATCAACTCTGTCAGCAGCCAAAGACTAAACTCTGTCAATTTCCACACTTTGTAGTTCACTGAATGTTTCTCTGCTTCTCACCACAAAAGCCTGTTTCCCTTTCACCCTGACACGCAAAATAACTAAAACCTTGTTTGAAGTCAGAAGAACAATAGAACAGCAAAGCAAACGTTTCGGTGTCTTTCACTCCCATTTTCTTTCCTTATGAAATGTTCTGCCAATAATGGCAAGAAGCGTTTTCCACCTACAGCTTGCACAATACAAAATATTGAAAAGCACCATTTTGAGCTGTACAAAGGCACTTTGGAGCTTTGACATGAAGTCACTCAAAAAAAGTTTTCCCTACTTCCCTGTCTTTTGTGACTTTAAACATAGTTATATTTTTTGCAGCATAACAGACTTGCATTACAATGACAAATCATGCACTCAATCGAAGAAATTACAATCATAACAATATCTATTTGTTCCTTACGTGGAAAAAAAATGTATGTATTACTTTATGTTTGGGGGGAACTTCAGTTTTAAATAACGTTCCCGCTGCCTCTGGGATATGTGTCTAATTATAACGTGCAGTGTGAGTGTGCAGTGCTGAGAAGAAGAACTGACTAATTATGGGAATTTTAGGGTTATGGTGAGCAGACAAGACATCAGATGTCACATGAATGAGTCAGATTAAAGCTAAAACCCTCCAAAGAGCAAACAGCATTCTTCCACGCACATTAAGAAGGGTCATTACATCTTAAGGCTCTGCTCTTCAAAAACACTTTAAAGTGTTTCCTTTGTAAAGTCATTGCACTGGCTCCCGATTCGCTTTCGTATTGATTTTAAAATTCTCCATTTGTTTTTAAATCCCTTCATGGTCTCGCCCCTCAGTACATGTCTGACATGCTTCAGCTCTACTGCCCTGCTCGCTCTCTCAGGTCCGCTGATCAGTCTCTCTTGGTCGTCCCAAAAACACAGAGAAAACTCAGGAGGGACCGTTCCTTCTCTGTCGCGGATCCTAAACTGGGGGACGAATTGCCTTTGCACCTTAGACAGATTGATTCTTTTATGGTTTTTAAGTCATCACTTAAAAGACATCTTTTTACTTCGGCTTTTAACTCTCAGTTTGAGTTGTTGACTTTTGTTTTATTGTTCTTACTCCTGACTGGTGTTTTTATTGTACTGTTTTATATTCCTGTGTTTTATCAAATATCCATTATATCCATATATAATATCCATATTTTATTTTTTAGTAATTTAATCTACTCTTAATAGGCTGTGTACAGCACTTTGGCTGACCTTGTTTTTAAAAGTGCTCTATAAATAAAGATGGATTGGATTGTTTGGAACAGTATTATCCTGGAGATATGGATCCCTTTGCCTATTTTAATCCTAATCGCCATTATATGAATTGGGAACATACCGTAAACAATGCCTGTTGTTCTTCCAGTAACCAGAAATGTGACGTCCAAGCTTTTGTACTGTGAATCTTGGAATCATTCTCTACTAATCAAAATCTGGTCAAACCTTTCTTATATCCAACTATATTTCCAATAACAGAAGCTGTTAACGGCCTCCGTTAATCTGAAAGGATTTTTCTGTATAGGTGTGGATAAGGACTCTGAAGTAGGATTGCAGCAGAGAGAGAGAGGACACGCCTGCACGTGCATCTGCCTTGAAACAACATACAGCTGATGAGCACCATATAGAAACTAGACAGACTGTATTTTGTTGTATTCTTTCTGCTTGACAAACAATGTTATGTCTATATCTCTAAAAACAAGGTTTCTCCTCATGAGCCATGAGACTTTGGAGTTTGGGGTACTGGCATGTATATCCGATATATGTTGACCAGAAATTCATTTCCTTGTAACGAAAAATAAAGGAGTATGTGAATCACAGAATCAGTCAATATAATCAGCTCTAACAGAAAGTCCTCTATATGCTTTGCTTACATCAAAAAAAAGGTGGACTGACACACACACAAACACAACACAAATAAGCGTACCTTATTTGTTGTGCCACCATGCAGCCAAGAATGACTTCACCTTTCATAAGTTGCATCTATAGCAGCTTAGAAATCCTACAATAGCAACTCAGTTTCTTTGTGAAGCTTCTAAACTTTAACGAGTTATTGTTAAACATAATAAATATTATGTCAAAGTTTCGAAACCTCATCTCACACACACAGCTGCCCGAGAGGCACTTCATACCGAAAATAAACCAGAGCTCCAAAAATAAACGCTTTCAGTTTCTGTATTAAATCACTGCTGTGCTGAATTAACACAGCCTCAATTAAACCAATATCACACGTACACAAACACAGCTATAGACGTTTAAACAGGGAGTGTTGGGTTACTGATAACAGCTTTAATATATTTCTAATGAGGCACCTGCCAGGCTGTAGAGCTGCTAATTCACTAGTAGATTCAGCTGAACAGCTAGACTCTCTTCAGCTCAGCAGGGGACATGGACACATACAGAGAAAGACTGGGAGAGAGAAAATTTATGGAATTTTAACCTGTCAGATCAGTAATAGAGATAATAAAACAATAATTAGGCCACAGAAAAAAAATTAATGAGGATTTGTACCAAGGTGTGTTTTAGCAACATGACCAGCATTCGCTGCCACATGACACAAACGCAGCATGCTTACCCGATAAACACAGAGCGGTGTGTTCAATGTCACGGCTCAGGAAAAACAGGTAGTGTGCAACAAACACGCAAACAACTGTGGCATCAGAGACGCAATTCATCCGATATTCAAATAACAAAAAACACAAAAAAACTCCATCACACTTTGTATTTACAGACAACTTCAGCAACTTTCAACTTTTTATGATGCCGTTTTTCTTCTGAACTATGCAAAGCAGTGAAGCTAGCACTTAATAAAAAACCATGGCAGGTGCAGGTTCTGCCTGTGCCGTATTTATGTTTCAGTGCGCTGTTTCTGAGAATGCAACAGACAGAAACCATATTTTTTTAGTATTTACGACCTTTACAGCTGTACAGAGACCTCTTCACAATGACAGAGGGGAAACAGCAGTGACAGGGGATCACGTGGCAATACTTTAACAAGGCTGCGTGCCATGTTGCTGCAGTTTTCATGGTTGTGCACTACTTTTAACACACTCAGTGCAGACAGCATTTGCACCTTGATTACTCAACTTCAACGAAGTGGTGAACATCCTATTGATCAAGAACAATATTTGGTAGAGGGATCATATTAGTACAAAAGACCTTATTTAATAAATTTTATGATTATCTAAGTTAAACTTAATGTACATCCTAATGCATGCTGTGGACATTTACAGTACACTTTGCTCTACAGTGCATTCATCTTCATCCGGGTAAGATCTGATCACATTAGTGGTCCCCCTCAGCCCTATGAGCTCCCTTGGACTGTTAAGAATTCCTGCACTCTCAGCACCTCTCAAACCCGTACTCTGTTTATCTTGGTTAGCTAATCTAACCTCGTTACTTTGAGTACTAACTCAAATTTGCACCATGTTTAGTGCATTTTGTAGTCACAATAATTATTCCTCTCTCCTTAATTCTGCTTTAATATACCCAATACAGTTAGTCCCTGTTGCCACTGCTGTGTACCACACTGTTATAGGATTTATTTACTATTATCTGCTTTTGCACCATTAAAACTCTGATTAAACCAGAGGCACAGAATGAGTGAATAAAAAACTGTATAGAATTTGTGTGTGAATATGAGGGCAACGCAAAAAAGAGTGGAAGATATGTCGCTGCAGAAGAATGAAGTGACAGCAGGTTACTAAAGAATTGATGAGTAGAGAGGGAACATGTTTCACCTAAGACATTTCCTGCTGTGATACATGTCCTCTATGATGACTTCCTGTCATCAATATCATTACATCCTGCTGAGGTGAGTTGACAAAGGTATCTGATCTGTATCCGTACAACCCTGCTCTGTGCCAAGACTCGCTGCACATGGATCAGAAGAAGAATATGTGCTGGTGAAGGCCAGGCATGAGCTAAATCTATGATAGAAATGGGTGCCTCCTTTTCAATCCATTTGTATTTTTTTAGAGATGCCTTAAATTAAGAGACAAAAAGACATTCTATGTGTCTTTTGACCCATCTCTAAAAAGTCATCACTCTCAATTATATTCTAGGAACAAGGGGAAAAACAAATTCTAACTAAAGACAGCCTCAAAAACAGATGTCTATTAGCTTTAACCATGAAATTCTTACAGTATTCCAGTGCTTAATCCTGCAAAAATCACTATCATGAAACATATAACACTGTATATGACCTTGTGTCAACAGAATATCACACAATATTCTAAGAAAACTGTTGGAGACAAATTCAAACACTTTGCTCCTTGGCTACCTCTCAGGGAAAAAAAAGTGCAGCTGCATTCGCCACTCTGCAATTGTCAAACTTGTACCAGCAGGTGCTCTGAGATGGAGCAAATTATATTTCAGGGGTTGACTGACAGAGAGCTATTCCAGCGCTGCACTGCTGTCCTGTCAAATCACAGGATACTCGCCAATAACAAGAACCTTTCAGCTGAAAACCCAAAGAATCAAACTTAAATCTAATAGATTAGACACAAACCTAATCACAGCTAAAGAATAGAGACTACTGAGGATCTGCAGCAGCTAGCATGAGTAAAGAAGGGATATTTCTGACAAATGTTCAGACTCACACTCACATCAGATAATAGTAGTAACTACCGCTGAAGAGGTGATGGAAGAAGAGAGTTTGAAAAGGTGATAGAAGAATATTTATCATTATTCTGCACTTGCTGGACTTTTCACTGTTTCTTGGGCTCACACTTAATGCCACCAATATATTACTGACAGCTTTAACACAGGGACGCAGGGCAGACTTTATGATGGAAATAAATACAGCATTGAAATAAGAGCACACGGCTGACCCTTACATCTTCTGGCTTGCCTGGGACCTCTAAGGATGAAGGCTGGATGTCACTGTGAACACTCTTTTAAAAGTAAAAGACACTATTGTACTGTATATCGTAACAGTACAGGCTGCGTTAAAGTGTAAAGTCTGGTTTTCTCACTAAAAACAAAGCACTTCTCTTATAGAAAAACACCTTGAAATAAACACTTTATCTTTTCATCTTTCTAAACTAGCCTCTGCACTCGTGCATATTATCTTGTTTACAGTTTTTGGTGCACTGACAGCTTATAAATGCCCCGTATATAAAAAGTGACACAATAATCTAATATATTAGTCCATCACTTGTACAGGGAGCCTCTTTTTAAATTATTACTACATAAAAAAACTCTGCCTTACAAAAAGCGTGTGTTTTTTGTCTTGACGCTGCATTAGAAAAAAAACACATCTCAAATGCACCCCCACCTTCAAATCATTTAAAAGGATGACAATTCAGTTATGCAGTTCTAACTGGTGAGACACCGAGAGTATATATTCAGTTTCTACCTGCCTTTTACAGTCTTCAGTAACCATGGAAACAGAGAGATTTGGGGAAAAAAAAAAGAAGAGAAAGGTGGGTGAACTAAGATGACTGAACTCTTATAGAGTGTGCAGATGGATCAAGTTCTTATGATACAGAGAGCACACAGTGTGTATGCAGCATGTGTACAAGGGCATGAACACCCCCCTGGCATCACATGGAAGTCTTAAAGTTTTCACTCAGGAAATATCACCGCGAGTCAATGAGTCAAAGTTTTGATCAGCTAGAGGATGTGATAGAGTCGGACCTCTGAAATATCAGCTACAGATGGCAGCTCAATTCTGTTGTAATTCAGAGCCGATAAACACCCTAAAAAAATAAAATAAGAGCAGTGTATATGACTGCAGCAGGTTCCAGCGTGGACTTTAAAATGGCATTATTCATAGCATCACCTTACTATTAACAGCTATTAATATGGATATTCATATGCTAATGTTTGTCTGGATGTTTTTATGCATTCGTACTGCGTCTCATTCGTTGGAAAGTTGTTTTCTTGACTTTGGTGAATTCATGTGTTTTAAAGCAAGATGCATACTGAAAAAAAACAAAAAAAACAGATTTGTTCGCTGATAATAGGTCAACTGAGACGGAATCGGTGAATCAGTCTCTATGCTTCTATAGCTGTCATAAATTGCTGTATTTTTGATTTCCTTGGTTGAATCCTGACAATCAGAAATAACTTATCTATTCATCTTTCCTCATAATTGATGTTTTTGTTTGTGAGGGGCCCCATTTACATTTTGGTTATTTTGTTGGTGCTCTCATCCAGAGTTATTAAAATGAGTGCATTTAGCAGTAAACAGAATGTAATGCAAAAACCTTTCGTGCCATAACCTGTTCTGAGCTTCCAATCAAAACCTCATTTAGATGTTGAAAACAATGATGTACCATCTTGCAAATGATTACCATGAGAACATGAAGCTACACATCATCAGGTAAATCAGAAACCAGCTACCTGAACTAAATGTTGGAATGCCAGTATGCGTGACAGTGAGGAAAATATGGAGTTTACTGTTTCATTCAAGGAGACTTTTAGTAAAGCCTCTAATATTCCACATACAGAGTAATGATTTCAATCTGACCAGCTGACCCTCTGCCTAGAATCAACACTGCTTTGCAGCATGAAATGATCTGATGCAGTGGTATGCACGCTTTCCGAGCTGTGAATAAGAATATTTTAATTTGTCAAGCATACATACAAGAAAGGTGAATAATTTGACTGAGGAAAGAAAAGGACTCAGACAAAACAGACACCTCTGTGCTGGAGATATATATTTTTTTAAGTCAAGAAAATGATCTCACATCCAGCTGCATCTATCCTGCTCTGCCTGAAGCGCATGTTATTAACCCCGTCTCTTACAGTTGAATCATTTAAGCCGGTCTGTCCATACAGGTATCGATTGAGTAGACACATCCTCCTCTGCAGTCTAACAGCAACATCAATTATCTCCCCTCAGTTTTTCATGACATTTACACCGTTCCCATGCAAACCTCCTGAAAATAATGAAAAGGGTAACAATCACAGCATTAACACAGAGTACAAAGATGGTGTTTGTAAATGTTAACAGCTCAGGGTTAGCTAGGTAGATGTGTTTGCATCTGTAAATCATTCATGGCACCTACAGATAAATGGCATACATTGAATTTTACATTTTACAGTATCAACACAACATTCAAGAGAGAATTTTTGTAATGAGACATTATGCTACTTTCATTGTACACATGATGCTAATTGCTGTCTCATTCATCTTGTTACTATGAACCAGCAACACCGACACTTCTCGTGCAAATTCTCACCAGAAGAAATGTGGCAAAAAGGTGCGTGGTTTGGGGGAAATTTTTTATTTTAGTAATTATTAATTATTCATTTTTTTTATTTATCAATTTCAAATGGTCTATGCTACTTTAATGTCTCCTTAGCTCCAGTTTAAAAAAAAAAACAATATGTGGGTATAAATTGTTCCTCACCAGCCATTTCATGCAAACATTTAATCAGAAACTGATTGACAGTTGACCTGGAAAACAGGTGTGGAGCATATCTGCTTCAACCCTGCAGCTACTTCTCTATAACAAGGGCATACTATAAGCAGTGTGTATGCATGTGTGCATGTGTGTATGTGTGTATGTGTGTGTGTGCGTGTGTGTGTGTGTGTGTGGAGGACAAGTTTTATTTCAGAGTTGTGCTTTCCAAACGGTTTGCTGATTAAAGCATTTAAAGAAAATTAGCCCCACAGCCACCATAAATCTCCCTCCTTTTCTTTAATGAATGCTTCAAATCTCACATTTCATTTCTCATTTGCATATGAAAAGCATCACCTTCACTTTCCACTATCTCTACATTGCAAAAACTGAATTACAGTTCAGCAAAGGAGGGAGAGAAAACATTTAAGTCGTGATTTGTGGCGCAGTTTGTGTCAACATCTGCATATCAATTTGTACCAAAGCTCCACACAGAGACTGAAGTTGACCGGCCAGCTCATTTAAAAGCATAAAGAGCCTCTTCCCTCTGATTACAAGGTTATTATGCACTGGCAGGTGACGCATAGTTATGACGTTCTATCATCCCAGATGATCCCTATGAACTGAGCACTATCATTCATCACTTCTGTGGCTAAAAAATGATACTAAATAGAAGTAGGAAAGGATTATTAAGTTAAGACAACATAGCTGGTGTTTCAGCTTGATGAATATTTGGCTTTTTGGAAGTAAACAATCATGCCTCAGATGGCTGCTGAGGCAGAAGGGAGGAAAAAGAGCAACTTCTGTATGGCATTCACAAAGGCCCCAACTTAATGGAAGTTTGAATTACCATTTAAATAGGATTTCTTTTGGGGGAAGGGGAGGCGTCATACAGAAAGATAAATTACATTGTAAACAATGTCAAAACAGTTTAATGACACATATGAAATGAAAGTACACACCCCGTGCTTTCTTAGCCACTGAGTGATATAAAGAGTGGACTGAATAAAAAATGAGGCAGCCCGAGGAAAAAAAGCGACTATACAGAGTTGTTTTGTCTCTGGCTGGGTCTGCACTTTTAATTGACTTGAATAAAAAACTCAATTACAGCATTCTGGCCACCGGAGGGAGGGAGAGAGAGAGAGAGAGCAAGCAACTGAGAGAAAGAGGGAGAGAGAAAGAAGAGGATAAGAGAGAGGGAAGGAAGCAGAAAGAGGAGTGAATGAAGCATGAGAGAGGAATGAAGGAGTTATTGGGTCAGAATGGCACCTCAGGGGGGGAATCAGGACAGCAGACAAGCTTTTATACAGGCCAGTGTGTCTATGGGAATTACACCTCACTGGAAGGTGGAAGAAAGGAAACCAAAAAATAAAGGGGTGGAAGGTGCTTTGTCAGTACCTTCTAAGCATTTTTATGCATTTATTGTCATCTGTCCTCTGTTATTCCACCGAGGCCGACTGAGATACTGATTGAAGGTGAGGGGCATTGAATCAAGTGAAATCAGTAAGCAGTTTCACTCAACCGAGGCACTGATTTACTCTCTACAGGCGTTGACAGTCCTTGTACTAGGAGTGTATTAAAGTGGAGAACATGAATAGATAAGAAGGCAACAGAACAAATGATGAGTGTGATGCAAGGGGAAAGAAACTGAAGATCCTTTGTAAGAAGAAACATCCTGAACATCACACACAGTATGACTCTGCTCTGTGGTGTAATTTAGCAAACATGCACAGACCCAACGCGTTATATGCAGGTACCACCTTATGTGTTATCATCTCGATCGGTGATTGCCTGCCTTATGCAAAAATAAACTGTCGGCGTGGACCTATGACCACAAGAGAGCAATACAAAATAAGACAATTAGGTCCTTTAAACTTATTTCCAAATAAAGCCATCCACACACTTATATGAAGTGCAGTTAACCAAATCTGTCTGACGACCGATGTCCCATTATTTGCCCAGAATTAATGGGTTAAAAGTTGTGTCGTAGGTAGGTACTTTCTGTGGGTTACTTGGCAGGTACCCAGTGAGGACTGCCACACAGATAATTCTGTCAGGCTGATAAGGCGCAGCTGTGGGTCTATTGACAGATGTGTGCGTATGCGCATGTGTGTGCCCGATCTTTTGTACATGTTCTAAGTGAAGGTGTGGTGTAACTGTAGAAAAGATGTGTTAATGATGAAGGGGGTTTGTTGTAAAAGTGTGAGTCTTTCCTCTATCCCGAAATAAAAAAAACAAAAGGTTCTTTGTTAGCCTACAGCAGTCAATGCAATGTTTGTGGACAGTGAGCCAATGTTTCCGCTTTTGCGTGTGTGTGTGTGCGCATGATGGCAAGCTGTTGTTCCCATGGTTGTGTGTTATTGATTAGTCATCTCTGTGGGCAATAGGAGCTGTTATCAGGCCTGACATAGAGACAGACGGGGGTGGATGATGCATGGGACGGGAAAACTGTTCAGACGCAAAGATAATGGAGCTACACACACGGACACACACACTGACACATACACGCACACGCTGTAAGGATGATCGGGTACACACTGCCACATGCTCCCACAGATTCTTGCACACACAATAGACCTATTACACAACTGAGCCGAAATGTATTGGCAGCAATACATTTGTTTTCAGCACCACGGACAGCGCTGTAAATCTTGAGTGATGCTCGTGCACAGTACATATGGCTAACGATTATCTACGATAGCGCTCACAACTATAATCAGCCATTACTCATGGAAGTTAAGTGCAGATGCCCTCGAGAATCGCAGTTAATTCAGCAAGTGAATTCAAGAAGTCTAGACAAATAATAAAATGAGTGCATACTGTGACCACAGAGCTTCTCACGACCGTGACACGTGCACGCAGGACTCACCTAAGAGAGGAAGACACAAAAACAGAAGAAAAGAGCGGGGTCAGAGCCAAAAAACACCATACACTGAAAGCAAGAATTCCAAGAACTTGGCAGCGTAAAACCATTTCACTACACACAAATATTTGTACTGTGGATACACAAGTTTATGCAATGCACATCAAAGCCTTTGCACTTTCTAACATAAACTCTTACTCTGATCTAAACCCCCTTAAAATGTAGAGTTTTTAGTTAAAAAAATTACTTACAAATGCCATTAGTAGACAAAGGACTTTAACCTAATGCAAGTCTATTTTTAATTCTCACTCACACACACATTCACTCTCTTTTTTATCTTTATGCGAGTGAGTTGTGCATAAATGTCATCCGTGGAACCGGTTGTCCACAAGAGGCCAAGCATAAGGCACGCAGGGAATAGATTGTCACGGCCTGCACTCTACAATCCTCTCCTTCTCTACAGGGACAGGTAGACTCAGGTTTTTTCCAGTCAACCATAAAAATACACGGAGGTCAAGCTGACCACCATGTACTCCACTCTCTCTGATGAGATGGACTGGGTTAGGTGAGGCCACAGACCACATAAAAAGAAAGTGATCCGTGAAAAGGAATTTCACACCGCAACTTTTAGTAGAAAGGGGTGAAACCAATACACGAACTGGGTGTTGACATTCTGTAAAGACGCTGCAATTGCACATCTTCTAGTTAAAAAAAACTATGATATAGGAATAGTGTTATCTTATAATCAAAATACTACCCAGTAATGCCAAAATCATCACAATGGACTTCTTAAAACATGCACACACACTAATGAATCTAATATGGGGGTTTGTGGCAGTAACAAATAGTAACGGAAGACACAATGATACTGCAGTGCATCACACCCACAGTGACACATGGTGACTGGAGCATGACAACTGCACTGAAACGACTCCACCCAGACCTCAGAGAAACAGCCCTCCCTTTCTTAGAAAAATAGTACACCCTCTGTTCAGCATCTGTGTGGAGAAGGATGAAGACTCTTACTGTTGACTGCTTGAGCACTCCTGGAATCACAAGAAGCTCTTAGGAACAGAGATCATGCTTGGGTAACATGGGCTTAGTCTTATGAAGGAACAAAATTATAGATCATAAGGTACGTCTACATAAATTACATGTAAAGTAAATTACATCTATCAATACAGCAGAAAATGAGTATTGGTCTAATACCTGACCATCAGAACACCTGTGTAACAACACAAAACAAACAGAGGAAAAGATTGTAAATACAGTGACACTAGGCAAAGACAGGCAAGAGAGGGACAGCTAAGGGTCAAGCAACTGACCTGACTGTAAATATCTGAGCATAAGACAATAGTTAAATGGAGTCTGTGTACAACTAACGATAGACTGACCCTGAGCTGACCTCACCAACACAAGCCTAGAGAGACAACAGGATGAGGACAACAGCTAAAAAAAGCATTAGTTTGAAAACAAGAGATTAAAGACTAAATTATGTAAGCACCTCTTTTTATATTTTTACTCAATGGAAACATTAATAATATAGGTAACGGTCCAAATCTCTGCCTCATTAATAATAAATATATCTGGCAGTGCATGAATTCATCTGATTACATAAGCACTCCCATGCACTTGCATGTGCACGCACATACCAAATTTTGTTGATGGCTAAATTAAGAGAGTAATTAGTTATAATGGCGAGAAAGATGGAGGGAGATATTGCATAACGCTGTTTTGAATGAAGCCGACTACTCAATAGAAAGTCTGTTCTTGCTGCTGCTCGTCTGTTCTTTCCTCCCAACAACTGTTGCCCAAATTCTCTGTTCAACCAGGAAACGCTACAGCTCTCAGAGAGCTGTAAACAGCAGGGATGTATGTTTTTCTCTTTGCCAATGAAATGAGGGAAAAATAAAATGATTTGACAGGAAATAGTCTTGCCAATGTATGTTTCCCCCTGTGAGACATCTCTTGTTTTGCCCTCTTTTGTCCTATCATTACACTCACTACTCATCCTTAACTAGGCATGAAGCACACCGATGAGCGTTGATGAAAGGCTTTGAGTGACAGCTGAGGTCGGACGCTCAAAACAACAAAGCGCCATTCCACGGAGAGGGCACAGATGCAACAGGGCAGCGGGACATGAGCCAAGTCACCTCCACGGACAGTAAACACAATGCCTATGTGGCCTGCTTAACAATAACCCTGAACCCTGACCATTACACCATACGGAGGCAGACCTCGTGGCCTTCAACAGCATGGATGCTAATGGGACAGACTGTGTTAGTCAAAATACATTAGCAAGTGCATCAAAGGTCAAAAAAAGTTGCGTGGTAAAAGAACTTGTATCAAGACTTTTCTTTAATCTTGCAGGAAGTGAGACCTTCAACATCAGTAGAGACCTCAGAGAGAAAAGGAGCTGTTATTGTATTGAGGTAATGTCTGCTTTGTAAGAAGGGCCAACACTTAAAGCTTTATTGTGTGTGTGTGTGTGTTTGTGTGTGTGTAGACATGCATTCACGAGTGTATTGATTTTCCTTTCTACCTCTTTTCTCATCTTTACTTGGCTAGCATACCTGTATTTTTCTATTTGTGGACATTTTCTCAGAGTTCACTCTGATGGAAAATGCAATCCTGTCCGATCCCTTTACTTTCTTGCTTTTTTCCATTCTTTTTTTTGACTAATAGAAATTCTGTTAGTTTGTTTGTATGGGATGAGAGATGAAAATGATTTTGTGGAGAGGAAGAAAAATGGGAAAGAGAAGGGAGGGAGTGGGCGATAAAAAAATGACAGAGGATAGTAAATCGATGAGAGATGAAATATATCATAACTCCTGGAGCAAGGTCAAGAGGATATGATCTCTCACGACACACAGTTGTGCCTCACTGAGCCAGAGGGAGCAAGCGAGATGGAAAGGGAGCAAGAGAAGGGAGACAAAGAGGGAGAAGATGGGGGAAAGAAAAACGAAGGAGGGGGCCAAGACAGACAAACAACTTTTTCTGAGTGAAGCTGCTGTCCATTTATCAAAAAAAACAGCATCCCACTCAAAGCCTGTGTTTGTCCATAAGGGCAAAAGTACTGTTACCACAGGCAGTGGACATGCGGTCTGCCGATGCTGCCACAATACGGTCTGGTACAAAATGTGGAAATTAATCTTCCTTCAGTCAACTTTCTTCCCACGCTAACTAATTCAGCAGCTAAGTAGCTAAAGGGGCCAGCTCAGCAGGCTGTGAATCCACCCAAGGTCCAAGTCCTGGTTCCATATGCACAGACCATTAGAGAGCTACTCTCACCTCCTACAGAGAGCAGGGCCAGATAACATCTGTCTACAGCTACCTCCCTGCAAACACTCAACCAATTAAAGAGCCATTAGCGCTCAGGCTTAGTGGGTGGTGTGTGGGTCAGTATGCCTGTTTGTTTCCTTATTCTCTAGATTAATACAATCATTTTTATGGTACATGAACTGGAATTTGTTATTTACATATCTGTACATAGCACACAAACACAGAAATGTATATTTTTATGCAACCTTTGTTTTCTCTGCACTAACTCGCTCACTTAGCCCCACCCCCCACCACATGTAACATTCATTAGTTGCCCCAGTCTCCATCATACAATTTTAATTCATAATAGGGACAGAAGTAGGTCATTTGACAAACATGTCACATCTGCTCCGATCAAGGCTGCACCTCTTTTTTAGCATCGCTGCCTCATCCCTGCTTAACATGAGAACATAGGTTTGAGGTAGTAAAGCGTTGTAAGCATACCTGAAATAAAGAGAGCTGCTGCGAGTGATGATGTGCCATTGGCATCTCGCAGGTTCAATCCTGCCAAGTATGCTATTCTTACAGACGGAACTGTGTTTTTTTGCTCAAGGCCTGTTCTATCAAGTGAAGAATATGCACGTTTACAGACGGTTTAAATTAGTCCAGGGTGTTCGATACTACAAATATATTATCAGCATTCAATATCAATGTAAGAAACAAAAGACCTTAATTGTCAATGTAGGGGATTCATTCAGTACTTTATGGCCATGTTGTGTCCTGAATGTGTGCACAAGCATGCCTGATGTCAATAATCTTTAACATGTTGTACATTTCTACAATAATCCATACTTAGTATGTCTGCTTTCACATGCTTACATCGTTTCCCACTAAGTTTTTGTACAGGATGTCTCATGTAGGATCTACAAAATATCTAGGAAGATCATTAAGTGAAACAAAAAAGCCAGATGAGGCCTTTCTCCGAATGACCCGGGTGTCATCTGGTCTCATGGAGTCCTCTGTCCCTCATCGCTGACCCAGGGGAGGCAAAGTGTCTGCTGTCCCCTAAGTGCCCTGCATGTTAGTCTGTTGCCCTGCATGGCAGTCTGTCTGTCCACCAACTGGCAAAGTAATTACACAACACAATAGCAGATCTACTGGCAATTTGTTTTTTAGTGTGACAGTGGAGCAGTGGTGAAAGATGTTGATATATTAGTGTAAGAAATATGCATAAGGAAAATGATTATTTCATGCACAGTTTTCAAACAATAATGAATGTTAACGGAAGAAAACACATTCCCTGTGGACCTGCATTTAGGGAGGTCTAGATATTAGTAATTTACATGTAACCATTAAAAATAATAGAATTTAGTCTAACAGAAGGAATTGTGTGTGTCTTATACTGTATAATATATATATTTGTATTCAGAAATATTCAGTAAAGTATTTCTGTCTGTTTTTCTCCACGAGGTTCCCTGTGGAGAGATAAAGCCTGCAGCCACTGAGCTTTGAACGCATCCACCACTGGAGACAACATGCTGGCTTTTCAAATCCCCATGTCCAACAAGAGTCACTCGCTCTGCTTCCAAACTATATGTGCAACTGGTTTTATATTGTCAAAAGAAACTGTCAATGCCTATGTATTTGCTCTCCAACAAGCCACTTGTGAAATCGGCGATAAAACTATCAACACCACAACAACCAGCTGAATATTGTAGAGAGTGTGCAGATGGGGGGATGGGAGTAACTCAGCACTACAGAGCTCGGGGCTAATGGGCTCATGGACACTAGACTGCATAATGAACAAATCAGCAACAGACAAGGAACATTATATATATAGAACTGCACCTAATGTTTACTTGGATATTAAAAAAAAGCAATTTCTGCTATACATTTTCCTTTTGTGCTGCTAGTTTATAAGCTAATGGAAAGGAGAGGAGAGAAAAAGAGAGGAGAGGAGAAGAGGGGAGAGGAGGTATGTATTCAGACAACCTCTGTCTCTTCCACTTATTGTTACAAGTAGAATATTTATCCATGCCTCAGTGCCCAACAAGAAAACACTGAAAGTCATTCTCTCACTCTCTCTCTCTCTCTCTGATTTGTGCAGTTTGTGAGCAAGTTACATAAAAAAGAGGGCTGTCCACTTGAGGAAAAACAAAGTGAAGTAATGCAGAATGCTGTGCCCTCAAAATCTTCTATCTTATATGTGTGCGCGCTTCATTTAAAGACAACCAACAGCATTATGAGAGCCAACAAGCAATCAGCAACACTTGCGCGCTTGCATCAGCATGTGTTTGTACACGCGTTCACACATGTAGTTGCAACTTCTTTTCATCAGTGATTAATATGCACAAATCAATTCCCTCGGATATACTTGTGCATATTTTTTTCAGAGAATATGCACAAGTATATCCTCCTTTTGGTGAATGATTAAGGTTTTAATGAGGGTTTTGATGAACAAACTCTGTTGTATTTACTACAGTCATCTGCTATATACTGATTGCATACGTGTTGTAGAGCAGTTCATTACAGAATGTTCTGGTCCCGTCGACCGCGCTGCGACTGTTGTCAAACACTGTGGTAGATGTCAGATTCATTTGAGAGAGACAAAGGCTTGATGCTGTTGCGTCTGCGTCCGAATTGGCAGTCATGCCTGTCGGCTTTAAGTTACATTAGACATACCATCAATGAGACAGCATACAGTATTCCCCACCCTACATAAGCAACTGACAACATGCAGCGCTTGATAATCCGCAGGGTAGGAAATGGGTTTTGATAAACCAGCCAACTTCTTGCACACCTTTAGTGTAAACCCATGTTCAGGATGTAACAGAACAACCTGTTGAAAATGCTAGCGACATGCAAGCAACACATTTCTCCTCCAACAAGAACAATCAAATCCCTTAGCTGCTCTCGCTTTTGTTCCCCTTTTAGTAGTGACAAGCCCAGACAGTGGAGGGAGGTGGATAGAGGAAGGGGAGCTGCCTGCCTGTGTCCTATTTGTGCCGGTTGCCAAACTCTATAAAATCCCCCTCTAGTGGAGAATATGTCGCCCACCCACTGACAGCCTCCTCAGCTTGACACACTCTGCATTGCCAGTGGGAGATAGTGGGAAGAGATATGCAACCCAGCTGGGTTAATCCTGTTACACAGCTATGCAGAGACCACAATCTCACCTAGAGAACACATACATGCATAAATCAAATAGCAGTGCCTTAAATAGTGGAGCAGGTTTCCATTTTTTAAACTCATAAGGAGGCATTTTTCGAAAAATAAAAGACCTGGTCCAACATTTTGTTTTGTGCTGATAATATATTTAGCAGACTTACGTGATAAGTTGCCATGTTATGTAGTTAGTTAGTTGTTGTGCGTGAGCCGACATTACCAAATACACATTTATCACTAAGAATGGCTGATTCTGATGCAAATGCGTCAAACTCTTTTAAATTATGCCTTCCTGATTAATAAAAATGCCCATTTAAATTCAGGAACAGTCGTCTCTAAACCTGTGATGTATTCAACCTCTTAAAATTGGCTGCAAGTTAGACATTAATATTCTTCAAGCACATGTTTTTATATTGAGAAAGAATGGAGCCTATTTAGAAAACCAAGTGAGTTGGAAACAAAAATTAATGGGGAGAAAGTGACCATAGACATACAATGAATTCCAATTACCCGTCTTTGCTGTCTAAGCTGAGACACTAGCTTTGCACACACACTGTGTATGAGAAAAAAAAACTCGGCTGCAAAATGATATTTACATAGCAAGCTAAAAATATGTCCTATGATTAAATGAGATGCAAATGCTCATTATACACTTACAACTCCCATAATCACACAAGATTCTTAACTCACATTTTATAATTAAGTGTAGTTGCAAGCATCATAACGCAATAAAAAAAATGGTCTTCGAGCATTGTTTTGCAACTGAATATGTTTGTGCATACAGTGTGTTATTCATCATGTCTGTCAGCATCACTGCCATAAACCTTCGTTTACAGTGTAAAATGGACAGCAGTCAAAAACTGTTCAGCCCCTGTAAGCTCCGCTCGGTCTGTGATTCAGTGGTGCTGTGTGTGACCCAACACAAAGAACTGTTTACAGCAGAAACAAAGTGCTGCTGCTTAGCATGTGATGAGGCCTCATAGGGGTAAGGGTAGGGGAAAAAAACAGTCAAACTTTTAGCTAGCAAAAAGGAAGTGCACTCAAAACAGGTTTCCATCAGTCACATTGTAACAGCGGAAGACCTTCCCAAAGGTATCCTGCAGGGAAAAAGCACAAAACTTCTGTTTGTCCTGGGAGGATATTTATTATATGTTTTGCTCTCCCTTGCCTTCCCCATACTACCATTTTAAGATTTTAGGGATTGAGTGAAAGCTCCTAAAATGTCCAATAAGTGTCCATCAGCATATAAATTCATTCTTAAAATGTGCGCAAGGCAACTAAAGGTCAAGGCTTCCTTGATACCCTACCTCACCCTTCTAAACAGCAGTAGAGGTGTACAGTGTCTGCTCCTTGTCAATCTGTCAACTAGCCTTGTGTCCCCCTCCATGTTAACATGCAAGTCCCTATCCACCAGGCATTAACATGCAGGGCCAGCAGCCACTAGGTGGGCCTGAGCAGAGCCCAAGGCAGGTGGCAGATAGTCAATGTGCATGCTCCTAAATCATTCATGTAGTCGGGTTGAGGGGATTGTGTGTTTGTGTGTGTGTGTGAGTGAGACCAGAAAGAAGAGGCATCTATTGATGTTACAAAATAAGAATAGAACAGGTGAGAAGGCATAATGGATGAAATATTATTGTATGGCCTTTATGAGATTCCACAAGTGGATAGGATTCATTTATATACTTATATACCATATGGGTCCCTTCATGCTGGAAAAGATAAAGAAATGTGGGAAAAGGGAAGATGAGATTGGTGCAGGAGGGAAGTAGGTGTTGATGGGACTGAAAAGATGAAACAAAAGAGGGAAGGTGAAACTGACATTCTTGAGATGGGGCAGGCCTATCCAGGTTTTGTTAAAGAATTAGTATGCATTGCTGGTAGCACACAATGACCTCGAGCAAGGAGCTGACATGCCATAGACACCAGAGTGAAACTAACACTAACACCACAAATTATTACCTTTTCATTATGGAAATTAGCCCTTACTCCTCATTCCTCCCACTCTGTCTCTGTCTCGGTTCTCTCACCTGCTCTTTTTCTATTCCACACATCTCCCCATTCGTTGTGGTATATTGGAGGAAGAATGGTGTTGACTCTGAAAAGCAATTACCTGTCATTTACCTGTCTCTCTCTCTCTCTAATAATGAATTTCAAGTGAAAGGTGAAATAATTATCTTACTCTCACAAAGTCAAAGCTGTGGGCGGGGACAGCCCCTGTCACAATATGTGGCATGCCATATGGGATTAAAGGGTTCTCTGTAACACATACACCCACATACTGTACACACACACACACACAGACAGTACAAGCTGTTCTTTGAACTGCATTTGCATGATTGCACAGCCTCGGCCAGGATCATGACAGTAAGTCATTTATGTACTATGTGGTCGGCTTGAATGATCTTAAAGATGATCTTAATCCCATCTGCTAGAAGATGCAATGTCAAAAACGAATTGCTTCACTGAGAGATTTTTTTTTACTTGTGGCTTCAATCAGTTTGTGCTCTGCAAGATCACAGAATGTATGAGAAGTAAACATTAAAGAGGTGATAATTTAGGTGGCCATAATTAATGCGAAGGCAAACTAGAGAATGCAATTAAAGTGGCTTCAAAGGGAATCAGGAACAGCAAGAGAAGCAGTCTTTATGAAGTGCGTACAACAATGCCTCCCCCCCATCAGTGCACAGATCTTCGTCTATATGCTGGACACAATTCCTGTTCTAATTATAGAATACAAAATGGGTTAATTCAGAAATAAAATAAATCTGACAGGTAAGAAAAAAAGTAAAGAAATGCATGACACATTAAGTAGGTTAAATACCTAGACTCCACATTTGTGTTTACAAGCACAAACAGAAGGAAATCAATAGGGATGCTTAAGGTTACCGTTGGGGAAATCAGAGCAAGCAAAAACCAACAGCAATCTCTGTTGCAGAAAAAAATATAGCGAGGATCTATGGTTTGCTGTATGATTGATATTATCAATCAAGGGAGAAACAGAGAGAAGAGCACATATGATCACAGATGTTATGTCACTGATCTACCACATGGAACTCAATAAACCAACTTTACTGCCAGATATAGCTTCAGAGCACAGTCACTGTGTGAGCTAGGTGCTTTTATTTATGGTATTATTATTTTTAATAGTGGCCCAGTCCAACAAAGAAATAAACAGCCTGTCTTCTAAACACTGACATGTACTAATTGCACATTTAGGGGAGTAAAAAGTAGTATCAACATAATGTATAAGATCAGCCACAGCAGCAGCTTTTCCAGCGCATGCTGCAAGGTGAGACAGCTAATGATGCACTTTGAATGACCTTTTCCTGACGTTTCAGTGCATCCAGAAAACGATCTTCCCTTTGCTGTGGGTCTGTGGGCCACCTGTTCCTTTTAGAAACCATCTCCTGGAACAGGTGCATACCACATCATCTTTCTTGTTAATTTCATTTCACACAACAAAAGCAAACTGGTAACCTGAAGACAATATTTTGATTAGATGGAGAATGCCAACCAGTTTAGTACTAACAAATCAGTGTATGGTGGCCAATGCCTTCACTACTCTAGGAAAAACAACAACAACAACAACAACAACAACAACAACAACAAAGTATCAGTGGGGATTCGGAAATTGGCATGCAAAATGCAGACCCCATCCCCTGCACCTTCTTGTGTGTACTGCTTTTTGCTTAGTCTGTGTGTGTATGTGATTGTGTGCTTTCTGAACTGTGCACATGTGTGCAGTGCAGTGAGGAACCCTTTCAGCACAGGCAGTTGCTCAATATGAAAATAAAATTGGGAGATAGGGAAGAGAAAGGAAAAAGGATGACAGAAAACACCAGGAAACCACAATGAAACAGGAGGTTAGAAATGGGTGAGTGTAGAAGGCAAAATGGCAGCTGCTGGTTGCAGGTTTCTCTGTCAGTCTGGCACCTTCAGGGAAACAACTTAGCAGGCAGAAGCAGGCACCTGCAAGCATGAATGAATCAGTAAGAAAATTAAAAAGGGACCAACTAAACGGCAACACATTAACAGATGAAGATTATTATGAATATTTTTAGGACATTACACAAATGTACAGTATGATGTTTGTTTTGTTTAATCTAACCTTATTAACATCATTTTGGCAAATCAAACCTATTCACACCCTTTACAGCCATATGTTGTCTAGTCTCTGTGTGTGTGTCACTATGAATGTGTATATGCTCTACTTATTGCCTGAAGCATGATGCCTCTGTCGATATCCAATCATTGTAAAAACTACACTCTGCAAACTAAAAGCAATGCCCAGAGAGCATCAGACATTTACCTCCTCAGAGCACACACACACGCATAAGGTAAAGGGGCTTTTATAACATGCTCACACATCTTTACCTCATAATTAAGCCTAACTGGGTAGAATATATATATATATCAAAGGCTGACATGATGCAGTATATACCCCCCTTTCCCCCAAATTCAGCTGTGTTTTAAATATGTCTATTTTTTGCAGCAGACATTTTTTTGGTCCACTGTGTTAAAAGGATACAAACAGAAAGGAACTGACAGAGAAACAGACACAGAGAGAATACAATCCACATTAAAGAGAGAAGCACATGCTGGAATCTCAGCACCTGATCCACAAGCAAGCTAGTTAGAGGTAAGCTTTTTGATCTCTGGAGAAAGGCTCAGTTAGTGGAAAGCTGATTGGAGGCAAATCCAGGTTGTAAACAACACACAGACACACACACACACGAAAGTGTACTGTATCTTTTTTCTTTCTTTTTTTAGTAAATAACCTGTTTGTGTTCTGCTGGGTTTTTTTCTCCCTCATCAGCACACAAACCTCATTGAACAAAGAGCACTCAGTTAGAGACACATTTGTTTTGTATGAGAGACTCTTCATCTGATTATTTGTTTGCATGAAATGGCTACCTCTTGTCAAGATTATCCATTCTCCTTTCAACCCTAAATTCTCTTTCTTTCTGCCCATTACCTCTCCCTCTCATGTCCTACTTTTCCACCAGCAAAAGTTGATATTATGCAAATACTCACTAATGCTAATGTTTGAAGCACGGGCCTTATTTGCATATGGCAGCTCACTCAGCCAGTAAAACAGCACGACACATTGACCCTGGTCAGGTTGCCAGGGGAACAAGCCCCCCCCCACTCCCACACACACACACACACACACACACACACACACAAATACTGTACTACACACTTTACCCTGGCTACAACAACACCGGGCAGTTTGAATGTGCTGTGGTAATCCTCAATTAAGGGTTCACAACTCTATCTACCATATGAAGTTTGCCCCTCTGACTATATGGACATCCCATGGTGCAGTCAGTCCTGTGATCGAGGAGGCACAGAATGACAGTGGTAATGGGCTGCTTTTGTGTCCATCACAGCCACTTAGCTCTGCTTTTGAAATGGAAATAGTTGGATTACTGACAACAATAGGCTCAGTACTCTTTTGGTTAATTTTACAACAGAATGACCAAGAACTGTGTTAAGCTTTTCTTCCTCTCGCCACCATCTAAATAAAGACATATTTCCACGTTTCAAAGCACTGTTGTTTTTTTTTCCTCAGTGACACCGAGACACACGCATAAACACCCAGTTGCATCACAGTCAGAGCAGCACGCGGCAAACAATGATACATGAAAGCACGGACGGCTAGGCAGGAGCGTTTTATACGTGTGCACCATGCTTTTGGGGGAAAAACACACAAACACACGCACACACTATCTGTTTTCCTGAACAGAACAATGGCTGACAAGGATGGATGTTCTGGATTCTAGCTGCTTAAGGATTATGTGAATGGGTCTTCTCAGCACATGATAAGCCAATAAGACCTTTTCTTGGACAGCAAATTTGGGCTGCTGGGATGTGACTTTCAGGAATCCTCTTTCAGTCAGAGCATCTATGCGTATATCCAAACTGACACTTGTTCATATTTGTTGAGAAAATAATGATTGGTAAGACAAAAATCAGAGGAAATGCAACTGAGAGGGAGGAAGAGAAGAGCCAAATGAACGGATGCGATTTACAGTCAGGTTAACCGCATGTGTCTACCTGCTTACATTCAGAATCAGAATCAGAATCGTGTTTATTGCCATGTAAGTGAAGGGGTTCACATTACTAGGAATTTGCCTTAGTGATTGGTGCATACAAAGAACATATAACATGAAATAAGATAAAACTAAGATAAAATTAAGTAAATAAACTAAAGTAAGGCTAAATTGACATGACATAACAGACATACAATGAACAGAACACAAAATGAATGGCGGATGAAATGGTAAACATAGACCCTTATATGAACAAATGGAACAGTGTAATAATGTAATGTAACAGGTACCACATGGGTCGGTGAGGTGGTACTAGTGTGACGCCATCACTACCACATGTATCTGTTTATATTGTGTAAGCAACAAAAAGAATGAGGCACTTGTCTTATTCAGCCTGACATCACTGTACAATAACATGACATTATCTGAAATCATACCACTCATGCCTGCGATCCTTCCTTACATTTCCACATGCTCTCCTTTTCTTCCATTTCATGGCACCGTCCATTCCTACATCAAGCAAGTAAAAGGTCTTTTGTGTGTGTGTGTGTGTGTGTGTGGTTAAGTGGCTGTTTAGATTATCCGTCCATCACAATGAAGATTCTGGTAAATGTAACTTCTTTGTGTAGTATGTCTTTCATAATATAAGAATGTTAAATCTGTCTTTTTAACACTTGAGAATATAATTACACTGACTGATTCTGATCAGAGCCTGTCAGATTGGCTGATGTTAAATCTGTCACTTGGTTACAGCAAAAAAATAAGGCTCTCCCTCAGGATGTTTTTTGGCTTTCCTTCAAAGCAAAAAGGTTCCGTGGTTTCAACAAAATCTGCCATTGGTACCATATTAGGTTGACTTATTTTATACAAAACTGCAAAAAGTAAGGAGTTTAATAATATAATTTGTTACAGTGAGGATAACGTATATGTTCATAAAATAATAAAAAAGATGGTTTGAATAATGCCTCGGCCTTTTTAAAAAAAGGTATCATTAACAGATTGAACTATTTTTTTAAAAAAGTTAATTATTAAAAGCATGAGGTCATCATCCATACTGTACTTCTTGCATTGGTACCAGCATCCTGTAAACTGCCCAGTGCTAGGAGAGCAAGAGCTAATGAGATGGAAAAGAGAAAAGCTACATGTTTGCTAATTAGCAACATAAAACTATAACACATTACACCCACATTACCATAGCTGAATTAGTGCAGTTGGGGCGGTTGACCCTAAATGAGCCACTGACCCTAATCACACAGTAATAGGCTGCCATCTAAAAACGTCTCTTCTGCTTGTATACTTTTACATGTGATCATACAGATTATGCAGTTTCTCCAAACTATTTAACCTTCTTAAATATTTCTTGGTTCTCAAAAGCCCACTTCAGCCTTGTCGTTGAGGAAGCTTTGTGCGGCTTGGGTTGCTTTCACAAGGAAACACTCAACCAGTCATATTTACCTGCTCTGTGCACCTTTTGTCTGAGTGGGCGACTTATGTTTTCCCAACCTTTTGCATTCAGCTGTTCACACCGTTTTTGTTGGCTGGACTGAGGCCTACTAGATATAGGTTATATTTAACTTCATATATATTAAGGTATGCTTTAAGAAAAAGGCTCATTCATATGTGTAAAATAAATGTTGCTCTTTCCAGTTTCTACAAGCCAAGGACTACATGTTGGAAATTGAGGTGAAGAGCCCAGCTTTAAGAGGTACGGCAGCCCGTCGGCCTCACTTGCCCTTCATCACTGTAGATGCCTGTAAGTCTTCCTCTTACACCCCATGCAAATGAATTTCACAGATTCATTAGACCTGCTGAACAAGGTTAATCAGCTCATCATTTAGTAAAAAAAAAAGAATTTTCCTATTTCCCTGTGATGGGATGCATACTTAGATGCTTGAGAAAGCAAAGATTATGTGGCACAATTTCATAAAACTTTGTATAAAACTGACATTAAAAACCATTTGGAAACAGTTTCCCGAGCCCCTAAATCTGGACTACAAGATGTTGATGGCAGCTTTAATTTAGTTATCTGATTAGGCTCTGGGGAATGCACTAAGTTACAATTATAGTGGGTATGGCTAGAGGCATCGAGTATGACTTCTCATTGCCACACACCCAATGTTTCTCTGCAGTAAAGAGCATCCATTTATTTGTCGCTTGTCTAATTCAAGACTGCAGCATATGCACTTTTTCCATTCTTTCACTCCTATGTCGTGTTTATGAGTTTTCTTTCATTAGAGTGGCTTTTTAATTACTGTTCCCTCGCTCTTTATGGCCTTGTTTTTTTCTCCTCGTCTTTTTTTTTTTTTCAAACTACTTCTTTGATAGTTTTATAAGTTGCACCACTGGCTGTGTGGTAAGCAGATTAATAGGAGAGTAATGTCATTAAAATGGTAATGTGTAGACTTGGGCGAGATGCTGAAAACAATAATACTCCATTTGATTAATGACACTCTAAAGCAAGGGCATGCACAATAAATGTATGTACACACACACACACACACACACACACACACACAGAGTGCTAAAGTCATTTTACTATTATAAAACAAGCTTTTCATTTTAAAAAATGGATGAAATTTTGATTTAATGAAACTTTTTGCACTTATAAATATAAGTAATAACTGTATGCAATATGTTTTGTGCTGGTATGATGTTATTTTTCACTTTTTTAGAATCTTAAGTGGTCACAAGATTGCATTTATATTGCTTTTATGGCCAAACCAGTTCCCATTTTGCTTCTCATTAGCACAGACTCTCATTGATAGGAATGAGCTCACATAGCACTTGGCTACCCAGGCAGAGTGGGGTTCATAGTCTTTCTGAATGAAAGGAGGTGTTAGGGATCAAACCACCAACTATGGGATTAGTGATCAACCTGCTCTTCTTAAGCCATGAGAGACAGAAGAATATACTTGGCAGTTATATGCATCTCCATGCATATAAATCTGGGTTTATTTTCAGGAGGGTAAGTAAACATATTAAAATGTTTAGTCATCAGACAGAGTAAAGAATAGAGAACACATGTACAAACACATGCAGGCTACAAATGAGCACAATAGGCCTGGAGATGGCATTATGCAATGTTATTGTGGATGGCTTCTAATGAGATCTGGAGCTGCCTGTCTGCCATATGCAACTCATGGTTTCCAACCGCAAAGATACAAAGTGGGTGAAAACAAAACAAAACCAAGACAGAAAGGGAGCAGAGAATATGGAGTTGGGAGACATTTTGACAAATAAAAAAAATGAGAAAATTACTGACTTCTGGGCTCTTTTGGTTTTTCTACACGGCATCATAGAAACTAGGCTACAGTTTTAAATAACAGCCTGTCAGGTCTGTCATAGTAAAACCGACAAAAGTTACTTTAGCTTTAGAGACTGTGATAAAAAAGGCAAGGTAATGAATTATATGATTGTTTGCAAAAGAGAATTCAAGACTGTAATAACAGCATTCTGTGACATCCACATCATGCAAACCTGAAGTCATGTACTTAAGTTTCCAGAAAGTCGGGATCAGTGTCTGGCTGCATTCAGAACCTTGCTGTCACCAGTGAACTCTGCACAGTGGGGTTTGTGTTAAGTCCAACAGTGGATGCAGAGAATTGTTGAAGAATAAAGTAAATTGGTCACCAGATGAAGTCTGTGAGTTAAGGTCTGTGGTTCAATTCCCAGAGCAGTCAGACCTTAACTACATGTCATTCCTGCTCTTTTCAGTTTCCATGCAGAGAAAGCCAACATATACAATGTATCTACTATATGCCTTCATGGATGCTGATGGGAAGACAGTTGGCAAATGGTCAAATACGGACTAGCTGTGACAGATTAGAGTATTCTAGTGTCTATATTCATTGTTTCTCCCCGGCTCCCCAGCACTGAAACAATTTTGCACAGCTATGCCTGCTCAAAATGGCTCTGTAGGAATAAATCTAGCTGCTGGGCTACAGGAAAACACACTGTAGACAAAGCCCACACACACACACACGGATGCAACTACCCAACCTGCTTCTATCTAACATGCACTCAGAAACAGTATGTAGGGATGCTGCTTTGTGTAATTGAATTTACTGAATTATTAGAAACCACATGGAGATTCATACTATACAAGGCCACACTGGATTGCATCTACTGAAACAAAGCGAGTGCAAATGAAGTCAAAAATGTTCAAACACAGATTTTTCATGCAAGTGTGCACACAAATACACATCTGGGCCACCCTCCAGGAGGGAGTTGAGGCCTCTCTCAGCCAGAGTGGCGTCAGGGGAAGGTAGTCTCTGATCATTTAATAGGCCTGGCCCCTGACAGACAGCGCTCGCTTCGTCAGCCTGTCAGGGGGCCAGAACTGACCCTGCAGAGCCATTTTGGCTCTGGCTGGCTGCGTGCTGAGAGGCTGAGAAACACAGCACATCCAGTGCCTAAATTCTGTCTCTGTCACTACTGGTCATCATCACACCATAACCATCATTTAAATTTCACATAAGAAGGCACTCAAGCACACACTCAGAGGGAGGAACAAAGATCCATTCACATCCATTAGACCTTCTGCTGCTACTGAATCATTTATTCATACCGCTTGGATTTAAATTGATTGAAGACATAGACACATAAGCAAACATAAACAAAGACCCAACACAAATCCTGTGCAATGGCATTCTGTTACGTTGCACTATACTGTGCCGTAGGCTAGAAGTCATGCTGCATTTGAGGCACAACAAAAATAGAATGTGACTAAAAGAAAGCCCAACAATAACAGCCCCTGAACCACAACTGTGCCTGTAGCAATGGAACATGACATGTCTGACACACATGCACAGAATGCACACATAAACAAACAGTGAGACCAGGAAGAAGGGGGCAAAAAGAGTGCAATCAGCAAATTCACCACAGCATGCCAAACCAGTTACACATGACCTTGGTTTAAGGTGTGTGCCTGTGGGTGTGTGTGTGAGAGAGAGAGACATTGATTACATCTGGCGTGCGTGTGACTGAGACACTGACATGGGCAGAGATCAGAAAGACAGCTGAGAGCACATGCTTGGTGACTGACTTTATCTATATTATTTGGTGAGTTAATGTATTGTGGGTGATCTACTTCCATGCAAACTATTAGGTCATCTCATCCGATTCTAAACTAACACGTCCTCTTTTTGTTCAGGCTCAACTTCTTAAGAAATAATCCCTAATGACATAAAAGCATGTCTCCATTGGGTCATTGTTAGCAAGGAGAACAGGTCAATTTAAAGGAAGAAAGGTTTAAAATAATCTTGATTCTGTTGACAGGATGAGAGCAGCATGCTGAGCCGGTCTTTCTGTATCCACTATAAACTTCTGTCACGGCTAAAAATGCTCACCCTGCAGCTATGTCTTGACACATTTAACTAATGATTGAATACCAGGCCTCAGTGTCTGGCTTTAAAATATAAGTCATCCAGAATAAACACTTATTTTCATTTCATAGGCCTGCATGTAACCATTCCTTGCACCAGCATAATACATTTGTAAATGACATGATATATATATATATATTTTAATTTTTTGGCTGAATCAGGTATTGGTGGCACAGCCTCATGCTGATGACAGTTGTCTGCACTGGCACCAGCGATGTATTGAAAACCAAACACGGTACAGCTTTCACAAGCCTCCGCCAAGACACACTGGACCAGAGCAGACGTGATAAAAACCCAAACCGATCCAAATAACAATCTGACATACGGGCTGTTCAGCTCCTGCTTTGCTAGATCAACACAGATTGGACTAATATATCACCATAATCCTCACAATGCTGAATTTGAACTGCAGCGAATGATCTCTCGCCGGTATGTGGAAAATTGTCACACTTTGATTTACACTAACAGACTCAAGTTTGTCTTGGCTCAACTCGATTTGTCCGTAGTGATAGAAGCTCACGGCAAGCTATTCCCAGCCTGCTACAGATGGATTATGTGTGGAAATGAGGGTGGGGGGTGTTGGTGGGATGATGGGGGAAAGGTACAGCAAGGATAGCGTGGGTGTATTCATTACAGTGGACTACAGAAGTTTCTAATCAATGCTGAGGTGTTTTTTCGTTCATGTATGCTGTGTAGGTGTTAGTCTGCATGTGTGATAACTTAAGAGCAGAGGGCCACTTAGGGCCACAGCATAATAACTAGGTTTCTGTGTGAGTGTCAAAACACAACACACACACAACACACACTCAGTCACTCACTCACTCACTCACACACACAATAACTAGGTTTCTGTGTGAGTGTCAAAACACAACATACACACAACACACACTCAGTCACTCACTCACTCACTCACTCACACACACACACACTCAGAGGGGCCCCTCGTTACTCATGCATGACCAGTCCATAATGCACTTCTGCTCTTTCACTCACCGTTGGCAGGACAACAGAATTACTGAGAAAAAGGATTTGGGAAGGCAGAATTTGCCAAGACTGTGGGAACGGCCAGATTCCTTCTTATACCACAAAAGATAGAGGAAGAGCAGCTCAACTCTCCCATTCTCTAACACAAACACTCAGAGCAGTGAAAGTATTATCCTTGATTGTATCACCTTCCTTTTCTGGGCCCGATGCAGTACTGAAAGTACTTTTCCACTAGCATAGCATGCAAAGCATTTGCACATAAAGGCGGGATGAAATGAAAACACCAGGGTAAGATAAATTGATACGTATGGATGAAAGAAAAATGATTGCATCTGCAAAGTCGTATACTTTGAGCTGTGTATAAATGTGTGAGTGTGTGTGAGTGTGTGTGTATGCACCCAAGTACGCAGCTTTGACTGAGCATTGATCGGTCTGGCTCCCTACAAAGCAGATGTGAGCAGACAACTAATGGAAGAGCTAGCCTCAATTAGCCCACTGACTGATGGGAAATGTGATTTCATTTAGTTGTCGCTACAGAGACTGTAAACAAGTCATGTTTCCCCTCCAGGAGACAGAGCAAAAGGAAACAGACAGACACAGTGCAAGACAGAGAGAGCGAAGGGTAAACCCAGAAGGATGCAGTTCTTCGCAGCTGCGCTGAGCCTTCCAATGCTCTCATTAATGCGTGTCATAAAACTTTTATTCACTGTCATTACATTAAATGTGCCTTTCTCACTGTTGCTATACATGACTGTGTTAATTTCATGGAATCAGTTCCATCCTGCATGGATGAAGAGTTTGAAAACCTTGTGGCTGAGCCTATGTTTCAATTATTGTCCGGTACACTATAACTAAACATCATTAGAATCGACCTCTGCTTTTTGTCTTAACCAATCATCTTATCATATCTCCAAAAGTCACATCCACACAGTATCCACCAGAGTCTTGTCTCCAGTAAGGTGATGTATATGCTACATGCAGATTGTACAGGACAAAGACACAGAAATGCTTAGGCCTGGAATTATCTAAGCCTTCTGACATTTGTTGCATATTAACTGTCATCTGGATGCACATAACCTTTCTGCAGTCAAACTTTCCAGCTCTGACATAAAGATGGAGTCTCACTTCATCCAGAGCTAGACAGAGATAGAGGAAGCGAGAGTGAAAAGCACAGAGACACAGAGAAGGAAACAAAAAGAACGCAGCTTGCCGGTGTAACAGTTTCATCAGTACAGCCTGGGTGCATTCTGATGGAAACGGAGGACTGTATGTATTGCACTGAAGAGAGGAAATTATATGTCATGGTCTATAAAACAAGCCCTTTATATATTTTCAGAGACAGTATCCTTGTGGATTGTGAATGTAGAACACTCAGTTATGATGACATCATCTCTTTTTTCAGTCATTTAGGCTAGAGCTTACTGCAGTAGAGAAAGCCACAGTACTTTATGGATAGAGTTTCCCTAAAATCCATTCACATATTTTGACCATGGCAGAACTGGAGAAACATAAGGATACGTTAGACCTTCACACCCGTGAAAGTGTCTCACTCATGCCTCTGGACACCTTGTGAAGCTGGTGAAGTATGCAAAGCTGTCATTAGGACAATCAGTGCCTCGTTAAAGAATCTGAAATATGAAACAATCTTTGCTTACTGCATAACAGTGACAATTCTTCCCACTATTTAACCCCTATCAGGCTGTGTCAAACAAAAAGCACAGTGCAAGAAGAACATGTGAGAAACTTTCACCCATCCACTTTTACACACCTTCTGCTTTACACTTGTCATTTGGCACAAGACAAAGAAAGAGGTAAACACACACACACACAAGTCACAATAACTATTTTGCACCAGCAGCCAGTGCTAACTGCTCTCTGACAATCACAAAGATGTTATATCCAACACAGCCAGAAACATAGAAAGAGATATAATTATTATTATTTATTACTGATTTCTAGGTCCCTGAAGATCACAACAGCTGTAGAACCGATTAGCAGCTGATTCTGTAAAGGTAAGAAACACCTTATTAAATGAAAAGGACCCCAACCCATGACATCTCCCCATCAAAATGGCTGCTGTGCCATTTTTTTTTCAAGACAAGAGGTTTGATTGGTTGATTGATGGATTGATTACAGGGTGAAAAATTGGCTACATTAATTAAATACAAATGATGCAGGATGTGCCTTGGTATCTCAATAACAAATTAAAGTGGTTGTTGTGATAGCCAGGATATATTTTTTGCCAAATTTAATGCAAGAAATGTTAACTCAGAAAATATGACTCAGTGGTGCAGTGTTGGCTACACCGTTGCATTTCTAAGTCTAAATTCTCCACGGATATCAGCAAGGCAAAACAAACTTTCCTTACTCACCACCTTGGGGCTGCTGCAGTGTAACTTTAATGTCTGACAAGGACATCAACATAACCGTCTCCAAACTTCACTGCCTCTTTAATTTGGTCACAGGATCTGCATTGCCATTGGTATGCAGTTTCTGCTGCACCGCAAAACTCAGTGGTGCTTGTTAAAACACTTTTCATATCTATGCAAGTGCAACGAATGGTGTCTGACAAGGGCGCTTGTCTGCCAATTGGAGTATTCTTATAAAGGAATCACCCTGGTAAGATGAAAGCCCAGGATGACACTGGAGAGTGAGGTGTCGCGGGGTAAGAGAGAAATGAAGCATCCAGATTGAGATAGAGAGGAGAGGGGTGGAGGAAGAGATGTAAAGGGAAAAAGATAGAAGACAAATGTGGCAACCAAAAAAAAAGTGAGAAGAAAGTAGAAATGAAATCCCTGCTTCCGTTTCAGGCTAAAGAAATGCACATAAAAACACTACTTTGTCAGGGACATTTGCATTTCTATCTAGAGGCTTATCCAGCAGCTTTAAGATTTGGGGGACTGTACTTTTTTCCAAAAAGAAAAGTTAGGATCAAAAAAAATATATAAAAAAAATGCTGTGGGCTGTTATGCACCATCCATTATCTAGTAAAAAAAAATGTGTTCAGTGGAAAACATGTTAAACAACCAAAAGCAAAAAAGATCCTACAAACTCTCACCTGTTCATTGTTGATCTCTGGGATTCCATGTTTCAAACACACATGTGCAATAGTGTTTGTGTGTCTGTGTGAGGACTGAAGACTGAAGCAGTGTCAAGGCTCATTTCCTGAATATCTCGTGCATGGCTGTGTTGTTTTTTATTTATCCCAGCACACTTGGGAATTCCTTTATTCTCCCTCCCATCTATCCCGTTACCCCAACATCCCTTTAATTCTCCCACCCCCCTCACCCTCAACCCATTTATCTGACGGAGTGTTTTTGCTGTAGCCCTCATCCCTGCCTCATCTCATCTCATCACGTTCAGGCTTTAAGTGAGCGTTGACACAGCAGCGGCTACTGACACGTCATTCAGAACACCAGCCTCCACCACAGGCACAATATACTTGCATAGCATCTCAAAACAACCCATCACCTTCCCCCTGGTGAACTCCCTGCAGTGCTGCCTTCCTCCTATCTTTTGCTTTCCTGTTATCTCTTTCATCAAGGTGGTCTCCTTTGAATGACAAGTACCCTGAAGATCAGGAGAACTGCTATTTCAGAGATTATGCTGCTAATTTTACTAATCAAGCTGGAAAGGGATAAAAGCTCCACAAGGAATCCAAGCAATAATTCTGTTTGGGAAGGAGTCATACTTTAAAGGGTCTCATCTGATACAAATTAGCAGGAAAATGTGTACTTAATGTAAGTACACATGTAAGCTTTTTATTATTCCTAAAGTATAATATAATATTTACGTTTTAAGAGGTGCGTTGCTCTGCATCACTTCACACAGATAAAATGCACCATTATGTCAGTGATTTCAGTATTTTGCTTCATTTAAACAGGAAAAGTGTCATTGATTAAAATCAAAAGTCATCCATATACCTACACATGCAGCAATATCACTTTGTAGATGTAATACACCCCAATTTGCCGAAAGTGAGCTGTGAGTTCCACCAAGTCAAACACAAAATGCCTTATTTGATGCCTTATGATAATATTGTTGCAATATTGCTTTATTGCAGGGTATTGCACTGAATTGCTTATTGAACTATATGCAAAATCATCAATATTCCAATTTAAAATGACACATACATCCGTTGTTGGATTTGAATCCATTCACATACACACATACTGTTAATGGTCTGAGACTTGACAAATAACTGTAAATGTAAATGAAGTCGACCTGAGCTCTGTGATCATAATACCTATAGGGGTAAAAGGTGACACCAGGATTACAGACTGTTCACTGTGGTCACTCCCTTTTAAACAGGCAAGGCTATGATCAGCTGCACTGAGGAGCTACTACAAAGACACGGCACCATTTTTGGTTAGAGGCTCACTTTTTAATAAGGTCAGGATTAGGGTGACCAGTGCATTAAGCCAAGGGCTTAGGATCAACGCTTAGTCTGGGACAGTAGGCCACCATTTACCAGCTCAGTGCAACTGTGGTTAACACTGTCTCATTATTACTGCTGTGCCTAGAGATTTTGGGTCTATCTGTTCAGTAATAGCTCATGTCTGCAGCTCAGTGTGTGCTTGTGTGGCCACAAGAGAGAGTGTGTGTGTGTGCGTGTGTGTGTACAGCAGCGGACACTGGAAGGTGACAACTGGTGTGAGGATCGTGTGCATGTATAGTTCCGGTTTAATATTTGCTATACTTAAGTCTCCATTCTTTTTTGTCCCTTCTTCCACCACTATCCATCTCAACGACAGAGTAGCATGATAATGTTGCTCTGAGGGTGCTTCTCAGAGGATTAGCAGAGATTAGCATTAGCTGGTCCATTTGAACTGGATACACATACAGCAGCATTTGCATGTTGGCAAACCAGTCTGAGGTAGTAGCCACAGTATGAATTTTAAAAAAGGAGGTAAGTAAACAAAAAGGAAGTGAATACACATTGTATAAAAGAAAATGTCAGAAAATATCTTTAGTATAGATCAAAAACAAACATCTTAAATGGCAGGTGGATAATTATGTATAATGGCAAAGCAGAAAAAAACTGCTGTTTATGATTCATTTAAAATGTTCTGTAAAGACAGTATTTTACTTATTTGGATGATGTGAGATTTTACAATAAAATTACAATTACACTTTTTTTGCAACAATTCTGTTCCACCAGCTGTAAAAAGTAGTCTCATTTTTTTTAAATGTCATCACATCTAACATAAAATAACTACTGCCAAAACAAATAACATACAGCCAAGTGAAATTCACTCCATCAAAACTAATCCAGTTTAATTCACTTCCCAGGTGGGCCACAGATTAACATTCAGAATTATAAAATGCCGTGCCAGTAAAGCTCTGATGAGCAAAGACAAAGCTATGCAAACATAATGGCGCAGCATTAGGCTGCTAACTGACAAGACTATAGCTACTCCCTAGAAATGGTTCCGGGCACTGCTTGTGTAACAGATTACTTATGTTTATGTTAAGCACATTATTGCATTAAAAAAAATTTGGATTTTAGCTACATGAGAACTGTCACCCCCTTCAGCCAGTGGAAGCTTTTGACCAAGCGTGAGAGTGATGGACGGGGTAATTGAGAGCACTGTGAGACAAACACTAATGAGGAGGATAACGAAGGAATGGCATTAACTGTGTTTGCCATTTCTAATGATAAGAGATGAGGAGAGACAGGGAGGCACTGCAAAGGAAGGCAGTCCGCTCTGCTTCCCAAAAGAATGCATCTGCTGTACGTCGAACTCATCTGCTCCTTGTTTTTTTTCTGCAAAGCACAATGCTCGCTCTACCCAACCGGAGCAAAGTGAGAGAAAAGCAAATAGCTTTAAGATAGGCGGTGAAATTACCCATAATTGGAGACCATTTAAAAACATAATAACTTCTTTGTTTCCACAGCAGGAGGTTCGGGGCTGGGGAAGCTTTTTGATTAGAGCTGGAGATGAGTTAGCTATAAAACAACTGAGCCAAGCCTTAACCAAATTCATGCAGTGTGTGTTAAATCTGTCTGCCAACATGCAAAAATTAATATTTCTGGATGAGGCGGGATTATTAGAGTCCAGCTTCAGTTCAATCAGGGACTAGTTGGAAAATATCTTATCACACTAATTTCCGCATGAAGCAGCAGGGACAAGAAAACAGGCTTGTAAAATCTCAGAGCATCAATGCTAAACACTAACTTACAAAAAAATCCAAATGGAGCATGAAAATATGTATTAAAAAATCCAGCTGGAAACATGCCACGGCTTCTTTAACAAAGATGTGTATACGGTGGCAAATTGTCACCGTTCCACTGAGTAGGATAGTGGAAGTGAGCTTAGGGGTGTGTGCCACTTAGGACGGGGGGGAATAATGTTGTGAAGCATATAATGGATTTGCAATGTGGCAAACAGAGACAGATGGTGGAGGGGGGCTGTGTGTTACTGTGTGCTATGTGTTTGCAAGGTTGGACACACACATACACGGCACAGCACAATGTGCGTGTGTGGAGAAGAAATCCCTAAGGCGCATTATGTATGCTGCCGCTCGCTCACCCAAGCCAAGGGTCTCAGTTCATTTGGTTTTTAACTGTTATAAATTGTCTCACTTGACTCCATCTTCCCTCCCCTCTACAACAGGCCTAGAGCAATCTCTGCACAGAAAGCGGCCAGACTCCAAACTTAGAACCAATAGAAGATTTTTGAAAAGGCTCAGACACAGGATCCATACTGGTATAAAAATATAGATGACACTAAGCCCAACTGAATGGAAGGCATCATAGTGTGACAGCTGAGCTACAAAAGAGGGGAATACAGATATGTGAAGGACTTGAATGGTAAAGCCAATATCACATATAAATACATGTATGAGTCAGCCCATCTTCAAGAGAAAAACAACCTTCCAACCTTTTTTTTTTTATTTAAGGTGACTGGAAGGACCCGGGTTTACATAGTTAGACATCCCACTGTGGATGTGTGATGAAGAGCCTCCATCATAGCAGCCAGGACACTTGCTGCAAGTGACAATATTTCTCCAACTACTGGGTAAAATTAAAAAAAAATAGATTAATACCATCATGTGAAGACATGATTATATAAATTACACATATTAAAAGGTGTGTATATGTGCAGATTAACAAGGAAGTACACCCACTACATCAAAGAAGCCCTGTTTTTCTTCCCTGTTTTACCGTAGATGGTTATATTGCGTGTGTGTGAAAAAGAGAGAGAGGGTGCAATTGTGGGTCTGTTAACAGGTGTTTGGGCTTATGGTGTTAAAGCTTTTCAACTGGATGAAATTTCACACTTGTAGCTCTGAAAAGTAATCACTGAATTACAGTCTTTAAATATAATGTGTGGTCTCTCTCGTTTCACACTCACACAGAAACCCATACATACACAAACACACAGTTGTAAAGACATTTGTTCCTCATCTGAACCCTGAAACAGCATACCTGTAACATATATATTAAAAAAATCTCTTAGATCAACGCACCAGCTATAATTGAGGACCACTAGGGCGACTCGGTCTGAATCACAGTAGACTCTAATGGTATTATCTTACTACATTAGATCTGTTTAGAAATGGTGCTCATGCAAAAGAGAGTCTAATAGCTTTCAAAGACCAAATTAAGATGTGTGGGACCCTCAAGCTGATGATTAGACAAGGGACTAGAAAGTGACTTCTGGCGATCGTATGAATATGAAAACATGAGCGCATACACCCTCAATTGGACGCATACACACCAAATACAGGCGCACGCATAGAGTCAATTAACATGAACATGTGTCTTTGGGGAATTATATTTCAATTAGCTTTAGCTTTCCTTTGAGACCGTAACACTAAAACAAGTGCATAGCTGTGTATTTGTGGATGCAATAATAAATCCTGTTTTCAATTAGTATCATGCCACAACTCCATATTGTTACTGTATAAGTACAAGTTAAGCTGTTAAGCGCTAAATCAACGTTTTGCATGATGTAAAATAATATCAATATGAAGCATACAAATGAAACGTCTCATGCAGCTATAGCTCTAACGCAGATGGTTCTTAACTGCATTGTGGCAGTAAGAAATGTGTCGTCAAGGGGAAATAAATGAGATGGGCTTACAGCAGCAGTGAAACTTATCATCTAACATATCGATATAAACAGAGAATTGTTAGAGCATCGTCCCAAATCTTAAGGTTGCATCTCTTCCTATTCCTCCCCCTATTCTGTTTTGCTCTACCTCTGAAATTTGTTATCATATTTTCCTGTGAACTCTTCCTGTCGACCCTGATTTGACTGGAAAATGTGTGTATATGTGGACAGGGGATGTTAACACTGAATCTAGGTCACCAAAACAGAAAAAAAGCAATAAAATAAAATAAAATAAAAATTGCACCAGCCCATGTTTGGACCATTTTATCTGAGTAAATGTTTTGAAAACAAAAAGATTTGTCTTTTTTTCTGTCACCTCTCTGTCTTTACACTACTGGGCACTTCTGTGCATGTGTATACGGGTGTGTATGCTTTCTGTTGTACACATACAGCAGAATATGGGGCTGCTGTGAGGATGGGGCCCTTTGCTTTGAATGAATTAATTTCTGTCAAGAACAGACTCAGAGTCCCCAAACAATAACAGAGTGAGGGCAGGAGGAGTAGAGAGCAAGCAGAGTCACTGCTGTCCATATCTTTATCTCTGCGGAAGAAAATGATTACTGTAACATGTACTACCAAGTCTCCAGACTCTGGCCCTCGGGGAGTTGTATGAAAAGAAGCTGTCAGATGAAAGAGCACATAGCATAAAAAAGAACTTTATCTAGGCTGAGTTCGTAAAAAGGGGAACTATACATAAACCTGTGAAGCGCATTAGGATAAAGTAAAATTGCAAATTAACCCACTTCATTTGTTTGGATACATTGTGTGTGTGTGTGTGCAGAAATGTCTTCTTTCTTCATATCTTCTTTAATGTCTCCTTTTTGAACCCTCTGTTACCTTTCAGAGTAAGAGTGAAAGATTACAACACTCTGTGTATGAAGAGTTTTAATCCAAAAGGTGATTGTGTCTCTATTCCAGAGTGTTTGAGATTAGTGACACATGGCTTGTCAAAGACTGGAGCTTCAGATTAGCCTCTAGCTAATCCTTTGGAATTCAATGCTAATACAGACATCACATATGCATGCATGTGTACGCACAGTCAGACACACTCACAGACAGTGTTCTCCCACAGTATGTGTGTGTTTGTGTTTAATTTACGGGCGGTAAGATGATATCTAATTTCTAACAAAAGCAGCCACACAAAAACTGCGCCTGTCAGTCAAGATTTACCAGATAACGAGTCTTTGTGTTTTTTTTGCAGTTTAAATAAGGACAAAGCTATGCACATTGATAAACACACATTCACTTATATTCTGACTTGTACACACATACGCAGCCGCATGTTAACTTTGTAAAAAAAAAAAAAAAAGCCTCATCAGCTGATATGTTAGCTGAGCTTGCACACTTCTTTTACCTACTGGGAGGACTGTTTAGGGTGCAAACTTGCTGTCTGCTGATGCTGCTGCTGCAGCCGAATCCACCTGTGGGCCTGTGTTTTTACCGTTCTCCATGGGAGGCTGCATTTGATCTTTCTGTTCGCTCACTTTGGTCTAGTTTTAAATTACACTTTGCCTAAGAGATATGAATCACAGCCTTGATGCTAAAAATAACAAAAAAATCTACATTTATTCTACATGGATTCTCTATAAAAAGAACATGTATTTATGGATTGTAAATATGCTTCACATGTTGTGTATTTGTAAGTATTAGAAAGCCATTAAATAACAGCCTCATCAGTGCACGATAAAACACATTTACCATGTATTAGAATTCAACTTTAAACCACCTCAAATATAAGGAGAGTATTACTCAGTACAGGATGAGTACTCCACAATTCAGGAAGTTGAATGGCTGTTTTAAAGCTGAGGTGATGTGCATGTGCCCACACAATGGGATGAGCTGGAAAGCTTAAAGTTATATATAAAACTCCAGCAGCTGACATACTGTGGTCAATATTCTCAGCATAAACCTCAGTGTAGGAGTCTTGCCACTCACCAATTTTGACCAATATCAAAATGTATATTCAGTTTTTTCCTAGTTTGAAGCTAGAAAACAAGGTTAGTAGCCTAATAAATAGAACCCTTGGGGCAAGTGACTATGTTACAGCACTTTCAACTGGAGTTTAAAAGGGTTAAATATGGAGACAACAAGCACAGAGCTGGGAAAAAAAAGGAAAAGACCTAGCATGAGTCATGTCCACATAGCTGCCAGTCTGACCTGAAGCTGACAAATACCCGACTACCACATGACTATTTTAAATCAGGAGTGACTGCAGATTAAACTAGGGCTGCAACAAACGACTATTTTGATAATTGAATACTTGCCAATTATTTTTTGCGACTATTCAAGTACTCGGATCACACGTAAATGACAGGGCGGCTTGCACCCAAAAATGCTAATCATCCCTCTACGCCACGAGCGAGAATCATTCTCAATGACGTCACTAACGAGTCATTGAATACTAAATCAGTTGTCAATGCATTTTGCCCTCGAATATTACTCAAGTACTCGAATAATCGCTCTCTCTGCACATCAGATCTGCTCTCTGCCCTAGATTAAACCCTGTCCCACTAAAGACAAAGAGACAGATATTAGTGACTGTTACTCAGATTTTATCAGGTTGCCATGGTGACAAAGGCCTTGTATTCAAATCAATAAATCATTTTTTATATGTTTTGAAGGTAACGTTACCTGCATCAAACTCTTTGTCTTGATCAAACATTATTGAAATTGTGTACTAACAGAATGCGCTGAAACTGTCTTCACTCTGTCAATTGGAGGTGCAGCCTGTTTTTCAGGCTCATAAATACATAGGAGATTTTAATAGGCCAGTTTAATAACCGAGCTACTGGCTAGTGTTTTGCATATTGCTGGATATTTGCATAAAAACATTTCGTCTCCTCTATGGCATCTTGCTATGTGTGTGTTTTTTGCCACCTATGAATCTCTGCCATCTGCGACAACATGTGTATTAAGCTTAACAATGCCTGGCCTCCTGCTTTTTCTTGCCTCATTTTATCCCTATGTCTAAACATACCGTAGGAGCGTCTGTATTTAACTTGTCATAGCTGCAGATTCCTAAGCAAAAACCTGCCCAAATGCACAAGTTTACTGACAATTGGAGCAGGTGGCAGGATCACTGTAATTGTTTCTGGAGCACTTCTGTAGAAGCACATTTCTGCTCTGCCATGAAGAGCTTGCAAGCAGCGAATCCAACCGTGTTCTCCCTCCAGCCTCCTCCTTTCTGTTTTAACTTTTTTTTAACACCTGGACTAACAAAAGACCGGCTTTGATCATGGGAAATCCCTTGGCAGAGCAGCAATGAATCCACAGTGGGGCTCCAGGTGTGTAGCCATGTGTGTGTGTTTGAGTGTCTGTGTGATGCACATCGAGCCAGCACTGCTCTACTGAGGATTCTCAGTATTGAAGCTTCATGGCAATGGATATAAAGTGCACAGCAGTTCACATGTGTATGTCAAAGCACGGCCATACCAAAGAAAAAAAGAAAAAAAAAAAGAATGTGGTCGCAGACACACAGAAGTGGGAGGCAGAGCGCAGGAGAGCAAGAAAAAGAGAACATCTTGTTTCTCCCATGTAATCAGTGGCTCTGCAAACACACACACAAGGCTGCTTGTTATCAGAAGCTTTCCCACGCTGCTGTGGTACAAAGCTCCACACCAGGATGGGAGGATGAAGCGAGGGAGGAACGGACGGCAGTACAGAGGGATGGAGGGTCAGCCTTCAGCAGCTTAGACTCACTGCAGGGATAAACACATCCCTCAGCAGGGGTTTGTATTTAGGCTAGCAAGATCAGAGTTCAAAACAGACAGGCTGCCAGGCAGGCAGAGCGACAGGAAACAGACAGAGCAGCGGAGATAAACAAGCATCCAAACAGCAAACAACAAACAGTGCACATATCGCACATGCACTTTAGTTGAGGAGATTGCACATTCCTCCTCCACACCTCTGCTCCCACATTACTCTTACATCAACTCCTCTATTCTAGAACATCTTCTCTGTCGCTCTCAGACTCTATCTCCTCTCGCCTGCTGCTCAGCCCTGAGCTCTTACGTAAGAGGCCCATTTGCATAACAGGCTGTTTTCTCTGGCTACGGCATGGGCACATGAGACACACTGGATAATATGTTAACAACTCGGGCTGATGGTAAACAACGACCTCCATCACAACACTTCAGGTTCACACTATAGATGGCGCAGGTCTAGTCTGTGACAGAGATTTAGTGTCTTTGGATGTCTTGATGCCAGCTGGCTCTGGGCCAGAGGGTCTGAAACAGCTGTCATTTTCAGAGCGCACAGATATGTCTTTGGCTTTGATAGACTTCATTCAGGAGGAGGCTGACCTGCCTGCTGTGTGGAACCTATGCTATAATAGGTCTTGCACTGAGAGATGACTGTTCAAATCAAACAGCCTAACATTATCCTCTTCAGGGTTAGGACGACAGTGAAAGAGACACATGTGAGTGTGTGTGCCACACATAAAATGAGCCTGACAAGCGCTCTGTCGTTACTGGCATGCTTAAGTCATCTCTCAGGCCTCTTCAGACATAAGCTATACAAACAAGGCACACATAAATGCGCACACACATTATCGCACTTGTACACACACACACTCATAATGAGCGTGCCGCCCTTAAGAGAATAAAGAGAAAAAGAAAGGCTCCAGAATGTCAATAAATACTGCAGTGGAAGCTGTCAGATACATCCTAAGATACCTCATTACACACCAATTCATTAAGTCAAGAATGGCCTTAATCATGTCTGATTATTAAGGACGGACTCCATTCTCCCTCATATGCACACATGCATGCACTTCAAAGACACAACAACAAATGATCAAGGGAATCAAGCACAAACGATCTCTCGTATGGGATTTCTCCTTTAGTCATGTGGAAAACAGTGGTTAAGAGTCAAGATGATGCTAATGCCGTCTTTCATGTTATCTTATCAAATCCCTTAACCACATCTTCATGTAATGTTGAGGGCGGGAAAGAGGACTAAAACTCAAGTGTGGCATATGTGGCCCTGCTGCTAAGACTGACAGCTGCTTTAGAGGAAATCTATCAACATCCTGCCACAGTGTGAATGTACAAGTCCACAACTCAACTCTTTGACATTCTGCATGAATGGAGGATACTGTTATTTTTTCTCTGGAAGCCTTAAAACTTGCCTAAATTGCACCATACAAAAACAGACTGGAAGTATACTTCTGTATATTTGGTATGCACTCTTTATCATCATCACTTACAGATTTCAATAGGCATAGGTGGCAATAAATGAACCTTCCACATTGTTGTTTCGGGTTATTATTCTAACACACATCATCTTATAAACAGGCACACAGATAACTGTGACCTTGACCCCCCCCAATGTCACCTCACTCTGTTGTTTGCTTGTCTGAGTGTGTGTTGTCTAAACACCGGCTGTGAGCCGTGTAAGGTTATTAAAATATGTATGAAGATCAAACTCAGATTCAAAATATCAGACCACTATGTTACGTGAGCAAATAAAACACAGACATCAGCACAGTGACATAAATACTGTTGACAGGAAGACACTGATATTACCAGCAATGCCAGGAAATGAACTTTTTGGACAATTTAAAGGAAAGAAATTCTATTTTTTTCTTATCACGCCTGTAGGCTACGTCTGTTCCTACAACTCATTAGAGGCTGTTGACAATAGCCTTCTCTAAATCCTCACACAGGCAAAGCTCATCCGGGCTGACTGTGCGCAACAACAGTGCGGAGAAAACGGAAGCCAAATTCATCAATAGAACAAATTATAAAGACATAAATTATACAATCGAAGAGCTCTGTGCGTCTAGCAGCGTCTAACATCACCAAACAGCTCTGTGCGTAAAACGCTGCCAGTGTGTCCGGGACTCATCCAAGTGCTGCAAGTCAAAAACAAGCGCGGGGTCGGTTATTTTAATGTGAGGTGTGTCTTTATATTCAGTGCCCCCTCCGGCACAGGACATTACACCACACCACATCACAGGGAGACGCAGCTGCCTCAACGGCTCCACGGTCTCACACAGTCCTGTGCAAATAATTAAAAGAACGACATCCTCATTCCTGAACATTAACACCTAAGAGATCCTGGAAAAAGGATTTATTCTTTGGAGCTGCCTCACACCGTGCACCGTTTACAGACACGCGCACATACATTCAACACACGTACGCATGCACGTGAGAGAGAAACCCTCTGTGTGTGCGCGCGTGTTTGCGTGTGTGTGTGTGTGTGTGAGTGTGTGTGAGGGGCAGAGAGGGAACCGCATCTTCCCTGTAGGACCCGCGTGTGACCGCGCGGTATGCCCCTGCATGCTGCCCTGTTGTTGGCCTAAAACATGCGCGCGCAGACACACAAAACGCACATACAACAAGCCACGCACGCACACAGCACCTGTCCCGTTGCTCACCTTTTAGAAGAATCCCATAGATAGTGTAGAGGGTGAAAATCAAATTACTCTTGAGATTCATCCTGTCTTCTTTTCCTTCTTCCTGTCTTCCGCGCTAATTTCTCCTCTCCGCCTCAGCACTGGACCTCAGACCGGACCGGACGGGCTTTGCCAGCAATCCAGGAGGACTTTTAAGTGCGTCTTTTGTGTGTCTCCGGGAAACGAGGTTAGCACCAACAGACTTCACGACCCCGTACACTATGTTGCTTTTATGAAACCGAAATATTCTCCCTCCTCAAAGAAAAAAGCACAATATTCTGGATGCTTTCAGGGACGCACCGCTGCTCAGGTACACACTCAGTTTATGGGACTCTGCCGTAAACCCTCAGGGACTGAGAGCAGTAGTCGTCCTCCGGTAACAGGATACAAACGCTGCCGTTCCTCTACTACCGTGTGCCCTGCTCTTGGTCTGCTGTGGCGCACAGTCCACAGCACAGTGAACACGAGTGGATTGTTTGAGTCCCGCCCACACGCTTTTTGACGGACATGAAAGGTGAACCAATCACGAAGACCCGAGGCGAGGGGGAGGGAAGGGGGGGGGGTGTGCTGTCAGTGCGTGAAACACTGCAAAAAATGTCACTTTGCACAAGTTTTTAGACAGTGTTTAAATACACTATTTAGATTCTCAAATGAAGAGAAATCAGTGGGTTCAATTAATTCCCTCTTTGTGGTATAAAAGTCTGAGCCTTAATGTGAAGAGGCAAATATCTGGAAATTATAAGGCTGGAAAGTTATAAAGTTATGTGTGGGAAAACATCCCCACTGTGGATGAACCTTTATGTGAATGCACACAAAATCAGGATATTCAACTGTAAAGTAAGGCCTTTGTAAGGAAAGAAGGGCTGTAAACAGCAATCCCATTTAAATAGGGAAATGTGCCTCAAGTGTCACAACAGCCACCGCACAAGATGGCACTGGGCCTGTTGTCTCTGAGCAGCCTGTAGTCACCATGTACTGATGCATACAAATAAGGTTTACTGTGTTGTTGATGAACTACAACAACGTGTATAACTGAGGCACCTCCATTTTGTGTTGTTGATTTTTTTTTTACTCCACCTTATTCTACAAACATAAACATAACCCTATTACACTGTTTCATGGTCTTTACTACTGGTCATTTTTTGCAGTGTAAGGGTAGAATGGGCTTAGAATTCAAAACAGAGAAAGCACATGCAGACATGCTTCTTGGTGTGAGCCCTCCTTCCACATGATTTAGGATAGCTCCCAGGGTATGCCTTATTTCTTACTACTCTGTTGATAGTGATGATCCAGGTTAGAGGCCTGTGAAGTATTAAGGTTGACAACTGCCTGAGCTTTGAAGATTGTCTCGCAGAGGACAATCAAAGGAGCGGAGAGGTGAGGTGGTGTATAGGTATAGGGGACAGCGGGTGAAAGCAGTCTAAAGCCCTTTTGAAAAAGCTGTTAAGACTGAAATAGAGAAAGAAAGAGCGGGTTCTATAATATAAGGGGCTGGTGTGAGGACAAGACAGTACAGTGAATGCGGTACATAACTGTTTGCTTCAGGGACTTGGATGAAACATTGCTGAATGTTCAGACTGAAAGGCAGCGTGGGATGAAAACAAAATCTGGATATTCATCATCAGTGTCCTGCAACAATACTTATACTTATGATTATTTAAACAAAAGACTAATGTAATGTTCACTCCAGAATGTGTTCAAAAGTCATTCGAGACATATTGATAACTCTCTCTCGGGCAGCCGTAGCTGTTGATTGAGAGTTTAAAGTGGCCATTTACTAGACTGAAGTTGTTTGTTAGTATAAGGAGCAAAAAGGTGACCACAATGAAAGAGGAAAACAATGAGGCTCATGAGTGCACAACATCTATCAGAGCAACAGCTCAGAGGATTTCAACAAAAGGATGTGCACAAAGGAAAATTAGGAAACGCACCTTAAGAGTCTTGGTCTTTTGGGTGAGCACGAAGGAGAATGAAGACATCTGCTGACTTCAGATAGTCATTCACAATAATGGGGGCTGCTGACAAAACATTAAATGTGATCATTTGTTTAACTCTATGCGTTCAAGCACCTCTGTGAGTATATATTATCTATCTAGATAATAGATCTATCGATCTATTATCTTATCTAGATAGATAGATAGATAGATAGATAGATAGATAGATAGATAGATAGATAGATAGATAGATAGATAGATAGATAGATATGTGTATAGTGAAAATGCTGTAATTTCAATCGTCATGAAGTTAATCTCAGAAGAGACTTTATGCAACAGTAAGTATTAATAAGGTGTTTTTTAAAATCCTGACAGTGTGTGCCTGGTGTGATTGAAAAGCAAATTCAAAGTTATGGATCAGATGTTTTATTTAATAATTTGCCAATTATATTCTGCATCACACTGTGTATAATCTTTAGTGACACAATTCTGCAGCAAAGGCACAGGGCCACCTCTTTTAGATATGCATCTTCAGCTTGATTATAAAATGGATTTTAAATACACCCTATGCATTATTTATAAAATTAGCTTTGCTTATAAAGTTCCCTTCCTATACTAATAATAATTCTACATAATTTAAATTAGAGATGGCCTATATTCAACTCAGACCTGATTCTATCTGATCTAACTATGAAGTGAGATTAGCGGGTTAGCGAGGTCTGTTAGCAGGAAGGTGGCTGTCTTTTAACCTGGCTAGATCACCATGGTAACTTATGCTGCAAACTTAATCTGGTCAGAAACAGGTTCATCATAAATTGATATATAAATATTAAAAGGCATTGACTGGTAAAATTAATGAATGTAAGATCAACATTACATGAAGTTTTTCTCTTTTCATCATGCCTCTTTGGGTTTGTTTGTTGCCCCTGTGTTGCTTTTTTATCATGAAGATATGATGATATAATGATGTAATGGGTTATATATCTCCATATTTCTCCATAACATCCTGTCAATATATACAATCGCTCCATTTTCCTGTGGGAAAAAAAACATGAAATAATGCATCAAATGCTCACTTTAATGCAAAAACACACACCAGGAGCAGAAGACATTTAAATCTCTGATGTAGAGCTCACTGAAAGAAAGCACCGGCTCTGTTAAACCTGCCTGGTGATACACACCCCCAGGTGAGCTGAATTTTGTTTGTTTGTTGTGGTGTCACAGAAGAACAAGTCTTTGGATTGTTAATTAGTTAGTGATTTATTTCATGATGCACCACTCTGGTTATCAGCTTAATGATCAGAGTGTTTCACAGATGTCTGAGTATTAACCCACCTTGACATTTAGCTGTAGGTTATCAGTAAATTCCTTCCTCCATAGGCTGACATGATCTAATATATAGCTCCTGTTTTTACACTGTCATATAAACAGCACACCCACAACACACTGCAAAAGATTTTAATCAGTTTGTGGAAAATGGTCTGTATATAAACTTGACTCGGCCTGCTGATCTCATTTTGGGTCAATCCACTTTAGAAGGGGTGCTGCACACCTTGTAATGGCTCATTTCACACTCTCAAAATTGGTGTGTGCCATCACTAGAGGCATAGCATGGAACCAGGGGGGTCTTCTCTAAAAAGCGTTTGGATCCAGTAGAGAGGCCAGTCAGTGAACTGATAGAAACAGCACATTCAAGTTTCCGCCTCACCTGGGATTGTCTCTGTGCTCCAGATGGCAGATAGACCTCTCTCTCTCTCTCTCTCCTGTCCTCTCTGTCACATACACATGTACACACACAGCCATTAGTGCACACCCTCCTCTCAGAGTTTCAAGTAACCACCACCTGCTCCTGGCTGAGACCATTGTTCACTGGTCCACCTAATGTAGGCTGAGACATGTTGCCAAGCTGAGGGCCAAGCTCTTCGGTGTGGATGGAACAAGGCGGGGCGCAGCTTAAATCGCCTTTCATCCATGCATCTGTCTGACTGTTCTCTTGAATGGCCTGCTTTGACAAATGTGTACAAAATCATTCAGACACCCACAAAACCACAATACAACAATACAATAGGGATCTAACTAATTATTAAAAGTTTTCCCTTACATTATTAGCATAGTGTGTCATCTGGATAAGTGTGGGTGTTTTGCCAGGATTTGCACTTTAATTGTTACTGTACTTCCCATCTCATCATGGCTCATTAATTTTATCTCACAGCTCATTCTTACACATGAAATCACATTTTATGCATTTATTTGCCAGGATCTGATCACAGATGGATCAACCCTGTGTGACAATATACTGTTCTGATGTGGCTGCTATCTTCAGGTCACGCTTCCTGTGTTACAAGAGAAATATAAACACATAGTGGTTCTGCTATGTGATGAAGATGAAGGATTTCTGGAACTCATCAACTTATAAGTGATAACACTGCATACAGCATTATCCAGTTCAGCTTAGTATGCCTGTCAACACACATGCTTTGTGGTGGGTGTACTTGCCAAAACTGGAAAATGAGATACATTCAGAGTAGGAGTAGTGGCAGAAAAAGCACACTGGAAAGTTCTGCTGCAGCACAGACAGCAGACTGAGAGGGAGGAAATGGTATGTAGATAATACAGTGCACCAGAAACTGAAAAGCTTTCACAGCCCGGTCTCCACTTTCTTGAATGGATGCATAACTTTAGTATTTTAGTATCAAGCCAAGCCGTTTTTTCTTGCAGACACCTGAGTGTTTTCCTCCCAATGTGTCGACAGTATAAATGACCTTTCCTTCAGATATTGGCAACCATGAATTGCCACGGAGAGCAGTGCTATTGCAGGCTGCCACACCACGAGGGGGGACTGTCTGCCAAATCCAACCAGATCCAAAGCTCAGCAGCAGTGTTGCGATTAGAGTGGCACACCAATTGTTTCAGTACCACTCACTCAGAAAGTGTTGCTAGGCCAAACTCAGCATACAAAGATGGTAGGGACTGCCCTCTCGTTAATGAGAATGGCAGCATTCCATATCCATTCATAGGTGTAAAATACTGCATAGACTCTTTTTCCTGACGATTTTTCAATCACTAAACCAAAAGAACACATATGCATCTATACCTGTCCATACTCTTCTCTCTATCACTTCTGGATTTGTAGTGGATAGCAGGCACTGAGGAGACAGGAAATAACCAATGTTCCGCTTGTGTTGCTTGGTTACTAAGGTCAAAGTCATATTTGGGAATATTCAGGGATGGAACATTTACTCTTGGTGGCACAGCGGAGTTTGCTATTTACCTGTACGCCTTAAAAGTCAATTCTGGTAGCTTGGGTAGCTTTTTCTCATTTAAATATAAAGACTAAAATACCAGCACCTTTTCCCCAAATGCACAACTGTACCCTTGGCAACAGTTATAGTTTTGAAATAACCATCATATGACTTACTCTTTTATAGTAACGCACACACAGAAATCAGTCGCATGAGGTTGATATTTCCGCTCTTAAAATCAGAGCCTGTGTTTCTCCAGTCACATCTGTACCTGCTCATAGGGGCAGGGACTTGCCTCTAAGACAGCCACATGTAAGCGGGTTCCCCTATAAAATATGTGTAATATGTATCTGTTTACAAACTTACCCTGTTTTTAATGCCTAACCTTAACCAGTCACTTCTAATTCTAAAGCCAGCTGTGGTAAAAAAAAATGTTAATAAATAAATAGAGCAGATTTTCCAAAGTCGACTCTACTGATATGCACCATTTATTTTTTTATAGATTAAATGTTTTATATATTGTTTTTTTATAACATTGTCATTCATTCTGCGTCGTCTTGCACATAACTGTAAACACTCTTGATGTGAAAAGGAGGAAAAAATGTGACAGTTCCTGTTGCAGCATGCTGTTCTGCATGGCACATATTCTTGTAGGATCAGAGTAATGACCATGTTTCTTGAAAATCACATTGAAGTGTAACCTGTGTGAGAGACAAGGAAGACTGTGTGTGTGAGCACTGCAGCCACATCATTTTGATTCATAAATTTGAACTTCTAAAGGTCAGAATCCTCTTCCTGTATGTTTTGTTGCCTGTGAAATGTCACATTATGTCTTGCTGCTAGTTCTACACTGGTTGTGTGCCATAGTTATTTCAGAGACAACACCTGTACCAAAAACACCCCCCCCCCCTTTTGTTTTTGAATATCAAATTTGATAGCAAAGGGTGCGAAAGCTTTGAATTTGTGTTGAATATAAAAATATTTCATAATATGTGCTGTTTTCATCAATATTTTTGATGCAAAACATTTATTCAACAACAAAGGAGTCTAATACAGCCTATATTCATGTTTCAGTTTCTGTCTCTGTCTTTCTGTGTGTTGTGTTTCCGCCTTCCTGTGTGTGTCTGTCTGTGTACTTGTACACAATGCATCATCCAATTCAGTCAGATCCAGCACTGGTCTTGAGGGATGTAGCCAGAGCTGAATACACCAACTGTTTCCTGGCAGTTGGAGAGAAATTATTAGCCAGTCCATTTAAGTTATATTTCTGTGTTTGATTGCCATATTCAGCAAAGCAGTGCCAGCGATGCCAAATCAGTGGGAGTAACGCTAAGATCAAGTGCTAAAAAGAGGCTTCTAATGCTTCAATTTTCCGACCACACTCTGTGACGAGGGCAGAAAAAAGTGATTAAGGCGGCTGAAAGAGGAAATTCTGAATCTAATATGATGAATAGTTACAGTATTTAAATTAAAGAAATAAACAAAGGTAGCTATTTGATGTGTTATATATGGAATTATAGAAATATATACAGCATACATATAAAGTGAGTGCTGATGTGAAATTATCACAAATTAGTGAAGCCATCTAAAGACTGTTTACGCTGAAAGTATGCAAATTATTTATTCACATAATTTCATGAATTCTTATGATAAATATAGTTATTAACATAAATATTTAGCTCTCGAAGGCCTATGTTTTACAACACCCACCAACACCCATGCACTCTCTCTCTCTCTCACACACACACACACACTCACACACACACATAGAGTAATATGCTCCATCATTTGTCATTTATTTGTAATATGAGTGTGACTGTCCACAGCTGAGGTATCTAGTTGGGCCAGAGACCTCTCAGTCATGCAGAACCACACAAATGCCATGTGCTCACAAACATGCACACAACTACGACACACGCACCAACATACACCAAGCCCAAGTGTACATCAAAACCCCAACAGACCAGAACTTGCACAGATTTTGGGATGATTCACTTGAGAGGTGGGTCTGCGGTATATACTCTCTCTCTCTCTCTCTCTCTCTCTCTCTCACACTCAGCTGCTCTAGCCTCTAGGTAAGGGAAGGCTCACGAAATTGAGTTCACGGTGGTCGCTTAGCAATGTTGAGCAGAGGGTGTGCTATCAAGCCAAATTGTTCCGGTTCCTCTTGGCTCCCCTCAATTCCGTTTGGGTGTTCAGGGGTGGAACGACGACACAGTGATCTGGCGTCACTGACATTTGGAAAGAAGGAGGGGGAAAATAAAAGGCTGCAAGTGGGATTTATCAGCTTCTAACGTAAAAGAAACTTTAACATGGACGCGGGTAAAGCAAAGATCTTTAGATCCTCAGACAATCACAGTGTTCTTGAGTAAGGCTGATAGACAACATCTTATAATGTGTCTCAACCGTGGAACCTGGAACCCAGCAGTGGCCACATATGGTTGTTCACTTGCATACAAATGTTCTCACACTTTCAAAGCCCACGGGTGTATGAGGCTAATTAGCAGATACCATTTTCTGAACTCCCCTCTCAGCACTCTGTACTTATTTTAAGTCATTTGATCTCACGGCTACAGAGGTAAGTATAGGAAAATGGGTAATTTGGCAACTCATCTAGACCTACTTCATCTCATAGTAAAAGACAAAAATTACAGGCACAGTTTGATTTCTCGGCTCATGGGGGCAAAGCTGTGTGTACAATCTGCTAAATTCTTTGGCTAAATGCACTATCTTGTCTAAATTACCTTTCGCTCCCAAATGTCACCTTCATGCACCCTGCCAAAAGAGAGTTGTATGTGAAGAGCAATTCAATTTGTAGCAGATACACAGTTGTGCGAATGTGTGTGTTTGTGTGTGAGAGAGAGACTTTCTGTTACCGCTGGAGGTGAGAAAACCTGACTACTACTGATCCAGATGTTTTTCTCCTCTTCTTGTTTAACTGCACCCATTTAGAGAAAGTACTCATGTCTTTGCAACAGTGTGGCTGAAAACCAGCTAAACACACATACTAGTCAAATTGCTTTGTTGAAGTGCTGATGTCTTAAAATGTCTTTCAAACTAAGGAAAATGTAGGAATTGATTGTTGAAAACATGCTGGATTTCCTGTTTGCTTTGCTTTGATGGACAATCAGACAGAATATGTGTGACTCTCAGATTAGCATTTACGGTAATTTACACAGTGTTGTTTTTGATTGTTTGCTTCAAGTTAAAAAAAGTGCCTTATAAATTCACCACTAGAGATGCTTTCTGTTGTGCATAGTGCTAAACTGAGTTGCTACTGGACATTTATTAGCAATGGTTGGTTCAGTAAAGTCACAGAAGAAAAATCTGTGTGATTCTGTATCACCATAAACACCCACTGAAGAATACTATTTATTTTTTTACAATAGAAATAATTGCATATGTGTCATTCATCAGTAATCTTTAGTGTTCGATGTCACAGTAATGAAGAGGCCAAATCACATCATCATATCTTATCCCGTTGACAACTATTGTCACCTCTCATTATTATGAAAGGACTGTATGAAGCTTCGTGTGACAGGAGCTGTTTTTCTGTCAAAAAATGAAAGAACAGGAAAATTAGTTAAAATATGAAGATAGGACAGATGCATTTCATTAAGAATATTAAATGTCTAATACTTAAGGGAGAAAAAAAATGTATTCTGGCACTTGTCATAATTTAAGTAAGCATTGCCAGTAAGAAGGAAAACAAAGTGACAAATTTCAGCCTCGTAAAAAGTGAGAGAGACAATGTGCTGGAGTAAGGCGGGTCCCAAGCTGACAGTTTGTTGGCATCCAGCTGTGGATAACTTGAGGCAGACTGGGGAGACAGAAGCTGGAGACATGAGATAGAGCATGTTTGTGTCAACAGTAATATTAAGAAGGGAAAAAAGCATGCAGCATGTACTTTCTTTATTTTTTTATCTAAACAAAAACATAACATATTAACACTTCAATCAAAATGTAAATTCTGCAAGTTATTATCCAGAAAGTGGACTATTTTCCATCCAGTTTGCAGTGCAAGTTCCCCAATAAATCTTTAAATCTAGGTGTTAAATCATTTTTTTTGTCTCTTTTATGGCATGGAAATAAGCCATCTCTCATCTGAGATCACACTTAGAGTATCAGAGATCTGATGTTCTGCTTGCAGCCTCAAAAGACAGGATTTAAAATTTGTCTCTGTATGTTCTCCTCCTCATTGGCTTCCACTGCACATTAACACACCTCCATATTTACTATAGAGCAGATATGAGCAGCATTACAATACAAATATAATACGAGGTTTGCAGCCTTTTGCTGCATTAATTTGGCCCTTTTAAATCTGCCTGTTTACCTTTACAGCACTATTAATGCCAGCACATCTGGCTCTGCAAATCACTGATTTTTTTATCTGTTTTTTCTATCTGCTTGCTTGTTATGTTGCTATTGATTGGAATTTTAACCGATCCCATATTTGTTCATTTGTTTGAACTACAGCCAGCTGGTCCACGCCAACTAGCAGCCTACACAGGCAGTGTGTGAGGGAGCCAGATCTATCCAAAAGTGATCCAGTGACCTCTTCAGACCAGTGCCCACTAAAACAGACAGCATGAGCTGTCACTTAAAGATGCTAGTGCTTTTCTGTGTGGGCGTTATCACCCCATTAGAGTGAATACACTGCTGATCTATGCCCTGCTGTGCTCTAGAGCTCATCTTTTTCAACAAAAGCAGCATTAATAATACTGTTTGATAACAGTGAATTGATTGAACAGAAAACTGCAAATTTCAGCCTTTCAACACTTCAGTATGAAATATTACTTTCACACAAGCGTACATTTGCATGTGTCATTGTTACTACTGCTGTCTTTGAATCTAATAAACCTACTAAATACTTTGTCACTGCCTGTTTAGTGATCAAAAACCTACATTATCATTCTTTATATTCAATGATGCAAGCATATAACAGACAAATGAATTGCTTGTATAATTACATAAATGGCATAATCCCACGTAAATTACATTTTTTGTCAGGATGTTCCTTTTCCCCTTCCTAGATGAACAAAGGAAATCTCGCCAACATTTGTTAACAATGCAGTTAATTATTTTCTTCATCTACATTCGTCCAGGAAAATAAAATGTGACTACTTCAAACTTCAGCAGATGGAGAGATGGGTGACAAACAACAGGCAATTAAAGCTGAGTAAAGTGAGCTTCGCTGGCTATGAATGACAAAGGAAGAGAGTACTAAATATTAAAAATAGAGAAACCATATCATCATATACAAAGAAAGGAAAATACCAAAGTACTTTATTGTACTAACCAGTGCTGGATAGTCTCATGGCTTGTAACAGGAAAGATGTTCTGTAGCAGTCCACGAGACAACAAAGCTGTCAAAGTCTTTAGGAGAAGGTGGTGGAGAGAGTGGTCAAAGTTATCCATGATTCAGCATGCTGTGCATGCTTGAGGTGACCACATGTCAGCTCTGCAACCAATTAAGTGAAAAGGAGAACAGAAAATGTTAGATGATCAATGATGGAAGCACAGTGGAAAGACACTGGAGATATTACATGTTCCAAAGCATGTGCAATTTAATGTAATCATTACAAAGGTTTCTCCCTAACCTGACACTCCAGATGGTCCTTCGCACAAAACCATCTGAGAAGTTAAAAACAGTATGGGCAGTTGAGGCACTTAAAGAAATATTTGCAGGTGATTGAGTGAACCGTCTCTCTATTACACCCATCCAGCAGCTTTTTACACTTTTGTCAGAATTTGTCACACATAAAGCGCACCAGCTGCCAGACATTTCTCTCAGGACGTGGAGTGACTCAGTCACTGTGAGCCCACAGGCGCTTAGCTTGATGTGACTCCATTCACTATGGGTGCTGTTTAAAGGGCCAGTGTTCAAGGTTTAGTGGCACTAAGTGGTGAGATTGAAGATTGCAGTGATTAATTGTTGTGCAGGTGAATTGCAACATGAGAAACAGTTAAAGTTTAAATGGTGTAAAGAGCAGTACCTTCAGCTTAACACTGTTTTTTTGTAATTTTCTTCAAACGATTGTAGTAATACACGCTAAGCATTTGAATGCAGGGGTGTAGTGTCTGTGGGTTCATACATGACAGTGCTTGTTTCTTTTATCAGAGTAGTATTTTATAAAATGATGAGCAATCACATTAGAGGAATAAAACAGATGTTGTCGATGTACAAAAATCTGACTAAAATTGCTTGAATGGATGGAAGGTAGATGGACAACATATATATTATATATATACAATATATGAGGACAGATGAACTGTGAGGAAAGCGCTACAACATCTGAGAGAAGGGAAGAGAAAATATTCTTAGAGCCTGTGCTTGTTTGCTGAGACTCAACACAGTGTCAGCACCTTTTTTAGTCACTGTATCAGCTCACCCATATTGAATTGGGAATTTGAGCCACACCAAATGGGAAAAAAGAGGAAACAGAGGCACAGGACAAGACACAGCTGCACACTATGGCAACCTGGTCATCAACACAACACCAACCCCCACACCTCTCTGTCTCCATAGAAGAAATACTTCATAGTCATTTAAAAAGACCAATGACCTTCTTTCATGCTTCAAGGTCCACTTCTAATGCTTATGTTTTTGTTGATTGCAACTTGCTGTGAAAGAATTTCTTGTCTCCACCATCCCTTCTCTATAATCCCAATTAAACCAACATTTACTTCATCTTGCCTCAACATGTACTGTATATGTGTGTGTGTGTGTAACTGAGAAAAAAGGGAATCAATGAGAGCATGTGTCTCAACATGAATGTGAGAAGGTGATAGAAAAGGGCAGGAAGTGTTAAATCTCACTTTCTTCTCTTTGGTCTCTAGGTGAAAGCCAAAATGAAATTACCTCTCCCTGCAATATCACCAATCTGACTCAGCACCAACATATTGTTCTTCTCTCTTCATTCCTATTGCTCTCAAGTCGCCTTTTACTATTATCCTTTGCCGCCTCTTCTGCCGCAGTACTGTGCATGGTCTAAGATTTCAACATAAAGTCCCAGGTTTATCTGCCTGAGTCTACCCCTCCCTAGACGCTCCCCCCACACACTCCATCTCTTATGTTTTCTCCCCACGTGTTTTTTGCTGTTGATGGGCCACAGAGATGTCATTAATTCCCAACACAGTGTGAGCGAGAGCGCACACCAGAGGAGAGCGGGGCTGAAGCATTCACAGCTCTGCATCCTTCTGATCCCCCAGCCAAAAGAAAAATATCCCCACGGGCCACAGCTCATGCGTATGTGTGTGTGTGTGTGTGTGTGTGTATAAGACAAAGAGAGAAGGCTGCAGGAGAAATCAAGGGAGTGATGGCTAACCTAAATCACAGGTATTGTTTCAAAGTTAGCTCCTTCGGGGAAAAACTGACAGGTAGCTCATCACACTTGATAAGAGTGATACCTGGGATTTTTGGATGTCTGAAGGTGTCAAAGACCCTGAATATCCTCAAAAAGCCTTTTTCTCGTGGAGAGCAAATTTGTTATAATGTTGTCTGGACCAGTGAGAAGCTGATAACAGATGGAAGTAGACCTTCTTCTGATGATAAAGGTAATGCTAAAGAGAATCCGGGTTTATCATAGAGTAGCATATTTCTGATTAAACTTTCCATTGCTCAACAGTCAATGAATAGGAACCATTGAAAATTTTGCCTTTTAGGTCTGACCTGACAGACACTGTCTCCCTTTTCTGAACAAGAAATGTCTTTTAATGGGCAGCACATTGGCTTCTCTCTGATTGTGATGATGCATCTGCTGCCACAATACATAATAACCTTCATATCACAATGTAACAGCAAGGTCATTATTTGTGCAATACAGCCTCAGTAGCAGTTTTAAACACATGGAAATGTGCAAAGAAAAGACAAATTCCTCAACAGCACTTGTGACAAAGTACCAGGGCAACAGCTTTGAAGTTTTAGGGGAGCTGCAGGGGTGTATTCTTGCCAATGTTTAAACATGGAAAGTGATTGCCTGAGGCTACCCTCGGATCATTTATATTTATAAAGTATAATAATATACATGCCTTCATTTGTCAGTGACTTTCAGGTCAGTGTAAAGTGACTTTACCTATTCTGAAATGTCCAAGTCTATTTCTGTCAATGTTATCTTTTAATAATCTGAGTTGGCTACATTCCCATTAAGTTTGATTGAGTTTGCAACACACACTTTCCTACCAGATCCTACTTTAATGTTTTGCTGAACTTGTATAATCTTGCTGATAGTTGATCACTGCAGAAGGAATTTAGAAAGGGTGTAACTTAACATGTTAGTACACCTATACGATGTTGAGGTTGTCACCCACCCACGTATGAGTTATCTCCTTGCTGAATCCTTCAACTTTACTGTTTTCATCAGATTGCTTCTATTATTTTTTTAAGAGAAAGGTGTCAGTGAGGATGTCTAGGCTCAAATATGCAATAAACCTTGGGTTTATGACATAGGTCCAGATGATGATGGGCTTAAAGGGTTCCTGGGTGCTGACAAACATTCTGGCCATCAGGCTCACTGAGTTTACAAGCCCACTCTGTACTATTAAACACACCAACAAACACACACACACACAAGTCCACACACTCACAAGCACAGACAAGAAAAAACTCCAAATTTGAGAGGTGAGGACCAGCTGTCATAGAAAGCGGTTGCTGCAGTGCACACCAAAAGTGACAGTGCCCTCTAAACTGTCATAAAATGCATGTCAGAGTTAAGGTGACCCAACAGAAGCACATTTTGATAACAGAAGTCCTTTGTGGATTCTTTTGTTCTGAAGAAATCATGATTTTTTTATATCTAGATTTTTATTATTTCCATTTTATTAAGTAAGTCCATTTCTATGTTTACTACTTCTAAGTCGTCAGCCTTTCTTTGGGGAGTCATTATTTAGCTGAGGTCTGTATCATTTGAACCAGCAGGCAAATGCAAATCAAGCCATGGGTCATTACAAATCAGCATGAAATTACAGGTTTCTGCACCTTAACTCCCTAATCACAGGAAGTGTATCATAGCTGAGAAGCCTTTGATTATGAAGTCAGCATATCAGTTTAAAAACCATCAATGCAAGTCTGTTTATGCTCCCTCAGTCACCCCTACTGTATTGTCAGTGAATGGTAGACATTATCATAAAGTGTAAAACTGACATAGTATAGATAAAATAAATGGCTTTTTCATACTTGGTATTTGATTCTAATAAGAACTTCCACACTACAGTAAGTCATAAGATCCAAATCATACAGGGTGTTGTTTGTTACATAGTCGACCTTTGGGGAAAGAATATCCCAAAATAGATGAGCTCATCATGCTCTGGATGGATGAAAGAAACAAAGAAATGAGATTCAACGAGAATAATGAGGTAGGAGATATGTTTGAGCTGGAGACCTAGTACAGAGATCAGGAGTGTGTGTTATTGAAAGTGATGTCTGATTCAGTGCTTGAACAGAGATGCAATTGATTACTGTTATCAGTCGACAGGCAGTAACTGTAACACAGATAATGGTAGCCATAATACACTGACCTGCAATATACTGTTGCTGATGGAAACAGCTGGATAACAAAGGAAAGGGAAGCAAAGGGAATGGCAGATAATGGTCTAATAAGACTATTGGACAAACGAGACGCAGAGATGTATGAGAGTAGGAGGTTCTAATAATATAAGGGAGAATTCATATATCAGTGTTGTCCTTTGTGATGGAGGTTTGATCTTTTCTCACATGCTTTTAGCCCATTCTGTTATCCATATTTTCTTCCCCAGCACACTTTTATCATATGCTCTTTATTATTACCACCCACCAATTTCGCCCATATGACACCCATTTATCTCTCCTCACCTATTCTTACCCTCTTTGCCCCGTTTCATTCGTCGGCTCTCAGCGATCACCCGTCTCCACTCCTCCTAAATCAAGTGTCCCTCATTTATCATCCCTCTCTTTTACTACCTTCACCCCTTTTTGTGTTTCTCATCTATTCCCCACTATGATGCTAAGCCCCTCTGTCTTGAAGCTGAGCAGAACAGATCAGAAAAAAAACCACTGCAGTTGCCGTGGTCACTAGCTGTTCAGAGGAGCCAGCCAAAAAGCCATTAAGGGTGAAGGATGAAAGAGAGGATGATATCCCTATTACACATTTACACAGACAGAAACACTAGCACATGTACACAAATACTCAGTGTGATGCTCCTTGGGACGGAAGCGAGGATGCAAGCGGCTAGGTACACAAAGTCAGACAAAACCTAGACAGCACATTAAACAGGATGCTGCAGTATTTAATGCTCCTGTGTGACTTGTGTCTCCTGGAAGCCCCATGCCTCGGTTGTAAATCTTTCGAATTTTTGCAGCTCTCCATTTTATATAGTGGTCATCTGGGACCAAACACATACAGATGCACATGCAGAAACTGCCTCATAAAACCTCTACAGTGATTATGATGGGAATTGCACAGGCAGGTGGTGTGGAGGCAGAGGCTGTATCATTCAGGTGCATTTCCTTTATCTACACTTCACATAATGATGACTGGATTTTATCCACGAATATAAAAATAATCTTTAGTGTGATAAAGTTACAAAATCAGAGTAGTAAGTGCAGAACCGAACACATGAAGGGTAATTAAGTGGACAGGAAGTGGGTTGTACTACTCATGTGCACTTCATTATTTTCTTTTTCTTTGTTTCATGCAACTGAAGTCAGTAGTTAATGTAAAAACAGATGAAAGTGAGATGTTTCTTCCTTTCTACATCATGCACACCCTCCCCTGTGACCAACTTGAGATTCAACTTCCTAAAAGACAAATATACTCCAATACTGACAATTAATGTTTGTTGCACATGGAATAGCCCTGTAAAATGCAGTGTAGGTTACAACTATTGTGTCTCTAATGCAAGAGGCTTTACAATGTCCTTTTTTCTATTAGCATATATCACACTAGCTATGGACCAGCTAATATTCTTTGGAACTTATCAGTGTATAGGTGATGGTGATACTCATTAATCAAACCTCCCTGATACCACAAATGAAGCAGTAAACAGTTTATTGGCCCACTCATGGTGAGTTGCCCACAGAGAGAAAGCAATCCATCAGCAAAAAGAATACAAGTTTGTAAAAGTGCATACATCCTCAGTGTGACTTGGCTGCAACAATCTTCTGATTTTCTTTTAACGAAACTTCTTTTTAATCTAGACAAAGGGATATTTGAATAACTATACTATGAAACAGTACCTGATCTGACCCCCTCATGCAAGGATGGTGACCATGTAAACAAAGAAGAACATGGCACACAAGTGAAAGGGAGGAGTCACCAGAGTCTTGGCTGGCAGCTCAGCACACCTGGCCGCTATCCAAGCCTGTTAGAGGCACTACCAAAGACCCACTACAATCAAATTACTAAGAACACACAGCAAGGTAATACAATCAGTCCCCCAGTGACTTCTCCGTCTAGCACGGAGATATCTCCACCCCGCCGCTGCTCAGCGTGTGTCAGAAGCAGAGCAGAAGCTTTTTATTGTTGCCACACTTACAACTTTGTATATCTTTAATAAGCAAATGTTTTTACCACGTTGACAATGGGAACCACTAATTCAAGCAAATAAAAATATATTTATACAGACACTTGATTATATTGTTACTTAGCCCCAATCATACAAATAATCTGTTATACCAGAGCCCTTCACATGCATAGATACCAAATCAGCGAACAGTGTACACACTAACTGTGCATGAATGCATGAACAGACCGGAAGCAGAAAGAAATAAAAACCCCATCACTTCAATGAGCTGTTGTTTTTATGATGTCTTAAGATATCTTGTAACAGTTAGTATTCTCATTATAATTATATTAATGACAAGGTCAGATAAAGGGTCCAGAACATAACAGCAGACACAATAATTACCAATGTGATGAGGTGCCTGTTTATCTGCACTGTATAAGCATGCATGTAGAAAGAATTACATTTTGTTATATGCGGCACAAGCTCTCGCTCTCTCTCTCTCTCTCTCTCTGTGTGTGTTGTGTGCAGTAGTTCCCAGCTGTCTCTTTGTACAGGATTGACTCCATTGTGTTGTACTTTCCCAGCCATGCTTGAGGTATCCTGAGCTAAGCTGCCTTGGTGTAAATTGATAGGAGCGCGGAAGAGAGGTTTACTAAATTTGTACAAGTAAACAGTGCAATAATTTCCATGTATCACTTCAAACCAAAATGAACTGGGACTGCTGGAGATCATTAAGCTCTGCTCAGTCGTAGCTTGTGGATTCTGACAGCACATTCAACAAAACAAGCAGCGCGTTGATTGGTAAATACACAGCCCAATGCTCCCGAGCACACGGTATCAAACGCACTTGGCTCAGAGTTTGAGGTTTTTTTAATCGGCTCTTAGAACTTTGTCTCTTACTGCCTGGAAATTCTTCCAAAGAATTACAGTTTTTTGTCATGCCAGTGGATCCTTGTTGACATGCAAAATTAAGTGAAATAAAAGGAGCTTTTTGGACCTGAATATGTATAATTTAGAGAGCTTTCTTCTTGTTTTAAGTGCCCAAAATGAGCTAGTTTATGATTAAAGAGTCTGTTAATTACAACAGTCCTATTGAACCCTTTTTAAATAAATTCAGCTGAGCGATACTCACCTGCAGCTTTGACAGACAGGTCAGACCAGATTGTACATAACAATACAACCCTCAGATGACCCTACATCTATATTATACAATAGGGCAGTTTAAAGATGTCTTATATTATTTTTATGTATTTATCTATCTTAATCCTAATAATAATTATAATGACATCTAGTAACAAGGTTGTATTTTGCACTAAAAGGAAAAAATATGTCAGAATCTACAGTAGTTTTAATATAAATACCTGCAAGATTTTCTAGAGACTGTTTGCTATGTAGATTTAAAACTAAGAATTCTATACATTATTTAACCTCTTCCACCCCAAGCCAATTTCTTAAGGCATCAGCTTGTAAATGGCATGCCCAAAATGAACGGAGTATTCATTATTTTATTATATGTACTCAATTAGTGCCCAAACAACAACCCTTTAAAAGGTATGTATGAGTAAGGTTTCAGTGTTGTCAAGGGGTCCAAAATATATACCAACATAAGGTCATTTATGAAAGGAGTGTAGTCTGGTGTCATCTCTCAGTCTCCAGACTTTTCACCATCTCATCATACCTGAGAGCTCTTGTTTCATAATTAATGATTTTCTCTCAGGAGTAGTATTGTTAGTTTGACACTCATGCTGAATTAGCATTGCACTCTGCTTCATTATTCAGTGTGAAACGTTTGTAATGATGCCAAAGCAGAGGGCATTGTGTTCAAATTTAATTTAGTGCAGACTGGATTGTCCCTACCCAATTACAGATTCTTAGCCACTAGACACTTCTGAATAATTCTGGTTGGACCCACGTGAGTTTTGTGTGCCAGTTTCTGATAAAAATCAAAAATTATAATCCCCAGATTATATTACAGTGCTATGAAGTACTAGAATGGAACATCCAATTGAAAAGTCACATGAAATCAACATGTGCTATGAGGTTTCAGCATTTTTAACAAAATGCCTGAAGTTGAAATACACCTTGTTGTTGGAATACCACTTTAAGTATTGTCTTTGTTTTTGCAATCTGAGACACACTCGCTTTGTTTTTGTTGTTAATACAACAGATTTTTGGGAATGGGGATTATTTCTTTCTTTGCAGGGCCTTACAGAACAACATTCTCCCTTTAGTAGTAATTAAGGATTCAATAAGGAATTCCCCACGGGCCACAAACATGCACCACTACAAAGATGCTGAATATTAACACATAACTGCAGCTTAGCGCCTCTGTGACCAAATTTAGCTCAACTAATGTGAACACTGTGAATGTTTGTAGGAAATTCTCAGTTAATGCTAATCTCATGCTAAACACATACTGTACATAATATGCCTTACACACAGCCAACTGCAAAGTATGCAGTCCCAGGCCATCTTATCTTTAACATAATGAACATCTCAGCAATGGTTATGCTCCACATGCGGAAATGAATGCAAAGGAACGTGTTACATCCAGATAAACTTCCTTTTCTTCTTCTCCTTTTTTTTTAAAAAAAAATCTCAAGTGCAATACATTCAGAGCCAGGAGACTATGGGCTGAGGCAAATTAGGAGCGTCTATCAGAGGGATCCTGATATAAAAACAGAACCCAGAAGCCTGAGTAAAAGCACATCACACACTTAGACACACACTTGAAGGATTTAATTGGCATGTCAAAATAAAACTCCAGGCTCAGGCAGAAAGAAGTATCTTTAATAAGTCTCCATAACTGTTGAATGATGAAAAGAAAATTTCATATAGCCATCATAACAACTGGGTGAAGGACTATATTGGTTTATTTTTACTCATCAATCTGTTTGTGTGTTTCAGTGTTGGTCCCTTCTCAAAGGCTGCGTGCTATTTTTGAATTAGTTTAATCACCCAGTACTTCCCAACCTTAGGCTTGCATTACAATGTCTCATCTACATACTGTTCTGGCTATAATTGAATTTCACTGCCTCAGCCAATATCTGATATAGAATCATTTGACACACATAATAATGAGCATCCACATGCTCTCTGACAAGAATGGTGATTTACACATATACAAAGATATGAAAGATATGAAGGTGAAGATGAAGCTTATATTCATGCCTGTTGCCCTTCAAAGATAGATGCATGCATGTGTGCACATACTTACACACAGGCACATACAAACCACAGCCGTTGTGTAGAGTTAGGCAGGGGATAGTGCTATAAATTACAAAATGCAACTCCAGCTTATCTAAACATTGATTAAAAGGGGGAAACTGGCCTTGAATACCATCTAGAGCCCAAAAATGGTTAGAAATGAATAAATCATAGCTCTTATCCCAAACAGCAGAAGGAGAAAATGAGCAATATCCTAGAAAGCTTTAATTTTTTCCCAGCGTAAATATGAAGGGTTGTTTAGTGAATTCTAAGCAGATGCTTACCTGATTGGAATTTGATGCAAAGAAAAAAAAAGAAGAAGGTGAAGTCATGGAGAATCCAGTGCAAGCAGCACATATTAAAATACATCCTTTAATTCCACCATGCAGAGTAATTTGAAAGTAGTGTAGACAGCACATCTAAAAAAATAAAGCAATTTGCTATGTAAGTTGGCACATATTGCAGGATCAAAGCCTATGAGAAGTATTAAGAAAGTGCTTTTTGTGCATGCATATCATTCATTTTAGTGTTTTTATGGTTTTGCATTGGTGCAAACTGATGAGTGACCCGGTGCCTTTTGTCAGACTGATACTGAAGCTGTATCTTGCATTAGCAGGCTGCATGAAGTAGGCTATAGCTGAAATACATAATCAGCCCAGAATGTAGATGCTTTATTTTTATCTCAGTCATTTGCAGGCATGAATTGGACAAATGGCTCTTTCTGTTACTCTAAATGATGGAGTGAACCGCCCTATTTAAAATGTAGGTTATAGCTATTGCTCTGATTAATGAATTCAAGAAAAAAAATGTAAATGCATGCATTCATCCCAGCTGAATATCACCCCCCTCCTCCTCCTCCTCCTGAAAGAGCAGATTTTTTACCTTTTGAAATCTCAAGAGCTTGAATAAACAAGCACATCACACCGCCATACAATGGCTTTCTTTGATTTCCAGTTGTATTAGTTGTGCAGGACTAATCTTCTGCGCCGCCGCTCTCTTATCTCGTGTCTGTACAATAAGCATGACCAACAAAGAGGAGTGATAGAATAAAGCGGAAAAATCAGTGGCGCTACAGGGCAAGAGTCCGTATACTGGTAAACAACAAAATAATATGGTTGATTCAGTCCATCCTAATGGAACACACAGGATTTCAGACACAGAGAAGACATAATCACTGTTCAAAGTGAGCCACAAACTTGTCTCTTAAGGTCCTCCTGGGACACCTTTGAGTCATAAATGCATGAGACCGCTGATTGCTGTTGTGGCTGCTTAATTCAACACGATAATGTCCCCATAAAACAGGTAAATCAACAAAAGGTAGCGAGTCAACCTAGACAGTATGCAAAAGACAAGTTGTGTAATGATGCCTCTGGAGACATGCACACACTACCTGCTTGGTCTTAATCAGAATAAGTGTATGATTAGGTCACATGTGCTCACAGCACAGCTTATTGTCTATAAGTGTAAAGGCGTGTGTGAATTATTAGGGAACTGCCTGTCAAAGAGAAATGAAGAGAACCAACCGTTGCCTCTAATTTAACCATCATAATGATTGTATTATTGTGCTGCCTCAAGCGTTCCTTCTTATTGCCACTTTAGTCTTCAATGATAGAATTATTTGCCAGAAACTGCCAAACATAGATATATGATGAATGGTTGGGTGCATGGTGGTATGAAGCCATCAAAACAAATTCACACATGCATCCCATACTGTCATTACATTTCCACAAAGTTAAGTTATTGTGCTTTGGATTTACTTTCTTATTATTTGTCAAGGTTACTGATGCCTGTTATCTTTTCTAGAATAGATCATGTAGAATTTCAAACTAATTGATGACAACACCCTGCTTTCAAAAAATGCACTTCACATATTTTATTTTTTTTAAGCACAAATATTATCTGAAACAAAAAAACAACAACAACAACAACCAAACAAAATGATCTTTATTTTTCTGACCGTCGGTTCCAGACTCCCTGTCCACAGCATACAAAAGTAGCAATTTCCTCACATCATCACAAGAATATGATCCAGCACAACTCTTCCTTATGTTCTGCAGCTGCTGTAGGTTTTTGCAATCCATTCTCTCTGGCAACCGATCTATTTTTCCATCTGGTCAAAAACTCTCCTTCTTCTCCTCTCCAGAGGGAATGTAATTTCCTCTGTGTCAGGACTTAGAGTTTTATCTTCCTTTTCTTCAATTTTTTTTTTTAGTTTGTCATTGTTTTAAACGGCTTTAGCTTGTACCATGTATAGTTCACTATGAGATCTTGGCAGTGCCATCTTTTGGAAAAAAGCTCCTTATAAGCAGTAAAGAGTGTTAAACAAAAAAAAATGAAATTATAGATGGTTTAAAAATGAGCTCAGGCTTCCTATGCCCATTGACAGTAATGTGTCTGTATTTGTGTCTGTCTGATTAACTCCTGCGGTTTCCTCTCTGATCAGCACAACCCATCATTTTGCGTGAAATTGTATGTGATGGTGAAAACTAACAATACACAGTAGATTAAAAGCATTTTTTTTACATCATTTACATCATTGCATCAAACCAGTTGAACTGACTGTGAATGGGGCCATTTAAATCACAGCTGTCTCCACACTGCACACTCAGAAGCTATTAACATGTGAGCTGTTTTAGTCTTTGCTCTTAAAACTCCATGGAGAGTTCTTACCATGATTTGTAGGATCATTGAGCTTCCTTCAATTTTAAATTTAAGAAGAACTTATGATAATGTTAACTGATGCACTATTTGACCGTCTTTCTATAGTAGTGTGCCAATTTATTCATTGCTTCAGTCATCAACATATTTTCAATCAGAGAGCAGATGTTAAGTCTTTGGCCGATTAGGAAATAGGTCTTTTCAGTAAATCTTAGAAGTGGTGTGTAAAATCAGGTGGGTAAGGAACACACACACACACACACACACACATTACCTATCACCAGCTAACCAAGTGTCAGCTTGTCACGTCCACTGTAAAATAAAGCCTGCATTGTCTCTGCTCTCTATGGCACATGGTTGTCCAACACAGACCTTTTAGTTGTGCTTTCCACTAAATCACAGAAAACAGGGACATCAGGAGCGTCTGGGCTTTGTCTTCCACCATGAACCCTTTTTTTAATTTAGCAGTGTTTGTGCAGTTGTGTGTCAGTGTACTTATAGATGTGAAGGCTTAGCATGGCACTGACCACCCGGAAGTTGACTGGCATGTTTGCCATGCAGCTGGTAGTGTGTGCATGTCTCCAGAGGCATCATTACACCACCTCCCTTTTTTCATACTTTCTAGGTTGACTTGCTACCTGTTTGATGGGGACATTATCATGCAGAATTAAACAGCCTTTAATAGCCACAGCAATCATCGGTCTCATGCCTTTTTGACTCGAGTGTCCCAGGAGGACATGAAGGGACAAGTTTGTGGCTCACTTTGTGATTAGTGATTAGGTCTTCTCTGTGTTTGAAATCCTGTGTAATGTTCATTAAGATGGACAATTGAGAATGTATACAGTCATTTTCATTCATTAATTTAATTTGAGCTTCAGGCTATAAGTCTGAGAGAAAAGTGTATGAATGGGAAGAAGACATCCATGTCATTGGCTGTGTGTGTGTGTGTGTTCTTTTAGGGGTATGCATGTGTGCTTTAAACCCTTGAGCCACAAGAGCTTATAGCGCTGTGGGCCCAGCCCCTCCAATTAAAAATGGTAAAGGCAGAATTCTCTTTACTTCTCTCCACAGGGAACCAACAGAGAAGGCTTGTGTGGTTTCTCACTCTACCCAGAGTAATAATTACCTGAGATAATTACTTTCCTCTCTCAAGCAATTAATGCCAATTCCAGGGGCGATGGTTTGGGACTCAGGCAGCGTCTGGGGTTATGCGCAAGCTAAGAAATTAACAGCAGGAAGCTTTTATTTTTCTACTGAAACACTTTGAGACATGAAACCATGAGATATGTGTGCCATGCCATGTGGTAGTGAACTATAAAATAGAGAAAAAAAACATAGCAGGTAAACCAGAACGGAATGAAAGCAATTAGAACAGATGTCGCTGTGACACAGTTTGCTTTTTTTTTTCATCCGCCTTGCTTATTGTTTCTCCTCATTTAATCAGAGTGGTGTGGTAGAAGGTGAAGTGCTAATTACCAAGTAAAAGATCTTCTGTATGTTCATCACAAAGGTAAAGTATACAGCTGTGCTTGTTAAATTAAACCATTTCACTCATGCACATTTGTGAATGACTAAAAAAAAACAAAAAAAAAACCTTTAACTAACCCTTTTTTGCATATGTATACATGTTTGAATAAGGAAGGCTGATAGCCATCACATGCAGCTGCCGCCCTGGGCTGAGTGCTTACACACTGCTGCCAGTCTGTCATTATGGGGTATGCAAAACATTGTGAAGGTTAGAATGCTGTGAAAAATTCAGAAATCTTAAAATATGATATCTTGACATGTATGCAAAACAATGCAAATGAACATAACAAAGGCACATAAAATGTGCAAGAAGCATTTCATTTACTGCTATAACATATAAATAGTAAAATTATCAAAACAGGAGAACCCAAGAAAGAAAGACATGAGGGATAGTTGAGAAAGAAAGCGTCACAGAGGGAGATGGCATTTAAAATGTATAGTTGTAGTTGTCCCATTACCATGGGAAGCATGATATTGTTCCATTAATAGTGAGTAAATGACAGTGAGAGACGAAGTGTCACCTTTTGAGTGAAGGAGGGAAACAATGCCTGTAATGTCCCATTGTGTCCACAATAAACAGAACACAGCGGCCTGTTTTGAATGTTTTTGGCTGTTTGGAACAGATAATGTTCCTTGTTAAATATTCATCTAATTACAATTGATGAAGAGGCCTTTCTTGTGGCGTGAGGTGACATTTTAAATGTCATTCAATAAATCTCAAGTCTAACCTATTCCTACTTAGCTCAGGTTTCAAATTGATCAGATGAAAATTTTATTCATGTCCACTGAGAAACAGGGTCGCTGCGACAGGCGGTAGAAAAAGAAAGAAGGCTCTTAAAAAAAAATCTCAAGAAGAAACTCAGTTGCAGAAAGAGGTCTGTTAGAGGCAACTTAACAGCAGCAGAGATAATAGGATGAATGGATGGACATAAGCAGAGGGAGGGATGAGGCACAAAGATACATTGACAAGCTAAGAAGATGGCTGAAGACATGTTTAACAGGTGATTAGAGATGTGACCCTAGTTTCGAGCCTGTTACATTGTTAATGTGTTTATCAGACAAGGACCTCTTGTGGTAATGGGGGACAACAGCGAAATGACTGTGACTGTATGTGCAGCACTACAAACTCAGTTGGGATCAATAAAGCAGTTTGAAAGACCTGTTGTTGACACTGCTTTGAAACTGTAATTAATGACTTGCCCCGGCTTCTGTTTATTTAAATTATAGGATATAAAGATGTATAATGTGGCCTATTCACAGTGTACTGATGAAAGGGGCGGTTGGAAGATTTTTTGCCACATTTGTACAATTGTAATATACAGATTCCTGTTGGAATTTTCTGGGAAGCTGTGTGAGAAGTTAGAAAGTCACTTTCTTAAAGTTAAAGCAACAGAATGGAGCATAATGGAACGTTACTCTTAGGCCTCCCCTACAGGTGGATGTACAGTACAACTGGCCAAATACTCATTGCAATCAGAGCTTACTCTCGATAACTTTAGTTTTGTTGGTTAGATGTTAAAAAAAAAAACAATTTAAAGGGTTAGGTAAAGATCATGGCTTTTTTATATACCTTATATTTATTTTTTGTATTTTTGTATTTTTTACATTTAAGTTTTAAGTTGAGGGTTTGAGAGTAATGCCATTTGCATTCTCTGTATGTTCAGTACATATGACAGCATTGACAATAAAGTTAAAAAACTTTTAACTTTGTAGATGGAGAAATATGCACATGTTCCTTTGTTATTTGTTATTTTCTTGCTTTGTTCCTTAAACAAAATCCTGTTTGGTTTCTTGCCTGCTTAGAGTAACAAGCTAGCTCCAAATGAACAAGCAAGCACCATTTCCAAGAGTTTAAATCGAGGCAACTGGACTCAAGGATTGTTTTTTGAAGATGCCACTCCCCCCGAGTGACTTCTTCAGTTCAGCTGTGTTTTTATGTGTTCAGGACCTCTGTGGGTGGATCTTGCAGGAACTCACATGACGAGTCCAGTCCAGTTGGTTAATTGTCAGTTAATGACCAGAAACTGTCAACAATCTTCCAACTGAGTCCAGTTGCCTCAATTTAAACTTTTGAAAATGACTATGACCTGGATGAATGAGAGCATCCACAGATATAAGCTGGCACTATCTTAGATTAACCCTCATGCATTGTTCGCAAACACTACCCTAATGTGTTGTTCGGGGACAAAAACGTCCCCTAACTTTAACGGTTTTAAAAATATATTAGATAAATATTTTTTTGAAATTTTTTTGCATAGACCTTTTAATTAACTTCAGTTCTAATCAACAGTAGTGAAAAAATCATTTTCCCCCAGGATTTTAACCCTTTAATCACCAATTTTATGAGGGGTGGTGCTGAAAATTGAAAAAAAAAAACACAAAATGGCTCATTTTTAATAGAAAAGGTGAATGTGGACTGGATTCTTTTGAACCTTTATTACAGTCTTGGTCATGTCAAACATCAGTAAAAAAATTGACTTGATTGCATTATTAGTTTTTGCACAGCACTGGATTTTCTTTTTTTCTCCCTAATGTGTTGTTCGGGGACAAAAACGTCCCCTAACTTTAACGGTTTTAAAAATATATTAGATAAATATATTTTTGAATTTTTTTTGCATAGACCTTTTCATTAACTTCAGTTCTAATCAACAGTAGTGAAAAAATCATTTTCCCCCAGGATTTTAACCCTTTAATCACCAATTTTATAAGGGGTGGTGCTGAAAATTGAAAAAAAAAACACACAAAATGGCTCATTTTTAATAGAAAAGGTGAATGTGGACTGGATTCTTTTGAACCTTTATTACAGTCTTGGTCATGTCAAACATCAGTAAAAAAATTGACTTTATTTCATTATTAGTTTTTGCACAGCACTGGATTTTCTTTTTTTCTCCCTAATGTGTTGTTCAGGGACAAAAACGTCCCCCAACTTTAACGGTTTTAAAAATATATTAGATAAATATATTTTTGAATTTTTTTTGCATAGACCTTTTCATTAACTTCAGTTCTAATCAACAGTAGTGAAAAAATCATTTTCCCCCAGGATTTTAACCCTTTAATCACCAATTTTATAAGGGGTGGTGCTGAAAATTGAAAAAAAAAAAACACAAAATGGCTCATTTTTAATAGAAAAGGTGAATGTGGACTGGATTCTTTTGAACCTTTATTACAGTCTTGGTCATGTCAAACATCAGTAAAAAAATTGACTTTATTGCATTATTAGTTTTTGCACAGCACTGGATTTTCTTTTTTTCTCCCATTTTGTCCCATAGACTTACATTATAAACACACTTTTTTTGACTGCACAGCCATGGCACTACATAATCATGCATTCTTGATTGTTGGTGGTTTACCCTGTTGGTAGGAGGTAACATTTGTGATTTTTACAGTTAACAACTTAATTACCATATTAACCCTTTACCTGCAGGCCTGTGCTCATGTAGTGTAGTTTCTGGCTTGTATATGGAGTTATAGGGAGTATTTTAGCACATAATTGTGTGTCTACACACTGTGTGTGTATGTTAGAGAGGAAGAGAGCCATTTGCACACTGATCTTGTTGTCTGTGAGTACACACAACCACAGAGTCTTCATAGTAAACAAAAACAAAGAAAGTGTTGCTATGCACGTGTGGCCCTTTGATGTCTACAGGTGCAGACTAAACAAAACAAAAAGGCAAGTGGTCTTACATGTGACCTTGTGGTCATTTGATGGTGAGAAGAGCAGAAAGCAACATGAAGAGAGGATTCACTTGTGCACAATCTCTGGAAATGATTGTGCAGCCTGGCTCTATGAAGGGCCAGGCTGTGAAGCTGTGAAGGCTGCACAAGTAGATCCGTCACTTGTTCACAAGCGAATCCTTCATTCGTTCACAAGTGAATCCTTCACTCATGCACAGGTGAATCCTCTCTTCATGCTGCTTGCTGCTCTTGTCACCATTAAATGACCAGGAGGATGCATGCAAGTCCACTAGTGTTTTTGTTTTGTTTAGTCTGAACCTCTCAGCATCAAAGGGCCCGGCACTTACTTTTAGGGCTGCAACAAATTTACTTTACTTTACTTTACTAAACTACTTTTAATACTAATTTTAGTAGGGGACTAAACTGTAGATTAGATTTGGTTAGTCAATGATTATTTATTATGTTATCAAGTTATCTATCTATGGTGTCTATTTAGTAACATGCACATGTACGTATGGTCGTGTGGAGCGCAACACACCATGGAAAAGGGGCACTTAGACCTCACTTAGACTAATTCAGTGATCTCAACTGAGACACTAACCTAAAAGTAAAGTCACTCTACTGGAGGACGTGTTTTCCGAAAGCTAAAAAAAAAAAAAAAACAGCTATTTTACCCATCCACAACTTCAGACACCAGAACTCCTGGATGTTTTCATTTTACATGCTTATGCATTGCCGTTGTACGTCTGAATTAGGTACACTTCACTTACTTAGTAACTTTATTTTCCTGACTTTCCTTCCCTGACAGTGTGCAAATGGCTCTCTTCCTCTCTAACATACACACACAGTGTGTAGACACACAATTATGTGCTAAAATACTCCCTATAACTCCATATACTTAAGCCAGAAACTACAGTACATGAGCACAGGCCTGCAGGTAAAGGGTTAATATGGTAATTAAGTTGTTAACTGTAAAAATCACAAATGTTACCTCCTACCAACAGGGTAAACCACCAACAATCAAGAATGCATGATTATTTAGTGCCATGGCTGTGCAGTCAAAAAAAGTGTGTTTATAATGTAAGTCTATGGGACAAAATGGGAGAAAAAAAGAAAATCCAGTGCTGTGCAAAAACTAATAATGCAATAAAGTCAATTTTTTTACTGATGTTTGACATGACCAAGACTATAATAAAGGTTAAAAAGAATCCAGTCCACATTCACCTTTTCTATTAAAAATGAGCCATTTTGTGTGTTTTTTTTTCAATTTTCAGCACCACCCCTTATAAAATTGGTGATTAAAGGGTTAAAATCCTGGGGGAAAATGATTTTTTCACTACTGTTGATTAGAACTGAAGTTAATTAAAAGGTCTATGCAAAAAAATTTCAAAAAAATATTTATCTAATATATTTTTAAAACCGTTAAAGTTAGGGGACGTTTTTGTCCCCGAACAACACATTAGGGGGTAAAATTTGCCCACAGTGTACCGTTGACCTATGAAAAATTTTAAAATCATATTAACAAAATTTATGTAAAATTAAGCTTATTGAGGAAAAATGATTCAATTTGTCCACATATTGACAAAGTTATGGCCAAAATAAACAGAAAAATTTCTCTCAGAGGACAAAAATGTCCCGAACAACGCATGAGGGTTAAGCTGCTGTGAAGAAGTTCATGCCATCCAAATAATTTTGTGAGAATTATCTTGAGTTAAAAAAGTACACAGTGTCACTTTAAAGAGCCACATTTCAGGTGGATGAAACAAGAACTGTATTCTCTGCCTGTAGCTTAGGGCACAAACAAATCATTTCTTGTATCATGTGGTCTGTTCCGTTTTTTTACTGGAACTGGTTTCTTTCTTTTTTTCTTGTTGTCATCTGCAAGTGATACTGAATTTTTTACTATGCCACAAACAAGAACTTTAATGAGAGCAAGTCACAGAAGTTGAAACACAAAACACAACCTCTCTGTATGTGAGAAACCACTGATATTAACACTGATAGGAACAAAGGGTGCCACAGCCGGTCTTGACTGTTCTTTTGGCAGTAAATAGGTTGTTATTAGTACCACACCACACCGTAGCCCAGAGTGGCCTCTGGCTTCCAGCATGAAGCTGTCTCGTTATCCATTGCTGCACCATGATCACAAGTAAACAACACTCATACTGAAAATACTCCAGATTATTAAGAAAATCCAATACATTTCTCATCTACATTTACACAGTCATTAAGCCAGTCTGCCAGTCCCTGACATTTCTTTCAATGAATCACTGTGATTGTGAAGTCCTGCAGTGTTTCCATTAGCTGGGTTCATCTGCATACAGTTAATACATTTCTGTTCTCACACAAAAAATGACATTCAAGGACACCCTTTTTAAAAACAATATATACAGAGGATCATGTGAATATTTCTTCTCAGCAGTGAAAGGGTAGAGCAACCATTTCTTATCCAGTGTCCTTTTGTTAAATGATTCACTACCTGTCCCATTTGGTGTGATAGAAAATCAGGTGTTTGTACACTGAAAAGCGTCTGTATCCATTATCCAGCAGCAGGGGAATTGTGAGGTGGTTATAGTACACCATCTCTTCCTCTCTGCATGGTAGTTTTACAGCAATTAGTGAAGTATGCTAACCCCTCTAGCTAGCCTGCATTTAAATATTTTAGCCTCTGAGTCTAAAAAAAAGAGAAGACTATACAGGGGTGAATTAATCCAGCTTTCTTTCTTTCTATTGGCCTACAGTAGGTGGTTGCTGGTTGCAAATCTAATTATATTACTGTGCCAATGTGTCTTCTGTCATGTTAGTGTCAATGTGATGGCAATGTACGTCCATCTGAAGGAGAACTGAAGGGGAAGCAGGAACACGAACATATTCATGCATATTTACATAACAGGTCAGACACACAGGAATTTATGATAAACACACAAAAAGTGTGGGTCGACACACAAGAAATTACATATTACAATTATAATATTTTGAGTCTGTTTTCAAAGGCTAATTTTTCCCCCAAATTTTTGTAATTCCTTTCTTTCTTTAAAACCCTACCTCTCTTTTCTTTCGTTCTTTTCATAGAAAGAAGACATCCAGCACAGTGGAGTCAGCTGTGATGTCTAACAATTGATGTGCCAATCCCGTCTAGACAGCGGCACTTCAGCCAATTATGTTTGAAATACAAACATGATCACAACAACAATAGCAGGATTACGAAGACTATAAAGAGGAGAGGAAGAAGTGCAGGAAGACACAAGACCGGGATAAAATTGACAAAAGAAGATAGATGGTGACAAGCCCGGGCTGTGGAAGACTTGATGATATCAATCGTAAGACATACAGTGTATGGATTTTTCTTAGAGGGAGACGCAAAATATTAACACATGCAGCCTCGTATCATGGTGGACATCGGTGAAAGGAAGGTTTGTGATTGACTAAATGTATGTAGCAAAGCGAATGTCAATAGGAAGAAAATAACACGCACAAAAATGCACACATTCAATTTGTGGTGTTGGATGAAGGAGCAAAAGCGTGAGCTCTAGGTGGAATTGTGTTTATTCAGAACATCTTTAAAAGTAAAATTACATCAGCATGAACATCCATTGTTTGATGTACATATATATATATATATATATATATATATATATATACATATATGTATATATATATATATATATATAGAGAGAGAGAGTTATCTAATAATTCTGGTTTTAGACATTTTTACAGAATTCTATTCTTACAAGGATTATATTATAAAAACATTCAACTGTCTGCAGAGCTTCAGCCTCGGGCTTGTACACATTTGATTTCAAACAAAAGAGGACTATCACATGATGTGACGAAATGAAAGTTCAAGCTGTTGAAATTCCTTTACCTGGCAGTCAATGGTGACAAAATTAAAGAAACAACTGTTAATTCATAATCTATGAAATTAAGACGTTTAACCAATAGAAAAATACTCTCATGAAGAAAATGCTGTTCTATTGTGATTAAGGTTATTTCCAAGATTCTGTCTTTTGCATTCATTTTAATAACCCAGTGCCCTTTAGGATTTGTGATAGAAATGATAAAATATTGATTTTTTTCATTTGACATTCAGTGATGCAATTAAAGCTGACCCACACCAACTAAAAATGTAAAATGTAGGAATGCAGCCTGTGACGTCGAGCAGTTGTGCAGAGGTTTTATGTAGTGCGGGGAGGAAAATAAAAAATGCTGACGTAATGTCTGATGACCAGCTTCCACAAATAGGCATCCCGCCAGACAGTTAAAGATGATATGTGGCAAGATCAACCTCCTTTAAAAGGTTTGCTCTGGCTCAAACCAGCCTGCAATTCCATCGCTCAGATGTGTGAATGTCAGGAGGAGCAGAGTGCATGTGACAGCTCTTTGGTATGTGTGTGTGTGTCTGTCTGTATTTAGGTCCTCGATTGCTGTATCCATGTTTGCCTTCCTCTTCTGATACATAAAGTGTTTAGTCAGAGCCTGCGGGAGACATCTGCCCCCTCACGTCTGTATATTTGCTAATGTGTATCTTTCTCTAGACGGCTCACTGTTAGCCTGAGTTTCTGTTAATTCTGTATGAAATATAAATATCAAAGTGTACCACTGCCACACTGCTACAGCAGAGAAATCATCCAACTACCGAACCTACAAGGAGGATGCAAGGCCAAAGGCTAAAAAAATCACTACCTGGCCAGCTTTTATGTGGAATCCACTTTTCCAATGGTCAATAAGAAGCCATGATGTTATTTACTGTTTCATTCATTAATTACTTGAACATCAACATGGCTGACTTCCTCTCATCCTGAACAGAGGGCAGACTTGATGCTACAAAGTGGGACTATGCGACAAAACAAGGGCTCTCATTCACATTTTACATTTACTTACTCAAATGACACCTTAGGTAATAATAAACACACTATTAACAGACAAGTTTAGCAGAGTGTGTAGAAGGGTAAATGGTGGCCAACATGTGGCCAAAGTGGTGAAGCGAAGCAGACAAAAGGAAGAAGATGCACGCATGATGAGTGCGTGTTAGGCTGACATTACTTTACACTAACAGTACATTCAGTTATTTTTTCACATCATTTAAGTTGAGTTCAATCTGTTATCAGTTAGTGTTGTTTGTGTTCTTAAGTTATCCATCTGATGCAGACCTCACACTATCATTTTTCTTCTATTTTATTGGTATATAAATACTTCAGATGCATTTCCAGTGCATTCTCAAACGTATTGTCGATCTCTGTCTGAAAAACGTTAAATCTGACTAGAGGAAGCAGTCACCACTCTTGGACAAACTCTGCCTTTAGATGCTCATAATATTTTGTGGCACCCTGCATTTTATTTTGCCAGGCAATATATAATATACTGCACACACACACATACTGAATACTTTGTTCTTTATCATGCTGATGCCAAAACCTTGTGTTATGCTGGTTGCTATGGCAGTAGAATTAATGAGTTTCGGGGCGTGTGCCAGATTGCAGGTAGCTGCCACTGATGGAGAGACAGCCACAGGTCAGGCAGAGGAAGACTACTGTGATAATGTACTGTGACGTGAGGTTATTTTCCTCCGCCGTACACCACCATTCTGATAAGAGGAATCCCATCTGTAGGTTTTTAGTTTGGGTGTGTCACTCGGCAGGACAGATCCTGAACACTGGGCTGCAGTGAAGTCTTTGGCTAGATCAAGAAGATTATTGTTTTTCATAGCTAGAGTTACATTAGAATATAAATATTATTCAATTATCATTGTCAATGAATTTGAAAATTCATGCGGTAAAGGTTAAAACTTTCTCTGGGCTCACCTATAACTCAGACATCAACAGCCATTACACTACAGGTTACAGGAAGGTGTCTCATTTATTTATTTATTTAGTCACTTACAGAAAGTGAAGAATCATTTCCTGGTTTGGTGAGTTACACCAGACCTAGGTGATTACAATAAATTAATTAACTCTCAATCAAAAGATAATTAAAGCCTTTTATATAAAGTCAAAATATCTGTGCAGAATTTACCTCACAGCATAACGAGTGCCGTGCTTTGTTTCAGCCAAGCTGTGATTTGTTTCACACATACTTCTTATTAATAACAAGCCGCTACATTTTTTTTTTACCTCAAAAAAAAAAAAAAAAAAAAAAATCCAGGTCTGCTGCACAAGGGTAAAGGCATTAGAATTTTGGAAAGATCAGCATGCCAATAAAGTCCTTCCGCATTTTAATTAGGGCCGGATCATTAATGAGTCCTCTGAAACTGCACACTCTGAATGAGCAACTCCTTTTTAAAATGGCGATGGCTGCCTCTGAGGCCAGTCTGCTAATAGAAAAGTTAATTACACCAGAAGCATTCATGTTAATGTATGTAGTTTGACAGAAGCAATATAATAAAAGGTTAGAGGAGTGTGTTCCAGTCCCCCGATACCAGACACATTTAATTGCTTTGTCTTGGGTCCCACAGTCAGTCATCTTGACAGTGTTGTAAAATACAGTTTCATGTTAATCATGAATGGCCTGTAAGTTGATGTGATGACTTTACCAGATATTAGACTGCAGTATTTTTGTATTAAGCTATGCCGCAGATATAGGAATACTTCAGCATTACTGTATCTATGGAATAACCTAATACAAAAATACAAGAATACAATGCATCTACAACTTCTGATAGTTAAATATATATAAACATACACATTATTTTAGCCTTAAGTTGTGTGTGTTTTAAATGATGCACTTATTTATTATGGTAATCTTTACCATTGGTCAGGTATGGCCTTTCTACACTGTGCGATTTTTAGCAATTATTTAAGACCATTGCATGACACACTATGCGACGTGAATCTAATAAACTTTGGTATGATCGCCAAGTTTGATGCATGCACATTGTATGATGACCATTTACTGAATCGCAGGCGACCACAGGTTACGTTGTATGTTAACATGCGAGGAGGAGGAAGACGTGGATGTGGAGCGACAGATCGAGGCAGCTGTCACACTGTAAGTCAGTCATCCTAAATTTCTGACACCGCTAGAATTTTATCTCAGCTTATCTTTGGTCGCAAGATGCTGACAACGGGCATCGTGGAACCTGTCTCACAGTGTGATGTAAGACCACCGATTTAGAGCCACAACCAAAGATATCTCCACGATTCTCCTGCGATGCTTTCTGCAACAGCCCAACATCGCACAGTAAACCGGGCATAAGAGCACTCTGTCTGACAAAGATTTTTTTCTCCTCCTAAGGTAAGGTGACAGTCAAAGCAAATTCATCACCTCTGTAAACATGAACTTAGTTTCTGTAAACATGAACTTAGATTCCACGATAAATTGATATAGTAAAGAAAACCAGCCAAACCATGTTGTTGCCAATGAGCACATCACCAGAAAGAGAAGAAGTTTCCCTGCAGCAACATCATCATAATGCACATAATGCATGAGAAATCTGCATATTTTGATCTATTAAACTGTAACAATAGCTTTTAGTGGAAGATAATAAAAGGTGGTGGTGTGTGCATATTTTAACATGCTAAATAACCCTTATTTGTGTACTAATATAAACATACATATAAATACATAATATGACCTTGAAAAAAAAACAGCTTCAGCATTCATTATGTTCATACTGTAGCAAATACGCTATTCAGAAGCCCCCGAAGAGCCACGTAAAGATATCTTCATTTTAACCCTTTAAAAACATTTCATGCCACACACAGTTCTGGGGTCATGAACCTACAGTAAAGGTGATTGAAAGGGCTGTAAAGACTGATCTTATTAAATTATGTCTCAGAAGACAGTTCATGTTTTAGCAGGGGTTTAGTCATGCCAACAGATTTACACTAAAATGAGTGTGTGCTAATCATGGCGAGGTCAGATCAACTAAGACACAAATAGCAATGGGATATGTCCTCAAAGACTTTTGTTCATTAAAGCAGAGTTCATCTTTGTTTTACAGACTTGAATGTATGATATATTGTATATAACTTTTTATTCATAGAGACTGTATCTAAGTTAAAGAAGAAGTCCGGCCAAGCTAGTTAGGTTAGATGAGCCAGAACTTAATTCAGTGTCAGTGTGTTTGTCAAAAAGCCATGTAAAATACAGGGTTTAGTTGATTTGAGGTTTGTGGTTTGTTTTCAGAAGACACATGTTATGAAATGTGTGTAAACAGCATTCCAAAACAAAGATGAAAGAACTCCAACTGGAAGACGAGGGGATGTTGCAGCTGCAGGCGGAGCAGAGAGAAAGTCCCTGACCACCGCACCACCACCTAGAGATGCTCTGTGATCGAGGGGTGAACTTCAAAGAAGGGTGGCTCCCATCTGATGATAATTCAGCTGGCCTGAAGGCACAGCTGATGCCATAGGTGTGACAGGGAGCAATGACCACAGGCCTTAAACCAACCTATGCAACTTACTTTGGAGATTTAACATGACAGAAGGTTTATGTTATCCTTTTCTCATCTTATCGAAATCAACAACTTTCTGAATGAGGACTGAGAGTATACATTAATAAATGCACACTTTTTAAATATATATATATATATATATATATATATACACTCAACAAAAATATAAACGCAACACTTTTGTTTTTGCTCCCATGTTTCATGAGATGGACTTGAAGATCTAAACTTCATTCCAGATACACAATATTACCATTCCTCTCAAACATTGTTCACAAATCTGTCTAAATGTGTGATAGTGAGCACTTCTGCTTTGCTGAGATAATCCATCCCACCTCACAGGTGTGCCACATCAAGATGCTGATCTGACATCATGATTAGTGCACAGGTGTACCTTAAACTGCCCACAATAAAAGGCCACAATAAAAGATATATATATATCTGAATGTAAGAAATATTGCCATATTTCTCCACAAAAGAGACCTTTGGCTGAACACTGACTTCGGTTACAAAAAGTTGCTGTCAAAAAAAGTGTAGGTTTTTACACCATATGCTTGGTGTGGTCATTCTGGCAAAACACACACACTTGGCAAAAATGTTTCAGCACCTTGGAGCGAGACACAGTACAGACTGGGTTTTACTGTTTTGGCATCTTGAAGGGAGAGACACTACTAATACTAATACTGTTAAGTGCACACATACAGTAGTCAGACAGAGAGGGTCTGAATGTTTCAGCACCTTGGAGAGCGACACAAGCCAAATTGTACTGACATAATTTGCGTGAGTGGTTGTTAAATCAAAGACACAACTGTTCCTGGATTTTATAAATCTTTTGTGGATGTGTGGTCCCAGCAATAAGACAGGATCTGAGAAGGATCTTTGTCTTATATTGGCACATATAGCACAATCCAGCCAGTAAGATTAGCGCAACCAGCAGACAGCCCTCACTGCAGGAAGAAAGGAAGGTGGACAGATGGATGAGTACAGTGGACAGATAGAGGGACATAAACCAGATTAATCATCTCATCATGTGTGATTAATTTGGAGCTGAGCACCATTTGCAGGGCAACACAATGAACTAGACACCCTATTGACAGGTCAATATGCTTACACTGATGGATTTGCTCTCATACATGTGTGCATACAAAACACAACACACACACAACACATGCACACAGGGGAGGAAATTGAAATTGAAATTTCCTCTGAGTCAATATTATAAATACATAAAGAAAAACACATCCTGGATAAACACAATCTGCTCCTTCACATATTTAATGATGTAACGCCAAAGATTTAACTGAATAAACAACACTGCTGCCATTAACTGATCATTTTCAAGTTTTTGTTTGTCCCAATTATTCCAGTTATCTCATTCCTGATCATCACTGGTAAAGGTTTAAAGAAGATTTTTTTTTTTACCATCTGTACTTCTATATCTACAAAATGCTTGAATCTGATTGATAAAGTTAATTACAATTAATTTCAACAGAAAATGTTCTTTGTTGATGTTTCCATTGTGGACAGGGTCTTTATTATGTATTATACAAAGGGCTTCCAGGCTTGTTTCTTCCATTTGGGGGGAATAGGGAAGTAATACATGGGGAAGATGCCATGTTAAGTATGCAGCCGATGTCTGCCTGCCTACATCCAAATGCAGTACTGATGGTTGAACTGCTTAAAAATGATAGCAGGAAATAAATTGTGTAAATGATGAATATGTTGTACAGCATTTGTCAAACAGATCTGATGAAATTTCCATAATAAGAGAGTTGATATCTACTGTAGTTTGGTTAGAAAGCTGCTTATTATGGCCTCTGACTGACCATCCAAAAACTGTAGGAAATGTCTATTTTTTATTGTTGGTTCTAAACAAAATTGCATATGTATTTTTTTCAGAACTTTACTCTTTTGAAGGACAGCACATCAACACAATGCCTTTCACAGTAGACAGATGACCAGCTCAGTATCAAATGGGCTCTCTCATAGAGCACTTCAATAGGCCCATCCTTTCTCTGGCAGAAATCAAAATGCACAGGGGAGGAATACGGGGAAAACAATGGTGTGTCACCTCATGGCTGCGGAATAAAAAACCAGGGGAGATGCTTTATGTTGCTCTCTTTTTCAAACACACAGGTGTTCTGGCAAACAACTCAAAGTGTGTGTGTGTGTGGGTGTGCTTATCCACTCACCTTTACTGTCCTCTTCTGAACTGCCCTTGATCACTGAAACGTAAGCGTCATCAAAAAGCAGGCACATCAAAACAGAGAGTGTTTGCAAAGTTGTGAAAAATGCTCTCTGGGGATCTGGTGACTTTTTGTGTTGTTGAGGGTCCCATGGTGGGGGGGGAAAGGCAGAGATGGCAGGAGTGCTGTGCTCTCAGCCTCAAGGAGGTAAAGGTAAGGTTTTATCACAAAAATTCACCTTACCTTGGCTGTCCATATGTCATAACAGCATGTACTCAAGGCATCTTTCACACGTATTATATGTTGATAATGACTTGGATTGTCTACACTAACCTGGTTTATGTACATCTGCTCAAACCTACAATAACTATAGTAAGCAGGCCTATACTGTTTTCCTTTTTTCTTGGTAAAACTGGAGTATTCACAGACATCACTAAGACACACTTAGACCTGTAACACTTGTCATCTACATGGCAGAAGAACTACAGTATCTTGTATCTTATATCATGTAAAATAAAAATGGCTGTAATAGTATAGCTCATTTCTTTTGTTAAAATAGTGTAATAGTGGCCTGCTAAATAGCTGGCACTCAGAGAAAATGTTGATTGAGATGGAAATCATAGTGATTGCCATTATTCAGGATTAACAAATGTGAGGAAATTGTGGGTTATTATGAAGAATAATGGCAAATAGTTCATTTGTAAGCAGGGGTCCTGATTCTCCGAAAAGCCTTCTCACTAGCAAACTACATGAAAACTTATTAGAGTTTTCTGTCACCAGATACACATGCACATAGCTAAGCATTGTGATATTTATTAGACTAATCTGTCACCTCTGTCATTTCTTTGAATGACTAGTCATCTCACATCCTTTTACTTTTAAAGGAGGTATCTTTAATCTCTGGACAAAATAAATGTTTGTGGATTACGTGGTATTTTATCACGTTTTTGGATAGAAATATACAGGATTTCATGCATATATCAGTTACTTCTAAAAGTAATACAAAAAACATATTCAGTCATGGTGTGCACAACAGCAATTTTGCACTAATAAAAAAGTCTTCAACATCTGCCATGCTGTTGTTCCCATCACAGCTCAGCTTTCCTAACACTAATAAAGGTCAGAGAGAGTTGACCCGATGAATTCTAGCATTAGATAAAATAAAGTTTTTGTGCAGAGAGAAGTTTTGACAGTGCCAACTCAGGTCATTATTTCCTCCAGGAAGAGGCCTTTTGACTTCAAGAAGAAAATCTTCAAGCACCTCGGCTGTAAACTACAGTTTGGACACTGACAGTGTTATGCTCACACTGCTTTAGCGCTATTTATACCCTCAAGATTTGCAACGCTTCATCATAAAGCAGTCTTCCACTGCCTTTCAGGAGCTCGAAAAAAAAGAGAATTATGTCCACTATCAAGCTGAGCAACATAACCACCAAAAGTTGCTGCAAAACATTACTGCACAGTTTTAGCACCTACAGTGATTTAACACAATGTATTGCCCTAAACATTTTTTGAACAAATGTCAACAGTCAAGTTGAAAAGGATTTTCTAGTTTATAAATATTATCGCATAGAATTATATTTTTCACTTTATGGTCTGTAATGGGTGGATGCAGCATATTTTACATAAAAGAATGTGAGTAAGCAAGGTAACATCCTGCTGCCTGAGGCAGCTGCAGCCCTCAAGCATCATTTGACCTCGCCCACCAGCAGGAACACGGTTTAATCTCTGAGAACTTCAGTGATATATCAGAGTACAAATTTAGCTTATTATTAGGGTTCACAATATAACTCATGTTTTGTAAGCTTTTAATATGTGTGTAATTTGATTTACTTGTCACTGTATGCTAAATATAAGTCCTTAAAACATAGTCCTTCCACACAACATAACATTTTATGTTATGTCAAAAATGGCTAAATCACTTTCCTTCATTTGTTTCAGTACTAGATGACTGAATGACTTAAACTCAGACAAAAATCTATAAATAAATCAAACAGAGACAGACAGCCCAAAACCAGACACAAAATTCAGGATTCAGTGTAGGGTGCAAACGGTCAGACACAACATTCAGTCCACAAACAGCCAATGTTACAAAGAAGGGTAAGGTGAGGAATTAAAAACCAAAACAATGAACTAGGTCAAGCACAGCAGAGAGATACATGACACATACAACCACTCACAATAGGTAAGCCTGGAAAACTGACCACACAGAGGTAACAAAGATCCAACAATCTGGCAAGGAGCAAACGAGTGGGCAGGCTACATATGCACAGGCTGACTCAAACCAGCAGGGGCAGACAATTAGGAGCAAGTGAAACAGAAACAGAAGCCCAGAACTTAAAGCAACCTTTCAAAATAAATCAGAAACTCAACAAAATTCTTTTAGAATTGTTTTTTTAAATGAAGTAAACAGATTATTGTTTCTGTATATATTATATGGTATTCTCACCACAGATAATGGAGCTTTGAAGCAAAAGCACATAAAGAGAGAGAAAAATCCCAGTGAAGGTAAGAGCTTCTGTAATTTCCATGTCAATAGGATGCCTCTTAGCAAGGTGAGCCATCATTCATAGTAGATCTAGAGTGCTTCAGGACTCTGAACACATATCGCAGGATCTCAAAAGTCACTCACACAAATAAGAGTTTGAACTGGTGAGTTCAGATTTAGCACAGAGACATTTAAAAACATAACGGTTGACTTGATGTCTTTTTCTGACCATGCAAATATAAGACGTGCATAAATATCTCATGAATCTGTGAAGTCTGAAAAAGAGTGGTTCTCTGCATAAATGCCTTTGCACAAAATTATTATGTGACATATGGTGACATGCCTCTGTCTACAGTGTAGAAAATGATAGCCATACAACCCGTAAACATGGACACATTGGCCTTTAGAGAATGACAGGCTCATGCAGTGAGCTTGTATAGCCCCAGTTAGAGTTAAACTTTAATGCTATGTTGGGTGTGCCATTCCTAATGAGGGGCACGCTATGAATATTCCAGTCAGTGTGCAATTTTAATTAATTCATTACCAGCTGTGACACCCAACTGACAAACAAATCCCTCTACTATATTTGTATAACCCATAGATAGGGCATGAACACTGAGTGTCCAGAAAGTGTTCAAATGATGCTAAACTAGCCTCTTTGAATATACAGTAATCTGAAATATTTATTTTTTTGTGTGGCCATATTTTGTGTGTGTATCCATGTGTGTGGTCTTGGAAGAGTTTGTGTGAATTAGTGTGACTGATCTGATGATTTGGAGGGCAATCCGAGCAGACAGGGATGGCATTTGTTGCACGAGGAGAGGGGGGGGGGGGGGGGGGGGGGGGGGGTTACCACTTCTGTCAGCTACACTGTTGTGCTGTGTGTGCACACCCTTACACACAAGTGATAGAATACCATGCACTCACAAAAGCAACACAAACACACACACACACAGTATGCAAACTGCATTGCCTGTGGCTTGTCAGATGCCCCCGAGGCTTTTCCTGTCCATCTGTGGTGACAGAATGACCACTCTGCCCCCTACAAGTTGAGCATAGCTGTGTAGTACCACACACATACAGGAACACCACACCAGACGCTCTGCAGAAACCCGTCACTACCCTGCAGAAAAGCAGCTTGAATCTTGTTTGTCTAATTGACAGTATTCCAGCCAACCAAACAAACAGGCCTTGTTGCAGTGAACTCGGTGACACGGTACACTCTCGATACGTTGTGTACCTGCTGTAGGCATACACAATGTAAAAGGACATACTTTGGCTTTCTCATGTAGTTATTTTTCCATTGGTGTGTCTGGTAACAGATTGACTCGTGCAAATGTTGTCAACATGTATGGCTGCTCACGAAGTGGAAACAAAAGGCCAATAAATTTACATACAGATATATTTGAAGGTATAAAAAAATCAAAAATGTGAAAAAATGGTAGTAACAAAAAGACATTGACCTGTTTTTTTCCTTTTTATTCTACTAGATGATATAATTGTAAGTCAATTTAATAATGGTGGCAACTACTACTACTGGAGATCATGATTAACACAGAGCCAACCACCTTACACAAAAGTTGTATAATGACTTTAAACAAAGTTTAATGCCAAGACAATCAAAAGCTTTGACGACACATTGCTTCATCTATGGTAAGTAGAATCAAGGTCAGCAATTATTGTTTCGCTGATTATGAGGAACTAACGACTACAGCTTTTAACAAGAAGGATAAAAAGAAATGGGTGTGATTCCTCCTAATCCTTTGATAAACATCACCATAGCAATGCAAAGAGGTTGAACTTTCCACTTTTTTTTCAGCAATTATCCTTGACACACTGCTACTAACAGGCTGTAATTGGTTAATTGCCTTCCTGTTTGTGTGACTGAATAACAACTTAGAATGTCACCTTGTGTAATCGTGCTGCTGTAAAAGCAGTGTAAGTGAGTTGCTAAGGGGCCTGAGCTTCAGGTTGACTGGAGGTTGTACAAAGTGACAATGGCAGTGTTAGCAGTTTCTTCACTCTTAGACACTCACTTTGTGAACTTGTGAGGAGACTGCGTGTGCAACGTTTATGTAATAAAGACAGAATGGAAGATATATCTATAGCAAGGGGCACAAAGCAAAACCAAACAGGACTAATGGAGCAGAGAGTGATACATTCATTCAGCAATGTTAAGAGTAGAGCAAACAAACATACAGAAAGAATGTCCGTACATTTATTTTACTTTAGTTATGCGGTCGCTTGTTATCTGATCTTCGGTGGCAGGTGTTCACCTGTCCTACTGAGACATCAATCCATAATAGAATTACATTTAGGACAGACGGCTTGGCAAAGGTGTACATGTGTTCAGAATTGACTGATCAAACTAAAATTTAAAAACATGATTCGAAACACTGCAATATACATGAGAATGAATTATTTATGCTGCTGTACAGCTTCAATCAAGGAAATGAGATGAGCTAAGCCCTGATCATTATGGGGATGGCTTACATCAAAGCCTCGTAATGTGTATGTGAGCATGTGTGTGCGTGTGTGTCTTTCTCTCTTTGCAGATTCGCACGCAATGTTTGTACGTGATTGACCTAGAGATTACTGCAAAGAAAATTATATGCTAGAATTGTATGAAGCTAATGATAATAGAGGTGAAAGTGTGTGTTATGTGTGTACCTGTCAAACCAAAGAAGTGTTTGACTTCCTCTGGAAAATGAACACACCTGTGTTATTGTGGCCTTCCTGTCATTAAGCTTCACGCGAGGATGACTCCTGCCATGACATCTAACCATACAATATAACTGAGAATTTCATGCTATGTTCACCTGAGTTTCAAATCCAGCCTCTATATATTACAGAAACATCTGTTTTCCTGAATGCAGTAAAATCATTTTTTTCAGATGCACTGTAGTAATTTACAAGAGAGAGGGATATAAATGTCACAAAGGGTGTATGCCACACTCACTGAATTGGTGGTGGTAACCGAGTTCAAATGAGTGATCCTATTTTAATTTAAATGCCATTCAGGAGCAGCAGCTTTAGCACATGCATGCCACGAGCAGAGCAGAACAGAAATCTTAGTATGCAAGTATAATGTGTAAAAAGAGAGGTTTAGGATTGGCTGATGTTTTTAGCATTTTATAGCTTCCACAGATGATTAATATTCTTTTTAAATTCGTTTTAAAATGAAACTGCAGAACTAATCAGTTGCTATCGGATTGTAAAGAGAAGTTACCCTAATTTGGATAACAGTGGCGCAGTGGTATAGCAGGGTTGTCTAGTAACCGGAAGGTTGGTGGTTCGATCCCAACTCCTCCCTAGTCACTGTTGTGTGTTCTTGGGCAAGACACTTCACCCTAGCCTGTGGCGCGCCTTGCTAGTCATTGTATGACACTGCTTGGCAGCAGCCGTAAAGAATTTCCCTCTGGGATTAATACAGTATCTAAAGAAATTATAGACCCCAATTAGGGCCCTCAATGTATCCCACAATGCATCGTAAAAAGTAGTGTCCATCTGATGGTCACTTTGAACGCCATTTTCTAACATGCATCTAATATACACTGTCCCATTGATCAATGTTGGTTAACAGACATTGTGACTTCTACTCTTTTGTTCCCCTTATCCTGTCTTTGTAAGATGTCTTCCTGACCCCTACCTGTATAAAACCACACCTCACCTTTTTGAACTAAATCATTCACATACTGCTCCACTGCTGTGCACACATACGGATACTGTATATGCAGAGGAAGAGAGAGAAAGGTAGAGCCTCACAGGAAAAAGAGAGTCATTGGGCCCAACTCCACGCAAGCATCAGCAGCATTTGGAGCTGTTGGCAGATGAGGCGGAATAGACCTGTTATTGGGCACCAGAGTAAGAGTCAGCTGTTTCCACCTGAGAGCTGCTAAATCCATCCTTTCTGCCTCCCACATCCTTTTTCACTGGAAATAAGGTCACGTTACTTTGAATCTCTTCCAGAGTTGGTGTTCAGTGTTTGCACTGATACCTGATCTAATTGGAGTCATGCGAGAGCTTCATTTCTCCTCTGTTGCAATCACTGATGTTGCAAAACGATAAACAGCGTGCGGAGGGTTGAATCTTGATGTAGCACCTGTTAAAGTATGAAAAAAACACACAAGCACTATTGAGAAACAAAAGGAAAAAGAATGAGGACTAATCAGCAAGAGCGGTTATCAGTGCTCAGCTATTACTGTATTTACCCGGCTGATCCAGCATAATGAAGTGTGCAGGCAGACCGAATGAGGATTTTCTTGTTCCTCCTTTTCACATCCTTTTAACTGTTTTCTTTAGTCTCTGTCCTATTATCTCCATATCCCCTCCCATCAACTGTGTGAAGAGTCACATTAAATATAAATAGAGAGAAATGAAGGGCAGAGGAATCTAATTGTTTAGACACCATATTGAATTTTAGAGGTCTCTATTGAATTAATGGAGTATGATTCCGTCGTTAAAAATTCATGATGAGATTGCGAGGATGTTGGTTTTAATTCTGTGAGAATTGACAGCCGTGTCTGGCAGAGGCAGAGAGGGACAAAAAAATGCAGTCACCAAAGAGAGATTATTAAAAAAAAAACTTATGACCTTATTTAACTCCTGGAAAAGTGCTCTTAAGGGACAATTGAAATAAAAACCAGTGCAGTGCAGGGGGTAATCAAAACCAATCCAGTCAAGTCGAAATGGTTCACTGAAAAGTTCACTCTGCAGTGCTACTCCGTACAAAGACGAGTGCTGTCACATGCATAAAACATCACATTTTTTTCTGATCGTATAGATGCACATGCGCAATGTTTCTGTAGCAGTACACATATAAACACACATTTACACTCACACTAACTCAGTCGTAAGAGAGACTTGTACCCTTTCTTCTATCCCTTTAGGAAAGGATTGCAGGCAGCAGTTCCTATTTATCAGACTGCCAGCCATCTGAAATCAAATTTCCCCTGAAGACACCATGAAATTACAGATATTTTCTCTCCCAGTCCACCTCCCTGCCAAAGCCCACAGGATAAATATCACAACTCTAAGCCTTTCAAGCTGCTATAAGCTGGCACGCTGATGACATTTTGACCAGGCCTGTGTTTCTCCCCAAGCCTCACTCTAAGTCACACATGCACTCTCCTTTTCTCTCTCTCTCTCACACACACACCTACACACAGGCACACACTCTGTCCAGAGTTTCTCCTTTCTTTGTCTCCCTCTAGCCCCTCTCCTAGTGACAGGCTTAGCAGTGCAGTGATCCATGGTACTAGCCGCCTGTTTATCCAGGCTAAGTGCTCTTTGCTGTGCCACTCCACTTTTCTCTGTTGTCCCAGGCATTTTTGATTGATAAATATTGCAGCCAGCAGGCAGAGCCACCCTCTGACCTTAAGATAATGGAAATAGTTTTAAAAGTATATGACAAAAGGCTAACCGCTTAAATGTCCTACCATCAGTATTCTGTGTATTTTCAGAAAGGAGTGGCAGGTAAGATGGATGGAATTAGGCTGATACACAGTTTAGCCTTGGTAGTGGTTAAATGCCTTCAATGTCCACAGTAAAAGCGTAAAGTTGATTTACTGAAGGACTAAGGAAAATCTTTGTGTGCATACTCATGAGTGTGAGTCAATAGCCAATTCTGTAGAGGCCCCAGGTAAAGCATAACCTTGTGAATGCGAATGCTGGTTGGATCAACCTATCAATACTAACTGGGAACTGATATCTATTAGCATTTAGAGGCTTTGTGCCCCGATCAGTGTTACTGCACGTTTATTACCAATAATATTCACACACAAACACAAACTATTGTCCCAATAGTTTTTCAGGCTGATAAAGAAATAAATAAATCATATTCTCCTGTGTAGAAGCTGTTTTGACACCAAGTTGGCTTATGATGGTGAATAAGTATTTGGCAACATCTTTTACAGTCTGGGCTGATATGTGTATAGTTTTTATTAAATAACTGTCAAACATTTAGCCATTTGTTAGAGTACAGGTTATATTTTTTATCCAATCTACAAACCACTCTGAGCCCAGTCCAAAACATGCTGGTGAAAATATCTCCTCCAGTAGCTAGCTACTGTTGCCAGGTTAGCGAAAGATCCTCTGTTTGAATGACCTGTCTGAAATCTACTGTTGCCAGTGTTTCGTCAAGACCGATCTAACCTGCTATAGTTTTGACTATCTAGGATTTCCACCAGGAAAATCTTACTCATCCAAACCCTAGTTTGCCTCTTTGAAAGAAAGTTATACTTGAGATCCAAAAGGTGTAAAGGTAATTTTTTATTTTATTTTATTGCACAGCAAGCCACTCATGCAAACTATGACATCTGTGAAATATGTCAGAAAGAGAGAGAGAAAAAAAACTTTGTACAGTCTGCATGCAAAAGGCAGAAGGCTGCAAAGATACATATCTGCTGTGAGACATACAAAAAGCCCCTCAGTCTACCCCGTGCGCTTTGTGTGAGAGACAACCTGATAGAAACAAAGTAAAATCCAAGTTGAGGGAGCCTAGAGTGGCACAGCAGGAACCTGCAGTTACACACTGAGTGATGGAAAGACTTTAGATGCTTCCCAACAGACTCCACTGCCAGAGAGCCAGCAGAGGAACAGAGGCTTGTGAAAGCCCACTGAAAGTGACAACACAAGAGATGTGAAGCCATGTCTCAGGGGAACGCAGGCTTGGTTATGAGACCATGTAGCAGACTAAATGGCTAATATAAAGGGTGTTTGCTGCTCCACTGCAGTAAAACATTTGTATAATTGTATGAGTTTATTAACAGACATTACAGGATATCATGCAATTTATTTCAAATGCAACTAGGTTAGCAATTTGACTTAAAAAGTAGTGAATTTATAGTTTTCCAAGCACACAATTTGAAGTTGCTGCTCTTACATGACACACAACACTAAGTGTGTGTCAGTGTCTGGTTTGCAGTACCTGCTGCTGCATTGTTCCACCTGCACCTGGCTTTGAGTTCCTCAACAGGAAGTCATCATCATCATCTGCCTTTCTGTAGCTGTTTTGACAGCTAAATAATTTGACAGATTTGGTAGTTCTTCAGTTACTTTGATCTGTCTACATAACTTGAAATCTTAACCACTTTTTCTGGTCCAGCCAACTATGCACGGACACACAGTATTAAAATTGGATCAGTGTTTTAGTCTTCTTCCTGAATCATCAAAATAACTCAAATAAGTTATCTAAGTAAAGGTAGAAAGGTGAACCTGATCCATCACATTCCCCCACAGGAGAGATGGGTCTGACTTCCAATTATATATAGGACTCATTTGAACTGCAATCTCATCCCATATTCTGTTATATAATATCTCTGAGGCACATGCCAGGCTTCAGCTCAGTAACTGGTTCCTCTGCTCTCCAGTCCCTCGTCCATTTATTTCACTGTCTCCTTTCTTCCAGCTGAGCCCACAGGGGCAGTGACCTCATCTAAACCCAAACTCTGTGACCACTGGGCTTCCTGTGTGTCTGAGAGGAGATGAGAGTGCCAGACACCTCTCTTATTAAACCTCTGTTTGGCTATCAAACCAGGGGGGTACACGGCAGAGACGGGTGGGCTGGACCTAACTGAGCTTCTTCTTTTGTCATCTCCAACATTACCCTCTAATTGGCTCCCACAGGTCTTGAGCCAGCTGAAAAAAAGAACATACACACACATTAACACACACACACACAGATATTGAGAGATTCTCAGATGTTTCATAATATTAGAATTCATGAGTAATAAAAGTTTCAGACTTTGTTGTGTATTTATCATGTCTGAAGAACATTAAGTTTAACTTGTGTAATATAAATTTTTTGTTCTCTTGGTTTTATATATATATATAAATAAAAGTTAATCGCAGTAGAGTTTAACACAGTCTGCTCTTACTTTCCTATGTCTATCTTTAGTCAGGCTGCTCATAACTGGCTTTCGAACAGTATTAGTGAAAACACTAAGTGTAAAGCTATGTGGCTCAGCCTAGCCTTGCTGTTATGTGCAGACAATAATAAAGGACCAGAATGCTAATAAAGACTGTGTAGTGTTGCTATTAGGTAAATTTCAACAGCCTTTCAGACAGTACTTGCATCATTTTCTTGGCTGTAATGATTGCATCATTGCTGTTGCATTAATTAAATTATGACATTTATGTATGACAGTACATATATTGATAATACATTGACCTTTGCTTGTACACTACTTTCCCTAAGTGCCCTATATGGTGTTTAATGATTCTAGCTACACATTCAGACAGCTCTACAAAATGGTGAACACGTAAGTAGGTGGTGATTTCAGACACAGTATAGCTTTTCCAATTGGATCAGCCATGACTAGTCCCTGTTTTACCACCTGTGCTGTGACCTGTCAGAGACAAATTCACCTTCAGATACATGTCATAAGTACATGTGGACAGTGTTTGTGTAATTTCTCCTACTGTCTGTAGGGAGAGACAGGGGTTCTGCATTGTAGCGTACTGTCAATAAAACACATCACAGAAGCAGATCAGGAGGAATGAAATGAAGCAAAAGGAATACAAGAAACAACTAAGGTGTTCGCATAAATGCTTTCCAATAAGCCATGTCTACATTACCTTATAATGCTGTGCATTATCTTGTACAATTAAAGGGAGTGATAGTTAAAAATAGCTAAAAGAGATGAAGACATGTTGACACATGTAGATCAACAAGTAACAGATTCATTACAGCCTATGAACCTCCACCATTACACACATGTCTACTATGAATCAAGTAGCTCCACTCTGCAATGAGACATGAATTAATTTCAGTAGGACTGTGACATTGCTAATCACTTCAGCTGAGGTTAAATCAGTGTTACAAGTTGTGAATTTCGACAGGAAATTACTTTTCATAAATTAAATAAGCCCTTATTCAGATTTAGGAACATAAATGTAGAGACTACAAAATGCCCACAGTCATGACGGTGTCCCCTATGTTCTTTGACTTTGTGCATTTCTTCATTCCATCAATATGACACACATCCCTGAAAGATGAATAAAGTGGCATCATTTAGAAACCTGGCAAATTATACTCCATTTCTGCTCACCGTCGACTGAGTCTCTCAGGTTTTATGCGACCGATGTCGTCAGCTAAATCATCCTCTCTCTAACACAGCCTGCCATCAACCGTATCCTGATGGCACATTCACAGACTATAGATTAATTCACTTTCTCATATAACAATGTTTAATTACACAGCCTTCAGAGCAGTACCATCACAGGCGAAGATTTATGTGTGTTTGTCTGCAGATATGAAGTCTATATAACAGTACGCTGTCAAATTCATCATCCCAATAGATGAAACTGGGTTTAATTCCTCCCTCTGTTGGGATGTAATTACAGAGGTTTAGTGAGATGGAGAAGAATTCTGACAGAAATACACACTCAACATACACAAACACACACTCACACCTCATGTTCCACACAGATGAAAATTTTGTTCTCTGTTGTGCTGTATTCAACCATAGTTTTCTGCCAAAAATGTGTGCCCAAAATAAGTCCTTACCTCTTCTGCACACTCCCATAGGAATAAATTCTTGTAATTGTCATTCAGGAAGCACAGATTTGTATCTGGCTAATCCTATTTACATCATTGCAAGACTTTCTTTTGGACTATTTTGGGCACAAGTGTCAGATTAGAGCAAATAAACAGCTAATATAAATGGAAATGGTTCCGAAAGTCTCTCACAAGCACTCTTAGGAGAAATGATTATTGCAGTTATTAACTGTGTCACTGATGCCAGTCTTCAATGGCCATCACAACCCTTAGTGATGTTTGAGCACGCTTTCCTGCAGTTCCTTCGGCCCTTTTCCTTGGGCCTGGCTAATTGGTGTGAGTGTTGCCATTGATTGTAGATGAGAGGCTGCTGTTTATAGTCAGAGACACAAAGGAGAAGCTGGTCCACTGTAATTGGTCAGGCTAAAGAGGGTTGAGTCAGAGCATGGGAGTTGGTATAGAGAGAAGGAGAAGGGGATGTCTCTCTCTCACTTTGTTTCTCTGTGTGTGTGGATGTGCGAATGGGTCAGCAGGGAAGTGAGTGAACAGACACAGCAACCTCCCACCCTCCTGCCTCCACACACACATACACTCCACCATCCTAAACCACCACCAAGCTGTCATAGCTATCAGTTACATTTTTTATGCCTATCAATCACTGGTTCTATCCATGCCAATCACTCTGCATCTGTTTCTGGATGTCTGTCAGTCCATCACTGTTTCCCCCCTTCTACCTTTATAACAGTGTCTCTTCACTGTCTCACCCTATAATGTCCCATCTCATCCCTATATGCAGAGACGTGAGCAAACAAACACATGGGTGCCTATTTGTAATGTTTACAGCAAGAGTCTGTCATCACAGTGTTAACATTGCATGAGTGGAGGAGTTTCAGCAGTACTCTGTTTCTGTTTCTATTTACAGGGGTTTTTGTTTAATGAATAAAATATGTGTACTATAACCATAATGCAATTGTGCTACCTTTCTATAGAGTAGAACACATGTTGTCATCATATGAAGGATGCTGAAATCAGCAGTGATCAAAAGCAGCAGATCTTAAAAGAATAGGCTGTGGCAGTTTCTTAGTTTCTTAGAAACCACCACTGTGGGCTCAACCAAGAAGTGGAAATCTGTGAGGCAGCTGGTAGATGATGATGTATGTGCCATTCAGCATCTCCTCAGTGAAAACAGAGGACAGGTCCACCTCATCCATGATCCATGTTGCTATGGAGTCCAGTTTTGTTCAGCCATACATCAAGATCTACAGAGCAGTGTTCGGCAGAGTCATTACATCCATGGGAGCTCCTGAAGGTGTTTTTGAGATGTGGTAAAAATAGAATTGAACACTGAGAAGGCTAGGGATTTTTGTAGTCCAATGGACTCTAGAGACTTACTACTGCATATTCAGCAGCAACAAAACTGTGAAGGAACCTGTTTTTTAATAGCAAAGCAGCATGTATTGTCAAAAAGGATGACTTTCAATCAGGGCAGGTCCCATATGGGTTGATCCGGTGCACCTTGATATACAAAGAAAATATGTCTGTGATTCCCTCTGTTAATTGTTTGAGATTGCTGCATCAAGATGATTGAGTTGTGTGCATGCAGCAAAGTGGTGAAAAGTGTTGATGGTCTTTTTTGTGAGCACTGGAACCCCTCGGAGGTGGGGATGCTATTAGTAAGACGTTAAGAGCTTAAAGATCGGAAGGTGTGGCCTCCAGGAGGATCATACTTAACCTGCATATGTTACAATTTTGATTTTATGCAGCAAACATGAATAATTAGGTACATTTTGTAAGGTTTATGAAAAAGTTCACTTTATATTTATAATATATTAATCATTTCATTAATAACCCTTTCTCTTTATACACACGATGATGTTTGGGTAATTCCTCTGTCAATGTAATGCGGGGATGTCTGCATTGTACATGGTGCATGTTTTACTGTCTTGTTTAGAAGGGCATGGGCACCATGGATAATGGTGTTATGAGTAATCATATGTCTCGGAGGCTCAGAGGACAGCTGTTGCACACACACATTCCAACAGCACTTTAAAATAGAGGGGAATACAGCGACGGCCCTAACATACAATTTAATATAAACATGTTTACATCATTCTATTCATTTAGACCTGAAAGGATGGGTGAGCAGAGCCCAGGTTCAAATGTGATAGATGTGATAGATAATGGCAGAAAAATACCCAATATTCACAACACATGGTGAAACTGAATTAATCAGGCTCTGAGCTTTATTAAAGACAACATAAATGTTTTCCATTTTTTGTCAGCATAGAATGAAGCCCCAGTTTTGTTTTCAAGGACGTCTTCCCAGATGGTTCGGTGTAAAAGGCCATCTGTTATGCTGGTAGTCCAATCTTTTCAGCTTTGGACATGCAGAGAGACATTATAAGATGAGTAGGCTCATCTTATTCCTTTTAACGGCAATGGCAGAAATGTCTTATTCACCTCTTTGGTTTGCAAATATTTGTCATCTACTCATATGTCATTGCACCCTTTTTTACATAGTGTTTGCTTTCGAAAAAGACCCTTTTTGACATAGAAATAGAACGTGTTTTCGCCAGGTAGAGAGAGAAACACTAAACTACAAACGTTTACATTCTGTCAGAAGAGCCGTTGCTATGAAAGTTTGCAATATGCCCTCATGAAAAAACACTGCATTTCGTCGATAATACACCCACTGGTTACATTTCTGCTAGCAGATCATATGGACGAATTTCCTAACATAGAGACATATGATTGTATTGGTTGATACCATCTCAACATAGGGCCTATATGACCACAAAAGTCTGACTGCAGAGGTGGGTGGATGGCTGGATGGGCATCCAAAGCAGTGGACTTTGACTATTAGTATGTTGCACGTTTCTTTTCGACAGTCTTAAATACTTAAGTTTGTTTTGATACACACTCCGCTCATGCCGCTCTGCGGTCTACACTCTTTTTTTGTTTGTTTGCCCGGTGAATTATTAATAACTTGGTAAAAAAGTGTTCATTGAAGCTGAACTGTCTAACGGTGTTGACATTAACGGGTTAAAAACAAACCCATCACCTGAAAAGACACTCATAACATCTCTGTCCTGTCCACATCTCCATAACCTACACAACTTTGTGATGCTGTTGTTATAATATTAGAGATTTAAAAACTGAAAGACATAATATTGCACGGAAGCCTGTGCTTGTAAAACCTTTGAAATTGCAAATTAAGCTCATCTTTCTCACACCTGTGCAATTCACTGGTAACTTCTTGGTCCGTAGATGAAGTCCACTCAATGCAAGCTTTTTTCTCTATGAGTTAGTTTCTCTCTCAACAAGCAACACCCTTCTTCTTCTGCAGGCTTAACAAAAAAAACCCATTACAACATAACATAACATAACGTAACAGCAGCCCCCTATGAAAGAGCTATAACATAAATCCATTACAATTTTGTACAAGTATTTGGATGAGTGAACACATGAAGAGATGTAGGTTACTTTGTCTGGAACACTTATATATGAAATATTAGATTTAAACTGAGAAACTTAAACAAATATAACTCTAACTACTACGTGTTTGTTCTTGGCTATTAGATTGCTTTTTAAGTCTTCAGGTCAGCTTCCAGTTTGGCAGGTGGATCAAACACATGGGCCTTTTGACACTAGACTGAGCAGTAAATTATTCTAGCTAAAATACCAACCTGGATGGGCAGAAGTCCTACCGTGAAGACCTGTGCTAGGTGAGAGACAGCAGAAGGTGGATAGGTTGAAGGGAGGACAAAATGAGGTCCTAACATTGTAGGCAGTAGGGCAGGAAACCTAAAGTACAGCAAGCTTAGGGGATGAGTGTCAGTGTGTGTGTGTATGTGCATGGATGCATATAAACAACTCTGCCTACCATCTGGGCACTGAGCAACTCCAAGCCAAAGCACTGGGGCATTGGGGGGAGGAGGATACTGGGGTCCTTTCCCCAGACAGAGGGCTTGTAGGCTGTGGAGCCATCTGTAGGAGATGACCTGTAGAATCATGGTTCAGACATTCACAGTGTGATGGCGGAAAACAGACGGAAACTCTCAATGGATGCTTCCTTTACCATCCCACACACATGCACATGTACGTGTGTGCACACAGTGCAGACAAACACGCAGATCATAATGCATCCACTGAGCAAGAAGCCTCAGTTGCTGTGGCTTTGATTTTTTCAGAATGATAGGTTGTATATTAAACTGAAGACAATTTCAAATGTCTGCTGACAAATGAACCATGTGACGAGAGTGTGGCAAATGTGGCAAAACATCACAACCATTTTTCCAATAAATGCAGTTTAAGCAATTGATTGTATAGCGTTGTACACATTGTCACATTTCTTTCAATTTAACAATCCCTTATTTATCCCTTATACCTAGGTAAAATGCAAAGGATCCAGTATAAGCATGGGTAACCTCAATAATCATACACAGAGAAGACAATGTGTTTGGATGCATGACATTGTTTCTCTGTTTTTAATTTTTATAATTATTCTGCAGCATACATGACAACCCATTTAATCTTCTCCACAAAATCCAACACTGACACATTGTGGAGCAAAACTGTAGGAAGCATGTCAAGTGTGATGACTACACAAATGTGCCATTATGACTGTAGACGTCATGTGAGTCATGATTTCATATGAGTAAAATGCCAGCAAAATTATCAATTGCAGACAAGGAGAGCGAGAGAGAGACTTGATGACTTAAATACAATCATTTATGAGCCTTTTCACTCACACAACATGGTTATTTGTGTAGCAATAATGAGCGTAATTATCAGCGAATACAGCAAATGACGGCCTAAGACTTGTCACTAAATTGCAAGATGAGCAATAAAGGAGGCTGAAGTTGAATTCTGAACAAGAGGCTATTTTGAATTTGTGTGTTTATATGTGTATCTGAATGAATGGTAAACAAATGAATCTCAATCATACTACTTGGGACACGGAAGAGGTTGATTTATTGGAATTAGGAAACCATTCAAATGGTGCTAAAAGTAGCTTAGATTATCATAACCGCAATAAATGTGAATTGTTAAAATCAAATCAAGAGCAGGGCAACAGGCGGGAAAGCTGCCAAAGATGAGAATATTCATACAGGCAGGGTGTTTTCAGATGAGAATACTTGATCCTGCCTGCCCAAAAAGACCTTGATTGAAGCCTCTTCGTGATGTATAAATACCCCATAAATGAAGTCTCCATTATTAATATACCAACTGAGGTTAATAAACTTGTCAACAGAAAAATCCCCATGTTAAAAATATATACGCCCAACTTGATGTAGGAAGGTAATAGGTGGGTAAGGGAGGCAGTGGTTGAGCACTCTGTTGCTGTAGTTCTGTTGTCAAACACTGGAAAAGCATGTCGTGGCAGTTTGGTGACAACTTGTCACCGATTCTGACTTCGTCTTCCAGGAACTTTGTCAACTCAAATCTCTTGTGCTTGTGCAGTTTCTCATAGAGGACTGAGGAGGAAGAGAGAACCAGAGTTGTAAGCCCCTGCATTTTAGCACTATCCATGATGAACTGTGCAAATAGATTACGTGACTACATATAGCATTTGTGCTATTTGAAGTAGTCAGTAACAGAATAGTGTGTTCCATTATTGTAGAACTAAGATCTAGAATTCTGCTGAATGGATGGATGGATGGATGGATAGATGGATGGATGGATGGATGTTTCTTCCTCCTTCACATCTCAGCCCTTGTGTGACTCTCTCTCTGGTTCTGTTGTGTAGAAGGTGACTGTAACATTCACCCTCTGGCAACAGTCAGGGAATGATAATGTGCCTGCATAGTTATATCCTTCATTCAGGACTGTTTTACAAACACTTTACACACACACACACACACACACACACACACATACCCACACACACACACATTGAGGGAGCTGTTGAGATGGTAGAGGTGAAGGAGAGACATGATGATAATATTCATATGATAAAAAGCAGAGGCTTAAAGGAGGACACTGTCTTGAATAGTGGTCACTGTTAATAGAGCTGTTATCATACAGGCTTAGCCACTGAAGTGTTGTTCTGGAGGAGTGGAGAGATCACAACGACCTCTTATAGTCAACATTAAGAGCAGCATGTTGTCATAATTAGTACTCAACAGGCCCCACATCTCAATGGCCCAAAAACAGAGAGAAATACTGACAGGAGCATAGTATGCAGGAGCCACTCCAATAGAAAAAAAAGTAAAAAGAGCCTAAATTCCATATTAAATATATATTAACCCCTTCTGCTTTACCAGCAATCATTCACAGCCTTCAAAAAAAGATTATGCTCTCTTCACCTCTCCCTTTAGTATATGCAGAAGGAGATGATGTATGCATGTTGGTTATTGCAATGTCTTGAGAAAAGCATTCATTTATATATAAATAGCTACATGTGTGCAAATTGTACATGTAAAATTCTCAGCTAACACTTCTGTCTAAATGAGATTTATTGATTGCCAAGCTGTATGTCCACATTTTGATTTAATGCTGCAACTGAGACAGTGAAACACATGTTTAGTTAAGCTTAAGGACTTGCATGAATTAGAAAATAGAGACCAAACAAAGTAATATCGCTGGTGCATGTGGCTAATTTTGTGCTCCCAAACCTTGAAATGAGGTTATAATGAGAATAGCACTGGCTGTGGTCTGGTCCTGCTTATCTAGCCAGCGAGGCCCTCATGAATAACCATGAATGTTGTGTCGTCTGCATTGCAGATTTACACTGTTATTCAGAGTTGTCTTAATGATTACTTATGTGCTCGAATGCAGTATTTAGGTCAGGGGTTGATGTATGTGTGGGTTTTACTTTAAATGCAGGCTTGTGTAAACATAAGGGGTTTATACTGTATATTTTTCTAAAAAAAATGAATTTCTGCAGCAATGGGCAAAGTTTGACCAAAGAACATTCAGCAGTTTCTAAAGTCATTAGCTCATCATCTGCTTCTCACATGTCATCTGTCTATGCTAAACACAGAGATAACCACTGTGCCAGCAGTTTCTTCACACCAGCTCATCTCAGTGTTATGGCTAGGCTTTTGTGTCATGCAGGACCTGATATATGCATTTAATGATTACAACTGTGTGGAAAAAAAGAATCCAAACATGAATAGATGGTCAAACAAAAGTGAAAAAGTAAAATCAAAAACATTACAAAAATGTTACTATTCAGGCATTTTAGCTTGGGATGAATAAAGTATTTCTATTCTATTCTATTCTATTCTATTCTATTCTATTCTATTCTATTCTATTCTATTCTATAGCAACATTTTGTATTTACAAAGCTGCCTAACCAAGACGTTCTTGAGTACATAAAGAATCTTATGCAGTCAGAGGCCCTCTCAAGTGTTGAGGTTTGTAAATATGTAAAAGGGCTGCTATCAGTGGCAGCTAAGTCTAATAGAGTATAACAGTCTTAACCCCTGGCAGTCCAAAAGCAGGGAAGTTTAGGACTTTAAGTCCTAAAGCGTTTTTTTCTAGAGGCAGTACATTCTAGTAAAAAAAAACATGTTCATTCATTTTTGGCGAGCACTTTTAAAGCTACATTTTGGTCACCAAGGGCATGTAATTGCACTTTTGCATGTCCAAATGTAACAAGATAAAAATAAACCTTTCCCTGTAGGGCTGTACATCTACACTGCTGCTTTCTTGACAGTGAAGGTTATCCTGCCAATATGGCAACCACCGAACTATGATGAGGTCAGTGGTAATATGTAATGTGTAAATTTGAATGTATAATATGCAGGAGTGTAATATGACTGGAGAATAACAACAGAGAAATGGAAAGAGAAACACACACACACACACAGAACCAAAGAATAAACATCATATTATTTTTCTTTTGTAATACCAATTAGATAAATAACCATCGTCAAATTTAATTATGTAGAACTTTGGTAACAATAAAACTGCAAGAAAAGGAAAAAGAGAGAAAGTATCATGTTTGCAAATTCACCATGAATGTATTTGCTGAAGTTGGGCTTTTTTATGGCACTTTTCATAACAATTAGCACAATGAGGCAGATACTGGGGCAACAGTTGAAAAGGCAATTATAAGAAGAGGGAAAAAACGTTTTCCCATTTGCACAACAACAATAATACTAATACTACAAATAATAATAATAAATTGTACAGATGAGTAATCAGATGAAAGGTGAAGATGTATTCTATCAAGTCTTTTTAGTGTCTGCCTTAATAATAATATCTAAGTCCTAAGAATGTCACTATTTCCTATTTTACATGACAGCCTGTACCTGTCTTTCTTCTGCCTGTAACTCTTAATGGTAGTTGCACTGAAAAATAAGGCCCCATTATGTTCACTTGCATCATCTACACCACAAGGACATCTGTTATCTCAGCCTGATTTTGATTGTTCTGTCCATCATGAAAATTAGAGCGCTATGGCACAAAGAGCAATGAATTTGAAGGGAAGTGAAATGTCTGGATTGTAATTCTGAATGGCACAGTAGTTATTATTGATTAGAAGTGCTTGTAAAACAACCCATGTAGTCACCCATCTCAAAAACTACTAAGTGGTGCATTTAATATTTTTGTCCCAAAAAAGGTAGATTTAATAAGTTGCATTCTCACATAATAGTGTTTAATATGAATCACCTGTCTGGAATCTAATTTGATTTTTGTGTTTGTATGTGTGTGTGTTTTTTTGTGCTTGAAGTGGAATCAGACCATAATGACTTTCATGCTGAATTCATGCTCAATTTGAGAAGGTGCTTTGTCCCGCTGATGACCTGGTGCATTGGCATTATTGCAGCATCCACACATATTTGAGAAGACGCAGGGAGACTGGCCTGTTGCTCAAGAACAACTTTCTCCCAAAATTGTTCACTAAAATATGCAAACTGGCTGGTTAGGAGTTGCTAAAGAGCAAGAGGTCAATTCCCTGGGGTTGTGATGACACCTACCATCTCTGAAATGCTTCACAACAAGAAAGTTATTTATGTAGATATATGATTTTGCTGTTAACATGTTTGCAGTGTGGGTGTTAAATGGGTTTAGATGATGTGGCTTTTGTGTTTCTGCATCTCTGAAAATACATTATATTCCACAACCCCATCTACTGCTAACAGGGATTAGAGGTGGAGCTGGTTGGTGGGTAGGTTCTTCAACAAATAAATCTGAGAGAGAATCTAGAGAATTGATCTAGAAGCTGCTCATCTGTGTTGTCTCTGACTCAGCTGTATTCAGTGGACTGTTAAAAGAATCGCTAATAAGCAATGGTAATTTGAATGTATTGATCTGGAACGTACAAAAGGCTATTGTAAAATACAGTACATTGTCACCAACCAGCTCGACAGTGACACTATCAAGCATAGCATAGCAACCTTTTTGTAGCATTAGATGAGACGTTGTGTACAGTTGGTTGAATACTTTGCTCCGGGGCTATATGTATAGAATGCTTAGTACTACAGTATATAAAGTGATTTGGATTTCTATGACAATGGCAAACATCCAGCTGAAATCAATGTAGTAAAGCTAAACAATACAAAGGTTGGGAAGTATCCTCTCTGTAACACCTGCTGAGGGAGCAGCAGCTGACAGGTAAATTGGTCAGCTCTTATTCTGACTGGAATCAGTGTACCTCACTGTAACTCAGAAAACCACTAATATGAACATGCACTCCATGTTTCATCATTTTAAGTGTATCATCACTTTTTTTTTTACAGCCAGCATTGTGACCTTTATCGCCCTTGACCCTGTCTTGCTGCATGAATAATATCCCATTAAACCTCAAGTGACAGTTGAACTAAATCATGGCCTGGTTTTAAGGAAGCCATTGATGAGGAAGAAAGCTACAATTTTCTGGGGCCGGATGGGGGCTGGTGGAGTGTGAAGCACTTAAGAAGCTAAACACAGTAGTACCCTTTTATATTGTACACCAATTCAAAGTGGTCCTTTTGGGGGGGATTGGGCCAGTCCGGACAGCCACATTGGCTGTAAGTTTAATGAGGTTAACACAGAAACGTTATGACTGGCATAAGACCAGACTTGTGTAGTAATGGTGACCACCTCACAAACTATTGAATCACACACAACAAACTAAACATTATGATATAACTTCCATGTGCGTGCACCTCGGCCTTTCATCTCCCCTGCACCGCAGTCAACATCTGACACAGTCAAAACAGGATTTAAGTCTATCTGGCAATTTATATCCTGTATGTATTCTGTTGTTTTGGTGTTCAGGTGTTTGCAGGCTCTCTACACTTAAATCATACATATGAAAACTTTTACATCCTCATTTGCAAACCCCCTTCTTGGCTTTGACACTGTCCATAAAAATCTGAAAACCTTTTTTTATAATTCTTTCATCATTTTCTACTGTCCCTAAACCTTAGGTTTAAGCTCCCTCTTCACACTAAACATAGTTATAAACTCACACACTGTGATCTTGGAGTTGTGTGTACAGTGAGATGAAAGGAGTAAGGGATCTCTGGAGATGTTTGTAGAGGCTGTGCTCCCACTCAATCACAGCGGGATGTCTGTACAGCTTCAACTTAACCTTAATATGGAGGACAGCTAACAGACCGGATATACAACACATGGCCAGTGGAGTGCCTCATTTGTTTCTGTGTGTAGGTACATATCTATTATGTAGTGTGAAACGTTTGAAATTTGTCACAACCAGCCTGACAAAGTGGAGAGGCCACACATGATCTGAACCATTTTACCACTTTTATTAGGAGGAAATGGGTAGGTTAACATCAGTAATCAGTGTGGATGTGTGAACACATGTGCATGTATGTGTGTAAGACACAAAGGAACCAAGCTGCAGTTCGAATGGCCAGGAGGAGAGAGAGAGAGCGAGGCAAGCCTGCAGGGCCCTTTTAAGCCTTCTCAGCCCTGCCAGCTCAGGTGTGATGCAAGAGTGCAGGACTCAGCTGAGTAACAGGTCAAATATGTTACAGACTATTTACTCTTCTAAAAAGTGGTTACATGCCTGTTGAAAATATATATAGTCATGATATGAATTTTTTAAATAACTTTCCTGTACTGCTTTTCTGTACATTACCACTGTGCATTTGTGTTTTAAGATACTGTCAAAGTAAAAAAGGGAAATGCTGAATAAGGAAGTAAAACAGACACTTCCAGGAAAGTATCCAACCTGCCACATCTCCCGGTCAATTTAATTCTAAACACATTTTATAACAAGAGCTCTGATCTTGGCCCAGTAGATTATGTAAATTACAACATTAACAGAACAAATAATGGAAGCAGGCATGTCTTCAGAACACTAATGAGGCTGAAGAAAATGGGTCTGCTGGATTATTAGTTTTTTGCTAAACACATGCAGGATTATTGTCTTTTTCCAGTCTACTACTGTATACTACCTGCTAGCACCTTTGTGCATCTTTTGTAATGTTGGTCAGCCATTAGATTATATTAGCTATAAGCATGATGACACTTTTATCCAAAAGGGTCAAAGGTCAACATCAATTCTGTAAAACACTCTTTGATTCTGAGTGTTGACATGTACAGATGTAAACTTGAGATTAGTTGATTGAGGCAGCCATGTAATGCTGCTTCGAATCACCCATGTTTATGCAAATGACACACACCTCTGATCCACAGCGAACCTGTCTGCTCTCAATGACCTCCAAACCATCCCGCTTCCTTTGAATATAGACTGTATTATCTGCACAGGAATGTCGGCATACTGTATTCCACATTTTTCATGTGATCAAGTGTTTCCGTGCGTGCAATCGTAGTTTCATTCTTGTAAATGCCATAATTCAGCAACAACACAATAAAGCACTCACACAGCAGGTATACACTTAAAGAGTAGATTAGGTGTTGGAGTACCATGCTGCATAAATTTGCATGTTCATGAGGACAAATTGTGTGACATTTGGCAGCTTAAGTACCTCTTGTTTGGAGTAGCGGTGATGTTGGGTGGGTGTTATCTCAGATTTAGTTTTACATTAGTTTCTGTTTTGATGCTATTGCGAGTAGCAGAGCTGATATTTTATGCAAAGTGTAAGAAGAAAAGAAGTAATGTTTTCCTCTTGGTAATAGCCGATAAGAGTTTTGGTATTACCAAACTCTGAGGGGGCACAGAAAAAGATGTGAGGAATAGGAGCTAAATGACTTTAATGTAGTGATTGCAGCCGCTTGTGCAACTGCCTGATTTGTCATCTGTGGCCTGCAGGGATGACAATCCTCTGCTCAACATTGACTTAATTTAATTTCAACTAAAAGTAATTAGGTTATTGACAAAATATTTAAAAACCTGCTCATTAAACATTAAGAGAGAATTTGGACTCTAATGGTGAGTTCAGACACAGAATAAAAAGAGAAGTGGTCTCTCTGCCTCCCCTTACTTCTCCCTGCCTTTGGTGCACTTTCTCTATGATATAAAACGCCTGAAACACTTTCATAACCAATAATAATTGTTCTAATCTGATCTGTGATTCACTCTGTTCTGTTTAGGTGGCTCAGATTCATAAAAGCCCTTTTCATTTATACTGACCATGAAAAAAGCAAAAGACCAAATAAACCTGGGTTGTATTAAATATCTTGTAATCGACAGAATAAAGCATTCAAACGCAATCTCTGTTAAAATAAAAATGTGATGTAAGAAACCCTGACATACTACACAACTCTACCGTGACCAGATAAAGGTCCCCCACCACCACCCCCTCTTTTTTTCTTCATCTAAAAACAAATACTCTCTTTGTATGGGAAGACTTTTGATTTTGATTGAAGCAAATGAATGATAATGCAGCTTGTAATTGGGGTTAGACAAAGGTTTTGACATAAATGGTCTTGTCACAACCCTAATATCTTCATGTCATGGCTGATTATTAATAGGTGGTAGTAATTTAGACCGGGCCACATATCAGCAGATTGTATTTCACTTGCTTTGATACAGATTTTTATGATAATATCTCTCTCTGCTTTTGTGCTGCGCACATACACAGAGGTGCTCTTTACGAAGCAGACAAGAAGCAGATGATGTGTTTTTGCTTTCACCTTTTGTGATTCAATTGATATTATTTGGCAGAGTCAAGCAGCTTCTTCTATATTACTTCCTGTCATGTTTGTGACTGAGGCCAATTTAAGGAGGTTTTTCCTTTACATTTGCAATACTACTTTTTGTCATCTTAAGTTTTGTTTACACTTTTTCCCCGTTTTCAATATAATTATATATTTTTTTGTTTTTTAATATACCTCTGTCTTGTCCCACTGGATTTTTATGACTTCTGGTTAATTCTGGTCTAGTGTGTGTGTGTGTGTGTATGTGTGTGTGTGAAAGAGAGAGAGGAAGGCGAGAAACATTTGTTAAGACCAAGAGAATTCATGTGAACATATATGTTATTTCAAGCTTGTTAGGAGATAGCCACTGTCACCTAAAGCCCACCTAATCCTGTGACAAGGTAGTGAGAGTGAAAGAAAGCGTGTGTGTGTGTGTGTGTGTGTGAGAGAGTGCGTTTGTGTGTTTTAGTCACGCATTGTCAGCACAAGTCTACTCTACCTGCCATTGGGGAGCTGATGCTATGCTTTTCTTCAGCAATGTGCTCCCTCATGAATGTGAAATTTATGTGTTTCTAACTTTGAAAAAAAGTTTTTCGGCAGTCAAGAAAGTCAATACAGCTGCTCATAAGTCACATAAACTCTTTAAAAATAATGGGCAGTAAAAGCTTTATCCTAAATTAAATCCTTTGATTATGCTGTCTCACACTTCTTTTTCATCCATTGGTCTCCTTTCTATCACACACACACACACACCAAAACTGACTGCAGCTTTTCTTCTTCAAATTTACATCAGTCCTGCCATTTTAATTTGTTGACACATATGACAGCAGTAACAACCATTAGCAGATAAAGTGCATGCAATGGATAAGTGTCTGAGCCTTTCCCTCAGCTTATCAAAAGCGCAGCTGTTTTACCATGGTACCTTTTGATTCATTGCTATTGATAGAGACATTATTGAGAGCATGACATTTCCACTCCAATACTATCTTTCACCATGCATCTAATTTGTGGCAGGAATCATGTCTGCTCAGTGTTCTCCCGTCCCTAACCTTAACAACCCTGTCAAGGTATCTTAGCAACATGTCAATCTTTATTTCCCACAAAAGGTAATTTGTAGAAGGATCATGCAGACTGTAGAGACTGAGCTGATTGTCAGGTTCTCCAAATGTCCTTTTAGCTAGTGGTGAGATTAATATTTGAGACATATTTTACATGAAAATGTGATGTCCTTGCTTCTAAAAAAAGGATGAATTCATACTTCAAGTGTAGGTCTGTATATTAAGATGGAAGGCTCTCCTTATCCCAGATGTGTCTGACAGGAAGATCTGTGCTGCAGAATGCCAAGCAGAAAACCATACGGAGGTAAATGGCAGAACAGAGTTGGGCCGGTTTCCTTCTCCACTTGCGTACGCACTGCCTCAGTGTGGGATGGTGCTGAATGAATGCAGAAGCAGTCACTCCCTAACACTGTGATCACTCTTCTTTCACCTCTACCCCACAGCAGTCTTATATTAAATTCAGCCTCCACCTATTTCCTGAATCCATTATCAGTTTAACTCTATTCATCACCACACACCCTGTGGTTGTAGGATGAAGCAGTTCCTATTCCAAACTCTGGTAGGTGCTCTGAAACCTTCAGTTTCTCCAGCTTCAAGGTAGGACCACATCCAACCAAGCCAGCCCCCAAAATTTGTAATCATTTTGGGCACCTGATGAGAGTCTGTCCACAATGTGTGCGTGTCATTTTTATAATTGGGGTTTTGGGTTGTTTTTATTGTGTGTGTGTGTGTGTGTGTGTGTGTGTGATTTATACTTCTGTTTTCTGGTGTTTCAAGCCATCTGTGGCCACTGTCACACAGCACATATTGGCAGTAAATAAAGAAGACTGGCTCTAAAATGCACATGTTGCTGCTTTAGATTACTTTTTCTTTTCAGTGTGACACTGGCATCAGAAAATCTATCACACCTCATCCAGAACCACAGTTTAATCTAAAAAAAAAAGTTTATATAAATAATAACTGTCACTGTACAATGTTTTGCTCGGTGCATGTAGGATTCTTATCGGAGGTCTACTTCTTACTGTTTTAAAGACATAATGAATACATACAAAAATCAGTACACTGAGTCACATATACTGATGGTAGCTTTACAGTGGGACTGCTTCATCTCACAGGCCTCTTTAGTATTCCCCTCCTCAGTCTCAGTTTTTGATAAGGTACATTGCCATTCAGGTGTCCTGTCCCAGGGGCTTGTTTCAACACACAACTTTAATGGGTTGGAGGGGAAAAAAACAACGTAATGATATTTAGAATATGAATTTGAATAAGATGGAACAAGCCAATTAAAGATGTAGCGTGTCTCAGTAGGCATGCATAAGTGGTTTCTACCAGAGTAGCAAAAGAAATTGTAAAAAAAAGACTTTTTTTCAGAGCTTAAAACTTTGCCTGTCGGGTATTTGTGTGGCTGCAGCAGGACTACACAACAAAATGACAAAAAACATTCAGGAAAAGATCATCAGTTGACAAGACAGGACAGTCATTACAACAGACGGCAAATAAAATGAGCAACTGCATGCTACTCTGTCTCTACTCAAGATCACGTCGTCCATGTTAATATACAGTCTATGGTGATTGCTGTAGCTACTTTTCATCCTACCTAGTTTACTACACTAGTAGACTACATTTTTGTTGTTGTCTCCACTACAGTCTATCTGGGTGCATTTGATATGAAATTTGCATGTTTCCTTAAGCTGCAGCTACATGTTGAGTTTTTAGTATGAATCAAAAAGTGGCTGCTTTAACATTCCTCCAGTCATTGATTTATATATTGATAGTAATGGACTACTTTAGTATGTTTAAATTTGTGACCTTGAGCATAAACTATAAGTCCAGTTACTTAGTCTTATTTCAGTTGTGAAAATCATTAGTGTCCTTTTTCAGAAGAAAAACTGAAGCTTATTAGTGTTAAATAAGAGAAGGAGGGAAATGGAATAGTGTGCACCGAGAGAAGCCAGGTAAGAGACAAAAGTGTGGGTGGATGTCATTACAGCTGTTAAATATTCAGCAGAGAGAGGGAGAGCAGGGCAAGACAGGAGTGGTGTGTTCTACTTGGTGTGTACTGATAGGGTATTGGTAACAAGTGGTGATATAGCTAAGAGGTGTTGGTGTGAGTCAATTGTTTATTATAACAACTGAGACATCTCTGCTTAATAAAAATGAGCAAATGTAGAAAGGAAGGGAAGACTGATGATGTGAGGCACACAGGTGGTTGCTGGTTACAGTGTAAAAATTGAGTGGATAAATCGGAAGGTTTGCATGAGTAGTGATACAGAAGTAAAGACACGGAGTTAGAGAAAGAGAGGCAAGCTTCTTCATACTTGATATTAGCTTCTTTCCTTTCCCTGCCCCTCCTGCTCAACCCAAGGCCCATTAAATTCACTTTAACGTTTGCTACATCTGTAATGTGGCATCTCAGCACCCCTTCCACCTTCCCCAGGGACACCGGGATAATCTCTGCTAAGCCTTCAGGAGAGAGGGATTTTATCCCTATTCTGACAGATAGAGAGAGACAGAAGGAGAGAGAGAGTGGGGGGAAGGAGCTGGCTACTGGAGGATAACAACATAGATAATGAGTTAGCGGTCCAAAAAAAAATCCTCTTCTCCCTCCTTTTATCCATGTTCCTAACTTACCCAGCTGCTTAATCATTTAAGAGTTGCTTTTGCTCCTCTTTAATAATGAATTAAGTGGACTAAACTGTATAGAAACCATACAGAGGTATGTATTTGAGAGAGATGTGGTATTTACTGCTTTGCATTTTTCCAAATATGTTTTTAAAGATGTGCTGTAATCTACAGAAAATATTGAAACAGTTGCATCTTCTTGATGAAAGGTTGCACCCTGCCTTTAATTAAGCCCACAGGAACACTGCTGTGCTCTAAAGGGATTTTGGTGAAGTGGCTACAGTCAAGAGTTTCAAGTATAATGCAAAGCCCTAATAATAAAATAATAAAAATGAGCTGTGGGGGAAGAACTACACATGTCTTCAAGTGAATAGTTCAAGTAACACAGCAAAGCTACACATTAAAAATGTTCAGTTCAGTCAGGTGTTTGTCTTAATTAAACTAAACATGTGAAATTGATTGGATTGGAAAAAAAAGGAGGAAATCTGGTTTCAAAACAAGTGGTCTCATAAGAACAAATGCAATCCCCAGATTACAAATATGGACAGGAAAATGAGCACAATGCCCAATTTAAGGTAAATAATATACATTTATTTAGTTATTTATATTTTATAGAATTTTAAACCTACCAAAATATTGTAACTTTTCCATTCTGTGGAAAACTTCCATCCATCCATTATCTATTATCTGATTCATTAATGCTGTTAAATCCCCTCTGCATCTGCTCAGTTGTCCAAAACAACTGTACAGCAGCTGCACCATCATACTGTCAATAGCAGCAGACCATGTTCTGGACTGTTGTTGTGTTGTTGACATTACACCTCACTGTATGCCATCTCACTTTTTTGTACATTTGCTTTTTTTCTGCAGTGCTCTGCCATGTGCTGTGTGGCAATTTGCTGAAAAGTACACTAGAAACAATGTTTAAATGTATCTGTCTGTATGCTCTAGGTTTACTTTTCTTGCGAACCTTGAGGCAGCTGATAATAAAAACCAAGACTGTCAATGTTTAGTGTCTATTGCAATCCAGAGACTAATAAAAATGTCAGGTGAATTTTTTTTTTAGAGAGAATACTGTAGCGTGGTCAATGTCAGGTCAACACATCAGCTGTTTCATATCGACAAACTCAACAAAGACATAACTCAGGCTACAACAGGGCAATGTTGTGAGTAAGACCCAGCAGACACCTTCAGTGCTAGACATGCCGGGACAAGAGCCCACGCTGTCAGGGGAAAGTGGTCAGTATGACAGGTGGGGGTGTTAAAAGTCCTATAATGAGAAACTGCACAGGCATGGAGAACACAGACATATTACACATCCTCTGTCTCCGGCTTTATAGAAATTGTTGTCAGATAAAGATCAGAAGAAGGACAGCAGAGAGGGGACTTCCAGAGATGTGCTGCAAGGTGGAAGATGTGGTGGAAGATCAGTTGCACTGACGTCTGCAGAGTGAAGCAGTCCCAGCTTTTTTATTATAATTCCAAACTGATTTGCAATTTGAGCACATTCTGAAAATGCATAGATGGCACATCTGTAGACGGCTGGAAGCACCTTTTGCATCTCTCTCTTTCAGACTCAGAGAATGTTTCATAATATGTCTAATGGTGGAGACTTATCTGGCTTACATAGCTAACTGGCCCCCAAAAAAAGTCAGTATTGTATGAATTCACGCCTACAGGAGATGAAATGCAACTTTATTAGAATTCACAACAACCAGCATGTGTGAGATAGAATTCCTCCGACCTCATTTAAGAGCGGGGTTTTCCATTAGTCAAGTGTTGTTGCTGCTTGCTTAACCAAGGGGAAAATGGGTTTTTAAAACTGCCACTCGTGAATATGTTCACTCTGTGTGTTTGTGTGAGTGTGTGTGATTATGTTCATATTTATGTGTGTGTCACATACATATCTCTGAGGTGTCTGCAGTGTGGGTTTGTGAGTTTACCGGTACAGCTCACAGAGCAATGGGGCTCTGTCTAATGGATTTAATGCTGACAGTAGGGTTCAGCAGAAGGATTTGACAGTCATCTCAGTTGAGGTTATACTTCTGAGTAAGAAGGTATGAATTATTTTAAATAAATTACTCTGTGACCGCTAACACACTGTAGGGTTCCTGTCCACCAGGGACATTGTTGGCTGAGGTAAGTGGGACACATATATTCAGAAAGGGACAGTTTGGTGCATTATGAAGAGGTGTTGCATATGGCAGCATTAGGGCTATTTGCTATAGCTTCTGAAGTTTCTGTGACAACTTAAAGATTAAGACAACATGTCCTCACAGATAATTGACATATTCAGTAAATATTACGTCCCCCAGACAGGACACATTGTTACATTTATGCTGCCTGGCTAAATTATGGACACACGGCCTGATGTAATTTGATCATGGGCAGTGGTGCCACTTGCAAACAGGCAAGCCTCGCTCCTCTTGGGGCTCCAGGCGGGTTACGGGCCCCCTTGGGATGACAAATTATCAAACTGCAGCAGTGACACTTTACAAAGTTTACAATTACAGAAAAAGACCTCCCTGTGTAAAACTATGATCTTAAAACACACATTTCACATAGAGTGAAAAAACTCAAACACACACACACAACCACACACACGAACCATGACGGCCACTTCGTGTTTTGTTGTTGCCCAACAAAACACATGGGCAGCAGCTATATACAGTTTTTCGTGTTTACCTGCAGCTAAGAATGCTTGGAACACCATAACTAAAATTCCAAGAAAGACACCTGATCCGCTTTTCTAATTAGTCATCAGAGATGCTGGTGAGCTCTCTGACTGTTATCTGTTGCCAACGAACCTGACACCACTGTAATGTGGAGATTACACCTACCAAACATTTTGTGTCAAAAAATGTATCAACAGCATTCAAGTAGTGACTGCCTAAACAGAAAAGTGTGAGTTGTAATGGGCAATACAAACTGATCTCCTGTGCATGTATGAAACGCAGATGCCATGTGGACAAAATATTAATAACAAATGTACATCTGTGATGTCCACAGCTGTGTCTGTGTCACAAGGGAGTATAATCCCAGCCTAAGTGGAAACATCTTACAAAAACAAATTGCTTGGGCCCAGCAGGTCACTTGGCTTGCAATACACTGCATTTATTCTGTCATAGCACATGCTGTACAAAGAGGTCTGAGTCAGCAACATCAAGGTCTAGGTGAAAGCCACTATAGAGACACAGCTATGATAATTAAAACCATGGTAAGAAAAAAAAACTGAGGATTAAAACGTCCCTCCTTGGCCTTTGTCTCTTTCTCTGTATGATTCTGTATCACCATGGTACATCACCACATATCAGCTCCATTCTTAGCAAAGGCAGGGACTTGTAGTTGGTCATTAGTATACAAAGAGGTGTGAGGTTCTCAGTCACAGACAGGGGCAATCTTTTAGACACATTCTTCAATAGCTATCCCCTCAACAAAGTCAGCATGACAGCTTTTCAAGGCAAAACCCATCCACATCACTGACAAGCACCATCGCACCATCCTGCACCATGAGCTGGTAAGTAAGTATATATAATATGAAATCATATGTACACATACAGCACTGTTAGTGAACATGCACAATAATTCAGTCTGGACCCGACTCCAGCGAAGGATCACAACAAGAATGAGAGAAGCAAATGGCTGTCAAGGGGGGCCTTCAAGATGAGTATCATTTTGAGTCTCTGTCTCACTGGTACAATTAGAGTATAAAGGAAGGCTGAGCTCCTGTCAGCACATCTTCACTGAGGATTAATTAATTCTACTATAGTCTATAAGGATTGCGGCAAGAAACGGGGGGTACACACCTTCACAACAACTGAATATTCAGAGAGAACATCAGTGTGACTTCGATGCCACTCTTAGACATTATTAAAAAAATCAAGAGCAAGCAAGTTAACCCTTATGGTGGAAAAGCGATGAATGGAAGTGATGTTCACAACCATCATGAAGACCTTTACAAAAATAAAGCAACAGTGTCACAGGTGGGGGACAGACACAGACTCCTGGGTGAATATCCACTGCAGATTGGAGCCATTCACAATCCTTCCTTCCTTCCACTTGGCATATGTGTGTGTGTGGATGGTTTGTGATGGTGTGCAAGGAACAATGGACTAAATTATGTGACTGTATAGAGCCTGTTGGAGCCTTAGGGAGAGATTCACAAGGGGCCCACCACCACTGTGTTATAATATGACACCAAGATTTTCTTTGGCTTTCATTGTCATTAGAAATGCACAACACTTGCAACAGCACAAGTAAAGTCAGGCAGGGAGTTTGCCTACTGTTGTTGCAAACTTTGTACATTGCCACTTCTGTAATTTAAAGTTTGCTGGCCTTCAGGGGCTCCGGGTGGCCTAGGGCCTTAAGCACTTGCCTGCCTTGCCTGCTGGCATGCTGTGCCTCTGCATTGCAGGATTAGACTGTGTTGGAAAGTGTGATTTTTTTTTCTAATTTTGTGTGTGAATTAAATCTGATGTCAACCTTATAGACACTGAAAAACATACTTTGATAAAACAGAATCCTTAGACACAAAGCATATGTATCACATTCTCATGCACAGCTTGTTGTTTACATTCCACAGTTACAGGTGTCAGTAATAGGATGAATGTGCATGTCCTGGTTTGTTCCAGCACAAGCCACCCTCCCCTCCAGCAGCAATGCCTTATTTTGCAGTCACTAGGGAAGTGTAGGGAGGGCCTCAGTGCTCCTTGAGACAGATGGAGATTTGTAGTTAAGAAGTGATTTTACACTCAGGGGATCCCTCATATGTTAGTGAAATCCAGAGTCATTCACAGACATAGGGGCAAGTCCTTTTTTTCAACAGTTTTTCCCTCTTCTCTCTCTCTCTAGTGTGTGTGTGTGTGTGTGTGTGTGTGTGTGTGTGTGTGTCGGAGGAGGAAGAGTTATCTCTGTTCTCTTTCAAAGGGACAGCTGAAGGTCTCGGAACCTGAGCTGATTATCTCAGGTGATGATCATCAGCCAATACTGCACTATCATCGTGCACTGCTTTCCATGGGTTTTATATTGTGTCCCAACACATGCATGTACACTTGCTGTAGCTTATGCAGTGCTGTTTTTTTGTCCTCTGCCTTAGGCTTTTAGTGAAGTTTGCTCAACTTTTTTTTCTTCTATCTTTCTCTTTGTATGAGAAATAAAAGCGGATGTGGGTTCTCTCAAAGCATCATGGGATTGTGCGTGTCTTTTGTAGTTCTCAAACCCCCCCTTATCATCGCCATCTCTTCTCTCTGAATCCCCCCAATGGTTTTTGTTCATACAACTTGTATGGTAGATGTATTTATGTATGTGTTTTTCAGTCAGTACATACAGACATTAGTTGTTGGCATTTTGAGTTGCAGTAAGATGGACTTTTCTTAGTTGCGGTTTTCATCAGGGCCAAATATGTGTCCCATTTACTTTGGGATTTTATTACTTTCAACTTTAATTTGATTCAGTCTGATCAACATCCATTATACTACGGTTTAAATGGATTTGGTTGAATTCTACTGACCTCTTATGAGCGGGTTGAAAAAAGGCCCAATGATGGTCAAGAGGAGCGAGGAGTATGAGGTCACAGAACAAACTTCCCTCTATCCCTCAATGACTCACAACAGAGCACTTTTTTAAATAAATACACATCAGCACCACACCTCTGTGTGATAGGTCCCATCTGTGTCTGTACGGTGATGTTGGTCAATAAATTGAACCTGCACTTATTTGATGATGCTTACACAGGTAGAAATGACAGAAAAAAAATAAAGAGCAGTTTTGTATTTATCACGGTCAAACAATGACCTTCATCAAAACCAGGACTAAAGTAGCAGATGGTAGAAAGGACTCTCTTTTAGCGAGATAATTTCATTTTGATGGCTCAATTCTCTGCAATTTGTGTAATAGAATAATGTTAAATTCCACTCTCTCCCAACATCTTTCTCTGAGTGCTCTTGATGAATTCGCAGTGAAGAGTCTGTAGGCAGATTTAAGCAGTTGCCTAGAACTACAAACCTAGAGAGACTTGAGGTTTGAAAGACAAAACATGTAGGCAGCAAATGTATACATGTGCACGGTGGGAGCCTGAAAATCCACACAGCTCCCAGCACAGCATACATATTAGTATTTGAACTTCATATATTTTCAGTACATGATTGAAGTGCACATAAGTAGAGCTTTTTGTTGTTTGGGTTGATGTGGAGAAAGTATGAAGTATGCCACAAAAACAAGATGTATTTTTCATCCAGTAGTTTGGTGCTTGACGTGTCGTGTCTACGAGAGGCGGAGAATGAAATGTACCTTTCTTCCCTAACAGTCAGAGCATCATCCTCACTGTGCTAGATGCATAAGACATTTGTGCTGCGTGCAGTTTGACCAATGAAACATTAACACCACCTTAAAACTGCTTGCTTTCAAGGTGGAGGTCTTTATTATTTAATTGGTTTGATCAACAACAAGTGTGTCCTTGTTAAAACATTTCTCAGCTCCTCCCAGGAGAACAAAGAAATCTCCATCTTGAGATAAGAGACAGAGATATGGAGTGACTGACAGTGAGATACACAGACAGCTTCGACTCAAATGTGTGTGTTTGTGTGTATGCACTGTGTTTAGTATCTAGTGTTGTCAGGTTGGTGCCCCAGGCAAGTTATTAAGCAGCAATCCTGGTGCCCCAGGGCACTGTAAGACCTTTACTGTCGTCTGATGCCACCAGGGCACTGTTTTGTGTGTGTGTGTGTAGATCTCTGTACATGTGAGCAGTGACAACTGTTTGTTATTTCATATGTATACTGAGGAATGGTGTAACAATACAACACACTATATGCAGCAGGGTGGACGGAAAAGGGAAGAAGCTATGGATAAATAAAAAAATGTGTGTTTACATAAACTATTCTCTGGAGACAGCCCTGTCTTTGCTCTCAGGGTGTGTTTGTCCTTATCAGGTGGGAAATACCAAAATGTTTCCCCACCTCACTCCAGAGTTTGCTTACATTTGTAAATCATTTTAGGCAAGTGGTGATAAGTCTCCTCTATCAGGATCTCTAAGCAATGCGCCCATTGTGTGGCAGACTGCTGCTGGCACATCAGACCTATTCTGGGGCTCTGAAGCTATGTTAACAAGTTTGCAGCACAAACTAATAGTGAGAGCTTGAGGATGGGTGTATAAGTGTGCCTGCACTGAAAGGCTGGGACATCCATATGAGTGTGTGTGTGTGTGTTCTCCACTGGTCTGCAGTTAAGGCTGTGAAATTGTTCAGGTCAGAACTATTTATTGGGCTGCTGTAAATGTGTGGTGTGTGTGTGTGGTGTGTGTGTGTGTGTGTGTGTGTGCTCTCCACACACCATTCCACAGCTAAATGTTATTGCTCCAGTCAGAGATTACACTCTTTATATCCCTATTACTAGCTGCTCTCTCACTTTCTCTGCCTCGTCCTCTACCTCATATTCATTTTCATCTCTCCATCCACAGTCTGCTTTCATATGCCTTCCCCTTTCACAACGTATCACGCTCCTTTTTTTGATTCTCTACCCCTCTTGGGAAGCACTGGAGTCAGGGAAGGGCTTAAACATCAGGGTAAACGGGGTGATATTGCATTTTGACATGCCTCATATTATTTCCCCTTCAATTTCACTGCTTGGCAAAAAAAAGGTGGGACTATTCTTTCTCCCTGCATTTCCGCTTCCCACCCTTTCTCCTTATCTTCCTGTCATAATGTGTTGCAGGTGGGAGGGCAGAGTGGCCAGACATATTGCCTCCCGATTTATTCATTTATTGACTGCCTTCTGTACAACAAAAATGAGCTGCAACAGCGTTCCAGGGTAGGAGAGAAAAAGTGGGCGACACAGAGATGGAGAAAGATTATTCATAACAAACTGATGTTGCACTGCAGGGCTAGTGAGACAAGGTTCAAGCAATCTCATTTTACAAGTTAAACTTTAGCTTGCCCTCAGCTTCAAATGAATTTGCTAGCTATTGATCATGCAGTGTATGTGCTACCAGACTGGGAAGCGCATGCACACTGTACAATTACACTGGTAGTTCAAAGGAATTGTGGATTAAAGCAACAACTGTTTTTATACTATGTTAAATGAGAGTTTTAGTGGGCTTCATTAGAGCTTGGGAGATGAGATGTAATCACAGCAGGTGATTGGCTCAGAAAGTCGCATAGTAACGGAGTTATGGTGAAGGCAGAAATGTTTCGCCTCACATTAGCAGTGTTTGGGGGCTGCCCCCTTCGAAAGTTGTGATCTGTTTATTATGATAATTCATGCGACCTTTACTACTATGATGCATCTGTAGACAGCATTTATACGAGCTTCTAAAATGGGACAGCCTTATCGGCCCCCTGTGCTACACTGTGATGCAACCTTGAATCCTTTTAATCACAGCTATAAACAAATTAACAGTCAGACTCAACTTCAACGTTGGGGTATTTAGTGTTGAGACAAAACATTATAATTGACCTTTCCAAAGCTTTAAAGCATAAGGGAACTGCAGCTATAAATGGGCTAAAAAATATTTGTAAACTGATGACAAATATGGGCATGAAGTGGGAGTGGCAGCACTTAATCTGGTTAGAAACATTTTGTTTTAACTGCTTTGTAGCCAGTAAAAAAAAATAACCACGTGACTCGTATGAGCCATTCAGATTCTGTCTGTGCACAGTATTTCTGAAGCATCTTGACACCCAAAGTTTGCTGGTATTTAAACAAGATGAACATAAGCTGTTCGTGTTTGTTTGTTGTTTAATGATGCCCTGCAGTTATCTCCTAGGTGATCATAAAAGTAAATACATTGATTTCTGGCAAGAGAGACTTGAGGTTTGAAAGACAAAACATGTAGGCAGCAAATGTATACATGTGCACGGTGGGAGCCTGAAAATCCACACAGCTCCCAGCACAGCATACATATTAGTATTTGAACTTCATATATTTTCAGTACATGATTGAAGTGCACATAAGTAGAGCTTTTTGTTGTTTGGGTTGATGTGGAGAAAGTATGAAGTATGCCACAAAAACAAGATGTATTTTTCATCCAGTAGTTTGGTGCTTGACGTGTCGTGTCTACGAGAGGCGGAGAATGAAATGTACCTTTCTTCCCTAACAGTCAGAGCATCATCCTCACTGTGCTAGATGCATAAGACATTTGTGCTGCGTGCAGTTTGACCAATGAAACATTAACACCACCTTAAAACTGCTTGCTTTCAAGGTGGAGGTCTTTATTATTTAATTGGTTTGATCAACAACAAGTGTGTCCTTGTTAAAACATTTCTCAGCTCCTCCCAGGAGAACAAAGAAATCTCCATCTTGAGATAAGAGACAGAGATATGGAGTGACTGACAGTGAGATACACAGACAGCTTCGACTCAAATGTGTGTGTTTGTGTGTATGCACTGTGTTTAGTATCTAGTGTTGTCAGGTTGGTGCCCCAGGCAAGTTATTAAGCAGCAATCCTGGTGCCCCAGGGCACTGTAAGACCTTTACTGTCGTCTGATGACAACACCTGCAACATTTACTGCTAAAGCTAACTGTAAAATGATTGATGACTGAGATTCAGATATCTGACAGGGAACATCTCAAATGGCAAATGTTTGAATCAGTTTTTGACCACATAGGCCTGCCAGCCTGTCGTTCTCTCTCTCCTGTTCGGTCTACCTGCCTCCCTTGACTGTCTGACAGGCAGATGTTTGGGCTGTGAGGTGAGGAGGTGACTCCACTGGGAGTCCTCTCCCCAGTAATTGGCTGTCACACACAGTTTCCCAAAGTTGGCAAATCGGATTTCTTGGCATCCATGAGCATGGGGGGCAAGGCCAGGGATAATGTGGAAGGGTGAAGGCTTTAACTGCAGGTGTAAGTGTGTGTGCTTAACCTCTTACTAGCACTCTCTGTCCCCCACTCACTTATCTGTCTCTTCGCCTGTCTTGCTTTCACTCTTACTTTCTAACCTTCACTTGATCTGGTACTCCAGTCCTCTCTTGCTGTGTACACACCGTGTTATTGTGTGTTTCTCTCCCAGTGGTCACCTCATACTGTTAGCTGCCAGCTACCTCACCCTTTCTGACATACTTCCCCTCTACTTGTAATCACAGCACAGCCTACTGATCTTTACCAAGATTAGGGTTGTTTTGAACTTACCAGTGGTTTGACAACAAATATGATCTAAGAAGTATTTCTGCTGACAGACAAGAAATGAGAAGGAGAGAATACAGTCCAGAGGGGAAAGAGGAGGTGGCACAGACAGCAGAGAGACATTGACATTATAGAGATAGCCAGAAGTGGAACTAAAACTGTCTATAAATCAGTTCAAAGCAGACACACAACAACAGAATGACAGCCTATCTTCCTGGAGGGGGCATAAGAATATTACACAAAATATGATATCCACATTAGTGGATGTCCTTATTGGTAGGATTTTAGATTGCAAGTTCCTTAAATCAACAACAACAAAAAATGTATTTTCATGTGGAGAAACCACAACATTTGTGACACCACCCACACAATGCAAGCAAGCTCATTTAAAATATGCCAAGAGAGAACAAATCTTCCACCACACTGCCGTGGAGGCATTCCTCTATATGAAAAGTGGAAGGAGCAAAAGGAAGCGACTATGCAGGTAAGAAGAGGTGAAAGAAATATTAAAGGAATGCAATAGACCTGTCACATGTATGTTGATGAAGTCTTGCTGCAGATTAAACAGACAGACCTGAACTGCAGCTGAGCTCCCCCCAGGGTAAAACTGCTATAATAGAATACTGCTTTATTTATAGCTTTCTTTCTGCAGACATGTTATTGGGAAAAGCTAGTTAAAAATCAAAGTGTAAAAAGTTAAATTTGCACATTTAAATTTTCCATCAGTCATTGTGTTTGAAGAACTTAAAAGAAAGAACTCCTGAGATTTTGTGAGTCAAAAGTTTCAAAAACAAACTTTTGCACTAACGACAAACATTAATGTTTACCCCCATTATGACTAGAGGCTATTGCGTCTTACAACTGTGTTCCTACTAGTAGCATGATGGTGCCTTAGAGATCCCTTCTAGATCCAGAAAGAGTTCTGGGAGTTTCATAGACAACAAGACGCCAGCTGCTGTTAGTTTTGATTGGATTTCATGCAGCTCTGCTCATTCTGTTGTGTTGAATTTTTCTCAGAAAAAAAGGCTTCCTCTTTCACCACACCTTTGTGTCCAGACAGGATAAGAGGAAAATCTCTTTTTTCACACAGCTCATGTGTCCGTACTACTATAACAGGCTATATCTGTGACTTCAGGGCAGCAGAAATAAAGTTTCATGGCTAAAGACTGAAAATGATTAAAGACTGTGTCAAAGGGAAGAAAAAATCTGAAATAGTGTGAAATATGACTCAGTAGCTTTCAGAAACATTTCATACACTCATCTCAAAACTTGTGTGTGTTTTGTTTCTACGTTTATTTACTGGATGATATCACATAACTTCTCTTCTCATTCACAGGAGACGTACCCAAGTGGCAGCAACACACTGAGCATTATGCACAATCGACGAGTAACAGTCTGATAATTGATAAATCTGTTGTTTATTATTAGCTAAAGACAGATCTATGAGTAGGGATGAAGAACGTTTTCTCAGCGCCAGAACAAACAACTAAAACTTGAGCTGGTAAATAAATCAGGCTGTTCCACAGAGAATGAACTGGCAGCATTCCCGGTCCATTCTCTGTGGAGCAGCTTCAGATTTGTTTCTTGATAATATCTTGATAATTTTGAACATTAGTGTTTTTGGCAAAAGGTGACTGTACAACCAGCTAAGGGTAATGGATACATTTTCTTGTCAGCAGTGTATAAGAAAGCCTGCAGGATTAAATGTAAATTTTCTTTTACGTGATAAAGTTGATTGTAAGTGCTTATCCTCCAAGACTAATAATTGAAATAGTCCATTAATAGGAATTGTTAAGCCTTGAGTTATTCCATTTAAAGTCAAACCAAGCTGCTATTAAAACGTCAATTTGCACATTTGCCTCCAATTTATGTAATTATAGCTGTGGCTAAACTGCTACTTTCTTGTGATTTAACAGCATTTCATTTGTCTTTGACGTTGAGCTGCATTCTGCTCTTACCAGCACAGCAAGAGCACATTTTCTTTCTGTGATCAAGCAAAGACTCTTTATATGGCTAGATTAAAGGAAGAAATTTGAACTGTTTTGATAACGCCAAAAGGAGCCAGCAGTAGGCCTGTCAATATGGGAATCCTTCACCCTGAGGCGATTCTGGAAACACGAATGCACCCGAACGTGCAGCACAGTGCTCGAGTGCGAGATAACCTGATGCAACTTAGCCACTTACTGCTCGGCCTCAGGTGCACACGTGCTTTCAGTACCTCAATTTTACACTACTCAGGCATTAGTGTGGTGTAGTCTGTTGGTGAGCATATGATATCAGTATATTTCACTGTTTGTTTGAAAGGAAATGCTTAAAAGGAGAGAGCGAAAAGAGAGAACGGTGAGGAAAGATGGACACAGAGACACAGCTAAAGAGAAGGGGACAAAGACAAATCAAGCTGCATGACGAGAAGGTAATATTATGCCTTTTTATAGGCAGGTGACAACAACAATTCAAAAGAACTGATTTAGATTTATTAAGGCATCAATACCGGCCGATATCTGTGTGTAATGTATAATTATCACAGTTTATGTCATTACAGTTGGCTCACTTTGCTCTATACCATCTTGGAAAATGACTACACACTGTTCTAGGTGCACAATACATACATTTATTTTTAAATTATTTACCAATATGTAAATTTCTGCACAGGGGAGACATGAATTTTACATTCTCCATCCCTGTAACTCCAGAGATTTTTTATAAAATGTGTTCGATTCGAATGTCAATAATTTATAGGAGGTATGTTATGGCGGTAGCATTTGTGGATCATGCTAGAGGTGAGTGTGAGGTGTACCGAGAGACCTCAGCTGTACGCTCAGCTGCTAATGTGGAACTGTGAATTCACAAGCACCAAGGCTCCAAGGAATTGTGCCTCTCTGCCAGAGATGGATATAAACTCCTCTCTTTCTATCATCTCTCAGCAAAAGAACATCATCCTCGGCACTTGTTCTGGTTGTGAATGCAAGGTGTTGGGAGAACTGTCCTTATCCCCTGAGAGGAAATGAAATACTACTGTATGCTCTTACTGTATGCTGTGGCAGAGGAGCACCATATAAGAGCATGAGGTTTCAGTTTGACATTACTCTGGATAACTGGTCTATTATTTTTGATCATAATTGTGACTTTCTTTACTATGTTATCCAGCTTGCTTCTGTTGTTCTTCTTCTCCCAAACTCTTTATCACACACACAGAAAAACACTTTCTCTTCTTTCCTGTCTGTCTGACTTTTGTACAATTCTCTTCTCAGGTAAAGAGAGAAAAAGATATATGAAAAAGAAATTATACAAATACACCTGAACAAAAAGATCAAAGAGTGACTGACAAAAAAAAATTCAGTATGTCAGCAGTAGATAAATGATGACATATGTATTGCTTGACTAGACTGTGTACATAAAGTAGTGTGATCCCTAAATACTGCAATTAGGTGTGAATTGCATGATTCATTTTGTGAATGATCAATCTAGGATGTGTTAAATGCCTTAAAGGAATAAGTATCACTTGAAAGGTGTCAGCCCTTAGTACTCAGTACTATGTTTATAGTTCTTATATGGACCAATAAACTAGCTGGATTTTGGCCAAAAGGAAAAAAAGGACCACAACAGCAAAACATCGATAAACTTCATTTTACATACATCCTATACTTCTCAAACAAGATCGCACAACTGTGCTGTCTTTGCACATCCACCACAGAGGGAATGAATTATCAAGTGAATGTTTACCATTATCAGCAGAGTTGTGCCTCATCACTCCCCACAAGGAAGCGCCGAGCTCAGCGGAACATGTAGCTGGGTGTGACAGTAATACAGCAGAAAAAGAAACGCTGGTTGCCGTAGCAGTAACCACGAGCGACAGCGTGAGGTTGTCCTCACAAGAAAAACAACATCAGTCATCTCAGCTGGTGCCTAATTGTGACATATGTTTATGTTTAAGTGACAAAACCTTCTCATTTGAAGGAATTACAATTGTCCATAGGAGCAGAAGAAAGCAAGCTCATGTAGTTATTTCAAATGATTGAAGTTTTCCAAAGAGAAGCCATGACTTCATACTGACTCACAAAATCAAAGAGCACTTGTCCAAATGCATTAAAAACGATTGGAGTTCATTAAACACATTAATTTCTTTTGTTTTTTTTAAAGAAAGAATGAGTGTGGAAGTGGCTCATGAAGTGGGTTTACTGCAACTGTGCAGGGTATGAAATAAATCAATCTGTAGAGATGACTGTAAAAAAGAAAACAAAAAGTGATGAATTTTCAGCTACTACTTCATACGTTCAGATATTTTAGCCACATTGAGCACAGCTAGTACAATATTGATTTTCTAATCTTTATCCGGTGTGTTTTCAAACCATATGAAGCAAAAAGCTGTCATAGACAAATGATGTGTTCCTGCCGACGGGGGTGTTGTATCAAAAAACACTTTTCTGTGTTGTTCTGGAGGGCATAACATAATTTGTTGTTTAATTTATGTAGCTGGGAGTTGGGTTGACTTCCAGACATATTGAGTCATTCACCCGGTGATTGATTCAACCATTCTTTTTTTAAAAAAAAACTAACTTCATACAGTTTTACTGAAAAACTTCTTACTGCTAGTGGCTACAGCCAGCAGGTCCTGAAGGCATGTCTGTTCATTCTTTTCATCAGGTTACTCCCGGTGGATTTTCAGCATTGTACCAGAGGGAGAAACATCACCCTGTTGCATCATCCGAAGAAGCGGCAACAGCTTACTGCGGTACCGTCCTGCAGGCCAGGCATTGTGCCTGCCGGTGGGGGAGAAAGTAAATTATAAAAATGTTTTGTGGAAAAAAGTCAAGACTGCATCGTTCCAAGTAGTTGCCTGTCACTCTCTCTGCTTTTTGCTTTCGATTTGTTTTATGCTGTGAAAAGAATGAAAGCTCTGAGAGGGATGAGAATGCATTTGTCTGCCCAGCCACTCTTTATTTGGCAGTTTTTCTTCTGTGCATGAAGCCTCCATAAGTGTCTTCAAACTAGGCTGTTTCTTCTTTATCAAGTATCTTACATCTTCAGGTTGAATAAATGTGAATCAGTGATCAGTTATTATAGAGGAAATAGAACCTGCTTTTAGTGTGTAATCTTCTTTATAACAGTCCTGATGAGGCTTTGAATAAAACAGTCACAGTCAGACTGAAAAGGCTCGCTTGCTTAATTCAATACTGTGCGACTTTGTACTAAAGTATATACACTCCAGTATCTCTTCAGCTTAAAATACAGTTTGATGGTCTTATGGGACACTTTTCTCTTTGAATTTCTCAAGTCTCTAAGTTGCAATGATACATCATTTCCTACATAAAGCCACCAGATTTGTAAGTGTCGGTTCTGAAGCGCCACAGTGACAGTTTCAGGGTTATAAACTTGCTTTTTTAAGCTGTTGTATATGTGTGGTAGCAAAGAATGAGCTGATTCTATCTCTCTGATCTTTTTTATCTACATTTACACAGCTGCACATGAATGCAGTGCAATCTAATCCTTATAAGCAAATGTACTCTTGTCCAAAACCATCATATGCACTACCATTATCATCGTTGCCATCACTTTCGCTCGCTTCTTTTAATGAAAAATCAAGTATCCATGCATCTCAGTGCCTTCTATTTATGGGCTGACATGTTTCGGAGATTATTTTTCTGATTCCTATGAATCACAGAACAAGTGAAATGACACCCATCACAGATAGTTGTAACTCACATTCAACTCTGGATCTAATCTATTTGTGCTGCCGCTGAACACAATCATAGGACAGGCTTTGCCATGTGTTACTGAAAATGCAGTAGGAATAATGTTCGTTGAAACAGACAAGATTTCTTCACAATTACAAATAACAGAACAATTCAAACAAATGAAGTCTGTGCACAATTGTGTCAAATATACATAATATTTAGCTGAGGAAATTGCATTCACACAAATACGCTCATGGAATTACCACTGTTTTACTAGGAAAAACTATGGATATTTGACTTCCAGCTAGATTCTAACCATGACCCTACTAATGGCAGCGTTTGAAGACCAAAAGCAACGACCCTGCAGCGGTCAGAGGCTGATGGATTGAATAATACAGAAGGGGACAGATCGGCTGATGGGTAGGTGTATGATGAAGTTGATGGATGAAGTGTTGACCTTTGTGAATGTCAGTTAACCACAGGTGTGTAATCCCAGCTTCCATCTCAGCGCTTCATTTTGTAGACATTGCTTTAAAAAAAATACCTGAAAAAAATATTTTCAAAGACAAGCTAAGTGCATTCAGTAAGTGCTTAACAGTTTTATTTAGATTGCAGAACAAAGGTTTTAATGTGCTGACCTTTACATATCCCATCTTACTGTCTTCTTTTTCAATGTAAGTGCTCAGTACAGGATAATGCAACATTTTCTTGACACAGCGGTGCACAGTGTATTTAAGAAGGCAGACATAAAGGCTCAACAATTGGTCATCACTAATAATTGAGTTTGTTCTTTTCCTGATCTTTTTTGTGGCTGATGTGAATAATAATAGAGATTTATGAGACTTGCTATTATTCTAAAAGAAACCTTTTAGTCACTCGGCATTTCTGCTGTTCCCTTTTCTCCACTGGACACTGAAGAAGGTACTGAAAACAAAACTGACTAACTCGCCTAATATGCTGTTTTGCTCACAACGTTGTCTGCTTTGACCATGACAACAAAGAATGTACAATTATACCAAAAGTTTGGTTTGTGGCACTTGTTTAGTGAATAAATTATTTATTAACAGTTTTAGTTCTGGTCCCTCGCTTGGATGAAATCTCCAGCCAACCACCATAGACTTTGTTTTATCTACAGTTAGCACATATTTATTGTCCACTTATTCTACCACTAAATGTATCTTCTTTGTAAGACACTGTTCAGCTATGCTATTGATGAGTCTGCTGTATATTGTGGAGTCATCTGCATACATAACAACTTGGGTGTTTCTTAAAAACAAAGAGATATCATGTCCTGTTCAGGTTTTTTTTGCCCTTGAGTGATCCGATACTTTTAGGGTTCTCTACAAAGGCGAATAGCAAGGCGCTTGTTGTGATCATTTGTGTTATGTTGGCCGTGTGTGTCCTTGTGTGTCCACAGCACTTGGCGCTAACTGTTCATCACAGCCACATCGACTGCGCATTTCCACATGTGCGCTACACCAAGCAATTATGCATGCTTCAGCCATCCCAAACTGGGTCATCGGGGTCTCAAACCCAGGACCTCTCGCACAGCATACCTCTACACTAAAAACCAGAGGCATGCTGCACAGAAGGCGTTAACTTTGACAGCCCTAATAAATATATATCTGAGTCCTGATCGGGAGGTAACATCTGATTCCGATTAAGTCGGAAACCATGTAATCGGGCCGACATCCTTAGTATATATGCATGTATACTGTGTGTATACATAGCTTAGGTCAATTGTTTTAAAATAATATCAGTGTTGCAAAAAATAATTGTACTAAAAATCCAGCCTATTTCTTGCAAAAGTAGAAAACACATCACTGTTTTTCACCTGCTGATAAGTCTGTTATCTGTGCCTCCCTGTTCTGCCACTGGCCTCACTCCTTTCAGTACTTTGTCTGGCCAATTAGAAAGGCAGCCAGCTCAGAGTTAGCCAGGCACTCAGAGAGCCATGCTGAGGGGACATGGTGACTGTCACTTCAAATCATGAACTGAATGGAAAAAATGTTATTTCTTTTATAGTCAAAGCCTTGGGTAAGAAGTGATGAATCATTCCTTTGAATTTGGCAAAATTCTTTAGCAATATTCAGAGAGGGCAAATTCACTGAGCTAATGTTCAAAGGCACCAGACATGACCACAAAATTCTCTCAGCCACTCAGAACCCACATTAGCTGCAGCTCGCAGCATTTAAAATGTGTAAGCTAGCAGATGATAGTCCCTAATGAGGTTCCATTAATGCATTAGAAAGAAATGTAGACTAATGGAGACAGATTACCAACCTAATGAATTTCTGCTCCATTATTTTATTTATCTATTTAACTTTTTTTTGTTGATTATATAAACAGGAAAGACTCTGGCAGTTAATCATTAGTGCTCTTCCTAAGAAAAGAATCATACATCGAGAGCTAATGGGGAAAATCTTTCATCTCAAATTATTATAAAATAAAACATTTCCGCTTTTTATCTGTATTCTGCTTTCCTGCTCTGACTTGGATCAAACTGCTGAAGAGTCTGATTTTTCATCTGGATTCATATTAATTAAATTGTGATGTGTGTTGCACGCCTTATTGCCTCTAAAAAAAAAAAAAAAAAAAACGCTTTTTCTAAAATTTGACTGAGCGATCTGATGCTTTGTTGTGAGAGTTCCTGTAAAAAGGCTGGATTGTTTTGTCTCTCTCCATATTGACCAGAGGGATAGGCTGCTCTGTTTCTTGACTAAAGCCAAATATGTTAACAAGGCAGCGGACACCAGCACTCTGGGAAATTCTCCAAACAGCTCTTGGTATCTGCCCAATGTTTGGCTGCATATGCATACTGTATATGATGATTGCCTGGGCTTGCAGGTTGGCAGAGTGGAGACAGATGTTAGACCTTCATTTTCCTCTTGTTGAGCATTTTACTTCTTCTACCGCTTCCTTTCATACAGTTCTTTCTGTCTTTACATGTGCACTACATCTTCTCTTGTGGTGAGCGTGTGGGCAAAGACAGACATGAGTCACCTAATCACATAAAATAGTGTCTCACAAACATGACAACAAAAAATAGAGAGATGAGCAGCTTATTTCTGCTTGTGTTCCTCCACACTGAAAAACTGGATGACATTAAATTGTTTTTGTAAGGGATATATTCAATTGTACTGGTTACCCCATTTTTTACAATAAGCACTGGTTTTATTAATTAGCCCCGCAATGGATGTCAAAATAGACAGATTCCGCCTTAAGTGAACGAATAACTTAAAACCACCTTACAATTAATGCTGTCGCTATGTGTTTGTCACAAATAAGTAATGCTGATAATAAGTAATTCTCAATTTCAGCCACAGTTATGTGAAATAACAGATCATATTGTAATAACAGAGTGGGACTATGTTCTTTCTTACTAGTTTTAAAAATTGCCAATGCTGAAGGCATTTTACTGGTGGAGTTTACTGCAATCCCTACAATTTATAAACGTTACAAAAAAACGTTACAATTTACTAATGATTTATTTAGTTTATTTTCATTAGCAAATCTGGCATCCCCTCCCTGCTGTGTCTGGTAGATCTGCTTCCACTAAGCCTCACCAGGTATCTGAACAACCTCTGCTGGTTTCTACCTCTGTACAGAAGCAGTGGATCTCCAATGAACTTCGCACTCAGTGTCAGTAGGTAAATCACCCTGCACTTCACTCACATGTATTCACTTCACTATTTTACTCTTGGTGTCATTACTCAAAGTTTACATGCTTAGACAAGATGGTAGGGACATCGGCAAGAGACCTAAAAGTATAATCTAGCTCCTAAACTGATATTAGACCATTATGGGTTAAGGCACAGAATAGCCTCTTTTGCTTTTTTTCTGTTTCCTCTTTAGTTTTTTTCTATGTCTTCTTTCATTTCTACTATAAATTTGTCCTCCTCCAGCTTATCTTTTTTATCCTTCAGCAAACCCAACTTTCTCCCATGTGCCTAATTGTCTCCTCACTGTAACCTAACTTCACCTTTACATTCCTCCTTCTCTAACACATTCTTCTCCTGCACTGGCCTGACTGATGATGCCATTGGAATGATGCAAGATTGCTGCAGGTGTGTAACACATTGTCTTTAGGGGCTGAGAAAGACAATCCAAACCTAGCTGTTGTTTGCCATTTTGCCCAGGGTTCTCCTTGCTTGTTTATTCAGGTTGTTCGGCTTAGTCAGACTAACCTTCTTCATCTCTGCCCTCCTGTTTATGTCTGCCTTTCCGCAAATGCTGAGTCATAACTTCTGAATCTTTTATAGACTTTCCCACCCCCTTCTATCTGAATAATCTCACCACAACTTTCTTTAAAACTGTGGGCACGTTCATCCAAAGAAGCTTCAATTTTTCTGGAAATATATGAGGCTCACATTGGCATAGCCTCTCCTTAAGCAAAGACTGCCACCTACGAGAGCTTCACCATCAATGTCTCACCACACGTCCAGGACGTGGGTGAGCAGTTGTCTGTGTGTATACTGAGGGTAGGGGAAGCAGGGATTATTCTCATGGCATCTGTACTTTACTGAATATAATTAAGTGAAGAGTGACAGGAAAGGCATAAACACACTACGCCACATGTCACAGCACTGAGGAAGTAAGTTTGGGTATTATGAATTTTGGGGTAGATTTATTTATTTTTTTATTTAGTATTTTTTGTGCTGTTGTACTAGTAAACAGAGACTTTCTGAATGAAATAACTTTTTGAAATTCATGCCAACATTAGAACAAAACACTGCACTTCTATAGTGGACTACAGTCCATACATTGTATCAATATAGGGACATTTTGGGGATATTGGCAGCGGATCTGACGATGCCCTTTAAATTATTTCTCCACCGATACGCAAAGGAACACTCTATCTTGCAAACACAAACCTAGTAAGGGCTGTGCAAGCACCTAAAGCCCTTAAATTGCTGATAACATATTGTCACATCTCTGGAAAGTGTGAGATTCAAAGAGGAAAGGTCTCTTCCCACTTGAGTTGGTTCACAGCTGCTTACTAAGAAATGTCTAAGTGAGGAACATCATTCATAAACACAAGTTAGTGTGTATCAATCCTCAGTGTCACCTTTCTTTCAAATCATAGATCCTAGGTAAAATGTCTAGAAATGATGCATTTGTAGTCACTGTCCCTGTAGTCACAGGGTTGAAAATTAGTTACCTTTTATTTACAACAAAGCAGAAACACAACATCTAGGTGGAGGTTTTTTCAACGGTGCTATAGTGCCCTTATTGTCTTCATCTGTAAACCTAAAAAGGAGTTTAAATATATATATATATATATATATATATATGTTAAAGGTAAGGTAGGAATCATCTGCGGAAGCTATAAAACGCTAAAAACATCAGCCAATCCTACAAGGCGCACCTGTGCGGAGTATTGGCTGGTTGTCACTCTCTTCCTGCTCTGCGCGCACCAGAGAGGTATGTGCATGATGGCCGAAGTCACAGACTGGTTGGGAGGCGTGGCTTCGGGGTAAGCTCCAAGAGAAAGGGGCGTGTGTTTACTTTTCAAAATCTGCTACCCTACCTTTAATTTTAGTCAAAAACTGTGTTATATTGTTACACAAATCATGTTAGACATAGGTATCTGCCTTATACAATATATAAATGACATGAGTGAGACTGCACCACTCTGAGCTTCATACATTATGAAATCATCCATAAACATCATTTTTCAGAAATGCGCGACATTATTTATATATCACTGGTGCACAAAGAAAAAATAGTGGAGTGAATGCAAATGTATTGTAAAGTTATGCAAAATGTATTTCAAAGGGAAAGTTGGATTTAGGGGACTTTGGGGTCACTCAGACTGCTAATGTGTGCCTTTAAGGTTACAGAGAATCAAATACTGTCCTATCCGTATAAAACTCAGCTTATATTTCATCCAATTGTACTTTACAATACATGAACCCACTGGCCCCATTCAACATCTTGCTCTATGCACTACTGCACTCTGACCTCAGTGTGTTCAGTGCAAGATCAATAAAACATCTCCTTGTTTTCACATTGTATTGAATGAGCACATTTTTCAGGTGCCAATAGGTAGGACCTGAGGATGAAAAGTGTGGGAAGTTTTTTCTTTTTTGATCAGATACAAGAGCAGGCGAGAGAATTGGGAAAGCCAAAGCAAGCATGAAACATTGCAGTACAGCCACAGCAGAGACATGGATTTGAACTGAGAGTTTTGAGGAGTGCAATCAAGTCTCTGGTAAGGTTAGCTGGAGGACACCGGTTTCAAAAATTTGCCTGGAGAGACAGGAGTGAGAGGACTGTAATCAGTGAGGTTACAAAAGTTTGTGGGAGAGTGGAAGAGGATTATGGTTGTAAGTGCTTGGGATGTCATCAACCTCTTCTTTAAACTAGCAGACAAAATGCTCTGTGAAAAAGAGAGAGCAGTATCTTGAAGGTACTTGAAGGAACTGGACATTTTTTTCTGACCCAGCTCTGCACCACATGTTTTTTATTACACATTTTCTAATTGTTTATTATACAGTGGGTAAAAATTTATTATAAAGCTTTAGAGATGGGAAATGTGAATGATTTCACTGTGCACACTAGCAATTCAATGCATCATAGATACAGTCATGATTGCTATTAGGTTTAAAGCACGTGGGCATAAATGTGTGCTTTTTTGTATACTTTGTAGGGTCTTTTCAAAGAGTTTTAAAAATGCTTTAGAGATAAACCATGAAAAGGAAGGCAAACGTTATACCTGCTAAATAAAAGAAAGGAACAGGAGGAAAATCACACAAAAGAACCAAGCAAGTGTTTTAGTACTTAGTACTTAAATCCAGATGGTGAAATTCTCGTTTACACAATAATTATATGATGCAAGTAATTTCTTTATTTTGAACGACAGAGATTCCCTAAGCAAATTGTTATGACTCAGATAATTTATATTGTGTGGTTTTAACTTAGCAACAGTACATGATCATTTCCAACAACATGTTGTAATCAATGGTAATACATTTCCTGACAATTCCTGCTGTAGTCAATGAAGAAGTAGCAGTGTGTGGTGTAAGGGTCTCTTTTAACATTAGTTTCCCTACAGATCACAAATTACAGATATGTAATTTTTGACATATTTTTAATATTCTAACATTTTATACACGAAGATCAATATATTACACATAATGCATGTTAATTTGGTTTGCAAACCATCTTCACAAGCTATGTGCTAACAATGCTAGCAGGCTGATCTGCTATGTCTTCTCAGGTATGTATTTAAATAGCAAGCTGTGTTACAAAACATTGCTGTTTACATTAAAACTTGTTAAAGCCATTGGTGCATAAAAGCTGTGAATTGATAATACATACTTACTGCTTGTAAGAATAGAGTATTCTAAATATGTTACACATGTCCAATGTCAAAATAAAAAAAGAAGCATTTTCCTGCATAAGTGGCAAGAAATTACATTGGAAGATGTCTTCCAGTAATAAGTGGAACCAGCATGTGCACATTAAGCAGAACTCTGTCAGATAAGATAACCTAAGCAGAAAAAAGCCTGACAGTTGAATATTAAGCCTGTCGTAAAGCCACACAGCTTTAGTGAGTCTTTGTTAATATGAAAAGTAGTTGATCTGGTAGGGCTGAAAAGAGTGACTGCTGTACCTGTTCACCGTGTTCCAGAGATATCCTCCCAAAATCTCCCATAAAGGCCTCTGAAACTGTCAGGCATATGAAAGCAGACAAGTGCATAAAAAGAACTGAGGCATGTTAAAATAAATACCAATAATATCATCTCATCAACTCAACTGCCAAAACATGTGGTGCAGCTGATGAAGTAAAAGTACCTACTGTGGAAGAATGCATGTGTGCATCCTGTGTGAAATAAAAGCCTAAATTGGGTATAAGCTGTACGCAATTAGAATGTCCACACTGCATTTTCATCTCACGCTGCATGAGTGAATTTAGGTTTAATTTGGGATGTGGCAGCTGTCAGTGGTTTCAGTGTTGATTCCATGTCCATTTTCGACTCCAAAAGACAGAGCTTAGAAGTTCATGGACTGTCCTGAGGGGCCATCTGACAGTGGGGAGAAGAGAGAGTGTGTGTGTACATGTGGGGTGTGTGTGCAGGGGTTGATAGCAGACAAGACTGACACCAGAGGTTGATAGCAGGACTAAAACCACTGACTCTCTACCTGACTCACATACACATACACATACACACACATGCACACACAAAGGAGCTGAAAGAAGGACAAAGCCTGGGGCTCTCAGTGGGGAATCCATCTTTCGAAAGATGGATTTCAAAGTGGAGGCACCTCGCTTTCTCTACCGTTCTCTCCCTTATCACCTTTTTTTTCCCCAACCCTCCTGTTAGCACTGCAAGGTGAAAAAACTGACCCGCTGCAAAGTGCAATCAGGAAAAGATGCCAGCTTTGAATACACACGCATATACACGCATGCACTGCACAAAAGGTAGGCACTTACATATTCCTTTTGCTAACCTCTCTTCCGTGGACACAACAGCGTGTGGTTAATGGCTATTATTAAGTAACTGCATAATCCAGGTAAAATGCATACTAGTTCCTGTTGCCATGGCAGAGAATAGCAGAGAACCAGCAGGTTACAGATGAGGGAAACAAACAGGGTCATGTAAAAGAACTGAAAAAATCACCCCCTAACATGTCATGTGCACAGACAGTCATGGGCACAGACCTGCAACAAACACACATGTATTTGAGAGAATCCTAATTATAGCCTTTAACAATAATTCTGGCAGCTCTCTAATTGCCAATTAACTTGGGGTCACTGCTGTTATCTCACAATCACGCCAGCCTCTCTGCTTTGACCCCCCCCCCCATCTTCTTCCAGAAAGAAAAGAGGGCTTTACCCCTTCCATTGCTCATTCCCCTCATGTGCAGACCCAAACCAAAGCGGTGTTTAATTTGTTGTAGTTCTTTTGAAAAGCTGTGCAATAGCAAGGGACATGACAATAACGAAATGGTTATCGTTTAGTGTCACCACTACAGAATTGTCTGAGCTCTCGCTTGCCCTGGCTGGTCTGCATTCTGCTCGACTGCCACTAAATCACCTTAACCCTCTCCCAAGAACAAATGCACACAACAGCCCATTATGAACACACATACACACACACACACACAGTAAGCCACTAAATCACAGAGAACAAATGTGACAGGATAGCTAATCTAACTGTAAACACATTTGCAGTTAATCCTGGAACAGAAAAAGCCCTTAGAAAATACATAATAGTAATGGGAAGAAGAAAAAAAATAACAACAACAAATTCATCTCTGGAGAGACAGAGAGCTTAAGGTGAGAAAATGGATGTTTGGTTTAATACAAAATACACCAAATCCACAGTTGGACTTCACCGTTTACAGTATACACCTGCAAAATGTGCAAAACCACATGTTTAGTGGTCTGCACTCTTATCAGTCACCCTGGTTATGCAGTAGCTTGTACACATGCAGTTAATAAAAAAGCACATGTCACAACAGTCACAAAGCTGTTAAAAGATAAAAATATGGCAACGCCAATACATTTATTTTCAACTAACCATTAACATTAGTGTTAATTTAGATCTTGGGTAAAAAAAGAAATAAAACACACCACAGTGTATAATTTATAACCTTAAGATTTTATAGGCTATAAATGGTACACATGAATTTACATTTATGCACTAGGTACAGACTAGGTACTGCTGCATAGATTTTCTGCATAGAGACAATCAAAAAAATTATATTGTTAACATCCTCCATGTTCTCACTAATCAACAGGTTATCAGTCAAATAGTACATACTGACAAAAATTTTAAAGAGTTGTAGTTCACGTCATTACTGTTAAAATCAATGCAGTTTCAGCTTTAAATTGCAAAAGTGAAAATATAAAATGTAAAATATATGTGATAGAAAATCTGTACAGTGTTCGCCTGTCTTAACCTTGAAAACACAATATAAGTATATATTAAAAAAAGACATTAAGTCATTCCATTTTCAGCCTGCCACATCTCTGTTAATGTGGTCTGGACATGTTGCCATGGTAGCCAACAATGGTTGCAGCAGAAGGGAACAGCTTTCCTTGTAAAATTGGTTTAATAGTATTAATGTGTGTGTTTTAAAACAAAAAATTAAATCTAACACCTTGCAGTGTTTTTCAACACCTTACTAAAACCAGTTATTTGTAGGACTTAACCCCAAGACAAAACTTAACCACGAATGGAAACAAAACTTGACAACAAATATAAACAAAACAGTGCCCACCCAGTGTCTGGAAGACATGAAGCCAGGACTCCTGATTAAAGGCCCCCCATACACTGCAACTGCCATCATTCATCCATTTAATGCAGCCTTTGACTGCTATATTGACCCCATGATCCAGATAATGTGGGCCCATACATCGATATGTTCCATTCTGTCATCCAGCATTAACATAACAATGTTTCATATCTGGAGGATGTTTTATGACTATGACGATGTGTTGTACACTGCTAGTCTTTACTAACACCGATACAACTGGAAGAATACAATTCACTTTTCCATGGACAGGTATGAACATGAGCGGAACACTAATAAGTCCTGTCCAAGACATCATGTAAGATCACAACATGCCTTAAAGCCCAGGCCTCATTAGGAACATAAATGTGGCAAAGATTGTTGGCTGGTTAGTATTTCAAAGACGTTCTTTAAATGGCTCCCTGAGAATAGAAAGCCGAGTCACAGGAGGTATGAGGAGCTGGACAACTAAATAACTGGTAAGTAAACCAGGGAAGGTAGAAGACTGAACCCGACAGGGAAAATGAGGTATTTAGGGCATTTATGCCATCAAATGCCTTGCGTGTCTTTGCACATGGGGCTACTAAGTAAATAGCACTGTCTATACACATTTTTGTCTGCCCGTTTCTTTTTAAACGCATAAGCACATGGTCCTTTCCTTTGATCAATGTCATTTGCAAGAGATAGGAAAGGTTAAAAGGATCAGTGATTTTATAGCCAACCTCGCTTTTCCACTACATAGGCCGCATTTACTATTATTATCCTGACCGGACAAATCCTAGCAGATATCAAAGCTGTAATGACACGGTTTATAAAGCTTCACGCGGCGTCAAAGTAATATTTCCGGATCATTGAAAATGCTTTGGTTAGTCTCTGTGATTAGCCTCCTTGATCTTCAACAACAAGACTGGGGTAAATCAAAACAAAGGTCATATGTTGTGTTTGAGCTTTGTGTGTATTCATGCATCTGCTGATGCTGTTGTTAATATATATACACCCTTATATCTCTAATAGTTCAGTTTACAGGGCACCTATATCCATTATCTTTATGTTCTAAATTTTATTGTGTTATATTTATTAAGTGGGTTTTAGAAATTAAATGTGTTCAGCAGCAAGACAGTTGTTCATAATGTTCAGATGTGTGTTCTCATTTTTTTACAACATGCAAAGGGTTCATTGGGAGTGCAGAGAGAGCTGATCAAGAAGAGTTTCAGCAGCATGTTCAAGAGGAGCCTCCAGGGGCTCGAACACACACTCTGTTTTTTGGTAGAATCCAGCCGACGATATTACACCGAAAGTCATTCCAACCATCTAATGCATTTATATCAATGTTGTTGTTTGCCTACTACTGTCTGAGTTTGCATAAGTTGATTAGCTTTCTACCTCTAATAATAATTGAGTCAAATGTTATAGAATTTTGTCATTTCCTTGCAGTGTGGATAAGAATGCCATGTTGATTTATATTTTTTTTAAGTAATACACAGAGATAAGACCTAAAACAAGAAAATGAAATCAGAAGATGAACTCTGAACAGGGATATTTCTGATTATATAAGTGAGATGCATGGATCGTAGTTCATATCAGTTGGCCCATTTCTTTAAATGAATTCACAGTGGTGCACTGTGACACATGATCTGACTGACAAACCAGCTGGAACCACACGGGTAATGATTGTGTTTATAGTTCCAGGGTTTTAGTCATAATTTGTGGAACACTGTGGTCTTCGTTAGAACCTTAGACTGTGCAATTACTCTGACTGTACTTAATAGCACTCTAATATGAGGTAAATGCACACCACTCATCTTATAAGAACTAGAACTTAACACTTATTCAAGTTTTCAGTGTTTTATGCACAACTTTTTGAGCTTTTAATATCTGACAGTATGTCAGTTATCTCAGTCTGTCACCGAACAACAAGGTCATTATTGTAAATGATGAGGCTAAAAAATGACATTGTTGAATTACTAGAGCTTCAATATGACCTACGGTGGTTGAATGTATGAGTGTCCATGGAGAATTAGTCATGTCAGTGTCAGTATCCGAATAACAGGACTCATTGTGACTCATCCCCTCAGCTTAAGACATTCCAGTACGTTATCCTTGAACAGCTCTTTGATAAAGGCAGAAAGAGGCCAAAAACACAAGAGTCTAATCTGTATTGTCATATCAAAGCACAGCCTTGAGCTGCTCCATTGAAAATATACGAAGTACTGACTTTATGGACACGCATGTGCTTATCTAAACTTCACTCTACATTTATGTGTTTGAGCTTTTTGTTGTTGTATTTGCTGTATTTCCAATTGATTAACCCTTTGTATGATATTTTTAAACATAAGTAAGAAGGGGACAATTCTTTATCATTTTACTTCTGTTTTCAGTCATGAGTGTAATGTAAGAAATATTGTGCCTTGACTTAAAATAGACACTGTCTTAATGTTAAATATGGATTACAAAATAATCGGTCACCAAATGGACAGCTTCAGCAAACAGTTACGTAAACGCTGAACTAAACAGTCGACCACCATCTTTAACACCAGATTGTATTCTGTAAGACATTCTTTAAGTGATTTTTCTATGTGGAAATCTCCCTCAGCAAAATTTTGCAAGTATAAAAACTCAGTGTTTTTGACATACACAAACACACAATTTCTTAATCCAGTTGTTTTAATGCTCATGAAGATCTGAAGAGATTGATCGAGCTGCCCAACCTCAGGGGATCGCTGTGCTGTCGGATGCGGTCCTCAGTCACACCTCCATTAACAAGGCCGATACACTTAATCAATTAGATGGACCAGATAGTCGCTTCTTCCACCTTGTATCCAGAAGGGCACAGTGGGGCTTTAATCTCTTTGTCTAGCACAGGTGACACACACACACACACTAACACAGTGGTATTAACAGTACATGTCTGATGTGAATAACAAGAGCTCTTGTAAGTTAAATCCTTGAGAATTCTTAGGCTAAACTCTGAAACTGACACTAACTGGACACTAACCAGTGAACACCAAATACCAAAACCTATCCAGGCCACATGCAAATGTCATGGTCACTCATTTAGATATGCAAATGCTGGTGCAGGCACAGTCTCTGAAACCAACAATAGGCCACGAATAATGGAGATGTGTTCAAAGCCCTGTCGATATTTGTTCATAGATTTAATTTGCTAGTCCTGTTCTGATTTATTAATTGCTGCATTCAGTGTGCGTGGAGGCTTTGTTATTGTTGTCATCCTTTAGCTGTTTGTCTGGACCAATTACGGTTGATCCTCGCGGGAGTAGACTGGACTCTTCAGATGTCTGCTATAATCTATTGATTCCTTTCATCTCTGGCTGCTGTTGCTGGTGTGCGTGCCCATGTGCTTCTGTGTGTACGAGGGTGTGTTTGTCAAAGACAGATGGGGGTGGGTGTCTGTGTCTATGTGTTGGAAATGAGTCGATCTCATTTACACTGGTCTCGTCACCCAAAGAGGATGGGAGGGAGGGAGAGAGCGCCTTGCTCATGCATTTGTCGCCTCTCTGGTTCCTTCCTCTTCCTTTTTTCCCCTTTCCTCTCTTAGTTTTCTCACATATGCATTCTTTCATTATTGCTCTCTGTCACATCTGTGACATCCTTACATTTTAACCCACTCCCTTTGCTGATCTTTGTCTGTGCATTCCCTCTCAATTTCTATCTTTGGCTGGTTTCTATTATTCTGTCTTTTCTTATTTCTCTATCATTCACTCAGAATCAGTTTTAATGTCTTATTCAGTGACTTTTTTTCTTATATTCGGGCTCCATCTCTTCTTGTTTCTTTTACTGTCGCACAAAAAGCATTTCAGAATCACACTTTGCCAAAGTAGTGGGCTGTAGACAGCAAAGGATTCTATTCAAGATGCAACAGATTTATTGCATGTAAACTTCAAATTCAACATATGCCAGTTATACAATTAATTTCCAAGACTGCCATGGTCATGCTTACTAAGTGGCTGTATATTTCAAACAACAACAGACCAGCTCCAGTGGAAAATAATCCACTAGATATGTGACTTAGCTTCAAAGCTCCTACAGCCCCTCATTAAAACAGCTTTACTGAGTCACAACGAAGGTCAAAAGATAAACAAGAGAGAGTACTGTTGAGAGAAATGTGAAAATATGTGTAGGTCTGGAAATGTTTGGATGAAATCTCACACTCATTGTATGTCTTCTGCAGTAGTCCATATAGAAAATGTGCTCCGAGTAAAGGGAAAAAAAATCACTTTTTTGGTCATTTTTGTGAATTCTTTGTAATTGTTCTTTACCCTCTGGTGTCGTCGTGATACCAGCAATCACAATAGTCTCTCCACCTCTCTTTGCCATTGGGTACTGATTCCAACTTCCACATGCCGTGCATGAAATCTTTTACATATGCCGTCTTCAGCATTGAGGAAAGCCTTTGAAGTCCAAGCATAGTAGGACACACACAGACACTTTCAGACACACAGATAGAACTGAAAAAACTACAATGTTCTATGCTGGTGCTAAACAAGTGACATATAGTGTGATACGATGTCAGTGTGTCTGATCATCAGAGAAGACATTAACAACTGTGATAATTAGCCATTACACATACACAGAGACATAAATGCAAACGTATAATTGGTGTTTTCTCTCAGTCTCTCTTCCACCTCCTCTGTGTCTCCATCAGTTTGAGCAGTTCTGATGCGAGTGGATGGATTTTTGCTTCTTCACTTCTATAGATGATATGACTTTAAGTGATAAGCTCCCAGAGTGGAAAATCAAGCGCTGTCTGGTCTCTTTACAATGGTCATGATCCCATCACCTCACACTCATTATACAATTTAGAGCAGCTATTTCGATCAATCACCACCCATTGTAGCATCAGTGCAGCAACCTTGAGGCTTTCACAGCCTTGAGGCTTTTTAAATAAATGCCTTAGAGAGACAGAATGAAACCACAATGATTCTGTCTTTCAAACGTGTTCCCGCTGTGCTCTCATTTTGCTGTCTGCGTCCTCAGGGCAAATTTTCTTCCATATCGGAAGGTGGAATAGCAGTAATTAGCCTATTTGTTGCCATGCCATATTGACACATTTATTTATTTTCCTTTATTTTTGTAACAAACACAAAAAGATTTACAACATGATGAATTACGTGTTTGCTGTTTTTCCACTTTCTCTACACTTTTTTGTTCTGACTTAACTTTCTGACTTATACTTCACTTAGAACTTGTCCTTGTTTTGTCAAGAAGTTGTAAATTGCATGGGAGCTGCCTTGCTCAGATTTTGGCTTTTGAAGTTTTGTGTTTGCGATAAGGTGTTGTTGTTGTTATTGTTGGAAACAAAGCTGCATTAGCAGTAATTGCACAGGGCTGCCTTAAAAACAACCATTTTGTACAAACATTTTGTTTCATTATGTTTTAAAGGCAGGCATAAAGAGAGAGGAAATCAAACACCTTGGGGCAGAACTTTCCTTTTCAGCAATAACAGTAAAAAACAAAGCTTTGCAAAAAGCAAAGCTCAATTTTTAGACTGCAATTAGGGAGACTTTAATCACTTCTGACTGCTCACAACATATGTTTTTTTTTCTTCTTCTTCTTATGAAAACCAGCAGACAAGCCATGCCCTTTCTCTTGTTTGTGTTGTACAAAGCTCTGTGCATCTGTGCATGTGAATGTATATCATTTTGACATGATTTTGTATTTTGCAGAGATAAAAGCTTACCTAATAGGCCTATTTCTCACTTTATATGGTTATTTTGCGACTCAACTAAAATTACTTTACACGAATTACAATTTAAAAGAAATGAACTTATGCTACCTGTTATGCAGCTCTAAGTTCATCTAGTATATGTGAAACAATTCGTTTTCGTCTCATTTTCCCATTTTTCCACTTGATTGACATGCTTTTGCAAGCGATCGTAACAATATATAAATTACAGAACAAATCATATTGTTTCTTTTTTACGGCTATGTGGTAGAATTTTTGCAGAGGCCTGTTGTCAGCTTTTGAGAGAACAGAAAGAGGAGAAGGAAGGTCGCAAAGTGGAGATGAAAAACCAAGATGTATAATGACAGGCTGCCCTCAACAATTATTTCAAGCAAAGTCAACTTTACAATAAAGATAAGTCAAAATGAGGAAAAGGAATCTCCTTTAATGACACAGTATGATGTTATTCTTGTGAGCTATTTTTCCTCTCAGCGGTCAAAATTCTGCAGTAACACGCTTCATATAATGACAACCAAGATTTTACCCATGAGGTGCCAGAGGAGATTGAAGCAGGGGTGAGCAATAAAAGAGAAAAAAGAAGTTCTGTAGTGCAAGCAGATATATTAAACTATGTGGTAGACTTTGGCACTCAGATGCCCCCAGAGAGTCCCTCTACTGCCCCACTCAGCAAGGTCAGGTTTGCCACTGATTACATTCCCCTCATGCCCCACTGTGTAGCATCTTTCCTCAGCAGGGGAATACCCAGTGGTGGCAAGGCACCGTTGGGGCAAAGTCAGTTACTTGTATGAGTCAGCCTCTCTAGAGGGTCATTTAAAGCCACTTGGGTAAAATGTGAGCACAAGAAGATGGAGCACCATCACATAAAACTTGATTCTGAGGAAAGACATGAACTCCAAACCCATGATACTGTCATTCCACCAACACCTACCAGAAGTTTAGCTCCATCTGTGAGTTTAGGCTTCCTGCCTGATTGCCAGCACCCCAAACAGCCAACCACCAATCCAACTGGCTCAAAATCAAAGGTCTGCCCCCCAGCTGACATGAGGTCTCACTCTGCCAAAAGGAAGAAATCGCCACAGTTTTAGCCCCGGGATTGAGTGGAGAGAGGCATCTGTTGTTAGCAAAGATGCGACTTCCATGTTCAGGTCAATGCCATCCTATAGGGTACTGTTGATCCCAAGCACACCTATTCATTTCTACACAAAACTACACTAGTGCATTATTGATAAAAAAAGGATGTGTGTAGTTTTACTATGCGTTGAATTGGACAACACCACCTTGGTTATTGTGATGAGCATGTTATATTAATAAAGACAGCTTATCTTTACTACGGTTTCCTGACAAATGAATAATGGCCTTGATTCTGGTAGTAAAATCTTCAGCCACATCCAGTTGGTGACCATAAAACTGAGTTACACAGTTAGTATGAAATATGCCTGCTACTAACCTTTCCAAAAAAATATATTTCATTCATCTGTTTCCTCGTTCATGTGACGTTTCCTTACAGGAATTTCCACCTGGGCCAATGGGTGAACAGGTCAAAGGTCAACCTACCTCCAAAAGGTCAAATGTCATCTTCACTGCAATATTGTAATTGTTTATACTAGTGATTATATCAGGATGTCGATAATGCTAATCTACAGGCTATCATAAACTAACACTGTAACATACTGAATATGTCACAGTGAACATTCAGACAGTTTGAATGCTTTGCGTACTTTGTCACATCTCTGCTTGAGTCCCTATCCCCTTCTTCACTGTGATTCTGCTCTTCTCTACATCCTTCCTCCGTCTATAAGACAGCTTGGGCTGAGAACTCTGCTTCATTACAAAGCAACCAGGGGAATTGAGGGAAGGTTTGAAAATGAGCAAAAGGGGGGAAAAGAGAGATAAGGGAGATAAGTGGCAGTGTTGTTATGAAGCTGTCTTTCCTTTATGCCTTCATCTCCTCTCTGTGCTCTTGTCCTTCACTAATAGAGAGATAGTCTGGCATTAAATGAAGAGACTCTCACCTTCTCCAGGGTACTGCAACAACAACAGAAATCTCTGTTCCCTGCTTTCAAAAAAGATTGAAGTATTGTAGAGATAGTGGTTTACTGATGTTATTAAGACTTTGAATCCTTGTTAGTTAGAATCACACTGGTAGTATATGCAGAATGCTAATGCTGGGTGTTGAGAATGCAGAGGGTTTTTCTGTCCCTAACGCTGAGATGATCTTCTCTATAGTTTAATCCTGAGAGCCATTTTGTTGATGTGTACAGCATGTGTATATGAGACAGCGAAAGATTTAAAAAATCATTTTTGTTTTTTTTCTCTGTCTCTTCAGGCCTCATTTGCCTCCAGCAGCTTAAATTGCAACAATAACCAATCAGCAGCTGATACTTACTTCAAGTATTTTTGTTTTTGTTGAAGAGCTAGTTAATCATGATGTTTGTCCTCCCTCTCCCCACTCTCTGTGTCTGTCTATCTCACCCCTTGTGCCCAACCCCCCCTGCTTAAGGCAACGTGTTATTAATAAAATATAATGGGGAAGAAGAGGATGAGTATAAAGCTCAGCCCATTAGGCTATGAAGCAGTCATTCCGGTATCATTTAAGTTCCTTTAATTGAATCCCAACAGGCAAAAGCAACTCTAAGAAGTCTGTCTTTGGTGAGGATTTGTGTGTGGACCAAGCACTCGCATGTGTCTGTGGGCATGCATGTCAGTGTCTGTTTGTAGCTGCAGTGTAATATCGTTCTTTGGCTAAAATATATTTCTCTCTCTCTCTCACACACACACACACACACTAACACACACACTGACACACACTGACACACACACTGACACACACACTAACACACACACTGACACACACACTGACACACACTAACACACACACTGACACACACACTGACACACACACTGACACACACACTAACACACACACTGACACACACACACAGACACACACTGACACACACACTGACACACACTAACACACACACTGACACACACACTAACACACACACTGACACACACACCAACACACACACTAACACACACAGACACACACACTAACACACACACAGACACACACTGACACACACAGACACACACACACACTAACACACACACTCACACACACTAACACACACACTGACACACACACACTGACACACACACTGACACACACACCAACACACACACTGACACACAAACTGACACACACTGACACACACTGACACACACTGACACACTCACTGACACACACTGACACACACAAACACACACACTAACACACACACTGACACACACACACAGACACACACACACACACACACTGTGACTGACTCTCAGGCCAGCTGCTGTGGCTGCTCTGTTACAGAGAAATAATCCCAGAGTTCAGTCTGATTTACAGTCACTTTATTCATAAGCATGAGGTCATTTAACATGAGCCGAGACCACTTCAGGGTCAGTGGAGCTGAATACTGGATTCTGATTGGTCAGTTGCGTTCTGCCACCTCTTCTTTCTAATAAACAGAGGATCCTGACCAATCTGTGAAGTTATGATATTGAGGATGTGTTTACAGCAGTGATTCCAGATTCAACCCCCCAACCTGCATATGGCTGAACAGCTGTACTTCCTGTTTCCTGTCAACAGGTGTCCTTCAGTCCAACCAGACGAGCGCTCTCCTCCCATACACATACACACACTCTGACACACACACACTCTTAACCTCCTGTGTTTCGTGTCGCTGGTGTGCTGTGATGTTTTACCCATGATGCTGCTGGGTTTGTGGCTTTCAGGGCTGCAGTCAGACGTTCAGTGATTGGCTGCAGGAGAACTCCCTGACCATCATCGCCATGGACGTCGCCCTGCTGTTACTGCAGGTAGTAACACTGCACTGCCTGCAGAGGGCGCAAACACGCCTTTGTCACAGTCTGAGGGTTTGTGTGTGTCTTCACTGAGTCACCAGCAGATCACTTTGACGTGTCAGCACTTCCTGTCTGCTTCTGATTGGATGGTTTTGAATCAACATGGCGGCCTGTTTGTGGTTATATGACATAAATATTTATTAAGGGTGAAGAAGAAGGAAGATCAGCGCAGCTCTGTATCTGTTAGTAGATGAGGTACTGAGGTAGGTACTGAGACCAAGCAGCACAAACTGCAGTTCCTCCAGTGTCCACTAGAGGCTGTCTCATACAGTGAGTCTGGACGGTAACTTATGTTACTCTAGCTCCATCACACTGAGTGTTTCCGCCTTTCTGCAGGTGGCGCTGTTCGTCATGGCGGAGTATCTGTACCGTGCATTTGGAGAAGGCCGCGCTCTGAAACGGACCGATCTGCTGGCTGGCAGAGACCACGCCCCCACCGATGACCTGGGGGAGCTGAACTACGCCTACCATGACCAGGTTGGAGCTTACATAGACCCCCATCACCTGCCTTATCACCACGACGACCACGGCCAGGTGTCTGTGGACCAAGTGCAGAGCTACTAACCTGCTGCAAACATTATAGGCTCAGGTTCTGGTTCTGGAAACATGAGCCTCCAACCAGCCTGCGGTCTTTTACCCTCTGTTATCTAACAGACAGCTTCTCAGAATACTCACACACATCTTAGAGCAGGCACAGGCACAATCATACTTCACAGTAACATATCATGGATGAGATCATCGGAGTGACATCACATATATGTCCATAGTAAGACATATGGACAGACTGTCTCCACAAAGTCCAGCAGGCCATGCTGCTGACACAGGTTCCTTCGAGAATTCTTCCAACACAGCCTGTGTTCAGAGGGAAACCAGAGTAAGATGAAGCGTTTAGACAGAAGACTTCTGGTCCATGATTTATTTAAACATCAGAATCAGAATCAGAATCAGAATCATGTTTATTGCCATGTAAGTGAAGGGGGTTCACATTACTAGGAATTTGCCTTTGTGATTGGTGCATACAAAGAACATATAACAATTAACATGCAATAAGATAAAAACTAAGATAAAATTAAGTAAATAAACTACAGTAAGGCTAAATTTACATGACTGACATGGCGTAACAGACATACAATGAACAGAACATAAAATACTGTGCAGATGAAATGGTAAACATAGACCCTTATATGATCGAATGTAACAGGTACCACATGGATCGGTGAGGTGGTACTCGTGTGCAAGTAGTGCAAGATGGAGTAAACAGTGCAAATAGTCGTCATTGTGCAGTGACTATACTAAAGTGACCTTCTGAAGACAGTGCAGAGCAGTGCATTAATTACAGTTTAACAGTCCAACAGCAGAGGGGAAGAAGCTGTTCTTGTGGCGTGAGGTTCTGGTCCGAATGGACCGTAACCTCCTGCCTGAGGGGAGTGGCTCAAAGAGTCCGTGTCCAGGGTGAGAAGGGTCAGCTGTGATCCGACCTGCACGCCTCAGAGTCCTGGAGACGTACAGGTCCTCGATAGATGGCAGGCTGCAGCCGATCACCTTCTCAGCAGAGCGCACAACACGCTGCAGTCTGTGCCTGTCCCTGGCAGTGGCCCCAGCGTACCACACTGTGATGGAGGAGGTGAGGATGGACTCAATGATGGCCGTGTAGAACTGAACCATCATCCTGGCTGGCACCTTGAGTTTCCTCAGCTGCCGCAGGAAGTACATCCTCTGCTGGGCCTTTTTGATGAGGGAGCTGATGGTGAGCTCCCACTTGAGGTCCTGGGTGATGGTGGTACCCAGGAAGCGGAAAGAGTCCACTGTGGAGATGGGGGTGTCTGTCAGGGTGAGGGGGGGTGATGGAGCTGGCACTTTCAAGTCTACTGTCATCTCCACTGTCTTCTGGGCATTCAGCTCCAGGTTGTTGTCAGCACACCAGGACACCAGACGGTCCACCTCCATCCTGTAGGCAGACTCATCCCCGTCTGAGATGAGGGTGGTGTCGTCAGCAAACTTAATCAGCTTGACAGACTGGAGGTGCAGCAGTTGGTGTAAAGGGAGAAGAGCAGAGGGGAAAGTACACAGCCTTGGGGGGGTACCGGTGCTGATGGTCCTTGTTTCTGAGACATTCACCCCCAGCCTCACATGCTGTCTCCTGTCTGTCAGGAGGTCAGTGATCCACCGGCAGATGGAGTCTGGAACATGCAGCAGGGACAGCTTGTCTTGGAGGAGAGCTGGGCAGATTGTGTTGAAAGCAGAGCTGAAGTCCACAAACAGGATCCTAGCATAGGTTCCCGGGGAGTCCAGATGCTGCAGGATGTAGTGAAGAGCCAGGTTGAGTTTAGCTGTGAACCAGGGTTTGTCATTGTTATAACTCACCCTGGTGCGTGTTGGCACAATACTGTCCTCACAGTACTGTATATATGACGTCACAGTGTCTGTATACTCATCAAGACTATCAGTGGCAGCCCTGAACACCTCCCAGTCCGTTGTCTCAAAACAGGAGCGAAGCTCCTCCACAGCCTGGCTGGTCCACTTTTTAGATGTCCTCACCACAGGTTTGGAGAGCTTCAGCCTCTGTCTGTACGCAGGAATCAGATGGACCATCACGTGGTCAGATAGTCCAAGAGCAGCACGGGCCACTGCGCGATATGCCTCGCTTATTGTGTGATCCAGTGTGTTCTCCTCTCTGGTCGGGCATTTGATCAGCTGTTTGTACTTCGGGAGTTCTTTGCTCAGGTTTCCTTTATTAAAGTCACCAAGGACAATAATTAAGGAGTCCGGATATGTTTGCTCCAAACACAGGATCTGATCCGCGAGGGCACGCTGAGCCTCGTGCACGTCCGCACCGGGCGAGATGTAAACAGCGGCCAGAATGAATGAAGCAAACTCACGTGGAGAGTAAAACGGCTTACAGTGAATGAATAAGTATTCCAGAGCAGGAGAGCAGTGCTGGGAGATCACAGTCACATCAGTACACCAACCACTGTTGATATAGAAACAGACACCTCCACCTTTGGTTTTACCGGAGAGTTCCCTGTGGCGATCCGCTCGGAGGAGTTGGAATCCCTCCAGCTGCAGCGCGCAGTCCGGTATCTGTTCACAAAGCCAGGTCTCCGTGAAGCACAACACACAAGATGAAGAGAAGTCCCTGTTCCTTCCCATCAACAGTGTCAGCTCGTCCATTTTGTTGCTAAGTGAGCGGACGTTAGAGAGAAAAATCCCAGGTAACGGTGTGCGCGTCCCACGTCTCCAGAGGCGCACCAGCTCTCTTCCCTCTGCGCCGGCGTCTCACCTTTTTAACTAAAACGTGTAGTAAATCGGCAGCAGATGCTAAAAAAACTGGTGATAAGTCCACAGGTATGGTAAATCTTCATGAGCTCTTCTCTGGTGTAAGAGCATGCAGACACACAGTTTGTGCACAAAAACAAACAAAACAGAGCGCACCAAAACACCAGGGCGTCCGTACCCGGCGCCATCTTGATTGATTGATTGAGAACCTGAACATGAACAATATATCATAAGATTACATGAGGTTTATGTATTGTTTTGAAAGGGGGCGTGGCCTTTTGAAAATATGACAGCACGAATTGTGATGCCTTTGAAAGTCACCCTCATGTCATGAAGTGTCCCCCTGAATGTTTATCGGGCGCCCCTGACTACAGAGAGACAGTGTCCGGATTCAGGACAAGTTCCAGGACTTTCAGGATTTTATTCAGAAGAAGACGCAGAAAGAATCTGAAGGCTGATGTGAAGGATTCTCTGAGTTGCTGGAGAATCTGCGCTCTGAACTTCATTTGCTGAAACACAGGTAAGAACTTAGAAAGGTGAAGCTCTTGGCCCGGATTCATTCCGCACGGAGAGTGCGGCGCGGCGCTGTGCGCATGTTCTGTCATATTAAAGCTGCTTCTCTACTTTTCAAACGGAATCTCTGCACGTACATGTACATCTGCGTCTGTTTGCACCGACTACATCGAGCAGACAGGAAGTCAGTCACCAGAATAAAACTCGCTGATTTCACATCGCTACCGGCGGAGAAACAGCCACAGACATGTACGAGCAGAGATTCCACGCTGCGGTATAAACCGGGGTCATAAGTAGAAAAAGTGCTGCAGCTGAAGCGCTGCTTTACTGCTGATGTGAAGGATTGATCTGAACTGATGGAGAATCAGAGCGGTTCAGAGCTGTGCGTGCCTCTGTGTGTCAGCCTGTCACCATGGTAACAGCAGAGGAGACCTCAAACACCACTCCAACTTTGAGAGCCTGGCGCGTGGAGACGATCCGGAATTAGAAACTTCTGAATACAAGTTTGATAGAGCAGCATGTGATGAGCGTTTTAAGACTGAACTGGAGTCTGTAGGAGCAGATACATTTGGCACATGAGCCTCGTTGAAGGGCTCCTAGAGACTCCCATGTTAGAAATGATGCAGAAACTGCTTAATATTTGGAAAACTAATTTTTTGAAAAAAACTACAAGTTGAGCAGGAACGTGCTCTGTGAGATGAACACGGTGAAAGTTGAATGGCTGATTTTTAGAGGGTGTTTTTACATTGGAAATGCATTAGGAGGGGACAGAGAGAGCGGATACAGGTAAACGGATATTCAAAGATCAACCTTTGACCTTTGAACATCCATGGCAACCTGATCAAAGGCAGGTCCTACTCAGACCGTTGTAGGAGTGAGAGCGCAGCTCAGAGCTTTAGTTGTTGTTCGACTCTGCGCAATAAAGGTGTTTGTGAACAGTTTCAGACACAGCAGGATATTTTGGGGAGTTCCGTGGAAACGAACCTGCCTGAAGTGCAAAGCAATAGGCGTCCTAACGGAGAATAATCTCAAGCTGATTACTGGACTAAACACAGAACAGAAGGATTTAGAGAGGAAGAAGGAGACACAGCTGCAGAGGAGGCTAACATCTCAGCAACAGGTTTCTTCATACAGTCAGATTCGTGGTGAGTACCAACAGTAGTGAGCGATAAGTGCAACTTCATCACGTTTATTCAAAGAGAGAGAGGGAGAGAGAGTCGTGCGCATTTACGCACATGCCGTGTGTGTGTGTGTGTGTGCATATTGGGGCGAACTCCATTCTGTGTGATAGAGAGACCAGAGAGTGTAAACCCAGGGACTGTAGAGACGGTGGAGCTCTCTGTGACGTTACATTGATGTTAGACTCAACTTAAAGAAAACGCTGGGAGGAAGCTGTTGTCTACTCAAAGTTACAGTAGATGGTTTTATTTGGCTGATGATCTGTTGTTTGCCATATCTGCGATGGACATGAGGAGAAGGGTTACAGGCTGGAACTAGAAAAGGGCTTTTCCTGAAGAAAATGCAAGTTTGATTGCTGCAGCTGAATTGTTGCTTTGAATGCTGATGTGAAGGATTGCTCTGAATTGCTGGAGAATCAGAGGAATCGCCTAGCAACGGCAATCAAACTAATTAAAAACCAGCCTGTGAATACACCATATGAAAGGTCTGAGGCTGGAATAATACCATAAACTTATAAGAAGCTCAGGCTGCGTGATGTGAATGTGGAAAAGTAGTATACAGCTGAAGGACGATCAATATGACAGATACAATGCTTAAAGTCTGATAAAGACTACAAACATGGCTGCTTTGTGTGCTTCCTGTGTGTCAGCCTGTCACCATGGTAACAGCCCTGCCTGCCTGCCTGTATCCTGGCACCTGAATGGTTATCAACTGTATAGCTCTCTCTGTCCCCCTCCTAATGCATTTCCAATGTTTCCATGCAGGGTGTGTCGTGTCCCCACAGGGTATACCCCGCCTCTCACCTCCTCCGCCTCCAGCCCCCCCGTGACCCTGCACTGCAGGACAAGAGGGTTAACAGAAGATGGATGGATGGAAACTGCTTTTTTTGTCCAAACCGAAGCCTTCAGACAGAAAACACGAAGAGAAGCCTGAGAAGAAAGAGCGCCAAGAACGAGACAAGCGTGAGAAGAAAGAGCGCCAAGAACGAGAGGAAAGAGAGAAGAAAGAGTGCCAAGAACGAGAGGAAAGAGAGAAGAAAGAGCGCCAAGAACAAGACAAGCGCGAGAAGAAAGGACAAACGTTGAAGCAGTTTATTGTGGAATCAGTTGGCTTGATCACTAGACCGGAAAAAGCCAATGGGACCGTCCTCACAAAAGAAAACGAAAACCTCAGAAAGGCTGCCGAAGAACTTACCCAGTGTGAGGAGCTGGCCAACGAGGTCTGCACTCTGAGGAGTGACCTACAGAAGGCCAACAAGACCGTCCAGGAAAAAAACAGTGAGATAAACCAACTGTCAGAGGACAGGTCCTCCTTAGAAGATCAGCTGAAACAAGAGCAGGAAGCAAGAGAAAGCGTTCAGATAGACCTTGATGAGGTCGAGAAACATAAAAGCGATTTTCATTCAGAGGTGGTTCGTCAGGCGAATGTCATCACTGACCTGTCTGTTGAACACATTGATGTCTGCAACCAACTGGCCAAGAGCAAGGCCAAGGTCGGACAGTTGGAGAAAAAGGAGCTGGAGTTTGAGCAAACACAGAAAAGTTTACACCAGTCTCTGACTCTGCAGCAAAAGGAGACTCTAGAGTTAGGGGTAAAGTGTGAACAGCTCACAACAGAAAACGAAAACCTCAGAAAGGCTGCCGAAGAACTTACCCAGTGTTCTTCCAAGTGTGAGGAGCTGGCCAACGAGGTCTGCACTCTGAGGAGTGACCTACAGAAGGCCAACAAGACCGTCCAGGAAAAAGACAGTGAGATAAACCAACTGTCAGAGGACAGGTCCTCCTTAGAAGATCAGCTGAAACGTGAGCAGGAAGCAAGAGAAAGCGTTCAGATAGACCTTGATGAGGTCGAGAAACGTAAAAGCGATTTTCATTCAGAGGTGGTTCGTCAGGTGAATTTAATCACTGACCTCTCTGTTGAACACATTGATGTCTGCAACCAACTGGCCAAGAGCAAGGCCAAGGTCGGACAGTTGGAGAAAAAGGACCTGGAGTTTGAGCAAACACTGAAATGTTTACACCAGTCTCTGACGCAGCAGCAAAAGGAGACTCTAGAGTTAGGGGTAAAGTGTGAACAGCTCACAACAGAAAACGAAAACCTCAGAAAGGCTGCCGAAGAACTTACCCAGTGTTCTTCCAAGTGTGAGGAGCTGGCCAACGAGGTCTGCACTCTGAGGAGTGACCTACAGAAGGCCAACAAGACCGTCCAGGAAAAAGACAGTGAGATAAACCAACTGTCAGAGGACAGGTCCTCCTTAGAAGATCAGCTGAAACGTGAGCAGGAAGCAAGAGAAAGCATTCAGATAGACCTTGATGGGCTCGAGAAACGTAACAGTGAACTTCGTTCAGAGGTGGTTCTTCAGGTGAATTTAATCACTGACCTGTCTGTTGAACACATTGATGTCTGCCACCAACTGGCCAAGAGCAAGGCCAAGGTCGGACAGTTGGAGAAAAAGGACCTGGAGTTTGAGCAAACACTGAAATGTTTATACCAGTCTCAGACGCAGCGGCAAAAGGAGACTCTAGAGTTAGGGGTAAAGTGTGAACAGCTCACAACAGAAAACGAAAACCTCAGAAAGGCTGCCGAAGAACTTACCCAGTGTTCTTCCAAGTGTGAGGAGCTGGCCAACGAGGTCTGCACTCTGAGGAGTGACCTACAGAAGGCCAACAAGACCTTCCAGGAAAAAGACAGTGAGATAAACCAGCTGTCAGAGGACAGGTCCTCCTTTGAAGATCAGCTGAAACGTGAGCAGGAAGCAAGAGAAAGCGTTCAGATATACATTGATGAGCTCGAGAAACGTAACAGTGAACTTCATTCAGAGGTGGTTCGTCAGGCGAATGTCATCACTGACCTGTCTGTCGATAACGATTATGTCTGCAACCAACTGGCCAAGAGCAAGGCCAAGGTCGAACAGTTGGAGAGACAGCTGGAATTTCAGCAAACACGGAAAAGTTTACGCCAGTCTCGGACGCAGCAGCAAAAGCAGACTCTAGAGTTAGGGGTAAAGTGTGAACAGCTCACAACAGAAAACGAAAACCTCAGAAAGGCTGCCGAAGAACTTACCCAGTGTTCTTCCAAGTGTGAGGAGCTGGCCAACGAGGTCTGCACTCTGAGGAGTGACCTACAGAAGGCCAACAAGACCTTCCAGGAAAAAGACAGTGAGATAAACCAGCTGTCAGAGGACAGGTCCTCCTTTGAAGATCAGCTGAAACGTGAGCAGGAAGCAAGAGAAAGCGTTCAGATATACCTTGATGAGCTCGAGAAACGTAACAGTGAACTTCATTCAGAGGTGGTTCGTCAGGCGAATGTCATCACTGACCTGTGTGTTGATAACGATTATGTCTGCAACCAACTGGCCAAGAGCAAGGCCAAGGTCGAACAGTTTGAGGGACAGCTGGAATTTCAGCAAACACGGAAAAGTTTACGCCAGTCTCGGACGCAGCAGCAAAAGCAGACTCTAGAGTTAGGGGTAAAGTGTGAACAGCTCACAACAGAAAACGAAAACCTCAGAAAGGCTGCCGAAGAACATACCCAGTGTTCTTTCAGGTGTGAGGAGCTGGCCAACGAGGTCTGCACTCTGAGGAGTGACCTACAGAAGGCCAATAAGACCATCCAGAAAAAAGACAGGATGATAAACCAACTGTCAGAGGACAGGTCCTCCTTTGAAGATCAGCTGAAACGTGAGCAGGAAGCAAAAGAACCAGAGGAGCTCAAGCAATGTGACAGCGACCTGATTGCTGAGAGCAAGGATCCCTGCAACCAACTGTCCAAGAGCAAGGCCAAGAGCAAGGCCAAGTTCAGACCGTTGGACCGCAAACAGCAGGTAAACATCTCTGAGCCAGCATGGAAAGATTCACAGGAACCACCGAAGAGAGAATGTGTTGCAGAGACACCAGAAAAGATCAAGGCCAAGGATACACAGGAATCACAAGAACCACCAAAGGAAGAATGTGTCGCAGAGACACCAGAAAAGAGCAAGGCTGAGCGAGAAAGTTCAAAATACCAGGACAGCCAGGACTACCAGGGCGGCCGGGACTACAAGAAGAGTGTTGACCACCAGGACGGCCGGGAGAGTGTAGACCACCAGGCTGACCGGGACTACAAGGAGAGTGTAGATCACCAGGACAGCCAGGACAACAAGGAGAGTGTAGAGGCTGACCAACACAGCCTGGGCAACCCGAAGAGTAGGGATAGTTGCGGAAAGGAGACAGGCAACAGACAGAAAGGAAGAAAGAAGAAAAAGAAGAAGAAGACAGGCAGAAGACACTGAAGTAGACCTAAGTCTCTGAATTGACCCTGTTTTCTGACAGAATCGTGCTTTAGTTGTGCTGATGTGGCTGTGATCTCCCAGCACTGTTCTCCTGCTCTGGAATACTTCTTCATTCACTGTGAGCCGCTCCACTCTCCATGTGTTTGCTTCATTCTTTCAGTTCCACTCTTTCATATCAGGGTCTATGTTTGCAGCTACAGTCCCCACTCATGTTCTGTTCTGGTCATTGTGGGTCTGTCATGTCAGTTTATAGCCATACTGTTAGTTCACATTGTTCACCTTGGCTTTTACCACTTTTATGCAGGTTTTATCTTGTTTCCTGTACTTTGATTATTTTACTTTGATGTTATTCATACATGACTGACTCCTGTCTGCAGCACTTTGTTGTTTTTTAAATGTGCTTTATAAATAAACTTGACTTGACCTTGTTTACTTGACCTGATCTTTTTGTTACTCACTTTCAAATTTACAGAACCAAACCATTCAAGAACACATCTTCATTTGTACAAAGTGAGATGTTAAAATATGTGTTTGTAAAAAAATACAAAGTGTTATACTTACAGTACAGTGTCATAGATTTCTTTCTGGAAACACTGTAACAACCATTTGAATGTGCAGGCTGCACCATGCTTGTGTACGGCTTTTAATAGTTGCAGTGTCAATGAGTGTGTTAATGGGAGGCGCTTACAAAGGTGCACAAACAGCTGCAAAGTTATTGTTATTCACAAGTGAAGTTATCATCTTAAACACACGTTTGACTATGACTGTATTATTTATTTATGATATACTTCCAATATATATATATTGCCATTTATTCATTGTTTGATATGCTTATTTAAATATACTGAAGCTCTAACCCCAGATCAAATACTGCAACTCAAACTCCACACCAAAAGGGGGCGCTACATGTTACTACACTACGTTTGTGCAGAAGACGAAGAAGAAATCAAACGCACGGAGGAAACGGTTCGGAGCCTGTGGAGGAACAGAGGGAGGTGGAGACGTCACGGAACTTGTTGAATTAGTATCGCAAGCCATTCATGTCACATTTCGCCAGCACTTAAAATGTTGTTTTTTACGTCATACACATTGACAGTAAAAACTATGGACAGAGCTTTGTGACGTCACCCTTTTGTTTCTGAAGAGCCGTTCTGAGGCTCGGTGGGAGGCTCCAGGACGTTGATGACCGCCGCCATGTTGGCAGCATCACGTCCGCCAAAACTCCAAATATGGACAAAAAGGGGGGGGGCACGAGCGGGGTTAAGGGGGGCGGGCGATCGTGGAAGCAGGAAACTCACGTTGTGATACGTCAACTGTCTGTCACTCAAGCGGCAACGCCCATAATTAGGCGTAATTTTAAGTCAGAATATAATTGAAACCAGTGAGTTGTAAAAAAATTCACCCCCCCTACAACTGACACTAGAAGAGAACCTATCATCTGAGACCAGAGTGGTTTTGGTACCAGGCTGTAAACATGTTTTTTTCTGCTGTGAAGTGTCGGGGTGAAAATCCCCTTGTTTCCTTCTGATCACCCCCTGAATTAGTTTGTGAGGAAGGAGCGGATAAATTCTGGTCTCAAAATTATAATTTATTAAACAATGAGGCAAATTCTGAGTCGCAGAGCTCTGGGTTGTTGCACACAAAGAACCAAACAAGAACAACACAAGAACAGGACAACCAACAAGAACAAACAACCACACAGCAACAACGAACAATGCAACAACAACTGGACATGGAATTCACACATTGATATACCCCATGGGCGTTCCTGCCTGCCGGCCCACAGGGGCATCTACCGCCCCCCTGCAGACCCTGGTTCATACAGCAACTAGACCATCAGTGTTTACTGCCAAATAAGGTAAAACTCCAATTCCTTAAATCTCATAGGTTGTGAGTCCGATCTGGGGGTGACCATAAACTGGGCACTCAGGAGAAAAACACATTCCTTTAGAATCTGGCTTTTATCAGGTCAAAGGTGCTGCTGTCCTTAGTCTGAATTTATGACCATCTCGTACCAACCGGAGCTCTCTCCAGAGAACAGAAAAACAACTGATCTCATCTGCCACAGCCTGAACTGCAGAAAACAACATTATATGACATACTAGGAAATTACTTATTAATACATTCAGTATCCGCAAATTACTTTGATTTTCTATAAAACTTCCTAACACATAAACACTTATGAAAATCACATTATTAAGCGATAAACACATATAAACATGAAAACTTATATATCTGAACACACTGCATGTTAACACCATGCAGAATAAATTCTTTCACCCAACAATTCCCTCTTTTGAGCTCTTATAAGAGCTCACAACAAATCTTCCTCGTCGTCACCTGGCACGGGCACCTCTGCTGCCAGCAGAGGCATCTGATATGAAGGAGAATGAAAACCTGAATCCTGCTTTTCAATTGCTGACACAATTAACCTGTAACCTAAACAGTGCACACAGGGAATATAACAACAACAACCACATGTAGTCAAAATACCCAAAAACGCTGCAAAAGAAGTGATTAGTGACATACCATACTACCGCCTTCCAGGGTCCAAGCACCCTAATCAGCCAGTCGTCCAGGGGGTTATCTATCCCTGAGTGCTCATGCAACATACTGGAAAGAGTTCTCAAACCTTCTAAAGCTTTAGTGACCTTACCGTCGGGAGCAGTGTTATTGGGAATGAAAGTACAACACATTTCATCAAACATAGCACATACACCTCCTTTCTCTGCCAATAACATATCCAAAAACATCCGGTTCTGTACTGAAATCAAATCCCCATGCATCGTCTGGATATAATGGGGCAGGTTCAGTGTACAGGTGGGGCCTCGCTGATGCACAGGCAACACAACCTGACATATTTTGCTCCCTCACCTGTTTTACCATCCATCTGAACCAAATATTATCATCCTCATATCCAGTAGATAACGCTAATACATCGAACGGGGTGAGCTTATGGACTACAATGTCGGGTTAGGAGTCCCAACATTGGCCAGGCACTCCGGAAGATTTAACATAAGGGTTGTGGTCCAGGCAAGTAATTGATAGCATAATGGGATTCTGCATGCAGCTCCAATCTCTTTGTATATGGAAATACCCACTGAGCAAGATCCGCCCACCTGAGGTGGTTTTAGCTTTTTTAGGTGCCCAATTTGTGTGCTACCACCGTAATCCACAAACATAGACGCCATACTGTCTCCACGACGCATTATATCCCCCGCAGTTGATTACTACGCACAAATCAAAGATGAAAGGGGACTCTGAACCCTTATAGTAGTCTAACTCTATACCTCCCCGTTTCTCACACATGCATCTCCTCCTGTCCCTGGTGCTCTCCTCACCCTGCGTGTGCTGGGCCCTGGATTTGATATACCATTGGATCCTGGAAAACTGACAAAATAATTATGTTCACACAAAAATAAAGTCAAAGATACAATAACTACTGACATGAAAACACAAGCTCCCAACACCCTCCAGTTACCCCACAGTCCCATCTTGTCAGCCGGAGTTTTCTTGACACAGGAGCTAGAACCTCTGCTCCTGAAACTTTAGACCTTCCTCTCGACAGCTGACCTTACTGATGACTGTGGTTCGTCTCCTGGTGGGGTGATGCGCTTAACGTCGCCTATCACTCTCGGTCCCACGCTGATCTTGATGGTGTATTCTCTGGACAGCCGCTCACTCGCGTCGGCTGAAATTCACCGTCTCATCCTCTTCAACCAAGTAGGGTAGACTACCTACTGGTCACACTCTTGGTTTCAGGGGATTATTCTGCCCCTTTTATTTTATCCTCCTCCTGCTGCTGTTGGATGTCGCTCAGCGTTCTCCCTGGTTCTGTAGCTGGGGTGCACTGGCTCCAGTGATACCAGGTGTCTCCTTTGCCTTTCAGCCGCACCGCGTGGGAGGTGCGCTCCACCACCTGGTAAGGACCTGTCCACCGTGGCTCCGACCACTTTCTCTTTATCACCTTCAGGAGGACCCACTCAGCTGTGTGTGGCTCCTTCTGGACTCTCCATCTCTCCTTTCTCCTGTAATACAAATACTAACACCAAAGCTTTAAATTCATTATATTATGGTTTATATTAATACCATACTGCATACTTCTTCAGTCTCAGCCGGCCAGCTGGTCCAGGAAACTGTCGACCTGTAAGAAGCTCATAGGGTGTACATTATATGGCGTTATTAACAGAACATCAATACAATAGATAATACTTGAACCCATATAAATTTGGTCTGTGCACAGATTTTAGCCAATTTTTGTTTTAGGTTGTAGTTTCATCCTTTCCACTTTTCCCTGTGACTGTGGTTGATATACTGCACCATACCTCTGTTTTAGGCCTAAAGTCTGCTCCACCTTTTCCAAGTCTAAACTCTTAAAATGAGATCCATTCTGGGAATCCATGCTGTGGAATGTAATAGTTAATCAAACAGTTTATTGTCCGGTTTAAAACTCAAATACATTAATACCTGTCTCACCCTCTTTTTTCTGAAACAGAACACCATTCACAACTCCACCTGTTTCAGAAACATCAAGATAAAAAGTAATCTAGGTGAGCCAGATCGGTATGGAAGTTGAGACAATGAAAGAGACAAGAGTACAGGAGGCACAAAACCTACATCAGTAAATGATGAAGACCAGATGTTATGTGGTAGTGTGGCTAACATCTCCTGAGCCTTATTATGCCTCTACTGTATGAATGGCAACCTAATAAGCTTTAAAGGATGAAGAATTCTAAACACCTATCCTCTGTGCCTATTCATTAGAAATAGCTTTACATTTCTTAACCATGGAGCTTAATTCTATAATATTATGTGTGGTACAATGACTAAGCAAACAAGTGGCACACTATCATCTGCCATTTTGAGCCATTTAAAACTGTTCTGGTGTTAACTATACGTCAGCAGCTACTCCCTCCTCAGTCACAAACAATTTATCTGCTGTGATGGACCAATGTAGTCCCTCTCATTAGGAGGTAGAACCTCTCCTGATAGAAGAGATCCTCACACCTGTCATAGAAGAGAATAACCTACAGGGATCAGTGGACAGCCTATAGGGTCAGAAAGACATTATCCAGGGTTACCACAGCTGGAATAGACTGAGGAGACCGCCCCCTTAACCCTTTAAACCCTGGCCATATTAAAAGAAAAAAATCACCTAAAAAGACATTCCCGAAGAAAATGAGGAAATGCACCACAATAATAATGTGCATATGCATGTTCTTGGTGTCTAGGGACATCTAGGGACCTCAGAGAATGCATTTCCAGTGTTTAAAATATTGTGTCTATTAGTATGCCTGAGTAAATTAGAAAAAACTACAGGAGAAATGTAACAATTTTATCCTCGCCTGAGTTTTTTTCCTATTTGACAGAGGAAAACATTATGCTAACAATGATTCTATGTACACAGATGCCATTGATCACATTCAGCTATTCCTTGGCTACAAATATACCAAATTTGATAGAATTTGAACAAAGAGCAAAGCCTTCACAAAGGTTTTAGTAAGGATATCAGCAGGCGGACACTCAGTTTGGCACAATTTGGCACCACATTGCCAAATAGGTTACTATAGCTATAGCTAGCTTACTCATTTCCAGTGGAAACTGGCTGGAAAATACAATTTATATCCATTTCACTAGTCTATTGCCATCTACTGGAGCTTTTGGGTATGAATTTACCTTGCACTTCATCAACTTCTACCATTATGCACAGTGTAAAATCAATAGAAAAAAACATCAAAATGTATGATTTTGTCTCCAAATAGAGTAGTTTTTATTATAATAACTAATAACTAATGTACATTAATGAAAGTCCAACCAAATATTAGGTAAAGAAAATAAAAATAACAACAAGGAGAGGTGATGCCTCAGTGTTGAGCCCAGATGGGCCTGGAACCTCACTTTCCTCTTCTCTTCCCTCTTGGCTGTGAAAATAATAACAATTATTATTATCTGTAATTGCATACATATTGAAATACACATATTATGTAAATAATATGTAAAGACAGTATTGAATAGGATTGAATCATCCTTCTTCATCTCTGTTCAGCTGTTCCCTTAGGGGTTGCCACAGTCAATCATCACCACTATCCTCTGCATCCTCCTCTCTCACCCCAACTACCACCCTGCTGTCTACTATATTGTGTACACGTATATATATAATAAATCATTTTATCGATCAACACGGATATTAGCAACAAACAGTTTACACTTCAAAATAAATGTACAAAACTTACTCAACTTACTCAAACTGGGTCTATCTTTTCCAACGTTCAACGTTGCTGGCAACGGGGTCGAACGAATCCGGAAATTCCTGCCGTTGAAATTCTGCTCCATGCCCCTCTCGTCACGGTATCATGAAGAGATACGCTAGCTAACAACCTAAAAAAAACCCTCTGACACTTACTGAAACTCACTGAAATTCACCGAAAGTCACTGAAGCACACTAAAGCAACTACAACCTCCACAAACACATACGCGTAGTTAGCTAGCGTTAGTGTTGTTGCGTCTAGTCTTTACACAGGGATTTTACGTCAGCTGGGTATTGTAGTCCATTAGATTTTTTTGTACCATTCGATTCAGTAGCTTGTACTCTTTCATTGGACTACAAACATGGCCGCAACCTTGGCAGAATTTGATCAGAATTTGAAGTAATAGTGCCTGTACGTTTTCGGCCCTTCGGTGGGCCCATCGGGTTAAACCGGTTAAGGAGACTCAGGTAAAAACGAGTCCAGCAGATATCTTCACAAGACATCTGTATCATAGCAGTTCTCATCATCTGGGGAGCACATAATGGAGGTTCCAGTTTTGATCAACAAGTCTCTGCTCATCAAATTCACTGGTGATGAGCTGGAGCAAATGAAACAATGTCTGTGGTGCTGCTAACACAGTTTCACAAGTTCTGTGAATGGCAAAGGTTTCCCAAAAGAAGCCAACCGACGAAACGATGTGAGATGCCGGTGTGATCTTTGACAGCCATTTCCCTGGGGAGGATACCAGGGAGCCCCTTGAGGTCACTGACGGGGCTGCTTGTAGTGACAGTCTCTTTCCCAGTGGCCAGGTTTTCCACAATAGAAGCAGTCACCTCCACTCAAACCGCTGTATCCACCCCTTCCATGCCCCCCTCCCCCACGGCCACCCTCTTTTCCCCTCCAGTTACCTCCTCTATGATATTGACCCCACCCACCATGATAGTGGGGGCGGGTGACCCAAGATGGGGTTAAATACATATCAAGATTTCCCACAACTGGGGACTGTGGCTGAGGTGGGGGAGCAGGCTGAGGCTGAACCACCCTCTGTGATGCAGGGGTGTATTTCTTCATTTTCCTCTGATATGCTGCTTCCTTTCTAGCTTGAGCTAACTGCAGCTTTAATAATTGTGTCTGCAGCCGTTTCATCTCCATGGTCTCTGTGTCTGTGTGTAGATTCATATGGTGTACAACATGTCTCTCCCAAGCAACAGAATCACTTCCTGGTAAATCAGGGTCATTTTTCTGGGCCTGCTGAAGCAACAGGGGAAGGCCCCCCCCCTCTTTTGCCTTTCTATACCAGTGCTGCTGGGCACCAGGTTGACTAGAGTTCACTCCTGTCTGTCTGTTACTCGCCCCCTCCCATCAGGGACAGTCATGATGGGGTACATCCCAGGAGGTGGGGTCTGAGGCGAAGCAGAAGCTACAGCAGAGGCTGGTGAATAGGCAGGCCGTATCTCCGCCCCCTGAGTTCCCTCGCTCTCTACTTCCTGTTTAATGTCAGTGGTACTACCAGACTCCTTACAATCATCATCTATGCAGCACAGATATGCCTGATATAGAATCTTACGTCTCTCATCAGCCTGCACTGCCTCCTTCAACTCAACTGTCTCTAACACTAATAATCTAATAATCTCCTCCTCTCTCTCTCTCTCTAGTTTAACTCTATTCTCCGCTGTTGCAATCACACTTTTTAGTGGCTTTTTATCATCTCCTTTCACTCCCTGTCCTGTCATTGCTGTACACACCGCTGCTTCCATCTTAGCTGCAGCCTTCTGTTGTCCCTCTGGTCCTGCCTGTCCGCAGCAACGGCTCAACATCTTACTCATCTGTTCATCAATTGTCTTCCACGTAGACATGATTACCACTCACCAAATCCTTCTTGCGTACCTGCTGTATGTTAAAAATGTACCTTCTATATGTGCCTTCTCCTATCCCTCATTGTGACTCTGGCAACAGAGTCACACACCTTCACTTAAACACACTTTCACACACACACACACACAGACACTCATTCAACCTGCAACACACACACTGAGGCCTACACACACACACTCACTTCTCCGACGGTACGGAGTAAACACCTTTCCTCGACGGCGCGAGGTCAAAACAATTAAACACAATTTTCAATACATAAAACACAACTTAAACAATAGGCTGTATATTTTCTTCTCTTTTCTCGTGATCCTTTTTTTGTCTTTATTATTTTATGATCACTGTGACACTTTTCCTCTGTGTGACCCTTTTTTTTTTTTTTAAGCTTTAGGCGGTCATCACTGTCGTTTCAGGGGTCATCAAATCCCACAGGCTTTCAACCGAGCTTTATCTATATTTGCGTCCAAATATAGCGGGGGATGCCACTCCCAATGACATAACGCTCATTCACGTTATTGTATTAACCCTTTTTTTATTCTTTTTATTTTTAATTGGTTAATATCTCTCTCAGTGTCACTTTTCCTTTTTCTCTTTTACTTCATCTCATTTTCTCTTTTACTTCATCTCATTTTCTTTTACTTCATCTCATTTTACTTCACTTATTAAGACTTACAATCTGCCTCTTACAATTTGAACTCTAAAACACCGTACCCATCCTAGTGACTACTTAATTTAGATTGTCCAATGTGCAGAATTTTGATTAAACAGGTATCTGCTTACCTTGTTATTATTGGCCAGCCAGTAGTCACTCCGTCAGGCAAGATGTCATTTGACCCACACTCCTTTCGTGTCCCTGTTCGGGCGCCAAATTGTCGGGGTGAAAATCCCCTTGTTTCCTTCTGATCACCCCCTGAATTAGTTTGTGAGGAAGGAGCGGATAAATTCTGGTCTCAAAATTATAATTTATTAAACAATGAGGCAAATTCTGAGTCGCAGAGCTCTGGGTTGTTGCACACAAAGAACCAAACAAGAACAACACAAGAACAGGACAACCAACAAGAACAAACAACCACACAGCAACAACGAACAATGCAACAACAACTGGACATGGAATTCACACATTGATATACCCCATGGGCGTTCCTGCCTGCCGGCCCACAGGGGCATCTACCGCCCCCCTGCAGACCCTGGTTCATACAGCAACTAGACCATCAGTGTTTACTGCCAAATAAGGTAAAACTCCAATTCCTTAAATCTCATAGGTTGTGAGTCCGATCTGGGGGTGACCATAAACTGGGCACTCAGGAGAAAAACACATTCCTTTAGAATCTGGCTTTTATCAGGTCAAAGGTGCTGCTGTCCTTAGTCTGAATTTATGACCATCTCGTACCAACCGGAGCTCTCTCCAGAGAACAGAAAAACAACTGATCTCATCTGCCACAGCCTGAACTGCAGAAAACAACGTTATATGACATACTATGAAATTACTTATTAATACATTCAGTATCCGCAAATTACTTTGATTTTCTATAAAACTTCCTAACACATAAACACTTATGAAAATCACATTATTAAGCGATAAACACATATAAACATGAAAACTTATATATCTGAACACACTGCATGTTAACACCATGCAGAATAAATTCTTTCACCCAACAGAAGTCGGCCATTTTAACATGGGAGTCTATGGGAAATGACTCGCTGCTGGAGCCAGCCCCCAGTGGTTGCAGCGTGGACTACAGGTTTTGACACTTCCGCATGGGCTTCAGGTCTGAGTCCCGAAGGTTGCCACTTGGTCATACGCCATACGGCGTTTTCTAATGTTCTAATGATCTCCGCCCCATAACTTGCTCAGCCACTAGTTCCCTCTTTATCAGCAGAGAAGAAGGACGGACCGCGCTGATCCAGCACCGACCTCCTTTGCTAATGTGGATCCATTCAAGATTCAAGATCCAAGACGTTCATTGTCAAATGCACAGCAGAGGTCACGCAGAGCACTGACCCTCTGACTGTGCCAGCTCCCTTCACATGACTTTGTCCACAACATAACTAAGATCAAAGAAAACAGAGCAAGAATCAACACAAATAAGAATAAACCAAGAAATCCAATAAGCAAAATGAGCTGATGTGCAGGTCTGTGTACAGAGGGTGAAGTGCTGTCAGTGTTGAAGGTTCATGTGTTGTTGTCAGAGCTCGGACATTCAGAGCGTGCAGATATCTTTGTAAAAAACACACATGTGTAGGTACTGATGTTAAAAAGTACTTCAGTAAAAGTACAGAATACTCTCCCCAAAAAGTACTCAGAGTACTAGTTACTTTCAAGGGTTGACGTAATGATTTATCAACGTCCATCTTCTAGCGCTGGTCCGGGGGCTGGAGTTCTGCTCGGCGGTCTGGAGCACCGTGTTTCTGGTGAGTCCATCTTCACTTCCTTCAATAAGCTCAGAGGCCTTTTTCATCCAAGACGTCCGAGGAAAGATTCATCTGGATGAATCAGCAGAATCCTTCTGATCATCACTGATACATGTACACACACACACTGACACACACACACACACTGACACACACACACACACTGACACACACACCGACACACACACTGACACACACACACACACACAGACACACAGACACACACTGGCACACACACACACACTAACACACACACTGACACACTGGCACACTGACACACACACTGACACACACTGGCACACTGACACACACACACACACACACACTGACACACACACACACACACACACTGACACACACACACACACACACACACATATCTATAAGTATAAAGATAAAAAGATTTTGTAAACAAAAGAAACTTGAAGACACTTTGCCCCAAGGCAGCAAGACTTATCTCACTCGCTTATGCATACACTGATCTGCTGGGGTTTACAGGGGTTCACAAAGTAGTAGGATCAGTCTATATGTGAAGATTGTTTTAAATTATTATTTTCCTTCTCACTGTGGCACATTAAAATTACAACAGATTACTTTTATCGGCACAGAAGCGTGTGGTGTAAACTGTTAACTATGTTGACCATACATGACTTAAAGGCAACTACAAACACTACACCACACTTGTAGATACACAATGTGACAATCATGCTGAGAAACAGACATGCTTAATATGCTTGAAAATGATCACCACAAGAAAATGTCTTTTTCATTGCTGCGTGCAAATCTTCGCCCAAAGAGCCAATGTTCAAAAATATCTAAAAACAGCATTGCACTTTGTGTTTCCCAAGTCAGCCCGTAGCTCCATCAGACCAGGTTTATTTGTTTGTTGACACATTATCTCAGTGAGTTTTTAATGCTCAGCTAAAAAAGATGGTGCAATTAAAACTAAAATGCTTCCCCGGCTAATCGCCTCAAAATGCACAAATTGCATAAAAAACACTCTGCATCTTTGAGTTTGCAATAAAGAGGAATACATTTTAGGATCTGTACCCCAAAAGGCACTTTAAAAAAATGGAGAAGCTGCTTTTCATTGATGTTCTGAGCATCTAATAGCGTTCTCCAAATGGTCACAGGGTGAAAAGATATTCATAGACATAGTCTGTTTAAAAGCACATTACTTTAATGACTTCATTTCTGAAAAGTTACCTCCATGCTAACAAAAAGTCAAGTATTTCTTTGTGGATGTGCTCATACATGTCACAGATGACACACAAAGCTAAGAGAAGAAAAGCAAACGAGAGAGAGAATGGTGAGAATTGTGTTAGAGACCTTGACAGCAGTAATGAAACACAGACATTGTGAATTGGGAGTACAAACATTTCATCAAATCAAGTGTACCATTCCAGGTTCTCGTATTACTTGTGTCCTTGTCTCAATCTCCCTGCTGTCACTCATGAGGCATAATTGCACTCACCAAATGGCTCATGGCTTCTTAATAATAGAAAATCTGAATCTCATTTTAATGTAACTAATGTAACTATACTTTCTATTTTGGTTACACTTGAAAATTGTGGTTGTGCTAATCAAGAAGAAAACCTAATTGTTATGTCTTAGAGACTCTGTCCACAAATTCTTTTTAAACCTTTATACCTTTTCTCTTCTGTCTGTGCGGGAAGCTCTGAGAGTTACTGACCTGAGAGGAGAAGAGGGAAACAGGATAAGAGAGATGGTAATCAAATGCGGGTAATAATGGTTAATTGAGGTCTTCAAGCTGGGAACGCTTGTCCGCAAAGTTCCTCTGCTTTTCTCATTTATCCCCAAAAGTTCACACACTCAACCTAACTTACACTCTCACCTCTACAAGAACACCTTTTTCTTCCAACCTTTCAGCAGGCAGACCTAAAGTCATCCATTACAGCTTTGTTTTTTTCTTCCTTTCTATTGCAAAGCCTCGCTCCTCTTTTTAACACTTTCCTCTGTTTTTAAATTGCCTTTTTCACCCATACAGTATTAATTAGATATGAAGTCCCTGGAGAAACAGAAACTGAGAGAAACATTCTGAGATTACTCCACTGCTCTCTTCAAGTTTTGTTCTTATGATTTACATGAGAGGACTGTATAAGCAGAAGGCGAGGAATGGATTTCACCCTAGGATGTATATATTATATTATTTATTGCAAGGCAGTGCATGTGTGGCTGTGTCAAAGGACACAATCCTATCTGAAACTAGAGCTTTTCTAACAGATGATCAAATGGGTGGTTGTTGGGTGACTTCTGGACAGGACATGAGCACTGGCTAGTCTTGTATGTCTGCTCAGTGGAGTGGATTTTATAGTGTATATCATGTCTCTGGTGTTTCCTGTCAACATTTTACTGTGTTTTTATTGTCATGGATTTCATGACAATACTCTATTGGTAATAAAGAAAAAAGATTACCTATGGCCTACAAAGTCACCTGAGGCTCTACTTCTTCCTCTCATATTGAACTAATGGCACTCACTGTATTACACAAAGGGCATGACCTGTAGCTGCCTTAATCATTTCAGCAGATCTCTATAAGAAAATACATACAAATCTTACTGTTCAGAATCCTTTAAGCATATTGAACTTTTTTAAAATCACAAATAAACCCTTTAATGCACTCTTTAGATGTTATGATTTGCATGCAGGGTTGTAAAAAAGAAGAAAACTGTGGTTTCTTTGTATTGCCTTAAAATTTCTACCAAACATGGCTATTTAGTTGGAGAGTTCTAGAGCTGTGCTTCTTCTGTGGGCATGTAGAGGCTGCTGAAAGGCCACTTGAAAACAGACAGGGCCATTAAGGGGCTTTCATCGTCTCCAAAACCATTATTTGCCCAATGCATATTCAGCTTCAAAATGGCAGTGACTGGGCTAATTCACTTAAGATAATTAGCTGAAGTGGGCTTGTTGTGTCATTTTACCCATTTCTTGACACACACACACCGCCAACTCAACCCCTCCCTTTTCCTTTCTTTGTGGCACATCCCTAAGTACGCCAGTGATCCATTCAACAAAACAGACAGCATCTACTCTCTGCTTTTTACCTCTTCATTAGAGGAAATGTGTGTTTTAGGTGGCAAGGAAAAAACTCATGAGGTTACCATGGAGATAAAAGCTGCATAAACTGAATCTAAAGAAACCTCTAATCACAACAGTATGTTATACTATATTCCTGTCTTACTTAAGCACACCTTGCTATATGTCCAGATAGATTTTTCCACCCATCCCTTTGTCTCACCCTTTTTTCTGGACAAATTCTGCCCCCTACTGGGTCTAGTCATTTTCATTAAATGTTATTCTTTTTTTATTTTTACAGCACAAGAAGCAGCTGTTGAATGCAGCTTTAAATATGCAACCTTGCCTTTAACAAGATCTCTTGTCCTCATTCAGGGAAGCGTATCTGCCGAAATGTGCTGCTCATCTTCACAGTGTCCTTTCCTGTGTCACATTCAGTGAGGACGTAGCGGTAGTAGCCATCTGTTGTGACTTCACGTGCAATGCGATTTCACAGGCTGTTTTTATTGCCTGAAACCATCCTGGTCTCCTCAGCCTGTCTTTATGAGGTGCAGCAAGGACAACTACCTAGTAAAGTGTGTTTGTGAATATGTGTATAGGAGAGCCATGGAAAGAGAGGCCAACATACTCTGTAACAGAGGCTGACCCTGTTAAATTACCCATCTGAATACTCATAAACACTGAAATGCATAATTTGCAAATGTAGGCAAAGATATGCTGCCATGACTCTCTTCTGTGGGCTTGAATAGATTTTTCAAATATTTGTAATCTAAATAGCTTCATGAGCTAGATCAAGTGTGTATGCAATCAATGTTACTTCATTGTGTACTTAAATGACTTACATTTCCAGGTTTTAGTGCAGTTTGCACACACAGACACTGAAATCTGAAAATACAAGAAAACGTCTTGGTTAATGCTACATGAAAAAGTACAAAATACAAAATGGAAGTTCTCTTTCAAGCCCAGAAGCGAAATGGCATTCCTAAATGACAGAGGTATGTCAATGTTCAAGAAATTGGAAGCAAACTACAGCCTAAAAATCCCATTAGGAACAGAATTGAATAGAATTGAAGGAAGCTGGCATAGGGTAGCATCTCTGCTGACATCTTCACTCTGATGTTAATACCACGTTTGTGTCATATCAAATTTATCATAAATATGAGCAGCCAACAGGGAAAAAATGGGCATGTCAGCCTCCTAGTGCTAATTACAAACAGGATGTGTGGGAATTTTGGTTGGCTGTGATATCTCCCATTTGGCATTAAAAATAGTGAAAAGCTTGTCAGCTGGCAAACAGCAACAAGCCCACTGAGTATACAGCAGTCTAGGTAACACAAATGAAATCTCAGTTATAACCAACAGTATTCTCCAAAAGTCAGTGATTTCAGTCAGTCCAAAGAGGTCCCAACAATATCACTTTACCAACTAGGAGGGTCAATGAAAATAAATGCACAGCCTGCCAAAATTGTGGTAAAAGTGGTAAGTGAACATTAGCTATTGATGTGAGTCGAGTTTACAGTTTAGGAAATGCAGCTGATAAATTATTCCTGTTTCTGAAATACACCTGGGCTGCCAATCCAACCTTGTCCCTTAGACATGACTGTTCTATTTTATACTATCTATATTGCACAAAAGCACATGGTCATTTAAATAAACCTCTATAGTATGTAACAGCAGAAACCATGCAACCACAGTATCCAACGTTGCTTTCTTATCTCCACTCGTTAAGCCTTGTTTAACATAATAGATAAATGTCATGGGGAAAACCGTTTAGTTGCATTGAAACCAGTTTTAATTGAATTTGGTCTTTGCTTTGCGAGTTACATTTATGAACTTCTCATTACATAATAATTTATTTGCCATGCTTGACTGCTGATAGATGTAATCACAGCTAAAGGAAATAATAACTATGATGTAAAAATTCCTCATTACATAAATTAACACCACTTATAATGAACTGTGATGCATTAAAGTGTGATTTAGAAACTTAATTATCATAATTAACCTACTTAATATATTGAAGATAAATATAAGAAAATTTCACTTACTAAGATATCAGTTTCTAATTAACCATATCATTTCTTGATATAAATTCCAACTCGTGCATCTTACTCGGGAAAAGCTATTTCTGTGTTAATGTTTGCCATTTAATCTTGAAAATAAAACCAAATCATTTGAGCGATGAATAGAAATGTACACAAACCTGAGCTGTCTGATCTCACTGTGTCCTGCCATCGACTGGGGCCCTCAGCTTCACAGGATGTTTCGACTCATCACACACACTCCAGGAGGGACAGGCTACCTCAGCTTCACGGGTGAGTCAGAATTGAATTTGTGTGTGTCTGTTTATGTCTGAAGCCCTTTCTTTGTGTGACTATTTTTTCCTTTCAATGCTTACAAAAGTGCAGACTTAGTGTGTCTTTTTGGGTGGTTCAGTTTTTGTGTTTGTGTGTCTGATCTGTCTGGCTCATAAGAGTGAAAGGCTTTTTTTGGGAAATGCTGTCTGTACTGAGACCTTCTTAAACACACACACACTACCAAAGGAAGTCAAGCTCTCTCGCTCTCACTTTCACTCCCACACATCCCTTTTGTTGGTCTGTAAATATCTGTCAGCCTGACTGTACTTCCTGACCTTGATGGTAAACTCTCCAGCACTGACTGAGAATTACAGGTGTCTGTAGAAAAAAAGCAAAGCTGAATACAGAGATGCACACATTTACCAAGGGCAATAGAGGAATTCTTTTTCCAGGTGCTCTTCACAATAATCCAGCAGGCACATAATAGAGCACACAAACAACAAATAAAAGAGATCTCCTTGGAGGCAGGAACAGACACTTTGAAAGACTTCTGTGATCTAAAGTGGGGGTTCTGCACAACAATGGCGGTGCTCGCTGCTTGTAAAAGATAAATTTTGTGAATGACAGGCATGACAAGTCCATACTTGTCGTGTGTTCCATTAAAGATGAAAACAGAAGCAATTGTCAGCTTGGTATCAACATAAATGCTTCATTGTGTCATTTTTTGAGTGGACGTGTTGTTCCAACACTACACAGCTAATATGGAGGTGTGGATTAACTTTACAAGTTAAAGTGCTGCTGTCAAATGATCCTCAAGACACAGGGGAACATCAGAAAAACACGGGCTACAGCAATAGTTATATAACTTATACTGTCATCATGGACACAACATTACTGTTAGTTATCATGTTGATTTTATATAATGACTAGCTTCCATATATTATTAACTAAGACCACATCAAAGTAGGCTTGTGCAAAATCGTATCGTGTGCAATTAATTGTCAGAAAAACTGTCACCGTAATATTTGCCACTTATCGATTACGGCGATTAGTGCCTCGTCATGATGACGCATTTTTGTGTGCGACGTACTCTCACCATCACCCGCGCACATGTGAGCCCACAATAACAATAATGGCGGAAGGCAGTGGTATTCAGTTAAATGATGCGGAGCAGCACATTCCTAACAGAGGTTCAACATCTGTCACCATAAGCCGGAGCACGAAGAAAGCCGAAGAAAGCGCAGCGAGGCCACAACACCGGCTACAGCTGTATATAGAGCCGCGACATGCATTAGGTGATGCGTGGAGCGTTAGTTGTTGCCATAGAAACTGGATTTTTGCTTGTATCAAAAGAATGAACTCCGATCTTTATTTACGGACTCCGCAGCAAGATAGGAAACATTACAACAGCGAAGTCTCCTCCAGCAGATATCGGAAAGAATTCCACTCAGCTGAGAATCCGCGGTACGTTTAGTTATTGTGCTCCTTACGACCAAATTAAGCGCTGGAAGAGCGTAAGGCAGGTTGATTTGCACAGACATACATTTAAATGTGGAATTGTCCGGTTTGTTTGTAATGTTTGTTTCTGCTGCTGCTCTACAGTCTGACTGAAAACATGCACTAGTGTGGGACATATTCCAGTCACATTTTTTAATCACAAAATAAAGTTGATGTGTGTGATATGAGTTTTATTCCATGTACATGTGGAACAAACCACTTTGATTATGCAGTTCCAGTCTTTCTGTAGTCATTTTTTAAAAGCCTAACTAGTTCATGCCTTATGAGTAGGAGTGAATAGAGATAAAGGCTAAAAATGTATTTACACCTGCTTCTAAAGAAAAAGGCCTTACATTTTAATTAATCTTGGGTTAATACAGTACAACTATAAAACACACCTCATCTGAAAAAAGGCAAAAATCCTTTTATCTTGGCTGCATTAAGTCAAAATGGTGTGACGACAGTAATGGTAAGTATTGTTCTAGATTAAAAAAGCTGTTAAAAATTAACAAACAGTCTATTTCTTTATCTGAAAACAAGATAGAGGCTTTCTATGTACCTACAAACTTTGATAACAGCACCCAAAGTTCCTTAAGATGACCTGCCCAAAACCTATACTTGGATCACAGATTACTATATGATGATATGACTATATGATTAAAATATGCATTTCTGCTAACTATGGGTGTATTCAGAGCAACTTAAACAGCATTTATTTCAGACACTGTACCAGAACAATCTCTGCACTCACCCTGGCTGGTTGTAACCTATCGAACAATAAAGAAAGAATAAAACTAATTATAAAGCATTTAATAACACCACAATAAATGTTATGGTAAATAAAACAAGCACTTATATATATATATATATATATATATATATATATATATATATATATATATATATATATATATATGATAATAATGAATGGTGAAGAAGCTTGTTGCAGAGGGGAGACGTTTCCTGTAAGCAACTGACAGTAAGACACCTTGTCCAATGAAATGCAAACATATTAGGATATATGATGATATATAATGTTAAAAAATGTATATATTGGCTGTGATGTATAAGCAAAAGGCTAAGCCATCACATTACCTAATTCTACACTTCTGCATTATAGCAAAGAAAAAAATCCCCCTCTCCCTAAACTGTTCCTGACAGCACTGCAGAAAGTTTAAAGACTTTCAAAGAAGTTTAAAGAAGAGGAAAACTTTTTTCTAACATTTTTACACAGAGCTGAGCTTTGTTTTAAGTTGAGATGAGAAGAAGTTTCCTTTGCATTATCACTAGCAAATGAATAAACTTGCTATTTATGTAGCTTAAGTCTTTTCTAGTTACTTTTCTGTCAATCGTTATTTCTTTCACTCACACACATCTCTGACACACACACACACACACACACAGCTGTCTATAAATCCCTGGAGACCAATTTGCTCCTGCAGCTGGCATACTGTAGGTGGTACAGGCCATGGGGCATTTGCCCATTTACCAAAGTAATGAGGCTTACTACTATTCATGGGTCTCTTCCTCTGCTTTAAAAAAGCTGAATGCTCCTCCATTTTCTTCCACACATGGTAAAGTAAGTTTTTTTGTTGACTTTGGCTCAACCTTTGTCAAAGAATTACATTGCACTGAACTAAGATTGTGCACTCTCCTGAAGCACGACAAGCTTAAAAAGAACTGTTTATCAAACAGGCCTGTCATGGGACAGAAAAAACATTCACATCTGTGTGTAACCAAACAGCCCCCAATGTAAAGATGCAATAGAGCATATTCCTTCAAGAAAGTTTTACAAAAGCAGGGAAAGTAGAAAAACTGACAGTAAACACAAATAGTTCTCTGTTCTATTTATTCTGCAGAGGGCCCCCCTCCTGTGCTACTATTGTAATGGGCTCTTGATATAAGTGGAAATGGTGAGATAGAGGGTTGCAGCACATCACACTGACAGCCAAGAGACGCTGACATTTAAACTAGTGCAAGTACCCTTCCGCTTGCAAGATTATTGGTTGACAGAAGAAAAGTTTGACTGGATAATAATTAAGAGGTGGAGACCCCGCATGATGAGGAAATTAGAATGATAATTGTCTTCCTGCCTGAACTTTGTCTGAAAGCTTTTTTATCTTATGGTGCAACTGAAGTTCATTTTTGTGCCCAAGAGGACGCGGAGAGGTGGAAAATGGCCCATAATGGAGACCAGATACAGGACTGCATATTACCTCATTCAGTGCCCAAGAAGCAACTACAAGCAACAGACACATCACCACTATAGGTCCCAATACGGAAACCCCACATCCTGCCTCTTATGTTCAGTGCACTAAGAGGCATCAGCAAAAAAAAAATCTGTAGCCAGTCTCTGTAGCCATTAGTCATAATAGTGGACAGTGTAGATCTGGTAGCAGCAGCAGGAGTTATGCTGAAGTCAGGAAGAATTTATTATTGAGTAGGTGCATGTTAAGACAGCAGAGGGAGAAAAGGGACTGGAAGATTCAAGCAGAGAAATGAAAGCAGCTCACAGTCCCACCAGAGACTGTCAGCAGTAGTCTAAGGTCTGAATCTGAATTACAGCCCAACACTCAGCCATTTGTTTACTCGGTAGAACTCACCCTACTACGAGAGGAATGGTAGATGAGGGCAGAGTAACCTTTGTGGATTTGTAAGCCACATGTAGATGAGTTTAGAGATTTGCAGACGGGTGCAGAAAGGGCAGACTCAAGAATACATTGGAGTCAAAAATATGGAAATAACACAGTAAGTTAAGCATAGGGATGCAAAGGTAAAGTTATGTTCTGGGACTGTCATAAAATTCACCAAGTTAAATTCGGTGTTTCGTGATCTTGTTATTCCCTTCAGGAAGAAAATAAATGCCGACGGCATGCTCCTCTCAGCTGAAGTGCTGTACCTGGGTGCCTGGATCATGAGCGCTGGGAAAAGGGGGACCATGGGTGCAGGGGTATGGTTGCTGGAGCACACATGTGTGGTTGAGGTAGAACCCAAAGATTGGTTCCCCATTGTTTAATAGTTACGGACCATCATCATGACTTTTGCATAATGACCAAAAGAGCAAATAAAAAAGGAAGTTCTTTCCTTCAAGGTGGTTATGTTTACTTTCTGAGATATAGCCAGAAGTTTCAGAATTCCAGAGAGATCCAGTGACACCTCCCAGCTGCCTTGGGAGGGCATTACCGACGAGAAGTTGGAGGGTGTTGCTCAAGGAATTGAGGCCCAAGCTGCAGATGCAATTTCTTTGAGAAGTACTGATCTATATATTTAGAAGATCAGAAGTTACTGAACGCACAAACATTAGTACTCCTTGGTTGTCACATTTTATTTTAACAAGGCTTTCCCATCTACAACTACTTAATTGAATGAATAATTATGCATTCAAAACCTGTGCTAAAAATCTGTAGTGACACCACATTCTACATAATTAAATGCAAATGTTAACTTTCATGCACTCCCAAGGCTCAAACTAAGCGTCATCTGATCTGAGTCCCAACCAGATATTACTGCAACACTCCTGTCCCACAGCATTCCTGTGGGTCCTGCAGGATTCTGATTTAATGTCAGCCTAAATTCTCTTCATTAGATCATTAAGAATCTGATCAGTCTTGACAGTGGATGATTAAGATGACAGGCTCTTTTTGTACAACCTCTCGTGGAGCTTGTGTAGGTTGTAATGAACTAAAGATGGAGGTGCCCGCTTAATAACACGAATGACAACATTAAACTCTTATTCAATTCTCAACACTCGCCCCATCTGCAAACACGAAAGCAAGCTTCCTCCATAGTAACTAAATAAGAGATAGTTACATCAGATTATAGCAAACAGTCATTAGTATTCTTCTTCTTCATCTTCTGTGCATGTTGCAAAAATGCCTGGATGTGAAATTTAAGCAGCATAAATGTCTCTCCACAAAGCAAAGTTCAAGCCAGAGCTGTGGGATTCAAAGTTCTTTTTTCAGAATTACATTCTGGGGTTGTTGGGGTTTTCTGTTCTCTTACTCAACTTTTTAAAGGGAAGCTTCTCCTCATCTTGCTAAGCTGCTAGGTTCTCATGAGATCAGGAGATTTTACGACAATCTCTCTTCTCAGGGCTTTACACTATGTTCTCACATTGGCATAAACCAATCATCACCCATGTGGACAGTTTATACATGTGACAAAAATATATCCTTTGCCGCATTTTGATCAGTGGATCCTACACAACCAGGGAAAATAAGCAAGCCTTTAAATAGAAACCCAGATGCCCAGCTGTGCCTCAAAATGCCTAAATAATACAAAATGAATGGGTAATAAAAATACACCTTTGTTAACTAAAACTACTCTAAAATATGCAATTCAAATTTGTATCAAAAGACTAAGAGTAGAATCTGAGCCCAAGTGATAAACACTTAAAATCATTGTCATTAAATTGTCTCTTTCCTTCCACTGATTCTATCTTTATCCAAGGAATATTATATGCATTGATCATACAGCTGAGAATGAAAATAGATTACGAATAAACCCCTGTAGCATTCATAACATATGCAGTATGTAAACATGTACTAATTATATAACAATTCATGTGGATCATTTTTGTCTTTACTGTTACTGCCTTACAATTTACTACATAAGCTGCTATATCTATGTTAGTGCTATGTTGGAAATTCACTTAGACTCCATTACAGATCTTCTATATGCATCTGTCACACTATCAAACTCACTTAGGCAAAGGGGTGTACATTTAATGTTGTTGAGCTATAAATCTGCCATGTTTGGATCACTCATCACTTTATTACTTTATAGCTTAATGGATATGGAAGACAATGACAAAGTTTGGGTTACGATTGTTATTAAAACACACACACACACATACACACAGCTGTGTTGTACCTGCTGTCCATTGACGCCAGTGTAGACAGCTCTGAATATGTAAGCATCTAAGTTCTGCTGTAACCTTATCATATTTATAGGCTGGGTCTATGCAACATTTTGAAAATTAGATTTTTCTTTCAATTGGCTCTGCTGGCATTTACCCGACTCCAGCGTCAACCTAATTGTTGTAGTCTGATATGTGAAAACTCAGTTGACTGATTTAATAATAATTTTTTGTTACTTTTGCAACAGCATTGAAAAAGCATTTGATGATGCTATTGTTTTCCAAATGTCAATCAAATGTTTGTCATTTGATTGAAAGCCATAGATCAGACTAGTCAAACATAATTGTTTTCTTTTAGTCACCACAACACATTGGTGAAGGATAAATATACACTGTATATATTCCATGTCCATATATATTCCATTCCATCTCAGTGAAGCTGCATTTTAACTTGATGCCTAGAGTAACCTTACTATATTCCATACTCTATTAACCTTATTCCATGTTCTTAGATATAGTGAGTCCCTCTATCTTTCCATACAGATCAGGGTTTATCAACCTTCTTTAATCACACAGTCCTGGGCACATAGTGTACAAGTACACTGCTGAAATCATCTCACCTTTGTTCGGTCCAGATTTACAAACTAAAAATAACTCACTTCACAACCCACAACCTTAACCTGCCACTCCTCCCACAACAGGATATTTATCAATCCTGTGCAGTGATGGTCATGGAGAGATAATATAGAAAGATTTCAACTCCTTATTCGAAAACTTTTTTTGACCTCACCCCTGCTTAAATAGGATGATTTTCCTCCACTCCTTAGAAACACTCTTTTCTTTCCACATCTCCTCTTCATTCATTTCTTCCCTGGTTCTCAAGTTGCCTGTGGCCTGGCAGCAGCAGCAGCAGCAGCAGCAGTTTGTGTTGCCACAAACAGAGAGAAGACAGGAGAAACCCACCATGACAGGCAGATAACAATGCTGCAACAGCACACTAATTGGCCCGGGGCTTACAGGGGGAGTGTGCTGTTCGGCAGCCTGGTATTTTGGGATGTGAGAGCAGAGGGAGGGTAGGTGGGAAAGTGGGGTGAGGGTGAGAAGTGGGGAGGCTGAGGCAAAGGAGTGTCAGTTTTGATTATGGATGAGTTGCGAGATAAGTTGAGTTAGGACATGTTTGTGTGTGAGGTGAAAAGCATCATCGCGTGTGTGTGTGTGTGTGCGCTGAGCCCAGGACGTGTGTGCATACACACCATTCATGCATGTCATGCCAAACAAAGATCTAATCAGAGGAGATGGGTGATGTTTTAGCACAGTTTTCTATGAAGCAATCAAAGCGGGTGCTCATGAAGCAATTTAAGACAACCGCTGCTAACGCTTCATTTACAAACACAACTATCTTTGATGCTAAATTCTCAGAATGTTTTATGCCTTTGACACCTGCAGAAGTCTGAGAAACAAGCAACTACGCACCCATTCACAACATCGGTATCACACATAGCAGGTTTTTATTTGGCTATAGTCAAAGAAAGAGTCTCAGACTAGCTTGCAACAGCATGTTGAATGGAAAAAATAATCTGTGTATGGAGATATTTTGAAGATAAGACACAAAACACAGAGAAAATGTGTATAAGAAGAACTCGAGGAACTTACCTTAGCATATAAAGATTTACAGATATGAATATATTAATATCCTGAAATGTCACATTCATTTTTGGGAATTGTTTATGACAGCTGCATCTATTGTAGCAATATTTAGCAACAGCTAATCACAGGATTTTAGTGGTTATCATGGCATCCTGAATATCTTTTTAGTCCAGGTAGCTGCTGAGAAAACAAAGTGCTTCATTAATCATAGGCTAAAGGTAGGTTTGACCTTTACGACTTGAAAACAGCCCACACGGCAGCTCAAAAATTGAGCTGTACTAGGGAATATAAGTTTACTCATATATACTGTAGCACAATAATCAGCAGGAGCTGGTACTTGTGTCTGAGGTCTCAAAAATGAAAGTACCTCGGTGGCCTGGGATTTGTGCCAATACACTGCTCAGTCTAAAAAAGAAGCTTCACATTTCTCATTCAGTGATAAGCCTTTTATATATTACTCTCAAGCCACTTCTTTTCACCAATACCACTGGGAGACCACCTGAGAGTTTTTAAGGGGGCAAAGGTGTGCGAGTGGACACGCAGTGGGTACAAAAAGTTCCAGGTACGGTATGTGACGTCATGCTAGCTTATTAGAAAACCTCTTGAGATTGTCTGCAACCTGCACCACACTTCTTGTGTAACACAACTGAGTATCAGCTGCCTGGCAGGAACTGAATCACTGCAGAGGCTATAAAGAAACTATATGGTCAAGCTCGTGGATCTAAGCTCCAGGTTCAAGTGGGTTCAGGATTCTTTTCTGTAATGATGGCAACAATACCAGAAAGCAAAGATGTGACCCCCTCAGTGCCTGTGTCAGATTTATCACCTGGATACAACAATGGTAATGATGATCCACATGATTTTAGAGAGTACAAGCAACTGGTGGTAGCAGCAAAAATATGCATTTTATCATCAACACTAAAAAACACATGTGCACAGAAATATATTGCAGGCAGACACATTGAAAGATGTCGTAAGGAAAATGCATTTGAGATAGCTGAGTGAGGACTGCAGGAGTGGTAGCAGTGTGTCCATTCACATGTTAATGAATTCTATAAGGATAAGCACTGCAACAGGATATTGTTGCTGTGAATATGGCAGTTATGTGTAAAGCATTAAGATGTTGTATACAACCCATGTGTTGGAGTTACTACTACTTAATATGATGTATTTACAGCTAAATTATACTGTCTTGTACTTTTAATCATTATTTTTCGTTAAATTAATCGTTATTTTTTCTCGAAGGTTTCAATGATGTTAAGCCCTCTCTATCAAGACAAACCTTGTGACTTTCGAATCTCGAATAAAGTGACTGTCAAAATTCTAAAGGTCAACAGCTGTTATTATCATCAGTCTTTCAGAGGCCACTCTAAGCAGCCTCCAAAGGACCTTTCCCATCTTGACAGGGCTTTGGAAATATATACATCTTTCTTATCCAATGAATGTGCATGCTATTCAAAATGAACAGGGATCTCTTCAGAAAGTGAATGATAGCAATTTATCACAATGTGAACAGAAAGTGGAATTTTATGTGCAATTACATTTCCATTTCCAATAGAACTTCTATTAGGAGTTGTATTAGGGTATTACAATGTTTGTAGCAAGTGGAGGGACAAAGAACATGTTACCCAATAACCCTGAAGAGCTGCAACCCAGTGTTCACCTCCAGCATCTCTTTGATATAAAGACTTGTAAAGATAAAACTTGCCAGTCGTCATTCACGTCAGTTTTACTTTTCTATCTCAAATATCATCAAGGTTTCGCGTAACATCAAGTGTTAAAAAGAAATAGGGAGAAGACTCGATTGAAGAGACGAGAGATCGCTTGAGATAGAATAGCATCCGTTTCTCACTTTAAAAGTCTTCCAGAATCCTTTTGGGAAGTATAAGCTAATCAATAACCTGTCAAAGAGAAAGCCTTTTCACTTTTTGGCCAGTCCACCCGCTGCTGCTCAACTCAACTCAATCTAACTCTCTCCTTGTTTTCAGCCTTTCTTTCAAAGTCGTTTTATTACCTTGACTCTATTGAGTGGGCCTGCCAGCTCAAAGAAACATTGTTCCCTCTTACGCTGCTCAGACTGTTAATAAAAGAGGGGTCACCATGTCAGAGATGCTCAGCAAATTGGATGGTGGAAAAACCACACATTACAGAGCATGAAGATACTCCTGTATAACCAAACCTACGCTCAAGTGTAGCACTTCTTGATGACTTTTGCTGCCCTGTTGGCTTTTGATTCTGTGAGCTGAAGACATTTTGTCACTTTAAAATTGATTTCCTTAGCTCTACAAAGACTGGCGGTGTTCACAGTAAATCAATCCTGTAAAGTCCTCTTTGCAGGAAAAGATACTAATGTTCTTCAAACTTGTTTCATGTAGTCACATTTTATGCCGCAGTTAATGAAGCTTTAATGAAACCATTTAAGTCTTTCAGCTTGTATCATCTAAGAGTGTATTAGGAGCACCTTAAGCCATGTTGCTTGTTATAACCACACATTTCATGGTTTTGACGTGTTATTTCACACCGTGTAAGGGTTGTTCTTAGCCCTCAGCCTTAACGTCTAGCATGTCATTTAACTCTTACCGTAATTTAAATGACATGCCTAAGCCTGGAGTCTGAAAGCATAAAGTATGCTATTTATACTGAACCATTAAAGTTAATTAGCAAAATAAAAATGTATGAAATTTAGATAAACACCTGTGATAATGTACATTATATACATGGTACAAAGCTCACTTTATGTTATGATACTCTTTCATTTATTTAAGTGATCGAATGTGACATAATTATGTAGATCAGGTGGCCCACAATATATGGCTTTTTGTTTCCTTTCTGTGTCTATAAATGAATCATTCAATCTCATTTAATTTCTAGCCCCTTATGACATCATGTAGGGATATCCCTTTTTCTCAGCTGGTTGAAACATGTAAAGCCATTGCTCTTGTCTACTAAGAAATCTGTTGACACTAAAGAGCCCAGCCCTCTAACACAGAAGGATGTGGACAGCAGTGGCTCATCTGTATTTAAAGCTGTTGACACCTGTTTGAAAAAATAAAATAAAACAAGGTGGACACAGGCAGACATACAGTGCAGAATGAATATTTTGAGATAAAATCTAAAAGTGTCGATATATATTTACTTGAAATAAGAGGTAACATATGGGTCCTTCCATTCCAGCTGCAAGGTGAGTTAATCGGTACACCGACTATAATTTTGGCTTACATATGACTTAAAATAGCACCCTGCTAATCTTTTCCTTTTATGCTGATGTGGAACAGTCAGCATTTTAAAACCAATCTCATAAATAATTAAGCACATATTTTATCATTTAAATTAATAATTACATTTTTAAGATAAAGGAAACTGCAGTGGAATCTATTGGGGCTTGGGTATTTATACATTATTACATTCCTGTTCTACCAGGTCTGTGAGACCAGAGGGATGTCAGTAGAAAAAATATAAAGGATGTATAAAGGATGCATTGTTGGATGAGTCCCGGACACGTGAGTCTGTTCGTTCTTTCTGCAAAATAACCACGAGCAGATCCAGTAAAAGGTTCACCTTTTTTTAAAATATAATGCAAAGTTTAATTATATTTAAACATGATCTATAAAGAATGCCCTATTAAAAGTGTGATCTCAAATGACCAAGCGTTATTGTATCTAAGGTTCATAGACAGACTGATAACATTTAATGTCCTCTCAGGCTATCTCAAGTTATCTCCAACCAAAAGGTAAGAAGCCCCCATAGAGGTTTACCCATGGGAACAGAAACACCCATCAGCTCAGGTAATCATCAGCTGTCAATCATCCATCACTCACAGCCTGTCTGTACATGCCCACGGCTTCACATCGCAGATGATTGATGACCAGCTTGGTTACAAAAAAATACAATCCATATCTAAAAAAACAGTTTCACATCTGTTTTCATAAATTAGGTGTCCTACTCTTGACACCACACTCTGACACAATTAACCCTTTGTTAAGCCATGTGTATTACTTCTTGTCATCCATGTAGGAATGAGTGTAAATGTAATGTTTTCAGGGAAGAATAAGGTGCTGAGAGAACATTTTGATTCCAATCAGAAAACACAAGAAAATGTTCTCCCAAGTAGAAAGACAATCAACAAAGGCGCTCTCTCTCTCTGAGCCCCACCCTCTCTTTGTTTCATCAGGATGAACAGTGGGACAGGGGAGACACCTCCCCTGTCTTCACATCACTTTCTTAAATTCAGGCTTTCTTGCCTCTGTTCTCTGTGGTTTCTCTTTACATTGTTTATTTTTCTGTTTGCTTTTGTTGTCTTTAACACTTTTTTTGTGAGTTCACTCCTTTCATTGCACTCCCTCATCTTTTTTTCTTCAACTCTGTGTGATTAGCATTGAAAATCTCAATGTCTGACTGCACTGTAATATGCCTTAGACATCTGAAATCAAAACAAACATACTGTGTGTAATTGACAGACTACATATCATGTAAGATCACACGGAGCAACACAAATGGAGAAATGCTGTGCCGTAGCAAATGCACACTGAAAAACAGGTGAACAAAGAAGTTATTTAACAGATTCTGTTGACTGTAATTCAGCTAAAATGATTTCAAACGATAAAAGAGGAATGATAGTTAAGACATGAAGCCTCACATTTCCACTTGCCTATAGATTCTACTTGATTTTTCTTTTGTGAACAGACACAAGGCTCCTACCTTTATTTTACACTTTGCATTTCTGCTTTGATCATGTGACAGACACTATGATTTTTTTCAGTCCGTCTGTCTGCTAATACACAGAATGCACATATGTGTTTTGTGAATGGCGTTTTAATGACTAAACTGACTGATCCGTGGTCATAGATTGATATTAGCCCAGGCTGATAGGTTACACAGATATTTGTACCATGTGGCGTAGACAGTTTTTCATCACCTATTTATATGGACAGAATGAAAGCCAAGTACAGTCGCCTGGGCCAAAGCCAAACCTTGATGCTGGTTTTTTGGGAGCCTGCCCATTGGGTACAATGCAGCTCGGTACAAGGTTAACTCATTTTAGAGGAGCTCAACCCCTTCTGTGCACAGCAAAACCGGATGCCTGGTGGCTTCACTGTGACGTGTTCTATTGATATGTTAGATTTATGGGCTGTAATCTTTAAAACATGTATTCACTTATCATGCACTAATGGCTGCACTTTTCTTATGACAGACATTTACAAAAACCTGTCAATGCACACTACATAAACACATCTAATATATTACACACACAAGCACACACACACACACACATATATCCTTATAAAAGGTGAGTGTTAAGCCAGGCACGCTCCTTCATCGACCCACACAAAATGCCTGAAAGCACATTGACCGTGGTAGCCCAGTGGGACTGCAGAGTCAATATAAACCAACAGGAGCGATGATTGATTGATCCCCTGCTACCTTAGTCTCCTTCTCTGCTCTGCCTCATCATGCCCTCATTCTATGACCAACCTTCCCTCTCACTGCTGCCTCTTTGGACTTGTTTAGACCTTCATTGCAAATATATCCAAATTGGACCAACATCCAGTTGACACAGACAGCAATTCACACCTGGCATTATAGGGTGCATCTCAGATCAGGTGCACAGACAAATTCCAAAAAGTCTCCTGCTTTAATTTGACTTTGTTTTTTTTATATATATTATATATTTGTTATTATTATATACACACTTGTCTGCATTCCTTTCTTTTTACCCTATTGATCTCTTATTCTAGATTTGGCTTACTTTGAGTAAGAATCATCCAACTTGAGGATTTTTTTAGTTATTCACTTTTTATTGTCTTTCTTTTTTATTCAAAGGCAACACACCAAGCAAGCACAAGACACACACAACACAATTCAACCTTTAGATCAACAAAAAAATTAAATAAAAAACTTAACACAATTCAGCATCACCATGATAAGACCATTGTCACAACTCTGTGTTTAGTTATGTAGCTCTCAGCGTAAGTTCAATCAGGAAGACTCTATTTCCCATCATTCACCATTTATCCCTATCCGCTTCCTAATCTTTCTCCCTCTATCCCTCACTCCTCTGCTCCCCCTCTCTTCCGCTCACTTAGTCAGGTGCTTAATAGAAAGCACCTCCCTCACCAATGAGCTGTCGCTTTCTATCCCTCTCCTGACCAATCACAGCTTAGCACGAAATTTAAAAGTCTTCGTCTCTTCTCCAGCTGTCTTCTGATTGAACCCGGCAACCCTCCTCCACCCCAAGCACCACCAGATCCACGCCAGTAAGGCCTTCTATTTCCTGCCCTCCAGCTCTCCACCACCACCAGGTCTAGACCCCGGGGGGATCTTATGATCCAGCAGCCTCTCCTCTTGCGTTTTCCCCCCTTTCCGGATGTGGTCTTCACGATGGGGTCTAGGACGCCAATGCACATTCAAACTTTGTACTTAATAAATCTTTCTCATTCAGTTCGCTGAGTCTCTCATGATTGAACTGGTTTTGTTTCCTTGTTTTGGGTTTTCTGTTTATCCTGTGTCCTGTTATCTTTGTTAGGTTGTTGTTCTGTTCCCTGGGTTTCTGTTTTTGTGATGTTGTCTTGCCTCGTCTTGTGTTTCCTGTTTTACTTTGATAGTCTTGTCCTCCTTGTGTTTTGTCTTGTGCTTGACTTCCTGTGGTTTCCCTCCTTGGTTGATTACTTGCCCTGCCCTAATGTGTGTCCCTGGTCCTTGTGTATTTAGTCTATGTCTTCCCCAGTTTGTCTCATCATTCGTGGTGTTTGTGTGTCTCGTCATTCAGCCTAGGTTGTTTTGCCATGCCATGCTTTTGAACCTGCCTCCCATGTTTCTTTGGTATAAGACAATTTTTTTTTGCCTTGGGGAGTTTTGCCACGTCTTGTGTGATTTTGTGTTTTGGACTTTTGCTTTGCCCTTCTCACAAAAATAAAGACTTTTTTGAATCTGAACCGCTCTACATTTTGCACCTGTGTCCGCTCACCTGCACAAATCGTGACAACAATAGCAGAAGTATTCACCAATGACCAGTGCTGTTCATTATTACTGTTACTATTATTCACATATCCAGGTGTAATGAGCAAAGCATCACAATGCAAACATCATATTTTTCTGCCAATCACATCTATACGAGCACTGCATATTGTTGGCCTTCATTATCTAGTAATAGATGTTCTCATATTGGTAACAGGTGACTGTTGATCCTTAGCCACCTAAATACAGATTGTGTGAAATCATCCAAGACACGTTTTAATGCCATGTTTTAGTGCCCCGCTAAAATACCCAAGCTCACTGCTGACTTGATCGACCTCAGAGATTACATAGCATGTAGGAATCCCATAGAGAGCATTGATGGAATAGTAGATTAATGTGTGTGTTATTAAGAGTCTTTCATTCAAGCACCAGTGACTCATAAGCACTTCTCGCCTTGTTCATCTCAGAGGAAAAATATGAGGTTCACGTATTTGATTGGAACTGCTAGAAACACGGTTCATGAACTCCCATCTGGACCTTTTATCAGGGTACATATTTTAATGAGCCAAACACAGAAAGAGAGACAGGAAGCGAGGTCAGCTTTAAACACAGTGATTAGCAGTTCAAAGAGAACAACCTGGGTTTCATCTACCTCTCCTCCTCCTGGCCCTCCCTCCCCCTTACACTCAGTTCCTCTCATCTTCAAACATCCTGGGTGGAGGGTGCAGGGTGAGGGATGGCCTCTCCTGGGTCAACCTACAGGGAGCATTGATGGCAGGAGGATAGAAGGCTGGAGGGCAGCTTTGTTGCCTGCTTGGCCTCTCCCCTTGCTGGGCAGTGATTAAATCAAGGCCCTGGTGCGAGGCCTTCTGCTGGGGCAGCAGTGTGCTTCTAACCACGCTGGGCTTGGATGTGTCCCTTAGAGGAGCTGTTACAAAGCGGCTGTGTTGTTTGTTTTTTGAATTCATTGGAAGTTCCCTCAGGATGCTTTTATCCCCACAATGGACCCAAAACATCACTCACATATGCCTCACACCTGCTCGAAAGACTGAAGCATGAGACCAGGTTGGATTTTGATGCTGTTGACTGATATATTTCCCAAAGCCCTGGGCCTTGATAAACTGATGACAAGAATAGCAAAAGGCTCAATGTTCATAGTTAGCTTGCCACTGTGTGTGTGGGTGCAATACCTCCAACCTCTTCATTCACCATCACTCAAATCTATCATCTATTACCACAGCTGATAAGTTTGCTTGTCCTAAAATGTGAAGGGTTACATCAAGTGTGTAGTTGTGCTGTTAAAATGAGGTTATACACATGAGAAAAAATCACCTCAGAAGTTAGTATGAGAAGTATCCTAAAGAATGAATAATTAAAAAGTTTGCTGTGAGTACCAGAGTTCAGGTTTGAAACTGAGGAGCAGGTAAGAAAATCTGGGTCAGGTGTAAATGAGCTGTCCTTCAGACTACAGCTATTATTGAAGTACCTATGAGCAAGCCCAAGTTGTTCCAGTGTAGCTGTGCAGTGGCAAACAGCCGAATGTGGTTGCCCTTGGCAACTCCCTGGTGGGAATCTATATAACTGTATAAATGTGAGACAGTACAGTGCTGAAAAAATACCATGCATGCTAAGCCCAAGTCCCCATAAGTGGTAACAAAAGATATAGCATGAAAGCTATGATCCCTCCAGCGGAGCACCAGCAAGTGATTGCTGTGCCTGAAGTCCCTTTCCTCTTAGTAAATGTATTCTAATGTAATAACTCTGCAATCAAGATTTTTTTTTTATCTTTATATGTAAACTTTTGTGAGATTCTAACTCTTGTCTGCAGAGCAGCAGAGTGATTGCTGTGCCCCGGGTCCTCTTCCTGGTGGGTTGACAGAAAAGAGGGGGAGAGATGCATTCAGGTAGAGTCATCATTTATCTTTATGTAATTACTCTGAAATCGAGGTGCTGAAATATCTGTACTCAGACCGACAGAAGAGAAAGCCCCTGAAGGACTGTCTGAAACATACGCGGACTAGAAAATGAGCAGCCGAGAAAAAAAAAGGCAAAGTGGAGAAAGAAACGTGAACTGAAGAGATGAGAGGGAAAGAAGTCGATACGAAGTCACGACAATTTAAAGGAGACGGTCTAAAGAGCAGTCAGATACAATGATTAATCAGCAGACAGTGATGAAGAGTGGAGTGGAGCAGTGTAAAGAAAGACTTTGTGTACTTGTGTGAACTAAACTGTAGTCAACATCAGATCCTGCGTCGGTCTGATCCATGCTGCTTCAGGTGCTGTGGATTGTCAATCACAAGACAATGAACTTAATTGAATTAAAATCTATTGTCCGTAATCATTAAAACTTGAGAGGAATATTTTGTTGGTTGGCCAGAGTCGAGTGGAAACAGCTGCTTCGAAGACATGTGCATGTGTTTGAATGTGTTGCAGTGCAGCCCTGTGTACAGTGACACGCATATTACTTAAGTTTATACCAAAATGTTGGTGAAATTCCTCTCTGAATTAGCTCCCCTTTCATCTTCTAAACATCCGCATTGAAAATTCTCTCTTTTCATTTTTTCCCGCAGTAATTCTCTCAAACAAGAGTCTCCTCACCCTCCTTTACTGCCAAATGAGAAGTTTAGCTAACACATCCAGCACTAATCTCTGGAACATTATGTGCATTGCTGGGATGAAAGAATAGTAAGAGAGCTGATGAAAAGCACAGAGGACTTTTACTTCTTCTCCACTTTGCCGTCCACTGATGATGGAGATTTAGAGTGGATTGTTAAGAAGCAAATAAATTCTCTTCTCTTCTCTTCTCTTCTCTTCTCTTCTCTTCTCTTCTCTTCTCTTCTCTTCTCTTCTCTTCTCTTCTCTTCTCTTCTCTTCTCTTCTCTTCTCTGAGCATCATGACATGCATTCTTTAAGATGTAAGCGTGCGTGTGTGTGTGTGTGTGTGTAAGAGAGAGAAAAAGACTATGACAGGAAATGAATATTTAAGCATTGAGCTGCAGGTGTAGGAAGTGCAACCACTTCTTGTGTCTTCTTGAGCACATCATTTATTTACCAGATTGGGCTTCAAAGTGGGTTTAAACATCATCATTTTCTCTCTGTGTTCTCTTTAATCAGGCACATCATCTCCTCCACCCCCACTTTTTCTCTCCATGTTCCTTTCCATCTGCTTTGCTCACAGGTGTAGGGAAAGTTTTCTCTGCAGAGTCTCTTAAAGGATGCCGCTGTTTCTCCCCTTGTCAGAGGTTACAGATCAGGGTGTGTCAGTCTTCTAAAAATCCTCAGTACCTGCTCCACACTCAGGAGCAGAGAGAGGGAGAGAGGGGCAGTATTTGCATCACATTTATGCAAAACAGGAGGAGATATGAGTGTTTGTGAGTGTGTAGAAGGGATGTGTAAACACACACGTCCTGATAGATTTTATTGCCTGGACAGGATGTGCAACTTTGTCTGTGATTAGACTTTGATGTTACCTTGAGTGATAGATGAGAGAGGAGGTGAGGAAAATGTAATGTTGCTGACGCAGTGGTTTGAGATTCTTCTTCCGCATAGTTTTTAAAGTCTTCGCCACTTTTCTATCTGCACTTCTAAAGCGTAGCACAAAAAACAACCGCTTCACGTAGGAGATGGAGAGAATGAAAACACAGGGAAAGAGGGGTGGTAGCAGAAGGGACTCCAACGCATGAAGCAGGCAGGTGGAGGTCAATGCGGTATGTTCTTTGCACCTGCAAGACAAACACCATGTCATAATCAACTCACAGTGTCACATAGCTTTGCCATATGTGACACAAGAAATATGCAGCTATGGTCACAGTCACTACAGTTAGGAAATGGATTGTAAAAACAGTGTGCATGGTTGTAGTGTGTGGACTTTCAGGTACATGTGTGTTCAAACAGCCCGTGTCCGTGGTAACCGAGTGGTTACTTACTTAGCTTGTGTTTCCTCCACCTCCACTTCATCTGCCAGTGGAAGAATAATGTACTCTGATGGCACAAAAGACTCAGAGAGTCTAAACAGAAATTACCCAATCCCCTCTGGGAGATAAGTACAATTAGATATCCACAGTAATCACTTTTTTTCCGAGTTTTGTACACGTGTGCTTGTATCTCATCATTAGTTCAGGGTGGTGTGTGAGAAAATGGACTCCATTATAAAATCATGATTGCATTTTAAACAAGAGCACATATGCATGTGATGTTTATTTTAAAAGCAGAACTTCATTTTGTTTAAGCTAATATACGCAGCCTGCCATTAACATAATTAGTCCTCAGTTGGAGGTGGAGGGTGTGAGCCTCTTGCCATTGCAGCACCTTTTTTTTTGTTCTCATTCTGCCTTTGCTTCCTCTTGACACTCAGCACACTGTGCATTTAATAAGCTCGGTTATTCAACCTTGATGTTTGTTCCATCAGTGCAAATGAAACCTTGGCTCCTATAACTTTGCTTTTACAGTTACTGTACCCTGTGGGAGCGATTTAACACGGCATCACTCCTATACCGCTCTACACTTAGAGAAGACAGACATCCTCTGCTTACTTTTACCTGAGCTTCGCACAGACAGCTAAACAAGTAATGGTATATGTCTCACACAAATAATATTGTTTTTCTTATACAGGTAATCACCTGGAACATTCAGTGTCTCAGAGAAAAGAGGAAAGATTTGATGAGCCTTATGAACCTTTGAGTAGCCAGTATTGATGTCATCTATATTCATCCTGATGTGTTTCAGATACATACACTGGATCAGGAAATGTCATTGTATTTCATTAGCATTTATTCATAAGTGAACTATGAGCGTACCTTGGCCACAAATAAGAAGCAGCTTCACCTCCATTCAATGGAGCTACAGTGCCCCCAAGTGGTTTTTCAGGGGAATTTGTACGCTCCTACACAATAAATGTATTTTGTGACTCTCAGGATAATGATGTTGTTCCAGCCAGGTTTTCTCCGCCGCAGAATTACAACCGCCTGCCTAATGTGATGTGTCTGCAGCAACATAGGCAGGTGTAAGGTTCCCACCAGTTCAACATCTGCCCAGAACGCCATCATGCCATTGTCTCTCCTCCCCTGCGTAAACAGTGTTATAATTTAATGGTCACATTGTGACGCTGATGTGCCCCCCCCCTGCAGGCGCTCTTAGCAGTAATCAGGGGTACAGCTCAGCTCTGACTCTGTCAGCTGAGGGGGACAGTGTCAAGGGATTGGACACACTCCAGCATTAGTTCACCACATGCATCAATGGGCCTTGGGCGTCCTGTCATCAGTTCAAGTGGTTGCCTTTCCTTGGTCCACTTGTTGTATGTACTAATCACTAATAGTTACATCAAACACCTTCACAACCTGCCTGTCATGACACAATTGTCTACAGATTCAAAATGTGTTTGTCAAAGTCACACATGTGTGACTTCATCTGGGCAATACAGGCACTTCGGCCTGCAGTGCACCTAATGTGGCCACTTCTACTATTTGCCAACAACTAATATTATCAATAAGAATATATTAAGACCATCCAAACATATTAGCAACTAAATATATTATGTCAAGTCACAGCACTCTGGAGCTTTAAGACTGAAATGCTAGAGAGATATTTATCCTCAATTATAGCTCGAATGGCAAAGGGTCATCTAGTTGTTAATTAATCACAACATATCACTCCTGCTTCTTCTGTGGTGACACTTTAATTTCAGCACTGTATTATCACTGCCGCGACATCAGCTACACTGTGTCTCTGTAATGGCTCTGTAATGACCCTTGCTAACAGCAGCTCACATGCCTGGCGTTTATTAGGAGCTGAACATTTTCCAAGTGCTGAATGCATATTATCTGTTCCTTTGAGGAGAGAGTGAGACAGATGTCTCCTCTCAATGCTTTCATTTACTATAACATGCCACCATCTATATACTGTGGAAATCAGGAGCAATTTCAGGGGCACACATCTACATCTTTCATCTCTTCCTGACTATTTTACACTGTCAGGTGAAAAAAATGGAGACACTGAGAGGTAAATAGTAGTGGGCTGGAATGAAACAAGCCATCTATCATTAACAAGAGAAAATCTTTTTTTATCAATTGTAAACAAGTCTTATTGCTGTGTTGTACACTCTTAGTGATTAGTAATTGCACTAGTCATAATTCTAGAGTTACAACAATTTCTCCTCTGAGATCAAAAGTTGCTGATGGTTTAAAGAGATACTGACCTGCTGGAGTACAGCCTATATATCAATATCTGCATGTCTCTAAGTGTGACCTATTATTTTCCTTATTTTAAATTTGAATTTTATGCTTTTTGTGTAAAAACATAAATCAATATAATCTTATTTTACTATCGGTCTGTATACAATCTATAGCTTCTGTCCATTGTACAAAAAAGAGGCCAAAATATCTCACTTCCGGGTGTTACCATCTTAAAAGTTTAGAAAACAGTACTGATTTACCTTATGTACTTTGTCATGTACATCTGTCTTTCAGCTGCGCCTTTATATACATTTTGACCAGTTGGGGGCGGTGTAATTACGGTGACGTAGGCACTCGGCGGCAAATTTCCAAAACGAAGAAGAAACGACCCATCTTTTGAGAGAAAATGGCTGACACGGAGTGTGGCTACACCATTCTTATGCGCCACTCACAATTTTAAAGTGTCCCACGTTTTAGCATGCTCTTGCAGCTAGCAGACAAACATAATGTTTAAAAAGGCGAAAAGAGCAAACTTCCGGCGGAGGAATGAGTCCGACGAAGAGGAGCACGATGAGAGCCAGCAGCAGTCGCTGGCGCCGACATCCTTTGGGCCTGTCGGTGTGGAAATCCCTTTTATGGAGACCAATAACACGACTACCGCAGCACCCAGCAGCACGGATAACTGTCACAGGAACGGGTTTCTGGCTAATATCAACAGCGTAAGAGCTGTCAAGAAGGAAAAGAAGGGAAAGGAGGCAGCACCTTTGCCAACACCCACAAAACCCAGCTTGCTTAGTTTCGACGATGAAGAAGGTAATTTAACTAGTGCTAAGGTAGCCGGTTAGCTTTAGAAAAGTGTAGTCCTAACAGATTAATTTATTTCTAAGGATACACAGATGCTCCTTTATTTTTAATCTAATGATTATTAAGAGGACATTCTTCCTCTTATTATCTCCTGTGTGCTGTGAATGATGATCCAGACTCACCACTGACATGTTCATTTGACTTTGTAAACAGAAGGATCTGAGGTCTTCAGAGTGAAGAAGTCCAACCACAGCAAGAAGATTGTCAAACAGCTGAAGAAAGAATACAAGGAGGATTTAGAGAAGTCTGGATGTGTCAAACAGGAAAGCAGATCAGGTGTGTGAGGCCACGCTCCATGCCACACTAAAGATCAGTTGTCACATTTGGCTGCATTATGCTTCACTGTGTGGAAGCATTAAAGATGAGTAAATATGTAAAAGTCAAGATTTTGCATAAGTACGATGTATTAACCGTTCACTATTTTAAAGGTTTATGAACAGAATGTCTCCATAAAAATATATCTCAAAGACACATGTTAGTGTTATATTATGTAAATATCAGGTTAAATAACCACACATAAGTTGAAGAGTACAGATTATAAAGATTTCTGATCACTGAGTGCATAAAGAAAAGATGCTGGTTAATTTGGTTTTCATGTCCTAAAATGTAATCTATATGTTACAGTGGTTAGGCTACATAACGTCATCATTCCACTTGATGCATCTTTTTCTGTGTCTGTTTTTTTTCTCCCTAGATGCTCCACATCAGCCTCAAGTTGCCATAAAAGAGGAAGTTACTAGTAGAGCAGGTAGTGAACAGGGTGAGGAAGAAATGGAGGTTGACAGTGCTGATGAACAAGAGGAAGATTCCCGGAATCAAGGCGCTCAGGCACAAAGTCAGGTGTCCAGGAACAACACTGGACCATCATTCAACACATTATCTTCTCTTGGCAGCTTGAGACCAGGTACACTGTAAATCTGAAAAGCTTTTTATGGTGTATATTTTTAACAGTGCACCCTTATTTATGTGGCCTTGATTGTATTTTGCATAGAGCATTGTGCCTCTAAATACCTGACTGAATTTTGTTCACACATTATTGCACACACTCGTATAACGACCTGTTACTTTCTGCCTCAGGTGAGATTCCTGATGCTGCATTCATCCATGCTGCCAGAAAGCGCCGGCAAATGGCCAGAGAGCTCGGGGGTGACGCCCCTTTGACTGTGACAGAGGCTCCCAAGCAACGTCTGGTACGAGAAGACCAAGATGCCAGCGACGATGAAGATGAAGAGAAGAGGATCCGCTTTAGTGGAGTCAGGAACAAAAGCCAGAGACAGAAGATAGCTGAGGAAATAGGTACTAAAACAGTGCACTGACCTTTGACTGATTCTGTTCTACTGCACAGTCAGTTATCTCTTAGACATGAATTCCTTCTTTACATGCGTGCAGGTATCGAGGGTAGTGATGATGAGGCACTGGATACAGGTCAGGATGAGGAGGTGAGCCGCTGGGAGCAGGAGCAGATTAGGAAAGGAATCAGTATACCCCAGGTAAGATGCACTGAATATCCCAACGGCTATCATGTATGCTACATCTACAAACTCAAAGCAATTTTTTTATTTTTATTTTAAGCATTATGTTTTCTTCTTGTTTTCATCCATTAGGTCCAAAGCAGCCAGCCAGAGGAAAACACCGTCTACTATCAGAACAGCTACGAAAGCCAGCCCTATGGCTCTACCTACAGCATGCCTTTCACCTACAGCACAGTGGCCCCACAGACTGGCAAGCCAACTGGCCATGCCGATAATGGCTCTGTTCACTATGGAGCCCCTCTTAGCGATCTAAGCCCGGTATCCATTGATCTGGTAAAGAAACGCCTGCAGGATAGGTAGGTTCAGTGGAAGACTGCAGCAACGTCTAATATCAGTCTTCAGTTCACCTGCTGCCATCACTGTGTGCTGTGGTCCTGAAGACCCAGCAGAGCTACTCACAGATCTTAAGGGCCAGAGAGGCACAATGTTCCTTTCTGTTTATTGTGTAATACTGTGGGTGTTACTCTTAAGGCTTTTAACATTCTCCTTACAGTGTTGGTTATTTAGTGCAGACTAGCTTTGTATGTCTTCACTCCCATCTAAGTAATTTCTGTGGTCTTTCCCTGTATGTCATGTGTCTCTAGGCTCAGCCAAATGCATGCAGGCCATGATGCCAATACCAGGCGCTACAAACAGATCAAAGAAGACCTAGCTGCTTCTGAGAGTACCATACAGCAGCTGGAGGGTTCATCCAATGACAATGCAGATCAATATAAATTCTTGCAAGAGATGCGAGGGTATGTTGGAGACTTGCTTGAGTGTTTCAGTGAAAAGGTAAGGGAGAATTTATCTGCACTCCGAATAGCTGTTTTTTGTTTTGTGTCTGTGTACCTCTGAGCAGTTTTTATTAATAGCCACTATCTATCTATCTATCATGACTACAATCATAGTCAGTAATGTAACTTTTTTGTGCGACGTTCTTTTGAAAGTGTTTTGCATTCAAATATTCATCATATATTTACATTATGGGTTGATTTGGAGCTGTAATAGAATGCAGTACAGTAAAGCCTAACCTATATCTTTCTACACTTGTAGCTACTTAACATAATGCATGCCTACATTTAATAACTTAGTATTGATTCATCAGCAGCAGCTACAAGGAATGAGGAGAGACCCGGCCCAATGGCTGCAAACAAATGTGTTCCTTCCACTAATCAGTGCACACAATTCAGTAACTGAAACAGGAAACTAGCAGGCCACTGTCACAAAGACTTAGCATGGAAGAATGTATTGCTGGAACTATGTATTATCAGTGTTGAGTAAAGAGCATTAACCCTAGTATATTTACTGTGCATTAGTCAATTGAACCTTGAGTAATTTGGGTGAATTTTCAGCCAATTGCTGCACACATCTCTGCCGTGTTCAAGCTTCATGTAATAAAAATTAGGACATTTTTAGAAGGTGCCATGTTTTCACCCGACACTGATGATGTATTTGGTTCCAGCTCTATATTGTCCATAATGCCCTTTTGTCCCCCCAGCAAGACACCCCTGTGACTCGGAGTCCCACTTTTGTTGGGTCAGAGGTCACAAAAGCCATCATATCTTTCAGGTGCCTGCTGTCCTGGAGCTGGAGGCTGCCATGCACCAGTTACTAAGGCAACGGGCCTCACGACTTGTCCAGAGAAGACAGGATGATATTAAAGATGAATCGTCGGAGTTTGCAAGCCTTTCAAGTCAGTCCATCTTGAAGGTTTTTATGATTTATTTGAACAGCCTCGTTATTATGTATGTGAGAGTGAGTGGGTATTTGACTGATCACATTTCCTCCATTACTTTTCCTTTCTGAGTATGATTAAGGTTAAGGGCTGTGTGATTTTGGATGAGTGAGCATGTCTGTACGGGACAATGTTTTATTGGAAGAGCTGTTTTCGGCTGCTCTTTTGATGGCCGAGTTTCGCTGTCAGCTGGATGGTTGTATCTTTGCTCGGGCAATGAGCCACTAAAATAGAGATGACAAAAAAAATGATCTGTTAGTGGCTTGTCATCAGTCACTGTGACTGTAACATGAAGTTATGGCCAGGTAAGTGAGAGGAAACATGAACAATACCAGATGTATTTGTAACATACAGATCTAATAGCTGCGGGTATGTAAAAGTCTGCTTTTTTTCCATTTCATCTTTTTTTCTTGGAGCAAATTAAATTTTTGGCATTTTTGATTGTTATGAAATTGAATTTCTGATGTTAGATGGTGAGTTGACAGAATAAGAATGGGGTTAAGGGTTGTGGTGGCTTTTTATTACTGTGTCTAACATTGCTTCTTTTTCTTGCAGATAAGGCTGTCATGGCTCCTAGTCTAGACTCATTTGGTCGTGACCGTACAGCATACCTAGAGCACAGTCGTCAGAGGAGGATAGCTGAAAGAGAAGCACGACGGTATGAAGCTTAGGCACATTTGTCTCTGTGGTCACTGTCCATTGCTGCTTTGAACCACAAAAATACCTAGATTTATGTGCGTTGACTCACAAAAAGATCTTAAGCTGAGGAAGTCTATCTAGTGCAAAGTCGGCAATAGCTGATTACAAATTCTGCTCTTGTTTTTTTTGTCTGTCTGTTTGTGGGTGGATGCAGAACGCGACGACGACAAGCTAGAGAGCAGAATGGAAAGAGAGCTGAGCACAACGAAGGCATGTCATCTGATGATGAGGAAACCTCTACTGACATCACCAGCTTCGACATGGAAAAAGGTAACACCAAATGTTATAAAGGTTATCTCTACATTAATTTTATCATCAGCCCTAATGAGGAGACATTGAGAAGATATAATTTAACTCAAAAGCCAATGACGGTCTGTAACACATGTCTTTCATCCCATCCAGATCGAATCATCAGGGAATGTAAGAAAGTGTTTGAGGATGTGGTGGAGGACTTTCATTCTCTTGACTGCATCAAATCTCATTTTGAAGTATGGAGGCACGAGTACGCTGACTGCTACAGAGATGCTTACATAGGCCTCTGTCTCCCTAAGCTCTTTAACCCTTTAGTCCGTCTGCAGCTGATTTCATGGAACCCTCTTGATGTAAGACATATTTATCCTCTTCAATGTAAAGGTTTTCTGTTGGAACAGGAGTTTGGTGCAGAATTTGAAATCTGTTTTGTCTTTATTGGCTTGGCAGGCACAATGTGCAAACTTTGAGTACATGCTCTGGTTCGAGTCGCTGTTGTTTTACGGATTTGAAGAGAACACCATATTGCAGAGGGGAGATGGGGATATCGGCTTGCTGCCTGCTATTGTGGAGAGGGTCATCGTTTCCAAACTGACAGGTAGAGAAACCTACTCTGTGTCACTTAGCACACTAAAAAAGATTTCTCGTGCAAAATATGTGACATGTATTTGTGTTTTGTGTGACAGTGCTGGCAGAGCAAGTGTGGGATCCACTGTCAGACAGTCAGACAGCCAGGCTGGTGAGCTTCATTCAGAGACTGATGAAAAGCTATCCCACTGTGCTGCATGGGGACAACAGATACACACAGGTACCCCCGCTCGCTCATTCACTTCTTGCACACCACACACTGCATCTGCACTAAAAAACTATGTTAAAACTGTTTTCTTCATCTTGAATTTCCTCTATTAGGAGCTATTGAAAACAATTGTCTTACGGACAAGGCGGACTCTGGATGAAGACGTCTTCCTTCCTCTCTACCCTAGAAGGTATGTTAAATAGTTGATAAAATTGAAAGATCAGTTTGTTCATTTTTATGTACTATAAATATTTTATTTGCTTTTGTCAGTGTGTTGGAGAACAAGAATAGCAGCCCCTACTTATTCTACCAGAGGCAGTTCTGGTCCTGTATAAAGGTACGTGATGGCTATATTTGGTGGATTAGTGAGCTAGCTAGTATAAATACACTCAACAAAAATATAAACGCAACACTTTTGTTTTTGCTCCCATGTTTCATGAGATGGACTTGAAGATCTAAACTTCATTCCAGATACACAATATTACCATTCCTCTCAAACATTGTTCACAAATCTGTCTAAATGTGTGATAGTGAGCACTTCTGCTTTGCTGAGATAATCCATCCCACCTCACAGGTGTGCCACATCAAGATGCTGATCTGACATCATGATTAGTGCACAGGTGTACCTTAAACTGCCCACAATAAAAGGCCACCCTGAAATGTGCAGTTTTGTCTCACAGCAAAATGCCACAGATGCCACAAGCATTGAGGGAGCGCGCAATTGGCATGCTGACAGCAGGAATGTCAACCAGATCTGTTGCTCGTGCATTGAATGTTCATTTCTCCACCATAAGCCGTCTCCAAAGGCGCTTCAGAGAATATGGCAGTACATCCAACCGGCCTCACAACCGCAGACCACGAGTAACCACACCAGCCCAGGACCTCCACATCCAGCAGGTTCACCTCCGAGATCGTCTGAGACCAGCCACTCAGACAGCTGCTGAAACAATTGGTTTGCATAACCAAACAATTTCTGCACAAACTGTCAGAAACCGTCTCAGGGAAGCTCAACTGCATGCTCGTCGTCCTCATCGGGGTCTTAACCTGACTCCAGATCGTCGCCGTAACAGACTTGAGTGGGCAAATGCTCACATTCGATGGCGTCTAGCACGTTGGAGAGGTGTTCTCTTCACAGATGAATCTCGGTTTACATTGTTCAGGGCAGATGGCAGACAGCGTGTGTGGCGTCGTGTGGGTGAGCGCTTTGCTGATGTCAATGTTGTGGATCGAGTGGCCCATGGTGGTGGTGGGGTCATGGTATGGGCAGGCATCTGTTATGGATGAAGAACACAGGTGCATTTTATTGATGGCATTTTGAATGCACAGAGATACCGTGATGAGATCCTGAGGCCCATTGTTGTGCCATACATCCATGAACATCACCTCATGTTTCAGCAAGATAATGCACGGCCCCATGTTGCAAGGATCTGTACACAATTCTTGGAAGCTGAAAATGTCCCAGTTCTTGCATGGCCAGCATACTCACCGGACATGTCACCCATTGAACATGTTTGGGATGTGCTTGACCGGCGTATACGACAGCGTGCACCAGTTCCCACTAATATCCAGCAACTTCGCACAGCCATTGAAGAGGAGTGGACCAACATTCCACAGGCCACAATAGACAATCTGATAAACTCTATGCGAAGAAGATGTGTTGCACTGCATGAGGCAAATGGTGGTCACACCAGATACTGACTGGTTCTGAGTCCCCAGACCACCAATAAAGCAGAAACAAAATGCACATTTCAGGGTGGCCTTTTATTGTGGGCAGTTTGAGGTACACCTGTGCACTAATCATGATGTCAGATCAGTATCTTGATGTGGCACACCTGTGAGGTGGGATGGATTATCTCAGCAAAGCAGAAGTGCTCACTATCACACATTTAGACAGATTTGTGAACAATGTTTGAGAGGAATGGTAATATTGTGTATCTGGAATGAAGTTTAGATCTTCAAGTCCATCTCATGAAACATGGGAGCAAAAACAAAAGTGTTGCGTTTATATTTTTGTTGAGTGTACTTTGATATTGATTGAATACTGTGTTGCTGCCCTTGTCTACATGAATATATACCTACTCTGTGCCCCTTATAGCTGCTGGGCAACATCCTGCAGTGGGAAGGTATCTTATCCACTTCCTGTCTGAAGGACCTGGCTTTGGACAGCACTCTGAATAGATACATACTCTCTGCACTGCAGACCACAGACACAGAGGAGGACAATGTTCAGAAGTGTCAAAAGGTAGGGGATGCTAATGCTTAACCATACTAATCATATATATTTGCCTGTCTTCAATACAAATGCTATAATGTATACTAAGATTAGTTGGTTTGAGATGTGGGGGGGATCTGTCACCGACATGAATGCAGCAGGAAAGGGAGTTGTTTATTTTGCGTTTGCCCCTTTGAACATTCTTTGCAAAGAACTTTGTGTGAAGTCTGCTGTGCACATCCTGGTTCATACCATGTATATCTACATCCTGGTGCATACCATTCTCATTGTAAAACCTGACCACTTTTTACCCTCATGGGAAACCATCTGTTATGAGAGCGAGTCATGGAAAAAGAGCTATTACACACCCATAGTCTCCGCCTTATTATCCACATATCTCTGAGACCTCTTTATTGAAAGAGCAATATTGATTATTATAATACCTAATTCCATCTCTACAGTTTTTGTAAAAGCCAAATTGCACTCGTACACTGTAGCTGACATTTCAGGCTGATTTGGCAGCTTTTAAACAGAACTGGGTCCCTCGCAGCCATTAACTCTTTCTTGTCTTCTCCTCAGGTGGTGGAGTGTTTGCCCGCACATTGGTTCTCTGGACTGAAGGGTCAGCAGACTCTGCCTCAGTTGGAGCCTTTCTGTCGCTACCTTGTTTACGTGGCCAACTCATTGCACCGCAGCAGCTTGGGAAGGTCTGATGTTGAGCGGCGAACTTACAAGTAAGCAGTTCTTCCAGGGTTTAGATGGTTTGTCTAAATGGGGGAAACTTCAGTTATTTATAGCTCCATCTGCTGGAGTTGTACAGAAAGTGGAAACGCACATCCAGGGTTTTATTGTATGAACATACCAACTTTGGTGACTGACTGTATGTATGTATATTTGTTTTCCCTGTACTGCTTCTGATAAATCCTCTATGTGCAAACAGGGAGCAAATCAGAGAGGTTGTGAAGATGCTGGGCCACATGAACGCCCTGGATCACATCATCGCTGTGGCAGAAGAACATGGAATTAAAGACATCAAACCACTTTTGGAAGTCAAATCCTAGAGAATGTTAACACAGAAGCAAATTGTTCATCCACCTTTCGTAGAGACTGGGACGTTTCAAGAAGTTCCTGCAGAGGAAAAGGTGGTGCGGCAGCAGGCTTGAAATTTATGTTGAAAAGTCTTGTAAATAGTTGTGAATATTGTAAAGAATGGGTGTAACCATTTGTGTATTTGTCCCGGACAGTGCACAGCGTTTGGTTCGGTATGAAATGTCCACAGTTCAGAGCAAAAGTTACTGTCAGTAAAAGAACATCATCCACTGTGTTTTGGCAGCACATTAGACCTTAGCTGTTGCACGCTAGTTAAAAACCTGCAGACCCTTATCTGTCGCATGTGTTAATTTGCCGTCTCCTCCATTTTAATCTGGCCTTTCTGCATCCTGAATCTGCAACTAAGCTGCTCACAATATACAGATGTCTGTCTGAAATGTTGGGCCCGTAGACTCTTTCACCCAGTGACATTTACACTGAGAAAGAAGCTCAGCCATTTAAAAAAAAAAATGAAGGTTTTACTGAAACTGACCTGCTAGCTTCTAACAGTTGATTCATTTGTGATTATTCCACCTGTCTTTATGGACATTTTTATACAAACAGAGCTCCGTCTCTTCTTCTTGATATGCAGCATGCAGCTGTGCCTTAATTGTTACATTAAAAGTCATGGCACTTATTTTCATTTGATGACTGCTGCTGCACTGAAAACAAACTGAACTGAGGTTCATACCAAACCATCAGCTTTGTGTGCCAAAATGATGAAATTGCTGCAGTTCTCTGACACCGACGTTAATGCCCGCTTTATCATCCAAACACCCTGATGAGAGCTTTGTTCTCAAATTTGCAAAGACTTGTGTTTTAGGTGTTTATTTTCCTGTGAATAAAATGTATATTTAAAAGATTGATGTGGTTACATTTCCATGTTCTTACAAAAGGGACAGTCCAAACATACAGTCTTAAACAATGTAATAGTCTTAGTCTTAAGTGAGCTTTAGTGGACCAGCTGGGTTTGTTGTTGCTTCAGCCAGCTGCCACAGAACATCATGACAGAGGAGTTTCAGCCTTAGGGACTATTGCACAACTGTAATAGTGATGAGCGGGCGGGGCTGCCGCGTGTTTGTTTCTGTATCCCCTCCTCCTTGTGGACGCAACACAGAGCGCAACCTAAAGCCTTAAATTCCTCTTTAGCACCTTTAGTGAGACGCAACTTTCCGCAACGCAGTGTGTGTGTGCGCACTTTTGTTTTTTTTTTAATCCTCACTTTGGAATTTTTTTCGTATTTTGGATCGATCCTTATGTGCTAACGGTGCCTTTACAAGGTAAAGTACTATTGTTACAATTTTCCTTCCTTTCAAAGGGTTAAAGCGAGGCGATTGGACTTGTAGTTTTCTTGAAGACGTCTCGCTGCTCCTCCAAGGGAAACGGGTAAATGACCTGGATCACAGAATCTTCATCAACCAATTTTCTAACGCATGAAAAGAGTTGAGCTGTGCGTAATTTCTCGGTAAAGAGTTTACGCACAGCCAGACAGAAACGTGCGTAAAGTTAAGTGGGTTCATGAATGCAGCTGGAAGGTGCCCACGCTGTAAAGCATGTGCTCGGACCCCATCTTGCCTGCTTGTAGTTTCCTGCAGCATGTCTCTACTGTGTGGCTGACAAAGCCGAGCACCTAAGGACTGTACACAGCTTTACAATAGAACTAACAGTTATAGCCGATTCATCTTTTGGGGCTTCTTTTAATGCTTTTTCTGCGTCCTCGTGTAACGTGATTCCCGGAGACAGGAGCCAGCAGTGGCCAAAGATGGCTCATGATGCGTAAAAGTGAGGTGGCGGCTGGGTTTTTTTCTTTAAATAAAGTGATGCTACTGTGCTGGACTGTGAACTGGTCTGAAACCAGCAGGATTCAGAGTGTGTGTGAAGGAGGAGGGGTGGTGGTGGGGGTGGGAGGGATCTGATCTGCATTGGAGTGAAAGCAGCAAGTGGCCACTCAGGCAGACACTGACATGCAGACATGTACAAGTGGAAAAAGTGCTCATTTACAGTGTGCACTTGAGCCACGTCAGGAAATGGTTAAAATCTGTAACACAGCTTATATTTCCAGCGTAATATCATGTTTCACATTATTTCTTCTTATCAGTGATAATTATGACTTCTCATCTCATATTAAGCAGACAAAGAGTTAAATTATTAAATGTACAAAAGTATAATCAGCTGACATGGTTCAGCAACTGTCTCATTGACTGCTGAATGTGTTAATAGTTAAATCATGTCATTTAAAGTTACAAGAACAAAAGTATGGCCCTTCATTGGATGAGTTATAAATAAGTTTTAGTCACGTTTAATCGGCAGTGAAACAGACAGGGAGTAAAAAGAAGACTTGACCTTTCAGATCCTGACAGAAACAGTTCAGACCAGCTCCAGTCGGTCTAACTTTAGCCTGTCTGAAAGTGGGTCAGTAGTGGGCCGGTTGCTGCCTACAAGGCCTGGTGAAAGCTTTCCAGGTTCAATGACATTCTCCAGATGGCTTCAGCAAGCTCGGGCTTAATATATCTGTTTAACCACGTCTACCTTTCAGCTGCATTTATGCTTCGTAATGAACAGACCAAGGACGTCCCTTTTATTTCTTTTCTGTCCCCCTCCACTGTCTCTTTGTGTTTATACCCACATTTAGGATGAAACAACTGGTGGTTTTTGACTTTGGCTCTGAATAGAAGCGACTGCTGCTCCAGTAAATAGATCACAGTGTGTACAAAACATGGATTAAGGCTTATTACAATGTTGAGTAATAGTAACACATACACACATTGTGTGGTCGTGCTTACGGAAGTGATTATTTGTTGAAATAAGGAGAGATTGAGATTCTGAGAATGAACTTTCTGTTCAGTTGGCAGCTCTGCCCTTTTAAGGACAAAAAAAAATAACTGTTGTGTCCTAAAAACAAGCTGTCATCAGACTCTAACAGCTCGTTCATTTGTATTATTTATTTCAGTTGTCTCACTTGTGTTGATGAAGACGCAGGCATGTAGCTTTCAGTGTGAATTCTGTCACCACTGCATGAGTCATTGTGTTGCACCACCTGACCGATGGACTGACGTACACACAATTTCAAGGTGACAGCCCCCATCATGTCTCCTCCACACAGCAACACAAGTCTGCAGTGGCGCTTCAACTTAGTGGAGTTCAGAGTTAAGCATGTTGACAGTGGCAACAAAAGTGTGTAAGTGTTTAAATTCCAGCGTGTTGTGGAGTGACTGAGGGAGGAAGGCAGAGTGAGCTTTTAAAGGTGTATTTCATCAAATGTCTGTAATGACATTGAAAAGCCCAGATAGAAACTAGGATGCACATTCATTGGTTCTTAGGGATCACACCCCCTTCCCCCCCTCATTCGTCTGCTCCCTCCCCTCTGTGAGCATGGCCTCTACTTTTTTAACATCTCACCTCCAGCATTCTCTGCTGGATCCTTCTTAAACTGGCAGTGAGTCGTTTGTGTGTGTCCGTCTGAACATTTGCATCTGCATGCCTAGTGAGGCTACACAAACCTTTATCTGGATGCTGTTGCCATGGTAGCTTTCTGTTGAGAAACTAAGAAAAGATGCTGCTTTTCTAGATAAATTGTAACGTTTAGCCTGTTTGCAACAACAACCACGTGTTTCTATAGGAGCCTGCAAACAGCTGTTACTGTTAAAAATCCTTTATCTGGTTACCGGCTACTGCTTAGACCAGGGAGCATGCTTGTGAGTGCAAATGTGTGTGTGTGTGTGGCTTGGAATAGCCAAGCCATGTGATTCTTCCAGATTCTATTTCAAGACGCCGATCCTCAAACGCAACGCAGGCAGACCTGCAGATGAAGTGTGTATGTGGTGTACTTCACATTTTGAGTTGTTCTGCTAGATTGGCATATTGTTGTAGGTGTATTTCACTCTGTTTGTGTGTATATGTGAAAATATATGTGCATGTCTTATGCCTTACTGTAATAATATGCTAATAATTAATCTCAGCACAATGTCAAATGACCTCACCCGTGTTAGTCCAGCTGGTTTAGTCCAGTATTTTATTTTTATTTTATTTTTGTGTTCATGTTACACCTGAGATGAAAAAAAACAGACCCGCCTGCGAAAACAGCAACATAAAGACCAAATGTTGCTGTGCTGATTTTTTAAGGCACATGATCATGTTGCTGCTTCTCAATGCTAGATGGACATCTGTGCAATTCTTTCCACTGTTTGTGATCAATGATGCTGAACTGTTGGTGGTGTGTTTTCGCAGGAAAATATGAACCTCAACATCCTACAAATGTACTAGTAATAGCTTCAAAGCATGAGTAAACGCCAGTTTTCCGTGTGTGCTCTAAACACACCGCAAGGTCGTCACCTGAGCTCACCCTTATGTAGAAGTTTCCATGTGGTGTGACAAGACTATGACTATCCAAATGACCTTTGTGTGTTTATGTCCTCTCGGTCAGTGGGTTCTGACAAGGTGGCATTATCTAGAAATATGTCATGGTGTTATGCTGCTGCATGTCGCTCACTTTGTTCCAGTGTTTTTATTTATTTATTTTCCATAGAACATACCACTGGACTTCAGCCACACATCTCAGCTTGCATCACACAGCAGGACATTGTTTGTAACCCCCCCCCCCCCCCCCCCCCCCTCCCCATCCCTCCATCATCTGCCTTCCAGATTTGTTTTCCCATCCAAATATCGAAAGTATGACTTCCCAGTACGTGAGCTCAGCATCAGGGAATGTGCATGAGAGATTGGACACATGACTGACTCTTCTCAGAATCCTCTCAGCAAACAGTCACTAAAACAAGTCTTACCACTGTGTGTGTGGCCTTAGAAATGTAATTTAAATTAAAAAGACATTTCTAGCCTCATGGTCGACTATTGATTTACATTTCAACTATCAATTTAAATATCTTTTTATGTTTGAGAACATGTGTTAAAGGGAACTGTTGGCTCAACACCAAAAGTCAGTGTTATGGGAATGAAACCCGCTGTTGACATGCAGACCTCCAGTTATCATCACTTGGCTTCCTCTGTGTTGCTGCTATAGAGCTACGGACCTGAGTTACATTACTGTTGTGTGGCATACAACTGACCTAAAAGAAAAAACCCTTCTCTGGCTCCAGCAGGGGAGTAAAGGTAGTGAGTAACACATTGTGATGAGCCTCGCTGTGAGTTATTACCCTCTTTGTGTGCAACAGTCTGCTCAAGGGTCTGCTTTCCCTCCTCTCCTGTGAGTTGCGTTGTGTTATGTAACATATGTCAGCAACACATCCAGCAATAAGATGGATTATCCCTATAGGCCCCTGGTTTTTTTGGCTAACAGTCACACATTGTGGATTTGGGTTGTGTTATGTAACTCCCCAGGAAGCTGTGTTGTACTTACAACAAATTTGTCAGGCGCAAGTGAATCCGATTTACTAGATCTGTAACACTCAGTCACTGTGCACTGACCTGTGGTTATGGATATGACAGCAAGCTATATGCTCTGTATTTACACACACACACGCATACATGTTCAAGCAATCTGGGATGTTTGAGTTAAAGATCCAGCTAATAAACAGACTAAAGATCGAGACTAAGCTTAAAATAAGAGTGAGAAGTTTATTTGGTTCATCTTTTTCACTCTTTGTTTCCCATTTAGGTGTGTGTGGCCTCTCCCCTGTGACCTCTGAACCTCCCCCCAGAAGACCTTCTCCCCTCTCCCCTCCCTGAGGCCAGACAGTCGATGCGATGGCTCTGGACAAGCTTCTGCATTTTGGGAAGAAGTTGCTGAGAGTAAAGGTGGTGAACTGTAACTCAGAGGACTCACGTCTGTCTCGGTGCCTCAACACCTTTGACCTTGTTGCCCTGGGCGTGGGCAGTACGTTGGGCGCTGGCGTCTATGTGCTAGCTGGGGCTGTAGCCCGAGAGAATTCAGGTAAGTTTACTTTAAAAAGAGAAAAGACAAATCTTAACTTTTCTTAAATCGTATTGTCGTATTGTCTCTTTAGGTCCTGCGATTGTGCTGTCCTTCTTGATAGCAGCCTTAGCTTCTGTGTTGGCCGGGCTCTGTTATGCAGAGTTTGGCGCCCGTGTCCCCAAGACAGGATCAGCTTATCTTTACTCTTATGTGACTGTCGGTGAACTATGGGCCTTCATCACCGGATGGAACCTCATCCTCTCCTACATCATTGGTAAACATGAAGCATTTTACACTTCAGCCATAAAACGTAATTAGAAGAACTGCAAAAGATCTGTGGTAACTGGTCTCACCTCATCCCAGGTACCTCCAGTGTGTCCCGTGCTTGGAGCGCCACCTTTGACGAGCTGGTAGGGAAGCGCATAGAGCAGTTCTGCAGAGAGAACATGTCTATGAATGTCCCGGGAGTGCTGGCGGAGTATCCTGACATGTTTGCTGTTATCATCATAATCACACTTACAGGTATGAAAAGCTTAACACTGAGCCTGTGTATCTGCCATCTCATACTTAACCCTTTCTTTCTCTGAATCTGCAGGACTGCTGGTGTTCGGGGTCAAAGAATCAGCGATGGTGAACAAAGTTTTTACTTGTATCAATATCTTGGTCTTGTTGTTCATGGTCATCTCTGGCCTGGTAAAAGGCACCTTAAAGAACTGGCAGCTGGACCCTGAAGAGATCCTACATGCCAATTACACAAGTAACTCCAGCAAGTAAGGATGCTGTCACAGTATTGTAATGAACATTTCTGTACACTTAATTCTTATTAAATTGATGATAACTTTTTTTTTACATTTTTTTCTACCCATGTAAAGTGTGACAGAGATTCTGCCCACCGAGGAGAGCTTAGGAGCTGGCGGCTTCATGCCATTTGGGTTCACCGGTGTCCTCTCTGGAGCTGCTACCTGTTTTTATGCCTTTGTAGGATTTGACTGTATAGCTACAACAGGTCAGTGCAGGATGAAGCCTGAACACATGCTTACACTAACGACTCTGTTGGGCCTTTTTTTTTTCTTTGTTGCACTTCTCATATTCCTTTGACTGCCTCATGGGGACGTTTCAGTCGGTGTGGGGCGGAGGGTGGGGTGAGTGTAATTGAAACTGGAGTTGGAACCATTTCAATCCTAAGCTTGTCTAAACATCCAGGAGTGTTACATAAGAGGGGCAAGGCAGGGCGAAAGTATGGGCGTTTGGCCCATTTTTGCACTCAGCTTAAAGCCACTGACACAGGTGAGGGGGATAAATCATGCAGTTTGTAAGGAGAAGACCTGATTCATGGCTGAAATGTCATGTGTCTCCATGGATACGGTTCTATTAAATTAAACCAACGTTGTTGTAATATTTGCAAATGTCTTCCAGCTTGCCTGCTATTTGGCACACTGGCTTTTCCCACCCCTCTTTTTCCTGTATTCTAATTGGTTAATATGAAGTAAACCCTCAGGCGATTGGCTGAGTTTAACCTGTCACTCACATACACAGGGCAAGCAGCCCTTTATATCAACTTTGTGCATGTGTGTTTTGGCTAAAGTGAAATTGGAATCAAGCCAATATGCCTTCCCCCCTCCACACACACACACACACACACAGAGCTACATAACTGTAAGCCACTGTCATGCACACAACCCCCTTGCTTTATGATCATTTGGACCAATCAGTAGCTGTTGTAAGACTTGTCACATTCACATTCCTTGTCCTCCGGTGGGACTAAATGAATGGCCTGCAGGGGTAATAAAGCTTGCAGTGTTTGAACAGCACACAGCACTGGATGTTTTTTTTAAATACACCATGTTGGCCTGTGTCTACTAGAATTCTGTGAATATAGCAATAATGTGTGGTCAGTTACCACACATCTGTGTTGAGATTGTTACCTGATGTAATACCCATTGCACATATTACAATGAAAGTAAAAGGTGACAGTCCACTCTGAAAGGCTACATAAGCAGGCCCAAGTACATACACTGGTGCAACCAGTGCAGCTTTATGTGATGCATGAGAAAGAAAATGTGTGGTGCTGATGTAACTTTTAGATACTGTTACCAGTCTGAATTCCATATCCAACAACCCTTCTTTGCTCCTTTAATTACAGACATCTTGAGGGTGTATTAGATGCACCATTTGCCTAACTTTGACTAACTGTGTCCTGTTGTACCTCTGCCCCAGGGGAGGAAGTGAAGAACCCCCAGAGAGCCATTCCTATCGGCATCGTGTCCTCGTTACTCATCTGCTTCGTGGCGTACTTTGGCGTTTCCGCTGCCCTCACCCTCATGATGCCTTACTACCTGCTAGACAGCAACAGCCCTCTGCCTGTAGCTTTTAAGTATGTGGGCTGGGGAGGAGCCAAATATGCTGTAGCTGTGGGCTCTCTTTGTGCTTTGTCTACAAGGTAAGTAGTTAAACACAACACACCTTCACTGCTCTGCCTCTATTTGTACTGCAAATGCATGCACATATGTGTATGTATATATACCTACCATCTCTCAGAAAAGCCTGCACAGACACACACACATGTACACGTTGACGTTTCTGTGTGTGTATGAGTGTATATTTAACTTTAGAAGGCATCTGATCCCCAGGCTAAAAATAAAAGAGCTACTAAGAATATAATTGAGCCATCAGTGATGTGCTTGTGTAACATGCACTTTCCTTTTCTAAAAAATAAATATTATAAATCTGAATTATTGATTTTACCGATTAAGCAGCCAGTAAAACTTGTTGTGTCTGTGCTGACATTGTTAAACTGATCTGGCAGTAAAGTTCAACAGAATAGAATCGACTATTTAATGTCATTGTACAATAAAGATTAGTACCATAAATTTGGGTTTAAATTAGCATTAGCATGCTGTAACAAAGGGGGGCTACAGTGAGGAAAGGAAAGATCTAGGCAACAACCAAGAAGAACTGACTATGAAAAGAGAGAAAAAAAGGATTACAGTGTAAACAAAAAAAGCCTGACCCCTAGCTCCAGGAAGTCCCAGGCTTGTGTTCGGGAAATGGTTACAAAAATACGGAGAAATGTCCACAACCTTCCAGGACAATGATTCGTCACATAGAGGTATTCGTCTGTTTGACGAATCCATCATCCTCCAATAAGGAAAAGCCACGCTAAAGGAACTCCATGATAGCGATCTAGCTTGTGTTGCCTTGCGTTTTGAGGTGAATCTCTCAGGTTTACTCAACAAGCCTCATATGTGGGCTGTTCATAAAAGATATACGATTAATTGCTTTCCAGGTTTTAGCTCTTATCTGCATGTCATCCCATATTCTGTGACCTATCTGAAGGGAGATCCCCCATATACATGTTTGTAGTGTATTGTAGTTGTTTGTAGCTTCTAAAATATGTTCATATTAAGACTTATTCTCAAAATACAGTAAATGATGTTCTTATATTGAATGTGTGCTGTGTAATGTTGTTTGTATATGTGAGTCGGTGTCTCTGTTCATGTATGTTTCATGCATTCTCTTGGGTGTAAGTGTGGATACTATATATCCTGGTCTCCCCCCCATGGTAGCCTGCTGGGTGCTATGTTTCCTATGCCACGTGTGATCTGGGCAATGGCTGACGATGGGCTGCTTTTCAAGTTCATGGCCGAGATCAGCCCCCGCACCAAAACCCCGCTAATTGCAACGCTCACCTCTGGCATAGGGGCAGGTGAGACACTAACACGCATGTCTTTGAAACAGCATCCACATCCACTCAAGATTCTTTTCACGCTTCAGGGCTGAGCAGCGCCATGTTAAATGTTCTGGCTTGCCGGTCGCAGTTTCTATTTTTGAATGTATTTTTGAGGAAGCTGCCAAAAATCAGTACTCAAGCATGAAAAGGATAGCACCTGTCTAATCTGTCATCCATGGTCAGGCTGCTATTTTTTCATTAATCAAACAAGGGTCATATAATGTCTTCTTTTATTGTGAAATTTAAGGCGTAGCTTCTACCTGCATCTTGGTGTTGTACGGAGAAACCAAAACCAAACTAAACTGCATGGATAAACAGACAAATATTTGCACATTGTTAATGAGTAACAGCATGTGGAGCGTATTTTTGGGGGAGAAACTTTGCACGCTGACATAGGGCCCAACATCACATTGCCCCACATTGCTTCCAGTCTGGTTTCCTGTTTCTCACTCCTATCTCACCCTCTTTATTCACCTCCTGACTCTTCTTCTGACCCTCCTGACCTCATCCACATCTCCCTTTTTCTTCTTGTCCTTCTATGCTTAACCTACACCTTTCATCCCGATCTGACGTTCTCCTCCTCGCTCTACCCCAGTCTGTTGGGTTCCATGTTCCCCCTACCCCGTATCATTTTTGCCATGGCCCGGGATGGCCTGCTCTTCTCCTTCTTGGCGCGCGTCAGCGAGAGGAAAGCCCCCGTTACGTCTACTTTTGCTGCTGGGGTTCTGTCGGGTAAGATGAAGAGGGAATGATAAATATAGAGGGAAGTTAGAAGGGCCAGGGGCTTAGGATGAGATAATGGGAAAGTTGAGAAGCAGAAGGTAAAGGGGAGTGTTAGAAATCAGATCATTTCCTGTTTGTGATCTGTACACAAAATATCTGCTCCCTCTTTTTGATGCTGCCACAGGTTTCAATTGACATGTTTAGCAGATACATAATGTCTATTATGTCTTATAAAAGCATGCTGCAGTCTTCTGTTTTTGTACAACAACAACTGTTCATGAGATCTAACAAGCATTGTCATCTTTTTTACATCCCTCTTGTTATTGAAACCTGTAGCTATCATGGCATTCCTGTTTGATCTGAAGGACCTGGTGGACCTGATGTCAATAGGGACACTGCTGGCTTACACATTAGTGGCTGCCTGCGTCCTGGTGCTCAGGTGAGCAAGCTTTCCAGCGTGCCCCAGGCTGCATGTTCCTACATCACATTTAGTGCACAGGTAAAGGTTAGTTTTGTTTTTGGTTTGCTTTTTAGGTATCAGCCTGAGCAGCCGAGCATCTCCTATCATATGGCTAACACCCAGGAAGAAGTGGAGATGAGCGATGGCATCAGTGTCCCCAGTATGGGCATCCTGCCCGACGTAGAGGAGAGGTTCAGCTTTAAGACCTTGCTGTTCCCAGACAAGGCAGAGCCATCCACCCTGTCAGGGTTCACCGTCAACATCTGTGCCTCCATCCTGGGTGGGTAATGATGAAGGAAATTTCTCACGTATGCAGAGTTAACACATGAAACAATAACACGTATGTCTTACGTCTGCAGGAACGTTGATCCTGGCCTTCAGTATCCTGGCAGTGCAGGGAGGCAGTGCTGTGCTGAACATCATCGCCCTCAGTGTCATCTTCATGGTGTGTCTCTTCCTCACCTTTATCATCTGGAGACAGCCTGAGAGCAAGACAAAACTCTCCTTTAAGGTTTGATTTGAGGTCTTGTCTGGGTTAACTCCATTATGTCATAATGTTTTTGTCCCAACACAAGCCTTCTCTGTTTTGTGATTGGCAATAAGGTTCCCCTGCTACCCTTCATCCCTGTGGTCAGTATGTTTGTCAATGTCTACCTGATGATGCAGTTGGACAGAGGCACCTGGATCAGATTTTCAGTCTGGATGGCTATAGGTACGTCTACTCTCCTTCACTACAGCTGCACGTTCACATGTGATGGTGAGACCAAATCTGTAAACAAACCTTCTGCTGTATATTTTCAGGTTTGGTGATTTACTTCTGCTACGGCATTCACCACAGCACCGAGGGGTCTTTAGCCCGTTCGTCTCCAGAAACAGAGCTGAACGGCTACAAGGCCAGTTCAGAAGCCATGTCCCCTGAAAAGGAGGCCTTCCTGCCTGATGACATTGACGCCAGGGATGAGGACTTATAGTGATTTATAGGAAGTATTAGAACATGCTGCTTTCATGTCAACCTGCCCTGAAGCCAGTCTGTCTGTGTACTCTAGGAGCATTTGAACTCCCAGTCCCTCGCTGGTTGTACTCCTATTTGGGTAAAGCAATGAAAAATGACCTAAAATCTACATAGCTCTGGCTTTTCCCTTCAGCTGCCGGGCAGAGCACAGGCAGTTCATAATACTCCTGCAATGAAAAGCCATAATCAACACGTTTGCTGATTTCAGTCTTTCAGAATAAGGTTGTTGCCCCTTTTGCTTGGCTTTGAGATTCAACTGCTCTGGCTGTCTGTGGGTGGAGGGCTCACAACAGTACATTAGGGAGGTTCAGAGATAGCCGGAGACCATATCACTTGTTTCTTTTCATGTTGGGTTGTAGTTACTTGTTAGGAGTGTGTCTGGTTTACATTGCTGGCAGTAGGACAATGTGCAATTGTTGCCACGGGTGCCAGGAAGTCCTGCAGTAATTTGGTTTAAATAATTCTCACAATGGGGCAGCACATTCTCCCGAAACTACGTAACTGGTGTTAGGAAATTCTACTCAAAACAGCTCCCCCTGACACGTGGGGGGCTGCAAGTAACACACTTGGCTTGTCGGTGGTGAAATTCCCATGGTTCCCTGGCAGAAATCAGCAGCCGTATGCGTAGGCATAGCTAACAGATTCTAAAGGATTGGATTTATACCGTCAGAGATCCAGAGCTTGGCCTGTTTTACAGTACGGTTTAATGTAGGCCTCTCAAGAAGCAGTCAGGAACAATCCTAAGCCATAGCAAGTCTGTCCGTTGTGATGAAAGAAAATGCTCTAGGCTCATTTGGTTGGACAGCTCGTCATTCTGAGACACAAGGATTCAAAGGAAGTGAAAGCCACAGTTGTTAAATTAAACATGCTTCTGTAGGTAAATCATAATGAGTGTGGGTTTGCACAGTGCTGGCTGCTGTGTCTGTGTATCTGTTGCTTTTTAAAAAGTTTTTTTTTTCCTTATTTGAAAAAAAATATGTTTTTCTTTCCTTTTTCTGCCTTTTCTCATGTTAATATGTGTTTTTATTACCCACATACTAAACCATTTCCATTGTGTTTTCTCAAATTATTCATCTAAATTCTAAAATTCAAATTACAGTCATAAAAAAACCTCATATACACCATACCCCCCCCCCCCCCCTTCATGAACTTAAGACCGCCCTACCAATTTAACATTGCACTCACTTTGTCCTTCTTTTACTCCACATTTGTCTTTCTTGCCTACATTACCCACAATGCAACTTGTTAGAATAGTAATGGCTCCTTGCTCATAATCTAATCTTTTCCATTTTTTTTCAACAGCAACAGATTTCACACCTCCCTGGGACACAAACATTTTCCACATCAGTACTCATAAAACACATTAAAATCCATGCATATTGATTACCCTACACTTAGACTTAAATGCATTCGTTTTTGAGTCCTGCACAACAAAACAGCTGTCAGTAAGCACAAACATGTAAAATCATGTAAATAATATGATGTGTATATTTCTTGTAGTAAATTATTTGTAAATTGGAGAAAATGCTTTTTGTTATTTTGAATAACTTTTGCATCTGTCTCTTAGGCTGAACTGTTAGTGTGCCTTATGTTGTGTTTACATGATCATTGCGACCGTATCCTCAGGGTTGATGCCATCTTCTTCACTCTCATACAGTGCGGCTAACGATCTAGAATGTTCGAATTTCCCATCATTTTAGTAAGGATAGAAAAAACTCAACTCTTGGAGCATACAAAGGAATTGTGCATTTCTCAGAATCTGCCTACCTATAGTGCCAAACCTCAGAGTTTACCTCTGACAGAAGTATACACCTACTTAAAGAAATGATCCATTTATGCTGCTTTGATGCTGCAAGCTTATCGTTTCTTCTGCAAAATCATTTTTAGGCTCTCGTTGTCTCTAATGCATCATCAGTGTGCATCACCACTCTTCTTAGTGTAAATCTTGTTGGGGCCACATTACTGGGTCCCTTTTCAACAATGTTTGCAGTTTTACTGCAGTGTCACTTGAAGCTTCCCTCTTGCCGAGTTCATGCACAAATCAGAAACAATTAGCTCATCCAAATATTAATTTTTTTTGGCCAAAGGTCCAGTTACGAGCTTAGGTGGAGCTTTTGACCACATCTCACAGACTTCTTGTGTAATGGAGTTTGATCAGTTGCCATGGAAACAGCTTGGCGCTGTCATAAGCCAGGAAGTAACACTGTGAACGACAGTACGGGAACACACTGTATATATGGAATATCATAAATGGCAACTGGTAGCTTAGGAGGTCTTGATATGTAGCTGAAAGCACCAGAGAAGCTTAATTATTATGTACAGTGTATTTGTAATTACACATGACCTACAGATGTAAAAGGCATAAACTGTATTTAGAATGAAACCTAAATACGACTGAAAGCTTGTATTTCACATAAGAAGTTACTGAAATGTTCACTCTGGCACCACCTGCTGGATGATCCCGAGAGAGATGCTAAAAGCAGCTCATAAATAACCTTTAATCAATCAAGATCATCCGACAGGAACAGATTCAGTCACGTAATTGTAAAAAATGTCTAAAATGTTCTTGCTTGTCTCTGTTAAAGTTTCAATGCCTCTTGCAATACTGTAAATAAAACAATCCATACGAATTGTATAATGTGCATAACGCTAACAACTTAGCCCCTGCTGACCAGTGGAATTTGATGATTCAGAGGACTAGATCAACAGTTTGTGGTCAGCTGGTGGTAATTTGTTACAGATTAGCACTGTAAATATACTGTGATTAAAAACCACACATTTTGCAGCATCATCATTAAATAATAAAAAAAACACATTTTCTGATTTTCTTAAATACTTTTAATACTGTATTCTCCCCAAAATGTATAAATAAAAGCATCAACATACTGTGTATACATTACATTGATGAACTATGTCATGTCTCATCTTCTAAGTGTCCTACACTACGGTTACATTTGGACCAATCACAAATGCAGATAGGGGGGAGGGAGAGAAAAGGGGGAAAAGTGAGAAACAACAAAGACAGAAGAAAAACATGCTTCTATTACTCTGTCGGTGCACTAAGACACACAACTCATGTCGTAAATGTATTTACATTCAAACATACAATCAGTGCCAGATAGGACAAAATTCAGTTAATAACTTTGTCTCTGGACTAAAATCCAAAAGGAGTCATTGTATCGCTTACCTCCACAAATTCTTCTTTTTCTAGTGCTGCAAGTTGATAAGCCATGGACACATTTGCTACTGTAATAACATTTAAATCAACATGGATGTGTTTACTTCCTAATGAATGAAGTAAATAACCATGTTTTTGTTATTTCATTATTATTTTTGTGTGTGTGGGGAGGAAGTGCTACATATTAAATGGCTGCTACATCAGACAAGAGGTCCTTCTATATCAAACAGAATAACACAAATGACTTGTATAAAATGCTGTCATTGCATTTTTGACATTCAGAGCATAGTGAGACTCACATGTCCACAGGACACATCGAGGGGTTGTTACAATACCAGTTCATTGTTGAGAAATTAAAAGTCCATTCGAACATGAAATATTCCTTTAGGATGAAATTATTAACTTTTTTTGTAAACAATATTTTTGTTGCATCCTTGTATACTGTTATATGTTTTTGCTCCTGATGTGACTCATTCAATAGAACACAGTGACTTTCTGACTGGTACATTCTTACAATTGATCATTATGTAAAGACATTCTTAAAATAATTGGCGTTGTACAAAATCAGTGTGAGATACATTTCTCAAATCTTTTGCTGACATTCGTTAGTTTAAGAGCTTTTAACCCTGTTTACGCATCATCATACAAAAAAAATCTTAAAGATCCATGATGAGAATCACTTTTCTGAGACTCTCAAAAGTGCTGGTATCACAGATCAGCTTTAAAGTCTGGAAAACTGGTAACGTCACATATGTGCTGGCAAAAGTCACACTTTCGTTTGTAACTTAAGTGAACAGGTTGCAGGGAATTCCAATGACCCGTGCAACCCCAGACCCATCCCACCCACCATGCATCTATGTAACTATTAACAATATTACACTAAATCTGAACCCTTAACCCATAAGTAATGCGGCTGCAAACACAGACTTCCCTCCTTTCTTCTTTCTGGCCTTCCTGGTCTATTTACAGCAGCTCATTTAAACACCTTTAGCTTTGTTTGCTAACCACACTGTGTAAGACTGTGTGTCAGTGTTGACTTGTTCAAAGCCAGATGACAGATTAAGACCCTGAGGGTAAGTTAGTCAGTGGAGTACATACAGTACAGGAGGCAGCTACTGTCGGCAATAAAATAATTCTCCTTTAAATATACCAATAATGTTTTTCTCTGTATGTGGAAAATCAACTGGGAAACATCTAAATAATGTTCTGTTGAGACTCTATACAAAAACAAATCTAAACCTAATCTAAATTTAGAAAAGAATTCCCTGAATAATATATTCCGGCACACTGAGGATTCAGTGTAGTTTGCAAAAGTTTTAAACGTGATGAAATAATAAAAAAGTTTCATTCAGATAAACAAACAGGAGAATCAGTAGAGGTTATGACAGAGTTAACACAGGTTCAGACAGGTCTACACTAGTACATCACAAAGAGGTAAACAGGGTTTGTTTTTTTCAACTTACCTAGCTTATAGACACATATCATATCATAAAACAGTCCCCCTGAAGATCTATGTAAAGCTGCAAGCAAAACTCTGCATCCTTGGGCAGATGAAAATGATTCCTAAGCAGCTTTAAAGCCTAATAAGAGCGCACAGTGTGGGACTCTAACACATAAATCTGTTGTGTTGTTGGTGCTTAACACTCACCAACCAGCAGGTGTCCAGATTGTGCTATTTCTGCAGCAAGTGTGCTGCAGGAGTTCTTTCCATAGCCCAGGGGTGCTTAGATTTTGCATACAGCTGCATGTGTGTGAGGACACAAAGTTAAATAATCTGCTTCCTCCTCCTCCTACATCACATATTCCACTTATGTCCCATCATAGCTTCAAATTTCCCCCCTTAACACATCAAAAGCTTAATAAATAGACGGATCACAGCAATAATAATATTCACCGGAAGACTTTCACAGTACATGCTTGCTTAAGTAGCAAAACACATGTAAGAAATAAGATATAAACATCACATCCTAAAGAAAATCACATCAACATTCAAAGTACTCCTGTGCTAGGTTTCCTCCTTCTCTTTGAGCTCCCTGGTAGCTGTGTGATGTTGTTGTTGTTGTTATTGAGGTTGAGCTACAGAGCCAACAGACTGCACATTCCCACTGAGGTAAATACAAAATGGCAGACATAGTTTTTGCAAGTTGACCTGAGGGATCCCAAGTTTGAAGAGCAGCTCCTGTGTAGAGATGCCGTAGGAAGACCTGGCAAGGTTAAAAAAAAACTTGAAGGTCTTTATATTTTGCAATTAAAATGTTGCAAACTCTCAGCACTGAACTGATTAGAAACCTTTACAAGGCTAAGAAATGTGTTTCGTTTTAAACGTATAAACCAATTTATCCAAAGACCTTTATAATAAAACCATGGTCGTTATCTGCTGGTGAGGTGGCAGGACCAAGTGTAAGGCGCTTTGTTAGGGATTTTTCCAAATGAAAAAAAAAAATGAAGAAACATACCATTTGAAAGTGTTTCAGTTCAAAATTTCTATTTATCTATTAAAACAGAATCAATAGCTTATTTTACCAAGAGTGTGTGTGTATTAGTCTGGTGAGTGTGCTACTTCCTATCTGTATCGTGGACTATGCAGGGCACGTGACTACCCACGCAAGGGAGGTCAACACCATCTGTTTCATTATCATACAATATATACAGCATACTTTTCAGGACTCTATGTATTAGGGCTTTGGGGACAAAGAAGTGTTTTAACATTACATTATGTTTCTGTGTATAAAGTTTCACACCACCAGCTCAGTGCTTTGACACTGATGTTACTGGACTCTTCGTCCAGCAGTCACATTCAGGTTCTTTCTTCAGACTTCAGTTGTTCACATTCAAAGGGGGAGAAGAAGAGAAAGAAAAAAGGTGAGTGAGTCAGAAAATAAAATGCTTATCTCTGTAAAGAGCTGAGACAAGAGTTTGAGTTAAAGCGACTGGCTCTGTGTGTGGGCGTGGCTGGGCCAGGGGAGTAATTCTGATTGACTGCAGCCCTGTGAGTGGGTGTGGCCGGGCCAGGGGAGTAATTCTGATTGACTGCAGCCCTGTGAGTGGGTGTGGCCGGGCCAGGGGAGAAGTTTTGATTGGCGGCAGCTCTGTGCGAGGGGGAGCAGTACTGAGCCTGCTGGAGACAGCTGTGGCAGTGGGTAGGGGAGTCACACCCTGCCACAGGTGAGGAGGAGAACAACGGGGAGGAGGGGATAGGGGAGGTGGAGAAGGAGCGGTGCAGTGGGGAGGAGGCAGGTGAGAGGAGAGGGCTGGTTTGGAGACGCCACAGCAGCTCCTCATTGTTCTGGCTCAGGCGCTTTTTCTCGGTGCTCTCCTTCTCGACCGACTCCTGGAGGTTGGCGTTGTCCTCGGACAGTTGCCTGCAGAGAAAACAGCCCAATGGAAGCACATAGAACTACAGTGTATTGTGTTATAAACCAGCTAAAAACACTGTACTTCCCTTTACACCTCAATCAACTGTTGCAATAACAAATAATTATGTCTTACCTGGACAAGGCCAGGTTCCTTTCAATACGAGCCTTCAGGTCTTCATTCTGCTGCTGCAGAACCTGAACCTTCTCCTCGAGGAACACGTTCTTTTGAGCCTGCTCAAAAAACAAAATACAACCACAGCGCAATCTTTCATTCACCACATACACTCGCCATCCTGTGCATCTAAACCACTGTGTGTGTGTCTGTGTTTGTGTATTAAGATGGCTTTTTCGAGCCTACCACTTTCTCCAGGTCTGTGATCTTCTTCTCTTGCTGGTGTATCTGCTGGTTCTTCATTTCCACAACCTCCTTCAAGCTCTTCAGGTCTTGCTCAATGTGTTTGTAAGGAGCTAAAGCATCCTATCATAGGAACACAAATAAAAAGAGAAGGACGGATGTGGGTTAGAAAGCAGGTTCAGTTCCAGTTTATTATACATATCGGATTATTTACTCACAACGATCTGTTCATCTGTACTCTTCCTTAAAGCCTCTTCGAAGCGTTTGGCTTTGTCCCTCAGACTCTGGTTTTGAAAAGTCAGAGTATCCACTTGATCCTGAGCAAACACACACACACAAATGCAAAATTGTACACTGCATCGGCGATTCATCTGTAAATATCTCTTTCAGTTATCATACCTGTAGAGAAAGCCTCTGTTTCTCAAAGTCCTCCACTAGAAGCATCTTCTGTTGCTCATGCGCTTTCCTTAAGTCTACAGACATATTCACACACACAGTAAATAAGAATGACTGAGCATTATTGACAGCAATGCCTGCATGACACTGTTGTGTACATCATACCTCTCATGGTACGGGCGTGCTCCTCATGCAGTGTTGCCATGGTGATGTTATGCATGTCTCTGAGCTCCTGAATGGCAGCGTGGTGGTTGGCTGTTATCTCCTCCATCTAACAAATTCACACACACATAATGAGATTGTCGAATGACAGATTTCATATGAACAATCAAACGTCTTTCTTTCTCCCACCTGCTCCTGCTGCTGAGTCCTCAGCTCCTCCATTTCTGACCGATGGTCTGCCCTCAGGTGCTCCGTCTCTGCAGTGTGACACTTCCTCAGGCCTTCCTCCACAGAAGCCAGCTCTGCCTCCTGCTGCAGCTGCAGCTCCTGCAGCTCTCGCTCGAACGCCACCTCCAGTGCTGTTTTCTCCCGCTGGAGTCTCTCCCAACGCAATGAGTTAGATGCTGAAAGAAGCACACGTGTAGCTCATAAAAGCAGAGCTCCTTTTAGCAGGTTCAGCTTCAGAGTTCAGTGACACACTATTAAAGCTTATTGGGTTTAATGAATAAAACAGGTCCTTAATAAATGTAAATGGTGCTTTTCATAAAAAGACAGGTCAATGTGATTGCTTATATATATATATATATATATATATATATATATATATATATATATATATATATATATATATATTTGTTTTTCTCACTTACCTATTTCTTCTCTGATGTTTTGCATTTCCATGGACAATTTAATTTGCTGTTCTTCTGTAGTTTTACTCTGTAAATTAAAAAAAAAAGAATCACAACTGAGCTGACAAGCTGATGTTGATAGATATAATTTACTGAAGTTAATATTTACAGAGTTTATCACCTGAGGTGAGCATGCTACCTGCTACCATTTCCCACTTGGTATGCTGTAACTTGTTTAGTTTAGAACCACAAAGCTATGTGCTAGCATGGTTGAAAACTGATAATATAATATTTCCATATTTCTATATGTTATCTGCTATCTATTGCATGTCCAGTGGCTTGATGTCATGTATAACTGTGACCAGCAGAGGGCGCTCACGCCTACAGAAATAAAAGCTTGTCCACCAGTCATGTCTCCTGAACTGTGGGCTAGTGACAGCAGCACTCAGACAATAACCATAAAGAAGTCAGACAGTCCCTCGACAGTCTGGCGGCAGTATTACAGCTAGAATGTAGCACCTCAGAGGTTAAATCACTCTTTGGACACACAAGCTGGATGAAACCACCTCAGTGACACACTAAACTCTGGTAGACCCTTTCCACAGACACTATCACTCTTGTTCAATGTGCTGCTCATTGACCATGCTGTTAATCTCACCTCTCGTGTTAAGTACTGTGAGTGCCCTTGAGTGTGCGCTGCTGTGTCTCCAGACTCAGAGTAAATGAAAAGGGTGAGGGCTATGTTGTAAATCTACACAGAATCATAGATGAACCTTTAGATAATCTCTCTCATGGTGGAAGAAATAAGAGATGATGATGAGGAGGAGGATGATTTAATACACACCAAGGAATGTTGGCATTGTAAGCCAGTTAAATCCTTAGTTAATTAAAAATCATTTGAGCACGTGAGCAGGTGCTATAGAGCAGGACAGCATTGTTATTAAGGCGAAGGGGTTATTATGATGCAGTGTATTCCTATTAGCTACCTTGAGGCAAAAATGCTGGGTGGTAATGATGAAGGCTTCTAGACCAAGAGAAGTCTTCCTCAGTTCATCCCTCAGAGCCTTCAGCTGCCTCTCTTGCTGTTCACAGCGTCCCTGCAGCCTCTGAACCTAAGTGACAAAGAATAATATATAACACAACAGAATGGCTCATCTCTATGCAGAGGGCGCTACAGATTTTCTCTATAACCCACCTCCTCCTTTTGCTCCTCTTTCGCTTTCTCCTCTGCTTGCCTTTCCCTCTCCCTCTGTTGAGCCTCCTCTTTCTCTCTCTGCAGATTCTCCTGCAGTTCTTGCTGCCGCCTGATGGGGGCTACGCGGCGAGGTGATCCGGAGGGAGCTGACCCTCGCACTGCTGCTGCAGGCCGCTGCGTGGACTGAACTAAGGAGAGTGAAAAAAGCAAACACCGAAAATTAAATTAAGTCATAAATGGGCATGAGCGCATGTTTTTCAAGAAAAGACCTAGTATGGTATAGAAATATTCAAATGATATATGATCTGTCACATGTCATTAATTAGTCATGTACTATTTCTCAAATCTAGCTGAAACATATCTATCTCTAATAATGAAATTGATGAGCATTAAATCAGAGGAGATTTGACCAGACCTACTGCTAATGACTGTGTTCACATGATAAATGATTCAAAGTTAATTGAATCCTCTCTATAGAGGAGACCTTGGTGTAGCTCCTGGTCATCTAATCTTGTGATAAATGTGATTGACTTTAAATGATGATTGAACTGTTGTGCATATATGAGTGTACAATTAGCATTGTATGTATGTTAAAACATTATGTTACAGATTCATCCATTAATGATGGAGGCCAACAAACCAGAACACCTGCTATGTTGCTATGAGCTATGTTTCCTTGGAATGACACTAATGACACTCATTAGGTTGTATTTGATATACAAGTGAAATAATAAACCTGTGTGTGAGTCACCTTGTCCTAGGGATTGTAAACACACAGTATGCTGTGGAGATGGACAGCAGCATCAGCATCTTTTAGGGACGGGACTTTTTAATTTATCATCTGTATGCTCATGTGGGCTGACAAACTGCCCGTGAATGTCAGCACATACAAAATGAAATCAGTGCAGCTCCACATCACCTGCCTCTGCCACATCACACAGGTCTACTGAAGCATAGGGAGCATGTCTCCATGGCAACCTGAGGCTGGGTCCCAGGTAATGGGTGAAGAATCGAGAAAGGTGGAAAGGGTTTAAAATGAGGGCTATTTCTCAAAGACAGAAGTGCTGAAACACAATTAATTGAGTAAGTGGCAGGGATGGAGGTAGAGATTCAAAAAATGCCACTGTGCTTTAAAAGACAGTGCTTTAAAATCTGCAAATGTCAGCAAATGTTTGGATAGTTTATCTTTCTTTCTTTTTTCCTAATAGCATTCTCAGCTTTTCGCAAATAATATCTACCACTTTGGCAGGTGCATGTATGTGCACACACACACACCCCTGCTGGTTCTACTTGAAAGGTTAGAGATAGGAGAGTGAATACTAAATGAGTTTATATGGATGAGTGTGAAAGCAGCATGCAAATGATAGTAGAGGGGCTGATGGATGGGGAATAACAATGTGGGAAACAATGAGAAGAGGTGATAGCAGCCCATTTGGAGAGAGGAGGCTGTAAGCGTGTGTCTGTGTGTGTTTTAAAGGTGTTCAGGCTGAGGTATTCCAGAGGTGAAAATCAGTTTCATTTCAGCACACTGCTATTTCTGGCACACAGTCCAGAGTGATTTAAAAAAAAAAAAAAGATTGAGGTTTCAGTAAAACCTTAGAACAGAAAATGCTACAGCGAACTGAGAATTAAAAAAAAGAAAAAGTAAAAGATGAATAATGTTTTGACTTTGTGTCTGTGTGGGAGGAGATTTGGGCCCAGGGAGATGAAGGAAAGAGAAAGGTGAGCAGCACAGGCTTGAGGAGATCTGTATCAGTTCTACGTACACAGAAAGATTTTGAAACCTTAGAAAATTATTCTACCACTCCAGAGCCAAGTGAAACTAGTCCAATGATCGAATCCCACAGCCAGCACAGCCAGCACCAAATATTTGAAATTGGTTCAAGCTGCTAGTGGGCAGATATGGACAAGTCATAAATGTAAGAAATGTTCTGGAAAGTAGATGATCAGGTGATCCTGAAGGGAATATGAGCAGCACAAATGTAACTCATAATTTAAGACACATCTGTGGATGTCTGCCCTCAGCCCATGCATGTGCCAGAACCATAGCTTGTTAAGAGAAGAAGCTGAGTGATCAGATTCCCTGTCATCCACACCTCTAAAAATCACCATTAAAAAGGCACACAGATGGTATAAATTTGTTCCAGATTTTCTAGAAATCTCACTCTATGTCCACCAACTGTGTCTGGGATGTGAGGGCAATGAACTCCCTGTGCAGTCCATAGCACTTGGCCCAGCAAAGGAATAATCACTGACATGGTGCTGTCACTAACTGCTGTACTGGGCAAGAAGATCATATAGAAAAATGCAAAGTAACAGATGGCCTTTCAGAAATATTAATAAGGCAAAGACCCTCACAGTAATTTATGTAGAAATAGCAGACCAACGAGCACCCCATGACTGTTGTATGTATGGAGGCAATCTGCAGTCTATACATGCAAGAAACAACTTGTATATGTTAGAGTGTTGTATGTGTGTATGTGTTGAATTTACACTGTCATTAGACAAAGGTGAATTAGTATGACAGAAAAAAACTCACCAGGGGACTGCGGTTTGGGAGGAACCACTGCCAGCCTCTTTGGTGAGGATGGGAGCGAACGTGTGACCTCTGAGCTCCGCTGAAAGTCTTTCTGGCCAGCTGTCGGTAAACAAGAGCAAACAGATGGTTAGCCTAAAAACAGAGGCCTCAGTCCACATACACACTTACACACAAGAATCAATCTAATACAACCCCATCAATGATTATCAATATGATATGCAGCAAACAAATCAAACCTTAGTTCTTCATCTTCAGATACCATTTTGGCCACGCACAATTAACAATGCTTTGCTTTATTAAACTCACAAACAACAGACTCTTTTCAACAAATTTACCTTAGATGTCAACATTTCCAGCAATGCAGTAATCAAGCATGCATTTCTAGAAATAATATATCTGTGTTGCGTTCTCCACACTAAGTCTGCTGCAGAGTTGGTGACTGCTGTGTGGGTGTAAAGAAATAGATGGATTTGCATCTCTTAATGTGCAAAATCTTGCTCTGAATGTTCAAAAAAGTGAGGGTGAAGAAAAAGGTGAATAGGAAAGTAGTAAAGAAGTTTGATGTTCCAGCACGTTAGCACTGAGTGTGTAGTAGTGAAGCAGGAAGGAAAGAGAGGCCTTGAAATTAAACTAATTAGACCTGTTATGGGAAAGAAGCCTCTGATCCCGAACAAATCCCCATATAACCCTGGAGAAATACTTCAGGCCTGCAGAGAGAGTTTGTGAGTGTATTTTCTTTATCTGTGTGTGTTCACTATTGCAATCATGCAAATGTAGCTCTTAGAGTGAGTCGTTACTGCCAGTACACTCTCACATCAAACCCATGCGCTACTGCACAAATCCAGTGAGACGCCGCCAAATTCGTGTTGAAAAATGTAACATTTGTGGCTGGTGGAGAACAAAATAATCATGGGATGTGATTATCACTTGTGTAGCTTTTTTTAGGATTGCACAGCTACATGCTTTGAGTTTAGAATAATTCCATCAGCTGTCATTGTTGGCTAACCTGATGACAGGTAGTAGGTGGGACTAATGAACTTCATCAAATTATTCTTGTTTGTCCAATATCTGATCCAGATATTGCAATGATACTGATTATTGAAACAATTGTATTGTGTATTCAAGGAGATTATATATTGTTAAAGTACTGTGAACTTTCTTGATTAATAATTTACTGCAATCTTTAAATCAGACACACACAGTGTGAGTTACTCTTTGTCACACACTACATATTCCTGACAAAGAACCTTGAGATACATTATTTTTCTGTTAAAAGTGCATTTTGTTCACACTAAAACATGATATCTGCATTTGTTATCCTACCAGATAGAGCGAAGTGTGATACTATAGGGCTTCGGGTGTGAATCCTATGTGTGAACATAAAACAGTGTGAAAAGCATCACTACCAGCAGAGTTGTCATGTTAACCATGTCAGGAGGCAACCAACAAGACTGAGCAAATGTGGGCATCTCTAAACATGAGGACAGTGACTGGATGATTTCTGCTGCAAAACCAAGACTCAGTTGTTAATGTTCTTCTACTGACCTCCAGTGGAGCTTCTCGGCTGGGGTGGTAGATAACGGCGGGGCAAGGCTGGCGTTGAGGGTGGCTGCAGGCTGTTGCTGCGACATGGTGGCCCTCTCTGGTGATCTGTTGTCCCAAGGCCAGTGGTCACTCTATGAAGAGGAGGCTCCTCGCTCACACTTAGACCTGGAATACCACCAAATTGAGAGGTTTTCAGAACTCCTTTTCAGATTACCTCTATCTCAGTGCCATATTTTTTCCTCTAACAATCATACTGGATTTTCTACAGTCTGATGGAAATCTTATGACAGAATTCAGGTTCACTGGACTGAGAAATGGTTTGTAACCTCTGGGTCTTACTGCTGCTGCTTTCATCTTTCCTTTGTTAACCTGGAGCAGTGGGGATAGTGTATCCTTCACACACACTCACACTCAAACACACACGCATGACACAAATGTTTACAGTGGCACAGTTGCACATGATTCCATACTTCAATGCTGTGATCTATGAAAAGACTGGTTAATAGTTTACCGATCCCTGTTCAATAATCACATAACATTACAAACAGGGATACACACGAGGTTAAGTCATGTAACTTATCTCAGTGTCCATATTAGTAACATTTGGAAAATGCTAAATGCTGTTTAAATTTAGACATTAAGGATTTGTTTTAGCTTGCATCTAATTTTCCATCAAGCCCATCAGGCCCTGAGGATCTGAATAGATCACAGCAGAGAGCCTCATCTATTCAGCTGTGCATGGCTGTTAATTGTTTTGTTGACCAAGGGATTCTACAACCTTGTGCATATGTACACACAATGCAAACTATACATGAATGCACAATTTTCTTAGCTGCATCAATTAACATTTGCCACACTTCACAATGACAGACACCTAATATGCCCAATTATTTAAAAAATCCCAGGGTGGTCCGTGAATCATTCAAAGAGATGCCTGCAAAATGAACCACGCTGTACTCTCTAGTGCATGCTTTTAGTAAAATATAATATTTAACCTGTATGCATTTACTAGTGCTCTATCGTTTGACTGACATAGATTTGAACTGACACTTTGACTAGCCAGACACAAGTAAGGAATGCTGAAAATGAGAAGATGGAGGCTTATAGAAAGGGGCTTATAGAAAGAGCAGGAAAGAAAAAAAGGGGGGGATGTGTTTCATTATCAGCAAAAGGAAGCTGATATGCATCACTAATTGGCAAAATGCCAGACGATGATGGATAACAGAGAAAGGAGTAGGCTGGCTGCATGGGATGAGGAAGCAAACAGAAGGGTAGGAGAGAGCTACAGAGAGGAATAAATGGATGGAGCTGCAATGGAGCCAGTGGCAAGCTTGGCACATTATGAAGACAGATAAAAAAACACCAAAGATATTAAAGAGGGACCATGAAAAAAGGAAGTGGCTGAGAAATGGGATTTTTTTTTCAACTCAGTGGGAGGCCATTTTATTGGAGCAGCTTGCTCCTCATTGCAAAACTAATATACTAGAATTATGCTGACTTTCATATCTTGGTCCTCACAGACTGAGGCGGAAACAGATATTGAAGATTGAAACTGAGCCGTGTGCATGTGAGTGATGTAATTTAATAGAAAAGTGTCAAAAATCTGCCCTTTTGTGTTTCACTTGACTGCAGCAAAAACTAAAGCTTTGTGCATGTCAGCTAAATCAGCCTATTCACATTCTGCAAAGAAAACTGTCCTGAAGGAATTCACGTTGTCTACGTACGCTGCTGAAGTAAAGCCACTGCCGGACCGCAGTGCAGATGTGTCAAAGATAAAGCTCTTATTCATCAAAATGTACAGCCCCCGTGTACCACTAAGAATAAGGGAAATATTTAAAAATGTGTTGTATACCTCCATAAATGAAGCATCTGGTATAAATGTTATCACAGCATGTGTGCATGCTTTTAAGACAAAACTGCACCCCCTTATTTTTACATATTTTGTGGTGAAGCTTACACAAAAGTCGAATAAAACTAATGGCTCATGCACAAAAATGACCTAAGGGTCTGGACTGAGCCAGAGATAGATGAGATGATAACACTGCAGCCTTTAGGCTTCCTCTCCTCTCTTGAAACCCAGAAATCAAGAGATTTAAGGTTCATTCCAACTAAAAGGACATGTGAAGTGCTTCTCCAGTTGTAATCAATAGTGATGAACATTGTACTGTATAAAGAATAAAACAGAAACTTGAGTTTAATAAAAAATCAGGAAAGTATAGGTCTTGAGAGAGAGGGCAGCAACAGCACCAAGTGTGACCATCTGTTAACCACACAGCCTGGATTCAAAGCTCAGTGACAAGCCAGAATCCTCCCTGCTAAAGTGTCCTTGAACAAGGCACCTTTCTTTTACTTTGTGATTATACACTGCATGAATCACAATTTCTTTCAGCCAGGGCACTCCTTTAAGTGGTGTTTGGCCTCTGTCTGCAGTGAATTTACAAAATAGGTTCATTAAAAAAACCCTTACACCAACTGTAATCAGTGTTTTCGAGTAAAAGGCTGGACCAAGCATATTTCTGATCTGCACTCATCTGGGCCCTTGTCTGTATATACGGTGTATGGTTTTGTCTCAGCCTGTTGTATAAAAGTGGAGACAAAATATTTCTGGTGCTGCCATGTTGAAAAGAAACACCATCTTGGAATCAGAGTCTTCACAGTAGAGTTCAAGATGATGCGTTGTCACTGTTCCACCCAAACACTCACTCACCAAATCCATGTCAAACCAGGACTAGCAGGTCTGTTGCTGTTGATTGAAACATTACTTCCTCCTTTTTTAAATCTAATATTAACTAATTAAAAGACAAATGTAAAACAAATGCCATAGAGATAGATGAAAAGTAGCCATAAACCTTGCTGGGAAAAAAGTGCTCTAGGATACAGTTTGGACCATCAGTTAGGTTCATATAGTTTTTATTAACACTGAGCTGGGCTCACAATGGGAGGTTATGAGTTAATGAACAGGCCAATTGAGCCCATCCTCACTGTCACAGATCTGCTGCTTCAATAAGCCTCTGCCATGTTAGTTTTTCTCTCCTCTGCCACAGAATGGCAGCCATATCTAATTGGCCCATCTAATTTGCTGCTCGACTTCTCTGTGTGTGTGTCGCTGTTGTATATAAGTGTGTGCGCACATGCACCACAGAAACCATCTGTTCACAGCAAGCAGGCATGAGTCACAGACCAGATCTAAGCCATGGCATCTGGGGTATCCATCCACTCTCTTCTCCTTGTCGATCTCTTCATGCCTCTCTTTCCGCTTTTATTTCCCCTCACTGTCTCACTTCCACTCTCCTCTTGGCTCATTGAATTTTCTTGTATCACCGCATCTCCACTCAGTTGTCTGCTATCTTCCTTCTTTCATTAGATTTCCTCCATTACTTCGTTATCACCTAAAGAACAGACTGATAGAGGTGATAATACTTTGTTTGTTTTGGTGATTGAGTTTCCATCGTGGAGTCAGTGTGGCTTAAAGTCGCAGGACTCTTCTCAGCTAGTCTGTCAATCATGTATGAAATCAAGAACGCATCCCCCCACCCTCTGTATGTTATATGCATTAATGCTCTATCTCACAAACACCTTGTCAGCGACTGGGCTAAAGCATGGACTGAATTAATGGCTAATCAATGGCATGTGGAGTAACCTCCAGATACTAGGCTAATGCACACATCCACATGCATACATATATGCATGCGTTAAAAACTGATCATAGCACTGTAACTCAATGTGATCTTGGTTATCAAGTGTGTGTTCTATACGTAAATGGTTTTAAAAAAAAAACAACAACACTTGGAATCCTTCCAAATCCTCTCTCCTTCTACATACATTACCCATGTATGCTCACACTGATCAGAGCGGGTTAAAGAAGCACATCACAGGGTAGTAAAAACTCCTGGGAATTCCCTCTAACCCACTTTGCTGGAGTCCTGCAATCATTTTCTCCCCATCACTCTACTCCTTACTGATTTCTTCTATCAGTATCATCCAGAGCCCAAACGGAGTCCGTTTTGCTTGGTGATCAATGGGGAAAACGAGCAGCTAAGCCTGGCCTTTCTTCTTCTTCTTTGCAACAGGAGGTAGTGTGTTGCAGCAGCTCCCCTGATGTCCTTGATGCAAAGATGTGTGAAAACTCATACATCAGTCTGTCAGTTCTTAAACCTAAGTTGGCGCCGAGCAGAGAGAGCAGAGAGGTAAAATCAGGTACCGTAAATGCACATCCCACGCACGCACACATACATCGATTTATTTTTTTTTTTTTTTTTTTTTTTTTTTTTTAGCAGAGGAAAAAAAAAAGCAGAGGATTTAGCAGAGGAAATTAAAAACTGAATTGTTTGCCACTCTAATAACTTAGCACACTACACAGTGCTACAAATGGATCTGTGACCTCCCTCAAAAACACATCTCAACATAATGCCTTGGGCTGTGTACGCATTTGAAAAACTAATTATTTTTGGGTTAAAGTGACACTATCTAAAATTCTAATCAAGGAAAAGCTCATTAAAATGTCATCCTTAGTTTGTCAGCTTAAATAAAATAAACCAGCATCAAGCATTTGCAAATTGAGGTTAAAGTTAGCTATTTGTTTCTGTGTATTAACATGGTGCACTGAGGTGTGTTAGATTCATCAGTATGAGTGAACTGAGCAGCGACATTTTTTAGTGTTCAGTGCTGAAAAATTACGCTTCAAATGTGATGTCACTGAGAGTCAAATATGACACTAAGTACAAGTTCAAAAGAGACAAATACTCACTTAATATCCTAAATAAAGGTGCAATTACATCAAACAGAAGCTTTAAAGAGTTGATCTAAAGTCGAGCCATAAAGGTCATAAGCACCACACAGAGTCAATAGTGGAAGTAAATGTTCCTGCTTCCCCCTCTCACACACCCAAACACACACACACAGGAGTGAACATCAAAGGTCCTTAATCTTTCACCTCTCATGATTCCATTTTGGTCTCACTGTGCTCTGAGCAGCAGGAAGAGGAACACTCCGCTGCAGGCGCTACTTTGGAAAAGTCTTCTGTTCTTTGCTGACAGGTGTTCCTTTCCTTTGTGAGTATGTGAGTGTGAGCGTGTTTACAGGTGTAGTATTTATAAAGTGCTCCCATTTCCTGCAGAGCATTGTACTATAGGCGAGTGTAAATCTGCAAATTAGGAAAGATAGCTACTCCACAAGCAAACAACAAAGAGATTCATTATTGATTATGATGCATTTCTTTAGTGTCATACAAGTATTTTAGCAGATTACTATTTATTATATTTGGCTTCATAGATCATAAATAGACATTAACACTGACACATTAAAGCACTAATACTTTTCCTCTGTTTTCTTCCCATAAACTGAATGAAAACATGTAAATGTAGAACTTAATGCTGCTTTTCTGCTTTGGAGACATGCTGAATTCCTCTTTTTTCCCACATCACAGCAACAGAAACTGTGCTTCCTTCTCTTCTTCTATGTCAACCAATAGGATGAAAAAAGCGTGAGTACAGAAGGGGGAAATGAGGGAAAGGAGTGATGACATAACAGGAGGGCTTGGCGTGCATGAGAATGGAGGTGCTTACGTCAACTGTAACTGGGAGAGAAGGAGCAAGCGTTCCCTATGTAGGTCACATAAAAACACACACAGCTTCCACAAATTTAAGCCAACTAACCCACCACCAGGCTGCCAAGCAGCACCAAAGTCACAACTGTAGGATGGCTGTGAAAATAAAAGCTATCCATGCAGTTCAGTCAGCAGCAAAGCAAATTCAAGCACTGTTATTCCTACAGTTGCTGACAGAATTTGCACAGACCTAGTTAAGAACCTGTTAAATTACTGATGAGTCTGGGGAATGACATCTCATGTGCTCTGTTATTTTTACAGTAAGAGGAGAAGGTGGCTACAAGCTGAGCAGTTCAATCAGGAGATGTTATGACTCCAGGCACCTTAAATCACTGAAATATCAGTTATATCAATGTTTTTTACTGGGAACAAGCCTGCAGCTTTACACCATGTTAACACCATGTTAACACCATTCACCCATGATCAAATCCAGCAGTTCAACTTATCATCAAACACACATGCAAACAAAGAAATGATTCGTGTGTGAGAAAATGCAGAGTGAAGGGAGAGTGGGGTGGAGATGAGAAAGAGAAAGCTAACTGTAGTATAATGAATGTGGGAGGGGGCTGTTTATGCTAAATGCATTCATGAGGGAAATGCATAAGGAGGAATTATCTGCCTCTACCAACAAGTCAAGCCACAAACAGCACATCCATCATTTGATTAGTTCAGTGTCCCTTTTTTGAATTTATATTTAGTATATAAAATTTTGAAATACAGCCAAAAATCTAATCCCACACCTGCTTTTGTACAGATGTTCTAATGGAGCTATGAGTGGACTTACGGTGAGTTGTTCTGCAGGGGTCACTCTGTGTGCTGTCAGCAGAATGAGCCGAGGAGACGGAGGATACACTGGAGCTCCTGACAAAGCCAAAGGCTGCAAGGCGGCCCGCAGGGAGACGGCTGGAGCTGAAGCCTGGGGGGCGTAAGCCGGACTGACTTGCTTTGGGAAGAATAGACCTGGATCCTGCACCCTGGGATTGAGCTGCTGCTGCTGCTGCTGCTGCTGAAGGTGCAGGTGGAGCAGCATGATGGGTCAGAACCTGGTCATCTGATAGTAAAGAACAAAATGGAAAAACCTGTTAACCTGAATGCACATATAACTGATATCTCCTTAGCAGAGTTGAGAGTCAATGGTAAACATCTTATCTGGTAATCATGCTCCATCTGTTAATGCTGCTATGTGTATCCTGAAATACAGGACATAATTTTATTGGTACGTGTGAGTGACAAAACTCATTAAGCAAAATATATGCAGCCACATAGCTATGATGTTTATTTCCCCTGTGCATCATTCATCATCCTGCACTGACTAAGTTCTCTGTGTTATGACTATAATAACTGTACACACTACAACCTGCGGACAGCTATGTTTGGCTCAGGCTGTGTCTGCAGCCTGGGATAGTGGCCAGCTGTTACTATACCAGTGACACTGACACCCAACTTCTATTCCATATACTGATATTCTAGTTTGTATGTTTTTATTAAATGGTCTGTAATTCCTTGTTATTATGGGTATTGCAATGATTCTCACAACCCAAAAGCAGAAGTCTGAAATCTGAAATCCAACTGGAAAAAAACAGCTGAAATAAAAGCAGATCAGAAAAGGGGAGAAACTGAAAACAAGAGATAGCATCTGTATAGAAGAAGAGAAAGAAAATCAAAGAGAGGATGGGGTTAAAAAAAATCATAGCTCCATAGTGGCAGATATTGTCAGAGAGCAATGGGAAGAAATCATCCCTTTCAGTAATCTCTGGTTTCCAACAGCAAAACAGATGAAATGTGCAGGCATGACCAAGCGAGGCTACACACACCAACACACATGCACAGTGGGCAAATCTGCAGGCATTGGATAAAAGCCCCATCTTGGCTAACCCAGTCGGCAGTACAAGGTCTAGCTCCTGCAAAGAAGAAGAGCATTATCCCCCACTGGGTGCAGAGATAAGGTAGGCAGCTCTCTTTTCCTCCCCATTTGGCAGAGCTTTGTGCTTCAGTGCATCCTACGGGGTACACATCAGGACAAAAGGAAAAAACTTTGAGGGTTTATTGAAAGCTCTGCTGGTGGAAAGAAAAGTGGGGCAGAAAGAAGTCTCCATTCACATTTATCACCTCTTTCCCTCAATATCAACCTGTTTATGAGAATGGAGCTTCGTCCTCCAGAGTGAGAAGGTCTAGTATCATTAAACATGAATGTCCTCATTACCAGCCCCCACTCCTTGCCCTGTTTGTCCCCTCTGAGACACGAGGGAGAGAAGTGAGAATGGCAAACCTTCACATTAGCCTAGATATCACAGACATAAGCACCTGCTTGATTAAAAAAAAACTATTTCACAACAAAACAAACATGCAAAATTACATTTTAAAGGCACCTGCAATACAAACATTCCAGTTTAAATTATGTAAATTAGGTGCACATGAGTCAATGGGACATGCTGCTGGGATAAGCACTTTAATGACCAGCCGATTTTAATCACAGCCCAAGGTGAGCTGCAACAACCTGCATGGATTTACTCCACAAAGCGTTAAATTGCATGGTAATAAATGTGATACATGAGTGCACCGCAATCTCTGCGGCACAACTGAAGCAAAATATGAGCTTCACTGCTGTGAAAGGGTAGATGATAGCCAAAAAATGAAGGTAGCTTCAATAGAAATGTCTCATCAAATAAGTGGATGGCGCTGATTATCATAACAATAAGTTAAAATCTACAATTATGCTAGTAGCTCATTTGACAGCTATACAATAGCCTTGCAACATAATGGCAAGAATAAAAGTATGGGAATCAAAGAGATTTCATTACACAAAGGGTTGTAAATTACGGAGAGAAATTAGTAGTAGAAATGATGATCAGAGCTAAAGAGTTTAAAACTTTTCACCTCAGCTAAAAAAACAACAGGAAATCCCTCAGTTCTACTGCACATGGGCCCAGAATTAATGCCACATACATTTGAGCTTTCCAGCTGGTGTTTATCCATGTGCACAGGGCGAGGATGATTCTACCAAGACGATACTGACATTACTTAAGCATTAATTGCTTTGCATTTCAAAAGCCTTTAGCTCCCAGAGGGCCCAGCAGCATGGAGACACCATGCATTTATATTAATAAGGATTATGATAAGGAAGCCTTGCACATTGTAAAGCCATGCTGATCAATTCTGAATGTGCAGCTTTGGGCCATGTGTATGTATATATTGGTGTACACATGCACATTTATGTGTAATTTTTGTTGTGTGGCCGGGTTATCACGCTCAGGAACAGAGCAGATCGTCTAAAATAAATGGCCCAGGCTTTCAGCAACATGGATAATGGGAAAATTTCATACTTCAATATTCCATCGGCAGCTGTAAATGTGAGTTCAGCAGTCAGAAGCACTATCTGAATCATCTGAATTAGAAATTTGGTGTGTGTGAGGAGGAAAAAAAATATGTGAGCAAGCTATTTATTTATTTATTTTGTTTTGTAGATGGCAGCAGCCGTCTGGTGCAGAACAACCCTCCTCAGAGTAGCTCTTAAAAAGCCCTCCAATCAGATCACCCCAAATTAATCTCAGAAAATGCATTTTAATGAGGTACACCTTCATCTTGAGCCAAGATGAAGAGTGGAAATGTCCCACAACTGCTGCATAGAAGAGGAGGGTTCCTACAGTAGTAATCAAATTTAGCATTGCTGCTACAAAATGTCAGAAAATGGTTAATTCACCTGTGTTATCGTGGCCTTTCTGACTGGTTGCAGGGCTGACAGGCTGGACTGGCTGGCTGAAAACCAGTGTTGACCTCTGAATTTGACTCGGCCCTCTGGCCTTAGCTGTTCCTGTAGACGTCCTGGTGACAGCTCCAAGACCCAGACGCAAACCTCTGCCAGAGCGCAGGAGGCTGCTGTTCCCTCCAGCCTGAGCAGCCACCTGCAGCGTGTCCTCAGCAGAGCCGCTTTTAAAACTGATGGATCTTCCCACCTACAAATGAGAAACAGTAAAGAACTACTAGCAAAAACTAATATTTAACAATCACAATTTCTTTCCTTGTATGCACACAGGCAATAAAAAGTCTGATCAAACATAAAGTACACAAACATGACTCTTTGTTGCTATAAAAGAAACTGTAACACAGGGCAACTAAAATCCATACATGTAACTGTCCAATACTGTTGCCTCTTAACAGCATTAGGGTGTACCAAAACAAAAAAACACACACATGTAATATATGATATATGAAGTACTGCAGATTTCCTTTTCCCAGTGGGCTTTGCACTACAGCAGGCATTAAAAATGTATTTCCACATGTATGTTCTTGACAGCATATGAATATGAATGCCAAATGAAGCTACTTAATCAGGATCAATAAGGAATGATTTTAAAGGCCTACTGAGCCAGCCTTATGAGGGTGGGAATAGGAGAAGCTGTAATCACTTATACATGGTTACTAATGAAAGAGAAATTGATATATACATAATCAACATGAGAGGACTGTGTTATAATATATATGATGTTTAATATACAGTGATTACACTTCTTATTGATTTAGGAATCATTATGTTTTTGTGTCAATACGTGCATTAACATTGACTGCACTAAGCGTGATAGACAATGCTTTGCTGAGTGTATTCACTCACCTCTGATGGTGCCCCATAGAAGTTTTCCATTTTGCTGCCCAGTTTTGGTGGCGCCGTGTGGCTGTGGGTATGTGCAGGAGGGACAGTGTTCATGTGTCCAGGAGCCCTGATACTCCTGCTCAGCATTCCTGATGGGAAAACACTTGTCTGCATCTCCTGGCGGTACTTGTCATAAAGCAGATTGGAGGCACTGAGGACTTGAGGTCCTCGGGTTTCAGCGTCAGGCTTGCAGGGGTCTTTGGGTGTGTCTTTGAAGTTAGCAGGTGTTTGGCTGTGGGTGTATGCTGAGAGCCGTGATGGCAGAGAGGATACCTGATAAGGTCCGTCGGCAGCCTGGGGTTTAAACTGAGGGTTCTTTCGGACGTAGGTAATTATTTTGGGACGAACTCCTTTAGGTTTCAGTTTAGGTGATGGGGAGCTGTCTTTGGGAGAGTTGTGGTTAGAGTTGGGGGAGCTCTGCTGGTTGTTAAGAGGCGCTTTAGGGATTCCACTTGTGCTTATATTAGTTTTCACCGGTGCTCTCAAGCAACTGTTTCCATAGCCCTGAGCTGATGTCGATACAGCAGGGTTGCATCCTGATGGGATGTGTCTAACCACCCCAGAGACATTCCTGGAAACGAGGTACATGGAGGGTTGCCTGCGTGGTGAGCCCTGGGGTGTCCTGGGTGACCTGAGAGGGGAGTGTGGAGGGGTAGATGACCTGGATTCCACCCCAGTCTTGCTGGGACTAGAGCAGTTCCTTCTGTACGTAAGTTGAGTCTGGGTTCTCGTCTCTACGGTGGAAGGATTTGAGGGACAGGAACTATGCCGTGTAGCTGGCTGTTTTCCAACAGGTGAAGCCTCCCTCTGGGAGGCCTGGCTAGGCTGTCTGAGCTGGGAAACTATAGGGGTGTTATACAGGTGGGAGAAATCTGAAGGTTCACGTAAGGATGATTTAGTAAACTTTCTGTTTGATCCATTTTTCTGTGAATCTACAGAGAGGTTGAGGGGAGAAGGTTGCTCTGTCTCAGCTGGCTGAGTGTTTGTCTCTGCTAAGCTCCTTGATCTTCCCACTTCTGTCTGACAGAGAGGTCTGACAAGCTGCTGCCGTCGTGGAGGCAGCACCCTTTCCTCAAATCCTGCCCTCCTCCTTTGGCCCAGTCCTCCATCAGAGGACAATCCATTTCTATGATGACTGACCTCCTCATGACTCTGATCCTGGCTGCAGTATTGAGGATACCCATGTTTCTCCTGAAGATTTAGTGGTGGGGAATTCTGATTGGCATCTACAGGGGCTGTCCTTCTTCTGGTCTGGGCTGAGGTAGTGTTGTTGCCATTGGAATTAGGGTTGATCTTAGAGTTGGCCAAAGAGATGAGAGGCGCTTGTCCGCTACTGTCCAGAGCACTAGACAGGCTTCCACTGAGGGAAACCGCTGACAGGCTGGAGACAAATACATTTGTCTCTGACTTAGACTCCTTCAGACCTCCCTTCATCCTCTCCCTTCCTGACCTCGTGTCCCTTTTCTCTATTGAGCCTGTCACACATGTGTCCAGTTCTTCGGTGCTATGACAGGCAATCCTTTTATGTGCCTCCCTGCCCCTCTGTATCTTGCTTTCCACTTTGTTGCTGTCGTTGTCATTCCTCCTCACACCAGTGGAAGCAGAGCTGGCAGTTGAACTTGAGGATATAGACATAGGACCCTCATCTTTTCCATCTCTGAAACTTCCTCCGTCATCATCATCCTCATTCTCCTCCTGGTCCCTGTTTCCTAAGAATGTATGTATCTCCTGACACTCCAAAAGCTCAAAGTCTCTCAGCTCAGGTTCCATGCATTGCTGCTCTGAGCCCCAGATCACTAACTTGTCTGGGGATTCACTCTGTGAGACCAAAGGAGGAATGGAGCACGTGCTGTACCCTGTATCTTCAATCATACCGCCGCCTTCTTGATCAGATAACTGATTGGCGTTATCATCCCCAGACTGAGTGAACTGTATCTGGGTTTTATTTCCAATGTTTTCTCCTTTGACCCGCAGTCCCTGGAAACTAGTTGGAATGCTCATGTCAGGCTAATGATTTAGGCTCGCTCAAAGACACCAGCCATTAAGGAGAAGCAATAGTTATCTTCTTTATTTTCCTTACAGTCTATGTAAAACTGGCCCTTTGGTTGAGGAATCCAGAGAGGAACTCATCAATTATTTTGCATTCCTGTGAGTTAATGAAGCTGTCCTTGAAGGGAGATGGAGGTCGGTTTAATCTGCAATAAAAAAAACAACAACAACAAAAAAACTATAAGAGAGAGCAACAACCCGGATACTTTAGGAAGCAATTAAATTTTTCTCTCAAGAGTTCTGGTGCTTCATATTTAGTCAGGCTGCCCATGTAACACACAGACACTAGAGACTTACAGGAAATTGCAGTTTTACTGTCACAGTTGTAATCTGCTAAATCAAATTAAAATATTTTAAATAAAAATATGATGTGGCAGGTCAATTCATTCATTCAAGGAGTTATAATTTTCACATTGTAACCAGCAAGAGTAGAAAGAAAAGAGAATGCCCTTTAGGGCAGGAAAAAAGAGATAAAACGACTGCTCAGATTGTTCGCATGTAAGTGAAGGACGGGAAGGCGAAGAGGAGGCGAGTTAGGGTGCGAAGTGTTTTGTAATGAGTTTTTTTTTCTCAAGAGACATTGTACAATAGAAGGCAGAACTGGGTGAAACCCTCTGCAATAAAAGCATTTCTAGCTCTTTTGGTGAAATCGCACAAGTATGCACAAGTCTGCATGTTCCTGTGAAAATTGTGTGCACAGGCCGTTACAGGCAAAGAGCAGAAACAACGGCTTAGAGGGGATTAATCCATACTGTAGGTGTGATCACTGCAGGAGGTTTAACAAGCCTCTCTCAAGATGTTTCTAACATGGCAAGGCAGTTTTAGGCAATCATAGGATTCCAAAATAATGATTATCTGAAGTAGCAAAACATGTCAACTGTCAACAACTGCAACTAAAAAAATGACTTATGCAACTATTGAAACTGTAGAAACACATGAAATAAACAGGTCTAATTATTGCCACTAAACAGCCAATGCAACATGGCAACTCTTGCAAGTGACCAAACTCATGTAACTACAGTAAATAAACATGGCAACTCCTGCAACTAGACCAACCACCGAACAATGGTAACACCTCCAACTAAAATCACCAACTGCTGAGCTCAGACATTCTGCAGGATGTACAGAAAACAGAGATTAAAACGGATGTGTCAGTGAAATGACATGATGATGAGAAGATACAGTAGTAGATGGGAGGAGAAGTTTTCACATATGTCAGCGCTGGAAGGCAGCAGTATATAAAGTAATATAAAACCATAAACAACCACACTCTGAAAATGTTAACCTTGACAACCTGAATTGACTCTGGTGTGTTTTTTCCCCTCTCAAAGTAAAGTCTTCCAGATGTCTTCTTACTTTTTTACAAAAAAGTCTATACAATGAACGCCCTGCCTTGAACCTGAAACAATAAAACCACTGAATATTAATGGATTCAGTTTCATTGGCCAGCTGGGGGAGTACTATCTGCTCACTTGTTTACAAGCCTGTTGAAAACAGACTGAAGTTATATTTCCTGCCTGGGTGTCTGTTCTCTTTAGCACGTAGCTTCAGCATGTGTCCTGTGGCAACACTATCGCTGAACTGGCTGCTAAGATGGCAGCTCCCACTGCTGGGCAGAGATGAATTCCTAAAATTCCTAAATGTATTCAGCTATTGACAAAGTAAAGAATCTTTACTACTGGAAGTGCTCTGCGGGATCAAAGATTGACAAACAGACAAACAACATGTGCTGTAATCCACACACTGTCTGCTCCACTTTTCCTCTGTATACACTGCCAATGTTTATCCTCGACTGGTGCACACAATCAAATGATTAACTAATTATAAATAAAGAGACGAGATTCATAGAGGCGGGGACAGGGGAGGGATGGAGGGGTGTGAGAAAGAGACGTGTCGTGTTAGAGGGTGAGAGAATTCTCTGTGAGGACACAGAGTGGCAAATCGATTACAGCACTGATGTATTGCTGCAGCTTGTGCTGATGACAACAGTCCTGGGATGCTGAGCACTAAGCCAGGTCACAGTGGATGAACCAGAACCAGAATAAGCTGTGTTTTCAGTGAGACACAAACTCAATCTGGCAAAACCCTAATCATAATAAGACAGAACAATGGTTTGGGAGCAGGCTTGAGATTTTTGGTGACGTGAATATAAATTATGCAATTCTGACTGTAAAAATGAAGAAAGATATCTTGTACAGATACTGCTATAAGAGAGTTCAGGGGGCTTTGTGCTCCAGGCTACTTCTTTTACATAATTTTTAATATCTTTACTTATTAAAGAGCATTTCTTGAGAATGAGAACTGATTTTTACCTTGTGATGGTATACCAGATTATAGTATTCCATAAATTGGAATGTGTCTTTGTTTCACCTATTTGCTCTGCAAAAACAACAGTCTTGTGTCTGTTGTCATGGCGATGCCATATGCCTGAAACACACATCCATGACCCTGTCATTTTCCATCAGTGAAAAGGGTCAGCACTGTGTAGAGAGAGGACTTTTTACTTTTACATCCACAGTTTTTGCATATGTTCTGCTGTGTGTCACACACACAATGGTAAACAGTGACAGGCGGACACACAAAACACAGACAAAGTACTAGAGTGAAGGAGCACTCACATTCTTGCAAAAGTGTGGACAGACAGGCCACTGAAGTGATGAGGGCATGGATAAGATGAAAATCTCACATCAGGCTTCGTATCTATCGAGTGCTGCATTTAATCTGGTCAGAAGGTGAGAAAGGATGACAATGTCTGAATGAAGCTCAGAAGAGGAGTAAATTGGGGGGGGGGCTCTTTTATCCTGATTTACTGAATGTGAGCAGCAATCGCTCTGAGAGGGCAAAAGAATGATATAGATCTGAGAAACACTCAGGGGACATGCAGATGGATACAGAAAAGAGAGAGTTGTTGCAGGAAAGTACAGATTACTAATTAGGAATTGGAGGGAAATTCATCAGAACCTCTATATTGGGATATACAAAGCTCTGTTTCTGAAATGACTTGCTGATATAAACCCAAGAGGCAAAAATAATGATTAAAAATCCCTTACCAGATATAATTAGTCCTGAATTGCTCACATTGATGTAACTGGAATTGTTTCTCCCTCTGTTTAGGCTAGGAATTTAAAAAACAAAGTCAGGAGGGTGCTCCATAGAGATAGTGGGATTAATCACCACAAAGTTCCAAAACACAGGCCCTGTGGTTAGTTATCTCATGTGCATACTGCACATCAAATGTTCAAAATTTAGGGAAATTACAGCAATAGGCATAACAGATTCAGCGTTGTTGCTAAGAACTAGAAAATACCTGCTGGACAGAAACATCATTTATCCATTTATTTTAGTTAAAATAAACCAAAGGCAGTCAGTGATTCATTAAGCACGTATCCACTGGAAATATATGTTTGGCTCTTTAAAAGCGTTAACAGATGGGCTGGTTGGATTATAATCTGTGAAATATCACAGACAAGAATGTATGTTCTGCAACAGTATGGATGAGAAAAAGCTACAGACACTCCGCAATACACCGGTAACTAGCATGACCTGGAACGTAGGTGACAGTGGGTGGCATAGCTAGATAATATAGCTAAGAGATAGCTGGGCGAAAATGCTAATGCTATTTTAACTACATTTATTTTAAGGGTGAAAGTAGCTACCACTGCTGTGACCACTCCAACAACGCTAGCATTGCAGCTAAATTGTATGCTAACTACAGTGAGTGTTTCATGTCCTGTTTGTAATCATAATTTTGAGATTAATGTGAGGAGAAGTCAGAACTCTGTCTTTAATTCTGTTTTATTTTTTTACAGTAGACCTTAATGGATGGATAATGTGGCAGAATAATATTTGCAGCTAAATCTAATATATTCTGCACACGTTTCATTTTTTTTTTTTTATCCTGTTGCTCAGTCCTGTCACCTGCACTGACACTGTCTGTGTCTTTGTTGTTGGTCCAGCAGGCAGCAGGCACATGTGGCTATTACAGAAGCCATTTGTCTTTGGCACTTTGCTTTATTCCTCTCCTCCCCCACTGGAGAGCAGACAGGTTTTACAGCCTTGTGGTCCCAGGGGAACCCCAGTGACACACACACACACACACACCCCTGCCCCATCTCGCTTTCATCCATATATACACACTTCTACACAGATTTAAATTCCAGCACACAGTAAAAGAGAAGTAATAGAACTGGACAAACTGACAACATGTGCATAACCATAATTTATGACTCCTGATGACTCCACGGGACATGATTAGATTTAGTGCAGGATTCACATTAAAATGCAGTGTAGCACTTAAAAATGAAACCATGTTTTTCTAATTCAGTCCATGCTGGCGTGCATGTAATTAATCTCCATTGACATCACCTTGTACATTTTCCCAAGGCTACGCTGTGATTGAAATGAACAAGAGTGTAAACAGCTGCCGACAGAAAAAAATAAGCAGCTTCTTGTCCATTGTGTAAAAAAAATACTTTGTATTCTATACACATAGAATCATCCATCAGGATAAAGCTTAGTGAGAAAGCCTATTCAGAAATAAGCTAAGCTTTAGTCATCCACTCCTTCTCCTCCCATCTATGTCCGCGACACAACACAGACAGAAATAGAAGTGAAATAAGCTAAATGCTCCATTTTCACAAGACACAATAGACACCCTGCAGACGGAATTTCACAAGTGATGATTCACTGAAGTGCAGCTGTGTGTTTGTATGCGTGAACTGAGCACTATATGCACAGCGAAGGGATTACCATCATAGAGAACAGCAAAGAAGCAAGAAGAATACCCTGAAATAGCACTCTCCAGCTCTCCAGCTGCCTGATTGTCGTGTTTTATATAGATGTGCTTCAAGAACAACAGACCTGCTCCTTAGAAACAATCTTTTCCGGTCTGACTGTGTCAGTCATCAACAGTCATCCCCATCTGTTTTATCCCTTTAGATTTTTTAGAAAGATTTCGCCACTTCCTCCTCTCTTTTCCATTGCCTCCTCCACCTTAATAATACAGTTAATGAGTGCAGGGTGAAGTAATCAATCCCATTTTCACTCTTTCAGACGGCGTTTCTGCAGACTGTATCTGCTCAAATAATCCTCCCTGACTCTCTGTCCCACTCCACTCCCACATGAGCATCTTCTTCTACCCTAGGGGGAGGCATTCTATATCGCAGGGGGGTGCTGTAACAGGATTTCTGCAGGATCTTGGGGTCAGAGTGGGTGGTCATACCTAACTGAATAAAGAGAATGAAAAAATAAGATCATCTGCAATAAAAGCTGATTTTTATCCTTATTGCTGCAACCTGCTTAGAAAATGACAATAGGTCGGTAATAGGATTTATTAGCCGAGGCAAAATAACAAATGGCCAAACATAGCATGCCCATCAGTTAAAAACATGTTCACACACACAACGCTCACCTCATTCACACACTGGATGAGCAAAGAAGTGAAAATTGTGGTCATGAAACCGTTTCCCATTTATATGTGAGCAGCAGCCATGAACTTTCTGTGTATGCAGGCACAATTATCACCTTCACACACACATTCGGGCACTATCACTGCAGCAGGAGCAGAGACAAAGAGAGAGCTTCTCATTGAGAGGATATGTAGCTTACCCACATGTGCTTAATGTAATTGTTTTTTCTGTGTTTCTTTTGGCAAACAGTGGGAATGTGTCCCTATTAAACCAGAGCGCTTCACTGTCTGGTTTTCGCTGTGCTCTGCAGACTGTAAGGATGGAGAGTAGCTGTGATGGACAAAAGGGAAGACAAGGGAAAAACAGGAGGGGAATATGGTGGAAAGATTTTAAAAATAAACTGACTGCCCGGTTGTGGATAAGAGAATTATGGAGAGGGTGAGGAAGATGTGATTGATTGGTGGAGAGAGGCAGTTAAATCACATGCTAACATATAGATCCAGATCCAGACAGGGGGGAGACGTGGAGGAGAGGAGAAAAGAGGGTGTCTGTCCACGCTGGTTGCTGGTAGCACCGCATTGTTATTAGCAAAGCCCCCTCCTCACCCACCCACCACACTCACTCCTGTCGCAGAGGAAAAAATGTTAACTCTTGCATGGCTGGTGGATGAAACTGTATGAGCTGAGACAAAGAGGAGAGGAGAGGAGAGGAGAGGAGAGGAGAGGAGAGGAGAGGAGAGGAGAGGAGAGGAGTTGAGTTTATTTCAGATGCTAAACCGTGCAGTAAAGAAAGAAAAACCTCTGTGGCACTGTGAAAAAAAAAAGTTGCCCACTCAAACCCACGCAGTCAGACATAAAGCTGGAAAGCAGAGATGGTCCAGACAAAAGAGTGCAACTTAGACAGTCTGAGTCACTGCTGTGTATTTTCAGAGAATATAGTAATAGAAACAAATGATGCTGCAGAGAGTGGGGGGGGGGGATGGGGATGGGGATCTGAGGGATTCTAGTAAGTATTGTAATGTGTGTGTGTGTGTGTGTGTGTGTGTGTGTGTGTGTGTGTAATGTGGGCAAACCCCAGGGGCGTGGGGGAGGGAGAATTTACCAGGGATCAGTGAGAGGTGAGCAAAGAATAGAGCGAGATGGGGAGTTTGTAAGGAAGGTAATGTGCAAGTATTTTCAGTGCTTTAAAGAATGTAAGTGAAATCCTACTAGGTAAAGACCTGCTCTGGGTGGAGGGTTCACATGTGCTACAGTTTATTTTAAGGAATATGGTGAAGGCTAAAACAAAGATCTATAGTGAAAAAAGTATAAATAATTCATCATGTGAACATAAAGTTAACAGCTCCTACAGTTCTTCCCTTATAAAAACATTGCTGCTCACATGTTCATTCATAGAGTTCCATTCATTTGCTAAATAAAGGCTTTAGATTAATTGCTACCACAGTTAACATGATCTAAAACACACAGCTTGTCTATTGAACTGACTGTAAGTCTTTAGCAAATAGATCCATATTTATACACACCAGCGTAAAGCCTGTCCCCCCCACGAGACAAGTGTATGTGTGTGTGTGTGTCTGTGCATGTGCTTGTGTGTTTGAGATCAGCGGAGGCGTGCCTCTCTGTTCACCCCCTGACATCCTGCCTGTGACTGCAGGGGAGGAGCTACAACAGGCTCATTGCCACCTTTCAGACAAAAGCCAGCGTGAATTTGAGAATGTGTTGAATGTGTCGTATGCTTTGAATTCACACATATAACCCGTACACATACTCACATATAAGCGCTCATATATAACCTATATAACATGTATCATTAGTGAGCAAAGAACGACTCCAACAATCACAAGTTTTATTTATATATGTTATTTCTTGCCTTGTCTGCTATCTATTTCCTCTACATAAACAAAACTGCTGCCCTCCAATCAAAAGTAAAAATCTGTTATATAAATATAATATATATAATAAATACAACCTTGCACATATGTACTCACATGTTCTCCTTCTCTCTCTCCTTCAGTTCACTTGGCAACCCCCCCCCCCTTCTCTCCCCCTGTTCATCTCCTCTGTTCTGTCCTATAAAATGACCTTGAAGGTCGCACCGGTGCGCTACACTCACAGGCTCTCGTGACAAACTGTCTTACCTGCAGAAACACACACACATACACACAAACACTGTATAGCAGGCACCTGGGACATTCACACACACACACACACACACTGCTGCGAGCAGTTTTCCTGGCAGAGATCTGCTGAATTGATCAGACACAGCAGAGGTCAGATGTGAGGAATCAATCACACATGCATCAGCATCTAGAACAGCAACTACAGCAGACAGTGTTCAGTTATAAACCAAGGCCACGGTGTCTGCTGCCCCTGCTTCGATGCCATGTCAACATCCACATTAACACGACAGGAGGGTGGAGGGGTGGGATTTGGCAAGATTTAGCCAAATGGACTACAAGATCCATAAATGTGGGAAGCCTCTGATATTGGGATCAATACTGGCAGCAGACAAATCCGATAAAACTACACTTCCTACACATGTTTTTTTTTTTTTTTTTTTTTTGGGGGGGGGGGGGGGGGGGGTTGAATCATATCCACTACACATTTCTGAACAAGGCATGCACACTGGAAACAAAGCAAACTTTCAGACGTTTCAAAGCTGCAGTCAAACAAATAAAAAAGCTGACAGTCTGTAAAACTACTCTGCTCAATCTCAAGGACAACTTGATCAATTCCTTTGTATACTGTGGGACACCGATCAATCAGGACAGCTCAGTGGGGGAAAAAAACCTCGATATGTGTGCCATCCCTTCTCGTCTTTCCTCTTACACCACAACGATGAGGCTGACAACATCTTAAAGACTTTAAAAATGGGACTATAAACTTGAACAGCTGTTTAATGGCTGGTTATATTCTGAAGCTGCACTGTAACGGCACGCTTATAATTTACATCTTTAAAGCTGCACATGGTATTTAATCATATTGTACAGTGCACAGCATAATAATCATCAATTACATGTGTTAAGAAATAAAAACAAATTCCTTCAAACTCTATTCTTCGAGGGTACTTCTCACTGCAGTGGATCTTAGCTGGAGTTAGGTCTAAAGCCTCTAATCTATGCTTGATCATTAACAACACCCACAGAGACCTGACCTGCTCCATCCATCACATCAACCTCATCTTCCATCTGACCTCACTTTCACTCTCAACATGCTTCAAATTCTTAAGAGGAGCAGCTCAGATTTCACAACAAACCACACAGAATCCTGCCCACATGAGTAAGTCATTAGATTAGAGACCCAGATTTCTGGGTGAACAGAGTCAAGATACAAATCCTACCAGCAAATTCAATGTGCGACACTTCTTCATGAAACTGATGCTGGCCTCTGAAGCATCGCTGTAAAAAAAAAATAATAACCCGCAGAGCGTTTTCAGTCGTGCTACTCACCTCCAGGTTTCTCTGGTGTTGATTCACTGGAGAATGTCGGTCAAAATGCAGGAGATGTGAAACACACAAACACATGCGCATCTTTCCACTCCCTCCTCACCCTGTCTCTGCTCGGCAGAAAACGATGTACAGAGAGCAAGAGAGAGAGAGAGAGAGAAAGAGAGAGAGAGGTACTGCGGAGAGGAGGAGGTGGAGGAGGAGGGAGATGGAGGAGGAGGGAGATGGAGGAGGAGCGGTGCTGATGCTGCAGCCGACACCTGGCAGAGCATCCTCATGCTCACGCAGACATTTTTTTTCTCTTATAACATGTTTGCGCCCTCTGCTGGGCAGAGGTAGTAAAGCATTTGGTGCAAATAGGAAAATCATTAAAATACTCAATTAAAGTTGTATTAGTTATATAAAAGTGTGCCCGTTTAAGATGAAAATCACAAACACCAGTCAGTGAAATATATAATGAATATTTAAAGCTCAAGAGGAAACTGAAGCGTTTGACTGCTCAATAGTGAACAAAAGACTAAATTTATTTTAACACAGCATGGCACCATAAACATAACTCCTGAGAAAAAAAAAAACATGTGACATTATTTCACATCCTGAGAGTCTTTAAGAGAACACATAGAAATACAGGAGTTTTCATCTCATCTAATGCTGCAGACCCAAACCTCACTTCCTCATGAAGTGAGACATGACATCCATGGGCAGGGGGAAGATGATGGTGGAGTTCTTCTCTGCTGCGATGGTGTTGAGGGTCTGCAGGTAGCGGAGCTGCAGGGCAGATGGAGACTCTGCGATGACGAGGGACGCCTCCTTCAGGGCACGAGATGCATTCATCTCACCCTCTGCTGCAATCACCTACACAGGATGGAAGAGTGAGGTCAGCATCATAAATAAATATAACAAAAACATGTCTGTGTGTTGTGTGTTACCTTTGCCCTGGCCTCTCGTGCAGCCTCTGCTTCAGCAGCCATGGCTCTTTGCAGCTGTTGTGGCAGCTTCACGTCTTTGATTTCCACACGCTCCACCTTGATGCCCCAGTTGTCTGTGGCTTCATCCAGGCTAGTCTGAAAAAGACAGAAGGAGGTAGAACTCACAAATGTAGCTTTATCAAATTATAGGGGCTCTTCATGGCTTCTAGATTCTGCACCTGCATGCTGTGAGCGATGCCCTCGCGGTCAGACAGGACCTCAGCCAGGTTCTTAGTTCCCAGGACATTTCTGAGGGTGGTTTGTGCCAGCAGACGGGTGGCAAAGTCTGCATTGGACACGTTGGCCACAGATGCAATGGGGTCACTGACTCGGAAGTAAACCACACCGTCCACACAAACTGTGACTGAATCCTTTGTCAGGATCTAGAGTAGAGACACAATATCCACAGAGTTTTATCTGGTCATTTTTAATGCTGTGAACAGGTATTTGTGTCAGAAAGTGTTGTTTTCTGTACCTCCTGTGGTGGGATGTCAAATGAAACTGTTCGCAAGTCCACTTTCACAAAAGAGTCAGTGCATGGTAAAACAAAGAAAATTCCTACAGACACCAAAAACAAATAAAAAAAAATGTTAAACACAAATCTGATTTCTTAACAACTGGTCTACAAATTGTTTTTGTTTCTACCTGGTCCTTTAGCTTTCCTGTCTGTGATGCGGCCAAGTCTGAAGATGACGGCGCGCTCATACTCCTGAACAATCTGCAAAAACACAAACCAAATAACACAAGTTCAATTCATTGTCAAGAAAATGAAATGATGGTTTTTGCACCTTGGCTCTCTGTGCATTTACTGCACCTCACTCACCTTTAGACAAAACCAGATCGTGATGGGGAAGAAGCAAAACGCAAAGAGGCCTGAGAGAATGACAATAAACCAACCAACGCATCCCAAAGAGCCGGTTCGTTCAGCTGCATGGAGAGAAGCAGAGACAACAGAGTGTGTTTGACATACTATGAAAGCTATGAACAAGGATTCAATTGTAAACATCTGCCATAAACCTGACCATGATGAGCAGCTTACATGTGATATACAGCACTAACAGTTTAAATAGGCCATACACAGATCAAACAGTTAAAGGTTTACTTTAGCTGCAGTATATCTGGAATCCTTTGTTGTATGAGGTTTCAGATATCTGTCCACTTGGCATACTGGGTATGAGCTGCCAGCTCCACTGACTGCAAGAAAGCCTCTAAACAAGAGCATGTGCTTTCATGGTTGATAAGTGAGTAGCAGCTGTGATTACATTTTAAAGTGAGGCCTCAATTTGATCATCTTTTACAAGTTTCTGATGACAAGTATTCATTCTTTCTAGCCCAAACCACAGAAAATGATTTAACCCCAGGTTCTCATTGCTGAGCTAATGTGTGTAAGGACTGTTATTTGTTAGACAATGTTACAAAAACACTTCAAGTGTAATTAAAAAGAAAGTTTAACACATTTAAACTGTATAGCTATCATATTTATGTATGTTTCTTTGTTAACCAAATAACAAAAAGCAAAACATTTACATTTGCCAAACTCCCATTGTATTTGTACGTTTTGTATATGTTACACATATACCAGTGTCTATGTCATATCGTCTTGTCCAACACAATAGTAATAGTAAAGTACAGGAAAATGAACCTGATATGACAAACACTTATCAAAAACCATATTAAAAAACATTTACATACACACGAGGTAATACGCATCACCTGACAGCTCTCCCTTTCTCTCTTTGCTTCATGGAGCCTTACTATGGACACACACAAACACTCACAGTCACATGCTTTGGGGAGTCTTTATCTAGAACACATGTGACTGCTGTCTCTATGACGATGGAGTTATATACTCGTGCCCTATAGGACCTGTTTTCCACCTGCACAGGTGAGTTCCTATCCACATAATACATAATACACTCCTGCTGACACAGCCGACAATGTTTAAACACTGAGTTGTTAGTTCAAGGAAAAGTAAACAAAACATTAGTTTAATTGAACTTTAACCCAAGCCTTTGACTGTAATATACTACTCTTCAAAACAAGTTATGTTGAATTACAAGGCAACTTTTTAAACTTACATATTAAGTCTTCTTTGCTCATTCCTCTTCTCTTCTGGCTTTCCATCTGGCTTTCCATTTCCATATGCTGGTTGGGACTGGAAGTGAAACTGTTGAAGTGAATCTAACCAGGAAGGATAGACCCAGCCTTTTAAAGCAGCAATGCTGCAGTAAAATATTACCATGTAGAGGTGTGGCTCGGTGTCTGAGTCAATCATAGACAGAGTGTAATTGTCCAAACACTACGAGGTCAAGGGATAATCAGATGTTGTAAATCCTGGATTCTGTAAAATGCACATTTTATGTACGATTAAAGGAAAACATCCTGCGTAGCTGTCAAAATAATGTAGATATATTATGTCTAACAGGATGTATTTCCCCATAACAGACTTTCAGTGAGAGTCTTACTGAGCCCAGCTTCAAAATTTCTGTCACTTCCTATAACAAAAAGAAACACTTCCGTATTTCATGTCTGAAATGTGAACGCTGTGCCTGTATCTATTTGATCTGTGTAGAAAATGTCTTATAACATTTTATTTATCAATTATTCAGCAAAAAAATTCACTTCCTGTTATACACCACACAGAGTCCTAACAAAAAGTTTACACACTTCTTAAGATTTTGTTAAAGGTATAATTCATCCCACAAATCCTTTCAAAAATCATTGAAGCACATGTGTCATTATCAATTTGGATTTACCCTTTTCTTGTGACTAACCAACACATGACAGTGTATTGAGCTATTGCTCAATACACTGTCTATGAATGCTGATAAGGAAGCACTAATTAGAAATATCTATAACCTGCATGTATTAGTTAAGGTCAAGCAACTATTTTTTATGTATATGATGGCATTGTTTTTTTTCTCTTGAAAGCTGACAACAATAACCACATCACTTTTGTGCTTCAGCCTGTTTTGATCATCCTAATGTTTGTATCTCCTGAAAAGCAACCGGCAAGTGATCTTAACTATGGAATGTGCATATCTAGTTGTCTTTATGTTTGTGAAATAAAGTTGGATTTCTTTACTTTGTCTAGCTCCTGTTTTTTTTTTTTTTTTTTTTTTTATTAATGACTTCAGACGGCCATGGCATCACACAGACTACAGATACAAATAAGACCTACACCAACCAGCAGTTCACTGGCAAAATGATCATAAAAACAGGTGCAAATACAAATACAAAAAGGGAAAGAAGAAAAGCATAACAAAGGAAATGTTCAATAATCTCAAACAATAATGTAACTGTCTCTGAGTGAATCTCTGTAGAAGAGGTGTACAGCAAATTAAGTCACATATATCATGCGTGACATATCATCATCATAGCTGTCAAAAGAATGTTGTAAACATATGAAATGTAAATCACAGTAAACTTCTGACAGCAACAAATTAATTCACAAAAATAATAACAAATATGAGCAGAGCTGCCAAATGCAAGTTTTTGTGTATGCCACTCTCATCGCTGACAAACCCATTAAAAACATGCCCACTTCAAAATTTGACTCCACATAATACACTGTAAGTCAGTGAAAAAAGTTAATTTCACAATACCCCAATTCATGAGCATGTCCTTTGTCTCTAAGATTGGACATGAAATACTACATCAGAATACTGTCAATTCATTACATGATGTCATGTAGGTTTTTCACATTTTTTTATAATTCATTAATAAATGGTCAATAAGCTTGATTAAAAACAGGCAAGTTGGGCTAACATTAAAACCAGTCACAGACTACTTGTAGAACCTATCAGTGGATATTTACACATGTTCGCTATGAATAATATTACTAATATGTCTTCTTTCCCACAAACGGTTTCTAGAGTAGTGTTTCTTGTTGGACACAGTAATGGAAAACTCTGACCTGTGGTCCTGTGCTCTTCAGGGTTCAAGGCCAAAAATAAAGCCTGCTGAGGGATAGAGGACAAGGTGGAGCTCAGGAGGTGGAGCATGTAAGTCTACTCAACATTTTAAAGCAAGAAAGGGATTCACTGCCAACCCAGCTGGGGGTGTAGGCCTGGTTGGAGGGGAAACGGGTTTCCTGGGCCTGGAGGATAGTTGGTGAAACTGTTAGGTTGAGGAGGAAAACTCTCCAAAGCAGATGTGGGATGACCCTGGAGAGAGAAAAGAAGTTAAAGCAGTGGTTTGTAGTAGCGAGGGCGAGGCTACCTCTAATATATCTTTATTTGGCTAAAGTTAAGTTTGCAACTAGTGTACCTGCAGTAGAGCAGACTGCATGGATGGGTTGTGGAGACCACCAAGGGCTGCAGGGGAGGCAGAAGGGGAGAAGCCTGGTACGCCAGGGAAGGAGAGCAATCCAGGGAACCCGCTACCTCCTGGAGGCTGAAGTCCACTATTCAACCTAGAACATGCACCATAAGTACAGTCAAACCAGAGAACACGGAATGTATTTTCTGATGCTTTTTTAGAGAATTGAAAAAGTTCAACAGTTTAGGATATATATATGACAACGATGTCACATCTACCGTACATCCATATGATGTTTTACCACAATCAGTATCTTGTTAGCTTTAGTTTAGTTCAACGTGTACAAAACCTGCAGTTCCCAGGTAACCCCAAGAAACGGATGAAAAAGGATGTTATTGCTCTCACATATCAGTAGACAAATATGCTCATTTCCTGGTGTTACTTGTAACTTTATAATGTCAGCATAGAGAACATACCATATAATTGCCAAAGCAAAAATAGCTGGTATGTTATTCATATTATGTGTGTATGTGTATATTATGTTCCTTATAAGAGATTAACTATACAATTTTGTTATTTACTGTGTATAAACATGAAAATGAAGCACACAACCGGAGTACGTGATATGACAACAAAAGGTGGGGCCTATGCTTGCAACACTGCTCCAAGGTGATATACATCTCTGCTAGTGAGGGCAAAGAACTCTCTGAGCCACAAATCAAAGTCTAAAGCTGACATCTAGGCGGACTTATCAAATCCAGAATGGAAACTTTTATGATGTTATTTTTTGTCATTTTATGACCCAAGTGGAATTCTGTTACATGACAATTTTTCTACTGCAAACTCAACTATATCTAATCTGCATTATTAAACAGGAATAAATTGTGACAGCCCTACTGTAATAGCCAATAGTATTCAAACTCAGCTGTCTCTGACCTTATTATGTAAAATTCTGTGTACCAAGGTTTCTGTATCCTGCCCAGTAAAAATTCACATACCCAGGCTGGAAATTGGAGCTGAAGGCAGATGCAAAACCTGGTAAAACTGGTGATGATGATGGAACCCCAACTGCTGCTGCGGCCGCCTGCAGAGGTGCCACTGACGCTACTGAAGATGGAGTGGCCCCTGGCAGTCCCATGAATGACGACAACACAGGGCTCCCAGAACCATGCCCCCCTGACACACCCAGTCCGGGGAAAGTAGTGGGACTAGGCCCAGGTGGAAGGCCTGGGAATATAGAGGGGGCAGAGGTGAGGCCTAGACCAAAAGGCGAGGCTGCATTTGGTGCAGCACTGGGAGCCAAGCCTGGGTAGATGGAGGTTGGTGGGTGGGTAGAAATGTTGGTAGTGGGAGGCATTGTGGGGATAGGCGAAGGGTTGGTGGAAGAAGGAAGCGAGGAAGTAAGAGACGGAAAATGGGGCAGACCTGGATAATGAGAGGGTGCTGGGCTGGAAGACAGTGCTTGGAGACCAGCGATAGCAACAGGACTGGGTAGAGAAACTTGAGGAGAACCCGAAGGGTGCGATAGACCCAAGGAACGGGCCAGGGCTGTCTGAGCAGAACCTGGTGCCACTAATGAGCTAAGAGAGGGTGTGCCAGAGCGAGAGGTGCCTTTGAAAGCAGAAGGCACAGGGCTGTTACTGCCACTGTTACTACCCCCACTGTGTCTATTCAGAGCTCCAGCCATGACAGATTGCGCCTGTGCAGGATGGGCAGGAGAGGGTTTGGGGCTGGGGCCTGAAGTGGAACAGCTCGGAATTACTGGAGTGGAAGATCCAGGAGTGAGAGATGATGGTCCAGAGGGTGTGTAACTGCGAATCACTGATCCTGAGGGGTTACCTGGTTGTAGGTGTATGCCAGGGAAGTTGGGTCCTGCATGGTGGTCTGTGGACTGTGAATAAACCTTCTGGTGAGTTGAGCCCATGGAGTTTGCTTGAGACAGGGAGTCTGGACCGCTGCGGGAAGTAGCAGGGGTACTTGGTCGAGAAACGGCATGGAATGGGGAGGAGGAGAAGCCCCCAGGAACAGGAGTTCCACAAGGGGTGCCTGAGGGAGTGTGGGCTTTAATAACAGAAGAAGGTGTAGGAGTAGCACGACCACCAGGGGTCTGGGGGGCTGCTTTGATCACAGATGGAGATGGAGCAGGTGAGGGAGAGGGGGCGTTGAGATTATGAGAGGGTACCATGCCAGGAAATACTGGTGTGATAGGGGTTGTAGGTTGTGGCTGAGCAGGAGAAGCTTGGGGTGGGACAGGGGTAGAAGGCGTGGATCCATGAGGAATGAGGAGGGGCTTGCTGTTGACTCCAGGTGTGGTGTTTTGTGGATTGCCAGGTTTAGTGTAACCTAGAAGCAAAGGAAATCAGAATTAATTAAAAAAGATCTCACAAGGTGTTAGAATGTACCAAAATAAAATTCAATAGCACTAAAAAGGTTCATTAATGACTAATTTCGCTTCAGTCTTAAAAACAGTTCTAGGATAGGCAGAAGTGGTTAAAACTAGAAAACGAGTGTACCAGAGCCAATACATTTATGTAAAAAAAAACACACACATAAAAAGAGAACAGAAACAGCGCAAGAAGAAAAAAATCCTTACATGCAACTTATTACATGGAGCGTCAAAACAATTTTCAAGATTAAAATATGTCTTCTTCTTACCTTTGGGGAAATATTAAAATAACCTAATTGGTTAGTGACCTTAATTCAATCCGTTGTCTGGACACAAAGCTTTGATAATTTGTCAATTTGACAAAACTGGACTCATCATCATGCTTCTGACCAGAAATCTCCCCAAAGGCCTTAAAAGATGTATTTCAATTGTGAAAACTGCACTGTGGCACAGTGTTCAAAAAAATATGTTATCCCAAGCGATGTAAGTTAAAGCACAAAACATGATTCCAGAAAGGCAAATGTAGATTATTCACATTAGTTTGATGCTATTCCTGTCCAGGCAACCCAAAACTCATCCTCACAAAATATACTTCAGCACAGACTGACCAGAAAACAAACAACTGGAAGAAGCACTATACAAGATATACACTGACTCAATTACATTTTGAGGTTGTAATTTGTAACAGCATTGCGGTATACTGAAATGTACTCTAACCTCCTTAACTACTCTAAATTCATTATTTTTCTGGTCACTCGGTGTACTGTCCAGGTAAAAAGCACAGTCTTCACCCAAGAACGGCATTAAACTGAAGAAGCACAGGTAAGCAGCATGCCAGCAAGTTAAGCAGCAGGCTCCAAAGAGTTTCTATTTGCCATCACACACATTCTTCTATCAAATCATACCTGCTACTTTGTGGGTAGAGCTGTAGGGGGGAGGGGGCACGCTGGCTGTTATAACCCCACCCAGAGAAACAAGGCCTGCGTTGTTGTATGCACCTGAGTAGCAGTTGCAAATATTAAGAATGTCCACCACACACAAGAATGGAACACAGTACATCCCACAACTATCTGTAACTCAACCAGCCCCAGATGGCAGGAATAAAACGTACCTAACTATGTGTTATCAAGTGCTCATTTGTCTGTTTCTTTATCACAGAGTAGGCAAATTCAAAGAGAGGTGCATGTTTTTTTTCTTACTTGGTGCGATGGTGGCATGGGGTCGGCATGGTGGTATAGGGTAAGGAACCGGTCGATGAGGATTGTAGGATGAAGGAAACTAAACAAAGAAAAAACAAGAAATATAAGACAATTCACTAATATGAAGCCTAAATGTGCCAAGGGCAACATAGATTACAACATTTGGGTTTAAACTTTCTCAACGTAACAAATGGCATGTGTATGCTTAACTATCATCGTTTTACATAACATGGCTTGACTTAGGTAGGTTTATCAGATGTAAGTTCGATGGGTACTATGTAATTAGTCATGTGAGGCCTTATCACTCAGTCATGAGTTTTTCTGGGACATTAGGGTTAGGGTCACATCATTGAAGCTTATGAGTCATACGAGGACTTACAGGTTTAAACGGTCCTATAATTCGGGAGGCAATTCCTTTTCCCTCCATACTGTTAGAAGTGTCCTCTTTCTTCTCACCTTCCTTTTTTACTGGAGGGTTTCCCTGCGACCAAAAAAAAGACACATTTAAAACACATCATTTTTAAATGCTCTTATTTTCAGCAAATAAAAGTATCCAGAAAATATTATTCCCTAAAATGACAGTAGAACATTAAAAACTATATGGACCTACATAATAAAGATATACATATTCAAATATTTACCTTCATTCAGTTTGTTAGTTGGTAGTGGTTAGCTCAGGACTTATATGTCCGAAACATAGCATAGAGGTTTTGTACTTACAGGGAATGTGCCAGTGACCAAGCTAGGCCTGCCTTTAGGGTACGGATTTCCAGGTATCATTCCACAGGAGGATATCATGGCTACGGGAGCCTTGCAGCCAACCTTACACACCTAATGATTAAAAAAAAGATTATTACTATAAGCATTGTGCTTGTGTGAACAAAACATGTACCGACACATGCATTCTGTTGTGTTAACTTTAGTATACACTTGTTCCTTTTTAACTGCAAATCATCATCCTGTTAATCTCATTTCTCTTGTCCTTTGAGACAACAACACCGAACACAAACACTGCAATGAAGGTCAACATACCTGCTCCAATATCCGACGAGCACGCTTCTTCTCAGACAAGTGTATGCGAAACATGTCCTCCACAGGACGATAATTTTGTGCATCGGAAATATTCCTGTATGGGAAGGAACAGACATTCAACGGGTAACCCATTCGTAAACATTTTCACAACTTACTGTACTACACAAGGTGCCATTGTAATGCAAAATTTCAACTTGGGGCCACAAAAATATATTTTCAAATTTACTTACAATGCTATCAGTTCAAGCACAATCAGTCTGTCCTTTGAAAAGGTGAAGCAATTCAGGATGTTTGCAACTTTAGTTGTAGGGATTGCAACCATTTTCTAAATGCAAATGAAAGGGACAAGTGTCAAAACACAAAATATTTAACAAAACATGGTTTCACAAAACAAAGGCTGTGACTTACATGTTGCAGAGCTTTAACTGCTTTGACCTGCGGTTCTGCCCATGAGAAGTACTTCAGTATTTCTATCACCTGCAAATGTTTAGGACATTGTTAACACATCAATTGTAATGCAAGCTAAAACATCATAACAAATACACTTTTTAGCCTAATTATTTTTTACAGAAATTCTCCCAATAGATAGCAATGGCTACAGAGAACTCAACAAGTAGGTATTTTAGTGGGTCAATGTAGTATATATGACTCATAATATATAAACCACGTGTTTGTGGAAATCCTGTCTATGAAGTATTGAATAGTTAGGGCAGTTACCTGCTCACTGGAGAAATATCCATGCACCTGCTCTATGGCTCTGATCCGCTGATCGGTCAGGACACACTAAAAACAAGAATTCAAGCGTCAGCATAATTTCCAATGTAGTATAATTAAGAAATGTTTAGGATTGGACTCTGCATACCTTTCGTATCTCATCCAAGACGATGTCAAATGATTTCTTGTCCATGTTTGTTGACTTAAACAAACGTTGGATTCTTTGAGAATGAACAGCTACTATACCACGCGAATGGTAAATACACTCTTTATTATACAGCAGATCAAGTTGATTACGATATAATTCATCCGGATTACTTTAAGTATAAATAATTTCACAGATCCAAAATTACTGTTTTAAATTCATAATTATGCATATGCATGGGTAAAAACACTAAATATTCGCAATGAATTATTTACAAACTGCATGATTTGTACAATCCTTAAATACGATAGAACTTTTCCGCCCGTGAACAATGACTTCCAAACAAGACGCTGTCTGTAGAGCAAAACCCGTCTGCACCAGCTTTATCCGCAGCTAACAACAAGCTAGCTAGCTACAGCTGCCCAGTAGAGAACACAATGAAAATACAGATATTTGCATATCTGTTGAGTCAACTTTTGTTTAATGTCCTTGTGAGTGACATTACAATTAAGCGCATAACATGTGAAGATTAATTAAAATCTAAAAATATCGCGCTACGATTGCTACTCTTGCTAGCATCTGACAGCTGGCGCTAGTAACGTCAACACCGTAAGGACCCCTCTGAGACAGCGGGGAGGAAAACACACCCTATCACATGTATATAAACAAAAACAACAAACATACATTTATTGTGGGGTGATAAAATCAGGGACTTTGAACCGTACATAACTGATAGAGAAGTTTTTTTAATAATTTAGCTGATTTTATATTTTCCATTGTATTTCTGTGATTTTTCTGCAGGCAGCGTCAGGCCAATTCTGAACACCCTACAGGAAGTAAACATTAAATCGATCACAGCAGCGGAGTGCAAGTGAAATTAAGGAGTAACATAAATTTCCATTGTAATAGTAAAAATGGACCGATTTTCGTGGTCCAATGGCCTCTTAGAAATAAACGAAACTTTAGTGATCCAACAACGAGGTGTCAGACTTTATGACGGTGATGATAAGGTATAGTTTCGTTTAACGATAGCTAAGTTTGTGGCCTGCCAGAACACGGTAGATTACATTTATGAGAAATAATGTTAAACAGATTAAATATTTAAGTGTATTTCGTTGTACAGAAAACGTCTGTATAGATCAGTATGGCTTTGAGTGGTTAAATGTGCACTGTAAGGTCATATGGCAAGCCGGAAGGTGACATAGAAAGTTGAGCACATAATTATGTGTATTAAGTTCGTTTTTGTCATTCTTCCAGGCTAAGCTGGATGTTGGAGCTACATTGTTGAGCACTCATCGATTGATATGGAGGGATGCTAAAAATCATGTAAGAGACCATTTAGTGGCATTTCATACTGACTACAATGACAATTGAATGACAGTTTCTTTTCATGTTGTGTCTTGATTATATATTAAAATGAACACTGTATTTCCTTTGCCATGTGTAGGAATGCTGCATAGCCATGCCCCTGTCACAAATCATCTTCTTTGAAGAGCAGGCTGCAGGAATAGGAAAGAGGTAAATGTTAAAAAAAAAATCCTGTGTGTGTTTTTTTAAAGAAATAAGACCTTGGGGTTATTCCCATATTAAAACAAATGAACAATGGTTACATTTAAAGGTAAAAGTGTGATAAATAAAGTAAAACAATATAGTAAAAAATATTTACTATTGGTATATTTTTCTTATGAAGTGCAAAGATAGTTGTCCACCTGCATCCAGCTCCTCCCAACAAGGAACCAGGTCCCTATCAGCACAGCAAGTACTCCTACATCAAGTTGTCCTTTAAAGAACATGGGCAGATTGAGGTAGATGTTTTTTTGTTTTTTGTTTTTTTTTTGTTTTTTTTTTAGCTACTAATAATTGACATGGTGCTGTGTGCTTGCAGTTTTACAGGAGGCTAACAGAAGAGATGACACAGAAAAGGTGGGAGAGTACACCAGTTTCACAACCCATCCCCACTGGGCCTCAGGTAGAAAATGCCTTTATAATTGGGAGGGTTTTTAAATTCTCATGTCTGTCGCTTAAAATGATGTACCACATGATGGCAGTGTTAACGTTTGTATAAACATGCCTAACGTCTGCCTGCTTATGATTTCTGCCTTCACTTTTGTTCATTCTTTTTTTTGATAACTCTATAATGCAATATTCAGTGCAAACAGCATTTCAGTACTATTGGTTCTTTCTTTGCTCTTTGCCTCTCTTTGTCTTTTTCAGGCTCTGACTAGCCATGTGTGTTTTTCTTTTCTTCATAACCATGCAGGCAGGAAAGACACGTGCAGTGGGGATTGTTGGCATTGAGAGGAAGATAGAGGAGAAAAGAAAAGAAACAGACAAAAACATCTCAGAGGTACTGCAAAACAAAACAAAAAACTCTGAAATACTCCATTGCCCTCCTTAAAGCTCCAAATAAATATATCCATTTAGCATTTAGATCAAAATGTGAACATACTGGGAATGCAGAGTGGTGTGGTTCAAGGCATTTCTATGAAATTTTGATTAGTTTTTCTTCCAAGATGAAAACTTGTCACCAGTGGAATTGATAGAAACTGAATTCCGGCTGACCACAGCTGCTGTGACATTCAAAGGGCAACAGTGAAGTTATGCGTTCATCCTGTACATCCACATGCTGTATGATTGTCTTGAGAGTGTGTTAAATTAAGTACAGACAAATGACAGATTTAACTACTTATATTGTTTATAATGATGTTTATGGCTCAGGAGAATGTTCAGTTTTAACATCAGCCAGAGAATGGGGTGGGGGTGCTTTGGAATGATATTTTAATTGTATCAGTAGCTGTTTGTGGTTTATTTAATTGTGAACATTTTTTGAGCACCATTACCCATTCAATCTGTGTTTTTATAGGCATTTGAGGACCTCAGTAAGCTCATGGTGAAGGTAAAAGGCTTTCATTCATGTATTCACATCCTATTTGTTTGTTATATTAACACCATTACAGCAGACATTACATGATAGTTTTTGGTTGTTGTGAATTCAAACAATCTATGAAACCCAAACTTATATTATAATCATTTGCTGATTGATTTTTTTTTCAACTCACAGGCCAAAGAAATGGTGGAGGTCTCCAAATCTATAGCCAACAAAATCAAAGACAAGCAGGGAGACATAACAGAAGATGAGGTAAGAACGAATGTAATCACAGACACAGTATCATATAATCAGACACAATATGAATGACAGTGGATATGGAAAGAAATCCTTTTAAATATCCCAGTCTAATGCACAAATGATATTGTGTAGTGATACTATGGGATGCAACCATTATTTTTTCAGCAGCCTTATTTTATTTTAAGGTTTTTATCTTCTGTTTTTTAGACCATACGATTTAAGTCCTACCTTTTGAGCATGGGTATTGCTAACCCTGTTACCAGGGAAACACATGGATCAGGTACACACTACCATATGCAACTGGCCAAACAACTGGGAGACATGCTACAGGCCCCATTGGAAGTAGGTGTGATTTTCTGTGTGCCATGTTTTTTACCTCAGTGTAGAGTCAGATTTCATTTGAATGATATTTTACAGATTTTTTTCTGTTGTAATCTTTTCTCTTTGTTTCACTTCCTGTTCTCTCAGGAGCGTGGCGGTATGATGGCTCTCACAGAGGTGTACTGCCTCGTCAACCGTGCTAGAGGGATGGAGGTGATCACATACACACACACAAATGCATTTTATTCACATTCACATTCAAACACAAACGTCTTTGTGGTTTTTACTTTCCACAGCTTTTATCTCCAGAAGATTTATTAAACGCTTGCAAAATGTTTGAGTCATTAAAGCTTCCATTGAGGTGAGTTTGAGTGTTATGTTGTTATATTGTGTGTAGGCTTCGTGAATATAGACAAGTCAGTGTGTTTATTAAAGGAGTATGAGGCAGGGTTGGTGCCTGCTTCACAGAATCCAGGCTCTTCCTGCCTGGCTTCCTGTTGTTGGAACGGGTGTCCGGACCTCTGCAGCCGTCATTTCCTGTCATTTCCCAGGGTTTTAAAAAATAACACAAGGCTGCCTCTCTTCATGGCCCCAAAACTACGGTAGCTGCTGTGATTTAGCTGTCTATCTAATAAAGCCGCTCATCAGCATTGTAAGTGTTAAACCACTCTCTGTATCTCCCACACATACTCTCTTTCCTTTATTTTTCTGTGTAGGCTGCGTGTGTTTGACAGTGGTGTGATGGTGGTCCAGCTGCAATCTCACAGTGAGGAGGAAATGATAGCCTCAGCACTGGACAATGTAAGTGTTCACTGAGCATTCTTGGAACCAACTGCATGTTCCAGCACTTATTCATTATGACTCTCTCTCGCTCTCATGATTCCTCTTCTGCAGGTGTCAGAGAAAGGTTCCTTGACAGCAGAGGAGTTTGCAAAGCTCTTGGGTCTCTCTGTACTTCTGTCCAAAGAGCGGTATGTTATCTCATAATTTAGATTAATAACTCAGTAAATTTATTTACAGTATATAAAACACTGCTTGCATCAGTCTGTCTATATCACTATGTAATAATATAGTAGTTGTTTCTTCATCTGCAGGCTGTTGCTGGCTGAGAAGATGGGCCACTTGTGCAGAGATGACTCTGTTGAGGGTTTGAGATTCTACCCCAACCTGTTTTGACCTGGTTTCAGTTATAATAGTTGGAGTAGAACTGTGTTGCTCTCTCTCTTGCTCTCTCTTCCTGTGCTAATAGGCGGATGCATTAAAACAATCATCTGACCTCGACTTGTGCAGCAGGGTGCCAGCTGTACTTCTGATGCTGCAATATTCCTACATAGTATCAAATCCAGTCTGGAATGATACTAAACGGTTGGTGTTCTGTAGTAAAGCACTGAAAATACAGACTTTGGCTAGACACAAAACTTACTGTACATACTGAATACAAGGCAATGGTTTTCATAGAAAATAAAAACATATGGGAAAAGATGCAAGTGGTGTGTTCTTTGTAAACTTTCTTCACCACTTATTCTTTTGCCATGCAGGTTATGCATGTTTGTTATGGGATGAAAGTCAGTAAAATATACATTTATATATACTTTCGTGAGACTTCTGTTTCTTTCCATCTTGTCAATCAATCGTCTGATCTTGCCCGCTTTGTCAAGACAAGACAAGATGGAATAACATTCCTGTCAGTCCAGTTTACAGCATATAAGTATCTCATGACATGCATTGCCAAGTGTCAGGCAGTAAATCCCTTCAGTAGAGAGGATGTGTTACACACATACCAGTTGTGACTGAAAAGCAAGCATCGATTTGGCTGGCACAGTGAAGCCTTCAGCAAATTCAATCACTTCACCACATATGTTCACAGCGTATCATATAAAACATAATGGCTGGACTAATAATTCATGTGTGAAATAGGAGCGTATTGTGAGTATTTCTAAATTTTATACCTTGTTATGTGTGTTGCTACTGTATGTTTATTACTGTAGGGCTTTGGACACACAGAAAACGTCTTTGTTCCCATTGTGAGCTGAGCTGAGCAGTTAACTTGCATAATGTCCAGGGAAACTTCCTGTTTTCTGCTGCCTCTTTCTTGAGGAAAAATGAAGTTCTGCAGAGCTGATTAGATTATGCTGCCATGTGGCTCACTTATGAACAGTAGATGAACTCAATTGGTTCAGGAAATTTTGAGAGTTGAACTGAGGCAGGTCTGATCATCGTAATTAGGGATTCATGCACGACATTGGATTTTTTGCTGGTAGGTTGAGGTAGTATACTGTGATGCTGCATTTTAAATGATCCATATTCTAGGTGCAAATCTCAGAATAGACTTATAGAAAACATTTGTACAGTTTAAAATACACATTGTTATTATTACAACTTTTTATGTGCAATATTGTGCATTAAAAATGATTGATGTGTGAGGTGGTCACATTGAACTATAAATCCCTCTACTGCATTTCAAATATTTCTCCATGACGTCACTTTCCTCAGGCTCAGGATAATAATCTCCGTTGAGTTTTTGCGTGTTGATCATCCGTCAGAGGAATAAATAAAAATGGCTAACGTGATCAGGGATTATTCAGGGAATATAATTCTTATAAATCTCCAGCACGCGCAGTTGATGTGACTGTCATCTCTCCCACGCGCTCTGAACAGAACCGCGCGAGCGCGCCTTCACCAAAAGAGCAGGAGCTCGTTCATCCCGCTGCAGGACTGTCACAGAAATGTATCAGCAGTTTGTCAGGGAGGACAAATGTGTTGGGAGCATGAGAAGGGACTGTCATTGTCTCTGTCGTGTTGGGAAAAGAGTCCCTGAATGATACCGTGCCGAGTCAACGAGACGTGTGAGTACAAGCGGCTTTATTTTCCAGAACAAAACGAACCAAAGTTACTTTCTAAGGGCACCTGAGACTTTAAGGCTAACCACTTCATGCTAATTTCACCAGAAAATGTGTGTTTTGGTTCAAAAAGTTAATTGTAATGGTGTAAACTTGAGGTTTTGTGTTAAAAAAGAATAAAGTTGACCTGCATTACGTGTTACACTTATACATCTTATTGGCTAATTGGCATACAACAAAGTCAAATCCGGCTAAGCTAGCTATGTAGTTAGAGTTTGACGTTTTTAAAAACACGTCTTCATCTAAAAATTTGCATCTATTTAAATTTTTAGTGTACAAGTACTTGAACATATTTGTGCAACTATACAGAGTAAAACTTTTTTATACTAGTAGTGATGTGCATATTAAAATAATACAAACAATAACTTTAAATAATTGTATTATTATATAAAGATAAATATGATTTGTCTGCTTTCATAAAATAATTAAAATAATAATCATAAAACAATCAACTGCATCCAATGAGGAGAGCTGGAATTATAAACAGGAGTGTGTTTATTATAAACAATACTGGGAAGCACAAAAATCTATTCAACAGAGAAAACTAAATGATTGAAAACATTTGCAGGCAAACAAACAAGTGTTTGTCTCACAAGTGTTTGTCATGAACAAAACCCTCCTAAGGAACCTTAGTTGTCTGATGACATCAAACAGCAAACAGTACCCATTGTGGAGTTGGAAAGGAAGAGGGAGACGTGACTGGAGATCCAGAAAAATCATGCTTACTGTTTCATGCTCCAGCCTTCCTGTTTTTCATACCTTAGAGGAGCAAACAATTTATTACATTCCTTCTTCTTCACAAAATACATTCACAGTTAACTTCTGCCTTCTGGATTATTTGTTCATGTTTGTAATGTGCCTCTGATTGTAGAGGATGCTGGAATAGGACGGTCATGTGGTGTAGAAGAAAAAAGAGGCACAGACATCGTAATGCCACAGGCTGTCTCACTGCTGCCATTGCTTCTTGCGTTATTGGGATATGGTGAGTGTCAATGGAAACTGTCATCTTAATTATAAGTCCATCATACCCTGTGTTCTACTATGTGTTCTTTTTTAAACTAGAAAGGGAAGTAGAGCTGTAGGAAGAGTCGATGGGGGTCACACAGTAAGATTTGAACACAATAGCTCCTGAAATAATGTGTTACGACTCCTTTTTCACTGCTCTGATACTGTGTGAATCTACTCAGAGATACTGCCAAACTTTGATTTTTTTAACTTACTATGTAACCTTTCACTCATGGTGCATATTAACTGGATCAGCGGTGAGTTTGCAGAAAAACAGACATTAATGCCAACTAACATTGACAGCCCCCTTTAAATTCCATGTTTCATAGACATAGACATATTTGAAAGTATTTTATGGATAATAATCCACACTTAAACAGACATTGACTTAAACTTGACACTTAAACTTGTACCAGTGCTACAGAATGTCATGTCATTGAATCTCTGCAGTAAATTGAAGCCCCAAGGGTCAGTAACAGACAGCTTGTAAAAACTGAAAAAAGTCACCTGAGACAAAATCAATGGGACCACATTTACTTATTCAGGGTTTTTGTGTGATATGGATCAGTTTTAATTCTCTTCCCTCCTCTATTTCTGTGCTTTTTTCTGTAGCTTTTGCGGGTCTCAATGTCTGGCCCTCCCTCCATGTTGCCCTTAGCAATGCCAGTGTATTTGTCGACTTCAGGGCAAAATCCAACAGCAGTGCCATACGTAACCTGAGCCTCTCTCTGGTCAACACGGTAACCAACACCACCCTTCAGACCAGGACTCTCCCCAACAAGCAACTAGCCGGTAGGGTGGAGTTTGACTGTTCCTGCTTCCTGTATGCAGGAACCTTCCGGTTCCTGCTGAGGCAGACCAGCATCACCACTGTTTTGCATGCTAATGGCACAGACAGCAGTAGCACAGAGAGCACTACCTGGTGGTGGAGTTCAGAACTTCAGGTGCAGTGGCCCACCTTTCACATTGCTGTAGAGAGATCTGGAAACCACTCAGGATCTTTTCAGGCAAGTCAGACATAATATTTACACATAACGCTGGTGTATTATGAAAAAAACGATGACCAGTATATTTTTGTCTCTCTTCAGGTTGGGCTGTCCACTAATGAGTACTTTCAGGCTTGCTCCAGTGGCATTGATTCTGCCCTGTTCTTAGAAGTCAGCTACATGGAGTACAACCAGATAGGGAGAAACAGCATTGATAAGGTCCGAGCCCTCACACGTCTCCCAGTCAAACCCCTCCGTTCCCAGAGTGTAGAGCTGTCCTGTGCTTTCCCATTCACAGACAAAGACTTCATAAAAGTGGCTCTACGTTCCCCTTATACAGCAGAGGATGTAAAGAGTTCTGGACCTCTCTACCTGTCTCGTATCTTCTCCTATAAACTGTTGGTGGAAAATGCCAATGCATACAAAAGTGGCTGTGAAGGGACTATGACTGTTAAAATGATAACCCCACCATGTGCTCACATCAATGGGAAAGTATTGCTGTACAATGATGCCACTGTTGGAAGAGGAGGAGCACCTGTTTCTTCTGCAGTGATGGGGTTTGGACCAGAGGAGCCCTCTTCGACTCCTTTGGCTTTTAACTGGCTGACACAGGGGGAGAATGAGACAGAATTCAACTGTTCTGTGTTTTACCCTGGAAGGAACAAGTACTGCTTTCGCTTTGTTTTCAACTTCAGTCGTTCCCCAAGTCCAGCACAGACTTGTCTGGTGGTTTACAAGAGTGCAGGTGAGAATGATGATTTGATCTGTGTAATCAGATACAGAGCTAGCATTTTATGAAAGAGCAGTATGCAAATGAACACCATCAAATAAAAGCATGACATTACGTCAGAATGGCTTATCACAATAATCCAGGCTATTCCAGTTATTCTGTAATTATACTGTTCACACATGAGTCATTCATAAGATATAACTTAATACTGTCATTTGTATTATAGAATCAGTATTAATTGTCGTATGATATGGTGAAGGCTTTTTCACAGTGCTGTGAATTCATTCAGTCATTTGTTATACACTGGCGCTTTGCCACATCGTGGGATTGCACGAAAGTAGGGTCAAAGTAGCAACACATAATAAAAGCCCATAAACTTCTAATTTCTCTGCAATTTAACAGTTTGGTTTTTTTAATCTACAGAGTCATGGGGGCCTTGGCAACCGTGGAGTGTGTGCAGTGTGAGCTGTGGAGAGGGGGTGAGGGAACGAGTACGTCACTGTTTACTGCCCTCAGGTGTGCAAGGAATGCAGTGCACAGGCATGATGAAGGAGCAGTCCCTCTGCTCTCTGGAGGACTGTGTTGGTCAGTTTCTTGACAACCTTATTTAGTTTATCTTGATGATTAATTGCACATGATTATTGTGAGTTTATTTTTTATTCTGTTTTTTTCTTTAGTGTTGCCTGCTCCTTCTCCAACTTCCGCCCCTGTACCTGTTGGGGTTGCAACCCTAGGAGGTAACATGGTTGTGGTAGCTGGTATATCCCTCTGCCTGGCTGTGATTATGGCTACTATTGCAGTGACTGTATGGAGAAAGCTTTGCCAGACACCACAGTGCAGCCCTGTCCGCAGAGGTTCCATGCATTCTCCTGGGGGGCGCAAGCTCTCAGATGAGGCCTCCATCTGTGGGCACAGTCTCCAACGACCCAGCCTGTCCGATGCTCAGGGCCCATCAGGGGGCATGGGTGCTGCTGTACCCTATAAAGACAGGCCTTCCGTGGAAAGTCAGCCTTTCTCACAGACTGTGGTGATTCCACTCTCACAGGACCCAGAAAGACTGTCTCCTACTGGTCAGAAGGTGTTCCCACCAATATTTGGGTATGTCTAGAAAATTGTTCCACTTATACAGAATATTGTTATCAAATTTATAGTCAAAGACAATAAGATAAAATTGTCTATCTAGGTACAGGTTGGCTCAGCAGCAGTTGAAAGAGATGAAGAAGAAAGGGTTAAAAGAGGCCACGCAGCTGTACCATGTCTCCTCCAGCCCTGTCCATGACACCATGGTGGAGACATCTACTTCACCCACCAGCTCCCCGATTCCTACACCGACTGGATTTGCTCATTCTGCTTTCCCGCCGGGCTTGCAAGACGACGCTCAACATGGTCATTTTCGTATTGCAGCCCCTTTTTCTGAGGTGCCACCACAGACTTCCAGGGTCACACCTGACAGACTGAGCCCTAGAGTAGAAATGGTCTTAGGTCCCCCTGTCTCTGCTCATGCGAGTGGGGGCAGCTCAAAATGGCGTGACCGTACTGCTGACTGGGTAGAGATGGTAGAGAGGAGTGGGTTAGTAGGCTTCAGAGGAGGAGGAGATGCAGCATTGGGAAGTCACAGGAATCCAAATTTCCGACGAACCTCTAGTTTTAATGACACCAGACTGTTGCAGCCATCTTCTGCACATTCCAGACAATTCAGAGAACGGAGCATGACCCAGGTCATCTATTCAGTTTATGTTGTATTTGATTTATGTATTGTAACATATTAGTATCGTCTTCTCACTCAAGATTAACAAACACCTCTCTCCTTCAGGTGGGATCTCGGACTCTTCCTGAAGGAAGTTGTTGGACCAAAGGAGGATGGCAGAGACACCCATTTCGCTCTTACCCCATTCCAGAGCATGCGGCCTCAGAATGGACTAAATCCAGACCTCAGAGGAATGAGGAGAGGAAGCCCCAGATGGACGTGGTCTCTCACAATAATGAACTCAAACACACAGGAACTAACACAAACAGCATTTCAACATCTGAAAAACATGCCAGAACAGACCTCTGTGGCACTAGAGAAAGGCAAAGTGTCGAGCCAGGAGGTGGACGTGAGAGAGAGCCACTCTCGGGAATTGGGGGTCCAGCCACTGGGCCTGCCAATCTCCATGGAGTGAATAAGCTGAGCGTGGATCGGGCTGAGCATAACTGGAACCGTCGTGGGCCATCACCGATTCAGAGAAACATGCTGGCTCGAAAATTAAAGGAGGCCCAGTCTAACTCTGGAGTCAAGGGGCGTCAACGCAGCTCCACATTTAGCGTATCATCCTCAGAGCAGAGGAAAGGTCGATGCCGGTCTTTGCCAATGTCTGATGACTATATCAGCAGTGCTGGCTCATCCTACAAGCTGAGTGAGGCTGAACAGAGGATGCTAGACCTGGATCTGCCGTCAGCATGTGTACAGGAGGAGATCACACAGTAGTGCCTACAGATTTATGTGTGAGAACAGGAGCAAAACATTATATTTAAGTATGTATTATGTATTTTTTATTATAGTTTTAATTATAAAATGTTTTCTTTAGTACGTTTTTGGATATTTATCTCTTCTGTACACTGAGCACAGTTATAACTAGTCTTTATATGCACTGATAAATCCATCCTGTCAACATCAGTATTCAAAACACCACAAGAGACAGGTTAGTCTAATTGTTCTGTGCATGTTTATAATTCTGTCAGTCCCACACTAATGATATTCTATGATATATATATCTATGATGTTGTATGTATGTATGTATGTATGTATGTTTTCCTGTATAAGGAAATGTTAGATTTTACAAAAAAATGTACAATCTGGGGCTGCAGCATCAAAATATGACTGTGAAATTATGAACATTGCTGAGGCACTGTTGTTGAAATGCTCTTTGTTTTATTGTGTGAGTACCGTAATATACATTTTATAAAGAGACAACAGAAGATACTGTACTATTGATATCTGATAATGAATTAAAAATAGAGGCAGAAAGGGAAAAATTATATAAAGTATTTAAACATAACAAATGGGCTTAACCCTTGTTTTTTTATCTGAAACTATAATGAAACCTGGTGGTTTTAAATTTCCCCTGCTCCACTTCCCATGGTGTCCAAGAATACGAGAGGTCGCACCTTCATGGTTGTGTGTCTGAGTGAGTACCAGAGGCCTTTCCAGGTCCCCCACACCACACCATTGTCATATTGGAACTTGTACTTCCCCTGGCGGTAGAAGTTTCCATTGAGGTTGGCTGCATGACATCTGTAAATAGAATGTAATATCTTAAACCCGTTAAAGAAACCTGTTTACCAAAGTTTATGTGGCAATGTTTGTGCAACACACGGTGGAAGATCACAGAGGGAGCAGCGGCAGCTTAATTTGAAAGGTCTCACCTGTTGAACCACCAGCCTGCCTTGTTCTCCTCAGCACAGCTTCCCTGGAGGTAGCGGTCATTATCCTGTAACCATCATCATTGCTGTTAATCACAGGTATGATCTGCAGCAACGGCACCAATACGTGTAAAGATGGATGGCTGACCTGGTCCCTGGTGCTGAACTGCATCCCACTGAGGCAGGCAGACCACTGCTCCACCATCCCACCACCACCTGTCAGAGCATCTCCAGCCTGTCCACTGTACTGCCCATATTGGAGACGATACTTGTCCTGGAGATTAGAGTTATTTATATTTATTGTGAGCATTGTTAAGACATTTAGGAGTTCTGTAAAATTCTTACAGCCTCATTGGTGATCCTGAAATTCTCATAAAATGCGTAGCTTCTCTTTCCATCCCAGTCCATGAGGTCAATCTTTACCAGATTCTTACCTTCAGTGCAAAGCAAAAGACAGGGGATAGAACTGTTACATAACAGTGTAAAAACTGGTTGTATTTGTGGTAAACTCTAATTTAAGTGTTTGGTGAGATTATGTTGATTCCTGACCTTCTGAAAGCAGAGAATAAATGTGCTCATTCCCCAGCCAAAACTCATCATTCCATAGTTTGAAATCACCAAAACCATCTCTGTAGTCCACCCAATCTCTAAAATAAGAATTTATTTCAATCATGCTGTGCACTTCGGGAAACGTTTTCCCTTGTGATTACACTGGCTGGCTTTTTGTAGTTTAGTACCTGTTGAAGTCAACTTTTCCATGCCGTCGTCTTTGAAACACTGTCCACCCTCCCCCGTCCTCCATGTCACAGTACACTAAAAAGGGATCCTGGTGTGATTTGGGTCTGATGCGATAGAACCCACTTGGTGGTCTCAGTCTGTCAAACAGTTCAGAACAGTCTGGGGATAAAGCGTTACAAATTGCTGTTAATCTGCTGTTAATTGTCTAAATATACAGACCTTGTATTTTCCTCACCTTTGTCATAGACGATCAGATTTCCTGCTGTTGTAGGTGCTTTCATCAATCTGTCTGAAGCCCCACTGTTACTCTGGCTCACACTAAGCCCTGCATCATCCTGGGGGTTACTATTAGACACCTCTGGTGCTAAAGGCTGGAAGTATTTGTGCTCCTGCAGATGCTCCACCTGCCAAGTCTTGATCAAGAGTTTATTTTCCAGTTTCCTTATGCTGTGTTTGAGAGCTGCAATCTCTGGCCCACATGTCTAAAATGAAGAACAGCTTCAGCTTAGAAAACACTTCTTAAAACATAAGTTTTTTTTTGCTGTTTTTTTTAAATACAGAAACATATTTTTAAGGATTAGCTACATACAGACAGCTGTGCAGAAGAGGCCATGGCTGGGCAGACGAGCACCAACCACACCAACACCACTGGCATGGCATTTATTAAAAGCTCGTTTGTGATCAGAATAGTCTGAAATTACAAATACAATCATTTTTTAAGAATATACAGTCAGTAGAAGACTTTAATCTCAACACCCGGAGCCTACCTTCATTTCACAAGGCTTCCTCTTGTTTTCTCTAGGTTCAGTGTTCTCTTCCTCTGAAATTTTGTCAGAATTATTTATAGGCTGAGCCAGTTCTGCATGGTCCACATTAGAGGACTCATACTTGAGCAATGTTACTAAACACCGACTTCAGGCCAGTTTGTGGTTCTCCCTTTTCTGTTGATCAGGAAAGTGCAGCTGATCGCAGAGCTGCAAGCGGCCCATAGACAGAGGACTTCATACCTTACATACCAGGAGGGCTGTCAGGTACTGCTTTGTGTTAAATATTATATACATATAACCTGTGTTATATTCATCCTTTGTTTATTGTAAACATCTGTTGGTTGTGAATGTTTGTTGACATAAGGCGTGTCTTAGAAAAAGATATTTGAATCTTAGTGTGACAAAAAATAAAGATTATTTAATAAACTAAATAAGGTAAAAAGGGCATTTGATTCTGTACTATAGCTATGAAGTAGAGAAAAGGTGAGGAAATGTGTGCGGTAGAATGGCTCCCCCTTGCGTTAATAGTTGGTAATTGACCTATTGATGTTTTTTTCTATTTGTATTAAAACATATCATGTACATTTTTGCAACAAGCATATATTTGTTCATGTATAATTTTATAATATATGCACTTTTGAGAACATGTTTTTAAAGTTTTCCAACTTTTAATGATATTTTATAATTTTAAATAATCCAGAATTTTTTACAAACTAACTAAAATAATATTAAAAATGTATCTAAACTAAAATAATGGAACTTTTTAAAAAAGAAAAATACATGTATGCTTTTTCAGGCAGCAATTTCAAATCAGGAATGGAGTCGTTGATAAATAAATAAAAAAAGATCAATAAAGTTGAAGAAAAGAATGAATCTGAGGAATGCACGCTGAATGAGAAGCAGATGTCTGAGAGGAGGGAGCTGTGAGGCTGCAACCTGGTGCTGGCCTACTTTCTCTGCTGCTGGAGGTTATGGTCAGTCGGTGTTTTGTGTGGGAGCCGTCCGCTGCAAAGGAAAGATGAGTAACGAGAAGGAAAGAAGGGGCTGAACGTTTGTACTCAAGTCCAGGAAGTCTGAAACCGCTACGTTTGCAAAAAAAAAAAAAAAGCGATGGGGAAAGGAAAGTGGATGGACGTAAAAAACCTGCTCGTTTAACCTTTGAACCGTCTTCCTTCGTCCTCACAAGAAGTCACAAGACAAAGTGTCGTATAATTCCACGAATGACTGTCCTCACGGGGAGAGGCGCGGAGCTGAAGCTGCTGCTTTTGTGGACGTATTTGCTTTGAAGGGATTTTGACGAACGGACAGAACTGTGGGAAGGAGCTCACACTGGCGTCTGTTGGTGCTCTTTAAACTTATTCCATTCCCCCCCCCTCAGGTATGGATGCTTTACTTATTTAGCATCTCTTAGCTTAGCACTGTTTTTATGCTTTCTAAAAAGTCAGAAATATTCTGCATTTGCAGTTTGTCTGACTGCAGCCGCTCATCTTGCTGACTAAGGCATTTTGTCAGCAGGTTTCTCATGCTTTTGTTTTGAAATCCACAGACTCCTCATTCAGACCAAAGCAGGGTGATCATGACCTCTGTCTACTTCAGCCCAGGCTCAGATGCAGGTGTAAACGGGTGAGCACAGCATTGTTCATGTTTATTGTGTATCATGCATTGTGTTTTCATCAACTTTGTGTTTTAGCAACATTGCAAAGATGGAGGATGCTAAAGTGGAGATTGACGATGGGAAGGATAAGAATGTGGTACCAGACACAATGTACCAGTAAGTAAACACAGCAGAGGTCACATTAGCCATCAGAAACATATTTACTGACTGTTTTTGTTTCTCTTTTGCAGCAATATTCAGAAAAAGATCTCACCGTTTGTCATGTCCTTTGGATTTCGGTGAGTGTTGGTGGTTCGTTCATAGCCTGGGTGTGTATGTGATGATGATGCTGAAGGTTCTTTGTATGTCTTTAGTGTATTCGGGGTGGTGTTGATCCTTGTGGACTTTGTACTGGTGATTGTGGACCTCTCGCTGCCAGCCAAGAGCAGAGAGGTTGGAGATGCTTTAGAGGCCGTGTCCCTCACCATCTCCTTCTTCTTCCTCATTGACGTCCTCCTGCGAGTCTACGTGGAGGGGTAAGTGAGGCACCACTTGAAGATGTTGCTGCAATGTCTTGCAAACTGTTTTCCCAAATTCAGTTATTGGTGCAACAGCTTGCTGGAAAGTTTAAAGGACTGATGCAAACATTCCCAGAATTCTGTGTCAGCAGAAATTGAGTGTGATTAGCTGTTAAACAGGAAGTAACAAAGAGGAAGCTGGAGAGGAAATGAGTGGCATGTGTGTGCTTGGATCCTGGGTAACATATTGCAATGCCCTAAAGTAGAAGTAGGCACTCAGAGGGTGAATCCAGGGTCTCTTAAAATGTTCATGATTTGACTCGTACTTTCTCTTGTCCTGCACTCAAAGTTTCAAAGTGTACTTCAGCTCCAAGCTGAACATCATGGACGCTTGTGTTGTGGTCGTCACGCTGGTGGTCACCATGATCTACGCTTTCACTTACCTGACAGGTGCCAGCCTCATCCCAAGGTAAAGTACCCGCTGAATGGACAGACGCATGCAGTGTGTGCAAAGACTCAGCGATTCAACTAATATTGATTATTTTTATCCATCAGGGTCGTGAATTTTCTGCGTTTCTTGAGAATCGTAATCCTTGTGAGGGTTTTCAGACTTGCAGCTCAGAAAAAAGAGCTGGAGAAAGTCACCAGGAGGATGGTAAGTCCGTCACCATGGAAACGAGTATGAAGTCTTGCCTTCTGTCAGGGTTAGCGTGAAGAAGTTTTCCTTGATGTTTTTCTCAGGTTTCCGAGAACAAGCGGCGATATCAGAAGGATGGATTTGACCTTGATCTCACTTATGTCACAGGTACACCACACCGTGCATGTCAGAATATCATGTAAAAATGTTTGTTTACATCTTTCTATCACCTCTAGATCGTGTCATTGCCATGTCTTTCCCCTCTTCTGGGAAGCAGTCCTTCTATAGGAATCCAATCAGTGTGAGTCGGACTTTCTCAAATATCAAAATAAATCAATTCATCTCATACATAAACACTCTCCCACCTATTTCTCTTCTCTCTCTCTCTGTCCAGGAAGTGGCGAGGTTTCTGGACACTAAACACGAGGGCCACTATAAAGTTTACAACCTGTGCAGTGAGTTGGCACCTCCTCAGGTCACATGTACTGCATTCTTTTTTGTTTTATGAAGAGCTTCACAAACAATGTAATTTTTTTTGATGTCCAGGTGAGAAAGGCTACGACCCCCAGTTCTTTCACTACAGGGTGGAGCGGGTGTTCATTGATGACCACAACGTCCCAACCTTGGAGTGAGTTGCAGTTTGTGTACTTACACAATCATTTTTATCTTATTTTTGCTGTAAGAAATTTCCCACAGAAGTGTCCTCGTCCTTGTCTTTGTGCAGGGACATGCTGAAATACACGGCGAGCGTGAGGGAGTGGATGTCAGCTCACCCCAAAAATACCATTGCTATTCACTGCAAAGGAGGGAAAGGTGATATCATTGGTCTGTTATTCATCATACAGTGACTTAGTTGTGGTACTAAAGCCACTGCTGCCGTTCACAGGACGCACGGGTACAATGGTGTGTACCTGGCTTATTGACAGTGACCAGTTTGAGAGTGCACAGGTACATTTTATAATTTGTTATTCAAGACATTTTTTTATTTAGGGCTACATCCTTACATTCATTTCTGTCTGTGCATTAGGACAGTCTGGAGTATTTTGGTGAGAGGAGGACAGACAAGAGTCAGAGCTCCAAGTTTCAGGGAGTGGAGACTCCCTCTCAGGTAAGAACGAGCCACAATGACTTTTATTCAGAAAAATGAAACCTCCCATGTGTAGAATTCTAATTACTCTAACTAGCACCTTCTTGTGGCCGACATAAGGATAGCATTCATCCTTTGTTGTGAACCACAGAGCCGGTACGTGGGCTACTATGAGGTCATGAAGACCAAGTTCAGCCGACAGCTGCCTCCACCTAAAAGCCTGAGGATCAAAAGCATTCGCATCCACTCAATAGCAGGTACATCACCACACCTAAAAAAAAAAACATCATGTCAGATCACAGCAGTGACCATATGTGGTGCACATGTTTTAATTGTTTTTGCCCAGGTGTGGGTAAAGGTAACGGTAGCGACCTGATGGTGAAGATCATTGTGAAGAAGCAGCTGGTGTTTCAGTGTGTGTGTGCGAAACAGGAGAACTGCACGGTAAGTCATTATTCAGCACAATTTATTTGTTGTTTGTGTGATGTTAACTGGTGCTGCTGTTTATAGGTGTTTCCTGATGTGGGCAGTAATGCAGCAGTCATCAGCCTACAGAATGGGCCAGTGGTTGAAGGAGATGTGAAGGTCATGTTTGAATCGAGTGCTGTGAGTTCCTGCTTTGACTTAAAGAAAGAATTAATTTACCCCGATTGTGCTATGGTTTACATCGTGTCATTTTTAGGGTCTGCCAAAGGGATATGAAGACGTTCCATTCTACTTCTGGTTCAACACTTCCTTCATAGAGGATAACAAGTATGTTTCTAATGCTTGGTTTTATTTCTGTAGCTGATACCTGACTCTGATTCTGAATGTGAACTCTCCATTTCCCCATCAGGCTGTTTTTACCCAGGGAGGAACTGGACAACCCACATAAACCCAAGGTGTGGAATCTATACAAGGAGGACTTTGGTGTCACTATGAACTTCTCAGATGTCTGAGTAATAAAAGTCCTGTAGTAAAGCAGCTTGTGAGTTTAATGATATAATGAGCAGTTTCTATAATTGAACACAAAGTGTTCAGTGAGGAAACAGACAGGATGACATGAAATATGCCAACATGTCTGCCCGTGAGCTTTAGTAAAAGCAGCAGTCGTTCATAAAACAGGAAGTCTGATGTGATTATCACTGAAGGAAATATTGACTTGTGTTACCACATGTCTAGGCAGTAAATAAACTGTTGAAAACGGTTAAAAAGTGCATGTATGAATTCAGCATTTTACCCTTACAGCAAGTGCACAAAAAACCTGATCTGTTTTATTCATAATTTATACAATCTCTTCAATTAATGCTTATTTTACAAGTTGCATTTCTTGTCATGCTCATGTTACATTATCATAGTCACAGATCTGAGAACCCTCTTGTTAATCCAACTTGCTCTCTGATTAGTTTATTTACACGTTTTACAAAGAATTAAAGTGCAGGCAGAAGTAAACCTCAATAAAATAAAGAAAACAAATACTGATCCATGTGGAGGTTTAACAACTTCTTTGAGGCAGATGGGGCTATACACTAAAGTAGAAACACACAAAAAATGACCTGAACTCCTCACAACAGTGCTGATATGGAAATATGTGCGATATCAATACAGATCCATATTTGATCTAGTGACCTGCTCAACTTTTACATTCCAGCAATTCATAATGCACATCAGCAACTGTCCTGATTCAATACGTATCACAGCTTACCAGGATGGATTTGACCAAACTTAAAAACTGGATCAAAGCTTTGGGATTTCATCAAGCCTTAAGATAAGCTACATTACTGGGTGCAAGCTTCTTTGTAGTTGAGCATTTTAGGATTCAAAGGTCATAGGCAAAAGGGCTAAAGATTGCTTTTTGGAACCAATACATTCACTTGTTCCCTGAATAAGGCACCCAGATTAGTCAAGCTGCCAAAACTTTGACAACTTTGAACAATTTTTAACCATTCGTGGGCATTTCAAGTAAACATCTTTCACAAATTTCAAATAGTCTTTGCAAAACTGGCATCGCAAAACAATTGGTTGACAAATCCAAGGCCTGATACTTGACAAAAATCAGTGAAGTGTTACTGATAAGGCAAAAGTGAAGACTTTGACATGGATTAGGTTTGCAAAATTAATGTAAAGTATCAGTGATTATTAAATATACACAATCATTCTTGCAACCTTGCAGCAACAAAATTATTTGGCTCAATGTCTGGATTTGGTCGTATTGCTTTCCCCTCCACCTACTTAGTCAATTCAGCAGAGAGTTTTTCTGGCTGCCCGCACCAAGTTTCCTCCGAACCCACCGAGGAGGTCACACTGCTCCAGCTCATCGTACCGCCCACTATGCAGGAAGCAGAGTGTTGTAGTTTTGCAGGTCTCCTTGCAGGGCTCGGACACATGTCCTTTATGTCTCAAGTACCAAAACTTCTGGAAGATGCGGTCATCGTTAACAAAGGTCCGCATCAGGGCATCGAAGTCGGCGGGGAACAAAGTGGTAAGACCATAAGCCTCTGTGGCTCGGTATAGCAGAGTCCATTTAGGATTCTGTTCTGGATTTTGTGGTGCTGCTGGACTGTGGTTTGCCTCTGTTAGGTTGAGGATGTAAGTTTCATGGTCAAGCACCAGCCGAGAGCTGCCTTGGTAGTTCCCATCAATGTAGTACACACGGTATCCTGAAAAAATGTTTTTTTTTTAATGAGAGAGGAGTTCAATAAATGTTAGGACATCATTTAGTTTATGAACTCACCTGGGTTAAGATTAACATAGGTGGTGACACTGGGAGCGATGAACGCTACACCCAGTGGACGGGTCATGGTGGCCTCATCATAAAACATCTGGAACTCATCCAGATGTGTATGGCCAAAAAACTGTCCGCTAACTGTACTTTCATATCTGGAGGATAAACAAAGTGTGACATCAGGGGGAAAAAACATCCTGCCTCTCGTATGCTTGAGCTCACATTTTCAAATGATACAAATACAAATCTTCAGAGCAGAATCCAATGCAAATGACTGGGGAAGTGAAAGCAAATGAAAGCAAGTACTAAATAGTCTCTGCTGCACTACACATTTGTACAGTTCTACAAACTTGTGAAAAAAGCAGATACCTGTTGACAATGTGATAGTAGTTCCAGCTCCAGCTGCCGAGACACAGACCAGGTGGAATATGACCAATGATATGTACCTAAATTTAAAAAATGGGGGGGGGGGGACATGGTAAGACATTGAGAAGGTCATCAAACGTCAAAAGCCACAGTATCATTGTCCACCAGCATAGAGAGAGATATATAAACTACATATTGACACTGTGGCCAACTGACCTTCTCTCCCTTGTCCTCACTGGCCTGGAGAATATGGACCAGCCACTGCAGCTGGTTAGCAGGATCAGTGGAGTTCACCATCAGCCAGAAGTTCTCTCGTGCACAGAAGTTCATGTTGAGAGACACCAACCTGAGGCCAGGCTGAATCTCTACTGTGTAAAATCCTCCATATCTGTAAGTACACAAAACAAAAGGCTCCAACAAAACTTTCTCCAGACTGTATTACAGGGGACTACTCTGAGTATTGACATCATTTTGGTTTGGAAACCAGTATAATCTGACATACTATAGCCAAAGTAAAACTATACGAGCACGCATAAACACTTCACTTGCTGTTTGATTTCAATATAATAAGAATATCAAAAACCTTAATGTCTTTAAAGCCTGCTCTGGCAACCAGTGTGCCCATTCCTCTGCCATTGTGTCGTAGAGCCAGGCGGAGGATCTGTTTCCATGAACAAAAGGCGGTGGGAAGCTATTGACTGGTGTGCTCTCGTGGTTTCCCACAGCAGGGTAAACAGTCACATTAGGTCCCAGGTGTCTGGAAGAAGAAGGATTAAGAGTCAACAGTTGTAAGAATTCCAGATAAGGCATGACAAACATTTGATAAAACCTCAGAAACAAAAAATGTTGAATGTTATCAATATGGGGGATGTAAAGGTCATGTTTAAAAGGGCAATGTGTTCTTAAAACTACAAGAATCTGTCGATTAAAAATAAACAGTACAACAGTGATAAAGTTATCTGGAGTAATATGAACCTTAAAGAAAACATACTTGTCGATGAGCCTGGAGATGACTGTAAGCTCAGACAGCTGCTGCTTTCTGGTCTGAGACCAAACATTGTGCGCTGGTATGTCTCCAGTCCAGTAAACCCAGTCCCAAGGTCCCTCTCTGACAGCATTTTCCATGAGGTTCTCAACCGTCCATAGAGGCAGATCACACTTACTGTAGGTTCCCCAGTACCCAGCCTCCCTTCTTCTCCAACTAGGAGAGCCAGATTGTTTACGACAACACAGAGGGTCCTTGCAGTCTGCAGAACTGCCAGCCTCATAGTCCTGTGGTGTGAGAGATGAGAGGTTGATTTTAGGACTTGACCTCGAGACAAAGTAACCCTGCTGTTTTGTGGTTAGTCATGCCAAATATTCAGGGTCAACTATCATTTTTTCCAGTAAATTAATAACTTCAACCTCATATTTGTAGTGTGGAATTAACCTAAATAAATGCAGACATTTTTGTGCTTGCACATCATCACATAAAGACAGCAGACTGGCTGCAAGGTGTCATTCATTCCATTTTGCTTTGCTCATCTTTTATTCCACACACACTCACCTTGTCCCAGTGAATGTCAGTGAGAAACAGGATCCTGTTCTGTGGAGAACCAGGTTTGGGAGGAGAGGGTGGTCTAACAGGAGGCTTAGGAATATTTGGCAAAGTGATATTCCAGGATGCGTACACATCAAATTTGCCACAGGAAGGGCCCACCAGCAGAGCGCAGGCTTCAGTGGGCCACAGCAGTGACTCCTGGAGGGCCCTTATGAAGTCATCCCGAAACAGCTCCGTTATTTCTCGGCACACTTGCTCATCAGCCAGATGAAGACGAACACAGGCCTCACCGACTGCATGCGCCACTCGCTCTTCATTTGTATTGCTCTAAAAAGAAATGGAGAACTTCAACACAGCGTACACATCAGACTTGGTCTAAAATTACCGTTCAGTGAAAAGATAAGAAAAACAAGCCATCAATATAATTGATTTAAATCGGGTAGAATTTCTCATAAGACCTTGTCTTGTAATAGTGTCTTGTGAACACTTTTTGATTTAAACAATACATGTTATCTTGGTCTGTTCAGAAAGCCAGTGAGTGGTTGAGGCATTTGTGCAGAAGAAGAACCGAGCCTTCTCCATATGGGAAGTGTGGAGTCACATGCTACATTTACTTAGAAACTCAAGTAACCCTGAATTACATTCTCTTCTCAACCTAAATGTAATTGTGTCATAATTCAGTAAAAAAAAAAACAAGTATATGAAATTCAAACTACGATATAAAAAAGGAGAGAAGTCCAAAGTTCAGTCCAGAAAGTGGAAGACTGTGAATTTTTAAAAAGTAGTAGTCCACCATCACTTGTACAAAATATGTCAATAGATTGATATTAGCTAGAAACAGCATCTCAAAACAAACTGATGTACTTTAAACTTTCTAAATTAGATCATTATTGCAATGTAGTTAATAACCACAAGATGCAGGATAAAGATCAAGATGTGTTCTTTCTTGAACTTCCTGGACTGAACTGTGGGCCAAATGCTCAATAGGTCAGCAAGGTATTCTCTGAAAGTGGACCCGCTTCCTCTTTAGTATCATGAAGATTTAAAACTTTACCAGAAGTGCGATGTCAAGAATGGTGAAGATCGCTTTGCACAGGGGACAGGTCGCATTTCTCCAGTTAAATCCAAGCCCAGGACGATCAAACTGCTCCATAAGCACCCGCCTGGACTGACCGGAGGACCGGGCTGGATGACAGGATCCGAACAGCGGCCACATGAATAACAAAGTGCAGCAGGTTATCAGCCCAAAAGACGGCAGCGACGTGTGGACCCTCATGGTGCTGACAGCAGGTGTCCTCGCTGGACTGTTTATTGGCAGGCTGTTTGACAAACAAGAGCACAGGAAGGGGCGTAAAGAAAATGCGGTATAATGCAACACTTTAACACTTTGCAGCTGAAGTAACACTAAAACCACAAACGCAAACTATGACGCTGTTGATATGACTCAACCGGCACAACAAGTCTGCTAACAAAAGTAGCTAGCTAGCTAGGTACCTCCAGACAAATAAAAGGTCGCCGTCCCCGCTGAAAGAGTACCAGGAGCGGACAACAGAGGCTGACCGGGAACTTTAGGTCAGTCCCGCTTCTCCTTCCACGAAAGAAACCAGGTCAGCAACCTCTGCTTCGGTCCCCGCTGCACCGTCACTGCGAGCTGAGGGGCTGAGCTCGCGTTTATGAAGGGCAGAGTCAGCTGACTCGTCACGTGGCAGTGTTGTTCCTTCTTCTTCATTAACTGATTATCAGATCAAACACTGCTAATCTTCCTCTGTGTTTGATCAGAGTTAACACACTGACCTTTCAACTTTTATCTCATTTCGATCTGCAGGCTAACATCTGACTTTTTTATTGCACATTTACTCCACATGTGCTCCAGAAATATTACAGATGTTGCCTCACAGATGTTGCAGAAAGTTTACAGTGGACTTTGTTCAGATCATTTTTGGCCATTAATGCTATTAGCCCCATCTTGTGGCCTTCATCAGCGGATAGCGTTTTCTCAGTGCCAACTTAAAGAAGATTATAAGAATGTCCAGTGTTTGTGTTCAAATAAAAGCAAAGACAAATATTTGTCATAAATATAAAACATTTATTGCATTGGCAATCGTGTATAAACGCATTAATTCTATACACATTTCTTTGGATCTGTTTCTGTCACTGAACGTAATCCACTGTGGATTCAAAAGTTTGCCAATATTTTCAGTGATCAGTGATAATAAAAGAGCAACAAAAGGTAAAGAACATTTAAACCTCATTTTAACTTATACAGGACAAGCATTATAGTGTCTGAACTGTGTGAAGCTCAAGTGGTTTAGAGCATTATTTACAGTGGCGCAGCAGATACACGACTGAAGTGAAGATTAAAAAAAAAGTGGCTTGATGATAAAACATAAGAGACACGTTGAAGCGGAGGCCTTCACTTGTCTTGCATCTTCTCCAAGATTGGGACGATCATGTCAAACTTGGGTCTCTTGGCTGGGTCCTCATTCATGCAGAGTCTCATCAGCTTACAGATGTGAGGTGAAATCCCTGGAGGAATGGTCGGCCGGAGACCCTCAAGAGCCACCTGAGTAAAAGAAGGAGTTGAGATTTAAAAATATTAGCGTGCCTGTGTATGCCTGTGGGTAAATTAACTGTGCACTGACTTCACCTTCATGCCTATCTCCATGTGTGAGAGATCAGCAAAGGGGACTTCCCTGGTAACCAGCTCCCACAGCAACACTGCAAAGCTCCACATGTCAGCAGACCTTCTGTTAATGTCTTCAGGCCTCTTCTGCAAGGCTGAAAACAAGAAAGCAGCCATAAACACAACAACACAATTCATGCCCAGATAAAGTGCACGTCTACCACTGAACTACAACTTAATTATACAGTACAGTAAGTTCCTGACTGAATGACTCATAAAAGGAGCAGATGCACTAAAAAGAGGTAAATACACAAACCACACAGTACCTTCAGGGGCCATCCATGCTGGAGAGTACATACGACCGGGACACTGGAAGGAGAACTTTGCATCTGCCATACTTATTCTGGCTGTCATGTCCTCATCAATCTGCAAATTGATCACATCAGCTTCCTCAAATATACATGAAGTCACTGAGGAACGTTAAGTATTTTAATGTCATTAGTGAAAGAAAAATGGATGGAATGTCTTACCATGACGTGCTTACTGTTGAGGCAAAGCCGTGAAACCATTGGCTCTAAGGTGTGGAGGAAAGCCATGCCGCTAGCAATGTCCAATGCAAACTTCACTGCTTGGCTTTGGTCCACAACCAGAGCTGAAGAAGAAGACGAAGAAGAACTGTTAGACGTAATCCAGTGTAAGTCTTACCGAAAGACATTTTTTAAAAATGACTTACTGGTGCCCTGGTGGAGTATGTTGAAGAGGGATCCATATGGCATGTAGTGGCTGATGATGATGGGGTGAGGGGAGGGAGGTGACTGACAGGCCCCAAGAACAGGCAGAATGTTTGGATGAGAAAAGATCCTATGGAGACACAACAGAGAGCATGACACAGTGTGTTTAAAGATGCTTCTGAATGTATAAACTCCATGTTATCATACACCACATCGCTTTGCAGCTCTTTAAGTTAGTTTCATGCTTATATTTTTAAATACTTTTACTTTGGCATTGGAAGGTTTCTCCTTATCTTGGTTTAGTTTAGAAGTTTTCTTGTGAGATTCTGAGGTAAATGAGGACCGGATAAATATAGCCAGCGACAGTAAAGTTTCTTTATGTTGCATTCTGCTTGCTTGAGTTATACTCTTCATGGGAAACATCAGTCCATATTGATTCCTAGATCTCCTCCCAGTGGGACATGCCTGGAGCACCTCCGCAGAGAGGCGTCCAGGAGGCATCCGGAACAGATCCACCAGAGCCACCTCAGCATGTCCCACTGGGAGGAGACCCTGGGGAAGACCCAGGATGCGGTGGAGAGACCATGTCTCTCGGCTGGCCTGGGAATGCTTCAGGATTCCCCCGGAAGAGCTGGAAGAAGTGTCAGGTGAGAGGGAAGTCCGAGTGTCCCTGCTTAGACGGCTGCCGCAAAAACACAAACACTTGCTGAGAGGAAATAATCTGGGATGTTTTCAATGTTTGAGCTTTATGATCATTTTCAGTTTACTCTAATGGAGGGAGGTTCGTATAAATGTATTTTTTTTAGACACAGCACATATTAATCAGCCTCTGATTACTAATTCAATAACCAATAAAAACTCATCTCCTTGTTGCACAAGAATCCTGCACCCATTGCACTCCTAACCACTGACCTCAATCAGCAATCAATCAATCAATCACATGCAATCTCACATTAGGTCTGCGTTTACTAGGGTGTGAAAAGTTCAAATGTTCATTGACTGGATTTTTTTTATTAGCTCAGACAAACAGGTTTGAACCAGACTCAAAATAACAAACCGCAAAAGAAAGGTATTTGCTGCCTTGTTCTCAAAGTAGGTAGAGAATAACCACACATGAATCTCATGTACAAGCTACACTATTTAAAGTCAACCAAAAACCTCCATATAACTCAGATTACCTGAGTTTTGGATGCTCCTCATTGAAGTCTCTGCTCTTCCTTGTGGTCCAGTCTCTCACCTGTAGCACCTTCACTACAATCTCATCCCCCTGCCACCGACCCTGCCATAACTAGGAAACAGAGCACATAGTCAAGTAAACAGGCGGGTAATAAATAAATAAATAAATAAAAATAGACTGTAAACACATAGTACCACTAACCTCTCCAGACTGGTTTTCATTGATCTTTGCCAGGAGTGAAAGCTGCTTATAATCAATACCAGCCTGTTTGTTGAGGGTACCATTACCTGAAAGAGCAAATAGCATGAATAATGAAGCGTACATCTTCAGATCAGATATGGTCATTTGTTCCTGCTGTATATGAATGAATGTTACTCACGAGGTCGTGTACGCATGGTGCCCTTCCAGAAGGTTTCCTTGTACGGGACTTTGGTCATACTCTGGCCCATTTTCTCTGCCTTTTCTAAAAACACAAAAACAAAGTGTTAGTGTTTATTTTTTAATTTCTCACAATATAATGACCGTCTCACCTTGTAGCAGCTGTCTGAGGTGAGGCTTGGCTTTGTCCAGCGGTGTCTGTCCATACCTGTTACATATACACACCTGGGCACCACTGGCCACCAAATCCTACAACAAACAGTGGTGAAACTACACTTAGCATAGATTTAAACATATGTTTTGTATTGACTAGGAACAGTTGCACAAACATCACTGCAGTGGCCCTTTTTCTCCAGAGGAGGGCCTTTACAGTCCACACATCAATTCCAAAGAAGACAAGAGGAGCATCTGAGGGTGTGTCATACTGCACCTCTGCCACTTCATCCTGGCCCCAGAAGCAGGCATAGTGGAGCGGAGTGTTGCCGTGCTCATTGACTGTATTGGGGTCTGCTTTGCACTGAATCAGCTGACAATGACAGATCATAAAGTGAGAACACGCACCATTAGTCAATGTAAACAATGCAATAAGTCGTAACCACACAGAGGGCGTGTACTTTAGCAACAATGTCCCGGTGTCCATGACTGGCAGCAAGATGCAGCGGTGTGTCATCTCCACGGTTCATCACGTTAATACGAGCACCTCTCATGATGAGCATGTCAACAACACCGCTCCTCCCTTCCCTACATGCCCAGTGAAGGGGGCTGAAGCCATGGTCATCACTAAAGAATAACACAAACAGAGAGCATTAGCTACAAACTGTCATCTTATAGAAAGTATACTACAACTATGTACAAGCTTCCCTTTGAACCAAATGTATGTGGAGTCTGCCCCCTCTTTGTTTGAATTAAAGAAATTAAGGAATGGTTATGATGGTGGCATTATAACAATGGTAGCAGCTGCTGCTAACTAGTTAGCACAAAGTTACAGACTGCTCCTTTAAAGTCTAAGCAGATATAAGATGAGAGCATTTAGAGGTGAAGATGTAGCAGGCTGCTGCTAACAGGGCCAATCTTGGTATATGTCAACTGACAAAGTACTATGTGTGTGGTTTGCTCTTTGACCCACAGGTTCTCACACCCACCACCTACTAATCTTTATTTAGACTTAAGCACATGCTTCCTTGCTTTGCCTGCAGCCTATACCAATCCGATGACTGGCCTAGTTGATAAATATGTCTGTTCAACCTGGAATGCCAGCTAAACATGCAAAGACGCCAACACTCAAAGCGTACATAAGACACTTGCTGCAGTCTAACAAGGAGCCAGACTATCACCCTGGTGTGACTGGGCCCCTCACTCAAACGAGTCCTCTGCATTACCTGACCCCCCCCTCCCAGCAGCTGAAGCTTTTAACAACTGCATGCAAAGCCCACAATCTTAGAGTTAAACAATGAACCCCAAGAGGACTTTCAGAACCTGTAGGAAACACTTTCAGTTTTGGCTCATTCTAAAGTGACACACCAAATTCTTAGCTTATTCTCATCCAGCACTGTGACAGACAGAGTCTGACCAACTCTCTGTGTGCTATAAAAAGTAACAAGGAAAAAACTCAGGAATGACAGGGTGGAAAATAGACAGTGGAATCCTCAGCTACACATTCTCTCTCTCTCTCTCTCTCTTTTTCCATGTGTTTTCCTGTGTCACTCTCTCCCGAGGGCAGATCTGAAATGGTATTTAACTTATTAGACTTTCCAAAAATGAGAAGGAAACGCATCTCAGGTCCTTCTACGGCACACATATTTTCCCACCAGCGCTTACTTTGTACATATTATTAAATATCCTGAGAAAAGGGGGCCTGCTTCACATAGCTGAGCAGAGTACAACAGCCAGAGGAGGCCTCCAGCATAATGACTGGTCTCTCAGATGTTTATGTGGGACTGGAGCGAGCTGCCTGGGAAGCTCTGTCAGCGAGGGCTTGGCCCTGTATGGAGCTGAACAGAGGAAATGGCCTTGGCTGTTGCGTGGTTGGCTAACAGCTTCTGCAGCCCTCAAAGTCAACGTCAACAAACTGCACATATATGGCCTGGCCCAAGAATGAGATAACCGGGGTCTTTAGCAGTGAGGTCTTCTCTCACTCCTTTCTAGCAAAGGAAGTATGTAAACAGACAGGACAACTCTGTATAACCTCAACATTTAGACAAGCCAATACCTATAAAATCATATTTCTTTGTTGCTTTTCGATGCAGCGTGGGATGATTTTTAGGTTATTTTAGTCACAGTTTCTGTGGATGACATCACAAGAAGGAGAAAAGGAAGAAAAGTAAGGAGAGCCCAATATGGAAACTATGTGATCACCTCTGAAGGATCACTAACACAGAATCACTTGACTTCCAAATGTGGTAGTTTTCCCTCCAGTCAACACACAACCCCATTCCTCACACACTTTACACACTGCTCCTCTTGGAGGAGAGATAAACCGGCATCAGTACACACCACGGGCATCTTCAAAGCTTTACAGTGAAGTGTGCTATCTACCCACTTACCCCAGGTTCAGGTCATTCTCTGTGTTGTCCAGCCACAGGCGAACGGCCACAGAGTTCCCCTCTCGGCACTGTGTGAAGATGTCATCCATAGGTGTTGACTGTTTGCTCTTTCCGCCTCCTTTAAGTTCAGATAATAGAACTTTAGATGTGTTTTTTTCTTCTCAAACAAACACAAAAGTCCTAAAAGGTAGACCTGTGCCCATCATGCAGGCTTCATTTTAATAGATCAATTACAGGAAGTGTTTTTCCCCCTCCCAGTATAATAAAAGTAAACACACGAGAAATTAAATTATCATGTAAGGTCCCTAAATAGCTCAACTTCCACACATTTCCTTCTGGCTTTATCTCCCTCCGTGGGCTGCTGGCCTGTTTGCTGGACCACTCTAAAAAACTTGTTAAAAAAACTCAAAGTTAAGTCCACAACAAAACGCGCTGTACAATAAAAACCATACTATAAAACATACATAACAAAACGTTATGAAAAACTCTTACCAGCTGCTACACGTTAGATTTCTTTTCGGGTTCTTTCCTTTTTTTTCTTTCTTCCCTTAAAAGTTTGCCGTCTCCTGAAAAGTTAGAGCAGGGACTGGTCGCTCTGAGTCCACGCCCCGCGCCTCCGTGTAGATGTGGGCTACTGCTGGGGAGAAGGTAGCGAGGCTCTCCATACCAAGACACCGACAAAGCGGCGCCCCCTGCTGGAGGAAGAGCAACACTGCAGCTCCTGAAAACTTTAGGAACATGAAGGTTGTGGATGGTGGTGATTGATTGATCGATTGATTGATATAACAATCTCTGTCTTTGTATTAAACTTTACTTTATGTCTTTTGTTGCTGTTGCTTTTACTTTACATTCAATTATTGATGCAAAGAAAAATTTTAACGTATTAATAAGGGGATAACAGTATATTTCTACTTTAACATGAGCACAGAATAAACAATTTTAAAAGAATAATCCATTAACATCTGAATAGATTAAACACTATTGAATAAATGATCATTTATTTTTATTAAATATGATTTCAGTTTGACTTAGATCACGATTAAGGCCAATATCAATGAGAACTCTAATGACATTTATACGAACATTGTTCATCATACATCAGACACCGGGACAATAAGTCTAAGTGGGTCAGGCAACAGTTGAAGTTTTTTTGTTTTTTTAATATCTACAGTGACAGAAATATTACGCAAATTATATACTCACAGACATAATGAGTTTGTCCTTATTTACACTGATATTATAGATAATAACTCACACGCCAACTCAGACCTGTGAAGCCACGCAGAAATATGGATGATCATCGGTGTTTCCAAAACAGACAGCAGAAATATTGCAAAATGTGTTTTTAGAAAAATTATGCTCATTCCACACGCCACTGTGAAATTGCCACATCTGTTTCCCACTGGCTGCATTTTGACAGGGACTGTAAATCTCATTGACTCCATAACAACCGTGTGGGCAAACATATTGCATGACTATATTATCCCACACAACTGCATATTTTCATATAACCGTACATCACAAATGTGTTTGTAAAAGCACAAGAAATGAAAGGAGGGGAGGACAAAAATAAACTTCATGATCTGAATTCCACAAAAACTGAACATGTGGCGTATTACCCTACAAGCTAAGTCTGTTAAAGTCATTTTAAAGACAAACAATGCTGTTGTTAGTGATCGCTGTTTTCCTCTGACTGTTTGAGTGATGTGAAAAACAGACGGACCTACTCCGTCTGAAGGACCAGAGACTCACTGTGTGAGTCATGTGCATTCTTCTTCAGAGAAGGTTTGAAGCAGTCCTGACATCTGTTCTTTGGAAGTTTCAGCAGTAGCAGGTTGGGATACCATTCTCTGCTAAAAAGCAGATTCTCAGATTTGTTTTTAACTCCTCCTCCATCATCCAATCCTTTTTTTCACAACTCCTCCTGCCCGTAGAGTCCATCCTGCTGGGTGGAAATTTGGAGACTGCTGTATATTTTTCACTTTCTGAGCGGTGCCACTCAGTCAGAGTGGTTTGGTGGTTCTTGCCGATTCAGACCAGCTCTGGTCTCGCACCGCCGGACTCGCAACCCTACAGCCGCCTCCTCTGACAGCAGAGGTGACGGAAATGACTTACAGTGGCTCAGCAAGACACAGAGCAGAGTTTCTGTGCTGGCTGCTTTCTGAAATAAACTCTAATTTAAGTATGGTGATGAAAACCTGCTCTTTATTCTGCAGTCCACTTTATTGCATGTTTGTGTAGCTCTAGCAGCTCAGTATTCAATGTACTCCTGTTCATATTCAGAGGTGATTTCCTGATTTATTTTCAGTGTCAGTGTGAAGAAACATTAACATCACATAGTTTCCTGCTTCGGTCCTCATTATGCAGTATAAAAGTGTTTGATCTGTTTAAACTGTCAGTAAACATCTGTCTGCAGCATTCAGCTGTCTGTATGATATTAACAGTGAGAGCTCTCACTCCTCTGATGATTTACCCTCCTACATACATACACAAACATGCAACTCAAAAATGTTTTAATTTTCAAGTAAAGCAGCAAATGCTGACATCTCATGTAGTAAGTAAAGTCTTTGCTGCTATAAATGTGATGGTTTTACGTCAGTCCATCATTTGTTTGCTAAACATTAGTTCAATGATGTGTTAGCCATTATTATAGTATCATAGTCCACTTACAGGCTGACAAAGACTGCCCATTATTGCTGGCCTGATGGTGGTGAAACCTCAGGGCCTCTCTCTTGGCCTGACAGGCTCTTTGATTTAGACACTGTAATCGCTACAGGCACATCTTCTGATAAAGACATCGGCTGAGATGGCTTTAAATGAGGTGCAGTTATCCCAGCATCAACTTGGGAACCAGGGATCAGCAGCTGAGGAACTTCTGCACTATGGGAAAGTCCACTGGCAAAATTATTGGGCACTGAGAGATCCACTGCCTCTGTTACAGGTGTGAACGGTGCAGCAGCTGATAGTTTGACTTCTGATGCCGTTGTGGATTTGGACATAGCAGCATCTAGCTCAGCTGGAATATCTAAACCTGCTGGCATTAAGACTGAGCTGGGGACCTCTGATCCAACATCAGTTACTGGGGGAATCATAAGTGAAGGTTCTTGCTGAGGCAGAGAGGAGGTAATGGGGGGTTGAAATGATAGTGAACTCTCTGTAGGTGCAGTTCCAACACTTCCAGATGCCTCTGCTGCCTTGGCATTTTCCGCAGCTTTGCTCTCCATCTCCTCCATCCGTCGCTGCACCATCCGAGGCATCAACTGGACATAGGTGCCCATCAGGCGGTGGTTAGAGCGAATGAGCTTCCCTGCACAGCTGTCCACACAGCGCTCCTGGGTAAGACAACAGGAATCCAAGGTGAGTGGACAATCAGAAATGCCAGCTGACAGAAAACAACATATTTGAGCAGTTTGGACCCAAGACTACAGGCAAGGAAAATATTATATATATTAAAGTTACAAATCAGACAGCAGGGCCCTTCCTAACATTGCCTCCATTGCACAAGGGTCGCTGCACCTGCAGAGTGACCTGCCAGTAATATCATCTAGTGCATTTATTAGACTCAACCATACAATCTTAATTAATCTTAATTAATCTCAAATCTATCATAAAGAAGATCATCCACAATTGCATGGAATTGCACGTGTCCATAAATGTTTGGCTACGATTATTCACAGAACAAGGCAAAACAAACACAATCAGAGAGGCTTTTATGTATATCTACTCATGTAGCAGACATAACGATTATGTTGTTCAGTGTTCGTACCTCGTCCATCGTGAGGTTCCTGTAGTTGAAGTTACTTGTGCATCGCTGAAAGCAGATTTCTGTCATGCGGTTGTAAACCAGAAGGAAATCACGAAGCTGCAGGAGATACAACAATTCAAAGTCACTAACCATCAACATGTATTGATTAGCTAATAACAACAAATGTATCTTGCGACGTGACTTACATTTCTAAGCTGTTGATCAGGGTCCATCGCCATTCTGCTGTCGATTGGTTAGCTAAAATGCTAACAGGAGACCTGTCAGCGGCGAAATTGAGTAAATAATTACGTTACCGACTCTTGACGGTGTGAGGTGAATTCTGGCACTAGTCTGCCAAATATGCCTTACGTGTAGGTTTTTAATGTGTCGCTAACAGCGGCGTAAATTCACAGATCCAGGTTGTGGATTAGAATGGCATGACATTCACATGCGCGCCGCCATGTCTATTTCGAAGATTGTCTCCACTGGTGAAGAGGTTTCACTCGGTGATGTAAAAAAAAGTCCACCTTCCGTTTTAAACTCTGGGCAACATCCGGGGCTGAAAAAAGAGGCCAATGCGGAAGTGGCCTGGCGTTGAGCCGGCAGATGATGCCTCCAGAAAGCCCTTGGCTCCAATCCCCCCTCATTCAAATATTACTACTTTCTCTCTGAAATCAGTCAGTGGAAGAAATCTCCCACCGGTCATTATGGTGTCATTCGCCACATAAATGTTTATCAGTGTCAAGATAGCACGTCTCAAAGATCGTAAATAAGAGTGAGATGTGTATGACAGGACTGGACACTGTTGTCAGACTGAGTGGGGGAGGCAGGGAGGCCCAGACACCGACGCACTGAAGCCTGTCCTAGTTGTGTTGATTTTTTAATCCCAATTAATTTTATATTTGCTTAGTTTCAAAATGTATCGGCATGGCTTTCACAAAGTTTAGTTGTCCATTTCCTTTTTTTTGGTTCAACGTACTTATGCAGTGTTCTACATACGCTTTTGATTCAGATGGATTTTATTTGGTAAGTTTTCGAATTTAATGCACTAATGCAATTATGTCATTTAATATATGTATAATGTCTAAAATTAAGTTTCATAATTTCTTTAGAGGTGTTGGTGTTTTGACAAGAGATCCCACGTCAATGTAAAGGTAGCTAGCTGCTCTGTCAAAAGAGAACCCAGATAGCAAAATTATTATGGCCCACATTTGGGCCAAAACTGGCTTGCCATTTTGGTAAAGTTTTGGCACGGCACATGGCCCCATTTTGGCCCAAAATAGGAATGCCAAAATTATAACCAAAGGAAGCCAAAATCAACCCTAAACCTGCCAAAAACCCACTATGGAACTCCAAAACATAGCCATAACTGCCCCCCAAAACTCCCAAAATCCCACATTCAGCCAAAGATTAGCCAAAAGTTACCCAGAATGAAACCATAACTATGCCATATGGCTTATTCATTTATTTATTTATTTACATTATATCTTAGCACTCTATGCTCATAAAGTTATATTGTGAAATTATAGGCTATGGTGTCTATTTGTAGAAAAAAAAATCAAGATTCAGTTTCACCACAATTCATTTTTATTATTAATAGTAATAAACATATAACATTAATAATCAATAAACATATATATTGTTTTACTTATTCTTTTTTTAAAACCTCACCACAAATAGAAAGCATCCTTTCTTTCCTCCCTCCTTCCCTATCCCTAGCCCAGTAAAAACAGCAGCTGTGATGTCTGCGTCCGTGGCAGCGGCGCAGGCAGGGTTTCTTCTCACAGCATCACACAAACAAAGACAAAACAAACTGAATTACTCAATTTGTTATATAAGTAGCTACAACACCAATGACAAGTGAATAGTGAAAAGTGGAAGTAAACATAAGTAAATAAGCAAATTCATTTGGAGAGAAAAATGCACTGTAAGGAAAAAAGAACATAGGAGTACAGGGCAGCAGTGAAACTATTACAGTGATGAAACTTACCAATGATAACAGCTTTCATCTTTTGGCAAGGTCATTTTTCATGGCCCTCTTTAGAATCTGAAAAACTGTGTCTTTGAGGGTGGCACCCCCAACCAATCCAAGAGTTGTAGCCTAAGGAGAGCAATGGAAAATTACTATAATTATTTTTAAATCACACACTATTGCATTACTTTACCTTAAAGAGCTCAAATGTACTCACCAATACTGTCTTTATTTGTGGACAGGTGTCCACAAATTCTTCTAAGGGCTCTTTTGCGAGTGTTTTGCCACTGAGTGCAAGCCATTACGCACTGAAAACAAAAGGGAAAACAAATTATGTTTTATTGCAGATAAACACAAACCGAACCTGTGGAAGCTTGATCCTGCTTGTGTGTCACCGGAGCAATACAGAGTTGCAGCACTTTGTGTGTGTGACAGAGAGAGAGAGAGAACACGAAGGGGTGTTAGCCGTTAGCTCGCTTGCGTACATAAGCTAACGTCGGCTGTGTTAACAGCAACAAGTCTGTAAATGAAATATTTCAACAGAATAAAATAACCGAATGTTAGTGAGTATCAATGTAATATTTAATCTACAATTATGTATTATATGACGTAGTACCTGTTAAAGTCTTATGCATACAGTTAAAACACCTCAGTGTCTACTGCCTAAACTTTAACTTTGAAGTTTACATTTGAACTGTTTCCGCAACACACCAAAACTGAAAGGAAAAGCGAAATTAACGTTTAAACGGTTATCCACATGAAAATCTTGCCCTGTTTTCCCTGTAGTTGTGTAGTTACTGGTAATATTTGAAGATAGTAACATGCACTTACCCTCTTCAGTGAATGTGCTGGAGAAACTGAAGAAGAAGGGCGTCTTTCTCTGAGTAGCTGTTGAAATTTCCCGGGCATCTGTCAGTCTTTTGGCTTGCCAGAAAGATGCCAAAATGCAACCCGAATACGTCACGATGCTTTCCCGCTCTTTACACATTCTTTGGGTTGACTTGACATATGCCATTTACTCAGCCATATGATGGAATACCGTTGGCGCCTTTTGATGTATTAAGGTAAGCCATAACCACACCACAATGAAGCCAAATGCCAGGGTTTTGGCAAACTAGACATATGCCATAACTCGTGTCTTTTATGGTAATCCATAACCATGCCAACACTACACGGTGTACATATATATATATATATATAATGTACTACACCGCACAAACTTAACTGAAGGTGTCTTCAAGACTTTAAAAACAAGTTATTCACCTAAAACCACATACTATTACTCATGCTGGTCTTGTTTTTCTTATGGCTTATGAGTTTTCAGTGTTGTAAATCTATTGCACTGTGTGTTACGTTATGAATAGGGCCACTTTAAGGCAGCTATGCTTGTTACCACTGGGTGCCAGTCATCCTGGAGACTAGCTGATGCTGGGGGACGACTATACATTTTCTCTCTTTCACATAAACAGTGGTTTATTTTCCTCTTTCCGGTCTCTACTTAATTTAATTTCCCTAGATACTTGATACTGTTGACTCTAATGTCTTAATTAGCCATTAGAAAGATTTAGATGGCAGCAGTGACATGACTCTGGACTGGTTTATTTCCTATCTGTCAGGCACGTCCTTCTATGGACTCTAAGGTGTCTCCTCCTGTGCTAGTCTTTGTGGGGTCCATCGGGAGTCTATTGCATCCTCTGCTATTCACCTTTTACATGCTAACACCAGGACCAATCACTGGCAAATATAATGGTGAGTTTCACTGCTCTGCCAAAGATACACAACCGTATGTCCCTTTAAATGCTAGGTCTAGCCTTTCTGACATTATGTCCTCCATTAGTGTGATCAAAAAGTCTTTTTGATATTAAGAATACTATGTCAAAGACTTCTCATTAAACTTAGCTATTTTTAATCACTTTCTTTTTTTTATTACCTTTTTGCTATTTAATTTTTATGTAAGAACAAACAATTTAGAGATGATTTTTCTCCATAGTATTTATTTATAAATAATAATAATAATAATTAAAAAAAACATATTGTACTTCCATCTGCTAGAAGGTCCTGTCATCCCAGAAACCATAACATCAGCAACATGGATCTGTTTTCTCTTACAGTCAGCAAACCTATGTGGCCAAAGATAATTTAGCATAACAGAAGTAATACTCTGAATACTAAAAAAAAAGACATCACTTGCTAAACCACTTAAAGACATCATCATTATAAAGAAGACAAGGATCATCAGAATAAAATTATAGTTGAATGGCCCCTCTTTGCCAACCAGTTTTTGTTGGTATGCTGTAAAACAAGACTTCAGTCTCTATGTTCTAGCTCAGTACATTAAGATACTCTTTTAAAGCTAGTGGAAGGAACTGAGAACGTTTAAGGCATTTAGCTGTCATTGTCAATTTGCCGATCACACCACAGAATCTTTTGTACAAGACATATTCCTTTGTGTTTTTTTTTTTTTAAAGAAGAGTGTGTAATGGCTGAAAAGTGCTTTGCTGTTATTTTTCACAACACCAGTATATGTCATTATAAGAAACCCTAAAAGCTTTAGCTCTGTTTTAGCGGAATAAAAATGATCTCTAATGCAACTGAGGTGCCATGTGCGCACCAGTTTAAGGTCATTATACAGTGTGTAATGTCATCTCTAAGGATTCTTGGCGATAATAGCAGTCATTTATAGTGCTCCCTATATAGTTTAAAACGTTAAAATGGCCTGTTATTTTTTAAAATATGACCGTGGATGCTCTCTATTTTTTAAAATCTTTTTTTATGGTATGTCTGCACAGTTTCATCCAAAACTGCCCAAGGCCAACAATGAATCCATAAAGAGAAGTAGGCTGTAGTCAGCTATTGAAAAACTGTCAGAGGGCAGTTAGTGTGCTGCAGGCCTCCGACTGCTGAGTTACCTTCACAGCTTAATTCCCTCAGCAGACAGCAGAGCCGTAAAATATCCTGCCAGAGTCAGGATTACTAAGAGGGAAATAATCATTTAAGCAGATGGCGCGTTAGCTCATAGATTATAGATATAATGACCATTATCTTAACTTTCACATGGAAAATACTCAAGGGGTGACATTTATAATATAATATAATAACATTTATCAATAATGTTCCACTTGTACTACAACCTTTTTAACGTTCTCTTTCCTGTATGTTTTATAATAACGTCTTGTATCTTAGCACAGCTGAAGCATGTTCACAGCAGGTACCTTTATTTAATAGTGACTTGCCTCTCGAGGCTCAACCATGGCTTACATCATGGAAAACAAATTATTGTCTTCTCTCACCTTTTTTTTTATGAGACATCAAGTGTGAAATATCTTCCATGTCCTGTTATGATTTAAAGTTTTTGCTTGTGTTTCACAATAAATTAAAAACTTTCCACATAGCCCTTGACATCTAAATGTCACACACAGATTTTCCTTTTCTTTACATCCTCTGCACAGAAAGGTACTCTTTTGTTCCTCAGTTGCTCAATCAGGACAGTTCAAAAGGTAGTTTATCTCAGTCTAAAGGAAATTGCTCAACTCTGCAAAGCTCACAGGTTGTTGACAATGACAGTTTGAGTTCTTAAAGACGCAGTCCTAGACAATAGTTTATCATACTTATTCTGGTGGTCTACATTTCAGAAAAGCAAACTTCTTGGTCACTGTCATGACTCAAGCTGCTGGTGAAATGATCTGCGCTGTCCTGAATAGTTTCTATATCCGCACGCTGTGTACATGCGTTTTCATCACAACCATCTTTTCTTTCCTCACTTTCTTTTTCTCCTTTCCATTCTTTGCTTTCCCCATCCTCATGCCTTCCTATGTCATCCCAACCTGTGTTTTCCCTCTCCGTGTTTATGCTCTTTTCTCTTTCCTCTGCCTCTTGGGCTATCTGCTGACTGTTTAGGTAGATACTGCTGTGTGAAACCATGTTGCTGGTGTCTCTGGGAGGAAGGTGAGCATCCACGTTGGCGTCCACCTCAAAGAAAGTGTGTGCAGGAGGCGTGAGATGAGCTGGCAGCTGATCCTGAAATGTGTTTCGCCCCTGCGTCTGGCCTTGCTGATGGCGAAGTCTGTTCTTGCGTCTGTTTGCAACCTTCAGATCCAGCGAGGCATAATTCAGGTCAGGGTCTAAAGCCTGAGTTCAGACAACAAAATAAGGACTTTAGGCATTTTTTAAAAAGAAAAGGCTGGAGCGCAGTTGTTTCTGTACCTTTGTTAGTGGCTCCTGTGCATGTTCTCACGTATTTGAGTTGAGACTATTTTTAGAACATTTTGTGCTTATTTGTGTTCGTTGGTTCACAGTTACATTGACCACATCGCTCATCTGGTGTCATCTGCTTTTCCGTTGTGAAAGCAAGTCTGTCTGCATAGGCCTAACTTGGTCTACATGTGCATTTATTTTTACACAGAATGTGTGTCATTTTATTTTATATTCAGTCGGTATAATAGAAAACTTAAAAAAATCTGAGAAACCTGTATTCGCTCTTTCACATCGAATACATGTTATGTTCCAAATTGTACATGCAACGCCTTCATAATTTATCCTAGTGTGCGAAAAATGGATGATCATATCGGGTATTAAATGTAAGAATTCAAAATGTCAACAATGCCTTCGGTATGTGACATGCTTTAATGGGTTGATACGTTTTTAAATCTTTCCTACGGCATCTACGAATACCAAGCTAAGTCACTGCGTATTACACCACTTCTAGCCTCTCTGCACTGGTTTCCTTTCATCTCAGAATCCATTTTAAAATGGCGTGCATGGGCCCCTACATGGCCAGAGCCCTTAGACCCTCTGCAACCACACGGCTCAGACTGAGCTCTTAGATCTTCCATGCATGGTTGTCTAAATATACCTCGGACAGATATAAAGTCTCGGAGACATAACGCTTTTCATTTTAAGACATTTAGACTCTGGACTCTTACAGCCCAGGTGTGTTTCAGTAATGTAGTACTATATGTATTAACTTGTGTCTCATAACTGCTCCTTTTCTATGTATGTAAAGAAATAAGATTTTATAATTATTAAGTGATTATTAGATTTTAGAAGGACACAATAATAAGTTGAGATATATATGTATGATAGTTACCTTCCTACATTCTCTTGTGCGTTGCATGGTCATCATTTCATAGCAGCTCTCTGCCGCGCCTAATGTAAAAGACAATTGTCATTGTAAAGGCTAATGTAAAAATTGACAAAATATCTACTAAAAAGAACAAAACAAAAAATTTGAATTATAAAATAAATATTGGTATCAGTATGAAGTAATCTATATGGGTTTATTTATTTAATAATCTGCCTCGAATTGATACATGAGCTTACGGGATTTATTAGGATTTGTAAAAATATACTGCGTGCAAGTACCGAAAAAGCAAACTAATGACTAATCATAAGCAAAAGTAAACGTTTTTTGCTTGTCAAAAAAAAGTTGTTTTGTAAAACTGATTTTTCTTATTTTTTTCTTTTCAAAAAGGTGACAAAGTGCAGGCCTGCTCTCACCTCCTCTCTCTGTGATGATGTTGCCATAGATTGGATTTTCCTGTTGCTCATGATGGTTGTGGGGATTTTCCTCCTGCTCTTGGTGATTGAGGTCATGGAAATAATGCCCTCCATGCTGTGAGAGGCTTCAGCAAGGTATGAAAAAACAATTCCACAGTTTATTCCTTTATAACACAATCTCCCTTGTAGATAAGAAGGTAAATGAGAAAACTGGAAGCACACATAAATATGTACTGGAACATGTAACAAATGGTTGAGAGCTACACAACATAACTTAAAAAAATGACATACGTTTCTCGTTCAGAAATGTGTGGGTTGCAGGTCTCCTCTGTGTCTGTAAAATATTTGAGTATTTTGAGAATGCCCTGTTATTCTTGTAAATGCTGAGGGACGTTTAGAATCAACAGTGACTACTTCAAAAAATGAAAATAATATGACAGAAAAACAAATAGCTGCTTCACTATACCTCTTCTACGTGTGGCTGTTCGGCTGATGAGAAAGATGATATTTAGGCAAAAAGAGGCAAACAAGGCCACAGATAAGACTGTCAGACCTACCCATTGATAGTAGCAGTCTAAAAGACAAAAACACAAACATGGCCTCAGAATGGAAGAAGTGTGTACAATGTTAGACTATTTTAAAAAAAGATGAATTAATCAGTTAAATGAAACCTACTCATTGAGCGTTCTAAGTTTATATACTCATAGATATGCAGATATGCACCATGTATGTCTACACATTCATTCAAAAATCTTAATATAAAATAAGGAGTTGTTCTGGTACTACCTTCAGCCATATTCCAGCGGTCTTGAACAAAACAGGTTGTCTCTCTGACACAATAGCTGCCAGTTTAGAGGGCATCACCGTATTTAATCAGGGAGGTGTGCTTTACTGTAGTCTATTTTTACCCTGCCTTCGCTGCGTCGTTCTTATAACAGCATTTTCAGAACTGGCTGCTCTTCAGTTACAAACAGGAAGCAAGGAAACCTCATTGTGATGCAGGCAGACTCATTGTGATGTAGACAGATCATAGTATTAATTCTTGTCAACATGCCACTGCATAATAAGTACCTGTAAATGTAATTTGTGGCAACAGACTTCACCCTACATTCAATCATTTGTAGATTAAACTTGATCTATCAGCTCATTAAAAGGATAAAACGAGTGTGAACCCTAAACTCAAAATAAGTAGTTTCAGTTTACAAATGGTGAGGTAGACCATGAAAAACAAGCACACATTTAGATTTGGTTTGAGCGCAGCATAGTAGAATGTTTTACACTACATTGTGTCTGTGTGTGAGGCGTCAGAACTCTGTATATCAAGAATTTATATCTTGCATACACAGTACATTGTGGTTTTGCCAGTGTGGTTGGAAAATCAGAAGAAGCACTTGTGAAAGTTCTCTCAGTGCAGCTAAGTATGTAAAGTGTGTGTTTATGTGTAGAACTTACTGAGTAAGCAGGTTATGCTGGCCACTCTCCTTTTTTTAATTTTTAAAGACTTTGAAGTAATTTATAAAAGCTAGAACAGCACAGAACAACCTATACAAATCATTACAAACATATTATTTTAAAAAGCTCTATTTTTAAAACCTATTTCCTGTGAGTGTGTGTGTTTGTCTTTGATGGCATCAAGTGGTTAATATGTTTGTTAGCCATTAAGCATATGTGGTTTGTGGTTTTATCTTCTCTGTGAGAAAACCTGCATCACTCTGTGGTGCCTGTGGACAACACCGGCCTTTGATATTGACCCATATGTCAATTGACACGACTACATTAAGTAGTACACTCAAGCTACATTAGAGGAAGTCACTGGCCTTCTGGCAGGAAATCTGAACAGGTGTAGAGGAAAGAAGCCGCAATTCTAGTAGCTTTGAAATACATTCAATAAGCCATACTGAATGCTATACTGCATATATTGCTCCATACTAGTGTGTTAGTTTAGAAAAGATTTATTTACAACAGTACAACAAGCAAAAAACACCACTAGGTTCTGACAGTTTAAGCAAATAAAACAACACAACAACAACAAATAATAACACTGAAATCATTTTTCCAATTTTATGTGTGTAAGAAGTTAGGATGCTGTGTAAATTGTCAAATAATTGAGGTGATATAGAGTGATAAATATATATATAGAAAGAGATGACATAAAGGCAACTTATCAAATACAAAGATTAAGATATTTCATTGTTTTTTTAAAAAACAAATAATCATTTGACATCATTTGGCAGGCAGCTAGCTTAGCACTGCCACCGATACACTTTTAACTGGTTCCATGTTGTTGTAATGAGTGCAGAATGTGGTTTGGTGTGCGTGTGTTTGCATGGCGACATCGTGCTGCTCCAAAACCCGTCTTTACACAACTGTGCCATTTGTACTAATTTCTCAGCTGACAAAACATCAGTGGATTCTAGGGTTTTCTGAATATGAATTTGTCTTTTTGTTAAGTTTTGCCATGTCACAGTTGTTAAAATCATTTGAAAATCTTGTTTTTTTATAGTTATAGCACCTGGTGTTTAAGACGCATGTCACATCTTAAACAATTGTTTCATATCTCATAAATTCTGCATCTGAGTTGCACCTTGCTATTGGGTATGGCCCTGTGTAGACCTCATTGTGTCTTGCAGCTGTATACTTGACTGGAGGTGGTGGGGGTTTGAACGAAGGTGGTAGGTCCATCCTAAAGAGGAAGAGTGAAAGCACAAATATTGAGTGGTGGTTGGTTATATATTAGAAAGCATGCAGATGTCACAGGTCTTTGGTCACATGTCTTTACATGACCATGCATATACAATGTGTAGGGCTAAATGGACTGTTGGTGGGAGTTTTACCTCTTCTTGATCAAGTGTCTTCTGTAGAAGCAGCCAGCCACAGCAATCAATACGAGTACAAGAACGATTGACACCAGCAACATATGACTCCTCTTGGTATCTAAGAAGCAGATTGCAGGGAGGGCAAATGGGATTTTTGTTGGTCAGCAATAGTTACAAAATAATTGTAACACATTGATCATGTGTGTGTCCTGTGGCGAAACCAAGATGACTCTTAACAAATAAATGCAAAGCCACGATGTGAAACTTTTTTCCTCGAGGCAGAACAGTTTGTTTTGCGATCCCCCCTGCACCAACAGAAAACACTCCTTTTAATGAGTCTACCTCAAAAAAAAAGGTATCCTGCCTGAGGCTGAGAAAACTGTGAGTGCAGGCTCCATGTGTGATGAAGATGCAGATGGTGAGGGCAAAAACTGTGGTTTATACTCACCTGTGGCTTTTCAGGTTTTTGCCTTTAGGTCATTGGGCTCTGTTGTGGGTAGTTGTTTGATGTTTTCAAACAGTTTCATTGTTTACTTTCCAGCCCTATGACCTTTCTTTAGAAACTTAGCCATGGATGCTACCTACTATTGGCAGTCTCCAGGGCAAACACCACGCCACAGACAGTCTAATAGCAGCACTAACAAGCCATGTATACAGTCTAAGCTAGAAGACTGGCAGCATATATACAATTTTTGTATTTGGACATATTTTGAAATGACATTCAAAGCCCTCACCATTATTACCTTTATCTTCAGTAACGTTCACAGTCGTCCCAACAGTCAGAGTAGGGCTTTGTGAAATGCTTCCTGGGGTGCTGGGTTCCTCTGGCTTTAGTGATGAATTGTCCTCTGGTTGCAGTGTGTATAGCTTGGACTCATTCCTCTTGTCATCACTGGCCATTTCCTGTGCTGCTTTGAAGACTGTACTACCATAACTAGATGGAGTAGAGTTGAGTGGATGATAGCGGTCAGAGTGTGTGGCAGTGGATGGAGACACGTTGGTGTGCGTAGCATTTGTAGAAGGGGTTATAAGCCCTGCAGAAGTGAGGGTAACATTACTGGTCTTTGGATCATTGGTACTATTCATGGTCCTGTCGACATGGGTTAAAGACCCAGAGGTTGGTGATGTAATAAATCTGCTGCCCGCTGATTTTGTCAAACTCTCTGGAGACACTGTGACACCATCTGAAAGTGTAAAAACAGAGAAACAGGCAGTCAGTAACAGCACTAGTATGGTACATACACACATTATTTGAACTCCAGAGCACTCTTGTTAACGTATTTATGGCATTGTCTGATATGCAGGGGAATATGAATTTCTTGCTGAGAATCATAACATGACATGGTGTTAGTCAGTAAAAATTTAGGAGTCACATTGCAGTCACCTGGATCTTACAGCCTTGTCCTATCCCTGTGATGTAATCCTTTTTCAAAAGTAGTTTTCAATAGGATGAAAGTTGGAATTTAGATATAGTCTGGTACACACAAACACCACCTAATGTAGCTTCATTTTAAAATTTTAGTTTTGTACAAACATCCCAAAAACAACATACTTTAATGAACTTCTGAATTCTTGAATGAAATGAGAGAGCAGGAATTAAAAGTGATGTTTCACAAAACTTTAAAATACCCAGTGCAGTGGTACATCATTAAAACATGGACAGGCTTGGCATTCATGAGCACCCGCATAATCAATATAAGTAAAATCATTCAGACTGAAGCCATGGGTGCAGATTCCTGAGGCAAAGATGTGGGCATGAATTGCAAATTAATTTTTTTTCTTCTCCAGTACACACACATGGATATTTTAATTTACATGTCTAATGAGACACAACCAGGGGACTGAAATTATGCTAAATTTGAGCAAATTATATGCACATTAAATCCAGTGAAATAGTGAGAGAACAACTCTATGCTGTACTACTCCAGTCTGTCCAACAGGTTGCGCTCTCACCCCATGTCATGAGACTCTGCTAAGCATGTCTTTGTGGTTTGAAAGTAGATGAAGAGCAGGAAGCTGCTTCTTCTGTCTGTGTGGCTTGTATTTGCCTTTTTGGATGTACACAGAGGTCATTTTCAACAACACACCAGACTTCACATAGTTTGGCTTTCATTAAATCTGTGAATGTTATTTTATCAGTGTTTAGTTCTTGTCCCATGAGGCAGTAGATTTGGAGAAAATAATTGAGAGTTTCATTTTTCTTTTTAAGTTTAGCAGTTCCCAATTTATTCCTAGTTACTGGTACATTCTCATAACATGGCTGGCAGCCTCAACATTCTTTGAATCTCTCTTTTTTTATTCCTTACAGCTAATTAAAAATTAAAATTGAGTGAGCTACACTATAATAACAAAAGTTCAAGTATCAGCTTTCTGGTCCAGTGCAGTTTATTAAGTCATTCAGTCTCTTGGGCCCTCTACTAGATTGTTAATCCAGCCCTGAGGAAAAGATGAAATTGGTACGACATAAAGAGGCAGATAGCAGCGAAGAGGCTCACCTGTCGGTAAGCTTGTGGTTGCTGTTAGCACCGCGATGATAAAGTCTTTATGCAGACTTTTGTTTCCTGTGTTGACAGTCAGTGTATAAACCCCTGCATTGGCATCTGTGACCCGCCAGAGCTCCAGAGATTCACTCTCAGACACCTGCTCCTTGTCCTGGGGCAAAACAAGATTATGTAGCGCATAAATACCTTTCATATTGAAAAGATGTTTTTGTCATTTTGATGTCACAGTTAATAGAATGGTATTGATGTTCGCAGAATGAAGTGAAATTCACTGGAATATTGCAGGAGTGAGCTCCATAACAGATGTTTTTTTTGTCCCCCTTTACCTTTGTCCACCTGTACCATGTATTCGGAAACAGTCTGCAGTGAATCGTCACATTTTCTCCATCATGGACCTTAACGGTGCTGTTGACATTGCAATTTATTTCAATGTCATCTGGAGAGAGAATGTGTGATTAATTTTAATTTTGATATGAGGATATCTACATATTAATGGACAATAAGACAGAAAGATATTGTACATTACAGTTCCGTCGAGTACTTGCCATCTCTTATTGCTAGTTGTGTTTCAGCCCTAATGGAGCCAAGAGGAAAAGTTGTTATGTCACACACATAAATGCCACTGTCCCATTTCGTCATGCTGGGCAGATGTAGACGGGTGCCGGTCAATGTGTTTGCATTGTTTTTCTCAGTCAGGACGGTGACATTTGGCCAGAAGTAATAATGTCCATGAGATATGCTGTAGACAGCCAACTTGATGTTTTCATTGTCCTTTTCTTTCTTTTTCTTACTCCATTCAATACTGACAATCTTCAGATCAGTGTGTTTTTTTACAATGCAGGGTAAGGTAATGTTCTGGCCCACTGCAGCTTCCATCGTTTCATAATGGATCACCTCACCATTCTGCTCTCCTGTCAGACACATCAGATAGCTTTAGAAGCGAGAAAAAGTGAGGAGACAAAATCACTTATTCTTTGAAGTTGATAATACAGACTGCAGTTTGCCGGGATGCAGGCAGATCAAAATCGTAGCATTATACTGAAGCAGCTTGTCACATCAGAGCCACTGCACATTTTAACCCCCATGCCTGAATGTCCCATCTTCACAGGTACATTATGATATGAGCAACGATTTAGATGTCCAGGATTACCTTGAATTACAGAGGCAAGAAGTAGTAGAAGAGAGAATGTTGTTCCCAGTGCATTTCCAGCCATATTCCACTTCCCTAACAACCACATTACAATGAATCCATTGCAGGATTCAGCACAGAAGCAAACAGTACACTATCGACTGAGGTTAAAGAGCAAGGAAGAGACTGTGAGACGGAGAACAGGATGACCTATCTTTACAGGAAGTCACACAGACAAGTGAGTCATATGCGAAGCTTTGCAACTTTGTGGTTAAAAAACCTCATGCAAAGCAGCTATCTTTGCAGTGCTTGTCATTATTTAGTCCTTCTGTTTAAAGCTTACCAACAAAACACAGACCAATGACTCATTTATTTCCATATTACATGAGTTCTAAATCATCCAGGAGGAATGATACCAAGGGAACACAGAAACCCAAACAAAACTGAGACATTAATTAATGTTTGAGAGAAATATTTTCTTACTAATTAATTTCAAGCATCCACAGCTTTTACAGTCCTTTTTATTAAAGACATTCACCTGACCTGATCTTTCACTTCATCTCTTAAACTTTATTCCGCACCTACAGAAACAATTCCTGCAGTGTGATGCACAAATCTGGATTTTCAAATGCTTTAAATGTGTGCTAAACGTAAAATTTTCTTGTTCAATGCACACTTAACAGACAAAACAAAGATGAAACTGAAATATTTGAATTGATTACTTGAGGTTATTTGTCTCGGAAGCTGTCATACTTGCACAGCAATGAAGAGATAAAATAAAATATTACAGAAATAATGGGCAATTTGGGCTAATTTGATGTTAATGCAGCAGTAAATGTTTACCCTTTTTATTACAGACAAGCAATATTATTCCTGTAAGACATTATGTCGCAACACTGAATTTGTAAAGCATAAATTAATTCCTCAAAGAAAATTAAACCATTTGTCTGCAGCTTTGAAAAAGATAGATTCAGATAGCTGTATCCAATTAGCATAGATCAAAAAAATAAACTGGGAAATTTGTTTCAATCTTCTAACCAAAGGCTACATCTTTGTGCATATGTAATCGTGGGGCCCAGGATAAGAAGAATCTGATAATTTGGCAAATGTTTTTGCAGGGAATTAAAATGAAAAAAAAAACTGTTGATGTTAATGTTTGATAAAGGTAGCCATTAAAAGAAAAAGATACAGTCATGCTAAGTGCAGAGAAAGTTATTAGCTGTTTAAATAACTTAGGATAAATGCTGTTATCCAAACAACTTCCCCACTTTTCCTTCCCTTTATCTCTCCTTCACATATAATGAGCTCTCCCCTTCATTTATTATAAAATCTCCCTGTGGACCACACACTGCATTTAGATGATTGATAATTTTACACTCATATTCTGTGTATGACCTTTACACCTTATATTAGGGCTTAGAAGAGTGACTGCCATCTAAATAGGACATTTTCTATCAGTATTCTGTCAGTGTTTTATCAAAGTGTAAGGGGACCTTGGTGTATTGCTCCATTTGATTAGGGCGGCATCACATCCCCAGGGAGTCATGGAAATCTCAAGGATTTCTGACAGACTATAACATCACTGTGATTACTTCATTCAGCCGTCCCAGAAGAATGACGAGGATGAAATGAATAGCTTTTGACCAGTTAGCGTCGTTGTAGCTTCCAATCACATCCTGATGTTCTTGACAGAAAAATGAAATTAATCTCACAATTTACAATTAAGTAATAATCAAGAAAATGTCTGGTTTTCCAGGGCTCTGTTTTCTGCTTTTTTGATGTGCGCTAGAAGTGTTGTAGAGCACTAACTTCATGAGGTTATTTGTGTGTGTGTGTGTATATCTGCTGACCTCAAGGGGATGTGCAAAACTAGTGTTAATACACATTCACACATTCAGCACTTGTTCATTTAGGCACATTCACTGCTCAGTTTGGCACAGAGCACAGTGTTATCTCTTTGAGCGACTGTGATTTTCAGAGGCAATGTATTATTAAAATCTGGGCATGTTGTACAGAATGTCTGACTACAAACCAGTCAGAGCCCTGAGAGACCATTTTATTGTAGTGCTGTTAAATCTGACAAAGAGTGTAACTTATTTTGCTTTCACATTGTAACCATCTGGCAAAAGATAATCCTTATACTTTCTGTTTTTGTCAGCTTGAAGAAAAAAGCAAAAAAAAACAAAACATTGTTGTGACTGAAAACATCCATACTTTATGAAAGTGCCCTCTTGTGATTATGCAACGAAGTGCATGGGAAACACCTACAATCCTCAACCAAGTAGATTTGTTTTTAAACTTGTAGTTGAGCTGCCTAAGCTAATCCATGTGGCCACATTGTCAAAAGTACAGTGAAAAACTTATAGGACAACATAAGATACTATCACCACAGAGGTGGCATGGATTTAAAAATGTGATGACCTTATGTGGTGAAGATTAACCATTTATGTTCCACATCCTTGTTCAAATATCTCTTGTCTCTCTGCAAGAGGTGTGGGCTCTATAGTTTGAGGGAAAACATGTTTGCTGCATTATACAGGTACTGTATGATAGGAACCATTGCTGTACAGAGGCTGGCCTTTTGTGAAGTATGTGTAAAGGTGGATAACCTGGCACTGTTTTACAGGAATGTTGTCTCTTCAGATTGTTGCCTTGTTTCATATATGTGAAGACTAATAGCTCAATTTTTGAGAACACCCAACTTAATTTAGTACAATGAGACAACCAGACATTCCAATTAAATTGTGACAGATCCAATTTTAAATTGTCAGTCCTATTGTGGTGACAGGGATTTTTTGTGTTCCTACATTTTTTGAAGCTATTTATATCTCACATTGTTTAATTATGAATGGTAGATGGTGTCATGTTAAGGAAAGAGTTCATAGCCGTATTTCCTCTGTGTCACAAACGGCACAAATGATTGATTAAAGATGGCTTGTCCTCTAATGACTTTATCCACCAAAACTGTCAGTCAAAATTTTAATTGCTATACATTTTTTGTTCTATAACTACAATAGCCTTGTTGTTATTGTGGTTACACAAGGTCAGCTTTTAAAGCTTTTTTTCTTTCTTTCTTTCTTTCAAACTTTTGACAATTTCAGGCAAACTATACAGGCAAACTTGGTGTGCAAAGGCCTTTGTGGCCACACTGGGAACAGATGTCAAAACAAGGCAGGAGGTAAAGTTGCCTCACAGTTGGGGGTCATTATTACTCCCCTTATTTTCAGGAGAGGCTTGACCTGTTCCAAAAATCACAAATGTGCAATGATTGTTGTTACTTCTTTCACCTTTGCTTTTATGTGTCTCAGAGTTTCCTCATTACTACCAAGTGCAGTGTTTCTTTTGAAGAAGTAGTTGATGGACACAAAGAACAAGTGCAGCGAAGAAGGGAACAGCCACCAAACATTAAACTTTCTGAAAATACAACATTTTTTAGACTGTCAGGAGTGGGAGCTTGAGTGAGTGAGGGAGAGACAAATTGAGTGAACCATTGTGCAGGATAAAAATGGGTTTTTATAACTTGTCAGGATTGTACACAATGGGCCACAGACTGAATGGTGATGAATAGTGTATGATGTTTAATAGTGTAAGGGGGTGTACGGTGGGATAGCTACAGCAGAAGTATGAGGCTTTACTCAATCACTCACCCACCTTATACTCAAATGACATAGTGAGAGGCACGACCAGCCAAATGCTACTTTAACAACCGAACTAAATAAAGCAGGGACATTATATGATGTTCAAAATATCTACTCATGACTGCTTATTTAATGTTGAATTAATGTTGAAGTTGATGGGCTATATTCAGTGGCACCAGCCTCCTGGGGCTACATATTATTTCACTATACATGATTTTGTGTTGCTAATTTATATAAAGCCTTGCACCTCCAAATAAGTAATGGTAAATAACACCCACCAGCAGCACACAGTGCCAATGTAGTGCCAGAATTTAGTAGGTGAGAGTGCATCTGAGAGAGAGAAAGAAAAAGAAATCTAAACACCATTACAAGCTCAACATATTAAATTTACCATAGGGAGGGAACTGGCAAGTCAAGTGTGGCGGTGTTAGCAGTAACTCAGAATAATATATGTAAGCACTGTAGTAATGAAGCGGTAAATTTCTATAGTGCTTTTTTTCTACCTACTCAAAAGTACTTAAAGTGTTTGTACCTCAAGAAGCCTAAGGTTTAAGTGTCTTGCCCAGGGACACATTGGCATACAGCCAGTGTTGGGGCTTAGAAACATAAGTCTTATGTTTAGTGGACAACCACCTGAGCCACAGCTCCCCCCAAGCACTGTTGTTAATGATGACTACAATTACAAACAATAATAACAGCAGAGTACAAAGTGTTGAAAAAGGGTATGCTAGGGTGCCAGTGTTGAACAGGAATGCTACCCACTTCCCTTTGTCACCCATGTTTGCAGACTTGGCTCTTTAATTTCTGCATCTATTGCAGTCCATGCTTGTATTTTCCTGCAAGTTCTGCAAGCAGATCCTGCAAGAAAACACAAATAATCTATTATAAATTGTATTTTATGTGATTTTTAAAACATTTGATTATGAAAAGTAAAAAAAGAGACTCCCATGCTTGCACCTTTGTCTATTTTCTTATTCAGGCAATCTATTTAGAGTGAAGGAAATGTTTATGGTGTGAGAACACCCAGGCAACTAGTTAGTCTGTCAGAGTTGACATATTGCAGCACTGTGCTTCGACCTCTTGTCTGACCCTGCTGTCACAGGCTGATGCTTTATTGTAGAATAAACAGAGCAACCTGACATAACAATAAAATAATTACAACACAGTCTAATGAAAACACAAATCTAAGATCGTAGTTTGCATAATATATAAACATGGATTCACTCGCATGGATAACTTTTTTTAATTTGTGGTCAATTCTTATGCATTTTTTGTGTTTTCACAATAGTTGATGAAGATTCTCAGTCATCTAGGTCATATTCGTTGAGACGATTGAAGCAAGGCGCCTGGACTTGAAGAGTTTTCTTGAAGACACCTCGCTTCAATCGTATTAATGTTTTCCCAATAGTTCCCTCATTTCCTTACATCAGAAAGCTCATAATAAAACTAAACTTAGAAAGGTTCTATTGGTTGTCTCAGAGCAAATCAGTGTTCTTTAAAAGCCATCAAAATGCCAGCTGAGAGCTGATAATCCCCAATTATCCCCTGGAAATGAATAAAATATCTCTATCAAACAAAGCACAGAGGGTGAATACAAGTGAATGTGACAGAAGTCGAGAATTACGAAATGCAGAAATGTTTTTTCCCCCTCTTTTCTCTTCTGCATAACAAAAGAAATGTCATCCAGCCACTTTCCGTCACTGGTGAAGAGGAGTTTATTTGGGGTATAACTAAAATAGTTTTTTTGAGCTTATGAAGCCAGTAAAACAAGAATTTCAAGTCGGATTTCTTTAGTGTGAAAAGCGTTAAATTCTCTTGTTTATCTTAACTCCCTTTATTTCCATTCATTCCCTCCAGTGGGTGAGTAATTTTCTCTTTTTACTGTCTCGTGCATTCACCCTGATCGCTCTGACAGCACAAAGAGAAGTTGTTGAGCTATAGTTTTGTTTAGTTATTAGTACAATTTATCTTCCAATAACATAACACTCTGGCACATAATGAGGCATGTTCTCAGTGAGACAAGAAAGTGCCTCAAAGTAAACCTAAGTAGGCTACTGGAGTTTTTGTTTTTTTTGTTTTTTTGTTGTTGTAATACAGAACACTTACTCTGATGTCTCTGGGTTTCTAACTTGAATGCTAGTCCTCTGGGAATCTCATTTAACGCACTGAAAAATAACTAACCCAACAGATGAGAACCTCAGGCTCCATCTGTTCTTATAGGATGATATACGCAGCTCCATCCCACGTTCAACCCCTCACTCAAGCATGTGCTTTACCATGTCTTTCCCTTCAGCAGTTCTTTGCTGTCTCTCGTCTGAGCGTCATCTATTGATTAAGGTTGTATGTGCCTTAACTCCAATTTCCTATGCCATGTGGAATTTCTCTAGTAATACTATCATTAAGCTTGGGTGCATGTTCTGACCCTTAGGAGGAGCTACCAGGGGAATGAAACTGCTTTTAATTAAGGTACCTAATCTTGTCAGGTGAGAAATATAAACCACACTGGACAATAAAAAGGGCTCAAAGCTACACTAATATTTTGATTAATTAGCAAATTAACATGAAATTAGTGACTCTCAGTCTCAGATCCACAAAGACTGCTACTCTACAGAGCTGCATGTTTTGCTTCAGCTCTAACTGTTTGCACTTCCTGACTGATCAGAGTAAATTACCTAAAACACATGAAATAGAAGAAGAAGTCAGAGTTCTTGTCACATATAAACCACACTGGACAATAAAAAGGGCTCAAAGCTACACTAATATTTTGATTAATTAGCAAATGAACATGAAATTAATGACTCTCAGTCTCAGATCCACAAAGACTGCTACTCTACAGAGCTGCATGTTCTGCTTCGGCTCTAACTTTTTCAGTTTTATGACTAGCAATTTCAGTCAGACTGTTCTCATGAACCTCATATCCAGCAGCACCGGGCAGTTTTATTTAACTGAAAATCTGTGGTTGACCCATTGCACATAGCGGTAGACAAAAAAAGATAAGGAAAGTTACTTTTCAGCAGTTAATCTTCTGCTCTCAGGAGTTAGTTTCAGAAATGCTTTGGGTAAATGTAGCACATTTTTACAAAATTGTCAGAACAATTTTGTCGGAAGCTTCATGTGTCTTAGCCAGGGGTTAACAGTGTGTATGACATGCTGTTACAACCCATAAAGATATACAAAGTTACTTGCTTTTATTGTTATTTGTCTAGCATCTGCACATGTTATTATAGTTTCTGTCAAAAACCAATAGGAAAATGCAGGACCTTTATATGAAACAGGTGGATTGATATATAAACATCTCCTATAAACACACCTCTAACTGTTCTCAGAAAACAGTATTCTTTATATTCAAGCAAACACAGAGTAGGGTGCATTTATGCCCATCTTTAGAGTGTAATGGTGACAAATCTACTGTGGTTTAGAAATATATGTGCACAACACATGCCTGTGTGCTTTTGCACGTCTTCTTCCATGTATACGCGACAACAGAGGACAAGTAAATAATTCCGTAGTGTTTCCCTTATAGTCCAATCAAAGCCTATAGCAGCAGTATTTGTATAACCACACTGGCTCTCACTATGTGATTGTTTCTTGTTGCGACCCAGTCCGTATTCACTGTGTTAGCAGAACCTTGAGTTTTGCTGTAAAAACTGAAATGAGAATGAGGAGATTTTATCAGAAAAACAACAATTCTTTGCAGTCTTAAGCCTTATTTGTGATGCTTCATATATATCATTGAACAATTGTGCATATTGGTCTGGACAGAAATAATGTTTTTATAAAATGTGTAGTAACACAGTAATGTAACACAGTAATGTGAGTAAATGCCTTCAAGATTCTGCTAAACAGTGACTGGTAGTGGTACAGACATTCTTGTGTATTGCCTGGCATTTTTAAAATGAAACCTTAGGTTAGATCTTTGGTCCAAGCTGTTCCACTTACATCTGTGTGGCTTCTTATTTCCATAAATAATTGTGTAATTAATTCATGCTTCAGCTTGGTAATAAAGCATGGTAATATCATTGTCTCACTTACTCAGAATAATGAAGGCCAGTTAGTTTTTTTAAAAAACTGCAGACTAATGACTATGAGGCTCCTGTGGTCTATTCTGCAATACAGTAGTGGGCATAGAGTTGCCAAGTAGGCAACAGTGTTTAGAGGGGCATAAGGCGCAGCAGTGCTGGCATGGTGTGACACAGTCACATTGAAACATGACTCATTATCCTTGTGTCTAATTTCATTTCCACTTCTCCAACAATCCTCTCCTATTAGTCGTCATTATAGGCTCCCCTTCAGCTATACCTCCAGACTCCACACAACATGACTGACGTCATTTCTTATAACCAAACGTAATATGAGCAGTTTAGGAGCAGCAGTTAACAATAACTTCTAATCAGAGATTGCATTATGTTGATGTTGTTGATGGGGAAAAAAGGAAACTCTTTTTCCATTGAGCTTGAAATGAGGTGTATGAGAGAACAGGGTAAATAAGCCATTTGCTTCAGTGATATGATCCTGCCAGAGTTGCATTGACAAGTTTCATAAGTTTGGAAGATGGAAACTGGCACATAACCTCCTTTACAAAGTCAATAATGAATCACATTCTAGCATTAAATTATTTTTTTCTCTTTCTTGTCATTTTAAGATCTTTTAGAAAAGGATGCACCAATAAACATAAACACAAGAGAACGTATCTCATTTGTGTTTGATTACATAACAGACCTATACAGAAAAATTGCAAAAAGTGCTCTCTTCATCTTTAAAAAGCTGCCAGAGACAGCAAATGGGATGTCAAAGACGATTATACATTAGACATCTCAGTATTACAAAGCAGGATCTGTGTCTGACTCTACCCACAGCAAGCCTGCTTACGCAACTGCCACTGTTCTTGTTCAGGCAAACAGCCAGTTAGTTAGCTGTTAGTCAAGCACAGCAGCAGCAGCAGCAGTTCCAGTATCCGCACGCTGAGAAAGAGAACAGCCATGGTTTGTGCATCCTGACTTCCAGCCGGTTGGCTGGCTGCTCTTTTTGAACCTTGGGATGTATGCCAGTGCAACATATGGACGAAAAGGGCAGTGTGCCTAAACCTTAAAAAATACCCAAAGTTACCAATGCAATTTCCTGAGCACCACTGTGTATGTTTTTTGAAGTGAGATCTTTACCTTGAACACCCTTCTGTCTTGCATGTTTTGCAAAAATGTCCCTCAGTTGAACATCTGAAGCGAGTAGGCTAAATTGATGCCAATGGTTACTGAAAACTGAAGTCAAATCCACAGACTCCATTCTCCTTTTAAACTTAGTGTAAGAACATGTTGAGCTAATATGTTGTATAAATCATATCATGTGCATGTTGCATTTCTTGGTGACAGGAAGGATTCCTAAATATGTCCATATCTAGTTCTTGAACATTATCACATCCTAGCCTCTGCTGAGACTCTGTATGTGTTGTTGTGTTTTAGTTATGTAGTCCCTGGAAGCATCAGGAGACAAGTCTTACTGTGACAGGAGCTTGCTGTTGCACTGCAGTCCCGAATGCACTCGGTGCTGCTTTTCCACAAGGGCATGATCTAGCTGTCCCCCTCCATGAAGCAACGGGCTAACAACGTTCAACAGAATAAGTCTTAATGAACTATGCAGCTGGGATGATTGTTGATCCGCTTCTCGCAGCTCTGTTTCTCTCTGTACTTTCTAGTTGACTGTTAGTGTTGATTTTCAAATTACTTCTTGAGCCCTTTCCAGCTCAGTGTACTTCATTTTTCATGTACTTAGGCATTAATTATAGCCTTAGCCTGACCTTTGTCTGCGTCTTCTTCCCACAGAACTCCCTCTATTTTTCATTCACTTTTATGTAAAACATTTGGGCTGTACTACTTTAATTATGTTAACATTTTAGAGCATGAATATTTGAAGAAACACCCTCTAAAATATGACAGCTGTAAATTAGGCTCCTGCAGACCTAGAGTAGCACCTTGCAAGATTTTTTTTCTTCTTTTTAAAATAGCCAAGGAACACCTGCTTTAAAGTGACATTTATATGTACACCAAATCAATCAAAACCACAGGACAGAAAAATTTCACTTTGGTCTGAACTGTCCCTTTTAAGCTACAATGAACAGCATAGCCCTCTTCTTGCCTTGCTGCTCCTCTGACAAATTCACAGTATCACAGTTACTGCTTCACACCTTGAACTGGCACAAACTGTGAATGTTTGCACTTCCTGACTGATCAGAGTAAATTACCTAAAACACATGAAATAGAAGAAGAAGTCAGAGCTCTTGTCACATACAAACTACTCACATTTGTTTGGTAACAGGGTGTAAACAATAAGGAGACAGCATTTAGAAAAACAAAGAGCTGAACTGGCTTGAACTGTGAAAACAATGCTGTCCTCATCGATTGCACAGTTAACTGCCTTGTTAGAATTTTAAATGATCAGCAGCTGGGAGACACCCTAGCTTTTTCCCTGATAGTGTATACCTTGTTTATGTTCATCGTAAATCTTCCTGGAGCCTTTGTCCATTAGCCCAGCAGTTGATGTTCAGTGTCACAGCGAGTGGTAGTGACCCTCACTTTAGATCAGAGGGTAAATTCGCAGTCTCCGCCCACGTTCTCCATAGTTTTGTTTTGTTTATCCGATTACTTTTGTCTCAGTCTATTTCATGCCAATTATCTTCCTACAATTTATTTCTCAAATTATCTGCTTACATCTCTACAACTCAGATGTTCTGCAAAATGTTCTTATCAAAAAAACTCTAATAGACTAATTATTTCATATAATTTTGTCAAAGAATATTTCTTGCTGTTGCATAACAGTCTCCCTACGAGAGGTGAGGTCACAAGATATTATACTGTAGTGTAGTGAGGGAAATAACTGTGTGAGCCATAGAGACACATGAACAGGAGCTTCGATATGGTCCTACACACGCATCTCTTTCACTCGTTCAAAGACCCTTCTCGCTCTCTCTCCCACTTTACTTGATCCTCCCAGTTTCCTCACCCTCTGTTTCCATTATTGTGAATGCAGCATTGGACTTGATCCACAAGTCATTCATTCTAATTAGATTCCACAGTTACTCCGGCAGTATGCAGTCTTTAGGAGGTGGCCAGAATTTAATCATGGTGCTTAATTATAGACTTATTTAATAACAGAAGAAACAGAATGACATTTTCAAGACTTGCCACTTTTAATTAAGTTACATATGTTTCCCTCCCCTTTAATGTGTGTGCACTTCTGAAGCTATTCTTCAAAGTACACCTGAATGTTAATTGTAGGACTGCTCACACATCCTGTAGAATCATTATTCAGAATGATAACTGTTTAGAGTGCATCTAGTGTTGGTTATGCATGCATGCCGCACCCAAATACAGCTTAAACCACCAATCTTTAAAAAAGAATAAAACATGTTTTAGGTTGTGGGTAATAGTTTTTCATACATAGCTGATGTTATTATTAGTTCCAGGATTATGTCAATCTTTTTTTGATTTCTTTTCCAGCATAGTAATAGCGTCAACCAAAACCAAACACGTGCTGCATCATTTATATTTCTTCAATCTATACAAATATTCCTTCAATACAGCTGTGAAATACAAATCATTTTGTGTTTGTCCGATTGGTTGCTTGGACACAAACACACATTTTTTTTGTGTTAATTCACTCCAACTGTGGACAGCGTTAGCTGTGCCAACCTCTGGATGAAAGATGTGTCACTACCTGATGTGAGTCGCTGCACAATGAGATCCGAGCAGGTGTGAGCTTGAATGGTTCATAGCACACCGGTTTATGGCCATCTGTACTGGGGGGAAAAAAAAAGCATGGGCCACCTTCTCACAGGCTGGTGACGTGTGCCGATGGACAAAAGAAGTGGTTTGACAACAATAAGCTAGCTATGCAGTAATGGATATAGGCCGACTAAAGAGTGTGCTCTGTTGACAGCTGCAGTATCACAGTCTATTGTTAGTTTTCCTTTTCCAGGTCACTATAGACTTCAACTGACAGTAAATGGTGCCTATGTGACTCATCTTTGATGGTAAACGATACTTTTCTCATTATGTTGTGCTGTCCATTCAACTCTTTATATTTGTATTTTTCCTTTTACTGGTATTTTTTTTTAAATACTTTTCTTTTTTTATTGATGTTTGCAGTTTTGGAATTATTCATGCCTGCTTTCTGTACTTAAGATCAACATATTGATTTCAGTTTTATCACTTGGGCAGCTCTTGCAGATTTATCAAAAGTAGAATTTTAAGTGGAATATGTGTCTGCCTCATGAACCCATCTATTTTATTTTGACACCAACAATAAAGTTCTGTTCATACCTTGCTGTTAATTTTACAGTACAGTAGACAGTAATGATTGCAGTGTAATATGCTGTATGTAGCACACACAAAAAGAACAAACAATTTGTTAAAATTAGGTCAGCATCGATGCGAGAGGTTATTGTTTTTTTTCTCTTACACAAAAAATCCTGCAAAAACTGAGGGAGAGTGCGTGATCTTATGCAAATTACATAACCGTGATTATGTCACGCAGTGGTACGTGTATAAATGTTCCTTGTGGCTGTTATATGTCAGTCATGAATAGCTCCAGAACTGATTTGAGCTGTAAGTGCTGGTCTTTTTATTGTGTATGTAGGACACAAAGAACAGAACTGCAAGTAGGAAGTGTGACTCATAAGCATACATCTGTACATTGCAGGCAGCATGAGCAGAAGGTCCACCTCTTTAATGTTGCCAGCTCTCTCATCACCATAATTCATATATAAAACTGTGTTTTTTAATTGTTTTTGCACATGTGTTTTCCCCATATGGTCTATGTATGTGCATGTTTTACGGGGTGGATAATGTTAGTGGGAGGATAAATAGAATTTTATGTGTACTTGTGTACCTCTTTTATGAATGTGATGTCCTCTAAACCATTCACAAAACAGTTTTTCTTTTGCATTTAGCCATTTCATTCTGGTGACTAAGAAGTCTGCTCTGGAAAATTTCAGTTTATCACTGACATCCATCAGCCTCTAGACAAACAAATCATATTAATTTGAGGTGTCCTTAGCAAATGCATGACGCACAAAAGCAGGGGTACTTCACTTAGCCGCCTGCCATTAAAAAAACTGTTCTATTATATAATATTGATGCAATATCCCTGTAGAGGAGTTTTCCCTCTGATACAAAAACAGCAGAGCCAGCCATCCTTGAAAAAAGGGTAAGCTCACTGAGATCAGAGAAGTTAACCAGAATTGAGAAAAAAGCACTGATAATACATTATATATCATAGTTTAAATAATAACTAATAACAATATAATTGCCTATTCGATATAGGAATTCAAAATAGAAATTCATATTTGAACATATACCCACCATATTAACTGGATTATCCTTGAAAGGGAATAAAAGAAAACCAGACACTTCTGACATGTGTACAGGATTTTTGAGCAATATCCCTCAGAGCCAGAGGAAGCAATGCCTTTCACATTTTCAGCAGTTGTCTCAAAAAATGGTTGCTCATTCAGAAACTGCCCTGAGAATAAATCTCGACTTCACCAGTTTCGCCAGTGACAGCTGCCATTAGTACACTGCAAGTACACTACAATGTAGGCTCAGTGTGCCACTCAAGTATGCTCTTTAGATGTAAAAGATAAAGGAGTGATGATTTGTTGAATTCAAAATCACCTTGAATTAGTCCTAACAATGCTAAGTTTTACAAACTCCTCACTAATTGGTTAATACATTAAGCTATTTATTGTGATTTTATGTAATACATGGAATACAAAATGTTAAAAAAAACATTAATGAGTCTAATTTGTCATTTTAAACACGCATTCTGCAGTTGGGGTACTGGAAGATTTAGTTAAATACTGATGGATACATACCAAATGATATACAGCTTCCAAGATTAATCATTGAGAAACCTTGCTTCAAAGCTTAATTTGGGATTAAGGTATGATGCCTGCTGGCGGTATGTGACAGCTAGGCAGAAATTTGTGAGCCAATTTAAGTCTTCTAAGACATTTTCCAACCACGGCACGGAGAATCACTAAATGCTAGCTGGAAGCTTCTATAGAAGAAATTAGCACAGAGGAAAAATAATGTACAGTAACTCTCGAATCTCATGTATTAATTCTCCTGCCTGCAGTTTTTGTGACCTGAGTAAAGCATTAGGAAAGTTGCTATGTGATTATGCCTTCGCAGTCGCAGCTTATTTTCTTGGTTACCAACAGATGTAGATGTTAGGCTATGTAAACATTACATTTAAAATTGCAGTAAAAAATCCAACACACTATATACATTAGCATAGTACATGTTCAACATACCTTGAATGGGTCTCAACACTATGGTTAAGCCATGGGTTGACTTCCATTTGTGCAGACTGGAGCTCTTCTAGGGTTGAGTGTGTGTACAGACTGTACTTGATTGATGACTTCCTCACTCTGTTGGTTTGTTGCAACTGTTAAGAGTCACGACAACTTGCACCTGCATGTATATTAAGAGTGATGGCCACCCAGTGTCGATCGAGAAGAGGTCTAAATAGCCAGAATAATGGGAGGAGAAAAAAAAAGTCTAAAAAAAAAGGCCCCTTAACATTTACATTCATATCCACACAGCTTTTCTCAGTATTATTGTACCCATGTCTTTAGTTTCAAGACACAAAGTACTTTAAATTCATCTCTTCTAATGAAACACCAATTGCTTTCTCTTTTAATATGTGCCTGGTGCAATGTTATAGGATAAAATCACAAAGGGAGGACATTTTCACAGATCAAAGCTGTTTTTACAGCTGAATGAAATCAATTTGCAAACATAAACTGGCAACCAAGCTGAAAGCACATGAAAAATTGCTGTTTGTCCTTAAGGGTAAGAAGTTAGGCTGCAGTGAATGAAAAAGCCAAACACAATGTAAGTCTCCACAGGGGATATTAGGAGACACTTAGTACTTGTATTAATCTGTTCTATATATATAAATATTTCCACACCGGCTCAGGAATGAATTTTGTAATGTAAAGCAGCCAGGCAGCTGGAGATTCACACATAAATGAATAATGCCGTCCTCTCTACTTCTCCTTCACCTCTAATTTCTAAGTGGAATAAATCTCCATAAAAGACCTGTTGCCCCCCCCCCCTCTCTCTGTTTAAGTAATGGTAGAGAGCTGTTTTTTAAAGTCAACATGCCAAAATGGAAGGCCAGAAAGTAAACAATACCAACTGATTTTTCACTTTTGATGGTATATGAAAGAATGCTGTAGGCTTGTAGACTTCTTGGATAACACATAAAAGTGCTTTGGTGTTGTTGTAGGGGCTATAGCATCGCTACTGTGATGCACATTGTACTAAGCATCATAGGTTCCCTTTAAAACTCACATGGCTACTGCTAAACATGATATTTTGCATTTTCTGTGGTCATGTGTGCACATTCAGTTTTTTGTGTAAAGACTTAATTTCACAGCATCCTATGCATTTATCTACCAATTTCCCTACACTTCCTTATCCTGCTGTGGGTCATGGAGGGTTCTATTGTTCCAGCATGCGTTGGGTTAGAGGCTGGATACATTTTGAACACATTGTCATTCTATTTCAGTGTTTAAAAAATAGAAAAACAAAAAACAATAAACAGAGCTATTCAATGGAAAATATAATAACACACCATACCCCTAGGGATACCATCTTGTGGAGTAAAAAAGGGGATCTCATATTTTGTCCTATTGTTTATGTATCTTAAATCTGCACTGTTATTTCCCTTGTTTCCAGCAAATCAGATAAATGTGAAATGACCTGTTGAGGTCGGTGAGTTTTGGTTTATCAGCAGAGCTGCTTCTAATCCCAACCAAATTACTGCTTTAAGAGATGAAGCAACAAACGGTATTCTCTGTAAGTCTCCAGGCTAGCAACATTCAAATGTTGTTTGATGCTGGTCCACTGAGCAAATTAAGGGTAGGCTATTAAAGATTATATCCAAAAACAACATTGGAAACAATTTATGTATATCAGTATGGTTCCATTTATTCTTTATCAGTTTTTTGTACCAATTATTTAAAAATCAAACATGTCTTGTGTGGGGAGGGAGGGGTGGTGAACATTGTGCCACCTGCTGGAGACCCAGGAAATATTATTTTAATGACTGCAGTTAACAGCACACAGGATTGTTCCTGATAAAACAGGCAGAGACTGGAGTGTAAATTTAACAAAGAACATGTTGTATTAGGATACTCAACAAACACAAATTCATTACGAAGGGGCCAGGACTGGGTGGCTGAATTGAGGAAATGAAAAGTTATTACAAAAATCTTCCATGGCCAAGTCTGTAAAAATACCATTTTTATTAAAAAAGGTCCTAAATTTGGTGGACTGGCATCTCTAGGTTTTTATTTGTTTTTCACTACATAATAACACATTTTACAACAGAACTGTGTGATGTGTGAATGGTCTTTCATGAGGAATAAACTTCATTCATTCATCAGCCTGAGGGAGATTTGACAAAGTCAATCTCCCACATGGGCCACATGTTAATATCAGCTAGAGGTGGTAGAGTTGTTTACGTTCTGGTGCTTATGGGATTTGAACGACTTGATAAATATATATATATATATATATATATATATTTATCAAGTCGTTCAAATATATATATATATATATATATATATATATATATATATTTATCAAGTCGTTCAAATCCCATAAGCACCAGAACGTAAACAACTCTTCACCTATGTGCCCCCTCTTTCTCTGCTCTCACAAATACAATGATTTTCACAAGCTCCAATGAGACACTTATGCACACACTTTATGGACCATTAAAACTGAAATAAAAAAATCCTACGGCCAGTGTGTAGGATCTCTTAGCAGTAATGGAATGTAAAAGTTTACTGTTGTGACTTTTGTTTAGTTTAGGCAGGACCCCATGTGTATATTTATGGAGTGAGTGGTCTTACTTGGAGGAGTACACCATGATGGGCTGCCATGTTTTAATATACCAGAAATAACCAGCCTTTTGTGTGAAGTCCTTTCCACCTAATGTAGCCTGCATGATGGGGAGAGGTTCAGTTTTGGTGATGTCATTTAATCCTAAACACTGGTTCTTTAACAATGGCTTTGTTCCAATCTAAAGTAATTGCAATGTCCACTGCCTGAAATATGCCGAAATGTTGTGAAACAGCTTTTCGCCCTCATATTGTAATGTTTTTGCAGTTTTGACTTTACCCAATTATAAATACAATCACTGCCAATTATTATTTACAGACCATGTCTGGGAGCGTGTAATGCTTCACAGTGTAAACACATGTTTGTTCTTTTTTATTAGGATTATTTAACAGTGTTATCAGCATCCAGACATTTTCAACCCTGATTATGTGACAGCCATTTTGTCCTAACTGTGCCAGTTGCTGATTTGACGGCACTTCGCACAATAAGATTTATCACTGACCTAGTTCATGGGTAAAAAACTGGGACCATAATGTTAATATATTCTAGAGCTGTAACAACCTATTCATGCTTTTGTGTTCTGTTGTTTTATATCTAATATTCTTCTCTGTGTTTTCTTACATATTATGAAAGCACAAAGGGCTTATAGGGTGTAGCTTACAGCCATTGTTTGCCGATCATTATATCGATGCTTTTTCTCTTTCTTTCCTAACCATGTAAAGCCTCTCCTGTTACATGATACTCATGGACACAAACAACACCAGGCAATGCCTGCCGGTAGCACAGCAGCACTTTCTCACATTACATAGCAACACCTCCTAACACATAAACAATTGGATAGGTTTAAAGCCAACAATTCCAAGAGATGGAATCTGGCCACAATAGTCTCCAAGGAGAGCATTTCCAGACTCTTAATCAGGAAACAGGGCTTCTTGTTCCCTGTCAGATCAATACTTTACTGTATACTAATAGTTTTTTACCATGATAATGAGTTCCACCTCAAACAAGAGATTGTGATTGCACTTAATCCGAAATGGTGAATATCTCTGTGAATAGCAACCATTGCAACTCTACTACTGTGTTGAATAGAAGGTCCTAGTCATCAGATGTGTAATATAGGGGTCTAAGTTACTGTGAATGCATTGCCCATATCCATAGAGAATTATTGTTGACTTATATGTAACCCTTATTCCTACTTATTTTATTGTAGTTTTATAGCTGTTGGGTTTGTAATCATGAGTGGAACAGAAAAAAGTGACAAAGAGGGAACTAGAAGGAGGGATGGATTGCCCATATACCACTCAGGAAATATTGATACAGGATAGTATTGTATGACCCAGCCCAAAGTATCTGCTGCCACATTGATATGAGCTTATAATTCAGTGTGCTTGCAAGAACCTGAAAAATGTCAACAAAATAACCAAAACTATATTGCAAATGTGGCCTCTAAAAGTGGAGAATCACAGGTTTAGTAGTCATAACAACACAGAATCCCATTTTCCTTTTGAATATCATCCATAATGGAGGATTGTACCTCACCTTCCTCCTATGTTTTGATGCCACTGCAGGACATTGTGTGTACTATATGAAACAGGAAAGTATAAAGGTGAGGAAGCTGGGTGGGAGGATGCAGTGTATGCAGGTTGTAAAAATAAGTTTTGAATAACCACAACTGCAACTGAACAACAATTTAAATAAAAAAATGAGGATAGGGTTCATTGTGTTGTAAGTTGGATTGGCTATAAGTAAGCCTTTATTGGATGATAAGCTAAATAAATTGAGACATTTGCAAAGAGCTTTGGCCAAGTTGTTTTTCAACCGGATTGTATTCTAATCACCATCAATTACAACACCACTGTCTTATATTATCCTGACAACAATAACAGCCTGCCCCTGCTTTTATGTGAGAAAAAAAAAAACGGACAACTCTCAGATTTAAAGCCATAAATATTTTTTACTCTCCTTTCTGTTCTTTCACTGAAGAAAGATCAAACCGCTAAGTTTATTTCATTTCTTGATAAGTGGTCTGAAGTGAAATCTGTTTGTTTGAACAGGAGAGCGCTGGCATCAATTATAAACTTTGTTTCTCTATACAGTCTTACTGTGCCCTCTGGTGCAAGTACTGGTCTTGATGCTTTTAATGTCTATTTGACATGCTCTTCTCCAGCTCCACACTGAATCTACTCCTTATGGACCCCCTGCTATCACTGGCTGGAGGCATTTTTCTTTCCTTCATGATCACATCCTTCTATGACATAAATGAATGCCTTTTTTTAACATTCCTTCAACCCTTCTGAAAGTCAAATGACAGTGCCACTGTTTCTGCATATAGTCATTTTCAGTGACTGTCATAAGCTGGGTGTTCAGGCTAATGTCAGCTTTTTTCCACTGCTGATGCAACAGATATCAGAGGTCTCTAGTATAAAAATATTTTTTCATCATTTCAGATTTGTAGATGTTACAAACTCATCTTATTCCAAATAAAATGAGGTTCTGGTCTATTTTACCACAATTAAAAATATGTGTTTTTGCAATGCTACTCCTGTAAGGGCACACACTGGCAACTCTACAGATGAAGCATGTGCAGTGCATTTCATACTTCAGGGACAAAGAATGGTGTGCTGTGCTGGCTCTCTGTACCTATACACTTATCTCATGTGCACAAATGAACCAAAATTTGGGAACAAATTAATTAAAACATGAATTGAATTAATGAATACATGGTAAGGAATTAATCACATTGTGTTAACAAATCAATGAATAAGTGGGGATGTATTAATCAAAATGTGGGAATGTGTATATTGTGCATTTCAACCTGTTACTATAGTGAAGCTTTAAGTTTTTCCATCCATTCCAATGCAGACTAGTCCCAAGACATACAATACTAAACAACAACAAAAACAAGGCACACAGTACCATCACAAATGACATTGTTTATTCTATGACATTGGTCCCAAGCTATAATCAACTAATATAAATATGAATGTAAACCTAAGTTAGATAAATTAAATTTAAATTAAATCAGTCACTAAAGAATGAATAAATAAAAAAAGAACCAGCCGGGGTTGAAACAAATTCTAAATAATTGATCAAATGCCTCTAGCTGTCTATAGCCAATAGCATGCTTATGGCAAATAGTGACGCAGGTTTAATGTCTGAATACTCATGATGAGCATTCATTAACACATGTACACATTGACGCACACACATCATTTTTCATAATAATAGCAATTTTCCAGGTACAAATAGATGAAACATCTATCACTGCTAACCTCAGAGAAGAAGCAGTCCTGCTGAAAGTGTTCATGCAGCTCAAATCGTCCGGTCCTTTATTCCATTTTTTAAAGTTTCATCTTTTGATTTCTTGCTGTTACAAACATAATCATACACTGCTGATTAATCTGGCCCTATTTTAGTGTTTTATTTGTCACAACACGTCAAAGAGTTTCCTAGATGAGATGGAATACTAGTCTGTATCTGTGCGCTCAGGTTGTTAAATATTGTATCATAGGCTGTTTGAGCACATGTGGAGCCCACGAACAGGAGACCTTTATCTGCGTACTCCTGTGGAGATACATGCTGAAATGTACTTCTGTTATCGTCATTTGCTAAAGAATGTTGTAACTTACGTATACCTTAGTGCCCAACAGAGTGTAGAGAGTCAGTACTTTAGTAATGGTAAGGTAATCACAAGGTAATGATGCATTTTGTGCAGCAGAGCCTCCTGAATTGGTCAAATGTCAAAGATCAAGAGATGCACCACTTTCTTCTACAGTCTTTACCTTAATATAAAAGTATTCCTATGGGCACTAGAAGAGGACAAATGTTATGTAACAGTTCATAAAAAAAAAATCATAAAAAAGTTTACAAATTTATAAGCTCTCCATGGAGTAGTGGAGCAGAATCACCTATATATGTGTGACCAGTCAGGATACATCTGTTCATTTTAGCTAACAACTAAATACTTGTATCCAATACTTTAATCTTTGTTGAAGCGTTGCTCTTTTACTCCTGGCTAACTATTTCAGCTTCACTGCTTATTGAACTGTTTCGACTCTCAGTTGCAACACATGGTTTTTCATCTGATACAGGGCAGATCAAACTTGAATCACAAAGCCTTTTAGTTGGCTGGCAGCTTTGAAAGTTTTGACTCCACCATGCAGTATTCTGCAATAAAGTCACAAATCTCACAGGATCTGGGTTGTAGGGTTTCAGGGTTTATTAACTTCCGTATATCCATTCAGGTTTTCAGCTTCTATCTTTTCCCTAAATCCCACTGAGCTTCTGTCTGGATGACATTTGAAAATATCCAACCTGTCCTTGATACGTGTAAGACACATCACATGGCCAAAACACACACTTTTTTTGGTACACTCAGAGCCTTTCCAAGGTGCGATGAGTCACAGTTCATTTTTTTGTTTTGTCCTTGTTGTTGGGTTTTCCTAACGAGAGGACCCAGAAGCAGAACAGAGGCAGAGGGTTGCTTAAGTTCAGTTTAATGAGAAAAGAAATAACAAAAGGCGAATCCAAAAGGGATCAGTTCACAAAAGGCTATGCTGTTCGGCGTGGCTGGCTAGGAGCTGGCTGGAGGAGCAGTCAAACAGGTTGGTTTCCTGGCAAAGAGAAAGAGGGAAACAGTCACTGAAAAAGGCTGAGAATGCTCAGATCCACGATGAGGAGAATTAGTTCTCAGGAAAAGCTGTAACTGACGAGTTACCAACTACGTAGACAATCCAGCGTCGAAGCAGAGAAGAGCTCCGGTATAAGTAGAGAGCAGAGATGAAACGAGGTGCAGGTGTGCCAACCTCCAGCCAGCAGGTAACCACGCCCAGCACTTCTGAGGAGAGACATGCCTCCAAGAGGAGGGAGAAAAACAGAAGTCAGCACAATCATGACAACAAATAAGGCCCAATCCCCATATCATAACAGTACCCCCCCCTTAACGAACGCCTCCTGGCGTCCGACCAGGCTTGTCAGGATGCTTAGCATAAAAAGCCCTCAATAGTGCAGGACTGAGGATGAGCTTGCGGGAGATCCAGGAACGCTCCTCTGGACCATACCCCTCCCAATCAACAAGGTACTGGAAGCCCCTACCACGGCGTCGAACATCCAGAATCTCTTTGACCGAGTAGGCAGGGTGTCCATCGATCAGCCGAGGGGGAGGGGGAGGGGGATCAGAGGGAGGGCAGAGTTCACTAGAGCAGAAGGGTTTGAGCAGGGAGACGTGGAAGGTGGGGTGGACCCGGAGGGAGGGGGGCAACTTAAGGCGAACAGAAGTGGGATTGATGACTTTGTCAATGACATACGGTCCAACGAAGCGTGGAGCCAGCTTGCGTGACGCCACCTGGAGGGGCAGGTCGCGGGAAGAGAGCCAAACCTTCTGACCCGGCTGGTAATCCGGGGCTGGCTGCCGAGACTGATTGGCTCTTAACTGGCTACGGGTGGAAGCACGGAGCAGAGCAGCTCTAGCGGTGCGCCAGACTCCTCGACAGCGGCGAACATGGGCCCGGACAGAGGGCACAGCCGTGTCCTCCTCCTGAGCGGGGAAAAGGGGAGGTTGGAAACCATTAGACACCATGAAAGGTGACATACCTGTTGAGGAGTTGGTGAGTGAGTTATGGGCGTACTCCACCCACGCTAACTGAGAGCTCCAGGAGGCCGGATTGCGGGCAGTGACGCAGCGCAGGGCTGTCTCCAGGCTCTGATTGGCCCGCTCCGTCTGGCCATTAGACTGGGGGTGGTAACCAGAGGAGAGGCTGGGGGTAGCGCCAATCTGTTTGCAGAAGGCTGTCCATACCTGGGAGGCAAATTGAGGACCCCGGTCCGAAACAATGTCCACAGGCAACCCATGAAGGCGGAAAACGTGTTGAGTGAGCAGGTTGACAGTCTCCAGGGCCGAAGGGAGCTTAGGAAGGGGAATAAAATGGACACACTTAGAGAAACGATCCACAACAGTTAGTATAGTGGTGTTACCGTCAGAAGGGGGCAATCCAGTGACGAAATCCAAGGCTATGTGAGACCAGGGGCGGCGAGGTATGGACAGGGGATGGAGAAGACCAGAAGGTGCATGATGGGAAGGCTTGCTGCGGGCACAGACAGAGCAGGCATTAATAAACTCACGGATCTCTTGGGACATCTTCGGCCACCAGAAGCGTTGCTGGATGAAGTGGAGGGTCCGGCGAACTCCAGGATGACAGCTTAATTTAGAGGAGTGTCCCCACAGAAGCACTTGGGAACGCAGGTGGTTGGGGACGAAGAGCCGTTTAGGAGGGCAATCGTGAGGAGGAGGATGGCCGACCAGAGAATCCTTGACAGTAGTCTCTATGTCCAGAGTAGCAGCACCGACAATGCAGGAAGGGGGGAGGATGCACGGCACCTCAGGGTTGGGAGGGTCTGGTGAGAACTGCCTGGAGAGAGCATCAGCCTTAGTGTTTTGTGAACCAGGGCGGTAGGTCAGGGTAAAGTTGAACCGACTGAGGAATAGAGCCCATCGAGCCTGGCGGGAATTGAGGCGCTTAGCAGAGCGGATGTAGGAAAGGTTCTTGTGGTCAGTCCAAATCAAAAAGGGAACCTCAGCTCCCTCCAGCCAGTGGCGCCACTCCTGGAGAGCCAGGACCACCGCCAACAGCTCCCTGTTACCCACGTCGTAGTTCTTTTCAGCAGGGGACAGGCGACGGGAAAAATAGGCGCAGGGATGAACCTTGTGATCCTCTGAACTCCGCTGGGAGAGGACTGCGCCTACTCCAGTCTCCGAAGCATCAACCTCGACAATAAACTGGCGAGAAGAGTCGGGGTGGATGAGAATGGGTGCAGTAGAAAACAGAGTCTTCAGGTTAGAAAAGGCCGTCTGGGCCTCCTCTGTCCAGAGGAAGGGCTTAGCAGGGGAGGTTAGGCTGGTGAGGGGAGCTGCCACTCTACTATAATTTCTAATAAACCTTCTGTAGAAGTTGGCAAAGCCCAGGAATTGTTGTAGCTTTTTCCGGGTTTGGGGAATAGGCCACTCCACGACAGCTTTAATCTTGGCAGGATCAGGGATGAGTTGGCCTGTGGCGATGATGAAACCTAGGAAAGAGATCTTGGGCACGTGAAACTCACATTTCTCCCCTTTAACAAACAGTCTGTTCTCAAGGAGGCGTTGGAGAACCTGGCGAACATGGAGGACGTGTTCAGACAGAGAGGGGGAGAAAATCAATATGTCATCCAGGTAGACAAAAACACAGCGGTTGAGCTTGTCTCTGAGAATGTCATTAATGAGGGCCTGGAAAACAGCAGGGGCATTAGTCAATCCAAATGGCATGACGAGATATTCAAAATGTCCTAGAGGAGTGTTGAATGCTGTCTTCCATTCGTCTCCCTCCTTAATGCGAACCAGGTGGTAGGCTGACCTGAGGTCGAGTTTGCTAAAGATCTTAGCATCATGGAATGGCTCAAAGGAGGGATCTATGAGAGGAAGAGGATATTTATTCTTCACAGTGATATTGTTCAACTCACGATAATCGATGCAGGGTCGGAGGGATCCGTCCTTCTTTCCCACGAAGAAGAAGCCAGCACCGACAGGGGAGGAGGAAGGTCGGATGAGGCCTGCATCCAAGGATTCCGTGATGTACCTCTCCATGGAGTCTCTCTCTGGCCTAGAGAGTTTATAGAGCTTGCTTGAAGGTAGGGTGGCTCCAGGTAGAAGGTCGATCGGGCAATCATAGGGTCGATGAGGGGGGAGCGAGGTAGCCTTAGCCTTACAGAACACTGGGGCGAGGTCGTGGTATTCAGGGGGCACCGAGGATAGGTCAGGCGGTTCAGAGACAGCAGGGGGAGGAGAATGAGCGGGAGGGCTTGCAGCTTGGAGACAGTTAGCCAGACAGAAGGGGCTCCAGTTTAGAATAGTACGGCTGAGCCAATCAATATGAGGGTTGTGAGTGACTAACCAGGGAAGGCCCAGAACTATAGGAAAAGCCGGAGAGCTAATAACGAGGAAGGAGAGCGTCTCACGGTGATTACCCGACAGTAGTAGAGTAACAGGGGAGGTACGGTGGGTAACTGAGGCTAGCAACCTGCCATCTAAGGCATTAACTACCTTAGGGGAGACTAGAGGTTTAGTAGGTAGATTGGCTTGGAGGGCAAAAGCTGAGTCTATAAAGTTGTCATCGGAACCAGAATCTACAAAAGCTGAAAGAGGCAGAGTTACATGGGGGAGGATTAAGGAACCAGCTAGCGTAAACTGAGTGAGGGAGGTTGGAGAAGGGGAATGGAAAGGTGTATGGCTCACCAGGACTCCCTCATCTACTGGTGAGCCGGCACTTTTGGGCAGGAAGGCAGGAGATGACCAGGCTCACCACAATAAAGGCAGAGGTTCTCCTGTCTCCTCCTGAGCCGCTCACCAGGGGACAATTTGGATCTGCCTAACTGCATAGGCTCCTCTGGAGGAGGGGAGGAAACAGTAGGTGGTGGGAGAGCGGGTAAAGAAGACACGGAGGAGGCAGGAAGCCTGGGGTTAGGAGGAGAAGCTAGCCTAGGAGGGGCGAAGCCCTTCTCTCTCTGTCTCTCCTTCAGCCTAGCATCTATCTTAATAGCCAGAGAAATAAGAGAATCTAAGGGGCCAGGGTCCTCCCTGAGGGAGAGTTCGTCTTTAATTTTATCAGATAGACCCTTGTAAAATATTCCCTTAAGAGCCAATTCATCCCACCCAGACTCAACAGCTAGGACGCGAAAATCTACAGAGTAGGCCGCAACTGAACGTGAACCCTGACGGAGATCGAGCAGGCGTATAACTGCCTCTTGGCCCTGCAAAGGGTGGTCAAAAATCTTACGCATCTCTGCCAGGAAAGAGGGGTAAGAGCGAAGGACAGGTGAATCACTCTGCCAGAGGGCAGTAGCCCATTGACTAGCCTTGCCCCGCAGTAAATTAACCATATAGGCCACCTTAGCCTCATCTGAAACATAGGAAGATGGTCGCTGACTAAAAACCATAGAGCACTGAAATAGGAATTGGTTACACGACCCTACATCACCAGCATAAGGCTCAGGGGGAGGAACAGATGGCTCACGTGTAGTAGGTAAGGCAGGCTCAGCAACCGAAGGAGGGTTAGCAGGTGGTGTTTGCTCCTCACGGTCTCTCACGCGTCCTGAAAGCAGGTTTAGCTGGGTTAGCATGGAACTCACGCTGGCTGACAGGCTGCGGAGGTTGTCCGAGACGTCCTGAATTTGGGCCTCATGTCTTCTTAACACGGCTTCCTGAGCGCTGAGAGCTTGAGCGAGTGACTCCGAGTCTGCTGGGTCCATGCTGGCTGGATTGTTCTGTTGGGTTTTCCTAACGAGAGGACCCAGAAGCAGAACAGAGGCAGAGGGTTGCTTAAGTTCAGTTTAATGAGAAAAGAAATAACAAAAGGCGAATCCAAAAGGGATCAGTTCACAAAAGGCTATGCTGTTCGGCGTGGCTGGCTAGGAGCTGGCTGGAGGAGCAGTCAAACAGGTTGGTTTCCTGGCAAAGAGAAAGAGGGAAACAGTCACTGAAAAAGGCTGAGAATGCTCAGATCCACGATGAGGAGAATTAGTTCTCAGGAAAAGCTGTAACTGACGAGTTACCAACTACGTAGACAATCCAGCGTCGAAGCAGAGAAGAGCTCCGGTATAAGTAGAGAGCAGAGATGAAACGAGGTGCAGGTGTGCCAACCTCCAGCCAGCAGGTAACCACGCCCAGCACTTCTGAGGAGAGACATGCCTCCAAGAGGAGGGAGAAAAACAGAAGTCAGCACAATCATGACAACAAATAAGGCCCAATCCCCATATCATAACACTTGTAGATGCAGACTTGAGAATAACCCAACTAATTGATTGTTTGTTGATTTGTTTAATTGTTATTTAAATTTCAATTAAAAAAACACTAGAAAAAGACATTGTTCTGTACTCTATTTGAGCACATCACCTTTAATAGAAAGAGTTTTCAAAGAGAATTGTTTGTACACCTGGCTGGGCATTACTGTACTGAGACAGAATTAGATAGATGTGCCATTCAAAAACAATGAGAAACTTTTACATGTGTAGTGAAGCACTGCACTCTCTTGTTTTTCTGGATGCTCTTACAGTATGTCTTGTTCTTATATCTCCATTGAATGGACTTCTTTATAGTCACCTGGGATAAAATTGCTGGGATACTTTAGCTGTAAAACCTGTTTTAATAAATGCTGCATTTCCCAACTGGGAATTGAAGTCTAAGAGCTTGTGAAGTCTAGCAGAAACATAATTTAATGCATTATTGTGGCAAGGGTACAAAGCACAGCATATGATCTGACTTCAGTCAGTAAGAAGATACAATGCACCTTCACCAAATGTGGTAATCCCAGTACAGTGAAACATGAGGTGTAAAGGGATGAGTGTATTCAAGAGCACCCCAGATAATTCACAGACTATGTGGGGTAAACACGGTTATGCAAAGGAAAAGCCAACTGAGGATACTATGCTAATGGCCCTTTAAGGAATGAGGACACTTGTCTTAAAATGCCATAAAATGCAACATTTGATCCGTTTGGTCATTGGACTGCAGAGTGTGTTCTCATCAAAATTGATTGCCCTCTGTTATGTATCTGTTTTGGTTGTTGGATATATTCATTTATGATTTAGAGCAGACAGGTCTGCACTCTGCCCAGGCAGTGTATTACTGTCTGAGGGAAAGGCCTAATCAGACAGCTGGCCCTGACCTCCTTTCTGAATCAGTTAACCAGTCAGACGGATTTTTTCTGCAGCCAACCAGTTAAGCAGCTTGTCTCTCCTTTTTGGTGAGCCAGTCAACCAAACTTGAAGCTCCAGGTCCTTTCTGATAGAAAAGCCAATTAGACGAGTGGAGCAATCCTCATTTTTAGCTGGACCCACCTCTTCTGCACGGGCTAACCAGTGACAAAACTGACCCAATGTGATTGCTGAACTGGAGCACCATCACATGGCTACCAGCTACTCAGTGAAATTACACTCTCCCCATATGTCAAGCCGAAAGCATGGCACAGATTTTTCAGGAACCAATCAACATATGGTATTAATACATGGCCAAGAAATATTACGGCTCAGCCCTCAGCAATCAATCCAGCATCAAGGAAATTGAGTTTTCCACATTAAATGTGAAATGAGCCTTCATTTTCTGGAATATCTTTCAAAATAAAAACAATGTAATGATATTTACAGTGGTATACAGACTGGAGGTTGTATTTCATGCAAACAAAAAAAAATATCCGCTGTATCATACTTATTCATCATGATGGCAAACTGGATCCTATCAATTACTTAGGTTTGACTGTATTCAAGGAGAAAAATGTAACACATCATTTATCATATGTGCATGTAATTTGCATAGCATTGTTAGCAATGTTCATCTTTTAAAGTCACACAACCAAGGTCAATGAAAGACAGGTAGAAGATTGAGCAAAAGGTAAGACTAAAGGAAAAAAATACGATACTTATGAAAATGACTGGAGATCAAACTTATGTGTGACACATATTATCTGCACTAAGTAGTGTTTTTAAACACAAAATAAATTGAAATACAACTCACGGCCTATGGACTAATAGCAGTTATATGTTTGCCTGTAAATCTGGAATGTTACGTTACACTCTTGTGGAATTAGGAGAGTTGCTGCCAGCTGACCTTGGTTGTGCTGTGTATGAGGGCTGTTGGCATTATGACATGCTGCAGTACTGGAGGTAAAGTAATGCAGCATCACACATATTCTGTAAGTAGGTTATTAAGCTAACGATTTGTGGAAAGTATTGGAGAAGTGGAGTGAGTAGATGACAGCTTCCACCATTATCAGAATGGATTTTTTTTCCACTATATGCACTGAACACACTGTAAAATCTAGAATTGATTGTTTTGATGGCCAAGTGAAACTATGATAAACTGGCCATATTGTCATGTAATCAGGAATTTCATTACATTGTGTGAGGAAATATGAATGTTGTCTAAAGTGGTTTATTTACTCTGTGATATGAACAGGTTTTGGTTCAGGTGGTTTAATGCAACTCAATGATTCTCATTGTGCCTGAGTCATTTAACTTCCTCTATAGTTTTCAGAGGCTCTGTCCTTCTGTTCAACTTGCATAACTCACATCCATATTTCCATTTTATCAGAGTAGCTGTAATGAACAGACCTCAGATTACTGTTTGATGTTGTCTTTAATCCTTCCAGTCGGGGCGACTGAGACACCTTCTGGACTCTCAGCTGAGCAGATTTGGATCAGGAGAACAGGGACTGCCTGCCAGTCAGCGCAGTGAGTGTTCATCATTTAACACTGACGTTAGGATATAGCCTATTTACTAAACTACATATATTTGCAAAATTTAGTTTGTTACTTTGAGTCCACATGCCATGGCAGTATGGTCATATCTGAAACACTAAAATGTGAACTTTCCAATGTACAAATAATACTCACAGAGTGAAGAGATTCTCCATTATTCATTTCACAAGTGTTTTCCATGCAGCCTTTGGAGATGTCAAGATTCTTCCATAGACACATGCGTCCCATTTGCATCACATGCCTTCAAGGCAAATGGAAAAATAATGACAACATAATCACTCCTGACTTTGTTCATACTTACTGAATACTTGGCATAAGTAGATAGAAAGAAGGAGCATCTGCAATCATTGCAGGATTGCAATCATTAACTGTGAGAATAACAGCGATCATGAATCAGTAAAGTGTTGTTAGGAGGTAGAACGAAGAGTTCTTTCAAAATAACTCTCATCACAAATAAATATCCTCCATATTAAACAATTCCATTACCCGTTTCTGCATGAATCCTCGACAAAAATTACATTTCGGCAATGTTCTAACCAATAATTACTAATGATTGTATTTAACGATGATTTGAAAGTTTGTATGAATAGTCTGTATGAACTAATTTCTACACTATTACTCTTTACATTCAAACTTTCCTACACCTTGTGCATTACTGCTCTGGACACTTTGCAGTTGGTTAATTTATTGACCATTAAAATAACCACCCCTGCAGCAGTAATGTTATCATTTTCTAGCTAAATTACACCAGACTGTCGGGTCAAAATGCACACATAAATCCTCCTTTCTTGTTAGGTCCTTTTAAAGAATATACTTTTGCAGTGATGGAGGGGCAAAAAAAGAAAGAAAAAAAAACTGAAAGAAAAGAACAGACAAAAAAAAGATTGAGGACCACTTTTTTTATTCTTGGTAAAAGTAATTTCAAAGGCATCCAGAGAACAAGACCGCTACGGGGATGTAATATGATTCCTTATTGACATTTTGACATAGTGATGAATAAAAAAAAATCCTCATAAAAAATTATGCACTTCACTTTGACTAGAAAAGCTAAGTCATGTGCATCAGAACTGAAGAGATGTGCCCTTCACATATAGTACTTTAAAAACTTCATCTGAGTGTTCAATCAGAAAAGGGCACATATAGGGCAAACAGACAGGGTCTAAATTAAAGCCTGCTCAAGCAATTATGTGCTCCTTGCCTTTTTCTATTTAAGATAAAGTTGATCATCTGGGCTAAAAATACACAAACGCTCCTTAGTGACTTCCCTGATAACAAAACACTTACCTTCTCAGATAGATCCATTAATATGCATTTCACATATTGGCAAATACATTATAAATCGCTTGATGTACCGTAGTCTGTGCAAGTCTACAGTCTACTCAAAAATGAATAATTTAGTGAGAGCATCTGGTCCAAATGTCAAAACATTTTGTTCAAGCACTCCTTAAGTCTGTATTTACAACCCGACAGTCACTATTTTCAGCCACACACCAAGTCAATCTGGGCTTTTTACTTATTAAATAAATTCACAGATACAATAATAAAATGCTTGCATCAGAGCCATACTGCGTGCTGACTGTTGGTCTTGTAAAACTATTCTTATGACCTTGGAAAAGAATCAAGTAAAGTACAGTTTTGAATATGGAAAATTAAAACTTTCTGTGTGAAGAATTCATATTGGAAGAGCAGGAGTGCAGAGGCTGAAGAGGTAGAGAGGAGGTGGTTCGAGGAGAGATGTGATTCTTGAATAACTACTTCCTTTGATTCCCAAAACAGCTAGTTGTGTGGTTTTGTTAGTAAGAATACAGACATGATAATGAAATGAACCCAACTCCAGATGTTCACCCAGGATACTGGGCTTTGTATCCTATGTCAGGCGATCACTTTGTGATTGTACCTTTTCTTTAAGTTTAGGCATAAAAAAAATCCTGGTTTGGGATAAAACAACAAATAACATGTCACAGAGCAAACTTCCTTTCTTGGCTACCATGGATCCATCCTTGTGAAACTTGTGTGATCACAAACATAAATTTTGCTGGCCTTCAAGCTATGTAAGAGCGTATTTACTATTACTGCCATGTTTCTTTGTGAGGCAATGACCTTTGTTGCTATGGTGGAGGGAAGTAACAGTTAACATTTTTTTCTATTTGCTAATATTTTTCAGCTTTTATTGCCTTTTATGCTGATAGCAAAACTCCCTATGACATGGTAACTGCCACTGCTGTCAAAGGTCCTCCGTGGCCTGTTGGTAAAAGCGTTTTGCCGTTGTTGTCCTTTCCAAAGTATTTGTTCGGTGTGCTCAATCGGGTTCTGCTGTGAGATACTATATGAACTTATTTACACCCAAACAGAAGCAAGATTATGTAAACACTGCTTTAACACTGTTTTTGTGGTGCTTTCATTTTGTCTTCACTTAATTGCAGCTGTTGATTTATAAAATGTAAACAATCAAATCTCTTTATGTATTTGAATTTATTGAGGGCAGCCCCTTGAGATGTGGCATCCTAGTAATTTCAACATTTTAGGAACAGGATAGGGGTATTGCAAGTCTGTGTGAAATAATTATGTAATAAACACATTTAAATAAACAAAAACCAGTAAAACAGTCTCTAGATTTAGGCTGCAACCAATGAACTCATACATAAAACAATGATGCATCTTGTAAGAAGATTTAGGAACATTTCTACACAGAGAATTAAACAAAACATCACTAGGCTTAAGGTAAGAGTCATGTGCACTTTGATATACAATGTCAGCATAGTCCATTTTGTATTGTGTGTCTTTGGCTGGGATTTGCCCAGTAATTATCCCCCTGTTTGTTTAGGCACAACATTCATTCATCTGTTTTCTAAACAACTTGTACTTTTCCTGTTTGGGGCCACAAGACTAGGTGAGGGTGTACCCAACCTCTAAGCCAGCGTGTGCATGGTTTCTACTCTGTGGCTGACAGACACACTCACAGTCACAATCACACCTACAATTTAGAGCTCCCTTTAGAGCTTTCACCTGACCTTACATGTCACTGAACTGTGGCGTTGAAATGGTGCACCTGGTGGACACTCACAAAGCACAGAGGAAAACATGCCAACATCCATACACACTGAGAGAGTAAGTGTTCAGCAGTGGATGTGTTGCATTCAAAATCGGACATTAGGAATAAAAAGAGCAGTCTCAGTAACTGAAAGATTCTCTCTGGATTAATCCTTTTAGCCTCATGTAGACATGAGTCATTACTTTATAAGTGAGGTAGTGTATAAATGGGCAAAGAACTAATAAAACCTAAACCTACTGAATAAATGACTGATAATAAGACACACAGTGCAGTTAATGATGGATCATAAGGCAAATATTAATTTCTTTAGTAAAATATGTCCAATTTAGGTTTCAGCTCAGTTCACAGTGGCAGTGCTGAACACTGGGTATGTGTCAGGGCGTTACACTGATGGTATTGGATGGCAGCTCACACCAATGACTTTGAGTACTACAATGCGATAGAGCAGACAGACAAGAAAATGAAAATTGGAATATCTAATCTTCAGTGCTGAACATCAGATTCAGAGGAGCATGACAGGTTGGCTGTCTTACAGTTTTGGTTTGTTTAAGACTGTTGATTTTGTTATAGTGCAGGGCTGGTGTCTGCAGTGTCTGTTGTCATGACAACCACAGGGCAATACTGGAGGTCTCTGTAGCTATCAGCTGTCTTCAGGCTGCCATGGTCCTCAGTAAGGAGAAGACAGCTGACTCCTGCACAGCAGCCAGCCAGTGCACTGCTGGCAGTCGCAAAGTACAGTAATTGAAAGTGTTTGAAGTGGAGCGGTGATGCGACAATGATTGTTGTTCTCCAGCAGCAGAAGAGGAGCTTGTTTTCAGTGGGACACACAGGCTGTAATCTGGAAAAGGCAGTTCAGAGTCAATAGTGTTTGGACACGTTTTTTTTCTGTGCTTCTGATCCAACTGTGGCTCTAGGAAAATATTTTTAAGTGTAGCTGTTGAGATAAAGTCAATAGGCAGCGACTGTGACAACGAGCAAAAAGCTTGCAGTAATATTTTGGTAAAGAAAAGGTCATGCGTTGTTTTGTGTTTACGGTTTAAACCTACTTAGTAAATTTTGTGGAAATAGGCATGTTATTAGCCGTTTTGTTGACCTGGGATCAGAAGGATAAACACAAAAACAAGCACTTTAATGGAGTGTTTATGGACAAGTGCCCCATGTGCATTCTACAAATGATACCTAATCATTTAGACCAAAGAAGCTGAGAAAAGGACATGTGGGGCAGATTTAAAACTATTAGAATGGCATGAATTTATGCAGATTGATGTTAATGTCTTTTTAGGATGTCAGAGATCTGATAAGAATAATTTCAACCATTATGATTTTGCTATTGTTTTTTAAAACTAGTAACCATAGAGGATTTCTTCTGTTTGAAAGCCTGCTGTGTCCTGCACAGCAGGGAAGTACCTGGTGTGCCATTTCTGTCTTAAATGTGAAAGGGTCCATGTGTCAAAAGGGCACAAAGGTTCAGAACACACGTTTTAGATTTGTGCTGTATTATAGTTGGTGCTTCCTAAGAAAGCTTCTAGTAATAAAAGTAAATAGAACTTAATGAATAAATAGCCATATGCACAGTATTTGACTTATAATATCTATGATAGTAATGCATTATATTTTTATAAAAGCAGTGCCCTCTAATCTCTCTCTTTAAAATCAAATGAAATTGCATGATTTTGTTTCTGAGTGAAATTAATACAGGGATTAACAAAGTTAATCTAATGCATGGATTATTTTTGTTAATCCATGCATTAGGTGCAATTAAAGTCCCCCTTTACTCATTAAATGTTAATCAGTATTATTAAAGGCAAACAGAAGCAGTCAGTTAAGCCTTGGAATGAGAATTTCCTGCCTGCTGGGAGACTGAGACAACAGCCTGAAATGTGAGTGTAAACTCTTTGCTGATCTATTGAACTTGTGATATTCACCGTGGCCACTTGCCAACAGATACTGCAGCAAGAGGAGAGAGACCATCTTTTTTTTTTTTTTTTTTTTTTAACCAGAAATTACTAAAATCTGTGTTTAATGAGAAGACAGATGCTGTGTTAAGTGTATGTGTCTCCTCAAGCAGCTGATTGTCTTTTCCCTTCAATATCTCTTTATGGTGTTGAAGTGTGCATGAGTTTGATTGTGAGGACGAGTGAAGACCGCTATCTGGATCATCCCCTGAAATTATTCATCACAAGCAACCAGCAGTGTCTCTTAACCACACCCTCCCCTCGCCTTTCTTAATCATAGTCTTTGCCTCTGGTGCTGGATCACCTCCAGCCACTTGTCCGCATCCTGCCGTCTGCTAAAATCTAATCTGCATTTACTTTTCCAAGTGCCTTATTCTGTCTGGCACTTCTCTCTCTCTCACAAATGCTCTGCAGAGGGATGGGGGAAAAAACCCAGCATGATGTTTATTGTATGACTGTAAATTAACTGGTACAGCAAGCATAATGTGACCAAATTTCACATGCCCTTTAACTCCACAAGCTCTTTACCCCCAATTTAAATCCACACTTTTTTTCACAACTACGGACAGCAGTGTGCTTTTCCAAACAACCTTTTCCATCCACTTCTCCCACCTCTTACATGCACTGTTGGTGGCATCAGGGAGCTTGATGTGTGCACCACTAGCTGGCAAGAAATGCCCCCGATTCAGCTGAGCCCTAAAAGAACATCTCATCAAGAGGTAATTACCCTTAAAAAGTATGACATCCTGTTGTACATAAAGAAATAATTTAATTTTAAATCTGAAATAGGCCCCCATTCACACTGAAAGTCAATCCAGCTAGAGTAGGATTGAATCCGGATAGCCTTTAAGCTGGATATGTTCAGACCTATTTTTAAATCTGGCTACCACACATGCATGTCCACGCTCAATCCAGTTTAATCCATCTTGTTTGATGTCCTCCAAACCGCTAGGTGGTGCCTCTGAAATACAGGGTCCGCTCAGGCCGTGGTAGGACCGCATGTGCACATGCATCGTTCGTTTTTTTTTTTGTCCCGTTTACTGTTTACATACGGCTTTTGTATGCGTCCCAGCCACTGTCCCCATTTACTAGCCACATTTGCGTTCAGACCTGAGCCACATTTGAGACAATCCGGCACCTCCCAGAGGTGGATCAAGATCTATCCAGATATAGCCGGATTTGTGTTGTTCAGACTCAGAAAAAACTACTCGGATACGGCCTGAATCCTGCTCTAGCCGAATTGATTTCCCCAGTGTAATGTTCAGTTAATGTCATTCGAGTGTTCCAATTCCACAAATGAGCAACACCACTCATGTATTGTCTTTCCGTTTTATTTTACCATAACATCCATTGTGTTTCAGGAGAACTGTACACATAATGCATATATTTTTTTTGTTTACACACAGTACATTTTTATGAGACTCAGGGTCACACTGAGTCAATTGAGGGTTAAAAAGTTTGAATTCCATTACATTCCACAGATTTCCCTTTGGTTGCTGACACCATCCTCCTCTGGACATCCTGGCTTGCCCATTTGTTTTTTTTTGTTTTTTTTTTTTAATGCCAAATCACAAATAACATCAGACAAGCATGCACATTCACTCTCAAGAACAGAAGAAGGATTTACACAAGTGGCTGAATGCCTGAAATGCAAGTTCAGTCAAGGATTTTAATTTTAATTGCCTTGTTTAATCAGGTACCTCTCAACACCAAAAACATTACAAACATTTTTTTTTCCCACAATAGGCAGTTACGACATTAACATAGACGCTCAGTTGCCATGTCTAATTATTCAAAACAAAACCAAACAAAAAATAATAATGAAAAAAAAACTGTTTATGAAACCTTTGCTTGGATGTTTGATAACAGCATCAGGTCAGCAGGAAGCTTACAGACAGCAAACAGGAAGGCTAGCTGTGTCTAATGAGCAGCAGACCATAAAGTGGCCATTGAGTGAAAATATTAATTGGCTGAAAAGCACTTGTGCTTCACAAATGTCTTAATGGCCTTTTCACAGTTTTAAATAGAGTAGGTTTTTGTTTATAAAAATTCCTGCAGGTGCATACAAATAACCATTTTTCACTTTTTCTATGGTTTGACATTGTATATATTATGATAGTGTGTTATAAATGCTTTTAATTATCTTCATATATTTATCTAAGTAACTTGCTCATAATGTTATCAGCGGTGTGCCCTTCTGCTGCTGTTTAGCTGCTGTTGTCGTGCTATTACATAACCCATTAATGATGCACACAGAGAAATAGTCATTTTACAGTGATGTTGTCCAGATCAAAATAAAGGACCTAATTGGCAATGCTTCAGAGTTGTCATCCTTCAGCTCTGTGTCATGCCATGCAGATATGAAGCTCAAGGTTGGTGTAACATTTGAAAAATCCTGTAACTGTTTAAGCTTCACTTATGAATTGAATGCAGAGCCTACATGCACATGGGTGCCTGCGCTTTTATTAGTATTTATAAAGGTGTCCTGTTCAGGCTGCGTCACACTGTAATTACAGCACCAAAACCCTCAGTAGATTGGTGTCTACCACTAGACCTGATTAATTAGGAAATATCTCATACAAAGTGCTTCAATTAAACTGCTTTAACCTGCCTGCTCGTCCTCTTCTTTCTCTCCATCTTCAAGCTGCTTTGCAGCACACAGCTACTCTAGCTCCTCCTTTGTGTTTTGTTCAATACCCGGGAGGGATTTTTTGTTGATGTTCTATCTGCCGTAGGCTTTCCAAGTAAGCACCTGAAAGAGCGAGGAGGTGTGCTCTTCTTGCATTAGACTACTTATCTCTCCTCTCTTTCTCCTTTTTTCAGTTATCAGAGACATTTCTACCTTCTGTTTTGCCAAACAGGAATTTTGTTCCTTCAATGTATTGTTACCTAACAGTGTTTTCAATTTGGTTGAGATATTGTGATGCTGCCAAATAGACCAGTTACTGTTGCTGTCAGGCAATCGTTTAGGGTTTAGATTTAAATGTGAAGTATCAATATTTGTTTTAAATAAATTTGTTCCAATTTATGCATGTGGCAAACATTTTTTTAAATGAAGCAGTAGCTACACTTCTGCTTCTTTTCAATATACAAACCACACAGTGGAAATAGAAAGTCAACACTTTTAGGGATTTCTTCTTTTCAGAGGATGTCAACCATGCATGAACACTGCATAGGACATTTGGGGACTGTGTGAGAGGGACTCCCCACAACATAATGCTAAAAAATTTGACAGGCACAAACAGAGTGTGTCACCCTGCTGAGTCCAGCACTCAAAAGAATTAGTAGCGCACAGAACCCTCAGCTTTCATCTTCCAATGAAAAGTGACAACCTTCCCTGCTTACTTGCTCGTGTGTTTATTGTTTGAGGCAGAATTGTATTTACAACATTATTAGAAGTAAATTATAAATTGATTTTTCAATTACATGTACTGATAAAAAATAAACATAGCTTTACATTTTTTTTATTTTGATGCAGGAATTAAAATGTTGTTTTGATTTATTTACAATCATACATAGCACAAGCACACCATAGCTTCATTTGTGACACACTAATATAAAACTGGTGCAAACAGAATCCAGCATTGCAATGAAACACCAAGGTTTTATTTCTTTTTTAAATGGGGAGCTCACAGAATAGCCAGGCACTAAAAATAGTAGATTTTTTTCCTATTTAACAACTCAAAAAGTAATTTGGAATATTAAGCAATTACCTTATTGTAATGTAGTGAAACCCAATAGGACATTGTATTACATTCAGGTTGAAAATTGCTAGACGTATCCTTTAAGTATATTGTCATTTTTGGTTATGTGGAGGAACAGGCCCAAGTAAGGGTGCAAACAGTGAGCATAGGGAACATAAATGAACATAGTTACATAATTTTGCCATAGGCTGTATAGAAAAGAAAAACACAAAGGGGAAAAAGATAATATTTGTTCTTCTGTTTCAGCAGTTGAGTCTCCTGCCTGAGGTCTGCATATGAACTTCTGCGCAGTGCTGCAGAGAAAACTTTCTATAGACAACTGTCCTGAATACATAAAAAGAAAGCAGTACAGAGGAAGGTTTGCTGAATGGGTTCATTATAAAGAGAAATGATGGCACTTGCCGTAATATTTTTCTAGGTTTGACACTGTCGCATTAACTGTAAGGCAGTGGTTTTGTTTTTTTTTTTGTTTTTACTTAACGAAAACGACAACAAAAAAAAAATCTTAAGGGGCCAAAGGTGTTTCGCCCAGTAACATCGTGAGTGTATGTACACCTAACTACCTTTACATGTACTCATTTGTCTCATCTTTGGTTTGAATTGTCTTGAAAAGTCTTCACTTCCCTCCAAGTGCATCTAAAACACTCTCCAGTTCATCTTTTGCACCACAATGTCACCTTTCTTCTTTTTTTTTTATTAATTCAGCACCCCCTCTTTTCCCTCTAGCGACCTGGAAACCACTTTTGTTTCATTGAAATGACCTCTGTTGTCAGGAGAGCATAATATTCATTTAAATTCCATCTTTTTAACAAAATCTTAACATACCCCTTGTTTTCTACATGATTCTGCAACACAAATGTCATTGTTCACTGCCAAACATTCCTCCTCTGCATGCAATGCACTCACATCTGTCCTATCCTATGAATATTTATAGTATGACTGAGCTTTGCATCTGTTACAGTACCGTTTATGATCTATGACTTTGCAAATTTTACCCTGTATAAGAACTCATACATGTGCACCAAAGAGTTTAAAAGGAACCAATACACTTTTTGTAATGCACAGTTAGTTTGTGGACATTTAATTTGTGCAAGTTGTGTCCGTCACTATAGGCTGAAAAAAAAAAAACAAATATATTTGTTGTGAAGCGAGTTTCTACGGCAGTTAAGCAAGAGGGTTGTTTTAGATGCAACTGTAGTGAAGTTAATGGGAAAGAGGTTAAATATCATCCAATAATAAACATGTGGGGTAATTGAGCTTCAAATATATATATATATATATATATATATATATATATTTATATATATATATTTATAAAAACACATTTTGAATACATCTCCAATAACAATATACCACAGTTAAAAATTACACTGACATTAATTTACAAAATATCCCTTGAAATGTCTTCAGACTCCCTCATATGGCAGCTGATAAACTGCAAATGTCTCGGACAGCTGTATATCACAACAAAATATTCGGTAGGCACCCTGAGGTGGGAACAGAGATATGAGCTTCTCAACAATTGTTTGCAACACTATTCTGTTAAGAGGCAATGAATGTCACTTATCTGTCAGATTTAATACCAGCAAGTGACCTCCAGAATGTGCTGTTTTTTTTCCACAGTGAAAGCATCAAAATATATCTGTGATGTTTTTTTAAATAAATGATTTACATAAATTAGGAAAGATAAACTGAAATGAAATGCTAACAGCTAAGATTTTGCATAAGTATTTCAGAATGAAGAACAAAAAAATCACAATAAGGCTACCACACTATACAGCATATGATGTAGTAGGCAGAGGAGCCTGTGCTTAGTCTATATCACTTGCTGCATTTATAGAAAAGTACGGTATGTATATCCACTTTCATTGTCTGGAGGCAGGAGGTTTTGTAACATAGAAGGCAGCAGAACACAGTGAACATATTGTGTATTTTAGTCCTTTTGTTTTTCAGTCAGTACAATACTGTGACATCTTACTAAAATATGGATGCACCAAGGTGAGGGACTCAGCTATCATTTTTCAGATGTTGGATATCTTGTGACACCCACAGTGTTTTAAATTGCATAGCAGAGTGTTAGTGTGCATAAAGAATCATCCATGCTGCTGTTCTTGGCTATTTGGTAAAATTGAACAACTTATTGCATTGTCATTTTGTGAAAATATTAACATCAGTGTATGGCATTGTGCTCTGTTTGAAGTGTCTGTGTCACACTGTCCAGTCTTCATAGGTGTTCTCCTGCACTGCTTAAGTACTCAGAATCAGCCAAAGTACAAATAGACAACACGGCAATATACTTACAAGTACTCATTATGCGGAAAAGCTAATGTCAGGATGTGGTTTGTTCTATAACTGTATTCATGAATGTATTACTTTCATGTGTTTCATATGGTGGATAGTAGTACTATCATGAAAAGTACCAGTGTGCATGATTTAGTATGATCCATTACCAAAAATGTAGTGCTAAATTAAAACTACAGCATCCCAGAATAAACAAACATAAACTACCACAACTCCTGACAAATAACAATATGTTATCTTACATGGAAGCTACAACCTCTAATTATACGAACCACCATCGTTTCCCTTGCATTCAGTTTGGTGTACTGCCTCCGCTGTTTCTTTAAATACACTACCGTCCTTCATTATTTTCGACTACTCATGTTCTCTAAATCAAAGTCACAGCAAAGTTACTGGGCTGTAGTTACATAATTGTAAAGCTTCAGCTGCTGTGAGTCTTAAGAGGTAAAAAAAATCCAGCTCTATCAACAGCACACAGTCATTACTGAGAGACAAATATGTTTTGATCCACTTCGTCTTCATTTTGCAAGTCAAGAAGGTCACAGTTTCTCCTAAAACTGTTGAAGTGTGAGGCTGTTAAAATGCACTGAAGGACTAAGAACACCCTAATGTCTTATAAATGGTGTCATATTAGTTGAAACCCTGAAGAGATAGTCCTGTCCTCCTCTCAATATGGAACTGAAGAATTGGAAGTGGAAGGTTTTGAGGCGATTGCCAAGTTGGCGATGTGTGTAGTGCGTATTGAGAGAGAAGGTTCACCCAGCAGATTCACAGTAAAAAAAAAAACAATGCTACTATACTGTTGTATGACAAACTGCAACTTTCCTGACAAACATCATGTATGAAACTCATGGCACAATTCAAATAGGATCAAAGGTACTTGTCTCTCACCATTGACCTCCGTACAGCTTTTTAAAAAAAAAAATGGTTTTGTGTTCCACTGGAAGAGGCGAGGCTTTGCCTTCCTATATATGTGGACTGGTACAGCACCAACAGTAGACATGTAGGCGTCCTCCACTTGTTACATCATATGCATGTTTGTGGGACCATCACAATTGAGACAGACATGCTGATTTGAACTTAAAGTGCAAGTTTTGCTCATGATTTGTGAATAAGCTCCTGAAATAATTTATATATAGTTTCTTACTAAGATTTTGTTTCTTGTTCTTTGCAGTGCAAAGAGGGTCAGACTAGGCAGTATTTAAGCGTATGCTACTGCAGCATTTTGTTTAATGTGTAGATCTGACCACTCCGTTGTCATGACATTATATATTAACAACAGACAGACATTTTCTCCTCTTTTACTAATGTAGCATTCAGGTGAGGCGAGTTGTACTATTTGAGGCTTTTTAAAAGTTACTAAAGAGAGGTGTTTGATTACTAGTGGTTATCCAGTTTTGTGAAATATGTGTAAGTCTACAGCAGCAGACGTTAAAGGATATCACATTTTTAATGTAATATTAATGTACCATTCAGATTGTTAGAGTAATAACAAAGAAACTGCAACGCATGGCTCAGTTTTTCCTGTCCAACATATTATAACATCCTTAAAGGGTTGCTCCATAAATACAAATCACAATATGCAAAACTCTGCTTCTTTCAATGAAGACACTTTCAGAAAGTTTTTTTACCATAAACTTAAGGAAAACAAAGCCATGTCTTTCAGTTCCAACTGTTACTTGATACTCTTTAGCTGCACAGCTGTCTGGATATCACATAAAAACAGAAATTTCACAGACTCAAGGATCCAGCTTTCATTCTTTGTTTACACGATCTCTGACTGACTCGTTGTTGTTGAGTGGCGGAGGCGGCGATTGCTTGCTCCTCATGCTCCTGCCATCTGTGGCGGCTCGCGAAGTCTCTGTCACGAAAAGCCGAGTCACCCAGACAGAAGTGACAATGCGTTTATACTCATTCCTGAAATTCCTGTTGAGTAAGCCGTAGATGATAGCATTCAGACAGCTATTAAAGTATGCCATGAAATAGCTGACTACAAAAAGCCACTCTGGGATACGGGGAGCCACACGAGATGGATCTATTGCCACCGCCAAGCCAATCAGGTTAAGGGGGGCCCAACATATTGCAAACAGCACAAACACCACAAACATGGTGATGAAATTCCGCAAGTCACTTGGTCTGAGGCGAGGGCTGTCCTCTGTCTTCACTTTACGTCTCACCTGGACAAGATGAAGACACAGAAGATGGAAATGAGACACCTTTGGACACACACGCACAAAAAGACACACGTGTAGCCCTTCTGTGAGTCTGGACCATCTCTCTGTCTGTCCAACATAGTCACTCAGCTGAAACTATATGTGCTTTCATTGTCAAAATGTTTGCACCATTTGGAGTTGTCTTAAAATGAATAAATATTTTTTTTAAACATGCTCTACAAATAAGCTCTCTAATCTATTCAGAAATCTTGACTTGTCTATGAAGTGGAACTACAAACACATATCTAGTACAAGACTTTGCATTTCTTTATACATGTGATAATTATCATGGCCAATACCAGGCACAACTATACCAGGAGAATTTATAATTGCCTTTTAATGAGGACAGGGTGTCTACACCTAAATGTGATTACCAACCAAAGGGTCAAAACGCAGCCCGAGTTTCATTCAGACGTAAATGCTCCAGTTGTGGAATAACCCTAAATGTTATATGTCAGAAAAGGTTTCACAGACGGGATGATGTATTTAGTCAGTATATTCTGACATTTAAAAATTACACTCAAGCAGAAATACAGTAGGTCACTTATCAAAGGTCAAAATGTGAAAACGTGGGGAGCCCTTTTTTACCACATTACAGGATGAACTTTGAAGGCTGCTGGATATGGTTGTTATTATTTGCCAATGGAATCTCTGTGTTAATTAAAGCTGACAATATGTTGTTTGCTCTTGGTGTTGGAGCCTTACCTGGATCACTAGTACCCAAATCCGTAGATAACAAAATGTAACCACTGCGATGGGAACCAGAAAGTGAACCACCACTACCGCCACTGTGTAGGAACTGCTGACATTCTGGGCGAAGGTGCAGGAGTAGACCCGTGGGTCATAGCGCAGGGAACCGACAAAGAAATTGGGAACAATGGCCACCACTGTGAGCAACCAAATTAAGGCAACAAACATCAACGTGTTGCGGTAGCTGTATAGCCGGCTGTAAGAGAATGAGTGACAGATGTAGCAGTATCTGTTCACTGCAATCCCAGTGATGTTAAAAATGGAGCCAATGACACTCAACCCCATAAGGAAACCACTGACCTGAGCAGAAAGAAAGAGAAAGAGAAAGAGCAGAGCGTTTCTGTCAGACTGTGTATGACTGTGTATTTCTAGTAGTAGTAAACAGAAACAGGCTGGTGAGTGATGCGGCCTTACCATGCATTGTGTGTTTCCCAGTGCCCATCCGTCATGGAAAAGAGCATAGAGAACCAGGGGGTAGGGGTAGAAGGCTACCACAAGGTCAGCAAATGCCAGGCTCACCACAAACACATTACCTGGAGAGGAAGACACAGAGAGACAATGTCAGTTCTTTTAGGAACTTGTTCTCTGATTGTGAGATGAGTCATGTTTTATCAGGCTACAGACACCACATTATACTGTTCTATTACCACTGGATTCAGTGGCTAATAAATTTTCACTCCTCATCTTTCCATCTCCTGCCAATTTATCAGCACAAGCTGTCTTATTTACAACACTACACATTACGCTTTAGAATAGTCAGGGACAGAATGGTTGACAAAGGATCCACACATTCAAACCTGGTTTAAACCAGTTGTTAATACTTGTCCCAATATGTCCCAGTTGAGCAAATACTAGACTTATACACGGGATGCAGTTTTCAGTATGCAAGGAGCCTATCTTAGAAAGTCCTGCTTGGTGAGAAGGCCAGGATTACAAAAGGTTTCTAGCCTCAGCTCTACAGCCGATTGCCTCGCACCAGACAGAGCTTTATCAGGAATGGCAGAGTCACTGTTTTGACAGTAGAGGGACAAGCGTGTGGACACAACACTTGAAGCGTAGAGGTCCTTTTTCATCTAGCTGGCCCCCAGCCTAATTCAAAGAATGGTCTGTTCACAAAAGTCCACAAAAGAAAAAAAAACATCACTCTGCACTCTTACATTTAAGCTGCTGATTAAAATCGACTGCACTATTGCTTAATCATTAACTACTGTAGATGAGGATTATGGCAGCAGATGGAGCGTGCAAACAAAAATATGGACATTTATTGGCTCATCTCTATATTTCATTGGGGGGACAAAAAAGGATGAACATATGAACCATTTTAAAATATATAAAAGCACCCCCTCCAACTATGGTCAGCACGTGGCTTGGGTTGTGTTTCTGGCTGACAGCTAAGAAGTGTCACCATGATTCAAAAAGAGGAGACAGCAATGCAGCACCTCCCATATAAAGAGGACACAGAGGAAATCGAAATGTGTCTCTTACGATTTGAATTAATTCACTTTGTCAGAATTCAGGAGCTGTATCCCACCAAACACCATGTGACTAAATTATGACTGCTGCCTTAGACTATTGGCTTTGAATGTGATTTGATGTGATGAGATTTGTTTATAAGCTAATCAGTAATGTACATAAAAGAACAATAATGATGGCTTACGTAATAAATAACATGACATAAAAACATGACACAACAAAATATATCAATTAAAGTTCTTCATTCATGGGGAAAACTGCTAGACAAATCACTATATTTAGAATACAGCATTGCATTAACACTGGCAAGAAACCACCTTGCATGAATAAAAGCATAATCAATACACTACACATTATTATTAGTTATTATTAGTATATATATTATTAGTATATTTACTGATATTTGGCTTTGGAATGTCCAAAATAATCACCACTGGGCTCCACAAAAGTAAGAGAAATTCTAAATTGAATGCTCATACTTGTGCTTACTAAGGAGCTAAGTGGTAATTATACAATGCAATTACCACAGCATATCTATCAGTCACAATCCATAAAATATATGTTAAAATATGTCTGTGGATAGCAGCATATGTGTGGGTTTATGATGGTGAATGCACTGTGGCATCTTCAATTACAGTCTGATAAGACTTCATAATCCAATTCTGTTCATTCCTCCAAGTGTATTTGAATATAAATTGGCTGTGTGCGTGAAAAGTGAGATGGTGTTCTGTATAATATATAATAATATATATAGATAAACTAATATAGGTCTTTTCATTATAGTGCGCCCCAAACGTGATAAAGCAAAAATGATCTTTACAGTGTTGAGAGATTTATGCTTATTACCAATAGTGTTGTGTGAAGGGCCATGCGTGTCCCACATCAACAATTAAATTAGGCAATGAACAAAATATTCTCATGATGTGTGGAGTTAGAGGTGCACACATGCATGCAGAGGTATAGAATAAACTAATGGAGTGCAAAATACAAGGCCCTTATTTCCATATGCACAACAAATCTGTATTCTCTGCATCCACTAATACACACACGCACACACACACACACACACACATATATATATCCTGTGTTTGTAGATGTTGGCATCTCTGACCTCAAAAAATGGTCCAGAGCATGGTTTAAATGTCTCTTAAATATGCTTGATCTTGACAGATGGACATATAATAACTCCATCTGTCAGGATCGAGCACAGATCTTGTCAGTGGAGTTCCTGTGTGGTGACAGTCATAGCCTTTCAGAATGATGGTCATCTTCCAGGCTCTCTGTGCCACATTTGAATTCAGCAGCCCACTTCTTCACTATGCTGTAGGATGGGGCACCCTTCCCTCGTAATGTGGCAGCATCCAGCTTCTGAGCCTGAGGTAGCAGATGCCTGCATGAAGACTGATCTTGTCTGTTTTCTCAGATAGTGCTGGCTTGTTTTTTTCAATTTTCCAAGATATATATGTAACTTTCTACATGATTACCCAACGTTAAACTTTATGTGCAGAGCTGTTTAACATCATATACCTTCACTCGCCCCTCATAGATGCTGCAGCTGTTCATTGCTGACAGTGCTGTGAGTTAACAGATAGCCATTGCTTCACTTGAACTGCTTCAGAATGTCTGTGTTTGTAGCGGGCTGCTTCATTTTCTCGCCATCAGCCTGACAAGAAGCGTTGTGTGTTTGACAAAGCAGCAAACAAGTGTCTCACATGCGGCCTACACACACAAATGCATGCTGACACACCTGCGGGAATGTTTGAACCATCTGTCTCCTAAGCCATGGATTATGATGATGATCACATTTCATAATTATTCAGAGAGTCTGAGCTTAAACATGGTAATCTTGTTTCAGGGTTTAGAGCAATGTAAACTATGGTAAGATCATGCTACTCCTTCATTTGCACAGAAACCCTGACAGGGACAGGGTGTTATTTGGACATCAAACTATTCAAAGACCTTGAATTGTTTGAATTTCCACATAAAAGCACACACAGTCTGAAGTGTTTCATTTGCAGTAGTAACACATTCAAAAGAAAATGAGCAAACATGCACAGCACTGTAAAAACTGTATTTCCTTTGCACTGCTGTTTGTTTTTCTCCTTTTTATGCCTAATGGGTACATTGGATGTTCCTAGCGGCGCTCTTCGCAAGGTTATTCACGTGTGTATAATTGCACATAGAATTGTTGATGGAAACTTAATCTTCTTTGACAAAAGGAATGCATGAATGATTACTGTAATAAACTGTATTAGAACCAAAAAATGATTTAGTGCATTTTCCCTCCGTGTCTGTAAGCAATACCCAAAGGAGAGGAGATTGCAGTGATTTTTCCTCTCATTTGATTTTTTTTCATGTCTTTCCTGTGGGAGGACATGCTGGGCAGATTTGCCTTGTTTGCATTTAAATTTATTTTAGTGAAGGAACGGGGGCAAAAAATAGATGGTAAGAGAATGATGAAAGGAATGAAGACTGAGTCCAGCATGGAGTGATGTGAAGGGAAAAGTGGTAAGGTTGATAAAAGCTGTGTTTTTTGATGTTGTGAAGTGGGATGTCTCATTTAAAATGTGTAAAGAATGCCCATAAGACAAAAAGTGAACAATTAATCACCATTTTCATTTCTATAATGAAGCCCATCACCTCTGGCAATCGCTATTGTCTGTTAGGGGATAAAATGTTATATGAAAAATGGAACAAAGACAGAGGACCTCAAGCAGAGAGCAGTAGAATTTTTAGTTTTTCTCTCTTTATATGTAGTTTGGGCCAGTGTTTTCTTCTGAATGCAACAAAAGATCCTAATTCAAAACATTCAGGAAGTTAGAAGTTAGAGGAAGTGAGTATTGGAGTACTGGATTTGGATGATTAAGATATTTTGGGGCATTGACTGCTCTTAGTCAACAACGAACAATTAACTAGAATGTTGCTGAATGAGGTGTGACGTCTCACTCAATCTGCAAACTGAGATGAATGAACAGAGCAGTCAAGAGGAAATAGGAAATTAGGAACATGGCCTAAACATTAAAGGAAAAAAATAAAGGTCACCGGAGCATGGTCATTGTTCACAGTGAAAAAAAGAGAAGCGAGAATAAGATGACGAGACAGAACACAAGATATTGTGGTAATACCCCCCCATAACATCTGACCACTTTTTACTACTCCCAATCACTGTCTGTTATTTTTGCCCATTGTCTTAGCTGCTCTTCAAATATCTCTACCAATGGTGTGTCAGTCCTGAACACTGTGACCCAGTAATCACCCTTACACACTCCCTCATAATCCAGCTTTCACGACATGTGCTTTTAGTCTGAGTTGAGAATGTATTGTAGTGGTCAGTCCGCATTGCAAGTCTGAAATAGATTAGAACAGAGTGTCTCGTTCTGAGTGTGTGAAGAAAATGACCTCATGAGGACACTTTATCACTCTCTGGACACATTAAAAAACAATGGAAACGCTTTACAAGTCTCTTGTAGTAATCATCTCATGTTAGTTATGCTACCATAATTTTATATTATTCCTGTAGCGGCAAAGACCGGTCTCTCCTGGTTCATCCAGGGCTCACCAGGTTTATTTATTTCAACATATTTGGCTTGACTCACACAGAGGCATGCACACATGCACTTACACATTTATGCGACCCTCCAGTAAATTCTGTCTAAAGTCAGGTTGGTTGTGTTAATTGGTATAAACATCCCTGAGGTTACATTTTAATTAGAAATGTGAGGCAATTTATCCAGCTAAATGTGACAAGTCCTCTTGATTTGACTGATCTTAATTTACCTAGAAATGAGTACTGGACTTCTAAGCAGCTCAAAAACATCAAACGGGGACACATTTGTATGGGCAATGGAATCGGCTCTCTTAAAGATGGATACAAGAAGCCCAAAATAAACAGTGCAAAACTGTAGCTTTAAAAAAAAGATGGTTAAAAATGTGTGGTTATAAAGTCATATCTGCCACATTTTTATAAAACCTTCACTGGAAACACTTGCTATACTCCCTTCTGCCTTAGATCCTCCTAAGCTGTACTATAACAATGTCGCATTACTTCTACCGAATACAATACAGTGCTATTGTGTGGGTGTGTTGTTTCAAGTAAAGCCAACACAATGGTCCAGGAAATTCAGTTAAATTAGCAGATCCATGAGCTTAAAGTCTTCAGTGTCTTCAGTGTGGTGCGACACAGACGTTTCTAATATTCTGATACAGCATTTTACGACTCTAAAAAGTTATCACAGTGACAGTTCTTCTATTTTCTGTTGCAAATACCAAAAGATTAACTTTTGTCAAAGCCCTGTGGATAATGTCAAGTTGTTGTCCAACATTTTTTCTGCTTTTTTTTTCCTTCTTCTTGCCAGATGACTGTGTTTTTTAGCTGAAGGCTTTTATGTTGGCAGCTCTTCCTGCATGACCACAAATGGGTCACAATTAAATCACTGAGGCTTTTATTTCATTATTATAAAGATGGGTTAAAATGCAATAAAAATGACACACAAACAATGATACACAAAAGCCACAAGAGCACCTTTTTTATTAGGTGCAGTTTTGCTTATATTCTTGCCTCTGATTTAAAAAAAATTACTTTCAGGCACCCCTGGCCACCCCCAACATCACATGGACTCCTTCACCTCTACACAACCGTAGCACTTTAGGCCACGAAAGTCAACAAGTATTATAAAGCTAGTGTTAGGTTGCAGTAAAAGAAATGCGTAGGAACTGGCTATGGATATGATTCAGCCATTGGTTAGCTGCTGCTGTGAACCCAGCTTTTCTTTTAGAATCTTCTTTTAGCTGCCTCCCTCAGGTCTCCCTTTATTCGACACGGTCACAGTGTAAACAACTTGCACACTCATTTATTAATTACATTTACCAGATTACAGTAACCATACAAAACGATCACTGAGTTGCAGTGTCAAGCAACTATAGCTGCAAGATATCTGAAGCAATATGATGAAATAAGCAATAAACAGTTTCCACAGCATGGGCATAAATAACTTATTTATGTAAACACTAAAAAAAAACTCCAATCAAAGCACATTACACAAATAATTTGCTGTAAATTGCTGTTTTTTTTTTATTGTGTACATTTTTATGCAAATTATTTTTTTTTCAAGAGTGCTATGTGCAATGTTTGCAATGTTGCCTAACTATTACTTTCACAAGTGGGTTAAAAAACAGAAAAATAAACACTGTCCATAAAAAAAACAAACACCACACTAATGCTGCACTCTAATTTAATGAGCGACAATTAACTGCCTTACAGCATAACTTGAGTAAATCACCAACATAATGATAAGGAACAACTTAAATCTGGTTCAGTCAGGCACCAAGAAACAATGAAGGCTTAAATGGAATGAGCTGGTTATTATGAATGTTGATGTCCATAAACAGGGGTTTATCACAACAGATAATAACGATGATTATGTTTAATGATTAGAATAATAACAGCACCTTAGTAACTAGAGTAGTTGCTAGTAATTCATCCCACATATTGAATCTCACATGAGTGTATTATAATTACAAAACTGTTAAATGTTCATACACAGTTTTATATGCAAATAAAGGCTCTGTTTACACTGGCGCAGAGATAATTTGCATATTAATCATTGCTTGTGTTGAGCATATGCAGCTATGGGTCACTTTTCGGCCCTTTATGCTGTCGTCCCCTGAGTGGATGTCCGTCCTGACACTAACTTATCAAAGTCATTCATCATCTACTGTTTGAAGTAATGCTAATGTACTCATTCCACACCACGTTTGCATGGCACGCTCTTAATGTGCAGCTGTTTTTTTTAATTGCTTCGTGTGTGTACATGTGACTCTAAAATGTAACTGCACATGCAATCAATTATTCAAAATGTTATCTGTCATGTGCAGTGTGGGAAAAGGACACTTTTTTGGCAATAGACTGCAGAGTCCTCAGGGATATTTCTCCACACTCCACTCAAAATTGATTTTTTTTAACTATGCAGCATGACAAATGAGAATGGCAGCTGACCAAAGAGCTTATTTTTTTTAAATGTCCAAACTTCTAACACAGTCAGTCTTATTAAGCTACACAGAAAACAATTTCAAGTGCAGGATACATACCTGAGTAATTGTTTATATATATTTTAGACTAGAATTTTTTCTTGCTGTGGGCCATGCTGTTATTCAGTAAATGAATGTGCATCCAAATGAAAATGTCAGCAAAGCAAACAAAAAAGAAAAAACACAAACCAAAAAACATCAGCAAAGAAAAAAGCCCATGCAGCGATCAGCTTACTTGGTGAGGCATTGAGCAGACAGATGGTTCTGTGTCATGTGATAACTGGAAAACATGGCTCTATTACCATAAACATGAGGGCATGAAGACTTGGGGTTACATCAGAGAAAATGTCTGAAAGTCTGCATCATATTATCTTTGTCAACTTTGAATTTTTTAATATTTCAGTTTGACCAAAATCTTCCCTGTCCGAACGCTCGATGAGTAAGCTGAGCGCTGGTCTGTCTTACTGCATAATTATAGCTGCCAGTACATATGGCTGTTTTGTGCTCATGCACGTGCTCACAGGAGTTTGTTATGGGTTTTTGGCCGACACAGGCCTCACACTGCACGGGAGAGTGAGCATATGGACAACACCGGTGGAATTACGATACAGTGTAGTGGTGTGATAAAAAGCTTGTCAGGTGAAGGGATGAGTAAAGGATTTACAGCTGGTGGTTTTATTCCATACACAGAAACCTCAAACCTTCAGAAACTGACATGCTGTCTTCTGATGAATGGTTTTGTAGAACACGCGTCATTTACCTCAGCCTTGTTCTTGGACTTTTTGATTTATTTTTTAACCTTTAACTTGATCAGATAGTAACTGCAAGAACATTTCAATATAATCGACATAAATATATACAATATTGTATAAACATTAGCACTGTACAGTGTTTTGTAAAACTAATTGGGTTAGACGTTAAAGTTATTAAAGGCATTGCCAAAGTGGTGTTTAGAAAGTCATTATTTGTAACTTTTTAGTAATTATGTCCTTCATTTGCACACTTTGGAGCACGCAGATCCATTTTTGAAAGTGGTGCACAGCAGAAATGATTTCATCCTCGCTGTCAAAATGGTGACCACTGAACTCCTGCCTTCTTTATCTTTGCACAGAGGGAGTAGTTTGAGGATGCCAAATCAGGTGAATAGGGTGCATGTTGGAGGAGTTAAAATTGACATTCCTGGAAGGCAGCCATGGGATATGTGGGCTGGAGTGTTGCGTTCTTTTTGTCAGCCTTTTATCCACAATCTTCTTGATATTCTCCCGTAGCGGTTTTAAGAGTTTGTGGGGCTTTTTTTTTCTCGGTCCACCAGCAGCATGTCCTTTGCCTCCTGTCAACAATGAGTTTTTTTTTTTTTTTTTTTTACTCCTGACAATTTCGTTGCATGCCCATTGTCACAGATATGGTATACGAAAATCTGTCCAGATCTGCCTGATGTATGACAACGACGTCTCTCAACATGCTTTTGAGATGAAACCAGTGAGCGTCATTTGCAGTTCATTGTGGATTACTGCACAGATACCCGACTCTGTAGCAATTAACTATAGTGCTGGTCGGCTATCATGTCATGGATCTTATCAATGATCTCCCATGGGTGACCTTCATTCCAGCGGGAAGATCATTTTCTAGGTTCTGCCTGCTATGTTTTAAAATCAGCAGTCCACAATGGTGTAAGTAATAGCAACATCTTCTAGTGCAGTCATGGACCTCCTTGAGTAATAAAAGGTTGTACATGGGCTGCCCAATTTTAAACTTTCTGCATAATCAGTGTAAGCTGATGCAAAACCAAATGATTTCCCGATAACGTTTTCTTAGTCTGCAAACAAGCAATTTTCTGACAAAATTACCTCCTTAACCTTTCAGTGTTCCTGTGCGCTACACAGTGAGCATCATGTCTTTTGCCAGATACAGAATGTGACTGTGTTCATGTTCCAAAATTCATGTGAAATTCTCAGAAAAATGGCTGCTGCCAAATGATTTCACAAATTATAAGAAATCGGTTCAATCAGAAAGCGCCAGCTCATGAGCACAGAATCCACTAAACACAATAAATGCCGCCAGGAAAAATCATTATGAGAACACAGAGGGACAGCAAAAGGAATAATAATGATTAAAAACACTCAATGATGTGTCTTTCTCTAACTGCACATTATAGGTTATGCTTTAGAACACAATAAAATAATTTGTAATGTACACACAGAAATACTTATTTAAAAGTAAAGGAAAAATCATTCACTTCTTTTATTTGAACTCTGCTTTACTATAAAAACTCTTTTGTGGGTTATTCAGAGTACAACGTTTTGAATCCTTTTTCAAACGTGAAAGTATAACAAAAACACATAAAAAGAAATCCTTCCCCTTTCCCTCTTGCTTTGGTGTGGTACAGTAGCCCTAGTTGTAGAGGTGCATGTCTTCTAAAACCCACAGAATATATCTGTACTGTTGGAGGGAAATTGAGAAAAGAGTTTTATATACTTTAGGTGATCTGCTCAAGGCTAAGATGCTGACATCTTGACATTCAGCATTGGTGCATAAAGCTGCTGACCTGTGGTGAAACCTCCTTGCATAATCTTGAACTGTGTATGGATGTTATTAAGAGATAGAAAGAAAGAAGGAAAAAAGTGAGAAAGTGTGAGAGAGGGAGAGGGAGCACTCTCATGAAAATCACAAAATATCTGTGAAATTCTGCAGTTAAGAGACCGCATTGAAGTTAAAATGTGGTATTGATCAGGGCAATTGCTGGAGGAACATCAGAAGTTTCAAGGACTTGGTGTCAGAAAGTTCAAGTTCATCCAACACGTGAGCCTGCACACTGACTTGCACAGGCCAACCGGGAAGCGCGAGTTTATCTCTAACTCCCTCTAACATCACTGCACTTCTCGGTGATGGAGCACTGCACAGAGATAATATCAAAGAGTCGGAGATTAAAGCAGGTGTTTGGGGCTCAATAGGCAGGTGAAATGAGCAGCTGGTGATACAATGCATTTAATGATTAATGAGTATTTGATGATATTTAATGTTAATGAAGAAAGTGAAAAAGAACTCCCATCTCTGCATAAGACTGTTCTGTCAAAAGTCCATTTAGAGTCACTTCAACAGGACTTTATATGCATGCTGTTCCTTAAGATCTAAAACATTAGCTCTCTAACAGATAGGCTCCAAACCGCAACACAAAACAAAGGATGATGGAAATTATTATTGAATTTACCGACCGGGAGAAACAAAAGCTTTTTATTTTTTTAGGTGTAACAGCAGATGTTTATTTAGCTATGCACTCTCCTGTGGTTTGTTGTTGTTTTTAGGTGCATGTAAAATTTATACTTTCTGTTGTTTATATACTATCTTGCCCAAACGGTGTGATATTGGAAGTTGTTTTCAGCCTTTCCTCTTGTTTATATGATGTGCTGTGAAAGAATGGAGCAGATACACCTCGTAGATGTCAAGACATAAAGTTTATTATCCATTGTCCATTAGCCGAGGAGCGAGCGATAAGTGTGACCCCCCTTATCCGTCGGCTTACTGAGCTCAAACATTTCTGGTTGTTTGTCGTGCCACTTCTTCATTCTTTCAACCCCCCCTGCTGTCACTCTTGTCGGCACTTCTCCTCTCTGTGTTGATGCCAGAAACACAGTCCAGTAGAATAACACAAGCCGTGGTGAAATTCACAGCAACATAATCATTTATTTTGGCTTTACTTGGCAACCTTTGGGGTGCAAATGCTGCTCTCATCACTTTGCCAATGGCCCGAAAGGCTTCTCACCAGTGGGGCTAGATATCTGATCCAGCAGTGGGTTGCAGTATTCATGCACTCCTGCTTCTTTCTCTCTCTCCCTCTCTATGTTCTCCCTCTCTGAAAGAGGACTCTGGCTTACTGAAAGCCAGTTTAGAAAACTTTAGTTGGTCAGGAGCAACGCAAAAATTTGTTTTATTTAGTGCTGTTTTCGGTCTCAAAAACAAACTCACAAAACAAAGGTATTATCATAGTAAAGTCTGTTTTTTTCTAAGATGACCGTATTCAACCCAGAAATGTTCAACAGTGTTACACACACTGCCTCCAAGATCTATGCTCTCCTTACACTTGACCTCTCAGACCTCAACAGTAATGTGTCATATGTTTTGCACTTACCATTGCTCATGACACTGATCACACCCTCAGTCTAAGCTTCTAGTTACTTCCATCTGACCACATATTGTACAGGGAAAGAGAGCTCTTTTCAACCCTAAATAAAAGACTAGGTTGGATTTCTTGAATAAGTGTGTGCACGTGTAAGTGTTTGTTTTTTTGTCTTTATCGCTTTTTTGTGCGAAGTTCCCACCGTGGGACAATAAAGTCTGTCTATATAATAAAAACAGGACTTTATGATTGTAACAGGTGCAACAAAAGAACAATATGGATGTTAAGACTGGAATAAATCATAAAAAAGAATAATATTGCTACAGAATGTTTTTATTTTTTTTGAAGAACATTGCTACGAAAACAGTTGAAAAACATGTTTTTTGTCTATTTCATGCTCTGTGTGGCCCTATTACTGCTGTGGCACCAACCGCTTACTTCAGTTCTGCCTCAGGCAGACTGTGACTGAGGACATTACAAACATGTCACCAGTTTGACTAATACGTGGGAACAAGGTAGAAAAGATTAAAGGTTTACGTTTTCCTTTAAAGCATCCCACTGAATCAGAATGTTAATGTATCAGCTGTGATGAATCTTGTGGCCTGAAAGGTATCAGATTGTCCACTGAGTGTACTTAATCTGCAGGGTGATGAATTCATTTGCTAATCAGATTCACATTCTATGTGTTGCTCCTCCAACTTCTTCAAGCATCAAATTTTTAATAGGCACCATGAATGGTTTATTTATTTTTTTTTCCAGTCCATTGTTAGCGACTTTCAATTTGTATCTTTCATGCATGCCACATTAGTGATGCTACTCTGTCATTGGGTTTCTTTGCCTTCCAGATCTGCAGTGTGAGTGCACAAAAATAAACACTGCACAAAATATTGCTGTCAATACACCGACAATGACAGGTTTTTAGCTACAAATGTCTTTACCCTTTGTAATCACATTTCTTGCCTGCCCAACATGCAGAGCTGCCACATATAGTGTGTGTGTGTGTGCTTGGTAGGAGCTGGCTGCTCGTTGTTGTAATTGATGTGTTTTCAAACTGGAGCTGCAACTCACTTGGAGAGTTAGGGAGAGGGGAGGTGTTTGTTGGAAGAATTAGCAAGTCCCCTGATCACCGGAGGTGAAAAAGTCTGGTTGAACATCAAGTGTTTTCACCATGCGGCAACCTCCAAGGCTGAGAAGTGAAGTCTGATGTGAAACTGTGAAAAACTGCAGTTCCCACCGTAGACTCTGGGGGCTCTACTCCAAAAGTGTATCAATCACTGGACTCCCATGTTTAAATAGTTCACAGCCTGTTGCACATATGAGGTCACAATTGTACAAAGGTGATATAATATTTTTGTGATTTTATATACTGCAGTTTATTCATGAATACGTGGCTGTTGCGGTGCATTTAGTTGGCTGTCAGAGTTATATAGGGTTGGGAAAATTCTGGCTCTATGTAAAAAAAGTAAGCTATTGGTCAAAATTGCAGAGACAAGGGAGGCAGACGCATCGCTACCAACTGTTTATCTTTTGCAAAGCTGTTAATCCACGCTCAAGCTGCCTCTCAAGCCAGATGAAATCTTACTGAATATCTTGTACAGTGAATAACATACGAGAGTATGTATTTGTGCGCGTCACAAAGCTACGCGTTTGATGAAGTTGTCATCTGTTGGTAAGCTTTTGTTTGAGCGTAGAGATGAACTCAGATCAGGACAATTCACATTCAAAATGCACTTTGTGGACGCTTTGCCTCAGGCAAGCCAGACCCCTTCGTCTCCCCACAAACACACATTTAGAATGCACAACACCAGCCATCGTCCATTTTACCCTCTATTCCTTCACATTAAAAATGCCGCTCTGCTCAGTCTAGCGGCACATGCTGCCAGGCCTACCAGGCTGTGAGGTTTAACAGCAGATACACCTCCCTCTGTCTCTAAGCACAGAGGCTATTTGCAGTAGTTCACCATCTGGTTATGAAGGAGGCAGTGCATGAGCAAATTTGTGAGAGTTTACCTCAGATTCAACACAAAACTGTAGGGTGATTTGATATATTTACACATTTTACTCACATCCTGTGGTAATTCTATGGCTTACTGGCTTTTCTGCTGCATACGGCAGGCAGACATTAAGTCTGGTTAGTCCTAGGAGATTGACCTTTGAAGTGCACACTGAACTGTAAAGCAAAGCAGATGATTAAATCAGAAAGCTGTCTTAGCTCATCATTATAACAGTGAACACTGAGAAAATAAAAGTCCAGATTAAAGCTGAACTGCACAAAGAAAGAAATGGCGATTGACATTATTGATTACGAAACCAGCAAAGATTTCAGCTCAGCCTCTTTCATTATGTAAAATACTGCCTTTGTCTCTCCACATCATTACTTACAGATTTACATCCAGTTGACCGACTGCAGCCTTTGAAGGGCTTTAATTTCTCTGGGCATTTTGTGTTTGATCAGAAAACTTGGCATTTTGGATGCCCGGCATTTGAGTACTCAGACTGTCTGTCCCAGCTGCCAAGTTATACTAGAGCTGCAAACATGCTCTGATCGGGAGTTGTGAAAGAGGCGAACAGAAACCGAAGGACATGCAGCACCCCCAGGAGAGGAAAGTGACTGTGTTTGCCCCCCCTTTTTATATCCACAGACATTCTTTCTGCGCTTATAACAGTAGTGCTAATGTGATTTTAGGGAAATAAACAAGGGCTGAGAACTGTATTAATAGCCTTGGCTAAGAAATATGATAAAATATGGCTCAAAAAACAGTTTGGAGAAAAAAGTGAAACATGGTTAACTACTTTGTTAGTTTTATTAGCTTAATATCTGCTCACATCTGCACAGAGAGCATCTCTCATGCAAAACACTGCCAAATGGTTCTGCAGTGTACTACAGTAGCCACATGCCCACATTCTGCTGATTATACTTTTAACATATGTACTAGAAAAAATGCCTCATTCTATCAGGTTTCTGAAAATGTTTAGCTGCAAAACTGCAAAGAGGTTTCAAGCAAAGTTTCAGATGTTTCAATAGGTGAATTGACTGAATGAATGTATGTTTGATCAAGGGTAATTCAAATTTTGCCTCTAGAACCTTGAGCATCTTCAGACGCATGTATGAGGCAAAATCCATGTTTGTAGTAAGTCGGCTATTCAATCCAGAGTTTTTAAAATCACTCAGAAACAGATTCAGTTACCTTCTTGGATGTCATTTGAATCCATGGTTTCTTTGACAACTGATTATCTGCCAATCTCTAAACTGCTGTTAACAGGACTTCAGGGTTTAACAGAAAACTGAATAAAACGGAATAAAAACAAACCACTAATCTTTTAATGTTCTTTAATGCAACACACTCAGTGCCATAAGTGACACAACAGAGATTTAAATAATGAAAACAGAACCAGGGTGCAACCTATTAAAAGTGTAGCTCTCAATCTTTTGCTGATACAGATAGCTAGAAAGGGATGAGGTTTTATTTTCTAAAAACAACGCAGTGCATTTTGATTTCTTCAGGATATATCATTGTTTGGCATTTCGAGGGATTTCAGTTCGAGGCAAAATAAATTTATTGCATGCCAGCTTAATCTGAGAAGAAATTCTTGTACTAATTAAATATAAAATAACTTCCCTGATACATTTATTATACTTTTAACATTTGCCGTTGTGTAAAGCATCCTCATATATATCTCTGAGATGTATCCAAGAGCAGATTAGGAAGTGGCTGCCATCCTGCTTTGCTGTCTCTCTCTGCATCTGCCTGCATTGAGACTGTCTGTGTGCGTTTGCATGAATACAGTTCTGCACAACCCTGCAACACCTCCCTCCCTTCCTTCATCCTATTCTCATTTTCTCAATCTAGATTGCCCCTGATTTTCCTGTCTTCTCTATTTCATCTCCCTCCACCTTTCATTCTCTTTCTCCTCCTTCTCTTGCAGCAAATCCCTTGCTTCTTCCACCTCTTCACCCACTGCTGCCGGAGGGTTTTGAGAAACTGTTACATAATGCACTTCAAATTATCACAATGCATGCATTATGGATACGGGGAGATACAGCTGGCATTAGGGGATTTGATAAGGAATAAAGGAATGAAATTACCGATCACTTGCTCTACAGATTAAATGGGTCAATCTATCATGTTCATGGTCATTGAGTTAAGGGAAAATTGTTCTGTCAGTTGCTCTGTGTGTGTGCGCGTATGTGCAAACTTGTGCTACTGAATCATCCCCCCCATCTCAGCACTAAAGTACTGATAACAACTGGGTGATTCTGATGACACATGACAGTAGTTCTTGTCTTGGCTGTGCCGCTATAACACAGCATCACTCTTCTACTTTTCATAGCAAAGGTTTTCAGTCATGCTCCCCTCTTATCTATTCTATAGCCTGTTCCCTTATAATTTTTCTGTTTTTGAGCGGTTTTAAACAGATTCTTCCTTTTGTAACTCACCCTCTTGCTCTCTCTCTCTCTCTCTCTCTCTCTCTCTCTCTCTCACCCCATGCTTTCCATCTAGCTGGTGTGAGCTCCTCCTGTTTCCTTTATCCAGCTGTCTGTATTCAAGGGAATTACAGAAGTCATGCTTCTCCCAAAAGATACAGGACAGTGCCTGGGCAAAGCTCAGGCAGAAGTATACTCCCAGAGCACTTAATGCTGCTGAAAACATCCCCAGCAGTCATGTCCAACCTTCACTTCTGCCTAAATACTCACTGAGTAAGACAAAAAAACAGTAAAGCCAGATGATGAAAGAATTATATGGAAAAGCCTAACATACTGAAAATCCCTCAAAGCCCCGCAGACACTCTTCTCCCATGCATTATAGATCAGTGGTAACTCGGCTCCCCTATGGATTCTACAGGAAATACATGATTAAACTAGGCTTGGTGGCTAATATTTGTCACAACTTGATGCATAATGCAATTTTGGCACGTGATTCCAAATGATTCAATATCAGGTAAATGGATTAATTCAAATCAAACTAGCAACAGAGCCCCTGCGTCTGATCTCTTCCCCCCTGTTCTTTTTTTTTGAGCTGCAGCTTAACATTACTCCCTCTCTGCCTGCTTTTCTCCATCTCCTCTGTTATGCACATAAAAAGGTTTCAATAGGGTCGCCGGATGGATGGTATGAGCGTGCCTTGAGCTGTCTGGTTTGGGGAACTTTTTTTTTCAAAAACTGTGCAACAGAAAGCTGAGAAAGCTCCCCAGGATTAAAGAAAATCTGATTGATCTGACAACCTGTTCAGCTTAAAGAAAATCTGATTGATCTGACAACCTGTTCAGCTTGCCTTTCTCCTGTTTTGATTTTAATGAATTAAAATCAAACAACCAAGTGTCCCCCTGGCAAAAAAAACCTTGGTTAGGGAGCATAAATTATAGTAGAAACCAGGATAAGTTGAGGATCTGAGGATGCGTATTGGGTCATAGTGAAAATGAACGGCATAACTATGTTTTAAAAGTGATGAACAGAATATTAAAATAAAGATAAAAAAGCTGCTGGGTCAGGGATAGGGGATTTCTTTCGTTGAATATCTGTAGGCTCCATGTTTGAGAATAAAGCTGCATTACTACAGTATATAAAAGTGAATGGGATGGATGTTTTTAACTTGTAGGCATTTTTACAATGGAAAGGCTTAATTCTAACTGACATTTATCAGACAAATCACCTGTGAATGTCTAACAGGAATAGTTTGTCTTTTAGAGAAAGAGGTGTCAGTATCAATTCTCTTAAAACCACTGTGTGTCATAGCTGTTAATAGCAAACTGCTCAGACTGACAGTTAATGTACATCTGGTAACAATCATCAGTAGAGACAGGGCAGTGGAATGGTGTTAGTATTCAGAGAGATTGCCTGCAATAGTCTGCCAACAGCTGTACGTCCTGTCAAAATGTCTTTGAGCAAGACACAGAAATCCCCCCATACTTATTCACCGGGAGGCACGTTGGATTAATGTGTCAGCTGAATGCCTAAAATGTAAAGATGGGAAATGAGAAACTGTCCAATGAACTAGAAAGATGAGGTTGACCATTAGCAACTCCAAACAAGTCCACTGTTTTGTCTCTTATAGCTGCAATTAGCCAGTCTTCACCGTGAAAACATTAAATGTTTATATTTTCAGTATTCCTGTAGTGCTTGTTAAATGTTTTGTTTGGGATGTGGCCATCATACTAAAAATACTGGCAGAGTTGGGACAGTTCTTCCTCCTACATCATATTTAATGTTGTGTAAGGGTCTGTTTTAAGCCAAATCCTTAAGTGTAGATACAATGAGGAGACACAAATTCTACTTTCCTCTGTGCCTTCTTTTGTGAACATGTGACTGCCTGTATAGTTGTTTAATAAGACCCAAGACATCACCAGCATGGCCAGATTTGTCGTTCATATCATCTGGCAATAACATAGTCATTCCTCCTCATATATGGAATAGGTAAAATGCTATGTTTCTGTGAAGGACCTGTTGGTTACAGTGTCCACAACATCATCTGTAACAATGTTCATAATTAAGTGAAGCAGCCTCTTCGTCTAGATTAAATGGCCGTCATAAGAGATGATCCTCACAAGTATAGCTCACCTGTCTCACACATACACATGTTCATCCTCACCCTCTCTCTCATGTGCTGTCTCATGCTGTCTTCCATATTCACATTTTAATGACTTTTTCATGTTTTATCAATGTAAAGAGCTACAGCTCAGGACAGAGCAGAACCACTGTGAAGAGTAGCAGAAAATGTCACAGAGGCTCACTGGGCGAAACAGAGAGGTCCAGATAGAGAATACATTTGAATGTTTCAGCACCATGAACAGAGATGACAGAGAGGCTGGAGGCATTTCTTAATATGGAGTGTGCAGACTTCAGACTGGCAGTTCAGACTCCCAAGAATGTAAGGATGAGGTACACTCAGGTGAAGCAGCAGTGTTCTTGCTGTCATTTCTGCACAGCTAGGAAGGACTTGAGCTCAGCTGTACAACTCTTCTGTGATACAGTACCTGAAGTCAGGGCTCACTAGCAGACTTTAGGAAACAAATAAAAATCTTTTTGACATTTTTAGTGATATTGATAGGAAAAGGCACTCAACCAGTATTCATAAATTCTACTACACGCGCAGTAAAACAACAAAACAGTAGCAAAATGTTATTGATAATCTTTCAGGAACTGTACTACTCTGAGATGAAATGTAAGATATTTGTCTTTATGCATAATTTAGAACAGACAACTGTGTCCAGATTTGTTTTGCAGACAACTCAGTCTGGGTAGATGTTCTCTGCCAGTCAGGCACAGATGATGCTTTTCACCTGCTCAATGCTGGAAGCACTCTACCTTCCACTTAAAAATACTTCAAAGATGTTCTATTGGAGTCAAGTCAGGGGACATACTTGGCAAGGCTGCAAATTTTACTCATGTTGGTAAATTTCTCTCCTTCTGGATTCTGAAAGTTATCCTTTCATTCATTATTTAGAAACTTAGATCTATACTGCCACCCATAAATAAAGTTTCCTTATAATGTTTCCAAACATGCAGCCTCATTTCACGCATTAGCATTGTTGCAGCATTATGCAGTCACTCTGGTAATCCTGGCCAGATCCCTGCCAAAACATGCTGGACTCAACCTCATCCAAACAATTATTGTTGGTTTTCATCTGACCAAAGAATGTGCAGCCAGTATTCATAAATTTTTCCTTTCAGGGGAATTTTTGTGCCGCCGTCTGCAGAGGTTAGACTCCATGCATTTCCATTAGAACTCAGTATCAGTAAAAGACAGGTAAATCATTGTGCCAGGTAAGAAGTACTTATGTTTTTCATTGATGCATAAAATAGTGAATATGGCACCAAAGACACCATCTGTTGTAAGCAGTATGGCTTTACCAGGTTATCCGTTTGGCGCTGGCTGCAGAGATGACCAACTGTTCTCACATGGCTCAAATTGTTGGATCAAACAAGCTAAAGTAAATGTAGTGACACATTAACAACTGTTAGGAAAATTACAATGGTTAAAAAACTGCAGTTCCTCAAATGGCCACTTGAGGCTGGCTCCACGACAGCCAAGTTTTTGTGACAACTTATATAAATCTTACCCCTTTAAAACAGGTTACAGTTTATTAACGATGTGGCTACTTTCAGTGACCAGTGGGTGGCGGCACAGACAGCTATTTGCATAGGTCCCATATAAAAAAAGTGCTGTATAATTATAGTTCAGTTTGACTGTACTTGGCTTTGTGCAAATGTGCAAAAACACACATAGAGAAGAACAGTATCTGAGAAAAGACCTTAAATAGATGAAAGGTCTGTTTTCAAGTTTCAGCACCATGGATAGAGGTAGACAGGGAGCAACTGGATGCATTGGTTAAAACGTGATTTTTTTCAAACCTCAGTCTTAATAGCTAAGAATTATTTTAAGCCTTATTTTTGTACAGGCAGAAAGCTTTAGAAAAAAGTAGCTGGAGAGGGAATGAGAGAAAGAAGGGGGGGGGATATGATGTAAATAAAGTCTCTTTGAAGAGAGTCTCTGTAATGTGTGATCCTGTCTAACTCTCTTTGAAGGTTTGCAACACCTTAGCACCTTCAAAGACAAATCTCTGGGGACACAAACCTCTGCCCCACACAAGTGTACACATACTCTTGCTTGCATTTATACAGGAAAACAAAATATCATTTGTAGACATACTGTATTTTCCTGAATATGTTTTGCAGGCTGATTTTGTAGCTGTCAAAAAACTTCAGGCTTGTAGATGCCTGCCTGCGATTATGCGTCTGTGGTTCATGCTTACTGATATACAGTACAATAGTGCATGATGATAGAGATGAGGAGCTAACATGCAATCTATCTGCAATCCTGAAGCAGCTCAGTTACATGACAGCCGTGAGATCAGATCTGTATGAATCACAGATATCATATCTGTCAGAATAATAATTACGAGTCTGTACTACTATTTACTACAAGAATACAAGTGTGGGTAGGTGAGAATGCAGCAGAGCTAGTCACCATTCCCCAGCCTTAAATCTGATGAACACTCAGCGTAATGTGTTGAGTCTGCCACAGTGGGGACTTGTGCAAAGCAATGACAACAGCAGTGAGTAATCATATGCTGCCCTCTGCTCCCACAGTGACTGCTAATATATACTGTAGTGAAGTCAGGTGCTTTTCTCGTCTAAACTGATGAGTGGGTTGTTTCAATCTACTGTAGCCATTCTTCGAGTTCACAACTGTGGGTTCAGTGTGGTTTCTGAACTGCTGAGTGGGCTGTTTGAGTTGAGAGAGATCAGCTTTAAGGCAGAACTCCTCCATGTGAGTAAGAAAAAAAATAAACACACAACTAAATGTAGTATATATAAGTGACACTCTTCCTAGGGAGGTAATAAAACCTACGAAAAAGGTTAAAGAAAGGCTATCCCACAAGAAATTAAGCCAATTTTAGCGCAAGTTGGAACATTTAAAGCTATAGCGCAAGGGTTGCACAGGTAAGTTAATGTTTGTTGCAGTCAAGCTCCTGTCAAACATCTTCGCAAAAGGGAAACCAAGTACCTGTATATCTGTCTGCATTTCACACTATTCTAAATATGGTGTCTGCTGTGATATTTATACTCTGGTACACCAGCTGTGTTGGGTTTTTATGTTAAACAGTAAGTGTCAAAGAAATGTTTTTGATGCTTGAGTTAAAAAGAAAGTAAGAAATGTTGTTCAGAAAAACAACTTGAGGACCAAAAACTAGAACACTTCTACCTATGTGCTGTGTGATAATGTGACCCATCGCAGGCAAGTTCAACTGTAGTCATATGCACATGTTGAGAGTCGTTTATAATTACTGAAACACCTCCTAAAGAATATCTACTAGCCAATCATACCTTAGCAACCGTATCTAGGCACGGGCGCCTGGCAAGCTTTCGAGCACGGTAACAATGTGTAAATCAACCCAAACCGCAGCTGGACACATGTTGGGTATGGATTAAGCAGTGTGGGAGGGCTCATGCCCAATTGAATTCATTGTATTGCTACCGCTATCTGTTGTTATCGCTATCGTTGTATGCATCAGGCAGCTCTTTCTGGTAAGAATTATTAAGGCTATATACTGTATTACACTTACCCTGCTGTGCATGAACATTGTTGATTTATGATCACGGAGTGTGTAAACAGGACATGTGGTGTCTGCCGCTTGCACTGGGTCCAGTGTGCTTTCCTATCAATTTGATGATATTGTCATGATATTGTCATTGTCATTGATCGTTGACAAATAACGTTGTGGATATACCCCTCAAAAACATACTGCAGTTCCCTCTGTCTGGTTCGTTCAGTTACAATAATTCTCTTTAGGACATCTGTCACTAGCATTGTTGACATATCGGCCTATGCTGAAAGTGTGTGGAAGCCTGCCAGACGTAGTAACACTAACTAAGGAGGGCAGAGTTTCTGTAAGGTCAATTTCTACACTGAAGCTTTTAAAAAACAGGCCATTAAACTGAAAATATTTCCTCATTTTTCTTAAAATTGTTAATAAGACTGACACCTAGTGGTGTCATGGTCTTAAACAATATAAATATCAGCAGCCTTTAAACAACAAGGATGTCCTCTTAATAAGTGAGGTTTATGTAAAACACAAAACACCATGGTTTATGTTTTATTCTTTTATGTGCACACTGCGTACAATGACTCATATTTTTTTTAAGGTGCGTCAAAGTAACACAAGACTAAAAAAAATAGATAAAAATGTTGAATACACAATCTGGTTACAACCTCCAACTCCCTTTTTAATAAGCTATGATCTCTGTCTTATTCACTCAGGAAATGGGAAGGCTTCTGTTTGATTGCTTTAAATCCTCCCAATACAGCTATCCTAAGTCTGTCACTGTGCAAAAAATGTAATAATATCACACTTAAAAGAAATATTTGTAGGTCATGCTGCTGCAATGAAATGACACATGGCACTTAATGTACTGATCCCACTTTACAACTCTGACCTATGAACTTCCACAATCCCACTTGCTAACCATCTTTGATTTACAATAAATAAATGACATAGTTATGGGATAAGAGAAACATAACATTGATTTAATGTAGTTATTGGACATGAAAAAAATGTAAAGTACATGATAGATGGAAATCTGCTCAGCTAAAGTAACAAAATGCAAACAAATACAAGGACAGTTTCACTGTGTTCTTCAAGGAAAGGTTGTAGCTGCTTTGATAAATCCTAAGGGTATGTTTCCCATTGACTAATAAGGCGGAAAAGATTCCAAGTTGCATTCGACTGGCTGAAAAATAGTTGCTGATTTACGGAATATGCAAATAAATGCATATTTCCTGTCCTGATTGTTGCCTGATAAAGCACAAAATAGCCAGTCAGCACCGGGTGGCAGATTTAAAGTGCACAGAATATCCATCCTGACAATTATTCAGTCTTAACATTTGTTTTTAAGGAATTTATTAAAATCACCTCCTATGGTGAAACATCGGCATTTAAAATGTTCACAAACGTGTCAAATGCATTCATTTTCATCAAAAAAACAGAAATAAACTGATACTCAGAGAGCGTTTTTCTTGGTTCTGTCAAAAAGTACTTTATGGTGCTTTATATTGCAGAGGAGCAGCTTCTTCATGGCAATTTTACACATTCACTTCAGAATTCAAGGATTCATCTGGGGTTATTAACCAACTCTTTCACAACAACTGTGACTCAGACTATCAGTAAAGGGAGCATGAGTGAGGGAAGAGTGCCATGTGACAGACTGAAACAATGTTTTTAACAGTGATGTAATAATCAGGCTGTGACAAAGTTGTGAAGACATAAAGTGCTTCCACACACTATTTCCTAAAGTGGAACTGCAGGTAAAATCACTGCGTTCCCTACCATCAGCAAAATATGATTCCTCTAGTTGATCTGGATAATGTTGTCTACTAAGCCTTATAATTTGCAAGCAGGCTCACAGAAGTAGGTTGACACCCTATCCAAAAATAGGCATTTGGTTAAAATCCATATTATGTGATGTGAGTCTTTTTTTTCAAAGCTGTGTGAAATGCAGAATGTGGCTGCACTTGTATAGAGTTCACTGGTGCCAATTATAGGGGCAGAGTGCGTTCAGAGGTCTATGGGTCAATGCGTGGAATGCGCACAGGCAGCAGAGAGGAAGAGGTCCAGGGTAAAACAAACTACATTACATACTATAACTCCAGACTATTTCACATACGGCCATACATAACTTACAATTATGCAAATAGTAATGAAAGTTCTAGGAATAAGGAAGTCACATCTTACCCGAGTTCCTCAGTTTACGGTTCCTGAACACCGAGATGATTACCAGCAGGTTCCCCAGCACATCCACCACCGTGGTGAAGATCAAAACACTGGCCAGGATTCCTATGACCCAGGCGGGGCGGGCGCTTGTCTCTATGGTCAGGGTGCGCTCTAGCTGCCCCAGCCGTGGCTCTGTCCGGTTCTTTATGAGTGTTAATGTGTCCGGCATCACTGGCCCACAGCCCGAGCTGCGCTCAAGTCCACGGCTGTGTGTGTTTTTTTTTTATGTCCCGCAGGTACCGTCGGTACCGGTGTGTCCGAGCTGAAACATGGAGTGCACCTGCTTGTGTGTTCCTCAAGAGCGCACGGGAAGTCTGCTGCTTAAAGGTGATAGAAACGGCTCGATATTATGTGGCGATCACGTGTGACGTAGGTACAAAGTTACACGGACACTTGGGTCTTTTTTTTTTTTTTAATCTTCGCATAAAAGTCATCCATCCATGTGTCAGTGAATAGTCGGGACACGCCGCGATGCCACACCTCCTCTCTGATGAGGAATGTAAATTATTCGTCGATTTGAAAATATTTCTTAAAATAAGCTCCAGAAGAGTCGTTTTTTTAAGTCCTCTTTAAGTGTCCCCGGCTTGCTGGCAGGCATCTCTACTCCTCCGTCTGCATGCGCCCACATTGGTAAATGCTATTTCTTTCTAAAATGTCAAATCGTTACACCGCCTCGGGAATCCTTCTGATTACATTTACTATTCTGCGAACAAACGGAGGAATAAATTGTCTTCTCTGAAAATCTGTGATGTCCTTGCCATGGTCTGAACTACGACGCGACCGGCGCGGTGCGTTGCGAGGCGGCACTGAGGCAAATATCAGAGAGAAGCCCTTCAGTGAGACGCACATACATTCACACACACATCAGGATGTGGATAAATCTACATCGTCAGGACGCGCACACAGAGAGAGAGAGAGAGAGAGAGAGAGACGGCCTCACAAACACCGCGCGTACCTTCGACTTGGCATTGTGTTGATTTTCAATTTCTCTCTCCTCTCACTGGCTTCGACTTTCTCTCTTCATCTCCCGCTGCGCGAGGTGTGCGTGCAAACAACGATTTCCCTCATTTTCCCCCCCTGTCTATTCCCAGCGTGACCTCCCGGAATCTGTGTCTGATCTCAGCACAATGCTCAGAGGTGCTCTAAGTGTGCACGCAGCGGTGGGTCGGCACGGGAAGTCCAATCAGTACGCTGTGACTTATACGTGCAGCATTTGTCACAGTTGAGTGTGAAGACATTTTAAAAAGTACAATTAAAAAGGAAAAAAAATTGATGCACGTTTAAGTCAAAATATGATTCATGCCTTTTCCCAAAAAGAGTGAAAATATACTTCAGAAATCAGCAGGAGCTACATTATCAGTATTTCAATTGCAAATGCATTCGATCAATATCCTTCAGCAGTGTGTGCATACCTCTAAAGGCTGCCATTTTTGGGCTCTGGACTGTAATTCACTTTGTGCTGTCATAGCACAGTGGAGGTGGCAGTCTGATCCCATTCATCCTTTAACATGGGTAACTGGTGGCTGCAGTACAGTCAAACTCTCCATCAGATCCAGTGGATTCATCAATACTGTCAGTGCCATGGTGACACATTGAGGCCAGTGCCAATCCCAGCCCTGTTTAACTCTTCACTGCTGGGCATGGCTGCAGTGGATGCCCTCAAGCTCAGCAGCAGCAGCAGTAGCAGCAGATTAGAGCGGCACAGCCTCAGTGCAGGCTGATATGTTCCACGGGCCTGATGTGATGACCAGGAGACAGACAGTTCTGGCTGTGAGGTCAGCCAGATTGGCACACACACGCACATAAGCATATATGCACTTTGGAGACAACCTTAAGAGCAAGGTTAGGGACTGAATAAGTGCATAACAATGTCTCACATCTGGAAAATCTCCGGCCTTAGAGGTGCTGAGCACAAATCGTGAATCAGTCAATTGAAAACTCCCAATAATACTGTGCTGACAATGGCGGACATGCTTCACAGACCTTTGCATCTATAGGTAATGTGATTACAGTGTTTGCCTGCTCAGAAAGAACTTTCAATAATCTGAAGCACTTAATTTGCTGGCAGTGAAGCATAATGTGGGAATAAAAACTGAAATTAGGAAGTGGATGAGTAATGTTCTGATAAACTGGCCATAGCAACTGGATATCAGCAGCATCCTCTACAAGAACCAGACGTGTCATAGCTGCTCCATATGGCCATGTTCTTTGTGTCGTCCTCTACAGAACAACACCGTTTATTAATATTGATAACGCAGTCTTTGTTTGCTAACTGGAGCCATTGTTCCGCAGAGAGTTCTGTTAAACTCACCAGATGGTGCCACCAAAGCAAATGACTGGAGAACAGGGTGTAAAGAAAACAAGAGGAAGCTAGCCAGCCCAATACTATATGCACTTAGCATTTACGTAATTTCAGCTCTTCTCAAATAATGTCATAAGTAAATATTTGTTTTGGTATTTTTTTATATCACTTTGTACAATTAGTTTGTCTGTCAGCCTATAAAATATAGTGCAATAGCACAAAAATCCTTTGGGTTCAATGGGTCCTAAGCCAAAGAACGTATAATCTGGATTTGGAATTTATGCTGTTAGATTATCATTTTATAGCCATAACATGGAAACTGGCACTGGAACAAAGATTAAGAGTGGAAGAGTTATATATCACTTGATGGATAATATCCATTTCAGGTATCTCTATATGTAGTCTGATTGGCAGGAGACAAGATTTTGGTATCAGAATCTTTCTGGTTTCTGTTTGTAGTCTTTGATTCAAGTAAGCAGGCAGAAAGGGAGACCAGACATGTGTCATAACCTGTTTGCAAGCAAGCTACTGGCAACTTTTTAGACTTAAAGCTGTCGTAGTGGCTTTAAAGTGTTAATTTCCTGCTGTCTTCTTTCTTCTCTCTTCCTGTGTGATAGTTTCTAGTCAGACTTTAAATGATGCCTAAGCCCTGAATATTCATTGTCTGAATATTTGCTTACTACACTAAAATCCTACTATGTCGAGGAGCTAACGACAGGTCTGAAACCTCATTATTTTTGCCATTTTGTGTTCCAAGTGCAACCATACTGACAATTGTAGCTATTCAGATTATGTACAAGTCAGTGAGAAATTCCTCAACGGTCACCACTTTTGCTGTGTATACACAGAATGGGAGGAGCCACTCATTTTCAGAAGCTGTTAGGGATTGAAGGAGTAACCTGTATTTATATTAGGTGTTTATTTTTCAATACATTTATTGGGTTAAATTATCTGTATGAAATAATTCAGTGGCAGCTAGTATTAGCTTATAGGTGAAAAGCTTCCGTGTTGAATTGGGTCCATTTAAAACAGAACTACCCAAAATTCAGGCAAATACAAAAATACATTGACATTTATGAAGGAAATTATCCTTAATGAGACACAATCAAAGTCATCAGGCAATGGCTGATAGTTTTCCAGCTTGCTCCTATGTTTGTCACAGTACCTCATGATTATGTTTTCATTTGAGCCATCAGATGGACTGTAAAGGTTACAACCACAGGCATTTCATGCTTGCACAGTTAAACAAGGACCTAATAAAAATCTTACTATTTTAGCAACCTCAGCAAATCCTAATGCTCATTCTGCTGCCGAGCATAAAAACCTGTGATGATCAAAGCACAACACAGGGCAGACCTCCTTCTTAACCAGAATCAGATCTCAGCAATCTCAAGGGTGACGGCGTACCAATTCCTCAGAGCTAAAGCAGATAACAAGCGGAGCTCTGAGGGCCATGATGCAGCAGCATGTTGATCCATCATTCTGTCTCACCTCTGTTTAAGACAGCAATTCTTTACAAGATCAGAACAAAGTGGGGAGCGTTGTAATGAAGTCCAACACTGAAGGCCCCTGTTAAATCAGCATATCTGAGCTCGTGCTCGAGCAGGGCTATTTCCACCTGTGTGTTGTTTACATTTGTTTTTGTTGATTCTGTGTGTACCATGCATACAGCTGGAGGCAGGAATAATGTTATGCAAGGCTTTGCCCACAAGGGTATTGTCCTGTGGGGTGATGATGCTTCTTTTTATTTCCACAGCGAAGACCTGACATGAAGAAGAACACACACACACACATACACACACACACACACAGACATAAATGAATGGGGTGGATTCAGAGAAAGCTGACATGCAACCTGGTCCTTTTGAGAAATATTTAGCATATTTATGCTAATTGATAAAATCTCATTTTCTGTGTTGCCTTGTCGTGACAGGCAGGGGTAATAGAAGAAACATAAATTCAGGTGTTGTGATTGCATTAGGGAGCAAAACAGGCTTATTATTTTTCAGGTCGTAAAGTTGGTAATAGATGTTTTAGGATGTCTCCTGTTGTGGCAGGTTCCATCAGGTTTTATGAACACTTTACACAGTAATGCATACATTTTTTCTGGGCTGAGAAAACTAGAAATTCATCTCCCTCGAGTTGTGCCTTGTACCTGTTTGAGTCTTTTGTGGTTCATGGTTCCTGCAGGGAGAGAGAGAAGGAGAGAGAGAGAGAACAGAACTGGAACAAGCCACCCAACATTTAACTATGAGCTATTTCCATCTATTGCACTGACACAAACTGGCATGCACTAAAAGATATATGAAGTGTTTCACTCAAAAATGATATCTGCTGTTCAAAAAAAATGTAACACTTACTCTGGCAAAATGATTCCTGTTATGGAGAAACTGCTATAGTTGCATCTGTTGGCTACCTTTAAATTACATTATTCACACATTTTTCTTCCTTATAAGATACTCTGGTATGCATGCTACCACTAAATCCTAATTTATCTCATTGCATGCAGTTACATGTTTATGTGTGGGCGAGTGTGTAGTCTTGTGTCAAACAACTCTGCTTAACCACCCCGCATGCAGCACACCATCTAAGAAACATGCACTATTTTGAGGGCAGGTATATTGCGTTGTGCAGTGTGCAGAGAAAACACACATATACACTACACACAGACACATATACTGTACGCACACAGATACTCCTCCCTGCAACCTTAATTGGCTAAAATGTGTTGTATGTGACAGAGAAAATAAAACACAATTGGGGGAATGTCTGGTTGCCATGGGAATGTTTTCTGGCAGATAGTCAGCCTGGTGGTGTTTATACGAGGAGGGTAGGATGATAACAAGGACAAACTTTGTGTGTCAACTCCACAGGGGGGCGAAGAGGAAATAATCAAAAACCACAAAGGTCCCTGAGTGTGTCTCCTTGTTAGTGACAGATAGAGGGAGTGTAGTGCGTAGACGTACTGCTGCACGCTGCTGGCCACAAGCCTGCCTTCAACCTTTTGTCACTGTTGTTTGCGAGATCTGGATGCAAAATACGTAACTGGAGACAGAGGTTCTGCCATTGCCGGATCTTTATTCAAGCCAATTATCAGCACGACACGTATCTCAGCCAAAACATAGTAACGGTCCGCTTCCCCAAAAACCGGGTACCTATTATACCTTGTCATTACATGAGTGTGTGCGTGCTCAGAATTTGGCAAACTCTCCTGGCAACATCTTTAACCAGATGAATTCTATCTTCCTGTAATGGGTGTAAATATCTTGTTATTTCCAACTAGTGGGGTCAACTTCACCTGCTGCATGCTAAAAGGCCATGGGAGACTGCACAGACCAAAGTACTGTGAACAACACAATGTTGGTTTTTCCCAACATTACCGATCAAAATGTAATGAACTGTCACCTTTTTTTGTTTGAGGATGTAAATAAAACCATTGAGAAATGCCACCTTTCTCACCAACCTGTAGCCTGTAAAGTGAAAGTAGATTTGATTTGTGATGTTTAATAATGAAATATTAATATCATGTTAATAATGTAAAGCACTGTGTAAATAATCCAGCGACTCTTACATAATTTCTGTTTCTTTATGTTCTTACTGGTAAAGCACCACATCGCTGTTTAAAGGCTGCCATTATATGGAAATTTTTAAAAAGCAACAAGTTCAAAACTAGATATTTGTGTGTGTGGCTGTTATTGCCAGGCAAAATGTCGGTGTAGCACTTTTAACACAACTCACACAAATCCATTTTTACCAGACTTCAAGCTACGATGTTGTTGCTGAACCTTTAGGGGCCAGTTAGTATCCTGTGAGGAAGTGCTGGCAGTTATATTAGTGACAACAAACCAAAACAACAATAACCCAATCTTTGTCCATATACATGTTTATGCTTTGCTAATGCTAATACTAGCTTCCAAAGAACCCTATGCTTCCTTCTCAGCATTTTGTTGCTCTTTTTTGGTTGACATTATTTTGTGATAGTCGGCAACTGACAGATAGTTCATCCAATTATCTCCGAAACCTGAAATGTTGACAGCATTTTTTTTCCTCCCAGTATCAAAGCAGCAAGAGAGAGCCAGAGATTCAGATCATCCACTGCTATCGGAGTCAGTCACAATAAAAACGTTAAAAATGAATGTGACTGAAAGCAAAATTGAATTATATTTTATCCCTCCAAATGCTCCATAAATATCAATATACTGTTGTTATTGTGAATTGTTCTGGACATGACAATTATTATTGTAAAAAAAAAAAAAATGAAAGAGCCTCATCTAATCAGAGATGCATGCTTTTAGAAATGCACCATCTGCATAATGCCATCAAAGCACCGGGTCAGTATGGAAATAATCTCAGAACCAGAATAACAACACACAATAAGCTGGATACATTTATTCAAGTCAGCAAAGAAATCAGTTCCTGAGGTAAACAAAAGGGCATAATGCGAAGATTATGCTAAAATCTGCTCAACTGACAGTGTGCACATCCAAAACAATCTAAGCCATGATCATCACAGCCTGTTCAAATAAACTCAGATGTTTTCAAAATTCATTGTTTGACTGATGGTACAGTTTATGCTCTTTACATTTCAGAAGACATTCTTACGCCTCCATGTCTTCCCAGGACATTGATGACTTTAAGCTCTGCTAAATGAATATGCCAGATTCCAGTGGGGAGGGAAAGAAAAAACATATAAGAGGTGTGACAAGACTGACTTGATAGGATTAAATATGTTATGGGGATTATTTATCTCACATAGTCTGGGTTGAGATATAGCTAACTTGCTAGAACACACCAGGTACATATTCACCCTCAGGACAAGCAGAATTTTCTTTCCAATAAAGTATGAATTCGTTTGATTGGAGCATATTCCTCAAGTCTTTGTAATCTGCAGTCACTCAAAACATCTATGCGTGTACATAAACATTGTGCTTCGGCATGTCAGCGACCTGGAATAACTTGGCTGACTTGAAAGGTAGTTTGTGAAGATGATTCAACTGCGAACGGAAGGCAAGAAAGTATTAAAAACATGACAGCAAAGGTGTTTCACTTGTAAGCAGTGTTGATTCACAGCATTGATGTTCTGGGTTTAAAATTTCAGCCTTTGGAAGCTGCTGTTCTGAGTTTGCATGGTCTCACAGTGTTCCTGTGGGTTTCCTGCAGGTGCCCTGGTTTCCTTTCCCTCCACCGTACACAGACATGTAAGACCAGGTGAACTGGAAACTGTAAAGTGCCCACAGGTGTGAATGTGTTTGTCCATGTGTTAGTCTGACCTGTCCAGGGTGTTTTCTGCCTTCTGCCTTCTACCCAGTGCACGGCAGATCACACTTCAGCAAGCCGCTTACAGAGCGACTGTCGTAAAGCGATGAATGAATGCACGGTCACCATACTGTGTGAGATGAGGTTGACAGTTGAACCTAACAGCGAGCCCTTTGAATTTTCATTTCAGACAGGGATGATTCGCCTTCAGTCTTCTGTGCTGTCATATTTTGTTTTCCCATTTTCATCCTTGAAACTATAGTGGGAGACTTTTAAATATAAATGAATGTCAGTTACATTAAAATGCTCTAGTTCATGCTGATTAAGCCTATCGGCACCAGGTCCCTCTGTTTTTTACAGCATTAAATCTGGGGTATGAAGGCTGCAAAACCTATACACAAACTGTCCAAGAAAAGTTGCTGAAGCTCCAGATAAAAAACTTAGCATTGTTTAAAGATTACAATAAAAAAGAGACAGCAACAAATATGACACTGCTCGCTCCTGTTGAAAAATTCTGTTGAGAACATTCCACAGTTTTTGTTGGCAGCGTTTGTATAATTACTCTCAGTTGTAGCAGGAGGGGGGGAGACAAATGTTCCACACTGTAGCTTTAAATAAGATACAATTGCTTTTTTACATTTCAAATTAAGAGTGGTTTATCTCTGGCAGATGATGTATATCTAAGTGTGAAATGAAGGCAGGTTAGTGCAATGATTTTATTACAAAGTGTAATTCTGGCAGGCCACATCTGTCCCTGGTTTGTTCTCAATCCACCAATTTTTTTTCTGAATTGCCATTATAAATATGTTCATGCTGAAACTCTCCTAGTTACACACCACCTGTTTGTTCTGCTTGTTGTAATTCAAAGTTGTTTAACACGGTGGTTGTTTCCATTTGCATCCCCCTTTGTTGTGCGTGAACTGGGAGCACAGCAGCATTTATCAGTGAAACAACCATGTGCACATGTCCTGGGTGAGTGATTCCGTACTTCACAGATGCATTTCCACATAATTCCCTAAGCTTTCCAGCTTGAAAAATTGTTTTAAAAATGGGCATAATTCTACCTGAAGCTCTCCTAAAGGTACAGTTTGGGAAATATATATATACAAAATACATAATGTACATTAAAATGTGTGTTGATACACAGACTGTGCTGTCTGTTATAACTGCAGAAATGAGAGGGTGAAACAAAAACAATATGTAGCATTAACTAAAGTGCAGTATTTAATTATAGTTATATAATATACCCATGACATGTGTGTGTGTTTGTGAAAAGGCTCATAAGCAACCACACAAATTATTAAATAAATAATGACAGTATAATGAAATGATTAAGTAAAGATCCCCTGGTATCAACTTGCAGTAATCTTAATAGCATCTCTCAGGCTATGTCTGGGATGTGGGCGAATCCTTCCCTCCAAAACAACCCTGAGCATTTTGCCAGTAAAATAAATGCAGTACATACAATGCCTGAGTGTGAAATACATGATAACATGTACATTATGTCGGTTTTTCATCTAAAACGCACACACACACACACACAAACAGGTCGACTGTGCTTCAGTGACTGTAAATAATAAATGTAAAAGCATTGATTCACAGCCAATTGCGGCTAACGCTCATGCAGCACAGGTGAAGGTGTCTAGGGAACACATATATTTCCCGTTATTCCTCCTGCTTATAACTGAGCCAGGGGATTGGGGTGGATTACTGCTTGTTTAACACCAGGATAATAATGCAAGATAATAAAAGTATATTTGGTAATATTCTCATTCAATTTTTTTTTTAAGGCGGTGGACCAGTGGTGTAGTATAATAAACATCAAGTGTAATCAGACTAGATCACTGCCGCTCTGTAATTTATAAAGGGATTATAAATGCATTTGTTTAGAAGCAGTCATATGTACTCATTTAAATCCATCCCAGCTGGTTGCTGGTTCAGATCCAGTGGAGGCTCTGTTTATTCGTGTGGCTCTTCTGGCTCTGAGCGACACCAGGTTCAGTAGTCTTTCAAGCTCATCCCCAGAACCTGCCAGACTATTAGAGCCAAGCTCTCCATGATCTTCCTGTGATTCCCTCCATTCCCCTGTCTGTAAGTCCCAGGCCCTGAGGGGGGGCAGAAGTTGAGCTGGGTGCAGATTAAGGCCCGGGGGGCTTGAAGGGTATCCTTCGTAGGCTCGCCGAGTCGGAGGTAGAGTGTCATAAAGACTCTCTGCGTCATTTTGCTCAGGATCATGGCTGGGTTCTTGGTATTCCTCGTAAACAGGCGATGAGCTGTCTTCACAACTGTCATGACCACGCGGCTGCTGACAGTCTCTGCGGTCCTTGTGCACCATGTCCCTGCTCCTGATGCCTGTGTTCGTCCCCTCCCCCTCATACTTTCTCATTTCTTTTCGATCCACGCAGTGTTTTCTCTCCCACTCACCAGACTGATTCCTCTCCCACTGGAAGGTCCTCCTCCCGGTTTCTTGTACCCCCTCACGGCCTCTGTCACTGCTGCAGCTCATCACCCTGTAGTCGAGCTGGAGAGAGCGTGTGCTGCCTCCACGTCTGATGTTCGGCTGCATGTCACTGAGGTCGTAATGGGATCCCACCTCTGGTGGACGCAGACGTGATGGCGACAACCAGCTCGAAGTCTGACAGGAAGACTCCCACTGGTATGCTAAAAAGGAAAAAGACAGTTTTCCTGTAGTTTGGAACAACTTCAGGGACAAACAGTTTGATATTAATGCAGCATATAAAGGGGCATCTTAGACTTTTTTGTGTAAGGGTCAACAAAGGCCTGTGGTAAACATTATGTCATTTGAAAATTCACAACAACATCAGGCAAGGCTGCTTCTGTTACAGCTTTTTTTTAAATTATGAATACAGGCTACTGCCCCCTGCTGGTGTGGATAGTTATTTTCTCTAACACAGGCACAGGAAATGTATGCCTGTTGGCTGTTGTAGTCGGTGGCGGTGTGTTCAAGTGGAGCTTTTTGGCCCAGACCCAGGCGATGCTACAGTCAGCCAATTGGTGCTAGTTCTTTGATGTTGCCTTTGTATGTCTGGACCATTAGGAGCCTGGGGCTTTACTCCCTGGTCTAAATCCCTGGAAGTATGCAGTTTTCACTCGACTGTGTGGGTTATGTTATAAACAGCCTTTCTGCATTGCACAGTGTGAGAAAGAATAAGATTATCAGTCTAATAGGATCAAACAGCCAAAGGTGCCACATTAATAAGTCAGCCTCACTTCTAAAACAACAGTAAGATTTTAATCTTATCTACGAGAGGTATCGCCAGGTGACACCGGCAAATATGCTTCATTTACCGGAGGACTGATCTGAAGATTTTCACAATTACTCAAATCACTGCAGATTCCATCCTCTGCCCTTGTAAAGCCACACCAGCTACCTTTGAGGTATAAAAGCACTGCCAGGATGTGGAATTTACAGCCTCCTATTAAACAAACTCCTTTACTTTCATTACATTAATGAATAGCATGCGTACGCTCTGGCTTGTTGTGTTTCTATTTATTCCTCCTCTTTAGTTTTCTCCAGTGCCTATTATCTCATCCCTTGATCTGCAGAAAAGTGTTGCTTGTTAGTTGCGTGCATACGAATGTGTGTGAGGTGCATGATTCAGGGTTTGTGTCTCCTAATGTAGCAGGATGCTCAAGAACATCTTTGTTTCTCATTATATGTCACTATACAACTTTTTTTGTTTTTTAGTTGGTGCTGTTAAGTGGACTGAATCAGAACTCCCCACTAATCCACAACTTCCCACAACACTACAGCATGCAGGCTGCATAATTCATGGTTAGGTTAATGAGCTGTGAGTGAAAAAAATAATAATATTGATGAAGTGAGAGGAGCCAGAGGGGTCACCCTCTCTGTGTGGGAGTGGAGAATACACTTCATTAGTGTGCTAAAGAGTGCCAGTTCCTGGTATATAATGCACGACACACACGTGCGGACAGAGACATCTAATATATTGCCATGCCAACAAATAATGACACAACAGGAAGTTGCTAGAGCCATGCCATACTGTTGAAAAAAAGAAAAAGAAAAAAAAAGCTGTGGTGCTAGTCGAAATATTTTCAAATGAGAGGTTAAGGGGGAAAAAAATAAATAAATGCTCTTACAATCCACAATGTACTCTTTGATGAACTCTACACAAATCTCATCTTTGCTGTGCAGGTGGCGACTTGCTGTCAGTGAAGTGGAAAAACAAAACAAACATCTCATGGGACAGGAAACCTTTGATGATGAAATTCTCACAGAAACAAGTAAATGCAGAGAGACAAGAGTGAATTAGGAGGAAAGACACTTGATAATGGCAGAAGGAGGCTGAAAGAGGTGCCACTTAGCACTTCACCGAGACATGTAAACAGACAAACACACACGCAAACAAAAGTCACAGCATGCAACAACACATGTGCACTGTGATTGCAAATGGAATCCCAGCATCCATCATAATGGGGACAAAATTTGAAGTCCCATATTCAGAATACTGCTCACCACATTATGGATAAGATGTTTTGTCATTTCTATACTTGACTCTGAACATTGAATATGAAGTAAAATATTACATAAGTTTGCAATATTTTTACACAGACTGAGCAGCTTTATTTCAGGCAAAAATAAAAGTGCTTGTGCTTCAATAGGCTGAGGCATAAACACAGCCTTGCTCTGGGTGAGTAATGAAATGCTTTGTAGACCTAGTAAATTACATGCAACCGAGAACAAACAGACTTGGTAACGATGAGCCAATTAATATTGATTGTAAGACGGTAGCACAAGCAGCTGACAGGGATTGTTGGAGATCTTTTAGGATAGGTAGCGCAACGGCACCATGACAGCCCTGATATGTTTGGTTAAGAGCGGAAACTCTGGTCATACTGCGGATGATGCCCCATTTAATGTGGAAAAAAAAGCGTTTGAAGCTTCCTGCTGTTCTGTAAGGATGTGTGAGGCTTGGCTCAAAGTGCCCCTAAAATCCACAGAGACCCTGCTTACAAGGCCGGGGTGAAAACTCTGCTCTGCTTTCAGTGAGGACCGCTGCACCCAATTTAACCGTCATCAAAATTCAGATTACCTTAATTAAACTATGAACTGGAATATGCTGTAGAATAATTTATGACATATAGTGTCTTTATATCAGAGGTTGTGTTTAACATTAGAAGAAGGAATTCTACAAATACCATGTATTGTTTGCACATTAAATATGTGCTAATTATATCACAATAATACATAACATTTTAATACAATTGGCTGGATACATATGTGTGTGCTGCCTACTTGGCTGAATTGATGATGGACTGCAGGCCAGCTTTTTAGCATTGTTAGCATTGTAGCTAGCCAGGTGTGCGAACCAGGAATAGTACACAGTTTTGGCCAAATATTTCCATCTATCAATATTCTATTCATTTGAATATACATTTTAAATTGTTTGAGAGCTTTAGCCTTTTGTAACCTATGAGAGCTAGCATTCCATTTCACCATTCTATCATTTGGGAAAACGGAGAAGGTAAAAACTGCAGACATATTTTAAGAGGATTAGTTGCAAGGCAACGAGGAGAAAACGAAATGTTCTCTTGATCTTTTAAATCACATATTTTTATGTTTAACTTGTTCGGTGGAATTCATTCAGTCTTGAAGCAATGAAAAATAAAAAGGTCAAGGAAGACTTGGGTCTTCTTTGCAGGACAAAACATCACCATCCGAGTACTTCGGGTAGCACTGTGATGTGGACACATTTTTATTCAATCCAGTGTTATGTACAGTAATATGATATGGACACACAAACACTTGCTGTGAAATGCTGTGAACTGTATATATGTACATATAAAGTATAAAGTACAGTGTATAAAGTACACTTAAAGATACTTTATATAATTGCTTTTTTGCTGTTCTCCTGATTCAGATGGAACCACTTTTAGAAACGTATTCACAGTTTCTACTTTTGTTTCCTGACCTCCAATCTCAGGAAACATTATGTTGAGGTTACCTTTACATTCACGGTTTGGCTAGCAAAATGTAATTTGTACTGCATGGAGTATAATAGAGGTATTCAGAGCAAAAAAAAACAGTAAAGAACATAAAAGGATAGTGCACAGCCCTGAGAAATAAAGTCAAAGGGACGGCAAGTTAATAAGATGTTTTTTGGTTGTTTTGCATCTCACTCACCAGGGCTGTTCCGCCGCTGTTCTTTGTCCATGTTAGACACTACAAAGGGAGAGAGAAAGCGTGTCAGTGAAAGACTGAGACAAACAACACAGAAACCAAAGGGGAAAAAATTGAAACACAGAGAAACTGACAAAATATTAGAAATCTAAGCAGGATGTTTTATTTTAAATGAGAAAAGGCGCTGAGCAGCAGAAGTTTGGCTGCAATGTATCTCTGTGCTTCACCACTAAACAAACATTTTGGTATCAAGAGACAGACACAAAGAGAAGAGAGGAGTTAACGGAAGATATCCTTTCATACCTTCACTTTCAATATTATCAACAGCATCGTTGACTAGACGTATGACTGTCACTATGGAGGCTAAGCAGAAAACAGAGACAGTGGAGAAGGAGAACAGAAACAATGTCAGTGCATTCATGAAAAGGTTTAGGTTTCATGTGCTGGAGAGAGAGAGAGTGTGTGCGCACACGTGTTGACAACACAAAGAAGAGTCTGTATACATGCAGTATGTGTGTGTGTGTTTGTGTGACATGAGGAATTCTTTTCTTTGCTGCTACACTAATTAGACAGGAAAGAATCGACATGGATTCCCTGACGGAAGAAGACAACCCCACACACATGCATGCACACATGATCATTAAGGGTGTGACTACCAGCCTCTTATACTTAGCCAAGGGGGATGATCAATGGTATTGAGTTATCTGGGAAAAAAAGACATTGTACAGGATGCTGGAGAAAAGTTTTATAAAAAGGCTTTTTCTTTCACTGAAAGAACTGCGTTCAACTTTGATGTATGGATTCGGTTCCATGAAGCTTCTTTTCACGAAACATTTGCACTGATCTATTGTCTGCTTTCTATTCAGTATATTTGGTCTCAGCGTGCAGGGAAGATTATCTACAGCATTGGTTCCCAGCCCATTTTTAACTTGTGGAAGGCGAAAGAGTGCTCAGAGTCTTACCATTGTCATCGAAGGACTCAGACGTATACGAGCTGAGGGAGTGGTCCTCAGAAGTGGAGTCTGAGAGACACGCCAAGTCGTCTGCCAGCTCTGACACACCTAACATGATATAATACATCCCAATCAACATACTTCACTTCAAATTAATGGCAAACCAACACAGTTTTTTTGTGTGTATACATGTAAAGGAACAGTTCTGTTGAATCTGGATTTTTATCATCAGTGTATACGAACAGTAGATGCCGATTGGCACAGCCTAGTTTGGTGAAACAGTGTGTGTCTAAACAGTGGTTGAGGAAGCACTGATCCTTGGTTCTTAAGTAAAAGTACAATTACCCAGCAAAATTTACACTTAAGTAAAAGTAGAAGTGCTACATCAGCATTCCTACTTAAGTCTTACTTTTAAGTTGAAGTAGTACTCAGTGAGTTGTCTATCAATATCTAGGTGCTGTCATGTTGATAAAGAATACAGACATAGCTCCTGGTGATACTTCTGCCTCTACAGATGTCACTACTAGTAAATCACTGCTAGCAACTCTTTTGTTTTGAGGCCAACACAGAATGCACCGGTATATTCATGAATGGTTTTTGGGCCCTATAAAATTCAAACATGTCTTTTTAAATAAGCGCACAGGAGGTTCAGTTTAATGGAAGATGACTCTGGATCCATGTTCAATGGTAAAGTTAGCTGCAAAGGACAGGATAGAGCCACCTGATTGATTTAAACTTCAGAAATAGCAACACAATCCATATTTTTGTGTAGATCAAGGCAAAGTTTGGGTGAAACTGTCTTCATAAAATGTAACAATGACAACAAACATTATAGAAATGTATAGTGTATAGATAGCAGCTGCAAAATGTAAAAGTCTAAAGTATTATTTTTACTTAACTATATGTAAAAATATAACATGAAGAAGTACAAATACTTAGTTATATTCCATCACTGGTCTAAGTATGAGTTATACAACTCCTCTTTCAGAAATCTGCTTGAAATACATCTATCAAGTGTATGTCCTTACATTTCCATTCTGTTTGGAGAAAACCTTGAGAAAGCATATTATTAGTTCAGAATGTTTTTTTCTTGTAGTCTTGCATTGTGTAGAGTTAGTTTCCACGTATTTTAGCAACTCCTGCAAAGCAATGGGGATTATCAAAGTCCAAATCTAAATCCATCACTCATTCACTTCAGGCTTACATATGTGACAACTTATTCAAACCTAAAGACGAGGTGAGGTACACACTGAATGAAACTCGGTCTAAACCTAACTGCATTGGAGAACAAAAAAAACCCCAGTGCATCCACTGCACACACCTCCAGGTCTGCTCATTTAACGCACCAGCTGGAGGCATCATAGAGGGTGAAAAACAGAGACTTACTCGTAACTCAAAACAACAGGAAGATTGGAAAGCTACATCCCAAAGCACAACAAATCGTTCATCAGCTGCAGGTGAGGTGTGGCAAGTGGGGTTGTGAATGGGGCTGATTGAAAATCTTGAAAGGGTGGCGTGGCTGGGCTGTTCAGACTTGCAGTAATCAAAGCCCTTATTTCAAGTTATAAATCCGACACTTTTTGTCCGTGCAAACATTAAATTTCATTTGGAGAATTCTGGCAGCCTCCTGATCTCCAGCTGGCCGTAGCCGTACATGACTGCGGAGCCACCATTTCAAATACAGGGGTGCTTACAAGTCGGTGTGATCCTTGGCACTGTTTTTCTTTGCTAGGATGTTATTTGAAGGGTTGTATCCTTTCAAATCACTAAGAATTGCTTCTGAGTGATTGTTTGTCAGGCAACTGCCAGAAAGGGCCGAGCGGGTACCCGGGGGTGTCACAATGACTTCAGATAAAGGCGTCTGGCTGTGAAGACCGTCTACAACACGGTCTGTTAGGCCTGGAGACAGGTATGTCGCACTGCCAGGTGCTCTCTAATCTAGCAGCAATAAAATGCCTGATTTTACATTCAAATTGGGGAAAAAGAGACAGAAGACCAACAGAGCAGAAATCATGGACTCCAAAAAACAATTCTCTCTGCAAAATGAAGAAACTCCTTAGAAATAGAAAGAGGCAGCTTTGCTGATGTGATTAAAAGTAAAGTTTTTTTTTTTTAACTTCTGGCAGAAAAAGAGGCTTAATACTGCTCGGTGGAACAAACAGAAAGAACTGTTTACACACATTTCACTGCCTTTTCTGCTCAATCACAATATACACTTTGTACCAAACTTAATGGAGTTTCAGTCAGGTGTTTCCTCATAAAGAGGGATTGATACTTCTTGCAGTGGGAAACAGAAACTTCTGTCACAGGAAGTTGGAAGTCAGTAACTTTTGTGGTATGTCTGTTTGTGAATAATTTAAAGTTGCTGCACTGTGTGAAAAATATCCTTTGTACAGTCCGCTACCTTGGTCTCAAGGACTTTATCACAAGGACACACAAACATAACAGGAGAGTGTCTCTTCTTACAGCAACGTTCAAGCTGTGGGTGCTGTTGAAATGCATCAGAGCCTGCAAGATGAGACCATTGGCACGACCCATGACATGATGACTTGACATTTTTTAGTAAAGCTTATGTAAGATATGCATGCTTATATTAATATAGTGAGGCTTATAAATATTTTGTCAATTGAAACAAAATGTCAAACTTTTCTTTGTTTGTTCATTTAGGGTACAGAGTGTATCAAAACCAAAACTAGGACATAAAAGATTCAGTACAATGCGCTCCTTTGAAGTTCTTTGAAATCCAGCATGTAGATACTGTAACAGGTAAAAAGAAAACTGCTGCTGCTGCTTTTTTCTTCTTGTTTGGCTGCACTTTAATTGAAATCTTGTACATTTGATGTGTAATTTGTAACATAATGCCAACATGGTTTATTACAAAAAAGGTTTTGTTATTTTATTTTCCTTCTCGTAACCTGGACGCACCATATTTTTTTATCTTTTAAAATTCAAATTCTTGTACATTTTAGCTAGTGAGCATTCAGGGCTTGGCCCGTCTCATGTCCAAAGCTGTACCCCACCACCATGTCCATGAGGGCCAAGATGTCTGGACATCAACTTTAGCTTTCTAAGCCCAAGCTCTGTGGTCACGGTCCGGTGCGTATGGAACAAGTGAAAAGCTCCTGTGGGAATGTGAGCAGTAAGGCAGGGCCATCAATCAAACTAAATAAGAAGGGCAGTGCAGCAGTATGTCTTATGGAGGTGAGGGGACACTTAGCATAATCAACTTTTTGACACATAAGTAAACATTTTTTGTTTACTCCTCCTCTTTTTTCCATTTATTTTCTTTCCTCACACACACATTCACACTCACTGGCTATTGGGCCAGAGACTACTCTGTTACCCTGCCAATTTTGGCAGCCATGCCTGAAGTTATGGACCCAGCCTCTGCTGTAATCCCACCATTAACACTCAGCCAAACCACAGCCAGTCTCTTCCTGGCTTTGAACTTTTTAAATCCTGTTTCACTTCTTCCAATTGAAAGAGCCACCAATAAATCCTCATCTCCAATTTTTATGAGATTCTCCATTCTTTATGAGAGCTGAACCTTTGTAGAAAAGTTGAGTAAAATATCAAATTAAGCCAAATAAATATAATTAGCTATCATAAGATCTCATTTGGCCCCATTCACTTTTTTCTTTCCCTTTTCAAAGTTTCCAATTCAGACCAGTTTACAAGCATTTTAATACAAAGCACTTATAATCATTAAGCCAAACAGGACCAATCCTAAGCTCCAGCGGTTTTAGCTTCAATTCCTTTTCAGCAGCCAAAACATCTTCACAAATTGCTTTCTGTAATCCGTCCTGTAATTAGTTGAGTAATAGTTAAAGCATTTAAAACTAGCATCCGCTGAGAGACTTCATTCCATGAGACATTCTGGATTGCCAAAAACTGTGCAATATGGAGCCTGATTTGTTCATTTAATTATTCATTGCATTTTATTTATTCATGATGGAGCAGGTAGTGACAGAAAAAAGAATGACCAATACACTTCCTTAGTTAGTATTTCACATATTGATTACTGCACATTGTTAAACCGGCACTTAACACTGGAGTCATTAAAGCGATATTCTGGATAGAACGTTGCTATAAGCTTGAAAACATTTTAATTAACGGACTGTAGTGCAACTGCAAATCCTAGAGCTATTTGTCGTTCTGCATACGCACAGCAGGGAAGAGAAAGAAAAAAAAATAACCTATTTCCTATTCCCACAGGTGAAAATCAATAATTAACAGGCAGGAAGTTCCGACTGCAAGCTGTATTATTATTCAAACAACAGGTTGGACGGAGAATCGAAATATCTGACGTCTACCTTAGCCCTGAAATGCAACGTGGTTATTTCATTGACAGAGAACAAGCTATGAACTGTGATCCTGTTGTTGACAGTGTCTGCAGCTATATATTAGAGTTATCTGAAAATGATGTCTGCTGCTCTAAAAAAAAACTTGGCAGATGTCCCTCTTTGTGAAGAACTTTTTCAGCTACTTTGATTTTGACTTTTTTTTTTAGGAAAGTAGGACAAGAACACAGGACATCAGTTCTGGCTGATTACTCTGACCATTCAAACAGAAGTGCACAGGAGATGTAAGAGGGTTTACCCTGGTACAAGGGGACATAATTGCCAATTTCAGCTATGTAACAGAAAGTTATAATATTATTTATTGCTCCCAGGAAGTAAATAAGGAAATGATAGCAAAATAAAATAAAAATAAAAAATCTTATTTTTTAAGCACTCTTGCTTACTCTGGGCCATTTTCTTTGATGTGTGTGATCAAAAGGCACAGATCACTGTGAAATAAGCTCTCTCAGTGAAGATGGTGGTATGGGTGTAACACAATGAGTTCATGGCCTGTGTACTCTTTGCCTTTTTGATCAGGTTGGAAACTGTGTGTGCTTGTGTGCGTGCACAGTGTCGCAGTCTTACCCTGTGGACTGTTATCTCTCTGTGTTCTCTCCAGCTCAAAAGCTCTCTGCCCCCACTCCTCTTCCCTCTCATCTCTAAGTCCTTTCTCCCTCATTTCTTCGCCTTCCCAGGACACTTTGTGGGCCGGACTGTGCTCTGAACGATAGGCTGACACCGATGGGAGATTGGGTGCCACACTGCACACGGCGATGCCCCTCCTGTTGGCCACACCTCGGACGGTGGACGTGTCTGAGAGGAAGCTGCTCATCTGCAGAAGCAGAAGGGAACATACAGTAAATGGTACTTCTGGTGAGTCTATGCTTTAAATCCAGTTAAGACTAAAAAGCAACAATTAATTATCCTGCTCACAAGAATTTCTTTTTTTGTGTGACTCTATAGATTACACACATAACACTGAGCTCCACGGGTGCTCCTGGTAACATGCTCTTTCCTTATTATCACCATGAGGTATTGTTTGCTGATGTCATCCCCACATGCATCATTCTGGCACCATGGTTACTTCAAACAGTCCTAAATAAATGTACTTAAAGCTGTCTGGCTGTAAAGGGAATGTCATTCTTTAATGTCACAATAAGTGACAATAAGTGAGATTTTTGTTTTGTTGTTTTTATTTTTTTTTAATTTGAATTTGTAGAGAACTGAAAAATATCAAGTTGATGTAGATAAATGGCTTTAGCAATACATGTTGGCATACCTAGCTGCTTGATTGCACCCTTTAAAAAAATCACAAATGGTGGCTTTAACTAAAAATAATTTAAATAAGTAAATAATAATAATAATAATAAAACATTGTCCAGCTGTGCAACTGCTGATGTTGAGAAAGTGATTACAATTTAACCCCATTTTCCCCAGCGGCTGTTTATTGCAGAAGCATGGCGTCATCCAAGGAACTGGAAGATAAACTGTTATCATAAATATTGATAATATAATATAAAATTGATATTGCTTGGGGTTTTATTCATTGTAGTTTCATAACAAGACTTCTCTTAAAGGCTGCAGTTAAATTACTATGCCGATACAATATGCCTGTTTTATAATATTTTATCATGGACACATTGGAGATGCAGTGACAATGCAGGCAATAACATATGCATGCATTTACATACCTGACTGCCCTCACTAGAAGTGGTTTTGTCACCATCTCCACTCCTCATTCCCTGGTTAATGAGTCCTCCTGGCAGAGGGGAGTGGGCAGTGGGACGCACCATGACCTGAGGAGGACCCCCAGTGCTGCCTCCCACTTCACCATAGGTACTAGTGGTCCCTGGTGACCCTGATACACGCACAGCTTTGAATTCAATCCCTTCTGCTCCCATGCCAGTCTTGTGCAGCATGTAGCTTGTTTCTGTAGAAATAGCTGAGATACCCATCACAGCCTGAGCACCTGGGCCTGGGTCTGACTCTTTCCTGAATTTGATTTTTTTCCGGAAGGCAATGAAAAGTATGAGGAGAAAAATGATGACAAAGGCAAGGACCCCGATGCCAATTATCTCTCCTGGTCCGACATAAGACAGAGGCTCAGCCTGGGGAACATAAAAAAGAAAAATCCTTAAAAACCTGGACACAGCATCTCCTGTTCAAAAGGTAAGAAGGTTAGCACACACAATCACTGCCTGGTGAGAGCGTACAGTATAGAAAGTCCAGATTTGGGGATTTTCATAATTAGGATTACCTTCCATTCAGAAAATGAACTTATTGAGAGGAACTCTGCACCTGCAGGCATGATTAAACCTTTTCTCAAAAACGGTCTCCTAAGAGTACAGGTGTTGAGGTAGAAAGCCTTTTTTCACCACTCAGCCTGTCATGTTAGGAGAGATTCCTTTCAAATTAATCAGGCAAATAGTAAATAGGCATGCTTGGCTTGTTGGAGTGCATAAATGCAGAGCAGCTGTGGATCCACCCACAAATAGTCTGATTGAGTCCATCACAATAGATAGTAATTTTTTTTTTTAATTATTGAACTCACTGACATGTAGTCAGTGTGTAACTGTATTATGTAATGCTTCCAGATATCTCTCTCTCTCTACTATAAAATATCACATTTCTTTTTGGAGTCATTAAAGAACGGCTTTGTAAAACTGGAAAATATCGGCCTGTTCTAAGCCAGAGATATCTACAAGTTGCTAACCAGCTAGCCGCTGACCACACCCACACTTAATACCACCAGCTGTGATGGTGAGTCAATACATTGTTCTTAGTACAACATGAGGGAATAACAAAGAACTGGCGCTGCCCAGGCACAGAGTGTAATCTTGACACACATTTCACATATAGATCTGCAGCGTTGAGCGCAGAGGGTAACAGCTGGGGGCCCGTGCTCAAGCTAAAAACAGAGCAAAGTCAACCGGCTCTCCAGCGACAAAACCTGGACCACATAGGGCTACGGCAGATTGTGCAGCCAAATTCTATAGCCTGCTGATTTCACCGAGACGTGGCTCAGCGACAGAGTTGCGGATACTGACGTTAAGCTGAGGGTGGTGGTGGTGGCTACGTCCGCTCTGATTATACAGAATTGCTTCAGTGATTTAACTGCCCTTCGGGTTGGTAAACAGACATGTAAGACAGGCTACAGCATTTCTAGACTATTTAACATAAAAATAGCTCCCCCTTTCTGGAAAAATGAGTTTAGACACTTTTACAAACTACACCTTTATTGTTACAGACGTGGGATAAAAATCATCATTATTTGTGATCATACATCGTAACAAAGTAGTACATACAAAGTATGTAATAGTAAAAAAGGCTAAGTTTTTTTCTTTTCCTACTGTTACTTCTGCGGTCTTCTAGGAAATAATGGAAGCACCTTTCCTCCCAGATTAATTGGGTTTGCAGTCTCAATATAAAGTATATGGCTCACAATAAAAATCAAGAGCGTGACAACTTCAAATGGAAACTGTGATTTACCCATTACCACACTCTCACTCATCCACTTTGGAGACAAAGATACCAAGCTGATGAATACGACTTCTATGAGGCCCGCTGCACACTCAGAATTCTCAACAGCCACACTGTGTGTGCCAAGTCCAATTAGGTACAAGCCAAATGCACAAAAAAGCAATTTAAAAGAGCAAGTACTTTTTGGTTTACACTTAAGTATATTTACTTCTACATAAATCAAATTTCAAATGACGTTCATACATATATACCTGTGTGTCATCCCCCGGATCAGCAGCTGCTTCGTCATCACAAAACTGACCCTCGTACCCTTCTGAGCAGTTACAGTAAAACGACCCAAACGTGTTGACACACTCGCCTCCGTTTCCACACTCGTCCCGGTCACACTCATTTACATCCTCATCACATCTGCAGAGACACAGATAAATAAAGCGCTGTGCACGGAGAGCAGTGAAGATGATTCGTATCAAAGTGAATGTGAGAAATAAAAGATGAAAGCGTGACAGTTAAAAAAAGAAAGAGAATGAAAATACACAGTTTTAAGATCATCTTTTTCAAAAGGCCTTTCTTTGTGGTGAAAAAAAAACAGGGATTATCTTCATGGAGACCCTATTATCCACATTTATATGGCTCAGATTTAAAGAAATATGCCACAGTGTAAAAACGCACACATACACAGACTCTTCAACAAAGACACAAATTCCAATGTGCTCATCTCAGCTTGTCATTTCAAACACAGTCTCCAGCTGTGAAGAGGAGAGAAAATACATGTATTTCTTTTTTCAATATATGTATATATACTTTATCTTTACACAAGTTGATCCAACAGTAAAAGAAAAATAATTTTGCATAAAGCTTACTGTGTAACTCTTCAGATTTCGGCTTTAAATGATAAAAGTGTAAGAAGTTGGTATGATCTGGCCAAAGATGTGCTGCCCAGTGAATATTATACAAATTAATGAATATTTCATACACTAATTAAAACCAAATGCAAGATGTCTCAAGATGTGTTTTGTTATTTTGGAAGTCAAATTTCCTATTAATGAGAAATTGCTTTATATTTTAGCTAACTGAATATACTTAACTGATAATTAAATGTAAATATTTCAATGTGATCTGCAGCAAAAAAGAATTTTATAGTCAATTACACTCAACAGCTGTGTGCTTGTGGCAGAATCTACTTTGCTTTTGCGATGGTTTCAATCTGTGTTTAACATTAAGTGATAATGATTCCAACAATCTGGTGCCTAAGAAAATACTGTTTTGCTTAGCTAAATATAATTTAATTCATCAAAAGTTTTTTTTTTATTTTTTTGTCAAAAAGCAGAACCATTTTCTCCTCTGTGGGGAAACTGCTCTCTAGTGGTGGCTCCATTGAACAACTACACGAGCAGAGGGGTTGTTTCAAAGGCAATTACTGAGCTGTAATTAAGACGGCAGCTACAGAATGATTATAGGCTTTTCAACCAAAATTATGCTGAATTGAATTAGAACCACTAATTTGTCCCACACAATAACAGCTTAAACAACACAGTGAGTACTGGGGTGCTAATGTGGGCTAATCCTCAGTGTGATCTTCTGTGTTTAAAAGACAGAGAAGATGTTAAAGAGCCTAAATGCTCACTCTTCAGTCACTGTGTACATACAGTCTAAATAGGACACACCGCTGTTGTTGAAGTCAGTTATTAAGGCTTAAGTGTGTGTTTTGCACGCATGCGTGTGTGTTTGATTTCAGGCTATTTTATCTTACATAAGTCCCCCGAGTCCTCTTGGGCAGCCACAGAGGAATGCGCTGCCCACAGGCTTACAGTCCCCTCCGTTCTGACATGGGTTTGGCATGCAGGATGTCACTTCAGTTTCACAGCGCCCCCCAGTGTATCCAGCACTGCAACTGCACATGAAGCCTGTTGGACAAAGAAGCAAAATGAGACATATAATATGTTAAAAAATGAATAACTAATATCTTTGTGCAATAGTAACGGACTTAATATAATCAATAAATCAATGACAGATTATTAATCACAGCTTTACCAAAAAACATCAATAAATTAAAGATTAAAATACTAAAATTGACAGTCAAGCTATAAATATTTATTCTATCAATTGTTTATCTAATTCACACATTTACATGGTTATCTGCATATACACAGACCTCCAGAGGGCAGGCTGCTGCAGATGGCTCCATTTAAACAGGGTTGACTGACGCACGGATCTGGATAAAGAACGCAGCCCAACTTGACCTCACTGAGCCCAGCTATCTCAGCGTAACGGCTCCTTTTATTCTGTAGAGGTAGTTCGTTACCATTCAGCATCAGGGAGCCCAGGCAGCCCTGGAAGCCATCCTGGGCTCTCGGGGGGCCCCTTGCACCACGGTCCCCAAGTCCTGGCCTTCCCTGGTTCCTCCCAGGCCCTGGGCTCGGCCTCTCGCCCTGCCCGTTTAATGGCCTCACTTGGGCTCCAAAGAAAAATGAAGAATCTGGGGCCAGAGGCCAGAGACGGACAGGGGCTCTTGCCGCTCTGCGGCGCTCCACATAGCTGTCATCCAAGGACAGGAGGGTGTAGTTCCTAGTTAGCTCCAAGGAAACTGCATGCCAGAGACCATCGTTTATTGGTCTGCCAGAGATACCCATGATGCCAAGGGTGTTGTCGCAGTCCAACTGGAACCAGAGTCGACCTCCTTCAATCTGTGGAAAATAATTGTATCTTTTTTATTCTTTTGATCTTTCATTTTCTATTGAGAGGCACTCTATTACTCTATTACTGTGAAGGTGTCAGGCTGGCACACTGCATAAGGCAGAACTGTGAAGCGCGATATAAGTGCAGTCATTTCACCATTTACCTTGAGCATAGTACAGGGGTTTACACGTGTGAACATAATAACTCCTCTTCTCTGAAGTGTTCTGATCCTCAGGCCGAGCCTCATCTCTCCACTCTGCCCGCTCTCTGTCACTCTGTACTTGATATAACTGTTTCCAGAGAAACTCAGAGAGGTTTGACCTACACATTCACAATACACAAAGACAGAGACGATAAATAATAAAATCCACTGTGATCTGGTGCCTGCCTGGATCTTTATTAAACTATAATCAAATCCTACCTGCACACTCGTCTAGTCTCTCAGGCTGACACTGGCAGACAGATGGCGCTGTGGGACCGGAGCGGACACACTGCATGTCTGCAGGACAGGACTGACCTTCGCATAGCTCGACAGGGGTCGGGCATGTCCCTCCTGTTTGGGAAGGGCCAGATACAAAAATATTAGAAGAATTATAACCTAATATTATCTGAATAATGTCACATTACCCTAGTATCTATTTTATCCTTCAATGTATGTATGCAAATTTGTATAGATAGACAGTTTCTCTGTCTTTTTGTTATTAGCAGCATATATTCAGTACAGTACGTCTTTATGAATTCACTGCTCACCCGGGCAGGTACAGGTTTCAGTTTGGCTGAACCTTGGTGCCACCAGGCTGACCCTCTCTGTGCTGTAGGTGACAGATGAGCCTCCCTCCATCACCAGTGTGTTCTCACACACGCGGTCTCCACAATCCAGTTCCCCCGAACAAGCAGTGCTCACTACCACCGCCCCAGCAAGGACCCCACGAATCTGACCCCGTGCTGCCGCCTCCTCCAGCTTTGCAGAAAACTCTTGCTGTGAGTAGAACCCAGCCATCCGTCCACTTCCTGATATCTCTGGCCTCTCCATGGCTAGAAGCAAATCAATGTCTGAAGTCCCCATCACTGGCTGTACACTAAGTATATGGAGGGGATCCTGTTGACCTGGAGACCATTTCCAGCCAGCCAGTCCCCGTAAAGTCAATTTGATCTGGCTCAGGTAACGACTAAGTAAATCTTCTGGGGACAGAGAGCTGAAACGCAAAGTCAGGGCACTGCGCAGCAGAACATCTGTCACCTGTTCAACTTGGATCAAGACATCAGCTATGACAGCGAATCGTCCGTCGCTCACTGTAGCATTCAGCTGGTATCTAAGAGAGGAGAAGAAAACGTGTTGTACTCTTACGTCCATAAGCTTTTGTATAACATTTTTACATGTGCTTGTGTGTTGTGTACCTGCCAGGTTCCAGCCCTGGCAGAGCTATAATAGTGCCATCCTGTCTGTTGATCTTAAACATGCTCTTTGGCTGAAGCTTCTGGGTAAATGAGAGAACGTCATTAGGGTCACGGTCAGTTGCATAAATCTGACTGACTGGTCCTCCCTGGAAGGTGTCTGTCGCCATGACGATGAAAATTTCCAGCGGGGAGACAGTGGGCTTGTATTGGCTGTTCCCAATGACCCTCAGAAATACCCAGGAAGAGGAGGTAAGACTTGGCTTACCAGAGTCCGTTGCCTGAAGAAAGTAAAGTATTCAGTAACTCTTACAGCTTAAACTCACAACAGTGACTGCTATTAGTAGTTCTTCATAATATAAATGTTTTGCAATGTTTTTAAACCCTAGAGAGAGTGAGAAACTCAGAAGCATAAACATGTCGACAGAGTATATTTGTTGGTCAATCTTTCCTCGCTGGTTAAAAAACAGCATCCCATACCTGGATTTCAAGAGTGAATTCTCTGGGCGCTTCAGGGCCAAATGCTCGGTTGGACCTCAGCGTTCCAGTCTGGTCCAAGGAGAAGAAATCCCTTTTATTTCCCGACATGATGCGAAACTGAAATGGAGGCCCATTTCTGGAGGAGTCTTTATCAGTAACTGACAGCGTCAGCAGGGTGGTGCCAGCAGCTTGGTTTAACTGGACAGTAAATATATTGAGAGAGGAGGTGAGATGACGTACCAACTAACTTTACGCACGCACAGACTGACTTACCTGTATGACAGCTGTGGAGTTGGGAGGAGTGAAGACAGGAGGGTTGTCGTTAACGTCGGAGATATCAATGTTAATTGTGACAGTGGAGGACATGGCAGGAGAGCCACTGTCAAACGCCTGTACTGACAAAGAGTACCTGGATACCTAGACAGAGCAGAATAGGAAGTGGGTGCCATATCTGTATGTATCAGGCAATATGGAGAGCACTAATATGGGACTAACTGGTTTCTGACCTTGATGCAGACTTAGGTATTTTTCATACCAACCGTGCTCATGAAGCAGAAAATTACAATTGATTGTATATGAGATATTGTACTTAATTCCTCCTTACTAGTTCTCTGTCAAGCCTCTTATTGACTTTGAGCAGGCCTGTTACAGGGTCAATCCAGAAGTGGTTGCTTCGGTCGCCTTTCAGGATAGAGTAGGTGATCCGCCCATTCACCTGGCTGTCCAGATCTTCAGCCAGTACCTAAATCACACACACACACACACACACACACACACACACACACACACACACGTGAAAAAAGGACTTAATGGAAAATACAGATGATGTAAACATGTTCCAATGTGAGAAAATTAAGACCAGACATTACCCTTGTAATTGTCTGCCCAACAGTTGCATCCTCGCTGACCAGTACATTGTAGATGTCCTGATTGAAGGCTGGAGCATTGTCATTGACATCCATAAGTTCTATAGTTACCATGGTAGCAGTGCTAAGAGGAGGGTTTCCATTGTCCCAGGCTTCGATGGTGAGGTAGTAGTCCTTGCACACCTCAAAGTCCAAATCATCAGCCACTGAAATAGAGCCTTAAGACACACATATTTTTATGAACATAGCTGGATTTGTATAATTTTTGCTGTTGTGTTTGGTTGTGTCTTTTCATTTTCGATTCTTCTCATAATTCATGCTCACTTAGTGACACAAAACAATGCTTTCTCACCCAGTTTTCTGTCAATGAAGAACTTTCTTAGCTCGTTGCCTGACCGGATGTTGTAGGTGATCTCAGCATTGGGTCCGATGTCAGCACTCGTCGCCAACACACGAATCACCTCGGTTCCCACAGCGACATCTTCAGGAACAGTGACAGCATAGTCCCTCCTCTGGAAGACTGGAGCATTGTCGTTAACATCCAGCACCAAAATGGTCAAATCAACCTGTGAAGGACACAAGACACTGTAAAATGACACTGTGTCAGCTTATTTATCTGTGCAGCTCGCAGCCACAGACAGTGAGCAGAAAACATATCGACTTCTCATGCTGCTCTGCAATAGTCTTTTAAAATGACAACACCTTCCCTTCCTTTTACCACATTCACTGAATGGCAGGTGTTTATTTCCTACTTTCACTCAGGTCTTTCTTTAGCAGTGGATAAGATGACACCACCACCTTCTCTGCAGCTGTCACCCTCCCCATCTTCTTTGCCCTAGCCACTGCACAATTTGATGACAATCTATCTTAATTTAAATCTACCTGGTTCTTTATCTCAGTCTCTTCAGTAAACATTTCACTGGCTTGTTTTTTGTACTGTGTGTATGGACAGAAATACAGATAGCTTCCAATTAGAAGATATAATATGATACATATAATATATATTTTTATGCTCATTCTTCCTCTCTGTATTTCTTTTTTGAATGACTCTTTCTACAGTCATAATGTGACAAATGTTATATAGACTGAATCTGTGTGGACTAGAGTTCCCACCAACCTGTGAGGATAGCGCCCCCTGTTGCCCAGCTCGGTCAGTGGCTTGGACACGAACGCGATAGGAGTCTCTGCTCTCTCTGTCTAATGTTTTCTCCAAAATTACTATGCCAGTTACTGGGTCGATGGAGAAGAACCCATTGACTGAGTCCACCAGAGAATAGACCACTGTACGGTTAAGACCTGCCCAGAACAGATTGCACAAATTATCTTCATGCTCTTGGCATGGTTGTTTACAGAGCGTGTGGGAGTGTAACAGCTTACCATCATCAGGGTCGCTGGCTTGCAGTCGGGTAAGCAAAGCCTTGGGCGCTGCATTCTCAAACACACTAGCCAGGTAATGAGGAGAGGAAAAGGAGGGAGTGTTGTCATTTACGTCCAACACTTTGAGAGAAATGTCAGATCGGCAAAACAGCCCTCCCCCATCAGTTGCCTGGGCGATGAGTTTGTATGTGGTTGTCATTTCTCGGTCCATCAAAGTGGCTGTTCGTAGCTCACCTTTGGACATAAATGGTAGAGTGCACATGTAAAAATGATTGGACTATTTGTTTGATAAAAAAAACACACACAGATAACTGAATATACCAGTGTTTGCATCCATGTAGAAATCTTCAACCCCAATGCCAAACAGTGAATATTGGATCTCAGCACTGGAACCTGAGTCAGCATCTGTCGCACCCACGGTCAGAATGCCCTTGTTAATGGGGATGTCCTCAGGAAAAGAGGCACCATACACCGCCTGGTAGAAGTGCACGGTGACAAAACAAACACACATCAAAAAAACACATCTGTCAGGCGCTGCATCCATTATCTCAGCTGAAAGCTCAACTGAGTTAAGTGCCCTTTTCTGAACTCAGCGTCCACTCCAGCCAGTGACAGCATCTAGAAATGAAATGTTTACCAAACACATGCTGGCTATACACATGCTACTGTACTATGTGAAAGTATAATGCAGCATCCTTTTCACACACAAAAAAGTAAAGTCTATCCCTAAAATATCCAAATAATCACACAATTTGTCTAGGCTGTGGCTACTGCTGCTGCAACATAGAACAGCAATTTAACAGCCATGTGGGAGTTATAGTACAACAACCAACCCTCAGTGCTTTAAGATGCATTCAGTGGTAACCATGTAATGTCAGACTAACCACTTTATGGCTCCGCTTGCCTGAGTACAAAAAACTATCAGACAAGAACAGCCATGCAGGGAGGACTTCAAAGAAGATTATTAGGAGTTTGGAGTTTTGAAAATGAAAAGTTTCTCAACTAATTATGTGTAACCAGAGAACTGCAGAACACTACTAAATTATATTTCCCATTCCACGATGGTTTACATCTCATGGATCTGCATTTAGAGCAGGAACAACTTTAAAGGATAAGCACGATGAGCTACACTTAAGTGCTTTTATCTGTCTCTTATCCCAGCCATTTGTTTGTCTAACACATTTCATTTTTGTTTTAACTGTGTGGACATTTTCCAGATTACTATCCCATTATATAAAAGCACATCTGCTGAAATATAGGACTAATTCGTTCAAATTCTTTCACACTGAGTTTGTACACTGTGGAACAGAGAATCAATATTTTAACTGAACAAATTCTGTCCCACTCCTGCTGCTGCAGACTTCGTCTTTCTTACTATGTCATAAATATGCAAAATTTACCATTATTCAACACAGTAATTTTCTGAGCTAAGCCACCGTTAAAATTACCCAAAAGAAAGTTCATCACTGTGGGAACTGAAGCCTCATCTAATTCTTCACAGTTTGTCAATCAGTTAATCAACACTGTATTATTCTGGGCTTCACAAAGATGACTTAATGTGTTATAAAATAATTAAAAACTCCCTTGTTGAAGATGAATTATTTAACGAAGGAGAAATTAGCCTTTAGCCATAACATATCTGATCATGTATTCTTTCTTTGTTTAAGAAAAAATCTAAGTGATTATCCTGGAGACCAACAGTCGTTGAAGTACTGGTTCATCCTGCTACCTTCTACCATTTCCTCCCCATCTGTTTGCTTTGCACATTTTCATTTTGCACATCCCTGTTTGTCTTCATCCCTGACCTGATTGCAGATGGGGGTGTTGTCATTGGCATCCATAACGGTCACCTCCACTGCAGTGCGAGCCACATACAGACCATCGCTGGCTGTGATGTTGAGGAGATACCAGTCCTGCTGCTCACGATCCAGCATGCCACTCACATACACCTTCCACTCCCCCTGCACCAGGGCCAGGCCGAACACGCCACGCGGGTTTCCTCCTGGAGGTGACACACATTAGAGTTAAAGTCTCATTTATTCAAAGATGTATCAGCATGAGATCCTCTGCCATCCAGTGATGCAGGTATTAGAGCTCGGCTGATATCTCACTACCACAGTGAACAGATGTGAAAAAGCCTTAGTGACATGATGGTTGTCAGGGAGAATGTTAGTTACATGGTTGATTCCACACCAACTAATGTAATCGGCTGTGATGTGTACTCAGCTACATGTGCTGCTCACAGTGCTCTGAATCAGGAGTGTTATGTTGGACCACCTCCACTTTTGTTGCTTTATCGTCTTGATAGCCATGCATATCAGAAAAAAAATATAGATTTTAATAAGTAATATTGGCCAATATTTCACCTTAATAATTAGCATTAACACCAGTTGCTAGTTTCAGCAGTAAGCAATATAAAGTAATACAATAACAGCACTGATAGCTATAATAGGAGCATTAGTGAATAACTTGCAGGTCAAACTACAATTCCTATTGACACATGTTGTCCAATATATGCCAATATTGATACATCTGTGATAAAATGATAACATTGGCTTCACCAGGTGCCCTTTGATGCGATCAATAATCCTCTATCACTACGACGTAAGCTGCACCAGCGCCTGGCCCTTCACAGTTTAAATGTTGGACCCAAATATATAGGTGTCTCCACCTTTCTCAGCATGTTGTGTGGTATAATGCATGCATTATATAAAGTCGATTTGAAAGTTGACATTTGAAAAACAATTTCAAATTTGACCTTTAATGATAGCCAATCATTGCAATTCAACACAACCTGCATGAGGAACATTTACTGAACTAACTACATCATGTGACTGTTTCCTCACCGGTGATGTAAAAGCTGACCAAGCGGTTTTGATCTGTGCCATCTCGATCTTTGGTCTTTAGGACAGCCACCACCTCACCGAGGGGATCGCTCTCCTTTACCGCCCCTCGGTAAAGCTCCCTCTCAAACCGTGGTGGGTTGTCATTAATGTCTGACACAGCGATGGTTACCACCGCGGTGGAGGACAGAGACTGTGTCTCAGCCAGGTCAGAGCCCACCACTTCAAAGGTATAGCTGGAGCAGGCCTCATGGTCCATTTCACTCGCTGTGGTGATCCAGCCCGTTTTACTATCGATGGAAAAGAGGGAATTTGTAGTGATGGGGCCGGCGAAGGTGTCAATGTCCTTTGTCAAGTCTAGATTGTAGGTGAGCAGAGGCCCAAGGCTGTAGGTTACCTGCAGTTTAGGAAAAAAAAGGCACATATAGCAGTTTTTCAAAGCACCTGTTATTCTTTGAGCTGGAAAACATGCAGTAAAATGTGCATCGCTGCTGCGCACCTGTCCATTAGAGCCCCAGTCTGGATCAAGTGCACGCACCTGGACCACTCTTGTCCCAACTGGCATCCCTTCCATCACTGTGGCTACATAAGTGTTTGTCTCAAACACTGGCCTGTTGTCGTTTACATCTAAAATCTGTAAACAGAGATTTAGCTCAGTGAAAGCCCGGATTCACCTTGAAGAGCAATGTTAAGTCAAATTCCCTCATTGTCTGTGTTTGGATTAACACATCACATAATGCTTGAATAAGCTTGAATTAAACAAAAAGAAGTCTGCTCATGACTCAGGTTGTAGTTGTTGCTACACTTGTTGTGATATCGATTTAGTATTTTCTGCACTCGAGTGCACCCCTTTCCTTTGTTTTTTTCTGTATTTGATTTTATGGAACTTGACAGTTGAAATAAAGATTAAATTCCCTTCACCTCAATTCAACTGAAAAAAGTAAACAAAAGAGTAGAAGCTTTTGTTTTGTACTGGATCACCGACCTTAACCTCCACGTCCACTGTGGAGACAGACTCAATCAGGTCTTTTCTTGTTGTAGCCGCAACTTTAAAGCGGAAGATATTGATGTCTTCGTAGTCTAGTGGCTTGACCAGACGGATGAGGCCTGTGTCCCTTTCCACCAGGAAGGTGCCCCCTTGATTGCTGTCAAGTGTCTCCCCTCCTACTGCTGTGAAGAACCCTGTCTGTCCGGCACCCATGTAGACGGACCCTAAGGCTGTTCCCACTGTCGTGTCTTCGGGGATGGTGTAGGAGTACTGAGGCTGGCTGAAGGAGGGAACAAATGCATCTGGAGGGACGACGTGGATGAAGGCTGACACCAGGGAGTGTTTGGGCGGAGTGCCGCCGTCTGTTGCTTTGACAAAGAAGGACAGCACTGTGCCCTGGAGGTGGTCAACTGTGCTTTTAGTCATCATCCAGCCACTGTCTGGCTCCACCTGGAAAAATCACAAAACTATTAAAGTCAATACTCCTCACAATTTTTAAACACTTGTTTATATATCTACACCATAAATTATTCAGTTTATATCAGCATATAACAGTTTAGATGTTTGTTTAATCATCATAAATGGACCAAAGCAGCCTTAATATATATGTTTTTTATCTGATGGGTCTAAATCCATAATCACAGATGGTTGTTAATCCTCTAAAATGAGGAGGGGGTGTACCCTTAACGCAACATTTTGCGCTTTAATAAGGTTCAAATACTTCTGAAATTTGAAGCCGATCACAAAGGATCGCTTTCATAGAGTAGTATGTATCTGATGCATAAAGGACAAATACACTGACCTCCAGAACATCAACCAGTGACAGGCGTGCTTCACTGTAAAGCGAGTATGTGATCCTTCCATTAGACCCCGCGTCAGGGTCAGTAGCCTGGATCTGCGTGACAAGGGACCCTTTGGCAACATTTGCTTTAATGCTCATACGGTACTCCACCGCTCTGAACCGAGGGGCGTTGTCATTCTCATCTGCAAGAACCACCCGCACGGTGCAAAAAGATGCACGGCCTGAAAGAAACATAAATGTACACACATAGCCAATGTGCATAATTTTAACACAGAGCCTGCATCTGCATTCACTACAAGTCTGTGTAGATGATAAAAATGTAATACATCTCTGAATGTAATTATATATTCAAAGATCTGCAGCAGTGCAAAAGCCATAACTTAAACGTTACACCTACACTGTATTTACCGAAACCGTGAGCACTCATGCATTGATGTTATCTAAATGTTTGGCCTTCCAGATTTAAAGGTGAAACTTTTTGTATTTAAGTCTAATCAGTGTCAAATACATTACCTCCACCATCCAGGGCCATAACAGTCAGCACCATGTCCTTGTTAAGAGGATTTTCTCTGTCTAGTTTCTGCACTGTGGATATAATCCCATCTGCATCAATGGTGAACTGAGTTTTCCCCATATCATTGATGAAGGAATAGGTGATCTGTCCATACAGCCCAGAGTCTTCATCTGTGGCACGGACCTGGAGGTGCATTCAAATTTAGCAGTTACAAAGTTCTACAGTGTCATTTCAACTTTCTACTGAAAGTGAAAATACCTGAATGACCCTTGACCTCGGAGGAGCATTTTCCGGGACCTCAGCCAGGTAGAATCTTTGGCTAAACACCGGACTGTACAGGTTAGCACCCAGGACACGCACAACCACCTGTAAATTACAATCACATTGATTCCTTCATCATCATCATCATGCTGACTTTTTGTTGCCATTGCATTTAATCATCACCAACTGATTTGTAGACCATAAATCAAAGTGTCTTGTAGACCAGAAGAAGGAACATCTGGCTTGTAAACAGGTTATATGAATTACAGCTGCAGGTATATTAATGTTAATCTGAGAAAGACATATGCTGTGTTTACATCATGTCAGAGGAAGAAGCAAAGACGGGGGTGACATGTTAGTGCTACAAAAATGGTTGATATCAGTGCCAAAAATGTCCCGCTTGTAATTACCACCAAGAGACAGATGTGAGTGTTTTTTCCAGTTGGCAGCTAATCCTCATAGTAAATCTGATATGACATGACATTAACTTCCCAACAGCAGAGCTGCTCAGCAGCCAGTGGTAAGAAACTGCAGTTATATAGTCTGGACAGCTGTGAATGTAATAAATTTGAAGTGAGGGGTTGCCACAGAAGGTCAGTCGGCTCACTGTGTATAAAAACTGCAGAGGTTTTAAAAAAAGGGGGGGCAAATCAGTTGACAGAGTTAAATCGTAACTGCCAAGAAGTTGTCTCACCTGAGCAGTGTTGGTGAAGACTCCATCTGACACAGACACATTGAGTTGATACGAGAGTTTCATGCCTTGTCTCCTCTTGTTAGACAGACGCAGCACTCCTGTATCTGGCTCCATCATGAAAGTCATTTTCTCATTCCCTGAGAGTATGCTGTACCTGAAGGTAAAAAAGAGAAGAATATTGTATGAAGTTATTTTACCCACAAGTTGATAATGAAATGAAAATAACTTCTTCAATACAAAAAAACTACTTTGTCTGTTAAATCAACACAAAGATGCAACTGAATTTACCAAACTTCTTTTCTTCACTGTTCTAAAACATCACAAATAAAACATCAAACCCAAAACAACTTTTGTTTTTTTTTTACCTCAGCCTTTGAGCATCACAGATGTCAGCGTCTGACGCCTGAACACAAGTCACAAAGTGTCCTCGGGGGGCCAACTGACTGACAAAAGCCTCGTAAAGAGCTTGGCTGAAATTAGGTGGGTTGTCGTTTGTGTCAGTTACACTCACAGTGACACTAACATCACTGCTAAGGGCAGGGTCTCCACTGTCCGTCGCCCTGACAATGAAGTTGTAGCGCTGGATGAACTCATAGTCGAGCAGACGTGCCGTGAATACCAGTCCACTGCTACTGTCAATGTGGAAGTAGTCGGTGCTGTTGTAGATGTCAGACAGGATCTGGTAACTCACCACAGAGTTCTTTTCTGAGTCTTGGTCCTGGGCAAACACCTGCAGGGAAACTAACATTAAGTTTTGCACTGCCTTATGCATTATTCAAGACATAGTCTGATTTGTTTACCCGGACATACTCTATAGCTACAGTAGCAAGACAGAGGCAAAAAAAGTAAATAAAGTTCTCAGTTTCAGTGCAACTCTGTGAGGATAGATTCACAACTTAAACCAAACCTTCATGCATTTTCTTCAAGTGCAATGGAGCCTCAAAACATGCATTTACCTTGCTTGACATGCTAGAGAAACAGAGTATTTTCAGGCACAGTGACCATGTTTTTAACCCTCTGAATCCTAAGACCTCAGTTGCTGAGGTCTAAGGATTCAGAGGGTTATAAACATGGTAAAAAAAACATGGTGACTGTGCCTGAAAATATTCCATTAATCAAAGCCATCTGACAACTTTCTGAATGTCAGTGGTGTTGTGTTATGCTTTTTTTGATATTTTTTGATATTTCATTGGGGTGCAGAGTAGTGTGTACATTATAATATTATATTATTATTTATAGCATGTGATTCCAGGTTCCAGGAACTATATTATTAAACTAAACAATGTACATGTTTTCTAGTCACGATTGTTGTTTTCTATACAGGGGCAGGTGACAATTTATTGCAGTGACAAATGAGCCCACTGTGACTACAAAGGTAATGACAACAAAATGTGTGGGTTCAGAGGGTTAAACTGTTTTTCTGTTTCTTGTAATAATCAATAATACCAGTCAAACAATGCCATTAACCTGCAGCATTTTGATGAGATGCTAAACAAACTTTTACAAAAAAGCACACAGTAAGGTGATGTTTTTGTTTTGTGAGGACATATTGCAAATGTGTTCCTCTGTGCAACAACAGCACCGGTGTTATTATTCCATAAAGGTCAAGAGCATCCAGTGGGAAATTTCTGTGGAAATATCACACTATCTTCTCATACATAAACGATTTGGCATCTAATATCCATCCACAACACTGCTGAAGTGAATCTTAAGTGTAAACAGTCATTCAGTTAGAGTACACATTGGATCGACTGGGTACACAATGACAGACACACACAGGCACACAGGCACACACACCTGTAACACAGTGGTTCCAATCATGGAATTCTCAGGCAGCACAGACGAGTACGACGTGTTCTGGAACAGTGGTGGGTTATCATTTACATCCAGTATGACGATGTCCACATCAACCTCAGACTTCGCCCCCGTCAGTGTGTCTGTAGCCTTCACTGTTAAACGGTAGTACTGTGTGGTCTCATAGTCTAAGGGGTAAATCACGCTGATGATTCCTGTGTCAAAGCCAATGTCAAACTGAAGGGAAGGGTCTCCATCGGTAATAGTGAAGATGATGCTCTGGCCTTCAGGACTGCTGGCATTAATACACAAGACAGAAGTGGAGACGGCCGCATCCTCTTTGACAGTGACGCCATAGAAGGGCTTGTCAAACACCGGCATGGCTTTATTTACAACAGTAACAGGCAGCTCCACCGCGCTGGATAGAGGGGGAAGACCTCCGTCAGTGGCCATGACAATCACCTTGTACTCTGCGTTAGATATGTCTGCCTCAAAGGGTCTCTTTAAGGTCAGCTCTCCTGTTACTGGATTCACCTGTACAGAATTTATGGAAAAAACATGAGGCACATACAAATGTACACTCTCCCATATGAACGAAAGAAAACTTAGTTGCTCTCACTTGAAAGTGTCTGTGCTTCTCCTTAAGGCTGTAAGTCACTTCTCCATTCAGACCGTAGTCTCTGTCATCGGCTGAGACCCTGAAAATAGCTGATCCTGGCTCTGCCTCCACCTGCACTACAGCATAGTAGGGAAGGTTCACAAACTCTGGAGCATTGTCGTTCACATCCTCCACCTGGAGAAATATTACACAGGATCATTTAAATGTGACTTTTGTAGAGCAGAAGAAGAAGCTTATGCCAAAAAACACAGCTAGTATTAGATTGTGCAATACCACTGTATACCACATGAGGAAGGGCCCTTTAGAGAGAAAAAAAATACTGTGCATACAGACCTGTACTCGCACAGTCACCCTGGACACCCTCAGTATCTCATCTTCCCTGCTGACCTCCACCACCAGCTCGAAAGTCGACTTCTCCTCACGGTCAAAGGGCACACCGGTGGTCAGCACCACCCCGCATGTTGGCCGAATAGTGAAGCGTCCACCAGGGTTCAGCAGAGTGTACTTCAGAGGCTCATTGAGGCGGTGGCCAACTGTGTTCACGATGGTCAATATAGTGACATTGGGTATGTTCTCCGGGATAGAGGCAGAGTAAACTGGGGCAGTGAAGAGAAGGCCACTGTCTATAGCCTCTCTGACAAGCACGGTGACTGATGCCATGCTGGAAAACCGTCCATCCCACACCTTAAACAAAACATCAACATTTACAACTCAAATTTGGTTAATATGGAGAATATTAACAGATTTTGCAGGCATTTGCTTCTTATTATAAGCAGTAAAATCACCATGGAACAGTATTCTATGCCACCCTAACTGCATGCTGTTTATATAAGATAACACATCGTGTCTCGAATCACTCACCTTTACATTAAAACGATAACGGTCTTTACTGAGATTCTGATTGATAACAGTGACAACTCCAGTGTAGCGTTGCACAGAAAATAACTCCACACTGCTGTCCACCAGAGAGTACAGAAGCTGGGGTGTGAAAGATGTGTCAGGGTTCAGGGTAGGGTCGGAGGTCATGTCAGGGTCAAAAGCCTCAACCTTGAGCACCTCGACTCCTATGTAGGTAGGCAAGAGGACGACTGCCTCATAGGTGTCCTGGTAGAACTTTGGGGGTGAGTCGTTGATGTTGATCACCTAAAACATATTGACGATTACTACCAAGGTGAGGCAGTGCAGTGAAAGCTGATTCATGTGTCATTTGTTTACCTTTATTATCACCTCTGCTGGACTGTCGGCAGTTCTAGGAGGCTGGCCACTGTCTCTGACATGAACTCGGAAGACAAACTCAGAAAAGGTTTCATAGTCCAGATTGGCAATTGTTCTAAAATGTTCAATTCAAACAAACCAATTATATGAAATCTCAATTCACTAGTAGGCGAATGCTCAAGGGTGAGGTCACCTACCGAATCGATCCAGTCCCTGAATCCACGCTAAAAAACATACGAGCCGTCTCGTCTATGATCTGGAACACTAACAGGGCATTGTGATTACGATCCTTATCAGTGGCCCGGATAACAAGAGGGTTGCCATCCTCACCGAGGACAACGCTGTTGACAGGAGCAGCCTCGCTCACTGCGCCCACATATCTGTTGTTGTAAAGTATAGAGGACATAGAAGTCAACAGTGGGAGTGTTGTGTAAAAGCATCATACCTCTGCTCTCCTGCACTTTACCCAGTCATACCTGAGCTGTTGGAACACAGGTGGGCTATCATTGACATCCCCCACTTGGACGATGACAGTGGTGCTGGCCTCTACTCCAGCCATGCTCAGAGCACGCACCAGCAGAAAGTAGGATGCTGTTTGCTGTAAAAACAAAAAAATAATTCAAAGTACTGTCTAAAAGTTTGATATACAGTCTGTTAGTACTCTGCACAGGCTTCTGGCACTGATAGTAATGTAAGAATGCTTTCAGAAATAATGCCAGGAATACATTTTACTTATCAATAAACTTCATATGTGTCAAACAAAAATTAAATCAACAGCATCAGCTCTCTTGGGTAGACTAGGACAAAGATTTCTAGGATGCATAGCAGGTGCTTAGAGAAGGACTTGCCATAGTTTTTCAGTTTCTGTTCCATCTCCCCAAGATCAGAGACTAACTCATTGATGTTGAGATCATAGCACTGGAGGGGGCCATCTGTTGCAGGAAGGCTTGTTCTTCTTGACGCTAAATATAGTTCTTTATGACTCTGACTGTATATTTGGGTCATTGTCTTTTCTACTGAATGAATAAAGGATGGAGCAGCTGCCTCCTTGATGGCAGAACCTAAACACTTAAAAGTGTCTGCTCAGTACTAAACATGATATGCATTTACAAGGCTAAAACACTGAAGCACAAACCTCAAAGTCGAGCAGTCTGCGTGTAGTGATGACACCAGTGTGATGATTAATGAAGAAGAAGTTTCCCTCGTTGCCTCTAATAATGTCATAAATGAGCGCTGAGCGGCTGATGGCACTCACAGTGGTCACATGTGTGCCAATTTTACTGTTCTCCATTATCTGTAAAGGCAGACATCAGAGAGGGTGTGTTATATTTACCTCCTGTCTGTCTGTCTAGACATTTATTCCATCAATCTCTCCCCTGCCAGCTCTCTCCCTCTCCCTTTACCTCAGCCTGATATTCTTTCTGAGAGAATTTGGGCTTGGAGAAATCAGAGAGGATCAAGGAAATGCGAGCTGAAGCTGTGGCCATTAAAGGAGGAAATCCGCTGTCAGTGACACGAACGGTGAGCGTGTAAAAGCCCAATGAGGTAAAGTCCAGATCCTTGGCAATGAAGATAAGGCCTGTGGCATTATCAATGCCAAACACGCCACCGCTGTTACCTGAATGCAGCAGAAAGGTTAAAGACGTCATTACTATTAAAAAAAAGAAGTTTAAGTGCATTCTCTAATTCATTAAAATGCCACAATTCAGTCACAACACTATTTAAAACAAAAAGGACACAGGCTGCACCCTGACCTGCTTCCATGGAGTAAGTGAGTTGTCCATTAATCCCATTGTCTCTGTCTAGAGCCGTAACCTGCAGTACAGAAGTGCCTGCAGGAGAAGTCTCATAGGCCACAGCATCGTATACAGTGCTGGTGAAGTAGGGGATGTTATCATTGGAGTCCTCTACAGCCACCAGGATACGAGCCAGGTCACGGTTAAATGGAAACTCTTGATCCTTGACCTGAAGTGACAAAATGCAGGAGGAATATGAATAGAGCTGTAGGAGGTGATAAATGAATGAAATCAGCTAAAATTAAGCAAGGCGGACACCAGCCAAGAGCAGAATAATTTAGTAGAGAGAGTGCATGGACACACACTTACACACTTACAGTAAGTGCAGAGTATACACACACACACATACAGAACAGAGTTTCCATTCTGACCATAATGGTGAGGATGTGTTGTGTCCTGGCCTCATAGTCCAGCCTGTCAGCAGTGTAGACAACTCCAGTGCCAGGATTCACCCGGAACAGTCTCATGCTGGCGGGGTCAACGCTGCCGTAGATGGAGAAGCTCAAACGTGCACGCTCATCCATGTCTGACGCTCTAACCCGCAGCAGCTCTATGTTGACTGGTATGTCCTCAGAGACACTAACGTCATAGGCAGGCTGTGAGAAAACAGGAGGGTTGTCGTTGCTGTCCTGGATGCGGATAAACACCTGAGTGAAAGTGGACAGAGACCGGCAAAGTCAGCAATTTTAATACAGACTGGGAGTGTGTTCAGTGTATCAGAGATAGATGGCTTGGTGTGAAATTAACATGATAATACTTAATGCACCTGTCAGGTGTTGCTTCCCATGGGATGACATTGCATCAGTATTTACACTTTGTGTCGTCCAATAGGGACGTGGGCACATTTTGTATTTATACAACCTGACCTTTATTTGCCTGGGGTAATCCTCATTAATCCACTCATATCAAGGATTTCCCTTACAAGAAAGACCTTGTAGGAAAGCCAAGTCAGCAGGAGCACAGGGAATGTCAAAGACTGAGCAACAAAAAGCACATTTCATACACTGCTAGAGATAATTTCAGAAAAAGGGAGTTCAAGCGTAGGAAGGAAAGCTGAGAGTAAACAGCTCCCTAGGAAAGAAGTAACAATAATTTAATTTGATGTGGGTCTGGAGTGTATAAGAGGAGGTACCACTGCATAACAAATCAAAAGAGTGAGTACCTGTGCTGTGGCAAAGTTGGTCCCATCTGTCACCTGTACGGTGATGTTGTACACTGACTGCACCTCCGCATCCAGGGGCTTAGCCACAACGAGAGTTCCCACCCCAACTTGAAGGTCAAACTGCATGTCAAAGCTCCCTGGAATCACACACATATACACAGTCATTTGGTATTCAGTGTGCGTGCTACACTCAGGTGCTCTAAGTTATTACTGTGTAATTGTTTTGGCCAGGTGCCTTCGTCTGGAGCTGGAGGGTCTGTGAAATAAAATGAACTGAAAATGCGATGCGATGTAGCACCGAACCCACTTGGCAGCCTGAGAGCTGTTAACAGCCACACAAACATCTGTCTTATCACTCCAAAACACAACCCATCTCAGAGATCAAAAACCTGCAGCCGGGGTCTGTTCCACAGGCGGTGAGTGTACAGTTTAGAGGCTTAATGTTTGATTAAAGTGAGGGAGAGGATTGATATGTGTTAGGTATTCAGTACCATCCCTCGTCTCATTCCAGCTTCTCTCGAGAGAGATATCTGGGAGCTTGAGCTCCCCTCAGCATATGAATACTGATTGGGCATTTTTCACAGAGGCACTGATGCGTGATGAGTGGGAGCAAACCACAGGGATTCACACTTTTTTTGTTCTCTTTTTTTTGCAGGAGAAATTGGTCAATATTTACTATATGAGGGATCAATTTCACGGCATTAAGAATAACAAAAATTGCAGGATGTAGCCTTTTTATTCTACTGCCTGCGTTAGGATTTTACAAACAGCATTTGAACAGGGAGGTCGATGTACAGTAGATGTGTGTATGTTCATTAAAAAAATGATTAACATTCTGTTACTAAGTCAATCAGTACTCCTCACCTAACCGTTATTCTATTCTAAGGTTTGATTGAGGTCAGCAGACAGTGACAGAAATGACTAGTGACAATGTGGAGGAGAGGGTCCCTTGGTTGTTTTTCACATATTCTATGCATAGAATAATATGTCTCCAAAAACAGAGATATATACTGAAATTGATCTCTGTGAGGAACGCGGACACTTGTGTGCTTTCCATTTTCCTACGGTAATGATAAAAATAAAAAAAAACTGAAATGATATTTTAGGCCACATGGGGCCATTTTGTGAACATGACAACGATATAACAATATTTAGATTGATATATAGAAAGGTTAGGAAGTAATACCAATCTTTTTGAGTCATTTTTCATGCCACAATATTGCTCAATTTTGGTCTTCACCAAATCTTTAGGGAAAAGCCAGCCTATACACGTATTAATTGTCCAATCTATATATCTGGTTATTGATTTATATAGCATTGTTTGCAAAACAAGAACAGTGAGATTTAGACTGATAGAGGGTTTCGACACTAGATAGAGAAACCCTTTATAAGAAGATGTATATTGACTGTGACCACTTCTTTCCATCCATCCATTTTCTGAATACACTTTGTTCTGTAGCACCGGGTCAAGGAGGGGGCTGGAACCTATCCCAGGTGACAATGGGCGAGAGTGAGGGTACACCCTGCACAGGTTGCCAGTCTATCCATGGGCTGACATACACAACCACTCACGCATTCAGCCAATTTATTGTCCCCAATTAACCTAACCTAACCCCACCACTTTTGGTACTTGGGTGGATGTGGAGTACCCGCACAGAAAACCACACAAGCACTAGGAGAACATGCAAAAGGATCCAGAAGATTTTACTTCCAGAACAATTCTCAGCACGGAAAGCCCCCAGCCAGATTCAAACCAGGAAACTTCTTGGCGTGAGAGCCACCCACACTGCCCATATTGAACGTATTTTTCACATTTGAACATTGTGACATCTCCATACAACGACCTGCAGACCTGTAGTGTAACATATATCTGTGTTGCAATGTCTCAGATAGATTAGGAATTTTATAAAACTACACATTCATGTAGTAATGTGGGAAAAACAGATGCTCTGTAACAACCCATCAACATCTACTTTCCAAAGTAGCAGCGCTGTAGCTCAACTAATGACACAAACCTGTCCTGCCTGGGCAGAGATAACAGACCAGCACTGTTTGTGTGGAGTCTGTGTGAGAATCCTCTTTCAAACTCGGATCAATCAATACTGCCTTTGGCTAAACAAGGTCATGGTACTGCATGTTACATTTCCTGAATTTACTGAACTCCTCTGAACCTGGGGAATCTGAGGAAGAAGGTGTGGCAGAATTAGCTTTGACCAGACCTGTGTCAAGTGAGCAGTTTCTTCCACATGCATTCTGGGGTATGTAGAACATGTCCCTGGCAAGCCGACCGCCTTAATGTTGAGAGGAGGGAGAGAGGGAGGAAAAAAGAGAGATTATCAATATTTATCAAGTCAAGATGCTTGTGATCAAAAATCTGAATCTTCTATGACTACACAGCAATGCAGTCTCTACATATGCATGTGTGTCAGTAAATAATGCAGGCAGAATTTTCTCTGGGTGGTGGACACAGTTCTTTAAATCTTAAACATAATTATCTATTATAATTTTACACTAATATGTAAAATATTAATGACCATGTCCTGCACAGCTACTAAGCTATTACCAGCAGTACGAGAGGAAGAGGAACATATTTACATTTTTCTAACCATTGATATGTATATAGTTTCAATCCCAAATATTGAGTAGCCATGTTAATGAGCAAATAGTAAGTTATTATGTGGAAGGCCAACTGGCAGGATTGAGCTTCCCAGATGTAAACAAACAGACAGGTATGGTGCATGCTCCAAAGAAAAATTCTCATTTCAGAGCTGGGAGCTGCAGCGGAAGCCATTCTTTCATTGTTCTTCTTTTGACAGCTTGTGTTGGCTGAAGAAAGAAGTGAGGGTGTGTGTGCGTGTGTTTAAAATCCCAAGTAAGCCACCAAATAAGACATGTCACCACTTTCAGAGTGATGGTTGTGGATCTTCCAGGCCAGGCTTGATTATAAAAAGTCAAATAATACAGCTTCTCTTACAAGTATGGTCAAATTCATCAATCTACATGGATATAGGAACAGATCAGATATGAGTAACAGTAAAAATCATTGCTTTGTTGCCTGACTCTTACCAATGATATTGAACCAGACAGGTGTGCTGGACTGGCTGACAGCCACCACCCCCACTGGCTGAGCAACAGCTGCTGTCTCTGAGACAGAGAAGTTGTAGTACCTCTGGGTGAACACAAGGGGCACTGTTGATGGGACGGGCTTACGTATCCACTCTACATGGAGTTTCACAGTAGACCATAATGGTGGATCACCACTGTCCTCTGCTTTTATCTGAAAGAGGGAACAGTAATGAGAAACCGCAAGTCATCAGATTTCCTCCAAGATGTATGTTGGTATAGTATTTATATTTTAATTTAAGCAAAGATGTATGTGAGTATATTATAATTATGGACTCTCTACTTATCAGATTATCAAATCTATACAGTATTCATCCTCACAGTCTACAGGACACCAACTACAGCAAAAATGAATGCATTTTAAATTTTAAAAATAATTGATCAGCTTATTGTCTTACTATAATAATTCACAACTTAATATCGTCATGTTAGTGTGTCTATTAAACTTACGGTGAGAATGTCATAGCTGCCTGCTGTCACCATCTTCTTGGATGACACCATAGCAGTCCTAGGGTCAATACTGAACTTTTCGTCCTCATTGCCACCAATAATGCTGTAGGTGATGTTGCCGTTGGCTCCATAGTCCCGGTCATAAGCAAAGACGCGGTAGACGGGTTCACCGCGTTTGTTCCGGTCACGTTCGGGCAAGCTGATGCGGTAGGTGACCTCCGGGAACATGGGGGGGTTGTCGTTCTCGTCCTCGATGTGAACTATCACCCACACAGTAGACTGTCGAGTGGTTACTGGGCCGTCTATTACAGTCACCTGTGGACAACATGCAAACACATGAGCACACATACACACACTACAAATATGACACACATCACACCATAGTGCAGAACATCATAAATACATCATAAGGCAAAAACCTGTTTTATCATATGCATGGATTTTATTTGTGACTGCATACATTTATTGACGTCTTAAATTTTGCCCGCACTGTGCAGCTGTCACTGTGGAGACCAGGGCCACGTGGGGCTGAGCTCACGAGAAATCTCGTTGTATTATTGATCCCTGGAGGCAGAGGCAGAGGTCTGATCACCGATCAATTGAATCAGATAAGGGTGAACACCACCACTGCCAGTCTGACTGCTCACCAGACTATTAATTACAGACAGGCAGCACAGGCTGGCAGGCGGAGCAGTGGGTGGCACACATGGAGTGGCATTCTTATTGAAATCACAGGACAGGACAGGTGTAACAACAATGGCTTCTCTACCTCCAATGTTCTTTTAGTGTGTATGTCACTGCTAGATGCAGGCTTCTTTCTACAGCTCTTACATTTTGTAGTGTGTTGTCGTAAGATGGTTCTTAATAAGTAGTGGAGCTAAACAAAGCAGCGTCTAGACAAGTCAATTGGCGAGCAGACGATACAAAACAAACAGGCAATGTGCAATACTGTGGGTCACCTCTGGGTTATTCCATTCCATTTTGAAGAAGGGCAAAGTGCTTCTAGATTCAACAGCATTTAATAACTTGTAAGAAAAGTCCAGGGAAATAGAGTTTGCTCATGTCTCCAAAGTCCAGAATCTCTGATTATCAGATTCATCTGCATGCAGAGCAGCAGGAGCAACAGAAATGGTAATCACAGAGCTATCTGTATGCCCAGTGTCTGTACTTATCAAATGCTGGACAGAGCAACTCCTTTTCCTCCCTGTTCCCATCCCAAGTGGAAAAGATAACCAATGATGAATGATTACATTTAGAAAATCCTAAACCCGGGGCCCAAAACTACAGCCATTCATCACTGTTTATGGAGCCTGGAGGGTCTGCCAGGGTTGTCCTCCAACCCTGTCTTTGTTAATAGTGGGCTGTGTCAGGTGACAGTGTTGGAAAAATAATAATACTATGAACGTATGGATGCTGTACAGGTTTTACTGTACCTCTAAAAAGTGCTCTGCTTGTTGTTCTCTGTCCAGTTTCCTTGCTGTTGTTGTTATCAGACCTAAAAGATCATAAGAGATAAGCATTAGTTAACACGAACACAGATCTGCAGGGAGTTGATAAGGAACCGATGGGCATCAGTACATGCAAATTAAGGTTTTGTATCTAACATTCATCTGGTGAGTGATATATGTAATAGCTCACACACGTGCTGATGCAGTACAGTATTGCTCCGAAAACTATAGCCTGCAGCCTTGGCAGAGCAAAGTCCCATTTGGCACATGTTCATGTGCTACTGTATAGATGAGGGTCACCCAGCTGGCCAGTCAGCCACCAGGACACAGAGAATGAGGTGGGCGATTGAAAATAGCTTTGATCGAACCATGCTATTTCACATGACGGTTACATGGTTTGACAAACTCCAGAATGATGCCTTAGAAATCAGAGACGACAGCTCTCTGCTCCCCTGACAGTTTTCTGATCTCAGAGTTTTTTTCTTATTTTGTCATTTGCTCACTATCTCGCTGTCATTGTGCAACAACAGAAGCCCTCCTTTTCCTCCACATACACATCCACGTGCAGTCATGATTCTCTAACCCTGATTTGTAGGTGAGGAGTGGGGTCTGTGAATGTTATTCTTGAAATAATCGTAACCTAACATGACAGAAGAGTAAAATACACACTGGACTTTACCCTGCACTCTCACCCAAACCTGTCTCACCGTAAGCACTCTTAGATGAGGGTGTTTAAATAAGCAACACAGATGTTATACACATAAATACACAATATATACAGTAATTAGGTGCTGCGATAATGATATAATAATAATGATGTATTATAGATGAATAAGCTCTTACAATGTAAATATGAGAGAGTTTATGTTAATATTTATAGCCAGTAAATAAAGCCATTATTCTTGTTAGCAAGGAAAGTCTTCTGTTTTCAAGATCAAATAAATGTTGATCACAATCATTGTGCACATTTAATGGGAGCTTCTAAACAGAGTTTAATGAGAACAATTTTTCAGTTTTGACTGCACACAATCACAAAATAACTACCATCTATCAACAGCCAATATACTGTATAATGTCAGCGGACTGGTTTTTCAAACGTGGAGCACTTACAGTAAAAGCGTTGTTTTGTTTGAGTGTAATGAAGCATTGCTGTGGAGTTGGATTATTTTGGGTGCTTAAAATACTGTGCAGTCAACACTCAATAAACTGAAATCAAAGTGCACACACACACACACGTATATGCTACCACACACACATTCCCATGCTTGCACATATCACAGTGTCACCTTGAGCTTGTTACGCAGGCTAACTTCAATTAAGCAAATTAGGAATGAATCTAGAGCAGTGGTCACAAGCTGCAGGAGAGACTGGAGTGGGGAGGTGGAGCTTGTTCAGCAGAACATGGAGCGAGTAACAACAACCCTGATAAAAAAAAAAATCACGAAACTCCGCCCCCACAAAGGAAATGTATGTAAGGATCCAGTGAAAGGTCTTTATTCACCGCAATGTTAACAAGACAAACGATTTCAGATTTTAAGTTCTAGTTGATTATCAATAATATCAAAAAAATATCATAATGTTGGGTCCTCCTTCTGTGACTGATTCATACACCGACTAATTTTGTTCGTTCTTCCACACTCGGCAACAGTTGCTTTATATCCCTTGAAAGTAGCAGTGAAAAAAAATGTCTGTGAATCTTGTGTTTTCATGCTTGAAATGTGTTGTTATGCTTATTTACAGTGGAGGATACATTTGCAGAATAATTATGTATCTGTGCATTGTAATGAACCAAAGACAGACTTGTCTTTGACCCAGATGTGTAAAAGTATCCACTCTAACAGAGGGTTGTAAAATAAATAAATAGATATAAGGTCACACAGTCGCACTGACTCTACAAACATGCATGCTAGCACTCCAGCTAACACTCTGTGTCAACACTTATCTCTTCTGTTTTGCTCCCCAAAGGAGGTAGGCTTCACTCACACAGCCACAGACCAACAGACAGCACTGTAAGCTGTCACAGCACATTTACACACTTTGCACTCATTCAAAGTTCTGCTTCCATACATTTGGGGAATTGTTGTTGTCGGTACCTCAAACCCATCAAGCTGACATTTCCGCAGTCAACTTGAAAAATGTATCACCTCAAACCTACTTCTGAAAAATAATCTCTGTTTTTTCAGCATTTCAGCTCATGTAAGCAGATCAATCAGCTGCATTTAGTTTATTCATCAATCCAATAAAAGTCACGCTGGTACCATGCAAAGCTTTTGACAGGGCAGGAGTGGTTTTGAACACATCTTTTGTTCATTCATCTCTTATTACCAGGCTTAATGTGTTCACATGTATGTCATATGGCTGTACTTTTGTTGATGTTATTGATCTGGCTTGCTTAAAACAGCAACAAAGGTAAATTCATCATGCTGTGAACAATGCTGCCATCAATTTATAAAAAATTAAATCTAACAGAACACAATACAAAATACTAAAGGCCTCTGACAGAGACCCACAGCAGGGCACAGATGGCTAAAAGCTCTCCCCTGTGGTGTGCTCCCACACACACACACACACACACACATACAGGAATACAACACACAAAACACAAAAATGCTAAATATCTGTATCCAGCTGTGTGTTGTGGGAGCGGCGTCATCTCCATTGATTCATTGCAACACAACTGTCCTTTCTGACACAATGCTGTAACCAAACAATCAATTGATTTGATACATAGTCTCTCTCTTTCTCTCTCCCTCTCTCTCTCTCTCACACACACACATTGTTGTGTTCTAATTTGCTATACTGCAAAATATTCAATATGATTTTGCATCAACATCACATTAGATGGCTGATTTAAAATAAGGGAGGTGTAGGAGATGTGTAGGAATGCCAGTGGTGGTGGGTAGTTTACATATTAATGAGGACCTAACAGGCCTCAACTAGAATCAATATTAGCCTTCTCACCCTGATTCAGCTCAGCCCGCTTCCCTACATAGTGTCAATATTACAGCCATAATGCACAGAAGCGTATTCAAACACAAGTATGAGGATGATAAATGGAAATATTCCCATTTGATTCACAAACAGAGTGAACATGTGACGGCATATCATTAGAGAATTCCTCCTGCCATAAGTTCGATAAGTGACATGCTGCATATATATTTATATTAATACCAATGGAATCTGAATACTGGTCCCTGTCACAGCTCAAATGTTCATACAAACAACTTCTGTTGTTTATTGAAACACACACAACTCAATCTAGGGCAAAGACGGCAAAGACTTTTTTTTCCATGGGATTTGAATAAAACATTTCACCTCTTCAATAATTCTTTAATGGAAACTTTGTGTAAAGCTTGTACTGAGAATGCACAGGGACATCCCCAGACTTCAAATCTGGCAGTCGGAACTGAAACACATCAGAATATTTTAAACAATGTTTGTATTCTGCATAAATATAGTGAAAACTCTTCACATTTTGTCAGTATGACTCGATTATTAATTGAAAAACATTGAATTTCTTTTCATGGTTTTTCAAAGTACACAGAGACTGAAAAGTCTAGGATCAAGACGAACTTTGACGAGGATCTTATCTCCAGCATTTGAAATGATGTTCAGGGATAATGCTGTAAGATGATATTCAGTTCACAGGCTGCAGCAGTAAATCGTCTTTTGTGAGCTTGCTGAAAATGTATGAGTCATTTTAATGTGTGAAATACAAATTAAATTTCTAATTGAATAAACGATGCACACATTTACTCAGCAATGAGGTAACATCAAAGTGTCTGGAAATGAAGACAGGAAACTAAGTATATGATTCCATTCCATGTCTCTGAAGTTTGAAGGGGAACAGATTTTACACAGGGGAGCCTATTTACAGTGGAAAAATGGGCCTTTTGAGGCAATGTGTAAAATCCAATAAATTGCCTTAAGCGATATCATTTAAAGCAGCGTCAGCTAGGACTGAAGACTACAAGTCTGAGGATGACACATTCTGTGGTGAGTTTACCAGATCTCTGCGGCCCGCTTCTCATTTCTGCTTGAGGCAAACAGCTCAAGGCTACATTAGCTTCAGCTAGCATAGCACTACTTAATCTCCGTCCAAACACTCAAGTGCTCGAGCTGCATTGGGCCACGGTTTGACAAGGACAAGGAATGCTTAGAATAAAAAAGACATTATCTTTGTTTGTTCTGTATTTATTTAGTTTTTCAGAAACTGTCCTTCACAAGTTTAGTTTTGTTGGATTTTTCCACAGAGTTCAACAGCTCATTGAATAAACTAATATATTATACTGATGTGACATCTCTGCCATGTCTCTGGCTACCACACCTGGATTTTACATGCAAAAAAAGGAGGCATAGCAATCATAGCAGTTTTGGTATGTGATGTTATGCACATTTATGTGTGCCGCTAATACATTTTTAATTATAAAAAATGACACGCCTGTAAATCTCACCTGTTTTTGGGTTGATGGAGAAGAAATTCTGCGGGTTGCCAGCACTAATGCGATAACTCAGACGGCTAGGCGTAGCAGTAAGGTCAGGGTCCTGTGCCTGAATACGGATGACTGACACATCCTTTGGAGAGTTCTCCATAATGACGGGGTGATAGATAGGATCTGAGGTGAGAGGAGCATTATCATTGACATCTTCCACCTGAGACAGACAGAAAGAGACAGAGCGAAGCCCAAAACAAAACAAGGAGGAGAGAGAAAGAGGAAAGACATGCACTGAATAAGTATTGTTTTTCTTATCCATTTGATGGGATCAGAATTGACGATGCATGCGTTGATAGAACAAAACCTTTGAAATTGCTATGTTTGCTAATTCATGCATTGTGAGGAAAATTAATCTCCAAGTTTCTCGTATCTTTGTTAATCACGGGAGTCTGTGTCGATCTGTTATCAATCACAAAATGGAAATTTATTTACCAGAAAATGTCACAGATGTCACACTTTAAATGTACTGTGAATTAATTTCCCTCCTAACAGCATAGATCTAGAATATTTATGGCAAACAGAGGGTTGATTGAGCATTTGCTGGGAGGCACAGAGAGTCAAGACAGTTCACCCGGTGAATGAGAAGCACCTGCGCCTGATTAATCTCCCCCATTTTTGTCTGTGATGAAGAGGCCAAGAGTAAAGCACCCAATCACACAGCCTCACGTGAATATCCTGCAGCCAGAAAAGGCTGCTTGCTTGCTTGTTTTTTTTATACACTGCTGAACTCTTCCCCATAGGGAGAGCAGTGGTGTAGCAGTGATGTGTGTGTTTAAACAGTGAATTACTTGCCAAATAAAAACAGAAAAAGCCAAAGCAGAGAATTCCTGTAGAGAAAATCTCTTACTTTCAGACCGAGCACGAATTAGCATTTTAGAAGCTAACACACTTATTGTTGGCACCACACTGTTATTTTGCATTTAACGCTCCAAGGATATACAATAAAAGCATCAAAATGAGCCTGCCGTTACATGCTGAGTGACTGTTATTTGTGACAGACACAGAAAAAGAAGTTAATCTGCTAACAGAACTCTCTCAAAGAATGACAGAATTTTTTGAGCGACGTTGAGAAATCATTTGAAAACTGGCTGCAGTTTCTCGGTGTCAGTGGGTGACAGCCTCTCTGCTCACATATACTCTATTTCAATACAGCAGCCAAGTTCACAGATAAGCTGGTCTCACAGACTTTTCAGAACAAGTATGAAATGACTAAAACGCAGCCCTCTGAGACCATAGTAACCAACAGTGACTTCCAAGCTGCTGCAATGCACATCATCCGAAAACATCATTGTACACACACTAAACACAACTGCACAAAAATCGAGGATTTTTACACGTAGAACGATCATTTACAGAGAAAACATACAGCCACCTGATCCTGTTTAAATGGCTGTCATTACCTGTGATCACACCCATACTAGCTAGAAGGCCCTAGGTAGGTATGTGCACTGTCAACCATATTATCATGTCAAGTCATGAATAAGATGCCTTCCACTTAAAAATAACTTTTACAGCTTGCAGTTATTGTGATGCTAAAAAAAGCCACTCAGTAATTCAACATACCAACGAATTAAACTAATGCAGAATGGGCTCTTTGCTGTGTGGGTCCTTATTAGTAATTTACATGGTTAAAACTGTATCTAAACAAATAAAGCATGGCACCAAAACTAATAATAATGAAAAAAACACAGAAGTAAACCCATATACTGCAACCTGGGAACTGTGTGCTTAGACCCATTTCTATATACACAACATAAGACATTTTCTCTGTATAAACCACTTATGCATGCACAGTATAATGTAAATATTGGCAGTACCTGGATGAAGACTTCAATAGAAGCTGACAGAGGTGTGACCCCTTTGTCTGTGGCGTACACAGTGAGCCAGTAGGAGTCTTTGGTCTCACAGTCCAGGATACCGGCAGTGTAAATCACCCCTGTTGAAGCATAGAGAATGATTAATGCAGTTGTTGGGTATGAAAATACATATCTATTAGGTGCGTGTGTGTGTGAAGGAGCAGAGTGCGTATTATCAGTCGAACACATCCTTAAAATATCTCAGGGGAAAAGTCTTTGAATACTAAGTTTCCAGAGGCAAAGACACACATTTAGACTAAACTTTGCGTCCTGGCTTCAGTGACATTCACAGGCATTAGTGGCGCCGCTGTAGTCACCTTCAATGTTTCAGCCTCTCTGCAGCTAATCACAGCTGACCAAACTGCTCCCACTGCTATTTGCTTAGTGCTAAACGTACCCCGAGCTGCCCTGCACCAATAAAAACACATACATACACAAAGACAACCAGACACTCACACACATGGCCATGGCCTTAAGGAAGATGAGTAGCTGACAGCTTTGGTGACCTCTTGAGGGACAAAGAGAACACTCAGAATGGATGACACATGGGAAACCCTTTTTTTGTCTTTTTGTCATGCAGGACTGTCCATACAAACATTCCAAAAAATGACACACATTCATGAGTTCACAGTCTAGGTTTTATAAAGAGTTAGAAAAATATATATGGAATATTTTATCTCAGACAGGAATAAAAAACAAGTCAGCTAAGAAAGACCAAACTGATCATAAGGAACAACTGAGCAGTTGAAGCATTTCAGCTCACTGCACACAAACTTTCATCAAATCTCCAGTTTTCTGTTAAATCTAAGAGACAGCCATTCCCACAAACATGAGTCTGCTACTTCAGCTCAGTGGAAGAAAGTCAGTAAGAGCTAAGACGAATGCATTTTGTCAAAGCGTGCAGAGTCTCTGCACAGCAGCTGTGCTTAAGTGCACATACAATTAACCCCAGCAGATGCGAAACAGAGCAGAGACCGGACACGTGGCCAAGTGAATATTTACCTCTTTTAATGGTTGCCTGGAAATTGCTCTAATATTTTTCTTATGAAAAACTTATTAGTTTATGGTTTACCATGTGAATCTCTGGGCTAGAGATAAGCAAGCACCACCTGGTAGTAAAACTGCTTAATGCCATGATGATTCTGTGCCCAACCTCAGCCATCTCACAAATAAGTAATCATATTTTGTTCCCAGAAATTCCTGTTAAAAGGTTAAACAGACAAAAGATTGATCTTTTCATGTGTGTATTAATTTGTTTGTGCTGTGGAAGAAAATGATTTCCTGTCATACATTGGACGTCTGTTTTTTGTTGATGTTTTTTTTAAAACTTTCATTCATACATAATCTCTGCATGCTCAGGTACACATATCAGCAACTAGAGGTGTGTCGGTATCAGCAGAGAGTGTGTGTGTCTGTGTCAGATTATGACTAAGCAGCTGCCCTGGGCACGCACAATGCATAGTAAAAGTGTTTGCTGAAACACATCCTTGCCCTGTCGTCCTTGACCGTGTCCTTTTCAAACCACATCTCATCTTTGTCAGAGAGCTCAACTGAGAGACAAGGAAAACAGAGCTGGCTGTTTCAAAAGCTCTTTGAACTTTAAGACCGACAGGCACTATTCACTGAATTCCATATAAATCTGACTTGACAGCATCCATTCTCACCATAAATAACACACTTCAAAGAGTGAACAAAAATTGAAGGGTCATGGCACATTTTCTAATCTAGAGGTTCACAGTACATGTGGGTCTACATCCATCTGTCACGTCTATTTACCTCCTCCATTCTTGTAAAACAAGGTTTTGTGACCCTACTATCTAATTACTATTTAATTACTGTGTCAAATACTCAATCCTGAGACTGATGATGAAATATTGTGTGTATTTCTCTCTTAAGACACGACTTAAAATCTCTGTGTGTGTGTGTGTCCCATAATTGATTCCCGTTTATTCTAATGAATGCAAAATGACTGCTTTTTAGTGTGTTAGTAAGTTAAAGGCTGCTTTTTCCTGACTGTGACAAATCCTGGAGCTTGCAAACCCACTAATAGAGGAGTAGTGGCTTCTGAAAGCTGTCCAATGAGAAATTGCAGGGCTTGCTTTCCCCCTAACCAATGACAAGAATACAAATTTTTTGTTCAAAGAGCAGAAGAGCTAAGAATATAAGCCAGAGAAGATCCTCGTTCTTTTCTGATAGATAGCCTCTGTGCATTCCACCCACATACGATTGAGTCATCTTAAACATCTAAATATCAAATGTGGGGAAAAAAGGAGCATTCATAAACTGCAAATATAGCAGACAATGGAGGTGTCATGGACTGCATGTAATGATTTAAAAAAGCCAATTTACAAACTACAAGTGAGAGCGCACTTAAGACAAGTTAAGACAGGCTAAACAAAATGGATTTCTCATTCTTTCCTTCATTCGCTCTGTCTCTTTTATTCTTTCTCGCTGTCTATCTCGCCCTCTCTTCACATACTTAGTTTTGGCACTAAGAGCCACAGATTGACAAGCAGCCAGAGCACAGCCACTCAGCATGGCAGATGAATGCATGGTGGGAGGACAGAGTGGTGCAACTCTGTCCACAACTGACTTCTACACTACCAGACAAAACAAAACACTTGAAAAAAGTAAGCGTGACATGTATCTCTTCTTTTGATACAAAAAGTAATTTGCATATCATTATGATGTTGGGAAAATATGCAAGTAAAACTTCACACAACAACACGGGCCATAAACTATATACACTATATACACTATATATATATATATATATATATATATATATATATATATATATATATATATATATATATATATATATATATATATATATACAGAGGCCTGGGAGGGAGAAAGTAATTTTTTCTTCTGACACTTTTTATGTACTCCAGACTCCCCTGCATCCTCTTCCTTCCTCTCTTCGCTTCACTTCCACTCCCCTCTACCTTCGCTTTCTGCTCTAACAAGCAGTCTGATTTCCCCTGGAAAATCTGCACTCAATAAATGTTCTCACTGCCTGTGATGCTCCTTACTAAGGTTTAAATACGACAGAAAATAACTACACAAAACACTGCTACAGAAACTAGGGATCTGTCTGCCTTCTGTAACACTATATTGTCTATGAGTACAGTATATGCAGCATATCACTGTGTGTATACTGCATATACAGATTACGCACACATTTGCAGTGCTTCCATTTGAAAGTTTAAGCTCTAATCAAACAAATACAACAGAAATATTGTACTTTGTCATTTATATATGTTTAAGTGGCAAATCTATGTGAACCCCTGGGTTAGACTTTTGTTTTTCAAGGCTGATGAGGTGTTTTTAATCAATGGAAGATGTCAGTGAGTGCCCTGCTTTACTTAAACAACAGTGATCTACCAAAGTCTGATCTTCACAACATGTTTTTTTAGCAGTGTATAATAGCGTAATCAAGGGACATTTTTGAGGACCTCATATAAACAGTTGTTGCTGTTCATCAGCCTGGAAAGGGTTACACAAGCATCTCTAAAGAGATACACAGACAGACAGATTGTGCACAAATGGAGGCAATTTCAAGACCATTGTTACCCTCCCCAGGAGTGGTCTATCAACAAAGATTACTCCAAAAACAAGTCATGTAATAGGCAGCAAGGTTACAAAGAAACCCAGGGTAACTTCTAGGCCTCTATCTATATGGCTCTGCAGCTGTGGCTCAGTGATTGTAGTTTGCTACAGCCTGTGTGGAAATAGAAAATATTTTGTGGGGCAGATGAGACCAGAGCAGAACGGTGCATTCCAGTATATATATATATATATATATATATATATGTTAAACATGGTGCTGGTAGTATCATGGCTTGGGTCTGATTTGCAGCATATGAGCCAGTATGACTTGCCAGCATTAACTGTTTGATTGGGTCCTCTTCTTTTACGTTCATGACTCTGTGAAAACCAGCTGATATATTTATTCAGAAATAAAAAGGCAGCACTTTATATAGGTTTCTGACAAATACATGAGAGTTGATTTAAAGAGACATTCTCTCAGTTCATTCTCACCCATCTGTTTCCCTCTAAACTACAGTCAATACTAATTAGCCTAGTTAAATGTCATTGCAGGCCCCCAGTGCAAGTGATGTACAGTAGGGACCAGTACAGCATGAGGTGAGAAAAGCCAGGGTAGAAACACGTCATTTATTACAATTTTGTATGTCTAAACGCTTGTAAGAGTAGATTTTGGTATCTGTATGCAATAAACACATATAATAATAAAGTAAACCAGTATTTCATTGCATGTAAGATGCTATAATCACATTAGATTGAGCAAATAAAAATATAATGACATATTGTACTTCCGTATTGTATTTTGGTTTGGTTAAATTTCAGTGTACTGTTTTAAGGTGTGAAATGGTAACATTAAAAGTTCACAACTCACCTTAGCTTTCTTATGTAAGACTGAACAACAGGAAGACTCACTGTCAGTGGAATATTGAGTATAACTCACTATAAAGCACTGTACAGGGAAGAAGAGCATGAACTAAGATTTCAGCACCATGGAGAGAGTCACACAGACAGATAATGGCCTCAGCATTATAAACAGATAAAGACTGTAATAAGCCTTGATGGAAAAGCAAGCACTCCTGTCAAGACTCGTGGAAAATGTATTGATTATTATATTATATGCTAACTTTCTAATGCTGTTCATAGTTGAGAATGACATCTATATTTGGCCTTTCATTCTGTACATGACCCAATATGAACTAATACGACCTGTCCTATTTTCCTGCGGAGTATTTGATTCATTTTATCGCTGGCTGAGTGAGTCATGGCTTCTTGTTTGGATCAACATATTTTCAGCTGCAGTTACACTCTGCAGGACAGCTGGAGAGTACACGCTCATATTGGGTCAAGCTTGCTTAAATAAGTCACAGTTATTTCTCCATACTTGGAAAGGACAGAGCTGCTGTGCAGGAGAGCCTTGATCAATGTTATCCACACAGTACTGGATCAGTTGTTCTGCACGGCCTGAGGCCCAACCAGTGTAGCTGCCATGCTGCCCTCATTACAGTAATGATCTCCCAGTGCACAGCTCCCACGTGAGGCCCCACCAACACACTGACTGTGACTATTCCTCACACACTCACCTCTTTCCCTCTAATATACATTCACTCAGATGTTCTCTGTGCATCATTCGCAAATGCAAAAACACATCATGACCGGAACACAAAGTTGGAAAACAAGTGTATGTGAAAGTCACTACCTACGGCATGTGAAATAGTCATGTTTTCTGTAATATGCAAAAATAAGCAACTCATCTAGCTAAGTTAATATTCTAAGCATGGCGCAGGGCATTATTGGATTTTCACTTTGCATAAATAGGCTAGAAATTGATCTTGTGTCACACCTGTGTCTTCGTCAATGGTGAAAGTGCCCAGTCCGCTGCCTCCCCGCACAGAGTACCTCAACACGCCATCTCGTCCCTTGTCATCATCTTTAGCGTTGACTGTCAGGACGCTTGTTCCCGCACGGGAGTTCTCCTTCACTGAGCCTCTCACAGCAAAGTCAGGGAAATAGGGTGCATACAAATTCTCATTGACATCCACCACCTGCAGGAAAGAAATGGTCCACTTTAATTTTTACAGAAATAATTTGTGGGAGTGGGAGTATCTGCAAGACAAAATCACCAGCCATTCATGTCTACAAGATAAAATGCTTCCATACTTTGTAATTGTTGTAATTGTTCTGGAAAATTGATTGTTTAGCTTGTAAATGTATCCTTGTAGACACCTCTGCCTGAATTGTGTTGAATTGTAGGTTTCATTGTGGTCTGGGGAGTTTTAGTGTACTATGATCTAAAAGCTGTCACTTAGGTAATTTTACTCCGAGAGGTAAATAGCGAGGGCAGTCCAAAGAAATGTCAATGTTTCCAAATTGTATCAAAAACAGGGATTAACTGAAGCAACTGATCGTTAAAATTCACAAGGATGCAGATATATGTGTGTGCTACATACCTCTACCTCCACAAATGTTTGGCTATAAAGGCTGGGCACCCCTCTGTCTTCAGCAAGTACTGTCAGGTTGAAAAACTGTTGTTTCTCAAAGTCCAACTCCTTCCTAATCCTCAATACTCCACTCACAGCATCGATCTGTGCAAGGCATTGCATCATAAACAATCTCATGCATCATAAACTGTCAATAAAAAGAGCATTAACATATGCAAGGATATCCAAACTGGAACATCACCCACCTCAAAAGTACCATTGAAGTCATTAATCAAGGAGTAGCGGACATGTCCACCAGGTCCGATGTCTGGGTCCTGTGCCTGTACCCATGTAATCACACTCCCTACTGGGAGGTCCTCTAGCACTCGAGCGCTATAGCTGCTAGGAATAAAAGCTGGAGAGCAATCATTGGCATCCTCTACTATTATAGTCAGAGTAGTCACTGATGACCTTCGAGTGCCTCTTTCAGCCTTGTCCCTCACTTCAATCTTTAGTGTGAACATCTGGGATGTTTCTCTGTCCAGTTGGCTGGCAACAAATACACTTCCCGTTTCACTGTCAATGCCAAACTGAGGGGCATTGCTCAGCATCACATAGGAAAGCTGTCCATTTTGACCTGAATCTCTGTCGAATGCAGTGATGGTGATTACTTCCATACCAATAGCTGAGTTTTCTGACACAAGAGCAGAGAAGCTGTCTTGATAAAACTGGGGGTCGTTGTCATTTGCATCCTCAATGATCAAAGTGAGGAGTCTCCAGTTGGACATTTGAGGAATGCCCTGATCATAGATGGTGATATTAAGAAAGTAACGATCCACTCGCTCTCGGTCAAGTGGCCGCAGCACAGTTATCAACCCAGTCTCCATGTTGATATTAAAGCAGTTTTCTTTGTTACCGTCAGAAATGGAAAAAAGAACACGGCCATTGAAACCTGTGTCACCATCTCGTGCTCGCACCTGAAATACACTGGCACCAGGAACAAGGTCTTCTCTTACCAAAATGCTTGTAGGCAAGGCCTCAAACTGTGGAGCTTGTTTGTTTGTGGAGTAAAGGTCTGTGTACATCTCATATAGTCTCGGCCTAGCCATGGCTGATGCCTTTGAGAGCATTTTCTCTGCCAGTAGTTGAGCCACCCTGGTCTCCTTGCAGTTGAACCCCTTGGATGGCATCCTACCCCGAACCACAGATACATTAACAAATGTAGGCTCAGAGAACAACTCTCCATCTGTTGCAACTATTTTCAGGTTGAATATTCCACTTTTTAAAGTATCCACTGCCAATGATTTTTTCAGTGTCAAAGCCCCAGAGTCTGAACTTAAGTTAAAAAATTCTAACTCATTTCCAGACATTATCTGGTATTTCACCATTCCAAGCTCATCCATGTCTACTGCTGACAAGGTGACAATGGTCTGGCTGACAGGAAAATCACGGCTTATCATCCCTCTGCAAGAAACCTTCTCAAAAAGAGGCCAGTTGTCATTGATATTTATCACACGTATGGTGACATTAACCTCACTCTCCCTTCTGTATGGTGAACCCCAGTCAGATGCGCGCACTGCAAAAGCATAGATATCATCTGATGACTCAAAGTCTATATCTCCTGTGAGCCTCAGTTCCCCTGTGTCCTGATCTATGGTAAATGGAAGAGACTGCTCACCGCTGATTGTGTGAGTTACATACCCATTCTCCCCTTTATCACCATCCACAGCAGACACTACAAGCACGATGCTGCCTACAGGTAAGCTCTCGTTGATTGCAATATCATATGATTGCTTGCTGAACACTGGAGAGTTGTCATTTGCATCCACTATGGTAATTTGGACCCTTGCTCGCTGTGTACTGATATTATCAACAACTTCCATTTCCATGAAATCCTGCGATATCCTTGTCAGCTGCCTTGTGGTCATAATAACTCCAGTCAAAGGGTTTATATCAAAGTACAGTGGATCTGAGAGGCTGCTGAAGCTGTAATTGACACTCAGAGGAGCTGGAGAGATTTTTGCCACCTCTACAATAGTGCCCGGAGGAGCGATTTCACTCAGCTCGACTACATAAACATCTTTCTCGAATTTCACCAACACAGGGTCAGGCTTTGTTACCAACAACTGAACAACTTGGGTATTAGAAAACTTGGGCGGTATACCTCTGTCTTTAGCCTGGAAGGTTAGGTTGCAGCCGTAAGGGAATGTATCCCAGTCCAACAAGTCTAAAGTTTTAACCCTATACTCGTTTCCTACAGGTGATCGATCAACCATAAACTGTTCAAAGGGATCACCCTCAATGATGGACACCCACTCTATTTCCCCAGATACCCCCTCATCTTTGTCCTCCACATTTACTATGACATAGACTGGATTCTTGTCTGTCCACAATGGAACAACAGCAAATGCACTGAGCACAGGAGCAAATTCATTAACCCGACCCACGATTATGAGTAGCCGAGCAGTGCTACTGACGCCATTGTTCCCATAGAGCTTCATCCCTCTATCGACCACCTGCACCTCCAGTTCGAACCGGTCTTGTTTGTCCATTCTGGGTCGACCTGTCAGAGTGATGACCCCGCTGGTGGGATGAACAGCAAAGAGTTCTGTTCTGTTCTTGAAAAAATAGTAGAACTCCCCATTGGACCCGACATCAGCATCTGTGGCTGTTACACGTCCAATGCTGGCTCCCAAAGGGGCACTCTCAGAAACAACAAATGAATAGGAGGTTGGGGAAAAGAGAGGTCGGAGGTCATTTGTGTCCAAGACCTTAATATAAACACTGGCTAAGGCCTCAAGGCCTCCTTGAGCGGACGCCTTAACTGTCAGAGTGTAATTGTCTTGAACCTCCCGATTCAATATGGCACCACTGCCTCCATTAGTACATATCCGCAGAAAACAAAAATCTCCCATGACAAACTCCTCAGCCTGGAAGATGCCTTCACTGTCTCCAGACTCAATAGAATATTTAATGTTTAGAGATCGAGGTGGTGCAAGAATGATGCCCATTTTGACTTCACTTCTGGTGTAGGTTCTTGCAGCAGAGTTCTCGTAGATAGTAGCATTATAGGCAGGCTGGGTGAAGAGCAGCAGGCCCTGTCCTGCCCTGGGTTCTGGCAGGAACTGGGCATAGGTCCATAGGAAACAGGGGGGAAGGAAAATAAATTTGAAAAGAAGAGAAAGGTTGGGTAGAGGAAACATATTTCCCCACCGATTTGGCTTCATCACTATTCCATCACCCAGTCACCCTGTATTTGTAAAGAATGACAAAGAAAAACAGATCTGGATTCAGTTGAGGCTGTTGGTCTGCGCATTAAACATTCCACAGAGAACAAAAAGGGTACTGGTTATCACTACATGATATCATATTTAGTGATGCTGTAAGAGTTTACCAATCAAATACTGAATACTGCACCCGAAAGGCTATGAAGCAAAGAATGATCCACGGGAACACATCATTGCCACAGTGTAGACAGCAGATAACATAACAACCCTCAATATTATGACACATTTAAGCTGGAGATTATAAAAGTTGTGGAAGATTATTATACTTTTTCCAGCGTAAACAATTATTAATAATTACAATTATTCAGAAAAGATAGTGATTGCCAGAATGGTTAATTGTTAATCAAAATGGTTACTAGAAAAGAAAACAAAAATTGGATGAATCAATTAAATATCAATTATTCTACTATCATAATGCATGCATGCCATACATTTGACTTCAACAGAAATGAGAATAACTTCTTATAATACATTTGATACCTCTAATACAGGTAAGCAGTGCCGATTATCAGCAGCAAAAAGAGGCTGAAATCACAGAGTCAGATCAACATTCCCCACTGAGAGAAGAGACCGTCCCGGGGAGATCTTATAGGTAGCTACTATCACTATTACTAATACATCACCTCCGCTGATGCAGATCGAGTGAAGCTCGCCTTTGTGCAAAAAAAAAAAAATCCGCGAGTTTATCAAGCCACAGTTTACAGCTACATTTACACACACTTCATTCACGCATTGCAAAGTGTCCTACCTTTAGACGAGACAGATGTCCTCAGTGAAACTAAGTCATTTCCCATTCTCTATCCGCAAATAATGTTCTTTAAAAAATAAAAAATGCAAAAAGAGGCAGTGGTGAAGCGCAAAACAGAAAATTCATATCCAGACCCACAGTTGTCTACACGTCTGCAGCCATCCTCGTAAAACTAAATGGCTATTGCCCCAGTTTCATGCACCTGACTACTGTAACCCAGAGTGCACAGTGCAGTGGGATATTCCGCCTTTTTCTGCAACACACTTCATTAAACTGATGTTAGAGCAGCTCGGTGTTCGTTTGCTGCCTGGTTACAAGGTCCGAGATGAATGTGCCACAAAGACCGAGCAAGTTTACAAGCGGTCAGCATCAGTTGTCGCTTGTGCGGGACCACTGTGCGCTCACACGCAGGACGGAGGTGGCGGGCAGCCTCCGATCTTTGCCGAGCGTAGCCGAAAACTTCCGGAAGTGTAATGTACAGCACTTACAAGCTACGACTGCGGCTCTGTGCCTCTCACACAGGAGTGTTTTAGTGTGTATCTAGAAAACGTGTCACCATTTAAACCCTCCCTACCCACCATGTCTGTTCTGTGTTATAATAAGGGATGCGGACAGCGATTTGATCCAGAAAATAACCCAGACGGTGAGTAGTGTCTTGTTTAACTGTTGCCCGGTACGTTACTGTCTGACTATTAGCAAGCTAACCTCTGGAAATTTCTACAGCGTGTAGGCCCGGAGGGTCGGTGTAGCTAACCAGATGTTAGCTATCTGGCTCTAACATAGTGCACAACTTCATTCATAACTCATAACTCAGTTAGCTAATAACACGTGGGCCATTTGTGGGTCAACACTAGCACGGCGTTGCTAGCATGTTAAGCTTCTGTGATTAGCGAGTTCAAATGCAACGTTAGACTTTGCTTTGTCTTGACAGAGCATGCCGTAAGCGGTTTAAAGTTTCAGAAACGACTCATTCTACGATAGAATTACACATAGATTATCTACAGTGCAACTCCCGTTATCACATGTTATATTTTCACTGTTTTCACAGCGTTCTGTGTGGAAACGGTGAACTCACAAGTCCAGTTAAACCAAGTGAAAACTCAGCTCCTTTTATCTAAGTTCCAGTGTTAGTCTGTTTCATTGTAATATAAGCCATAATGCCAGGAGTCGATTTATTAGGATTAGAAAAGCTGGTGTGTATAATACAATTGCCCAGCCCCAGCTGGCTGTTGACCAAACTGACAAACTATAATTTCAGTATAATAATGTAATCGGTTTTAGCTAGGCCATAATTACCTTGATCCGCAGCAGTTATTATTATTATTATTATTATTATTATTAATTTCCTGCTGTGGTTGTTATGATTAACAACAAGTTCAACAATAGCTGAAGACTGTGGGACCAGTGGGCAGTTAACTAGGAGCCAATATACTAATCACAAGAGGTCATACTATACAATGTGCACACACAGAAGAACATTATGTCAAGAGGAAGAACATTATGTCCATGTTTGTTTTAGGTGTAAATATTCTGATTGTATGGTTTTGATGCACTCTTAAGGCCACAATAGACAGCTGTTTACATACCTACTTGTAATTGTAAACAGCATATATATGGTAAACTGCTCCTAAACTTTCAGAAATACTAAATGTGTAAGGCGACAAAATCAGAAATTAATACATGTGAAAATATAAACGTAGGACAAAGAGAGACAATAACAAATGTGTTGCTTTCATCAATATATCATAATCTTTTACCTTACAACTAGAAGGGCATGTGGCTGAGGACAGTATGTTTTGAACCCACACTGTCTGCTGCAGCTGAACATTGATCTGTGACAGCAAAAAAGCAACCCTCCAAACAACCAGACTTTATTTAGAAATCGGGACTTATGGCAAATGTGGATGCGATATGTTTACAGCATATTCCCCTCCAAAACTGGGCAACACCCTAATTTGATGTGACAAGATGCTGTCAGACTTCAAAAATATTACATTCTCATTCATCTCTCAGTTAATGGTGTATATATCGCAATGCCCTATTTTCTCTCAGTAATTCCTTGCACATTTAGAGGGTAACATAGACAGAATTATTCAGTTGTGATGGATTTAACCCTGCAAAACTCTTTAAGGTGGTTGTGTAGGTGGAAGCTTATCTTCATGATAATCTACTTCAAAGATCTTGAGTTGATTTATCTCATATAATAATTGATTTGTTGGAGACCATTGTTTATATGAAGGCAGTGACTTATGTATAATTGAACTTTCAAGGTGATATTGTTGTTCAACAGAGTCCTGGTAAGACCCTTATTTCTTTCCTCTTTTCCTCTGTCTTCAAGTACTCCAACATTGTGTACTACCAGATACTCAATGCAAGAGTCAAGTCTAATTTCCATTTTAATAGGATGCCTATTTTTCATAACAATAGGGATATTATCATTCCCTTTAAGGGTATCTAAGTGGTGTATCCAAGGCAGCAGCATGGAAAGCTCAGGCTCAAGCTGTACTGTATAGAAAATGGTTGATTTATCATGTCCAACAACCGCTTTTTTTTCCTGGTTAGCCGCCATGAGTTTTTTAGGGTGGTTATAAAGAGTATTTTTTAGAAAAATGTACAATACTCTTTTGATTGAAGGAAAATTCAATGTCTAAAAAGGAAGTTTAATACTGAGTAAATGTTAAAACTAGGCTTGAATGCTTTTATTATTATATTATTATTATGTGCTCTCAGTCCATTTCTGCTTCAAGTTTACCTCTTTGATTAATATTTACGTAATGATTTTCATCTTAAAAAATAATGCATACTTTTCATCATGTTGAGTCATAATTTCAATGTTTTAAAGTCTTAAAACGTGTCACTTATCTGAGCACATTATGACAAATTCTCTTAATGTCAAAGTCATAAAATTAAGCTTGGAATTTATACCAACAAAGTGCAGATTAGAGATTAGAGATCTGTGTATGATTTGGTGTTGAATTTCTAACATTATAGCAAAACAACTGTCTGACAGGCTGTGCTTTAGAACCCCTTCCCATCATTAACACCACAGTTTGCATGCTATTTCCTGTGAAGTGAGCAGGGCACTTCCTTTAATAAATGATAGGAGTGCATGTGCAGACTGGACATCAGTGGCTTTATGTGTTTATTATGAAAGGGTTGATTCTGAGTGATACATATAAAATGTAGATTTCCCAGCAGTTTTTCAGTGTACCCCACAACCTTTACAAACTGCTATTTAGCTGAGAAAATAAAGAAACAGTTTTCCACAGTGCCAATGTGGATAAACTTGCAGCATCCATTCCCACATGCCCTTACACATTTTTCCTCCAAGATAATCAGGGATGGGTTCTGTTTTCACAGATGGCTGCACCTATCATCCAGGAGTCCCAGTTTTCCACGATGCCTTGAAGGTAAAATGACTGAAAATGCACAGCTAGCTTGTGTGTTCTTTCCTGGTCAAAGTTAAATGCTTGTGTAACTTTCCTCAGGGATGGTCCTGCTGCAAGAGAAGAACTACTGACTTCTCAGACTTCCTCAGCATCGCTGTAAGTTTTCTCTTTCAATCACACTATTTCTCTATTCTCCATGGACATGGCTCCATTGTCTATTGTTTCACACTGAATGTATTGACTGCCAACATTAACTCTGGCCATATTGGCCCAAACACATTCTGCTTGTGGGTCTGTAATGGTGGCTTTTCTCTTAATAGGGCTGCACAAAAGGTCCCCACAACAAAGAGAAACCACCTGAGCCAGTTAAACCTGATGTGACATCCTCGGGAGAGAAGAAAGACGTAGATGACCAAAAACCAAAGTTTAACGAGTACATCATCTCTGCACCAAAACCTCAGGAGGCAATATGTAGACCAAGGTTGGTTTTAAAGATTGTTTTTATTATAATTTACAGTACTTACTTCTTGTGTCATATTTATGGGAGGAATAAATAATTCCATAAACAGGGTTTCCTGTTTAATGCTGCGCACTCTTTTATCTAAATGGACTACATTGTTTTCTGACTTCTCTGGTTCATGTAAAATGGATGAAAGGTTAAATGTAGTGTCAGAGGTATTAAATCAGCCTGAAACTATTAAAAAAATATACTGAGCACTCAGAGGAGTTCACCTTCCCACCAGAATTTAAAAGAACACAGACTGGCTATTACTACCAGAAACATGTCTTTCAAGTAGAGATTTCATTTTAGGCAGGCATTGTACAAGACACCTAATTATGAAGTGATTTAAAGGATTAAATTATTTCTTTCTTCTTCTTCATTCCAAATCATGATACCAAATGTGTTTTGTGTGTTATGCTTACAGTGCTGATGAACCAGTGGTGCGAATGCAGCAAAAAGTCTCTGCTTCTCTGAAGCAGGCTCTGGAGAAACTGAAATTATCTGAAAATGCTGCAGAGACAAAAGGTGAGGAAAGAGCTTTATCTTTGCGTGTTTCCGGTTTTTATTTATTTATTTTTGTCATCATTTTAGAAGGCCATCCATCTACTGCTTGTAACTTATAGTAGACAGGAAGGTCATGTTGACAGTAGAACTCTAATGGATAGCCACTGGGAATTTGCCATCAGTTGTGTCACTCACATCCTGGCGATGGATTTTTATAGCTGACAGGAAGAGGGCAACACATCATAACTGTGAATGCATTTTTAAATTCTTTTTATGGGTATCAATTCTTCATCTCTCTTTTTCTGTCTCTCTAGAGGAGGAGAGCGACGAGATAAAAATTGGAACATCCTGTAAAAACGGTGGATGCACCAAAGTAAATGAACATCTCTTATTATGAGGAAATGTCTTGGAATAAATTAACTGGTGTAGAAATTGATGAAAATCTCCAGACTGTAGAGCTTTGGCAACAGCAGCTTAAATATTTTAACGTTTCCTGATTTCAAAGTCAAATTTGAGTCACATGAACACATGCCATTCATTGAGAGCAAAGCACAATGATCCATGCACAGCCATATAGAACAGTGGAAAGAGAAATAGATCTTTTTTGCTTATACTAATCTGGCCCGTCAAAGCAGAAACTCCAAAATTAGAACATAAATCATGAAGAAAATGTAAATGACGTGTTTGGTAAAAGCTTAGAGTTGGAATTTAATGATTTACATAATTGTACCTTAACTGATTTGGTTGAAAACCATAGGACATATTCTGAAGGGCTGCCGTCAGTGAAGTGCAGTTCTGGGCTCAAATAAATAACTGAATTCTGTGACTAATAAAGAAGTTTTAATACCTGAGGGCATGCTTATTATCATGTATTTGAGAGCCTTAGCCTTATTTGTGCTCTTAGTAATACAAACGGTCTTTTAAGTGTCCCTTTTGTTGTCATCCTCAGAGTTTTGAGGGACCTGCAAGTGATTCTGAGGTGTGCTCATACCACTCTGGATGTCCCATCTTCCATGAAGGGTTAGTAAGACCAAAAATGTCACTACCTTATATTATGCAAAACTGTTAACATTTTGATGACACACTCATATGTGTCATCTTATGTTATCTATCCACAGTTGGTAATTGAACTGGTGTGAAGGACAGCATTGTTATTTTCCTGTTATTCTTCCTGTTACTCTTGTTTACTGCTTCTTTTGAGTGACATGTTATTGATTGCTAAGAATCCAGAGGGTGTTATGTCTTTCCTGCATCTAAAGGATGAAATACTGGAGCTGCTGTAAGAGGAAAACCTCAGACTTTAACACCTTCCTCTCTCAAGAGGGTTGCACCAAGGGAACACATCTATGGAGGAAAAAAGATGCGGTAGGTGTGCCATTTTGACAGCAAGCGATCATTCATGTGTGCATGAAGGGGCTTCAACTGTGTCTCCATCTAGTGGTGTCTGGTGAACACTTAAACAGTGGCTGATTTTTTTTTTGAGTAAACTGACATCTCTTTCCAGGGTAAGAAGGTGGTCCCATGTCGCTTTGACTGGCACCAGACTGGGACGCAGGTCATCATTTCTATCTACGCCAAGAATGCCATCCCTGAGCTGAGCTATGTGGATGCCAACAGCACCACGGTAAGGGATACTGTAGTCCGTCAGATCCTATTTGTCTTAAGTCCTAGCTATGTCTATATCAGTCTACTGTTGATTTTTCCCCCTCTTTCAGCTCGACATCCATGTCATATTTGAGGGAGAGAAGGAATTTGAACAAAAAATCAGCTTGTGGGGTGTAAGTACTAAATTTCACTATTTTATTCCATTTACTTTGCTTCGAATCTTAGAATCTCAAGGATGGTATCTAAGACCACATTGTGAACTTTTGACATCAGCTTGTCTGTAAACAAAAATATGCCTCACTAATACTTTCACCGTATGTTTAATTTAAAATTGTACAAGGACAGCACATCAATTTTTAACCACTTGTTTGTTAAGTCACTCCTTCCTCTCCTTTTAGGTGATAGATGTGAGTAAAAGTTTAGTGAACATGATGGCTGCCAAAATCGAGGTAGCCATGAAGAAGTCTGAGCCAATGTCTTGGGCTCGCCTGGACCTTCCTCCCCCTGTGCCTCCATCAAAGGAGAATGAGGAGAAGAAAGAGGAGACTGATAGCGAGGATGACGATGAATGATTTGACATGCTGTGTATTTTTCTGCAGCATCAAAAGGCCACTAGCATCACAAACCATTCTTTACCTCTTTAGAGAATCGCCTTTCATGCTTTTTACTAGATATGTTGAGATGATCCACAGTGGTGAAGCTTTTTTCCAAGATTTTTCACTATAATGAAAGGAGGAACACTGACTTTAGTAGACTTTCAACCAAGTCAGATGACAGCCTACCTGTGAAATTGCACCAAAATCCCCACATTTAATGTGACATGAGTCACTTCGAAATCAGACCCATCTGGACCACTCACAAAATGTCACAATGGACCCTCTTTCATCATTCCAGTAGTGTTTGGTAAAATATGATTCCACCTGTACATTTACATTTGTTTCATACTTGCACATTTGAAGTGACACACTTCTACTTAGGTATATTTTTTCATTCCATCCTATGTCCCACCAGTATTACATCAGTACAGTCCCATGTATATTATGTGTGATAACGAAGCTCCTTTTTGTAGTTGGAAATTAGCGTCACTAAATTGTCCATACTTGTATAATATGGAATCTATTCTGAATAAACGGTGTGATTTGGAACGGTAGGTTTGCTGAAGCTTGTTATTTTTTTACGTCATTATGATTAATGTTTTGCTTTCAAATACTGTATTTATCCTTTTCAAACATTATGGTGGTGTTGGTGAGAATGTACTGTAATATCTGAGAATGCTGGCTGACACCTACTGTATCATAGAAATGCTAAGGCGCATGTGTCACTGCTTGGAATGTTTAAAATCTATCTGATGGAATGAGAGAAGAGAAAAAAAATATAAAGTCACCAAAAAATAAAGTTTTTTGTTGAAATTTTAAAGCTGCAGTGATGTGAGTGATGAAACCCATACAGATAAATTAAATAGGAAATAAGCCATATGCAGAACATTTGTTTAAACACTGTACTCCTCCAACCATTGTAAATAGAATCACTAGTCATGACTTAGAAGTAGGTGTGACCTTTAAAGTGAATATTTTGAACTACATAAACCTTGGGGATTGCAATAACTTTTACAAATGTCAAAGTAGGCGTATTTTATAAAAAAAAACCATTGCATAACTCTGTAAGGTTAGAATATTAAACAAGGTCTTGAATCCTGAATCTTGTAAGCAGACACATCACATTTCTCCAACAGCACATGGTCTCGCATCACAAACATGGATCAATTCAAATATTTATCAAAATGTGCTTCGGTTTACGCCCACATAAAGATAAGAGAAAAGAAATTCCCTCAAGGCTTTTATAAGCATGAATGATTTCCTCTGAATTGCTGTTGGATCATTTCTTTGTAATGGATGATGTGTGCATACTTCTGATGTAAAGCACTGCTGAACTTGATTTTTTAAGGTAATCAACTAAAACCATAGAGAATAAATGTGAGAAGGTTTTCATCACAGCAACCATAAATACTGCACAAACCATGTCTGAAAGGATATTTGGATAAAAAAGTTAAAAGCAGTAGGAGGAACATGCTCAAAGTTTAATATGTCTCATAATCCATTTTAACACTTTCTTCCAGTTTAAATATATTGGCATTAATCTATAATTCACAGACGGGTGTATCACTATGTCGGCTGTGCCATCACATAGTTGTTTGATAGTTATGCTGGTTTGTTTCTCCTGTTTCTTCACTCCAGATAAGTAGCTGACTTTCTGGGTGAGAAAACAAGTGTCTCCACCTCAAGGTATGCAGCCAAGATGACAATCCATGTCGCCTTTTTGCAGTTAGAATGCCGGCAGCAGCAATGGATATAGTCAAAATTCCTCCACAAAGCCCAACAAGTAGCAGCCAGGGCCACACGTCCTGCAGCACCTCCAGATGGGGACGCATGGATTCTGCAAGCCTCTGGTCTGTAGAGAAGTAGTCACAATAAAGTACCAGTAGGTAAGTTTACCTTTGATTCACTATTAGAGATACTGGAGAGTGTGAACTATATATATATATATATATATATATATATATATATATATATATATATATATATATATATATATATATATATATATATATATATATATATATATATATATATATATATATATATATATATATATATATATATATATATATATACACGGTCAGTAAGGAACTTACTGGCATCTAGCAGGTTGGAGTATTCATATCCTAGTTCCTTGCTGGAAATGAAGAAGTCTATGTTCCTGTGGAGGGGCAGAAATGGCACCATGTAGTATTCACTGTTGTGCCCTATTGGAGCATTGGACTCTGGGTACTGTGATGGTGATGGTCTGTGTCTCCTGAGCCACTCCTCATAAATGCTGTCATAAAGAAACAAACCAAATGTGCATATTATTACTGTTTTACTATGTGCAATATGTGCTCATTTATAAAATGAGTATATTTGTCCGACTGTCTCACCTGTCCACATAAGCATGATGAAGAAGAAATATGGGATCATTTGCAGAGCCCTGCACTGAGGACATGGATCCATTCATGTATGCATGTAAAGCAGCATGCATGCCCCTACGAGAACTGTTTCCCAAACCGCTCTGAGGGTCTCCAAATCCTGCACAATGAAAAGTGTCACATTAGAACTGACAAAGCTGCCAGCATGTACCAAAATTATTCAATATATATGTGAAAACAAACTCTTAAATTTGCCTTCCAAAATAGCTGCAATGGATCTTTAAACAAGATATTTATGACAGTAATCCACAAAGCTCTCCAACAGTCAACTATGTTTTCTTTTCTGGAAAGTTTGAATATGTTCAGATCTGACAGGTAACCTTGGAAACAACCACAATCTTCTAACTCTGTCAGAAATAGCTTTTTGTTTGGTTAGTTCTGTGCTGATACTCAACCTGCTGTCAATGGAAAGTCCTATGAAGACTGTATTTTTACCAGATTTACAGAAGACACATTAATGTAAAGCCTGAAATTAACCATATATTATTATTATTATTATTATTAATATATATCTGTACAATAAAAGACCTGAGGCTCAGTAGATGTTTCACAATGATTGTACCCATCTAAAAGTGGGTAATTCTGATACATTGTAGCTTTATGAATCTCTCTTGAAAGGCCAAATAAAAGCCACAAATATACGGTAAGTGGAAAGAATCATTAAAAACATGCAGTGCAGCCAACCAGCACATTACAGGGTCTAGACAGACAGGGAGAGTACCAGAATAACACAGTGGAAATAAGGAGGCAGCAGTGCAGAGAGATGTGTGTGTCTGTGTCTGTGTGTAGTGTTCTAATGTGGTCAGGCTTAGCTGACCCTCCAGAGTGTTCCTGAAGCTCATGTTGGCGCTGCGGTCCATTGGTCCGGTGTCATAGTTGGTCAGACTGAGAGTGAACTCCACCTCTGCTGAAGTTGGTAATCGTTCAACCACATTACGATTTTGGTTTCCAGGGTTACGACGTAATGGACCTTCTTCTCGGGCGTCACATAACACACCTCTGTCGTTGTATTCGCCAGCCAGGGAGCACACCACCTGTAGAGAGAGATAAAAAAAAACATGGTAAAGAAAGAAAGTTTGTGGGTGAAAAGTAAGATATGTTAAGGTCATAGGTCACATTTTTGCCATATTTAAAACTACTTTTGCTTATAAATAATCACTGCTTTAATAATAATAACCAATGAAGAAAAGAAAAGAAGTTTACCCTCCAAGAAGAGAAGACTGAGCCAGGGCTGATAAGAGTGGGGTCCTGGGGGCTCCGGGCCCCCATGAGGTCATCCGTGCACACGTCGCAGCCCTGGGCATCCCTCCAGTCCCAGTACGGGATGGTGAAGCTCGTGTCTCCAGTCAGCTTCCTGATCTCGTGCTCCCAGTGTAGGAGGTACACACGGTGCCACGGGAGAAACGCTGGCGCCCAGTGCGCAAAGTCTACATCCGTCCATACATTACCGGGGCCTCCTAACAGCGTGTCGCGGGACACATAGTAATGCATCCACACAAACACGTCATATACAGACAGATCAGCGAACATGGGGCTGGAGCCGTTCTCCATCTCTCTGTAGGTGCCTGTGACCACAACATAGTCCCTGCTGACTGTCTGCTTGGCCAGGTTCAGGTACGACACGAGTCTGATCCTCTCGGCCCTGGACAAGTGGAATATGTTCCTCCTGATAGACTCTCTTCTCTCATTGCAGTTCACTCCAAAGTAGCCGAACCTGCAGTCCGCACAGTTAAAACCCATGAAGTTCCCCACACACTGGCAAGTCCGATTAAAGAAAACTGAAGGCCACTTCTCCCTGTCGTCCACCGAAGAGAAAGGATACTGCGGCCCGTCTGGTTGATCCGACACTGCCACATCCTCACAGAAGCCTCGACCCGAGCTGGCCCCGCAGGCCGAGCCGTCTCCTTCCCAAAGCGGGCAGCATTCCTTGGTGCGCAGGGCTTCCTGGGTGGCACAGAGGCGAGGGAACTGTTGATAACTGGGGACAAAATACAACAACAAACTAATGGTTCCCAGTAACAACATCACTTCAGTGCTTACTCCAGAAAACACTGTGACGTGAACAAAAAAATGTACCAAGTGGGAAAATATGTGATGAATTCCAGGCTTAAATCCTTCGCTCCACCTACCCCCCACCCCCATGTAGCGGCAGTCACATGCACCAACTAAGCTTACTTGATGATGGGGGGCAATTAGCCCGTAAGAACACATCCTAGGGTTGAACACATTCCAGGAAAACAAAAGTTATTCTAAAGAAAACTCGTTATAAAATAGCTTCTGGAGTATTTATGGTGCTCAGTGAAGCCATTACTGAAAAACATAATCACACAAAAACTAATGTAAAGATTTGCCACTATAAGAACATTTCTGTGAGGATTTTACAGTGATTTTCTGCAGATTCTTCAGATTCAGTCTCTGACCCTGCTGCTGCAACAAGAATATAATTCATGAGCATTTTCCCTCCACACTCAAACACACACAAACACGAATCAGACAAACAGTTTTTCCTGCCATTAAAGGGTAAAATTCACCATTTCAACTCTGTGTCCACAGAGAGGAGGAGAAGGAGACACAAAGGGCCTCATGTAGTTTGGAAGAATGAACAATAAAAGACCTTGTCCTGTCTTATCTCTCCTTAGCATGAGACAGTTCAGGGCAAACTATTATTTAACTATTTTATTTCCACATTAACTGTAGTTAAAAATACATAATTATAAAAAATACAAAATTTAGACTAATTCAAGTTTAGACTCTATATTAAATTGTATGTGTTATCAAAATTCTATTTTTCATTACAGTGTCCTTCAGAAATGCTCACATCACCTTTTTTTCATTGTTTTAGTGACGTCAAATTCTGTAACCTTTGCCATCACGTGCTTCGCAAACCACAGCAAGAACTTAAAAAAATGGATTCCCTGAGAACCAGCTGATGAGCATGACCTGACCGCAGGCAGTGCTTTCTGAAAAGACGTAAAGACATGCTGGTGTAATTCTTATTACTGCTGTTTCACATGCTTCTCTTTACTCATGAGTGCTCTGTCTTTATGCTGAATTCACGTGATATTCACGGGGCAAAAACATTTAGTGAGCCTCCACCAGAGGGCGCCATGTAGCTGTTTTCAGGTATCATTTGGCAGATGACTGTTGGGCCTACAGTCTCTTCATCTCTGTCTCCCCAGGCAACTAATAAACCGCAATTTTGCACTCAGAAATTCAGCACCTACCAATGAATTTCCACATTTCCAAAAATACTGTGAAAAGATGGTGACACGTCACCACACTCTCATCACTATCACTACTATTCTGCTATGAGACTGGAAGCTTCGTAGCTGCACCAGTAACTATTGAATTTATACGGAATGTGAACAACAGATAATCATTTAAAATGTAAATGAGACTTCCAGGTGAGCTTTGACCTCTTGACAGCTTTACTATGTTTGTTCTGACTCCTTCAGGGATGCTATGGTGATAAAAGATGTAGCCTGATTCAGATTTTTATCTGAGCTTCTTGCACTGGTTTGCATGGCAACATGTTTTTAGAAATAGTCTTAAATGAAAAGCATTGAATTAGGATGCAAAATCAGATCAGAAGTTGTGTTTGGAGTCATGCTGACCTGAGGCAGGAGAGGGAAGGGGGTGGGATATGAAGCACATGGGGGATTTATTTTTGTCTCTTTGAACATTGAGATAATGATGACAAATTTAATGAAATGAAATGAGAGGTTACACTGTGCATGAGGGTATAGGCTCCCCCACAGCTCCAAGATCATCCATTCAAACTAAAAACATGTGCCTGTATTGAGACCTGAACGTTACATAGGCACGGCTCTTTATTCAATAGACACGCGAAGGAGATTTTGCAATATGCTATAAACTAGATGGTTAATTAATAATTTAGAGTAAGTTATAGTCGAATTAGACGCGTGAAGGAGCAGAACCACAGAGAAGTGACGACTTTTTTATATTTGTCTGACTGAATTGCCTCTCGGAGCGTTTGTACACTTTTAGCCACTGTTGATGCCCCATGCTTTAGAGGAGGAGGAGGAGGAAGAAGAGGAGAAGGAGGGGGGTGCTGCTGTCGTGTGCGTCAGTAAGTCAAACATGTTCCAATAACGCGCTGTGTTATCTGCTGCTATTTGCAGTTTGCTGTAGTCGGGCGCCAGACTGAGCGTGAGCAGAAATAATATATAAAAACCGGCAGCGATTTTCTTACTGCTCGTCTGTGATGGAAACGATCCGGGAACGAATGACATCTGCATGGCAGCTGGGAGGAAAAAGGTAGGCAGAAAGTATCATTTCAGGGCGCACAACTATTGAATTAAATATTAAATACATAAGCGAACTCTAAGGTTTAAATAGATTGGTGTCATTTTAACCTGTTTATTGCGCAACATAATTTCAGTACCACGGACAGCAACTTTAATTTGTACTTTACAAACTTTAATAAAAATGTCTTTTGTGAATAACCAAATACACTCATATAGTTTTAAACAAATGACTCACACTTTTCTTAGCATTAAAAGTCCTAATCTGGGAATTTATATGTCATTCAAACTGAGCTTACTTCCAATCCCTATTCATTTCCTCAGGAATCTAAGCCTTGCCCTCGGCACCACAAGCACCATGTCAACACTTCCATCCCAACCTCATCTCTAAGAGAACGGAGGATGGCAGGAGGAGTAAGGATGAACACGGGGATGGAGAAAAGACTGGGGCTATTTGTAAAGATGTTGGCAATGAGCATGTTACTGGGAGCTGATTTGGCCTTGAAAACCCAGCTTGGGGTCAACGCCCAGAACAGTGAGAGGAGAGTATTGGCACATATCCCAGGAGACATCATCATAGGAGCTCTGTTCTCTGTCCACCACCAACCACCTGCAGACAAGGTACATGTTGTGTGTGTCTTTATGTGTGCCAATCCATGTATATATGATAAACGTCAATCAATTTCACTTTGTTAAGGTCCATGAGCGAAAGTGTGGTGCGGTGCGTGAGCAGTATGGGATTCAGAGAGTGGAGGCCATGATGCACACACTGGATCGCATTAATGCAGACCCCGCCATCCTTCCCAATATCTCCCTGGGCTGTGAGATCAGGTCAGCAACCAAACTTCTTATGTTCTTTTTAAACTGTGCTTACAAAATGAGAAAAAAATGTATGCTGCAGGATTTTAAAGAACATCCACAGTCAGTCTGGGTTCCATTTTGACTTGTCACAGTGTATTGATAATGGCTCAGAAAATGTATGGTACCTGTGAATTAGCAGGATGGTTACTGTTAACCAAAAACAGCACTGAACAGTGAGTGAAGTGGCTGCCTAAAACTCGTGGCATAGTTTAATTGTTTTTTAGTATACAATATATATATATATAAACTACTTTAGATTCCTAATTTTTGACATGTAGCATTCTCCTCTAAGCAACACCCACACTGTTAGAAATGAGGGACACGATAAACAGTCTTTGTTTTATATGACATGCTAAAGTTAGCAACAACCAGTCTCTCCACCACAGCTTAGCAACAAAACACAACCCACCAAGCTGATTGGTGATAAAAAGATTCTGGGAATGACTGGTAAAGTGCTTCATCAAAGAGCATGAAGCACAGCCTGTGCTATCCCTTCCCACAACTCTTGCCAAAACATTGTGACTGTGACCTCACTCTTTCAACACCAGGGACTCATGCTGGCACTCTGCGGTGGCATTGGAGCAGAGCATTGAGTTTATTCGGGACACACTAGTGTCCAACGAAGAGGAGGAGAGCCAGGGCAAATGTACAGCAGAGGCAGGGAGTATGCTACTTCAGGGGAAAAAGCCCATCGTGGGACTGATCGGACCAGGTTCCAGCTCTGTGGCCATCCAGGTGCAGAATCTCCTCCAGCTCTTTAACATCCCACAGATAGCATACTCAGCCACCAGTATGGATCTCAGTGACAAGGTGAACAAAACCAGTGATGACTACAGTGACAAAAATGTCTTGTCCAATTACAAGCACGGCAGAAGGAACAAGTAGTTAAAGGTTTGTTACTTCCAACAGAGCCTGTACAAATATTTCATGAGGGTGGTGCCATCAGACATGCAACAGGCCAGAGCCATGGTGGACATTGTCAAGAGGTACAACTGGAGCTATGTGTCTGCAATACACACAGAGGGTAAGACTGTGCATGAAACTTCTGTATGTTGCATCCTCATTATTGTGTGCAGTGCTAGAAGCAGTTCTTTGTTTCAGTTCACAGTTTCCATTTAAAGGAGTAAAAGAGAAGAAGCACACTTTACACACTTATTTTGATCTGCCAACAACATGGAGCGAGATCAACTGACTCACATGCCTAATTTTGTGAGTGTATGCATGTGTGGTAGTCATTATTGTACAGCTGAGGCCACTATAAAGCTACGGCACAGACACAAAATTGATATGAATTTAGAGGTGATTATCGTAACCCTGTTCTCGTCATCAACAAAGCTTCCCATGCAACATCTGCCACAAGACTTGCACTCTTTGGGGATCAGGCTACTACTCTGTCCACTGATTTCAATAATGATTTAGCTATGGTTACAGCTCTCACAGCAGTTGCTCATTAATTTGTTGCTTTATTTTTACCTCCTCCTCCTCAACATATGTTACAAAAGGAAGCTGATCCTTATTGTTATCCTTGGCGGGCAGTGTGATGCATGGCTGCAGTTCAGAAATACATAATTACTTCATTTTATATGTATATGTTTTTATTTTGTTCACCTCAATGCAACCTCTATGACTAATTTTATATAAAAATACATTGCCAGTTCTTCATGCTCTATATTAATATGCTCTGGGTTAAGGCCTTATGATCATGAATAAATCCTCTTGTTCAGCTTATTCCATAAATGTACCAAATACATATGCTTAAATCAATATGTTTTAATATTTGCATGCATGTTTTATTAGTTGGTCAAGTGGTCTTAACATTACCCAAACAGCTTTGCAAGAGTGAGAAACAATATGTATTCAACAGTTAAAGAATTCCAAGAGGGGTCAGTGAGGAACATCCTTTGTCATGTCACAATATTATCACAATTACTCTGTCAAGTCCAGATGAGATTGCTTTCTACTCTGCATGGTATTTGCATAAACGAATGTTAATTCCCATTCAGTGATGCCAACTTTCCCACATTAACAGCTGCTCTCTTTCAAAATAGCTCACAAAAGACACCACAAATGCAGTCCCACATATACTTTTTGTGTTTGTGCAGTTTAATTAAAAATACATTTGTCCTGCATGAGAGCAAAAGACCAGAGGAAGGATAGAAAAGAAATAATATAAACGTAGAGAAGATTGAAGCAAGGCATCTGGACTTGTAGAGTTTTCTTGAAGACGTTTCGCTGCTCATCCAAGCAGCTTCATCAGTTCTAACTGTTTGGTGGGGAAACATGGTTTATATGTGGTTACAGACCTCAGTGGGTGGGTCTGGGTAAAACTTAAAAACAATAGCACTAAATGTTTCCATACTTACCTGTGATGATCTGGCTGACTGGGCCAGGTGTGTCTAACGACTGGCTAACGACTATGAAACTGCCGGAGGGGGTCTGGTTGACAGCCCTTTGTTCTTGCTGTGAGTATGTGCAAACTTCCTGGGAATGGATGGAATCACTGCATTGTATGTGGTGGAAAGATGATGTCTGAGGCCACCACCTCTGTTAAGGGAAGGTTTTTCCAGCTTAACATAGATGGCTTCCTTGACTCCTCTTTCATACCACCTTTCCTCTCTGTCTAAAATGTGAACATTGTTGTCCTCAAAGGAGTGTCCTTTGTCTTTGAGGTGGAGGTGAACAGCTGAGTCTTGTCCTGAGGAGGTGGCTCTCCTGTGCTGAGCCATTCTTCTGTGGAGTGGTTGTTTAGTTTGTCCAATGTACAGATCAGAGCATTCCTCACTGCACTGGACTGCATATATCACATTGCTGTGTTTCTCCCTGGGAATCTTGTCCTTCGGGTGAACCAGTCTCTGTCTCAGTGTTGTCATTGGTTTGAAATGGACTGGGATGTCAAGGTTGTTGAAGATCCTGCAGAGTTTCTCTGATACTCCTGACACATATGGAATGGAGATATTCTTTCTCCATTGTTGTCCTTCTTCTTGTTGTTGGGGGGTCTTGTTTTTGTGGCTTTGATGAGTTCCCACTTGGGGTAGCCACAGGTCTGCAGGGCCTTCCTGATGTGGTGTTACTCCTTCTTCTTCCCCTCTGAGCTGGTTGGTACAGTTTGTGCTCTGTGCTGTAGGGTCCTGATGACTCCCAGTTTGTGTTCCAGTGGGTGGTGTGAATCAAACAGCAGGTACTGGTCCGTGTGTGTGCGTTTCCTGTACAATTCCACATTGAGGCTTCTGTCCTCCTCAATATGTACTGTGCAGTCCAAAAAGGCCAGATTGTTATCCCTGGTGTCCTCCCGAGTGAACTTGATGTTGTTGTCCACTGCGTTGATGTGTTCTGTGAACCGTTCCACTTCATTGGTCTTGATTTTGACCCAGGTGTCATCCACATATCTAAACCAGTGTGTGGGGGTGGTTCCAGGAAAGGAACTCAGGGCTCTTCTCTCCACTTCTTCCATGTAGAGGTTGGCCACAATAGGAGACACAAGTGATCCCATTGCACAGCCGTGCTTCTGTCTGTAAAAGTTCCCATTGTACTGGAAATAAGTGGTGGTCAGGCAGAGGTCCAGCAGGTCACAGATGTGGTCTGGCGTGAGGTTGGTTCTCTCCTTGAGCGTGCTGTCTTGTGTGAGGCACGTCCTTACCATCTCTGTGGTTTCTGATGTAGGGATGCAAGTGAACAAGGAGGTGACATCAAATGAGACCATGGTGTCGTCTGGGTCCATTCGGATCTTCTCCACCTTGTTCACAAAGTCCTGAGAGTTGTGGAAGTGATGTGGTGTGTCACATACCAGTGGTGTCAGGAGTTCAGCCAAGTGCTTAGCCATGTTGTATGTAACTGAGTTTGTGCTGCTGACGATGGGTCTGAGGGGGACTCCTTCCTTGTGTATCTTGGGGAGTCCATACAGGCATGGAGTGGCTTCCCCAGGATACAGTCGGAAGTAGAGCTTGCGGTTGATGATTTGATCCTTCTCCAGTTTTTGTAGGTAGCTGACTAGTTTTTTCTTGTAGTTGCTGGTGGGGTCCCTCTTCAATGTCTCATATGTGGCTGTGTCACTGAGGACTTTGGAGTGGTAGTCCTGTGTGTTGAGGACTACTACTGTGTTGAGGACTACTGTGCATTTGGAATTTGCATTTTTGTCGTTCCTTACCCCTGGTGTGCTGTGCCGACTGGACTTTTTCAGTCAGTTTGATGACTTCATCCATGACTTCGCTGGGTAGGAGGGCGGCAAGCTGTAATCTTGTCTGCTCCGTGGTGACCATGAGAGCGTCTATGATGAAGTTGATCTGTCTAATCCTTTCGTTGATATTATAAACAAATTTCAGCAACATGGACAGGAAACTGAAGAGAGGTTAAAGATGCCTGAAATGATCAGAATCTTATGTTACTATCCAAGGAGGCATGCCACATATGGGAGTAACACTTGTGCATAGTAATGAAAAAGTCTCAAACAGTGTCATATTCAGAGGGAGAGTACAGTTGCAAAGCAACAGAAACTAGGTGACCTAATTTTCCAGCAAAAACAGGGAAGTCAACCCCTGCCAGTTGTCATAATAGGGTCCATTACCAAATTCTCCTGTGCTAGATTTGTGTGTTTACACCCTGCAAACACGTGTGTGTGTGTGTATGAGCACACAAGAACCTTTGTGTTGAGAAGTGAATACAATCAAAATTTAATTTCAAATTTAAATGCTACAGCCAACAATCTAAATGAAGGGACCTGTTAAGTTAAGGAATTTTGTGGCAGTCTAATTTGTTCAGCTTTAATTAGGTCACAAACTCCCAGTTTTCGTGCATGCAGTTTTAAAAACTATCCCATTCATGACCATAGGTAATTATGGTGAGAGCGGCATGGAGGCATTCAAGGACATGGCAGCAAAAGAGGGGATCTGTATCGCTCACTCTGATAAGATATACAGCAACGCAGGAGAACAGAGCTTTGACAAGCTGCTTCAGAAACTACGAGGCCATCTTCCCAAAGCCAGAGTGGTGGCCTGCTTCTGCGAGGGCATGACAGTCCGAGGCATTCTAATGGCCATGAGACGACAACGCCTGGTGGGAGAATTTCTGCTGGTTGGAAGGTGAGTGGTTGATTTTTTTGGCATAATTTCTAACCCAAAATGGAGACTAAAAGTGAATGAGATGTTGTGCTTCAGGTCTCCTACTCTCCAATCCAGATTTTTCCTCAAGCACCATCAGGCAAGATGTGTTTGTTGTCATCGGGACCATCTATGTTCTCTTATCATCCTCATCCTTACTGTCATCTTCATTGCATCCATCTTCCTTATGGTGGCCTAAGGAGTTCAAGGTATTTTTTTTAATTCTTTTTTTTTGCATTGATTTATAATATTTAGGAAAGAAATTTCTCCCTGGTGTGCTATTTAAATAGAGAAACTGTTAAAAAACTCTGCATAAGGTATGCAATTAAAATCAGGGGGAAAAAAACAAGCAGAAAAGAGGGGGTTGATTTAGCAGGAGCTTTCACTCTCTCCGAGAATAACATGTTTTATTTTAAGGTTTAGCTCTCTGGATCACTCGTCCCTGGTGTTCTATAAATGCCTTCCCTCATTAGGAGCCACATATGTAGGCTGTCGCTCAAATCTGACAGCAGGAAACATAAAATAACCTTGAACTACATATCGCAAAACACCATGCTCTATAATCCACATCATTACATAGACCTTCCAGGTACTTACGGTGTTGTCGTCTGTTTGTCAGACTTTGGATGATTATAGTTATTATTATTATTTTTTTAAATTTAGGATTCTGCTTATTTTCTCTTTTTTAATGCTGTTCTGGTGGTGACAACCTCATCTTTTGATGCACTCATGCATCCATGTGCGTTATTGTGTGTGTATCCCATTAAAACGTGTTCTTAAATTCCTTTTTAATTCTTGTTATCTACTCAGATCATTATTTTCATTTTAGCTTGGAGGTTTTGTCATTGGGCTTGTGCCTTGCATGTTTTGATTCCATTTTTGTACTGGGAGAAACTGGAGCAGATGATGTGCCAGATCATGCCAACACTGCATAAACTGCATTTTTTTGTAATATAAAAAGTTCTTGTACATATCACAAAGGCATTACAAGAGTAAATGGGATTTTTCACTATAGCACAAAAGTTGGATGAAATATGGATGCAGTCTTTTTCTATTTTTAGCCACATTAGTGGTGCAACTCTACAAATTACAATGTTAATGTTGTAAAAGGTGAATTGCATCTAGTATGATTCCAGATCTTTTGTTCACATAAGGTAGACATCTGTGGTGAAGGTAAAATATATCCTCACCTGTTGTCTGATTGACATCTACACTGATACGGTCCCTTCACTCAACACTGCTATTGGTGCTCATTAGTTTGTGTGTGTGGGGGGCATGTCTTATTTCTCCTCTGTTTTGTTTTCACTTCAGCAGAGGACACTTTTCTGGCCTCAAGTTTGTTTCACTACAGAATGTTAACTCAGAAACAATCTGGATGCAAAATAGACCAGTGTTGTGCTGGCTAAGGTGAAATAAGTACACTCTGTGCGTGTGTGTATGTGTGCACTCGTGTGTCTTGCAGGCTTGTAGGTGGTGCGGCCGCATGCTGCATCCAGCATATTGCCCTCCCAGGTCGATGTGTGGGTTTCAGAGCTCCTGTTCAAGAGTGATTCAAACTATCCAGAGTCAAAGCCCTCCATGCTTTTCATATCCATCCCTGCCTGTTTTATGCCAGTGTACCATTTCTGTACTCGCTTCTCTAAGGATGTGTTATGAAATGATCTCCTACCTCACCCAGAGAACCAGGCAACATAAAAAAAAGAAACACCCACACTGCTGTTGTGTAACTCAAACTCAGTAAGTGAAGTTTTCAAAAATCTCTCTGTCAGTCAGAAGAGAGCGGAATATTTTGTCAGTGACGTGTGTTTTTACATGTACACACACGTGGAGGTGTAATGAGCATTCTACCTTTATTTATCATAGACAGGTATCCAGAGGGGGTGATGATAATAATAGATGGAGTAACCCTCTTTAAACAGTTCACTGATGAGATAGTTCATTCAAGTTCAAACCTTAAATGTCTCAAAATAAACAAATCAGATGGTTTTGCTGACATTGCTATGTGTGGATGTTTGCCTGGTGATGTTTATTCAGAATTAGGCATCATCATTTTAAACCTATAATAAGCGGGTGTTCTACCAAACAATAATACATAAAAACATTTGCCTGTTTCAAATAAATAAATGTGCTGAAATAGGTTAAGATCACAGGTACAGCTTGTTTCTGCAATGCAGAGCTCGTGTCTGTGCTGAGATACCGATCAAGCAAACCTAACGTGCACTCTCAGGGGAGTTAACAGATAATAAGCCTACAGAGATCTAATTAATCAGACACAAAGTTTGTAAAATAACACTCCTGAAAGTTAGATACAATACAAAACAAGGCATATAGTATAAAAAGGGAAATCACACACCATGCCACACTGTCCAAAACAACAATTATTCCTCAGTAGGTCTTGTGTTGGCACATCTGAGTGTTACATACATGTTACATAGATATATTATGTCAACTGTACATACAGAACATCTTCATCAGCATGTTCTTTCTGTGGCTGTTAACTCTACTTGTTTGTGTTGTTTGTCCCTGTGTGTTGTGCCTCTGAGTCCCCCATAACCCTCTATAAAACAAAGCAGGTATAGATAATAAATGTATAAATGAGCCACCCAAAATCTAATATAAAAGTGCTGTATCCTTTTTTAAATTAAATCATATGAGGAATCCAAAACCCAACCCTGCTTTATTATTATTAGTAGTAGTCTGTATGATAACTGCCTCTGAGAGCTTCCTTTTTGCAATCATTTTTTTCAAGATGTCCTTCACCCTGTTCTCTTGAAACCACTTTCACTTTTTTGGCAAATGTGTTTTTAAAAGGATGACACCAGCCACTTTAGATGTGTAAGAGTAGAACCCAGGATCATTATAAACCTCATGCTAGATTTTCAAATTTCACTTCCTGCAGCCTGCATTCTGAAAATGTGTTAGAATGCTTACCTGCTGATGTGTTTTGAATGCTTTAACGTTCTTTTTGACATTATGTTACAGAGACGAATCCTCTCCTCAGCCTTGTTTGTCTGCCTTTTAGTGTCTTTCCTGCTGTTCTGCACACATACAAATAATGTTTTCCACACCCATTTGCTGAGGTCACAGTACTGTCTGAACAATCAAATCCTGGTGTGGGTTTCAAAATTGAGCAGCAGATACCAATACGCTGGTACACGATAAGGTTTCATTATAGTGATGGAATTGTGTGTTTTATGCATGTTTGTGTCTACATCAACTTGTTTCAATTAATGGCTTCACAGCAAGCATACAGATAGAAGTCTAACAACCTGCTGTTCTTGTGTCTTTCTCTCTCTTCATCCTGTCAAGTGACGGCTGGGCTGACAGGTATGATGTGACTGATGGATACCAGAAGGAAGCAGCAGGCGGAATCACAATAAAGCTGAAGTCTGCATACGTGACCTGGTTTGATGATTATTATCTAAACCTGAAGCCAGATGCCAACCTGAGGAACCCCTGGTTCCCTGAGTTCTGGCAGCACCGCTTCCAATGCAGGCTGAGGGGACATCCACAAGAGAGCACTGTATACAACCGCACGTGCACCTGTTAGTACAACACAAACATCATGCTCTAAGCATCTGTTCAGTCTGACTTTTCCCATCTGTAGATTATAGTGGTTATAATAGGTGCCATTGTATGGTCTTGACAGGGAGAGAGTCTCTGCGCCAACAGTATGCCCAGGACACCAAGATGGGCTTTGTCATTAATGCCATTTATTCCATGGCCTATGGACTACATGCTATGCAGCAGTCCCTCTGTCCAGGATATAAGGTATGATGATAAACACATTTGGATGCTTTCATAACATCAGTATTGACAGTGTTTGCTCTTCGCCAGGGTTTGTGTGAGAACATGCGGCCCATTGATGGCCGCAAGCTGCTTGAATTCCTGATGAAAACCAACTTTACCGGTGTGTCTGGAGAAGCCATTCTCTTTGACCAGAATGGAGACTCCCCCGGAAGGTGAGGATGGTGATGGAGAAGTTAGTAAGAAGTTAAAAAAATGTAAAGTGAGTGGATGCATTCTATGTGTGCGTCAGGTATGAAATCATGAACTTCAAGCACATAGGCGAGGATGGATACGCTTACATCCACGTGGGAAGCTGGGATCAGGGTGGCCTGAAGATGAATGATGAAGAAATTTGGAGTAACAACAGTGAAATCATTCAGTCTGTTTGCTCTGAGCCCTGCCAGAAGGCACAGATCAAGGTATGAACCACGAAAAGGTTTACATTGTTAAGGTATTGATGCGTTTGTAATAAACTACATGTATTGATTTGTATGAGTGTAACACAAACAACAAAGTTGTTTTGCAGAAAATTCTCTTTTACCAGTATTGGCAGCATTCATAATTAACTATAGATAGAAAATGTATTATTTTCATTAAAAGAATCTGTCAAACACGGCCCACACAGCAGCCTTTAAATTGATCCCACAGGTTTACAATCTTCGAAACCCTTCCAATCTGATCCTTGAGAGACCCACCAGGGATTCAGCACTATTCTTTGTTCATGCTTTAATCATCTCCCATCTGGGTTTCTCTAGCTCCTTCCAGCCCCTCCAGACTGCGGTCTCCTTTTTTCTCCATCAGCCCAAATGTCTCGAACATTAAATCCTTCTTGCACAATCTACACTTCTAATCAAGTTGCAATGATTTCCTTTAAAAACCCCCTTACCTACCCCCTGTTCTTCCAACATTTCTGTTCCCTTTGCATTCAACCATGAAGCCCATATCAAAGCTAGTAAAATATTCCATTACAAATAAAAGCCATGCAAATCATACAGGCTAGCCTGAGGGAAACACTACACACAACAATTTTTGAGATTTGAAGTCTCAACCTGCTTCTTAATGGGACTAACCACCCAGCTTCCACTTTCCTTAGTTCACTTTCCACATCCTATACTCCTACATCACAGGATAATAATCTCAATAACCTTGCATTTTTTCTTCTTTTCATCCCCTGATGAACAAAAAATCTTAAATTTTTCTGCCCTTCTGTACAGTCAGAGTGTAAGATTAGCTACAGCAAAGTGCCATTGGAGCTTTGAGACCTTTCTGTCCTTTCCCTGCTGGTGTGTCTGTCTTCAGGTGATCCGTAAAGGAGAGGTGAGCTGCTGCTGGACCTGCACTCCCTGCAAGGACAATGAGTTTGTGTTTGACGAGTACACTTGCCGAGCCTGTGCCCTGGGCTCCTGGCCCACAGATGACCTCACTGGTACACACAATTTGTTTATATCTCTAGCTACGTAGACCAGAAGAGCTGTCAAATCTGGGTCACACACTGATGGCGCACCCACAAATCGCCTTACATCTTACACTCACAGAAACTGGCAGACGCTCTGTACTAAGATGTACTACTGCACAGACCAAAAGATGTTAAAAACCCAGCCAGAATATTGGATTATCTGAAGCCAGATTTCGTAACTACAAAGTCTATAGAAACACTTTGAGTTTCAGTTTCCAGATATTCTCAATGGAGGGTTCACATAAATCACAAACACGTTTTCATTTGTTATTCTGATCCTTCTCTCCCACACGTCCCTTTAATATTACACAACAAATTAGCCATGTTCCTCATGACATCACCGTTGAAAGGTTGGCGATTTCACAGATGCTTTGAGCACTGATGTTTACAGGAACTAGTGCTACATGGGTGAATGTCCTTTGATGCATATATCCAGATCAAGCTTCACATTTCTTACATACAAACTGTACTCACTGTAGTGTTTCTTTTCTCCTCTCAGGTTGTGAACCGATCCCTGTGCAGTATGTGCGCTGGGGGGATCCAGAACCCATTGCTGCTGTAGTCTTCGCCTGTCTGGGCCTCATGGCTACACTCTTTGTTACTTCTGTCTTCATCAAGTAATTATAGCCTACAGTTCCTGCCTTATTCAGCCCGAGTGACAAAACAGACAGCAAGATGGCTGCCTTCAGTAGGGGAAGAAGTAAAATGGATGATTATCTGCTTAAATGAAAGATTAAAAATAACCAGATGCCTTTTCTTGACAGTTGGATAGATTATTCTGCATCTGTTGGTAATGCCTCCTGAAAATCCAACTCGAATCCACAGAGTCCAGTCTAATTCTTTGTCTAGAATTAAACTACCCTCACATACCCATTTTATACTATTATACATTTCTGCGAGATGTTATCATAATTTAGGGTGTAAGTTGAGCTATAATGTGTGTTTTGCGTGGCAATAGTGATCCACTGTGAAGCCAGTATCATGTAGAAGTTTTGTTCATCTAGTCTGTTTTATCTGTAGATTCTGGGACACTCCTGTGGTCAAATCATCCAGCCGTGAGCTCTGCTACATCATTCTGGCCGGTATATGCCTCGGGTATCTTTGCACTTTCAGCCTTATCGCCAAGCCGCACATCATCTACTGCTACCTCCAGCGGCTGGGAATTGGCCTGTCCCCTGCTATGAGTTACTCTGCTTTAGTCACCAAGGTACTTTTTTAACTAGTTGACCTTAAAACTTGCACAACACCTTATGTCATACCTATGGCAATGTTGGAAATGAGATCCAGTAGATACCGATACACAGGAATGTAGTGCATCAATAAGAACATTGACATGTAATTGTAGAAGTAACATTAACACATTACTAAGTTTCAGTAACTTGCCTAACACTGTAGCCTTTGGCAGTGAGAGCTCCTGAATACAGACATTGCTTTTACTCATTTAAGTCAGTCTTGTTGGTGGGGACTCACAGGGGACTAATTCAAATCAGATATTTTTTCAGTGTGGGATTATTCCAGAAAACCGCATGATTCATTTAAAAGACTTTGACATAGCAAGGGAATTTTTATTGTCAACATTTTAAACAGACAATTTGTCTGCTGTTGTGGTCCCAAGTGCTTTTTAGCATATGTAGAAGGACAGCTAAGGATGAATGCTGAAAACAGACAGGATGATAGGCGGTTGTAAGTGAGGCATTATAGAAGCTGAAGATCTGTGTGTGGGCTGAGGGTGATGTTTTAAGATCTGGGGCGGGTATTATTGTCGTAAATCAGAGATATATTATCCACAGTTGATTGAAGCCCGCATAAGCATTTGATCTATTTTCAATGCAGACCAACCGTATTGCACGGATCCTGGCTGGCAGCAAGAAGAAGATCTGCACCAAGAAGCCGCGCTTTATGTCCGCCTGCGCACAATTGGTCATCGCCTTCCTACTCATACTGCTGCAGCTGGGAATTATTGTGGCACTGCTTATCATAGAGCCACCACAGGTGTGTGTGTGTGTGCTTGTTTTAGAATGTGGGGGATGTTCATTTAGATTTATACAAAGCATCATCTTTCTTTCTCTGTTGTTAGGTGATCTATGATTACCCTAGTATCCGTGAGGTACACTTGATCTGCAATCTGACCACACTCGGGGTGGTGGCGCCGCTGGGCTACAATGGCCTCCTTATCCTCAGCTGTACCTTCTACGCCTTTAAGGTAATTCAGCAATACTTTATAACGTTGTTCTTGATGCACTCTGTTCTTTCAACTTCAACTTACACAGCCTACAAATCATGTTCTTCTTTTTACAGACACGTAATGTGCCAGCTAACTTTAATGAGGCTAAGTATATTGCCTTTACCATGTACACCACCTGCATCATCTGGCTGGCCTTTGTTCCTATTTATTTTGGGTCCAACTACAAGATCATAACCATGTGCTTTAGTGTCAGCCTCAGTGCCACAGTGGCTCTCTGCTGCATGTTTGTCCCCAAGGTAAGAAACAAACTGTTAAAATGGCAAACTTAAGTCATCATGCTAATAAATGTTTTGTTGTCAGGTGTACATCATGCTCGCCAAGCCTGAGAAGAACGTCCGCAGTGCTTTCACTACATCCACAGTCGTGAGGATGCATGTAGGAGATGCCAAGAAAGCCACCAAGACTGGCAAATCCTCCAGCAGCATGGCAAACTTGTTCCGCCGTCGTGGCTCTGCACAGGACAACATCAGGTACATGGTGAACAAAATTTGTATTTTTTTCTCTTATCCCTTCAATGCGAAGCATGAGGATGGTCTCAGACTGTTCCATTGCAACAGGCTGAATATAAAGCCAAGAAAAAACTGCTCCCCTAGCTGAGAAAAGGCCACCTCATTTGGGTTAAGTTCTCCCAGAGGGTGCCAGCCATACTCAAGAATTTCTCTTTCTAGGGAAGATAGAAGAACATGGAGGGAGACTTATAATATTACACAGAACAGAAAATATAGAATTAGACAAAGGCAATAACATAAAGGATTTCTATCTTTTGTATGTTTTGCAGCTCCAATGGAAAATCAGTGACATGGGCACAGAACGAGCGCAGCTACAGACCAAACCTGTGGAAGAGAATGTCATTCCATGTCAAGAAAAAGGACCCAGTTGAGGTGAATCAGACTGCCATTATCAAGCCCTTTTCTAAAAGTGGCGATACACCTACAGACGGCGGTGTCAAAGAGCAGTATGGAGAACCGCGGCTGTCTCAGTCTCTCTCTTGCTCGCCCTCTCAGTCACCCCTGCCCATTATCAGCCAGCATGCAGCGAAGGCTAAAGGTCTCCAGAGAGGACAGGACCAAGACGACACAGATGTGTTACCCACATATGTACCTGAACACCCTGCTGGGGTCCGGAGAAGAGTTGGGGATAACAGCAGTGTTGGTATGGTGGATGGCGGGGACATTAGCATTATCGGTGTGGGTGACATCGGTATTGGTGGGCAAACTCAGGGCACTACTATCATGGACCAAATCAGCTGTGTGGTTAACAGTTTCACCGCCAACATCAGTGAGCTTAACACCATGATGCTGCCAGGGGGGGTCACTGTCGGCCCCCCATCTACCACCGCTCTGCCTGCTGCTGCTGCAGATACTACTGCTTGTCCACCTCAGTACCCCACATCCAGGAATAGACAGGCCCCCTCCACTGTCACCACTTACGCCGAGGTAACAGCCAATTTCTGTGAGAATCTACCTGCTGGTAAGATATATGAGCACCTGGCTGGGAATTGTGTGAGCGGCAGACGGGCCAAGGATGCGGAGGAGCTGATGGCCCTGACGCCTCCCTCTCCATTTAGAGACTCATCTCTGAGCTCCAATGGCAGCTCACCCCCCTCCCTGTCCCCAGCCTCTGAGGCTGAATACAACCAGCTGCTGCTGAGACACTACAGCCAGAGCTCTTCCTCCCTTTAAACTTGCTCTCTCAAAACTCCATAAAGAAGGATCTTTAGACTGGACCAAACTCTTTGATGCCTTTCGCCGTGTGGATTTTAAAGCAGTTTTTGTATAAAAAATATGTGTTTGATTTCAGATATCGGATAAAAAGCATCGGCACATGTGCTCACTGCGAGGACTGAAAGACGCATGGCAAATACTACACACTTAAAAAAAGGCCAAAAAAGAGTAAAACAAACAAACATGGGCATTTTAAAGACTTTTTAAAGCATTTCTGACACGTTTCAAACTCCAAAGAAAACACTGGTAAGCTGAGATGAAAACAAAATCACTGAACATTTTTTATTTTATTTATTTTTTTCAGTGTTTGTGGAATACAAAAGATTACTTTATTTATTATTTGTTTATTTCTTTATATTTTTCATTATTTTTCTTTTTTTCTTATTTATCTGGTTGATTATAATAATAACTAATGCATCTTAAAATATTTAGGATAATCTAGGAAGTGCAGGAATTAGAAAACACTAGATATGGTTGTATTTTAGTTGTGTATTTTTCATTAACTATTATCATATAAAGTGTAATTTGTTTTTTTATTGCTTGCTGACCTACTGTACATGATGTGATGTTTTATGTTACTGCCCTCACCTGTTTTCTACTTTGTTATATTTTAAAACCCAGCTGGGTGCAGTTTCAGTATCAGCATGAAGAAACGAAAAGGTCAGACATGATTCATTTATGTTGCCTTCCAGTCTCAGAAGACATAAAGAGAGTATTTTGTATCCTGATGATACCGGGGAAGTGTACAGATGCAGCAAATCAGAGATTTTTTTCCTTTTATGTGTGCATCTTCTCAGAAAAGAACAATGAAAAGGAAATCCCTCCTCTCTTGAGAGGACAAGAGCTCGTTACGTCTGAAGGGAATATCTGTCAATGGATACAAACATCAAGTGTCTACCAACACAAAGAGCTTTGGACTGCTGATTTTACCTAGACTTAGCTGAATGTATGATAAGTTGTAGTGGACCAAAATGACCCTTCACCTCAGGATGTGAACCAAAATAGACTCAGCTACTGAATGAGTGTTTTCAAATTTGCATGATGTCAAGATTTCTTTTCATTTTGACATATGTTTGTAAACTTTTTAATATCGTAATGTCCGACCACTATAATTAACATGTTGAGTAGCAAATTATCAAATACTATTAGTGACGCTGACGTCTTTTTAAGGTTAGTTAAGAAGAACTGAAAGTGTGCCAGTTTTCCGGACATATTGTGCAAAAACAGCTTTTTGCCTGCCTTGCTTTTTCTATACATATGTGCCATAATGTTTCTCTGCTGTAAATTACATTGTGTTTCTATAAAGTTGGTCACATTTAGAATCTTACTGTGAGCCTATGTAGATTTTAGATTTTAGTTGAATAGACGGTGTTTTTCATTCTTTTTTTTGGATCTTCATTGGCCCCTCTGAGGATGCTGTTCCATAGGTTTACAGCTTGTTTGGTTCAACTAAGATGTAAATGATGATATTGTAGTAGTAGGTAATTAAGTTTACTCATATTTTTGGTTCGACTTCCTTTTGTTACTTTACACAGACAGGAATGTGTTTTTGATATGTGCCACGTTTTATACCATCGTTGCCATATTTGCATGCATGTTCGTGCCAACTGAGATTTTATAGGTGCATATTATGTGTTATGCCAGTAATTCACTGATATAATCTAAAGAATGATCCTGAATTTACAACTTAGACATGCATTAAAGTTTCTACACAAAATGTAATACATTTTCTTACAGTCATTTTATTAGTATTGTGGGAATTACTTCAATATCGACAAAATCAAATTATAAATTACCCTTAAAGGGATCAGAATTATTGTAAAATGCCATAAAGACTGGGCTGGTAATTGATGTTTTAATTATGCACTATAATCCAAATTTTTATTATCACATGTTAAGGAGTCACGCTTCCTAGTGTTATTTTTACTTTTTTTTGGTCCCTGTTACTTATAGTCCTTTTCAAAATAAGATTATAATTGTGTCAAATCACTGTGTGATAATTAATAAACCTAACCAGGAAATAGGGTTTCTAGGGCATCCTTTATTAAATAACACATGATATAATTTCCTATGCCATGAATTGTAGTCCAAAATTGTTCAGCGAAATTAATATTCACAGGACTCAGACAGAATAAGCAGTATGAGCACAGGGAGTGGGCAAGGCCTCAGTGGAAGTATACGTCAATAGTACCACAAGTAGTAGTACCACATTCTTCCTTGAGGTCACAGCTCTGTATAAATGAAATCAAATGTAACCAAAAATAACCAATTCTGCAGTAGTTAGCGCCATAGTTATTTAACAGAGAACTAATAACTTAAGATCTTATCATAATAAGGGCGTTAACAATATACTCAAGTGATGCATAATGATTGGCTCCTGATTAATGCAAGTATAATAAATTCCTCAGGATGATCTACAGATCGGGTGATGGTGATTTTACACTTAACGTATCATCAGCCAAAGTGTGTTAGTACACAGTTACTTCATAACAGGTGACCCAACAAACCCGAGGTGGCGAGACGAGGTCACAAGTTCCCAAGCACAGCCCCCGAGCTATCACGCACTCCCCCCACGGGGAGGGCGGTTCCTAAACACATACGGAGAGGAAGACACGGGGCCCGGGATCAAGGGAAGTAAGACTCACACAGCACTTGTTACGAGTCAAAGTCGCAGAAGGCTGCTGCGTCTCAGATCAGACAGGTGGAATGACCAATCACCCAGCGCAGTCCAACGGTATGCAGAGTCTCCGCAAGGAGCACCTGTACAAAGTGCTGGTTATCGGAGACCTCGGGGTGGGGAAGACTTCCATCATCAGGCGGTACGTCCATCAGACCTACTCCACTAACTACCGGGCCACTATAGGAGTGGACTTCGCTCTCAAAGTGTTGAACTGGGATTCAGAGACGGTCCGGCTTCAGCTGTGGGACATTGCAGGTGGGACAGTGATGAAGCTGATTATGTGTAATGTGTGGTATTATTTTGTGGGGTGTACAGATGTAGTCCTGCTGCCACTACAGGTGACCACAGGCGGCAGCAGGAGTAACTTGACAAGTAACAGTTGCCAAAAGCTCAGTGATGGATGAACTCTGCTCTCTTTATACTTTAGAGAGTATTTGTCATACAAAAATGTGCTCAGACTGTCAGAATGTAAAGTAATGCTGCCTAAGTTCCTGAAAAGTTGATAATTTGTGTAGATAATTCTTATCTTCAAACTGACAGTGAAGCATGACTGTTGTAAAATTATGAAACATTCACAACTTAAAGGTGCACTGTCACTGTGGAGCTGTGGTCTTTCTCTCTCTCTCTCTCTCTCTCTCTCTCACACACACACACACTCACTCAAACATACTAATTGCTCAGAGAAGACCAGCACAATGTTATTTAGTCATTCATTTAAGGTATGATGTTGCATCATGTGTTTAGGCCCATGTGAGGGAGATTTAAAGGCCGGTCACAGGAGTGTCATTGTAGACTAAATAAAAAACAAAACATCCCTACTCAGTAGCTCCCACATACACACTGACAGATGCTTTCAGTGATTTAATTACATTATAAATCTGATTTAGTCTTGTCTACCTGCTTGAAGTTCATCCAGAGTATAGGAAAGCTAAACAGGGAGAGAGAACATCTGGTTTGTTACAATTTATACAGCAAATTTGTATTTTGAGAGTAGCACCATCAGCTTGTTGAATGAGTGCGTGTCAAGTGACTTGTGATTGACATGTGTGTCTCACCACTGCTGCCGAGGGTTCCTCATGAGTGATGAAAATGACTCAAACATTATTTTTTTTACAAAAGGAGGAAGCTGGCAGTCCACTGCCAGTCAGACTTTCCATTTCCTCTTTGTCCTAGTGCAGCATTTTGTCATGGTACCTCTAGTGAAGTCAAAGCGGCCTTTCAATTATTAATATTCATCAGCCATGTGAACGTTTCTGCAGGAAGGACATGCATGGCAGTCAAGAAGCACACACCTACACTCACTTAGAGTACTTTTGTTTGACAGCAGAACACACAGCCTGAGGGAACGTACTGTTGACAGCTAACCTGCTCCTTAACCACCTCATTTACCACCCTGCATATGACACAACACACACAGAGTTTGACATGGGTACACACTCACAGATGTTGATGAAAACAGTCATGATCCACCTGGGAAATGCAGGTTTAATTGAGCAGGCCAACTATTAGCAGGAACAAGCAGTTGCATTGAGCGTCTGCTGAAGTGCAACGTGACAGTAAGACCAGAGGAATGTGCTGTTTCCTGGGAATGCAGGCCTGCTGTCAGCTGCATTAGCAAATAAATGCAGGAACACAATGAAAGTCTCTCATCAGGCTGATGTGTGTTTGCTTCATCACAGGTCAGGAACGTTTCGGGAACATGACGCGAGTGTACTACCGAGAAGCCATGGGAGCCTTCATCGTGTTCGATGTGACGCGACCCACCACCTTTGAGGCTGTAATTAAGTGGAAGGAGGACCTGGATTCAAAACTAATGCTGGCTAATGGACAGAGCATTGCCACTGTGCTGCTGGCTAACAAGTGTGACCAGGGCCGGGAGTTGACCAACAATGGCATCAAAATGGATCAGTTCTGCAAGGACCATGGCTTTGTTGGCTGGTTTGAGACTTCTGCTAAGGTGAGACCAGAGTCTGGGGCCTTCGTAAAATACTTTCTCATGTCTATGCACCTGTAACCCAGAGAAAATCAGCCAACACATAACCCACATTAAGGTCCAGACCTTTTTTCTGGGGGACTGGACATTAAATTTAAAAAAATGACCCCTTCAACACTTGTCAACAAAATTAACTTCTCCATCTCTTACAAGCTTTTCCAACATTTTCTTGTCTATAAGGGGGGCAGGTCCTCTCCTAACTGGTGCATTTTACTTCCCAAAATGTTGCTTTAGTCATCAGTGTGGCAATGAATGACAATTGAAGGCCTTTGGAGTGAGAGGCTTGGCACATTCACTGGAGTTCCCCTCCCATTCAGGTCACCTTCAGTGGGCATACAGAGATAACAGGAATTTCATGTCCACATGGAAAATGACTCCATGAGCGACTTTTACAAAGCAGGGTCAGAACAATTGCTGTTGTCTGGAGTTGAGAAATTCTAAATATACAGGAAGTCAAAGACTCCCTGTATATTTGAACCATACTGTTATACAATATTAAGTTAAATGGATTTATAGTTATATAACACAACAATCTGGTGACTGTTTTCATTGGCTCTGTCTGATGAATCATTAAAGGGCAATACTGAGCAATACTGTTTGTTGACCTTTATGCATTTGAAATGCATATTATAAACTGTACACAAACACTCCAGTATTTACACATAGATTTAAATTCTGCTATTGCTGTCTTCATTTACACATCCTCTGTTAACACTAATGTGTTGCAGCAGCATAAGCGTGCTGCCGTGCTTTTGGCATCGTGACTCAACATTCTGGGAGGTCAAAGTTCGCAACGTGCAGGTTGAGAGGGAAGTATAAGAGCTATGCAATGTAAACAGATGTGCTCACACTTCTTCAGTAGCAGCATTTATATAAGAAAGAACACAATGAGGTGCACACATGGTGCTGTTTACATGAAGAGGAGAGCATTTTAAATACACTCTAGATTCACGCTGCACAGTTGTAGAAATGTAACTAAAGTGTTCACCGTATCTCTCTCCTTAAGGACAATCTAAACATCAACGAAGCTGCAAACTTCCTGGTCAAACACATCATGGCAACGGAGAATGACATCCTGAAAACTGTGGTCCCGGACACCATCTCACCTCAACTCAACTCCAACAAGGAGATGAGCTGTTCCGGCTGCTTCAAATAATGAATGAATGAATAAAAAAGAGAAAGGATGATGTGACTGAAAAGAATGAAGGCTCAGCAAGACAAAGAGAGACACACGCACCAAACAAGCCTTCTAAAGCTGGGAATCCTAAGTAGTATCCACTATGATACAGTGTGGCTCTTCTAAGTCGAACATTTGCCCTTTTTGGAGCACGCTAAAGCTGGCAAATGAAAGTTACATGGACTTAGAAGCTGCGCAACTGAATGTTGGTAATCATCAAGTATAACCTAGAAAGGTAAGAATGTTATAGTCTTATGACAAAGTGCACAGTAAGAGTTCTTTTAAGCTCATTAAGATCCTACTCTCACTTCCTACCAAAAATATAGTATTCCACAGAAAGGTGGTGTGTAGTTCCTGTTAATATACTACTTTCTAGTTGTGCAGGCATGTGTTGCTAAAACACTAGTTCATGTTGGAGGTTCGACGCCTCTGTGTTGAGTTCATTTTGGTTTACTTCATCTACTTCAGACAATAAACACATCACTGAGTGGATCATATTTTTGTGCTACTAAAGACTTAGAGATAGAGAGAGATTGTATGATCACACTGTGGGATTCACGCAGAATTTCCTGTCCTTGCCTAGCCTCAGACATACACAGATGAGAGAATACATGTAAATATTCTGGGATGTTGGCAGGCAGAATGGTTTGTTATCTGTTGTCATCAGCTCCACATACAACATGATCGACTCAGTTTAGCAGCTGAAAATGTGTAGGAGGGAAGCCAGCCGAGCAAACAAATCCCTGTTGTATGGTCAGCTACTTTTTTTTTATTTCTGGCAGGCTAATATAAACTTGAGTAAGTATGAATGTCTATTGTTGATTTTATATTTTTTTTAACATTTCAAACAAGTGATTGTGTTGCTGTTCTCCCTCTGTTTACCTACTGAAAGCACAGTTGGAGAGGATCCGGTTTTGTTATTGTGGTGGACGAGCCAAGATTTTCTTATTATGTGAATTTTGCACATACATTTTTTGTAAGATTAAGATTATTTCTTATATACTTTTATGATGATATAGGTGGGTGGTGTCCACGTTAATAATCATATATAATTCCTCCTCCAACTGACTGTTGCCTAGGCCTTATTTATTTAGAATGAATCTTTATTAACAACTTTTACAGAAACACATCCTGTGCCGTCAGACATATTTGTTTGTTAATGAGAAGGAGGTCCAAAATGTAAGTGCTTTACAGACTTGAGTAATAAATGTGTATGTGTAACATTTATTCATTGGAAGAGAAGCTGTATTGATTGTGTGTGTGTGTGCACACTGGGCACTATCAGAAGTTTATTTGCCAAAACCTAACCCTCAGTATCCATGGTAACTGAGTCTTTTTTATGGGGATCCTGTAACATTTATGTGAGGCTATTTCTTGCTGCACCACACACACACACACACAGACACACAGATTTTGTCCTTGTTCCCTCTCGCCTCCTCACCCACTCTGTCCTCTGTTTTTGTCTCTCAGTCTATTTCTTTCATGCTTCTTTTTCCTTCTACTTTCTCTCTGACTCACATACAGTATGACAGCATGTTATATAAACCTGCTCTCTGAGATGCAACTCTTTAATTGATTATCTTATAAGCATCTGTTGCGTGCATGTGAATGTGTTTTGTTTTTATTTTGGGTTATTTGTTTTAATGAAAAAAAATACTATTGCCTTTTTTATATATATATATTCCTTATCTGTCACTTGGATCCAAAGTCGGATAAAACTATTGTGTTGATTGCTGCCATTCAAGGTCTTAATGCTCAGTACTTCACAGTGTTTATAAGGCTGATAAAAACGGTGTCATGGGTCAGTTCAGTAAACATGTGTTCTCCGCAAGACACTTTCACAGTGTTAGCTTATTATGATTATGTGTGACATCATTGCATCACATGAGAACAGGGCTAGTATATCACACTATAGCTGACTGGGACAAAATGCACACACATTCAGGCGCAGGACAATACTATGTGTTATCCAGGAGAAACTACTCCATATCTAAAGCAGATTGTACAAGTTGTGTATTTATTTATTGTTAGAGTGTCAAATAAATGTTCACAAACATCCAACGTTGCTGTTTTTGTAGCCTAACCTGACAGGACGTGTAAAGCTTATAATCTTTAACCTGAAACATCTGTCTCATGACCAACGAGCTTCACAAATCAAACGGCCACAGTGGATCCTTTTCCAGGTTTTATTAGTTTAGACTGAGAAATGTGTGTGTGTGGCTGATCCAGGACTTTCAGGTTCTCATTAGGTGGCCACATGACCGTGTGGATTATTCGCTGCCTGAGGGATTATATTTGGTCATCTGCTTTTGGCTCATGATAACACTTACATCAACCAATCGAATGCTTTTAGGAGAATGTTGTCATCTTAAACTGTTCAACCACAAAAAGTGATATAATATATGGATATAAGTGATAAACTTTTAAAAGCTGTTAATTACATTGCAAAGGATCTAATATAATTAATCTTGGCTTGATGGTTTTTTGGAAGAAAGTTTTGCTCAATTAATTCTGTGAAGAAAGCTGGCACAGATCAGACTATTCATTACTGGGATTATGAGCCCAACATATCATGATCTGCCAGAGAACCACCTACAGAAAATGCTCTCTGAGACAGAGAGAGAGAGAGAGAGAGAGAGAGAGAGAGAGAGAGAGGAGGAGGACACAGAGAGGAGAAAATGAGATGGAAGAGATGCTATACGTATTTCTTACAGCTACAAAAGGTTACCAACAACACATTAAGAGTGAGTGCAGGTAAACACAGACACTTAAAAGTTTCACCTCAGATAACTCACCATTAGATCAGAATACACTCAGCCAGCTGAATCACATGGAGAACAGCAGAATCAAGTTATATAATTCTGCCACAAGTACTTCAATGATAAAAGAGACTGGATTTGATTTGATCAAGTGTCCTTGTCCTCTGTTCTCAGAGCTGTTCCTGTGGTGCCATCTGTTGTCAAATTGGACACACTGCAGGCAATATGTTGACTTAAAGGTAGATGATGAGAGGAGTTAATTTTGCACTGATTTCCAAAATTTGATTGTTAGATAAGGTGTTATTAAAGTGATGCACAAAAAAGTGATGGCACATTCTTTCCCAGGCCAAAGACCTCCTGCATTAGGGTGATTTTCTCATCTTTGAGCTCTCAGCAGTCATCAGGTCTTAGTTCCCACACAATCTATTAGGTCGAGTTGACCTACTTGACCTCTGTGCCCTCCGGATCGTTCTTTTAATTCCCTCATATTAATATGTGCAGTCATGACCTGTGAGAATGTCAAACATTACTGTGATTAATGGCCTCAGTGTTTTTTTAATCTTCCAGACAAACAAATATAGAAGACAAAATGAAATATTAAACTTTGCTAATCGCAGCTCTGGGGGAAGAAAAGTGGGAGAGTGAAAACAAACTTAGAGAGCACAGTAAAAAAAGTGTAGAGGTGAGATTATATGTGAGATTCAGATTCAGGAGGGAGACACATGAAAGATGAAGTGCAGTATTAAATCATTTATATATCTGTTCAGGTTGAAAGATGGGTCCTGTGAAGACCTTGCTCGCTCCTCTATTCATCACCCAGTGACAGATTTTACATCTCATTAACATTACTGATGGTTTCACTGTAACACTGCCTTGTGCTAGTAATTTAAGCAGAAGATGAAAAACACATTTCATTATTTTGAACATTTTATGCTGTATTTTTGTTTGCAAATTTGTTGATTACTTTTGCACATTTAAAAAAAATTAGAGGTTGGAGGGGGGGAGAGCAATTTAAGGACAATATTATGTATTATGTGTACAACCTGCCCTCGTACTGCCACTAGAGGGCATTAAGCACCAGTATGATGGATTACTTTGGCTGGAGGTGCAGTCTGCAGTCAGCTCACTGGAAGAACAAAACATTCTTTTGTCATTAAACATCACCAGACATCTTAACACCCTCAAGGGCCACTTGACATCATACAAAATACAGCACAGTTACACAACATTTCCTCAGACAATCAATGTATTTTTTGTTTTTTCTGTTCATTCCTTTTATATTTTACACAAATCATTTAAAGAGTATTTTAACCTGAATTACGTATTATTATGAGTGGAATAATCTATAAATAAATGAATGTATATATACAAAAAAGATCACAGGAGTAGTTTCAGAGCAGAGTGTCAAGTATTTACAGGTGTACAAAAAAGCAACTTAAAAACTGCATCAAGCAAACAGACAGAAATGTGTTGATAGAAAATGAGGCAAAATATGAACTGCTTGTACTGTGTCAACTTGACTCCTGGCAGTAATTTAGATAAGTGATAATCAGGTAGTTAGTAACAAACACATATTTCCATATAATTAAAGTATGAAGTCCAGCACCTGAGTGATATATTATGCTGTGTTCGATGGTTTTTTAACACACTGAGGCAGTTTTCCTCCTGAACCTGTGCTTTGATCAAACATTTTGAGACATAAGTCCTGAGCAGTGCATGTGTGTGCAACTTAAAGGAGCTGTGTCACTGTGGTCAGCTGAAGAGAGGCAACCACAATGACAGCCAGAAAAAAAACAACAAAAGGCAGACATATCAACCAAAGGTAAACATGGTACACTGTGTCAAGTCTTCTGTTGAGTTTTGTGGTTTTGTTGCGATGTGAGAGGGCAGAAACAACACTGGCTGCAAGAGGTAACGTGTGCTACATTTTTCTTTTAACACCTGAGAATATCAAACCGTATAAAAACAAACTTTATGTCTTTAAGAACAATTTCTTTTTTTAAACAGAGTCTTTAAAGTCTTAATGTGATTTTTCCGTCCAAGTGTAAAATGAATCATTCTGATCACAAAGTAAACTGTGTTAATTAAAGATCCATTGATTGTTGCACCCTCATCGTTGCATTATATTGCAGCCAATGCACTAAGGTAAAGATCATACCTCTAGGCACAAATCTGTGGGTTTTGTGGCAGTAAAGTGTGTATATCTACACAGAATGCTTCCCTGTGACTGTGTCCCTGCTGGAGCTGGACGGAGCCTCCTTAGATGTCAAATAATTATTAAGGCCCAAATGCAAAGCCTGGGACTGGAGTAGCGACTGTGAAGGAAGTGACTCTATATGAGGAAATATGGAGGACAGGGGGCAGTCTGGAGAAGTGTATTTGGCTAACACCTGCAGCTGCTCTGGCTTCAGGTTTGCTTCGTTGCAGACCCTCTGACATAAGGAGGAGACAGTGTGACACGTTTTCAGCTTCAGCTGACTGAGCTGGCTCTTCTCCAGCATCAGTTTCTCACGCTCTGTTTTCTGTGAAGTGCACACACATTATTACACACAATCTGACACAACTTTAACCAGAAAAAAAGAAAAAAAAAACAAATCTTACCAGCTTGTCGATTTCACACTGCAGATTATATATGCAGTCTAGTTTCCTTTTGCGGCAACGCTGAGCTGCAAGGCGGTTTTTGCTGCGCCGTCTCATATCATGCACAAAGTCCAGCTGTTCACGTGTAAAGACCTGTTGTTTGAGCAGCTGCTGGAAGTCATTTCGACTCAGATCCACTATCCAGTCTACAGTGAATGGCAACTGCATCTGAGGAATCCCCAAGAGGAAATGATGTTCACACAAACAGCACAGAAGTAACAATAAAGGTGGATCCTATGTTTGTTTAGTAATACTGAAAAAACTGTAGACATCAAAAAATGTTTGAGTGTACATGAAGAATAAAGTGAGCAGAGTCAAAGTGAGTATGGAGTTCAGACAGTTATATTTTACTGAGCTGTTAATTGTTAACTCTAAAGACCAGCTGCTTCTGATGTGTGACAGGAAATGTACACTCGCCTGTTTATTGGAGCAGTATAAATCTTGTAGTGTTTAATAAAACAAATGCTTTCCCTGGGTAGGGCTGTAGTTGTGCCTGCACACACACACACTGTTTGTACTTTCTGTCTAACCCAAGCTTGGACAGACACATGAGAAATCTCTCCCTGTAGTCATTACTTACTCAACAGGCCGAGTTGTGAATTTCAGCCAAACTGGACTCTGAACCAATTAGCAGGACACATGGTCACAACGCACACATGTGCAAACACACACTTCATCACTACAGGGTGAATGTTTAACTTGGGATTCTGTTCTCTATTTTCTGGTATCTGAAAGCAAACGCTCACTTGTGTTTGATACAGTGTACCTAAAACTCTTACGTAAAGCAAACAGAGGAAAGTAACGTCCAGGTTGGGTGAGATTTCAGAGACTCATGCTCACCTGCTTGGCTTTTTCTCTTGTATACGACTCGCTGTCTCCTTCTGTCTCTGTCTCCGAGTCCCCATCCTCCCCTGAGTTTAGGGATGATACACCTGACTGAGAGGCGCCCTCACACTCAGAAAGCCCTGTTCCTTTCCATAAACATTTGCTTTGGTCCAGATCTTGGAAGAAAGGACAGCTGTTTCTTGTAGAGCCGAATTGGTTTTGAAGGTTCAGCCACTCAGAGGTGTGTGGCGTCCAAGCGTTTGCTGCGTCAGCAGAACTTCCCTCCTCTGGGTCCTGGAAGTTCAGTTGTGAGGAGGTCATATCTGACCCCAAACGATGGGCCAGGTGCTCAGCCACTTCCTTCTCCACTGAGCTTCTTTCATTGTCATGTACGGGCAGGGCTGTCATGTCCAATTTGCCCCTTTGGCCTCCTTTCTCTTTTTTTGGCCAGACGGTATCTTCCACTCTTCCCTCAGCTCCTACTTGATCCTCTGCCTCTAGTTGAATGTCAGCTGACTTCAGTCCACCAGAGTCCCTTGCTTTTTCACCTTGTTCCATGTCAATAACAAACCTCTCATGCCGCAATGACCTACAGATGGCAGGAACCTTGTTTAAGGCCCTCAGAGGGCAATGGTGCAATATTAACCCTGGTGACCTCTCACCCAGTACTGTGCTTGGCCCTGAAGAGACATTGGATATGTCAGAGGGTCTGATTCCAGTGATATGCTCCATCTCGTCCTCCATCTTATCACTCTCATTATCCAGTCTTCCTTCCCTTTCCTTGTCTTTCTTCACTCTTTCCATGCAATTCTTTGTTTTCATGTCATGTAGTTCAGGTTTCAATGGTTCATCAGGCCATCCTTTTTTCTGAGTGCAGGCACTTGAGTTTGAATTTGCAGGAAATTCAACCTCAGTTTCATTCACACTTTTTGCACTACTGGAGCAAGGCAAGCACTTGAGGACACAATCACCACCCATTACTGGATTGGTCAGACTTTTCTCTGTGACACAACTTTCCTTCCCACAAGCCAGCTGGAACTTGCGATACTTTGGACACTGCATGAAATAGTCCTTTGTCCCTTTAGCTAAAGGTACAAGAGTGTCTGCGCCGCTCAGACTTCCTATTTTATTGTTGTTCACTGATTTGTTACAGTCCCAAACCACTTCCTGGTGAGATGGTGAGTCAGCAACTGGTTTTGCTTCTTTGTCATCCAACAAAACATCTTCGGAGTCTGTGCCACGGTTTTCCTTTGATAACCGCCTCTTGCATTTTGTCTTACAACAGGTCTTTCTAAGAAAAGGGGCAGAACCTTTGCTGCTTGATAAGAATTTAGGAAGGAGAAATTCAAAGCATGATTCATCTAGGTCTCTGAAACCTAGAATGGAGGCTGAGTTTTGTATGTCTAAGACATCGTGTTTTCCAAAGAGGAGTTTGGATGTGTAAGCAAACTTCAGCAGGGGTTCAAACCCTGCAACTGTCACCTGTAACAGAGGATACACAACACCAATGAGCACTTCCCATATTAGTTCATCATATGTTATGTTTGGTCAGATGTGAAAACAGACCTGCTGTAAATGTTTTAGGAACTAATGAATAGATTAGGATTACACTGGCTCAGTAAATTGCTTCAATGCTTCTGCTGTTTTCAAGTTCACATGTGAAAAATCATGAAAATATAAGCATTAGAGCATTTCACAGATTGAAAGCATACAAATGTAATCTACTTTTTAATCTGTTCTATTCTGACATCAGTACTGACAGGCATGTTGTTAAGCTATAGTGTGTGTTTTGAAGATAACTTCAAAAATCCCCAGCCTATGCAACATCAACACTTATTGAGGAAATAAAGCCTTTTAGTCACTTCTCTCACTTCACTTTCAGACCGCTGCTGCTGGGCAGCACAGCTTCTGCCTTTGTGGCATCCTCAGGGTGACTGCTCACCTCTTCTGGCAGGGTGACGACTGTCCCATTGTCAGTGAGGGAAGAGATCCTCTGTGTGAAGTACTCGCTACAGGAAGCGAGAACTGAGCGGTGGGCTCTGAAACTCTGACCCTCCACCACCACTGTAACGTCGCACAGCGTGTCCCGGCGACGCTGCTCGTCCAGGCGGAGCAGCACATGGGAGGAATGCACTTTAGACTCAAATGTAAACACAGATGACCGGGGGATAGACATGACCATCAGGGACATCTCTGTGTGTACACAAAACACACACACATAACTATACACAATACTATTCTGCCATGATAAATTTATAAAATAAAAGCAACAACAAAATCATTCCTACCTTTCAAAGCTGACTTTTGAACGTTCTTAGGATGTTAAGGAAAGCTGAGCACACATGGTTGTTTCTAAATGGAATGCTGTCTAAGCAGGCTGCACTTCCCAGAAAGACTTATCTCAACTTGACTACAAACTAAAAACTGAGCTTGACTCAGTCATATGGCCTGTGTGTGTGTATGTGGGAGGGAGAGAGACACAGAAGAGAGAGAGAGAGAGAAAGAGAGTGTGTGTGTGTGTGTGTGTGTTGCAACAACTGAGGGTGTAACAGAGCAGTGCTGACTCATGCACTCCTGCTGATAAAGGGTGAGCAAGCAGTTTTCCCGTCCATACCAATCCCACCCTTGGATGTGTCTGGTTAAACTTAAACAGGCTTTTCCCAGAAAATCCCTTGATAGATTTACCCTGAACACAATTCAGGGATTAAGGCGAAGGCCTGGGAATGTAAACCTTGTGTTTAAATGGGATATTGTCTGTGTCTTCAGATTCAAAATCCTCCGGATTTACTCAACTAATTGCAGGCAGTGAATTGTGTGTGTGTGTGTGTAAGATAGAACTAAAAACATTATGTTATGTCTACCATCAGGAGTTGTTATTGGAACCTGCTAAATACTTTTAAGGAACAATCCTGGGCCAAATTAATACTAACATAAATCCTAGTAATCACATCTGTGAAAGGACACCTTTACTGTACTTTACTGTATTGTAAAATAAGAGTACAATGATCACCCCCACAAGACACCGTTATGAATGTCACATGATTTGGAGGAAGTGGGAAACACATCGGAGTCAAACTGACCAATCAGGGGATTGTTTCATAATTCCAGAATGAACTAATCCTGTCATTAAAAAGCAAAACAATCTAGTTCCTTTTTCCATGTAAGTCTGGCAGCGCTGGATACAACAACAAAGAGCACTGATTGGAAGAAATGAAACTCTGGAACTAACGCTGGTGTTAAAATAAAATTTATTAGACAAGGACAAAAGTAAGCAGGAGTTTATCTTGTTGTATACTTCCCTGTTCTGTAGGTACGCACTACACTACCTCAAAAAAATTTTTACAACAAGTTGTCAACAGTGTTGTGTCACAGCAGATACTGTGAAAATTCCCTGACAACAGTCATCTGCATGCTGAGGGAGAGGAAGTTAAACACTCCTTAAAATGCAACATTTGGACCACGTCGTACCACCTTTGGCTCCCTCAACAGACATCAGGTAAAAGAGTGGAGTCCCCACAGGACCTGAGACAGATCTGCTCACATTAACACAGCTGACATAATGTGAATACAGGTTTTATAATAGCAACCAGGAGAGCTCTGCAAGATCACATAATAGCAAAACAGTGCACAGAAAAGGTGCACTGTATCATAGCTTGGTAGTTTTAACTGTATGTCTGTGGCTGAAGTACTCAGACATGGATAAACACAGCATGTCTCTGTGTAATTAGCTGATTCACACAGAGTTGTGTAGAGTTAGCACCAGCTGAGGCTTTTATCTCCGGTTCCTGGCTTGGTGTCAGGCAGAAGTCAGATGGTCTCAGGTTCTGTGGAGGTCTGAGGTCACGAAGAGTCTTGCCTCGTTCGATTGTTCAGGCAGAGCCTCTCCAGCTGCTGAGCGCGCTCATTGTGGACCGTCACCAAGGTGCGGTTCTCCTCCGTTAGACGTCGAAACTCATCCTCAAGACGGGCAATCTCCATGGCAACCTTCTCATCCTCCACAAGCTCTGCCAGCAACTGACGCCTAAATAAAAGGGTGAGATAAAAGCATCCACTTATTTGCTTTTTCTTGCTTCTTTTAATTTTTCCTTTCCAGTTCCTGAGAGTGTCACAGCACAGGCTCACCCACAACACATTCAGATGTGTATACAAAACCAAAATAACAATGAAAACAATACAAAGTCATAGGAAGGACTGAGATTGAAAAGACATTTTCACATATACAGTTTAGTATTGCAAAATGTTATATACTAAATTACAGTCTGCGTGTTTACAACTGAGAATTTGACCAAACTTCACAGCGTGCAGTGTGACATCTAATTTCTAATTCATTTCTAGTCCTTTGTTGTTATGGTACTGACGTGGGTATAAAATGGCTTCTACTGCACAGCTGCAGCTTTAAATTGTTATAAGACAAACTGACCTTTTAATTTAGATGATCGTGAGAGGAAGTCTGGTCTGTATATTTTTGTGTCCAAACAAACAGTTTTTCACAGTCATCATAGAGTTGCATTTCTTGTCACAAAGTCCTTCCTTTTTTTTCTTGAGAAAACATCCGAAATGTCAGTTTTTGTTACACAGTTGCAGAAATACTTATGGTCTGTGCAAGGGGTGCATGACACCACACGCAACATGACATAACCCAAACCATTCCCCCTTTCAGGGTTTTAAATCTACCTGAACCTGCCCTGACTGCATGGGGCAAACAGCAACCAGCCTTTGGACTTTGAAAAGGATTGCAAGCATACGTGCTGTACATGTGTACAATGTGTAATGGCCAGAGACTATGTGAATGTCAGTGTTGTATTACAGCTGGCATGCTCCAACTCACAGAACAGCAGCAACGACCAAAAACAAAATTACTTCTTTTCTTTGATTACATATAAGAATGTATGACATGACTTTTACCTGTACCTAACATCACAAATATATAAATAAATATATATATATATTCTGTATGAACTTTGAGCCCATATAAAAGTGTATTAATTTACATTTTCTTGCAGATACTTCCTTATTTGATCATTGTTCATGGATTACACTGGAAACCAGATTCAGATGATTCATTTCCTGAATCTCAAGTGAGAAAAACACAAGTGGAAAATGTGATGTCTGATGTCTGTGTGTGTGTATTTGTGTGTGTGTACAGCCACAATCTATTTTCAGCTTTTACATGTTTCCTTGTACAACTGGTAATTCCCTCTGAGTTTATTTATTGCTTTTGGCAACCAAGAAGAATTGGATTGGATTAACTGTGAGACATTGCGAGACACAAGTGTTTTCAGTTCCAATTTTTAGTAAAGCTTTGACCAGCAGTTCACCACCAAAATGTAACATTATTTATGCTGACACATACATATGCATTACTTTTCAGCTAAATGTTTATGCCACATATACAGGCAAGCTGAAACATGTATATGTATGTATGGGCACATACACAGATAAGGGAATGGATGACTGTATATGACTTAAAGTGACATAAATGATGAAATAAACATTTCTTGTTCCTGTGCAGTAAAGTTCATACAACCAAATACATGTTGCTCAAAGATACTGAGCAGTACTCAGTATGCCAAAATAAACACATAACCTGTTTGTCATGTTTTAACAACTCTTTCACAACTGTGGCTACATCTTGTGTAATGTGCCATGATGGTAGCACTAAAAGGTTAACATGGGACATTATATTTATAACCGATCGTGTAAGAATTGAACAATGAATTCTACAGTGTGTAAAGGCAGCAGTAACTTCCAGGAAAACTCTCCAGATTTATTCTGTAGTTATCCTTGCAACACTTCACTGTCTCAATGTTTTTATGTGTGCAATCTACCACATGTGGGAAGTAACAGACCTTTCACAATTCATCTCAGTTAAACAGCAAATATAAAACAAATCACTATTCCATGTAAACATATTCAGTATTAATATAAAGTATCCAAATTAGTGGATTTGGTTTTTCATAAAAGCACATTTTGTAGTGCTGCCTTCACTTGAGTAGTTTAAGTTTACTGTAAATAACTTTGATCTTGGCACAACTGTCGGGATTTTCTATCAGCCTGACTCATCATGTTCTTATCTAGATTCAAGGCTAACTCATCCCAACAGAGTCTGCCTTCTGTTCTTTATTTAAGAGCTGCAGAGTAGTGTAGCTTCTGTGTTTTGTGCCTGTGTGTGTGTGTACTGTAGGTATAGTGGTGGGGTAACAGTAAAAAAAGGTCCTTGAAAATCCCACTGTTAAGACTACCCACAGCTGCTGAGGACACAAGGGACAGTGTGCACTGTGTGTGCATGTGTGGCATACAGCCAGGCTTATGTACATGCAGAGAGACCGTCATATGTGTGTGATGGTTGTCATCAATAAAAACAGTTAGTTGGGTTAATTTGTGGTGTTAAGATTGAATTCATGATTACTTGATTACCTGCAATAACCAAAAAGGCAATGTTCTCAGTAGATTATGTTCTAAGTGCTTTATAAATGCTATTAGAATGCGCCATCTAGTGGATATTTTTCAACAATCATTTTTTTAAATACACATTTTGACAACAGATAACATGCAGCATGTTATATCTTATTAGACAGATTATACAGGGACACGTAGATTCAACTTGAGCTGAGAAGTGCTTGCCTTAAGTGTGCACCTCAATTTTTAGAGACCACATGGAGTAAAATAACAACAACAAGAGAAAATCTAGGTGCTTCTGGTTTTTAAAAATAATACATTTTATTAAAGTAAAAGTATGTACATGCTCTGGACTAGAGTCAAATGCTCATGCAGGTTCTTTCTTTCATGCATAAACAATATATAAAAAATTCTTTAACAGTCTTACTTGTGGTCCTCGAGAACGGCGATGTCATGTTTGACCTGGTGGAACTCTCTCGCCATCCTGCAGTGCTCCTTGTACACCTGAACACTCTCTCTCAGAGACACACAAGGAGGCACTGGCTGCAAAGAGTCAAGGAATAAATGATAGGCATGTAATGTGATGGTTTTAAAGCTAATGAGCCAAACAACAAGTAGACATATTGCATGACACAGGTTACAGCCTTGTTTTTTTCAAAGCCTAGCTAACTCTGACTAATTCTTTAAATTCATATTCTTCAAAACTGAGATGGAATCAGACATTTGCAACTCAACTCTTGAGAACAGCAAGTAAGACATTAACTTAAGACTATAAATGTTTTATTTCACATAGCTGAAAGCTTGGCAGCAAGAGAGCTGACACCTGATCAGGTGGCATGTCAGGGTCACTAGCAATCTGCAATCAGTGTGTACTCTGGTGATTTGTGCTCCAAACTGTGTAAATGAGTTTAAAACTTGAATAAATGGAAACTTGTTATCCTCCTTTGTATGTAATGTACAGCAGTATTTGGAAGCTATCATCCACTGGCTCGCTACAACTGTCCTCATCTGATACCCTAAACCAGCATGTGGTTTATGTGACCCTGGCAGTGGCTGTCGTTGAAGGATAATTCAATGACAACAGTACCAGCAGAGCGAGCTCACAGAGTGAAAACATCGGTTTACGGGCTTGATTAACTAAAGCCAGGCTTCTCCAGTGGCTTAACTATACCACCCTGAAAACAATGGAGCTTTAAAGCAAATCAGTTCCTTACATACACAGTTTTACTTATTGTATTAATTAACCAGAGACTATTGTGAGATGATGTTTATTTTTAACATGGTTTTAATTAGTTCACTGAGAAAAATTGGCACACAGACACACTGATTTGATATTAGTTATACTGGTCCTAATATTCACAAAACAACATTTTTTTGTTTGTAACAAGTTCTACATCAAGCAGCTCAACTTTGGAGGTGCAAAATTTGGATTGGTGCATCCCTGTAAGTTAATCACATAAAATACATGGATTTAAAAAAAAAATCATCAACACATGACTTAAAAGTCATAGCTCCCATTGCCAGTGTTTAATGAAGCAGGATGCAGCATACACAGTGTACCTGTAATCGCTGTTCAAGATCAGGGAAAGTCTGTGAGAGGTCCTCCACATCTTTTACATCTAATGAAAAAGAACACAAGAATTAAAAAGAAAGTATATAGAGTAAAAGTTCAACTACTATTGAATTAGGGTGTGAGGCACTGAGTGCATCTTGGAAAAATGCCTTTTAAGAAGTTAAAGCAGGAGACAAAAAACAAATTCCACTGCAGCAGATGAAGGTTAATAAAAAGTAGTTTAAAAAGTAGTCTCATTATTAAAAACTTGGGGTGTGTGATATTATCAGTGAGTCATCACTATCAACAGATATTAAAATGAAATGTCAGCCATTCGCTAATAACATAGAGATATCTGCAGATAAGTTGGCACTGACTAATACCCACTGTCACAAGCGTAACCACTAAATGTAATAACTTAATTTTACTTTAGAAAAGGCTTGATGTTCCCTGCAATTATGTTGAAGAAATATGTGAATATCAGCATCGGCAATCTGCAAAAAAGGATCGAATATTAGCAGAAATTAAATATAATATTAGTCATTCCCAATTAAAACACATACATTTTTTTAATGTGATTTATCATGTATGAGTTTTAACTCTTGGAATTCTACTCAGGTAAATTTGTTAAAGAAGAAATCATGTCTTTATACTTGTGGAATTACATTTTATAACTTGTTGTGCAGCCATGTCCTACAAGCTGTTGTTTCAGTGCTTTCTTCATTAAATGACCCAAAGTGACACTATAGGAGCCTCTTATGCCACAACAACAGAAGACAGTGGTGCTCCTATACATGAGCTGTGTTCTCCTGCCAAACAGTAGAACATGGATAAGGGACAACTACAGCAATGTGGCAGACACAAACACAGAAAACATAGACGGACCAGATGTATAGACAGAGAGGGTTCTAGACAGACAGGCAGCCAGACAGACAGAAACAGACAGGTTGTCTGCACCAGCCTCTGTCTCGATAGTAATGTCCCCCTGGACTGGTGGAACACATGTGGAGAATCCTGGGATGATGCAACCTTCTAAAAGCAGGAGTATTAGTGGGCCAGCCTACAGACATGGGGGCAATTATGATGTGGAATAAATACAGTTTTCATGCTTTGGATTGACACAGTGTGGGGTTATAACTATGCCAGGCATGAAGTCATGAGGGGCCTAAAGGATGATCTCCAGTCAGAGTACAGTGCTCAGCTCCCCCACTAAGAAACATGAGTTCAAAGAGACAACAACACAACAACATGACCGTCCTGTGGAATATCCACAATTGGGGGGGGGGGGGGGGCATGATTGTGCCAGAACAGCATTTAAAGCTATGACTAAAATTAAGGGGGGGGCATGAACATCCTTGAGGTCAAGGATATTATGAAGGGGGAGGGGGGCATGGAAGCATAGTGGAGTGCAGTGAATCTCTATCTATCAGAGTGTGCTGCTCTGACTTCATCTGACTTCTTAAGAGAAAGATGGGGGCAGAGGTGGGTGGAGCAGGACTGGAAGTGTTAACTGCTTATAAATATAGGCCAGTGTTCTAAAAGTTGAACAGTGAATCAGGCAGCAGGACACTGTTAGTATTAGAGGGGAAACCTGACTCTACCATTACATAGCTGCAGCTGCTGTCCCAGTGCCTGGCCCCACTGCAGTAAAACATCCTGACAGACAACACCTACAACTATAGGTATCACAGTGTATGTGTATGAGTGTGTGTGTAATAGAAAGCAACAAGAGTAATTGTGCGTATCATGTTTTCAGATTAAATGACAGAACAATAAGAAGTGTTTTGTATGCACAGCTGCACACACTATAGTGTGGTGGGTTTTTTAATATGCTACACTCCTACAGAAATAGAGGGAGCACCTGTCTTGGGCACGGTGTAGAAGAATGAGCACAGTTATAGTGACAGGGTGTGAACGTGCAGGGGTGCCGCTCGGGGCAGATTGTTTGTGCCCCGCTCTGTTTTGATGGGAAGAATGCAGTGCACATGTTCCACACATACTGGAAATGCAGCAAGAGGCTGGCCTTCATCTGCTGTTAAATGATCAGTCGAGTAATAGGTGTAGCTAAACCCAAAATAACTTACTAGTGCCATTTTGAGCTACAGGGACACAGGTGTTTGTGGCCAGTTAAGTATGCACAGATGCGTATTTGTGTACCTGATGTGTCATTGAGACTGAAGGCAATTCTAACTTCAGATTTATCAGGAGACACTCTTCTGGTTGAGGTGATCATTTATCCCTTAAAGACAGAAAAAGAAAAAGTGTCAGCAGAGATAAATTAACACTCTCTTAAATGTATTAGGTTCCAATCTACTGTAAGCAGCAGGGCAGACTGAACATTGAACTCAGCAGGTGTAGTGTTGAGCAATGAAAGCCTGCAGAGCCATTCATAGAGTGTGTGATGATACCAGCCCTATAAAGCCTTATAAATACACACTGTTTCATCATACTTTTAAGAGTTGCTGTGGGATTAAATAATTAGGGAGCTTTGACAGACTGACTCTGAGGTCTGCACATTGCACATTGCACCTCAGCCCCCACCCCCAGTGAAGGTGCAGGCTTTTTATATCAGGGATATATTGCCTGCTTTAACCCCGTTAAACTCTGCGCCTCACACAACATTCCACAACACTGCTGGAAAAAAGGTCAGATTTAGATTTTGTATAATCAATGTGATGCATCAAATTATGACAGCAGTAAGAAAAGTCTTGGCACAAAGCATTAGGATGGACGGCTGAATGGCACTCATCTGTACCTGAAGCAGAGCGAACCCGACCCAGAAAAAAATCCGTGAAGTTTTATATCAGGCAGTAGTCTGTGTCTGCAGTGCTGATTTTTGTCGGTTTCTCGTCAAACCAAAGTCCGGTCGCGTCTCAGCCGCTGCGCTTTTTGCGCAAATCCCCACAAAGATGGCACAGCTATCTCTCCGAGCGCTGACCTCCGCTTCTGCTGCCTGGAGACTCTAACAAGATCCAAAGTCTGTAAAGTTTCCCACCATATAATCAAGGCGTCCCACTACATACACTGATGTCAGTCTGAAGGAGTCCTGCAGCTCGGGTTTTGTGTGGGGTTCGCACATGTTATCCACGGACTGCAGCCACGCGGCGAAGAGCAACACAGGGCGCAGCAGGCAGTGGAGGAATGCCGTCCGCTGTCCCCCTGTGGGCAGCCCGGGCCCAATTAAATGTCTCAGATGACATGACTTTAGCCCGCAAAAATGCCCATAGCTCCAGCCACTGCTTTGAGTGACACGGTCATACTGCTTTGGCTGTGCAATAGCTGTGCAATGAGGCAGCTGTTCAGAATGAACATCCCCCTGTTAGAATAGCTCCTGTGGGGGAAACATGGGCATCCCTGTGTGTTTATTCTGTGGGTGATAGATATGAGAGATGCAGTGCAGGTCAGACATGCATATACACGCAGGTGATACAGTTTCTCAGTAGGATAAAAAGATTACTGTTGCATTATGGGATCTGTAGGATACGTTTTTGGAGAGTGATGAAAGGGATCTTTGAGTCAACAACTTTATGTTAGTGCAACACAAAATTTCTTAAATGCTCTTTTTCAAATGATACATGGGTGTATATCCTCACACTGTACGTAGATAGATAGATAGATAGATAGATAGATAGATAGATAGATAGATAGATAGATAGATAGATAGATAGATAGATAAGTTTTGGTTTGCAGTTATGTTTTTTTTTCTATAAGTTTACTTCACCTGCACACCAGCAGATGACAGCATTCACCCCCGAATTATTTACAGCCAGGACTTCAGATAGTAGGAGAGAAAAGAGACAGAGAGAGAGAGAGAAAACCAGAGAAGGATAAATGATGCTCTGCACCTCTAAGAGTCCTCCTCCTCCTCGTTTGTCTTCATTGACAAGCTGTTGACACAGACCTGCATTATCAGCCCCAGAGACCGTTCATTTCATTGTGATGGATGGGGCACATTCAAACGTCTGCCATGCTTTTATGGTGAAGTCATAGTTTAGATTTGATTCTTCTGTACTTGTATGTATCTCATGTGGTGAATGATGAAGCAGACTTGACATTTGAATGATTTATAGAAACAGGCATTTGCTCTATGGTGGATTTTAATAATGTAACTGTGTTTTTTACGATTGTAATATTCTATCTAAACCTTCTCTCTGCTTCTTTTCTCTAGATGAACACAAAGCACACTGGCCATCTTAGTTTAAGATGTCAACAGCAGGTTCATGTCTCTTTTGATTCTGGATCGCTTACTCTTTATCTGTGCAAGAGGTGGACACACGAATATGTAATCTCTGACCTTTTTACTTGCAGCTCAAACAGACAGATGCCACAGTGCTATTAAATGTTCCCATCTTACCTCCACTTCTTAACAGCAGCAAAGTTTGTGAGCTCAGTGTCTCAAGATCACAGATTTGATGACACTGACAGGGATGAGAGCACAGGTGAGGAAGGAAAACAACAGAGCGTCATCAGGTGAGGCTCAGCTGAGCAGAATGCCAAGGTCAGGGTTGTAATCCATGGCCTCTTTCATGATGGATTAGATAATGATAAAAAAAATACTGCCTTTGGTTTTGATTAAGAATTATGGGGTTAGGAGATTAGAGGCAACCAAACGCTATTACATTGGACTGAACCCAATCCCAGAATTAATCTGAATACCAAAAAAGAGAAAACTCATTACATGAAGAGATTAAGAAAGGCTTGGTCCAATTCTCTCAGGATGCACAAAAACCAGCGCACACACACAGCCCACAGAGAGAAATGTCACAACAAAACCTCTGACTCAAGTCATTTATGAACTATTTATTGCTCTGTCCTGCTGGAAATGTCATTGCGGTAGCTGGTAAAACTCTGAGTGTTCTGGGTCAGTTTTCCTGACATTATTGATAATGAATTTTGCTAAGGTGTTCCATTAACATTCGGTTTGTTCTCTGCTATTTTTTTTTTCACCAACAGTTGCACATTTGAATCATTGTACCCTTTAGTTGATTCTAATTGAAGTGACGACTGAAAAGGATGAAGAGAAACTAGGTGCTGCTGATTAATAGAGGAAGCTGTAAACACGGCAATGTAGAAGATGTGCAGGGATACTAATTTAACATTTTTGTGTGTGTTAAAATGTCAAAATTGTTATGTAAATCATTTTTTTTAAGAGCGGAGAGCCAGTAGGGGCGTGTGAGCCAGTCAGTGATCATTGCCGTATACAGTAGATATTATCTGTGTTTCTTCTGCAGAGGTAATTGGTGCTGATGCTGCTGAGAATATTTTCATTCCTCACAGGTGTCAGGTGGGAGATCATAGAATGTGAGTTCTGATTATTATAATATTACATTTAAAAGACACTGTATTCCTTTCCAAAACAAGATGTTTCTGCCAGGCTCACATTAAACACTCATTTTTTGCTGTTTTTTTCCTGATGCGAAGACAACAATATTGTTAGGATTACAGGTGTTTGTGTGGCTACAATATGCATGTCTGTGTGTGCATGTGTGTTTGATGTTTGTGATGTCAATGCTTGGGTTCAAAACAGCAGGTGTATTTCCTGTTTTTCCTCAGAGGTCGTTATCTCTTTTTCGCTGGCCACCGTTGGCTCAGTAATCTGCTCTGAAGCTGCCAAAAGCACGCAGACACGAACAGACATACAGCCATCAGCCCTGAACAACAACAGCAAACAATCATACGACCGGGTAAAAAAATGCAAAAATCCCTTTATTCTGAAAATCTGTGAAGTTGTCACGATGGGAGATCAAGTGTACAGATTCACTCTGCAAACTGCTCAGAACTACACAAGGGGACATTGATGGTTTATACTAAGAGAGCAGCCGTCACCTGTTTTTGATTTATTAATGTCGATACAAGGCTATGATGCTGTAAGGTATATCTATAATTTAATGAATTATCATTACATAGGCAGTCTAAAGGACAGGGATGATAAGGAAAAAACTTTATATCCGTCAGTGCCCAACATGTCCATCCAGTTCAGGTGCTGGAGTCTCGTCTCGCTTCCTCCCTCTTTGAAGCACGTTTGGGCTGACAGAAGATGCAAGCTGACCTGGCTCCACTGTGGGGTCGTGATCTCCTCCGGATGCCTTTGTAACACTGCAGGGAGATTCCCAGCTCCTCCATCATGGTGCTAAAAGACACACACTGCCAAAGAGATAAAAAAAATAATAAAATTAAAGATTGTTAATATTAATATATATAAAAAATGCAGCCCTGCGCTATATACATACACTATATACAGCTCCTATAGTAGTGTGGCTGCAGTTGAATGTGATCTGGCAGCTGATGAGTGCAAGTCAGCGATGACATAGATTGTAAATTTATCTAAAATAGTTGTAAAGGACTTGTAAACTTTTTGTCTCATCACAAAATCCAATTATACAGACAGGAGATGAAGAACTGCTCCGCACCATCCTATTGCAGGGAGCCATGAATTCATAATAAGGTAATTATTTGAAATTATCAAAGAGAAGTCCATCTGAAATGAAAAGCCTCAGGCTTTTTTTGAATGTGGGAGAATATTACATAGCACTGAACACATTAATCTTCAATCATGTTTATTTGCCTTTTATTTCCACTCCCCCTCTGGATGGTGTGTCCACAAAATTTATTTTGGAAATCATCATTCTGCAGCACAGACTCATCTGAGTTTTATCTGTGGGTCTTTACATTCAGAGACCACAGAGAATCTTCAGCTTTCATGCTCAGGCTTTATCTAAGACTCCTCAAACAAATATGGCTTCCTGCAGGGTTTCCCACAGATACATTTAACACATACTATCAGAAGAGAAAACCTGACTTCCCCTGACCTTAAAGGCAAATACACCACATACTTAATGCACTTTTGGACACTGTAAAAATACCTTAAATACCTTTCAACAAATATTATGTTTCATTCTGATTCATTAATATGACAGCACCTATTAAATGCACAGATTTTTTTGCCTTTCATTGGTAATAATTCTATAAAACCAACAGAATACTTTCCATGGGTTTTCAAAGACAGATGAATCTTGCACCTCTGACAAGGTCAGTCCAGCTGAGCAGTAAACACCTTGAAAGTATTAATTTCTCTGTGATCCCATCCGTTCACCCACAGGCTGCAGCTGCAGTGAGAAGTTATTTATCATACTTCAACTTTACTGGATTTGTGCCATGGGACTTCTCTACACCACACGCTGTCCACACACATTGCTTTTCAAATTTCAGCCAACAAACCAGCCTGCCAAGGAGCATAATGAGAAGGAAAATATTCAAATAACTTTTGTTATCTTTTGATTTCCCAAAAGACAAAAGTGCACACAAAAGTCTACTGAGACTGCACTGCACCTCAGAGCCAGAGTAACACTTTTTATGCAGCATATTCTAGACTAAACTTTATGAACGTCTTGTGTTTTCAGTGCAGTGAAGTTATAATACTGCTTAAACGTGAGATACTTTGTCTTCACAGGTCAACACACGACAGACATTTTGTAGGTAAAAGCTGAGGGCACAAGGGGTTAAATATTGACGGTGAAAATGTTGTGGCACAAGGGACTGACTGCAGGTGAAGGCGCAGGTGTACACACAGGTTCCACAAGGTCAGAGAGGAGGACACCTGGTTACAAACCTATCACATTAGAAAGTGAGAATGTGTTGCATATGTGCTGCCATGGCTACTCTGTGTCATCCCCCAGCAGCCTGCCGCTCTCCAGATCAGTAGATAAGGAGGTGCCAGAGGAGGAAGTGGAGCCACGCCGCTGAAACTGACGGGACTGCACCCCGTAAAAGAAACAAAAGGCCTGACGCAAAGAAAGAAAGAAAAAAAAAAACAAAGAGAGAGGGATGGAGGAGAAACACAAAAGAGATGAACACAAAAAGAAAAAGCCTGATTGTCTTTTAAAGAGAAGAAACGGAAGCATGTAAAGCGATAATCCTCTATTGATGACATAAGTTACACAAATAACATCCAATGATGGGTTTTGTGTGTCATTATTTGGAGCTGACAATAGTCACATACAGACAAGTCAGAAAGAAAATTCAGTTAGATTAAACAAACAGCATCTAACAATCACATCTATAGTTCAGAAATATGAATTGGTAGCTAACAAAGACAACATGTTTTGTTCTTATAAATAATAATACAAATTCACCTCCTCTATGTCGGCGTTCCTGCGGGCCTTGTAGATGAACTCCCCGATAGCCACGAACACAGAGAGGACCAGGCCAGCAGCCAGGACGATAAAGATGCCGCCGATGTTTTCCACACCCAAAGCATTGGCCTCCTTGTTGTCCTCCTCTGGACAACCATTGCCTCTCCACCACTTCTCCTTCATCATGTGCAGCTTCCCTTCCTCCTGCAGCTGAAGGATGGCAATGGTGATTTTATCCCTGTATGGAGAACCTGGTGAGAAAGATTATAGAGAAATTATATTCCACACAAAGTTAGCCATTCTAAAACCATAAAAACATGAAAATGTCCCACTTCTCACTCATGCTCTGTGTTCACCCAGCACACATAAAACAGTCATAAATGACAAAAACCAAAAAGTTGAATAGCCTCATTAGCCAGCTCAATCTGCCCTGAGGGCATCCGCCTGTCAGCAGGAGGTCATCTCAACTCAAATTCAGAATTACTTTGTTAATTATTTGGTGCTCATCAGTAAACAATTCAGCTAAAGTGGAGAATATATTAAAAAAAAGAATAAAAAGGAAATCATCAAACATCTCAAGAGGAGAAGAGAAAATGTAAATGAGATATTGGATCGTAAGTATGAGCTAAAGTCTTCAGACTTCAGTGCAGTTTAAAAGTTCTCATTCCAACAAAATGGTCTAAAACCTGCATATTTGCACTGAGCTGCTGGCAGAGCTTTCTGATGGAAGTGCATTTGCATGTCGAGGATAGCAGCTCTGCACTCCTGAAGAATGAGCATGCAAATTCCAAGTAAAATAAAAATTGCATCTGGAGTACAAAGCCTCCATTTAGAGATGTTCTATTAAAATTCAATTCTAGTAACTCAAGACCTTCAGTGCATTTTAATATTCTTGTATATGTGCATAGGACACAGAGGACAGGTAATGAAAGTTTTCAAGAACAAGTATTGGTCTTATTTAAAATCTTAATTTTTAAACTACCCATTATAAAGACATATGGATGATCCATTGGAGGCTTTTGACTCTCCACTGTCTGATAATGACAAAGGTGGGGACACTATTCTTACCAATAGGCGTTCCCACTCCGTAGCCCTTAGAGTCTATGAGGCCTCCGATCTGTGTGAGGTTGCAGTTTCTCTGGCTGATGTACTCAATGCTGGTGGACTCCATCAGCATGGCGTAGTCTGTCGTCAAGACTCGGGTGATGCCTTCCTTGTTATTCTTTACTAAAGCAGTGTTCTTTCTGCTGCTCATAAAGGCCCACATCTTCTCATAGGTGGAGATCTTTGATTTCTGGAGGAGCCAAAGAGGCAAAAGTTGGTTATAGGAAATCACAGACACCACCGTAAATATATACAACATGTTTAATGGCAGCATGTGTACGACTGGGTCCTTTAGTGTGTGTGTGTGTATATGCTTCTCTCTGCTCAGTCAGAGAAAATGGGACAGCTGTGTTCTAAATCTCCTCCAGTTGATTCAATTTGTTCAAGCCATCAACACAGGCTGCTTCTTCCTATCCAGGCAGCTGTAATCACTGGCTGCAATCTGGGAGGATAAAGCCCTGCGTGGATCACCCCTGCTGAGCCACAGGATGCAAGGAGAGTGTGTAGCTGGGAGGCAAGGAAGTGACAGCCTCCCCCGAGGACACTGATGCACTGATACATTATATAATACAAACTAGCATGTTAAATGTGTCTTTAATTTCAATCCAGACACCCTAAAAACAGTCTTTATCTTCACTTCATACACTTACATTTGGATGCACACACTGTATGCTGCCTGTCATCACAGTCAGTCCCTCAGAAGCTGTCTGTTATTTCTTTCTTATAATATAATAAAAGGGGTTTTATAACTGCTTTGGTTTCACTAACCGAAGAATGAGAGCTGATCAAAATAAATATTAAAAAATACACAGTATATTTACAAAGACCTCCTTTAACCTGCAGCAGATTCTGTTTATCACTGTGTGAAACAAAACTGCAGTATCGACTGGTTGATACGAACTTATTAAAAAAAACGTTTGCAATATAACTTTAAGTGCAACTATGTCCTGATAAAGTTACATTTTATCTGTAGTTCTACCAAAAGAAACTGTTTACCTTAAAGAAGGTCATAGTAGATCCATCCCTCACTGCACCGTATTCAATCCTGGTTTGTTTCGCCAGGTCATCTGCCGAGTCGATGGGTGCGTCCATTCTCTCCACGGTGAGGAAGGCTGCTAAGTTGGCCGTGTAGGAGGAGATGATTATTAGAGTAAAGAACCACCAGATACCCCCAACTATACGAGTGGACAGAGCCTTAGGCATCAGCTCCGAGCCTGGAAAACAGCAAAAAGTAGACAAAAGGTTAAAAACAAGCTTGAAAAGGTTGAAGCGAGAGAAAAATGTTTACAATGTGCTAACACCAGGTACAAATATAATGGTGCTAAATGTAGCTTGTGTGTACAATGTGTAAACTATCCTTCTATAGCAAACTATTCTGGTCAACACAGGGTTATCTTAATAGCTAGAATCAAGCTGCACAATTCATGCAGTCTGTTAATTTTAATCAGCACTGCTGTTTTTGGCATAAAGTTGCAAACACCAGGACAAATTAGAAATCTGACAGATAAAAGAAAGCTGAATGTAAAGAAAACAGAGCAATGCATCATGTCACAATGATGACTTATGAAACTGAATAAGCACAACAAGCTCTTTTATCCTCTCTTCACTGAGCAGACAAAAAAATATATAAAAAATGACTCAAGGCCACAGCTTATGGTCCCTGTAAGACTACTTGTCTGGCACCACATGCGTGGATGTGGATGTTTTACACAACTTAGAAATCAAAATAAAACAAAAATATAAATGTATTCATCTCTGCTTGTTTGTCCCTTCTTTTATGAATACCATACAAATGCAGCTCGCTGTTGACATTTTGCTGTGGACTGATGGAGTCAGTAGGTTTGCTGGTCATCCAATCAGCCCTGTCAGACTTATCCAACCCAAATCTCCTGCCTCCCGAGAGGTCAAGTCTCCATGAAGTGCAACATAATTCTTATAACAGGGTTTGGCTGCAATTCATGGGAACTTGATCCAGGCTCCTCAGAAAGGGCATTGAGAGGAAAAAAAGAGGCAAATATTGATGTTTTGAATTAAACAGCTTAGAGAAGAGCCTCTGTACAGACTTTACTGCTAGATGCTTCTATAGGAACAGCCTTTATTAGTAACTACATAACTGATTTTTTTTGGAGTCGTGCTAACAAATATAAGTCTTATATTTAATCTGTGTCAGCCCCGATCCATTCTCCACTCAACCACACCTAAAATGTCATAAATGGTAAATACCTTGCCGCATTAGAGCTCCAATGCCGAACCAGAAACTGTTGAGTAATGTGAAATTGTTTTGTATTAGAGTCGAGGACGGGTTGCACGGATGTGGGTTGTACCACTCATATGGAGTAAACCTGCAAGACAAAAAAAAGAAAATTTAAATGTAACCGGAGATCATTTTAAAGTGCGTTGATGCACACACATCTAGCATAATTTGCATTCTGATTTGTGCATTTTGACTGATGGGCTGGGATTTTACACAGTACCTGAGAAAAACTCCCAGGTACATAATAGTATAATCCAACCTGGCAGCTGACAGCTAAAGTCATATACATTTAAGAAAAGCAGAAATTTGTCATGTGAATTATGTCAGATATTTCTCTGTGTATTGCCCAGTGATGGCACCACACTTTTGCTTATGGCAAAGCTAACTCTTCATCTTACTGATTTTCTTTAATCAATTCTCTTACCTGGCAATCACAAAGAGCACACAGCTGACCCCTGTGCACGCCAGCAGCACATACATCCAGATGTCTGGAGACAGGGGATTAAGAAAGGAGAACACACCCGGGTTGGTGCCGTTAGGTTTCCGGTAGAGGATGCTGATACCTAAGGTCATGAAAGGCTTGGAAAAGTCGATGACTTTCTCTCTAACGTAGGTGATTGTCAAGGGAGCCACAGCAAGGTCTGCCACCTGGACGAGGACAATGTAGTCAAAATGGATACAGATTAACAATAATAAACTACATTTACTGGAGAAGAGAAAAAAACTACAAGAGAGGATTTTTTCCTCCACAGACATTTGGTAGAACTGAGGTTTTTATTAGTTTGTTTGTCCATCGCCTGTCTAAATGTGGACTTATTTTCAATATAAGATTTTTAATTCTTCACTCACGTGGTCGATCAGCTCTCGAACCATCCCGTTCCACTCTCCTTTATCATTTTGGGCCCCATATTTCCCATCAGCCACCAGCCTGACTTCATAGGTAAAACCCAAAATGTTCGACAGCTCTTTTAAAAGGTCCAGACAGTAGCCCTCGAAACGATCATTCCCAACCAGCTCCTTGTCAGACTTTCTGAGCATCACATATGGATTTTCCTGTATAGAAAATAAGACATATTTCAGTATTAGACCCCTGTGCTGTCCTCAGTTTAACCCTCCTGTTGCAGCTCACCAGTATTGTTGTGACGATAAGTGTCCTGTTAGCCAGTGAGTCTGTCACATTGTTATTCTTGTCTCGGCTGGACTTCTCCGTCAGGGTCATCCCCCGGTACGGGTTCCACACCGCAATCTGGAAAGTCAAACAATTCTTCAGACGCATTGAACCACATCAGCTGCGTTTATTTTTAAAAAAAAAATGCAGTTTGACGCCTGCTTTTGGCGTCACTGAAGAAAACAAAGTGGAGAGATGTTGACTTCTGGTGAAGCTTTTAATAAGGCTGTATATGTGTCATTAGTGATCACTGCCAGCTAAGCTTAAAGAGATAAAACACAGAAGCTGATTCAGTCCTAACACAAACTACAACCTGCTCTCACACTCTGCATATTAATCATATTTTCTGATTCAGTGAACAGAAAAATGAAAAAGCAGTATAAAGGTCTAAAGACCTGACGCTCCTGGCTCCTTTTCAACCTCCTGCTCCCTTCACTATTCTACAACGTTTCCCTCTGCTGCAGCTTCGCTCTGATGATTCTGGGCAAAGTGCTTAAAACTCAGCAAATATGAAAACGAAGAAGCAGCTTGTTCCAGACTGATTTGTTCCTGTCAAACACAACTTTACAGTTATTTTAAAGATTCCTGTTGTGGAGCAACCATTTGTTTGGTACACACTTACTGAACATGGCACGCAGCCTGCTGTTTTTCCACTAACTAAGACATAAGCTCAGTTTTAAAATGCATTTAAACCATCAGCTACAGCAATAACACCACCCACCATGACTAAGGTAGGGCCTCCATGGATCAGACTTGCTTTTCCAGCACATACAACAGATACTTAATTGAACTGACAACACTTTCCCTCAAACCAATACTGAACAATTTTGCTATGTGGAAGGACACAATAACCTGCTGGAGGTTATCTGCGACACTCTTAACGTGTTGAAATAACAAAACATGAATCAGCAGAACATTGCCCAGAGTGTGCCATGCTGCTACCTCTCTCTCAGGTAGACATTTTTATGTGTGAACAGGACATTCAGACTCAGGAAGAGCAGCTACGCAGCCTGCATAGAAGCTTTTTGCATTAAGGTTTTCAATCATTTGTGCTGCTGCTGGTTCATCAGTTATCCTCCCTTGAAACAACTTTAGGTAGTTATCCAGCCATAACAATTCGTCACTCACAACCATTTTCTGCTTTCAACACATCACTTTAACCTGCTGCCTGACATAGACCCATTCAACCCTTTAACCCTTTATGTATCACTGTTTTTTTGATCAGCAGAAGATGTAGAAATATGTACCAACAGATCACTTGTGTGGCTATTATTAGAAGCTAATCATCATTTTTGCTCCTATGTTGTATGCAATATTCCACAAAAAAACATTTTGCACTTAAATGGTTAAAGGAACACATAAATCACACCAGCAGGGATAACATGAATGAAAGAAGAAGGGCAGACCGTAAGGATCAGGGAAGAGACAGAGGACAGTGGACAGAAGTTTGTCTTCATGCTCTCACAGTAGCTGTGAATGAGAATGTCTGGTCCGTCGGGACAGGCGCTATAATCCAGACAGTTATCAGATTAGAACAGATGTCTGGCAGCTGGATTTTGACCCTTTCAAATCCCCTCACTGTTTAAGAGCTGAGCAAAGGTCAAGAGAGCTCATGACAGTGATGCAATAACGTTAAGGGCATTAAATTATTACGCTTTATTGTTGAGAGAACCAACGGCAGTGACAGAGACAAGCTTTCTTTCTCTAGCTGCGAGAACAAAAACGAATACATTTTCGGTATTTTTATTCAGAGACAATGGTCTGCTCATTCGCTGCCTGCATAAGAGGATGAATAGTATTGAATGCACCAGTACTTCTCATTAAACTGAGCTCTATACAATTCACAAATTATTTGTTCAGAAAAGGGGCTGTGGTGGATTACCTATTCCGAACGATAACATGCTTTTCACTCTTCATTATGTTCCATCTTACGTTGTTAACCCAGTCAGACAGATGGAAAAATGTGCATGGTTATAACTTCTCTAAAAGCACTCCACAGTATCTCTGCGGAGGTGCTTTTTCAAAGGTCCACTCTGTGCCGGGAATCCATAAATCTGTCTTATCTCTGGACACTGCAGAGAAGGAACACGGTGAGAGGAGTTGGATGTAATTAATTGTATTGTCCTCAATCTCAAAGATAAATGGACTGAGTGAGAACAATATTTTTGGAGGTGTGGAGAGCTTTATATTTTAGTTTCAGACTGTGCTTTCACACAATCTAGCTCAGGATATATGTTCTTTAAAAAGGTTATTGTTTTGGGGAAAAAAATCATCTTCGATAAGTCAACTCAAAGTTTAGGTGAAAAAGCAATCAGGGCTGAAATTAATAGTAAAATATAGCCGGTTGAGTATCACCATACATACAGTCATCAGCTTTTAAACCCCTCAGCCATAGCCCTCAGCTGTGTATAGCCTTGCAAATTTATCGAGTGTACCAGAGCAGCCCCCAACAACAAAGTGTGCTATAAAAACTGACAGGAATTCTCTCTCATATGCTGCGAGTAAAATGTTATCTATAAATCCTAAAGCTCATCCTCATCCAGAACCAAATCAAACCGGAAAACCGTTATGACATAGCAGAGACGTTATAAGTTAGGCCAAGAAAGCTGTGGCTGGGAAAGAACATTATTTCCAGAGACATCAACAGCTCCAAGAGAAAATACTTTCTTTCTCAGGAGACTTTCACTTTGTTTAGTCTCATCATCCTCTTCAGTGTGTATTTAACACTCCAGTGCCCAAGAACTAACAGGACTGCAGCAGACTGATAATTCATTTTTCATGACCATATAGTCAGTCGTTTTATGTGCTGCACTTACCATATAGTGGTATTTTCTCTCAGGGGAGGCTTTTGAGGGCTAAAAGTACCGAATGGAATTAAAATTACAGCATAAATCACTGCTTCTGCACCTTGACAGCTGCTGCCTTCCTGCATGCCTGTCAGATGGAGAGGAAGAGAAGTTTGCCAACTTCTGAAAATAAACAGTTTGAGTGGATTTACCATTTGTTCTCTCACTTATCAAATCATTGGTTTCAAGGTGAGGAAGGTAAGGTAAGGAATGCTTAATTGGTCTTTCACAGCATATGTTGTCAGACTAAATTATAAAGGCGTGAACTGTCAAGCTTTTGACAATAATTTGTCTTTGAAAATTTAACTTAAGAATCACACTTTTAGTGCATCTCATGCATTTGAAAATCTGATGCAGTAGTTTACAACACTGAGAGGCCAAGGCCGCATCTGTACAGGGTTTGCTAGTTGTTGTGTGTGTTGTGGTTGGACAGTGAAACAATGATCTCTCAGTACATTAATAAACACTGCTGCAATTCTAGTTCAGTGCAAGTAAGACAACTCCGCTTTCTCTATCAACACGTGCACAGAACAATGTATTCCTTTCTTTGACTTCAGCCACCATCTGCTGCTTGGACAGTCACAAAAACACTGGACAGTGTTATAAACCTAGTTGGCATTATAATGTTGATTGAGCACCACTGCCCCATGTGCCAATCAGAAGCCAGAAAACAGAGTCTGCTGCTGTCTCTTCTGCTAACTCGGCTGCAATTAAATCCTGCTACCCTGCACCATTTCCATGAAAATGTGAAGCAATCTAATAGCACATTAGTGTTAAGTAGCATGCTGACAGGACTGCAAAATTGTAGTGTCTATTTTCTTATTTCTTTCTTTTACTCACAACCACATGCTGTGGAAACTGAAATGACATTTTTTAAACCTCCAGGACTTTTTTCTAATGGACAATTTTGTCTGTTTAAACAATGAAAATTTTCTACAGCTGCTGGAAAAAAAAGTTTTGACAAGTGTCAGAGCAATGCCTGTACTCAAACAGGGTGAAAAACTGAAATGTCAAATACGTGGCACCGCTGTACACAAAATCAGTGAAGAGAAACAAGGTTGACGAGGCAAGGAGCTGGGAGGTGCGTGGCATATAGAGTGAGGACAGCAGGAGGAGAAGGGGGGAAGACAACAAAGGCTCCGACCAAACAGGGCTTCGGCACAAACCTTGATCCACCTCTTCGTGAGGCGACTTCCAGCCTCCATAATACCCTTTTGAAATTGTAAAGAGGACAACATGAAGCAACAGACAGGGTGGACAGAAATAGATGCAGCACTGTAAATATTCATGACAAGGCAAATCTAATTTAAATAATAAATGTGTGGATGGATTGTAAGAAGCTAAATCTCTATAGTATCTCTCTCTCTCTGTGTTTCATACACACACAAATACATTAATGGAGTGAATCAGCCAGTATGGAAACAGCATGAGAGTCGTGTAATTGGCTGTTGCAGGCCTCTGTGCTCACCCTGGCAGTGCCATCCTCTTTGAGGCTGATGATGTCCAAATCAAAGTCTCTCCTCAGGCCATCTGTCTTATTAAGAACAATGTGCCCTGTCAGGCCATCCCACTGTGCCTGTAAAAAAAGAGGAGATGCAGAGAGGGAGTGAGACGAGTAGGAGACCATCTGAGTCGTTGTATGTGGAAAGTCTTATTGATGCTCTGGAACTGGCTCCCAGGAGAAGAAGAAGTAATCCAGGCAGCGAGGAGAAGTTCAGGATCAATCAAAATGAAAGTTTGTGTCCATGTTACAGTAGCTCAGCAGCTACATAGAGATATTCAAACTCTCTTGTCATGCTATGTGTTGTATCATGCGCCATTAAGTGTTGAATCTTCTTGTTTGTGGTAATGCATTAGATTGTTGTTTTCCATGGTAGCCTCTGGTTTAGTCTTCTCAGCTGACTACCTGAGGTTAAGTGATTCCCTTTTATTTCCTGTTTCACAGCACACATCCCTCAAAGGACAATATTTCTCCACCTCTATGTGTATTTCTGAAACAAGACTGGTTTATCCAGATGTTGTATGTGGTAGAAAAAGTTTGCATGTGATGAAACAAACACTTCCTACAAAGATTTATCAGTCTGAAAATGCCATTTTAGCCACAGAATATTGAACTAAATATCTTTTAAAAAATCTCATAATTATGTGGGAGACAATCTGGGGTCATGTTCATTTGACCCTTTGGAGTCATTTTAAGGATTGTAACTATTCACTGTGTTGTCCTGTTTGTATGAATGAATACAGATGGTTCATCCAATTGATTATCAATTAAAAATGTATTTTTTCTTTTGCTAAATCAACATTTAAAATCCACTACATCACCCTCTTTTCTATGGAAATGATTTACACACACCAACAGAAGTGTATCTGCACAAACTTAAAATGGATTTCAGGTGATATGTCTGCAGAAAAAAAAGAAATATTGTGTGCTTCAAAAGCCACAGGAAGGAGAGAACATGCAGATTACAGTGTCCGGATTTAATTTCAGCAACTGAAATCAAAGAAATGGTTATTAATCCAGTGTTATGTGAGACATATTACAGGTTCTTGCAATCAAAAACCCTGCTATCAAATGATGAATAGCACAGGAGGACAGACGCTTCAAAGGATAGTTGGAAACAAAATGAAAAGCTGAAGAGAAGTGAAACACTAAGATGCAAAGAAAAAAAAGCAAAAAGGAAGGAAGGCAGCGGAGGAGAAGGGATGGGCATGAAGAGGAAAATATGAGTGATAATGTTCCCTCTCCATGGCAGGCAACGGTCCTCCGCTGGATTTAAGACTTAAGAGATCAAAACACTCATGCATCAAAGGCCTCATTTCTGACTGTAGGCATCCCGTCTGACAGTCAGGCTGGGCCACATGCTTTTAACTTAAGTACATAAATACAGTGTATTTTCATGTTGGGTGCTTTCAGAGGCAAAGCATGGCTTGTCAGAAGGGACCTACAACATATCATACCACATGAAATTATCAGACATCTAGCTTCCATACATTAAACTCATCATCATAAATGGTTGGGTTAAAGTGACCACCATGTGGTTTCGTCATTCATACAGGGTCTTATCTGATACTGACCTCTTTGAAAAGGTTCATGAAGCGTGGTCCAAAGCGCCACGGTTTGTGCCGGTGACACTGCAGGGAGCTGACGGTCATCTGAGTGGCCCGCTGGGACGCCACAGCAACCATGAACACCGCGTCATACATCAGAGCTGCGTCTGTCTGCAGACGGTACAGAACACATAAAAGATAATAATAATAATAATAATAATAACCAGCTGTAAAAAGTTGAATTAAACCAAAACAACATGTCCTGAAAAACAGGACACTGTGACAATATAATTGTAGAAAACAGCATTTGATAATTATGTTTGTCTGTCATGTGCTTACAGTCATGACTCCATCCATCAGGCCACTCTCTTGTTTTGGACCTTGCAGTCTTTCCATGGCCCACTTGTCCATGGTAGAGGACACCCATGGATCATCAATGTTCAACAGTCTGAAACCTGTCATGTTAACCCCGCTGTAGCGGTACGGCTCCAAATCCAGGGCAAACAAATCCTGCCAAAGGAGAGGGGAGAGATGGAGAGGAAGAGCACGTTGGAAAGAAAAGACATTTTTTTTGTGTTCATTTTTGTAAAGCTTCTGCTCGAGGTGTAGCTTCTACAGCCAGAAATCAACACTTTTAACATTCTCTGCATATCATCAGAACCACCAATTCAAGGCCAGATCAGCACAAAGAGCTTTTTTGTTGTTTACTATCTCATTTAAAACAACTTTTGTGGCACATCCTTCTGACTCACCAAAGTGGTGAAGAAGAAATGGTAGTACTCTGTCATCATTCCCATGGATGAAAGCTGTAAAATCAAAAGCGGATAAAAGAATTAAAGGAAATGTTTGTCCATGCCTGCCTGCTTATCCTAAATATGATGAGTTCTCCAGAGCTACACCTCATGTCACATCTCTAGCAACAAAGTCAGTTTTCTATGCATGCTAGATATTTTATTTTACTCTGACACTGAAAAAAAGAAACACTATTATAACACAATGCTTTTAACATGAATGTAGTTCATTAAAACTAAATGGAAGCAAGATGAAGAATGAGCAGCTTTCGCCCGAACGTTAACAAATAGATGTGATGGACAATGAGTTTCAGACCATTTGATAATTAGGGATGTGCTCTGTCATTCTGATGAGCAGCTCAGCAGCGCCTCTTATAACTTTAATGGCTCTCATTCAAAACACAATAGATGCTCTAGTAAACAAAATAGATTTCATTTGACGTTGTTTTGAAAAGTCTCATCAAATGTGCTGCCCCCAAAGGACACATAAACGTATTGTCTGTGCAACAAACTATTGAAAAGAAACTCAGATGAATTCCTGTACACACCTGCTTCAGCAGCTCTGCAGCCATGTGATAAGAACAGTCGAAGAGAATGAAAAACTCCTTGTCCTTCTTCAGTTCTTTCAGCAGCGGTCGGGCGTCCTGGTTACCCGGGGTGAGCTGGCGGATCTTGATCTTCAAGTTAAGCTTTGCTGGAGCCTTGATCAACTCCTGCATCCGCATCAGACCTGAAAAATTCAAGTGAATTCAATTTGTCACTCACAAGCTCTACAATAGAATGGATAGTCAAGCTATCCAGGGTGTACACAGCCTCTCACTCATTGGCAATTGGCATAGACTCCACCCCCCTCCAATGACCCTGCACAGACAAATAGATGGATGAACGAAAAGCGTCTTTTATCATAGAAATGGTCTCTAAGTGCTTTACAGAATCCCAGTCTGACCCCTGAGCAGCTGTGGCAAGAAGAACTTCCCTTCTACCTGGAAGAGACCTTCAGCGGGACCTGGCTTATAAGGGGAGGGGGCTTCCTGCTTTAATCTGCAAAATCTTTAAATTAAAATGCTTTGGATGTTTTTGGAGAAGAGGAATGAATGCATCCTGCATCCTGTGTGTAATTGTGCAGGTGTGTGACATTTCAGATTTAAAATAACAACTTTTAAAAAAATCTATAAGGTTTGACATTTTGAACAGCAGAGTTTCATATTCTCTGGGTCATGTGTCGGGCCTGTATACAGAGAAACCAAAGGATTATAAGGCCATCAGTGTTGTGGTTTGGATCCCTGCAGACAGCAGGAATATCAGCAGCTCTTTGATATGAGGTGTTGGCGCCCTGTCACAGATTGGGTTCACCAAGAAGGTGACTCTGGTATACAGGATTGAATTTTGTAATTATGACATATGAATACATTTTGAAGGTCCAGAAACCACAAGGAAGCACTTCTGACCTCTTCTCCCTCTTCATCTCAAATGTAATGTTATGTAGGCAGATACTGAGCCTAGCAGCCTGAGATCAAATCAGAACACAATCAGTTATTATTTTCTAATAATGAGTGTGTTTTCCAGCACCTGTGCTGTCCTCATAGACCACCGTTAGCTTCCTCCATTTAAAGAATGTGACGACATCTAGGATGGCCTTAGCGATGGCAGTGTACTCGGGGTACAGGTTGATGAAGAAGGTGTCTTTGTTGTCCACTGAAGGGTGTTTCCAGCGAGTCTGTATGTGTGGGACTTCTAGAGCATTGCAGATGGACTGAACAGCACTGACTGAGGAGCTGTGAGAAGGGCCGAATACTGCAACCACCCCAAGAGCCAGCTGGTCACACACTGGTGGGAAAGAGCAGCACAAAGTCAGCAGGTTGATAGAGGTCAGGCTGCTGTAAACCAGATTCATTGTCTGAATAATAATAAACTATAAACTGTATTTTTGGGCAACTATTGGGCACAAACACACACTTTATGTTTCCTACCTCTCCTGGAAGCCTCAAAGCCATCAAAGAGGTTGATCCTCTGAATATCATATGTGAGTGTGGAGTTGGGCATCAGGGTTTTGTTCCGGTTTATGTTATTTACAGCAAACTTGAAAGCCAGCTCGTCCATGCTCACTAACTCACTCTCTCGGGTCTCGAAAATTCCACCTAAGATGGAGCAGAAGCATGAGTAGAAATTAGAGGAGAGCCACAGTGGCTGATTAGGCACGCATGTACTTATAATCATCCAGAACATGTTTTTTTTTTTATTTATCTAACAGACAATTACAGACAGAAAAACAAACACCATGTCCTCAGAGAGCCGTTTAAGTGACCTGCGTTCAGGTGTTCTCAACATTGCTTCATAATCAGCATAATTTGTAAAGTGTTTGCCCTCACAAAGAGCTTCATTAGCAGTTTATATGGATGTTTCAAACATATTTAAATTAAAAATGTTATCATTAATAGTCTACACAGCCATTAAATATTCACTTAGAAGTAATGAACACAATCTTGAATAAAATCTATTTTGAATCAGCACAACCTTTATGAACACTATGTAAGAAAACAGGCAAGACTGTTTTATTAACAGGTGCAGAGCAGGTGAACAGCATGCATATATTTGTTGTGCAAAACAGTCTGACGAAAATTGAACCGTGCATTTTGTAGCCTGGTTTAATGAGGGTCATTTCAAACAGTTCTCTTCATGCAAACCAAATCTCCCTCATAAACAAAGTCATAAATACTCATAATAAAATACAATATTTTGACTTTCAATGCATTCAGATACAATATTCTATGAGCAGAGACTTAATTTGAAATTCCCATGGAAGCATGGAAATGAAGATAAATATTAAACGCCTGAGGATGAATAATCACACCGTAGCTCTGTCAAATATAGAGAAAGTATCAGATTAAAAGAAAATGCTTCCTCCTCTCTCCTGCTTTCACTTTTACAGTGGGCCGGGACCCAAGGCCAGATACGGTGTCGCACGGACCAGCTGTCAGCAATCACCGAAGAAACAATGCTGTTCAGACTTCTGAAATTGCCTTCAAACTCCTCGTCAACATCCTGTCATCCGAGGGCAGAAGATGTGAAGTGTGGATTCAAAGGCCAGATGAAATGGAACTAGCATAATTGCTCCCACAGTGTGAAAGGACAAGAAATAAAAAGGCTTTAAGAGCTTCTTGCAGAGGTTCAAAACACACTTTTTGTAAGAGGAATCGAGGCACAACAGGGACAAAAGGAAATATTAATTGGAGCAGCCATTTTTTTTAGGGTTACCTAAGCATTCAAAAGAGAAAGAAGAATGTGAGGTTGCTTTGGGATTTACTTCTGCATTCTGTCAAAGCTTAAGGAATATTAAACACATTGTTTACAAACATGAGAGATTTTCATACAGTCACATGACATTTAAACACACAAAAACTCACAAGTGCTCACAAAGTGTCACTACCTACAATTTAGTGATTGCCAGGTAGGTGTAACAAACTGTATGCATCAATGTTTTTACTGTGGAGGATGAAGATGTTGATGAAAATGTTACAACCGCCCTCCTTTGCTGCACCGTTTAATTATAAATATATTTATTATGTTTTACATTAGTCATCCCTTCTTGCAGTGCAGCTTGGACTAACCTGTGAACGCAGCAGTCATGAAAGTGGTATTTTTTTAAACAAGGCTTTTTTTTTCTCCTTTGCAAATAAATGAATGTAGCTAGGAGCGCTAAAAGCATTCATTTAACCCTCCAAATAATGAGGAATAATTTGCAACAGGAACGTACAGCCATCTGCTGTGCAAGACGCTACAAATGGATAGATAGTAAAGGTTTTATTGGACCCAAGGGAGTCCATAAATGCCTTTTAACATGTATCTGGGTGTGCAGGTAGAACTTTATCTGCATAAAATACAAGCACTTTCACAGATTCACTGAGGCTGCTTCAAACACAAGGACAGCTCAGTACAGCCAAACTGAGGATAAATGTAAGCGTTTAAGATTTCACATTTTTTAAAGGTTTAATTTCTAAAGTCAACAACAAGAAGCATAACAAGATTACAATCAGAGGACGATATATAGTAAAGGTTTTAGTATGTAAATATTTTAATATTGATACAAATGGAGATTTTAGTGTGTTACAGTTTACCTTACATTAATTTTTTTTCCTGCCACACAGATGCAGAAGAAATAGCCAAATTTAAACATTACAGATTCAAAGTGTTGATGATTAATTGATGATATGCTGACATACATTAGCATGCACAGCAGTTTTAGTAATTCCTAATTATTGTACCATTTTTTTTTCACACATTCAACTTTGTTCGACCTTCGGATGGTGATCACCCAAAAGGCATACTGTAGTGGAATCATATTTTATTTAGCACTGTATTTCAGTAGAGGGCATCTACACATCAAACCGCCACTCAGTACCCGAGACAGAAAAAAAAATATGTAGAATTTTCCTAACTGCACTGGAAGATCACTGAGCTGGACAACTGAAGGAGCTGAGAAGTGACTGGCACACCACTATACACTGGCATCTGCAAACATGCACTGCATTTCACTTTGGACAGGTGGGAATTCATCTGGGAGAGCAAAAAAAGAAAAGAAAGGAGGGTGTGTGGGTGGAGGGGGGGGGGTTCTCAGGTGTCAAACATTTCACTGCACTCTGTTGTTCTGGCTCAGAATACACGTAGGAAACATTTTGTTTTCAACAGCAAATCAAGGGAGCTGTACAAATGGGCAAACAAGACAAAAAAAATGCAATCAGCAGTGTAGCGACTGGGACAGACAGAGAAAATGGGACGGACAGAAATAACTGGGGATGTGAGGGGAGGGGGAGAAGGGCATCAAAAGGACGAGAAGTACCTGAAAGTCATCATGTTACATCAAGAGCCTGTGAGTGTGCACTCAAGAGGTGATGTGCAAAATGAGTCAAAACATTCAAAACATACTTAATACATGAATTTGACCTGATAATCAATGTTATTTCAGTAAATATTATTAGATGTTATTTAATGTTTGCCACTGGAGTGAAAGAAAGCATGAGTATTGTAGTATCTGGCACTTGTGTTCTAACATGAAAGCAGTATGTATTACTGTTGCACTCACACTGACCACAGCTTCTTTCAGATGGAGTCTCTCTCTCAGCTTTCATTTGTTTCGTGCTCAACAACCACACAGACACACTATATCAACAAAGTAAGGACTGGATAGAAGTAGCTCCTGCTTCACTCGCCTTCACCTGAACTCAATCTGCACATCACAAGAAAAGTCTCAACAACACCAACACAGGATCAATACCTACAAATAAATAATGTTGGACGTGTAATTTCGTGACAGACCTCGGCTGCTTCTTCCCTTTCTCAAAAAACCACTACGGTTTCTGCCAAGCATGATGAATGATGACGCCATGCTGAGCCAGCCGATTCCACGTGCATACATATCTGTCTCTCTCTGTATATATAGCCTAATATAAACAACAAGAGTTAGGCTAACTTTCCAAAACTCTGGCAATTTGGCTGAGGTGAGAACCATTCATTTTCCTGATAGCGCTTCTATTTTATTAGAGAAAAAGAAACTAATGAATAAAATTAAACAGGCACCCCCTTATTTATTTATTTTATAAATGTAGGTTATGGCTTCAGCTTAGGTTGAGCAAATCAATTAAACAAGAAAAAAAACCCACCTGGAGCCAAACATTGCAGATTTCTCTCTCTCTCTCTCTGCATCTACACTGACACACTGATAGGGTCAATGTATAGAGAGAATTGACAGATTTGTGAATTTTTTTAGATTTGTTCAAGGGGTGTTTTGGGTGGAAGGAACCAGAGCTCTGAATATTACCATGTTTCATTGGTAATAATTTCATTATAGATTTAAAAAAAAAAACACTCCTCACTCACAATGGAGTATTTAATTTACCGAAAATAGCATATGTGTGCAAGTTGTTTTGAGTCGTTCACATGCATGAAAAGCTATTGTTAGCGTGAACAGCAGTTATGCTACGTAACTCTTTGTTAAAGATAAACAGACTACAACAAAAACAGAGCATGGAGTTCACCTGTTGGCATTAAAAAAACTCCCACTGGAGGTAATGGTGGAGGAGGAGACCAATGTGAAGATAGTGGCTTTAATACATTAGCAACATTAAGCTAGAAACACTATTTGAATCAGTAATAAGCAGATCCATAGTGGGAGGGGGGGCATTGACTTTGTATGAGTTTTTTTAAGACATCCATCCTCTGTGCTGACTTTAAATTGTTGAGTTTATTGGATTTTGTAACATCAGAAATACTTTGGAAGCCATGATCAAATATGCAACTCACACAAGTGGGATATGAAGATTGAGAATGCATATAAATGACTTTGAGGAGGATTCTTGTGCCTAGCAGTGTTTCCATGCTGCTTGTATCCAATCCAGGAGCAGAAATATACATTGACCTGCACTTCAATGCCTATACTTTTCTAAGTTAAGACCAAGTGGCACTGACACCAATTTTCAATTTACTCAGTCAATTAGATCCACATATTACAGCTTGACTCTGGTCTGATTCAAAGCCTGAAAGTGAGACGCTGGGATAATGAACACAGCCCTCAGTGCTCAGCAGCATCCTCCTGTCTAATCAAATCTATATGTAGGTCTCTGACTCCTCTTACTTCCAACAAGCTGCAGACATGCAGCACTGAAGGTGACAATGAGGACTGGGTGACATATTTTGAATGAAAGTGCTCACAACAGGAGCGTGTGGTAGTCAGGAGAGTATCAATCAATATTCTTTTACTTTTAGCTGTGTGTAGCTAAAAGCACATCAAGACACAAATGGCATTATATGCTGAAAGTTCACACAAAAAACCTTTTCTTTATCACCTCTCAAATATTTGTCAGGAAGATAATGGCTGTTGGAGAAAATAGTGGTCAGAGTTTTAATTATCAGCTCAGAGGGAACATTCAGCTTGCATTTCTGCATGGCAATGAAAACCTTCAACAGTGACTGTGGACTCAAAAAGAGGCTGACCGATGACGAATGAGTAAAGAGGTTAGAGTATGGTCATTTATTGCAACACATCCCTTTTCAGTAGTGATGTAATAGACAGGACAAAAATATGTAAAATCCCCCCTTTACACATTATACCTTACACATATATGCTGTCATATTCCTGACAGGACATCGGACGACACAAACACACTATACAACCAACTCGCTGACGCCAATAACACCGCGCGTAAACAGCTGTTGCGCTTACCGATTCTGAGGACTTGTGTTGAGACCACACAGAGGTGCGCCGCGAAGAGAATATAACAGAAAAGTCTCGTTCTTTCCTCCATAGTGCCCCAGGCGAACTCACTCCGAACATTGACACCATGACATGAAGACGCAGCTCCTATCCGAGTGCAGACACACCTGACGTGCCATGACAGCAGCGCGCAACACAAGTTTTATTCCAAATCCGATCCATCCACCCTGCATCACTCCATCGCGCACAAGAAACGAAAATGGATGATCACAAGTCACATGGATCCAACTTCCATGTACGAAATGAACCGAAGTCACATCCTAAAAAGAAAATGACAGCGAGGGGGGTAAAGTCAGCCAGAGTGCATATACGGTCACAGCTCCACTAGTCTGTGCGCCTCCAAAGCGGGGATGGAGGGTGAGAGCGCAGGACACGGTGTCAAGCACAGTGAAATTCAACTGACTTCCGGTGTGCATTCTCAAAATATATTTGTGTTTTAATGCCCCGATGTCTGTGAGTCTGAGTTCAGGTAGGGAAATACTAGTTTGACTGGAATGGAAAAATATTAACTATTGTTTTTTGCGTCAGAAATATGATTGAGGAAGTCTTTATTTGTCCCACAGTTGGCGAAATTTGATCATAAAAACCTGCATGATCAAACTTTAGACCAGCTTTTACTCTGAAGGCACTCACGGTCTAATTCCTGTTATCCCTGGCTGGTTTGGCTTCAGTCGATTTTGGATTAAGGAGCAGATGGATTGGCAGCGATTCTCTCCACCGGTCCTGATGAGAGGAGAGTAATCTTCAGGTTACAGGGCAGATGCCAGATTATCTCTCACTGCACACAAGCAAGGTTTTATATCAGACTGGGTGGATTACTGGATGCCCCCCCATTCAGTCCCTGGAATAGAAAAAATGAAATTTAAATAACAAATTTATGTACAAATAGGAGATTTAAAAAAAATAATAAGTAATTAGATGTACACCAACAGCTATTCCAAAACCCCTAACAGAATCAGCATTGTGTTCAGTGTTTGTTGAGTTTGTTTGGACTCCTGCTTGTTATTGTGACCTTTAAAAAAAATAATAAAACCAAGGACTCCCTGAGCCAGCACTGTCACAGCCTTGCTCTTTTCAAACAAATTTCACATCACATCAGAATTGGCATTTTGTTTTATCACAGCGTTTGTCTCTCAAATCTCTCAAAGCAGCCAAGTGATCGGAGAAAACCTGCCAACAGACAACAGGGACCTCTGACAAACAGCCTATAGACAAACTTAATTAACTCTGAAAATGACCACCCAGCCTCTCCAGCAGGAGTCTTTGGGCAACAATCCTAGACCCCACAGTCGCCTGAATACTGAGCAGCAGAGCCGTCATTAAATACCACACATGTGAATCTGGCAGGATTATTGAGAGATTTTTTTTTATATAAAAGCACCAAAAAATGAAACACAACCAAAACTACATTTAGAAAATTTATTTCAACATAAAAATGATAATGTTCCACAGTTTTATGTACGAACACAGTTTTAAAAGTACAAAGGGAGGAGTCAAAGGGGGTTCTCACAGGATCTGCCTCCAAGGACAGGTGATTGTACCTCACAGTCCGAAGTCCTTACTGAGCACCGTGACCCAGTGAGCTAAAATCTAAAACTAGCATTATCATAATATAAAGACAATAATAATGAACAACATCCAAAGTGTTTATTTTTTTCCCCATCCACTCTCTCATCACACTGTGAACCACTTGAGTCACTTGCAGATTTCCCCTCTTTCTCTCCTCAGAGTTCGGTATTAAGTGCATGTTCAGTACATCCATTAAGATGTGCATGACTATGTTGAGCACAGCAATCAGCATTAAGCTGTTGTGGTGGCATAGTGAAGCAGCACAGCCTGGTGGATAGAAGGAGAAATGCAGGGTGGCAACGTGGAAAAAGAAGATGAGAAAAGGAAAATCAGAGAATGGGTGTTGGAATAGAAGGTTGAACTGCTTGATTGAAGTTACAGTACAGTCACTAACATGTTAAACACCTCCTTTCAAAAACAATAAAGAAAATTCAAGTAAACAGGATCATAGGAGTTACTTATCACAGGCATGGTGTGTTGAAGAGAGTGTGGGCCTCTGTGGGAAGAGAGAGAATAATATTGACCTTGATGATCAGGTACCAAAATAATACATCATTTTGAGAGTGAACATTCATGAGAAGGGTGTAAGTGATGGCTCTGTAAAAGCCTGTTGCAGGGACCAGACAGACAAAAAGGTAGTTCATAGCACTGGACAGCTGGAGGTGGTGTAAACATTAAAAATTACAGTGAATGTTTTGTTCTGTGAAAAAGGCAATGATTAAATTAAAAAAAAAGAATAGGTACACTATGTTTTTAAAAAGATATGATAGGACACAAAGGAAGCTTCAAAACTTTTTTTTTTAAATACAAGAGCTTAACGGCACTATTGTACTCCTGACTATACACCGATGTGCAGCTGATATTAAGTTAAAACAATACAAAGCACAATAAAGCTAGTTGAATATCATCTTTTCCCACAGCAGTCATTAAGCCAAAAGCCCCTGAAGAGAAGTTCATACACAGCCCTTGAGTGTTAAAATACAAACACTTTCTGAGTCAGAAAAATATATAACACCCACATTCCTGTGTTGAAAAATAGATATTTTGGCCAGAGGGTCGGAGTTCAGTGAGGGACGTCTCTTCGGTGTGTGTGCATGGTAACAGTAGCTGCCTTGACTCTGTGACTGTGCTTCTGTGTAACGTGTAACACACACTGGCTTGTTTGCTTGTGTGTACATGCAGTGCCGTCTTTTCACATGTTCACAAAGAAACAGTTTCACTGGTGTGTGCAATGTCCCGATGCATGTCCAACACAATATATTCTTTTTTTGGACGACAATTTCTCAGTCAGAAGAATGACCTCTTTGCTTTTCTCACTGGGTGTCTCAGTACTTTTGGATTGTCAGAACAGGTGAGGGGGGATGCAGGTGAGGTGGAATTAGAGGATTGTGACATAGGAGGACTGGCTGAGGTTTAATACTTTCTATACACGCTCTCTGAATTCTACATATTTAAAGCTTGTATTCCATTTCGCCCACCTTTTCCTGCAATCCTTAAGGTAAAAAGTGGAAGATACCATTATTTGTGTTCCCCATCAGAACACGTCACTGTTGCACCCATTCGCATAGTCATCCCGCCGCACCCATATGACATGGTCCTTGTTTGCAGCCCCTTCCACTGCACACTGCTTCAAGGGGGCGACCTTTAGAGTTGTGGCTGCGCAATGGGAGAGGGAGACGCCACAGGACTTTAAGGAGTCTACTGAGCCTGAATCATCCCCACATTTTATTTGATCATCCTCCTCCCTCTGTGTCACACTCTTCATGACCTTACCTGCAGTCTCCACTCGTCCATTTAGGTTGATCTCTTCACCCTGTATGTGCAGTCTTGCCATTTGACCCTCTACGGCGTCTGGTTCTGCTGATGTGGCGCGCACAGACTTGCAGTACTCATCATCATCACTTAGAATGTCTGTCTCTTTCACCTCCCCCATATCGATGCCATCACACTGGTCTTCGTAACAACCTAGGTTGAACTGCTCTTCCACCCACCGGTCTGTGTCTTCTCCCTGAGGTTTGTGGGATTGAAGGGGAGCATGCGGCGAGAGAGCTGAGTTGGAGGAAGTATAGGAGGAAGGATGAGAAGTGTTGCAATCATTGCTGTTGTTGTTGTTGCCATGGAAAACTAGGTCGGTGTCGATGGTGATGCGGTTTCTAACCAGCTTCCTGCGGGTCAGCGTTTGTGATGGAGCTGAGGCTAAATAGCAAAGATAAAGATAAGGGGTGCCATATATAAAAACATTTGTTGCTTTAAATCTGCATTAAAATTCCTGTATGCAAGAAGTTATTCTCAGGCTTTATCACCTGCTCTGTTCATGGTGGGCCGGGCCCCTTTGAGGGCGCAGAGCCGCTTGCCACCAAATGGGACATACTGCTGGTTGAGTGGCAGAGACTCTGTCTTAAGAAGTTGCCGGCGCTGCTTCTCCCTCAGGGTGGAGTGGACTGCTTTCAGAAAGTCCTTCTTACTGTCTGGTGAACTGCAAACACAGGAAAAAAAACACAATTTAAAATATTATCCCATTGATGTTGTTGTTTGGTGTCTTCTAGTCCACATATTTTAAATACCTGCAGCACAGCTGGAAGGTCCTTTCTGGTCTACCTTCAGATTCAGACCTAGTGTGGACTATTTCACAAACAGCTGTGCCCTCAGAGTCTAAAAGAAGGAGAGGGGAGAGACATGATCAATATTTGTAAACAGTATTAAGTTAATTTCTGTTATTAATTTATTAAAGGCTATTAGGCAGATAATGTGCAAGAATTGTCATTCAAGACAGACTGAATGTGAGGAAACTTTAATGCTCTAAACAAGTGTTTATCTGGTGTGTGAACACAGGTTATTCATTTTCTGTGTGAGAAGAAGAAGCAGTAGGATTGAAGAGTGTTTGAAGCTACTGTGAAAAAATATTGATTCTGGAACAACCCTGAACCCCCATTTGAGACTCCCTCATAGACAATGACATGATCCACTCTATGACCTCCATATAAAATGCAGAAGAAACAAACATTTAAACAATGTAATTGGCACTCAAGGCCATGTATACAAAGTTTAGACAAAACAAGTGATGCTGCTTCATTGTGTGGTGCGTGGCCCTTATGTGAAGGCCACATCAGCCTTTACAGCAACAGAGTTTCAGAGGCACCAAATCAAACAAGTGCTGAACGCATGCTGAACTTGTTGCATGTAACCACATTAAGATAAACATACTTGCAAGGGCACGGACTTGCAGGGAGTCTGTTGCGATCATGTGACGGAAACGGAAAGGATCTTTTTCTTCACTCACAGATGCCCGATGAGATCCACCCTGAAAGGCAAAATAATACACAACCACTGCAATACTCTAACACGACAGCAGAGGGCACCAGAGTGCTGAGATAGAAGTGGAGAAAAAAGAAAAAACAAAGCCCCAGCAAAGAGAAAGTCCTTAAACAGTGTGTCTCAAACTGGGATTAATCAACAGAAAAAAAGGAAGTACTCACGATTTTTTTCCGGTGCTTGGAGCAATCTTTGTACACAAACACGACGGCTGTTTTAAACACTAAATGAGGACAAAAAATGGAAAGGCAGAGAAGAATAAAGGACATCACTAAGAGAATCTGCATTCAATTATTGCATTCTATTCATTCATTTTCCCATTTACAACAGTCACAGCTCAATGCAAGGTGTCAGTGGATACAACAGTTACAGCCTTTGAGAAAAACACAGCCCCTCCAACTACTGACAGACTGTATCAGCACAACAAAAGATGAAAATGGGCTGAAGTCACGGCATCGCGAGCGCAAGCAACCACTTCTCCTTACTGTCACCTTGTCACAGAAGTTGTCACAGCCCCCCATGAAGATATAATATTTATTTGTAAGTGCAGTGAAGTGAAATTTTAAAATACATTTGGGAACATCTGACTGTGTGAGAATTGCATGTCATCTCATTAATATTCTGCAAATGGGAAGAGGTTAAAAAATAATGCAAAGATCCTTTGTGACCCGCACGCCCAACTGGATTTGCTTCTTTGCCACGTGCCCCCCAAGCCAAATTTATTAGACTTATATGCCTGGCCTGCAACTGTTACAATGTCATCAATAAATAGAAAGGCTTAGGCCATGTAAAAATCATCCTTTGATATTTACTCTTAAAAAAACAATTACAAAGCATTGTGAATATTTCAATAGCACCACAAAATCCTTTCAAATATGTAATTTATTTGTATCCTTACCAAAAGCAGCTAATTCAGGGTCCTTTTTGCTCTTGACCAAAGAGGACGGAGGGTTGATCCACACCACAGTGGAATGTAGCAGTAGATCCCCCATTGAGAGGTCAGCCACCTGAGACAGGTTGAAGAAAAATGTGTAATTTAAAACGTGTAGAATAACTTCTGGGACTCCAGATTGACCATGAGTAGTGTGGGCGTTACCTCTTTTTTATCTGCAGTCTGTTCATTGATGAGTTGGTCAAAAACAGCTCCATACTCCTCATGCAGCTTCTGCATCTCATTGATGTGACTCGCAACTTTGTTCATGGCCTTCATCGCAACTGAATGGGACATTAATTCATTATGAAGAGCTTCAACAACAACATCTCACAGTGGTAACAAAAGCTTTACCATCCAGGTGGTAGTGTTCCTCACTGTCAGGGTCAGTGAGTGAGTAGAGCTCCTTTAGCAGCAGTGGGTACTTCAGGACTCTTTGAATGGGTTTGATCAAGTAAGACTCCAGAGTGGACGAGTGTTGCTGTCTGGGGTTTCTCTCAGCCAAGAAAGCCTTGAAATCTGGGTCGGTCTTTGCTGGAGGAGCAGGAAGAGTATTCAATCATGGGCAAGAAAACACACTGCAGAACATGCAGTCATTCATAAGCACATGCAGATAGTAGTGGGAGCTAAACCAATATTTACCTTTAGTCAAGACCTTTGGGACCTTGGTGTGGCTGGCGCAGAAGGCGCTGTAGATCTTAAAGCGGTCGGCATAATAAAGGAATGAACCACCCAGGGAGAACAGCACCTTCTGTGTAAACAGACGAGCATGTCAAACACCATCTAACATCACTTCAACTGTTTTCTATGAGGCAGTAAGAGGAAGTAAGCCAGAAAGAGACTTAATAAAATAAATGATGCACCTTAAACTGCTCCACCCTTTCCAATCTGTCCAGGTCTGGCACCAGTCTGATTCCATCTTCCAGTGTGCGGAGAAACTCCACCTGGAACTCCACCATCTCACCGAGGTTACCGAACAAAATGTCCAGCTACAACACAAACAGACCAATCAGTACTATCTTATGTTACATTTACATCTAGTGTACTTTATTTTATGGTGATACAGATCAGAATTAACGTACCTCATCCTGTGTAAGGAAGCTTTCTTTCTGCAAAGGTGTCAAATAGCGCTCTATTAGGCAGCTGAGATCCTGACAAAGGGAAGAAATGTGAACAAGATCAGTGTGATGCTCAGGGAGTAATAAGGCAGGGCATGCGTGGGTGTCTGTTGATGTGAGCGCTGTTTAATGAAGCACAGATGTTTAAATAATAGAAAGAAGAAAGAAGTCTTAAGATAACACACCATGACACAAAAAGCATGTCAGTGATTATGTTGACAAAACTGGCAGATTTTTTTTCTTAGAATGCTTAAACACAACAGAGAGTCTGTGAACTCACTTTGACGTAAGTCTTTTCAGTCTCCACCAATTCACTGATGACCTTGCGCAGTTTGTCTGCATGGGAGAGCTGTCTCTGGGTGGCGGCGCCTGCTGAGGGCGGAAAAGCTGACACTGGGCTCGGAGAGAGGGATGACGAAGACGACGATGAGGAGGATGACATAGGACACTCCAGGGGATTCATGTCATGGAGACTGCGGCAGAAAGCAGTGACCTGCTCCGTGCTCTGTTCAGAAGAAGACAAATAAACAAAACATCACATATTCTGAAGGGCTTTCAGGGTCATTTTGATGCCGGTTTGTGCAGCTAGGTGAAATATAAAAAGGAAACATCAATATTATCCATGCTCAAATATACATAAAAGCGAATGGGAGAAATGCACTACATATAACACATTCCTGCAAAAACGTGCCATGACAACACCGACCTACCTCCCTAGCATCAAAAATACCAAACATGAGCAGACCTGTCAGACTAAATAGGCCTAATAGATTAAAAAAAGTGAGGATATCTTCCCTTTTTACCTCGCTGGCTGTAGCAAACCTACAAATATAAATTGGTACAGCAACTACTTGTAAAACTACAAAGTCACAGTCCTTGTTCAGCATTGATGAGTAACGGGGGTCAACAACCTCCGGAAAAAAGCTCAGAGGCACCATCCTACATACCGACGCGCACACATTCCACACTGGAACCCACACAAGATCATAAATAGTACAGGATCAAGAGTTTCTGTCCACATCTAGTTGTTTCCCTTCGCGGTCCCAAGGCTGCAAAAGTGAAGAGTACACCAGAGATTGAAAAACAGAGAAGTAGAGGCATAGAGGCGTCACTGAAAGTGAGAGGCTGGATGTGTTAAGACACATCTAAAATGCAATGTGGGTAAAGCAGCAGCATTTCATTTCAATGAGGCATACGGTCAGCTAGTATAATGTGAACATAATAACTCCCGATGATTGAAAATGAAACCATATCTGGGTTCATGCCAAATGTTGATCAATAAGATGGGACTGTTTGACCATCCAGGATTGTGAGGACTGTGAGCCTCAGATCTTTTATTAACTCTTTTTAACCAGGACTGAAAGATAAGAATAAAAGGACAACCTTTAAAAGTGTGGCTCAGCCTGCACAACATATCTTGACTGTAAGGAATTTACACACAAAGACTCACCACAGAACCAATATTTACTTTAGACCGTACAACTACAACTAAACCCAGTACATCATCGCAGTGGAATTTCTTTGCTCATTGATCAGATGATGCAAAATCTGTAACTGCAGAGAACACAAAGCAGGGGAGCAATCCAATTTTCAGCCACCACTTAATTTGATAGGATTACTGCTTCTAATTCAGACCTGCAGTCATCTGTGTGATTCATAGAAAGAGTTTTAGAATCGTACGTCACAAAAATATTCTTCACCTGCATGGAGTGTATATTAATTGTAATCTGTGACAGCACGATGCACCTGCTTGTGTGTTTCTGCACACAGCTGGTCAGCCTGTCTTTGCTGATTCCACGGTTTGTCTCCTGTCAGGCTCCAGCAATGACAAGCATAATTTTCCTCTGTGGTATTCAAACCAGTTTCACAAGACTGCCACATCCACACACACACGACAAAGATGCCGATACTGAAGTGTAATGACTTCCTTCGGTGACAAACAAACTAAAGTATGTGAGGACGATCTTTTCTCACAACCAAGTTGTTCTCTCCACATTGAACGCATCACTATGAACTGATCATGTTTGGACATCCAACTTTATCTGCAGAACAGAAAAGAACATCATGTACTACATATGCTACTTTAAAACTTTGTCCACAAACGGGCTGAAAAAACATCAATGTGCAAACAGATACAATGATCCACGCTGTAATAATGCTTCTGTTTTTCTATACACACAAAATTGAGCAATGACACTGTCAATCTTGCCCCTCACAGGCACGGTCGTGCCCTTGACAACCACAGCCAAGTGACAGATGGAGCTGTGACAGAGGCAGATGACAGCAGGAGATAGGGAGAGAAGATGGAATTGGAATGTGACAGCTTAATTGATAAACATACCAACATAAATATTTTGTAGATTGCAAAATAGATTCTTTGACTTAAATGGCTAAATTCTTCTTCGATTGTCTACGTTTCTGAACAGCTGAGCCCAACCTGAACCAACCTGTGTAGTGTGCCAGTATGCAGCACAGCAAAGCATGGAGTACAGGCGCTGAAATCAGATCAGGATCATGAGCAGTTCATGCAAACACCACGTGTGATGATGAAACACCAATATTACATAAATCATTAGAATGGTTTGTTCCACTGCGGATTGAGCATAAGCATACAGTGGCTTAGCACTGCGGGGACAGTACTATGACATAATCACTGACCTTTGTGGGATCACATCACTACACAAGCCACCACAGACACACACAGAGTGCACGGCTCACCAGCTGTAACATATCATAGATGGATTCGGCCGAGGCTTTGGAATTCCTGTTCCTCCTGAAAGCAGACATCCTGGCAGGTCCTACAGATTCCAATAAAGAGTCAGGTGTTCATTTCCTGTCCAGGAATCTTCCATTTCTCTGCATTCTCTCAATGCCAGAAAGCTGCTGCTTTTCCCCTCAAAAATGTATGACTGTGCTGAACATATGGATGGTGCACTTATCCAGCCAAAGTGATCAAAAAGTGAGAAACTAAGTGCCACCTATTCAACACTCGCTCTGTTCTACAAACTACTACCGCTGGGTGAAATCATTACCGCTGCAGCTGAACAAATAGGTCATTACACAGATTGAATAGAACAGATTGCCATGAACAAGCGTGCTCTCATGTCACCTTATCCTACAGTGCCTATCCAATCACTCGCTCTTTCTCAATCCCCGGGCTGCCTCTGCTTGCTCCCCTGTCATCTGCCTGTTCCCGCTCTCTCTTCTCTTCGGTCTCTGTTTTTGTTGCCTCTGAGTCTTCTGTCCAGGTGTTCAAGATCAGCAGCCACAGCAGCAGCAGCAGCAGCGGAGGTGTAGGATATAACATTAAACAAGATCAAACATCACATCCTCAGGAGAAATGGAAGAAGGAGGGAGGAGAAAATGGGAGGTGAGGAAGCAGTGGGTGGCGAGAGCCAAGCACTCCAGCAGGAAAAGACAAGAGACATCTGCCTATCCCTCCCTCCCTCTGTCTCTCTCTCTTTCTCTCTCTTCATCACAGCTTAGAGACACTCATGCCACTTGTCTTAAGACTTATTGAACAAAAATGCAATTATTATTATATCAGTATTAAGTATTTGAGCTTGCATACGACTTAAACCAGCATAAGAAAACATCAGAATGATGGCATGATCATAAGAACACATCTGGCCACAAACCCAGACCTCCTGTCAGTCGAACCAGTCTGATATGACATTCTGACCTAACTAGAGTTTCAGGTACCATTCACAACACCATGTTTGCTAGTCCAGTAACAAGTGTTACACAATACATGCCTTAAATCCAACTGATATGCAGATGTGAGAGCGTTGATAAGAAAAGAATGTTAAAGGGTGGGTCACGGATTCTATGCCAACTGGATGAGTGTCACAAAATCTGTGTCCAAAAATGTGCCGGACAGCAAAAGCTTCAAGAATGAGCATTTCAAATGTCAAATGGTTTGTAAATCAGACATGTAATAACAACAACAACAAAAATATAACCAATTAGAACCAGGCAAAGAGTGTGTAAAAGGTCACAGCAGCAATACCTTATCTCCAATAAGTCCAACACATGTCCTACATCCCCGACTCACCCTTCAAAACAGAGAGGGAGTCAAGTACAGTATGAGGGAGGAGCTTGGAGGCAAGCACAGACCTGCTCACACACCCATCAGCTGAAACCACACGCACATAGGGTAAACAGAGATTACACATATCCACATATTTGGCATAAAGAAGAACCCCACACATGGGATACATTTAACATGCAGAAATATGCGAATACAAATATAGAACATTGTTTTCCCGCCTTGATGTTCACAAAAAAACAACTGACATTGTGACATTGAGAATATCAGCGAGCAGTGAGAGAGGCGAAGGAGGAAGAAGGGAGTAGAAGATGACGTCTAAAAGTTCACTTTCATTTGAAATCAGGAAAAAATGCAAATCCATAAATCCCTGTGAGGAATGATGGGATATACAGAGAGACTTTAATCATCTAATCTGGCGTGAAAGGATGATCATGTTATGACACGAGTCTTCACAAATCTACGCGTTTAGATTGTAGCAGCTGAAAGCTTCTTCCCTCCATCAAAATGTGAGTGTGAAACATTTTCCTGACTACACACAATTAACAGCAAGAAGTGAAAAAAATGTTAGGTGAAATGATCATGTCTAGCACGCAATAAGTTAAATCTGCTGAAATATTACTGTCACCAGTCAAACCACCACTTTCTGATCCGTTTGCATAGTTTTTATAGCAGGCGTAAAGAATCAGCACAGTGCTCCCTCTTGTGGTAAACTGTGGAAGCACATCAACGACTATGACTGACCTAATAAGAAGTCAGTTAAATAAGTGTGCAGTAAACAGTGAAGGATAAAGAACTGAAATGTCTTAAATCGGTAAAAATACTACAGAAAGACAAAAGATACAGGGTATTTATGGATATATTGTAATCAGTGACTACTTTAACTACATTAAATAAATACATTGCATGCATGGAACTACATGCAATTATACCATCAGTACTTAATCAAAACAAACCCTAATGAAAACTGTCTCCCCCCATCTTCCAACCACACTGATTAATGTATTTTCCATTTCAAATAACCCTAAGCTGAACTGATAGACACATGTAAATTACAACCAGCACTTGTCAGCGAGGCTGACTACACCTAGGAGAACACTAGCAATCACCATCATCACCATTATCGTTGTTATCCCAGGCAATCACTGTTTTATTCGTCAGTTGGTTTATCATATTGCAGAGGTGGTTCAGTGCTTTGTCTAAAATAATGAACATTCAAATTTTCCTCCGGCTAGCCAGACACTCATTTATTTCCACTAAATGATGTGAAACACTGTGGAGAATGAAGTAATTAGAATGTGGGGATAATTAAAATTGTCCCACTTTGTCCCCCCCCCCCCCTCCTCCCTCAGTTTCTGTCACTATGTGACTGCAGGCCCTGGGTAAAATGAGGTAAGACACAATTCTTAGCACTTCTGAGATTTTCCAAAAGGGGAGTGGGGAGACAAAAGACTGATTAACTAGGGGGAAAACAACACCATTTTTTTAAAGAAAATTCAGAATTCTGTGTTTGTTTGTTTGCTTTCTTTTTATTGTTCCCATGGATTTTGTGGCAGGTTGGGATTGTCTGTGTTGACAAAGGAATGCATCCAAGTGTTCAAGATAAGGTCAGCCGGCTGGAGAGCTAAGGAAACGAGCTGTGTGAGAGCCAACAGCAGCCTCATGTTGTTTATGGTAATGAACAGCAGGGGGTTAGTGAGGAGGAGGAGGAGGGAGGGAAAAAAGGGTCCAACATCAAAAGGAAAACTGGAAGGACAGGAGGAAAGGAAGGACATTCAAAACAAAAGGACAGCAGATAAGAAGACTGAGTGATCAGTAGAGCTGTTGTGTCTGAGACAGGACATGGTCACATTGTTGCACTCAATTATGGGAACAAAATATGACAGTAAATCAAAGAGCCAAGGAGAACAGAGGGAAGATGGGGGGAAAAAAGGAGGTTAAAGACAGACAGCCGATGGAAATTAGAGGATGCAAATGAGACACAAGAAAGGTGAGATGAAGATTATAGACCTCCTTTATTAAGGAAAATGTTTTTATATTCAGTCCACAATGGCCAATCAGACATAACGTCCTGAAAATACAGCATAGTCCACCGTTCCACCCTAAAAAGGTGTCAGGTTGCCTTCGCCCTAGGTTTAGAACTGTGTGCAGACAGCACCCTCCCCATCATTCTAACAGAGGTTGATGTTTGACTCAGTGGTCCTTAGAACTGTGTTCCAAAACTTTACTTTACTCCTCCTTTATGTTTCTAATGTGTACCAGGAGTTTGCATCTTTGAATCTTCTCTGAGATTTTTTTATATGTGACTGCTCTACATATAATATATGTCATATTATATGTGGAGCAGCCTGTGGGGAAACATGAAGAACAGAACAACACAGTATGCACAACACCTTTAGTGTTTCACATGTGCAGTGTATTGGGGTAAAACATCAGAAGTATAAACATAGTATTTTGGTTTCCCATAGCAAAGCAAAATTGAAGATAAGATCTTGTTTGTGTCACATTTGCATCTCCTAGATATAAGATAGATTATGTTTCTGGTACTGGCAACACTTCATAAACATTTAAATGATTAAACCGCACACCATTTAAATGTGTTATATAAAGACTGCATGCTGCAGTTTGAGTTTTCTTCTGTTTCGCTAGTTTGAACAGATTTGAGATGATTTCCTTCAGTGCGTACAAACACTAACAGCCTAAAATAGCAGACTCTGTTAAATGTTAATTATAAACTGGGCTGAGGTTTAAACTGTTTTGTAAGCTTTAACAACTCACTGAATTCTTCCATCCCATCAAGGAAACCGAATGAGACTTCAGAAGGCCTCCTCGCCTCTATCTGTCGGTATTTCTCTCATCTTCTCAGACTATGCTGCCAACTAATAATGGCACATTTGAGTCACAGAACCGCCACTGTCCAACAGGACTGAGTCTAGACCGGAGCCGGCTCTGACCTCACCCGTTAGTTCTCCCTTCCAGACTCAAGCTCACTGACACACATCGAAGAGAGAACACAGTGCTGTCCCGTCCCTTTCCTCATCTTTTGTTCATGCCCAGGCTATCAACAGAGATATGGAAAAAATGTTTCTGGTGGTTACTGGCTATCAGACATTGCCATGGTAATGAAAGTGACAACCGTATCCAAGGGAGACTGGCTGGCACACGGCCTGTCCCAGCAATCACTGCGCCGACCCTGATCAGACCAGACATAATCTTAATTAGAAAGTGATGCTGTTCACTCACTCTTTCACTCACCTGTCGGTCTCCATTTCTGTGCTCCAGAGCATACACACACATCTACTACACACACATCTGTTCATATGCTAGGGCCGCCAGGTTCACACACACACATACACACACACTGCATGTGGCCATTGACTGCACCACAACCATGCAACCAGAGTGTACTTTAGGACTTAATAAAATGCATAAATGCACTGTAAACAATTTACCAATAAAATATCTATATACATCACACAACTGCCATCCACTCCAGGTTAAAATTACTCGCTAGCTTCCATGCTGCCTGCCACTGTTTACTGAACTTATTTTCTAGAGGCAAGTTTGTGACGTACCACAATTAAAATGGTTATTAGCCACAGGACACAATCAACTTGTTTTAATGGTTTAATTGGGTTACCCCAAATTATCCATGCTGCTCTCCAAGTCATTTAATGCAGTGATTCTAAATTAATATTAAAGCTGCTTTGATGGCAGTGTGTCATCTAACAGATTGAGCACTGCACTGTTTGGAGAACTTAACTGTTGCAGGTATATGTGTTCTTTTGCACAGGTGTACACCAGTGTCTGTATTTACATCATAAGTTGCACCTTTGCATGCCATGTCCTACCTTCTGTCTGCTCCCCATGCAGGTTTTATCCTCCGGATGATCACCGGGACACTGTGCCATCAGTCCAGGTCCCTCATCCAGACTCTCATCTGGGCTCTCCAGTGTCAAACCTGACACTTCATCCAAGATGTCCTCTACAAACGGAGACACAAGGCAGAGCTGAATACATGCATGCCGAGTCTGTTAATTTATTTGACTCTATCTGTCAATACGTTCTTTTTTGATGGAGTGTCTCCACCATAACAAAACAATTAATCACATTTAATCTGTGCTTGAGATAAATGACATTGTTCAGAAAAATAATAAAAAAACAGCCCTATAATAAGCCTTTCATTTTTTAGTTATTATTCTGTCCATACTTTGAGATAAATTTCCAATTAAAAGTGTCCGCTTATGCATGACATCATCTTTAAACTCCATCTGGCTGCTGGAGGTGTTTTACTCTGTCTGACCCTTTGCATATGGCGCACCCTCCACAATGACAGTTCCACACTGCTGAAGGATTAATATTAATATTCATACTTCTCCGATTCCCTGTATAAACAATGCCAGCTTGTCAGCCGTGTGCTTTGCAAGCCCCAGTTTAGATGGAATACAAATGGTGCCCTTGCACAACTAAAAAGAGCAGGTCAGAGGAAGACTGGGGGCTGTATGCAGGTTAGGCATCAGACAGCATCCGTGCATAATTAGCAGATTGCCCTATTCACCCTCCATCACATTGTTTTTCACCGCACAAAGATGAGGGTATAGTGGGTGTATGGTTGTACGACAAAAACTATGAATACAGAAAAAAGAGGAACAATAGTTTTGTTTCAAAGATTTTAACAATAAGCTATTATGTATCAGCAGAAAGTTCAGATATATGACAGCATGAAACAGCTTTGACTAAACTACAAACATAGTCAGGTTCGAAGCTGGACAAAGATGCTAATTTATGCACAATTTCCTTCTCCCTGATCGCCAGTTATCTAATTTTATTACTGAAAACAATGTAAAAACACCATCAGCACTATGAAGCCTTACCTTGGCTCTGGGAGAAGATGTCTGTGGCCAGGTCCTGCTCTCCATCAGAGCGTCGGGGTGGAAGGGAGCACAGCACCCGAGGGTCCAGCAGGGGTAGGGTGCTGACACTCAAGGTCAGCGTTTGGTTTACAAATGCAGCCCTCATATCATCCATTTGGAGTGCTGATGCAGGCTTGCCATTCAGTAACAGAATCTCATCCCCTAATTTCAAACCTGGCAAAGAGTGAAAACACATGTAAAATATATATATATTACATATAAAAAAACTGAAGAATAAAAACACTGCACAGAAGTTGAAAGGGTCATGACATCTCCTGTTACAGCATCTTTCCTATGGACTAGTGATAATGTGTACAAATGATCTTCACAAACAAAACTTCAGCTCTATATTTTTCCAACAGCAGCTCCGCAGCTAATCGGACATGATGAACCTCTAATGTGTTCCAGTACATTAAAAATGCATCCTCCCATGCTTGTTTTCTTGCTCAAGGCAAATAATGAGCTAACAAGACTGGATGGATTTAAGAGGGAGTGTGCAATACCTGTCTATTCCTGTCTCGTCAGTGTGCATGCGCTGCTATACTGTATAAAGAAAGCACTGACTTCACCACAGTGCAGCTTTTTCTTACGCCCCTCCCCTCAGCCACCTGTGCCTGGCTCTTGTTAATTAAGAATTAACACTCAATCAGTTGACCAATTAGAGGCTAGACTCACAGATGACCCTGATTGGTTGTGACAGCTGTTTAAGAGACCTGGCAGTAGTCTCACCTGTCCTCTGGAGGTTTTTGGTCCTGTTAATCTAGTCAGATGTGCTCGTCTCATGATTTTTGTTTTTTTCTAGGGTGATTTTATGTCATCATTTTGCGATTTACACAATGTGCCGCATACTGCAATAAACAGGGACACAGTTACATATGTATAAAGACACAAGGCACATATTTAGCCGTAAGTTATGACCTAGTTGTCTGGGATGTGAAATGTCAGCTGAAGCAGAGCCTTTATTGGACAGAGAGAGATAACCCCTCTGGTCATATACTGCTTTGTGTGTGTGTGTGTGTGTGTGTGTGTGCGTGTGTGTGTGTGTGTGCTTCTGTGGGGGGGAGGGAGGAAACAGAAATTACATTGAGAGAGAGAGAAAAAGATCCTGTAGGGGCTCCTTGTCCATTGCTGGCCTGGTTTCTGCATATACCCTGCAGAAACTGAAGCTTGATCTCATTCATTCTTCATTCATTCTCTTCACTCTTAATAAACCACATGTGCAGACACACAAAGACTCACAGCTTGCACATGGACCACACTTAATCCTGTGATTCAGCAAAATGAAGTGCATCATTGCAAAAAGGTGCATTGTGTTTAAAAATAAAGTGGAGGCTACAAGCTTTTTTTTTCTGCTCGCCTATAGAGGTTAGTCAGTACAGCTGTGTCTTCTGGCTGCTGGAAGCCTGTTAAGCTTGCAGCTTTTAGATAGCTAATACACTGGAGGGCACAATCTCACACTTGAGTAACCTTGGTGTGACCCTGGGGCAAAGTAGTGGGACAAGTTATTTTCTATACATTAGTGTTGTATCTACAGAGCGGGGGCATGTTGCTCAAACCCATTAGGTCTCTGCGGCTTGGTTAAAAGATAGGGACGAGTGAATGGGGGTTGCTCTCCTGCCCCAGCTGTTCAAAGCAGACAAAGGAATTCAGGAAGGAAAGGGAAGCATAAATCCACAGCTCTTTGTTGTTGTTATTGTTGTTGTTGTTTTTATGTGTTGTACCTTCTAAAATAATTTGTAGATGAGTCATGTTTTTGTAGACATGCTGCTAAGTGTTTTTGTACTACATAACGTCTTTGTCAAACAAATGCTCATGTTTATATCACACCTTAACATTTTGATGCGCCCTGAATGCTTCACATTTGACCACCTTAATGTGACTTACATTTTATTAACATTTTGATCATTCCTATCTGTATCTTGCTTCACAATTTTTGGCTTGTGGTTTCTGTGTGGATCTGTTGTTGTTGTACATTGTGTTTTTGCATTATTTGAATAATCAGGTGTTTCTCTGTGTTTCTAATGATAGCATGAGGGAGACATATCCGCTTTTACTGCACTGCGATGTCATCATTATCTTGCTTTGTCCTTCAGGATGTTATATGTTTCAGTGTGTTTATTATTTTAAATGAATACATTGGCTTACCTTTAGCTGAAGCCAGTCCACCTGCTTTCACTTCAGTAATGTGAAGCTGCTGCACACTGTCCTCATCTATAACCGCCACGGAAAACCCTATAGGCACAGATCATTAGACAGAGAAAGATTAATTGTTTTTTGTCCTCACATTCTCTTGAACATATCTTTATTTGACAGTGAGAAGTGCTGCTGCATGACTACAGAGCGATTACATCCACATTGGGTCATCCCCATTTAAGTCATTAACAAAGCATGACTCAATAAAGTCCAAATCAATTTGATACAGAATTTCAGAGTGTGTCAGGAATTGAGGGTTATTGTCAGAGACAAGCATACCATATCCAATGGTGCAGGACTCGGTTTTGTGAAAGCGGATCACCTTGGTAGCTTTGGGGCAAATCTCGATCTCTTTATAAAGCTGCAAAAAAAATTACATTTAATAGAAACACAATGGAAGGATAGCAACATTGCTGAATTGATAAGGTCAAGGTCAGCCTGTTCATCTGTTAAGAATGTATTCAAATATATTCAGGTATCATTCTGGCTCCTTAGCAGAGCAATTGCTTGTGAGAGTTGCAGGGTCAAAATCCAGGTCAAGCCTGTGAAGTGAGTGGGTGCTCAGACGTGGCCGTGACCTCACAGCGGGGCAGGGGCATAGACACAGCTGTGTGTATGGAGCAACAGACGGGAACAGGCGTCTGCAGTGTGTAATAACCCTCACCGAGGAGAAATAATAATGCAATATCATAGACGGAGGATGAAAGAGGGTGAAATGAGTCACTGATCAAAGCAGGAAGATAAAAAGAGCTCTTGAGGAAAAAGAGCGAGTTATACAATGATTGTGCTTTGAGAAAGATTTCAGTGTGTCACCTACAAAGCGCCGTCGCAAAGAGAATTCATTTACCGAGGCTGAATAATGTGGAGGTGAAGTCTTTTTCAATGATTGTTTATATGAATAGTAAGAAAAGTCCACAGGCACACACAAAAACACACATGGGTGGCTCACAGTACACACAATACAATTTGAAAACCAGTTTACATAATTTATAGCATATGCTTCGTTTTTTTTTTACATTCTGGGAATATTATATGCATTGCAAATCAGCAACCAAGTCATAAAACATGGACAAGCTGGCATCCATGTCTGCCAATAACGAAATGAAAATTAATTAATAATAAGGTGCAGACCCAAAATTGGAACACAAAACTGAATCCTATGAATGATAGATGTGTGTTTGATGATTAGATGGATGATGAACCAATACATTTCAAGGTATAGCTTCCGTATGTGTGTCCTCACCAGATCAGAGATGTCTTCTTCGAATGTTGGAACGTAGAAAAGCATCTGGTTGTCAACCCAAACTTTTAAACGCAGATAATGGCCAGAGGGGTCGATCTTATGTGTCTGGAGGCAACAAGACAGGCTAAATTAGACAATCATAAACAATGTATTCAGACATCAGACATGATGCCTCATACATAATACTCCACTTATCATTACCATTACCACACACTATCGCTTGTGGCTTCCCCTAACTAAAGGACGTGGACATACTATGCAACCATGTCAGAAATCCACGTTCACATGCGTGTATCAACACAGGCACCATAAATTAGATGCTCCAGTTCCCTGTGACATGTTTACTGCATGCATGCACACACATACGCAGACGTTAATCATCTTTATACATGTGTATCAACAGACCTTTAAGTGGAACGTATCAGTAAGCATCATTATTCTATAGTGTCTGACTGAGACCATTAGGGAGAAGAGGAGATGAAGTGGAGAGGAAAAGTAAATAGACTAGCTGTGACATTGTAAGGTAAGGAAAAACATGAATAGATGTAACACCAGCAGTCTGAGAGCAGATCCCAGGTATTCTCAGATTTGCATTTAAGAAGATCTGCATCTAATTATGTATTGTTTTTTTTCCATTACCGGGAACTGTGTGTGGACTTGTTTGCATTTTTTTCTGTCTCTAGTTGTCAACCTACTGTAAAATGGTGATATATTATTTTCTTTATGTAACCATATATTGTATTTAATACCCTCCACAACAGAGCTGTGTGCAGTTTTAAGAGACATGATTCCATGTGTTCAAAAAAATAAAGTATTTGCTTCGAGTTTTAGTTCTAACATTTGTGTGTTCTCAGTGCAGGCTGTGATCATTTTCCTGATACACGATGTACTGTTCAATACACTATCAGTGATGGCCCACCTTGCAGACAGCACTCAGGACCTCCAGCGCTGTCTCGCCAGGCTGTACGATGGCCAGGACAGGCTGATTGTTGGGCAGACACACCCAGGAGGGTTTAAGGTAATCAGGGACCCAAATGTCACTGTCTGCATTTTGCTGTGGGAGACTTTTCAAAGAGCCTTCTTTCTCCTTCTGAAAATACAACACACAGACACACAAATACAATGTTTTGCTCAGTAAAATTCAAAAAGCTGAAATCACACAGGTAATTATATCATCTGCACAAATAGAACTAGATGATCTTATATTGATTAGACTAATATGATGGATCCCGGTGGTGGCCTGCCTGAAAGCATCAGGAGATTAGATTACAAAATCTAATTCATTTGTGTTGATGAGAGTCTCTTGATACAGTTGTGTCCCTGCATGAGTATGTGTTACATATGTGTGTGCGTTCTGTTCAAAACGTAGTCTGTAACCTTTAAGCCCATCAGTCTGACCTTCGGCAATCTGGCAGCGCTCTCACTCGTCTCTTCTATTTGACCTCATACTGTCTGTAACGTATCTCTTCCTATCAAGTAACAGCGTCCACATTTATTCTTTCATTCCTTGATCACACCCCTCCTCCCATTAATCACGGCCTCTCCTTCTGGTGCCCTTTCCCCTATCTGTACATCACTCCATCAGCTACCTCCTCTCCCTATCTTTCATTCACACCATACAATCTGCTGACAGTTAACAATCAGGGCTGGTGGTCCCTGCTAAAATGAACTTAGAGCAGGAGAGAGCAGGCAACAGCAGATCTCTGTACAAACAAAATACATTTAAACAGAACGACCCACACATTTTCTCAGACAGACAACAGACTGGGGGTTCTGTAACTAGTACCTCCCCCCAACTCCCTGAACTCCCAGCCCTGCTCTGCACCATCTGGCTCCCCTCCTGGCCTATCTGGGATGCCTCTGCTGGGGGGCAGGAGGGAGGGTTCTAGGAGGCGAACTAAATTCTCATTTCCTCACTCGCCAACAATGGGATTCCCAAGAACAAATAGAGAATTAAAGCTCCATCAGATGTGAACATTTTAAGCTAATCTATCTGGAAATGCTAATTGACAAACATCTAAATTTATGTTACTGATGCAGCAATTCCAGCTCTAGTTTACAACCAACTGAAGCATGTTGCATCTATGCATTTCCTTATGGTCATCTCATATCCCTGCCAGCTGAAGTCGAAGCGTGGGTGGAAGGAAATTGATTCTGCCGCTGGGGGCCAAGTTACTGCTGCAGATTTTGCTTCTATCTGCTGGGTTCAGACAGAGGCCTGCCTTTACTCATCCCCTTCATATCTGCCGCCTTTTACCAGTTCTCATGAAATATGGAACTTGAATGCATGTCCTTGCACAACCCATGGGTAATTGGACATTTTTTCCTCACAGCTTATATAAATTTACTGCTAACCACACCATGATGGGGCAGCAGTGGCACAGTGGTATAGCAGGGTTGTCCAATAACCGGAAGGTTGGTGGTTCAATCCCAACTGCTCCCTAGTCACTGTTCTGTGTCCTTGGGCGAGGCACTTTACCTGCATAGCCTCCAGTGTACTCACTGGTGTATGGTGCTCTTTGCTGGGCTGCCTTAAGCAATTTCCCCATTGTGGGACTTATAAAGGTTTCTTAATTCATTTTTTAATGATTAATACTTTGATAGGTTGCCTTGTATCATCTGTTTTTTTTAACATAATTCATTATTTACATTCGTATTGTGGTCAATACAGCAGAGGTAGGAGAGCACAGATGGTGCAAAACTGCCAGACCCTTTGGTAGCAAATGTCTGCATAATTTGTTGAAACATCAGAAAGTTAATGATCTGAACATATCAGATCAAATCTGTCTCAGCGGGATCACCAGACAGAAATACCCCTCCAGTTGATAGTATATTTGATGCAGATACAGCAGGAATCGCCTGCAGCTAAGGAAAAATAGAAATGGGAATGTGTCGACACTGATTTAGAAATGTTTGATAAAATACCAAAAGACAGGGGATTTTAGGAATAACGGCATTATTTCTGAGAAAGCTGTTCCAGATCTAAATTTGTTCAGCAAAGACAAAGATGAGAATAGTTTGTTGACAGATGCAGGAGGAGGAACTGCAAATTTCTTCAATCACTCCCCATTGAAGAGAGACATGAGTGTCTGAAAATATTAAAGTAAGAAGAAGAACTTGAAACTGACCTCAAATACAGTAAATGTGCATTGGTGCAGAAGGGATTTGCAGCCTAACACAGATAACCCACCAAATGAAGAGCCACAGCACCAAAAGGATCTCAGTTAAGTGAACGGAGGTGGAAAATCCAGAGATGTTATTGGCCTCAGGGTCTTAGGAAGACCGTAACCCATTGCACAAGTACAAAGGTTCATCAGATGCCCCAGTGATTTTTCTCTTGGCTTACAAGCGAGACGAACAATGGCAAGGAGTTGGCCTACAGCTGCTTGGGCTCTGTTAATGCCAAACTGAAACAGTATAGATGTAAACATCCATTGTACAGTCTGTGGCCTTTGTCATTTCACTTTGGCTGCAGGATAGGATACAGACAAAAGAAAAAGGGGCCTACTTTTGATTCTGCTTGCCTTTTAGCTTGTGCAGCAAAACATTCCCCTCAATATTAAGGAGAAGGCAGCTTGCTTTTACTTTTATGTGTGAGTGTATAAATAAATGTGGCTAAGCTCTTACAGATTGCTCACTGACAGAGTCCTCAAACATGCGCTCCAATGGCTTCCTCACAGGCTCCGCCCCATCAATAAATACCTGCAACCACAAAGAGACCAAATTATGTCAAATGTATCTGAATGCATCACCTACATAATGTCTATGATTATATCTATTGCAAGCAAATGTAAAGCATGTGATTTAGTCACATTTGTTTGGTATTGTGTCATTATCAAAAATGATTAATCTAGTCAACATTTGTGTGTGAATGTGTCACTATGAGAAACCTGGTCAATCGACGGATGTCCTTTGGTTTTCCTCTTGGAGACGGTGTCCAGCCCCCAGAGAGAAGAGAACCGGCTCCGACGTTTACTGAAAGTACGAGGCATCACCTGGCTCCGCCTCCTGATGCTGCTTTCTGTGCGGGCAGACACCTGAAGCAGTGAGAACACAGAGACCACAGCATTACCCGAAGATTAAGTATCCTTAACATGACACATCTTTCCTTTTCAAAACAGGAGTAATGCAGTTACAATTATTCAATTTATCAATATCTGTAGCTTTTCTAATGTAATGACATAAAGAGTTCATTTTGGATTTTCCTGAAATAAGTGGACTGGAAGCCTATGCATGTGTATCATGACAGTAGAAGCTGTCTGTGCCGGCCTGTAAACACACTAACATGTAGAAACACACAGCTTTACTAATGGCACACACTGAAAGCTTTCAACCTCTCATCTCCTTCAGGGACCTTTAGAACTAATGCAGAGTATCCAGCTTTGGCATTTCTGGGTTACTTCACACTCGACTACAAGCAGCTCGGTATTACTATACCTTATGCTACAGTATGCACTTCTATGTACACACAACATCGCACAGTGGTGTCACTGTATGCTGTCACTTCGTCAGCCGCTACTCATTAGAGTAACACACTTCAAACATAGGAGCTGAATCTGTCATGTTTTGTAAGCTCAGTGTAAGAGGCCCCTTTTTACTGCCTATTTTAATACAATGTCTCTTTTGGTAATAGGAATTAATGTAGAAAGAAAAAAAATGCTATTTTGTGACAGAAAAAAAACAGCTCAACAAGAGTTGAGAGAGAGGACAGCTAACTTTGCTTCAGGCAATATGAATTAGTTAAATTTGATGTTTTTTTTGTTTTATTAATTAGTTGTCAAGCTCCCTTCTTTATTCTGTTAATGTATTTTATTTTAATTTGAATTATTTTCATAGCTGTGCTATGTGTGCAATATTATAAAGGCGTTTAAAGAAGGACAGATAATTTAAGAATAAAAAACAAAGGGGAAAGAAGATGGGGAAAAAATAGAGATGGGTGAGGCAGAGAAGATAGAAAATAAGACCGATTAAGAAAGGATAGAGAGAGTGGGAGACACAGACAAAGGAAAAGGAAGTGAGGGTGTAGGCAGTAAAAGGAAGGAGGGCGGGGGGTGGTAAGGGGCAGAGAGTGTTAAGCCTGTTTGTGGGAAAGTGCCTCAGGGATGGCAGCTTACTAACAGAGTTTATATTGATCCACCAATCACAAAAAAACACTGTCAATGTCTGATGTGTGTGTATGTGTGTGTGTTTGCTGTGTCTGATGGCCTGTTTGTATGTTTTCACCTCTCTCTCTCTGTATGCTGCTTTTTGTTTCTTGGATGATATTTGGCATAGAGGAGCATGATGCAAACCAGCATATAGATCATTCCATCTACGGTGCTGTTTCATTCTTTACATTCCTGGAGCGCAAAAAGGTGACAACAAGTACAGCGTTGAGCACTGAGTGACTCGAATCATAGCCACAAGCTAAAGCAGTCAACAGCTGTAGAAGAGAACAAATTGGAAGAATGCTTTGTTTTCTTTTTCAACTCTCTTCTATGATGTGAATGTTGAATGGTGAGGACATTTCAGTGTGTACGTGTCTCGTGACAGGTAATTGATAGTGTGTTCTAAAACACTAGAGTTCATTTGGGTTGTTAGAATTAGTTGTTATATTTAAATTTAGAAAAAAATGAGACTTTATTCTCATTTTGGCTTTCAAAACCTCAGTGTGATTCATTCAGCATTTCCTTTCCTACTTGCTTGCTCAGTTGTAGCGTGTTTTAACCTTTGCATGCAGCATCTGTTACTTTGAACATTTGTCAGACAAGCAGAAATTCCTTTCAGTAGGCGTATGTGACAAGACACTCACACCCACTCTCCAAGATGAGCTGATATTGAGGGTCGGCAGTTATGAACCTCTTAGTTCATAACTGCCGCGTGAGGCAGAGTTTCCCATTAAGGAGCACTGATTAGGAGCAAAATTAATTTCTTTTTTTTTTTAAACATACCAAAGCATGAAAGGAGGATACAGAGAAGATGCCTAGTCGTCCCATGGCCAGTTTGGTGGGACGTGAAGCGAAGCCCAGGAGGCGCTTTGGGTTTGGGGGTTCTCCACCCTGTAGACTCGCCAGGTAGCAGCGACAGCGGAAAAGATCCATGTGGAACCGCTCCAAGTTCTGCTCCCACAGGAAGATCTGAAAGTGAGAAAGATAAGAGTGATGTAGTTGTTATTACGCAACATAAGCAAAACTTTCTGATAGCTTTCAGATTTATCTAATGAAAACCACAACACAAAGATAAAACATGCATCAAAGATCATTGTTTGTCAGATAGCTGCATCAGGAGGAGTGAGATGTGGGAGTGCTGCAGCCCCTGTGGAGAGGTATTACTCATCACCACAACCCCCACCAGTCGCCAACCTGCTGTGTTATGTGCAATGTATCACAGGGTTAGCCGTGGGAGGTGGAACACAGGGACACACGGACTCACAATGAAAAACAAACTAGACTTCATTTGGGATCCTGTCATCACCTATTTGTTTCAGGGCTTCATACATATGATTAAAACTGATGCTCCGTCTTTTTTGTTTGTTTAACATAGACCTCTAATTACACGAACTTAATGCAGCATGCCACAGTTTTGTTATTGTGCCTTCTCAGCTTTTTATGTTTTTACATGTATTTTTTGAATCAACCAGATACCACACAGATATAAAGACAGAGAGACTTGCATAGACAGGGAGGCCTATTGTTAATGACCACATTCTTAAGCTCTCTTGCAAAGTTTACACGCAGTGCTGCATTCAGCAGAGAGGAATAAGACTAAAGCTAATGTTTCATTAAAAGTGAAGAAAATAATCCTAGAAAAGCTTTAAATATTTGGTTGTGACTCGTTTCAAAACAGTTGTTAAGCATATAAAAGGATTAGCTTTCAGATTCACCTGCCTGCTTATGTATGCGATGCATGTGTTATGGATATCCTGGCTCATGCTGCACTTGCACGTGTTTATAAACGAGCACCAGTTGGAATATCTGAAAACATCTGTGGTTGGAAGGAACCCTTAAGAACATTTTGTCTGCATGACGACATGCAGTAAAGATGATTTAGTGGCTATTTTAGTGAGAGCATCAGGTACAAAGATGTGTATCTGTAAAACCCCTGAAGGTGTTTTCATTCAAGGCCAACAGGAAACTAAACGCACAAGCAGGATACTATGATGCTTATTTATCTTCATACCTGCTCAAGAATAGTCTTTCTCTTCTTGGCATCAGTGACAGTGGACAGCTGCATGTCTCCCATCTTCTTCATTTTCTCATCCATGTCAATCTTCTGCTCCAGCTTGCGTATCTCGGTCCGCAGCAGTCGCACGGTGTCCTCCTTGTGGTGCTGCCGAGCGAGAGCAGCCGCACATGCAGAGTGGATCGCCGTGATCCAGTTCTCCAGTTCTGTTTGTCCTGATGTCTGCTCAAAAGAAGAAAAAAGGACAACATAGCTGGCTAAATCTCTAAAGAATGACCATGAAATTATGAAAATGACAGACAAGGTCCTTGGAAGATGTTGGTCACTATAATCTCATTCTCGTTTTATGACTTATCTTCCCATTCATGGACTGAATGCCACTGTGGGGAGCTGTCATGAATATAAATAGACACATTTTAATATAACACAATGGTTACTGAGGTGGATCACTGTCACAGTGTGACAGTGTGGCCTTTAAACATGTCAGACATAAAACAAACACATGGACAACAGACTGTCTTATCTCCCACACATGGCTAAAGGTCATGGACTTGTGTGGCACACATACACACGCTAAAACCCCTCAGGAAAAATAAGCTTTCCTCTAATTTCCATCCATCTCTGTCTCTCTTAGTTTGTTGATAATGTCACGTAATCCTAAAAAAACAGTGTTTTAGAATTAGGCTTAGCTTTAACTGTATGCTTACATAATACTAGTTCTCCTATTTAGAAGGGAACACAAGTTATGTCACATGGATGTTTTAAATACCAGTGTCTTTCTAACCTGAAAGAGGAATGCATCTCCCACTGAGTTGCTGAGGCAGAAGACGAAGTCCTTCTTGGGATGTTCAGGTACGGCCTGGACGATGCTGTTCTCCACCCACAATGCATGTTTAGGAACGCTGTTATGGTCAATACCTAAACGACCATCTGACTCATAAAGGAAGAGGGTGCAACCTTGATGAATGCGGAAAAAAAAGGTTGTTTACTATGACTATTTTTAGCATAAAGGACAAAACATTTTGAATCCATATTGTGATGGGTAAAAAAATGCATTTATTTCAAGGGTGGTGAATCAAATCAGTGAAGGTAGGCAGGAATGCGGCTGCAGATGCTGTATCTTATGCATTTCATGAGGACGAGATTGGATTAGACACAGACCCCGCCGTAAAATTAAATTGTGATGAGTCTGAGGAGAGGAAATGTAAGGCCACACAGAAAAGTGTGAGACAGTAGGGGTGAAAACCAAGGGCATGGACCGTGGTAAGACTGATGTGATTAAACGTCTAACAGGAGAGACAGTGTGTGACATTAAGCAGGTTCAGATGCTAATCTGAATCTGACATTATGACAGAATGAAAGGTTCCTAGACACAAACACAGAAATAACGAGAGACCTTTTAGAGAAACCCAGTAGTGTTTCCACTTGCGCTTTGTTGCAGGTTCCACCTTCTTGTTTTTCTTATGAACCAGAAAGTTCTTCACAGCAAGCGCCCCGGCTTTCCTGACTGTGCCTTGTGCACAGCCAATCACAGTGTCAGACGGATACGCACTACTGAGGGTGCCACTACTCTGCTCGTCACTCACAGCAGAGCCAGCCTCCTCCGTGCAGTCTCGACCCTGATTTGTCTGTGGAGAACAGAATTGAAAGATCATCTGTCATACTGATACTTTCAATGTAACTACACACACACACATTCAGAAAGTGACCAACCCAGGCTTGATTGTCCAGCTCCTTGCGGAAATTTTCATAGACTCCTCCCCTCCCTCCTTCTCCTCTTCCTTCGCCTCCTCCTGCGCTGCTGCTCCCACTGTCGCTCCCATTAAACACACTGCTTTCAGTGGCTGAGTACACAGAGAAAGAGGCCGACATGGCCTTACATCGGCGGGACACCAGTTCTCCATCCCCGTCTATCTCTGTGGTGACGCCATCGATCCCACTGTCGCCATACTCACTTCCCTCACCCAGAACACCAGAGATGTCCTGTTGTCGAGCAAAACAGGGAGACACATATTGTGATATAAACATGACAAATACATGGGAAACAGTACCCTAAATAACACAGAAATACACAAGAATCCATTTCACTGAGCAGAAGATGCTCCATTCCTTCCACCAAACTGAGTCTGCCTCTGTTCTTATTCCTCTTTGTTTTGTTGTGCTGTTGGTCTATTTATATCCAACAACCCCCTCCGCCTGGCTGGATGAATTTATAATAAGCACTTGGGGTGATCTGCTATCCAAGGGTGCCTGGGGGGGGGGTTCTGGGAATGAGTTGAAAGAAAAGCCCAGTTCCACATTTTAGTACTTCCTTATTTGGCATTTTTTATTGTTGACGCACAGAAAATTCCACAGATGTGTTTATTGTTGTTCCTTAAATCACATTTTCTCTCTTATTCTTAATTTGCTTTCCATGTTTGTATATTTATATGTGCAAGGACAGTGTGTGTGAGAGACAAGAAGCCCCTCAGCAACTTTCCATTTGACTTCACAGCATAAGCACACACAGGAAATGTCTCTGGTTGTCAACAAAATGTTAATAGCTGGATTGACTGGTGTCCTCTGTCATGCCTGTGAATCCCCTGAACTTCCTGGACGCTACTGGCAAACAAGGTCCTCTATCATTCTAAGTTCAAGGCTCTATATTTCAGAAAGGATAGGCAGCAGAGTTTTGTACATTTATCCATACATTTGTGGAGAAATGATCAAACCTGAGTAGTCTGTGCACGTCGCCCCTGGAAGGCAGGGCAAGGTGCAGCTGGAATGCCAAGCCCAGCCAAGCCCTCAGAAAGGCAATGAGAGCGTCTGCAGGGGAGCGTGAATGCTCCATACCCTCCTCCATCCTCCTCGTTTGGAGACATCAACCCCTCCTCTCCCTCTCCATCGCACTCGGCTTCTCTGTGGTTTTTAGCGTAGCGGTTCCTCTGCCCCCTGAGGCCAGGACTTTGCTGGCTGCATAGATGGTCCAGAGATGATGCCCTTTCAGCTGAGCCTGAAACACACACAGGTGGTTATTGCAGCATGTCTGTGTGTATGTAAAGCAAGATGAGTATAACCTTCACTTTGTGCATCTGTGTCCTTCTTTGACTCCATAGACTCCATATATGTGTATGGCAGAAACCCATACATTATTTGGAGCTAGCCTTACAATTTTGGCAGCGCTTAGATTTTCTGCACTTAAGTCAGCAGCTACCACCTGCTGTTATACTGAACTCCTGCAACTTCTGCACAGCACTAGTTAAGCTAACAACCCTGTGATCAACTGAACTGCTGCAACTGATGGATGAAAGCTAACCTTCAATCAGAAGATTTTTTTCAAATAATTTTCCACTATTGTGCCTGCAATTTTCTCACCTCCCTCCCCCTTTATCGCCTTTACAACAAACCAAATCAACCCTCCTCCACAGACATGTACAGTATATGAATTTCTTTTTCTCACCAATCAGTCACCCACTGTCTCAGGCAACTACAGAGCTGCTTTTTAGATTCCACTCCCATTCATGCAAAATAAAAGCCACAAACCATTGTGAGTGTATTTGTGTCATCACCTGCACTGCCTCTAGGGCATGTGAACTGCTCCTCCTCCTCATCTTCCCCTCCATCTATCATCTCCTCAGTGCTGGTCAGATGCTCCTGGCTCAGATCAGACAAAGAGAACTCCAGGCTGTCTTCTCTCCACATGTCTGCCGACTTCGACCGCTTCTTTTTAAAACTTCCTCCCTCTCTGGGGCCCTCCATCATTCGCTGAAGGTACCGTTCCTCTCCAATAACATCTCCCTCCCCCTCACCCATTGAGTCCTCTCCTCCATCCTGAGCGACAGTGTCTGCCTCTGAAGTTTCGGGAGTTGGTGTAGCCAAGGGGTCATCATCATGTTGATAGGACTCCGGCCTCATTGTCATGGCGACACGCTGAGTCCAATGTGGGTTAAGGCCAAACTCTCCAAACTCATCTGCTACATTAAAAAGTTCTAGTCCATTCTCTGCTAAAGATTGTGGGATGCTAGGGGTGCTGGAGGAGCGGGTTGATGCTTCAGAGTTTCTGTGTTCCTGTTTCACTGAAGAGGAGTGTCTTGATCGGCGGGTGATCGGCTGCTTGCTGGTTAGGCGGAGAGAGCGGGATGTGTTCTTACGGGAGATATGTCCCGTTACATCTTTATAGAAACCACTGTCCCCATTCTGACTCTCCACATTTCCCATGGTTTAACTGCAGAGCAAGAAAAGAGTGTTATACTGTGATGAATGCCACTCGATTGTTTTGCCAGCTCTAACAGAAGCACTTGTCTTCCTTAAAATTATGCATTAGCCATATTCCTAACCAGTCAAATATGATTACAGAAACCAGTTTGGAGCTACTGTCTGTGGATCATAAAGTTATCTCAGCAGCCCTTCACGTCAAGCTCTCTGTTATATAAGAACATGGAACTGCTGAGTCCAGTACTGTCAGATCAGTTTGTCCTCTGTGAGTCATCAAACCCACACAATCAGGTTCTGAGTGTGGGCTCAAACTGCAGAAAGAGATCAAATTTGTTTTAGTAAATATTTTGTAGGCTCAATATTGAGCCTACAAAATTCAATGTTAGAATGACCCTTATGGGTACTTCATAGGCATGCTTGTTTTTCATTCATTGCAAGTCCAAGGTGAAAAAGCTGCGGTTACCTATAGTTAAGCAGCCGCATCACCAGCTTCCCCACATCAGTGCGGTGTCATCTTTCACCAACCGCATGACCCTCCACACAACTTCAAAGGGTGGGGTCGGTTTGCCCTAAGAGAAACAAGAAGAGAAAGAAGCATTTCAGTGGAGCTCTAACAACTTCAAAGTGACCTGACGTGTGCACACAGAGGTGTAGACAAGAGGAGGAAGGTACTTCTGAAACGACTGCTATAGGAGCACCTGTCAGGTAGATTCTATAAAGCAGGTGGAGGAAAGTTGAAAGAAAACACTAGAAAGAGGGTCTACGGAGTGTGAGAGTTACACCACGGTCATTTAAATGCAACCAAAAGAAACACAGCACTATCAAAAACACACATAGATCACCAGAAACAAAGCAGAGCTATTGTCTGAGCCTCAGGGGGGTGCCTCACAAACAACCAGAAATTTCTTTGAACTCCCTGAAATTCATTGCCCACCTGAAAACACACAGACATGTACAGGCATGTGAACAAAAATTACGGGCAAATATCCCTCATATGCCTGCAGAGAAACACACACACACACTCAGTGTTGGGGAAATGACAGAACATGAAAGAAGCTATGGAGCATGATTTTATGCTTAAGACTCAATTAAATGATCCTTTCCAACATGACCTAATTTTCTCTAATACCAGCCCTGAGCAGCTTAGAGTAGACCAAGATTTCCATAATGTGCTATGTATAGTGTGAAGGTATGCAAGTGCAAGCATGTTTGACTGTGAGTGGATCTGCACATATTTACAATTCACAACCACATGAAAATTGGGTTCAAAGACAAAACAAAGACTTCCACAGTGTAAACACAACCATGAGACTGACAGACTACCTACAAGGGTTGACTGATAAGTTTGTGGCCCAGGGTAGAGGAGTTAAGCCAATAACTAAAAACACAAGTTATCACTGACAATGAACAATGGTGGCATTGAGAATGATCAGCTGCAAAGCAGGCGTCCATCAGCCCAGAGTCTTGTCAGGTGTCTTTATATCTGTCCCATTGGAAAGACATTTCTTCTTTTTTGTAGAATGCAAAAAAGCAGCAATTTTTTTCCTTCAGATCTACTGTACAGTGCTGGTATGAGTGAAATGTTACTATAACTGCAGCTGCTACTTATTATTAGTGTTATCGGATTACTATCTGTAATCTCTCTGCTGTATTTCTCTCCGGGTGAAATACAGCAAGTCAACCATTTTATGGTTCAAGTACAAAACACAGAATCGAGAGTTCAAAAAAGGAGAAGTGGAAATGACAACAGAAGTGAGTGCATTCGCTGAGTACATTCGTGGAAATGTCAGCATGCATGTTTGTGTAGAGTGTTAAAACTGCAGCATATTTCACCTCAGCTGTGAGAAACAGTTACAAAAACTCAACCCTGATACTTTTAAAACAGTGGTCAACACATTTAAACATACAGCATACAGCGCACTGAGTGCAGGGGAGATATAACACACACACACACACATGGACTAAACAAACAAAACTATATTGTCTGACACAACAGAGGAAATCAAACTGCTGCCTCTCTTCTGGCTGTGTACAGTCTAAAATGTTTAGTCTCCTCGTTTATCCGTCTCTCTGTGCCCTGCAGCAATGAACAGCAGCAGAGAGAGCGAGAGGGATAACAAGGAGAGGAGGGAGAGCTGTCTGGGAAACCCACATAGAGCTGGGAGGTGTGAGGCGAGGCTTTAGGCAAAACGCATGAGATGGGAGGGCGCAGAGGTTGAGAATACTGGGGTACCATGCTATGAATAGAAGTTTGATAGGAGAAAGTGAGGAGGGTAAAGAGTGGGGAGGAAGAGATAAAGAATGAGAATGAGAGAGAGGGAGTGATAAAGACACAGAAATTGGGGGGTCCTATTGTTGCTGAGCTCTAAGTGGATAAGTAGACATGTGCTCTGTCTGCCTCTCTTCAGGCTTAATTGAGGGAGGCGAGACAAAAGGGGAAACATAATTATTCTCCCTCTTTCTCCCAGCCTCTCGTTCTCGCTCTCATTCTCGCAGTATATTAACACATTGAGAGAGTGTATTAACACAATGGTCTGCACAACAGCAGCCAAAGCATCATTACCATGCAAACATGCCCACTCACAGATGAGCACAAACACATGCACAGAAAGAGAGAGGACAAAGAGCAATATTGTAGAAAATATAAAATAATATCCTAAACTTAACTTGCTTATTTTTTTAAATGTATATTTTATTTTTATTTACTTATTTTGTAAAAAAAAGCAGAGATGCTGTTTTTTATGAGAACAGAATGAAAAGCTCTTCTGGCTGAGTGAGACAAAGACACAGCTGAGCATTGTACAGAGACTGGATGTACTTACCTACTGTGCCAGAGACAACTCTGTACTGGAGCTGCCAAACTCATGTTACCACATCATGAGTGCAGCATTAGAAAGATGCTCAACACCTAAAGGCCCTAACGTCTATCACCTGACACACACAAGCAAGGCAGGTAGCTCTCCCTGGGACATGAGTACAATGGGGGAAAAAATGTTTCTAGTCACACACACCTGCACAATCCCAGGAGAAAGAGAAGTAGTTTTTCCCGCTCACACACACATGCGCTCACACTCTTTGGAAAAATACCAAAGGCCTGTCAGAACAGCCATGAAGCCCGGCACACCCTATTTCCCTTCTGCCAATCTTTTCATCTCTGCACCTGTCTCACAGCTCCACCCTACATGACACACAGCTCAGCTCTGCACACTCAAACCTCACATGACGTGGAGGCACAGTGCACAACTGTATGAATGAAGCCAAACAAAACATGTCTCAATTCTTTTTCAAGCCTGTCACAGTCTAGACCGCAATCTGGTGTGGCTTTTGAAATCAACTTTATTAAATGCACTTCTGTTCCCAAACACCATTGCCAAACATGTTATAATATAAATCATTTTTGTAAAATCCTCATCAGAGTTTTAGAGTTTTACAATAATATGGATTAAATAAGAGTTTTGTTTCAAAATTAACTACAAAACACAGCTCTGGGAGCTATACATGCCATAATCCAATTAGGATTAACTCTTTCAAGCATATTGACATTGCTATTGAAGCAAATTGTGATTCAAAAATTCATATTTTGTTGACAATTTGCATACGATTTCCACCTGTCACTTCTGTTTCTTTCCATTGCAGACTTATCAGGTTTTCATTTTTTTCTCTCCCTATTATTACAGAACCAAAACTGACTCGATGAAAATCCAATTTAAACTGAACATGGCAATGGTATAATAGTAGTCCCTGGTCTAGACACTTGTAACCAGAGAAGCTCTCAGCTTGACCGACCTCTCTGACCTCCAACCACGGCCACCCCCCATCGAGCTTCAAAACACGTGACTCCTCTGGAATCACCCTTCCCTTGGGCCTTTTCCTGCACCTTTTACATTCCTTAAATTGTTACCCTACCCCTCCTGCTTGGCAGGGATTGAAGTCGCTGAGCTTTACGTTCTCTCTGGGGGGGGCAAACAAAAGGAACTTCAGGCTGGTTAAAACATCATGCCTAAGCAAGTTTAAATAGACTGCCATGGGAATGTGGCGAAAGGTTTTATCAGAGAACCTCCATGCTCCCCAGTTATTACACACCTTCGCACACGTACGGAAATACACACAAACACACCTGCAAACATGCATGCGCACTGGGGCTTCCTTGTTGTTTACACCAAGTAAATCTGCTTCTACAGATAACATACACACTGTGAATTATAGGTGCAGGAAGGGCTCATGGGCCTAAAAATTAGGATCGAAGGCTTATTCCTGAGTGCGTGTGTGTCTTCAGGTGTGTGTGCATTGTTCACATTTGAGGGGAAACTGCATCTATCTTAAAGCACAGACAAGAGTCAGATATGCTCCAAAAACATCCCATTGTAGAGATGGGAGCACACACTCCACTGCACTCCCACAGTCCCTCAGAGACAGGACTGTCTCAGACAGCACCAGCAGAATTCCCTGGAAGAGGGAGATTAGCTTTTTTATTCATCCTTTCGGGATCTGACAAGGCCCACCCCCCCACCCCCCCTCCCCCAATACACACATGCACATACACAAACAGTGTGCCTGCAAGGATGAATCTGAGCAGCTTGAAAAATCAAACATTAATTTCTTTAAACTGGTGAGAGACAAATTATAATTCCTTCCTGAAGAGCTCTTTCAAAGCAAAGCATAAAAATGACAGAACAAAGTGGAGTGGGAGGAAACGGGATGATTCATTTACCATGCCCCCCCACCCTCCCTTTATTTGTCATCTCCTAACAGAGAAGGAGTTTTGAATTGTATTACAGTAGTAGCCAAGCAAATCAACTCCCAAAAGACTGTAAAAACGTACTTATAAACAGCTTTAAAAATGAAGGGGGAAGGGAGTTATGTAGTCCAGCATATCATCTGCAAAATGCCACATATTAGATTCAGATTTTGGGTCAGTGTGACAACTGAGGATCAAGTAAAAAAAAAAAAAAAAGATAACAGAAGTGAAATTCACTGTCAGCCAATTCACTCCCCTTGGCTCCTCAAGTGTCTCTAACCTCATTAAATACACTCCTCCGTCTTTCGAGGAGCTTACGTCGTACGCTCCTTAACTCAGATTCCAGCTGACTGTCTCTGCACTCAGGGATTACCATATTTTAAAGAAAATATCTTCTACCACCAAGTCCTCCATTGTGCGAGAGGCCCAAACGAGTCAATGACTGTGTGTAGTTGATGCTCCACTCTGTTTGAATTCAAAGACAGGAAACCCCATAATTTAAACCTCACTACAATTGTTAAAAATCTATGTGACACTTTTACACTGGGGGGGATCAGAGCACTCTTCTCTCATAAGGTCAAGATCAACATGTCAGCCATAATTAAATCCTTCCTGGACCTCTATAGCACTTGAAATCCTCTTATTGCAACCATAAAGCAGCAGGTTGAATGGTATTTATCATTAAATGGTGTTTTTTTAAATATTAATAAATCATCTCCCTCTTTCGTTGTTCCTCAATCAACACTATCTCAATCATCAAAACAAATCAACTGAATATTTATATGGTGATTTGCTGTGCAAAATAAGAACAATAAAAATGCTGTTTGATTATCCAGGAGAAGTGGGATGAGATGTTGAGTGTGCTCCATATTCAGCTGGTAACTGGGGAAACCCTGCGGGGTAAGACGCAGCCCAGGGAGGAAGGAGGAGTAACTGGGAGTGTGGAAATAAGAAGGTGGACATGGTGGGGTATTTGACATGATATGTAAAATAGGGAATAGTAATCTTTGCCCTGTTGTTGGCCCTTGCCAAAGATGTCCATATTGTGCTCCTTTGGTTCAAGCCGACATTTATCCATTCAGCATTCAATCTATGAACAGAGGTCTGTGTACATACGTCTCCTTGACCACCACATTGGTTGACTTTTTATAAGCTTTAATGGGCCAATCAGTAAGCTCCCCTGTGTACTTTGTTTGCCACTTTTATAGACTGATTTATGACTGCTGAACTCTTTGTGTTATTGGATTCTTTGCTGTGGTGTGTTCAAGTTGTCCTGTTTTTCAGCTTTATCTGAGGTGCTCTGAGACAAATTCTTCTCAGCTTGGTTGACATGGCAATAAAGCAATGAAGTGTGGATGGGCGCTCTGGAAAAAGCTGTTAAGCTTGAAATAATTGAGAGTTTACCACATTAACCGCATCAAGTTGTTTCATGTGGTAAGCTTTAAGATTAAAACTGATTTAATCATTTACTTTGAAAACTTTAAAAACTGGTTTCCATTCATTTTGCCAATGGGGGAAAAAACTGAAACACTTAATTTTAGCATCAAATACTGTCATCACAGATCTGTGTCAGTTAAACCATGGCATAAAATCAGACACTGACACGTACACACACCCACAGAGAAACAGACAGGTTTGAATGGTGCCAATTGTGGGGGTAATACTGCTATTCCACTCAGTGCAGGCTGTGGGGACAGTGAAATAACAGGGTGGCTGAGTGGGCAAGAGAGAGAGGGATAAGAGGGTTTTTGGCAAAGGTAGACTGATTGAGGTGCGAGGTTGAGACAGGGGGATGGGATGAGAGCGGCAAGTGAGCCTGAAAAAAAAAGATGATGGCGCTGAAAGGAGGCTGAGAGGCTGTTAATGCGGTGGGGAGCTGGTGGAATCGAGTGTTGGGCCACAGGTAGACAGATGAATGATGTGTGCTGAGGTGGAAGGAGACAGAGGTGGAGTGGTGCTGATAGGTCCTAAGGGGCTGATAGAGATAGATGTTGTGTCAGTTCAAAGTAGGGCAAATGTGAACAGGCCCGATTTGTTGTCAGTAACGATATGACTGGAGGAGTATCTGGAGAGAGGTTATTGTCCGTATGACCAGATCATATGTAAGATAGATAGGGGCCAATTCAAGGAGAAGTGATTGTTATCTACTGTTTTAATAGCAATATATGTTCTTGTCATTTACTGGGTGCACAAATAGATCCTTTGGCCTAAAAACAAGTCAAGAGAAGAACAGAAAAGCTAGAGAGTTGGGTAAATAAATTGAATTGAAGAGATGGTATATAGACACAGGCTGAAAATAAACCATCACAGAATGAACCTGAAAGGTAATGCAGGTAATACTGTGAAAGATGTTAGCAGCAGGGAAATGGGCAGCATGTAGTGCATCTATAGAATGGTGGGGGGAAGGGAAAGGATGAGGAAGTGGAAGTTATCTTAGTGCATCTCTGCACCTGAGTCAACAGCAGTGCTTGCAAACAAAGTGCCCCCTTCAACCAGAGACCGGAGACAATGTACTGCAGTGAGGGAAGAGGCTAAGAAATGTCCACCAAGAATGTGACAGACAAACATCAGCTGGCTGTGCTGTCTCTGCCGCTCACAACACAAACCACCACAACAAAGAGAGCATGGCATTTATTTAAATATAAATGAAAACAACACTTTCTTTCTCTGGCCCTGATGATACCTGGTGCTCAAAGTTGAGTTTTTAATCACATGCTGCAAAGGTCATGCAAATCACACAACATTAACTTTCCTGCTTCTCCTTTTTTGTGTCTCTGCCGAACATACAAAACCATAAACACTGCCTGCAGTAAGGTGTGACAAATTCAGAGAATGAAAGAGGACCTATGCCCAGAATGTTGCATCATTGTTCTGTAAATTCCTATAAAGGCACAGAGACAGAGAGGTTAAACTTAGGTCTAGACTGAAAACAATAAAAATGTATTTTCATTACTGCTTTTCTACCAATTGTTTTAATTGACTTATTATGTTAGCATTGCAAACTTAGTGGATGGCCTACAGCAGGTACACAAGTCATCATTTGAAGGATGGAGGGGACTGGTGGAAGATCCAGTCAGACACAAGTTAAACGCTGTGAAATTAGACTGAAATTAGATCATAAAGAGCATTGTAGAGGTGATGTTAATGAGAGTAAAGTCATGTCAAATATTGTTGCTTGTGTAGAATAAGGGCCCTCACATTACTACCCTGCAGGACTTCAGCCCATAATTATGCAATATCTTATGACACACATGCACAGCACCATCACTGAGACATGGATGTCAACAACATGTCAGTAATGTGGCGTCTCTTCAGTGGATAAGGTTGGATCTAGGTCAATGGGTCCATTTCCTCTGAGTTGATCTCTTGTGCGGACTGGAGCTGGGGGTTATTGTTCAGCCTGTGAGTTGCTACAGTGAATAGAGGCTCCCCTCTCAGTGCATTAGTGACCTGTATAAGCTCCACACGACTCACTGACATCTGAGTGCAAGCCTGAGGCGAGGCGACAAAGACAACCTGACCATACAAAAACACACAAATGCATGCACATTCACGTGCCTAAAAGCTAATGCACCACAGGACAATAACTAAAACAAAAAGTCTAACAGAAACCTTATACAGCATTCACAACAGGATTTTTTTTATCCCCAAAGAAATTCAATCCAAAGCAAGATCCTTGCAGCCTTGCCCGTCAGCCTTCATCCTTGCCTTTGTCACTCCCACACACACATATTCACATACATATTTTGCACACACTTATGCACACACAGGCTTTTGAGACTGCCTTGTAATATCGCACTGCATCACTTCCAGGTCAACAGGCAGGAACGTGAAGTGTGACTGTGTGATGAGCACTGAATTGCCAGCCAGGTCTGCGGCTCTTTATGTAACTAATGTGGGGGTCGGAGGGAAAGATGAGAGTGAAGAAAAGGGAAGGAGTAAAGACGAGAGACAATGGCTAAGTGGCCTGTTTCCCCTGCTGTAATTACACAGTTGTGTGGATGTAAAGTTAGACAGTAGAGAGGGTAAAGCAGAGATAAAAAAGAGCGAGAGATCCCAGGAAGACTAAATCTCCCCAGTGCAAACAAAGCATAAACACAATCTTTGAAGACACTCTTTGCACTTGTGCAGTAATTCCTCCTTTAAATCCCTACTCAGCACTTCACACATACACACACACCATCACTCTGAAGTTTTTCCACACTCGTTTCCTGTGCTGGTAACATCTTATCTCAGAGCATGTTTCCCTTTATCCTTCAGACTTCCTCATACACACTAACTCAGCTTTCATCACCTTTCAAACTGTGTCTCTTAAAATGATGTGTCTGTACTGCATAAATGTTGTGTTTGGCTAATCAAAACAAAACAAAAAAAAGATAAATATTCATAGTTCTCATCTTTCTATTCTTTTGCATTGAGGGCACACTAAAAAAAACAAATATGAAGATTTAATCTCCCGTGTGTAAAATAAGATATACATGCATTCACACAAACACATTTCAGCATCATCAGCTGGCAGGCAGAACTGATGTGTGGGCTAGAACGCAACACTGATCAGAAATAATGGGCAGACATGACAGGGATGGTAATGCTGTCACACCAAGGAAAGAAGGAAGGAGACATGATGGAGCAGAAAGAGGGAGGCAACCAGAAAAGACAGCAAGATAGAAAGAAGGAAGGAAGGAAGGGAGAAACTCCCAATTCATCAGCAGACAAAAAGGAGACAAAAGGGAGGAAATGAATGAGGGCACATGCCAGCTCATGTCAGCTCTGAGTGTCCCATCCCCCCGTCTGGATCCCCCTCACAAATTAGAGGCATCCCTTCTGCATCTTCTCTTGCTCCTCATCAGGGGGTTGATGTTGAACAGTCAAGTTCTTCACCTGACGTTTTGCACTCCCTAACTAACACGACACAATCCCGCTCAACCAGACTGGTGGCATTACAAAACAGACGCACATAAGCAGACGTCAGCCTGACATGAAGTTCACACTGACTCATTCAGCCTCTCTTGTCTTGCACAATGTCCAGTCATTTTAAAAGCTCACACAAACACACACACATTCATGCATACATGCAACATCCCAGTGGTTTCACGATTTGAGTTTAAAATGAAACACTGAAGGCAATCATCACACACTGGTTTATGAGGTCAACCAAAGAGTATTTTCCCTGATTTTTTTGACTTTTACTACTTTTTTCCATAATCAACACAGCAAAGGGATTCCCTCTGCCATTGCATGCAACCATGACAGAACCAGTTTCTTAATTAGACACACTAAGTGAAACCAGACAAGAGAGAGAGAGAGAGAGAGAGAAAAAAAAAACATCTTAGCTTCTCTCCACCCTCAGCTGTCAGTTTTGCCTTGGTTATCCAAAAACAGACTTCAACAGTATTTGTCTTCTACTGGGCTGCAAGTGACAGGGAGAGAGATGGACCACACACACATACACAATCACAAGCACACATATAACATAGTCACACAGAACCCACAGGCACACAGACAACTGCAAACATTTAAACAGCTTGATTGCATGTGGGGAGATGGGCACTGGGGGCTGCATAAGCCCCATATTTGCTTAACAGCACAAATAAGTGGACCACTGAGGAAGCATTAGAAAAGCAACTCAGAAAATGAGAGAGGCACGGGGACAAAGATGAGATGAGGAGAGAGAGAGAGAGTGATCATCCCTTTCATGTTAATTGCATCATCTCTTTATCATGTCTGCCACAAACTGCATCTTCTGTATTATACTGTATCTGTATGCATTTGTTTGTCTGCTCTGCCACAAGGTCAGAAGGTTCATTGCAGTGCAACAGTAGAGAAATAAACAAGAAAATGCTTTTATAGTATAATACAAAGACCCTTTCATAATAACACCCCCACTATCCTTGCTTTAATTTTGGTATCCAGAGTTTCAGTAGCTATATGGTGTCTAGGTGACTTCACACGCATGTTGTGCCAACATGCAGGTCCAACCTGCAAATTTGGCATGTTGCCTCAGTCTTGTCATTACTCAATTTAAAGTATTCCCACACAGCTGAGGCATGTTGTCTTTCCAGCATCGCAGTGTGGCGTTCACTGACCTTCTGTTAGTGTGAGGGATGCAGGGAGGATTGATAACCAACAGGAAAAATCCAAATACCAATATTAAAAACTAAAGAGAATAATAAAATGATAATAAAATAATAATGTAGTTCCTTAATTTTACAGCAGTCAAACTGTAGAGGACCCATTAGTGTAGCACAAGGAAACCTCTTCAACTTCAAGAGTTAAGTGTTAAATGTCCGTCTGAAGCCCCTTTTACACTAGGCAAAAAACAAATTCTTCTTCAATCATGTTGCTCACTTTTGTGACTCCTGACCATCTCATCCAAAAACGTAATCATTCTATGAACTGTTAACTGTTTTTCAGCGCTTCAGTGACATCAACTGTGGCTGCATTAGAGGTAAAGGGCTCCTGAGTGTATGTGCCTTTCTGTAAAAAATAGCAACCCTATATCTGCTATATAGGTGAGCTGACTTAGCATAAGAGCAGTGTATCAATCTGGGTCAGTTTGTACACATAAACCCACAGGGCTCTTTTAACAGACCCACCTTCCCCCCTCCTCTGTCACGCTCACACACTACATTAGCTCACTGTACACACAGCACATAGCTGCATGGCTGTACACACAGACGTATTTGTCCACAACACACACATGCACACGTAGTAAAAAGATACACATACACAGTGTGTATGTGTTTAGACAGTGTGTGAGATAATGGCTCACCTCCGATCTTCACTAGCCCCAGGGCTTTAACAAAGTCTTTGTCAGTTTAGGGTGGAAAAAAGTGTGTACACACATGCGCACGCTTACGCGCCACTTTAAATCCTTTCACTGATAGCTTCTTCAAAACACCCTGCCAATATTCAAATACCTCATGGCTGTAAGTGAAGCAGTCAATTGTGGAGATAAAGATAAACACAAAGGAAACAACACAAGAAAGGCGACAGTCAGAAGGGGGAGAGGTGGTTTATCATTATTATTCTTCTCTAAAGCAAATCAAACAGCAATAGCCAAGGTTAACAGAAGCTTGGCGATAAGGCTGAGGGAGAGTTGAGGTCTCCCTCAGGTACAGTAAGGGAGTCAGAAATGTGCTACACCTTATCTTTTAAGTCTTATCAGGGTTCTGTGGAAGATCTAAGTATAAATATTCATAAGGGAACTCCTGCCTTTGGCTGCAGAAGCATAGGTATATATTGAGCCGTTGTAATAACTCCAAAGAGAAAGGACTGTACTGAATTCCAGAGTAGAGTTAAAGACGTTCTTAAAGAAGCTTTTTTTCTTACTGGACTAAACCAAACACTAAAGCACTGTTTTCTTCTCTAATGAAGAAGCAATACAGTGAGGGAGGAGAAAGGAAAGAAGATCCTGTATACCCTTTGACTCATCATAATCCTTTGGCTGTCTGGATGCCTGAAGATGACCCTCTGCACATCTGAGACCAAACACCTTCTCTAACACACAGTCCACACTGACAGAAAAGTGCACATTTGCAGACCATCTTTTATGTTTGTACTCCTCCCTACTGGTTCATTCTCTGTTTGGCTACTGTCACTTTCTGCCAAGTCTTCAGTCCAAATCTGCCTTTAACTGCTGTTCCCTGAAGACTTTCAGTAAGTCTTTCTCTTTGTCAGTCTCCTGTCTTGTTCCTTTACCATACAACAGACAAAGCACGTGCGCACACACACAAAGTAGGCTAATGTCTTTATCAGATTTAAATCCGTTAGTGAGTGATCGTTCCTTCTTCATTTTGCCTTGTGAACTTTTGATGATATAACCAGACATTTTAAGGACTGTCTAGCACTTACTTCTCATCTTCAGAGTGCTCTCTAACAAGCATGTGACAGGTTATAATTATTAAGTGCCACTTGATTTTTTTTATCTGAGAGTAATCATGCTTCAACTGCCCTGTCTTCTGTAAAAGGAGACACTCAAAATCACACACTACTGCAGCATGCACCACTGTGCATGCACTTTGAGCTGTGCAGTTTATCCACTGGAGGGTAACGTCAGGTGGTGCCAGTCCAGAGGGCTGTTAAGACATTTTGTTATCACTAATTTACCTTGAGTAGGAAACTAGGCAATGTCCCAGTTGAGAACATTAATGATTGATAAACTCCTTTCATAAACACACACAAACAATGGCCCGTGTAGAGCTATTTAAATGAAACATTACTGCTGTGCTACTCTATTCAATTTATGATAGGCAATGGTGTGTGTCTGTGTGTGTGTGAGAGATAGAGAGAGAGGAAGATACAGAGAGAGTGAAGGAGAGCTATGGGTGTTAAGAGGAAAATCCATCCCCAAACAGTAGTACACTGTACTAGCAAAGGAGACAAGTCACACATTGTGTAAGGAGGCATGCGATCTTATACTAAACATGGTGTAAATGAATGCACACACACACAAACCCAAACATGCACTCTAAGTATAGCAAAATCCTGAAAACGTCAGACTCTTTACTGTAACTTCACACACACCAGCCAAACACAAACAACATGCAGACTTAAATCCTCCAAAAGCTTTAAAAACAGAAATGGATCTCTTTACCTTCACTTAAGCTCCCAGTGTTTCCTGTGTGTGTGTGTGACAGATAATTCCCTGTGGTAGTTAAAACACAGCCAGCACGTGTCCTCTCTCCAACAGCGAATAGGGGGAATCCTTGCATCAGTGAGACGTCTCCTGGACTACAGCGCAGTGTTTCACTCTACACACACATATTAGAGCGCATACTCACACATGCTGCCTCTTGCATGCCTAGACCAGACTGAAGGCTGAATAGAGGGTGTGTGTGCACTGCCTGAATATAAGCCCGCCCTCTTTTCTCTCTGGTTTCCCCCCTTCCTCTCCCACATGCACTCACCCAACCCTCCTTCTTCTCTCTCTCTCTCTCTCTCTCTCTCTCATCTCTGTTCCCTCTCTCTTTCTCTCACTCCAATTTCACCTCCCCTGGCCTGCCAATTGACTGCCAGCATGTGTGCTGGGCCCTGTGCCTCTAAGCCTTTAGATGTCCCAGTCCTCTTTTTAATTGCTGGCTCTCTGGCCTACACAAAAAACAAAGGCACACAGATACAGTAGACAGGCAGGGACATGCACAAACACATATGAATACATGTACAAACATAAATGCATAAGCCTGCAAGGTAGAAAAAGAAGAAAAAAAGAACACATTAGATCATCCAAACAAATTCAGCAGCTATGTTTAGAGTATAAAATGTTCCAGTTAATGTCAAATTTATTCCCAGAATATCAGCTTGTACAAGCTGTGCACTAGCATAAGTGTTTACAAGCAGCAGCCTCCATTCTTTCCTCATTCCTATAACAGGCATTACAATATTTGCACCTGCTCAAAAACCTGTTGATATGCAAGTCTTGCATATATAGAAAAGTCTGTGTTATTTTACAGATACACTGCAACATGCAGAGTGACAAACAAAAAAACACATACCGTATATCCCTAATTCAGTACAGGCTGCTGTGTGTAGGCCATATCGAATACTAATGTGAATGTAAACAGTGAGTGTAAAAAGGAAGTAGGCCAGTGTTACCTTAGATATTGAGTAGAAAGATGAACAAGGTGCACAGTGGAGTACAAGAGAAATCCATCTCTCTCTTGGAAACCTTCCATGAGAGCTGCTGTTGCTCGTGTTAAGCTGTTGTTTCACTCACTCATCCTTCCTTCTTTTTCTGCCTTATAACCTATACCAGGCATTTTGTAACAGAAGCTTCAGATAAAAAGCATCAACCCTCAAGGTGTATTTTTCACTGTTTTCTCCAATGTTTTGCATGCATCAAGCACATCACATGTTAAGTTTTATGTTCGTAGCATGGCCCATTCTCTAATATGCAGTGGTAATAGTAGCAGCTTGGATTCACAACAATTGTGTAGGATTTTCAAAGTAACCCAGTTTATTTACAGCAGAGAACACTCCATTCTCTTGGACAGTATATTCCCGTAGTTTACGTGCTGTGTTTGCTACATTAAAATTTATGCTCATGTTTTTTGGCGAAGTATTTACTTTAGAGCTACTGCCGGAAACTTCATATTTACTCAGCATTCATTTGATTCAGCAAGTTCACACGTAGCAGCAAGATCAAAAGACAGAAACTCTCATTTGGGATTTACTCAGCCAAAAACTCATCCTCAGCACTATACAGAGAGCTTCAGCATCCACAGAGCACTTTCAAAGGAACTTGTCAGTGTCAGTTGAAGAAAAGTCCCCAATAAATAAGAAATAAATAGTTGAATCACGCTCCCATAACAAATAGCTTCCCTTAACTCCGAGGACAGCATCCTCTGACAAAATGATTCTCAGGCTCATTCAGCAAAATGTTTGGCTTGCAGACATGGGAATTTAGGAGAAAAACAGGGACAATTACATAATAGACTGATGATCCCCTGTTGTCTGTGTCTGGCACACCGTGAATCTGCTGAAATAACTGGTGTTTGGGTATTTAACATTTATTGAGGCAAACATGTCGGGACAAAGGGCAGGGAAGGTAACACATTTACCCAACAAAAGGAACTGACACAGCCTCCACAGGGGAAAGAGTGGAGACAGTCACAAAGTCTGTAGCATACATACACACAGGTGCACGGACAACACACACAGATTTCTGCCCCCAGGCACATGGTGACATTTCAGCACCTTATTCAGACAATACAACTGGAGAGCTTCTTGCCTATCACAGTGCTTTTGTGTGAAGATTGTGTGTATGTGCATGCACTTACTGTAGGCCATGTGTCTCCCGTCTACTCATCACCCCTAATTCTCAGCCCAGTCTATCCCCTTTCCCTTCTGTCTCCCTGACTGTGTTATCTTTAGCTGCTAGAGAAGGTTGTGTTTCCTGAAACAGGAAATAACCAATCCAGCAGGATGAACAGAAACTACTCCTCATAGTCATGTCATCGGGGTTTAATGCAATTATCCAAAGGAGTGGGAAGACATTAGATGTTCAGTTCTAACAGAGAAATGAATGAGATGACGTGTTTGAAAAGCAAGAAGAGGAGGTAACAATAACAACTGCAGGTGGAGGATGTTACATAAGCAGAAAGGAGAGCCGAAACATCACAGGATGTTGGTTTGCTTGTTGTGCTCTCCTCATTTGGCAAGCTGCTTTCCTAATTTGAACACACACAATGTTTGTTCTCAGCTTGCAGCAAATTAATATGAAAAGCTAGCTGTGTTTTCTGTTGAATAAACCTGCCTGTTTGGTAGCACAGGCTTGCAAATGCAGACGCGCACCTGAGCCGGCCAAAGACAGACTGCACCTTTCAGTCCTTATCAGATGTTATTAGCTTGTATGTGTGGGTGTGGGTGGCAATATCAGTTAACAAAATGAGATTGGTTTCCCATTTCATGCTTCCTGCCATCTCCGTTGCTAAACATATTATATTGAAATTCATGAACACCACAAAAGAAAAAAGGCAATGCACATGTACACAGTCAGCACGCCCATTTTCTCCACCCAACCGACACCCACAATGCCAGATTTGATAAAATCATTATCACCAGCCATGCGAGAAGAACTGATGAATAATGTATAGAGCTGGGCCACAATAGTATATATATCCCTCCTGGCTTGCTACCTTTCTCTTAGAGTCACACTAGCTAGCGGATTCCACTGCTTAGGGTCATATCAGCTAATCCCTGTCTAGCACCATTACATTTCCCATTAGCATGGAATGCCACTGTATATGCACATGCACAGTAGCATGTGTGGAATACGCATTGAACAGACACACGTCCAAGGCAGAAAAATAAATTAGACAGGTATACAGGAAGACTCATTAATAGTGATGACACATGTGACTGACAGGCCTTCAAACTGGAGAATGAGCAGGCATCAGGTGTTGGACTGCATTCCGCCATGATCGACACAAGGAAGCTCTGACCTGCATCAGGTGTAACACCATGGCAGGCAGCTGGGTGTAATGGCAATTATTTTAATCACCAGGTATAAGGAAGTATAAGTGGATGTGTATATACAATATACATCAAACTAGGACTTATCCACCATATTTGGTGATTTGCATTATTCTGTATTTGTCTCTGTGGATGTGATGCATATACATCAAGCAAGAAAAAGAATTTTGTTTCATTATTAGGAGCTTTCTCACTGCCTGAGTAGTTGAACAAAGAAGCACTATACTCACTACACAGTTTGATGTTGCTAATGGGGTCTTTTCCTTAAACTGCAAGGTCATACAGCACAGCATTAGCCCAGAGCGATGATGAATATTCATGAAGGGAGAGGTTAGCTCATTACCTGCAGTGTGGTAAATGCGAACATTGTATATTGTTTTGTTTATTCTGCTCCTAAATCACTGCTGCACACATGTTGGTTTGTTAATAGTGCAGAGAAACATCACCTTCAGCCCTTTGTGTGTGTTGTCTGAAAAAAACAAATACATACAGAGTTAGTATTTACATCCCTATTGTGTCTGAATGTGAGCTTTGTCCAGGTCTGGTTGTTTGTTGAAGATATTTTGCAAAATGTGCTTGTTCACATTGTTGTTAATTGTTGTTCTTCAGGCCAGTTAGAGAATAATAGATAGCTAAAGCCAGGTAGCTTAAACATCTTGTTTAATAAAATGAGTGTGTAAAAATGACAAATTGTACTTTTGTATCAGAGCTGTTAGTATGAATGTTCGACTGTAAACCCTATTCAGTTTGTAAATGAATGGGCTGTATTACAACCAGCTCACACAGGCATTTCAATCCATTCTAATAAAGCACTCACTGACACACTTCGACATCGCTGTTCAGCCAATAATCAGATAACACAGAGAAGTTGCAGTCAGTCCCTCACACACAACAACAAATTGTTGCCCTGAAGACACAACTGAATTAATTCGGCAAACACATTTACAGTACACAGTACATAAACCCCATTCTAGCTTATGCTAAGATAAACAGAAGGATGAATAAAACAAGACAGAATACTACAGTCAGCATGGCGTCATTTCAGGATCAGATAGGTTTAAGATAAATAGTGTCCACTGTGGGTTGAGACTAAAATAGTAAATAGACACCACACATGATACTCAGAAGAGTCAGTGGAGATGTATCTGCAGGCTTTATATTAAAACCCTTTTAAAAACCAATGAACAAAGGATATGACTCATTTCAGCAGTGAATCAATTGCATCCATGTTATCCATTATCCATCCATTATCCATCTGTAGTTCTGCAGAGCAATTAATGTGAAGAGAAAATAAACTGTTTAGGCAGAAACAAAACTCCAGTCCAAAAATAGCTAATAAATTAGGCGAGTCAAGAAATGTCAGAGCCACATACACTTTATCTGGGTGGAGAAAGAAGCACTGCTTGGAATTCAGCATGTTTGGCAGCCTAATCAGCATCACTGCAAATCTAACCAGCAAGTCTCAGATAAAAAAGGCCTTGCCCTACATACATGACAGAAGCTTCCAGATCAGCAGAGTAAATGCATGGTATCATATCCACTTAATGAAAACAGGGAATATGAATAATTAGGGTCATGCAGTCCAAGGAAGAGGTGGGAACAATCTGTATGTCTTCTTTGTTTTCACGCAAAGCTTAAGAAATAAACAATGAACAGCAAAGGAAGAAAAAAAGTGTTTGCGAGAGAGAACATCATGAGGGAGACAAACAAGGCTGTGGCAGTGCTCAGATGGCTGCACACACGCCACTCAACCTCCTGACCTTGTCATAAACTCATGAGTGCAAACTGCACAGCCCATTTCATTATTCACATAAACACACACATCATTCCACGCTTTTGTTATTAAGACACGCCTCAGACACATAAGCTCAAATCCTTATGGGGCTACAGCCTCACACATCAAAAGGTCTCAAAAAGGCTCTTGGACAAGGAGAAGGATGGATTCTGATGTGGCATCCTGGATAGGCCACATGCCTGAAGCACTGATATATAAATAAATACAAATCGATTAATAGGTGAATGAGTTTTCCTCTCTGAGTGATGATTTTAGTGACAGATGGAGCTGATGGTCAGCTAATGGCCACAGAAATACAGCTGCTACATAGCGCAAAGATGCACACACCCCAAACACACCCACACACACAGCTCCTGCTCATCTAAGAAATCTTGCTCTATGGGATGTTTCCAGGTCAAGCAGCAGAGACAGAATTAGACCTTTTCTTGCCTGCGAGTTGTGCTTGTCTGATTACATCATTCACTAGCTATAACAAACTGCCATCACAGATGCACATGTAAACCCATTCAGCTGCTCTCAGACTGCCACAGCAAAAGACAATTTAACAAAATTCCATAATGAAGTCTCAACATGTGGGTTAATATTGTAACGTGTTATTTAATTCTGTGTGGCAGGTGTTTTGATAAATAACAAACTTACCTTAGCATTTTATTTATCAGATTTGTGCTAATACAAAGCTGACAGCAGCACCATGTGGGTGCTGAACACATCAGACTGAGCTGTAACCTCACAGCTTTTTACCACAGCCACTGCTGTGTCTTCCGAGTTTCAGCCACTTCAGCGGAAAGTTGACAGCACCAGCAGAAAGACAGGGAGGGAGGGGAGAGAAAATGGGAGATGAGGTTAAGAGGTTGAGTGTGGGAAAAGGAGGGGGGAGGCAAGGGAAGAAGAAGGGCTTAAAGCATCAGAAGGTATAGTGTTCATCTGAAAGATGACGGGCTGATGGCTGCTCCCACAGGACTGACTGGAGGAGTAATCCCACCAAATGGAAGAGTTTAACAGTTACCACCCACTGAGAGAGACACACAGACAGAAAAAGAGCGAGACAGTGAGCGAGAGAGAAATGAGACACACCTGCACACAAACATCCACATGTGCAAAAACAACCACACATTTTTTCACACACACATTTTTTTCCTCAGGCATTGTGACATGGTAGAATGACATGCATCCAAAGGCAAAACTTTGCAAAATATGAACTAAAACATATAAATATATATATAAACATATGTGTACATACATGTACGACTCACGGCAGAGGTAAGCTATTGTATAAGATGTTACTGTGCATTGAGGATGCCTGACATTGCGCTGCATCCTCCACCTTAGAAGCTTTCTGTATACATCAGCAAAACCACAAGAAACCATTGTGCAATTCTATGAAAAAAATGAAAACAGGACCAGAGTACTTTTGCTGTACTCCCATGCCTGTGGCAGATTTGGACTGGTGTGACCCTGCTAACACATCAGTGCTTTAGTAGGTTTATGCTGCGTTAGCTGGCAAGCTCAAATAATTAGGAGCGCACACAGCCAGGAAAAGGCCGACAACAGAAGGCAGACAGGGAAGGGATTTAGTGAGGCTGAAAACTGCTACCAAGCTATGAGCGGTTTAAGCTCAGTGAACCCCAAAAAGCCTTAAGACAAGCCATACTTCATCTCGCCATTTGACATTAATAAATATATATATATATAATGACTAGTGCAGCCAGACCACTTTCCAGTGCTGTGGAGATAGGGTGCGCTACGCAGATCCATTCTAATAATGACATGTTTAATATCTTAATGTATTGTCTCATTTAGTGTTGCCATCATTATTGATCTACATTATAGATCTGTGTAAAGATCAGTACCCTTAGCCTCTGTCAAATGAGCTTTCTTTTAATTACTGTGACATTTGTGATACTGAATTAGTGGATTAGAAAATGGATTTTCAGTTTGTAGATAGAAAACACTGGTCATATGTTTCAATTATGCAGTCGCATGTATGAAGAAGTACTCACACCCACACACACACACAGATCCATTGCTCTGGGTGATATTGCAAGGTTAAATTTTAGGAAGCAGAAGTTGCTGTTCCTCATCTCATTTGACACAAAATGTTTACTCATCTTGATACGGCAAAACATCTGGGTATGTTTCCAGAATTAAATAAACTGCCCTCCTGATCACCTCTCCCTTATTTCTGAATTACAACTTAAGCAGGACATGGCCTCACAGTCACAGTTAATGAGCAGCAGCTATTGATCCAGCAAAGGTGCGTAAGAGCTGGTTCAACACAAACCACTTTTCCCATAAATTTCTATATTAGACCTTTACCCTGATGTTATTTTAATTTTATTTTGGCATTAAAAAAACTTCTTTTCCATTTTTTCTTGAAGACTACTTTGAGTAGAAGCATAGCTAAAGGTGTATGAAACCAGCTGCTGACTGCAGATTAATGACTCTCACTCTAACCTCCTCTCTGTAATCACAGTTTTTGTCTCAACCCTTTCGGCACTGTGAGTTAAATTAAAACAGGTTAATTGCTGTCCAGGACTAACAAGACTGGGGGCACCGCTGGTAATTTGTACGATAACGCTAAACATCAACAGGAGCACACTTTTACTGCACACACACACAGGTGCAATTACATGTGTATGGATCAGTGTGTGTCACCAACATCTATAGGAGAATGAGTATTATAGTGCACACTGTTGTTGTAACAATACCTCTGACTGGGGTAAGTTTGGCTGATTTACATAGGCTATCTCTGGGTAAGGTTTGGTATGCAGCAGAGGTTAACTTCCCTTGCTAATGAGCCCTTAGGCAGTACTGGTGACCATCGCTTCACGTCTGTAGAAGGAGAATCCACACTGCTGACCTGAAATCTCTGAAATGTCACGTTTTCTCTTCTTTACTGTTAAAGCAAGCTAATTGATGAATATTTTTTATAAAAAAATGTAAATCTATGTTCTGTGCTTTTCTGTCCTGATATATTCGAGGTCAAACATTTAAGTGAGAAAATCACCACCAGATGCAGCCTTAGTTTTCTTACAGTTCTGAGCCCTGAATATACTTTACTTTCCAAAAAATGCTTCACAAGTAGATGAATAATTAAGTAAAACATGGGGTGAAGTGTATAATTTTGGGCCGGGTATTTCAAAAGAATGCAAAATATGCGCATATTAGCAGAGTAATTTCCTCCTTCATTTCAGAGAGTGTGGGGGTCAGAGCCGAGACTCTCTCCATTATCTGTAATGGCCAGAAAGGAGAATGAAAGAGCAGAAGAAAAAGCCTGTGAGAGAAGCAGTCCTAGTCTGGAAATGGACAATGTAGTTTCAATTCTCTGCAAGGAGCATCAGTGACCCTCTCTCCTTATTTCTTCCCTTCATACTCTCTGTTCTCTCCTTCAGTCCTCCCTGACAAAAAGAGGAGTGTATACTGGTCTATTATTCTGCTGAGGACTGCAGAACACTTCACACTTTTGCAGTACATCTCACACACATATGAGAGTCTTAAATGGAAAGCTCTTCAACGCCCACATGCAAGTGCTGCACACTGTACGTTTCAAGAGAAAATTATTAAATCTGTGTGTCTATACAGGCAGGTCACCTTCAAGACAGCAAACACGGGCTGCAGGATAAGTGTGAGTAAAGACTGATTTATCATTCTGATCAGACCCCTGAACATGTTAGTAGTGCTTTCTGTCAAGAACTATTTTCTCTAACTGTTGTCAGTGGTTTAAGCTGGAAAAACTGACTTGCTGTCTTTATCTTGTACAAACACTTCCTGTTTCTGTAACACTCTGTTAAATATTTGCTTTAGAGCAGTTGAACAGGGATTGAATTTACATAACGGAATCCAGAGTCTGCAGGAGAAAATCTGCATGAATGCACCCAGGGAAACAAAGAGCTGGGGGGACAGGAGGGGGTCATTTAATATTCAAATTGATAGTTATAAAATATGTAGATGAAGACTTAATATCTCTATTATTTCTCTCATGGATACTTTTCACACAGATGTCATGTTAACTAATAGCAATCACCTTCAGCGTTAGCGTTAATATACGAGCAATGGCAAACTGTTTTTGCCATTTATTACAAATTCAGTGTCACTACATGGCAGACTCAGACACTCCCAAAATATTCCATTTACAATATATAAAAAGGTGTTTTGACGACCACACACATTTTTAAAAATGGATGATTTTAAGCAGTTTAGTTTTACAGAGATCAACAAAGCTGGTGACATCAAATGAGACATTTTAGTATTTCCTCTTGCATCACCAGCTATGACAACTCTTAGCGTGACATCACACAATGCTGCTCTTGTTGCTTAGCAAGACAATCTGCCTGTATTGTCTTCAGTGTGTGTTATCCTTTATCACAATTTTAATACTACCACCAAAAAGGAGGCTGCATTTCTCCAGCATATTTCAATGACCGTACTAAAGAGCCTGGTTGTGGTGCTATAAGGCAATCATTGAAAATGCAGCCTCGGAAGCATGCCACCACTAAACTGAGACAAGCCTAAATAAAATGCCATTCGCACTTTGTACATGTGCAAAGAACATACACTTTTGTGTGTCATGTTATGGGATCTCCCAGGCAGTGACCATTCAAAAGTTCGACACAAAGGCATCTATGGAATGTCACACAGGGTCAGCATCTGGCAAAGTACTCAGTTGCCAAATGTCCAATCATGTCCGTCTCCCTGCCGTCCTAATCTTCCAACTGGTGCTACAGATCCTAGAAAGAATAAGAAGCATTTCCTTGAGTAAAGGTGAGAGTTATGGTCATGCAGGGTTAGAGTTCAAAGGTCAAACCTCTAGACTGCTTTTTGACCATGGATGAGAAAGATGCTGTAATGTGTTAAATAGGTCTTGGAGTCATTGCAACATAAAACATGAAGCCCTATCCTACACCCTGCTGTTGCTGATCACTTGGACCGCAAATAGAAATAAACTGACCATGAAAGAAGACAAGCTGTTAAATTAAAGACCTCCGCAATGTTCAGAGGCTTCGCTCCCATGATCCCATGACACACAGCTCAGGGGTCAGAGGTTAGGTCACAGAGGCCTTGTAATTAGTCTGTCTACCAACCAACCATGTCACGTAGGATGGGTACCATTTACGGCATCTCACCCCTGACCTATGGCTCCTGGCCTCTAAAATATCGTCACAATGTCAGTAGTAGACGGTGTACCAGAAAGTGAACTGTCACCCCACAGAACAGAGAAGGTCAGGGGGGAGTGACGGCCAATACCTTAATGGGAACATGCAGACTGGAGTATCAAATAGGGTTCTATATTCATCTCATCAGTGTGCATGTAGTGGCAGCCCACACATCAAGAAAGTAATCATTCTCTAAATCATACAAATTTTATCCTCACTGAGATTTGCTCAGTAGGTGTTTTACGTAAGTCTGTTTGTTTTGCTTCTTGTTTTCTTTTGTTTACCCAATCAGCAATGTAACCCAGTCTTTCAGGGCTACACTGATGCACATAAGCATGTTGCTTTCCCCAGTATGTAATAATCAGAATGACGGAAAAGCTCATGACACCTTGCTGGTCATAATGTTTAGACTTAAACAATGCCTACAATATGCAGTTATTAAGGAGTAACAGCGTGGATAGTGTTTGGCCATGCGCCTTATACTGCAGCCCTGGGGAAAACAGTAAAAAAAGCTTCATAAAGTAATGTGACCTCACTGGTTCATGTCAGCAGTGCTTCAGAGAGCAAAGCTGGAAGCTTATTAGAAAAAAAAAAAACGTGTGACCACTCACAGACAAGGGTACTCCTACTCACAGAGGCAGACAAATACACACAAACACACACATGGTGAAGTGCACATTCCTGTTCTTACATAACGTGGTTCAGAAGAACCTCCATGTCTGAGTCATCTTTCTGTGAACACTAGGGAGCCAGACTTCCCATCACCTCAGTGTGACTGTGTAGATGTGAGGTGTGGGGTTTCACACTGTACATTTTTTCCATTTCTCTTTAATATTGTGCACATGCATACACATGCATTCACTCTACGTAAGGAACACAACCACTGAATCCTGTAAGACTGGTTCACTGGTATTGTTTGGCTGGCGAACCCAGAAGCAATAAAGAAATACGCCTGAAGCACCTTGGAACAGGTGACAAAAACTGACAGTCATGCACCGAGCATTACGCAAGTACAGTTGGCCTGTCTGGCATCCTATTATGTCAATGAATTGCCAGGCCAACTATGTGTTTGGGTTGTGTGTTCTCTTGGCAATCCTTACATATGTACTTGCATGTTAAATTAAAATGTAAAATCATTTAAATTACATCTGAGAGAAAAAGTAGGGATATGCTGATTGTAATACAATTAAAATCTGATTACAATAAAGCCAATATTATACTTAAACATCATGACATACAATCCTACCTTCAGCCAACAGCTGGCTGGATACTTCCCATTGTCTTTACCAATATTATTCTATTGAGTGGATTTCTATTATGTTCTTGTTGGACTCTCTTGCCGTCATGGCCCCTCTTCCTCACTGTCAGCTGCATTGCTAGTCTCTATTATTCATCACCTCCATTCCCTGGCTATTTATACCAGCTTTTACAGTCAGTCTGTCTTTCTGCTCTGCTGGCTGCATCTGTCGACACTAATACAGCTCTTCCTACTTCAACATCATCACTACAGGTACCCAGGCACAGTTTAAAACCATTTGCATTATCTCACACTTCAAAAGAAGATGACTATCAAACATCCTAACTGACTTGTATCCAAGGTTGAAATTTACAGACAGAACAAAATCTACTGTTAGGGTTGGGCTTTCCTCCATTTCCTCCATATGAAGAGCACAGAGTTGTGTCACTTAACACCAGAGGATGTTACATTTTCTCTAAAAATGAAAAAGCTTTCAGTTTAAGCATGGCTATCCATAAATAGTGATGTGTATACTGCTCACATGTGAGAGCTGGTATTTACATTTCATCAGGCTGGATTTTATGGCCTGGCATAAATGTTCATGAAGTTAATGTTTTCCCGATTTTCCCCCTTGTGCAACACAATGTGGAAAAGGGAACAACTAAACTCATGTTCATTCCCACACAGTACACCAACACATCTATGATGAAAACGATACAAATTCCCATGAAGGCATTTTTAATCTTTAAGGAAAAGGACAAAACACAATCTGATTGCGCTGCGAGAGCATCACAAAGTATGTTGCAATTTCAGTTAAGAGCAGCAATGCCCTCTAGAGGAGGATAGTGCACAGTGCAGCTGATCAAAGATCTAGTTTGCCCCTTTTTTACCAGTAGCCAGAAATGTCTCAGTGCCAACAGCAAAAGAGAAGTAGCATGACAAACATTGCAGCAGCATTGCTGTTGTATTTTTACTATTCTACAACTTCAGGTGCTGTAAAATACCATCTATTTTGGTAGCGACAACTTTACACAAACGCCTGCAAAGGATTCAGATTTAACAATTTATTTAAATTGTATACATCTGTTTAGTACTTGTGCGTTACCAATTCTTTGGGACAAAAACTAATCCGAACACATATAAACTCGCACATACAACTGTCACTTAGAACAGGCAGGGCAAAGCGTGGCTTATCTACTCCTCATCAGTCAACAAAGTCAGAGTACAGAGAGGGAGAGAGAGAGAGTACAAACTGTCACATCAAGTAGCTAGATTGGTCTTTTTAAGTGCTATGAGGAAAAAGCGGGTGCTCAATGTCCTGGTGGTAGATTGTTCACTGGGTAATGCCAATGACTCCACAGGCCAGACGTCCACCAGCATTACCAGTCTTCAGGCTCTCTTCATTTCCTCCTTTTCCCAGGTCATCACCCTTCTCATGTATCTAAGACACAGGGCAGCAATAACAATTTATAGCCACAATACAGTTTGGAGCTAAAGATGAAAAATATAACTTTAGACCAAAACAGCTGGTACTCTTACCACCATGGTTCTGCCAATGATGGAGTAGGGACCTGTGAGGGTGATCACCTTGTCCGTAATGTCAATCTTAGCAACATTATCAGCTCCTGCAGTCACGTTCCCCAGGTCTCCAACATGTCTGCTCACATTAAAAATAGCTTGAATTAAACCTGTACTAAACACTGAAAAGAAAACTGGGATGTGTTCCTGTACTCATAATGTGCTCCCAGAAACCAAGTCACTTGTTTATTTTCTCTGCATTTTCAATTTTGACTGATAATAGTATTTGATTGAAACTAAAGGCATGGAAGGAAGGTTTTTGTACAACCGGTTTTTATGTACCGTAATGTAGGAAATAATTCTGAAGTTTCACTGAAAAACTGCTCATATTCTGAACATCACATTCTGTGATGTTCATGCACATGTCATACACCTTAACACAGATCTATACTATTAGAAAGTTACTTGGTACACATCATCTTCTACCAGACGTAGGGTGAATCCTAAGCATGTCTTGGTTCGGGGTATGTATTTTTTTTTTTAACCACAACATGAAGATGAGGGTTGCCAACTTGACGACACTCACGCTAAATTTGGCGACTTTCCAAATCTTTTTTGTCAAAAGTGCTAGTGAATATATATCAATAGTGATCATTCTAGTGATTGCATCTAGTGGCTGCAGTCACAGCAGAGAGGAGACCCACACCACTCTGTGTACAATCATGCACAAAGCTGCTGCTGGTCCCAACACTGCTAGTTGAGCAAAGTAAAGGTTCTATAGATAAGTTAACCTTAAACTACTGACTACTATTATGATCTGGCGCTATAGAAGAAATAAAATTGACTTGACCAAATAATGGTAGGGAAAACACTGAACTGATTCTTAAATATGGCAAATGTTGGATAATTAGGATATATAGTATGCTGATCTATGGTATTTCCATAGATTGGCATACAATATATGTTGAGTGTTAAAAGTTGAAAAAACCTCAACAATGTAAACCGAACCGAAAACCGAGATACAAACTGAAATTTGTGAACTGTTCCACCCTTAGTGAATTCAATAATTAACATAATTAATTTCACCTGTGTTTTTTGTCTGCTATTAATAGTCAAAACTCTGACAGCAGTAATAGGTTGGTTATATACTTTGTGCAAGTTGATGTAGAGTACAGACCAATAGTCAATGACTGACATTCTTATGTACTTATGTGTACGGTAATTATTTCCAGTACAAAAAATTCTGAAGGTCCCTCACTCTTTGCAAGCAACTCTGCAAAAGAACAACCTTTTTTAGCATATATATATATATATATATATATATATATAACCTATATATAACCTCTGCTAAACAGAAACCATACAACACATATTACCTTTTGCCTCTACCTGCTATAAAAAACTATGTCCAAGGGGATAAAACCTTTATATTTATTACTGAACATGGGTCTTTGCTATGTAACTATATAATAGTTCCGTAAACTACGCCTCTCCCCTTTAAATAGCCTCACCGTTCTGCATCATTAGGACCAGCATGTTTCTTGTCGTGGGGATTATAGTGAGGGCCTGCACTGATGCACCCTGTAAAAGAGAAAACATAAGTCAGTCTTCTGCAAATTAATTTTATAATGTCACATGCACTTATATCAGATGCTTACCATTTGTGTTATCTCCAAAGGCATGGACATGGAAACCATGCTCACCAGGGGTAAGGCCATTGATTTCTCCTGTCAGTTTCACAGGAGCCGAATCATTCTAGCAATCAAAAACAACACAATGTATCAGGAGGGCACAAACAAAAAAGACCCATCAAACCCAGGTGGTTAGAAGGGCTGGAAGCGAATACAAAGCATTCATTCAGTGGCATGCTCTGCCCTAGGTGGCCAATGCTTTTTAAATTAAGTCCTAAGAAGATATGCAACTGCTGAGCATATTCATTAAAAACATAGTTCATATCAAATGCATACTACAAATATAAAAACCTAAAAGAGTCGACATAGCACAAAAGAAAATCTGTCTTTTTGTGGACAGTTTGTTTGCAGACACTCAATGACACGCAGTTGACCAGCCTTACGCTTATCAACAAGGCCAAATGTGTACAAAGGCATCAACGAAGGCACGAAATGACTCAGCAAAAAACGGAATTGGTGTTTGCTTTTTTTTGTTTTTTTTTTTTTTTTTTTTTTTTTTAAATGGAACAAATATTGCTCTGCGATCAGCAAAGAAACGCCAACAAACAGGAGTGACTTCGTGTAACTAAGCGAAACCACAGATTGTCAATGTAAGACACTGACATAAACGTCGAGCTTATGCAACAGGCGGTTCAAATGCACACAGTGAGAATCATTAACAAGGACGAGCATTGAAGCGGTCAAAGGTAACGACTTCTATGACTGAGGAGAATTATTTCAGCCACCATATTAAATCAAGAAATTCTGTGTTTACTCAAGTAGGTTATTTTGAATAAAATGTGACACGCAGCACCTGTCAAACGTCAAGTTGCGTTTAACATTGTGCAGTGAAATGCTAATTTGCATTGCATAAGTGTGCATAACACGCGGAAACCCATGCAAATAATCCCGGGTTTGCCCTATGTCCCCAAGTTCGATGGCTTGTTATTCTCACGTAACATCTTGCTAGCTAGCTAGATCGCCTCAGAACCTAACTACTGGCTACTGACTGGAGAACTTAGCTAGGTTAGCATCCGAGTGCGAAGCTCCCAGAAGGTAGTGCATGTTAAATCTCTCGAGCATTTTTCTTTTTTAACGCGACTCATAGGACATTTGCGCTAAACGCTGCACAGCAAGCCTTACCTCCTGTTCAAAGTAAACTGTCCCACTGGTCTCTCCAGCTCCTTTCAGAACACAGACAGCTTTCAGCACCATCTTCGCTGCGGTTTCACCGGACGCCCAAGTTACTGTCTGTCGCGCGTGCTCTTGCCAGAGACAACCAACTTCTATGTTCATAATGTGACTTATAGGCGGGCCAAAGATTACGGTAGCCAATCAGAAGCAAAACCCATCGAAGACACATTTTGATTGGTCAGAAGCAAATACGTCGATTCAAGCCCATGAAGTCGTATCCGCTTCATAAAAACAAATAGTTTGTGGTAGAACCCTTTCAAAGGTGTCAAAATATATTATATAATTAGATATAACAATATTTATGGGTGACATTTGTGTGAATAGCATTACTATAAGCTCATACCCTAACATGTGTATCCCATGTTTGACTGTTAGGTTGCATTGCTGATAGATAATAAGCTAATAATAGAAAAACATAAAAGTTAATTTAGAGCTCTAATGACAGAAACACACATTGGACCTCGGCCATTTAAGCACTTCATGCTAACTGTGTACAAGAAATTAAACATATTTCTAACAGATGAGCATGGATTAAGCAGAGAAAGCAAATCCATTTGGTACAAAAATAGTTTATTAAAAACAATTTCCTATGGCTGAACTATTGAAGATTTTATGTCCATGTCTTTTGTATTTTTAACAAATCATAGAAACATCTGTCAATTTTCAAACCACTAGGAGTTACAAATTTTAAAGTAAAGGCGTTTCTTCCAAATCACTTTTTTTCTCTTGGATAAACACAGATTTTTAACAACAATGATCATAACACCTTTAGATCAGTGATACAAGCATATATTTACAGCAGTGACCAGGACAACACGCTTCATTTGTTTCCACTTTACCATCATTGCCTCAGTGTAAAAATGATTCCAAAACAAGAGTGGCACTTGAAGAATCTGGGCTTCAGAGTTTAACAACTAAATATAGTTTTTCTTCAGAAAAACAAATACTTTGCATGCTGTGTTTATCAAAGAAAAAAAACCTATAATAGTAATTTATTTCTAATTTTGTCAAGGTTCAATGAAATGTACACACAGGGAAAATATCGAATTATCAAATATGCCTCTTACTTGTGTTTACACAAGTCGACAGTACTTAAAAAAAAGAAAAAGAAAAAAAAAACGGATGTTGAATCTACACAAGTTCTTTGACTGAAAAATAAAACGTACATATTAAGTCAAAGATTTGAAAATATAGACAGTAAAGGGTTTAATCCTATAAGTTTCAATTTGCACTTTTTTCAACAGTCAATACTCTAAAAGAAAATATTTAGCTTTTTTCCAGCAGACTTTAAAAAGCTGTGCATCATTTGGTACACATATATTTGTTCACAGAGGAATTTTTAAAGCCCACTTATATAATAAGATCAACCACCTTTTCACTTCCTGTGGCCTTTCAGTGTCATGTTAGGTCTGGTGTGAAATGTTAAGCAAAACAAATTTGATCATTTTTAACCCCTTATAGCAGTTTGTGTTATCCAATATTTGTATAAATAATATTAAATACACACACAGAACTAAACATTATGATCTGGATGAGCACAGTATGCCAGTGTTTTTGATTATGTAAAAAAATTAAAAATGGCAGAGGAGTTAATGTCTAGTCCAATTCCTGTTATCAGTAAAATGTAGTAACTAATACATAGACTCACAGAAACTGTGAGGAAACGCGAATCTGAGCAGCCCCTATGTTTTAAAGAGTCTCTGGGTGATGCACTAAAAGCTCACATAAAACAAAATATTGAAAGTGGATTTACAAGGACACCTCATGTCACTGAGTGAACAGTTACAGCCCTGGGTGTGGTACAATGTCATCACTCTATCTAGCTGAATTAATGGGTGGTTGAAAGGTGAAAATACACACAAAGAGCTCTATAATCTATGTGGGAGAAAAAAAAATATATTAAAAAAATAGGAAAAAAACAAATCACCAGGTCTAAATTTCAGTTGTTTACCACAAACATCCAGATGACCTTCACTGAAAATGCCATAAATTATCTGGATTTGTTTTTAAGGCCACTATAATTAGTTTTTTTTCATAAACCTGAACCTTCCTGGCTGTGATATTGGTGAGATGTTGACATAATGAGGAAATAATGACGACTGTACAGTATTCCACATGACGCTTTGGCAAATTTAAAAACTGTATTTCTAAAAGAAGAAATTCGCACCCAAGAGAAGTTCCTGCTGTCCCATAGATAAGGGCATGAAGTAAAAATAAAGGTGTATCATATCTGTAATAAAAAATAATTGTGTAGCATTTATCCGTCTGCAAACCCACTAGAGCAAAAACAAAAAAACATGGACCGACCTAGGTTAACATGCAAACACTCTGTTCACTCTTACATATTAGAGGAAGGAGAAAAACTACATTAAATAGCCAATATACACACATTTTTCCAAACTGATCTTCATGTATGTATGACACAGATTAGAGGCCAAATTATTCTTATCATAACCCATGAAGCAGAACATCTATTTGTGGGAGTTAGGTTTCGTTGTCAAGATATGCTGCCCAGATACTGTCAATTACCCAACTGAAACTGTTAGAAATGATCTGCCCCCAAGAGCTGAGACTGACCATCAGAAAACACCTTTCTTTATCCATCAGTGGTTTCACATGAGTCTCTGGCTAAAGGAGCAGTCTATGATGCTACTTCCGGTTTTGTCTCTGCAGACTCACTTGGAGCTAAAAGTAAAGGCTCAGAAGGAACCAGGTCTTCAGTAGCAGTAGTTACCTCTGTAGGCAGAGCTAACAGTTCTTTTTCTGGTCTCATTTGAGAAGCTTCAGCACCTGGTTCTTTATTGGTTTCCGCACTAGAGACAGGAGTCACACGAGTTGGTTCTGTGTTATTAGAGGTCAGAAATTTTTCCATGTTTTCCAGTTCCGCCAATCGATCATCCTTGTCCCACCGTGAGATCCGTTCTCGCCGTTCTCGTCGTGGTCTGTCCCCTTTTCCTTCAGATCCTCTGGCTCTTTCTCGACTCCCACCTTCTCCCCTTCCTCGCTCTTTTTCTCCATCATCACCTCTTCCTCGTTCTCTGTCTCGATCAAGGCTGCTTCGCCTCTCCCTCCAGTCCCTTCTGTCTCTGTCCCGATCACGGTCTCTATCCCGTTCACGGTCTCTGTCCCGATCTCGGTCTCTGTCCCGATCGCGGTCTCTGTCCCGATCGCGGTCTCTGTCCCGATCACGGTCTCTGTCTCTGTCCCATCCTCCTCCACGATTATCGCCTCCATCTTCCTGCCAGCCTCCTAGCCTGTCTCTGCCATCCATTTTATCTCCAACTCTCCCTCCGTCACCAAATGACCGTCTTCCACCTCCAAAACCTCTTTCCCTATCCCTGTCTCTATCCCAGTCTCTATCCCGCTCTAGTTCTCGGTCCCTGAAGCCAGGCCGGTCTCCTCTGAATGATCTGCCATCCATTTCCTCTGGCCTCTCCATACCACGGGGACCTCCTGGTCTGATAAAAGGAGGAGGAGGACCTTGAGGAGGAGGGCCATGGCTATGAGGGAATGGGGCTCTCATATTGTGTGGTGGGGGGATCCCAAAGCCTGTCTTAGGCAGAGGTGTTTCATGTTGCACCATTTGAGGATGCGGAGCCCTGGGTATCATCTGTGGAGGCATAGGAGGCATGTTAGGATGAGGGGGTCGAGGCCCGTGGGGTGGAGGGAATCGTTGCATGTGTGGTGAAGGGGCAACTGGAGGACGCTGGAGAGGAATTATGCCAGGCCGTGCGCCTAGGAGGCCACCAGAGGGGGGCTGGATATTTCCAGGGTGTCCACCTGGAGGACCACCTGGAAGCGCACCAGGGGGTCCACCTGGAGGACCACTTGGAAGTGCACCAGGAAGTCCACCTGGAAGTGAACCAGGAAGTCCACCTAGGTGAGTACCTGGAAGTGCACCTGGAGGACCACCAGGAAGTCCACCAACCTGGTTACCTAATGGGGGAAACAAATACATTTGAGCTCAGTTATCTAAAAAAACAGACAATACAGACAAGAAAAAAAGCATCAACTAAAAGCTTTTTTTGTCATTGTCCAGGAGAAGAGTAAAAGCAGAAAATCAGACTGACCCATCTGGTTGTTAAAGATGTTAGGACTTTCAAGAACGTCATCATTTTTCCTGTTACCCAGACCTGCTGGGTCCAGAGGCGGGTCCTCAACTCCACCTTTGGAAAGAGGTGGGAGACCTAAAGGCAAGGCAGCTGGGGGAGGAAAACCTGGGAGAAGATAGTGTAAAGTAGTTAGGATGGTTTCAAGTCTGTTAAGTTTGGCTCATTTGATTTTGATCTGTATTTTCCTAACTTTCTAATATTAGAGTATAACCTACTGTTTTACTTTGTGTCAGTTATGTGTCATTTATATGAAAGAACACTACAGACCAGTAATTATGTGTATAACAGCATTGCTGTTAACAATTGTTAACAATTAAGAGTAAACAATGACCCTGTTCAGACTGGGGAAAGTCAATCCAGATAGAGTGGGATCGAATCGGGATTGCTTTTAAGCCAGATATGTTCAGACCTATGTTCAAATCTGGCTATTGCACACACATGTCGGGCCCAATCCGGCGTCATTGCTGTTATCCGCATCATAAAATTCCCACTCCGTTCAGACCGGGAGCAAGACAGGGTGCGTGCATGTGTTGTGCAGTTTCATTCTTTCTTTTTAAGTTTCATTTCGGTGGTCAGAAAGGCAGATTCCTTCACAGCTATTGTAAGCTTCCATAGTTTGACAGATGTTTACGCACAGCTTTTGTACGCAACCCGGAAGTATGATGTCACTAGCCGGATTTGCTAGCTGCATTTGCATTCAGACCATAGCCAGATATCAGCGAATTCGGCTCAACCCACCTCTGAGAGGTGGATCTAGCCGAATTGAAACCAATCTTTATCCGGATTTTGCGTTGTTCAGATTGAGAAAAATCAATTGCACAAGTCTGAACGGGGTCACTGTGTGAAAGACTGAAAGCCAAATGACAGCTGTAGGAGGTGCTACCTGGAGGCATCTGCAGGGGGTTGAAGCCAGGTCTGATAAAAGGAGGAGGGGGGACGCCTGGAGGGAAGGAAGGTGGAGGCATGCCTATAGGACCAGGAAAGACGGGAGGTTGGAGAGAACCCACACCAACCATTGGCTGCTGCATTGGAACCTGAGAACATTTATGAGAATTTACTGGCGATGCCAAAAGTTACCTTCAAACAATTACAATTACAAACATATTATAAAACATACTCTACAAGACATTTTAATACAAGAGCAGTCCAATACAACGTATTAAAACAAGTGTAAAACAAATCTTGCTGCAGTCCTTTACCTGTGCAGTGGGAGCAGCTGGGGCAGCTAGAGGCATTACTGGGGTCTCCTCAGGCTGCTGTTGCTCTGGACGCCCATTGTGGGCGAGTTCCTCTGGGTGGTTGAGAGTTGCTGCACTCCATTCTAGAAAAGAATGACATGTCAACAAAAGCTAATTTCTAATAGAGTCAGTACCTACATTGTGATATCAAGATTTTGGTTTGTCAGACTAGGTATCAAGATATTGATATTGTATGACTACAGTTTTGATTTATCATTTAAGTTTTTACCTGGCGATAAGGATTCTACATCAATTATTCCTCCTTCTTTAAGCTCATCCAACTGGTCCTCTCGAACTTTAGACCAAGGTATGTAGGTGACACCCAGCTCCACATCCCAGTACTGTTTAAACTCAGCTTTTATGCCCTTGTTCAAAGCCCAAGCAATCTGTCAGAACATTGAAAAGTCATTCATTTTGTCTGTTGTTTGCCAACTTTTGGATTTCTACATTACTTTGAGCACCTGTCTGTGTTGCTCACTTACCTTGATGGCTTTCTGGTTAACTTTGTACGATCCTCTGCTAAGCTTCTGAAGAGCCCTGTAGGCATCTTGCCGATGTATCATGACAATATAAGCACAGCCACGTGGAGGGATCATCTTAACAAGAGAGAGGACAAACACAGAAGTTACCTAAAAACAAGTAACTTTACTACAAGGTGACCACAGGACACAACCAACCTGTCGATATTTGGATGAGAAAATATGTTTAGACAGAACACGGATACAGCTGGATCAATGTAACTGATGTATAAGTCCACTTACATTGATGGACTCTATCTGCCCAAACTCCTCTAGCAAACAGGCGACATCCTGCTGCTGTGTTCTCTTGTCTAGCTGGCCCACCCAAAGAGTTGTACTGCAAACTAGGAAAGTACAAAGAAAAAGGTAAAAAGATGTGAATATTTATCTGAAAAATAAATAATGAAAAAAAAAAGATAATTATTTTGATGTCAATTTACTTGCATAAACAGAAATAGAGTCAGACTCACTGCTTAGCGTTTCAGTCTTGAGTGGTGGAAGGCCTTTCTGCCGTCGCTCTCTCTCTTTCTCTCTGTCCCTGCGCTCCTGTGAGCGAGAGCGTGGGGAGTAGTGGCGCCGGTCTCTGGAGCGTGAGCGAGATCGCCTGTGCCTAGATCGTCGTGTACGGGAATTAGACCGTGACCTCCTCCGCTTTGGGGATCTGAGGGAACACAAAAAAGGCACTCAACCTAATACTATGCACTTCCTTCAGCATTTTATCTACACAGGGTAAAATAAATTGAAAAAAAATCATGAATGGCAGAAACATGAAGGTGGATGCTCACCTTGAGCCCGAGTGTGACCTTTGACCATGTCTGCCATCCCTCATAGATGAATGATCCATATCCATTGACAAGTCCTGATAGGACATATTTTCAGATATCAGTTCATTCAGTTTATATGGTCACAAAGTAAGCATTTCCAGGACAGAACTCTGATATATGTGATAGAAATTCGCTGTCTATACTCAGTGTGGTACTAAAAATGGTTTGAAGACATTACCTGTTGTTGCTGGGTTGCATTGTGGGGAGTGTACACCCCTGGGAACCCTGGATGCCCTGTAGAACCAGGAAGGGGCTGTCCTGGCAGAGCATGCCCTGTTGGAGTCATTGTCATTGAGAAGTTTTGCCCTGGTGGCAATCCGCAAACCTGGCCATTGGGAGGAACTGGGATCTTGGAAAAACAAGTCTAATAAATATTGTGCACATACAATTTTTCTTTTGTTTTAGAGTGGGTTTGTTTTTCACATATAAAGAGTATATATATATATATATATATATAGTCCATGTATATAGTCCCTACCTGCTGTGAGAGGTCTTGCGACATGTTAACCATCTGTGGTTTAAAGTGCTCCATGTGCTGTGGGAAGGCTGGAGGCTGCTGCATTCTGTAATGACAGAAATACCCCATCAGCTTCACAGCTTTCATTCCATTTCTAAAAATCACAGACAATTTGTAGTGCACAGTATAAATCAAGGGCTTACAAGGAGGGCTGTGCAGAGATTTCCTCCTTCTTTGTTTCTTCCCCAACTTCTGGTTCATCATCATAGTCAAAACGGTCAAGCAACTTCTAAGAAGAAAAAACAAATTAGTTGTCTCAATTTTTTCAATGCTCTAAGCATGTCTAACTGGTGCCTGATTGCTACCATGTTGGTAATGATGGCACAAGGAAACAGGAAAATGCACTGTGTCACCTTGTCAAAGGCCGATTTCTGCTGGGTAGGTTGAATAGGGTGGGAGTGCAGAAGTGGTTGTGGAGGACCCATGGCTGACACAGTAGAGATGTTTTGGCTATGTGTCTGAATACTATGGAGAGGAGTGTTGGTCTCGGGCTTCAATGGCTGCTGCTGAAAGTTCTGGAGCATCTGTTGAAGCTAAAAGCCAGTGGATGAATTGTTAGAAACAAAAAATATGAGAGCTGTATAAGAAATGGCAAATGAATGAGACCAGCCTGTACAAGTACAAACACACCTGTTGACCCTGTGAGGACTGGAAGAGTTGTGCCACTGCAGCAAAGGCATCAGAGTTATGTAGCTGAGCAGCAGATGTCATAGTGGAGTTTGCCGTTACAACAGTAACTGGCTCTTTGGCTGGAGGTGGGGAAGAATCTAAGGAAAGACAAAGGCATTAAGGGCATGATTGTGAAGCACACAAATGCTTTCATCTGTTAGACTGTTTGTCCTAGAAAATCTATCCTGGCTAAATTATTCCTTTTAGTGTGCAAATACAGAAAACTTACCTGGCTCATCTGTGTCTGCATAGGGTGCAGCACCACTGCTGGAGGCAGCTGCCATGTCCAAGAGGGGCTGAATAACCTCAATCTTGAACACCCCATTCTTCTGCCACAGATTCAACACCCGCACAATCTTACTCTACACAAACAAAACCAAGAAATAGTAAAGGAAATTATTTAAAGGCATTGTCAGCATTTCAGTCAAAAAAACCACTCTGTTCTTACCCTGTCCTCTATGGGGCAAAGGCAGAGGTTCTCAAAAGTTCCTGTAATGTTTTTGGTGAACCTTGGACCAAACACATCCTTGTCTGGTCCAAACTGGTGTCTGGACTGCCTGACAATGGAATCCACCACATACAAGCCTGCGACCTTATATTCAGGTTTACACTAGAAAGAGGAGGAAGAGAAAAATTTAAAAGGTCAAGACTGATCAAGAAGGCTTGTCTGGGACAAACTGGTTTGTAACCAACTTTGAGACAGCTCTGGCTCACCTTTTTTATAAACTTCTCCACAATCTGGACCACATGTTTGTAGAGCTGACAAAGAGAGAACCAAGTGAGCATATTATCTTACGTATAGAGATGTTCATCAAATAATAACACATAACGTTTTGATTTCAACTTATTAACTTATTCTTACTTTCATAGCTTTGATGGCAGATTTGGTGATGGAGATCATCTTTGCCCGAGATATTGGGGGCTTGGAATCCATCAAAGAGAATAACTAAACAGAACGGATAATCAGTGAGGTCAAGAAGCAGAAGGAAAGAAAAATACAAAGACACAGCAACACTTTAGCTGAGCTTATCTAATACATTACCTCCTGCATATTACAAGACAGGTTCAAATTATCGTTCACTTGATCTTCATCAAAACTTATGATTTTACTGAATTTACTGAGTTATTTGAAGAAATTTCACTGACATTTTTGGACAATAACAATTTATTAGTGGGTCTAAAAGTGACATTGCAGGCGTGCTACCATAGTGCCATGTTGTGCTTAATTGTCCTGCCTACAGATGGACACAGAAATTAAATTCACCTGAATCTGCAGAGACTCAATTTGAATGCTTTTAGGTGAATCCAAAACACAACATAAAATAACAAGATACAGCCTTCTACTATATGCTCCTAACCATGTCTTAACTTGCTAATGGATATTGCTCAGACAAGACAGTCAAGCATTGTATTGCTCACCTAACAGTTTACTGACAGTGTAAGTATCCACTGCTGTGATGATCACATCTAACACTGATCTATGTCTTTATCTTTTGCACAGTGCTTATGTGCTGTACAGAAACTGCTATTTCAACAACAAAAAAACGCACCAGAAACTGCTCAAAGCCCTGAGGTTCTAATGATCCTGTTGTTTGATCAAGATGAGGTCCAGCTAGTTGTGTTACACTGTTTTACATTCTGTCTCAAATGGGAATTAGCTATGTGGGCGTAGACAAGACAGTAATTAGAGTGCAGGATTTACAGCACGTAGGACAAAAAAGAGAACCCACAAACAACCGTGATACATTTGACCTGTGTTTTGGCTGCACTCTTTATGCATCAGCAGTCAGGCCATACAGCAAATTAACATGACTTCTCATCAACAAATATATGCTGTTTTGTCACATTTAGTGTGTAAACTTGCATTCTGACAATGGCAACAGCATAGGTGTGTTTTCTCAAGAGGTTGCTAGTAGCATTGTTACCAACACATAGCAACCATAACTTACTCCTACAAGCTAACCTACTGGCGGATATTGCAGCCGCTGTTGACGTTTGAATTGGTGAGTTAGCATGCTAGATGGTGGGCAATAGCCATTCATTTCAATACTTTTACTGCAGCTGCAATACACGTATGTTAGCTTGAGTCAAATAAGATGTCTAGCTAGCTCGCCATGTAGGCCAACCTGCACGGCTAGCCTCAGTGCAACACAGAAGCACCATGACCAGCTCCTCCATACTCGGTGAGTTCTGGGTCTCAGCGAGCATTGCAGACAGTTTACCTCATGGTTAAAGGCGTTGACGGCATCCATGATTGCCAGACGCTCCAAGCCTTCCCCTTAGCTCCCAATTATCCGCTCACGGCGATATTTATCCAAGGAAGGGTCGGTACAACATGTCCGCTCCTAGTAGCTAACGCCAGCTAGCCTCGCAGTGGTAGCTTTCGGGTCGGCGGGCACGGCAAAGCATGCTGGGATTCAGTTTTGATGTTCTAGCTTTTGTCCACTGGGTGGCGCGGTGCTGCAGGAATTGTGTATGTGCATCGTCTTAGTGCTTTTTATTAATAATACACAGCTAACCACAGTTTGCTAAATACTGACTGGACTCTAATCTGGCTAGATATAGATCCATATAAATATTTTTTTAAATATTCACAAACAAGCCAGTTAATAGGAACCTGTGTGATGTGCAAGATTCACTTTATAAATTATTTATTAAACTTACACTGCTCCAAATAAAACATTTCAGGAAAGAAGAAAACAATAATATATAGGGAGGCCCGGGACTTGTTGTCACACTTTTTATACTGTTATATATTTTAAAATGAGTTCATCAGATTGTTAAAAATACTTACCAAATGAAAGAACAAAGTCTTGGGCACAAACTTTGTATTCATTTCATTTTGATATTTCTATTCTGTGCAGACGTATCAGCATTTAAATAGGGGGTGCACATATGTGACATGTGTTCAGTTGGTATTTTTTACTTTCATATTTGAAAAATGGGAAATTTGTCCTCACCTCAGTTGACAGTGTGCTTTGGTTTTCCCAGAAGGGATGCAACATCACATAATGTCATTACATTATGTTTAAGCACAAAACTAGTATTCCACTTTTAAGTAGACCCCCTTTGGGGTCAAGTTATTGCAAGTGTGACAACTTGCCCCAGTCTCCCTACAATGCACAAACTGTATGTGTAAGATATGCCAGGACTCAATCTGGTATAATAATAAGGATCAAATGTTTAGAATCGAGTGATTCATATTTATGAATAGTATGAATAACAGTTTTCACATACAATAACAGTATCACTGCTATAATTTATTCGATTTTTCTAATTATGTTTTCCTATAGCACCAACACACAACTGCCACCTCTGAGCTTTGAAAAGGCTCATACACATTGTACTACATATTTGGTTCAATTAAACTTTAGATTTCTAGATTTATTTATATATATTTCCACCAAATGCTTTTCTGAGAACATTTTAGACATGTTTATATATATATATGTATATGTGTGTGTGTGTGTGTCAGGACCAAAAAAAACAAGATGGACCATGTCAAATTATATTTGTTCTTGCAGTACAAAAGAATATCCAATAGATGGGGTCGTAGTACCTAGTGTTGCATATCTAGAAAGCAATAATCTGTGTGGATTATTCAAGGTGTCCATACCAGGAATGAACAAAACACAGCACAAACAGATAACACGACCAGCCACACACATCATGTCAGACCACAAGCAGAATCCACACCTCTCCAACACACAAGAGAACACCAGCTTCCTGTTGGTAATATTTATTGCAGTGGGGTATTCAGTGGATTCAGGTGGTTTTTTTGTGCAGCTCTTGCAGGTGTGCAGGCCTACTGCTGGAAATCATACAGTCAAATCATATCAGGTGAGATTAACCTGAGCTGACTACAATTACAGCAACATAACTAGATCTCCCAGCAAGCCAGTGCTGCCCCTCCCTGCAGCTGTCCTCCTTTGAGTGATGAAGACCATGTTAATTAGGCCAGTGAACACCTCAGTGAGCAAGGAGAGAAATGATTCTTTGTCTGAAGCTGGTGTAGCTTGAACTTTTGTTGTTGGCAGAGCTCCAACTTCAACAATCAGTAAAAAGATCTATGGTGGTGCATCTTAAAGCCCATAAAAAACTTAAACAGATTTTAAATATGATAACTTACTAACCAGAACCAGTCTAATTGATTGCACGTCTAGTGTGCGCCACCCATGTGGATAAAATGAGGATATTTTACGCACAGATCTACATCAATAAATCAATTAGCCAGGTGCCCAGAACTCTTGTGTGTATAAAAACAGATACATGTTTTCTGTGACTCTGTTGAGATCGGTCCTTTCCATCTACAAGTGTGTTCTTTGTTCACACACATGTACAATCTGTGCGCACCACGAAACGCGTACAGCAGAACGGCGGGGTGGTGGTACCGGGTATAGAGTTGTCCCCCTCCCTGTTCTCACATGTGCTCCGCCTGCCTGTGCTGATTGGATTGAAATTTACCCAAGCTACCACCACTGTGTTTTTTTATGTTTCACCCTCACACTAAGAAACGCCCACCCACAGGACCGGGAAAGTCACTTCAAACTGGAAAACACGCTGCCTGCATATACAGACATTCAGCCGCTGAGCGCACAGCCTACCTCTGCCTGCCTGAGCCACTGTTTTTTTTAAATCCTCACAAGTGTTAAGACAGGTTGCGTCATTTAGACAACAAACTTTCCATTGGTGAGTGTCATATTGTTTTGTGTCATTTTAATCTGGGCTGATACAGTCCTCTCGGAAACTGCTGAGTGCGCTGACTGGATGCTTTGGGTGAACAGGTGGCGCAAGCTCCGGTTCCTCTAATTTGTTATTAGTGACGACACGCACACAACGGAGTTATAACGCATCTCAACGGACGTTAAGCGTTTAATACCTGCCTTTAAAGGTGGGTAGGTGCGTTATTTTGCCTCCCTTGTTAAAAGGAGACGATTGACAAGGGAGCTGTGATGCCAGTAGCGGACAGCGACATGGTAGTGGACAACAGCCACGCGTTACACGAGGGTAAAACCCCAAATAGTGCCGGGAGTGAGGGCATCCTCTCGGCCTCTCTATGCAGTCCTGCAGCGGACATCCTCAAGAACTTTTACCACACCAAACGGGTCGGGAACTATCTGATCGGGAGGAAATTGGGAGAAGGATCCTTCGCCAAAGTTAGAGAAGGTCTGCACGCGTTAACAGGAGAAAAGGTAAGCATGCGTCAGCTGCGGCAGTGGCTTTTTGTATCTTTTGGCCTTTTTAAAGTGATCATTTCAAATGCAAGCAAAATTAACACAAACATTTAATTCAATTATTTTTTTTCGCGTTTTACAGAAATTTAACAACGTGCATGTTGGTTTAACATGTTTTTCAGTGCACAGTGTCAGCATGTCATTTGTCGCCTGCCTGCTTTGCATTCCTCTTTTTTCACTCCTGCATGCCAACCTATTAAATGCCACTATTGAGTGTTAATGTGTGACTAATCACTAATGAACTCAAAGTCTCCGGCTCCGTTTGCATTGGAAGCCTTTGTTAATGAGCTCATGCGGCAGCACCAGCTGTTGAATTCAGTCACACTATGTGCAGAAATGCTCCAATGACAATGTTTACTTATTGTGTATGAGAGAGAAAGATCTCTGTGTTTTTAACACGTTGGATAACATTCTTGTGCGCTCTGTGGTGTGTTTTCTGAGGCTCTGCTTTGTTTGCTGCTGCTGGTGAGCTCACCGTCTCGGTGCTGTGGGCGCGCAAGTCTCTGATAGGGACAGAGGGGGGAAATTGTCCGGCCTATAAGAGAGCAGAGCTGCTACTTTCATATGAAATGATGTCGTTGATAAATGGGCTTCAGCCTCATTATAATTCCGCCAGCGCAGGGGCTTTGATATGGGCAACCATTGGCCACTGGTTGCCTTTGTCTCTTCAGGCTTTTTTTTTTTGACAAGCAGCCAGATTATTTGCATATTAGAAAAACAAGTTCTTCCTTTTTTGCTACATGTTCCTGCTTCTAAAGCCTGTGTACTTGAAGATAACATCAGCGCTAGATGTCAATCAAATCCAGATTTACATTTTAAAAATAAGTACAACATATTAACCCTTACTCGCCTCCCCCCTTTTTCTTTCTGTGGCTGTGAATAAAAAGAAAACGCTCCTCTCTTTCCCCCTTCCCTCACTGTCTTTGTTGAGGATGATGCAAACACTGGCAATCTCACAGCCAGTCCCCTCTCTTTCTCTCCCCCTGTATTCTCTCATTCATTTAAATACATGCAGCCAACAGGCACAGGGTGGGAGCGGAGGGCAGTGAGTTTATTCAAGCAAAAGGGTAGTCGGGGTAAAGGAAACACAGGAGGACTCCCACGGCCTTTTTTTAGCATCACTAGAAAGTCAGTGTGGATGCAGAGATGGCACTGAGTGTGTGTGTGTGTGTTTAAAAGTGATGAGAGGTGAGAGATGGTGCTGTCATGGTCAGGGGGGCTGAGGAGGTCATATTCATGTGTTTTTGATGTCTGTAACCCACTTTCCCCTCCATACAACCCCCCCCCGCCCTTTTCTGTCTGAGGGGCGCCTGATAAACAACTGATTCCCCCCACCCACCCCCAAGAAGCCCCCTGGCAGGGCGCACCCCTCCCCCTGCCATACCCCACCCTTCTCCTCATATATATAGACTACTGTAAATACAGTACCCCATCCCCCCATATATACCCTGCACCCCTTCTCTTATCCACGCTGCCTGCTGTAAACATGACCCGTCTATTGCATTGTGACGGCTCATACACAGACACACACACAGCCAGGTTTAATTAGCAGCTGTAAAAGAGGTGAATCAATTATCAGGACTGAAAGACGAAAGTAAAAATGAAAGACAAGCTGAAGGGCAGGAGAAAAGAGACACACCACCACTATGGCCCTCACCATTTCATTAATGGATATGGTGATTAGTTTCATTTGACATGCCTCTCCATGTCTGTGGACTCTCCTTGAGATGATTTGCAGTGTATGGTAGCCATGCTCTTGAACCCAGTCTAGACGCGCTACAAGGAGACTTGGGCAGCAGATAAACTACTCTAGATGGGCATGTTATTGAATGTAATTATCTACAAAGGGACCTACAGTGTTTGTCATTGTGATAAAGGACATGTTCTGTGGCTTTTATGAGGAGACTGCAGGTCTAACCAGGAACAGACACAGAATAGTAATCAAAGATTAAACATTGAACACATGTTCTTGGCCAGTTGAATCTGTTTTCAGAAAATAAGTAGCACTGCCTTGTTTCATTTGTCACAATTTCTCATATTTATTTAACTTAACTCCAAGGAGGCAAATGGGAGAATTTCAAGTGTCCATTTGTCTTTAGCACCCTCACAACATATAGGGTAACATTTGTTTTTCCCCTAGTTTATGATGGTTCAGTAACCCCGCAAAGTCACACATACACATACTCATACCTCCCCCATCTTGCAGCCCCGGGGCCCTATAACGCCTGGGTTGCCCCACAGTGGGAGCAGCTGCAAGGGAGAGGTCAGTGTCGAGTTATTTAGGCTGCAATAGAGATTGAGTATCTCATCACCTGTTACACCCCCTGAAATCCTTCCTGAGACATGGCAGTGGACCAGTTCTCCATGGGTATTTTTCATAATATCATATGGTGGCAGGTTTAAGAGTAAGACTGTAGCTGCCAAGTTTGTGCTTTGCCTAAAATAACTGATGTCTTTTCTCCTCTCCTGTGTTTCTCCAGGTGGCGGTGAAGGTGATCGATAAACGTAAGGCCAAGAAGGACTCGTATGTAACCAAGAACCTGCGAAGGGAGGGCCACATCCAGCAGATGATTCGCCATCCTAACATTACGCAGCTGCTGGACATCTTGGAGACAGAGAACAGCTACTACTTGGTGATGGAGCTTTGCCCTGGTGGAAACCTTATGAACCGCATATATGACAAGAAACGCTTGGATGAGAGGGAGACTCAGAAATATATCCGTCAGTTGGTGCTGGCTGTGGAGCACCTGCACAGGGCAGGTGTAGTGCACAGGTAAACAGAAAGTAAAGATAATACTTTGTACACATACTCAGAATATACTGCCATTGATACTCATGTATGTACTCATGTCTATGGGTTAAAGCTGACGTTAAGGTCTCTGAGTCAGACATGATCCTCTTTCTCAAGTGTGGGTTAAGTCCTTCTTGTTTACAATACTATTAATCCACAATAACAAATATTGATAAAATGTTATATGAGTTGCATCTCTAAATCAAAATTCAAATTAGAATTATATGACTCTTCCCAGAAATATATTCATGTCTTTGTTCCTCAAAGCCTGGGAACTAAAGTTCTCTCCTGGGGAGATGGCCTATGTAGATAACTGTGTAACAGGATTTGGAAGACTGAGGAAGGACACAATAGACTGAAAATCAACCAGCATGACCCACACTGGTAGCGGTGATGTGTGTGTGTGTCTGAGTTTTGTGGGGGGTTAAGATTCTCATCGACCCCTCCTTAACACAATGACACTACAGCAGCTTAGATAAGTTATCTAATGCACACAGTTGACATCTCCTTTGTCTGTCTTTGTCTTACAGGGATCTGAAGATAGAAAACCTCCTACTGGATGAGCAGGACAACATAAAGCTCATAGGTAACACAAGAGAAGACAGATGCTCACTTTACAGTTTAAATAAAAAAAAAAAGATTTTCCTAGCTGTCAGGGTGTCCCACATAAGGTGAAGTGCTAAGAGCAGTTTAATGTCCAGTTAAAACCTTTACAAGCTCTCACCATAGTGCTAATCTGCTTCTGTTTGCTGGTGTAACACTGTGATGAGGTCATTTGTTTAAAAAGACGGCCATAAACCCAGAAACCACTCACACCCCAACTCTTCTTGTGCTTCAGATTTCGGCCTCAGTAACTGCGCTGGCATCTTGGGATACTCAGACCCGTTCAGCACGCAGTGTGGAAGTCCAGCCTATGCTGCCCCAGAACTGCTCTCTAGGAAGAAATACGGGCCGAAGGTGGATGTTTGGTCCATGTAAGACAACTTTCCCATTCAACAAATATATTTAATCATAAATAAAATCAATTTATTTCATAAGTGCACAAAGAGCTAAGAGTGTATTTTGGTCTTCCAGTGGTGTGAACATGTATGCCATGCTGACTGGCACCCTTCCTTTTACCGTGGAGCCCTTCAGCCTTCGAGCCCTGCACCAGAAGATGGTGGATAAGGAGATGAACCCTCTACCTCCCTCGCTTTCTACTGGTAAATATACTATTTTAATAATTGCTGAATTGTTGCTCCATTTCTAACAAAATACAATGGTTTCCGTTTTTTTTAAATGACAATAAAATGAGGAAGAAAAAGCTCTGGGAATTACTTCATTCGATTTAGACCGATTGACATACTATTACTCTTCTTCAGCAAATCATTCAACAATGTTAGCAGGAGTTTCTGTAGAAAATATTTCCATTGTTAGTTGTTGGAAACAGGTGACTAAACTTCTATTGTGTTTTGTAACATTAAACAGCTGGCAGGTACGCAATTACCTTTCCAGGGAAGTTGCTGGCACTGATTCAAACTGATCATTTGACACTAATATGTTTCCTCAGAAAATATCATTATTTACCAAACTGATAACTGTAGGTTTGACAAAACAAACAAATGATAGCCTAAAAAGAGTATACATACACTTCAAGTAGAATTTCTCTATATTTAGTATACTGTATATCAGTATACACTATTTTCAAAGATAGTAGTTCATCAGAAGTGTATGTGACTTTAAGGGGTGGACTTGCTAAGGTAAAACGGGAAGGTGGTGTCATATTTACTTCACTGGAAGTTGTGTCACTTACATCATACTCCTGCCACTCCTCCTTAGTGTGTCTCACAGTGCTACGCACGCTAATGTGCATATAAAGATGGCTTAACCCACTTGCATAAGCACCTATTAATTAAGCTAATGTTACAAAAATGCCATCACATCCGAGTTATGCAAGAAGTGAATGAAGGTTTAGGTGGGGCTAAGAATGAGGATGAGGAGGATGAGGGCTCTGTGTTTACAAGTGCTGCGTCAAGGCAAAAGCGATTGAAATAGTATTAGTTCACTGGGAACCTTTCCACACTACACACTGACTCATACTTGCCTGCATTTGTCTCAGCTGCCATCTGCCTACTGAAGAAGCTTCTTGAGCCAGACCCAAACAAGCGTCCCAACATCCACCAGGTGATGGCAGACTCCTGGCTGCAGCTGGCCAACAAAAACACAGGGGCTCCGTACCTCAACAGGTGAACTCACATTTCAAATGCAATCATTTCTATGTTTAATTTAAATAATTTCAAAGTATTAACTTTTCCCTTTTCTCGTGTATAGGATCCACATTGAAGAAATAAACCATACAGTGTTACTGCATATGACAGAGAAGATGGGCTACAAGCACAGCGAGGTGCTAAGTGCCGTCCTCACAAATCGTGCCTGCCACACATTAGCTGTCTATTTTCTCCTTAACAAGAAAATGAAGAGACTCTCCAAAGAATACAGGGTAAGGGGATCCTATTTAAGATGTAATAGAATAGAAGGCAGAATCATTTTCTTGATGGTTCCAGTGCATGTATCATGTCCGTGGCCTAAAGGAATGGTGTCACCTGGATTTCTGTGCTTAACCTCTGAAAACCGGACAAAATTTAAAATAATAGAAATCTAGTTTCACAGCAGGAAAGGCCTGTTTCAAAACATTATTTACTCTGTCTGTTTCAGGAGATGCAGTTCCAGGAGAAAAAGAAAGGAGAAAAGCAGAAAAGTGAATATTACCAGACCCAGTGGAGGAAGCACGTCGATAAGCTCACCATCCCCCCAAAACAGACGCCTGTGTACCTGGCTGTTAGCAAGGGGCCCAGCAAGGAGAAGAAACACAGAACAGGTGAGGTTTCATTACAAAAAAAACAAGACATTAACATTAACAAGAAGGAAATATCATGCAGAATATTCACTGTATTTTATTTACTTTTATTCATACAGGGTAGGTTGACAGAGCATGCATGTTCTTGTACAGCAACACATACATAGTTACCCACTCATCCCTTCATCCATCCATCCATCCATTGTTTGTCTGTCCGTCCATCCATCCATCCATCCATCCAACCAACCACCTACCTATCCATCCATCCATCTGAGGGAACATCTTGGACAACTTCCTATTCAGCCACGGGGCAAAGACGCAATCATTCATTTAATTCACCTTTTGAAAGTCAAATAAAATCACTGAGAAAGCAGAGTGCTAACCAAAGCATGTCATTTAGGATTTAACTGAAGTGAACAACACTTGCTGCACAAGTAATACTCAGATCTTTCACACCAGGTGTAGAATTTTTAACATAATCCCTAGCTTAGAAGTGACAGACAAGCACCAGGGGCAAAGTTGAGGCCCAAAGCCCCTTTCCCCATTGTCACGTAAATGCTGCAAACACCCAAAGGCTCTTCTTGTCAAGAGGGGCCAGTCTTAACAAAGTTAGAATCAGTACAGAATGTCCTTGTGCCTTTACACCTGCTTGCTACATTGTCAGCTAAACACGTACGTGACATATAGAACATAGACACAGTCAGCCAGACATGAGTTCTCATATAATCAGCTATATCTGCAGGCAAAACATAGTTTTCAGAAATATTAATGGTTTTTTTTTCTCATTTCCTCCTCAGGTCTGTTACGTGCCATAACTGGTGGCCATCGTAATTCTCCTCTGGCACCACCCGGCACTGTAGCTTCCTCTTCCATGGAATATCTAGAGATCCACCCTCTCTTTCCTAACACCCCACAACAACGGAGGCGCTTGGCCACCCTCCCTCAAGTCAACACAAGCCCAGAACACAACATTCCTGCTCCACCGGCACCGTCACCGATTGGCATGCATTCCTTTGGCTCCCTGTCCAAAGCCGAACAAATCGAAGACACCCCAGCTTCACCCTGGTACAAGTTGACCAATGGGACTCTGTCCCCGCCCAGACACGTCTCTGCCTTCCAACCTGACTCCTCTTACTTGAAAAAGGCCACAATCCCCAGTCCTCCCGTCCTCATCAGCAACCCGCAGCCCAAGAAGAGCACGTCATCAGATTGGTGCGGCTCTTCTGACACCAGTGGCAGTCCCCCCAGTACTATAGGAAGCCCCCCGGGTAGCTCAGCTTTCAGCCCTCCGAAGTCTGCCTTTAGTGCTTTAAACCCCAATTCAGCATTCAGTCCTCCTTCCAACAGTAGTAGCAGCGATCCTGAGAGCCCAACGCACCGCAGCAAGTTCCCCTCAATGGGAATCGGACAGATTCTAAAGAAGAAGGTTCAGCTGCAGCCATTTACATTCCGGCCTGAACAAGTTGTTGAGGAAGTGGTGTCCCCACCTCCATACCCGATGCAGACTCTCCTCTGTGCTTCAGGTGCACTAAAGACCCTCTGCTGAGGGATTCAAGATGAAAGAAAACGAAAGAAAGAGAGAATGAACTCAAGGCCCCTCTTAACATTTTAGGTTGGAGAGGTCTTCCAGAGCGGCCTTTTGGAACTGTGAACTGTCCTTTTACTGAGCCACTTTTCACAACAGACTTGATTATTTAAAAAAAGAAAAAAAAGGAAAAAAAAGGGTGATGGTATGAAATAATTTACCTCTTGTTACTTGCTCATACTATGTTATGTAATGAGAGGTGGCGACACTGAGAAGATGAGATTCGTAACTGATCCCTGAGGTATGAGTAAACCTCACTGTGTCCTAGATACAGAGTGGACATAGGACATCATGTAATAGGCCTTCCCTGACATGTACACACACACACAACACTGTATTATAGACCAAGTTAGAGATACCAACTTATGTAATATTGTTGTAACTGGTTACTAACTGAGCCGGAAACTGATTCACACCAGCTAACAGACCCCAACTTTTACCCTAACCCTGATTACATGTGTAAGTGTTTTGTCTCTGTGAAAACTCTGTATGATAGCCACTGACTTCCAGCCGGCTGGCACTGTATCCTAAATGCTGACTGGATGAAGAAGCTCACTGCACTATTCTTGAAAAACCAAAACCTATAGTAACAACGGTCTTTACCATCTTTTACCTCACTGCATTTATCATACATCAATGTATTGGAGCACTCGGTAGTGACGTGCTTTGTGTGGATTGTGCCACAGCGTTGCAGTGTCTAAGCATTGCCATTAGAATCAAGTAGGTTACAAGAGTAGGATCACATACTTTCACTTTTTATAGTGTACTCATAACCAGTCACTCAGCACTGAAGGTAACTCACTGTTAAATAACACACATCACTCATCTCTAAGACCCACAGGGAAACACAAACAGTCTTACAACTTTTCTCACAGCAGGATAAACCTGTTCAGACAGTTTTGAAAAATAAATTAAAAAAAATAAAAATAGAGCATCAAAAGCCTTATGAAACTGATCAACCACTGCCAATGGCTGAGGGTAGTAAACTAGGATCACATTACATTCTGATTAAAATTCACTTCCTTTTGTCTTAATGCTGTAGTTTGTGCAATAGTCTTAAGTGTTAACTGCAATGACGAGTATTTGCCAAGAGCTCTCTAAGAAAGATGTAATAATTGTTACTTGTAAATAACAATACAAGTCCTGTGCTCCTGTCTGAGCTTCACAATATCTACCGTAGTTGACTCTTAAAAAGAAAAAGAAAAAACAAGCAAAGGCTTCCAGAGGGACATGAGGCTTCTCACTGTTAAACCTACTGTAGAATCTCTTCCTGTCCACATGAAAAGTTGCATGAGTCAAACTGTACTGTCAACATTTGAAATGATGTCTTTGTACTTTTTTGTTCCTGGTTGATACTGAGATTGATACAGACTTGGGGGGTCTTTTGTAAGATTTTGTAATGGAGGGTTTTGTTTGACTGTCAAGAGATTTCTATCCTGTAAAAAGTATTTTAAATATTTATACTGAATTCTTTATGTGTCTGTCTGGTCTTTAAATTGAACCTGCTTACTGTCTGGCTTTCATCCTTGGACATCATGTCCTCTGTGGAGTTTATTAGCTGATAACATAAAGTGAATACACTTAGATTAATACTATAATTTAGTAAGTAGTTCTACTTTAACCCACAGAAGCAAAGATTCATGATAATGTATGTACAATTTACACAGAGCCTGGGGCTAATAATTTATTCCTAAAGCTTTTAGCTCCTGGAGGACGTAATAACGACTGGTTCCTCCAACGCGGGCTGTTACTTTACAACCTCAATGTGCCACTTGTCTCACATACCATATTTCCCACAGGACACCTGTGGTGGGTAAAAAAAAACAACTCCCATTCAACAGCTGAAATATCCTTAGGAGTCATACACACACATACTACAACCCCTCCCTATTCACACACACACACACACACTCTGCAGACACTAATCTCTGCTCAGCTGTGGCTCCCCCGTCCCCCAAATAAATCTCTTTGGGTGACACTGGCCTGTCGAGACAAAGACAGGGGATCATCAGAGCTCTGAGACAAACACGCACATATACAGTACAACACAAACATGGATGTCCGATTAAATCGGCGTGGCTAAGCTGATAAAAGCAGAGGGGCAAGAGTGGCCCTAAAATGCATTAGAGCCTTTTGTTTATCACAAGCAGGCAGACAGTTAGTCAAAATCCCCAGGCAGTCTGGTGAGACAAACAGGCTGCAATCATGAGTACAGTGGCTTAAACACAGTGAAATGATATTATGAGGCAGAGACAGGTAATACTTGTACATGATGTCTCACACTGCTCTGGTAACACCTGTACAGGATCATGAGCTGTTTGTAATTAGTCTCTTCCTGGAAGATAACATTAGACAGGTGAGAGACAGTAATGGCGATTATTACATTTGAAGACAATTAAACATAAATGATCACAATGAATTTATTAAACAGTAGTCCTATACCTGAGAGGAATTTGCAGCTTTTCTGCTGATTCTTGGGTTTTATGTGTTTTACAGATTATGACAAGTGGCTTGTTGCAGCCACACACTGCCTGTTAGAAAACTCTGCCTGCAGCAATGAGTTATTAAGTCTCAGGAGGCATCAATGTAAAAAAATCCATACTGATGAGATAAAGGGGGGGGGGGGGTCATTTTTACTTGACAAACAGATTATTTTAAAATTAATCTGAGTGTAAACAGGTCAGTGAGGAGTCATAAGTGAGGAGTAATAAACAACCCCCACATCACCACCATCCCAATAGACGGGCAAAAAATTGATTTTTTTTTTAATCATCATAATCCTTTTAACAGGATGATAACAACACACACAGTGACACACAATTACATAGAAGAAGCAGATCTGTGTAAGACTTTATTTTTTAAATTAATAAAAAATAAAATGATAATATCAAAAGTCTACCAAGCCGTTTATCTTATATATGCACCTATATATATATATATATATATATATATATATATATATATATATCATACAGTGTGATCCTATCAGTCTGTCTGTTTATTTACTCTCTTTGGATTGGAAAAAAAGTTCAGTCTCCAGATCAGTGGTATTCTCTTTTAACGTGTGGCCAAACTGATCACTTAATGTCCAGCAGGACTTTATTTCTGTCAATCTGTTTAGGCTTAGATCCTGATGACACTAATCCTGTTTTCAGCCCCTTCCTCGTCACATATACGCGCACACACTCACAACAGGGTGTCGCTGGCAACGGGACAAGCCTTTGTGTCTGAGAAAAACAGACGATTAACCTGCTTCACAGTGGCGGACCCCAGGGATGTTCACACACACACACACATATACACTGGCAACCTGAATATTCTGGTTCAGCCTAACAGACCAGATAGTACTTTCCTCAGCAGGTCTTACACAGGCAGAGAAAGGAGAGAGAGTGATAGACTACCTGGCAGACACTCATACACACAGAGATGCAAGGGTGGGGTGGGAGGGGCGGGATAAACAAGCAGATGTTTCTAATGAAGACGGAGGCTTTGGGCACTCAGAGGGGATTTGGGTTACACCGTCAGACAAGCCACTGACCAGCCCGCTATACAGTTCAATCACTGACACAGATGAAGGTGATTATTGAAACGAGAAGGCTGTGGCTTATCACAGGCTTCTTCACCAAATTAGTAAAAGAAGTGGGCTAAGTTTCACCTGAAGATTACACAAACTGATTCCTGACTTAAAGTTGGGAGATTTAACTAATAAGGTAAAGTTCCTAATAACATGTTTTCATGTCATTCATTCATTCATATTATGGGAGCATGTAATTAATAATAATTTAATTGGACAAGGATTAACTGTAGGGAGACAGTGGACATGCAGCTTGCACAGTGCTGTGGAGAGTTAAATTAGGAATGGGCTGTGAGCAACTGGTGGGGTGTGGCCCTTTGTCAGGGGAAAACCGAATTATATGATAGGAAAGCAGAAAATTTGTATTAAATGAAAGAAACAAGTACTGATTTTATCTGCTGTTGTAGAATTTTTTTTTTTTTTTTTAGCTCTTAGTTTCCAAAAACACTAGACTCATCATCATTGTTGCTTTCCTCACTTTATTACAGATCCAAAAATGGCAATTAATTAAATGTCTCAAAGGAATAAAACAGGAACATTTTTCTTCTCACTAAATAATCCTTTTCACTCCATGGAAAAAAACAAACATATTTTTATAAGTTGGTACACAGGTGGCAATCCTTGAGATATTTTTTGCTCTCGAAAACAAGATCAGAAATTCAATCAAAGAGCAGTGAACAGCCAATAGGATCTCAGTGTCTGTGGCAATAGCAGGATCAGGTCTGAGCAGCCATTGGTCTGCTGTTTCACACAGGGAAGGCTGTAATTGGCTGCCGGTGTACTGAGGCTTCATTGCCTCCATGGCAACATTGCTTCCTTATTGCTTAGGGAAGGTGAAAAGGAGAGAAAGAGGGGAGGCGACTTTCGCTCAGACACTACCTCTGCATTATTCATCCTTTGTCCCTGAGTGCTTGTAGAATGTGTGTAGACGTACTGAGTGATGTCTGCGTGTGTGTGTTTCTATGTTGGTCTTGGGTTTGGGTAGTAATGATTGGTTGAGACATAAGAGGTGAGCAGGGTGAAACCGGTGCAATAATTGCACTCAGCAGTGCAATGCATCCAGCAACAACATGTCTATATATAAAACAGCTAAATGAGCTCAGTTTCTTTCAGGCAACCATTCACAGAGATGCTGACTACAAATACGGATACCAGCCTTTAAGCTTTCTTTATTTATAACAACAACAAACAAATAAACTTGGACTGGGACTCCAAAACGAGTCTGCTACAGCATGCAGCAGCGCACATCTGGCCAGCTGGCTTGCATCACCCACCCGCAGGATGCGTGCAGGCACCTCATCTTTAAGCGAGAGCTGGATGAAGACAACACCCCGACAACCATAAACAACAAACACCATGCGGTTTGTTTGTTGTTGTTTTGACTCTTCTCCCCCCAACAGTGGAGGGTGGGGAGAATTATAGGAAGGGGGAGGGAGACAGAGAGATGAGGGTGGGGTTTAGAGAGAGAGAAAAACATCTCACAGAGATTAGGGTTGTGGGGTGGGGGGTGGGGGGTGCTCAGTTTGGACTCCTCCCCGTGCTTGTGTGTCTGAGCATGAGCGGGGGATAACGTCTGTTGACAGGCATGATGGCCAGCGAGCTGGCTGGCTGTTCCTCCGGCAGTGAGCGCGATGACGAGATGGCAACAGGCACTCAGCATAGCACGTGTTCTCAGTTGCCATCGCAACCTGCCCTTGGATACAGCGTGCTGGTTGGACGTTTCTAACTGTTGTTGTTCTGTGAGGCTGATGAAACCTCGTGGGTGAGGGAGGGCAAGTGGTACAGCATGGAGCTGCTTTGCCGCCTTAGTAGAAAGTGTTGCTAGGCACATTAGAGGTCAGTAAGTAAACAAGCACTCAGGTTTTAATATGTAATCAACCTAACCCCACCCGACTCCCCAAAAATCTTAGACTTGCTGTTTAACTCTTAAATCCAAGCGATACTTCTAATTACACACAAAGCCAAAGGATGAGCCACTGATCCCCAACAAGTATAAAAGAAACATTTAAAAAGATTATCCTGAGAGTTTGGTTTAATCTGTGATGTAAAACTGACTTTGGTAACAGTTGAATACTTTATTACAAAAATAGCCTTGAGGAAACAGTGACAAAAAAACAACTGCAGACAAGCAAACAAATGCAAATTGCTGCCCAGTTCTAGCAATATCTGACACGGAAAGAAAAGTTTTTGAAACATTTTGAAGTGAGGAATTACCCAGTAATCTATAGGCAAGTTTTAACACTGTATGTTTTTATTCTTTTAAAAAGAAAAAACACAATTCAATATCAATTAATCAAAAGGTGTTGAGATCTGGCCCCAGTAGAGCCACTACAAGCACATGTCCATCAATCCTGCTCAGCTTCAAGGCTCAACACATGAGAACACACAGGAAGAGAACAAAGAAAAAGTGTGTGTGGCTTTGAGTGGCTAGATCAATACAGCTTTGTGCTGAGTGTGCAGCCTGCCTGATGAAATCCTGCACAAATAAACATTCTGCACATAGCGCCCATTCTCTGCACTGAGACCTACAAGAGAAGACGGTGCCATGAGCTGCAGGAGCTGAGCTGGCAACATGATTGATTACAGGCGCAGGCAGCCTTTGTTTCACCATTGGTAATCAGGACAAAGCGGAGTGGAAGCTGTGTGTGTGTGTAAGTAGGTGAAGCTAGGACAAACGTGTTACTGAAGGAATGTACTTGGGAAGGGGGGGGGGCACATAATGTAATCCATTACATATCACATTCAGACAAGGTGATGTCCTTCATTGTCACACCTTATCACAGCCATCCTGAAGGCCGGCTTCGATCTCCTCCAGCCTCTCTGCCATGGATATGACCAGCATTTTCATCTGCAAAGGACGGAGGGTCAGGTGGGAGACAGGGGGGAAAAGAAATTATGCAGCGTTCGTGACGTGAAGATAAACAGCAAAGGGCAGAAACACAAGTAGAGAGTGCGGATACAAGAAGAAGAAATTGGACAGGTGGGAAATGGAGGTAGCAGCAGGAAGCAGTGAGGGGGAAAGAGGAGGGAAGGAGGAGCAGAGATAATTGGAAAAAAGGAGACAGTGAGGAAAAATGGCAAATCCCATAGAGGAAGTGGTCAGGGATGAATGGGTATGAAGGGGTGGTGAGAGAGTGAGAGGGGTGGGAGAGGACAGGTCACTGGGTGTACATGATGAAAGTCAAACAAGTGTCTACAAGTCAGACAGACAGACAGACAGACAGAATACATTAACTATGGCAGCGGGGGTAATGTGCGTCACCATCAGATAAGGTATAGCTGAGGACAAAGACTAGGAGTGCTTTGCATCACAGACACAACACCTGAGTTTAAATGTGTATCTTTGCATCGGCCAACAACAGAGAAAAGGTTGCAACTAATGATTATTTTTGCCTCTTCAATTCATAATCTGACCATTATTTTGTAAAGTAATTAGTTGACTGTGCATTAATGATTATAATTGTGTTTTTTGCTGCATTATTGTGACGTTCTACATCTATTCTATGTGCACAAAACTACTATTACTATTGCAAATGTGCTGTAAATGTAAAAGTGCTTATTGCAAGTTGAATTTTATGTTTTTCCCAATAAATATTGCAAAACTACTGAATCATAAATCATCATAACATCAAATAAAGCCAAACTTCTCAGCACTTAATTCTCTAAAGACAAGCAGCAAAATGAGTAAATGTCTCCACATGAACCTAAGATTTGCACTTATTAAATCAGAAATGGCCTGACTTGTTGCTACGGAAACAGTTTACAGGGCAGTGAAATTTTGGATCAAAATTGTGTTACCTGTTCAGACAGGCACTAATCACAGCCAACAAATTACACCTTAAACCACAGACAATGCACAGCTAGTATGTGTATTCATTTGATTACACGCTATGCATGCTCTGTTTGATTAAAGTCTGGTTTGGCAACATTTTTACTTGTGTGACTTGGGTTACATTGTGTCATACAAGCTGAAAGGTTAATTTTTAAATATTTGCATAGCAGCATAACAAAAAGGTAAAAAAAATATAGGTAAAATATGCTGTAACTATTCAGGTAGCAAACTGAATAATAACATGGCACTTATGGTGTTATTACACATAAAAAATGCCCAAACAACACTTCTTATGCTTATTGCAACATGTGCCCTATTTTTTAGTCTTTCTTTCCTTATAAGTAAACCTGGGTTAAAATATACAGTTTCAAAGATGATAATCATATTGATAATCTAATGGGTCACAGTGGGTCACGTGAGGAAGGCTACTGCTAAGTATAAAACATAAACCTCATACTGTGCATTGAGCAATACTGACAAAGACTTCACCATCAAAACATGTTTTCCTCCAACAAAGATTCCTCAACATGCTCTGCATCACATCTATTGTCCCTGGTCCAAGCGTGTTGGAGGGCTGGCAGGTAGCCCTGCACACTACCACCCCCTACTGGTTCAATTATGGATTTTCTTTTTAAACAAAGGGTGATTAAGAAGAACTTTGGATATCTACTCCAGGAAAACACATAAGCACAAATGGAAAATATACTAGTATAACACTAAAGATGGCAATAAAATGTAAAGCTGCAATATTAAGATAACTATTAATGAAAATATATTTAGATGCCTTAGTCCTAAATAAAATATTTTATTTTCAAAATGTATTAAAAGGTATAAATGATGAAGAAAAAGAAAAGACTTTGCAGGACAGATGAGGTCATGTCTGACTCAAGCGTCTGCCCGTTACAGCAGCGAGAGTTTCCCAGAACTAAGCTGATGTCATCCTCAGTACAACCTATGCATTGATAATCAATGAGAAAGCTGTACTTACAGCAATGGAAAAGCACTGTCAGCAAGACAGTGTAACACAACACATGCACTAGCCTAGATTCCTTTTTTTTTATATACTTTTTCTACAGCAATTTTAGATATTGGAAATTTATCTGTGTTTGGAGGTATACACATGGTTATATTCTGCACTGAGGTTTAGACAGGACACTCTACTGAGTAAATAAAATATTTTTAATAAAATAACAGCTAGAGAAATGAGACAAAGAAAACAGCAACAGTAATTTACCTCTGTTATCTGGTCTTCAACAATGCCTCTGTAGTCCAGTGTGACTGGCTGCTCTTTGGGGCCCCCTGCTGACAAAGTTTGGTCTGCAGAGCCGATCACATAGCTAAAAAAGATTTACATTGAAACATCAGTGCTGAATGTGCACTAATAAAGAACAATTGGGAATGCAAAAAAAATGTAGTGTTGACCTTTAGCTGTTCTTAAACAAAAACCCCTGTATTCAGTCAGTGTTAATTTATTAAAGGAAGGATATTTTTCATGCAGTATTTAGATTTTTGTCAGATATATCTTCATTCTTTGTCAAAACATTGATCAAAAGAAGACCCTGGTGGGAGCATCACTACATGACACATGCATGTGTCTCTAAACATTTATAATAATGACCTTAGTCTTAAACCTACCTGTCAATGTCAGCTACATTGAACCAGAATGTAAACCTCTTGTGGTCCAGTTTTTTAGGGGTGGATGTGTAAACCATACCGAGCACAGAGTGGCAGCCACGACAGGTGAGATCTGAGATCAGACTGTAAGAGTGGAAAAAAGGTGAACCCAAAATAGACTGATTCAATCTGACTCCACAAAATATAATGCAGTGGATTAAACCAAACAATATTGTTATTTAATGTTCAATAAAATGCTGGTTGCAGGATTACACATAACTTTGCCATACTTTGCACTATATTATGATTATTATTTTGTGTAATTTTACACAAATTGAGCTTTTAATTTGCAAGTTTTTTAACGAAATAACAGTCACATTGTCATTCTCTTTTGCTTCATCACTGGACAACTTCTTACCAGAGAGCTCGTTTGTTTGCTTCATGCAGGTGACTCTCCTTGTTGATGAGGACATTGTCGGTGACGCCTACGAGCAAAAACATAACAAACATGTCAGTTTCACACTGATAAACCGCATTAAACATATATAAAATAAATATTCTGAAACCCAGACTCACGCTTCAGTTTGATTTGGTTTTGACCGTCTTCACTTCCATCCCAGGACGTTGAATCTCCAAGAGGTAGTTTGCATTTCCCGCAGATGAAAACCACAGGTTCGTTGTCCTCGTTCTTGTCTGCATGGCCCAACAACGTTTTTTCGACGAGGGTAGAGTCTACACTACACGACACTTCAAACGTGTTATTTACGTTTTTACAGCGCTGCTTCAAAAATGATAGTTCACTCGTCGCCATTTCTGCTCGGGTCTCCCAAACAAACGGGGTTTCGAAGGTTTCGAACTCAGGCGGGTGAAGCGGACTACGGACGTTATTGGCGTACGTAAACAGACTGTATGGGTGCTACTGCACCCTGCTGGACTGGCGGCGGAACATTACATACACAAAGAACCCAGCGACAAGATTTACCCTTCTGTGTACTTCCGCCTTCCCCTCCTTTTCGTTTTGTTTTATGTTGTTTCGAGTCTGGACGTTACTTAAAGAATTAAGTAACGTTTGTTAAACTTAATTTAAAACCCTGCGTATAATTCTGATGTTTAAATGCATTTTTATACATTTCTGTGTCAGTTAGATCTTGTCGTGTTTTATTGCTGGGAACTATCTTTACTGTGAGATAGTGAGATGACACGTGACCCGGATGAAACTTATTTTCTCGTGTTCATTTAGTTAATTAACTACTTTGTTTGTATGCATTTTGTAGTAGTTGTTCAATTGTTTTCAATAAAATATAATTGTTGGAAATATAATTGTTACTAAAGGTAGCTGGTATGGCTGGTACGTCTTCTTATTGGCTGTTAACCCGGAAGTTTTGAGAATGCTTTTACGGAGCGCGAAAACTTTTACAGTTTTGTCTTGTTTTTACTGGAGCACCAAGGAATCTTGTTTTTGTGACGGTTTCTGCTTCTTCAGTCGTCATGTGTGATAAAATTAAAAAGGTAATGTTCTGTCATTTGGTCGTTGCAAAACTTTAAATGTAAATGCTGATGTTTACTATGGTTATTTATCAGGTGAATAGCTGGCTCAGCACCGTGTTTGGCGATCAGCCGGTGCCACAATTTGAAGTAAACACAAGGACCGTAGACGTACTGTACCAACTAGCAAAGACCAGTGAAGTCCGCTGCAGTGACACAACTGTTCTCATCGACGATCTGAAGCAGAAAGCATCAGAGTATCAGGCTGACGGTGGGTAACCGACATCGTGAAGCAACACTGAATGTAGTTATTAAAATGTGAGTTAGTATTACTGTCAAGGCACAATATACTCACCGCCTTTTCCTTCTAGGTGCTCACCTTCAAGATGTTCTCCTACATAGTGTCGGCCTGTCGTGTGCTACTTTATCAAAGCCCACTGCTGACTATTTATCTGCTTTAGTGGACAACGCTATGGTGCTCGGAGTGAGAGATTCATCCCTTGGCAGGTACACTGTTTAACCCTCATGCGTTGTTCGGGACATTTTTGTCCTCTGAGAGAAATTTTTCGGTTTATTTTGGCCATAACTTTGTCAATATGTGGACAAATTGAATCATTTTTCCTCAATAAGCTTAATTTTACATAAATTTTGTTAATATGATTTTAAAAATTTTCATAGGTCAACGGTACACTGTGGGCAAATTTTACCCCCTAATGTGTTGTTCGGGGACAAAAACGTCCCCTAACTTTAACGGTTTTAAAAATATATTAGATAAATATTTTTTTGTTTTTGCACAGCACTGGATTTTCTTTTTTTCTCCCATTTTGTCCCATAGACTTACATTATAAACACACTTTTTTTGACTGCACAGCCATGGCACTAAATCATGCATTCTTGATTGTTGGTGGTTTACCCTGTTGGTAGGAGGTAACATTTGTGATTTTTACAGTTAACAACTTAATTACCATATTAAAATCCTTGGGGAAAATTATTTTTTCACTACTGTTGATTAGAACTGAAGTTAATTAAAAGGTCTATGCAAAAAAAATTCAAAAATATATTTATCTAATATATTTTTAAAACCGTTAAAGTTAGGGGACGTTTTTGTCCACGAACAACACATTAGGAAGAAAAAAAGAAAATCCAGTGCTGTGCAAAAACTAATAATGCAATAAAGTCAATTTTTTTACTGATGTTTGACATGACCAAGACTGTAATAAAGGTAAAAAAGAATCCAGTCCACATTCACCTTTTCTATTAAAAATGAGCCATTTTGTGTTTTTTTTTTTTTCAATTTTCAGCACCACCCCTTATAAAATTAGTGATTAAAGGGTTAAAATCCTGGGGGAAAATGATTTTTTCACTACTGTTGATTAGAACTGAAGTTAATTAAAAGGTCTATACAAAAAAATTTCAAAAAAATATTCATCTAATATATTTTTAAAACCGTTAAAGTTAGGGGACGTTTTTGTCCCCGAACAACACATTAGGGTAGTGTTTGCGAACAATGCATGAGGGTTAATCTTCTTGTGAGTAATTTTCCTGAAGATTGTCAAAAAAAGCTCACTGCATGTATTTTTTTTCTTGTGTAGCTTTATGCCAGCTCTCAACAACCTCACCAGTGAACTTCTGGAAGCAGAGAAATCAAAGAGAAAATTTGAGAGAGAACTTAGGGCTCTCAGAAAGAAAATTGGCGCAACTCTGGTGGTTCGGGGTAACTTAGAAGAGTAAGTACATCGCAGATTTATTATATATATGAAAAATAATATCATTTGAAAAATGCTACAAACCACATTATCACTGTTCTTCAGAAGCACACATTTGATGTGTAAATGTTTTGTTTTATTGTCAGGGATATCAGGAAAACCGTCAGAAATCAGGCAGTGGAGAGTGCCAAAGCAGAGGAGAGGCTGCTCAACATGGACTTTGTGACAGCAAAGGTTAAAGAGCTCAGTAACAGACGGGAGAGGCTAGAGGTATGTTGTGGTATTATATTTGTAATGGTATTAACACAGAGGATGTCCATGAGTTGTTACATTCTGCACCACATATTATTATGACATCTGAGCCAGAGCCAAACAGAAAGAAGGGTAACCCCTTTGTTTTTCCCTTGTCATCGTAACCCAAAGTGTAATGCGTGCATCGTGTTACAGAGATGATGCTGCGGACAGGTTCAACAGCTACTGCTCTGTGTATCACTGTCAGGATGAGACCAGATTATCTATGTCAGCTGTTTTATTTTGCTCTTTCAATCTCACAGGCTCAGCTTGCATCCAGGAACATGGACAAGTCTATTACCCATCAGGCTATTGCGCAGCTTTCTGAGGTATTTCAGCCTTTTCGTATGCGCTCTTGTTGTCACCATGGAAATAAGAAGGTAACGTTGTCTGCTTTTGAGTTTGAAGGGTCTTGTTTTTCTCTCTACAGGAAGTCAATGCACTGAAGAAAGAAATAATCCCCCTAAAAGCGAAACTGAAGCCTTACATGGACCTAAGCCCGGTATGTTTGTATTCAATTTGTAAGTGACTTCACAGAATTCTGCTTTACACTTTCAGAAAATGTATGTTTATATTATTTTTTCCCTTTTGAACCACACTAGAATCCCTCTCTTGCTCAACTGAAAATAGAGGAAGCAAAAAGAGAATTGGTGAGTGTCTAGTAGAAGGTTCACTTTGTGTGTTTACTTTAATTTAAATGCTTGTTTGTTTCTGCTCTGACAGGCTGCACTGGATTCTGAACTTGACATGATGGTGGATTTTAAATAAGGATGTGTGTATGTTTCAGTCATTGTAAGCTGTGATATTGTTGGTGTTTGAATAATAAATATGACTCACATCTCTGTTCTCGTGGTGTGTCGCACAACAGCTGCCAATTTTCTCTTTACAACCAAAGACCCATTGAACCATATGTTTTTGGAAATGAATAATTTACTTAACTTTGTCAAAAAATGGGCATTCACATCAACAGTCTTTGTGTCAAGATAATTAACTTTCAACTTACAGACCATCAAAGTCTCCTTTCTTTCCTTTCTGATAACTTGTACAATAAAGCCTTATGAGCTCCTATATGATTGGCTGGCTCAAACTACTCACAGGCTGGTCTCGCAGGTCTTTCTGTTCCCTGCATCTCCTCCTTTTCCTGTTTGTCACAAAACACCAATCAAGTGTTTTGTCTTTACGGTCTGGTCCTGGCTATGTTATGGAGGAGTGTTTCCAATCTGAACAACATATAATGAGAGTTTTTCTTTGATCAGGTCCGTCAGAGTCATAATAACTGTCAATTTATCTCATAGATTATATATAGTATACATACATCTATTGCTGGTGTGCAGGAACAAAATGCAATACAGGGTTATTTATAGGCTAATTCTATATTTTACACATTTTAGAATTTGAAACATGAATCGAATACCCATCATTATGTGCAATTGCTATTCCTCTGTCTCACACCAATGGACTAAATTATGTCTTTAAAAACAGCATGTGGGAAACCTGTAGAGATTGACAACAGAATTCCAAAGGCTTTGGAGGGATAACAGCAGATGAAAGAGGTTTTCAGAGCCACTCCCTTGGTGCCCAAAGCTAAAAAGCAACAGAGAATGGAATCAACTTGTCCAGTTTGTATGCAAAATATCACCCCACTGTTCCTCCCCCTGCCAGTCTAACCTTCCCCATAGAGCCGAGCGTGGAGACCCCAACGGTCCCTGTCAGTCTGACGTTGGTCTGCTCTGCAGTCTGTCATGGAGACGGGCTGGTTACCATGGAGTGGGTCATGGATGTGGGCTGGAGAGTAATTTTACCCAGTAGGCCCCCAGCTTCATTGAAAGGCAGCATGGCCTGGGCATCAATGGTGTATGAAGAGACACAGAATCAAAATATCACTCAGGTCTCCTTACCTCTAGTCCACTTTACACTTTTATACATTAGGACATTCATTTTTATGATTGGATAAATATAACAAACTAGAACAAAAACAAAATACATCAACTCTTAAAAGGTTGCTTCAGACTAAATATTTAAAAATACCATACAAATGGTAATTAAAAGTGCATTTTTTTCATTTATATGAGATGAGGGGAAATGTAAAAGAATGAAAGGCATTGAGGAAATGAGGAGAAATAAAGCACTTTACCATAATCCAAAAAGTAAACATGCGCCTCCTGGGGAGAAAAAAATAAAAGCCAGCGCGTCATACCACAGAGTGTGTGTCGCCCCTCTTCCTTTTAAAATAGTTTTATCTGCCACGCCCACATCACAATTCCCACTCAGCTGTTACTGTAAGTCGCTTTCACTTTCCACATGCATCCATTCACAAATCTGCTCTTGCTGTTGAGCAGCAGCAAAGTAAAGACTGGGAGGAATCACCACGCGTCGGAATAATCAGCTCGTCTGTCAGTGCTGAACAACTTGTTGCGCAGCTGCTATTTCTAAAACCTCCTCTGTGGTCCAGGACTGCACCGACACAGCGGCTGCTTTTATTCTCCACAAAACTATTTTTGTATTTTTCTGTGACTTTCTCTCATCGACACCATGTTGTTAAACATTGGGACCTGCGCGCACCTTACTGCACAAATCTGTAAAGTCTTAGAAGTCCTACACTAAATTTCTTGAGTCTTTTTATTAATATGATCACACGGACAGGGGATGCGAGTCAGGAGCTGGACGCGTCCTTGCCACGGACTGGACTGGAGCCACAGCCTCTTCTATCTGACCTTACTCCTGTGGACTAGACGCATGAGTGGACTGGCTGACTTCTCAAGTAAGATGATGATGATGATGTAGATGAAGAAGGAGGGGGAGGGAGCCTTAAAGGAATCCATAAGTAAAGTATTGCAGTTGCTTATAGAAGGTTTGGTATGGAACCACACAATTATAGCTGGTGTAATAATAGCTATTCGAGGGTGGGGGTGAAAACTTGTGCCTTGTAGATATATGTGGCTATGCATAAGTTGACTTACTGATGGCATGGGTTACATATTTTATTTACATATACTGAAGAAATAAGAATAAATTTAGTCAAGAAATTTGAAGTCAAGATGACTATTTTGGTGCTATTAATGCCAAAAGAAGAGAGAATACAGGCAGATAGATCAGATAGATCAGATAGACCCCCCACCACCACCACCACCATTAGTGATTAGTGCAAAATTAAACATGATGAGGTCTTTTCAAGTAACTTAATCATGTTTACACACCCTACAACAAAGGTCAGTCACACTGGTTGAATGCCAGTTGGCGTAATTTGCCAGCCAGGAAAGAGGGCAGAGAGTCAGGCAGCACTGTAATGGTTTTAAAAGCAACATGAGACACCTAGCAGAGCTCCAAGGAGGCCAGACAATCTGATCCTCATCTGTACACAAAATGGATGATTAAATTACTGCAGGTTTTCATTATAGGGGGAATTATATCTCCTTTATGTGTATAATTTCAGCAGTATCCATTTAACTGATTCTATTCCAACCAATGCCTGTTGCGTATCAGACTATTTGTCCAGGATCATCACCAGCCACTCTGCTCATGCATGTGATGGGCAGCCTCTGCGACTCCACTGTCCACGTCACTCCACCATCTCCATCCAGTCTGCCTTCTATGGGAGTGGCGAGCTGTGCAAAGCGGACCCTCCACTCAGGGCCCACAACCACAGCTGCTCGGCCTTTACTGCTCTACAGGTGCATGTAATGTGTGGGTTATATGGCACGTTTCACTCTTGCTGGGTCAGTCATTAATAAGTGGGTGTTCCTACGTTTTCAGGAGACTTACTGGGGTGTGTTTAACACCATATGTGTTTTGAAATAAAGGCAACACCCTACAGTTTTCTTCCACTCTCTAGAGTCATGGGATCTGTTTTTGCATATGATTTGCTGCTCGTTGTTTTTGCCGACTGTGCTCTGTGATGTTTGTTGTGCAGAAGCTGCTCTCAGAGTGTGAGAGCCACAGAGACTGCCAGCTGCCTGTCAATCACCTGCTGTTTGGGAAGGACCCCTGCCCTGGCACTAGCAAATACCTCCATGTGGACTACAAGTGTAAACCCAGTGAGTTCACAGGCACAAATCTCACTCTGTTTCCCGTCACCTCCATCAGCCCCTCCACCTCTTCAGCCTTACTTTTTTTCCTCTCATTTAGCTGAACACAAAAGACATGTGGCCTGTGAAGGAGAGACCATGGTCCTGCACTGTAAGCCCCCCAGGGTGCTGAACATCTATGCAGCTGTCTATGGGCGAGTTCTAGGTCAGACTGACACCTGCCCCTCACACCTGACAAGACCACCCCCATTCGGTGAGTCCATATGAGTGTAGTAACAATACAATAGTAGTAACACTGTCACTGTTTCAGTGGGCTTTAAATGTCAATAAAGTTTCTCTGTCCTCTCCCTACAGAGTGTCTGAACCATGAGGCTGTACACTTAGTGTCTAAGTCCTGCTACAGCAAGCAGAAATGCACTGTTGCTATCAGCAACCAGACATTTAGGGACCCCTGCTTTCCAGGAACCAGGAAGTACCTCAGTGTGATCTATTCTTGTGGTGAGACCCTTTCTGCTTCCTCATTCACAAAAATAATCAGGGATAAATGAGAGAGAGAGAGTTTTAGAAAATAGGAGCAGACTCACGTCATGCCTGCTGTTGTTTTGGCCTCATTCATTATGTGACAGTTCCTGCACTACTGGGGATTCTTATCAGCTGATCCCAGCCATCAGCTGTTTGTAGCAGGGAATTTCAGATTTGTCAGCTAAAGTTAACATCCTGGTCAACTTCCTGCGATTGGCACAAATGCCAGTGAGGTCATAGGGAAACATTGTTTATGTATTATAATGGAAAGTTCTGTGACTTCAGCCTGGTGCTATTAGAAAGCTTCTGACAGGTTTTGTTGGCACCGTGTAAAGCAATACAATGTGTATTAGGCTTACATTACAGTTGTTGGGCTGATAGTATTTTGTGATTCTGAGTGTAATGTCATTGTGTGCCCGGTTTGGGTGTGTGAGTGCAAATGGTCTGCATTGAGTCTGTGTCAATTTTTTCACATCAATACAAAGACTCTTCTGTATTTCTTCCAACAGTTCCACAGACTTTACTGAGAGAGGCAGACCCAAACATATTCAGCTCCACCTCACCTCCCACGGTGGACACAGAAAAAGGTAACGGATCACCCCATCTCCTGCAAATCCTGTTTTTCCCCCGTTTTCACACCAGCCTCTCCTGCAGATCAGGAAGAGCCTTTTCCCAAAGAGTCAAGTAGACCTGACAGATCAGGAGCTATGATGAGCAACTCTCTGCTGACTTATGCCTACATTAAAGGTAAACGTCAGCCAGATGAAATCACATCTAAATATAATATATATACAGCTCCTCCCTTCATTTCCCCACACAGAGCATCCAGAAATGGCAGCGCTGCTGTTCACCTCTAGTGTGTGTGTTGGTCTCCTCCTCACACTGCTGGCTATATCTGTCAGAGTGACCTGCAGAAGGCGGCCACTCAGAGATCACCGACTCCCTCTGAATTCTAGTAACCACACTGGTAACGCTCTGGATGAAGAAGGTGAGGACGATGAGGAAGAAGAAGAAGAGGATGATGAAGAGGGAACGGAAAGTTCTTTAATCTCAGCCACAGAAAGGAAGGCAATGCACGCCTGGGAGGAAGTGACTTATGTGAGTGAGGCAGCAGAGCGTGCAGAGAGGATTGAGCGCAGAGACATGATCATGCAGGAGATCTGGATGAACGCCTATCTGAACGGCAGCTCGTACTGAGTGGTGACCCGAGGATGCTGTTTGACAATTTCAGGTTTTTTTTTCTTTCAGTTCTTCAGACGCCGATTGTCACTACACAAAAAAAATTAACATTGAAATGCAGTTTGTTTTGTTGTGGAATTTTGTAAAGATTGTACTATATAGGATGCTGCAAACTGGGTGTTCATTCCTTGTGTTCCAAGTGTTTTATTTATTCCCATTCGCCACCAAATGAAGCTAAGGTTGAAGTTACAACAGGAAAATTCACAAGTCAGAAGCGACCCATATTGTGTAGATACATTATAAATTACTGTAACGGTAACTGTCATGTAAACCAAAGAAATGTCAGGGAGCATGGCCTGTTATTCAAAGGGACCAATAAACTGAGTTTCATATCTCTTGTTCACAAACAGCCAAAAACTGTAACATTAGTATGAAGGTCACTTTCTGTTTAAAGATGCTAAAGATGATTTAAATGTACAAATGTTTCCACACACATTACAGCAGAGTAGTCTTTAAAACAGAACTACATGTACTCCCACTGTGTGGTAACTTCCGGGATCAGAACAGACTTTTATAAGTGTGTGTGTGTGTGTGTGTGTGTGTGTGTGTGTGTGTGCGTGTGTGTGTGTGCCGCATACAAGAGACAAAGAGAGGAAAGGTGTTGCATCCTTGTCCTCACACTTCATGGGATCCAGTTACAATGACTTTGTTGAACAAATGTATAAACATAGTGTATTTACAGCCTATTCTCCGTTTCTTTTCACACAGCAAACATGTACTGATTTAAGTTTTTATTTTATTTCAGAGCTTAAAACATGGGAAACTGTAAATGAATACAGGGATCGGGTTTATATTTAAATAAATCAGGGTAATCATAATATCAGCCTCCAATGCCTGTTCTGTCATTTAATGTGTCCAGTTCATATTTTAGCACACTTAACAAATACATCAGGTGTTGCATGGTAAAACACTCCAGCACAAAGGACAAGTATTCTCCAAAAGGCACCTTGGCAAACTGCATATGTACCTTGAGAATAGTCCTTATCTGGGTCCCCATTTGATATTATTGAGTCCTTGAAACTGCTTTTTGAGTGCCTGTCTGTCTGACCACTCCGAGTCCAGGTAGCTATCATCATCTGCCTCCTCCAGTTTCTAAAAAACATCATGAGGACAAAGTTAGCATGTATATTCACAACAAGCAACCAAGAGACACACAGATTTCCCTCACCTTGAGTTCCTCTTGTCTTCTGTAGTAATGCATCATCATCTGTTTCTGCTGCTCATCAGTGACCAAAGGTTCTCTTGCCGGCGCCCCCTGTCCTTTCTGAAGTGAAAAGCAATGAAGGAAGTGAAGTTACCAAGTCTCTGAACACAACATGGACGTTAATATCATTCAAAAACAGCCTTCTGACCTTTTGAATTTTGACCACGAGTTTTGTCTTTTCATTTTTGCCAATGTAGTCCTGCAGTTTTTTGCATCTCTGCATCTCTTTGGCAGCCCACCATAGCTGGCATTCATCCTCTGGAATCACCTGCAATGCTGCCTGAGAGACACGTGGAGAGGAGGGATGCAGGAGGATGTTGAAACCATATTTAACATTACAGAGTCATGGCCATCCTGCTCAGCTGTCTTACCTGTGTTCCTGAAAGGTCTTCCTGGTTCTCAAACTCCAACCTGATGGGGTCATGAGGAGGCAGCCCCATGGGGTACACGATCATAACTGCACCCCTCAGCTGATCCAATGCTTCCTTTACCATCTCCATAGTGACACAGATGTTAGCTTGAACTTGTTTCTGCAAAATGAATAGAAAGACATATTTCATCATTTTGAGCTCTTAAAGCAGGATGAGATGAAATACTGGTTTCAATAATACGTACCTTGGAGACCAGTGCCCTCGCCTCTTCCATAGTTTTCATCAACACTTCTTTCATTTTGTCATTTGGAGCTGGCAGAGAGTAAGGAGATTGTTTAAAAACTACAACCACATGCAGAAGATCAGGAAGAATATCAAATATCAAAGTTTTCTTTGGTGTTACAGTAAATATTGCACACATCAAAAGCCAGAGGCTCACCTTGTCCATTCCTTCTACCGATCTCATCCTTCCTAAATACAGGCCCTCCACTGGGTATACACCTGTCTTCCCATTCATCCCTTAGATTCAGCTCCTCTACCTGCTCCTCTGTTAGCCCCTGCATGCTTGGTGGCAGGGTGATGCCATGATCTGCCAGCTCTGGGATCTCTGCAGGCACACACAAAGGAACAAAAAACAAAACACAAACATTGTCAAAGTTTTTATTAGTATTTGTCCTACTCTAAATAATGTATTATATTTACTTATCCCTGTACAGTGAATACAGGCAGCATGTGTTTTCACCTGAACATATTCTCTCCACTTTGAGCCTCCCGTTGTAAATTACTGAAATTTGCTGGATCACAGTTTCCACTGAAGCGTCCACTGTGGTGTTGAACAGAAACTGGCTTTCATCCCCGCGCTTAACATGCAGCTGCACCATCTTAAAACAGTAGCTATCCTCCTAAAAAAGACACGTTGAAAGACAGGATATTTATCCGTAATAAAAACCCAAAAAGTGTTACGAGGAAGAACAATGCTCAGACTCTCCGGGAAAACAGTGTAACCATAGCAACCGCTGTCTGCGGACGCTTCCAGAAAACACACATTTCCTTTGAACTAGGTGGCTAACATGTTAGCTGATTTTGATAGCTGTTTACGTTTACGGTCATTTAACTGTAATTTCTCCACATTAATTCATTCTTACCTGCACAGTACGCCGACACGGCCCCTTTACTGTTCAGGCTGGACTCAAAATTTGTTTAAAAGCACTTAACTTACAGCCCACAAGTCCTCAGTCCGACCAGAGCGCTTCTTCTATGGATCTTTTTAAGAGAGGCTACAGTAATGTATACAGTAATACTGCCCTCTAACGGTGGATACTGGCAACACTGTTGCGTACAAATGGCAGCAGCAGGTTTTATGCCAATTTCTATGTCTTGGCTTGCCATACATTTCTGTGTGTCTGCCGAAAAATGCATCCCCGTCGCGGAAACGCGCTCAACTAAAGTTTCCCAATGATCTCCAAACTGTGGACATGTTTGTTGCAAATACTGCCAGTGCACATGCACATTGTCTTAAAAACTGCCACCATTTAATATTCACTTTCATTTTTTATATTAATGTATGTTTTACTAGGCAGCACGTCTTCAAGGAGTAATAATGATGCACACGTGCATTCTATGCTTTGGCCACTGGGGCCGCTCTAATATGTGGAACAAATACACAGAAGAAGTCCGTGTTTGCGATGTGAATACTATTGATAGCAATAGCTTTAGCGTTGTAGTGGACTAGAAATTATATAATTTACTTAAAATATCATGGTGTACTTCTCATATACAGAACGTATATAAACTCTTATCGCTTAAAACTGTGCAGGAATGGCTGTATTAGCTAGCTGACGTGAAATTACTGCAAAAGGACTGTAGCTAATAGCTAGCTCTTGCTTTTGTACACTCCAATCATGAGCGAAGAAGACAATTCAGCAACAGCAAATAAGGATAAAGACTCGACTCTTCTTCTCACTAAAGACGGACAAAGATACTATGTGAGTAAAAGCGGAGTTGTGGACAGCAGAAACGTGATAACCCCGCACGAACCAGAGAACAACGTGTCCTCGTATGACATGGATGATCTGGACGAGGAGAGTGACATTCTGGACACTTCAGATCCCAGAGACAGCGCAGCCAGTCCGGAGGAGCTAAACGACGAGGAGACCTCGGAGGGCGACATCGCCCCCAAACAGTGCACCTACGAGGGATGCACGGAGACTACCACGCAAGTGGCAAAGCAGAGGAAACCGTGGATGTGCAAGAAACACCGCAACAAGATGTACAAAGACAAGTATAAGAAGAAAAAGAGTGATCAAGCCATGTCCAGTGGAAAACTTGATGTAAGTCATCATGATGGGATAGAGACAACAATGTAAATCCTCAAGTTTATGAGATGAGTCATTTTAGTGAACCATAGCACAAATTAAACATTTTGATTTGATTGTTTTGTCTCAGGAAAACTCAGAGGAAAGGCCTGTGTCTGTGAACAAACAACGTCTGGGGGCCATGGGTGACCGTCCTGCCAGACCTTCTCTAATAGAGCAGGTCCTCAACCAGAAAAGACTGGTAAGTAAGTCCAGCTGGCTGATTGTGATATAAAAGACAGACAAAGAGGTAGTGAAATACCCACGTGTAAGTAGACAGGTCACACTGCCAGTGTCTCATCAACCCAAAATAGGTCTGTTAGAAAGAGTCAGCTGTCATTTGTTGCATTGTCTTTTCATATTTGTGATGTCTGTGTCCTACAGTCACTGCTCAGGAGTCCAGAGGTGATCAGCTTCCTGCAGCAGCAGCAGCAGCTCCTGGCCACGCAGAGCCGCAGCCAGTCACAGCAGCAGCAGCAGTTCTAGGGATGTTGACACCGGCCGGTCAGGATTTTACAAATTATAGTATTTGTAATGCAAATATACACACTGATATCTGGTGCATAAAGTGATTGTAGCAGGCCACTGTAGGTAGCTGCAGTCATAGAGCCATGCTGAATATGGCGATGACGGGAAAGTTTATCGCTGGCCATGTGGTTACACCGTGTCTGGTGCTAATAGGGAAATGTATTTTTCTAAACACAGGCCAAGTTTTTTAACTTAACTTATTATATTTATTTAAGTTAGATTGTGAAGTCCTGTTCTTTGTGTTAGTCATTTTTCCTCATGTAGCAGTAATAACAAAGGCCTTGAATTATGACTGTTTTATAGTTATGTAATCCCTAATCTTAACAAACTAACCATATAGTTTGTTCAGTCTGTAATGTTTTATCAAAAAAGCAGACAACAACAAACAAATTATCAATATTTTTATGTTTCATTTTTTTCTTTTAATCCAGCATCATTTTTAATGTTTTGTTGTTACATAAGCATGCAGCGTCAGCTAGCTGGAGCCTTTAAGAGTTCTTTTAACCACAAGGCTGTATATCGGCAGTAATTTATGGCTGAATTCGCAAAATAGAAAGACAAATGCAATGTGTATTAGTCTGCTAGTTCTTTGGCTTTTGTGTAAAAATAAGATGTAAGCAGAGAGAAAGCACTGTGTGTCCCTGTGTTTAAGTTGTGTGTTTGTGTGTCCTGCTGTGGATATAAAATTAAAAACCAACGCTAACATTGAAGGTGTTCCCAGATTGTGTTCACAGATAAAGTCTATAAAAAAGGTGTTTCATAAACAAAAAAACAACTTTAATGGAACAAGTACAAAGCAACCAGTACATGAAGTCAAACATTGGTCAACACGTGTACATACAGCACATACTACTGTAATACTTATTACACATAATTCTTCAGAGTACCTACAAATATATCCCATTTTTTTCCTTCTCATGTGCAGTTGGCATGTCCCAATGGCAGGACGATAAATACAGAACTGGACTGAAAGTAAGGATTGTTTAACTACATGAGCAGAAAGTTTAATTTAGTAATGATTGTAATTCATGAAACATCAGGAGAGATAGAATCTACGACCACCTGTGTGAAGGAGCAAGAACACACACTAAGGGGAAAAAGTGTGTGTTTGTTGTTCATGTTATGACACTGAAGAAATAGGATTGTGTGGGGAGCCCATCTGTGTGAGGACCTTATCCAGCCACTGCAGGGGTCCATGCAGATGCACCTCAATCCAGCAGGGGGTGCTGGTCACATCTTGACGATGGTATTCAGCTCCCCAGCCCTGAGGAATGGGGATAGGGTCATAAATCTCAGCTGGGTATGTTAACTATTATGATGACTAGATGATGTGATAAAGTGTAGTCTCACCTTGTATATATTAGTATTGACAGCATATTAAGTTCCACTAAGTGGATATCTAATCCTTTAAATTAATGTCATATAGGCTACATGCAGAAATGCTGGTTGTCTTTCTGTCACTTGTATCCTCAAATGTTTTAGGTTTACAAGGACTTCATTACCTTAACAAAGCTCATGCGGATGGTGCACATCTTGGTGAGCTCATAGACGACCTCAAAGCCGTGGTTAACAGACTGGGCAAGGAGCTGAGCGAACAGCTGGTTGTTGAAGATCTTGAGGCTGCAGCCGCTGGGGATCTTGCACACGGTGGTTGGGTGGAAGCCATGCTGGAAATTACAGTTGCGGCTCTGGACAAAGATGCTGCTGTCACTCAGACACTCTGCGTACACCTCACCACCTACGTAGTACAGATGTAAACCTGAGAAGGGGGTTAAAAGGTGATGAAATCAAAATCAAATTTTTGCCCAGAAAAAAGTATAGCAAACATTCTACAGTCAACTTCATTTTTAGGGACAACACTGTAAACCAACTGAAAATGTTTGTCCCAAACCCTTCTATGCTTGTAAATGAGGAATGTCTAACTGGTGTCAGTATTGTCCGTGACTTTGGGACTAACTAACCCCAACTCTCTGTGTCACCCCTGTCATTCAAAACCACACACAATGTCACAGTGCACAATTTATTGTAACCCACAGAGACGCTGGATGTCTGTACAACAACAAAGACAGGCTTTGTAAACTCTTCTTTCATGAGAAAATAACATTATTTGGGCTGAAGGATTCATGACAAGGAGACAAGCTGAGTGGATGTGACCGCTTACAAAGACAAACACTCTGTAGGCCCCTGCAAAAAGACTTACTTCTTATATGAATTACCTGTGAAAGCTTCCCTGCTTACCTTTGCCGATGTGCCTGCGTGTGTGTTCGATGGTGGAGTTGCGGTTGACGTTGGATAGCAGGCCGAGGCAGAAGCGGTTCTTGTTGTTGGATGGGTCGGTGAAGCCATCCACCAAGACGCTGCGGGCGGAGGCGTGGAAAGTTTCCCCCACACGGTTGTTGAGCTCATAGTAAGCTACAGAACACCAGTACTCGGGTTCTTCATAACATACGGGCCTTAAATCTGGAAGAAAAGAAGATGAGATATCAATGTGGGAAATTAATAAAAGTCAAAATGTATCCATCAGATCTGTCAATTTAGATCAACCTGGAGTACTGACACAACTGCTAGAGTCAACAGCCAATACATTTTACCCAACCAGCAGACCTGCCTAAAAATAGACTATCTATCTATACAGTCTTCAAGTGACCTGATTCCATCTACACAATGGTAGACCAGCTTTGCCTCTGTGAGAGGTCTGTGAGTTAAAATGCGTTCTTGTCTGGTAGCTTAGCAATTTACAGTTCCCTATCAGATATGGCAGATGGCAAAGGCCTTTTTTTAAAGGTGGTCCATGTCTTAATATGCATTACTGTTGATGTGTCCGCAGCAGTTCATTGCCTGTCTTCTGTTTCAGTACTCCTGTTTGCTCCTTTTCACCAGGGACATGTCAACCCCCGCTTACTGTAAGTAATGTGGATAAGTACCACCTACAACACTTCAAAGAAACTGATTTTTTACTTTAAAGAGTCTTTTTAAGTTAAATGCAAAAAACACTACATGTTTGCTAATGCTGGTAATCTTTCAGCACAGTGTGTAATCACCTCTGTGTGGAGCAGAGAATGTGAGTTTTGGTGTTTCTGTGGAGTTGCTTGGCTTCACATCCTCCTGAGGGGTTGTCTCCATCATGCTGTACGGAGGTGGGGGAGTCTCAGCTGGAAATGAGACAAAATCAAACAAGATGGCACATCTGCAGGAGCCATGACAAAACTGCAACCTGATTACAATGTTAGATTCTTACCTGTGATGTGATATGGACTACCAGGCTCTGCAGAGCTGTTGGGGGAGTTGGGGTAGCTCTGCGAGGTGGGAGACTGAGCGAGGGATGAAGAAGGAGAAGAGGAGAAGGAGGAGCAGGGCAGCGGAGGAAAGGAGTCCGGGTAGGTGGCATTCTGGGGCATGAGGGGCTCGCTGTGTAGGGAAGCATTCCTGAATTTTGCCAGTAAACTGTGTTGAGGGTTGAACTCGCTGTGTCGTGGGACCAGAACTGGTGGCAGCACTGAGACGAGAAAAGAAAGAAAGAAAAAAAAAAAGGTCAGAGAGACAGAGAGCGGATGGAGACAAAGAGAGAGCCAGATGCTGCTATAAGAGATCACATTACTGCAAATGGTTTTGGCTTGGGAACAATATTAAATCATGTCCCCTGTATTTCTGACCCACAAGCTTTACTCTACTAAAACTCAATAATAACCATATTTTTTACAGCAGATTCAGGAGATGCTGTCTGCTTATGTGTGTACCTGGAGTCTCCACGCGCCTGTAATGGTATGGGTTGACACAGATTTCCTTCTGCTTGGAGCCGAAGGGGAACTCACAGCACTCGAGGGCTTTCAGCTCATGATGGGACTGCAGGTCAGGCCAGCGCCACACCCTGCAGTAGATGACATGGGGCAGACCTTTCCTGTGGGACACCTGCAGCCTCCCATCCAGCGACCGAGGAATGGTCACACACTTACCTAGAAATAAAGATTCAATGGCGAGGCAGCATTAAAAAAACAAAGGTGTTTTATTAATCTCAAGACACATTTGTCACAGAGACACGCACTTGTTTCATAGTGTTTAAATGATCTTTTAACATCAAATAAAATATTTTTCTCTTCCTTTGAGTATCACGTAATTTTACAGGAAACAAGCAAACAACAAGTCAGACCAAAAGTTAACTTCTACTCACTGGGCTGCCCGGGACAGCTGAGTGCTCGCTCCAGCTCCTCCATCGCCCCTTTCTTCTTCTTCAGTTTCTTCACTAAAGAGTCCACGGCCTTTTCCGCCCACTTCTCCTCCTCATCTCCTTGCTTCCAGCCAAGCAGTCGCTTCACTGCCGGGCTGGTGAAGGAGAAAAGGGACGTAATGCTGGTAGAGGAGTTCATCACGAGATGGATAAATGGGTGGAGAAATGAGCTGATGGATAAAAATTCCCCTAAGGGTGCAGGCGAGGAGGCAAATAATGAGAGGCCGGGATGCAGACGAACCAGACGGTAAGGATAAAAGAGGTAGTGTGATGAGTGTAAACAGAGACTGTTTTTTTGTATTCCACTGTTACTTCCAAGCAGCTCCTGGCAGTGGAGCTGGACTACAGCCAATGCAGCACAAACCCACAATCCCCTCTTTCTGTTGGTACCGAAGGGATCCAGCAGCACTGCATCCAAAGCCTCCTGCGGGGACGGTTATTCCTCACACAGCCAGAACTCCAGTTCCAGTTTCAATCATCTGGCAAGAGAAGTGAGACTGTATTCAGGACAAGTTAGCCAAAGCAGATGCATGACTGGAGAAAGAGTGGAGCAGTTAGGTAGAAAAGAAACCTTGGAGTTTATTTGAATAAAGCCACAGTCTCTAAGGTGATAAGCTGTCCTGGGGTGATGGCAACTGGACAGCACTTCGCCAAAATCTGACTCAGATTTAATGAACTGGGCATTAGAAGAGGATTTCCATGATAAGGAGGCCTGCATCAAACTGATCTCCCACATGCTGAACAGCAATCTTATTATTCTCTATGGAGAAACGCAGCTGAGCTGCTGTTTCAGAAAGAGCAGGGCAAGATGGCCAAACTCATTTCTAGATTCACCAACAATGAGGAATGTCCTTTCTGGCCTCTGTTTCTATGATCATGCCACTGACGCCCAGGAGCCATACTGTCTGGCCAGAACACATCACAGGACAGGAGGGGGAGAGGCACACACACACACACACACACACACACACACACACACACACACACACACACAGAGAGAGAGAGAGACAGAGAGAGAGACAGAGAGAGAGAGAGAGAGGTCTGCTAATGTTTGTCTGTTTGTACAAATGCCAGCAGTTAGGTTGAAGCTACTTTAAATTGCACTTTATTGTAACCTGCCTAACTGTAGGTATACTGTAAGTGTGCATCACCGTAATGGTGGAGGAAAGTTTTCACAGATAAACAAGACTGTAAAAGTATCTCTTTGTAGGTATTGTGTGGGAAAAATAGCTTAAGTGTTTGCTGGAGATTATTATTGCATGTTAATTTGTGCTCTTTACGCGCATCTGTGGATGACTCTTTACATCACATCATATCATTTTAACATGCTGTTTCTTCTCAATTCTCTGGACTTTGTGACTGAATTCACACAATAAGCTGTCTAAAATAAATACAGCTCAGAGAGAATCCGCATACCTACACTACACGCTCTGCGCTTGCTGGTAGAAATGTGACCAGCAGTGGTTTTGCGCACACAAACGGACAGCTGGGGGTTTACAATGACAGCAAAAGCGCACCAGCTCAATGCGGCATCAGTCCGCCGCCGCTGCTGCTTTTATGGAGCCTGGCGTCACTCAGTCTGCAGGCTCAGATAGGCTAATTACCTAATGCTTTATCACCAGGACACCCCTTCCCAAAAAAGTAAACACGCCTGCTTCCTTTCTGCTACCCTACTACGTACTAGAAGGATGGAGCCGTTTTACCGCTACAAAAATCTGACATTAGACATGTCACATCTAAATGCACCTTAACTGTAAACATGTGATCACAGGCATGAAAACCATCCATGACATTTTTGTGATTAAAGTTTCACAACATGTCCCTACAAAATAAACTTCCACTCTATCAAGCAATAACTATTTTTAATGTTTTTAAAATAGTGCTCAAAATAATAATTTCAACATTTATAGTTTACCTGACTCATTCATGTCAATAATAATAACAGAACATCGGATCTACCAAAGTTGTCACACAGTGAAAACATTTTGCATCAATGATAATCTGGCATTTAACAGTGGTACTAACCAGAAATTATATACTACACATTCATAATATCTAAAAATGTACAATACACTGTTAGTTTCTTTCCTCACCTCTGTAGTGACAAGTGCATCGCAGACAGCCGCATATGTGGAGGCTTCCCTGTCTGTGGGTCAGGCCAGCACACGAGGGTTGCGAAGGTGTGTGTCTGTCTGTGTGTGTGTGTGTGGACTGTGTCCGTGGGCGTGTGCGCCTAAGTGTCAATTCTCCTCAATGGCAGAAATGCGTTCAGTTGGTCATTTCAAAATAAAAGCATGAAAGTCTTCATACGCCTAACAAAGACAAGGTCTTATAACAAACATGCAGTGTGTTGCTTTTGTAAAAACAAAATTAGAATATCACAATCTTTACGCATTAAATTATCGTGAAAATTTTGGCTTACTTTGTCAGGAAATAAACAAACAAATAAGGTGAAATACATGATAAGTCTGTTAGGGTAGTCTGGACAACTAGCCTGTAGATTAAAAATATATATTTAATAATATTTGTATATTTCGGTAATATAGCGTAATTAACAACTCCAATTATGGGTGTTACTGAAAGTCAAAAGTCGACTTGAAGACAGCGATTTACGGCCCTTATTGTGAAAGCTGATGTGCGGTGATTTCCGGTGCTGTCCCTTGCGGTGTGGTTGACGCAGGTCTGAAGAGCTCGGAGGCTCCACTCCTCCAGCAGACCCAGCCGAGCGCCACACAGCCTCGGCGGCGTCAGCCTGGCTGGAACCGCAGCGCCTGCATGCAAGATCCCTCCGCCTTCCCCCTCCTGGAACTTTCCCAGGATTTCAGGGATTTCAGATGCTGCGCTCGCGCCACAAATTCATGTGCATGCGTGCGCGCGTGCCACCTGAGCCTTGTCTGCCCCCCCCCCTCCGTCCATCAGTGTGGGCTCTAAAGGCAGGAAGGAAAACAAGCACACCTGTTCACCTCTTCTAGGTTATTACTTTCCCGGGACGACGGCTGAAGTGTGTCCGAACACTGTGCGTCAGTGTTACACCTGTTTGATCAAATATAAAGATAAATCATAGTTATTTTCTTTTTTCTATGTGTATCAGATTTAATTATCTACTTTGAGGTTTAACTTGATTCACAATCATTAACTGTTTATCATAGATCAGATATTTACTATCAAACAACACCTGTCATATAAAAAAATAAATGTCACATCTTCCCGGAGCGGGGGACTCTCCACAGCCTTCCCCTGCGTGTTTAATTTGTGCGTGAAACGAAAGTTTTGTTCATTTTAATCCTTCTTAAATCTAACTTTTGTTCCCCTGTCTATTGTTGGGAGGCGCGCAGAGGTCTTTCTCATTGCGGATGGATACGATCCTTTATTGGGAGTGCCGTGACTGGTCTAGTTAATGACGCAAGCTCTGCTGGCGACAGTGAGTCTACAAGTTTGACATTTTCACAGTTTACAGCAACTGCTGCGGAACGTAACAATACTCCAACATGAAGTGAAACCACTCTGTGGATCCTATGAAAAATATACAACCCCCCTCAACCCCCTCTCCAACAGTCATCAGGTAAATTATCAAAACGAACCATCAAGATAATCTGCCACAAATATTAAGAAGGGGGTGCTGAAGGTTTCCGATGTCTGGTCCAGGGGATCCAAGTGGAACTCGAGTTATGATAGCAAGGAAAAACTAGAAGAAACAACCTGTTTATTCATTCTTTTAAAGAAAACAGTGGCGCTGTCAAGCCGGCAATTTCTTAGTGTATCTGTTTATATCTAACCCTCTGTGCTGACTCAGATCAATGACATACCTTCCTCACATAAATCTCTAATTCGTCACTTAAACTGCAGAACTGATTCCGGACACAGGAAACCAGAAATGTGCAGATTCACCGCCTCTGTGTCTTCTCTGGCTGCAGACAGACTGGCAGGCAGGCAGGGCACAAACAGGATGCGCTCCCCGGTGCTCCGGGAGGCCCCGGAGACATCCACATCAGCGCGAGCCCTAGACCTCAGGCTTGCATAAGAACACAGCACTATTAAAGTTCATTTACTCAGACCGCAAAAACGCTAGCTGGACTCTTTCCAGCACGTCCACATGAGGGTTAGGATACAAACAAAGTGATGGAATATAATCCCATAAATAACGTAAAAGTGTCCCATTTTCTTTCAGGCGTAATTACCGTGAAAGTGTGAAGCTGATTCCAGATAACTCTGAGGTTTCCAGCAGTTTAATCCAAATAGTAAACAGCAAAAATAAATTTGATTATTAAGATTTCTGATATTTATTTTATCTCTTTATTTTATTTAATCTGGTAGATTATGAGGTTATTTAACAATGGCGACTGGTTTTAGGTGATGCACCCCCACACCATCAAGTAGCTGCAAGATGAGACATTCGATTTTTTTCTGTCTAATTACCCAGAAAAAGGGCATATTTTATAAATAACCTCAAATTTGAAGATGATTTAAATGATTAATCAATAGTCTAAACTGATTAAAGTAATCAACAACTTGCTGCAGCTCCGGCTAGTTAGTAAATATTTATTATCAAATCATAAATCAGTGACTGCTTTTACTTTTATTTTGGTTCAAGTCATCCAGTACATCAAAACCACAACCATGTTTCCTTCAAAATAAAATCCTTTTCCCTTTGATAATCTCACACTCATTCTTGCTGTGATAATCATGACAGATTATCAGATGCTTCACTATCTGATTGGGCATCACAAATACATGAAGTAACTTAGCACATGGATCAGTCATACAGACATTCTGTAAGCTGTGGCAACAGAAGTGTATGTGTAACAGTGGCCATAACAAGCCAGTGTCCACATAAAACAAGGCAGGACTGTGAGGAAGCCACAACTGTGTCATTGCTGGACGTCCACTAATCTCTGGAAAGGACTCAGACTTTGTTGTTGTTGTTTGCAACAAATGATAGACACAGTTGTAATGCCACCCCAGCCAAAGGCTTGATGCCCTATCACAGGCTGTTTCTGTGACACAAGGGGCTCGTCTGATTGGCTAATCAGTCTTATGTGATGACTGCAGTTTCCAGGCTCCTGTGATGTAGCGCAGGCGAATGAAAACCAGGTCCAGTCCCATCTGCAGCCAGCTCCAAAATGGGACCAGCTTGGACCCTAGCAGAGCAAACACACAGGAACTTAATTTTCAACTGACATTTTTAAAAGACAAATAATGGAAAAATGCCAGTCTGCTGACATTTATATAGAATAGAATAGAAATACTTTATTCATTGGGAATTTTTGCATTTTATGGCCCTATAATAACAAGAAAGATTCTCACAGAAACACCAGGGAGGCTTAGGTAAGCAGCTTTGTACATATACCGAAGCACTGACAGCTTACACAAAGATACACTGATACAGTCAGGTTCATAACTATTGAAACAAGGATAAGTGTTTTGGCATTTAGCCTCTGTACACCACCAGATTCAACAGCAAAAGAGTTGTAGTTGCACTGCACATCAGGTGTGGCCTGTCCTCTCATTACTCCATTGATATTCAAGCACATAAAGGTCAAAGAGGTGGTTCTGATTTTTGCCTTTGGTCAGTCAACAGGCAGTGTTGTGGCATGAGCATGTCTCCCAATGGAACATGGTCACTGCTGTTCACTGCTATGCTCTCTGCTCAGATTCAGCCAAATGCTGCAAAACCTTTATGCTTTTTAAATCGGATGGATAATAACCCAAAACATACAGCGACAGCTCTACCCAAGTGTTACTCAAGGCAAAGAAATTGACTGACCAAATCAGTCACCTGATCTTAACCTACTAGGGCATGCTTTTCACTTTCTGCCCTCAATCTTATCAGCGACAAACAAGATGAAGCTGAAGGCAGCTGCATGAAATTCAGCATTTGGTCATGTCTACGGGTTCCAGACTTCAGACTCATTGACTGCAAAGGATTTTCATCCATGTTTGCGTCTAACAATTGCCCACAATTCCTAAATTGGTTAATGTCAGAACCCTTGAATTAAAGCAGAATTTCTTGACTTCACTCTATGGTGTTGTACAGAGCCCAAATGCAAAAAAAACATACCATTGTTGAAATATTTTTGAACCTGAATGTACAAGTTCCAACAACAGAAAATTACAACACTGAATAACTCAAGGAAAAAAAGCACAATAAACCAATTGTTGACTTTCACACGCACACACACAAGAAATATTTATGGAGGCTCAGATAAGTGGCACAGTGAGAAGACACATGTCCACATTTTCCATTAAAACCTACCTTCTATTTCAGTCCAGTTGACTGCCACCTCTGCTATGGGGATTTTAAAACACTGGGCAATATACAGGAGTTCAACATCAAATGCCCTATGTAAAGAAAGACAACAAATAACGTTACCATGTGTGCCAGTTTTTTCTGCTGTCAAACTAAATAAAATCACTTTCACAACAATAAAAATATGTCATATAGCTAATTAACATTGCAAATCATGTCAGTGGTGGAGTATACTTCCTTACCATCGCTCTACATGAAGAGAGGAGAAGGTCTTGAGTGCAGCCTCACGTGTGAAAAGTTTGAAGCCGCACTGAGTGTCCTTGATCCCTCTCACACAAAAGAACCACACCAGGAAGTGAAAGCCATACATAAGGAAGGTACGAAACAGAGATCGCTGCAGAGAAGCAACATGAGTATTAAATGGTTAGAATGACACAATTTGCAAAACTTTTTTAAGAATACAACAATAAAACAATTACCTGAGCAACAGACTCTTTTTCTAGGTGAGCTCTGGAACCACAAGAAATTCCCATGTTCTCCTAAATATAACAGAGACATGTTTAGAGCGTCAACACAGTTCTATTAATCTATGTATGCAACACAACAAAAAGCAAACAGCACCACACCGGTTTAGGGTTGAGGTTGTGAAGTCCAGCCTCCACTTTCTCAATGTCAGCAAACTTTGTGGCTCCATCAGCATCTGCCATCAGAATAAATTTCCCTCTGGAACTTAGCGTTCCCTAAAAGACAGGAATACATTTTAAAATAAAACAGTTAAATCTATATTAGATATGTGCTAGATTTTGACACTGTATATTCTCACCATCCGCACAGCTCCTCCTTTCCCCCTGTTTTGCACAAGTGTTAGGACCCGCACTTTGTCTGTACTGTATTTCCTAGTGTACTGCATAGCAACCTGTCAGGGAACAACAACAATCTTCACTTACAAAACAAACCTTTACTGACATAACTTTAAAATGGAGTAAGCTAAAATAGAACATATTCCTAGAACCTGTTTAAAATGTTACCTCTGTTGTTTTGTCTTTGCTGCCATCATCAACCACGATGACCTCATAGGTGAAAGAAGGGTTTTGTTTCTGCAGTGAGTAAAGAACATGCAGCATTTGTGTCACAACATGTCTTTTTAATGTAAGTGTTGCCACCTACTGGTAGCTTTGAGAGTAACATTCATCCATTCTAGCTGGCAGAGGAAGCTCCCATTTATTTAAGCAGCTATTCTTTGGAGAGCATTGATTAAATTAAGACTTGTGAATACAATAAACGTATCACTAAGACTGAATTTAACACTGTCCAGTAGATGTTCAGCTTGCCTGTCTGTTTTCCAAGTACTCCAGAGCTTCATCCAACATCACAGGCACTGAAATGACACATAGCAACAAACTTTTTAATGGCAGGAGACATGACAACTGAGAGGAGAGGATTATGGTATGGTAACTCTGCTTCTAGAGGTCAATTTACTGCACCACAATTCAGGTTTAATTTACTACAGTGCATTTTATTCACAGGGGATTACTCAATGGAATTCTTTATCATCAGCATTCAAACTGATGTGCAGATATTTCTACAGATAATCTAGTATTGCTTACTCCGGAGCTCCTCGTTGTAGGCTGGGATCACCACAGAGAGCTCCCTTGAATGAGGATCATGGAGGCTAGGGAAGAGCTCCTTCTCTCCTGAGGCAGTGAGGAAGTATTTCTCCTTTTCGTGGCGTGTCAGGTTTGCCATTCCAGCAGATAAATGTGCTACTAAAAACACCTAAACATAACAGGGGAAATACAAGAATGGTGCTCTGGTTACTCCTGCTCTCAGGAGTGATGAACAGGAATGAATTGAGAACATTTGCAATACTATATCAAAGATTCTACATGGTTTGGCAATCTTAACGTTAACCTCATTAGGAATGAGACCACTTCTAGTGTCATGGTTAATTGTTTTGCTTTTTTTTCTTCTTTGCAACTTATGCTATAATAGTGTTAGGTTAGCTTGATTCCTCATGTGATATGTTTAGCACAATTAAATTTAATCACCTTAAATTATGGCAGATTTTACTACTTCTGAGAATTCTCTCTTTCTCGTTAAAGCAGATTGCTGTGGTTGCTTTGGAAAGCAAACAATGTAATTATCGTATGATTAATGAACAAACAGAATAAGACTGTAACACTCAAAGACAAGGAAAAAGACAGGAAATCCACAGTCACTCTTACTGTCAAACAGTGGGTGGAAAACATTTGAACAGCTTTTACCTTCGCATTATTGACACCAATCACTTGCTAACACAAATATCGAGAACAAATACAACAACAACGCAGTTCTAAGTGTCATAACTACTTACCACAATCAAACCCAGAACTGCTAATGCGACGAGAGCTTGAACTATTTCACAGAGGAAATCCATTTTCCATCAAGACACCCTGCAGCCACTGACCACCAATCACAGAGGCTAGCTAAAAAGCTAGCTTCCTTTTTTCCTTAATGTGCGTCGTGTCTAGATGCTTCGAGTCTGCCTTACAATACGTACAAGCTTCCAATGTTGTTTAGAATTGAGGAGCGCTAAATAACAGTAATATGTTCATTACTCTGTGGGCAGTTCACTGAACTCCACTTCCAATCACAACTAAACACAACGGCGACGCGGAAGTGCCTGCTGTTTCTCGACACATCATCAGTTTAGCCTTTGACACAAGAGAACACAGAAAAGCCTGCAGCGACACGGACAGCGCCATCCAGCGGTTAGGCATGGGAATGACGGAGGGTAATTTAAAACTAATAAACAACAAAAGGTTCAAATTATTTGCATACATATCACAGAACAGGCCCACTTTTATTGACGCTCAATTACGCATGTTAAGCATAGAAACGACAGTTTGGAGCAGCATATGTCAGAAGAGAAAAATGCTGCAAGCAATATTTCTCTAGGTGCAATTGCGCCTGCGCGCTTTCCTCTACTGGCTTCCGTAGTGCGTAACTCAAACCCACGTGGTTAAACAAAACATCATGGCGGCTGGTTTCAAGTAAGATTATACAAATTAGTTTTTGTGAACATAAATACCGGTTTTTAGTTAAGTTATTTTCAGCTTTGAAATAAACTTAACGTTAGTGTTATGCTGGTTCTGATTATTGATTGCGTTAACAAGGTATACATTATTAATATACGCTTCGTATTGGTAATCTTTAACAGCGTAATTCTCACCATGGGTATCCAGTGCTGTACTTAAGGTCACCATGTATATTTAAATAGTTTTCTTAAAGGCATTATTTATCTGTTTATTAGTTAGGGTTAGTCTGATCACAGTAACTTATTAGTGTCATCACTTTTCTTACTTGATAATTTATACACATCTGTAGGACTGCTGAGCCTCTGGAGTACCACAGAAGCTTTCTGGTTAGTGGTAAACACGCATTCAGCCCACAGTGGACATAACTTAACATATTTATATTGTATACCCAGATTCATTAATTGAACTATAACATTTAAACGGTTTCTTTTCAGAAAGAAAACTGTCGCCCAGATGGAAGGGAGCTGTTTGATTTCAGAACCACGACACTGAATATAGGTGAGTAAAAGGTCTTGTTTTCACCACTGTATATTTTTAGTCTTACTGTATTTTATTTATTATACACGGTGTTATGTTTTTCCTGTTAAGGGTCCATATCCACAGCAGATGGCTCAGCCCTGGTGAAGATGGGAAACACCACAATTATCTGTGGAATCAAAGCAGTAAATTCTCCAGAACACAAACCTTATTTTAAATGTTGATAAATAAATGTTCACTGATTGCTTCCTCATCTGCAGGAGCTGGCAAACCCTACAGTGGAGGCACCTGACAAAGGTTACATTGGTAAGTTGAGGGTTTATATATGTATCTCTCTCTGAGCTGCCATATGACAATGAATAGTGGTGCTTATTTTGGTGTTTCCACCTGTTGTGTCTGATTTTAGTGCCCAACGTGGACCTGCCACCTCTGTGCTCCTCGAGGTTTCGGCCAGGCCCACCGGGAGAGCAGGCCCAGGCTGCCAGCCAGTTCATAGCAGATGTGATAGAAAGGTGTGATAGAATTTGATACACACTGATGAATTATCAACAGTAGACGTGCCTGCCACTGCTTCTATAAAGTTTTTGTTTATGTGGATGTTGCAGCTCTGAAGTGATAAAGACAGAGGACTTGTGCATTGAGAGAGGAAAGGTAAATCCAACATGCACATATATTGATGTTAACTGGTGATCAATGTTGGGTTGTAGTTACTCAAGTCTGCCTATTCTGCTTGTAGCTCTGCTGGGTGCTCTACTGTGATATGATGTGTCTCGACTATGATGGGAACATTCTGGATGCATGTATCATTGCCCTGCTGGCTGCCCTGAAAAACAGTATGAGCTTAAAAACTGTGACAGAATTTACAATTTGTCACATTTTTACTTGTAATTTTTAGTAAGTTGTGCTTATTTTGTATATTTACATTGTCCCTGTGTCCGACAGCACAACTCCCAGAAATCACCATCAACCAAGAGACATGTACACCGGAGGTGAATTTAGAAAAGAGACATGGGCTCCATATTCACAAACATCCAGTTGGTGCCTCTTTTTGTGTCTTTGATCAGTAAGTTTTTTTTTCATCAGAATAAAAATTCACTGTAGTACGGTCATATCATTTCTAAACCTGGTGTGCTCTCTGTGCAGCTCCATACTGATTGTAGACCCAACAGCAGAGGAGGAGGTTCTGTCGACAGCACAGCTCACTGTGGTGACAGATGAGGAAGATCGACTCTGCTCTGTACACAAACCAGGTCAGTCTATATTGATTCTGCACTCTCACTGTGTAGATGTTTGGCAGGAGGGTAGTTTCTTTTTGATATCTGAGAGAAACCCATTAGCAACTCAAAAATATAGCATACATGAGTAGCATCATGCTGCAAATGAGCGTCACTGAACAAAATACAAATCGTTAAAGCTGCAAACCATTTTTCCTTGTGGCTCAGGTGGGACATCACTGTCGGGAGAGAAGCTACAGGAGTGTATCAGCCGAGCAACAGTGCGACAGAGAGAGATCCAAAAACTCATTGACAAAGTTATACTAAGTGTTAAGACAATGCATTAAAGAGTCTCAGACAACGCCTTTTATCTAAAAGCTGTATTTTCCACTGTCAATATATATTCTTTTTTTAATAACAATAAAACTGCTGACAAAGACTGCTTAAAAAAATTATTTCTCAGTGTCCAGAAATGTCTCTCACACACGCACACACTCACTCTTGGGTTGATGTCTTGTAAGAATACGCTCATGGCTCCTGAACTAATTAAAAGGAAATGCCTTTTGAAAATGTGCTGTACAAAAGCAGGTACGCCATCTTGCATGTTGATCTTGAAATCTTGTTTTGAGCCCTGTGCCGGGACTGCTAACAGAAGAAAGACTTTCAACAGACTGAGAGGTAGAGATCTGCCCCCAGGCACTAAGCCAAGATCAGATTTGCATTTTCACATGTAATGGTTATATGGAGGATTTGGTGTCAACAAGCTCAGCTGGGATCTATCCTTAAAGGGCAGTTTCTACCGGGGTCAACCAAACGGAGGCAGGAGGATCAGGCAGCCTCGTCAGGTACCCTTCTGAGAATGTGCATTCATGATCCTCTCAGACACAGGGCCTTCATGAAGAAAAGTCTTTCTGTTTTTGTAGAAGCCCACAACCTACAAGAACCATCTTCTTTTGTTTCATCTCAAAAAATATCCGTAAGGTTCTATAAGTTTAGGGCTACCTGTTCTAAAAACCCCATCCTTAATGATGAACACAGTTTTGGTTCTCCAAAACCTCTGACAATCATTACATACAAACTTGTCAGCTAGAAAAAGACAAACAGAAAGGACAAAAAAGTCTTTTTCGTCTCCACAGTGAGGCAGACAAAGAGCACAGTATGGATCATTCACGTCCTTGTGTAGTTGGGAGGACAGGGGTTTTAGTGTGATTTTAGTCTGTCATGACTTAGGGAGGGGCTGCGGTGTGCTCCTCTTCCTCTTACTTCTTGGTTGGCTGGCGGTATGTTGCCGTGGTGCTCCCCCCTGAGGAGCTGCTGCTCCCATAGCCATTTGCTGCTGCTGCATTTGGTGCAAGAATTGCAACTGTTTCATGAAAAAAAAGATGGAAACAAAAATCAGATTTCAGTTTGTTACTTCAAATAAATTAATAAACGCAGCAAAAAGATTGCCAGTAGGTTTACGCATCTGCAGTATGGTTAACTGGCACAGGTTTTGAGCAGCCTCCCTCACTCAAATTCTTCATCTTCATAACACTATGCGTCATAGAAGTGGCATTGGTTAGTCAAGCTGAACTAAAGCCTGGTACATACAACATACAAGAGGAGTGTGCGGAGAAATACAGAAGAGTGGTTAATGGGTTGCAGAGAGGGAGGGAAGGAGAGGAAGAGACAACGATTTGGGGGAGGTTGGGGGTGGGGGTGAGGTAGATACAGTCAAGCAGCACCAGTGGCTTCTGGAGACACAAATTATTGGCTGTGTTCTCGGAAAACATGCAGCTTAGCGGCCGTGCTTTCTGCTCAGAGTAAATTAACAACTTCAACTGGGCGACAAAAACTCTTTTGTCATGCTTTCAGTGTAACACCTCTATCTCAAGACAGTCAGCATCTGTATTCAGTGTGTTGCCAAAGACAATAATTCAGACCCTTTCCAGCTAAGTGCCATGTAAAAAAAACATGCCTCCCAGTTCAACACGTTGTTAGTTGCTGCCATTGGAAGTGTCACAAGCACTGTGGGTTGCTGGGAGAAGTTGTTCTGGACTACTGTGGTCTTTATCAAACAACATATTCACCAAACATACAACACATGATGGAGAGAATGATGTGGATCTACGACGAAAAATGTGGAGGAGGATTGAAGAAATGAAAATCAGACCTGAGATCAAACAATTTCAATTAGTAAAAACAATGTTCCTTTAGCATATATTGTATAATTTAATGAAAGATTTAAGATCCAATAGCAGGTTGGTTTTGATGTGTTAAAATAGTTGTAAGGATTCAGCACCATTGGGGCCATAAGATATGCCTTTACTGTGACATACAACACACTATTGCTTGGAAAAGAATGATCTCAATTTTACTCAGGTCTGATAAAAATACTAAACTCATCATCTTTATATTTAACTACACTTAATTTAACTAAGTATTTTGTTTTAATTTAAAGTATAGCACAACATACACCTGCCTGCTAAATAAAGGCATGGACAGTTGGCTGATGAATCTTGTGTCTGTGTTTAGCTCACATAAACTTGTATGTGTATATGGATGTTAATGTTGCTGTATTACTTGGATCTGTGGCTGGTGCTGCTGCTGAAGCCTTGGAGAAGGCAGCGGGGGCCCAGACCCGTCCAGCCCACAGCCCAACTGGGACAGCACTAAGGGGGGAGGAGGGAGACAGGGAGCCCCAGAGGGAAGGATGTGATGGCAAGAAGGAGAGAAGCAGAAGATGGGATGTAGTATGATGAGAGAAAAAACATGTATGGGTGAAAGGGGGACATGGCGGGGGGGAATAAAGGGGCGATGCCAACAAGAGAAATTAAATAAAGAAAGACAGATAGGTAAAAAGGACGGAGCCACAGGGAAATGACCATGTCCAGGGAGATTTGTAAAAAGCAGATGATGGGAAAAATGCAGGAATTGAATGAATCAGAAAGGAATGAATGAACAGGGAGACAGTGTGAGAGGAAAGAACAAAAGGGTGGGGGCAAAATACAACAGAGGAAAAAAGAAAAAAAAGAGAATGTAGCAGAGAAGAAGGGGAAGTTGAGTCTCTCCTGTCAGTTGTTAAATGCTCCATAGAGGAACAAAAGCTAACTTCAGTAAAATGATTGTGTATAGTTACAGCCCGAGTCTGAATGAACAATAATTACAATTATGAATACATTAGTAAATCTTATCTCATTAGTACTAGTTAGTGTAATGGTGTCATTCTGTTTGGAAACAAGTTACAAGACTGAATGAAGAGAAATGCAGTGGTTTTAATGTGTATCTTTCTGTCCGTGTGTGTGGCTTGTACCTGCTGCCTGTGGAGACATGAAGCCTCCGACTCCCAGGTTGATGACAGCCGTTTGCTGGTTTCCTAAACTCTGATCAGACCCTTGGTCACTCTAAAAAAATAAAGAAAAAACTTATTTATCCAGCTCGTCTTAAGAAAAAGTTGCAAAAAACAAACTTGTAGAAGTTACATCTGTTGTAAGTGGCAAAGATGACCCAGACAAAAACGGAAAAAAAAAAACGAGGAAACTGAGAAGTATTTTGGCAGTGGTTACAGCTTTTCCTCCATTCTGGGCATTTCTCCCACTATTCCTCACAGATTTGTTAAAACCTGCTCTTGTACGATGAAAAGTCTCGACAGCTGTCAGATATTCAGATTTTCCATTGTGGCTCAAGTCTGGGCTTTAGCAGGGTCACCCAAATGTTTTCTTTTCCTTGCATTAAAGCCAAGTTTGTTTTTTGTGAGCATCCTTTGTACATCTGGCTTTTTCTGAAACTCTGTGATGAATGTTGGATCTCCCAACATTTTATGTTTTTCAGATGTGTCTGTGTAGACTTCCTGTTATTTTGACGTGCAATCATGTTGAAAACTTATATGGTGCAAACATGGACAAAATTCATCTATACTCTGATTAAAAATGTCTCACCGTCTCCCCCTGCTGTTGAGGACTGGAGGTGGCTGATTGACTCTGCTGGGGAGAAAACTGGGGTAGCTGCTGCTGCTGCAGAGAGTTAAAGATGAGAGGACCAGTGGGGATCTGGAGATGCAAAATACAGACACACCAACAAACAAAAAAGTGGGGGGGAGTAAAAACACAGGGAATATGAAGACAAGGATGGGTAGGATACGGGAAAAGGAAAGGCAGAGGGAAAGGAATAATGCACATGTAAGTGAAAAAGAGGAAGAAGGAAACAGGAGAGTTAACAAAGCAATCAACACAGACTATTACCACTATCAGAATATCATAATTACAGAAGGCTATAATAGGGAATAGCACAGGCAGTAGTCTTCCTGTAGTTATAAATTGTGTTTACTGCCACTATTCCATATAGCAAAGGCCTTTGTTAAGAGGTAGAGATGGCAATAATGCCATCATGATGAGTAGTCAGTTAGAGCACCTTTGTGGTGCCAGACAAGCTTTAATAGGGGTGATCACCAATATTTCATTAGCAATGAGGGGCAGGAAAAGGAAGTGTGAGGTTAGGCTGCACCACAGACTCATACATCACTATTTCAGGTGCGGGGACACAGGTGAGGATAAGGAAAGGGTTATCACACCAAACAATATCCAACGCATGCTCCTTATAGTTTTACACAATAACTGGTACGGAGTCATACCTGCAGTAGATTTAGTGGTCTCAACCCAGCACTGCTGTTCAGGCCAAAAGGACTCCCTAGAGAACAAAGAGAAAAAAGTAATTAACCTCATTTCTGTACAATAACTTGTTAGTAGCGTAGGAAGCAAAATAAATCTCTTACCAGCCTGGGCTGCAGACTGCATGGTGGACATTAGCCCTCCAGGTGGCAGGATTCCACTCAGGTTAAGGCCTGGACCCAGCATGGGGTTGGAACCACTCATCAAAGTCTGAGGACTGCTACACAAACAGCACAAGATCATTATGAAAAGTGGCTGTGACAGTTAAGAGTGTGGCAATGAGGCCATTTATTTTCTTACCAGACAGAGCTGACCACATTGATGAAATTGAGCCCTGGATTGGCCATCACTTGCGACGACGTGGTTCCTGTGGTGATGGACGTACCCATGGTGGGCAGGGGAATGGTCATGACAGGCAGGGGCTGGCTTAGGGCCAGTGGCTGCTGGGCGAAAGGCGTGAGGAGGGCGGGTTGCGACTGGCTCTGAACCAGAGAAGGGTCTGATGGGGTAGGGGTCACAGAAAGAGGAGCAGGGAGGGAGTCGGTGGGATGTGGAGTCGAACATGGCGTGTTGGTGGGCGTGGGTGTTGATGGCTTGGGGGTCCCCGATCCTTGTGGGAGAAAAGTGAGGCAACACAAGATACTTTTCAGTGATGATGCCTTTAATTTGCAGGGGTGTCAACATTGCTTCATTAGCAATGCTTCTGAGCTAAATAGAAACTTTTGTGTCAGCTGGTTTTCCTTAGTATACTTAATACTACAGAGAAAAGTGCATGTGGTGTTGCAATATTTTGTATGCTGTCCACTTCCTGATATGTCCCTGTAGTTTTATGCTCTTTAAAATGTTTTTCCACAGGCCTGGACTCTTGTCAAGGTAATTTATCTGATTTTGTCAGACAAATACCGAGACCTGGAACTGACAGCTTGATGAAAGCAAGCAGCTTAAAAGTTAGCTGGACTCGGCTGTACTCACTTTGTGTTGAGCCCATAGGGGAAAGGGAGGCGGGCGACAAAAGGCCCACTTGGCCCAGCTCCACAGAGTGCTTCCTGTTCAGAGACTGGCTTTTGGGCAGAGGGGGCGTAGGACACTTAAGTAGACCACTAGTTTGTGAACTATATGGATTACCTGAAAAGAAAACATCAATTAGGATATGTTGTGTTTTTAAAAATGTGATGACTAGGAGCAGATTTGATTGCACTTTTTAACATCACTTTATAATTTCAGATTTAAAATATATAATATTGTAATAAATATATAATAACTTATAACATAAGAATGTTAAGCAAAGTATCATATTCAATGACATCATTTTCCTACAAACTCCCCCTTTCTGGGTGAGGAGGAACTTTGGTACAGTTCTTTGTCAAAAGCAGCAGAAGTACCTGAGGAGCTGCTACCTGATCCTAAAGGCAGTTTAATGGGAGGTGGTCGGTGCTTGACCCCTTTTCCCAATACAGATGTTTGGACCAGAGGAGAAATGCCATCACCCTGTGGATGAGATTTAAACCCGTTTGTTAGCCATAGTGCACCAAGTCAATGCCTCAATTCGTTCAACATCCATCCATCTTCTGAACCTGCTTTGTCCTGTTATACAGGGTCCCAGGGGAGGGGACTGGAGCCTGTCAGAGCTATCTACAGGTGAGAGGCAGGGTACACCCTGAACAGGTCGCCACTCCACCACAGAGCAAAAACGTTCAACAGTATGAGTGAAGCGAACAGTACTTACCTCATCTTTGCTGGGGGAGGGAGGCCCCTGTCCCACGTTGCCTGAGTTATGGGACATTTTGACCTGACACTTCACATCTCTTTCATACACTCCTTTGTACTGAGTAAGAAACCTATAAAATTAAAAAATGTGTCACTCTCTCAAAATATAGCATATTGCTAATATTTGTGAATGCATAAAAGCCATTAATTAGACTCACCGGTCTGCATCTATCTTTGACCCTATGAGGAAACTGTGAATGATATAGACAAATGGAATCACTCATGGTGGCACTGTAACATTTGTTGATATACACTTGTCTTGAGTGTCCTTACGGGGGATGTATGAGCTTCAGATCTGTGCTGTCCTCCTCTGCTTTTGGCTCTTTAGCACAGTAAATCTTCCCATACACAAGGGGGTCCCCCATTGACTGAAAAATAGACACCTTGGTCCTCTGAGCTTGGCCCCCAACCTCACACTCAAATGTGTAGTCATCCACGACCGCCTGAAAAAAAATAAAAATAAAAAAATCGGGGCATAAATTCTATTATTATTTTTTTTAAATCCAACAAAAATACTACTCATGCACTTTCTGATGCAAATATTGATGTGTGCTGTCATGAAGAGTTAATGCTCCAGCCATACTTACCTCAGCAGGCCAGATCACAGTGGGCTGAGAGTCCTCCAGCTGCAAAGATTTCTCAACCACAGCGTATTTTTCCACCTAAAGAAACCAACACATGCACCAAATGGGTTGGTCTGCACTGCAGCTGCCAGATGAGCTGAGTGGATTTTACATAATGTTGGCTCATGTGTTTAGGTGACAGTGTTATAAAGGAACATTGGGTAACTTACATCGATTTCCTCCGGTACAGCTAGTTGGCAGTTGTTCTGCTTCCACATGTCAACACACTGTAAGTGATGATAATTGAGAAGACAGGACAACAGTGGCAGAGAAAAAAAGTGAGAGTTAAGAGAGGTCAGGATATTTTTCTCAGCTATTCTTTTGACAGTAGTTTGGCACACAGTAACTGGGATGAATAGACTTGTGTGTATGTCAAACTGTGTGGATGTTGATATCCAAGAGTTTATCATCATGGGACTCCTAGCATAGTTTCCTGAAGATGTTTTGCCACTCCCCTAGCAACTTCATCAGTTCTGCTGAACTTGGATGAGCAAAATATCTTCAGAAAACTATGCTATGACTCCAGCTGCCATGATTTTAAAATGTCTGAGACACATTGACTGAATGTACTTACATTTCCGACCTTGGAGATCTTCAGGTCTATGACAGGAGCAGGTTTCCTCTCCTTCCTCCTCTGTAGGTAGTCGTAGAGTCGTAGCTGTGGTGGCATGGGCAGATGGGACAGCTCCTGCTGCCTGTTGAGTGCAGCTCTAGAGTGTCGCTTGAAACAGCTGTGACGAATAAAAAAAGGATGGGTCCTTAACATGATAGAGGCCATTTGTTCCCTTCACACAGTCACAGATTTTACTATTCATAATCTCCATTTCTTAAAAAAAGGAATAAATCCTGGCATGACTGAATTCAAATACTCCAACACTGATGAGAGTGTGAGTGTACCGTTTCATGGAGCGAGTGTTCATTTTCTGTTTGTTGTAGAGCAGGCGGTTGGCTGTGCAAGTAACAGAAATGGAGGGATCCAGGCACAGAGGCTCAGCTGTGGCCAAAATCAACTGACTCTCCAGCTGTAATTTGTCATCCTGAAGTGTGGAAAAAGAATGTTAAAAGAAAACACCTGTGCTAATGCTGCATGCTAAAGCATACAAGGGTGGGATTGCGGACTTAAAAACATATAATATCTAGATATACTTTACATAAAACAAAATCAATCTTACATGAAATCATAAAAATACATTTGTTATGCTGTGCCAAAATCTGTGTAAAATATAGTATCCATCACCTGCGTCCACTTGTGATGGTCACTAGTCATGGCATGGACGTCACAGATCAGTGTCTGGTAAAATCAGGTAAAATTATGTACACATCATACAGTAAACTGCAGGTTATTACTTATTCGGTCATTCTGTCAACTGCAAGTATTTGACAACATTACCTGCATGGTTGGCCGCAGAAGGACATGTCTGCTCTGATAGGTGGGTATCTTGGTATTACCAGACTGTCTATAGTCTCTCACCTCTACTATAACACAGCCACAGTGGAATATGTTCACCTGGGACATGCACAAAGTCGCTGTCAGCCAATGGTAATTACAACGAAGGGAGAAATTTACAATTTTTTTTTAAATCTGGTGCACACACCTGTGATTTCTCCAAGAGATCCACCAGAATAGGAGGCAACTCCTCGGCATCGAGGTACTCCAGCAGTTCTCTTTCTTCATATGGCAGACGGATTGTTTCAGAATCTAGGAGGCAACACAAATATTAGAAACGCCACAGAAAAAAACTGAAAGGATCTGTGTGACCCACTCTTACCAGATCCATTTTTGCCCCTGAGCATTAAAGAATAGCCTTCATTCCCAGGGTACAGGTTGACAACCAGACATGACACAGACTCCTGAGACACCAGCTTCTCCAGCAGATTCACATTTCTCCTCAAATTCTTCAGAACAATGGCAAAACAAGACAAAAAGTTAATTATCTTACTTTAAATATTATATGTATGTTATTTTTTAGGGTAAAAAAATATTAGATGGAACTGTATTTATAAGACTTTAACAGAAGCTTAATCGATCATGTCTGCAAGACCAGATGGGAACAGATGGGAACTTCAATTGCATATTCAATTTCAAACACTGTAAACAAAACCATTTTATGAGGAAATAAAATAAACAACTTCATGACATTGACAGATCACTAGCGCACACATGTTTAAAAATAAGTATTAAGATAACTTTAACTTGATTAACTAGTGTCTGCCTTTTTCTGTCATTATTATTAGATTGACACAAATAAGGTTTGACATATGCCAATGAATCCGCTGTCAATAGTAAGAATTCTGTAAAACAAACCTTAAATTCTGGCTCCTTCTCACATTCTTCTATGTAGAGCTCATAGAGCTTCTGATACAAACTCTTCCTCCCCCCAGATGAAATTCTTCTTCTGGCTGGCCGCTGTCGAGCACTTTCAACGATGTACTGAAAAACAAACCATAACACACAGTATTAAAGGATGATGGGATAGACAACGTGATTATGGCATAGTAATTGGACACATACATGAATAGGCATGTTTTTTTACTATTAAAATACATAAACACAGAGGACCGACATCACATCTTCTTACCTCGGCTCGATCCAATGCATATTCCAAAACTTGTTGCTTAGGGGGGAAAAAGATGTGTAAAGTGAAAGTGATTATTTAACAAGAAAACCTCCAGTGCCAAATTACAATATAAAGATATGAAATATGAAACGATCAGGAGTAAATTTACCATTGTGGTCCACCGCCAGCTGCAAGGCGAGTGACGGTAGACGATGCTGTCCTTTCTGCCCCACACTGTCACCTTTCTAGAGTGACCATTCACACCCTGCACAGCAGCAGCATTGGAAGCAGAGTATCAAAACAAACGCAGATAATAAGTAGATTAACAGACATACACTCAGTCAGGCTGTTAAGGACAGTGCTAATGCCAGTTATCATGTCTGGCACTCAATTAGATGCCACAGACCAACAGCTAAGAGGACTGACGAGCGAAAGTAATCTATTTAAGTTGTTTTAATACCTGCTCACATCTGAAATGCTGGACTAAATAAATACATGCACCACATGTCCCAAAGTCGACAGAATAGGATATCTGAGGTTAATAAACTCTGATGACTGTGGGCCCAGTCACAAGAGTGGCTGAATAGCAACAAGCTCGTTGATGCTTGACCGTTGAGGCTAACATAGCTAACGTTAGCATGCTAGCCCGTTCCTAGTGGGCAAGCTGCAAGTTACTAGCTACGCTAATGGTCTTACGTCGTCTGAGACACAAGCCGACAAAGCGACGTCAGTCTTCACAAGCAGGATCGACTTGCCTTCGAGATTGCATAGCGGTCGACTGTAGCTCCAATGCAAGAAAACTAAATGAAATTGAAATATCAGTGTCTTCATTGAAAAAAAGTCGGAGCAGCAGCCATTTTCTTCCAGTGTGACAACAACAGCTAAACTTCCGGTTTGAGCCGTGGTGGGCGGAGCCACGATCAGCTCCCACTTCACAACTGATGCTTGATACCTGATCAATAAAGCAAAGAGATACTGATATAAGGAATCTGCATAGAATATACTCTTAAATTTTACCCTTACCTTTTTTTTTAAATAAATTCTTTAAAGAACAGTAGAAGTCACATTCATATAAAAACACGAAAGTTTTAGAATCAGTATGCTATCACATATCTAGAGACAACTAGTATTCAAATATGAAAAACAATCTAAACACTGCACAGCTTGTTATAAGAAGCTGAAAAAGTCTGCTTTATTTGGGATGCTAAGATATGTTTAGATAGACATATAAATAGATAGATAGACCCATACATAAAAAAATGTAGACACAGACCTAAAGACCACAGACTCTCATGCACATGGTGTATATACACGTACTAGTTGGATGAAGTGCCATTGTTGTACAGTAGGGGGAGGAGCAGGACAACAGATTAATTGGGCTGAAAGCCACAGGCCAGCAGGAGCAACATAGAGGAAAATAACTTGTAACAGCTCCAAATGTGTCTTTGCAAACACAGAGGTATGACGAATTCAGGTCTCCACACAGTAATTTGCACAGCAGATTCTAATATATAATTCTAATATATAACAAGATGACATGATGTGATACTGTTAGAAGAATGTATGGATTATAACCACTGTCAGTTCAAGGATGTTTTATCACTACAGGCTGTCTGCCATGCTCTCAACATCAATGTTTCAACACTAAAAGTGGTTCCTTTATGTTAGTACAGGGAGGTGCTGGGTGGGGTTGCAGTTACGACCAGTACATGAATGCACGCGCACACACATACACATGATAAATCTTGCTTCAGTGTTACATTTCAATGGCGGGTGCTGCCAGCACTTCTCTTGTTTTTGTCAAATTAATTTAGTCTGGATTACTTCAGTAATAAATGTCTCTTAATGATACAGTCCCAGAGGGAGCTGTATTATGTGACCAATTGACCAGAAATGAGGCATCACTGCAGGAGCGCTGTCTGGACAGTAATAGAAAAAATGTGGTAACATTTTATGCATATATACAGAAATGGAGGGAAGGAAAAGTCTGTTTCCCATTGGATGATGAACGGGATCTCTCCAGCTTAATATTTTGCCAGAACTTTAGCCAAGACCCAGGCTGTGATGCTGAACTGATATACATCTTTGGTATACTGGTTGGAACTTGGTTTGAATAATCATATTTTCTGAACAGCTAAGGAGTTGGAGATCTGTGCAACACTGTGACACAACTGTAGATAAGTCTTCCTTTCTAGATTTGGAAAGTGTTATTGGAGGTTTTTATAGTGTGTCAAGAAGCAGAGTCACACTAATCTCCTTAAGTTGCTCCAAGCATGGTTATTCTGAATGCAATATTAAAAGTGAAGTAAGGTCCATTTTGATGATCATAAATATGACTCTAGGCACACAGTGAAAGGGAAAATGTTTGGCAGTCAGTTAGGTGAGCAACAAGCTGGTACAATGCATCTAACATCACCCCTTTTCTCTTTTGGTCAGTAGTCAGTAAGAGATCATTTAAAATCACTCTGCATGTTTTGATGTTGTTTTGTTAACATTGTTGAAGACGTCTGTGCACATTAACATACTGTTTAAGGCCTCAATATGTATCTAAGAGCTACTCTTGGATCAAGTGTAAATTTGTCTTATGCTGATGCTTCTGTCCTGACAAATTAAATATGACAGTTCAATACAAATGAACTCTAATTTGAGGATTTTGTGTTGCGCAGATGTGGATCTGCAATCATTTATTTAACTCATCCAAGCTGCTCTCAGGCAATGCAGCGGTGGCAATGTGGCCAGGGCTGAAGACTTACTGTGCGGGGTGTCTATGTAAGCATTTTGATTGCACTGTAAACGACTTCATATGTTTTCATATGTGCATCCAGAGTCAGGACCTCAGGGGAACATGGACTGTCAGTTTGGATGTATGCATCACAGGATGTATGCATCCTAGTGTTGATTGTGATTATTGTTGATTTGAAATGAAATGAAGTTTTCATAACCGTGTGTCTTCCTTTGAGAAGTTAACCCAAACCATGAATTTTCCTAAATCTAACCAAATAATATTGGTGTTTTTTTGTTTTTTGCTTTTTGAGTTTTGACACTGTCTGAGCTGTCTGGCTCATACTATTTCCCTTTTGAAACATGCTAAATTGTTGACAAAACTGCAGGGAACAAAAGAACACAATGGTGCTCATAATTACTAATATGCAGCAGGCTTTTTAGTCTAAACTGTTGGAGACTTTCAAATCCAAAAAGCATTGAGGTGTGACAGATCACTCACCATAAAAAGCCTTTCACAATAAGAACCATGCTGGTTTTGTTTATAGAGATGACAGTGGGGCTTTATCCAGATGCAGTGACATTGCAAGTCATTATTTTGCTCTGCCATGAACTTGATAATCTGTGGGGGGAATAGAAAGAAAAAAAACACACACTATAATAAGTGAGGGCTGTGGCATTAGAATATGCAGACAAATTGTGAAATCTAGAAGGGTGCGTGTCTGTAATGCTCCACTGCCTCTCTCACCTTGATAAACATAGGACCTGTGGGAGAGATGGTGTTTCCATCAGCTTTTTTTTTTTTTTCCTTCCGGAGTGAAGAGATGAGGACAGCAGCTGTAATTGAACACAGTAATTTAATCTGTTACATAAATGTAGCAGATTTGAGGATCCAGTATTCAACCCTGGAAAGGATTAAGATTCATTAAACTGAATTTCTCCATTACAAATATCTCAAATGTGCACATAAGTACAATAACTGAGTGAATGTACTTTTTACTATTTATCACTCAGATAATTATAATACATATTCTCTTTTGTATTCTCATAAGACATACGTTTTTATGCACTATTAACTGTGAAATTCACCTCTCATCATCCCACATTCTAATTTCACAGATGAAGATTAAATGTTCAAAAGTGTACAGCAGAAAGCTAGCTCCATAACTGTAAAAAAAGCAACAGCTTTGTAGTGCCATAAGCCACCAAATGCACTTTATAGGGTTCAGTTGTGGTCCAGAGGGGATTATATCTGCATATCTGGACTGTGCACACTGAGCTTGTGACTCAGCTTTTGTTCCAAACAATGAGCTATTCGGCCTCGTTGTATAGGATTACACTGCTGAGGAAAAATCTCATGATTTCACATGGAAGAGGAGCAAAGGACCCACAGAGAGTTGGCCGGTAGCAACAGTGAGATGAATGAGCTTACTCTTTTTGAAATATAACCAATGTGTGTGGTAAGAAAAGCAAAACACTTCTTTTTATGCAAAGTCAAACTTGATGTTAGATACACATCCACACAGACATGACAATATGTTTTAAATGTGGTCAAGCAATGGCGTTGAAAGCTCAGGCAAGTAGTGTGCTAATGTAATTATATGCAATGTAGTGAAAGAGAAATGTCCCTGTGACACTGTCTAAACACATGCAGAAATGAATCCAGTTGTTTGTGTGTTTTTTTTTCAGCAGCTTTTCACTATGTGAGGTCTGGGCTGACATCATCCATCACAGACAACAGACAGAGCTGAGAGAGGGAGACACAGATAAAGAGACAGCTTCTTGGTAATTTTCTTCAGTTACACTTTAAATCCAACATTCTCAGGAACACATTTTTATTTCTGTTTAGGAGAAAATATGCAGAGATGGGCAGGTTTTAGTCCCTCTGAGATCGCAGCTGGATGTGGACAACACAGTAGTAAAACACCCCAGGCAGCTGTCATGTGTTCAAGAACATTTTCTCATATTTTGCGACACCATATTTTTTCCTTTTCTTCTGATGGACAAGGGTTTAAATAAGTTCACCAATCCATCACCCACAGCAATGATGACCAAATCAATAAATTCTGTCCTTTAATTACTTTTGTACTTCTCCTGGGGGGAAGAGAATGATATGAAATCCTCCCCCCTTTGAGACATTTAGAAATAAAAGGAGCAGCCATAATAAAATTACTTAAGAGAAGGAAACTTGAGTCTTAAGGCCTGAAGGTTTGGCAGTTGGACCTTTTTTCTTGTTACAGCATGGTAGCAGACTACTTGTCTACAGTTCTATAAAGTGACCTTCCATGACCTTTTGGCTTTGTCTGTGGTTAATGGCAACAACTTGTGGGGTGGTTCGCTCCCGGAGAAGCAGCACAAGAGATGCTGGATGAGTGTGAGTCAACGTCAGTATTGGACATCATCCCAAAACAGGCAGGAGGGAACAAGGGATATGTGGGGAGGGGGATTGTGGTGTGAGGGGTCGAGGGAAGAACAGAATGAGACATGGATGATGTCCAAACCAACAAACACTGTTTGATTTTAGCGGGCATGGCGCGGTTATTAGTCTTGGACAGTTTTTTCCTGTGGAGCCATAATAAACAACAGCTTTGACTGATTTAGTGTAATGAGGTCTTCACTGGCTAAATAAACCATTTAGTCCTTGTTTAACTTACTTTTACTGTATTTTTTTGCAATCATTCGAAATACACAATACTCTTACTCTCTTACTACATCACTTATCGTCTACATTTTTATATGAACATACTGTTAAAAATATTTTGGATAATAAAAACAAAGATATGGTATAGAAAGACAAAAGACATCTCTAAGCTGGCACTACTGACTAAACTTCTACCTACGTTTTCCTGTTGTGCCAATTATCAAATCAACACGCTGAAATTGCTCCGTGTGAAGTAGTCAGTTTCTCACAGTTTGATTGGAAACAAGCCCAGAGAAGGTCTATGAAGCTTCAGAGAGAATGAACTGCCACAAAGGCGATGACAGGATGTTTTCTCTTCACAGCTTCCAACACACAGCGGATGAGTTCATTATTGTTGTCATGAACTGACCATTGTAGTTAGGTCAGTTTGTGACAACAAGGAGTTTAATGAATCCAAGACCAGTTTCTGATGCTTCAGATAAAAATAAAATACAAACATGTTGGAGAATAGATTACATTCTAAAAAAAGATAAACACGAATAATAATAATACAGAAGAATTCAGAAAATACAGAAAAGTCCCTACATCCCACTTAGCTATTCTTAGCTGTTCTGAGATAAGTTCACCTTCAACCATGTGTACACTATGTATAGCACATATGTCAAAGTCAAGGCCCGCGGGCCGAATCCGGCCCGCTAATGAATTATCTATGGCCCCCAGGATGATATTTGATTAGTATTAGAACCGGCCCGCAGGCCGTAGCCGCCCACTGGTGTTTTGCACGCACCAATACTACATTTCCCACAATGCAACAGCAACCCGCGAACTCACTGCAGCGCAGCAAACGGACTTCGGCTTCATCATTCATTAGCAGTCAGAGCAGATGTCAACTTTCAGCTACCTCCTCCCCAAACAATGGCTAAACGGAAGGTGGATGCTGAGAACAGGGGGTTTCAAGCTCGGTGGGAGGCAGAGTACATGTTCACTGAGGTAAATGGCAAACCTGTGTGTCTTCTGTGTGGAGAAAGTTTGGCTGTAATGAGAATACAATTTAAGAAGGCACAATGAAATGTCTAAGAAACACACAGACAAAGACAAGAATATGGACACCGAACAAAGGCTACAGAAGAAGAATGTACAGGACATGTGATTTTTCTTTGAAGGCAGTTTGTTCTTGTCTGTGTGATTGCTGAAAAATCATTTAAATCATTAAATAATACACCGTGTTAGGTCTTGGTTCAATAGGCTACGTGCAATCATTTCAATATGTTTTAATAAACATTGAATCAGTCCGGCCCTCGGCTTATAGCCAATTTGTTTTTTTGGCCCTCTGTGTATTTGACTTTGACATCCCTGATGTATAGCATACCCACATACTGTCAGTGTTTCAATCATCCCTACTGCCAGCAGGGGGAGACAGCAGCTCTGCAGTGTAGCTTTAAAGAAACAAAAAGAACACACACACACACACACACACACACACACACACACACACACACACACACACACACAGGTGTCGTCTGTGTCTCCAGATCTTCTGCTTCTTTCCTCCAGATATGCAGCTGGATGAATGTGACAAAAATCCACAAGGCCAAAGTTTATCTGAATAACACATGCACACCATTGCATGGATGTAATGTATGCCATGAAATAGGCAGGATTTGTGACTGTGGCTGCTGACATGTTGAAAAGCTATAAAGGTAATGGTCACTGCAACAAAAAAAAAATCCCTTCAGGAACTCATACGTGACTCGTATCGCAAACATTCGGGTCTGACACATGGCCATGTTAAACATTAAAAGGTCAATTCGCATAACAATCAAGCCTTAATTCAATTTCTCTTTTATTACGGAGAAAATCAGAAAATCTAAAAGCGATGATACCTCCACTCATTTTAAAGTCAATACACACAAAAAACATGTGAACTAGCACATCTGCTTTTAAATACCACCTTCCATCGGGTGATTAAACAGATGTTTTTCTCTAACAACCTCCAGTGTCAGTGACTAAAATGTAACTCACTAAAATGCCACAGTAATTCAACACACGGAGGTTGCAAAAGAAAAAGAGAGAACAATCGCACATCATATCTTCTTTTGCAGATCTGAGAACATGTGTTTGATTTCCATAATTGTCTAAATGGGAAAAAATTAGTTCTTCCAAGCATTAGTCTGATGAGTCACTTGAAATATGTGCCGGAAAAGAAGACAAGAAGGAAATTCCATTTAACAAAATTGTTTGTTTTATGTCCCAGGAGGATTAAACCTTCCACTGCATGGTGTCAAGAACAAAAGGGGATGTGATTGTAGTACAAATAAATGATAAATTGATTTATTGTGACAAATGAAACCACATATTTACAGACATGGTCGTAACTTCCATCTTAAATACATTTAACCAGAGAAGATGAGTGAAACAAATGACATCAAACAACATGGCAAAGGAAGAAGCAGGTAAAGTGCAGGTCTAAACAAACCTGTCTCCCTAAGGGATGAATATCACAAGAGGACACGGCAATCATGATGAACTGCATCCCAACAGGTGTGCAGGTCTTTGTCCTTCAAGGTACACATCTGGAACAGCCAGACTCAGCAAGTTATCAGTGAGTCACTCTGAAGTGTGAGCTGGCTCTTATTATACAGAGCGCTGTGCTGGAAATGAATCAGTTGTTTTTGACTCTATCCTTGTGTGGGCAAACCTTTGACTTCGTCTCAACACACTGTAGAGCTCCACTAACATCAAACTTTAAACAGAGCCAAACCCAGTGTAAGATAGTGTGTGTGTGTGTGAGAGAGAGATAATGAGAAGGAGGGAGGAGAGAAAGCCAGGAATAATTTCAGACAGGAATGGCCTGATGGGACAACACTGCATGAGGTCTTGGCTAAGAGAAACACACAGCGAGCCAGTGAGTGAACACATATCTTCTGTTTTCCAACGCAGTGACAAGTTTACTCCATTACCACTGTGCCCACTTTCCAGCTGCAATTGTCTGAGAGGATTAACTGGACTTTCGAGGGCACACGCTTGTACAACGACCGCCTCATATCCAACAATGGAAAGTGCTGTCATGTAACTATAATGACCATCGGACTATTAGCCTCCAAAGAAGATCCAAGAAACCTGATTCATCATTATTAGTTACTGTACCTGCTGTGTTCAGTGCTTTGGGTGACATCTGCTGTGTTTTATGTTACAATGAGGCACTAATATTGTGAAAAATGAATTGAGTGCACAGAAACTCTTTTAGCTAAACAGCACACACTGAGGCCTTACATTTCTGTACAACTGTATCATGGCACAGGTTGGTGAGAGTTGTGTTTTCCTCACACACAATTCACTGGCAACAATGTTATGAGGCTCGCCAGAACACATAGACTAAAGGGCTCCATAAATTGGAATAACTGACACTGGTCCGGCACGCTGACTTTGAGTGCTTTTGAGACTTATTATGTTTCAGTTTTTGGCAGGAGAGACATATTTTGCTTCTTTTGCATACAGGTTAAGGAGTTTATTGAAATACCTGCTGAATTCACAGCAGACTTTTGGATTGCAAATAAACCAAATTCTGAGAGCATCCCTTTAAGGCAATGAAGAAATCCTTTGTGACTCTACGCTAACTTTTAGTGACAAATATCCACATGTACAAGCTATTTTAGATCCAACCAAAAATATTTTATTATTTTATTTAATTGATAAATTAGTCTTCGTGCCTATTCAGGACTTCCAAACTTGAATGAACTCCTTCATGTCTGATCCAGTCTCTGTCCTGCTCTCTTTTAAAGCCACATCTTGCTGGATAAAGAAGTCTGACACACAGAGTGACTCACTGAAACATCAACTTTTGTAATATCCTGCTTCAGCATGTTGGACTGTATTTAATTTGCACTTTTGTCTTTGTCTTTTCTGGCCAAATGTATAATGCATGATGGAAGGAAAGTTTGAATAGGAAGACAAAATATCTGCTGAGGTCAGTTTGGTGACTGTGTAACATTAAATACAGACACAGTTAAGTGACTCCCAACTTCCTCGGGAGTCTAACCAAGAACAGGAATAATAAAAAAAAGGATAAACTGAAAAGGAATGATTATACAGGACTACAATATGTCTGGGAGTATAGTTGAACATGGGGGAACAGGCCACTGATCCACTGTTCACTGCACCTTTGTTTGCATCAGTCTAATGTGACTGATGATATTGACTTAACTATGTGTTTGTATTCAGCATGTTTACAGGAGCATATATATTTTTGCCATCATTCAGGTGTCAAAGGTAAAAGTTGAGAAACAAAGATCCCTATACAACATTTCTTTACTATTGAAGGCTGAATGTTAAATAGGAGAACTCCAGCTGCAAGGGCTGCCTGCCAAAGACAAAGACTGATGAGCGGCTGCCTCAGGCTGCTGGAAGCTCAACCATTTCTCCCACCCAAACTTCATAACTCTGGGATCTGAGAAATTTATCGCTTATACCCCTTTCTTGTCATAAGTGGCTGCTTTCATGTCTCGCCCAGGAACTGCTGACCCTTTGATTTATGACTTGGATAAGTGTTAGTTCATAGAATATTTAGACCACCTTGAATTGAATTATTAGTTACTGTATACAGTACATTATGTTTATTTAGATGCTAATTCTTAATTTAAGATTATATTTTGTTTAAATACATATATCTTGCATTTAGTTCTTCACTATGCTTCTTGCTGTCTGCATGCAATCATTAAACCTTATCACACAGAATCATACAGTCATGCCAGCTGTAAAATCAGATAATTCAAAACATAGTAGGCCGGTTCTTTCTTAACTATATATCAATAATACTGTATCTCATTTTATTTTATAGTGTGCTCTTATTTTCTTTTCCAACATTCCCCTGATAGCCTTGGCTATGCTGTGCTCTTCTCTGGGGTGATGGAAGTGGCGGCCAAGTAACCGGTGCAGGATTTAAACATGTTTTTTTTTAATTGGTGTTAGATAACATTCCAATGTATTTATCATAATGATGGATACTGCCTTGGAGTAAAGTTAGAGACAGTCCAGCATGCATGAATCTGTAGCCATGGCCTGTCCAAACCTGCATAATAGTCACCCAGTGCCAGACTCATTGTTTGCTATCTTGAATGGAAAGAGCACTTCTCTGGAAATTGTGAGATTTTACTGTGGTAAACATTGAATTACATGTAATCAGGTGAGGGGGGAAACACAGAAACCTGAGAATGGAAACAGCTTATAATGAAAGCTTCTAAATTATGACTGAAAAGTGTAAATGGGCCGATTATATTTAAACCACTGACCACAGTGCAAGGTTCACATATAGATCGAATGAGCTCAAGATGTTGTGTTTAACATGCTTGTGTTCATCCAGGGATTTTCTGAAGAAGAAAAGAAGCAGAGGCTTCTACTCAAAACAATGGGTGCTACATGACAAAATCAGTGGATGGTTATGCCATGTGCCGCCAGGGTGGGCTGTATTAAGAGCCAAATCATGATAACGGTACTATATTGAAAAAAGTGATGACTAGTTAAGGAGAGCATAAAAGCGTTCAACATTTGCATGGATGGACTGAGGCAATGTGAACCAAATCACAAACAGGTCCCTTCCCTTTTCATCTACAAAACAAAGCCTGCGAGTAACAGTATCCAGAGGACCCAACAGTCCCAGAATCACTTAACCTACTCAGCCTGGTCCTCAGGGGTTGTAATGTTTGAGATCTTCTCTTTCATTGCATAACCTCATATGTTTGATTCATTGGGACAAATTCCAGCGACGAGGAAAAGAGAACAGACAGCATGCAAAAGCCAAAGAAATGCATAAAGGAAGATGGTTAGATTTATAATTGAAATTGATACTATGGCTCCTTTGTTGCAGAAGTTTTATACTGCAGGGCCCCACTAATCCCCCTTAAGGAGAAATTTGTCTTGTTTGTTGGAGAGGGACTATGCCTTTTTAAAAGGCAGGTTTTCGGCATGTCACAATGTGACCACTAAGCCAGATCACTGGACGGAAGGCAAGCAGTGCAGTTACTTGTTCTAATGGGACCAAAATTTACAATTGCAATATGAATTTTTCTCATGTGAGGCACAGAAAATCTGTCCAAAATATCACCTTTGGCTCAGATTCAGACTGTACTGTTTTGTGTTGATTGCCTTTCAGAGCTGTGGTGTTTCTGCAAAAGATTACAATGAGCTGAAGTCAGAGATTTTGGGTGACTATGCTTCTTTTCAATTTGACACTTTTTTGTTACTCATCTGTTTTAAATTGGTTCGCAGAAAACATTGGCCCGATGCAAAAACACACTCTCACCCACGTAGCATTTGATGTGGTTCTTCTGGGGTGTAAGAATGAATTAGAAGGAGTGATGATGATCATCCTGCTGCTCCACAGGTACCCATTCAAATAACAAAATACAGTTTTAGGATGCTGTGTGAAAAACACACGCTCACAGTGTGTCAAGTGAACACAGACTTGGATGGAGAACGTCTCTTGTGTCTTGGAGACGATAGAAACACTCAGAATCCCATCCCTGTTATGAACCCAGTTGAACTCGGTGACAGCCCATTAGCATTCCACATCCTTTCTCCTGTCTTTTACTGTTGCCAAAAACAAATCTCTCCAGGTCTGTGACTGAGTGGGGATGCGCTCAGGCATGAACTTTATACTCCAGGTGTTTGTGCTTGTGTCCAGGTTATTGATAGCAGGCAAAACTTTGGTTGTCCAGAGTGACGATGACCTGAGTCACAGGACCCCTTTAGTTTTATAATGAGTTTCATAATAGTGGTGGCAGCTTGATATGAGTGAAGGCAACACTCAGGGAACTTTTCAGTTCATACCAAGAAAACATATATTTTTCCGTAAGTAATAAACGCAGTATAAACATCATTTGCAGTTTGTGCTTCACATCTGTTTACTTTGTGTGTAGTTCAGCACATCACTCATTACATCAAATAGAGGAGCTATGCTGCAGTAATCACAAAGCTCTGTATGCTCTGTAAATAAACCTTGAAGCCCTCATATACACTTAACCTCTGCTGTCACATAACCTCACTGGCCAAAAATGTTGGAACCACTACCAGCAACAAAACCTGTCCGACATGGATGGAATGATTTCTAGAATGTGCATATTTGCTTGTACAGCTCATAAAGGGCCTGTTTGGTCAAAGTGACTGGGCTATGATGTCAGCTCAAACAGAGATCATATTATATTCAACTGCTTATTACTCTAGATGTTAAGCAAATGTTTGGGGTAGAGTGAGGCAAAGTCGTGGACAATGAGAGACCTGATTAAAAAAAATCCTTTACTGTAAACTATAGGCCTCATAATCATTATCATCATAATTATTAAATCAAATCATAACTTGGGGTCAATATTTTATGTATATTTGGATGTGGTCATGGGGGCGGGAAATGGAGCAGGAGAGGTTTTCCTTTTAATGCCTAACCTTAACCAATAGGTTCTTTATGCCAGAAAACATAGCAGCTTGTGATGTCAGGGGGACTTGAACCTCAGACTCACTACCATCAACAACCTGCCTCCTTACTGGGACTTTTGCGACTGTATCAGTTCCATGATGGCAAGTTAATCATGCGTGCCATTAGCATAAATGTAACATTTGTAGGGCAATACAACTGTTAGCTTAAACCTAACCATGTGTCATATCTGAATGATGTATTGTATTGTATTGTATGTATCAAACAAATACGGGGCTTTTTACCTCAGCATGTGTTGATGTCGAACTGTTCATATTTATTCAGCTAAATCAAATAACTAACTCAAAACATTTGCTCACTTCAGGCTACAGAACAATGAAGAAATTATTAGAATCATCTCATGTCAAGATGACATCATTTATAGTGGTGCAGTTTTAAGTGAAGTAAGATGTAAGCTTGTAAGGAAGTATTGATCAGTTTATGTTAAGGTGACAATGTGATTACGTGTAGTGAATGTTTGTAAGAAGTGAATTAGCTGCTGTTAGAAGAAATCACTTCTTGTTGTGTGCTGTATGTATCTGAGCTGACCATGGCAAATATTACCACATGCAATCTTCCACCACCCTGACAATAAACAGCAGCACAGACATAAAAGCACGCCTCCATCCATCACTCATCAACACTTTTCTAAAGCGGTTGTGTAACTAGTTAGTCACATAGGAGCCTAACTGAGCTCTGCATGCCTGTTCACTGTTTTTCTCTGGAAAATTATAAGCATATAAGAACATGACGCATTATCCATCCAAATCAATAAGAGTTCTCTTCAATCAGCTTCCAGACTCAAACTCTAAACACATGCCAAACAAAGAGCCTGGCCAAGGTTAGTGATCGGAATTAAGCAACCATGAACATCCATTAACAGTGTGAACTATCTTTCATCTAAAACATGATGGATCATTTCAACAAACTTCCCCAAACTGGTAAACCTATTTTTCCATTATCTTCACACACTGATGTAGTAGGTTTAAAACTTACATTTGGAAGAGCTCAACAGCAATGTTTCTTTGGACTAACAATGTCCCAGTTTATATGATCCCCAGAGAACTGCGGTAAAAAGTGGCTCCAATTACCTATTTAATCAGAATAAGACTACGGCATTCCCTGTTATTAGGTTGGCTACAAATAAACAAACAAAAACAAACTATAACCTTATGAACTGTAAAGCTGGAAACCACATGTATCCTATTCTTTGTGATTAAATCACTTTTTAATTGACTTTCCTACTTTGTTGGAATATTTGTACTTTTTCACCCAAAGTCTGTAAAGTTGTCATTAAAAAGTCATTTCAGCACCGCAGCATATTATACCTCACTTGGACCGAAGTGTTTACACTGAGAATTATTTCAGCTCACTAAATCACCCAAACTGTGTAAAGCTTAAGATGTAAGTCATTTAAAAGTCATTTGTCACTTTATCCACAAGAGTAATAAGAACATGCTATTACTGAACACATCAGTAAGTAAATCAGTACAGTGAAACCTGAGTATGTAACATCAGAGCAGGCCACATGGTTCTCCCCTTTCAGCTTCATCATTCAGTCAGTGACTGAGTGACGATGCTAAGTGGGCCCAGCAGCTGAAGTCTGGTTTGGTCTGGCCTTGTGTGCTTGCCTTACATAATCATCCACAACCATATCCAATGTGAGTCAACCTTCAAACGAACAACAGACTACAGGCACCGGCAGGAAATATGATGCTTGGATGATTATTAGATTGAGAGATTATCCGGTAAAGAATTATGGCATCCCAACTGAGAGCTGCAATTATTGTGAAATGTGATTTAGATTTTATTAATTGACATAAAGCTGGGTGCAGCATGCTTGTACAACTATATGCCTCAGCTCTCAGGAAACTAAACTTTACTGAAATGCCTGATGCAAGCATCATCAAACGCAAACATCACATGCTGACTTTCACTCTGCTCCAGCATGCATAGAAACATCATGTGTCAATGTGTCTGTCAACACACACTGACACAACTCCTTATTATATAGATACCACAACATACAGAGTTGTTATGAAGACTATGCAGGTGTCAAGTGAACTCAAGTATAACATGCTCACTAAAAGATGTGTGAGGATTAATACTTCAGTATTACAAGTTATTAAAGTACTATGACAATATAACTGACAATGTGAAGTGAGTCATTTTGAGCCCATCATTGGGCTTCTGTATCTAAACTATCTAAACACTTTAAATTTACATCAAATTCACATTTTCAGATCAGTTTCAGACCAGACTACTGGCCAGCTGGCACCACACCACACTGACAGTTAATAGGTGCAGTGATGAAAAGGGTGTCAAAGAGCACAGACCAGCAATAAAACACTCTGCTACTGTATCCATGAGGAACAGAGTACTGATTTTAAGCACAGGTGCAGATCAACTGAACTGTGAATACAAAAATCAATGTGAGTGTAAGAACAGAGAATTGTGTTGTTTTTGTCATCACAGTGTCCTAAGTCTGCCCTCCAATCCAGCTGCCAGGTTTGGATGTTCATTGGACGTGTGCCAGACATTTCAAACAAGCCCCCTGGAGAAGTCTCAAGAGACATCAGCCTGTGGCAAAACCAACACCAACGAGACGGATTAATTGAGAATTCCTTATCTCAAAACCACTCAACAAAACTGTCAAGCAGAGTGGATGTTGGAAAAACTGAGAAAAAAAAAGATATGCGGCAAAAGAGAGAACAAGAAGAGTTTTGTGCATTGTGCATTGACATCAATGGCCATGTCTGTTTGGACGCTGTTGCCTCACGTCTCTGTCTGGAGACAAAATAATATTCCAGTAAAAGCACATCAGGGGAATTTTCTGTGTTTTTTAAATCATCTGTTGGTTGTAAGACTTGACTCACTGACCACATAAATTGGCCTTAGTAATTTGATAAATGACCAGAAACCTCAAAAAGTTCATGCAGTGATGGAAGCCAGTGTATTACAGCTCAATAGCTCTGTCCAGCTCCCACTCTTAAGATAATAGGATAATATACAGTATTGGTCTTGTTAATGATAAATGAGTCAGTGTGAGTGTCTTATTTTAGGATGAGTCATTTCCCCTTAAAGGTAATTTGTTTAAAGCTAAGTCTATGCATTGACAGAAAATATGATTAATGCTGCAAGAATAGAAAAAGCTCTGTTTCTAGTAAGTTGATTAAGAGCGGATATGATAAGAGTAGCATTTTCTCAGGCTGGTCTGTGTCAAGGAACAAGTCCAACGTGTCAATCACTGCTATAAAATGGATGGAATTTCTATTTAAAAACACATTCAGCACACTCATCACACTGTATGTGTGCATTCATATGTGTATAGACACATGTGTTTGAACATGTTTCAACACAGGAGGGAATAGGAACATTTTATGTTACTGTAAGGTAGAGCTACCTTCATGTAACCAGCAAACTTTTCTTTTTTTGGCTGTTTTTTGTCAGGTATTGCTAAGTTTAGTCTTCTAGTCACAATTCAGCACTGTTTTGTGTTATAAGCAGCCTTCATTCTGTTTCCTGATCTGTGTGTTGGGCCTCAAAGACCAAACTGTGGGCCAAAAAGAAGAACAAAAAAAGAAGTGAGAGCTAGCTGTATGAGATGCAACGCAGAGTTCATCAGCTGTGAGTAAATAGTAGTTGACATGGTCTTGGAGCAGGCCTAAATATTGCTTTCCATCTAAGATATAGAACCGACAACGGCCAATGTGAGTGTGGATGAAACAAGACAAAAAAAGCTTTCAAAGATCTTCTAATTTTTTTCTGTTAAAAAACTGAGACCAAAGTCAAGGCTGAGACCTGTTTACTTTATCTTCTTTTATGTACATAAAGTATGACATGGACAGACTTCAAGTCCAATAACTTGTGTAACTGCAGACATATATTAAGATTAAAGCTACACTGAGGTCTGGTTTGTCTGTGTGTGGTTGTGTGTGTGGTGTAGGAGGTTGTGAGAACAGTCTGAAAAAACAATTTGAGCATGAATATCGTACACACGATATCTTTTGCACACATCCCACGTGACCTATGGAGCCTGTGATTACAGGGGCGTCGTAATACTCTGAAGAGTGGGAGTGAAGACTCCTTTTGAACAGGAGACAGATATTTGGCTCTTTCTGTGGGCTGGATCGTTAAAAGGTGTTTGACGTGTGTCCAGGTTATGATACAGTACAGATGACACTGGGGGGTGGGCGGAACAGGTCTGAACCTGGGGTCTGGGGAGGTAATTACAGCTTCAACTGATCCGGAGTGGGATTTTAAGGTGGGTGAATAAAAACTTTAAAAACTGTTAAACTACTCAGCAGATGCTGCGCGGGTGCAGGATTTGCAGAGATAGTGTCTGAATACCGGACAGCATATGTATAAATCAAACAATTTGGGTGAATAATACAGAATAATACAGCATGTTTCTTTCCTTTCATAGTTGCTGACGGTCACAATCCTTAAAGCTCTTTCTATGCTGCCATAAGAGTTAAAAAAATGATCAATAATATTAGAATTTTCATTAATATTTTTAGTACTGTATTTGTTTATTATTTACATCTGTTTATATTACTGTACACATGGATAAATAACATAACTCTTCCTGTCTGTTTGCAACTTTTTGTAATTTCCCAATTTACCTCACCATTGGCCATTTAACACCACAAAACAGTGTTGCACAGTGTAGTACAGTGTGTGTGTACAGGTGGCAGGGTCACAAGCTCTCCAATGCTTACATCATGGTGGGACACTCCAGTGTAAACATTAAGTAACAGAGAACTTTTAACAAGTTGTGACTGAACTGTTCTGTGTTCTGCATGATGTCCACATGTCTAAACACAGGTCTGGTTCATGCAAGGCTCAGGACACACTCATTACACACTCACACACAACATACATGACTTTTTATTTTCTCCCCCCCCCACCTGTGGCCTGTTAATATTTCCTTTCAAGATCCATGATGTAAGTTTCTAAAATTGCTGTAAATGGTTGTTTATGAAGTATCTTTTTGATTTTACGGGACATAAAATGACAATAATGTAATAAAGCATAAGCAAAATAAATAAATAAATAGATAGCAGGTTTTTCATTGATAAGATTGCGTGACCTCTCACACACTGTGGGTTAAACACTGAACAATCCAAAGTCCCTCAAGTCATAAACACCTTCAAAGAATTGAAACAACATGTTTAGTGCAGCTTTCTTAAACCAGGTTAGAGAATGTATTTATTTATATGTTTATAATTTATACATTTGCCACATCAATTGTGCTGTATTCTGCCATTTATAATAGCATACACAGAGGGGAAAAAAAGAATGTGCAGCAATCAGCAGAGGTACAGTACAACCATCCACAAAGCTTACCCTTAAGCACAATGCACAATGCATAATGCAAAACTCATATTTTGATCATGTGTGACAGTTGGAGCGCTGCAGAGTTTCAACTTTGGCTTTCAGTATTTTCAGAAAAGGATTCAGTTAAGTGATTAAAGTGTTTCAACAAAGTGGAATTTTACTAAAGAGCGCAAATGTTGCTCCCATGAGGGATGACGCATGGTAGGCATGCCCTTTCCTCTTCCTGTGTATGCTCCTTGTTATCCACAGAGCTAAGCGTTGTCTGTGAAGATTATGTGCAAAATAACCTGCACAGATTGCTTTCTGTAAAGAGAATTACGAGGGACAATTGTCTGAACAATTTTCAAGATGTGTTACAATAAGCTTGTTGTTTTGTGGTCCTTAGAAGGTAAATTCTAATAGCTTTCTTGACAGTTTAGCACTGAAAATGTGTGTAATGGTACGTGCACTGTACAAAGGGTGAACACCTGCAAAATACATTTTATCATAGGTGTTTTCAAGCAAGCCAGCATCAAGTGGCTGTTCAAAGAACTGCGGTTTGTCTGCATTAACTCTTTATTTAATGCTCAGTAAAGCATGAAAAAAACAATGCGTTTTGAATTGTTTCAGGGGTGCCTATCAGAATTGATTAGGCTTCCAGTGTCACTGTGAGCCTTCCAGCTTTACTTCACATGAGGGACAATCATATTACACATGTAACCATTGATGATTTTTTTAATCCTGCTGGGCCTATGTAAAAAAAAAACAGTACATTCCTGCTGTCAGTCAGCCTGATGAATACTTAATGTCTACCTGTAGAGCTTTCAGCGATCTGTTCTGCTGTCAGACAGACAGCCAGTTCTGAGGAATGGCGTGCCAAAGAGATTTACTGAGCATTTTACACATTTTAAACACATTTTAAACGTTTATGTGTCAAATATGTCAAATATAGGACGTCCATTTATTCGCATGTTGAGAGTCATCTAAAAAAGAAACTTTATACTGAAAGACTGCTAAATCAGAAGTGTGTTTATATGTGCTGCATGTGTACAGTTGAATACCCTGACCAGAGTGCTGTCAGTGCTTCAGTGAGATTCTACAGACGGATACAGCCTTATGGATAGAAATCAACCTTTGTGCTTTCACATGTGTGACTGCGTTCATCTGCACATGTGCAGAGGTCACTAAGGTGCTACGCTCATCATGTTCAGTAATGAAGATGATGAAACAGGAACCATAAACCATGAGGCGTTATTGATCTTTCCCAGATGGCTCCACACAGAAGAAAATAAAGCAGAGCTTTGTCAAAAGCTGCTAAACTTGATGTGAATGCAGTGGATGTAAATTCAGATTTTGCTTGTAGATGTTGTTGTCTGTGGATATAAATACATTCAAAGTCATCATTAAAATGTGCTTTACATCTCGAACTGTGTGTCAAAAGCAACACAGATCAACACAGTCTTTTTTTATCAGTTACATCTGCCCTTGACCCGTAAAAGATGATAAATGTCTCTTTCAGTGTGTGGGGTCTATATGTAAACAGTCTAAAAAAGACATGTGTGAGGCCCCTTATGTTGCACCATATGTTGTTGACTGGGTAAAGGATGTTTGTCTTTACACATCTTCTAAAAGCTTCTTCTAAAAACATCTGAGATGAGAGGTCACAAATAGATTTTGGAACAGATAGTTGGCCACATCTGTCTGTTACATTAGTAATAAATAGGAATAAGACATCATGCAATCTCCTTTGTTCTCTTCAGTGGATCCATATTTTCTAATCAAGAGTCAGATAATAAAAGAAGTATAATGAATAAGGAATGAAGTATTATAAGAAGGTTCTTTGGCAAGACATCAGGAAGAATAATTTTTTAAAGTTTTAAAGTTACAGTTTCAGTTACTACAGAGGCATGCTAATGTTTTTGTATAGTATAGACTATCACACAGACAACTTATTGTAATAACTGCATCTTTTGAAAATATTTTTTTGTTTTGTGCTGTGTAGTATACTGTATAAGACAGTACCTCAATATTTTGTCCATGTATACCTGTGGCAGACATGTTTGGCCTCATGGTGAGCTGCATGTAATTTTATGATAAAAAGGAAACACTGCTGTGTCTAATTATCCTTCAATGTGTAAATAAAAGCACCTACACAAAGATAAATCAAAGCTAAAATGGAGCCTGTGATCACTTGTATTTTCTGATCTGTCATTTACTTAAGGAAGTTAGAAAAATTAAAGGTCAGTAATGGGTGTGTATGAATAACACAACCTCTTGTATGAGTAACCATGTCCACCAACGTTGCCAGTCTTGCTCCTGATACTCCTGAAGAGAGTTATTGTTGGCAAAGTACAAAGAATTAGATTTTTTTGGAATAATTATTATTAATTTTTAAGACATCCATCACTGAAACACCGAAGCACGTCTTCCTCGAGCAGGTTAACACACGAGGGAGGAGCTTCATCAGGGTGTTTCTAGCAGTCATGTTTGTTTTTAAGGTTTTCATCTGTCAGCTGCAGGATTCTGCTATAACACACTGAGATCATCATCATCTCCACCCTAAGGAAACTTGAACAGCTCTGTTGCGAGTACACACACACACACACACACACACACCTACACACAGATAGACACACATAGTGTCACTATGATGGAATAGTCGGCTGGCAAGTGTATGCCTGCATTCTTTATGTCTGAAAATGGAAACAAAGCATAAACAGCACTGAGTGAGGCTCTACTTGTCTGACCAGGTTGAGAATTTTACGAACCAGAATTTTAAAGGCCTGCAAGTTATTTTCCAGTGGTGATTTTATTTTTCCTTTTTTTCTTTATCTGTTTCCAATGAGGAGTGAGTGCTTGTGATCAACCTTGATAAAAATCACAAAGCCCAGTGAGTGTTTTATATTTGTTCTGCAGGTGCTTTAAGCATCTGGACTTTAACAATGGCAAGGTTTTCAGCACTAGTCTCACAACTTTTTCCCAGTAACTAATTAATAAGAATATATTGTTTAGCCCTCTACTCAAGACAAAAGAGGAAGAGCAAAATCTGGCAGTGTTTGTCTGTCCATACTTTATTCTAAGAAAATTAACTCCCTGACAATTAGCTTCAGCCACTTGTGTGGCTAAAGTCAGAAGTTACACTCAAACCACTTAAGTGAGCAGGACAGCATCATCTGCAAAGAGATGTGCCATCCTGTTTGAAACCAAGCCTATAAGCAGTGCAATGTATACACACTCATGTGTTACGGCCAGTGGTCAGGCCCTTTGTTTGGAGGTTTGTGACTCGCAAAATAAAAAAAAGGCACTTGCGGAGATCCACAGCTTGGTTCCTTGTCTCTTTTATTAACAAAAAATGATTTTCTCTATAGTTATAGTATAGTTGTCCTTCACAAAAAGTAATTCAAAATAAGTACTAATCAAATCAAATTGCGGTAATAAAACCGTATCTCTCCTCCTCCTGACTTCCTTCTCCTACACACACACCTTGCCCCACCTGTCTGCAGGTGTTTTAGAGCTGATTGCCAGAGAGGAGTGATCCATTCATTCTATACAATAAGTACATTTATCTATAAAAATAATTAAAATCCTAATCTAATCAGTAGCAACATAAATTCTGATTGTAAACACATTTAAGTCTATTCAAAATTAATCTGGCTCCAACAGTGTGTTTCCATGACTTCTGGGAAGTTGCATTAATGAGTTACACTTTGATTTAATAGGTTTAATATTTATGATTAAATAATTTAGCACAACCTTAGTCATAAACAAATTAGTGATTTACAAAGTTGCAAAAAAGGCTAAACCCATTTCTCTAAACTGAAAACATCTTGATTAAAAATGAAGAGAATAAATGAAACAGATTGTGTAACTGAACAAATTATCTACAGGTGAGAAACTTCTCATTCATTTGTGCATCTGCTCTTACAATCCGAGCGTGGTTTTGGACTTTTCACATTTGTCATGCATTGGCTGCAGAGACCCCTCAGTGATGCATGAGTCAGACATCCCTGTTTTCACAGTGGTCATTATCCTGTCCAGAGCCCTACTGAAAAATGAAAACTGCTTGTACAGACTGTAACACAAATAACCTCTCTAACCTTGTAATGGCAATGTTTATTTATTCAGATTTAAAGATATATGACGTGTGTGTACATTCTGCAGTTAATCATGTTGAATCAGATTTATTTGGCAGCAGATACAGTCAGATTTTGGTGTTAGTCCTCATTGCTGGAGAGAAAATCAACTATCCAAAAAGAGGAAACACCTGGAAAAATATGGAACACAAACTATAAAAGCCGATGGGGAGCAGTTTCCTGTAATAGCTGATCAATTGCTCGGGGGGTAAATTAAACAGCAGTGTTTACAAAGTGATTCTGAGCTGTCATTTTATTTCTACAAACCATGTCATTACCTGTGGCTGACGCCATCTGTCAGGTTGTCTTTGTTTTACACATCCTGTGCAGACGTTTTATTCGATGATCTCAAATAAAGCATTAAATGTTATCATGAGTGCGTAAACTTGATAACAGCATATCAGCCTGTTTTAACTCTTTCTGGAATGCTGCCCATGATGGTGTTGATTCACCTTTCCTCCGACTGACATGAAGAAGATAATTTGCATACTATGGGTCAGCACATTTGGGCCTTATCGTTTGTGAAGTTATTCAGACCTGTTTCTAACATACCTTCCATATGAGTGTCTCCTCCATCTCGTATTAATATGAGGTTTAACCAGCCAAAATACCACAGACTAAACAGTTATCTGCTGCTCCTTGTTCCATGCAGAAATGATGGATTTTTTTTCCAGATTCTACAGCTGAGTGTTGCCTCCGAGGGTCACTGTGCACCTACTATGAGACGTTTCTTTCTCTCTATTTATAAGAATCCTTAAGAAATGAAAAATATCAGGCAGGCAATAGGACCCAGCAAAGTCTGAACAATGAGTGCAGTGTGTTTTTTTTCCTCCTGGATTTTTTTTTTCTCCAGACCAGGTTTTTCTGGATTCCAAAACAGAAAGAAGCGGCTCTATAAAAACTGATTCACATGTTTGCAGGTTATCTTTAAAGCATACCAGCACAGTGTAGAGACATCCTAAACACAGGCAGCATGATCTCTGCAACTTTATGATTAAAAAAAAAGATTTAAAAGTATTTCCTTCCTCTTCCTCATGACGCAAGACGTACAAAGGTTTGATTTTTTTTTCCAGTAGTTTAATTCATTTGCACCAAATCCCCAAACAGAAGAACACATCAAAAGTCAGGTAAGAAACAACATGCTGATTTGTGCAAAGACTTCTTTTCTCTGCATACTGAACATTCGATCATTAGTAATAATATAAAAACACACAGGGGCCTTGTGTGTATTTTAAATAGTTTGATTAAGCTTTCAATGATACGTTCAGTTCTTTGACCCGCTACCTACATTCAGCTTATCTCATAGTACCATAAGTTATAGTAAACAAACCGTATTTCAAAACTTGAAGGAAAGAATACAACACTGAACCTTGAGAACACTCAGTGGTAACTTTTACACATCATTAAAAACTTGTGTGTCTTGTGTGAAATTACATAACCACCTTTAATATGCTTATGGAAGAGGTCATAGGTTTGGATGGTGCAAGTCCTCTTCAGAAAAGCTACACATAATACACTGTAAAAGATACTATCAACTGTTTAACAACATTTCTAACTGGATGAATAAATACTACACCATTACAAAAAAGAAAACATCACCTGGTTTGTTATTTGCAGGACATTCAAAGCCATGCCACAGTGACACGTACCACATGTAACTCATTTACCTCGCACTGGAGTTTGTACTTTCTATTCTTTTGATGGACTGTTAGTCTGCTGGCAGCTGCCGTTGTTGTCACATCTCCTTACCATGGGTAAGTCATTTTCAGTTTCAAATATAAAACACTGTCTTCATGTTTTAAAGAGCAATCACTGCGTCTTTATGTTGTGTCTTTCTGAGGAAAGTCCATTCTGATATTTCAGGAGCCATGTCACTGCGCCGTCTGTGTGGATTGTTTGCTTTCCTCAGTTTATGTCTCATTCCATTCACACCACACTGTGATGGTGGAAACATCTTGGTGTTCCCGGTGGATGGCAGCCACTGGATCAACATGAAGATCCTTCTGGAAGAACTTCATGCCAGAGGACATAACCTCACTGTGATCAGGGCCTCCACCAGCTGGTACATACCAGAAAAGTCACCACTCTACACGTCCATTACATTAGACATGGGTGAAAGTATGGAGGACTTTTTTGATGTGTACCTGCAGGAGAATATGAGGGTAAGTATTGGACCATATAATAATTTGTAAATGAATGAGTTATTACCATTTTTTTCCACCATTTTGTCTTGTCCATTCTTTTAGGCACAGAGAGAAGGGGCTTCCTTTCTGACATTCTTGAAACTCACCAAGGATTTCCTCTCCATGATTGCTCTGGCCCATTCAATGTGGGTTGATGGCATGAGTCAAATCATTGACGATAAAAATCTGGTCAAAAGCTTAACAGATTCACAATATGACCTGGTCCTCACTGATCCAGCCATGGGGCCAGGGGTTTTACTAGCCAAATACCTCAAACTACCCTTAGTGCTGAATGTACGTTGGATCACCAGTGGAGAAGGACACTTTGTCTTAGCTCCCTCACCTCTCTCTTACATCCCAGTGCCAGGATCAGGCTTAACCGACAAAATGACCTTCCTCCAAAGGGTCAAGAACCTATTGTTTTATGGTATTATATTGTTCCAGCAGAAATTCTTAGTGGGACCAAGTTATGATGCCGTCTGTGAAAAATATTTTGAGGGTGGATGTGACATCATCTCACTTCTTCAGGATGCAGACATTTGGCTGTTCAGATCAGATTTTGTGTTTGACTTCCCTCGGCCCACCATGCCTAATGTCATCTACATCGGAGGATTCCAGTGCAAAGAAGCCCAGCCTCTGCCAGCAGACCTGGAGGAGTTTGTTCAGAGTGCTGGGGAGCATGGAGTCATCATCATGACTCTGGGAACATTGGTTAATGCTTTGCCCAAAGACATTGCAGATGAAATTGCCAGTGTCTTTGCCAAGATGCCTCAGAAGGTAAGCTCACCTTCTGCGTGGTTCACACAATTTTATTTCTCTATTTCTTTCTAATTATGAACATTTTTATTCTATTATGTCTGGTGCGCAAAATTGTCACTTCATATTTTCTTGTTCTCAGGTTATATGGAGACACAAAGGTGAGCGTCCCTCAACGCTGGGCAACAATACTCGAATAGTGGACTGGATGCCGCAGAGAGATCTCCTGGGTCATCCTCAGGTCAAAGTCTTTGTAGCTCACGGAGGTACTAACGGAGTGCAGGAGTCCATTTACCATGGGGTCCCTGTGCTCGGCATACCTTTGTTCTTCGACCAGTACGACAATCTGCTACGCTTAAAGGAGCGAGGAGCTGGAAAGATCATTCAGCTGGGTGAAGTTAATGGTCACAGCTTTGAGCAAGGCATTAAGGAAGTGCTCTATCAAGACAGCTACAGGCAGAACATGCAAAGACTGTCTCGTCTGCACAGAGATCAGCCATTAGCACCGATGGATCAGGCAGTCTTCTGGGTAGAATATGTGATGCGCCACAAAGGTGCTGCTCATCTGCGTACCGAAGCTTACAAGATGCCCTGGTACTCGTACTATAATATCGATGTACTGCTGTTGATGCTGACTGCAGTGACTCTGCTGCTGCTCTCTCCTGTTGCTGTTATTAGGTTTCTCTGCTGCAGGAGGAAAACAGACAAAATAGACAGAAGACAAAAGACAAAAACAAAACAAAACTGACAAAGTTGTTTAGAAACATAAATTAAACCACACAAGTACCTTATTTGTGTATCTTTATTATTTATAATGCAGAATTTGTCAATAAGAGCCTATTTTTTTGTTTTATAATCAGTTATGTCCAGAATACCTTGAAGATTTTGGCTCCAGTATCCACTGATTACTCTACATGTCAACACTTCTATTAAAGATCTTTGGGTTAAAATCAATTCAAATGTAACAACAATCAACATATTTTATTAGTTGTGCATGTATCAATACATTTTTAATTGGAAAACTGTGTGTGCTTTCAGTGTCACTCCTGAAAGTCTGACTTCACTGTGCTTGTTTTGCTTGTCACAAAACTCGGAAAAAATGTGGCTATTATGAAGAAAATTACATAAAGCATAAAATCATTAATTCTAAACATTACAGAAAGGTTGATGCAAAGTGGTTGGAAAAGAGAAACAGAGTGAACACATGCCAGCTCATTCAGCCCAGAAGGCTGATGACCTGTTCATGTCAGACAGTGGGAGGGGCAGCACAAAGTTACTGTCAGGATTGGTTAAGAGGATTCAGGCGCAGGTTCAGTAAAACCCAAAAAAACTAACTCATGAAAAAAACAACTACGGAACTATCCAAACAATTTACAAGAACCCAGGCGAAACTGAAACAAACCAGGAGACACAGGGTAACAAGGTAACAAAATGATCCGGCACAGACAAAGGGAAACACAGGACCTAAATAGACAAGGTAACAAGACACAGGGCAAACAATCACAAAAGGCAGGAACACAGGGGAACAAAAGATAACCCAGGGAGTGGAAAATAGGTGTTATTTTTTCATCAGTTTGTGTTCACTGGACCAAGATCCTAGGAACCCGAAAATGCAGAAGTCCCTGGGCGGAAGCCTACCAGAGGTTCTTTTGAGGAAGGGATTGAATTTGTGGTTGGTGAGGACATGTACTGATCTGTTAGAAAAGACAATGCATTTTCTTCTTTGAGACCCCAGTGGCATATTACAGTATGAAAAACATTAAACCCAAATCAAGAGCATGTGTAGTCAGAGTTGCACTAAGAGGATGCCACAGGCAGCTTTTATGGAAAACTAAGAGACTGATTAGGCCATGCCCAGTGTTCTGTTTATTTATCTATATAAATTACATCATCTGCTAAATTAAAATCAAAGCAAGTGAAAGGACAAACCTCAAAAATGACTATGGAAAAACGTACTTTCTCAAAATAGGCCATATTAAAAGTGTTTCCACAAAACAGATGCCTTGAAACAATCAAGTCTGGAACTGAAAGCTCTCTTCGATAGAGGCTCACATGGGTTTGATTTGAAGAATATGGAGCTAAATTACATTTCACTTATCGAGCTGTGATACAAAGCCTGAGTTTTCTGGATTTACTGACAAATAATCCAAGGTGTGGAATGGGTGATACGATTTACTAGGCCAAAATAACAGTTGAATACAGATTGAGAAACAAATGAGAGGATAATTATTTGTGTTTGTGTGTACAGATACTGTTAGGAATATATTTTCAATAAAGCGTGGGATGTTCTATTCCCCTTTAGATAATGTAAATATCATTGACAATGAACAACTCTATGGTAATATAGCACATACCTAAAAGAAAATAGTGACCTTACAAAATTGTAAAATCCTTATAACAGTGAGTGGCAGTAAATCACAGTTTAAGCTGACCTGCTGCTGGGTTGCTCTGCCAGTGAGCCACATTTTAAACAGAAATCTTAAAGATTCCTGTGTCTTATATAGTATTGAAAAAGTGGGTGGGCACTAAATCTAAGTAGGAAGAAGTAATGCTCTTGCGTGTAAATAGCATCAACAGTGATGCAGGCCAAACCAATTAATGCAAATAATTCTGTTCTATTTAAACAATTCAAGCAGCTCTCATTTGAAATGGTCCAGCAGCACATAAACATTAAGAGCTGTTTTCATTTTCTGTGTTAAATGCACTGTCCAAATATTCCAGTATTTCCTTCTATATTCAGATACTGTACTTCCAAACTTGATCGCACATACCTCCATTGTCTTTCAACGACAATGTGTTGTGGCAGATGAAATTGCTCTTTCCTTTACACAATAAAAAGCACAACCAGGCTCTAATGCAGCTATGCCTGGCTACTCAGTCATACAGGACTTTAATGTATAAGTATCTGCATGATTTTGCCATGATTTTGCCCGTCCACACATTGGGTCAGTAACAACACACTACAATGCATAAAGCAGGTGTCTCTGCGTTGTCACTGCTATCAGGAAATGGGACAGACAGCACACAGCCTTCCTCCCTTTGTGTTTTCACATCCCTTCCTCTGTCTTCTTCCAGCTTTGGCTCTTTGCCAGTCCAATCCCCCCCCATCTCCCTTCTGATTCCTTGGAAAATCCTTCCTGTGATCATGGCTGGAACTGAATGATCTCACCGTGCATGTTCTCTGTTAGAGATTGGTCAAGGCTGAGCAGTAAGCAGCTGTCTTTAAATAATCCACTTTAATCGGGAGTTTACCTTCATTAATTCCAAAAAATAAGGACAAATAAAAATAAGAATAAATACTGAAATAAAGATGCTAAGCAAATACGTAGGTGTGTGTTGAACCTCTGTGAAGGAAAATTATACAAATCCATAAATTGCATCATGCCTTTTTAAGCAACAAGCATCTACATGCCAGTTTCATGTATCAATTTTTTTCAACACACACACACACACACACACACACACACACACACACACACACACACACACACACACACACACACACACACACACATTCAGGCTCTTTGGCTTGTGCTCCCAAAGGGCATAGAGGCATGACATCATTCTCTCCACAGACACACACACAAACACATAAATTTCTCTCTCTCTCTGGAGGAACTACTGGCCAGAAGCACAAATGGATGCGGAGCAGATTCAGTTGTGTGTTGGTTTGCATGTGTTGCTGTCCATTTAGGTTGGAAATCACAGACACAGTTCAGTAATGTGTAAATCTCCGGGGTTCACCACATCATGTGGTCATGGTTTAACCTTGTGCAAAAAAAATGACCTAGCAAAAGCAAAAGAAGAAGAGGCACGGTGTTTCAGTGGTCCAGGTGTAGAGTGGCTTCCTCGACTTGTAGCACACTGCTGCAGATAATGGAGAGAGAGTGCAGTACTCAGGCTCTCTCACGCTCTCTCTCACACACACAAACACACACACTGAGCTCCAATCACCATGTATGCCTGTCTCTCCAGTTCTTGTGTACATAGTATTTCAGAAAGGTAAATTTGTAGCTAACACTTTGAGGATTTAAGGGTCAAATGTCAAGGTTCACAAAACCCAACTTTGGCCATGACACAGGCCATCCATCCATTGTCTTAACCTGCTTTGTCCTTTAGGGTCACGGGGGTGCTGCAGCCTATTGCAGTTGTCAATGGACAAGAGATGGACTACACCAAGGACAGGTTACCAGTCTGGGGGACACAGAATCACCTTTTAACCTTAGACACATGTCTTTGGGAGGAACCAGGAACCTGTGATCTCCTTTGCCTAAAACGTATCCAAAAGAATAACAAAGCCACAGCTTTGATTTAATTAATACAGTTTGAATTTATAATGACTTCCTGTCAGTATTGCTTATAACATACATTTTTGCAGTGTAATCTTTCAAAAGGGCTTTTTCCCCTTCTTGGAGGTATGGTCTCACTTCAGCATACAGAAAACCGCCGCCAAACAGATGGGGCGCAAAAAAAAACACCTGCAAATAATATTTCAAAATGTGATCTGATATATATTGACTAACAAACATTCAAATCTATTATGACAAATCCAAGCACACTGTCTGTATAAACACAAGTGTCACATTTGGAGAGGTAGCCTCTCTTTCACAGTGCATCCATCATAAAGTGAATCCTGGAAGGCACTATGCTCTTGTCTCTGCAGAGACTACCCTCAGTCTCCATAAATTTTAGAGCCATGGCTATGGGTCAGCTGGATTTAATTAAGAGTTGGAGGACCAACAACAGAACTCTCTGGCACCGAACCTAACCTAGTCAAAACCAAGCAAAGAGTAGAGTTTCAGGAACATTTGTCCCAAATGTGTCTTTATGGGGAAAGTAGCAGGAGTACAGATACTACTAGGCTACTACTCATGCTAATGCTAATATGTATATATTCAAAAAGCACTGATAAATATACATTCTTCATTCTTTTTATTTGTAGTGTCACACTCTGGTATTTGATAATGATGCAGAGGGCTGTGCAGGAGGACACGGTGTAAATCACATAAATGATCCTGGACTGAATGTTTCTTTGCATAAGTCAGCCAATAGTTTTGACTTCAGCTGGCAGAGTGAAACAACAGGGCCACTGATTTACAACATCCAAGCTCCTAGTGCACAACAATGGACCAATGTGTATTTAAGTGGAGTTCAGTATTGAGTATCACACAATGATAACGACCAGAGCAGTTGCTTATATATATTTTTGAATTTCTTCAAATGTGAATACATGAAGCATACAGGATGAATACCACTCATTCCTTTCTAGATGTGTCACTTTCCATCTGTCAGGACAGCTGGAGCTGCTGCTTCCGTCTGACACCTGGTCAAGTCATTAGGCTTCCAGTGGAAACCCTCCAGGTGTTTCTCAAGTTGCTCTGTTATTGTTATGAACATCTATATATAATGCAGCATAATCCAGGCATGTATCACTTGCAGCTCATGCAAGGATGTCTGGAGGAATTAAATATTTGTTTAATGAAGCGCTGTGCTAGTGATTAATTCAAACTCCATTCACTTCTGTCAATGCTTCATTTAACGTTGCTGGTAGAAAGACTTAGTAATACATGCTCAACTGAAATCCGAGCAGCTGTACTAATCCCCCAAAGAGACAAAATATGAAGTGTGAAGCAGTGTTACTCATTGTTCTAATGGGTGATGACATTAACACACAATCCATACCTCTACAAACACTGCACAGACAGTGATTAATTATTAAAATGTAATGAAAATATGAACATATATTACTGTCAAAACAAAATATTCCAATTATTTTCAAGCCATTTTCCACTAGGTGCAACTTGTTGACACAAAAAATGTTGACTTCATGTTTTGTTCTCTCATGGCCTCTTTCATCTCATTGAGAGCCAGCACATCTTTCACAATCTGTACAGTAATTTCTTGCCACAAATCATTTGAAGGATGTCGCAGAAGAGAATCTTTCAGCTAACCGTCCCATCATTGTGTGCTTCTCAGCAGGAAAAATGATAGATTGCAGGGAAAATATGAATCAGAATGATGCACACTTGTTTAATATTACATACACATGTGCTGAAGTAAAAATAGTGCCTTGTGTAACTGTTATGTAATTTAAAAATCTGTTTCTTTGTACAATGTATACATTCTCTCATGCAGATACACACTGATTGTTATCGATGAATGGCTTTTAAAATCATTTGATTTCACACTCTTGTCAGAAGAAAATCATAAGATTCATGGCAGCAGAGCCATGTGATGTTCTGCCCAAAGCCGATGACAGATGTGCTGAAGAAATGCACTTATTGCACCCGGATGTTGTCAAGACAAAGAAATAGACAACTACATGACAACAAGGTTTTCTGTGAGGTCACTGAGAATAGTATGTGAGAACAGGCCAGGACACAGCAGTGGGGTCATTAAACAACATGCAGGAATACCTTGGATAATAAGAAGAGTAGTAATTTAAACAAAGCATTGATATAAAATATGAATGTTGGGATTAAATTGTCCAAAACGACTCTCAAAAGGCCCAGAAGTCTTAAACATTTATGGACATGGTTACATCAAGATTAGTCTCCCTACAGACTGTATCTTCCATTTAGAAGAGGTTTATATGTGTTTTTTTTTTTTTTTAGATATATTGTCATCGAGTCATATAAATATGGTTAAGCAATGATATTGTATAGTAGTGTAGTGATTTTTTTAAATCTAATAGAAAAACAAAAGGACTCAAAGTTAGTGTTGTATTTACACATTTTTTAATCACTTGCTTTTGAACATATGAATGTAAAACCTGGTGAAAGTCAAAAGCATGAAACATTTAGAGCAAAGACGCGTTCATTGTATGTGTTAATTCATCATCATTTACACACTGTTTGTCGTATTCATTGAAATGCGTCCATTGTAAAGAATGCAAGCACCATAAAAAGCATACAAAAGTCTTCCCAAGCAATCATTACAAAGTGACATTAAAAAAAGCTTTAAACAAATCTCTCAGTGGTAGAATATATTTCACCGTTTGCCCCCATAGTAAAGATCCATATTTCCCTTGCACATTACTTACATAAATGGTATAGACTAATTTCATTGCATAGCTATTACACATCATGCTTATCACATACAGTATGGTCCAGATGGAATAGTATACAATCATTCACAATGATGGTCTGGATTGGATTTGATCTCTCTGCATTTGTACACTGTTTATCGATCTTCCAGCACTCGTCCAGGAGTGCTGGAGCTGCATTCAGTCTCTGTGGTGTTTTTTTTTTTTCTGTCAGATTCACTCCCTTGGCTTGTGGTGACGCCTGACCAGTCTTGCTTTTCTCCTCATACCAGCTGTGGAAGATAAAGCAGGGAGGGACAGAGGGGATACAAACACAAAAGAAAACATGTCAAGGAGGGGAGAAATGGCATCTTTAGGGTAACCAGTAGATAGTTGTCTTTAGTTCTGCATGTTTTCCAGTCGTTACCTGGAGCTTTCCTGGCAGCAGCATATCTACCTCCCTCTGTGAGATGAAAAAAAACAAGCGTAATTGAGCACAGACATCCCAGAGTATTTCGCAAAAAGCAGATCTGCATTTGTGAGTATTGACCTTTAATTATTTTGGTAATTCTCTCTGATTCCGCATCGATCAGACTTGGGTTTCCATGGATGGTTGTGATCTTTGAGAGGTCTGGGACTGAACGTTCAGAGCAAAACAGTTAAATCCAAAATACACATCATAGTCTGTTTACACACTAAATGAACACGTAACTTGCACATAATGTAATTTACAGATTCATACACATGATTAAATAAAGAACAAAAATGAAACAAAGAAGCCTGTTTGGTATGAAGTGTTTATGTAAGGACACCCTACCCTCAATGATCTGAGGCTCGTTCACCATGGTGTTTCTGGCTCCACCTTCAGACCGGCAGCGGAGAAGGGTGTTGAAAGTCATTTAACGACTTAGCAACTGTACTGACTGACAGATGGACAGACTGACAGGTACATACACCCCATAAAAACACCTCCTCCGCCACCACCAACATATAATCAAGCACAAATGTGCAGTATTTATCAACACACACACACAAGACATTCACACAAATGCTCAGAGTGCAAAATACAGGTGTGCAAGGGGGTTTGCTTAGCTCAGAAATACAGCAAAGTCTTTGTCTAAACCCACAAACTAAGCTGCACGACACCAGAGAAGCTGAAAGCTAGCTTGCCCTAGCACCCACAAAAGCCGATGGCCCAGTGATCTGAGTATGCCGCCCCAAAATGGCACATTATAGTTTGCACAATGCTCACAAACACACACATTACATCTAAGTTAGTTGGGAGTATGATGGCATGTCTGCTTGTAAGACATGGGGTAATGGGATGATGGATGAGTGGTGAGATAAACAGACGATCCAAATCTCAGTGCACCACATGCTGCAGAGGAACGTGTGCAAACACTCGTGTTTATATGTCTGCAAGCCTAACCAGGGGATGGACTGTAAAAGTCAACCTTCTTTCTCTGCAGCATCTTTAATGAGGCCATACAAACCAGAAAGAACTTCCAGTGTTTTGAATTAGCCAAAACGCATCATAATATACCAAGTCCTAAGGAACAGAGAGTTATGCTGTGTTCTCTGTAAAACACACAACTGGCATCATGTTATTACAATTGACTCTCTTCCATTAGGATGCATCATAACAGCTCCAGCTAATAAACCTCCATTGGCACTATTATTCTGTCCTTGCCCTGCCTCTTTCTTGAGACTGTAAAGAAAATAAACAGGTAACATAAAATAAGAAGGTACTGCATGTTTGATTAAAGAGATCCAGAAACACATACAAGCTACCAGAGTTCTGTTTGAATAAATCTGACATGGCTGTGTGTGTCAGGTTTTATGACACACACACTGACGGACAGATGAATGTGAAATGTTGTCTTTGGTAGATGAGTTCTTTCTGGGGTGCTGCAAATGTCACTTAAGAAAATTTGATGCAATTTGTCAAGTAAGGAATGTTTTGGATGCTTTAAAAAAATATAAGAAGCTGAGAAGACAGCTGCAGGGCCCAGCAGCAGAAATTCCGGCCTGGCGCTCAGCCAACCACAGCAGCACAGGACATAAACCATCTGGGTTGCTGGTTTGCTTCTGAATCACAAGTGGAAACTTCAGGACTCTAAGATAACGGAATGGCTGGAAACTTGTCATTGTTTAAAAACAAGTACTTGTAGCACACGGTAGCTTCAGTCAGTATTTGTCATTATTACTGATAAGAAATGTGCAGTATAGTAGTGTGAAAAATTAATAAAGTGAGTCTAAGATTACCCAAAAATAGTGCACACCATGAAGCCGTACTGTACGTCTGTCGATCTAACTGATCACCAATCACCAATGTGAGATAATGTGAAAGCTGTTAGAATATGCATGAAGATGGAGACCACCATGCTCTCTAAGGCTGAGGAAACTCACCCGTGATCTTCCCGTCTGCATCGACCCCAGTTCCTGCAGGTAAAGACACCATGTCAGCAAACCTTTGCAAAGTCTCAACATTTTGTCAGAATGGACAGTAACACTGCATTACAGAGCTTTGTATCACAACACGAGTATTTTGTAAAATGTTTAAAAACATGCCTTCAATAACTCTTGTAACTTTGGTAATAGTAGGTTGTCCTGCGATGACCCTGGTTACTTTTGTGAGAGAGGGGTCTCCCTCGATGACTCTGGTTACTTTTGTGAGAGAGGGGTCTCCCTCAATGACTCTGGTTACTTTTGTGAGAGAGGGGTCTCCCTCGATGACTCTGGTTACTTTTGTGAGAGAGGGGTCTCCCTCGATGACTCTGGTTACTTTTGTGAGAGAGGGGTCTCCCTCGATGACTCTGGTTACTTTTGTGAGAGAGGGGTCTCCCTCGATGACTCTGGTTACTTTTGTGATAGAGGGGTCTCCCTCGATGACTCTTGTCACCTTGGTGATCACAGGCTCACCCTCGACAACCACCTTAGTGACTGTTGGCTCAGTCTCTATGACTCTTGTAACCTTGGTGATGGATGGCTCACCCTCGATTACCCTGGTAACCTTGGTGATGGATGGCTCACCCTCGATTACCCTGGTAACCTTGGTGATGGATGGCTCACCCTCGATTACCCTGGTAACCTTGGTGATGATGGGCTCTCCTTCGATCACTCTGATCACCTTTGTTTCATCAGGGACTGTTGAGGACAAGAGGTGCATAATATGAGCATCCCTTAGGAATGACAGATCCGAACATCTGTATAACATGCTACATTATGAGTGAAGGAGGAGGCTTCAGGGTCAGTACGTGTAGTAATGAGAGCAGATTAGAACATGCAGTGAAACTAATAGAAACTGGCTTGTGTAGGACATTAGACTGCATCACTGAAACGTGAGGAGCCTGTAAAAACTGCTGCTTTTATACCATCCGTGGGGAGCTGCTCATTTTCAAGCATTGCATTTGACAACATTTGGAGTTTAGAAAATGAGAACATGCGAACACAGGTCCATTAATTCCCATCTGGGGATAGATTTCTCTGTAAAATCGTACAAATCACAGTTTGAATCAACTTCAACAGGAAACTTCAGCCAGGAACATTCTTTTACTTCTTCAACTGCTTCGGCTTCTGGGTGTTGATTTTGATTTTTTTTTCTTTGTGGCAGTATTTATTTGAGCCATAAAGAGATGAAAGCTCACAGATGTGTGTTCCTATAATCTTTGGCCTGAGGTCTCTTGGTATGTGGACTAGCCCAGTAATCAGAGCCAGAATCCTGTCTATCTTTCAAACATCCTAATTAAGAGATTTCCATAATTTATGCTCAAACCTGTGTCGTCTTTTCCTCTGTAAGAATATGCAATATTACTAGAGATGGATGATCAGAATGATAAAAGTATTCCACCTAAAAAGTAAAGCTAATAATTTGATATATTTATGTCTGTTTTATGTTTCTTCACACCAATCACATCTCCTGTAATATGACATATCACAACAGAGTCTATTCAGGGGTTCTACTGTGAATGATGGTGAAGAGATAAGCCTCCTGTTTCCTGAACATATTAAAACTAAATGAGGCTAGCTTACAAGCACTATATCACAAGTGAGTCAAGAAATAATTTATTATGTTCTTTTCATGTTCTTCTGTTTGAAGAAAGACAAGTGAAGTAGAGCACGAGCGTGATTTGGCCAGAAGCAGCAGAACATAAAAGTCACATGTATCGTTTATGTTCCTGTTCTTTCATGGCAGAAAACCCAAGAGAAAAACCCTAGTAGGCTCAGACCTTCGGCATTATAATCCATGTAATATGCCTAGAAACCTTCATTTCTTCTGTTACCTAATACGCCAAGGCACACTTTCCATTTGTGTGCACTTAAACTCAGCCCAGATGAATGAACAACATCAAAGAGTCCTCTGTGGTCTCTGACCTTGTTATACTCTGACAGCCTAATTACCTCATCCCTGAAGGAGCTGATTAAACATGCCAAGAGATCCAGGTGGACTTAAGCAGCAGTGAGTGTGGATAATCATAAAAAAGGAGACTGATAATGAGCATATAGTATAAAGTGGCTGCAGGGTGGATTTCAGTGATTGTAGAACAAAGAACATTCATTAATTTGCTACTCTGTGACCCTTTCGATCACGTTGTTATGCAGCTCTTACCTTCAACATAATGAGTAGTTGTGATGGTCCTCTCTGTGAAGTAACAACATTTATATTAACTCATTGTAGATACAATAATATTTACACATCATACAGCAATGGTAGCAATGAAACTTACTGATGAAGGTGAGGGGAATCTCAGCGTAAGAAAATCCAGAAACAAACTAGAGAATAAGAAGCGTAACACAACTGAAGACATGAGGGGAAAAGATGTTAATCTACACATATTCACACGTTTTCACTTTCTCTACCTTTATCTGGATGTACTTAATCAGCTTCCTCAGGATGAACAGGAGGTCCTCACTTCCAACAGGAAGGTCTGAAAGGAAATTCAAATACATCAAATAAACACATTGTGTCCTGACAATGTACTCAGCATGTCTGTATATTTTTCTTCTCACCCCCAGGATAGAGAACATTCTTCACCACATGGATCACACCATTTGTTGCCATCAGATCGCTGTCTGGCACATTCACAGAGTTGACATGAATAGAGTTGTTTACCTGAGAAGGATATAAAACACAGAATAGACAGATGTGTGACATGTGACATATGTATATATATGTTTATTTCTCAAGTACAAAAACTACCTATAACAGCTACATCCAAGGGGTGATGAGTTTTTCTCATCAGAGGTCAGGTGAGTCTTTATGAGACTTCCAGTCAGAGTGCTTGGCAGTTCCATTTATGAATAATCTTCTATTCCAGTTTAATTGTCTCTATGGAGATGACTGAAGGACAGGTTTCCTGTCTCTCCCTCTAATCCACATCTTTAAATACCTAACCACAGATTTCCATGAATCACTGCCACTCTTTTTTTCTTCTCCTCTCTTCAGTGGTTGAAAAAACAATCTCAAACAAACATTCCTGTGTCTATTTAGGAAATCATGACCGTCTGATATGAGACCTCTGCTGATAACCCGACAGACTGATAGGAAAGAAAATGAGGGTGGAATTGAGGTAATGGGTGAAATGGTGATAAAGTCAGCATGACAGAAACAAATGGCAGGTAGAGGGTGGGAGTGGAGGGTGAATACCAAGAGTGGGAGTTGATCAAAGTGACAGGAAGCCAGGTTTTTATTACTTCTGGCTTTTCTCCAGAGATCGCAGTAGATTCTTCACCTTTGAAGCTGATTAGCACTGGCTCTTTGATGGTATTGTTCAAGGAAAGGGTTAAAGGATATATTCATTTCACTTTAACTGGAAATTAACTAATATAGATGGAGTTATCCCTGTCTTATTACAGATTAGTCAACATTAGTTTTGATTATGAGGACAAAAATACACACTCTGTGTGACATACAGATTTAACTTGCAGGTTGTTGCCCTGGAGGGTTTTGAGCAAATTGGTAACTCCTCCTTCTAATCCTCCATTGATGAAGACACCATTGCTGAAGTGGTACAAGAGAATGGTTCTCAAAGCGTTCATATTACCTGTCAATGACAAGGAAAACATCATTTATAAACAAGATTAACAGCAATCTCGAGAAAGGATGGTGTGTTCAGTTCAGCAGCATATTCACTTTTAAGCAGGGCAAAGTCCTCTTTACTGAGGCCATCAAATGCATCGTCAGTTGGTGCGAAGATGGTGTAGGAGCCTTCCTGCTTCAAAAGGTCTTTCAGACCTGCTGTCTCCATCAAGGACAGGAAAATCCTACAAACAAAATACAACAAAGGAATTTAGTCTGTAGGAGTAAACTAAAGTGCAATGTGCAGGCTGGATGTTTGTGGTCAAATGGTCTTTTTTTGTATGTTTTTCCCACCAACTGTAATGCCACTTAAATTGGACACTACATGGTTTTATTTAAAAGACTATATTATATTCTAGGTAACATTTAGCTCAAACAACAAACAGGTGCTGCTTATTGTTGTCAGGTGAATTACAGTTTTGGCTGTGAAGTTGGGATTTGTGTGAGCACGTGTGGTCCCACCGAGTCATATTTCACATCTGTTTCCTCAGTCATTTTTCCTCTGCGTCTGGCAAACTAACCATTTATTTCAGCAATAGGAACAAATGGTTATTTTGATGTAATCAGGCAGAAGAAGCAAAGAAATTTCAAAAACTCTAAATTTCAAACAACTGTTTGTATGTTCAAGACTTATCACTACACACATATTCAGACTAAGAGCAGACAGTTTGAATCAAAAAGAAATCTAAAAGTATCCCTGTAGTTTCATCACAGAATCCACACAAAACAGTTGGAACTGGTGGAGTGAATGTGTCTTTAGAGACAGGTTAAACGAATTAAGCAGTAATCAACTGCAAACAAAATTTAAAGTGTAGTTCTTACTTGAACCGTCCATCAGCAACCAGGAGCTGGTACATTGTTTTCTCAGCTGGCTTGATCAGAGAGCTCATAAGATGCAGGGCCCCATTGCTTCCCTCTTTGCTGCCGCGCACCATACATGCATTTTCTATGCACACAGCCTATCAAAAAAAAAAAATTAAACATTCAAAGACTCAAATTACACAACTGGTAACTATTTACAGAGAGGGGACTGTCACACTGTCATCGTTGACAGCAATCAATCAATCAAACAAACAATACAATGTTTCTGTGACTAAATTAATTCCAGTTGATTGTAATATTGGACCCAAGAGAGTGGACTTCATCTGCCAAGAACTGGACTAATTATCTGTTTTGCATCTGTTTACAGCTGAAAGACAGCCCAATAATGTTATCACTTGGTTAGAGGGCTGGTAATGAATTTCAGATTTCCACTATGGAAGCTGCTGCTTTACATTGTCTTTCACTTCTAATTTATTTTTCTATGTATGATCCAACAATGCACACACACACACACATGCACACACACACACACACACACAGTTCTCACAGTGCGGTAAATGAAGACTCTAAGCAGTTTGCCAGCAAGTGTTTCCAGCAGCTGTCCATTGTAGAGCTCACTCAATGTGACTTTTAGCTTCAAGATGTGGTTCTCCAAAATAATTCTCAGCAGGCTCTGGTCCATTGACATCACCTCCTCTGACAAACACACAGAAAAGCTACACATTTAAAATGGTGAATGATATTATACTACTTCTCATTATATGAAATCATTTTACTTTAATTAAAAACATGTTGTAGCTTACTAGTAAAGGCCGCATTGAGAGGAGCAAGGAGTGTGTATTCTGTCTTTGGACCCATGGCAGCAGCTAAGTCCAGTTCAGACACCATATCATTGAAGGTACTTTGGGAATCTCCCATCAGCTCCACGACTTCCTTGGCTGATCAAAATAAAAACACAAACATTGTCATGCTGGCAATGACAGAAAAAGTATAATTATGCAAAGCTGACATTAGTTGTGTTACCTGAGTTAGGGACAAGCACCTGGTCTATGAGGTGGACGACTCCATTGGAGGCAACAATGTCCTTTTTCAGGACCATCTTGATGCCATTGACGGTCAGGCTGTCGCCATCACATCCAATCTCAATGGTGCTGCCCTCTGCGGTCTCATACAGTGATCCTGCCATAATGGCTTCTGCACACTGGACGCTGGTCAGTAGGTGGTAATTCACCAGGGCTGAGATGGTTGTGAGGACAGGGGGATAGAAACAGAAGAATGGACTGTTGGCCAGAATACACACTTACGGACTTTGCTAGTTTGATATTTTGTAAGATTTATAGTTGCTAGCACACACGCAGAGGGTACGTACACAATTAGACCCTTCTATCAACATTTAGATATGGGACTACAACTGTCTGACAGTCCAACTGGCAAACTGAGCAGGCAGAGCTGGCCTGAAAAAGCAATGCAATGACAGCACGAAAAAACCTTTCCAGGGCCACAAATATTCTAATGCAATCAGTGTCATGCTGTGGGCCAAACTGCCCTGTGGAATATCAACTTTCCTTTGGAGGCTCTTATAACATGGTTGGTCAGTAAAGCCTGTTTGCCAAGTGTCTGAGAATTTATCTGAGTATATGAATGTGTTCCCAGGAGACGCCGCACACAGAGGACACTGTCCTCATAACTTGGCAACAAAAACAGATACTCCCTGTGTTTTTGTGGGTTATTGGACATGCTTGTGTTTGTTATGTCAAGTGTGCATACATTATGTGCAGATTTGATTTAATGTGTGAGATTGGATTGATAATCTTTAGTATTTTACATCAAAGCAGTATGATCCAGACAATAATGTGAATTTCAAAGTGAGTATGTAGAATCCACCTTGGTTATAGCCTGCAAAATATGTCCAAAATGGCACTTCTGTGATCACAGTGCACAATGGTCCTTTGAGTCCTTTTTGTTAACACGCTCACAACAACCATATCATCATGAGTGTATACCTGCAATAACAGCCTTGTCCTCCATGATACGCTCCAGGTATCCTGGGCTCAGTTTTTCAAAGGCTTCATTAGTCGGAGCAAACAAAGTGAATTGGCCAGGCTGGTCCAGTTTGTCCATCACACCAGATGCTATCACTGCAGTCTGGAAAGAAATAAACGAGTGTCTGATATGTGACATTTTGTTTTTAATTGAGAGATAACAGGACTAAAGAACAAATTCTGCAGATCGTTGGCTGTAGTCACTTTTAGATTGGGGAGAGTGGTGTTTTTATATTACATACACTGAAAGAGGAGAGCTCATCGTTGACATCCAGGATTTCCTTGATGGTATTACCCGCAGCGCTGATGACCTGATCAATGACATGCACCACACCATTTGTGGCCATCTGGTTACCATGAATGATCCTGGCACAGTTCACAGTCACAATCTTCGCAGAGAGGAAATGTTTGATTAAAAGTCTGTCTTCACATCAGCGTATCACCTTATCTGTACTGTGTTAAACTTACCCCGTTTGAGTAGTGATTGATGTATAGCCCCAGATCATTGTACATAGAGGTGACAGTCATGCCGTTCTTCATGTCTTTGGTCAGCAGACGGTGGTTCACCATGTGGAAGTGCAGAGCGTTGTACAGCTCGATGTTCACGTTGCTGATCAGTGCAGACCGTACATTCTTTGGAAATCACATTTGTTTACGTGTGTGATGTCATTGTTGCACATGTGTTTCCCTACAAAGGATTGGAACCTTCAGTTTACTCACCGAGTCCAGCTGATCCCAAGCCTCATTGCTTGGTGAAAACATGGTAAAGGAGCCTTTCCCCTCGATTTCTTCTCTCAGTTTGGACATGTCAGAGTACTGCTGTGTGGTCGTAGCTTTTACAAGTCCCAGAGTACCATACACATGGTCAATGGGAGCCACTGGGAGGAGGGTGAGTAAAGGATTAATTATAACAGTGATGATTTCAAACAAGTTTCTGTTGCTATAGAATGATAATATAAAACCAGAGTGGGGCTGTGGTGTCAGACACCTACCTGCAGGGCATCCTCTCAAACCCTCCAGCTTCATGTACCCAGGACAGCATTCATATACAACCATACTGTCAAAAATACACAAATACATCAGCAAACATTGTGTGGATTGGTTGATTTTTTTTTTCAGGTGCATTGTTTTTACAACAGCATAAATAAAACTACAATCGAGCAGTGAGAATGTAATGCCAATTTGTTTTTTTGCCAAATCAGTTTAGGATAAGTGACAGCTGAAACGAAGACAAACTGCCTCTGGAGCTGTGAGAGAAGGATGACGTTTGGATTGAGGCAAGGAAAATTATTAATGACAGGAGAACGAGCCTGCACGACATAATAAATCCACAAACTGGCAAAATGTGCTCCAAAGTAAAAGATGAAATAGTGATGGTGTCATAGAAAAGCAAGTGACTCAAGCAGAAGAAAAGAAAAACAATTAACAAGTGAAGAATGCTTCCACAAGCAAAGACAATCCCAGAGAAAAGCTGGACCAATTGAGGAGGCATTGCAGTCAGCCAATATAATTTCCAATAGCTCATGCAACAGCAGTAAAGCCTGCAAAGCCTAATAAATTATATAATATATATATATAAATTAGAGCTACAGAGCCATGTGTTAGCAACATGCACAAAACAGACCCAGGCATTATCACTGACAGAGCTATGATCAGAAACCACAACACTTCTGCCGACTGAATAAAATATTCCCAGTTACTTCACATCAATCACACTAACTCAGCACCACAGTGTGAGGAACGTTCATGGTAACTCACAGCAACCACATTCCTGAGGAAATCTGGGTATGAAATTCATGCTCAGATCCTGGATGTAACATGATGGGGGAGTCTGCAGGCCCCCCCTGTCAACCCTTTCTGTTGGCCATGAATCTAAACTCCTTCACAGTTCTCCAAGAAAAACAACACTTTTACACGTACAGTAACTCTTGTGTCCATTTAATAGAGTTAGATTTTAGGGTGGAAGGAACAGCTTATGAAAATTAGTAAAAACAGAGCTCAAAGAAGTAAAAACATCCTGGCAGGAAGCTGAGAGGAGCTGTTAACATGAAGCACAAGCCTTGCTCTCCACCAGCCATGCAGGTTTACAAGAACTCATGTTGCATTTAATGAATGACACACTGGAGGTGTGAGACAGCTGAGCCACTAGTTAATGCAGTGGGTTTAATGGAGGAATAAATTGTGTCTTTCGCCTAGAGTTTTCCTGAAAATAATGGTAATCACAGCCGGCATTTGATTGGGACTCACTCCACCCAAGTTAACACACATCTTCCACACAAGCTATGACGCGAGTCAACAACAATCCAGTGGACAAACAGAGTTCTTCAACTGGGGTTTAACCTGAAGCGCTTCATGTGTTCCAGTTGGAGTTTTTCAAGTTCTGAGTGCTTTCTGAGGAGGTTTGTTTAGAGAGGTTTCCTTGGAGCATATTACACACTCAGTGCATTGTGAACAGAGCATTAAGGCTTCCAATGGAAATACTGTTTCTATGCATATCCAAAACAAACAACTGTCCTTTCAGAAATGAACAGTAGTGATTATTTTAAGCAAACTACTCCCTCCATAGTGGTCCACAAACACACACCCACATGAAGCACAATCATTCACTTTCTCCTTTCAGCTTCCTGAAATGACATGTTCTGGCAAATCTTTCTAATCCACTTTAAACTGTATTTGTCTGTTGATGGAAACATGTGTGTGTGTGGTGTGTGTGTGTGCCATATAGAGCAATCACTCTTTGCATTGACACTAATTTGCATAATGTAAAAATACATAAATATCCATTCACGCCTGGTTGACAGGAAGGCATGAAGTCATCGCTCCCCAGCTGTGCTCTGACAGGATAATAGATCCAGAGACAGAGAGCAAGCCAGTGCGCTGCAACCGGGGCCTCTGGCTGCATCGCTGCCTGGAACAAGCTCAATGTGGCTTCCAGATGAGCAGATGTGCAAACACGGTGCATGGATGCACACACACAGAGAAACTCTAGGTGGGGTCGTCTGGCATTAGATAAAACTATTACAGTTTGTTTTTTCTCTTATGTAATCATCAATCGACATGCTCTGCTGTGAGTTCTCATCCTTCTGGCTTCCTGAAAAGTTTTAAACATGGGAGTGGACTTACTGTAAATTAAAGCTACAGCCTCACTGACATTGTTATGGTTTTAACTGCAAATAAATAAGCTCTTCTTCTTCTCCCTGGAAGTTAACTTAAAACACCCTTTTCCTGCATGAAGAGACTCACATCATCATGCACTAATTTGTTTTCAATGTGGTTTCTCACACCAGCGATTGCCTCTCAAAGCTTGTTGTGACACCACCACCAAACCCACAGTGATCGAAGGAAACTCCAAACAACTCCAACACCCTCAGCTAATCTCTCATCAACACCAAATCCAGGTCAGACAGCTGGGTGGATTTCCTCCACTGCCTCGGAACAATGTCCTCACTGTGACTACAGACAGAGAGAGAAGCCAGATTTTTATGGGTGATGGCAAAATAAGAATATTTTGAAGACATAAAATGCAATGCAAAGAAAAGATGGCTGATATGGTCCCATGTTTTGCATGTTTACAAAACAGAGAAATGTAGAGGGCAGACATATCAAAATGGAACACTTTGAAGATCTAATGCAGGAAGTGGAGATTTCCTAAAATGTAAATTTTTTAAATATATTTCAAGCACAATAGATTTTAGAACTATCCCCCTTGTTATTTTTTTAATCTTGTGTTTAATTATGAGGTGGCTCCATGTAATATTATCTCTACAGTCTATCGCTGCACTGTGCTGAAAAAATAACTCACCCCCATGCCCTCATTAACCTTCATCCATTCTCTCCTTCTCATCTTCTCATCTTCAAGTCACAAGTGTTCCAGGTGACTGCATGGCTGAGAAAAGGTGTGTGTGTGCGTCTGCATTTTTGTTTGTTAATGTGAGAACGACTGTGCATTTTTTTTCTTCCTGCTACTTGAGTCACCTAAAAGGCTGATCAGCTCCAGCTGAGCCTTACACTCCATCAGCGTCAATTGTTTTTCACTCCTAAAATCAACTTATTCTGCATTTTATGTCACAAGAAAGAAACACGCCAAATCAAATATAGAAACCCTCAATCTTTTGTTTATATATACATATACACACAAACACACATATATGTAGTTTTCTGATTTAGATTGTGTTTTTACTTTGCATTTAAGTGCGTTTAAGTGAAAACGTAGAAACAACTTGAACCCAAAACACAATATGTGATCAACATATTTCCAATATTTGAGTGACAAAGAGCAAGGAGCCATAATTTAAAACATGTGCATCTAAATCATAAGAATGTCTGTAGTGTTGGGCATTCACGATGATGGATGTACAGCTTGCAAGCGACAAAGCAGTAAAATCAGCCAGGACTGGTTTAGGGTAACAAGTTGTTGTGGTTCTCAATGTGAGGGAGACGTTGCATATGCATATGAGCATAGTCGGGCACTCTGTGTTTTACATTATAAAATGATGAATGTATTAACTTAAAACTGTCTCATTATAACATGAAAATGTCTTGTTATAACATACAGACATCACATTATAACAAGAAACCTCTCACATTATGATACTATTAATTCTTTTAGCGTTGCAAATCAGCATTTTTGTAGTTTCACCCACACCCATATAGAGCGTCTCAAATATACCAGGGGGAAGTCAAGCATCAATCACTGTTGAGCAGCATTTACAACATCAACAGGATTACAACAGGAAAAAAAGGCCAGCGGGCTACCAAGCATGCCCAGACTTGAGAAGAATGGAGGGGTGACAAAGAGCCAAGAGTTAGAAAGTATGTATGGAGAGATTGCATGGGCATGAACTTTAAAGAATAAAATCTAGTTGAAATAGGAAACAAAATAGATGTAAGCTAAAAATGTACTTCAACTACAAGAGCTTGAGGGGTCAAGGACGTGACCCTAACACATAATAAAAGGTGAGGAAGGGAGTGGCATCTCTTTCTAGAAAATCTGCAGGATGTGTGTAGGCGTCATTCTTTGAGTATCACTGTTTTTTGTGTGTGAGGACTTACGCCTTTTTGCCACAGATGGAGCCTTTGTACCAGTTCCTACAGGTGCTAAAGTACTTCTTCTTGGTCCCCAGGACCTGCTGTAGAGCGCATACATTGGGTCTGAAAGAAGAGAGGAGAGAGGGGGAGGAGAGGGTAAGGAGGACGGCCAAGTGTGGAAATGTATGAGGGTTGAGAGAAAGACAGGTGACAATTAAAATGAAGAGCTGTGGGGGATGTTGAGTGGAAAAATGTCAAATAGATATTCTAATAAATTTGAAAATTAATCAATCAAAAAAGAGCTGCTTTAACACAATACAAAGATTCCATTTCCAGGTAATAAATTTCAAATACCAGTTGGGCATGTTATTTATAGTACTAGATGTGAGAGATGCAACATTGAATTTTCCATTATGGCTTTCATCAATATTTCCATCAATGTGGCTGACCTGTTTATCAAATTAGGATTTTAATGTGGTCCTAATCACCTCAAACAACCTTAAACTGAACACAAGAATGAAACAACATATTTAGCTCTTCACTTGTTTCAGTGTTGTTTCATGCAATTTGTGTTCTTGCATCTGCAAAATAAAACACATTGATCAGGCCTGATAATATCAACAGTTATCTGTATGACAATGTACATGTATCTCCCCCGTCTCTCCCTCCCATATCACATCTCCTTACCCTTCCTTCCGGGCCCGTATGCGGCTGTGGGTGACTATCTTGTCATAGGCTGAAGAATCCACGCTCCCTATAGAGCACAGTGCCACCAGCACTAAGGTCACCACTAGCAGCTGATGCATCCTGGGGAGTTATCGGTCCTCTGTAGTGCAAGGGGCACGAACACACACTCCTTTTGTCTTTAAAAAAATGTACTAACACACACACACACACACACATGCACACACACGTACCCCCCCAAAATACAAAAATATATGGGAACACACGTGAGGGAGGGAGCTTTTATACCAACAACCCCCCTTCCTGCGCTCCCCCCTCGCTCCCCCGTTCTCTCTCTCTCTCTCTCTCTCTCTCTCTAACACACCCACTCTCACTGCCGTTTCCATACCATTACGTCCTGCTCACACACACCCTACTGTTTAGTTGAAATCCTTCCTCCAGCTCTGATTTGAGCGCAGGCTTAGTGTCTCCTCCTGCCTCATGTTGTTTCACATAAATGTTGCATGATTTTCTTGACCACCATCACATCCCAGAGCACCGACTGCGCCCTGTAATTCAGAGTTTATACAGTGACACCCTCCCCTACTGAAAGCTCATCGTCCAATTGCAAATTACCTTTAAAGACAGTAATAAGACAGTGGGGACCTGGACAAAAATGCATTTAAACACATTTACAGACAATAATGAAAAATGTGGATTAACGTGACTGAAAAGTTTTTAATAGTCTGTAAAGCTTTTAACCAAACAGAAACCTGACTCTATTATCTTATCAGCCATCCCTTGAGATCTCCTCCTCTTTTTTTAATGATGTGAATTCATCATTTCCACTAAACTTTCCTCCTCTGAACTCCCGTTTGTGTTTCTCTCATCCCATCATCCTCCCAACTGTCATGTTCATCATTCATCAGCTCCACTCTTACCAGGTCCCAGCATTTCCCCCTGCAGCTGTCTCCATCTCCTACACTGAGGCCAGATCTGATACAACTTCAAAGGAAAAAAAATCCATCATGAAACTGGCTTCCTGTACGTCATCATGCACGGTCTTGACTTTTCAACAGGTATGCTTCAAACCGGAGACATGCAGGCCAAACATGTTGATTCACTGAAATAAGAGTAAATATGAGTTACTTCGCAAAAGTGGCCACAGACAGAAAAGTGTATAGGGAATATAAAACAGATTTTTTTTCATTTTTCAAATTTCAGTTTGATTGTTTGTGATTATCATTATAAGTAAGTAGACTGTGTTCAAAAAATTACACCTAATTACCCACTGTGCATTACAGATGTACTCAATCATTATGAACTCAGACGGCCCCTGCAGCACTCAGGAAGCTGAGCAGCTGTGAGAAGACCTCCTCCTGTTAGAGTCAGCTTCCTGTCTTTGATGATGTCTTAGATTTTAAGAAAAATATATGCAATTAACACACATTCAGTCCTGACAGTCATTTAAACCTTAGATGTTATTGATACATGTGCTCCAAGCTTCTCACAGAGCAATAAAACACAACACGTTCAGGCTCATTTGGGTTAAAGTTAATGAAGTATTCCCTTTTTCTTTTTATGACTGGGAATAACTTTTAAGAGGAGATACACCCAGTGCACCGTGGTGCTGTTTCACAGTCTTCAGAGGGTTGTTGAACTCACATCCAGCAGAAAGAGCAGGTAACAGGAACTCCATGCTGTGTATGACACCTCCCCCTAGTGGGAAGGACATATTAGTACAGCAATGAGTGAGGAGCAGCTGTGCTGTGTGTGTTTCAGTGTACAAATATTTCTAAGTTCTATTCTTTCTATTTAATTCACCTGCCTACATTTTAATATTTTTATGTGTTTTTATTTTTTATTGTTTCGTATCAAGATTGCATGCATTTATATTTCAATATTATATTTAAGGAAAGGACAGAGCTAACACGTATGATACCATAATAGCACTAAAATTCTATCAACTTTGAGCATTTAGAATGTGTGTGTGTGAGCATGTATTTGTATGCAGGTTTAAGTGCTCTACCCTCACATGTCTCTGTCTCTGCATCTGCGACAACCTGCTTCCATCACAAAACCCAGCAGCATTTCAGCACAGCCTTTTGATCACACACAGAGTGCACTTTCATCAGCTCCTGAATATTTCATTTCTTTTTTCACATGCTTGGTCAGTGATAGAAATTACAGTCCACTGGAAAGTACAAATAGGAAAGTGACAGAGAGCAGACAGATGAGGGAAAGCATTCTGCGGGGGGTCATGTAGGGCATAGATGCAATTTTGATTTCACACAACATTTTTTGTTCTGCGACCTGGAACGACAGAATGACATACTGACTCCAACAAACCATCGACTGACTTTCCAGACTTTCAATTTTTCAAATTTGAAACAGAAATAGAATTTGTAACAGAAAAAATAAAAGCATTAGGAACTTGTTTAATTCTATACAATAACTTACAATAACACACACACACACACACACACACAACCACAGAACAAAGCATGGCTTCTATTAAATGGAAGGGCACATTTTCCATTAATTAAAGTGCTTCCATCCACTGCTCCTCTGTACGGAGGCCTAATTACATTATCATTTTAATATGTATTTCCCTATGGAGTTTCATACCTCAGGATAATGAGCACAACGCCAAAATGAATGTAATGGAGTGTTGTTGCCAGAAAAAAAGGAGAAAAGGGAAAAAAGCACTGTATAATCTCTAAAATCTATGTGCTTTTAATTTGGAATTGTTAAAGGGGTGAAGCCTGTGGGCATCAGTCATTTAAATAAGTTACATTTAAACCAAACTGATTTGTTTCAGACAGTGTCAGGTCTGGTCAAACAAAAGTGAAACTCTAGATGATATTTATTAACTTCTAACATTATTGCAGCAAAACAAAAACACAAAACATTAAGTTTTTTTAAGCGTGTCTGTTATGTTTATCTATTTTATCATCTCCATAACATCATTCATCCAAACTAACATCTAAAAGTACCAGATAAAAACTGCAGATCTGTTCAAAATAACAGATTTATTTTCAGTAGCAGTGATAAAACATGAATAATATGTTCATTTAAATGGTTGATGAAGATAAATTCATGTCGTGTATCCCCCATAGTTTAGCCACGCTCTGCTTTACATACCGCCACGATCAGTCAGCATTAAATATACGGTCAGCTTTGTCGGAATAATGGGAACCACAATCCAAAGTTTTTGCATAGAAAAACATTGACAGAACTGCTGCTGCTGCTGCATGATCGGAGCTCGACACTAACTTTGAGAAACTTTGTAGAGTGTGTAAAGTGCAGAAACAGACAGAGTAAGGCAGAAAGTCGGGTCTAAAACGGAACACATCTATTGCTCTATAGTGGGATAAGGTTGGGGGGAATTGAAGTGGTGCAAGATAAAGAGGAAAGAAGAAGAGGTAGAGAAGAATTAATCAAGGAGAGAGCTTGATAGTGGGATAAGTTAAACAGAAATGCACATGTCAAATAAAAGAAAATGATCGGTTTCAAATGTCTGCAGGGAGGTAATAAAATCAAACGAGTGTAACATAAAATCTAAATCTTTGCACTCTTTACAGAGAGCTCCACTTACCCTTGCTGCATTTCCACTGCTAACATAACAGCATTAAAACCAAAGGCCTCCCTGAGTCTCCGAAGATCAACACTGACCATTAGTCTAGTAACAAATGGAAGTCAGACTCAAAGCACACTAGCTTGTCTCAGTTGAAGCTCATGATTGTCAGTTTCTTCATCTCCTCTTTAGTTAATGTATGTTCATGTATTGTCACATCTTAAGCTTCGTCTCCGATCGACCCCAACAAACATCCATCCACTGCAGAGTCCATGCAAAGCAAATCTTTGTCACTTCCCTCAGGTTCTTTGTCGCTGCCTTCATCCAAGGTGTTGTTGGTGTTTGACTCCTCTCTACTCTCTGCAGCTTCATCCTCCTTCTCATCTCCCTCCAGGAGTTCTTTCTCATCCTTATCTCTATCCAAGACCTGCTCCTCAGACTCTCCTGCTTCTTCTGACAAAGAGTAAATTTTTCTAGAAATCTCTCCACCCGGCGTGTTGTCCTTGTTGCTCCAGTGGCGTTTCTCGAACAAGCCAAAGTCACTAGTATCTTTGGGGCAGTTTCTCCTCTGGCGTAACTTTTCACTGGAACTCTCATCAGAGGCCAAAGGCAAGATTCCGTTAGGTAGACTGCTGGAGGCTTCAGGGGGTCTGGGCGAAGCTGCAGAGCAGGTCTGTCTGAGGATGGATGTGGTGATCTTGAACCGGTTGAGTTTGCTTTTCACCTGACTGCTTGGAGGGCAGGGAGAAATCGTGAGCGAGGAATTGGAGTAAGCAAGGCTGGAATCCATTGAGCTGCCATTGGCCATTGCCCCCTGTAGGGCAGACTTCCCTGTCTTCATCATGCCCATCACCTCGTAACGGAAACTGGAGATATCCTGTTTCAGCTCCTGAGGGAGAAAAGCAGCAGTGAGCTCCCACGGTAAATTAGCTAATGCTTTTTCAATTAACAATTAGTTCCAGTTTTTGGCATCTGCAGAGAAGTATTGATTTAATTTAACCTGAGTCAATACTGAAGGGGGTGAAGTAGAATTTATACAATAATGATAAGCCCTTTTTTAATATAGAAAGCATAGAAGAACATTATAATTTACAGCTGTTAAACAACCAACAACGTACCTGGTAAGTAATGGAGAGTCTTCTGTATATATCACTGTATATATTTATGTTACTGCATAAAAATATATACAGTTTAAATCATCTTTAAATCTACACTGAAATATTATTATTGTCAAACATGATCACCAAACCTATTTAATCATATGTAATGATGTTTGAGCTGTGCATACCTTGAAGTTCTCTTCAGTCAGGCCCTCCTCTGTCTTCGCATCTCTGATCATGGCAGCAACATAACGTTTCACCAAGTTCCTCAAAACCTCCTTCACAATTAAACAAAAAAAAAAATGCAGGATAAGAAACATGCCAAAGAAAACATTTTAAACCACATCTACAAAATAGAGGCACCCTGCAGATGTGCACAATAGAAAACCCTATGCAGAGAAGAAGGAAAAATATCCCACTGTGTGTAATTGTTAGGCCAATTTTACGAGACATCACAATAGATTTCCATTGTCAGATGCAAATTGAAAGTGCAGATAGGTAGAATATGTGTCTCATAAACACACACGCACACACCAGTGGAGGAGAGGAATAATTTCCTGATTGCTTCTGAGGAGATGACAGTTACCTGATAGTGATGGTTAATCCTCAGGTTCTCTGCTGCTCGCCTCTGTGCAGACATCAGAGGCCAGAGGTGCAGTGAGAGAAAGAGGAAGAGTGGGAGGGAGACAAAACAAAAAAACATTTTGTTTTTCTTCACACCATCACACACAGTTTGTATAAACTCTGTTGTCTGTGAATCTCACTATGTGTTGCTTTACATCATAGCACACATGTTCATTTGATTGATTTTTCTAATGAGAACAACATAAACTAACCATAATGTAAAGAAACTGGTGCATTTGTGGCCAAAGACTACAAATTAATCAGTTATAGCATGAAATCTTTTACTCTTTGAGGTTTTGGGGTTTTATTTTGTGTGACTTACTCCAATAGTTCCAAAGGATTCTGGGCGCTTTGAGTTTGTCCTCTTACACACTTGCTTCTTGATCCAACACATGAGGTACCAGAATGATTTAGGGCTGGGGACGATGTTAAAAGGTGGCGGCAGAGTGGCCCCTTCTTCAAAGTAACTCATCCACAGCTTTGTCCTGGCAAACTTCCACTCAATGTCTGCGTGATCCTGAATTTAGATTAAAGAAGAGTTGAAAAGCATGTCTGGGCATTATCCTTTCCACACACAGTAAGTTTTCTTTGTTTGTCACATGTTTTTTTTGGTCTCACAGCAATGTGCTGGTAGGAGTTGTTCATCATGGCGATGAGCATGTTGAGGAGCACCACCAGTGAAATGATGTTGTAGGTGCCGAACATGGTGGCACCGACAAATTCAGTGAACTGGTGATCCGCATCCACGTTGGTCACGTAGAGGCTGATCAGACCGAAGATAGACCAGAAGAGAGATTGTAGAGTCTCAAATAACCTGAAAGAGGAAGAAGAATATGTCAATGGAATATTACAGGTAAGCACGTAGTACTCTCATTGTTTGTTGGTGGAACATTTACTCAATTGAATGAAATTCTTCCAAACCTTTTATGTGATTATTTTAAAACCTCCCTTTCTCTTAGCAACAGAACTTTTTAAAAGTTGTTCACACATTGTGCGACCTGCAGTTCTCTCTTTGTCGTTTCACAGGATCACACATTTACACAGCACAGGCGAACTCACGTGGAGAAGGCATTATTCTGCTCCACACATCGGATGCCCTTGCATTTTCCTTTCTCATCTGAAGCCTTGGTCTCATAGTAAAAGTACAGCTGGTTCAGCCCGTTAGCAAAGGCCAGCAGAACCTGAGCACAGAGTGGATGCAGTTATTTAAGCCAATTTCCTTTCTGTCATATTTAATATCCCAGCTCTGCATGTCTGTGTGCTCTTGTCTGTGTTTACCAGGCAGTAGATGAAAAGGAACTTCAGTATGTCCAGCAGCATTCTCCCCAGTGAGATCTGCAGTGGCCCCAGGTGAGAGTTGGCTGTGAACAGCGAGATGAGCCGCAGTGAACTGAAAATGTTTGCAATAGCAAACACTGCCTCAGCTACAAGTGTTGGATGCCACATTTCCCATTGGTTCCTGGGTTTACTGCCACTGTACTGAATGAGGAAAAGAACAGTAAGCACACACACACACGCAGAGGTCACACTACGTCTGTTGTTTCTATTGCCATTCATAGACACAGATGATTACCTTAGTGTAGGCTACAATCTTGAGGGAGATAGTGGCTAGGTATAGAGAGTTCATGACAAAGTCCATCAGGTTCCACCAGTCATGGATGTAGTCTTGGAAACCACCGTCCCACATTTGCTTGATCTCAGCCCAGATGAATCCTGAAATACACATGAATATGTAGCTGCTACTCAAGTGCATGTAACTCCCCTCTCTAAAACATCAGTTAAAATAGATCAGAAGCTGTAATTGAAGCCATTTACCACATCAAACAGATGGAAAACATATTATCATTACAAATTAATCAGGTTAAATGATAAATAAACTGGGTGTGGCTCTCTCTCACTATAAATTGTAATGATGCTATTTTAATCCATTAACTGCAGCATTTTACTTACCCAGCACCCAGGGAAGGATCATCCACTCCACAGTGGTCGGTGCAGGGCCTTGTCTGTCCTGTTCTGTGGTGACAATGTGCTGAGAGGCGAGAAGCAGCAGGAACAGGAAGGTTAGGTAGGACGCTGTGTGGCAGATGAACTTGATGAAAGGTTTGCGGATGAAGAGGCCATAGCGACTCTTTGGAGCGATGAGGTAGCACAGAGCGAACATGGGGTAGAGGAGGCCGATGAAGACACAGGTGATGAACTTTCCTGCCCAGTGGCGCCGCCTCCAACCAGGAAACTCATCATACCACCGGGATGCCAAAAGCTGCTGACAGTTTGGCTGGGCTACAAACTTAAAGAAAAATGAGAAGACAAAGGAGAGTTACATGTGTTTGATCTACAATCAAAATGACTCACTAACTTTTATATAGTAATCCAAGGTATGGCTGCAGCTTGTGTGTTCACTGTTAGGCAGCATCCTCAGGCTATTTAGCAGTTTCACACAGACCGTAATGCCCTAGTGACAACATGCCAGAATTAGCACCTCCAGCAAACTCCAGATAATGGCATACAAACAAAGGAGTGGGATGTGTTGGTGGTGTCAGAAATTGATCTACACTCAGCGATATATTAGAATGAAACCGATATTTGCTGCCTTGCTACAGAGAAACAGAAAAAAAGATCACACTGCAGTATCATGTTTTGCATGAGTGCACAGCTTTTCCTGTTGATTTTCTTAACATAAAATAATCCTGAGATGTCCCAAAATGATTTGAAACTTCATAAAGCAGACATTAACCACGATTCTTGCAGGACTGATTGAAAATATTTGGACCATAAATTAGCATGTGGAAAAAAATGTTGTGTCTTTCTTTGTTGTTTATGTTTTGTGTGTGTGTTCCTGAGGAATAAATACCTTATGTGACAATAAAAGCAAGAACACTGAGGAAAATTTCACTGAATGACATGGTCCTCCTGGTATCCATGTGCAGTTTGATATGATCAGTAATGCAAGAAAATTGCAGCTGTTGTGCAGCTTCAGCCAAACAGACTTCTGCTTCATCTAGTGATGACTGAAATGCGTATATGGGATATAATGTTTTTTGCAGAAATGATGCATGCAAACATGCTTAGGAACACACAGTGTTGTAAAATATCACGTTGAGCCTCTATTTTAGAGTCAATGCGTTGACCGGCACCGGTGGGTGCTAATTCTCCGACTTTGCAGCCTGGTTTCCATGGGAACCACAGATCCCTATCTGTGTCGGGGTCTAAAGTAGAATGGCTCATATTTCCATACTTCAACTGCAGCATTGCCACAAAACTTGAGAGGGAATATAGGAGAGGATGAATTTCATGGATGACAAAAAGAAGGGGGGTATACTCGTTTTTTTTCCAAATAGGACAGAGAGAAAGAGAGATTCAAATAATAAGGATCTTTAATGACAACATATTTGAGAAAGAAGGGCCCCTGCTGACAGCCTCCTTTCATATGACTCCTTTGAGCATGAACCTTATTATAGGACAAATGAAAAGCTCATTAAGTTGAACCAAATATATGAAGCAGAGCCATGGGTGCAAAAGTCCTGTAATGACGTACCCAGAAAATTACATAAAGGAAAAATGTGTCCTTGTTCTTAAGTCTACAGCTATACTTAAATACAATCCTTTTTATCACCCAAGCTTCTGGTGTTTGAATAGTTTTCAGGCAGGGTCCACTTGGTTTCTTTTCAGCATGCATCCTTCAGCATGAACATTCTTCTTCATTAAATGACAATAAACAAGAGGTTTCTTGATGTCTTAATCAGCATGGTATATTAAGCACGGACAGAGATGGTAATTAGGTCAGAAATTAAGCTAATTAACAGGATAATGAGGAAGGCATGTATGGGCTGTATATAACTGAAATCAAATCTGATTATCTCTAATAAATCTGATCTGATATTTTTTGTTGTGGTTTAAAAAAGAAAAAAGAAATTTTAATTCCAACACATCCTTTAAAGTACTAGAGCTCCATTTTGTGCTGAAACTTTTGTTTCATTTTCTTCCTCTTTCTGGGAGGGACAAATCCAAACATGCCAAACATCAATGTCATGACACCCTCCTGCTGTCTGTCACAACCACTTACAGTACCACACTCAGCTGTAGAAGAGTGTTATATTTGCCTTAGGTTGCTTGTTCGCACAATTTAGGCAGAATCCCTCCTGGTCCAGCTGGGAAAGAAAGTGTCTCTCCAGAAAGTGCCTCTCTGCACTGTGAATTGTCCGTAGGCATCAGGTGAGCGCTTATCACTGTGTGAAGGTGCTTTCAAGTTCAGTGAAGACATGTTCCCCTGCAGCTTTGCTAAAATAAAAGAAGAGCTGCGGAAAACTTTCTCTTCTTTTTCACTTTGACAGACTTACACTGACAAGCACACACCTTTCAGAAGCTGTTGTTGTAGTGTTTGCACCACTGAAAGCTGAAGTACTGGTGGATATAAAGTCGACAAACTTGACTTTTTAAAGGGCAAAGGTATTACACTGAACAAAAATATAAACGCAACACTTTTGTTTTTGCTCCCATGTTTCATGAGATGGACTTGAAGATCTAAACTTCATTCCAGATACACAATATTACCATTCCTCTCAAACATTGTTCACAAATCTGTCTAAATGTGTGATAGTGAGCACTTCTGCTTTGCTGAGATAATCCATCCCACCTCACAGGTGTGCCACATCAAGATGCTGATCTGACATCATGATTAGTGCACAGGTGTACCTTAAACTGCCCACAATAAAAGGCCACCCTGAAATGTGCATTTTGTTTCTGCTTTATTGGCGGTCTGGGGACTCAGAACCAGTCAGTATCTGGTGTGACCACCATTTGCCTCATGCAGTGCAACACATCTTCTTCGCATAGAGTTTATCAGATTGTCCATTGTGGCCTGTGGAATGTTGGTCCACTCCTCTTCAATGGCTGTGCGAAGTTGCTGGATATTAGTGGGAACTGGTGCACGCTGTCGTATACGCCGGTCAAGCACATCCCAAACATGTTCAATGGGTGACATGTCCGGTGAGTATGCTGGCCATGCAAGAACTGGGACATTTTCAGCTTCCAAGAATTGTGTACAGATCCTTGCAACATGGGGCCGTGCATTATCTTGCTGAAACATGAGGTGATGTTCATGGATGTATGGCACAACAATGGGCCTCAGGATCTCATCACGGTATCTCTGTGCATTCAAAATGCCATCAATAGAATGCACCTGTGTTCTTCGTCCATAACAGATGCCTGCCCATACCATGACCCCACCACCACCATGGGCCACTCGATCCACCACATTGACATCAGCAAAGCGCTCACCCATACGACGCCACACACGCTGTCTGCCATCTGCCCTGAACAATGTAAACCGAGATTCATCCGTGAAGAGAACACCTCTCCAACGTGCTAGACGCCATCGAATGTGAGCATTTGCCCACTCAAGTCTGTTACGGCGACGATCTGGAGTCAGGTTAAGACCCCGATGAGGACGACGAGCATGCAGTTGAGCTTCCCTGAGACGGTTTCTGACAGTTTGTGCAGAAATTGTTTGGTTATGCAAACCAATTGTTTCAGCAGCTGTCTGAGTGGCTGGTCTCAGACGATCTCGGAGGTGAACCTGCTGGATGTGGAGGTCCTGGGCTGGTGTGGTTACTCGTGGTCTGCGGTTGTGAGGCCGGTTGGATGTACTGCCATATTCTCTGAAACGCCTTTGGAGACGGCTTATGGTGGAGAAATGAACATTCAATGCACGAGCAACAGATCTGGTTGACATTCCTGCTGTCAGCATGCCAATTGCACGCTCCCTCAATGCTTGTGGCATCTGTGGCATTTTGCTGTGAGACAAAACTGCACATTTCAGGGTGGCCTTTTATTGTGGGCAGTTTGAGGTACACCTGTGCACTAATCATGATGTCAGATCAGCATCTTGATGTGGCACACCTGTGAGGTGGGATGGATTATCTCAGCAAAGCAGAAGTGCTCACTATCACACATTTAGACAGATTTGTGAACAATGTTTGAGAGGAATGGTAATATTGTGTATCTGGAATGAAGTTTAGATCTTCAAGTCCATCTCATGAAACATGGGAGCAAAAACAAAAGTGTTGCGTTTATATTTTTGTTGAGTGTATTTTCTTTTTTTGTTTGTTTTTGTATGTTAACCTTTTTTGCAGAATTAACCCATTTTGTTTAGTAGTGAAAACAGTGATATGATTTTTGATATTTATTTATAAAGTGTCTTTTGGCTTTTGGCTAAATCCATACACATGAGGACTTGCAAAACACCAAAAAGTTTTTTGTTAAAGCGTCAGAAAAAAGTGCAGATAGGCCTTTGAAGTCAGTAGAAAAAATAAGATATTTATCAGCTTGACTAAAAAAAATGCATATATCTGTATCAGCAGCTTGTCACAGGGACAGGGCACAATGGAACTATAAACAACCGCAAACTGAAAAGTGAAACACAGTATGACTAGACTTACAATAGACTTCTCCTGTGTAAAACCCATAAAAAACAAAAAGTAATTGTTTGGTTTCTGCAAAGACGAGCGCTTGGTGAATCCTACGGTACCAAATATATTTAAGTTTGTTTATACATATGTGTGAAAAAAATGAAAAAAATAAGGGGAGCAGAAGATCCAGCCATGCAAACTATAACATTAGATTTACTGCAGTCTATTGCTTAAACAATTGAGTGTTAATGGTTCTTACTACTGTTACTGCAATTTTATCTCCAAGTAATGGAGACATAAAAATGACTTGAAATATTGAATTGCAGTTTTTATGAGATTTCACAAGGGGGCAACGTCAAACTACAGCAAGTTAAATTAATAAATTTCCCCTGGTGTTAGAACACCTCCATGAAGACAAGTCTTCATGGTGGTGCTCAAACTGATTGATTCTTCACTGTACTCACCTGTGTTTAAGCAGGTATATCAGTAAAAATGAGAGTAACCCACAGCTGAAACCCCGAGGGAAGCAGAGGGGATAATCTGCACTTTAATGTTGATGTGTTACTGATCGTATTTATCTGATTTGACCTCCTGCTGCATCAAAGTGCAGACTGCTCTGAGAGCTCAGGAAGCCTGCGGAGATTTCTCTTCAGACCATTACAGATTGCCTTTCTAAACTCTGGGAGCACAGCGGCAGCTAAGCCGCAAATAAAACACACACACAGATGCAAAGATAAATACATAAAAAAATATAAACAAGCATGATCGCGTATTACACAGATAAGAGGTGAGAAAACATCCTTCACACTTCAGCTGAGGGTCAAAAACAGGCTTCTAGTGATTCACCGCAACACTCATAAACAGCCAGTACCAGAATAATTAAAGGCTGAATGTAGTCCCAATTATAAAGACTCAAGTGTTTATCTGGAAAAAACATAAAAAATAAAAATGCGGAAAGAGATGAGAAAAGATCACATCACTGACAAACTGCCCTGAATATAATCACTGCTCTCTGCAAAAATAAATGAGCCTCTACAGTACAAGTGTCCACTTAAACCTGCAACGCCTTACAGGGGGCATGCCCCGTCTGGTGTTAAGAGTGTCTGTCACAAGCACAAAGCAATCACTATAAATACATCTGTGTGTGTGTTTGTGTGCAACACATGTAATTGTCCCTTCTCAGGAGACAGCGGCAGAAAATGGTTTCTTAAGGGCCAATTTTCATCCATCCAGAAATTCACATTTGAGTAGCAGTAGTGTGATAAGAGTATTTCAATCATTCACAATGTACTTTCTTCATAAAATAAAATAAGTGGCACAACCATGAACATTATGGACTGCTATTACAAACACAACACGCATGTCCTTAAACTCCTTTCAGCTCTTCCTTGGCCACTGCAAAAACTTTACTTAGACATTGCTATATATATATATATATATATATATATATATATATATATATATATATATATATATATATATATATCCTGCAAACAATAAACTGAACTTCAAAAGATCAAAACAGACAAAAATAAACCTCTGAAATGAAGGTTTGAGAGAGAATAAGTGAAGCTGCATGGCAACAGAACACAAGAGAACGAATATTTCCAGGAAAATAATCTTGAACCTGTCCACATAACAGGGCCATTTATCAATTGAAAAGGGCAAATGGGTGGATGGTAACCCACACACAGTGCTCAATCAAAGTCCTGTACTTATAGAGTGGAAGAAGCAGAATAGCCAGGAAGAGAGGGATGTTTGTTTACACTGTGAGCAATGAAGGATTTACAGCTAGCACAGGGAGGTTGTGCAAGATGACAGGGGACACTCCATTATTGTGAGACCCACCTGTGAAGATGGACTGGACTTACAGCACATAGTGTCTTTTAACCTGGGCAGCTTGCAAAGTGTTTTACAATTTTTTTTAGTCTACCACTCACACAGCCACGCATGCAAAGTGCTCACCTTCCATTGGGAACAACTTTGGCCAGACAGTTGAACCTCTGGAACAGTGGCCAGCCACTCTACCACCGGAGCCACAGCAGGTCCTTTATGCATATTCAATAACCTCCAAATCATCCTTTTTGTGACTCAACATGTTCATTTGACAAATTGTGTATTGATGTGCAACAACTGGATGTATGAGGAAGGAAACAGCAGTGTCATAAATTGAGACCCCTCCAAAAGCGTCTGTCTCTGACAGCCAGGCGAGGCTCTCAGCACAAGACAAGCTAAGTGAATTATATTTCGCTCCTGGGAGCAATCTGTCTGCTTCTTCATCATTTTTTATTCACCTTTTATATTCAACAGAACAATTCTGCAGCATAATATCTATTTAACCCCTTCTTTCTGCCTTAAGCCACTGCTTAAATCTATTTACAACTACACTTCCCCAATCCACCATTAAACCTACCTAGAAGAACACAAACAGTGCATCTCTGCTGTATGCTGTATACAATGTATTTCATCCACCAGAATATTGGGAGCTATGCAGTAAAAGTAACGAGGAGGACAACTCTGTACAGAATTAACCACACTGAAGGTTTATATAGAAGCATAAATCACATTTGCATGCTGATTGTTAATGAGAAAGCATCACAATGGAAATGAAAACATGAAATCAGTGAGCTGTAAAAGGGAGAACTGATCAGTGAGAGATCATATTTGGACATTTCCTGCATAGTTATTTACATCTCAACATCCCAACAACACGAAACAACCCAATTTACTCAACAGGGAACTTAAAATGGGCCGAGCAAGTAATCAGTGCTTAATTACTGTGTGTGTGTTTCCAGTTGTTTAAAGACAGATGTCCTCCTGCACGTGTTCTGGGAAAAACATCACAGCCTTTTCAGTTAAAAGAAAAAAACTTTATTAATGTCATTTTGAGGCAATATCCTAAATCTTTAACTACAATCTCAAGATGAAAAACTTATCTTTCAAATAATAATTTTGTAATTTAATTCAAAGGTTTATGCTTATCTGTCATGTCTGTGCTCTGCCAACCACAAAACAGATTAAAATCCACCCAAAACCAGCATGAAGTCACATTAAATTTGATGATAATCTAAAATCATTATACAACCACTTCATACTGGCTGCCAGGAACACCTGTGAGAAGACACCGGCTTGGCACAGCCTATATTTCAGGCCTGGCAGCTTCCCTGAGTGAGCATGGAAATCTAACAACGAGTGGATCATGTAGCAAATAAAAGTGGACAGATGGAAAATAATAAAAAATAATAAGACTAGTGGGAAAGCAAGAAAAGATCTACAAAAACAAAAAATGACTTCCTATACTTTATACTACAGTCATATCTGACAGGTGAACGTAGAACGAAATGTAGGTGAACGTGGAGGCAGGTGCACTCCACTGAGATGTGTGTGATCACTTTGCTGATAGGATGAGATTCTCTGCTTCCTTCCTTCATTTCATGCAGCCTCCAAAGAAGAACAAAGACATCCTGTGAGTTTTGTCCTGCAAGCCTGTGTGTCAATGCTGATTTAAAGCTGTAGTGGAGGACTCATAAATATAAACGGATGTTTGACATTCATGTCCTTGCCACAACAAGTTCACAGAGTGCTGATTAAGCCTATCAACACCAGACAAATCACTCTGCATTTATCAGTGTACTAAAGTTTTAAATCCGAGCCGACCTTCAAAGCATATAGCATAGTTTCTTATCTCATATCAACATTATCGACAAAAATGATGCATTACACGTACCTCTTTTTGGTGGTACTTGATAGCTAGTTTGAGTCTGGCCAGGTCGTTGTTGCCTTCCTCCTCCAGTAAGTTGATATCATCTCTGTAGTTGAGGATCATCTCCAGCTCTCTGGAGCTCCTCGTTTGGTCCAGCAGGTCCTTCGCAAACTGTTTACACTGCTGGGACAGCTCTTCATACTCGGATTTAAACTCATTCTCCACCTGAAAGGACACGTGGAGACCTTTACCAAACAATCCCGGAGGTTGAAATGGTGATTCTGAATCAAATCTTGCCTCAGGGTCTTACACCGCCTCTATTAGCCATGTTTTTAAATGCTTTTCATCTTTTATTCTGGGAAGATCCATCTCATTTAAAGGGATCAGTGTAGAATAGAATAGAACAGAAAATACTTTATTCATCCCAAGCTGGGAAATTTCACTGTTGCAGCAGCAAAATACAGTCACTCAAGCATACCAAAAAAATAAAAAAATATACCTCTAATGGTAAAAATTAAACAATATAAACAATAATCTATCTATCTATCTATCTATCTATCTATCTATCTTACGCTTCACTCAAACTTCATAAATTATTAAAATAAGAGCTTTGGGATTTCAGCAACTTATACTAACTCTTACCTAATAATTCACAGGCTATTCTGGTTAATGAATGTCCATTCTATTAATCCTGCAGCTCTTCATAATCAAACCTGGCCTTGTGACTTTTTTCAGCTCCTGCACTGCAGTAGCAGGCTCTCTTGTCCTCACCTTGCTAAGCTCCTGCAGCTCCCAGCTGAGTCTGAAAGCGGTAAGGAAAGGGTCTTCGCTGGAGAGGGCAATTAGTGAGGGACTCGACAGTGCTTTGTAGATGTTGAGGCGTGAGCGTGAGTGCCGCAGGCTGTCCACATCTGAACTAGACACGCACTCCACACAGTTGCAGCGCACCTGCAACATCAAACAAAGCATGGATGCGTTTTAATGAGGCTTCCCCCGTGGATTATGTTGTTGTTTAGCGAAGGAAGCGCTGTATCCATTACATGTACGATATTTAGACATTAAAGGCCCAATAAGTGGGTTATTGGCCATTCATGCTCATATTTACATTTTTCTACATAAATATAATTATGGGTATGTTTGACCCACCTCATGTGGCTGTGGCATGGACACGCCTTTCTGCACCAGAAGCTTGATAATTTCATAGTTGTTGGTGTGTGCGGCAAGAATGATGGGAGTGATGTCAGGGGTGAAGTCAGAGAACTGCTTGTCCAATAAGATAGGCGGAACCTTTTAAGGGACAGAACACAAAGCTTTAATCAGTCACACACACTGTATCCTGAATGTAGCTTTTGAAGCACACACTTGGCCTTGACCTATAATCTTTTGCCAATTCACACCTTATAGTTTGCTTTTCTTCTGCTGGGTTACTCTGAAGTAATTGGTGTGTTTAAACACACAGCCTGAAAACATGCTCACCTCAGAGCCCAGCTCAAGGAGCCTTAAAATGATGTTAAATGGAACAAACAGGATCAAGAAAACAGCTGTTAAAGCTTTTGTCAGCTGTGGGGAAAACTGTTCAAAGCAAGAAATTACACCCCTGGTCAAATCTGCAGACAAAAATATCTGTGTGAAGACTGCTGGGAAGAGTGAAGGCCGCGACTTAGTAAAATGCATTAGTATTTTACACATTTCTGAGGGAGTCATTATGCTCAGAAAGAAACTCATTCCACCTAGCCACCTTATCTGCCACTCCAGCTAATTCCTTCTGCTATTCCCATGTCACTCAGTCAGAATACACGGCTGCAGGCAGCAGTGGAATAAGCTGGATCTATTCCAGTCTTTTAATTGTAGACCTGATATCTGATTCGGTGGTGGAAACAGAGGGGACAGGGCAGAAAATTATTGGGAGATAACCATGTGTTGGATAAGGATCTACTCAGCAATTTGATGCAAACTGATGACAGATAGGAATCTGAGGTTCTTGTGAGAGCTGCACCAAGATGAATGATAAGGATAAAAGAGGGGGAGAGAAAGAGCTGCAAGAGTTTACAGCCCCTGTCTGCATGAGCTCATGTGGAAGAATAGACAGAGGATTTTTTAGAATCTGTTGTTGATTTATTTTTCTCTTTTTTTGCAGCTTGGCCAACAATAGTTCTTGATTAGGTTCAGGAAAGGAATACGATGTAGGTTTAAACAGGTTAAACCTGTCACTTGCCAGTTTAAATACCCATTTTAGCTATTTCAACCCAGATGCACATGAACACTGACATGTTTCTGCCACTAGTGACCTGTCCAGGGTGTACCCACAGTTAGCTGGGATAGGCTCCAGCCCCCTGTGACCCTGCACTGCAGGACAAAGTGGGTTAATGGATGATGGATGATGAATGGATATTTCTGCCATGGAGCTAACAGAATGTGGTTTAAAAAAGAGCGTTGTGCTGGTCTGTAAATGTACAAGTTGTTTTTTTAGGACAAGATCTGAGACATACTGGCTGTTTTTACAAACTTTAGAGCAGTCTATTATGAGACGAACGGAGCAGAAATGCTCATGGGAAACAAAGTATGAAGGATTGTTGTCTAGGGGGACTGGCTCCTTTTCTAAAACAACCATTTCATCATCCACATTGTATTCAAAAGTGATTATATCATGAGGATGTTAACTGCTTATGTCGTCTACTCTCAGAGAAGTCGAGTGCAGCAGCTACTCCAAAGAGTGGCACAGAGCCATGTCTCGGAGTTGTCATATTTCGCAGAGGAGGGTGATCTAATAAGCTACAGTATATACTCTGTTCTCCACGTGGGAGGAGGAGGGACATCAAATAATCTACATCAAACACTTTTGGCCTCTGCCCAAGCATAGACCAGGAGGAGTAGAAACTGCTAGATGTGAGCTTATGATAATTGTGGGCAAAAAAAGGAACAAAATTAGATCCCACTCTTCTGTGCAATGCTCATCTGTTAGTCATATTAGGATGAGGCATCCACCATCAGCATATTGATTAAAAATGTAACATTAGCATCTGCGTGCCTTTACTTTTGTTTTCACCGTTCTCCATTTTGAGCCTCCCCGCTGGTTGTCAGCTGTCATTCTACAAACGTTTGGATGAAGCGGACATAAAACAGGAAAAGTAGAGATTTGGTTTGGAATGACACTGTGGAGGGAAAGGAAGCTCAAACACTGATGTTTGCTTACTCTGCATCATGTTCTGCACTGTGTAGGAAGACACAGGATTCCCTTACATAACTCTTCTACTGTGCACATCATATGTAGGTTGCACACTAACTCCACCCCCTCAGAAAAACCCAAAGTATGTTGACTATGTAAAGCCTGGCAAAACAAAAAAAGAGAGTGAGCTGCTCTGGCATCTGTGCCACTGACAGATGCATATCTGTGCTCAGAGGATGACACATGGAGCTGTTTAAAACGCTGATATCCATGAGGTCCTCAGCGGAAAACAAATAAGCCGAAACGCTTGTGAGATTATTACAAACATGTCATTTAGACAGCATGCAAAATCGAAAGACAAATATATGCAATTCCAGCAAAGCATAAAATGAATGTCCTTATTAATAAATCTCAGAGAAGACACTGGCAACAAATAGGATGCACTTTTCCCAGACAGCCTTTTAATATAATCAATGATCTTTTGGTGGGCTGTTTTGGTAGCGCAAGAGTGATCTATTTTCACAGCCTGATCATGTGATGGGAAGAAGTGCTATCTTAGAAGGCATTAAGGAAATGTGTCAGGTGATTGATGTCATAGCTGAGGGGTTCAGACTGGAAACTTTCGGTCTGTATCCCTCAACCCCCCCACCCCAGATCCATTTAACAAACAAGCTTGAGCATCTCCTGGGCTCAATTTTCTCTCCTAATATATTCCCCCTTTTCAATTCATTTTATCCTTTCTATTCAGGTACTTAATTTTCTGAGAGCCGGATGCACAGAATCTCCCCACCAGTTGGTTGGTTAAGCCATTCGTTCCTTGTAGTTTGTGGTGCATTACAGAATGTGTGTGAGTCTTTGTGTGTGTGTTCATATGTGTAGAACATTTACGTGGTAGGAACTAGTGAAAAAAAAGCAATCAATTAGACTGTGATTATTTTGTGATTATAGTAATTAAAGCTCCTAACAGGCTCTCCTCATCTACAACCAGAAGAGCTTTATTCATGAACTAATCTAAGTCTAACTTTGCACAAATTACACATCATATTTTTTGTCAGTGAACATTTAATCTCTGTCTGTCAGACATGCTTCTGTTCTAAAAGACAGAAGAAGGCAGAGGGTGAAGACAGCTTTTTGAAGTGTCAGCCTTTGTTGTTGCCAACAATACTGGGTCATTTATTTTTGTATCGCATAAAAAATGAGCAATGGCATGTGGATTATTGGCTACACAATGAGTAGCAGCATTTTACTGGCTGACACTGCACTCTGTTATTCAGTAAGTTCCACTGATTTGCTGCGAAGGCTTCTGTGCCAATGGCAGCAGTTTATCTGCACAACTGAGTGCACAATTTAATTCAATTTAATCCCAAATTTTGGCACCTCTGGGTGAGAGCGTGTATGTGTGCAAAAGACAGTCACAGGTAAGGGTATAAAATGTGACATTAGTTGCCTCAGTGTTTTAATTGTAAAATGTTAAAATGACCAGGACAACATGTCTAACCTGAGGAAAGACCTGGTCACACTAATCAATGTCCGCTGCAGCAGACACACAAAATATATTAGATTTATTTGGGGAATTTGGGGAAAAGTAAATGTCAGCGATCTTAGTTTCTCAGCAAGTTTCCCAACCACATTGCCAGCATCTCTGGGTCTATGCTTTGACATACTTCTACCTCATATATCATACTTAATTTAAAACTCTTTCCATTTCCTTCAGTGCCCCCCCCACCTCCCCTCACCTGCATGCCGCCGCTGGGCTTCTTGTGATTGAGCAGCAGCTCCACGGCTCCCACCACTTCCTTGCGGATTGCGTGCAGCAGGGCATCGCCGACGTACACGTTGAAGCTCAGCAGGAGTTCAATAATTTCCAGGTTCTCGTTCTCAATGGCAATCAGCAGAGCGGTCCGGCCGAGAGGGTCGATGCAGTTGATGTTGATCTTGAAGTAGATTTCTGCCTCCTGACAAAATAAGGTTGTGACTGAACGTCAGGGTTTGTTTCCAGATCTTGACTCACTCACACTTTTAAAACTAATTTCTATATGTAAAGACAATTCTAGAGATTATAATATAGCATGATTTAGTAGAAAATGTACTGTAGGAAAAATAAGCTTTAATAATTCCTTCAATTGTTAATATATGATCTTGCTAAGTCTGAGCTATTTTTGATAGCAAATGGCCCTGGCATGTGACATGATCTGCTTTGGACCTTCCTGTCATGCTACAGAAAGCTGGTCTGTGGCAGCATTTGTGCCTAATAAGGGTCTAGGAAGTGTAAATGTAATTTAATTTTACAGAAGTTACTGAAAATCAGTAATATCAGGCTACCTACAAATCATCCAATCTTTTCTAAATCAGTCATATTAGAATCAATATCTATTCATCCATGCATACAGTTTTACATCTCAGCATTCATTCATTTAATTGATTTATCCATTCATCTGTGCATTTTTTTCACACACACACACATACCTCTAGAGCTTGTTTAACACTGGCATAGTCCCCTTTCTCCACAGCCCCAAGGTAGGCTTTCTCCAAAGGTGACAGCTCCGACTCGGCCCGCACAATCCTCAGCGGGATGCGGTCCCGGTATGAGGAGCTGTCAGTCCGCCGGTAATACAGCTGTGACATCTCCCCGGGCTTCAGCTTACCAGCACCCTGCTAACACCGCTACAGCTGCTGCCAGGCTGAAGGAGTTCACACTAGAAAGGGGCAGAGACAAAGGTGTTATAAGAGGACTGCACTTGCTGGTATTTTCTTTGACAAGTAGGAAAAAACATGTGGAAGAGGAGAGAAGGGCAAAGGAGAATGAGTCATACATGAAGACAGAAGATAATGGCCATTAATAATGTTTTATAAGCATGATTTAACATTAGAGCAGAGGTGAAGCGAGTTAGAACACAATAGTTAAAAGTTAAATTAGTTGAGTGAGTTAAAAATTCCAATGCAGCAATAAATGGGGAAACACAGAGACAAAACCTATATTTGTAGTTCTGCTGAAAAGTTAGTCATTCTAACATGGAGGTCTATTGGGAATGACTCAGAGCCAGCTTTAAATTACCATTTGAGGACCTGCAAGCTGGAAATGTTTCACCATGTTCTAATGAATGTTGGAATATCGTGCTGCAGCTCAGTTTAATTTTGATTGAATGTTGTTTCTGGGTCTTGCTCACCAAATTAAGACAACATCTTGAAATAGAACATGCACTGTCACCCTCCACCAAAAAAGGCAACAGCCATATTTAAAGACCTGAAAGACTAATATTTTGAACATAAAGACGATGAGGAAGTAGTGATCAGATAAAAAAGCAGCTTTAGTAAAATCCTTCTGTGACAAGCTTATTCTAAAATTAGGCAGTCCTTTATTTGGATCTGGTTCTCTACAGACTTGGAAGCCATAACAGTGACTTCATACTAAAACCTGCATCAACATTAATTGTAAGAGCTGTCAGTATGCACAGGAAAACAGGAAGGGGGGGACTAATTGTCTCAGGACAACTCATTACTGTCTCAATCTAAGAATGTATACAAGTAAATTAGTTTATAAGAACAAAAGCAGCAATTTCTTAAACATATGTAACAGGAAAAAACGTGTCTTTAAAAACACATTTAAAGGAGCAGTTTAGCACTTTTTCTGATAAGCAATTTGATCACAGACAGACTGACCTTTATTTCATGTAATACTTTTGCATAAAATTACGAAGTCTTCATCATGTTTGGTTGTCTGATGTCTTTTAATGTCATAATCAGGACACATATGCACTGGTTGATAACTTTGATTCCAGCCAATAGACTTGTACTTTCTGTCTGCTTCCAAACTCCTAAACCCCACTGGCTTCATACAGAAAAAAAAGTTTGTAAAAAAACATATAGCAAAATAGGACTTCAATTCTTTACACTATCACAGGTTAACGTTTACTTCGCGTCTACGTCTGATCTGAGGCTGGTAATAGGGGTGACTGTGCAGGTTTAAAACCATGTCATATCCTCCTCCTCAGGCTGCAGGAGCAGGAAGGTACACAGTCTAAGCAGGCTAATAATACCAAAGTAGAGGATATTTAAGGAAACAAAATAACTCACTGTTAGCTGGTGTTCCTAAGCAACATTTTTTTTTCAAATTTTGTCACCTGTCATCTACTTAGTCAGTGTTCCACTACACTGCTGTAGAGAAAAGCACCCAATGCCTTATTATTTCTCTCTATAAAAGAAAAAAAACAGCCAATCACCATAAAAGAGAAAGATTTGCTGCACTGAATGAGTCTCTGCGTATTGGAGAGGTGTTTTAGAAGCAGGTTTTTATGCCTCATCTGAGACCAGCCAGGCATTGGTTTGATATTACTGACTGCAGAGCAGTTTCACTTTAAATCAAAAATATCAACGGTCACACAAGAAGCCTCTTATTCTGCGGAGTTCACACACTGGTTCCATAAAAGGCTTCATTTTTATTTCTCGCAATATTTTTAGTTCCACTACAATGGATCTTTGTGCATGTGTCAAACAGGGCTGGTTCTAAACCAAATATATATGATGTCACCTGCACCACTACTACCACCACCTGCGACAGAAATGGCCACATACTCACATGTGTACCAACATTAAAACACACACACACACACCCTTTAGTGCTAACTTAAATCAATAGATGTTTCAAAAGTCAAAAACCTGCTTGTTAGAGAGTAACACCGCACAGGTGCAGTATCAGAAAATGTGGTGCGAAATCATGTTTTGAAAGTCTGAAAGTTCATACAGACACAGAATGGAGATTTCCAGCAGACCGTGCATGCAGCACAGAGAGAGGCCCCGTCTGGTGCTTACATTAAGAGTAAAACAGTCATAAATTGGTCAGCTTTCACTAATTAATGAGGACAGGTCTGTGAAAATTGGCAGACAGTGCTTGTATACACACACGATCATGTGACATTTTTATTTCTATCTGTGTGTGAGGGGGCGGCTTGGATATATTATAAAGGGATGTAAATAACAGCGGACCTGCTGGGGTCCATTGTTAGTTTGCCTACACGCTGAGAGGTACAGTAAATTGCCTATTTACTCCCGCCTTGCGTCAACAAAGTCAATGAATATTCCCTTTCAAACACTGGAGAGATAAACTAACCTTTGGGATGTTTGGCATTGGAACTTCGCTCAGGGAGATCAGTGCTCTTCCTCTGGAAAACAGCATAAAAATCAACTTCTTTGCATCCCACCAAACGTGGAAGCGGCAGCGTGGATCTGCATGAAGACCCTGCTTGTTGGTGTGTTGGTACCTTCTGAGCTCAGTCCGTCTTTTTCCTTGCGTTTTAATCTAGTCTGCATTCTCTCCTCACGTTTGTTGGAGACTTGACAGTTCTCCAACTGCACATCCACATTTGGTTAGTTTTGATCACGATTTCCATTCGGTGTCAAAGGAAGGGAAAAAAAACGCAAACCGGCTCACACCGCATTCAGATCACCGCACAACAAATCCTGGAGAAGGAAGAAAAAAAAGAAGCAAAAACGAAGTTTCCTCGGTGGATTACGCTTGCTTCTTTAACGCTTCTAGTTTTCCCTCGAGGGGTTTAGTTTCCAGCCCGATGTTCTTGCCCGCTCGACTTATCCACCTGTTGGGAGGTGATTGAGCGAAAAGCAGTGCCTCCAGAAATAAACGCAGAGCAGCCAGATGCCTGGCAGGCGGTCTGCGGAGCGCTGCTGCAGACGGGTCGTGCGCACTTGGAGACGCATTGAATACAGTGGCACTGCAAGAGGGGGAGAAGAAGAAGAAAAAAAAATCATCCAAACAAACACCTCAGCCAGCCAGATATTCAGTGTCATCCTGAACAAATGAAAGTCACAATTAACGCACAAGTTTCCCATCAGGCTGCCTGAGTCAGGAATGAGAGGAATTTGATTTGCAAATTCATCATCTGTAATTATCTGTAATTAGAGACATTTAAATCAGTTGTAATGGTGCACACTGTATGTAGATAAACTTTATCACTCAAACAGGTAACGAAAATAGCTGTATTATGGCTAACAGAGTGTTAAAAAGTAAGAGTGCCCCTCTTTCTTTTATTTATCACTGAACTGGACACACTGCACATTCTTAGCGTTGTGTTATATATCATGTCCTTCTTCTAACAGCTTATCAGTTCACTGATCTCACTTCAAACACAGATTCAAACATAACTCTGCCTCTCTCTGTTTGACTTACAGGCCTGTTGTTGTTGTAAATTCTTCCTATAATGGTGTGTAATGCTGTTGATTATCTCCTGACATGTTTATGGAGTGTGCAGGTCAGATGTGTGTGTGTGTGTAGGTTTATTTTGGAAACTGAAGGCCCAATCACAATGAGACGCCACATTTTTGAAAACAGAGTGCCTTTGATTATCGTGCGCTTGCTTCCATCAGGATGGCTATTTGTTTATATTGGTCACACAGTGGATACAGTATGGGTTTGTGCTGCTTGTTCTGTTCTTTCTCACCAGCACATAATACAGATAAACACTCCAAACTGCAGAATACCCACTTTAACATAACATGATGTGTCTGTGTTGCTAACCTATATATACTAATAAATGAATGTATCCATTTATTATATGATGCATGATGATAAATATTGAAGGAGACTTTAAGACTGAAAAAAAGAAGGAATCTCTCTTTTAGTATTTGCACTTTTGGCAGCCGCTCCAGGCTTTTCTTAATTAAAAATCATTTTAGACATCATGTCTTTGGTGCTGCTAATTTCTTTGATGTACTCTATAGAGTCGTTATACCCTGTGGGATAACAGGGTTCCCTGATACTTGGCCTGAATCCCATGAGGACTTCTGAACAGCAGCACTTTCTCTCTTCAGTTTTAAAGGCCACTTTACAAAATCCAACAAGAACTAACATTATCAATGGAAATGGAAGAAAGAAGATATTCGATGATGCATTTACTGTACAGTGTCAACTCTCAAAGTAGCATGCTAAGCTAGCTGCAAACTATTTCCATGCAAACCACCAGTGGTGGGCAAATACAGTCTATATTGCCCTAAGTCACCCACAGGAGTAAAACACATTTTCTCAGCTTGTTTCAGGAACCAATCCTCCACCTTGCTTGATGCCGGTGACCGAGGCCAAAAACAAGCCCTCTTCTATCATTCTGCTTCCCAATATCCTTTCCTGGGATGATAAATTGGGCCCCTGTAGACTATATAGCAAGTTTTAGAGCATGCTGCACAAAGCTTAGTTTCTACAGAGGTGTGGCTCAGCCACAGAGTTCTGAAAGCTGTCATTGAGCTACATATGCCCAGCTTACATAGTGCCCGCACAACTGCACACCCTGGTCCTGTAAGAAGGAAGGCCAAATTGAAGAAGCTGTGATGGATTTGTTCGTACAGTAAGAGAACACCAACCAACCCAGTAGCATCACTATTAGGACAAGATGGTGCTGTACATGCTGGGAAATGTGCAATTTAAATTTGCTGCTTCACTGACTGAGTTAAACTATATTAGTTTGATGGTGCCTGAGGTACAGCACCTAGCCTATTTGACAAATTGCTTATCAAGCAAACTAATTCAGAAACACATATATACCATGCAAAGCAGAAGAGAACTGATCACCATAAGAAGGTAAGAAATTAAATTAAACTGAGAAAATTGTGACATGTTAGTAATGTCTGCAATTATTCTTTTCACAAAGAAGCCATGTTCAATAGTCAATTACATTAAGCTGCTATATCAATACCACTCTGCTAGATGTTGTCATTGTGTATTCATACAAGTAGGTCTTTAAAAAAAGCTCAATTATGTAGAACATATTAAACAAAAAATATAATTGATTCTAGAAATAGCCCTAAAGCTAATTCTTTTCCCATAAAAGGGCCCTGTAGTGGACATTGATCAGAACAGACATTCAGACAACATTGAATGTGATGACGGGAAGTACTGCAAAATGGTATAAGATTCTGCTTGTCTGGTGGATTTATTCACTTTTTTAAAGCTGCTTCATGACAGCATAGCTGTTTGGTTGCAATGAACGTAGCGCTCTTCCACTGGTTTATATTATGTGCTCAAGGGAAAAAGCCATTTGACTTCTGCAGCACAGGGATTTGCTAGAAGCACAGGGGGCTCTTTGCTGTTTTCATTCACAAGTTTCCTGCTGATGGTAATTCCTCTCATGCAGTTTTTGTTTCATTTGTTTATCAAATTATTGCAGCATATTACCGACGATGTATAAAGACGGTGTTAGTACTTCGTATGACTCTTTTCAGCTCCATTGTAACTTTTCACACAAACAAATATTTTGCAGCTGCTCATTTAAGAACAACTGGCATCCTGCCTTGTTGTTAAGAGTTCCAGGAGTTTTACCAGATGGTGCAGTTCTCAACCAAGGTAAAAGGAGACTCAAGAGAATGTGCAGCAGGCTGTTCCTGCAGCTACAAAGCAAACAGACACCTTCTCCGTCTGTGAAATGTAACATGCCCGCTATTCCAATCTGAGCATCCAGTTGGCAATGACATTTCCCACTGCAGCATCTCTACTCCCCGTCTGTCCTCCCCCTGCCTTTGTCTTGCTCCTATCTCTCCCTTGCACTCTCTAACACTCCCGCAGGTTAAGCCCACTGTATTTGAAAGCTTGACAAAGAGTTGGACTGATCTCTGTTGGTATATTTGTACGTACGCGTGTTACTTGAAATCTAAACTTGTTTTCTAACCCAGAGTTTCCTTTTCATCTCCATGGAAACGCAGTTTCATCCTCCCGTCCCAAGCTTGAGAGAATGATCAGTCACCTTTTCATGAACTTACACTAGGCCATGTATAGAATCGCTTTCTGTCAACATCATGATTATATAACATACGTTTTCATAACCCCTCTTTTCATCTGTGGGAGTCATGCTATTTTTTTGTACGAGTGGCTCTGGGGGTTCCCTGAGGTTAGTGCGGCTATCTCAGCTGTTTAAATCCCCATTACTCTCATGCTCTCTGAGGCTACCGGGTAATTAAAATTGATCCGTCTCTGTCGTCCCTGGAGATGCAATGAGGCTGAGCCTGCCACCCTGGCTCCCCAACACACACACACACACACAAACACTTTATACATAAGTGTTAAGACAAAGAATATTACTTTTTCTTTTCAGGCAGTTCCACGGCATGCACTCTTTCATACCAATCATAACTATTTATCTGAAATGGGGTGGGCCTTATGCAATTACTTGCTGCTTGCCTCATTCAAAAATATTTGCAGGATTTTCACATTTTTTATAGCGACGTCTCATTTACCAGCGTACCTATTCCACTAGTCTGGTGGTCTCACCGCCTGTGTCACACGCTTCATTTCTCTGATTGGTTATATGTCAATCCAAACACGCCCAGAGGCAGATTATTCTGCATTCATTGGAACTGTTCCCTTGGAAATCCAATGTAAATCCTCAGACACCAGACTATAACTTTTTGCATTGAACAAGGAAAAAAAATATAGGAAGGATAAGTAATTTAGGGTTCAGTCATGTTTTTGTCTCCTTTAAGAATTCAATTCTACTAATGTCACTCGGGAATCTTCTCCAATGTACTGAAATGTTTTTGCAGATCTTAATTTATACACAACAAACCTAAACTTTGTTTTAGGTAATAAATAAATGATACATTTGGGCTGAGACCTCTTGAAGTTTTCCCAAATCCCTAGAAATATAGGTGATATTCTGCACAGGCGTTGCAAGAAGAAATCTCCCAAAACAACAATATTTTCCTCATGTTAACCAAGTTATGTTTTAGTTGCCAAAAACATTCTGTAATCATGTTTTCTTAGTATAATGCAACTTTACACAGTTTTCAAGTTAATGACTAAAAGTCAGTGCGTAGGATTTATTGGCATGCAGTGGTGAGACTGTAGAACAACTGCACACCCCTCCGCTAACTCATACCTGTCAGTCAGTCCTGTGAGAGGACTGCTCAGTGGCCATCACTTCAATGTGACAAGTGTTAAAACAACATCCTCTCAAGAGCCAATTAATTTCTCCTTTCTGGGCTACTGTATTAAAATACAGTGGAAACTGACCACACTCCGTATATATGAAAAGTTGATATTAGGTAAAAATATTTGGGTTATGATTAATGCTTATCATTATTATTAATTGCCATCCTTATTTTCTTTAGGCCATCACTCATATGAGTAATGGGCATGTGTTCTTGGAAAAATTCTGTACAGTGAGAGTTCCAGTGACTCTGAGAGCTTTTTTCCTGTGTGTTACTGAAACACTGTAGTTGCTCTATTGAGTGATGCCAAGGACATAAACAGCTCTTCCAAAGAAACCGTGGCCTGCAGCAGCAGAAATGGCTCACACTGCTCAGCTATCACTCTCCAGACCCCAGAGAGAATAAACAGATAGTCTCTGAGTACACACAAGCCCTCTGTAAGTACACCCAGCACGGATGTTCACCAACCCTGAACCTAAGAGCAGCTTTGACTCATCTGAAGTGATCTGTCAAGGACAAGTGGCATTTAACGTTAGATATCTTTGGCTTATATAACATAAACACAAAGCCACATTTTTTTGTTCATTTATTTGTGTGGAAGCAATGAGCTGTAAGATTTTTTTTGTCTTTTAATAGTGCATTTCAAAGGCCATCACTGAAAACTTTTATTTGGGTGATTAAACTTTGATAGTTGAGAGGCACTGAGACGATCATTAATGTCACCCCTTCAAAGACGCGTTTTATGTCTGAATCCTTTAAAGGCAATGAAAGAGCCCCTGACTTGGCTGCTCTTTTGGTTTTACAGAAACCATGTTATTATAATCAAGACTCAAATGAAAGCAGTTGCCCTGGAAATCTCAAAAGTTCAAAACAACATAATACAAAATACCATATGACCACTTTGCCTTTTTATCTGTCACACTCAGCTGTTGTGCTTTGAGTGGGATGGCATGCTGCTAAATTAAATGTCTGGTTGCTGCTTTTAAAGGCACTCTGCTAAAGAAAAGTGGGTTGTTTTTTATCGCTTTAACATGCATTTGCAAAAGTTAATCCAAACATTTCTCAGTTCACAGTAAAATAACTTAAGGATGATGAATAATGAAGGAGCAACATTTAGAAATGTTTTGGCACTAAAGTGCATATATACCTTCACATTTACAAGAAAGTACCAAAGACAGGACAGATTTGTTTTTAGTGTCAGAGCAGCCTGAAGGTTCATGCATTTACTAAAGGGCCCTCACACACCCACAAGGAAAAAGCTTTTACTCTCTCACATTAATGTTCCAATAGGAAACAAACGGGCAAATAACAAAATTGTTAGATTTACCATCATCAGACTATAACAATCATTTCTTTTTAAAGAAATGGTAGCAAATCATCTGGTGGAAGCAGTTAGACAGCCAGAAACAATTGCTGTTTTTTCTACACATTGCAAAACAGTTGTTTACCTGCTTGATTCGTTTTTAAAGCAGATTAGTCTGAGTTAGAAATTAAACATGGAGAAGCAGCATGTAGTCTTTTTTCATCTCATATCTGGAACAACTTCCCTACATTCAATTAAACTCTGGAAATTTGAATTTAGTCTAATTTACAAATCTATCTTTTCATTGGATGACAGCTGCAGCGCTCTGTAGTCTCTTGTTTAATCTGTTTATATTAGACTTAAGCTTATTTTCCTCAGTCTTACAGTTGTACATTTTATTTCACTCATTCTAAATCCTATTTGTATTCGCATATTACTCTGTTTTGTTTTTATACTGTGTCTTGTCTTAATTCCATTTATGTCTTATGTAAAGCACTGTATTGCTTTGTGGTTCTATACAGATAAACCTACATTGCCTTGTCTTTCTGTGAAAACTGCTGAGGACTAAATGCAGAAATACATTTTACACTGCTGTGATGAATTGGCTGCATCCATCAGTGCCTCATGTCTGGATGAAGGACAAAGCAGCTGTGTCTAATGTACCAGTTTCTGTGTTTATTATATTCGTTTGCATGTATACATGTGTGATTTTAAAGTTGTGTCACAATGGCAGCATGTACACATCTGTTCCTCTACTTGGCGTTGGTTTAAAAGGACAAAAGAACAAACCTATACAAATATAACGGCTCCACAGTGATGTGGTTTTCCTTTCATGTTTGTGTTTTTGATGTACATATCACACAACGATAACAGGTGTGCTTTCTGTTTTCTCAAACACATGCAAATGAGTGGGGCAGGAGCACCAGTCTGTGAATGTTTTGTCTGTATCATCCATTTAAATAACAGTCAACCACCTACCCAGTGCAACAACCATTCGAGGACAAAGATGAATTCTTTTTAAAGCAGAGCAACGCTTTGAGGTCGAAATGACAAAGAGAGTGCAAATGTAAACAGTCCGGTGGTTTGTTCAGAAATAATATAAATCCTGTGGATTTTGGTTAAAAGGGAGCAACTTGTTGCATGTGTTGTTTTGATATGTGTGTGTGAGGCAGAGAAAAGGTGGAGGTGCTGAGGCTGCTGTGGTTCGAGCTTAGAGTGTCTGCATGCATGTATCGTAGTTGTGAGGTTGTGCACATATGTATGCCTTAAAGCGTTAATGTGTGCGCATGCATTTGATTTGATGACATAACCTCTGGCTTCAGATAATTAATGGGTGAGCCTGTGTGCCCCAGGGGAGCTGGTGGAGAGCCAGGTGTTGCCTCTTGTCTCACCTTTTCTATCAAAAAAGGGCGACCAGATGATAAGGGCCTTTATCTTCCTACAGCCACAAAGCCAGGGGAAACAGGACAGAGTCTGTTTTGTCGAGGAGCTTAGCACTTGTGGAGCTTGACATACAGGCTTTGTGCAACTTGACATCTTCCTCCAACTAACAGTAAAACATTGATTTCTATGATTGCTCTCTTTCCAACTTCCTTTCCATCCGTCATCTCAGATAACATTTTTTTCTATTTTTTTGACATACTTTATTTTCCAGTCACTGGACTTACTCCACATCCCACAGCTGGAACAAAGCAACAATTCACCACACAAAGCAGATGATTTCATAGCAGATGCCAACTAAAGTCTCCATGAAAACAAATATAGGCTTATTTATATTAAAAGGGATCCATCGAAAACAATAAAAATGTGATTTACACTGCTCTCATATAATAATTTTACATCAAGCTCACACTGTCAGATTCAGGTGTGTTGTGTTGCTGAATTGATTATCAGCAGTACACAGCTGATCACATTCTTCAAATAGAATAAACTCTAATTCCCTTACAGCTCCTACACTTAATAATCTTGGCACAGGGCCGATGGGCACAATCTGACATTTCACTTAAATAGTCCGATGGCAGCAGCACAACATGTCTGATTTCTGTGAATGAGGGGAATCAACAATCACTAAACAATCACTTTAAAACAACCTGACACAGCTTGACATGTTAGCCAAGCTTCTGACTTCTGAGTGCCAGTCACCAATGGTACTGATTGGCTAATGATTGGCCAATGAATGTTGCTCCGCATGGCTTTTTACCTAGCCCTGGTTTTTGCAGCTCCTTTATTTGTTCACTTAAAATGCAAATCATTAAAAGATATTTTTAAACTGCAGTCGGCAGGCACCACAACTACAAGCCTGAGGGATGGAATGAAAAATAGGAAAATGGGGCTATAAATGATTGTATAGCTGTAAAACTGCAATTAACGGTGTACTCAGAGTGTTTTTGACTGATGTGTGACTAGTTAAAGAGAGAACTATTCAGGCATTCCTTTGCATGATATTCATATATCCTGCCAACAAAAATGCTTTGAACGCTCCGTTGTTTGTGTATGTGGGGGGTTTAAAACCAAGCTGACAAACTCACAAATCCTAGCCTGTGGTGACTTTTCTTGCAGTTCGCTTTGTTTTTGTACACAGCGTTGATGCAGTCACTGGCAACATGGTCCCATAATTGATGTTACAGAGAGCTCCTGCTGCATGTGGTAAAGAAGGGGCTTACAAAATCTCTCTTCAAAAAGCAGAAACAGTGTCCTAGTTGTGCAAAGACAGAAACTTTGAGTTCTAATATGGCTTTAAGTTTTCCAGATTTTTCAGACCAAATTGGACAAAAGTTAAATATTCATGTTTAATATGTTCAAAGCTGAGACTTGAGTCATTACATTTATTTTGTAAATCACAAAAAAGCTTTGAAAATTCTTATATATTCATGGAATACAAATAGGCATCACTGAAGTGCTGCAAAACAATGTCTATGTATGTCTAAACAGCTTCAGATTTCTATTCTTTATTATCGCCCTACTTTTACCTGCATCTGTATTGCTTTGTCACTGCTTTGCGGTACGACGCATAACTACAACGTGTGACTCAACACTCAGCTTCCTTGTCATGATATAGCCCCAAAATGTTGCATAGTTATACATACTGCTATCAGTGTTAGAATATACTGAGCTCATTAAGCATAACAATAAGGAAACAGAGAATAGTATCATAACAGCTGGAAAAGATTTTTCCATCTGTGACATAATGGAAAGGTATTAAAAGGCTAATGGTACAGTCCTGTGAATGTAAACAAATGGATTGAGGAAATGCAATGAATTCAGGAAAACGCACATCAGAAAAAAGATTTTGTGATAAACGACTCTCAATCCTTCTTCCGATTTTCCCACTTATAATATTATACATTTCCAAGAACCACATAATTACAGATTTATACAAGTAACATAAAGGATTAGAAATATTGTTACTTCATCACATTTACTAATCCAGCTAATGTCATGTTAATCCAAACATGTGTGACTAATACAGTTTACTGTATGCTGGTAGTTATTAAACAGCTCTGTGGCTGTTAGTTTGTAATTAGTATCAGCTCCGAAAAACACAGAAAAAACACGACACTGTCTTTCTGTGTTGTAACTTAAAAACATCCAAACACTTTAAAGGCTTGCTTTGGTGTACTGCTTTGATGGTGTATGTGATTGTGATGTGTCAATCACTCACACGTGCAGACACCATATCCAATCGTGCCTGTGGTAATGCTCTGGATGGCTCATGGTAATTACCCCTATCGACCTCTCCAGAGGGATTGGAGTCAAGGGTTATCAGAGGAGGAATCCAATCACAATGCAAATAAAGGGAAGTGGAGCAGAAGTCATGTCTTGTGTTTCCTTCCCCCTTCCAGTCTTGGCTTATAAAAAAAAAAAAAAAAAAAAAAAGACGATATCCAATTATTAGCTCAAACTGCATTGATTGTCTTCTCCCTTTGTAGCATATTAGGGAAAACCCACCAGGGTAAAGGAAGGCAGCATCTACCTTAAAAATAATAGTCTGTTCTAAGGAGGCAAAAGGAAGACTTTTGTCTAACAGCTTTTCCCCATAGCATGGGCTTTGTCATCAAATCAACCAGACATTTCCTCCAGTGCAAACCAATATCTTTGATTACTATTCAACATTGGGGCTAGTGGTGCAATTACACCTGTCACATTAGATGAATCGAACACACCATGCACAATAATTCCTGCTGTGTTACTGTGCATGGTGCACAATAACCATGATTGTAATGAACAACAATAATGTGATTCTAATGAAGTTCTGTGCAAAGATAAGAAACTATGAAACGCCAACCCCCCTCCCCCTCATTATGACCAAACCTCATACAGAAATCAGATGCGTATGAATGAGACACTCCAGTTACACATGTAATGGATTTTAATTATCATGACTTCCAGCTGTCTTTTTTTATCTGTGAGAATCCACAGTAGAAAAAAAGGAAAGAAGTGCAGTGTACTGAAATTCCACCCTAGTCCATGTATCTACATCTTTTGTATATTAAATTTGATTTCTAATAAAAAGTGGTCTCATTAACATATGAGTTTGTGTAATACATTACAAAAGACTGCATGAAAAATGCAATGAATAATAAAAATCACATGCAATGCACTCAGTATGGTAGCATTTAGCCACGTGAATCAGAGCCCCAGCCAGCTGTCAGCTACTCTGATTAGCTGTTATCTCAGGAAAAGAGGGGATCAATTTCTCAAGATTGAGGCTCAACCATTATTCATTTCTTTGTGTGCCTATCACTTGTCTTTGTGTTAAGCCCATTGCTTGACAAAAATGTAAGTAGTACAGACAAGGAACAAGCTGAGGGAAAGCTATAAACCACCACAGGAGACAAATACCCCGTTCACACTGGGGAAAAAAATTCGGGATTCGGGCCTATCCAGATGTGTTTTTTCTGAGTGTGAACACCTCGAATCCGGCAGAATCCAGTTTGATTTCAATCACCTGAGCCACATTTGAGCCAATCCGGCTAGATGCACCTCTTGTGGGTGGATCTAGCCGGATTGGCTCAAATGTGGCTCAGGTGTGAACGCAAATGTGGCTCGCGAATCCGGCTAGCGACATGATACTTCCAGTTCACGGGGCGCGACACGGGACAAAAAACTGCACGATGCATGCGCACACGCGGCCCTACCACATTTGAAAATAGGTCTGAACGCATCCAGCTTAAAGGCTGTCTGGGCTCAATCCTACTCTAGCTGGAATGACTTTCTCCAGTGTGAACGGGGCCTAATACCAAACAAAAAATGAATAGAAGTGAATGCTCAACCCACAAACACCAAGATGACCAGAGAGAGCAAGGCACAAACTAAATGACTTGTACAAGAAGAGCAGGGAATAATGAGACACTGGTTTTGAAGGCAGGTAATCACAACAGCAGAAAAACACACAGGGTCAGAAATTAGCAGAGTGTCACACGTGTCTCATTTGAAACGCCTGAAACAAGAGGAAGGAGGTAGCAGCAACAGACAAATGGACAACATGACCTGATCACATTCTGTTTGTCACATTCACACTCCTCTGAAAACAGCTCATAGCACTTAACCGGTCTCTTGAAAAAGGCACACAGTGTCCTTGAATACTAACATACTTGTACAGCATGTGGTGGAGACCTGACCGGATAACAGAAAAAAAAATGTTGCTTAAAAATGGAACTTGAGTTGACGTAGAGGACTGTCATTAGTTTGGTTGCCCAGCATTCATTCATTCATGATTAAAATACTGCACCAAAAAACCTTTTTGCAGGTGTAGAGCATGAGTAATGTAACCTTTAAATTATAAATGTCTCCACAGCGCAGACTCTACACTTCATTTATGACATTGTGTTGAAGGTTAAGTGCCTTGCTTGACAGCACTTCAGCAATAATTGGTGAGGGGGAAATATTGAGCAGCTATTCACAAGTGCTGATTACAAAAGAGGAGATGGAAAGAAAAAGGCTACAAAATGGTAAATCAGGGCAGAGAACTGATCAGTCAGGGAATTCAGGAGTACATTGACTACAGAAACGACACCTTTGCAGAAACGATTCCACCTCATTGCCCTACTTTCTGTCTGTATCACTTGCAGCAATTAAAGTTGCAGAAATTTCCAATTGAGGATATTACTTATTTTTTTACTCCCTTCTCTTCCTCTGTGTCTTAGTTTGGATACAAAAAATGAGCACACCAGCATGTTTCCAACTTGCCTGATGGGTAGTTGGTGTTACTGTGTAATTACTGCTGACGAGTACAAAACAACAGCGTATTCCAGCACCTTGGGAGGACAGAGCTCTCTAAAGCCTCTGAGAGGACACCATCACCATGGAAATGGCCAGTCTCTGAAAATAATAGAAATTACCAGTGCACTGTAATTATATGTGTAGAAACATGCACTTCATAATTTATTTGTCACTGTGTCTTTTCTTCTTACGAAGGGTCTGCATGTATGGCAAGTAAATAAACAGCAAAATTGATTCTTGTATTACTATTCTTGTAATATGGCAGTGACTTACTTTACTTTACTTTATTTGTAGAAGAAAATATCACTCAATGCCTGGAGCCATACCTCTGCAGGCTCTGCTACTGTACATGGGACACATTTTTTTTTTTTTTTTTTTTTTTTGATACTGTATTAATCCCCAGAGAGAAATTTGTTACGGCTGCTGCACAAGCAGTGTCATACAATGACTATCCCACTGCGCCACTGTTGCCCCCAACTAACTCACTCTATTTAATTATGTTAAGACACAAAAGTGTGACTGCTTTGAGTGACAGGTGGGTGCACCTCAATTTCTGCCTGTCCACCTCAGCTGATGCAGAAATGTTAAAGAAATGCAGTTAAGCAGATCAATGCAGATCAATCCCTATTAGAATTCACTGTTTTTAATTATACTAGTACTTGAAATTGTGCAAAAATATAGGTGTGAGTGCTTTAATGGTACCAAATCACAGCACAAGCAGCCTGCCTCTGTGACTGACCCCACTTTTGCTACCCCTCTTTGCCTGTATTTGGAGTTTAGGCTGACATTGCCAACAATGCGATGGTTTAAGTCTCCAAGAGGGACTCAAAACCTCCAGGTGCTGTCATGGACTGTCTGTGCTCATGCTACTATATCTTTGGGTGTATTAGGGGTTTAGGTGGACTATAAGCCTTCCTTAAGAAACTCAAAATGGCTCTCCAAAAACCTCATGTCATGGACACTTGGTCTAAATTCAGTCGATGCACTAAAAGAATGTCATGGGTTAAGCTACACACGCATACAGGCAGAGACTTTGTTCAGTGTGTATTTCCAGGCCAGCTTTGGTTTGTCAGTCACATTTTCTATTTCTTTCTTGTTCTTGTTGTGAAATGATGTGAAACATTAGCTTTTGTATTGCCACTTTGGGATGCTGATTACAGCCACGAACTATGTCGACATATAGAAAGCTACATGATTATCCTTTGCCTTTCATGATAAGATGACCAATGACAGAGCAACAGACAGCTGGGCCGTGACAGTGATCTGATTATTGTCCTCAGAAGCTCAACTTGCAGCAGTGTCACTCTGAAATGGCCATTACTTTTGGTTTAATGGACATGTGCGCAGGAAATGGTAGAAAAGTGGACGAAAGAAAATAACAGTGAAACAACAACAGCTGTGAGAGGTCAGGCTATATGTCTACAATGACTTGTACTGCTCTTACTCTAAGTCCTCTGAGGGTTTAGCCAGTGAATGTCACATCATTTAGCTACTACTGTTCAATGACCATTCTCTGTCTTTTGAAAGACAGTCTGCAAAAAAATCTAAAGGGCAAAGGGAGGCACAAATTTCACTCATACAAACAATAAAATAAAAATCAATACAGCAAATGTGTGTTAGAAACCGTTTAAAAAAAGCTTGTTATTTATAGTCAAATCTGTCTGTTATTTAAACACATTTCTATTTCCTTTCTTCGTGCATTCTTCCACTTCATCTGTCACATTAGTATGTGATGCTGTTCTTGCTACCTCAGAGAACTGAAGGTGTTAAGAGTGCTTGCTGTGCTCACTGAACCATATGAAACCCGGTCAGGTTAAATGGAATACAACAGATTAAGCCAGTAACATAATGGATTTTAGCAGATAAAACATGTTAAAGAATATCTGGGTAAATGGTCTGAGTTACCACTGAGACAGAATATGCATTGTGTTAGCAATAAAAGAAGAAATTTAAATGTAGTCAGCTGTAATATAGAGAAGGGGTTTCCGTTTTACAGTATCTTCAGCATAGCTTGGCCATGATGTTTAGCAGTTTTTTTAAGATCATGATTTGCATTAAAAGCAGCCACAAAATAAACAGTAGGATGTTTGAATGTAGCTTAAATAAATGGTCTCAATAGTTAATTGTTTGCCACTGAGCAGACATGAAGTTAGACAGATACAGAAAAATGATTTCTTACATACATGTTGGCTTCTGTTGTTTTCAGTTAACTGTAATGTTGTATGTTAATGTTTATTATGATTGACATGGAGTATTTTATTTTATTTATCATTTTACATGGCACTGTTATGTCTTTGTCTTTGTGATAGATTTGGCATATTCTCTAAGAACAGGAAAGTACCCTACCGGTTTTTATTTGGACTATTTGACCTGTCTATTTCCAGGATGTAAAGGTCACCAGCCCTTCACTGACATCAGCCATGGGTGGGGATAATAATGTCACGTTATTGACATTTCACTTAGTGACTCTGGATGGCCATTTGTTTGTCTTGTGTAATCTAATTTCACAGCAACATTAGCTGACTCTTGAACAATCCCTTCAATCCCTTTGTAAATGTCAGTTTGTGTGTCAACATGTGGCACCACAACATGCTGTACCACTGACGGTAAATCACACAACTGCTTCTCAGGATTAAAAGATCATTGTGTAGGATTTAGGGGGGATCAATTAGCATAGAGGGAATATTGCATTGATTTCTATTTACATCTGTATAACCTCTAACTACAAATCCCTGTATTTTCGTTTCGCTTAGAGTGAGATGAGTGAGTTGTACCATAATGCAGAACAGTAGCACAGGAATAACCAAATGTTGGCTCTAGAGAGGGTATTTAGAGTTGAAGGATCTCCTGCATGCTTAAATAATGAAGAGTATTTAGCAGGCTGCAATCTGTAGTCTCACCACAAGATGCCACTATATCCCATAAACAGGTCCTTTAATTCTTCATTAAGAACCACATCCATCTGCAAAACTGGATCAAAAGTTGCTATGAGGTGTGATTTCTCAAATTTCGGTTAATCTGTTACAAGAAAATGAAAATAAATGACATCACTTTACATGAAGGTTTACATGCACACAGTCCTCTAGCAAAGTTCAGCTAATGGACCCTGACCTCTCCAGGTCTATCAGATTTATTATTGATTAAGTAAGTTGGCCTTGCGGTCTTCCTGACCTTACTCCTCTTAAACAGCACAAAGTGTAATCATAATACGCAGTCATTAATCCAGACCAAAGTGTCATCCATCAATATGCCTGCATTTAATATGTTCCATGGAGAATCAATACTTTTACCTCGTTCATCTTACAAGACCTCGCACAGACAGACAGCCATTATGGTTGTTTCCTGCAGATTATGATTATTTATTTATTTACTTATTGATTTGATAACACCAAAATAGCCATGTAGGTTTAATTTTGATAAAATTATTAATATCAAAATTATCAGGGCATTGAGAGAATGCTGCCCCTTGTTTCCTGAGTTTACATTGATGCCTCAGATCACTGCACACATCACTACTTCAATCTTGTATTCGTTGTGTTATGAGGCTGTTAGATTTAGCATTTTAAAAATTAGCTTTTATCAAGTTTGCACCTTTAACTTACACTCAACAAAAATATAAACGCAACACTTTTGTTTTTGCTCCCATGTTTCATGAGATGGACTTGAAGATCTAAACTTCATTCCAGATACACAATATTACCATTCCTCTCAAACATTGTTCACAAATCTGTCTAAATGTGTGATAGTGAGCACTTCTGCTTTGCTGAGATAATCCATCCCACCTCACAGGTGTGCCACATCAAGATGCTGATCTGACATCATGATTAGTGCACAGGTGTACCTCAAACTGCCCACAATAAAAGGCCACCCTGAAATGTGCAGTTTTGTCTCACAGCAAAATGCCACAGATGCCACAAGCATTGAGGGAGCGTGCAATTGGCATGCTGACAGCAGGAATGTCAACCAGATCTGTTGCTCGTGCATTGAATGTTCATTTCTCCACCATAAGCCGTCTCCAAAGGCGTTTCAGAGAATATGGCAGTACATCCAACCGGCCTCACAACCGCAGACCACGAGTAACCACACCAGCCCAGGACCTCCACATCCAGCAGGTTCACCTCCGAGATTGTCTGAGACCAGCCACTCAGACAGCTGCTGAAACAATTGGTTTGCATAACCAAACAATTTCTGCACAAACTGTCAGAAACCGTCTCAGGGAAGCTCAACTGCATGCTCGTCGTCCTCATCGGGGTCTTAACCTGACTCCAGATCGTCGCCGTAACAGACTTGAGTGGGCAAATGCTCACATTCGATGGCGTCTAGCACGTTGGAGAGGTGTTCTCTTCACGGATGAATCTCGGTTTACATTGTTCAGGGCAGATGGCAGACAGCGTGTGTGGCGTCGTGTGGGTGAGCGCTTTGCTGATGTCAATGTTGTGGATCGAGTGGCCCATGGTGGTGGTGGGGTCATGGTATGGGCAGGCATCTGTTATGGACGAAGAACACAGGTGCATTTTATTGATGGCATTTTGAATGCACAGAGATACCGTGATGAGATCCTGAGGCCCATTGTTGTGCCATACATCCATGAACATCACCTCATGTTTCAGCAAGATAATGCACGGCCCCATGTTGCAAGGATATGTACACAATTCTTGGAAGCTGAAAATGTCCCAGTTCTTGCATGGCCAGCATACTCACCGGACATGTCACCCATTGAACATGTTTGGGATGTGCTTGACCGGCGTATACGACAGCGTGCACCAGTTCCCACTAATATCCAGCAACTTCGCACAGCCATTGAAGAGGAGTGGACCAACATTCCACAGGCCACAATAGACAATCTGATAAACTCTATGCGAAGAAGATGTGTTGCACTGCATGAGGCAAATGGTGGTCACACCAGATACTGACTGGTTCTGAGTCCCCAGACCGCCAATAAAGCAGAAACAAAATGCACATTTCAGGGTGGCCTTTTATTGTGGGCAGTTTAAGGTACACCTGTGCACTAATCATGATGTCAGATCAGCATCTTGATGTGGCACACCTGTGAGGTGGGATGGATTATCTCAGCAAAGCAGAAGTGCTCACTATCACACATTTAGACAGATTTGTGAACAATGTTTGAGAGGAATGGTAATATTGTGTATCTGGAATGAAGTTTAGATCTTCAAGTCCATCTCATGAAACATGGGAGCAAAAACAAAAGTGTTGCGTTTATATTTTTGTTGAGTGTATTTCTCATTTTTAACTTCTTGTTGCCCTTATTTAGCATGTTTGTCTGACTTACAACAGATGCAAAATATTTTAGTTGTTGCCTGGGCGTAAGGGATGAGGTAGGCTGTAAATGAATTGGCTTTTTTGGGGGATCAATAAAGTTGTCTGAGTATGTGTCTAAAACCAACACCAACTAATTAGAGATTTCTTGTCTGATAAAATAAGATGGTGTTTTAGCTCAATGCGCTTAACATAACTGTGTATAACAGCAGAGATATTGTGCCGTTCTCTAGTGCACTCTTGTTAAGGGGTACACATACAGTATGTGGGAACAAAGTGGTTGTGGAATCAAAGATATGTATATACCTGTGAAGCAGAGGGACTCTTTTTTATTTGAAGTAATGGCCTGTCTTTTCATGTGCCAAAGAGCAGCTGGTGTTTTCAGTAGATGGTTGAACTAGCAAACCTGAGGGAAGGAGGTGAGGCCATAAAACCGCAGCATTTCAGTGTGTGTTCTGGATCTGCTTCTTGATGTAACCCCCTGTGTGTTCTAACGTCATTATAGCATTACAGATGATTGCGTGTAACTTGAGCTCAACCATTTGGAAAACATCCCTGTCTTGGATCTGAAGTATAAAAACCTCCTCAGGAAGTAATGCCTTGAATTAGATTTGCTCTCCATCAGGCCACAGCATCTTGAAACTCAACACCACACCAAGGCCTATTGTTTGGAACAGCATGGAATCAGTGTCACCATTAAATTTTACAACAGACTTCTTGTGTGTCTTTATGTGCTTGTGTGTGTGTGTGTATGAGAGAGTGTGCAATAGTTCTAAGATATCCGTGAAAATATGTCTCCACTTGCACTAATCACATTGTGCCACCATCATTTCTCATCAATAGATTCAGTGCACAAGTCACTCGAAGTTCAGCCTAATCAAAAGATACGTTTTATATTCATAAGGTATGTTTCAGGCCAATTAATACAGTACTCCTCTGAGAACATAAGCAAATCTGACATGCACAATGATGTCAAGTGTCAGGCAGCCACTGGAGTTAATTGGTTTACTCCCTGTAGATGTGAAATTGGACCTTTACTTTCTGTTAAGATACTCCAAGATATGAGTTTAGAGACAAACTTATTGAATAAATGTGTATGAAAAACATGTCTGTCAATAGTGGCTATGCTTATTTGTCCATAACTTTTGAATCTGGCTCCTATCTCTAGCAAAGATTCCCTCAAAATATCATTAATTCATTGAATTGAAAATTAACATTGCAGAAGTAATATATAGCATATATTTCTAAAGTCAGTCAATATTTTACTAGAACTGAGCCACTACATGGCACTGTATTAAAAAAGCTTTCGCTGAAGATGGCATCAGCTGCTACTGTGGCACCACATTGGTAAGGTGACATTTAATAAAGTTGTTGTATTAAATGTCAACTGAGCTCAGACGCTAAAAAGACTGATGATACTTGGAGTTTTATTCGAGGGGGGAATAAAGTTTTGGAAATGCATGATGCTAATAAATATTCAGCCGGTGACATTTCAGAGCTGGTGCCAGGCACTCACAAATCAATCATATTATACGCCTTACTCCAAAACAATATGGCCAAACAAATTACTGCTCGGTCTAAAGGTGAGCTGATGAAGGTGACTCGAAATAGAGAGTTATGCAAACAACATCAGCAGGTGCACCTTTATGGGGAAAGGAACATTAGGCAGAAACCATGGAACATTATTCTGGACAAGCTTCAGCATATGTGCTGATGTGAGACGTATTAATCACATTTAGACTTAGAGGTAAAGAAAGAAACTACAGAGTCAAGAAGTCTGTTCTGTTAATCTACTTCAAGAATTTACTTAAGACGCTTTTTTAAACAATGCACTGCTGGCAGAAATGCCGGGGCTACATTACCATTACAAGTAATGGGCAATATTCAGCAAACTGAATGAGTCTCGCAATATGACCCGATGCACATTCTCTAAATCTCACCTCTCATAGGCCCAATGAGTGTGCTGGGAGATGAAAACGGAATGGAATGACACATTCAGACACACTCATCAAAATGTGAACAATTTTAACCAATGTAAATGTCAGTGGAATCAAACGGCAGTGATTTCAGTTTAGACATTTGGTACCGTTGGCATGTGGACAGATGATGGATGTGGTGATGATGGGCATCACTGCAGTAATCAGAGCATTTTTCCACTTTGATCGGTCAGACCTCCACATGAAACAAGATGAAAAAGTGAGTTTTAGAAATTGTGTGGAGAATGAGGAAGTGAGGAAGGTGCAGTGCATTGGAGCTATACACCAGACTCAAGACCAGTTAATTGGGGGTGACTGGGGTCAAAAGAAATGTCCCATGAAGGAAAAACTGATTTTTTGGGTCAGTGATTCAGGGACGATGAGCTTCCAGGAAATAAATCTAAAGTTTACTGTATGTAAGTTTCTTAAAAGTGACTTAAATGTGTTTGCATTTGTGCTTTTGATTTTTCATTTCTATGCAGTATTTTTAGCTGCAAGATATCTAGCAAAACAGGTGGGAGTGCTTCAATCATGTTTTATGTTTGCACCGTGCCCTACTTATTTTTTATTAGAAGAACAGGAACCTTTATAAGCTGCCTGGTCTATGTATCATTAACACCTTTAGATAGTCCAAAGACATTACTTAATCACCCAATAAAGTCCTGACTCACTGGACACGTAACTAGTCCCAGCAGTGGGGGAGTATATGTGGTCTGATGTGGTTTTATAGCACAGAACCTCTACACTGCCTTCAACCTACACTCTCTCTGTAGAAACATGCTTTTTTCAGTTTTACACAAAATAGTATAGAAGTCACAAGAAATATTGCAAACCCAAGACAACAATTCCTGTCTTATTATTCTGGTATATGTCATTGGATCAGCACCACGTATTGTCTCCAGATTAGTTTATGGTGCATTTCCTCTATCCATTAATGTACCAATTCCACACACAAAAACAACCAGCGTTAGAATCTGCAGCATGTCCATTTCCACCACATGTGCTGCTCGACTCCGTGCACCATTAATTTCACTAAAACAGAGCTGCTGAAGTGTAAATGTTAACCTAGTTCTGCACAGTTTGATTCCCATTCTGCCTGCCTCGCTTATAGGAGAGCATAATGCACAATAAGAGCATCTTATTTTCTTCACAGCGGCGTGCATCGCAATCTCAGACATCTGAGCAACAAAAATAATTTTCTACAACAAACAAAACAAGCAATTTAGTTTCCAAACGGCCTTTTTATGTGCAAGTGCAGCCAAAACTGGGTTTATTTGCTGTTTATTCTCTGAATAATATAATTACTAATTGTCAGCGCTATCCCTGAAAGAAGTCAATCAGTATTAATATCCAAATAATTTTATACTGTCAGAGAGGGACAATGTGAACAGGTAAAAAAGATCCAGACGCAAACCAAATCACTGCGGCATATATTCCATGCCACTTACTAAACAAATGAATCATTTTACACAAAATATAGACATTTTCCATACTTCTTTAGTAAAATCAACATGCTCCTCCCTACAATCAGATGGAACCATGCCCATAACAACTCCCTGTTTTTAGCAATGGTCTGATCTTAAGAAATAAACCACAGAATGTCACAGTCAATCAGAATCCAGTCATTTAATAAACATGCATACTGTGCTTGAATAATACACAATATTCAAGCTACTGACTTCCAATATGACTGATGTTCCCTTTAGTGATATGACAACCAGTAATTTGTTACATGGCATTCATTAACATCTGGGTAATCTTTGATTTCTCCCCTGCCTGCAGAGTGCTCCAGTATTGTACGGTTGTGTTTTGTCCAACAGTGCCTGTTCTGTTTTTTAACATAAGCTTATCCTTCCTGTGGTATTGTCAAGAGTTTTAAAAACTGCTCTTCAGTCTTCTCACTTCTCTTTACTATTGGCCGCTGAATATAAGGAAACATTATCCATCCTCAGACAATGAGCCAAAACTTGTCTCCATGGTTACCAGGTGTGCAACGGATAATGTCAATAGCTGGCTGGTGTCTAATCTCTAAGATGTCTTAATTGAGTGATCCCTCCCTCTCTGGTGGTCTATGTCTTTCTCCCTCCACAGTGCGAGTGCTTTGTGTGTTAAATATTGTTGTATTGATCAGATCTGACTTCTCTGGTTGTATGATGAGTTATTACTTTGAGGAGAGTATATAAAGGGAAGCTGTCCATTAAGCATTAAGGATACTAAATACGCTCTGCAGCTTATCTATACAGCTCCATGCTTCTCTATTAATGCAATACACATTAACCCCTGATCCAACCCTTTGTGCACAGATACACACACAAAAGCACACAACAGCATGTTTTATTCCCTGATCCTTGGGTTATTAGTGTTCCCAGAGAGCACATGACATATAGAGGCACATTATATTAGTCTGCTCATTATGTTTATACCATCAGAGGTTTTTGTGTATTGGGGAAAAAGACAGAACTCAGCCACTGTGACGATGGTTGACAAAAGCAAGGGAGCCTTGGGGCATAGGGAATCTCTTAAGCTGTTGTAAGTTGTTGCAGAAACTGCATTTGGCTCTTCTGAAGCAAAACATATTTGGATAGAAATATGTTTAACAGGCAGTGAGGGGAGTCACTGCACAAACATGCAGAACAGTGGATTAAAATAAGCAGTTAAAAAAACAGACTGGAACAAAGACAAACAGACTAGCTGCCAGATTAAAACAAAGCAAGTGGGTTATAGACGCCACTATGAAAGAAGCTCCCCATCCCACCACGGCGCTGAATAAACACCACTGTGGTGACAAATACATGATCAACAGGCAGATTGCTTGACAGACAAGTACATAAAATTACAGCTACTCAGCCTAACAGTCAGACATTTCTCAATAATGTGACTGAACAGCTGTTTGAGAAGCACACAGGTGGCTCGTTTCTGTCTACAGGTATTGTGTTGTGATGAATTGTTCCAGGCAGTTAAATTTGATTTACCATTGTGAATACATACCTCTAGTCTTTACAGCATGATAAAGTTAATAACCTAATCTAACATTGATTCAACAAGCTTAACACAGTCTGTAATGAAAGAAAGCACAGAAGAATTTGTTATTGTTAAGGCCACACCGTTACAATGATCCACTGCACCTTTCAAGAGGGCTCAGGTTTGAGAAATGCAGTTTTTTTTGTTCAGAAAAATTTAGTTTTCAGCAATAAATCTAGGATTAAGAAGTCTTTTCAGGTTTTATCATAAGCAACAACACAAGGAAGATCCTTTCACAAAAGCTAGCCTCAGGAGCAAACTGATATCCTTGTGCTGGATAAGCAGAAACAAGCTGACATACGGCATCTAAATTAGTTTAGGAGGGAGATAGCCAAACACATTTGTTTACTGAGTTACTCCGCTCCTATGAGAGCCGTTACCCAGAATAAGAAATGGTTCATTTATATCACAGCCAAACGGATGCAGTGGTGGATTGCAGCGACAGCACTGTATACTGGAATAACACCTCTGTTGAAGCCTCCAACAACAACAGGGTGCTGGCACTCTTCAGTTGTCACTTTATACAACATAGTGCATAATGTTTGCTCTGGAGTTCACTCACAGCCACAGCTAATCAGAATAATGTTATTTTTTCTTTCTTTCATGCAGCTATGCTTATGTCTAATTTAAATTGGAAAACAAACCATATCATATCAAAATTCCAAAGCCCTTTACTGCTGTTTGTGAAACAGACCTTGATAAGTAGGCGGATAAGTAGGCGGGTATTATGAGCATAAATCATTGACTGCCGGACTTCCAACACTGCGTGTGCATCCAACCAAAATGCCACTTCTTAGAGCAAAATGCTGCCATGCACCATGTGCTGTGTAAAACTGATGCCTAATCATCTGTTGTAATTGAAACATCCCATTTTCACTGAGGACCAAAACTGACTCACATCTTGCGACATCCATGAGTGCTGTGTGTGTGTGTGGAGAGGCAGACACATCCTGAGTCAGTCCCCCTATCACTTCAGTGCAGCGCCTGCAGTTTCTCAGGTCAGTCATCCATTAAGGCTCTGATTGCTGAAGGAGGCCCAGGGTACATTCTGTGCTGAAACCCTGGTGCCAAAAACAGCCGTCTGATCTCCAACAGGCTTCACTGCTTTGACTGCCATTCATTCTCTCACCAGTTTACCCTCTTATTAATACAGTTAATGTTTAACATAAGCATCTAATCCTTTTTTTTTTCTTCCCCCACATTAGATCATGCCTCAGTATTTACCCACGGGACAAAATACAAGCATGAAAGCAAGAAAACTGATTTATGTAAAAGCTGTTTACTTATCAGGAGCTGCACAGATGAGCTCAACTGTTTAATTAGGAAGGGAGACTGAGGATCACGCTTTGCACAAAGTTAACTTAAACTTGAACTGATTTTAAAAAGTTTGTATATGGTTTGTGTATAAATAAACCAGGCTGTTATTGCACAGTTAACTGTTATGTTGTACTTGACATAAAGTAGAGGCATATTCCCAGTATATCTCATGAAAAACATACATCTCACCCTGTCAAGAATGAATGGATTAATGCTGCTAACAATGTGTTCCAGCTGTTTCCAAGGCTGCTGTTATGTTACCAAGCTACAAACCTTGGGTTTTTCCTGCTTCATACTGCAAGTGCTGTCAGCACAGTGAAGCTGATCTTTGTCTTCTGCTGTGCACAGAAATACTCATCTCTCTGCAGCCTCTACTTTTATACATTTCTAATTTTGTCCATTAAATTGAAATTCACCTACTTCAACTGTCATTCACGATGCAGCACATAACCTGCTGAAAGACAAGGTGTAAAGCTATTAACTACAGCAACCTCACTATCTCTGGCAGCTTCAATTCAAATCTGTAGGTCTGCCAGATGTTCAGCACTGTCAAGTATTACATCTGATGACAGGCTCTGACAAGTCTCTCCCCCTATCTATCAGTTCTATACATGACGTCAAGGATTAGATTAATAAAATATGATAAATATACAGCAAAAAAGTCTGGTAGCACTGGTCCATAAACCTATTAGCAGGCCACATAGTAGGCGGCACATGCTGAACACATATTATATTGAAAAAGAGCAACAGCAAATACAACAATACAAATGTATAATTAGACATTAAACATGGCTGTTTAATAAGGCTGACACAGCCATGAGTAAGATGTGGACTGAAAAGAATGATATCCATGAAATTAATTATGAGCGTGACAGCAGTGTGGAAACAATTCCTCAACCTAATCTGAGGCAGAAAACCATGTGCCTATATGGTTGTGTGTGAGATTAGAAATGTGTGAGACAGACCATTGGCCATCTGCAATGACTGGCTAGTGTTTACATGGCGAGAGATAGAGAGATGTATTAGTGCCAGACAGATTAGAGCTAAACACAGCTACTCAGTCATAAGATGGAGTGAGCGGTCAATATCACCAAACTGGACTGAGACATCTGACATCGAACACACGGCTTTGAGTCAAGAGGGGTATTCTATGATTTTAAGATGCATGTTCAATAATAACTACATTTTTATCATATTTCCTAATGCTCATTTGTGTATGGCCTATGATTAGTTGAGACTAAACTGCTTTAAAAAGGAGCCTTTCTCCTAGCAGAAATTCACCTTTGTCCGTCAAAATGACATACTGTATTTAGAAGATTCTCATGCCTTAAAATACACAGATCTATAATTATGTAAATGAATCCTGATCTCCCACTTGCCTGCAGCAGAAGCATACCTGCTCATTTTCAACCAGGTTCAAACATTGTAAAAGAAATCTTTACTCTAATATGCAATGGAAGTTGTAATGTTTGAGTAATGCAGATTATTCTATTGTTATAGGACTACTTTTTTTTCTTTTACAACACTGACCAAATAAATGAGATTTATTGGACTCAACTGGACTTGGCCTTGTTGAGCACCACCCACACCATCCCCTTCCAGTTTTTATACAAGTCTGTTGTTTATGCATGAAGGTTTTCCTGCAGAAAACCTTTATTATTCCACCACAGAGGCCATTATGTTAATCTAAAATATTCTAGCAGTCCTTAGCCCTTCATTCCTGACTGGGATTGCGAAACAATTTACAGTAAACATACACAGACAAATGCGCCAAAGCAATCTGTTTCCTTGAAGTATGCCGAATCAAATGTGCTCATTACTGAAGAATGAAAAAAATGTTAAATCCTCTTCCATTCTTATCTAAACACAATAATCCACACTGATATTTACTGTGTCATTTCGAAATGATGGTGCATTATAGACTCTTTTTTGTTAGGGTTCAGTAACTTTCTATTCATCAAGCTTCAGTGTGCTCACTGTGTCCAAGTAAGTCTGAAGAGCTGTTAATCTATTTTCACTCTTAAATGCCACTCACAGCTTGCAGAGATTGCCCTTTCTATTACTTCTGAAGTTACTTGTGTGATTAAAAATTATCTGCTGAGGTTTAGCTTTATTGATGAGCACAGCCTGTGAAGCAGGGCTTAGTTTCTCTGATTAGACAGATTTGTCTTAACCACACACACAAAAAAAGTTTTCTGCAGCGTCAGTAACAAATGAAACTAGGTTAGTATTGATTTTACAAATGCTGTCCACTGGCAGATAAAGTCCAGTGAGTCAGGTGGGAATAAAAACATCGATGGAGCAATTCTCATGATTTGTTCTAATATTTAACATAAACGAAGAGACTGAATGGGCCTGCGTAGGCGGCTGAGATCCAAGAGCCAACCCTGGGGCTTTATGGGTGCCATTTAAAATGTGGTGCACAGTACAGAAAGATGTGGGTTTAAAAAAAATCTACAAACCTTGTTTGATATGCCACTTGTGCACATCCCAGATTAATTGTGGTGTTCCGCTTTATGGCAGAAACACTGAATTTTCCTCATCTAAATATAGAGACTGTGGCTGGAAATGAAGGGGACTAAGCTGCAATCATAGACATTCTAATTTGCACTTTATAGGCTGCATCCTTTGCTAAGGCACAAATAGTTGAACTACTCATGCCAACACACACACACACAAATACTATCTATAATTGGTATAAATGGTTTTGGTGACAAAAGTATTCTGGAGGGGTTTAAAAGGTTGGTAATGATAATGATCCATTTGGGAGTTTCCACTGCTGCTCAAAGGAGCTACCTGCCACATATAATGGTCTTATTTGTATTGATTCTGCAAATGTTGGTGCTTTTGGTTGACCTTTGGAGAATATGAGGAGCTGGAAGCCACCACATTCTGCTTAATGCTTTTTTATGCTTTGCGAAGATGAGAGGCTGCTTTAACTGTCAGCGGCACATTCAATTCCCATCTATGAGGAGGGACAAGGGTGACAGAGAGATGGTAAATGACAAATTGGATGCAGAATTGTGGAGACGAACAGAGACAGGGGAGGCGAGTATGAGCTAAATCTGGAAAGCGTGGCAGCACATCAGTAAAGAAATGTGAAAAAAAACACACAAGACTGGGAGAGAAGGAGGAGGGGATCTGAAAAGACAGATGATGAGGGATACAGCAGGTGGACAGAAAGACTAATATTTTGTAGTGATGTTGAAATGAGCCATTTTTTTCCCCAAAGACCTACTTCTAATAACAAAAAAACAAACAACTTAAAGGCTTTTAGGTTGCCTGTCTGACATTTCTCACCAGGATCGCCATTGTAACATAACTTATGTATATTTTCACGACCTAGATGACAGCCGATCTCATCCTTCTGTTCTAACACTTTACTTTATGCTGCATAAGCCTCACGTTTCATCCTCACACATCCTTTCCACACCGGAGCACCTCCCAGTATGATCTGATCCATTCTGAATGAAGCGTGTAATTAAAATGGTAGCTTGTCCGCTCTTGGCTGTTGCCCTTTAATGTGCTTCTATCTTGCCATCAGTTTGACACCTCTTCACTTGCCCGCTACCTGAACAGCAGTCTGTCAACAGAAATGATATGCTGTCGAGTGAAGATTATAAATATGAGCTATTTGTGGGTTCATATCGAGAAATGACAGATATAATTCGCAGAGAGTGACATTTCCAGAGGAAATACAGTACATTTCTAATGTTAAAGGATGTTTGGACAAAATAAATAAACCAATAAAACATGTTTCCAACCAGTTACTTTTCACTTCCTAAACCCAAAGTGTATGCACGTAACTAAATTATTCTGTCATGCATCATTAGATTTAGGTAATTGCATGTGTGTGTGTGTGTGTGAAAGAGAGAGAGGCAGTATGTTTTGATGATACATTTGGCCTCTCACTTGCATCAGTGATTCATTTCGTTTGGTCTCTGTGTTCCTCTAGGATAATGTTGCGTCTCCTGAAGAGCATCTGGGGAATGCATTTACAACAGGAAGGTTAAATAGATCTATCAATAATGTTAATAGCGGTTAGAGACTGTGGCGGAGTCTAGAGTTATTCACTTTGTACAAACAACACATCATTTATTGAACTGTGCTCCCTCAGGAAACGTGCAAGCAAATTTTGGAAAAGCAGCTTTGGCAGCTTTGCTTATCGTGCCCCCTCTGTGTTAACACAATCCAGGCAACTTATTCCCCGGCTCAAATTTAATTACAAATCCGTATGCAGGGGATTATGCAAAAAATAAGTAAACATGAAGGAGTGACACGAAAGGATGTCACCTGAGGTGTTTTTCGCAAAAGTTCTCACACATAATTAAATCTAATTACTTTTTTTTTTAATAAATTTAGGCCAAATCTTACCAAACATGTTAAGTATGAATAATTATTCTTACACATCCATCTGTAAACCAAAAGTCAAAGACTGTAAATAATAAAAAATATTTTCAGAGCATAAATACAGCAAGTACCAAAACAAATTGTTCAGTATTGTCTTTGTTTAGAAAGGGCACAGTGCAACAACAGGTGCATGGTCAGGGGATGACATGATTCCAGTCAAAAAGCTAATATAAACTGCATGTGGATAATGGAAAAAAATGGCATCACGACAACTGTGAGAGGATGATCCTGTTTGGATTTGATTATGTAAGCCTTTCAGAAAAAGTGTGAAAATCTTTCATCAGGCATCTGTGTAAACTGGTTATGTTTCATCACTAAGACAGTGATGGTGATAGAGATTTATGTTGTGAGTTGAGGTCAGCATAAAGACACAGGCAGTAAGCATACATTGACATGAAGCAATATGTTGTGGGTCTGATCAAAACAGTGTTATCTTCTGCAGTGCTACTAACTTTAGGTTATAAAGCACAGAAATAATGAAAAACCATAGATGACCATATTTTGCAGTGAGTTTTCTTTGTGAATAACACTGTTCTCACCCCATACGCGGTTCCTGTGTTACCCTCCACGGCTGAACTGATGACCTGTTTTGCTATTACAGGTACTGTTTGATGAGCTAAGCCCAGGAGAAAATCGAAGAGGCAAATATCTATTAAAAGCCAGAAATACACTTCTTAACAAGCAGATCATCTTCCTGTTTCCTGGCAATATCAGCAGTGAGTGCAGAGAGAGGTCTCACATCAGGTTTGTTTTCTTCGAGTATAAAAGCTCAGATCTGCTACACAGCTTTTTATTGTGCATTATCGAGGTTGGCTGATATGATGTGCTAAGTAGAAATACAACAGTGAGATTTTTTTTTTAAAAATGAAAAATTGACCTTCTTCACAGCAGAAATGGTTACATAAACAAATACTAGAAATTTGCTGAAGGTTTATCTGTTCTCATATGAGCAGCCCTCATTCAGTCAGTGTTTGATTTGACTGAATTAGGAAGTACATTGCTGAAAGCGTCCCCCTTGTCCCTCTTCATGCTGCTTTCTACTGTTCACAAAAATCTGCAATTTGTGACATGGTGCGTGACAAAAACAATCTCATCTACTTTTTTAATTAATTTCTTTTACACACTGTGCAATACTTTGAATTGGACCACCAGGGCGTCTGTGACCTTTCTCTGAGGGTGAGAGTGTGCAGTCAGGTCAATAAGTCTGTTGATTCAATAAAAATTAATCCATAGTCCATCACTGACCTTTAGGATCACGGTATAAACAGCTGTTGCATGCAGCTGTATCATATATGTACTGCACCCCTATATGTGCATGTGTGTGTGCTTGTGTGTATGTGCTCACATGCAGACACTGCAATATTATGCAGTGCATTGGCATTTCTGTTGCTTTTGGTATGTTAATAAGCTCTTTCAACAGAGACTTCACAATGCTCTGAATGCCGTTGCTTTGTTTTGCATTATAAATGCACCGTCAGGTTTCCTCCACAAGGATGATGGAGAGCTGTCATAGTCCGGAGAGATGGATTCAGACAGTAAGATCAGGCAAAAAAATACAATCTGATGACCTTACTTGCAAAACAGAATATGTACAATATAGTTTCTTATTTGCTTATTACCATAAGTGTTGTCTCCTACTGTTCTTTTTACATCATCTGTGTTTTTTTCTCATCACAGAAATCCCAGAGGTGCGCTCCTCAGTGTCTACACTGTAACTCTGAGTCATTATAAGTCTGCTACCATTCTCTTTGACTGTTGTCATTCCACCGCCACACTGCATCACCACTCTTTCTTTCAGCAGAATCTATTAAAGATGCACTTTGACACACTTTTGAATATTTTATCAGCAGCTTGTAGGCTTTCTGTGGTTTTAAGACACAAATGCCATTTATGTGACAAAACAGATTAACCTAAAGAAACAAAGAAACAAAATAACTTACTAGTTTTTTAGGACCGTCTCACAGCCTTCTTCACCAAAGAGGGCACACTTGGTTGTGATCACATGGCCTGTGTTTGGAGCATCAGTCATAATGGCTTCTTTGAGCCCTCTCACTCTGCCCACCAGCCTCCTGTTTCATGACCTTTTCTGTGTTTATCTCTGTAGTATTTTCTCACAGCCCACAGCCACACTAGGAAGTTCCTGTGGGATATTCTGTGCCTATTGTCATCCTGTTAATAAAATACAGACAGCACATGTGCACTTTTAAAATACTCATTAACTTAAATGTCATAGTCACACGCAAGCCAAGCAATTATTTGGATCAGATAAAGCCTGGTTCCTCCCCGTTTTTTAAGTGAAATGAAAAGTTAACATGTGGCTATAATTAACTTTCTTTACACATAGGCCTCCATGCAAAATAATGCTTCTAAAATGCTTTGGCCACAGTAGCATTTTAGCCACCTGTGTCCAAACATTCCATTAACCCTTTTAGATAAGAAATAACCACTAACAAACTGTCAGGTCATTATATTTTCTCTGGAATTAGTATGACAACAAACACACTGACTTTTTTTGTATGAACTAGTGGCGGAATAACACGTTACATGGGATTTCACGCAAGTCACCGTGCGTTGTTGTGCTACCTGCACCAGGGCGGGCTGCGGTACACACATACAATGTGAATAAATAGCAAATTATCTTTTGTTTGTAAAGGGAGGTTTTGAGTTTACCTTGCAATGCAATCCTACTCGACAGATTTAAATGCGCGCCGGAAAAAATCACGCGCCGTATTGTTGTCATTTACGGTAATCGTTAGGTCCTCGCTACGATTGCCTGTCTGTTATTAGCACAAATTGCGCCTTGAAATTTTCTTGTAATGTCGGATTTTTGCTTAAAGTTTTGCAATTACAAAAAATCTTTAAATATCCCAAAAAATGTAACCCTACTCAGATATATGACAAAGTGTTACTAGATAGATGACGTGTATCTACGGGTCCTTCGGACTTCCGGGTGTGTGTAAACAGATTGCAAACGGAGTCGTCTCGCCCCAAAAATGTGAGTTTTTACCTCTTATTTAAATATTTTTCAATGACGATGGTTTGTATCTATCAACAAGAGTCAATGTGCTAATGGCGTCCATTTCTTTCTCTTAAATAGGTCTAAAGTAACGTTTAAAATTACCCTAACGTCGGACCCCCGGCTACCATACAAAGTGTGAGTACCACTGACAGTTCAGCAGTCACTCTAACGCTGCGACATCGGACACATCTGTATTTCCAGCTTCATTCACACATTAATTTTACATTTTAGCTTAAGGCATCCCGGATGCCTTCTGATGTATTTTGACAGGAACAACAAATGAAATGTCGTTAATGAGAGAACATGTGCTGATTTACATGCTGGTACCAAAAACACCAGCTAACCTGTATTGACGGTCTCTGATAACATTGCTTGCATTTGTAAATCCTTTTAAATGATGAATAATCATCAATTTAAATAAATACTTTTGCTAATTTATGTAATATAACCCTCAATATGCTGTTTAGTAAACCCCGGCCGTTTTTATCAAAGTATAACACTAACATCTGGCCAGTGTGCTTTATTTTTTTGTACTTAAGCATGGACTTGTTTTCAGACAGTACCCTGGTAGAAATAATGTTTTGCACAAAAGAGAAAAACCTTTAAATTGTGTCCTTCTTTTTCCTCTGTGTAGGTTTGTGTAGTTTTTCTTTGGATGGATTTAAAAAAAACATCTACATTTATTGCAATACTAATTTATTTGTTAGAAGACATGTCAGAACTTTAACAGAGAAATGGCAAATAAAAAAGTACCCTGGAGCTGTTAATGTAGTATAAATAGAAAGGTTGATAATGATGAACAGTCTGAACCTTAATGCACCCTCAGTCTAGCGTATTGTCAGCAGTCACATTAAGGTGTCATTGCCTGTCTTGATACTGTCACTCTTGCACATAATATCATATGATTTTGCCCTCCAACATTACTTCTTCTTTATTCCCTTACTTGACTATTGCCTTTTGAGCCATTGTTTTCAGAGAATCTCAGAGACATATGTCTGTTGGTGTATGCTTGGTTGTTCTCTTCACTCCCATGAAAATGATACTGGGAGAATAATCCAACTGAATGTGTATAGCTCCTGTATTTATGCCAGAAAAGGTGCTGTAGCCTCCAACAGAAATGACTCCAACAAAAGTAATGTAACACTCAGTTTGTCTTTGTTCTGTTGGAACTGTCAACATCAAAGTGACTCAAACACTGATGCAGACAGTAGAGAGTAAGGTTATTTGGCATAGTGTTGATCATATGGCCTTCCAAATATTAAGCATATAATAGGAAATGTTGTAAATTTGGTTTAATCTTGCGGTTGCAGATTAAGTGTCCCAGAGAGCACACCCTTCACAGCAGTGTTGAAGTTTGCTGCTGAGGAGGTAAGTTTGTTATTGTTCTATTCCATCTATAAGAAAGTTCACTAACTTCCCTAGGTGTCACACTTTCACACATATCTATCTATCTATCTATCTATCTATACTGTGGTTGTAAACAAAGAGGCAGTATGTCCACAGATAGAAGTTGTGTATGTGCCTGATCAAATAGATGGAAGACCAAGGTTGGTCGGTCCTTCTCACTTTTTAAGTCAGTATGACTTGTGTGAGCGAGCATTGTATTTGAAATGTTCAACTAAGAAATCAGACTAAATGGATCGTACCATTAGACAACTGCATTGGATAACAGTGGAAACAGAATCAATGTTGTTTTGTCAAACGCTGTTCTCAGTAATTTTTCTCATGAAAATCAGAAACTTCTTCTCTTAAAGGAAGAACTAAAATGTAAATGATTCACTTTGCTAACCAACCTAAATGTTGGTGGTTCAAACTCAGTGATGTGATGTTTTATCATGCATTTTGTTACCACATTCCACCCAGCTCCTTCATCTCCCACTCATTTCTGATCTCAAACACACTACATGTGTGCTGCTTGTGCTACCTGGCAGTAGTTTGATGAGCAGCCCTTTGGTAACCTTATCTCTCTGGTGACAGACTGCTCCCCCTATCCTTAAACCGCAAATCCCACCAGCCCACATCCACCTCTGTTAAACACTGAAGTAGGCCATGTATTGTGACCATGTTGAGTGATTTTCTTCCAGGAATTTAACCATGCCTGGCTTTTCCTCAGGTTCTCTCCTAAGTGTGTCTGAAAAGCATGGAAGTTGGCAGACAAAAGACTAAAAAGAAAACCACTACAGTATTTTTGCTTTACTCATGTCACCAAGTTTGGGTCTAATGATATTGGACATGGTAACTGCAGCTCTTATTCTGAAGCTTTTGCACAGAAAAGACAGAACACACTGACTCTGTAACTTTAACTTAATGATTTTTTTTACACTGTAACTTTTCAGGCCAAATGATATGCATGCCCCAGCTTATTTAACTTCCTTAAATGTCAAACATTTATTCTGTTGTGAACTTCACTGACAGGGATTTGAGTGGGATAATTTGTGTCTGTTTCCTCTTTCAGTTCAAAGTGCCATCAGCAACTAGTGCGATAATAACAAATGGTGAGTAAAACTTTCAACCACAGTTTTGTTGTCTCTTAAGAAATGTTTTTTCAAGCTTGACAGCGAATAAGGACTATCTTAGTGTTCTTCAGGGTCTCATTCTAGTGTTGTGACAGAGATGCTTGGGAGCTTTCAAAAGCAGAACAACAATCTGGGGGATTTAAGGGAACTGTAACAAAATCAGAGGGGGCTCATTACAGTCTCTGAACTGCATACTGATGCTGATAATAAACCAATACTGTCATGTGGCACAATTATATATTCATCGGTGCAGGCACGCCCACACATTGTCACGTCAGAATATTGTCGTCTTCCTTTTTGTATTACAGAAACTGATTTACATATTTAAAAATGTCAGATTTTTTTTCTCACTTTGAAATATTTTTTGTTCATCACAAAGTCATGTCTTCCCTTCTTGTTACTGACTCAGATGCTCTGTATTTTCTTTTACTATGTCAAAGAAGGATGTAAGCAGCTATCTGTAACATTACATGAGCAGCCTGTGAAAATGAATGTGAATGTATCGGTTTATTGAGGCATGTTGGTGAAGTTTCAGAGGCTTATATTGTTATGTTGTTTACACTTGAAAATACTTAGCGGGGGGACACAGAAAAAAACAAAAAAAAACAAGAAGACCAATAATCTAGTTTGTTTTTATCAGTAGCCCCTGTTTTGGTTCAGCTTGAGTTAATTGTTACCTAAAATGACCTTATCTTCCTATTTGATGTGTTGCTACTAGAATTTCTTTATAATTCAACTGGATTTTGAACATTTGACCTGACTATATGTTGCTGTAAATTGAAATCTTAGGAGTCTGGAAGCTACACAGAACTTTATTGACCGTGTTATTACAGTAATTTCCAGAACAAACAGTGACAGCTGTAGTTTACTGATACTGATACTGATATAGTTAAAGATATAAAAAGATGACATAGCATGGTAGGAATATGTTGCAAGTGTGAGATAAGTCCTGTAATAAAATGGCTAAGATATGACAGCTTTATTTAAATATAAATATAGAATTATCAGAATTAATGACTCATCTTATTATTATGCAGACGGAATTGCCTGCTGCAGAAGCACACTGTCACATTTGTTGCTTATATTCCAGCATTATTATGGATAAACTGTTGATATTGTAAATGAGTTTTCTCATTTCTTTGCTGCTCATTTGCATGACAATTCCATTGGTTTACATTGTCTGTGTGTCTCTTTTTTTCCTGTCCTGCAGATGGAATAGGAATCAACCCTGCCCAGACTGCAGGTGAGCTGTTGTTGTCGCCCATGACTTAGATAATCCGTGAAAAGCTGCACAGACGAAAATATTTTGATTACTTCTTCACTTAAACCCACTCTGGTGGTACAAAATGTTGTTTATTTTTCTTTAATTGTGTTTAAGGGATTGAAAGCCTAATCAACCTTTAAGCTTTCTTTGAAGTTTTTGTCAAAGCATTAATGACCTTAGGCATTAATACAGAAAGTGAACAGAGTATATTTCATAATGCACTTTGCTAATACTGGGGGCATTGGATTAATGGCATAAAAAATGGAACTGATAAAGCCCCTGGAGGCAGTGACTCTGAAGGAGGTTCCACAAAAACGATACAAGAAGCCTGACTCGGGGTAACAGAACTAATTGATCAAGCTGTTCCAGTTAATATAATAATATGATCATATTTCTTTTCTGGTTATTTGAATAAGGTTTAGTTGTTAGTCTTGAATATGAAAAAGAGGTTCATATTAGGATTAAGATACTGTACTGTAAAAATAATACCAGACTTTACAAATCAAAGTTTGGAAAACCTAAAATAAAATGTGTATCATGGATGAAATTGCACATGCAGGAAACCTGATGTATACAACTTGGTGCTCACTGTTGTATAAATCATAATTTACTTCTTCATATTTGGTTGTTTTACAACTAAACAGTAAATGATGTATAGTATGTTACACTTCAATGATTGGAGCTGGAGTGTCCTAAGCACTTTACAGTGCTTCAGCCATCCACACAATCAATCACACATGCCAGTGGTGCAGAGCTGTCATGCAAAGAGGCCGCCCTCTGTGGGTTAAGTGTCTGTCCTAAGGACACATCAGCATGTGGCCAAAAATCAGCATGCAAACCTGAAGATTAGCAGACAGAACCACTTTTCCAACCTGAGTCACAGCTACCGAAGTACTAAAGCTTAAAATCACATCAACCCCTTTAGAATTCTGTCCATAACCTCACAAAGTGTTACAAAATTAGATGTTGAAGAGTATAACAACCAATGCTAAATGCTGAGAAGTGTGTTTTAGAAGGTCAGAGGAGTCGCAGTGCTCCTTCAGGAAGGACATTTTGAAACTCTTGCCTAATGCCTAATTGGTCCCCAAACCACAGATGGTGTAATATAGAACTGTAATGCAAGGCTTCATTGACCATACTCAAGCTGCTTGCCACTTTTTAATTAGTGCTGAGTCTGGTCTCAGTCTAACTGTGACTGATTTTAACTCAGAGTTCACTGCAGCGGTGCTGATCAACTTGGAGGCACTTATTTCTTCCTGAAATTAACTTGACAGAGTTTCAGGTGATTCAAGCTAAATTAAAAAGTGATCTGACCGAAGGTGCAAAAGCAAACGCATCAATCTGTTTGGTCAGAATTCACCTGCCTTCGTGCGCTTGTATTATAGCTGCTATAACACTGTTGAATCACTTTTTCTCTGCGTCAGCCTTCTTGGTGTTTCCCTTAAGTTAATACTTCAGGTCTCTCCTTATGTAAGTCATCTTTGTCATCAAGCCTGGGTTTTCTGAGGAGAGAAGGAGCAGGATACAATAGTACCTGCTTTGACCAAAGGTTGTGTCTTTTTCTGCTAAGAAAGGAAACAGTGGTGGGCATGCGAGTGTGTTTCACTCATGCTGCATGCTGCCAAGAATAGCCTCAGTTCAGACACCTCTGTCAGATTGCCTTTTTTCACCCACTCTGCTTGTTGTTCACAGGCTTGAGAGCACAGTGGAAATTGATCAGATGTAATTTTACAATCTGTCTGTCTTCATTTTGCTTTATGAGGCTAACATTGCACTTTGCACTTTCCTGTGCTCCAGCTGCTTAAGCATAATGAAGGAAGGACATTTCTATCTGTGGTTTCTTAATGCTGGTTATAAATTATTCAATTTAACTAAATAAGATGAATCCTTATGTTTATAGCAAACTTGTGTGCAACTTTGGAACAGATTGCATACGCATGAACACAAAACTTTCTCTCTCAGCTGCTGAGACATGTCAGCTGCAGTTTTACTGACAATAAAACCCCTTATTAAAGTGCACTGATTATAAACTGTGATCTTTATTTGGTGCTCTGTCCTGTGTTGCAGGAAATGTGTTTCTAAAACACGGCTCAGAGCTTCGTCTCATTCCCAGAGACAGAGTGGGAGGACAGGGAGACTGATGCTGCTTTTTCCTCGTTGACGGCATAATGACTCACTCTGCAGAATCATACATAACACTTCAGACTGAGGAAACACCTCAGCAGCGGGTGTCATATTTATTTTTTGGCCCAAAACTGACAGTGACTCACATGAGATATGGTTAAACCTGCTGACGATGTGCACACAGATTTACATGTTCAGAGTGTCTTTGTCAACTTATTCACACAAGTTATTCACACATATACAACAGCTGCATAATGGCAAAATTTTAGCAAAAAACAACAGGAGCTTTTGTATCTTTGTAAATGACAATAAACATTCAGTATGTCTAACAGTGCATGCCTATTTTGCAATGTTTGCTTTTGTTTTTACTTGCATTGTGAATATAGTAACATCATCTCTCTTTTTAAAACATGTTCAAGGACCACTGTTGCTTCATTAAAAGCTTCTGATGCAGATAATTTGTCTGTTCGATTGTCTTGTGGACAGATTTTTTTCTCTAAAACAAGTTAACACAACTTCCTGTCTTGTGTATAGTTTCTTCTTTTACTTAAAGAATTTGTCTTCAAATTATTAAATTGATCTGTGCAAACACATGGCTCTTTGCTGCCCTCTGTTGGATTATGCGTATGCGGTCACCAAAAGGCCTGCAGTGTGCATATTCTCAAAATAAACATAGAAAATCTCTCCTAATATGAATAATTTGTAGGCTGAAATCTAAACAAAATTTGTCTTCTATTTTGTCAGTTTTTAAAATCTCTTTTCATGTTAGGCTTCCCTATTGTTTCCATTCAAGACGAACCAAAAATGCAAATCAGTCTGAAATGTGCTTTATTGTTTTTGTAGCTGATTAATGTGAAGGAGCAGTAGATTCCCTCCTCTGTATTAATCATTATCATCAGAGATGGTCTGAATCATTTGTTTCAGAATTGGTTCTTTTTTCTCCACTTGAGGAAAAACAACACACACACACAAAAATACATACATTGGTAAAGAGAAAAAAATAGGCTGGAGGGAGAATAAAGGAGCGTGCATGCAGTAATACACAAGAGAAACCTCACAGTTGTGCCTCGCCATCCATTAGGATGCAGACTCAGATGGGGGGGAGGAGCAGGAGGGCCATCACAAATGGATTTTCTCATTTATTTTAATCAAAGTCACCGCTGGGCACATTCACCCAAAATTTACTTCCTTAATTGGAAAAGATTGCAGAATCCCTCGAATGCAGCAGATGGTGTTTGTGGCAGACTTACAGTTGTCTAAAAACTGCTTAATTACTGCGGGTATTTGCAAAATAATATTTGTTTGTGTGCCATATGTGTACCTGATTAATGTCAAAATAATGGGAAATCTTCTACTTTGTGATTTTTTTGTGTTTTTGTATTTGACACTTCACATGCTGAGTAAGCAGACGAAGGAACATAGATCTGTTTAAATTAGAAAAGAATTTCGCCCATTTCACATCCTCTGAATATGTGTTCTTTGGAGCATGAAATTAAAATTTCACCCTTAAACAGAATGGATGTAGTTTGATATTTATACAGAACAAAGTTTTAAAAAGGTGCCTTCTGTTGACCTTAATATGCCGCTGCATAGGTATAGATCTGCAGCCCACGGTGTCACCTCAGATACCTCTGAGCGAGACTCATGCGACACCAGGCTTTTACACGTCAAACTGTGGCAAAGTCTTGTCAGACAGCTTTTTTAGTTTAACTATAGTCTGTTGTCTCTGCTGTGAAAAAGATCCTCCTGACAGATGTCACATTAGATGATGGCCTGAGAGTCTCAGCAGATAGAGACAGGAAGAACTGATCTATATAATCTTTGATGCTAAGTGGAGAAAATGAGGGTCCACTTGTTGAAACTTTCTGCAGCTTAATTAAAACTGTGATACACAGTTTTGAGAGTTTGTCACCTAAGTACTTGTAATTTTCCACTGAATTAAAAAAAAAGTTGGAAAACACTGATGAAAGTCATTGTAGGGTTTAAAATTGTAAATGAGGTTTAACAAAGCCCACAGCCTTGTCACAATGATTGATTTCCTGAGTTGAAGAACGGTTTGAGTCTGCGGCTGTGTTTTTAGTCTCTTGGTTTAAAGGTGTTAGATGTGCTGAGAAACAGGGGACAGAAGCTGACATGAGGATGACAGAGGGTTGAGTGATCGCTGTGCATGAAGAGAGAATCACTCCCCATAAAATAGGTTTTCCCATGGACTCCTCCATCCTTACCTCAACAGTCTTTTTGCACCCCTGTTGCTTTATAAATGACATGTTGAGTGTGTACCTTGGCCCCCCCATTAAAGGGCAGCCAATCTAAAATGAGATCTGGTGATCTTTCACAGTCACTCGGCATAGATAAGCCCATCACTGTGACTGCAGGCCAGGCAGCCAGATAAAGAAATAAGGAGGCAGAGAATGGAAGCAGCCGCCCTCTGACAGCCCATCTCCTTCATTCACACCCATCAGGCGCTCAAATGTGTTTTACACTTTGCAGCACCGTGTCTCTCTTTGGGATAGCAATAAAATCCCATTGGATGCTTCAGGTCAAGATTATTTAATTATACTAATGACCTAATTCTGCCCCCTTCTGTCATAAATGCAGTATGGCAGCTGTCAGAACATTTCATGGAGTAGCACATGATGATCGTATGATCGTAGCATGATGTTCACATCATACGCTACCAAATATCAACCAATTAATCCTGATATAGTATAGTATCCTGAAAAAAATAAAGTGCTTTCTTATCTGAGCATCTGATCTTCTTCAGGATAAACATAGACAGATAATTGCTTGTTAAATATTATAACACATAGTCTTCGCTCTTAATCAAATCAACCAAACTATTTAGTAATATTTATAATTGTGTTATGCAGCTTCTCTTTTACCTGACCTCTTTACCAGACTTACTGAAGATGATATGTTTAATCTTGATTTTGCACTAATTTGGTGCAACATAGCTACATTTCAGTCATGTTTGAAAAACATTTTAGTAACAGCAGTTGTGACACTTTTATTGATGTAGGTACAATGCTTCACTGGACGACGCATGCTGAAACATTTTAAGCTACTAAACTCAATAACTTTATTAACAATGTCATTAAATGTTAGTTAAATTTATTCCTTGCACACATCAAGTGTCTGGTGATACTCTGTTATATTTTAGTTCCTATATTGTTTTCCTGAATGTAAAATCTGAAACAGCACCAGTTTTGAAAACATCTGAAAGCTGCCTGAAACTGTTTTTGTCCTTTGAGTTAAGTGGTCTCCTAAATCTGTTGAGGCCATCCTGCAGCTAATCTTTTATAATCCCCTCTTTTTCTGTCTCTGCACCAACTTTCTGCACCACTGTGTATAAAGGGCTTGTGGGAGTATTCCTAAATCGCTTGGAGAGTGTATTTTAAGGACAAAGTGAAAGAGCAAAGTGTACTTTTTCAATAGCAGCTCATTTAGGCTCAGTGACAACATACTGTGAGCAGGTGCAGTCAGAGATACTCTGTAATTTAGAGCTCCACAACAACTTTGGAGTAGATTGGACAGTCGTGGTGTTCACATCATGAATGCTGGTTATCTGCTAACACAACCATTTTAGGTTTTATAGGCCTTTCACAGCGACTGCATAGATGTCATTGAGATTCAACACACCTTTATTTTTCGCTCAGGATGAGTTGTGATTATGTGGTGCTCATAACGCTCAGAATCACTGTGAGGTCAGAATTAGTGATATAATTACTGAAACTATATACTTAGTATTTTTGTTTATGGCTAATTATTAAATACAATTCTGCAATGCTGATCACAAAACAGTGAAACAGGCCTATATGAGTATGCTAAAACATTTTGCTCAAAGTGCTTGTCTGAAACAGCTGCTGTTGACCTTTCCTGTAGGTTATATACTATTTCTGCATAATGCCCTGTGTCTGATTATTGGCTATGAACGAGAAATATGTTGTTTCAAGTAAATATCTGTCACTAACAGTCACCAGCTGCAGCCAGTGATGTAACAAGAGGGTGACTAAGCCTTTTGTCCCTTGGATGAAATTGTAATGACCCTTCATATCAATTTTCTATAAATTACTTCACATATATGAATGGGTCACACGTGTAGTTCAGTTTCATATCAACAGCCTGCTCTGTAAAGACCTCTAAAGCCTGCAGAAAACCATCTGATGGCATTGCTGAGGTTATCTCAGCAGCTGCATTGTAACAGAAACCCTGCATTACACACTGGATGTGTTGAGTCTGATGTGAATAGGTGTCTGGAGGGCAGGCAGATGATACAGAGTACTTTGACTTTTTGCACTGCTAACCTTTCCTTCATCACCCCTGGTAGAGTTAATCCCTTTCCGGCTTAGAGGGAAAGGAAAGGCAGGTAATCTTGTGACTTTTTTTGTGACTGTAGGTATATCTAGATAGCTTGGACAAGCCTGAGTCCCTAACCATGCATTAAAATAATTCCTCTATGCTGAACATCCAATCTCCATACACTCATTTAGATTGTCTGCAAACAGAAATTCTCCTGTTGCTCTCTGGACATCATGCTGGCGAGAGAGCACTGCTTAAAACCATGAATGACCCTTTTAATTGCAGCTGACAGTGAAAAAAACTTTATTGTAATGTTGATCATTTGATTTTATTAGAACATCTCAAACTGTGGGTTGGCATCTCTGGCTCAGATTTAACAGTTTTATTATTATTTATCTGACAGATTTGACATGTGGGATACCTCAGGGGTCTGTTCTGGGACCACTTTTATTATTAAAATACATACAATCTGCATACTGCCCCTCGCTGAGGTTATCCTAAGACCTAATGCTAATTTTCATCTTTATGCTGATGACACGTAGCTGTATCTTTCCTTTCATGTTTACTCTGATCACATAAGAATTTCTTCCAGCCTTGAAGTAATCTTGAAGCCTCAAGTCAGTAGTTTAGGTCTGCTTCTAAGAAATCCACACAGTCTCAAAAATAACTTTTGAGAAAACACCTTGAGACAGCTATCCATGCCTTCAATTATTCCTGTCTGGCACTTCAACTCACTGTACCCATGCTCACTGCTACAGAGTAAATTAGAACAAAGCAGCTAGAGTCTACACAAAAGAAAAGAAAGAGAAAAGAAAGAGCACACCACCTTGATTTTAGTCTCCTTTCACTGGTTGTAGAACTGATTTTATAGTTTTAAAGCACACCGTGTACCTGCTGATCTTCTTTTACTTTATGAGCCTGGTTGCAACCTGAACAGGGGGATCAGACTTTTTCATTTAGGGCCCCAACACTTTGAAACAAGGTTGTTCTTTGCTTATTTTTTTTAGTACATTTCATCCCACTGTAAGACACAGGTGAGCCTCTCTACAGACAGTCAGAGAGTAATCTAATACTGATAAAATAAAAATAATTACTTCCACAGGCTATTCTTGTTGAGCACTGATATTGAATAGCTGTGTGTGTGTGTGTGTGTGTGTGTGTGTGTGTGTGTGTGTGTGTTCTGGAAAATATCTGGAGCAAAAGGGGAAAGGCTGTTAACCTTAAAACCAGCTGTGTTCAGCTGTGTTCAGCTATGACAGCAGCAACTTTGTAATTAGGCACCAGGACTCTCCTGACTCGACAGGCCAAACACAGTGATCAGATAGATGCCTGTGATGCTAAATGTCAGTGCAGGAATTCTCACTGAAGTCTGTGTGTAGCTCATGTAGGATTTGAGAATCCTCTAGCCACTGCACTTTCCTAGTACCCTCCATACAGATAAAGGTGTAGTTAGTCCTATTTTCATTTTTCTGTCAACACTGGATAACCTTTTGGGTCTTGACTGAGGAGTTGATGATATAAATGCTACGCCACTCTTTTCCACCAGAGAGCAGTAGCCTATTAGAAAAATGCCACAATCGCTTTGTCATTTACAGACATAAATGAAACCCAGATGAGTTTGAGGAGGTGGGAGGTGCTCTGCTGAAGGTGTCTATGTAATTTTCCCCACTTCAAGACTAAATCTGTGCAACAAGCTAATAATAAGAAAGATACTCTGATAGTGTTCCCACAGCATCTTAAGTGTAACTAATTGTGTTGTGGGTTGGTTTCTGGTTTTCCACAGGGATTTCTGGAATAAAAGGAGATTAATTTGTTCTACTCTGTGAGACATCAATTCTTATCTTGACTTACACTCCAAAAGATTTCAATGAAAATAGGAGAATATGCAACTTTCTTCTCTTCTCTTCTCTTCTCTTCTCTTCTCTTCTCTTCTCTTCTCTTCTCTTCTCTTCTCTTCTCTTCTCTTCTCTTCTCTTCTCGCAATAACAAGAAATTGCTGCAAAAGTACTGTAACAAATGTACACCTCCATCAAGAGAAGTCGCAAGAGCTGACAACAACCGCAGCAAATTGACACTGCCTGCAGGGCTGAGGGCTGAGTGCTTTTGTCTGATGTGTGATGGAGTGTGGCAGGCTTGTCCCTTATTAGACTCATCACCCCTGTGAAATCACATGAAATAGAGAGAATTCGCTCCGCAGGGTGCATGTCACAAAGTCAACCAGCCGTAAAAAAAATCACACACACCCAAGTCATAAACAAGTCATTAATGCCAAACAGATTAGTATACTGCCTCTTCTGCATTTTTAAGGTTTAAAGATGCACCTGTGAACATCGACCTAGAAAATGTAGACTGTAGTAGTCCTGAAAGAAGTGATTGCCAGAAAACCAGGTTTTTCTCATAGTTGTCAGGGCAATCAAGACAGACACAAACCCACAGTCACAACGGATATTTACCCAATTATCTTCAAACTCATAATAATAACCTTGTTGCTCTAACTGAAAGGCAAAAGTACGCAGAAGCATTGTCATCTGTAATGGAAATGAATGTGTGTGAGATGCAACAAACTGGCAGTTTCACCAGACAGTAAACGTTAACCAGAATGGCAGTTTGTGCAAACTCACACAGTCATTGTGTTGGTGATTACAGAGCAGCGGCACCACTGACATGTCTGTTTGCAGAAAAGAGTTCCCGGCGTGTCCTCTGAATGCCTACATTTTCACGACTGTAATATGGGAACAAAGGCAGACCAGATGTGAATCTGTATGTGTTTCTATGTCTTTGTGTGTGAATGTGTATGTGCAAATTGCAGTGGAGGGGGGTTTCCCATTACACTTTCAGCTGACCCAGACAAGAGGTAATTTCAGGTTGGTTGAGCAGAGAGATATAACCAGTGGTTTTGCATGTCAAGCTATTGCTTTTATGTGTTTGCTTCCTCAAGAAGAAAAAAGGTTGTGGGTGGTTATGAAGACAGTGAGGACACGGCGGAGAGTGACAGGAGGCCTTCTCCTTTCATTGATGTGGAGTGTTGAAAGCACGACGCTAACAGCTGTGTGATGTATGCAAAGCAAGGAAGTGGTCAGGCCCTAAGACAAAGTAAAAATGCTAACAAGTACAGATCTTACATTGTATTTAAGTACCTTAGTTTTAAGTTGTTGGATCCAAGGTATGTAAATTTGCTTTTGACATTGGTAGGGACCTAAGATTCCAACAGAATTTAACCCTTCCTGCACCCAATGAGAATCTGTTTTTTAGGAGGGGATCAGATTATTGGTGGGGACGCGTTCCCTCTGTCCATGCCAAAACTACAACCTTGGTTGGACCACAAAGCCAGGATGGCAACACAAGGAAGGGAGTTGCAACAGCAAAGAAGGGCTGCTGGTTTTACCTCTGACACCTGAGACCTCATGATGGATGAATAGCATGGTTCTTCTGTACAGAGCTGGGTATTCCTCCACCAATTTGTAACCATAGATGAGACTTGGATCCATCACTTCCAACTAAAGAAAGACCAATCCAGAGTCTTCAGCTCCAAAACCAAAACTCTGCAGGCAAAGTGATAGCCTGTGTTTTCTGTGCTTCAGTGGACTGCTGTTATTACTGGCATCCAGTAATCTCTTAAAGAGGCTCAGGGAGAAATCAAAAAGATTCACCATGACACGCTGACCGGAGGAAGGCTCTTCCACAAAGAGGTCCACAAATCCACAGCTGGAATGGATCAAAATTCAACCAACACTCATCCTATTCAGCTATTTTTGGTACCTTCAGAGTACTAACTGAAGAACAAGAAGAGACTGTATGCACCATGACATCTGAATTATGTTGAAAAATTAAAAGTATCTTCTTCTACCTTACGGCACAAACAATCACCCCATGCATTAATATATAAGCAGCATTTTAATGTAGAAACTGGTCTCATTTGGTTTACTTTATACACTGCAAATGTTATGAGTATAAAATATTAATGTAAAAACAGTAAAAAGTAGCAAAAATGACAATACAAGAAACCCAGAAATTGCACTCTTTTTGTTCATGTATTTACTGCATGACTAGATTCACGTGTGCATTATTCATTAGGGTTATTACAGGTCACTTGTTTAATAAATGTGACCAGCAGTTCTTCCTGAAGCAATAAAACCAGTACAGTTTGTGTGTGGACTCAAACCCTGCTGGTCATCTGCAGAAGCAGCAATGGTGAAGTAGGAAACACATCAGAAGCAGAGAAAAAAAACATCCTCCTGTATGCTCGCACTGCCACAGGCTTTGTCACAGCATCACAGATTAAAACTCCTACCTCTTGATTCTGTTGGGACAGAGGTGTGTGGGTGGTGTGTGTGTGCAAACAAACCTAATTTTCTCTGTTCAGTACACTGATTTTAGTCTCAGCTTTGCAGTGTGATTTTTTTTCTTTGTTTGTTTGTTGTTAGTTTGGAAGTTGTTTTGACACTGTTGTTATGGCAACACCTCACAGCAGTTTATATATTATTCAAAGGTCATTTTCTGACCACAAGGATGACACAGATATGTGAAGCCTGATGTAGAGAAAAATTAACTCTGGTCCTCTAAGTAACAACTCGGTGCTCATTTGGCTTCCCATCCTGTGTTAGGGGCCGGCTCATCACAAAGTGTCTGCTCCAAAAATGAGCTTGCACAATAAGTGGGGAGAGAGAGCGTGTTCATCGTCTACTGCACAAATGCCAAAAATTGTATGCAAATGCTGATGGCTAACCTAACCCTCCTACTGTCATTGAATCTTTAACATTTAAGGCTCAAACCACAGGATTTCTATGCATGGCTTTATCACAGCAGAGCAGCTGTTGTGCAGAAGGATCCCCACATACTGTACCATGTGAACATGTCATAAATATGAGCCTGAACTTTTAAAAAGGAGAAAGACTACAGAGATGACTCTACATGCTCTTGATTCATTTTATGTCTTTTATGGGAAACAAAAGCAGCTTAAAGTTCTAAGTAAAAAATGCTGGTTAGTCTTTAAAGATGATGTCTATGCTTCTTCTGTTTCTTATCTCACTGCTTGTCTCTCGTCAGATTGTAGTATTCCATATAATCTGCTCCTCAGATCCCACAATGCAAATCTAAGATGTATGTGCCAGACTGTTTTCTCTCATGAAAAGTCACTAGAAGAATGTTTCTGGGCATATAAAGAGTAAGACAGCTGGAAAAGCTTGGGGTGCCTTGTACTTGGAAATAACAAGGCACTCGAAACCCTCTAATCACCTGGCATTTTAAACGTGGGTGGTGTAAAGCTGAGAACAAAACGTGGTCACAAGCCATACGTCTGTAGGTGCACGGTGGCGCATAAGGATTTTAACGATTGCTCGGCTGTTGAGTTGGTAAGAGTGGAACTTTTTAAATATTAATGTTTGAAACTTGTAACCAGTTTCATAGCAATAAAAAAACTGCTCACACAGGCATTGGAATAAATTCAATCATAGTGCTGATGCTTGGCCCTTCTTTGATGAGCTGATGTAAATTCTCATTAAATGCACAGATTTCTTTCCCCCACAAATGTCTGACTGACTCATATATTATTGATCAGCCATGCTTTTTTTTATTATTTTACCAGGACACTTGCCAGCGAGCCACTACAAACCCACAAATACTAAATATCAATAAAACTGTCTGAGGAATGATCACAAAAAAAGCTGTTTGCAGAACAGGAGGAGAGGGTTTATTCTCTCATGACTAACCTTGAAAAATGTTCCAAGATGCTGTACAATTTTCACCTAGGTCCACCAAGGTCAGATAAAATGGATTTTCTCCAGTCTTAAGCTACTAACCTTCTGGCTGGTGGCTGATGTGTATTTCACATCTCCACACTGCTGCTTATGGTGATATTTTGGATTTTTGTTTTTTATTTACATTATGACTATGCTCTACACCCCCAAGGACAGAGTCACTGGTTCTCCCTCTGCTACTAGGCAAAGGGGGGGCTTTTGTAGTTTCTATTTCTTTCTTTCTTGAGGGAAGGTGAATGCACTTCTGTGGCCTATACTGTGAACTGTTTATCAGCCTCATAATAAACAGCAAAATAAATAAATGGATGAATGAATACATGAATAGGAAATAAGTCAACCTGGAATTTGCATCTATTCACACTTTAGTTTTCTGCAGTGAGGCTGGAGTTACAGTACAGCAACATTACAGAGGAGCATTACAGGAAATTAATAAGCCAGGAAAGGACTGACTAATGAGAGCGTCCCTTTAATAAGGGAACAAAGCCCAAAGCTCACAAGTTATAGCATCAATAAGAAGGGACAGAGGACATGCGGTGATGGTCCATAAGAAGAAGAAAGAAGCAGTTTTCTGAAGATGTAAAAAATGGATCATTATAACTTTGAGATTTCACATACATAATGCAGGCATAGATATTCATTCATTTGGTTTTTAACTGTCAGTTAACTTTATCATGCACATAATGTTATTAAAGGTGAGCTATCACTGTCTTTCTGTCACACCATGAAGAAGCCCTCAGGCTGTGACATTTCAGCAGTTTCATTAATGTGTGTCCACTGGTGACATAATTATGTTGTCTGTGTCAGTGCTTCTGATCAGCACTTCAGTAGGGTTAGGAACAGTTATAACAGGAGAGACTGTCATTGCGCTGTAATGAATCACATTTGTCTAATTCAGCTCATCTTCCTGTCCCCCACCTTTCCTCCCTGTGACTGTCAGCTGTGCTGCCCATTGACGACAAGGCTGATTTTACAAGCCCTTAAAATCCTCCAATGTACGCGCAGATGGGCGGTAGCACTTTACGCAGGCTCTCAAGTGTCTCAAGTTAAAACTCATGCGCGCTATTCTCTCTCAGTATGTCGAGGGTCCAGATGGATAGATGCATGGGAGTCCTCGTGTAGGCATTCCTCTTCCTCCCAGCACTTTGTTTGATTTTGTATATTCTTTCGTGTGAAACAGACATTTTGCAGCAGCACCTTGGCAGATCCGTGTGTGTTTTTCGGATGGTTTGGCTCAGATCGGCTGCGAAGATGCTGTTCCATAGACTTCTCTTGTGTGTTTCAGTAACAGGTATTGTTTCCGCGCAGCCTGACAGCTCTGGATTATTTTACGCGCTGAGGTCAGAACTATCAGAAGATGCTATCTTGGTGGCCAACAACGGAATACGCGTGCCTTTCGGGAGATCGGTCTTCATCGATCCCATCAATGATTTGGTGATTCAGACTCAGCCGGGTGACCGGTGCAGCATCACAGTGCTGGATAATGACCCGCTCTCGCAGAGACCGGGGCATCTCTCTCCTAAAAAGTTTCCATGTGATTTCGGTCCCAGTGATGTGACGTACTTCCACTACGGATCAAGAAGTCCGGCTAAAGACAGAGTGAGGCTGCAGCTCAGGTATGACGCGCAAACCGAAACCGTTATCATCCCGTTCATGATGGAGGTTGAAGTACTTTTTACGCAGCTAGAGTTACTCACCAAAAACATGCCTCTCACTGTTGATAATCTCAAAGGGATCAGTAACCCTATTAATAAGAAGGTTTTAGAGTTTACATATGACAGAGACTCTTATAAATGTGAAGTGACGTCCCTGTCCAGCGGCAGCGCAATGCCCAGATACGGACAACTCATCGACGGTGGCAAACTTTCCAAAATGATGGACTGTGACGAGTTCACACAAGCTGACATCCGCTATGAGCACACATTTGACCTCAAGTCTCCCAACAGGGACTATGTTCCTATGGTAGTGGAGCTGCATGATAAGGAAGGCAATCTAGTGAAGCAGGAATATTTTTATCTTATGATTCGCATCAGGCAGGGAGAAGAAAACACTCCCCCGAAACCCAGCTTTGTGTCCATGATGATGATGGAGGTCAGCCAGTTTGTCATGACTGCCCTCACCCCTGATATGCTGGCTGCTGAGGATGCAGAGTCAGACTCTGATGAGCTTATTTTTAACATTACCTCTCCCCTATCTTATGAGGAGGGTTACATAGTCAGCACTGATGACAGAAACCTCCCCATTACTTCCTTCTACCAGAGGGACCTGCGTGATCTGAAAATAGCTTACAAGCCTCCCTCACTGGACTCTGACACTGAGAGGATTTTCCAGCTTGAATTCGAGGTGGTGGACACAGACGGGGCTGTCTCAGACCCGTTTGCTTTTATGATTGTCGTGAAGCCCATGAACACTCTGGCCCCCGTAGTCACACGCAACACGGGTCAGCTGCTTTATGAGGGACAGTCTCGGCCTCTCTTCAGCGCCCATAACCTGGAGATCAGTGATGAAGACAACCTGGACGTAGTCACGATAACAGTGGTGGATGGGCTGCGCCATGGAGACCTGATGGTGCTGGGATCCCGCAGGAAATTCTTCACACCAGCCGACCTTACCACAGGAGTTGTTGTGTATCAGCATGACGGAAGTGACACATATAGTGATAACATTGTCTTCAAAATGACAGATGGGAAACATGAAGTTGAATTTCTTTTTCCTATCACTATTGTTCCAACTGATGATGAGCCGCCCATTATAAATGCCAACACTGGTCTGGTGCTATTCAAAAATCAAATGATGCCTGTATCTCCCCTCATGCTAAGCGCTGCTGATATTGACTCTGAGGACTCAACTATTAAATTCACCATTGTACCCCCTTTTTCCACAATCGGCACAGTCCTCCTCAGGCAGTCAGATGCTCCGGAGGACCCCTCCTCTTGGAAGTTCAACGCTGAGGATGAAGTGTATGAGAAGGAGGTGACAGAGTGGCTTCAGAAAGATATCACTGATGGGAAGTTATTTTACAAGCACACAGGCCCTCACAACACAGACACAGTCATGGATCAGTTTATATTCACAGTTCAAGATGACAATGACCCACCTAATGTATCAGAAGAGAGCGCATTTATAATTCGCGTTTTACCTATCGATGATGTCCCCCCTGAGCTGTTCCCCGGCACCACCCTGCAGATGAACGTTCAGGAGCATAAGGTCACTCACTTTAGCAAAGAAGTTCTACGCTACACTGATTTAGACTCAGAGGACCGTGATCTCAAATACACAGTCATCCAGCCCCCGACAGATACAGATGAAAATAACCCAGTTGTGTTCGGTTCTTTGGTTCTGACAGACAGCCCCGACACTGAAGTCACAGAGTTCACACAGGCTCAAATTAACCATCATAAAATCTCTTATGGCCCCCCAGACATCGAGCTTGGAATCACAGCTCACGTTGTGCAGTTTCGTTACACTGTTGAAGACACAGCTGGGAACAACGTGGAAGGGGCTTTCACTATCTACCTCCAGCCTGTCAACAACAAACCCCCCCAGATTACAAACACTGGTTTTACTGTGTTAGAGGGCGGCATGCACATCATCACCATCGCTGAGCTAGATGCCACAGACCTCGACACAGAGAACAATCAAATTACGTTTACTCTGATCCAGCTGCCTAAACACGGCCAGATCCAGGCTGCATTCACTGACCTGGAGAAAAAAGGTGTTTTCAGACTTGAGGATATCTCAGAGGGAAAAATATCTTACATTCATGGAGGAGAGGAGACAGTGAGCGATGAATTTCAGCTGGATGTCAGTGATGGGATTCATGTTGTAACCGTGACGGTCAAAGTTAATGTAAAGCCTGTGGATGATGAAACACCAACTGTCAGCCTGCCTGCGGGAACAATCGGCTCTCATATGGATGTGCTGGAAAACGGAGCCACAGAAATCACAACTAATGTGATTCAGGGCCACGATGATGACACAGATGACCTCCAGCTGACCTTTATTGTGGAAGATCCCCCAGTTATGGGAGAAATATTGGTCAAAGGAGTGCCTGCAACTAGGTTTACACAGGCAGAAATAATTAATGGTGTGGTTGTGTATGCACACACCGGTGGTGAGGTAGGTCTCACCTCTCAGCAGGATGGCTTCAATCTGACTCTCACAGACATGTCTGATGATTGGACAGTAGGGGGCAATAAGGTGAATGGAGTCCAGGTCCGAGTCACTATCCTTCCTGTTGACAGCCAGGCCCCTGAGGTCGGAGTTGGAATTCAATTCAGTGTCATTGAAGGAGAAAAATACGCCATTGGCCCTCAGCACTTGGATGCTGATGATAACGACACCCCGACGGATGATATCCTTTGCACCATCATTGTCCAGCCTACTGCTGGCTATGTGGAAAATATATCCCCCGCCCCAGGCTCAGAAAAGTCCAGGTCAGGAACAGCTATCAGTGCTTTTACCATCAGAGACGTCAGGCAAGGAAATATCTACTATGTGCAGAGCATTCACAAGGGAGTGGAACCAGTGGAAGATAGGTTCTTATTCAGGTGTTCTGATGGCATCAATTTCTCAGAGAACCATTTCTTCCCAATTGTAATCATCCCTGCAAATGATGAAAAGCCTGAGATTTACTTGAGGGAGATAGTTGTGATGGAAGGGATGAACATTGTCATCGACACTCCGATTCTGAATGGAGCCGATGCTGATGTTCCACCTGAAGAGCTCCTGTTTATTATTTCCAAACCTCCTAAACACGGTGCCATTTTAAACCAGCTATCCACAGGCTCCGTTTTGGTGACTAATTTCACTTTAGAGCAGATTAGGGAGGCATCAAGTATTATTTATGAGCATGATGACTCAGAGACAACAGAGGACAGCTTTGATGTCATTCTGACGGATGGAAAGTACTCTGTACAAAAAACAGCCATGGTTATGATTATTGCTGTCGATGATGAGACTCCTAGAATGCAAATCAATGATGGTCTGGAGGTGGAAATCGGTGAGACCAAAGAAATCAACAACAAAGTGCTCAAAGCTACAGATTTGGATTCGGAAGACAGCATGCTCACATATATAATCCGGTTCGGGCCTGGTCAGGGTCTCCTACAGAGAAAAACCCTGTCTGGGTCTGTGGAAAACATCACGCTCGGCATGAATTTCACACAGAGGGAAATCGATGCAGGGCTAATCTTTTACACACACAATGGGCAGGAGGGCATTCGTGACTTGGTCAAATTTGATGTCACTGACGGATTGAACCCACTAATTGATCGTTACTTCTACATCACCGTGGGCAGTATTGACATGGTCTTCCCTGATGTGGTCAGTAAAGGCGTGTCCCTGAGGGAAGGTGGCAGAGTGACTTTGACCACAGACCTTCTCAGCACCACTGACCTCAACAGCCCTGATGAAAACCTGGTCTTCACTATCACAAGAGCCCCAGTTAGGGGCCACTTGGAGTGCACAGACACTCCAGGGATGCCCATTGTGTCGTTCACTCAGCTTCAGCTGGCTGGCAGTAAGATTTACTACATCCACACCTCGGATGATGAGCTGAAAATGGACAGCTTTGAGTTTGAAGTCACTGATGGTTACAATCCTATTTTCAGAACATTCAGAATCTCGATTGTGGATGTTGATAACAAGAAACCCGTTGTGACGGTAAACAGCCTTGTTGTCACAGAGGGGCAGCTTAAGCTGATTACACCATTTGAGCTCACTGCTGAAGACCAGGACACGGCTGAGAGGCTGATAAAATTTACCATCACCCAGCTGCCTGTTCATGGGAAACTGCTCTACAACCAGTCTACACCTGTCACCAGCTTCACAAAACAAGACCTCAATGAAAATCTAATCAGCTACAAACACGACGGAACCGAATCCTCAGAGGACTCCTTCTCCTTTACCATTACTGATGGGACACACACCGACTTCTATGTTTTTCCCGATACTGTTTTTGAGACGAGGCGCCCCCAGACAATGAAGATTGCCATTGTGGCAATGGACAATGGCGTCCCCCAGATTTTGGTGAACAAAGGTGCACCCACTTTGAAGATTTTGGCCACAGGCCATCTGGGGTTCCCCATCAGCTCCAAAGTGCTGAGAGCAGAAGACAGAGACAGCAGCCCGGCCTCGCTGGTGTTCCACATCACCACCCAGCCCAAACACGGCTACATCATTAACCTGGGACAAGGAAACAACTCCATTGGCACATTTAGTCAAGGTAAGCGCCAAAGAAAACACCCAGCAGTGTATGAGTGAGAAAAATTACATTATGGACAATCTTAAAATTTTAAAAGACATCTCTGCTGTACTTATGTGTTTGGTTGAAATAGTTTAATCATGATTTTTTTTTGTAATTACAAAATTTCCCTGATGTGTGATGTGATTTTTTTAGAAGCCTAAAGTTAAAGGTTCCTTGCAAACCTGTAAGTTTTGATTAATTTTCACACAGCTTACCACAGATTTTAATTTATGGAGTAATAATTATTCATATGTGTGACAAGATATGCCTTGGGATTTTCAATAGTTAATTTGTGGTCCTGATTTAGATGTGCCTTGCTCATCAAATCATAATTAGCAGACCAAAGTTAGAGGCTGATGTTTTGCGCAAATGTCTTGTAGACAGTTAGAGATAAATAATTCATTCCTGCATCTCCGGGGAAATGTTCACATCTGATGTTCTCGACAGTGGTTTTTGTTAAATGAAGCAGGACAGCAGCAGAGGATTGTGTGAAAAGGTCAAAGCAAAGTGCTATAGTGACAGAGTGCAGCACATTATGACCAGGGCAGGGCAGAGAGAAATTCCTGCAACTTGAACTCTAACGCTCTCAGCAAAATCTGTGAATTTGAACTTATTTTTTCATTTATGTTTATTGATGTTTAGATGGTATCAAGACAACAATGCCGCTGATTGGGCTTTAAAGCCATGCAATCAATGCAGTGTTACATATCACGCTGTGGCAATTAAACCAACAAGTATAAAAAAATCACCTGCTTATGCCAAAGCTTGGCATGAAGCTGAGAGCACAGTGAAAAAGGAGCTTTTCAGTCTGCAGGAGACGGACACTCCTAACAACTACTGTGTGGCTGCCGTCTTTGAAAAAAAAAAGGGCACAGATGAGACAAGAGTGCAGTGGAAAAGCAAAGGGCAGAAGAGGGGGAAGAGAGAGCAAGTAAAGTGGAGGAGAGTGCAAAGGAGGATGGAGAGAAGGAGGTGTAGGTGGCATGATAGAAATAAAGAATGAGGGAAAGGGGGGTGTGAGAGATTGAGCAAGAGAGAGCAAACACGCTCATCAGAAGAATCAGTCAGGTGAAAGAGACAATCCCTCACTCTTTATTTACTCATGCTATTTCCAGGGCACATCCCATGAGGCGTTCTCTTTAAATATTTAATGAAGAGTGAGCCCCTCGTTCACTCCGTATTTGTAAGGTCCTCGGGTTCAAGTCTGAGGCACTGCTAAATCTTCTGCCTGATCACACGGAAAAGATGAACACTTTATTGAAAGTAGCAGCAAAAAATGTATTTTATAATGTCGAAATTTGACCCTGTGTAGATGTTAGAATGGACGATGGAGAGGCAGCAGTGTGAGGGAAGCCACCCTAAAGGGATTAAGATGTGTCTCAGTCAGGAGTCAGTGGTTTATAATTTTATGAACCTCCTTCCGCTGACATCTATTATTGAAGGAGATGGTTTGCAGGGGCCAAGGCCTTTCACAGTCCTGATGATTTTTCTGCACTGTAATAGGTGTTTTTGGAAAATGATGGCGGAAAAAAAAATGCTGTCAGAGCCCTGTAATTCAGAGAAGTTAGGGAAACAGCTGTTGAGGTGTAGGTGCTCACCGCAATCCTGTTTTTAACATTCTTACCTTGTCTGTCATTAAAAGATCCACTGTCACCTGGTTTTTCAGGGCTGTTGACACAGAAAGTCGGCAGGTTGTGGATTTTTTTCTGTTGGTTTAGCTTGAGCTGACTTGGATTTGAGGTTGCGGCCCTTATCGTCCTGGATTACGGATGCATAACTCTCAGAATGTTTTCTCTAGTAGAAAATTGTTCATGCCGAGAGCTGATAAGGAACTGAATCAGTGTGATACTAGAGACCTGCTGTTACTGGAGCTGAAGCGGGACAGCTTCCATCTTTGAACAATTATTTGACAGAGAGAGAGTGTTTGAACAAGCCATAAAGCCATAATACGACTTCAAAGTGTGTTTGAGGCTATTTCTGTAGTCAGCATGAAACATCACATGAAGGTTTTTTTTAATCTTAAAATGCAAATAGTTTCATAAATATTATTTTTTTAAATTCTTGACAAGGACAAATTTCCTTGACGTAGAAGTAATACTTTAGCTTTCACCTTCCTTTAAGTTGGAGGATTGTTAAAATTTCCATCATGCGCCGTTTCACATTGACTTAGTGTGACCCTTTGCTTTAACACTCAGAGGACACTGGCCTTCATTTGCATTCTGTAATTAATTATATCAAAACTTTTTTGTTTGCTTGTCATACTGACTTTGTGTTTGTCCTTTTTTTAGATTTTTAGGTGATAGGATTTTATTATATTTGTGCAACTTTAGTGTGTACTTTTGTGTTCAATGACAGGACGAATAAACTAAAATTGCTTCTCTGTTATAGCCGATATCGATGACCTGAACATCTGCTATGTGCTGAGGAATGAAGAAAATGCTACATCAGACGTCTTCCATTTCTCTGTTGAGGATAACGGTAAGATTTCACTTTTCTTTATGTTTGCGTTTACTCATCTCTCTGGGTCTGTTGTCCTCCTCCTTCTCCTCCTCCTCATTCAGACCTAGGTGCTAATGTTCAGGTTTATTCTGCGTTGTAAATGCCGACATGGACAGCTGTACACACCACAAATACATAATTATTATTACACATAAATAATATTTTCTAGTCTGCACAGCAGATCAGCATCTACAGGAGTATATTCCTTTCATTTGTACGGATGAGAGTAGAGGCTTTCTAGAGGTTTTCTACACACAGCCTGTCTTAGAATTAAACATCTGTTTAGGATTCCTGCCTCGAGCATATACGAACACATACGGGGTGCAGAAAATGTTGCTGTACTCACAACACTTCAACACTTGATTGTGATGGACTTACAAATTAGCTGTCAACCATGATGTTCAGGCTCATAGAGGAATTTATTTTCCATAGCAGTTTTTTAAAAACAGATCAATGAATATATTTTGATTTGATATATGATTGATTCAGATTTGTTGACAAAAATGAGCTGCCATTCAGAGAAGCAGCTCAGAATATCAGTTCTGACAAATCTGCTCAGGCCAGCAGAGGTCTTCTGTCTCTAACAGATGATGTTACGTCGTATTAAACTTACCAGTAGATGGATAAGATGTCCAGGTTTACATCAAAGATGCCCAGATTAATCTGCATAATTTTCACAGTTCAGTGCATGAATGAAACTACCTGTGTAATTTGTAAATGTGTCTGCAGGATGTGTCAGGTTGTATTAGTGTGTGTTTTGCCTTGATGTCTTAGGGCTTATTTGTCAGCGCAAAGAAGAAGATTAACAACACACATTTGTCTATACAAAGTATAGGTCTCATAAGTAAAATAATAATACTTTCATTTTCTGTGTAACATCATCCACAAATTTGCCTTCCTCTCTATTTTTGTTAGGGCCAACTTTACATGCATAATAACTGTCATTTGCGCTCTGAATTATGCACATGAAATTAACACTTACAAATCAGTACATTTTGTTCTATATGTATGCATGAATTTAGCATCTTTTTATGAAGGCAGCAGCTAATTAAGCAATCAGCAGTTTGCAGTTTCTTGTAGGAAATCTGTGTGAGTGAGTAAGAGCATAAGACATAGATGTTTATGAGATCAGCAGAGCCAGGAGAGAAGTCCCAAGTGTTATAATACTGAAGAGACATGTTCATTAAAGAGTCAAGTCTCATACTGAGAAAATCATCTGAGTAGAACAAAACATATAAACAGTTTCAGAAATACATAAACATTAAGGAAAATGTCACACTAAAGAAGAAATGCAGAAATCAAGTATAAAGGTGGACTGCTAACATTCTGTTTGAAGCATTTTCTTATTTCCTAACAATTTATGTCACATAGCAAACAATTTGAACACATTCCTGCATCCTAATCTGTGTTAAGTTCTAAATGTGTGTTCACTGACTCCTGTGTTTGTCTAAATGGCCAGTAAGTGCCACACCACCACACCAAAGTGGTGTTATTTGTATGTAGATTTCTTTGGATCAGACTCCATGTTTAGTGATGACACGTGACCAGACACCCAGTTTTACAGCAGCCCTTGAACACACCATGCATTAGTGGATCCGAAAACTCTGCGCATCGAACATGCTGTTTGTATTGTTGACAATTGCGACCATAATTATGCACAATTCCAGACCTTTAATTTACATTTAGGGACATCATGTGACACACATTTGGACATTTTTTTTTCCCCTTATGCAACCAAAGCTTTCATAAAACCTTGTTTGTTTACTGCAGTTTGACCTCAAAGCCACTGCTCTCAGTTTTGTTCTAAAACAGTCAGATAATGGGTTTATAGGTGTAATTGTTTCTGCTTCACCTTTTAAATTAATTCACTTACCTTTTGTCTTCTATTACTCAGATACAAATACGGGTTAATTAGATTTTCTCACCAAAAGCTGTATGGTTTCATATGTGCACCTTGTTGTGAGAAACGCTGTGTGAAAATGACTTTCACACACTTGTTGAAGCGTATACCGTATGCCCCCATTGTATCAGAGCGTTGTCTTATGCTCACATCATGTTTTTCAAGGTTGTTCTGTATATCACAGGGCAATAGGTCACACTAGGATGTAAGAGTCCTGATCAGATTCTCTCCTGCATTTACATACTGTATTAACCACCAAAGTCCAACAATTAAATGTGCTCTGCAGATTACACAAAAAGCGAACCGTGTAGCGCACTCTTTCTGTCTCAAACAGGAACTAATGTCTTTATGAATTACCTCCAGACTTTTTCATACTGTGGTTCTTATGCACTTAAAAGAAAATGCTAATGCGTGAAAGAATAACAGTTCCTTTATGCACATGAAAGGAGAAACATTGACAAATTGATTGTCCGTGGTCCTGTTAAGTTCTTAGATTTTTTTCCCTTTTCTCTGCTCCTGGCAACATTCTGGATTGACTAAAAAAAGGCCAGAGGCTTTAAAAAGAAACTCTGCTTAAAGTACATGAGTTTATTTTTTCAATCCATAACTTCGGATCCACTTTTACTGGATGTAGAATTTGTAAAGGAAAGACAAAAAATATTTAAGAACATTTCAGACACTCTACCATGTCTGCTGACAAAAAAAAATCCCCCAAATCAGTTTTTCCATGTCTACATGTCTCTATCTAACAGGAAGTCATCATTATGGTCTTGTAATACCTGAATGTACATGTAAGCAGGTATTCTTATATCCAATAAAGACATGTTAAGACACTAATCCACATGTGTGCCGGCACACACTCACGCTGACAAACCCACACATGCATGCAGAGCAGAGAACAGAGGGGTAGCCGCAGGCTAAGGGGCGGTCAGGCCTCCAGCACAAAGACGTGTTTGATATTTAAGAGCTCAGGCAGCATTGTGGGTAATGAGAGCCCTGGGCGTACGAGCCAGGCAGAGCTCTGAGGCAGCCACTGGTAATTATGTGGCCCTATTACAGGCTCATCTACACGGGAAGAGAGGCAAGAGGAACCTTCTGTCACAGGTTAAGATCAGATAGAATCCCAAGAAGTTATTACCTGTAATGGGTTGGAACACAGTTTGTTTCCCAGGCTTCTGTCTTTGGCTGTTGGATGTTCAGGCAGCAGCAGAAAATGACACAAATTACCATAAAGCAAAAATATAAAGGTCACAAAAACATTTACAATACAAGACATTAACACCGGGGTGTCATTATAAGTTTGTTTTCCAAATGTTTTTTTTTAGATGAAGTGATAATAATGATTTGTGAAATGTCAGATGCGAGATGCAGCAGGAAAAACGTAAACACAGGTGCTGAGTGCTTATTTTATTAGATGGTGCATCAGAAAAATGCAATAAGAAAAGAGCATGTTAAAGATCATGGACGCACATCTGTCTCCCACTGAAGACCTTTACAACATACAGGGAACTGTACAGTAAAGGGAACACATTTGATTTCTACCAGCAAAACAAGAACTTTGACACATGCATATGTATAACAGATACGTCTGAAAATGCTGTTGAATTTTTTATTCTCTTCTCACCATAAATTCACCTGCACCGTGTAAATATTTCAGTACAGAAAGAAAGCCATGAATGTGTGTGTAAGGATAAGTGAGAAAAATATGCTCCTGATGCTGTTTTCTTCCCCCACCGCGTGTTTCTTCTCTCACTGCAAATGAGATTGATTGTTACAATAGAAACCTTTCTTCCCCCCCCTCCCCCTTCTACTCACAGGCAGCCCAGACATACCACTGTTTTATCTAAACTTATATTGACGATATATCCACTTAAAATACCTCTCGCTGCTTCTATATCCTCATTTAATCCATATTTCACCACACACAATACACATGCGTTTGCTGCCCTCCACGCATTTGTCTTGATCATAACAAAACACTTTGTGTGCAACTCCTTCCTCTTTCTGGTGTTAGAAGACTAATTATCACTATATATACTGCAAGGGCACCACTTCTTTATCATCAGTTTTGCTTGTTCGTGATTGGATCTGTTGTACCGCTGTGACTCTTTTCTCATCACTTCAAACGGCCGAAATCACCACCAACACTTAAGATGAAATGACCTCCTTGAATTGCCCTCAACGCTGTTAAATGACAAGTGTCACAAATTATTTATGTACATACAGATTTATCTTTTTAATGGATGAAAGAAATTGGGACTGAAAAAGGAATGTGTCCTAATAACCTTTAAAGTCACTAGTGGAATGACTCAGACCGTGCTTGTTTCCCAAAACTTTCATTTAAAGTGGAAGCATTTTTTTGTGGGTGCTTCCTTGACAGTCCTCTTTTCATATATATCTCAGCAGCTTTACAAGTTTAAATGGATGTGAAAGCACCAGAAAAACAAACAATTACAGGTTTAAACTGGCTGTAACCATGGTCACAAATGGACCAGGTTAATCCCCTGACCCCCTTTTTTTGTTGTTAAAGCAATGTGAACTGATCAGGGCAGAATTGCAAGGTAGACATCAGCATGCAGCACACAAATACAAACACACACACATTAGCACGTCCCCCTGGCTTTAGGAGAGGATTCTCTTTATCTGTCTGCATTCAGGAGTTTACTGTCACTCACTTCTCCCAGGGCCCGGCTCTCCTGTCTTTATCCTCTTCATCTCCCCCGTCAGTCTTAGATCTTTCTTCAGTGTGTTTTATTCATTTTCAGTTCTTTAGCCCCACTCAGCATCTGTACTTTAGTGTTATTTCTGCCTGACTCTCTGCCTCTTGGGGTACAGTCTTAATATTTTTGACTTCCTGTCTAATTTCAAAGTACGCTGTGGTTCGTTGTGACTCTTTGTCATCAGGATTCAGTTTTATATGTCACAAAATGTCCCCGTCCGTTCCTGCTGCCTGTCCCCGCCTACTGTATATGTCTGCCGGCGTGCTAATGGGTGTCTCTGTTGCAGGATTACAGCACATGTTGCTCAATATGTAAATATACTCAGAAATACACAGTAAATCTTTACATTTTGCACATAAAGTGGTGACCACATTAAGTTTAGACTATATAAAACACATTAAATATGCTTTTCTTTTTTTACTTTTAGTTATTAGCTGTTTTTACCATCTAATTTTCATCGTCCTTACTCCTTCTTATAGCTTATAACTGTATATAAAAGTGCAGCTCTCTCATAAAATCTCATTCTCTGTTTAACTGCCTCTGCATATATCGCACTTATCATCTCAATTTTTCAGTTTTTTAATGGATCTTTAATTTATATTTAAATCATTTAAGCATTAAAGTGCATTTTTTTTAGCTCACACTGCAGTGTATAAAATTACACAGCGCTTAGGAGCTGTTTTGGGATTTGTATTCTAATAAAAACTATACATCTGAAAGTAAATATCGAGGCAGTGACTGAAGTAAAAATGTTTGAAAATAGTTTTTAAGGAGTGTGAGGAGATGCTGGTGGGAACGGAGAGCATAGGAAAAATGTGGGAAAGAGAAATCTGTAGCTGTAGTTTATCACATGCATGCTCAGGCACAGTTTGCTCTCAGGAGTGTAACTGTCCTGAGATACGTTAAACTCGTCCCTCTGTTAAATATTATATTGGAGGCATGGGGAGACTTGTGCTGTTGTGGCAGGAGCTGTATACGTGCTGGAGTTCTGTCTCTGTGCTGAGCTCTGTTGGGTGCTTCGCCATAGATTGCAGTATACAGTAATACATGGCACGCATCCATTAGATTTAAAGTGAGTAATGTAACACCTTCATTTTTCTTCACATTTTTATTCTCCACAGCATCAGGTTAGAGTGGAAAACTGTGAATATTTATTAATGCCATATAATATATTATCTTCTGTTACTTACACCATCGGTTCAGACACACACACAGAGCTGCAGAACTGCAGACGCATGCAAACACCTCAAGGAAGCTGCCAGATCTTTGTCCCCAAGCCTTCTCCCCTTAAGCTTTGCCCAGGGTCGTATACGGCTGTCTTTGTAGACATCAGTGGAAACCTCACATTTATTAAGTGCATTACGAGAACATCAAAGCAGCAAGGGCTCTAGGTGTCGGTTTCTTGTGGTTTCATGTGCAAGGTCGCTTAAGGTGTTCCTGCAGCACAGCTGTGCCTAATGGCTATTTAATGTAGGGAGGAAACAACACATTATTCCACCACACTGCAACTTTTTTTATCTTGTGTGTGGGTGGATGTGGGGTAATGTACTGTATGTACAACTCACTTCCTTTGTTGCCCATGGGAACATATTGAGTCACACTTTCTGATATAACATCAGACTTCTTTTTGTTTTTTTTTGGTGTGCTGTGCTGGCTTGTTTTGTGAACAATCAATCACACACAGCCATGTTTGTGTGTAATTGTCATATAGTCAAACTGTACTTGGTCCTTATTACACACTGAATTCAGATTGCCTTTAAATCCAGCAGCACTTGTCATTGCCCAGGGCTAGGAATATCTGGTCAGCTTGCTAATAACGTTCACCTCAGGAGATTTCCACTATCATGCTGATTGCCTGGAGCAAAGTGTAAATGCAGTCTGATACATATGTACAGCACAGAAACTGCATTATGGTGATGTTAAAAGACCTGTCAGGATAACTGGCTTTACATCTGCTTATTGCCTGGCCACACACACACACACACACACACATAGCTAGACACAGCTTGGAGAAGACAGAAACAGCTGAGCAAAGAAGAGCCCATCATCGTCTTTATGATCCTCTTTGCCACCAGTTGCATGCTTGCTAAGCCTCTCATTACAGTGACTGCCTCACATCTGTCAGGATAAACCAAAAGATTCTGAACGTCCTGAGGGGGCGGCGGATATTTGTATTTTGTCAACCGTCAAAATTTATGTAGAGTGGCACTCCTGTCAGAAGGATTGTGTGTGGGCTCCTGTACTGTAATGTAACCAGTAGATGATTTCAGCAGAGCTTCATGTGGTTTGTGAAAAGAAGCGTGTTGCCAACTGAATAAATAGTGAGAGAGTGAGAGTCATCATTTTCCTCCTATAGCCCGATGTTTCTCTCCACAGTGAGAGGGAACATTGCATTTGTTGACATATAGGTTTTTCTTTGCCATTTGTACCAGGAGTTGGGGACTTGTATACAAAAGAGTATAGAAAGCAGATAGAGCTGTAGCAGCGAAGGAAAGGCCACACTGCCAGCAGCGGAATAGATGTTCCGCTCAGCAGACAGCACTGTCTCACTTTGAAAAATGTTCTTTGATTAAGACTGTGACATGTTGGATGCAAACACACACACATACACAATGAAACTTAATGACTCCCAGCACAAGTGATTAGTGTCCCATTTATTTTGAATTTTTAAAAATATTTACATGTATTTATTTAAGAGTCTAAATGTCACTTCACGTTCATTGTTGAAGCTGATACTAAAAGCAGTAATAATCTTCCAGCGCGCAGAGACGTGAGCTCACATACACAACCGCACTCGTGTTCACACTTGCCTCACACATCCCCAAAACCTGTGAATGATAAATTCCACAAGGAAATAAAATGCAGCATTCAGCATTAAATAGGTTCTCAAATGCTGTGTAAAATGTCAAGTGTACTCTCCTCTGTTAGTGATACATAAGCCTGCAATAACAGCAGAGCAGCAAATACCAGCAGACTGGTTTAAATCAGGCCTGATGTCCATAAGCAGAATACTGTAGCTGTACACTTGTATTTTTAGTTAAGGCATGTCATGTCCTGCCATCTGGTGGACTTTTAATTCATTCATAAGTTTTAAATGGTTACAGCATCTCTCATCTGTGGCCTGTCTATCTCCCTGTTGATGGTCCATTTGCAAAGTACATGTGGAAGAAAACTCTAGAACCATAGCATGTTTTTATGCATATTTGTTGCACTGCCAGATATTGCAGATTCTTTTCCTTAAACTCTTCAGAAGGCTTGGCAGGCTTGTAGACTCCAATCATAACTTTGCAAAATCCAAAATTACTTGCAACTTCAGTTTGACTTTAACACTAAGATCTCTTGACTTTACACTGCCTCAAGTGTTAGGACTTGAAAAACTCACAGACGCTGCTCTCTACAGCACATTAAAGAACAAAGCAGATACTCGGGCTTATGTAAAGATAGCAGCGCCTGTTTCGATGCACTGTAATGAAGGTTATAGGGATGTATATTTTTCATGGTAGACCAAAGTGTGTCTCTCAAGGCTAATCAAAAAGAATTTAAGGAAGTTTAAGAAGCACTTTAACTTTTATTGAATCTACACTGAAGGCCATTATTTCATTTTAAAATGTAGTTTTCAGGGAACTTATTACAGCTTGCAATGTTGGTATTTCTGTTTTGTTTTTTATTTTGGCTTTGTGTCTCTGATGGCTCTGGGGGCATCGATCTTTGTCTCCTGACTTCTGTTTCTCGTATCCGGGTGGTGTTCACACACTAGCTAGAAACTGGAGAAATAGTAATGGAGTTGTTGAGAAACGGCCACTTAGCAGGGTGAAGTAGAGGGTACACTATGTTAATTGTCTAAAACCTACCACAACAGCTTTGCTTAACATATTTGCTTTGACACGTCTGCTTGCTTCCTGCTTGCCTGCTGACAGAATAACATGGTAATTTACATTTAAGTAATAATAATAATAGAAAAAGTACATTGTACACACAAAAAATATGCTGTGAGTTACAAGGACATCATATTTTACTTAGAAACCAAAGAAGAAACTTTAACACATAATTTCTCAGGATAATTTAATATCATATTATATGAGACAACCTTTAAAATACATATATATATATATATTTTAAAGGTTGTCTCATATAATATGATATTAAATATATATATATATATATATATATATATGTGTGTGTGTGTGTTATGTCTGGTTTTGGTGTCATTATATACAGTAAAATTGTTTTACTGTGTATTAAGGTTACATTCCTGTTGCTGCTAAAGAAGTAATCCCATCTGATGGGACAGTCAAACTCCATCCTTCATCACAAGCCAACATCAGAACTGCAGCATGCAGGCATCAAAAGTTGCTTTTTTCAGATTTCTCACAGTGGCCTGATCCTTGGTTTTTGTTGTCCAGAAACTATGATCCCTAATTGGTTAAAAAAAAGAAGCACTTGTGCTGAATTTTAGTGAAGAAAACCTTTGAAAAGGGGTGCAAAGTGAATTTAACTCTATTGAGGATGATTTCAAAGCTGCTTTTTTGTATGGTCAGCACATGTGAGAGGTCTTTTATCCTTCCAAGAGGCTGGAGAAATGAGACAGTCTGAAGCCCACTGACTCAGATCTCTATTGTCTGTGCACAGCTACTCACCCCCAGTGAGAGGTCGCACAGGACTGATACACACAAACACACACAGACACACACACACACACATATACCCCAACTAAGATTTGAGGCAGCTTATGCTGCATTTACTTTCAGGCAGCTAGGATGAAAGTCAAGGTTGCGGGCTGCAGTTGAAGCTGGAATCACTGAGGTGTGTGCGATTTTATGTTTGCAAGTGAAGCCACATCTTGGCCTACAGGTTTTTATTGGGGATGCTAGAGTTGTCTCCTCACTTCAGCATGTTGCAGCTATGTACACCAACCTGGAAAGCACTGAAGTTTCACCTCTGGTACATTTTAGACACATGTTAGCAAAACCATGCTAAAGCTTAAAGCAATGCAACTGAATTCCTGACGAAAATTGTTCTTGGACTACCCGGTGTTTGGATGTTGTCATTAATACTTGTGGTTGGAGCAGTGTATAAAGTATATTGTTTTTTCACACGCTTGCTTACACGTGTTCATACATGCAATGCAGTGAAAATTCAAAAGTCCAGAGGCTACAGACAGTAATCTGCAGCTGTAGGACATCTTAAAGCATACGACAGAGAGTTTATCACTTACTAATCCAGCATCAACAAGGCTACATTTTCATCAGTGTTTCATCCCTTTTTCCTCTCTGAGCTCCCGCCAATGAGTCTAAGCTGGTCTGATATCCACTCTTGTTCAGGCTTTCTATTCTTTGTTTCCTCAAACTACATCCTCTTTGGTTTCTTTGAAGTCCACTCAGAGAATAACAAGCCTCACTCCTCTATCCTAGAGTTATAGGTGCTGGCTAACTCCAGTTTCAAGCAGCTGTATACCTGAACATGTGGTGTAAAACACACAGTACTGATAGGCACAGTGGCCCTTCTCAGGTGATGGAGGGGAGACCATTCACACTGTTATGAGTGAATTTGCTATTGAAATGATTTTTTAAGCATTATTTCAAGGGAATAAAAATAATATCACCTTAAGACAGAACTGAACCTGAATGTCCACTTACAGGTGTCATTTCCACATGTTGTTGCTGTGCCACCTTTTTCCACTCTGGTGCTGCCCTGCTGCTGTTTTGTCTTATGTAATGACAGAGGTGAAGTGCTATGATTTTCTGTGCTCTCGACAGCCATTCAGCTTCAGCCTTTAAGATGCATAAATGACTTGAAGGAACAAAAAGCTTTGGAATTGTGCTCAATAGAGCTAAATGAGATTTCCTTTCTAACAGCCTACACATAGCATTTCCACAAACAGTCATCCACCTCTGCGCCTTGGTCTGCCAGCGGAACATACACTCAGACATTTATTGTAGCACTTACAGGAGTGCCACACAGAGTTAGGCATTGTTCATTAGTACACAAAAGAAGAAAAAAAAGAAAAGATCCCTCCTCCACTTTTACAATGTTTTCTCTTCTCTTCCATTCATTGTTGCAGAGCTCCGTCCTTTTCACACAAGAGTAGGTGGTCAAAGTAGCCACACAAAGCAGCATCCTTCCTGTCTGCTTGTGCAAGTGGCAGCTATTAGCCCAGCGCTAACACGATCATTTACTCTGCAAACGCTTCCTTAACAACACTGATTGGCTGGTATGCTTCAATTCTCAGGATGATAGAGAAGAAAATAATAAAGCTAAAGTATGGAAAAATGGAATTTAATTATTTAGCACATCAAAAGATTGACCCTTAGACAGGGGGGAGGTATGAGATTATATGGTTTATTTTTATGAATCTGTAAATGTTCTACAGAACATTTTCACTGCACATTGAAAATAATTAAAACACTTCTTCTTCATTACAGTTTTGCAGTAATTGTCCCCTCAGGTCACAGAGTTCGTTTTCGTTTCCTTTGCTGTTCTACAGAACAGCGAACATAGTATTTGGTGCTTAAATCAGAGAAACAAGCGTTTAGCTACATAAATACTCTACTGATGCTAATTGACTTTAAATGAAACATTGCAAACATATTAAGTACACGTGTTTGCTATGAGCAATAACATATTTAATGTTCTTATATATACTTTGGTTTCTAGGTGGGAACAAGCTTAAAGGACAGCAGTTCCGTTTGGACTGGGCCTGGATCTCTCTGGAGAGAGAGTACTACGTGGTGGATGAGGAGGGCAAGTTCCTGGAAGTGGTTCTCACACGGAGAGGGTACCTGGGAGAGACGTCTTTCATCAGTGAGTCTGTTTGTATCTTTCCCTTTCTGGCAGCAATATCACTGCCACATGGATGACAACATATTGTGTAAACAGACATGGCACCTAGATAAAAAATGTCATAAATTCTTTGGGGGAAATCAGTCAGGCTTTTTCTCACAGAATGGCCACCCTTAAATGAAATGTAATAAATCTGGTTGGTCTTTTGATGTTTTCCATCACATAGAATTCAATTTGATCATCAAAAATATTGAGCTGAAAAAACTGAGCTCATGTTATGGCACTTGTAGTGTTGATAAAGGACCAGCATAGGCTTAACCATCAATCTCAGGGCTGCCCAAGTTAATTCTATATAATTCTATATATATATATATATATATATATATATATATATATATATATATATATATATATATAATTATTATGTTTATTTTGTGTTTGGCAAGTTTTACATTTTTTGTGAACATGAGCACTTACTGTAGGTCAAAGCAATGAGCTTCACAGAGATTGTATAACATTTGCCTCCTAGCCTTGATCCTGATCATTCCTCTGTGTAGCATTCTTTTGACTTTGATTACTTTACATTGTTCTTTTAAAATGGCAAGCTTTTCAGAGCACCCAGAAAGCATCACCAAATTCCTATAAAGCCTAGGAAATAACACAACAAGCTTTTTTACTCTCTTACTTGTACATTGATAAACCAAGCAGACGCCAACAGTTGAAGCCAAAAAGCAATTGCTACATTTCCTTTCAACACACACTCTAACCAGATTATCCTGAGGCAAAACAAGTTTGTTTGGCCTTGAGCTAATTTAGAGTTTACAAAAAAGGCATTTCTGTTATGAATGTGGGGACACGCGATGGGCTCGCTTAGGTCAGTGTGATGCAGAGATGTAACTCTTGGTTTGCCAGCATGGGCAGGAATACAAAGTCAGCCGATCTTATGTTGATTTCTCTGTGAGAATTTTTTATTCGTTGATGTTCAAAGTTCAATTGTATTTGTTCGAGATAATCAAAAAGACATGAAATAAACATCAAACCAAATGCAGGTCACAAAGCTGTAAACATACATTGCACTGACCAATGTGACGAAATCTGGAGAGGAAACAGGTGAGGTTGCAGGTGAGGTTACTGATAAAATAACACTGACATCATTAGTGTTGCATTAGCAGGATTGTCACCCTGTTACCTCCATATCTCTAAGTAAAGCTAAACTCTTTGAATGATGTGTTAATGTCCTTTAGACTTGGAGGTTACTAAAGGCTAAGACTCATTAAGCTCCCAGTCAGCTTTAAAAAAACATTAGAGACCCTCTCAAAACATCTGTATGTGACACGATCACACATTTCTGAAGCGTTGTTTTAAGTCCAGGAGGCACCGGCCGTCGCTGTGTTCTCAGCATCACGGCCCAAAACTCAATATAGAAAATACAGACAATGAGGTGGAGCATATGTGCATCTGAGGCAGGTGGCCAATCATAGAAGCAGAACACCGTCTGTCTGTCACTCAAAGTCCTAATATAATTCAAACAAGTGACAACATGTTTTCAAGAAGGGGACTATATGGGGATTAACTCACATTTAGAGGCAGGCTCTAGAAGCAGTGGTGTGAACTCCCATTGTCTTCATTTCTGTGCCCTGGAGGCTACTGCTTGGCTGCACCAAGCTCATTGTTTGTTTTTTACAGATTTGATGAGTGCTCCTAAACATAAATGCAAAAGAAGGAACACAATTTACCTTACGTGACCTAAAGTGCATGTGAAAACCTTCTCTTAGCTTTTGAGGAATATTAATCTGTGCTCATCACAGTAGTTCACGATGACACATTTGTCCCCCTTTTTAGAAGCCCTCTAATACGTGAATCATCGGGAAACTCAAAATAAAGCACCATGCTGCCTGCAACACTCATCTGGATACAGAACAGAGAGTGTTGCAGAGAACAAAGTCCTGTGTGTCGCTCAAATCTCAAACTCCAGCCAGACACACCGATATCAATGCCAGAGTTTTAATAAGCTGTTTGACCAGCAGATGGAGGTGATTTTGGTGCTGGAAAGAATAGCCCAGTGCATTTTTGTGCGCTTGTGTAAGACTGTCAGGATAAAGATGATGTTGTCCCTGTCCCTCTTAGCGCTGACTTTGTCATGCCTCAGCTCCTTTCCCTGCAGGAGACTCAGCAGCTGTAAGCAGCTTTTCCTCTCTCTCACCTCTCATCATCATACTGATCCCTGTTAATCATGGGGTCAGGTGTTAGCATCACAGAGCAGCAGTTTATGTAAGCCCCACCTGGGTGTGTGTTGGTATGTGTGTGTGTGTGTGTATGTTTGATTCCTCTTGGGAAGGTTTTGAGTGTATCTCCTCGGCACACATGAAAGCTTGCGTTCTGACTCTCATCTCTTTGCACAGTTGGTGTGTGAGCACCTGGTTATCTCTGACCACACACTCATAATACGCACTACTTTCAAGCCAGCTCTCTAAAAAGAACATCTAACAAGGTATGCTGACGTGCTGCTAAAATGCACCAGGGTGAAAGTCCTTTCCATGTAACAGCGTGTTTCGCTTAGGCGCTTTATGCATAAGTGAAGGAAGATTAAAGAAAATAAACATTCATTGTAGCCTTAAGAAACAAAGTGCATCTTTTTTTGCACAGCTCCAAATATATGTCACTATGACAACAACTCTAAAAGGTATTCATGCATATGCATGTCTGTATTTATGCCTCTGTATGTCCAGTGTGGGTGAGTTCACCTGCGGAAACAGTCTAATGGAACAAAACCATATTTTTTATCTGAATGGAAATTAACCTCTGTGTGTTGCCGGTTGCTAATATAGCTTGTTTGTTTTCTCTTAATGATTTTTCTCCATTAAGGATAAACTAAAATGGCCTCATTTTTTTTTTCTTGATGTTGTCCCTGATAAATACTTGATGGTGCTCGAGTAACAATGTGACTCCACTGTGCCACTGCCTTTGTACTTTCATTTCACAGTAAACAGACAAAACAAGAGGAACATGTTATGTTCAGTAACGATTTTATTAAGACAAAAGGGCTAACAAACTAAACAGATAAACCCCAGCGTTTTATTAGTATTAATAATAGTGATTTAAAAAACTAGGTTTTCAATTATGCATATAACATATGTGAATGTCCTTGGCAACAAGTGTGTAAAGTCTGCAGCACTTAGACATCCATTTTTATTTCTTGTCTGCCAGCTGGACTGCAGTCAGGTTGGATGACCAGACACTGCTACAGCATAGAAAGTATCCAACTTCCCAAAATGCATAATAACATACCCTTGCTAAAAACAAACTTTGTTAGCTCCTCTGTTGCTCTTCTTGGAGTATGTCAGCCATTAATGCGTTTACTGTTTCATTCATTGCCTACCTGCCTTTGTGACGATGGATTTAGAGACTGTTTAGCTCTCTGGGTGGCCTACTTTTGCTTCTCATGTTTGATTAAGGGCTACATTGACTCACTATCTCATTTTGTAGTAGTAACAGGTTTTACACAATAGCTGCATTATGCAAGTGGGTATAGTTGGTAAGAATCTCTTCAATGGAATGCATCTTTTTTCATCTTTGAATGTTTTCTTTAAATTAACAACTTTACTTTGTTCTACTTGGAAAGAAGTATGAAACTATCTGTTTTTGTGGTGTGCTAATAGAGGGCATCAGAAGCAGTTGAAAACAAAGCCTATGCAGCAGTAGCACAATGTGGTAATATATATAAAGCTACAAACCAGAAATACCTGATTAAAGCAGACAGTGTATATGCACATCAGTGGATTCTGTTAGATTAGGCAGGGTGTGTCAAGAAGAGAAAAAACAGACAGACAGACACCCAGCGTCTTTGCCAGAAGCTTGATGTTACTGTTGCAAAGGTTTGCTGATGAAAGCTGGTGTGGTGCCAGGCAACAGTGAAGGAGAGCTGCTGCACATGGTCCATCACAACAGGGCGTGCAGGTAGAGAGGATCAGTGAAGTAGGAACGCAGCAGAGATAAGATCAAGGTTCAAAGATGCCCCTGTGAAGCAGAGCTCAGGCAGCACCGGGCTGGACAAGAGCGTGCGGATTATAGATTGGATCCTTCTACCTTTCAAGCTGACTTTCTCACCTCTTATAACATTACACAGCTAATATATCAGCTCAGCTTCTTTGTGGGTGCTTGTCTTCTAGCGTATACTTGCTAATTGAGTTTTGTCACTGTTCTCTTTCTCGTGACACCTGTCCTGCTGACTTGTCAGCCCACTTAACTCATCCACCTTCCTTTGCTTTCATCTGCAGTATCCTCACTTCATGTCGCTGCAGAGAGGTCCTTTTGCTGAGTACCTGTTTTTACTCACAAAAGATCATCTCTGTTCTTCCTGCACCCACCATATAGCCTGTGTCTGTCTTATTATCTACCTTATTATCTACCTTCCTTTCCTCGGATTACTTGAATGCTTTGTTCAGTCACTCTTTGCTCCTGCTCTCTTTTTATATCCTGACTTACTGTATGTGTTGTTTACTAACTCTCTGTTTCCTTTCCTTTCCTTTCCTGTCCTTTCCTGTCCTTTCCTTTCCTTTCCTTTCCTTTCCTTTCCTTTCCTTTCCTTTCCTTTCCTTTCCTTTCCTTTCCTTTCCTTGCCTTGCCTTGCCTTGCCTTGCTGTAATAGGAATCCTATGGGACAACATGATGGGACTGAAATCTCATTCTTCTTTTTCCAAAGCTCACTTCTTGACTTATTTCTGCCTCTTCCTTTTTCTTCTGTGTCCTTGCTCTGAGAAATAAAGAGGGAGTATTGTTAACGAGCTGCACTTTTGCCAGGTTAAGGTACATATTATCTCCTGTGGGATGTATTCCAGTCTCATTTTTGGTTGCCAAGAAGAGATAATTGTGTCTCACTAGAAGAGAATAGAAATAGTTTTCTACAGATCCCTACCCCACCTCTGCTGCCTCAAGGTGAAATGAGCTTTACGCTATAATGAATAGCAATCATACATTTTTTGATGAATTGTATATTTTACATTGAGCCAAGTTGGTGCAGTATATTTGGCCCAATAGTGAAAGAGACTTCAAACAGAAGGAAGGAAAGTTTGCAGCTATAAAAAGAATGTGTGTGTGTTTGTGAGCATCTCTTTGTTTCTGTGGGTTTATGTGCGCAGTGGAAACACAAACACAAGGGATCGTAGCTCCGAGGAACAGTGACACAGAGATCAAAAATCCTCGGGAGAGTGTGTACCGTCCTCTGTCTGACCCCAGGAAAGGTGCATGGAGAGGCTCCACCCATCCACAATAAACGCTTCCTCACTCCTGTGTAAAAAGGTTGTGTTGCTTTTGTATGAGTTAATTATGAGGATAATCAGTCTTAATTCTGTGATCATTTTTAAACTCCAGGACCAAACCCAGCATAAATACTTCATTATGACTTCATATTGTAACAGACGCCGTTACTTCTTGTCAGAAGTGTCAATGTTTGTTCTTTGCTGTAAGTAGATTTCTAGCTCAGGGGTTGCACCCTGAACATAACATTTAGATTTATTCAGATAATATTAAAATAATGATGAATCAACTGATTTTATGAGGCGCATCTTGAATTACATTTGCTCTGTAAATACTGTTCCTGTTTGAAGTCAGAATGGATCATTTTTCTGTCTTTTTGTTTCTTGGTTAAATGATGGAACCCCTTTGTTTTGATTTAATTAGTGAATACCATTATCTTCCTTCTGTTATGCAGAGCAGACGGTCACGCTGAGCTTGCCACAGAACAACCAACATTAGCCTTTCTGCTAAGAGTTCTTACAAACATAAACTCACACACATGAGCCTGCTGCTCATGCTCTGCTAACCAGTAGATAGCAAATGAGCTGCTCGGCTACAGAACGTACAGAACATACCTGCAAATGTCTGTCCAGTTGCATGCTGGTCTTCCTCTTTAAAAACTTAAGGCTTCTAAAAACATGCTGGCTGTATAAACTTATTAATGATTCATTTCAGTTGCCTTTAAAGATATTCAATGATTCTATCCAAGCCAAAACTCCAGCACAACCTGTTAAAAAAATAGCTGCATCGGTTCACGGCACAAAACATTTTAGCTGCACAAAACAGGCTGTAAAATTCTGGGATGTCTAAATGTGTGCGATTTTTGTCTTTTGTATTAGCTTGTTTTACCAGCAGCTACTGACAAAGGCTGACAAAAAAAACGTGTCTGGAGGTTTGAAGAAATGCTGGGGGATCTGCTCACATATGACAAAACCTGACTTTAGTTGTCACTCACTGCTTACTTTCTTGCTCTTTTCTGTCAGTTTCTGTCAACAACATGCTTCATGGGATCTTTAATAACATCATAGGTCAGGTTAAAGCACTTAGGTGGAGTCCTGTCCAATAACAGCCACCAGAACATGTAGGCATCTCATGTTTGCTTTGTCTTTGAAATTACTACATCTGTTACTCTGGACCAAGATAACTATTACACATTAAACTGTGAGAGTGGGCTGCATGAGAAGAGACTTGAACTATGATGAAAAGAAAAAAGAAATATAATATTGTAGACCTGCCACCTAGGAGGCAGTCAGACCTTTGTCTTGATATGCCTGACCATTACTATGGGCAATAAAGATTTATATGCTCTAGCAGTATACAAACCTCTCCTTATACTCCCCATGTTGAGGACAAGCTGGACTATGACTACATTTCAACTTGTGCTATTTGTCCTGCTACCAACCAGCTTTCATCAACATACCCTCCAGTAATCCCAAGAAACATGACCTAGGTTAAACTAGGATGTTATCCTGACTGAACATCTATTAGTCATGTCTAAGATTTCCCAGAAAGTCTTTCAACGGCCCTCACACAAGTCGATTTTTTTTATGTAGTATTAGTTCAGCTGCACTGAGCACTAGCAGCATCTTTGGCTTTTGCTGCAGAGGAAAAGGGAGAGTGAAGGGGTTTGGTGTGCCAGGTTGGTTGGCTGACAAAAAAAAAGAAAAGAAAAGCAGGATGTTCATTTTAATGTATTGCTGGACAGGTTTTATTTTCTAAAATGCAACACAGCTGCAAAATAAAACCCAGAAATACAAGGCTTAAAACCAAAATCGTTCCTGACACTCACATGTGTTTGTAAGAAGAATATCACTGCATATATTTGTATTCATGCATGTGTATTTATTTCCAGCTTAATTTTTGTACGTAATATTCACCTGTCAGATCCGACTGTGCGTATGATCCACGGTAATGTATCCAGTCTCGTCTGTGCGTGTTTGTCACCTTCTTTTCTCTCTCTGTTTGTGCAGAGTGTCTGGAAAAGGAAAAACAAATCTGTTTTATGTACAGGCACACACGTCAGCCTGACAAGGCCTGTTCTCATGGGAATCTGTGAATGTAGACAAAGAAACATGAACATTATATTTCCAAATGTAATAAATAATTTTAAGTCTTACGCCACCTAGGCTCCTTCATTTGTGTTTAATGTGAAGCCCGGTGATATTACTTAGCTCTCCATCTTTGAAGAAGGTGTATCGGTGAGCATGAATGTTAGATAGATTACTGTGAAGTGGGTTCATATGAAAGACCTGTTATAAATGAAATAAGAGACATTTGAAAGTAAAAGGATGATGTACACACACACACACACACATACCTAACCCTTGGGAACTATGGTAGCTAATCCATCTCAGTAAAGTAGAATATGCTTATTTAAACGCTTCAGTCACAAATTCATTTCACACATTCCTGAGGCTCTGTTAGTGATCAGTGAAGAAAAATAGACACAACACTCTTTTTCTCACCACTCCCTGAACAACATTAAAGGGTGTGAATATCTAATCTGTTTTTCATCTGTCTCTCTCTCCTGCCTGTCACCCTTTCATGGTCATTTTCTTTGTTTTGTCTCCACTTTTTTCTCTCTGTTTTTTTTTAAACTGACTCTTTTTGTCTCCTTCACTTCTTTTATGTCCGTCTGTATCTCACAGGCATCGGCACCCAGGACGGTACTGCAAAGAAGGATGAGGACTTCAAGGGGAAGTCACAGAGGCAGATCCAGTTCAACCCAGGACAGACTAAAGCTACCTGGCGGGTTCGCATCCTGACCGACGGAAAGTACGAGCAGGCGGAGACCTTCCAGGTTTTGCTGTCAGAACCAGTGATGGCAGTGATGGAGTTTCCCCTCACAGCAACAGTTGAGATCCTGGATCCCAATGACGGTCAGTGCAGCTCATACCTGATTATGTTGTTGTGGTATCATGATCAAATGCAAACACATATACAACACTGATGTTTCCAATGCACACACACATACAAACACACACACAATCCCAACCTTCACTCAAGTATTAAATTGGTACTGAAACACCTTAATGTAAACACAATACATGTACAGTCTGCTCTCTGGCAAGAAGGAGAAAGACTTTGACATGATAGGTGACATGTACCTAAAGACATGGTAATTAGAATACAGCTAGAGTGTTAAAATCAGTAGTTTATTCACTCTGGTGGATAAAACATAAAAATCATTGTCTTCGTTGTAACAAAGATCTCGTTTTCAGTGGATGTCTGACTTTCTCCAGATCACTTGCCTCGTCGTGTGGTTATGTTCATGTGTATGATGGTCAATAGTCATTGGAGTGAGAGCTCTTACCATCCATGCAAAATCTTTGATCAATGCTGAAGGCCATGTCAGCAAACTAGACAGAAAGCTGCATGGCTGTGGGTGACAGAGAGGACAGTGCAGCCGGACTGATAGGGTTCAGAGTCTGACGATGAGGATGAAGAGTGAAGGTGTCATCTTATAATGCTCCTCAATCATGATGCTGGTACACTGTTAGCATCACTCGAATGAGTGAACTAGTTAGCTGCTAGCTTACTCTGTCCAAAACTGAGGCTCATGTAGCTTGCAGTCAGGTAGTTTTATACATGGTAAAATGAAGAGCCTCTGTTTTATGTACACATTCAAACACTGTTTATGTGTGTAACATGACCTTTGGTTGCTTTGTTCTGTCTCTGTAGATATAAATAGAATAACAGTGATGTGAATGCAGTCAGCTGTGACAATCTTGACATTTTATATTGAATGTTTTATAGGGTCCATTGTAGTAAGCAGGGGCTGATTGCTGCATTCAATCACTTAAAATGCACTTCAATGTGTAAGTAATCCAAGTAATATGTTACTCAGATTGAGTAATGTAATGGAAAACATTACAAATTACGTTTTAGGACATGTAATCTCCATTTGGTAACTGAATACATTTTAGAACTATCCTTTCCAACACTGCTCATTGGTCTGTGTTTTTCAACACTCGCCGGAAGCACTGAACACTATGTTTACTTCATAAAACCAGATGATACAAAAAACAGGCACAGACACAAAGACACACTTTCTGCCCTAAATCTTTCATTTTCCCTTCCCTGGTTCCTTCCGTCTTTCCCTGCAAATTGAAATGTTAATGGAATATTGAGTAGTGCAACCAACTGTCTGCTCTGCTCCATCAAGACTAGATTTACTCCTCAGCGGCTTTTACATTCAGTTTTTGTATGCATTACCCCCCTCCCCCACCCCAGTGCAACTTTTAAGTAATTATAGATGTGCAACAAAGATGGAAACACTGAGTCCTCTATTATACTGACGTACAAATGCTCCCATCTCTCTCTCACTCTCTCTTCCAGTATCACTCCTCTTGCCACTTTTTCCCTCCACAATCTATCCTCCCCTGTGGGTTAATTATGGTGCGCGTGTGGAGGGCAGGGGATGGTTTGTTTTCTATCATCTCCAGGGAACGTCTAATGTGACAGAGATGTGCCACTCTGTACTCTAATGGGTCAGTGAAGCTTAAGCTATGCCTGTGGCATTAGCTGTACTCCAGCTTCTTTCTCTAATGATGAAAACTGGCTTTGTCTGGTCTTCTGGTTAGCCGGGAGATCCCCGCCCCCCTAGAGGACATGTCAGCTTGGCTAATATCAGCTTTAAAAGAGGAGAGAGAATTGCTAAGCTTTGACTAAAAGTGTTCCAAACTTAAGGAGAGCATAACAAGTGAGGAATATGTTCTAACGTCACAGACTGCCTCTGTTTGTCTGTACAAATGCCGGCAGCTATTCTCTGCTGTTTTATTCTACTTTTACTTATGTGATGCTCGCTTTCTATCAACCTTCTGTATTAGACTGCTTCTGCTTTGATTAACACCAAGGAGTAGTCTTATCCTGTTGTGCGTTTGCCTGTGGTTTACCCTCCTCCAAAACTTTATGACTTTCTTTCATATATATATAATCCATGCACACAGTGCTGACTAAAGATGAAGGCAGCTGCTTGCTGTTTGACTCTATGCTGCAAGCAGCAGCATCCTGCCACTCCTGGTGATATCTTTCTTGCTCCTGCGGTAAGGGGGCTATACATCATTAAAGCTGATGTATCCCGCCAAGGTCATTTCATTAAATGATAAACACGAGTCCTCTCTCTTATACATTCTTTTAAATCTGGACCCACTTGTAGTGTTAGGTTGCACATTTGCTTTGAACCTTGACTTGACATTTGGCATCTTAAAGTTACATTTTGACACATAAATAGCATCACAAGCTGGTAATAAAGTGTCCAGCTATCACAACACAACAAGACAATAGCTACACAAAAATATATATCCCTGCATCATGGAATATTCATGAAAATATCAATAATAGAGACGTTGTTGTTATAGGCATGGAAGCCTACAGAGTTTTGTTTTTGTTTGTTTTTTTGGTGAGACAACAGCATGATGAGGTGCAAGCATTCGCTACTGTAACGCTCAATGATGGGTGTGTGTGTGTGTTTTTTTTTCATCATTATGAATGTTTTAAAATGACTGTGTGTTTTCCTCCAGCAGGTGAACTTGACCCACTTGGCTAAAAATTTATTTGCTTTGCTAAACCTTAGGTGGATTTAGAGGCTGTGAGGAGGGTGAGGGTGAAATGTGAAAGCACTGTGAGGAGACGAAGTGTATGTGTGGGCAAAGGGAGAGAGAGAAGAAAATTCGGGTGTAGCACTGCCTCTGTGTGTGTGTGTGTGTGTGGAATAGTTAAGCAGTGGACCCCCAGTCTCCTGCTATGAGTCGCTGTACCACCCTCCAGGGAGAGACAGATTGTGGGCAGCAACAGAAAGGAGAAATTCTGGAGAGAAAGGGGAGAAGACGGAGAGAAGAAAGTGATTTAGTGAGAGTTATCGTAAGAGAGTAGAAATGTTTGACCTCCTGCTGTGGGTAAGATTGTCTTATGTTGATGACTTCATCTCAGAGATACAGGTGTTGATCTCTTTTTCTCGAAATGTGTCTCTGCTGATTTTTCACACTCTATCGCTTTACCATTTTAATTGAAGTATTTGTTGCAAAAAGCAATCCACAAGTGTTTTTCAGTTCGTTTGGTCTCTCTCAGAGAGACCCGCAAGTAGATCTGGGATGAGCTGAAACTTAGTCCACTCCGTTTCATAGTATTTTTATTGGTCCCAGTGCGTCTGTGGAAAATAGCTCCAACATTTATTGTTTCTATAATGCCAGTAAGTTCTTTGCTTTGATCGATGGCACTCTCACTGGCTTTAAGTCGCTCTCTCAATCACGAACTGCTGTCAGAGTGCAGTGGAGAGAGAATAAGAGAGATGGCTGACCCCTCTGAGTAAAGAGGAGTCGATGTGTGAAACCGCCAGCTGATTCACTCTGCGGGATGGACTCCGACGCCTGCATGTGTAATTGTGTGCGACACATGGGGGGAGTACGAAAGAGTTCCGGAGGGGGTCTCTTTGAAGCGCACCTCCAGTTGCAATAAACCCCCAAAAAAACTGTGATGGAGGGTTATTTTTGAGTATGAATAAGCACACTGCAAGACCACCACTTCAAATAGATAAAAACAAAAACAAAACAAAAAAAGAAGGCTCACTAATGCAGAGCCACAACAAAAGCCTGTATGAGTGCTTGATGGCCAAATGTGCTGCAGATTTTTTTTCTGCAGATTGTTATGCATAATATTACCCTTTTCTGACTTCCTCTGCTCTGCTTCTCTCTTTCATCCAAACAGAGTCGACTGTATTCTTCCCTGAACAGATCCACTCGGTAGAGGAAGATGTTGGAGAGCTTTTCATCCCTGTGCACCGCAGTGGAGACATCAGTGAGGAGCTCATGGTGGTCTGCTACACACAGCAGGGTATGGACTAGTGTTGTCTTCACCTCATCTAACCTCTTTAACTCTCAGTGTACCCTCAGTGCCTTGCTGACTTATGACTAATATATTATAAATAGCATAATATATTATAAATGTTTAATTAAAAGGGTTTATTTTGCTCTCCATGTTGTTTTACTCTAATGTTGATGTGTGTATGTGTAGGTGTCAGGTTCATCTGTTGTTGCTGCCACTGCTGTTTGACAATCTGGTTAAATCACAGTCACCTCATGGGAAGAGGTGCAGATCACACAACATAAGGATTTTCACATATGGCTCAGCATGTAGCCCACTTATAGAATACGGCCTGCTATTGGTCAAGTGTTTTTTTTTTTTAATTCAAATGTCAATATACTCTGCACAACTGTCTTTACTACTGTGGAGCTGAGTTAAAAGCTGGAAGGGACATCTTAAGACCTTAAAAGAATGTAAAACATTAGTCTGAAGAGCCTTAACGTGCCACTAAATCTCAAATTAAGGGTGGTCTCCTCTTTTTTAAAACAAATTGATATAAGCTTCTATACAAGATCATTTGAGATTTTAGCTTTCATGTCTGCTTAGAGTCTTTCTTCCAAACATACCTGGTGGATAGGCATCCTCAGACACACACAGTCCACACTGACACACACTTCTTTCTGTTCTCAAACTATGGGGAAATCTTCTCTGCATGTAAGGATTTGTTTTAAAGACACACATTTGATATCAATGTAGAGACTCACATGTTCACTCTTATTTTTTTTTTCTTGATTCATCTTAATAATAATATTTTGTGACACCCTTCAGAAAAGCAAATTTTTCTCTTCTCACTCTCACACCTGTCACGGTTCTCTCTTCTCCTCTGTAGGCTCTGCCGTGGGGACGATTCCCACCACCGTCCTGTCTTACTCAGACTACATCTCGCGTCCGGAGGAGCACAGCAGCCTGCTTCGATTCGACAAGGGTGAAAGAGAGAAGCGGTGCCGCGTGGTGATCATTGATGACTCTCTGTACGAGGGAGAAGAGAGCTTCAATGTCACTCTGTCCCTGCCTGTCGGGGGACGTCTGGGAATGCACTACGCCACCACCAAAGTCAACATCTTGGAGGATTCAGATGATGGTAAGGCACACTAATTTATCTGTTTCTCTGCTTTGTTTGTTTCTCTGTTATTTACCACCTCTGTGTTAAACTTCCAGTGACCTTTCAGCAGCTTTATAACGTATACGTTTTTTTTTCTTTCAAATGTGATGAACTGTCATCAACATCACAAAGTTTCCATCTCAGCCTCGGGATTCGGAATTATTTATTTCCTGAATGTTAAAAAATACATGCTAAGAAGCACGCATCCAGAAATATGTGTGGGTGTCACAGTTCACAGTGTTAGACATTTTGATGTGATGAATTGTCTTCAAAGTCGCAATATCACACAACATTTCTCCTAATTAAGTTTGTTTTGAAGCTTACGGGGCGTAGGCAAGCAGGAGAGAGAGAGAGCACAAGAATCACCCTGATACAGATACTCCACCTGCAGCACACACACGTGACCCACGTCTTTCTGTTACTCTGACAGGTTTTAATTACGGTCGCACACAGGAGTCCAGTGGGACTACATAACTGCCTTGTCCCTTGTCTGCTTTTCATCCAGTTACAGCATCATACAGACCAAGTAGATTACATACGCTGAAAGGCAGAGAAATGTTTTAGACGATTTATCAGGGGACTGACAAGCCTGCTGAGAAATACCTATTCCAATCTACAAGCCTTTCCACTGACTCACTGCTCTGCATTGATTTACCTTACAGACTTCACAGAGGCGGATTGATGCGTCTGCCTGATTTTTTTAAATGCCATGTTATAGATTGTTACAGTAAAAGTCATACTTCTTTATCTATGCTATGAAGAGGTGTGATAATGATCTGGGTCAAATAGCAATAATCTAACAAAAGATTTGACTTTACATCTTCAGGGTGATAAAGATAAAGTCTCAAGGGAGTCTTTCTTGTCCTCATGCATCCTGTGGCCTTCATTGTACAAGCCCTCTCATCTAACTATGCAGACTTAAGGCCTCACAGTGACAGTCAATATCTCTGGAAGACATATGGAACATCCCTTAACAATGGATAGATCCCAGGAAACCGCTTTTACAGACATCACACTCTTTTTGCCACCTTTGTATGTTCACAAAGGGCAAAGCTGTTGTTATGACAAGACAGTGTGTGCTTTCAGAGTGCATACACTGCCTGTGTAGTATGACATATCCCACCCTTATACCTCTACCCTTTACATGGCTGCTGCTATGGATCATTGAGCTTTATGCAGAAGGCAGGAAAAAAGGCGCAACCTTGAACACAACTTGAGCAGGTTGTGTGATTTGTATTTCAATATTCTCTTGACTTTTTATATTGTCCTGAGTATTGTTATGTTTATTTGAAGGGCAACAACACACTAGACTGGCACTTAAAAAAAAAAAAAACATGGTCAATTAAATTTGGAACATCCATAATTCCTGGTAGTTCTTTAGCCCAGAGCATGTGTATGAAGTGTATAGCCTGAGGTCTGGCATATTTATGAAATAAAAAACACACTATTTGCACACTTTGTAAGTATGTAAATAGTTTTTTTAACCTAAAATAGAAAACGCTGTGCCAGCTAGAAGATCTAGTTTTCAATACAATTTTACAGACCTGAAAGACTCATTTCATGGATATTTTCCTTTCAAAACACTTTCAGTCTTCGTTTGTAGTGGCTCTGTCATTTTGTTGTGAACTCTATGGCAGAATGAACAGTATCAGGGAGGACTTGTCATAATCTTGCCAAAACTGGAGATTGGGATAAATAAAACAATGACAATTCACAACTGAGGGCTCATTTAGTGAAACAAACAATTGTGCCAAATTGAATATGTGTACGTGTGTGGAAGCATCTGGGGGCTAGTTAACAAGAAACATGACACACAGTCTGATTGTTAGGTAAATTGTCAGAAGACTTCAGTCTTGGTGCTTAGTTCAAAGGAATGGAAATGTGTTTGTGAAAACCCAACTCCAATGAGAGTTGATGTGTCATTTTTAGCCTCCCAGAGGAAAATGCAGCATCTGACAGTGCTCTAATACCTGCACCCAGGCAGTCAGACTGCAGCCTCCTTCTCTTTAGTGCAGCCTCAAATCGTCGGGGAAAATATCGAAACAAGAGCTACCATGCTGTGTTTACTTGTGTGTGTACGTGTGTGTGTGTGTGTGTCTGCATTCCTGTTCATGTGACTGCGTTTGCCCCCATCAAGTGGATGTTAGACCATAAATTCTGCATCAAAGGTAAATGGTGAGAAAAGCACTTGAAAAACTCTCAAGTGTGACTGTGTGCTCTCTCTCTCTCTCTCTCTCTCTCTCTCTCTCTGTGTAGCCCCGCTTTTCTTTCCCCCAGGTCAAAGTCAAGTTCAGGCTGCTGTTCTCTTTCTCAACTGCCACCTCTCTCTCTCTCTCTCTCTCTCTCTCTCTCTCTCTCTCTCACTTTCTCTCTCTTCAGCTGAAAAAAAGGCCCAGGGATGTCTGCTCGATTTAGTACTTTATCAGATTAAACTCTACAGTACCTGTCTCTCTGAGTGTTGCGCTCTGCATGGCTGCACACTTGACTCGAAGTGAGTGTTGTCATCTCCTTGTACCCTGGCTAAGGGAGAGGACACTCAGGCTTTTCGGATGGGTGCATATGGCCGCAGCTGAATTTGTAGAATTGTAGATTAGCTCAGAGTATTTCTTGGAAGCCCAGCTCTTCATTTCAATATTAGGACAGCATCACACCAAGGCTGCAGCATTGCAGGCTGGTTTGTATGGCCGCACTGAGGGGAAAGAATGGGTTATTTCCCACTTCAGGAGAGAGACCATGTGGGTATAGAACGGTACAGCAACATATTCAAATAATTTAAGAGGGCCGTAACAGAGTAAAAAAAGCAGTATTCAGAAATGTTCTGAAATGTGAGCACACCTGCTCAGTATAAAGAAGCAGAGAATAGAATGTGAAGCAAAAATATTTTTTTATATATTTCCCCAAGTACAGATGTGAACATAATCCCCTTAGGCTCTGTAATAGCATTTACTGACAGATTTGTAAGATCTTATTAGCCACCTTCTTTCCAAAAGCAGGAGCCCTCTTCGGAAGACAGCTGAGAATTCTCTGTAAACTGTATTTAACGGTGCAGTGACACACAAATGGCTACAGACACCCCCACATCAGTAATTATCACAATTTGGCTTTACACCTTCCCCAGCCTTCACACACACTTCATAGTGCTAAACCACAGGCATGGCCCGAGGGGGGGGGGGGAGGATGCTGTTCTCATTCATCACTCATCACTCAACTCCCCAACCTGGTGTCAAGTCGGTCACAGTTGAGACATGTGCGTATGCAGACATGTATATTAACAGTCAAGCAGAAGTGTCCTACTGTGAGCCATATTGCTTATGTACACCGTGTAGCTTCACTTACTTGGTTCCACCATCATTCTTCAGGCATGAATATAAACGTTACACACAAAAAACAAGCCCCCACATTGTTTATCAGTGTGTTTGGTCAGATGTTTTTATCCATGTGTTTTTTTCCCCACCTACGCAATCTTTACTCTGCTGTTGTGCAAATAGACACATTTTATTTGCATTACAAACCTGGGCTTCATCTGTTAGGTGAAGCTGAGTGTGTAGGAGGGAAAGGTAAAGTGAGAGACAGATGTGTTGAGCAAACAAGTCTTTGTATGTTTAGAGAGAGAGAGTGTGCATGCTGCTCTTGATGCCTGTTACTCACTGGATATTGTTGCCCTGAGCTGTCACTTAGTCTGTCAAGTTCAGTGTCAAAACATAACTGTAGTCATTTTCTTACATTCTTGGTTACATCCTATGTTATCTGGCCCAGTTAAAGTATATAAATAAAGTATGAAATTCATCAGTAAGGTAAAATTTGGGAAAAAAACTATCTCTGGACTATTGAGCTTTTGATCGTGACATTAAAAAAAACAATAATGTGCATGCTATTTTTGGATTATATGCCAGAGTATAAGAAGTCAACCAAATGAGAGCGAATAGCATCCTAAAAAGGAGATGGAGGAACTTTTATTCTGTCAGGTTTTTTTTTTGACTTGACAGAGGAGGGGGTTGTGGAAGATGAAGCTGTCAAATACACACTGGACTGCCTCCACTTTGCTGCCTCAGGAAACAATGCCAGTTCAAACAAGCCTTTGAGCAGTCTGGGGGGCCTGCTTTTCTCTCTCTCTCTTTCTCTCTGTCTCACCATCTCACTACTCCACATTCAGAGAGAAAAACAAACACAGAGCTAACCCACTTATTTGTTAAAAGTACTTAATTCTTCTGTCACCTGAAACAATGGCAATTAACAATGAGGTCAGATGAGTGGCCAGATGGGGTTCAAAGGTCATGCTTCCCTACAGATTCATTTCAGACTAATGGGCTGTCGCTTTTTGACCTCCATGCCCGACTACAAGCTTTACAAGCGATCCCTACAAGCCCGCGGGTGCCTGCTGACAGACCTGATTTACCACAGGTGCACAGGAAAAAATATAAAAAGAGAAGTTACCAATGTTGCATAATAAAATTCTGCAAGATTATGTCAACTGAGGTGAATTCCAAAAGTGTCAGTCTGCACACTGATATTGAGGTTTTAAAGCGATTTGTATATTTAAAGCAGCAATGCTGAAAATATGTCTCCCCCATCTGGTAGGGAGAAAAATAATCATAGTTAAGACTGTTAATTGATGCAAACATTTATTTTTATATATATCTGCCAGATTAAAGAGTCTTAGAAAATCTTATGTTGTGTTATTGTCTGTTGTTTGTTCTGCAGCTCCAGTCTTTTACTTTGGAGAGGTAGAGTACCATGTGGATGAAAGTGATGGGTATGTGGAGATCAAAGTGTGGAGAACAGGAACGGATCTGTCCAAAACTGGGACTGTCACTGTTCGCTCTCGCAAGACAGAGCCTGTGTCTGCACAAGGTAAGCTTTCACGCTGTCCAGTATTGCCCCTGACCGATGAATGAAGTCTTCACCTATATGTGACTTTGTTTGTTTTTTTCATATCTTACATCTTTCATATATATATATATTTTTTTTTTTCACCCTTTATTACTCTGTGCATCACTTCTCCAGCGGGAATTGACTATGTGGGCATCAGTCACAACCTGGACTTTGCCCCTGGAGTCAGCATGCAGACATTCAGAGTCACCATTCTTGATGACCTGGGGCAGCCAGAGCTGGAAGGGACTGAGAACTTTGAGCTGGTCCTGCGTATGCCAATGAACGGCATCCTGGGAGAACCCGGAAAGGCTACAGTCTTCATAAATGACTCAGTGTCTGACTGTAAGTCATTTTATTTTGCCTTTTTTATTATTATTAACACATGTTGAATTGAAGATTTGATAAAGTTTAAAATTAGAATGCTGTGATTAATGATATCATTGGGAGTTTGAATAAGTAGAATACTGACATTAGCATGTAGCTTCAAGCACCGATGCCTCATTTTATACAGTTGATAATGGTGCATTTTGAAGCCAGTTTCTTGCAGCTTTTAAAGAAATATTTATAATGATACTTTTTGGAATCTCAAATATGAGTGAATATATTTAGGTTCTATTTTTTAAATTTTCTTTTTGCTCCCGAGGGCACAGAGGAGGTGTGATTATGTGCAACAACAAAAAACAAAATAATTTAACAAACCAGAATAAAAAAGACTTTCCAGTTTTTACTGTAAGTGCTAAGATGAGTGTCTTTCAGTCTAATGGAATGGAATTTTACTTTTTGGAAATGTGTGAGTTGAACGTATCACAGCTAAAAGGCTGGTTAACGCCTTGAAGCTCCTCTCATGAATGGATATGTGAATGCTGATGATCCCAGCCTCAGTTGTGTTTCAGGCCGTTGTTGTGTTGAAAGCTATTTTCTGATTGAACTGTTTGCGCTCTGCATTGTCTCACATTGAGACACTTTACGTGAATAAACAAAAAAAATTAGACATGGTCTATTAGTGAAGCAGGGATCTACACATTAATCATAACACCCACACACTGGTAAATTGCATCCAGCTGTTAAAGTACAATATATGCCAGCTTAATTGCATTTACGTCAAATGTGATGTATGAATAAGGTGATTATAAAGTAGCTTCCCTGAGTCTTTAAAACATGTGAAAATCTTGATAATTCATGAAAAACATGTTTTGTTTTTTTAAGCTACTTCTTAACACTTTAATTTAACTTGCTCAACAAACACGACCAACAATTAATTTGTCACTTTTCTTACTGTGTATTTTTTAGCTAAGTTCACTTTGGAACAAGCTTGTTGTGACAGCTGTGTCATTTCAATTGCTTTAGTTCATCCAGTTATTATTCCTGCCATTGTCATAAAGGCATTGAATGACTCTTTTGACTAACAGTGCCAAAGGTCCAGTTCCGTCAGCCGGTGTACACCGGAGAGGAGAGCGACGGTCAAATAACAGCAACGTTGTACCGCAGTGGGGACATCAGACACGAATCCTCCGTCCGCTGCTACAGCCGTCAGGGGTCTGCGCAGGTGGCCTCTGACTTTGATGAGCGACCCAACACAGATGCATCCATCATCACTTTTTTACCAGGTACTACAGTATAATCACACAGGTTCCTCACACGTTTTCTCTGAGATGTTCGAAGCTGTAAATCATGTGATGGGAGTTGACACCTTTTTGATTAAGTAAACAGCTCCTCCAGTAATTTCTTATCACACATTCTTTGCACGCATTACCTGCTGGGTTGTCAAATTCAGTGTTTTTTTTCCTGTAAGATATATGTAGACTGCTTCAAGAAGTTTTAGAAAAGTTGAACAAAAGGGGTAATAGTTGGATGAATAAGATATAATATACTAAAAAAAGAGGAGAGAATAGTTGTAGAACTTATTCTATCCTTTTTTTCCACTTCAATTTTTTTTGACATGTCCTGTCAACCATCTTGCTGTGCACGGCAGGCGAGGCAGAGAAGCCGTGTATTCTGTCACTGGTTGATGACACGCTCTATGAAGAAGGAGAAGAGCTGCGGCTGGTCTTAGGAAGCCCGAAGAGCACCTCACAGTTTGGCGCATCAGTGGGAGCTCTGAATGAGACTCTGGTGAAAATCAAGGACACTGCTGACAGTAAGTGAGAGGGGGTGTGTGGAGGAAAGGCAACAAATAAAGACATACTATGGAGGCTTCATTCAAATCATATCAAATTCTGTGTGTTTTTCTTACTATATATTTCATCATCACAGAGTTTCAAATAATTGTGTTGTTCTCTTAGAACCCATCATCCGATTTTTGGAGAACAAGTTCAGTGTTAGTGAACCGAAGGAAGCTGGCACTGTGACAACTGTGAAGATCCCTGTGGTACGAGTGGGAGACACATCAAAAGTGTCAGTGGTTCGTGTTCACACTAAGGACGGATCAGCTGTCTCAGGAGAAGACTACTACCCTGTGTCTCAAGGTAGACCTTCTCTTTTGTTGGTATATCAGTGGTATTAAAATTAATTCAGGAGTCCACTAATCAGTCTACAGCACCATTAGTGCTCCAAAATGTCCTAAGACACATTACCTCTGCTCAGTCTGGCCCGCAGCCTTCAGATTGATTTCCATTAAGCTTTTACAGCGGCTAATAAAAGAAGTTTTGACATGTGTGAAACCAGGCTCCCTATAGGAACGTGAAAGTAATGAAAGTGGGCACAGGGGTTTATTTGAGTATGGGTCGTTAATTTGTAATTTTATTCCAAAAGGAGAAAGGTAATTTTTGCAAGAGTCCAGTGAAGGGTCATGTGGTTTTTAATAGAATTTCAGCATTCTTCATGCTTTGTCAGCAGGGTGAACTCTTTTGTTCTATCCATTTAGCTTTAAGCGCAGTGAACCTTTCTTGGCTTAATCAAGGACTGAAATATTTATATGAAATACATTCAGCCTATTCAAATCATACCTGACTGCCCACTGTTCAAACATCCCAGCGGTTTGGAATCAGTGCTGGTGAGTTTCTCATTTTGTGTAATATTTTTTCATTGCAGCACATTTCAAATGCAAAGCTCCAGTACTTACCTTGCAAGGAGAATGACCACCTTTGGCACTATGCAAATAGAAACCGGCAATGCTTTTTAGTTAAGTGATATATTCCACTGAACCAATAAAACTAGGACCGGGCTCGTCTGTTAAGCCTTTTAATTTCCTGGGAAATTCAGCAAAACAGAGAGAAACCTACACTTGATGTCACCTATTTTATTTGGCACCAAAAATATCTAACAAATACCGATTTTTGTGTTACACTTACGCTACTAATAATGTGTTTGTGTTATATTTTGTGCTGTATCTAGAGTTAATTAGCTACATTCTGTGTGTTTGTGTGTGTGATCCCAGACATTGAGTTCAAACAGGGAGACAAGCAACACGTTGTCGAAGTGGAGGTGCTGTTTGATGGCGTCAGAGAAATGAGGGAGGCTTTTACCCTCCATCTGAAGCCCGATGAAAACATGGTGGCAGAAACTCAGGTCAGAAACATGTTTATCAACTCAACTCAACAATTATTGTGCAAACGTCACACAAAATTCAAACTGGCAGTCATGATTTTTTTACTTTTTTTTACTTTTTTTCTGATTTGACCCATATTTATCCAGGTCAGTTCCACTGAGATCAGAGGGATCTCGTTTACAAGAATGCCCTGTCACAGACAAGAGCAGCACTTTACTGTAGCTGCAGCCAAAAGAGCGATGAAAACACTTCACAATAAATTATAGATTATCTAAGAAAAACAGAACAGAGAGCAAGAGAGAAAAAAAGACATGCTGGGAATGTACGGACGACCAAAACTAACAGAAATAAAAATGTTTTTTCTTTATCTATTTCTACCTTTTTTATGAATTATCTTATTTTTTTATTAAGTTCTAATTAAACTGTCTTTTGTGGTGAATTTATTAATAGCAGAAAATATAATACCTTTAAAAAAATGAATATAATAATAATGCATTCACTCAAAGTTAAAAGTAGAACAATATAAATATAACAATAAACGAATCATTTATTTATTATTTTACCTGTTTATTTGAGGGAAAAGTCATAAAGTCAACATCTTTGCGTCAGTAGTCAAAGCTGTCTTCTTCTATAACAGGTGACAAAAGTGATCGTTTACATTGAGGAGACCAACAGCATGGCTGACGTCACCTTCCCCTCCCTGCCCCACGTGGTGTCGCTGCTCCATTACGACGATGTGGCCAGGACACCAGACAACCTCCACCCGCCAGCCGGCTACCCTGTCGTCTGCGTCACTGTGAGTCTGAAACATAAATTGCTTTGGAGATTTAAATTAATTTGCTCCGTCTACAAAAACAGGACACTCTAACAACACCTGGGAATCGAACTTAACAGGATACAGTTAAATTGGTGTTTTTTTACCTTTAATGAAGGCAGCTTGACCTAATCAGTGCCCACCTCCTTTGGGGTTGGAGAGCAGATTGTTTTCCCTCAGGGCTCATACTTTTCTTCAGTCAATGTCGAAGTGTCCTCCAGGAGTTTGCTAGCCTGTCCTTAAAAGCCACCATTTAGTAGGCCACAGTCCTCATGCTCTCATACACTGGAGAACTGCTTCCACTCTTGAAAACAGGCTCAGCGAGACACTTAAATGGATTCCTGTGATGTGGTAAGTCATTTGCTCCTCAGGTGATGGCTGGAACTGAGTGCAGGTCTGCTTCTTTTTTTTATTTCACCACATTGTGGTCAGCAGCTATGTAGGAGTTACCCTGGGGAGACAAAATGAAGTAGTCTTGTCAAAACTGAAGTGTTGAGTGCTGCACCAGAAGGCTCAGCATCAACAGGTTTTAAAGGAAACTCCTCAAAGCTCACCTCTCCATCCAGTATCTTTATCTTTCTAATTAGCAAAAAGCCAATTTTAACAAAAAACACTGAAACATCTGGCTTTCATTGGCAACAGCCTTTTGCTTGTTTGTGTTCTCTGCCTCTGTCTCCTTCTATCCTCTGGCATCTGCTGTATCTTTCCAATCTCTCTCTGCTGTCCCAGCCTTACCCACCCACTCCTGCTAAATTCCCTATCCATCCTCCAGGCCTGCAACACGAAATACCCAGACTATGACAAGACGGGCTCTATCTGTGTCAGTGAGCACATCAACAACACCTTGACCCGCTACCGCTGGCTCATCAGTGCCCCAGCTGGCCCCGATGGCGTCACCAGCCCCATGAGGGAGGTGGACTTTGACACGTTCTTTACGTCCTCTAAGATGATCACACTGGACTCAGTCTACTTCCAAGCAGGCTCCAGGGTCCAGTGTGCTGCGAGGGCTGTTAATTCGAACGGGAATGAGGGTTTAGAGCTCAGCAGCCCCATTGTCACTATCAGCCAGGAGGAAGGTGAGGACTGAGCAGTGAATCCGTCTCTGTGTGATATGTTTCCAGTTTTCTAGAAAGGGAATTAAACTGGGATTTGGCTCACTTTGTACTGGGAAAAAAGGTTTTGTTCTCCAAGAATCATAAATGCACAGGAATAGAGCTATAAATGAACAAAAGCTAGTGTTCAGGAGAGCCATAAAAATCAATGATGACTTGTCTTAAGCTTTCAACACCAGTGATTCATTTCTAACTTTAAATAAAAACAACAATGCCAGTATGTAAGTACTCCGTGCCTGTGATAGAAACAATATTTGATTAATACAGGGAAGTATTATTGGCAAAAAGAACTTTTTCTGTGTTTTAGTATTAAATAACATTTTCTGCTCTTTAGCCTTGCAGGAGCTAACTTGTGTGTGGGCACAGTGTCACACTCCTAAATCAGAGACTCTCTTGGGGCAATTTCTTTGCTTGGCAGTAGTATCCACACTGCTAGCTAGCAACATATTACAGTGCCTGTTTCGTTATGGTTGGAAACCGGCATTAAGCTGCTTTACATATCATAATTACATTATAATGAATACTCATTTCTGATTGGTCATTTTATAGTAAACAGTCCCACATAACCCTGTCATAATTCTCTGTAACAACCGGATTGCAGCACATTATCCCTTACTTATGATATGTTCATTTAACACTTAATTCGTATTTCATTTTAAATTATAACCCCATATTGTAAAACACATTACATTTATCATCTCATTTTCATTTTTTAGCAATAGCCCCTTTAAAGTAAAATCCATAAAATCCACTGCTGCTCTAAAGGCCTGTGCAATGAGAAGAGGTCAGAGCTTTTACTCATTTCTAAAATAAGAAAAAAATCCTCTTCTGCTGTTGCTATGCTATCACTTATGCTGCACTCATTCCACCTACACATCCTGAATGGAACAAGTTCAGTCTCGCTCTCTCAGTGTGGTTGCAAGGTATTCTTAGAAAGGTGGAAATCACAACCCTACTCAGTCATAGTTCAGGCAACTCACGAGAACAGGATGTTAATATCGTATGTTAAAATAACTATGAGTGGATTCAGCGCTTAATTACTCAGTTAAAGAGTGCATAATTGTAACCGGTGAAAAGGCCCTGTTTATTTCACATTTTCTCTTTGACCTTGTGTTTAAAATCTCTCATCTTCTGTCATCAAAAGGCATGTGTCAGCCACGGAAGATGGGGACTGTTGGCGCTGAGCCTTTCTCTGCCAAGCTGCGCTACACTGGAGCAGACGACCCGAAACACCCCAACCTCATCAAAGTGACTGTCACCATGCCTCACATAGATGGTAGGTAGGAGCTGGAGGCAGGACTCGCACCACAGATGAAGTGAGGTGTAATGTAGTGTGTGTAATATTCACGTCTGGGGATCCTCAGGAGCGTGACAGCCAGAATATAGATCGTGCCGGGCTGCATCGAACCCTGCTGTAGGAACCCTCCAGCACACCCGCTACTTAACATTCCCTTCTTGATTTTTAATCAGTTTCCTTCTGCTTCGTCTCCTCCAGGTTTCCTTTTCCCCCTATTTTCTCTTGCCCCCCATCGCCTTTTCTTTCCAGCTTTCTCTCTCAACAGTTTTCATCATTTCTCTCAGAGCACGTATCAAATATATATCTGGACACACTTAGAATCTTCCATCTTTACCTTGCAGGTATGCTTCCGGTAATCTCCACTCGCCCTCTTATGAACTTTGAACTGACTCTCAGCCCTGACGGAACCCGGGTCGGAAACCACCGCTGCTCCAACTTGCTTGACTACAATGAGGTCACCACAGGTCACAGCTTCATCACCGCTTCGACGCGTAGCCCAGAGAGCATGGGAGACTCAGCACCATATCAATTCGACGGCTCTATGCGGGGGAACAGCACATTGCGCTTCTACAGGAACCTCAACCTGGAAGCCTGTCTCTGGGAGTTCACCAGCTATTACCACATGTCTGAGCTGCTCACAGACTGCGGAGGAACCATAGGGACTGATGGACAGGTGTGTGTGTGTGTGTATTTGTGTCCCCTTGTCCACAATGTATAAATTCCAATCTAGTCTTTGTGTGTACATCTGTTTGACTGTTAGGCTTTGTGTGTGTGTCCACCTGTGTGTGTGTGTTCCTGTCTGTTTGTTTACAGCCTCCTGCATGAGAAAAACGCTCAGACAGAACGGCACCGTGTCTGTTTGCCCTGCATTTTTATGTCTCATTCACTGAGTGGTTGTGTGTTTGCCATCACCGGCTGCCAGCGTGCGATTGACGGCCTTTAGGGTGAAAGTATTCACTTGCACAAAGAAACACACACACGCTCAAACAAAGTATCTAACCAGGCGCTCATTCAGCTAATGCTCTCCAATGCATTGAAGCTGAGATGTACAAGAAACCTGTGAAAGGTGGATATCTGCACCTCCTTCCTGTCAAGGCTAAGAGCAGATCTGAGTTACTTAACAGTTTGCTCAGTTTTTTATTTTATTTTTTTTTTTTATTTTACTGGCTTGACTCTGGTGTGACTTTTGCCACTTCTCTCCGGAGAAGTCAGACACTGCTGTTAAATTTCAGCATTATGGCCAGCTGTCAATTAGATTCTAACCAGTTTTCAGTTGCTGTTTGCTGCAGTTGCATCATAGCGGCAGATGTTGCAATTGTTGTTGTGTTATACTCTACGGAGCTGCAGCATTCTGCTGCTTCTTGTTGTTATTGTGGATCAGGAGACAGACCCTTGCTCCGTCACTCACGTCCTGCTGGTCTTTTGTCTTCTTCCAGCCTTTGATGTATGAGCTTCTTGTTGCTAATCCGACTGTGTGTGTGTGTGTATGTGAAGGAGATGCAGAAGAAATCACTTGTCCCCAGTCACAGCAAGAACCGCTTGCAGACATTAGTTACTCATGATGCCCATCATCCACTAGACCTCTTCGTTAAGGGAGATCACTGTCACACTGTCCAGCTGCACCAGAAATACTGTAATGATTTCAGTATAGACAAACACTAGGAGTGCACTATTTGGAGTGCACTTTTTATGATGACTTCTTCATAACTTTTAAGTTACTTTCTTTGTCTGGGAAGTGCATTTATTTCTAAAATGTAATGTTTGAATGCACATGAATCTCAGTGAACACGTGGAGGTGGTAAATTTATGGGCTTTTACTCACAGGTAGTTTGTTTCTGAGTTTCTAAAGCATTTCATTTATCTTTTCTATCCTGATTCAGCATTTTTACACCTTACGCTGCTGCTTCACAGGCTCTGTGGGAGACTAGGAGAAATATGACTGCATAAAAATGACTGAAAATATTTATTCTATAGTGATGAGAAATAGTCGATCAGAGCAGGAAGAGGAATAGAAGGATTAGGATTTTTTTTAACGAAAACATCTTCTGCCAAATTGCTTTTCATAGTTTCTCTTGCCAGTTAATCTCCTCTCGGGATTCAGTTTAGTAATTGACTATGCAAATTGGAGTTTTGACAGTTCAAACAAATATAATATAGTGCAGTCTCATCCAGATTCAACGACAAACCGTGGATTTGTCAAACTTGTGTGGGGAAGTTTCAGTCTTGAAAGTCAACAAAACAGTTAAAATAATGTTGGTGAGCAGAGCCACCTAGTGGTCGCTTGTTGGAACCACACCCAAGATTTGATGTTTTAAAAAATAGGTGGGGATGTAGGAGAATAGTTTTTTTTTATCATCAGATTACAAAAGCTGAGAAAATATATAATAATATGAATATATGATAATTAATAACAATAATGTTTTAGAACTTTACATAATCAATACATTATACTTTAGAGATCTCACATGCTTTATTAATGAATTAGGCTTATGTTTTTTTGTAATGCTTTAAAATCTTTTAGAACAAAGTTGAAAATAATAATACAAGCCCACATTACTGCCCACTGTGTACATCGAAGGAGGAATGTTCTTATCTTTGACAACACTGAGTGGGAGTGAAGAGTTCAAACACCTTGTGGAGGAGAACACTGTGTTCATCTGTTACATCTTCTCTGTACTTATTATAGTTTACCGACCTACATTGAACCTTTAATCCAAAAAGATAATGCAGGTTCTGTTATGCATGCTGAAGATTTCTTGCTCAAAGCTTTAAACCTACTATCAAGTAACAAAGCAGCATTGCCTGTCAGTTATGATTTTTACTATTTTATTTAATTACTACACAATTATAAAAGCATAGAAAACACCAGTTCTATACTCATTGTTGTTTGAAACTTCCTTACAGGTTCTGAACCTGGTCCAGTCCTATGTGACCCTGCGTGTGCCTCTTCATGTGTCCTACGTGTTCCACTCCCCTGTGGGCACTGGTGGCTGGCAGCACTTTGACCTGCAGTCTGAACTGCGGCTCACTTTTGTGTACGACACGGCCATTCTCTGGAAGGATGGCATCAGCAGCCCGCTGCAGGCAGAGCTGCAGGGTAAGATCCTAAATCAGATTAGAAAGAGGATTAAAGCAGTTATTGTAGACTATAATGTGCATGTGTATCTTTATTTTTTGCAGGCGCACTGTATCCTACGAGCATGCGCATCAATGACCAGGGTTGTTTGGTGGTAAACTTCCGCACCAAGGCTCACTTCAGGGGTCTGTTTGTGGAGTCTCATTCCACACGCAGAATAAAAACAGCTGGTGAGACTGACAGCCGATGCCTTTTGATTTTCATAAAATGTCACAATTCATTCAATTTTTAACTCCTCCCTCTAATTACCCAGCAACTTCCATGTCATCTATGGTGATGAGTGTGGACCACCCTGGCCTGACCTTTAACCTCACCTTAGTGAGGAGTGAACCAACCTACAACCAACCGGTCCAGCAGTGGACCTTCACCTCTGACTTTGCAGTAAGATTTGTGTTTGTGTCTTGGTGCACAATTTGTAAATCTGTGTGCTGTTTGCAGACATTTGTATCTGCCCCCTCTGCTGCATGTAGGTGAGAGACTACTCTGGGACCTACACAGTGAAGATGATCCCCTGTACTACAGCACAGAATATGGAGTACACCATTCCACCTGTGTGTAGTCCCAGAGAACCGGTCACTTTTGACCTGGACATTAGATTCCAACAAGTAAGGCTGTAGTACATTAGTTTGTTTTCCTGCTTTCTCTGTCCATCTATCACCTGCTAACTGTCTGCATGTTGTTTAGGTGAGTGACCCAGTTGCAGTGGAGTTCAGTCTAAACACTCAGATGTTCTTATTGTCTAAGAAGAGCCTCTGGCTTTCTGATGGATCCATGGGTTTCGGACAAGAAAGTGATGTAGCTTATTCTGAAGGTAAGAGAAGTAAACTATATTATTTTGGGTGCTTGTAAAACCAGGTGTTACTAGAAATGTAAAAAGTAAATCTTGAAGCTATCTTCTTTGTTTATTTAAGGTGATACAATATATGGCCGTGTCATGGTGGACCCTGTGCAGAACCTGGGAGACTCTTTCTTCTGTAGCATTGAGAAGGTGTTCCTCTGCACTGGTGCTGATGGATATGTACCCAAATACAACCCGACCAAGTTTGAATTTGGCTGCCTGGCTGACTCTCCTTCGTTGCTTTATAGATTCAAGATTCTTGTGAGTGTATTCATATTTTTAATTTTGCTGATGATTAGTTTTTAACAGTTTGTTCTTTTAATTACCTTTTCCCCCTCTTCACTTAAACACGTCATCAGGACAAAGCTCAGCCAGAGACTCAAGCACGCATGTTCGGCGATGTCAGTTTTAACGCTCTGCTGGCAGTGGATGATCCATCGGCCATGTCACTCGTCCGACAACCAGGGTCTGATGGCTTTAGACTGGACTCTACAGCCATGTTCCAGGTACTCTTTCCTTTGGACAAGCTACCTTGACCTCCAGTGTATGAAACATTTATAGATTTACTGTGCATGTGTAATGGTTTTCTCCTCAGGTCGCTGCAGGCCGTGAATGGTATATCCACACGATCTACACAGTACGCTCCAAGGAGAATGCCAACAGAGGCATTGGAAAGCGCAGCCTAGAGTACCACTCCCTGGTTTCCACGAGCAATGAGCTTGCCTCATCCCCGTCAAGCAGTAAAGATCATCGCAGGAAGCGGTCAGCTGGTGACGACATCCCAGCAGTTGCTGAAGATATCGGAGCTGACAACAACCGCGGTACCAATATTATGCACATTGCCTTGGACCGACACAAGCACAGGTCAGCCATCTCTAAAGAGGTGTTTGCCGATGGTCTGACACCTAAAGAGCTGAACGCAGAGGAGGAGGAGGGTCTGGTGACCGTAGTGGGGGCAGTGGTGGGAATGCTGCTGACTGTCCTCATTGTTATCATCATTGTACTGGGGCTGAGATCAAGACAGAAGAATGGGAAGGAGGGATGGAGGGAGGGGGTGCAGGAGGTGGTGAAAGGCTCGGTCAGTACAGAGCCCATGTTGGTGGTGAGGATGCAAGACTGCCACAACAGCTCAGAGGTCTGAGCAATGAATGCATGGATGGACAGATGGACAATGGGATGTAGGGAGAATGTGGGGGCTTTTATAATTTTCTTTTTTCTAAACTGGTATTGATTACTTTCATAGCACCAAAAAAATTGAGATTGATCATATGAGTTATTGGGTGTGCCTGTTAATGAGGTAGATTTCTACAGTATTCAATCCATTACCAACAGCAAAACAGTCCAATTTGCTGGTTTTATTTAACATTCCAACTTGTGCTGCTAGTAGCATGGTATTTCCTTCCCCTTTTACTGGTTTTATGGCGTTAAAGTGCCTGAAGCAGCTGCATCCCTTCAGGACAGTCCAGGTCGCCCAAGAATCACACAGGTCAGGTCAAAGGTTTAGTGCTGCAGGTGTACCTCCAGCAAAAAGGGACAGGATAATGTTTACTGAAAGGAATAGTTCACCTCAAAAAGAACACAGATGTTCACTTGCTCTCACGTCTGTCAGAATGTCTTGAGTACTTCTGAGCATCTCCCAAATGTTTTCTAAAGATTAACATAGATTTCTGCAGACTTATGTGCAGCATACACCGTGTTAGAGGTTGTATAAACTTTACACTGGTAAAGTGTAAACCTTACACTTTACACTGGCAGAGGTACTTTAATATCATTCTGGGGTGAACTGTGCCTTTATACGGGGCTATGTCTCAATGGAGTTGCCATAGAGGGAAAGAATTTATATATATATATGTTGTATATATATACTGTACATATGTACATATATATACATATAGGTGATATGTTGCACTAGCTACATGCTTTTGCAATATAGATTATGTGTGTTTCTGCTTCAGGCAAGTAGCACACAGTTTCTTTAATATTGACATTGGAGAAATTAGGTCTCATTGCCGCTGTAGTAAATTAGTTATGAGTTACAGCTTTAACTTTAATCCAAATAAACAACAGGAACAAATAACACTGGTTCCTGCATGCAGCCAGGTGTGATATGTCAAATAATAGTCAACTAACACAGAATAGTTTTGCTGTGAAGTAAATTGACATCACTTCCTCAAGGGTATTTGTCCCAGGAAATCAAAATTTCAACTAAGAAGTCCTCACAAATCATGCAAAAGCTTTTTGTTACCCAAACTAAGGTGATTTTGGTTCTTCTCTCCATGGCCACTCCAGTGCTCTTAAGCCTACAAATTTGTAACACAATATTTACCAGAGGAGTAAATTTGTATTGCACAATGTGTAGTGAAAAGACAACATGGCACCACTTGTTTCTTATGAGATTCCAGGAACCGGATACCACCACTGCTGACAGTATTCATGTTTATGAACCATATGTTATACAGCACATGTATCTTTCACCTTGTCTACTGTGTATGTTTACCATATGATGAGGAATGTTCTCCTAGATGTGTCGGGGATTTCTTTTGCTGCTGGGTTGGGTTGTGTGTAATTTGTTGACTCGGTTATTTTCTTGTTTACAGTCTTAACACTGCTTCTGGTTCCACCATGATGTTCACTGCTTCACCTCACAGTGTTGTTGCTTCACGATGTGTTTCTATGAGCATATTTATTAAACATAGGGCATAATGTTTCATTTTTTTAAAACAACACTCGTTATAATATGTATGTAAAAAGACAGTCATCTCAGGATTTATTTCTTTCACAGACAACCTGTAGTTTTGTAACACGATTTACTACAGTTGACTGTAATCTACAGAAACACTTTCAGCTTCTGTGTTACACTGCTAATAAGTGTGGTGCTGTGCAACATGCAACTCCTGCATCCACATTCAATGATCTGACCTACTGACATATTGTTGTTCTACACTTTCACTAGTGCTGTGTGGGATCAAAATAGCTGCTTACAGCTCAGTATGTCAACGTGAAAAATATCATGTTTGAGATTGAGATTTGAGATTTCATACACGCTCATGATTTTGTTAATTTCACTGGTGAAACTACTTATTTATATGTGTTGTTAAACCTGTTGTCTTACTCTCTTGCTATGGATGTACAACATGCTGACATCAGTGTTCCTAAATATGTGTCTTATTATGGTGTTGTTAGTCATCATTGTATAATTATTTCTGATATTTATCAGGGTATGTTGATAGGATGAGTCAGAAATCAGCTGATGAGTGAATCAGTTGAGGGTCTTTTTTTTCATTAGCCAGCTGAAACTCAGCTGTGATGTTTGTGTGTGTGTGTGTGTGTGTTTGACCCTGATAAATATGGAAATAACACCATATCTGACGACAGATGCACTTTTTGAATCACATCCCTCACACACACCAATACAAGCTATGCAATGTAATGTATAACCCACGGCCATTTATCCCCATGTATATGATGATTTTAGCACAATCAAACTTGATATCCACTTTATGTCTTTTTATGAATGGGTTTTTAATGTATGAATAAATATTGTTTACTGGTGCCTGCTGGTAGGTTGTTGTTGATTCAGTCTGTATTCACACAAAGCTCTTGAAACAAAGACATGAACACTTGACAACACTGCTTTGAGATTAGGAATATTTGACTACTTCAGTCGCTTAAAAAAAACTTGACACTACAAAACAAATCTGAAATTTATCAATCGTAGATACTTGGAGAAGACAAAGACAGTCAGCAATTCTTCCCAGGGCAAAATGTTTTCATTTGTTTTTTATGTTCCCACAAAACATGCTTTGCTATGCTTTTTGATTTTTAATGAGGGAGAAAGAGAGTGGAAGATAGAGAGAGGAGTTCTGTGATTGGTCAGAAGCGGTAATGACGCACCACAAATATGCCCCCTCGCCTCCCTCCCTCTTTCTTCTTCACTTCCTGCAGTGAGACGCAGCGGCGTTGTGCTGCTGCTCTTGGCTTGAAAAATATGGCAACTGCTGGAGCAGCTGGAGATGATCTGAAAAAGGAGCTAACATGTGCGATTTGTTTGGACTTCTTCAAAGACCCTGTTATACTGAAATGCGGGCATAATTTCTGTCGTTTCTGCATCTGTATGCATTGGGATGAAAATGGCGGAGACTACGGATATCAGTGTCCTCAGTGCCGAACGGTAAGTAAATACATCCGTTATTTATTTTTTTTCTTGCGGTGTGGATTTTTTTTCATAATATGTAATATAGTCCAGTTTTGACAGTTTTAATTACTCAAGCGCAATCGACGAATGACTGAATTGAGTATGACAATATTGTTGAGTTACGCAGTGCATTTTTTTCTGCTGTTGCTATGATAGCTGGCTGTAGCTAACTTTAGGTAACGTTAGCTATTGCTAAATTTTCTGCAGGTGTTTTAATCAGAAACAATTAACGTGTTGCTTTAATACTAGGAAGACGCCAAAACACATGCTGTGAAGGACGCATTGTTTGCTCGTTTTCAGCTGCTGTCTTTGTTCTCTCAGGTGTTCAACAAGCGAAGCTTCACTAAAAACTACCTAGTGCAGAATCTAGTGGACAAACTGGAGGATCTGGAGTCTCTCGGGTCTTGTCCCACGCCCACCAAACCTATTAAAGTAGACGGAAAGTGTGAACAACATGGCGAAGAGCTGAAACTGTATTGTCAGACTGACAAGAGGCCTATTTGTGTTGTCTGCAGGGAGTCAAGAGCACACAGGTGGGTTGAGATGCGAGATATGACCAGCACTGGTACATTTAGTGCATTTTTCTCTGTGAAACTAGTACAAATCTAATGATGCGCTGATTAACTCAGAGATCAGAGAGGGTTTGATGTTAATCATTTTCTTAAAGCAGACTGTCTGGAAGCTCATTTGAAACTTTGACTTGTAAATGTTTGCTCCCTCTGGGCTCAAGGTTCCTAGTCGGTGATATGAGGCTGGGTCAGCCTGACTCTTATCAAAGATAACGGTGTCTCCACAGCTTACTAAAATGCAGCTTGGGAAAATTTTTGTCATGCTTTAGAACATTTTTCCTCCCTCGTGCTGTTGAACAACTTTACCCAAGTTCTCTTTTTATTGTGTCTGAGAACACGGACTCACACAGGTACACACATTGATTTTGCATCTTGTTGCTGTATGTGAACACATTGTTTAGTTTTTTCAACAGGTGGTGGCAGTAATACTCCCACCAGATGGAGCAGTATGACAGACGGATAGCAATGTAGTTTATTTTTTTATTTTTTTTATTTTTTAAGTCACAGGGAACCCTGAGCGTTTTGTCATGACATTTCCCTAAATGGGTCTTTTACTCTTTCAGACACCATGAGGTGGCACCAGTGCCAGAAGTCGTAAATGAAATGAAGGTACGATTAAACGCTTAGTGCTGCTCTTCTACTTTGTTAGTAAATTGAGTATCTAGTAGTAAATATGTGCTTTTTCATGTGAATTTTTAACAGATGGAGTTGAAACTCAGGCTAATGGAACTCAATTGGCAGAAATCTCAGTGTGTAAAAGTTATAACATCTGATGAGCGCACCAAAAGTGAAGTGAGGGTATGTCTGATCAGTTTTAATTTACTACCTGAGAAATGTGACATTGAATTTGGTAAATTTGACCAATAATGTATCACATTAGTACTCCAAACCGTTCTGTACCCTAGTTGAAGAAGAAGAGGCTCAAGGAGAAGATTGAAGCAGACGTTGGAGCCATGGTCCAATTCTTGTTAGATGAAAGAGACTCTCTGCTTGAGAGCCTGGATTCTGAGGAGGAAGCCACTATGGCACTCATAGAAGACAACTTGAAGATTGCCGAGGTGGAAGCAGCAGCTGTAGACAAAGCTATAGCAGATATCCATGGCCACATGAGTGGGAAAACAAACTTTGAGGTTAGCTGGATAACAATTTGTCTGTGAATAATAAGGAATGTACTAAAACTACTGCCATATATTAGTGTAGACAATAAAACCTCTGAAGATATATTGTTTGTTTTCCTCCACAGAGCCTTGCTAAGACATTTAATGAGTAAGTGCATATAATCTTATTAAACCATTTAAAATTACTTGTACAAACTGAAGAGACTTCATTTTTTTATATATATGTAATAAAGCAGTGTTAATGTTTCTTCCAGAGTGATCCACTGCAAGCCTTTCACATCTCTCGAGCCGGTAAATTGTCCAACTGAATTTACAGACTTCTCAGGGCCTATCCAACTTATCATGTGGAAGAAGATGATGCACGTGCTGCATACCAGTGAGTTTCCGCACCAAAGTTCACATTCAAATTTTCACTGAAAGTTGCTGAATAGCAGCATAGAAGTGATTCTTTACACTAGTTTAATGAAAGTTCTTGGTTTTATTGTAGGAAGAAAAATGCTATGTGAGAAATGTATATCCTGGATATCTGTGTTGCAAGATTTTTGTGATACTATTTTTAAAATAAAAGTAGAAGCAAACACCACACAGACATCCCTTCAAACATGACTACTTTCACCAACTGGAACAATGATTATACTTGGCTGTACAGCCTGCTTTCAGTGTAGCAATGAATGCCAAAGCAGCTATTTTCTTTGCACATTTGCCAGTGTTCTTTGTCTAAATGTACTGGAGGCTCCAGCTTAATATGCGAGTGAGATGAAGTGATCTTCCCCATCTGTTTTCTGCATAGTGCCACAGAACCTCACCCTAGATCCGGACACTGCTCACCCCAACCTGCTCATCTCAGACTTTGACACAAAAGTGGAGGAGGGTCGTGTTCGTAACCAGGAGCCGGATCTGCCCGCCCGCTTCAACCGCTTCTGTGGTGTCCTTGCCATTGCCCAGTATGCCAGTGGGCAGCACTACTGGGAGGTGGATGTGAGGGACAAAGGTGTGTGGTACCTGGGAGTCACCACCGAGTGCAGCAACAGGAAGGGCTATGTCAGCCTCACTCCGTCTGCAGGATACTGGAGCCTGTGTCTCCAGGATCGGCTGTACGCCAACGGTGAAGACGGGCGCATTCCGGTTGCCGACTACTGGAACTCCCCCCGTGTTGGTGTGTACCTGGATTATGACAATGGCCGTCTTTGTTTCTATGACGCTGTAACGATGAAGAGACTGTTCATGTTTGACACCTGCTTTGAGGAGCCTGTCTACCCTTTCTTCAGCCCTGGGAAGAATGATCCAGGCAGCCGGCTTCAGATATGCCACTATTACTAAAAGAGGTTCTCACTTTGCTTGATCAAGGCTTTATCTCCTTGGCCAGGCTGGAGAGTTGGTGTAATACAAGACCCTAGGAGCCATGTCCTGTATGCATTTAAACTGTTACTTGTTGGTCTCACTGGTGTTAGAAATAAGGTTTATGTTGTCTTGTCAGACTGAAAAGAAACAAATGTTTTTTTCAACGTAGACACACACTGTAGGCTTAAACCTCTGAGTTCTGTGGCTGGAGGTTCAGAGAGGTGCTTTGCTGTTTATATCACTGTGGCTGCTGGGATGCAGATGTCACAGATGCTCTTGTTGATTAGAGCATTTACAGCTTTTATCCTTTTAGCAATTACTATGCCAATAATTCTACATAAACACTTGTTGGTTATACGCTGTTGCCAAGCAAGGTCAGTACAGTTCCCTTGTTGTTTGAAGGATATAATGTAGTTATCACATTGATAGTTGTTGAGAGTTAAGGATCCCTCATTAATTTGGCCGGCATGTACTGGCACTTCACTTCTCAGAAAATGAGTAGACTTCCAAGATTGAATTGTTGGAGGCGCTTTGATCTGTGGACATTAACTTCAACATGGTTTTATTACAAACCTTTTTAAAAATGTTTATCTCTTTGATTTTATAGTTCTGTACATTGGTACTTTTGGACTGTTGCAAGTTCCCCTGTATATTGTCACATTTGGTTATTTTTAAGATCAGTTGACACAAACTTGTGTTGCTTTGCATTGGGGTAAATACTTTACAGAGGCAAAATACTAATATCTGTTTATCTAACGGAACGCTATTTAGCTTGATTGTTAAAATATGTTGCAGCGAAACAGTTGAGCTTGTAGATGTGTTTTACTTTAAGACATTCCATTAGCTGTTATGTCTTCAGCCTGATATTTTTTTTGTTTTTTCCAACATTTTCTCAGTTAAATTCTTTTACCTGCTCTACTTCAGTATTTTATTTGCTCGTCTTGGGATTGAGTATATTTTTATGCCAAATACTTGTATCTCCTCATTTACATATTTCCTTCTTGCATTTATGAATAATTTGTGTTATCTGTGGACTTGGGTTTTTAAAGCTTCTGTAGGTATGGATATACACAAAGCAGAATGTTTGCCATCTTATTGTACATTGACTTTTTTCCTTGTCATGGGAAGCATAGCAGAAAGATGAAGACTACAGCTAACCTGAAAATGTTTTGTCTAAGATGTACCTCATTCAATACATACTTGTTGTTGCTGAATTTCCTTTGTCTTCAGCTTAGCAGTTTTTTAGTTCTTTGTTTTACTGTGGGGTGAAACTTTGTATTTCCTGTTTCAGGCCTTGTCTTCTGCTATTAATGTGCTAAATGTTTCTCAGACTTGCAGTGTGATTAAAAGAGAAAAAAGCATTGTGCTGGTGATCCTTTTTTTAACTTTTACCATAAGGCATACCTACAGGAACATCCCCATTAGCTTGTAGGTTTCTAGCTGTATTGTCAAATCGCTGCCAGATGTTGTACCACAACACTAGAATTTCATTACTTGTCTATAATACTAAATGATCTGGCTCCTCACACAGGCTAGACTGCCGTAGAGAGAGGTTTCAAAGGATGAGTTTGCTTCCTGTTGTCTTCCCACCCTCGTCTTCCTCATTACGCAGGTCCCCCACACTGTAAGCCTGTAAATAGGCAAGCTAGAGAGTTGGTATTTGGAACAATTACAGTGGTAAAATGTGTCTTACAAATGCCACATAGTATTTTCCTATGTTGTGTTTTACATTTTTTACAAAAAAATGTGTTCTTTAAAGTGGTATTTGATGTTGACAGTAATCCAGATCCTTCATATTTGTACCATATGATCTCATATCTCAGCATCCCTACATGCAACACAGGCTATGCAGTAAAAGCTTAAACAGCCAAAAGTAAATTGATCAAAATCTAGGAAAAATAACAGAAATTTCAAATTGCTGTATTTTGCTATAGTTACACTTACAGACCTAAAACTCTGGATTTTATCAGCTGTTGATGAAAATAAAATGCATTTTTGACACTGGTGCATATCTTCTATATCTAGCTATATCTAGCTCTTGTTAAAGACACATTTCAATGATTTATATTACGTTTGGTATAATTTTAAAGGAGACATTTTGAGCTTTCACTCCTTTGTATATGCTTTTGACAAGTTAAACATTTCCATAATGGTCTCAATGAGATGAATACAATAAACATTGAACCGCAACTCTGTGACCTTCCTAACTGTGTAACCCTAACCCTAGTTGTAACAATAACCCTAACGCAAAAGATGATTCAGGTAGAAATGGCAAAAAAATGTGTGTGATTAAACATTTGAAGTGCTCCAGTGTCCTGTGTACTTGTCAAATGTATTCATAAAAGCTTGAATGAAAGCTCAGTGTGTCACCTTTAAATTGATAAGAAACTAATACTATAAATTATTGAAATATGTTCTTAACAATGACCAATTCCAAGGTATGTACCAGTGTAAAAAATGCATTTTTTCATCAGAGGAGGGTAACTTTAACAGCTGATAACACTGATTTAGCTGTGATTCAATTGGGTTATCATACCAAAATGTTGACTACAGACATGTTTTTCAAAAAGTATAAGCAACCTTTGCCACCTCGAGTAACATCTCACCTGGCCCATGGACTATTGACTTGGTGGTGGACATCAGCTGTGGAGTGCGGTCGGACATTCAAAGCAGTCAAAACCAGTCACATTCCCCTCAGCAAATCATCACGCACCACACAACTCAGTGGAGAAAAGAGGCGTGGTCATGACTGTTTTTGATTTAAGTTCATTAAACTACAAATTATCCACACATTCGACTATGTCTACAATTTAGCAGACAATTATTAAGTGATGTAATCAAACTTAAATCATTAAGTGTGCTTAAATGGCGTAATTAGATACAAAATCTAACAGTGCATCTTTTTTAAGGGAGGCAGCCCAGTGTTGCTGAGTCAGTTTTCTTACTGCAAGAACATTTAAGGAGGAGGTGGGAGAGACAACAGCACTCTCACCAATCTTCTTGCTTTGGTAACAGCAGTGCAGAGACATTCTGTCTCATTATGGAGATGTGGGTTTAATAAATGACCAAACAACTGTACTAATCACCATGAACCTTTACAAATGACCACAAGGGAGTTGTTCAACAATCCATTCGGAGTGAGCGGTTCATGTTTCAGCCCCAAATTTGTTACATTAACTTTGTCAGGAAGCAAGCCTTATCGATGTTACATTCTCTCATTAGATTGATTAAAACTATTTTGGTAAGCTGTGCCACTGGCTGCCTGGTGCTGTACGCTGTTGGGGACAACTCGGTATCCATGGTAACACCTGGGATCTTCCTCATTAGAGGACACAAACCAGTGGAGCATTATCAAATCACAAATTGAGATGGCTGCTTATGTGACCTTACACAGCTAGTTTGAGTCAGTCCAGTGTGACTCATTTGGGACGCTAAAGATAGAACTGATTTTGGTTATGTGTGTTTTTTTGTAAAGGAGACAACATGTGACTATTAATGGAAATTATAACATTTCCAATTCATTTATAATTCGGCAACAAACAGCAGCAAAGACATTATGCTTTATAAGAGAAGGTCAAAACACCCTCCACCTTCTGATGAGAGTAATTACACACTGTTGACATGCTGTATTCTATGCTAGTAGGCCACAGAATGTGACTCATTCTGTAGGATAACGGCTAAGCTAACCCAACTTATATTGAAAAAAGCAACCAGGCAACTATTGTTGCTAAACTTTGCATATGCACCAACACACACCCAAGGTTTGCACTTTGCATTAGTGGAATTAAACAAAATGTCTTTTTTTAACACTTATTTGCACAAAGAAAGAAAATTATCCAGAAAATTATCCAAATGCATTATTTTTTTAACTCATGTCATACAAAACAGACAGTGTGCACATCAGTTGATAGTGTCCTTCTTTAATTTACAATCATACCTTTTCCATGATTACATAAATGCAGTGGTTACTTCTTGTACGTCTGGCTTTTTGTAAGTACACACAGTGGTTGATGTAGTGTTCTATTTAGTATATATGTGCTTCAGTTTTGTTTGTTTTGTTGTTGTTTTTTTTCCACACAGATATGCCAGTGGGCATAGAAATACTAATAAACCCATAGTAACACAGTGGGTCCCATTAATGAAAGAACTCAATCAGAGTCTTCCATTACATGAGAAGTGCTGATGGAAACACAGAATGAATTAGAGATCAATTACATGGGGGAACAGACAGTTTTCATAAAACACTGGTAAAAATTAATAAATACTGTGTGTCACTGCGTATTAGCTGGTGTTGTGTTCCTCTAGGAGCCACACAAAAAAAAACCTTTCAAACACTGAACTACTGAGCGAATGAATTCTTGAAAAAACCCATGATAAAGGTGCTACAACAGGATATGATTGTAATATACAGTACACTTTCTGATTAAATGAACTATACATAGAGGCATATATTACTCTTGCAAACTATACAACTCTTATAATATTTGTATTTTGTGCAATGTTCAACAACAACTTACAATTATACGTTTTGGCAGAGGGAAAAGTTTAACTGAATGTGAGTTGGCTGGGGGGGAGAACAGCTGTCAGTGCTACGAGTTTACAATGTACTGTACAACCATGTTTGGCAAAGAGGAGACAGTTCAAATGCACCAATTAGAAAAATAATTTGTAGAACAAACTATGTAGAAAAGAAAATTAAAAATAACTTAAATCATTTGAAAAAAAATTAAGAATACAGCAAATAATGTGTGTACAACTTTGTTCCATCGATATTTCAGTCACTCGGCTGGCTACTACTTGGCATGAATCCGTGTAAGTGCTGGAATAAGTAGGCTATATGTTTATATAACGTGGACACCAAATCCATACATACACCTAAATATGCATATATACAACTATGTTAGGTTGTAGGTATGAAGAGACAAAAGTGCAAGAACTAGTGGGGGTCAGATATAAGAAGTTTGTTTTGGTTATAGACCAGCTAGACTTTATATGGAAGCGGAGCTGGTTCATGTTGGTTTGACTTGTGCTTTTTTTTTTCAAACAAAACAACTTGCATACATTTGTTATGACTGAAAAAGAAAAAAATAATATGCATAAGCAGGGATGTTGGCAGAGGGATCAGGTGCGCAATGAGAATAAGAAAAAACTCCTTTTAAAACACATTCCAGTAATTTGCTGTGTTTACTGATAAAAATAAATTGAAGGAGTGATTGATAACTTATCGGCCTCAGGATAGGAGCTTTACATGCACGCGCAGCTCAACTCAGATCAATATTTTTTTGTAAATTTGTTGTCTTAAATGTTTGACTCCATCTGTCAGGAGCAGCATTGATATGATAGACGACCACACAAAGGCCAGAATCATCAATCACCCCTGATAAGGCAGTGACAATATAAGGTTATTTATTAGGAGCACACTAACATGCGACAGTGTTCATGTTCAAGGTTGGAGAATTGTTATTTCAGTCACAAAGCATAGCACTGCTCTATGTTGCTCTATGTTGCTCTGTTTGCTGGTTACTGGGCATGCTGCCCGCCTGTATTGGTTTTTCACAAACTCAAAAATGGCAGGAGTGAAAAGTTTAATATCCAGTTATTTTTTCCCACTGGGATTTGGTTGCAGCACAAGTTTAATTTTAGTGGAATATCCACCACAGGATAAATTGTTCTTTGATAAAGTGATATATCCCTTTAGGACAGAGAAATGATAAATTATTTTTAAGATATGATCAGATATTTTGGGTTGCCTTTCTTTTTGAATATTTTTCTTAATCTGGATATTGAATCCTCTGAAGTATATAAATTTAAAATAAACAGCAAATGGATTTATGAACATGGATCCTCTGTAAAGTATGGAGGCACGTTGCAGTTCTATGTGTACAAGCAGTGTGTGAGACTTGTTCTAAGCAGGATGTTGTTGGTCTTTATTCAGTCTACTGAAGGTATCTGTAAACTTTGAAGCAGTGATTGCCGGAGTCAGCGACGGCCACGTGTCCGTCTGAGGTGAGGGCTAGTCCCTGTGGGCCGTACAGCGGGTCTGCTGAAGTGTTGATGTAGGATAAGAAGGACCCCGTGCTGTCAAAAACCTGACACACACACACACAAAACAACAACAAAACAATAGCATCAGCATTTAAAAATACCTTTTACATGTGTCTACATCAAGTTGTGCTTCCCTCACCTGTATTCTGCTGTTACCCCAGTCAGCTACGATGATGTTTCCGTTTCCGTCCACTGCCACACCAGTGGGAGCGTTGAACTGCCCATTGCCTTCACCATGGGAGCCAAATTTGAACAGGAACTCTCCATCAGCACTGTACACCTGGGACAAGAAGTCAGTAAGTTTCAGCTACCATTAAAACTGTTTTCCTTTAGAACTCTGAGCATTCTTGAATTTGATATTTCATACAAAATTCAAAATTTAGTAGCATTATTTGGACATAAATTGATACAAAGTGTGCATCTGCCACTAAGATTTTCACTGTAATTCACCATAAAAAACAACTTTCGGTAGAAAATGTAAATATTATAATCATATCATACAAATAAATAAAAAATAAATAAACATATCAAAGGGGACATTTATTAATTAGACACAGTGTAAACAGCCTAGCAGGAATTGTTTTTCACAGTAAGGCCTATAAAATGTAACTATTTGAAACTGAGGGAAACCTAAGGGTCTTTACCTTCACAGAGTGATTGTGAAAATCTGTCACTATAATTTCATTCTTGTTGTTTACTGCAACAAAGTGGGGACCTAAATGAAGATAGAAAGGCAAGTTATTGTGGAATTTTCTGCAGTTTGCATTACATTGTTAGTAGTTTGTTTGAAAGGAAATTTTAACTACCACAATTATGAAAACCTAGTTTAATCACAAAGAGACTTGAGGAGCATTATTATGTATTTTCTTAGGGTTCAAGAATTTTATCACATTCTAAAATTTTAATGCATGCTCTGTCTAATCGTGTTTTGTTTCGAAGCCATGATTGGTTGCATTGATTGTTTAAAGAATTAATTCTGGATGTTATAAAGTTGATTGGCTGTGTCACCCACTATAGGTCTCTGTAGATGTCCACACTGATTAATAGCAAGCAGAGACCATTGTTAGTCTTTGGATACTGGAGTGGGAGGAGTGAAAATCATTCACACTCATCTTTTTATAATCATTTTACACCAACAACACAAAGCACACAACAAAATGTTCATTGTTGCAATTAATATAATGATAAATACAATGTTCTTGTATCTCTGATCATTATTGTTCAGGCACAGCTTGATCCAACAATATGTCAATAGTCTGAGTTCTCAGGAGGTTCAGGCAATGATCAGGGAATTGGGTTAGACAGAGGGCACTGCACTGTGGGATTAAGGTTGCAGCAAGGCCACACTTAGTACTTACTGAAAACTGAGCCAGATTTATTTAAGTTTGGGCCAAGTTTTTCTGAATTGGAGAACAAAAAGGAAGAACAGAAAGAAAGAAATAAAGAAATAGGTCGTCAGAGACAAAGATAAGCAATGAAGAAAATAGAGCGGGCGGGTCAGCACAGGCGCAGATCTTGAGGGGACTTTGAGTCGCTTGTTGTAATGTCTACTAAATATATACAGGTGGTAAACAGACTGCATTATGCAATATAGCGCACTTATCAAAGCAACCATGTCATATTGTGCTTTGCTGCTTTGAGAAAGAAAGCATAATTTTTCTACATTCCATGTTTTTAATGTTTATTGTTCTCCTCTCACCTGCAAACTGTCTGTCAGATGTCCCCCTGCCTCCAAACTTAGTCACAAGCTTCCCATTGGATTGAAAGATGAAGACACAGCAAGCCTTGTTGTCCACAGTGATGATGTGTCCATTCTTGTCCACAGCAACACCCTTGGGACCCATTAATCGGCCTGCGCCGATCTTATTCTGTGACAGAATGAGAAATGAAAAGGTTTTAGCTGGAAGTGCATCAGACAGTTGCATTTAAACACACCTCCAAGAGACGTATGTCCTTCATACATCATATAATGTCTACACCACATAAACTAGGGCCCCAGTCATGTGTGTATCATGGTGTCAGATAAGGTATTCACTCCAAGATCTTACCTTAAACTTTCCGTCAGAAGTGAAGATGCTGACCCATCGATTGTCATAGTCGGCCACCACAATGTCACCATTCATGTCCACGGTGACACCAGTTGGTCTTTGCAACTGCCCCGGAGACCGACCTCTGACTCCAAAGCGCATCTTGAACTGGCCATCATTGGAGAATATCTGTAAGAATCCCATTAAAGGCAATGTTTAAGTATCTTCCCATTCTGCATGAACACAGTGGCACAGATGGGCTGTAGATACATAGAACTGTGTGTCTCACCTGTATGCACTGGTTGTTGCTGTCAGCCACCACCACCCTGCCATTACAAGAGGCAGAGATTCCTTGTAGATTTGTGAACTCCCCTTTCTCTCTGCCTCGGGAACCTTACAGAAAAATAATTACCGGTACACACTCAGTAAATGTGCCACATGACATTAGTCTCGCTGTGCATAATTTGATAGGTGCTGACTATTTTACAAAGCAAACCACAGGTTTATTGGATTGATTCTCTACCTTCAAGGCAAAGTTATGGAGCTGCAAAACCTTGAAAGAATTGCATGAGCTAGGTAATCCATCACTGTGAAAAGACAAATACACATACGGGTCTTTGGAAAGGCTAAGTCTTACCCACTCTGTAGATCAGCTCATCCTCAATGGGGTTCTCCTTTTTCTTGGTGGTGCTGTACATGCTGGAAGGCCGTCGCACAGCCTTTTGCCGTATGTGGCCCCCTGTCCCGCTGGGGGACTTCACCCTCCTCTTCACGTCATCTGGAGACTGCGGAACGTCTGAGGGCTTGATCGCCCGCAGGCGGAAGGGGCTACCGCGTATTGGCTGTCCGTACAGCAGCAGAGCGAATGAGTACTCTCCCTCAGAGCGTATTGTGTATCCCACTTCATACGTCCCGTTCTTGTTGTCCGTTATCTCCGTCTCAGCAGCCCGGTTCCCATCAACAGACGTTATCTCTGCTTTTAAAATTGCATTTCCTGTTCGCACCAGCTCTCCATCCTGCAGAGAGAATTCACTAAATTAGCATCAGAAAAACAATAAAAAGGACAAAATGAACATGGCTGCAAACTCCAAGTCGACCACAAGCTCCAAACAGTTTTGTTTTGATAACAATAATCCCTGTTAATTGCCTTGAAGGCTGGAGCGACCACGATTGAAGTACATTTTCATTTTAATGATAGTTAGTTCACACTACAAGTAAGTCAAATGATATTATAATTGTGACGGTAAATGTCTTAAAGACAGTACTTTGTCCTTTGTTGTCACAGTAATGGTGTGGTGCTGTCCAGTCGCTGCGTGGCGGAGGCCTTCTCCTGTGGCGACGGAGGTGTGAGCCACTGCTGCTGTGGTGATGAGAACACCAAGGTTCTGGATGGAGCGTCGCAAACCCTCAGTCTCCACCTAGAGAGGGCAGAATATGAGATGTAATGTATTTAAAATCTCATAGTAGGTCTCTAAAGTGGCCTGTTTGTGTAAATTGTTACACTTTATTTGTATTTAATATTTGTTTGAGATGAGTGACAACAAGAAAAAGATCAGACAGATTAAAAAACTGCCCCATAAGTATTCAACCTCAGACTAAAGCTGTAGTTTGAAGCACATCATATGAGTCAGACACACATAATGAATACAAGGAGCACAGGAATAGCTGGTAGACAGCAGTCATTACCTGACAGTCCAGGTGTGCATTCTGATGTGGTTTTTCTGGGAAGTCGTGCCTGGCCAGCGCCGTTACCCGCTCACTCATCTGCTTCTGCACCAGCAGCACCTATACTCACAGGAAACATATTTTTATTTAATTACTAAAACAGCCATCTCTGCTGTAATGATGGCAGATTCACATCTTGCCAGCCCACCTCAGTAGCACTCCCATGGCTGAGAGCCTGCTCTGTAAAGCTGCAACTGCTCTGGATATGCTCCCTTCCCTGGAGGAGGGATGAAAGCTGTGTCTGTAGGACCTGTGCTCAGGTAAATGGAAGGAGAACAAGGGGGAAAATGGGACACAAAGTAAGAGTCAACAGGCCAATTCACAAATTCTTCAGACAGTATGAAACACGACCAACCTTCTGTTTAGTACCGCAGATGCTCTCCAGGTCTGTGATGAGGGCCGACTTGCGCTGATGCAGCGCCCGTTCCAGCTCTTCAAACGTACTGGTTATCTCTGCTACTGCCTCATTCTTCCTTTCATTTAGCTGTCGAGAGATCTCACTCACCAGCTCAATGGCTACTGTTAGCTGAGGGAGTCTGCAACACACACACACACAACCAAACATAAATTTTTGACAGCCCCAGTTCTACATACTAGTAGGCACAGTCTATCATAGATCACTGTGATCTGGGCCAAATACTTAAGCTTCCAAACACCTAATGCGACAGAAATCCTCTGCAAGCTTTACTGAGGTATCAGCTCCCCACCTGCTGTGTATGGCATCCAGCTGTGTCTTCAGTGCAGCTTTGTGCTGCTCCAAGACATCCCGCAGGGGAACAGTCACATGCTCTCTGTGCTCGCCCTCTGTGCAATCCAGACACATGGCCGTCTCACAAGACTCACAGTAGAACTCCATCACCTGCAGAGGGAGACAAATTCTCTCTTAGTAATGCATTACTGGTAAAAGGGACATTTCTTATTCAGTTTCTGCCTAATTGTTCAAAACACAATAAAGGGAATCATTTTATAAATGTGATGACTAAGACGAAATGTAGACATCTTCCCACCTTTCCCTCATGGTTCGGGCAGCAGAGGGGTTTCCCCGCAGCTGCAGCACTGACAGACTCCAACACACTGCAGGCCTCCGGCCGCGAGCACTCTGGGTCTCGTTGAAGGACCTAGCCACCAAAACAATGTAAACTTCAGCATTTTTAAAAAGACATATGATCTTCTAAACTGCAGTGTAGCATTGGAGCTTTTTATTAATTCATTAAATATTAATTATTAATTCATTCATTAAATTTAATATTCAATAAATTACTGGACCTGTATACATATTCCAGATAATCTCTTAATGGAAACCTTATCCAAAATCCAAACAACAAAGAAGAGGCCTTCGAGTGTCCAGGATGACCTCACTCTACAAAAACGTCCTTCCCACAAAAACAGCACTCTGCCCCTTGTCTTTAATTACTGTCTGTGGTTTTTGTGCTCTTTACTTTTTGTTCTCTCTAATGAGTGACTAATGCATTTGTATTCCAAGTAAAACAAAAGTGGGAGAGTCAAACCTCCATGAGATTAGTGATGAAGAAGTTGTTCTGTAGAGCACAGACTCCTTTCTCTGGCAAGATGGATGTCTGCCGACACACTGGACACGAGAGCGTCAGGGACTCCGGGGGAATGTAGTTCTGGAGACAACTGAGCAGAGGGAATGAGGAAGGGAGTCAACACATTAAGAATACTCAATTTCCCAATACAGAGGGAAAGGAAGGCAAGAGAGCAAGAGAGAGCTGTCGCCTAACCAAATACTGCTCCTGTCACAACAAATAGAAGAAATGTGTGAAGTAGAGTCAATACACAAAGTCCACAGCCTCAGGAGAAAACATGCATGAGCGAGCAAAAGTCTGGCAAATCAATCTGCCTCTGAGAGACGCTAAGAGGTGAAACACATGATGTGAAGCGTATGTATTTGTGCCTCTGCATGCTTGTGAGGTTGGATTGTAGGCAGGAGTCACATGTCTATCTCACAGGCCCCTTGGGGCTGCTGAGGATGTTGTGCAGGCTTGGTTGTCCTTAGGAGGCAATCAATAACATCAGACACCCTCAAGCCAAAACTAAACCCACTCAGCAGAATTCAGCTGCAATATGCAGATTACACTGCACCCCTGGCCCACAGCCTGGCTGCCATCCAGCAGGTGATGTACGCTTGTTCTTTCTTTGGCTTCTCTGATCTCAGATTTGATGGTTAATACGAATAAACCTCAAGTCAATGTGGAGGATAAGCGTCTGTTTTTGTGCACAAGTATGTCTGGCGGTCACTCTGGCTGCATACTAACACTGTTATAATTAATTTATGACAGCACACACAGGCTTCTATCAGTCCAGGCAGTTTACTTTTGCTTCTGAGAGACTGGACGACAACATAATCTATCTGATGCTCTGTCAAAACCAGGCTGAGGTTAGGCAGCAATATATCAAAAGTAACATCTTAAAATCTTTGTGCATAAAAAGTTACATGATTGTAATAAGATATGGCACCATGAACAATAGTATAACACTGGTGCAAAGCATGTTTTAAACAGCAAAAAGCAGTTTCAGTCTGTATTTAGAGGTGAAACATACACACTCAGCACCACCACACTGAGCATCAAAACTGCTTTTAAGGGTGATGTCCATCTTAACATTAACACAGTCTCTATCCCAGGTTTGTGTGCTTACTGACAAATATCCACAGACAGTTGAAACAGGAAGCAAAATTAACCAAAATACAACCTTCTCCCAAACAGAGCTGTCCCAGCAGGGGTTTAACTCTGCACCCAAAACACCCCAGAAACTATTACATACACTACATAAACCCAGCCCAGCGTTAGAACATCTGTCTGCCAGCATCATGTACAGCTCCAGACAAAAATCTGTTCACCTCAGCAGGACTCCACATCACATGCCATTTAGTTAAACCAGGGATTAAACTTGCCCTCCGGTGGTCAAATGGCCCTCACACTGCATGGAAAAAGGATTTATCTCAAACTGTGTGTGGCTATCTAACCCTGCTCCGTAAATATTTGTTTAATCTATATACCGAACCATAATCCTAGTGTTCTTCCCTACCTTACCAACATGTCCCTTCTTCATTCTCCATCCTCCCACACTGACACATAGCTCCACTGCTCTGTTCAAAAAGGCTGCAGCGATATATCCTGAGGGGGTGTCGTCTTTCCAGAGGAACTGTAGATTGAGACATTGTAATTGTGTCTCCCAACAAAGAGCCTTTTCTCAGACTGCTTTCCATGATGGTCCCTGATGCTGAGGAATGCACTTATCCCAGCGGAGTCAATGAAGAGAAGTGCTCTGAGCTGTTTAATTGTGTTCAGGGATTTGCAAAAGATTTGGTACCTCTATTAGGGTACATGTAAATATGACAAGAATCCTTCAGTAATTGGATGTTAGGAGTGGGGAAACAGCTACAGTATAAATGATGTACCGTCTACTACATGTTTAGTGTGGGCAGAGATCGATTGTGCAGGTAATTAGGACTACTTCCAGTCATCAGAGAAATAGAGAAGACAAATGTTAGTTACCTTTCACAGAAGGTGTGCAGACAAGGCAGAACCTTGGGGATACGGTAGTGATCCAGGCAGATGCTGCAGACCAGAAACTGCTTGTCTATCTGACGCACCACAGGGCTGGTACTCCCAGCCTCACGTTTGGCCATGGCAGAGGACATTTAAAGCCACACTGGACAGTGACAGCAGTCAACCTGAAAAAAGACAAACATAAGGAATACAAAAAATGTGTTATATTAAAAAAACAATCACATCTAGATTCAGATTTTTTTTCTCACTTCCAGGGCAGCTAAAGCTCAGCGAACTCCTCACAGGAGGTACCAGGAACCAAAGTTAACAAAGCTGTTTAATTCCGTGATCAGTACAAAAACGTATCCATTGTTATTTCTAGGTTAATACAAGACAAAGAGAGAGAGAGCGAGAGAGCATGCAGCAGATGTAGACAAACAGGAATGGTGGCCACGTGCCTGACTTTATTAACATCTTATTTAACAAAAAGAAAGAAAAAGAAACAAAAAAGTTTTGTAACCAAACAAAAAAGCTTTAAAAGTATAATAATGCTTAAAAAAGGTAAATAAAATGTGCTAAAAATAGTGTGCACAGGTCCTGACAGCCTGAACATGAACCTTACACACATAACTGGAAGCTGAAGGTGCTGAGTATCAGCTAGGTTTCCTTTTAATCTGAGGGTCACACAAAAGAGTTTCAGTTTTCACTGTAATCTAGCAGATTGTGCTGCCAACAGTATTTGCACATACTGTACCAAAGCAATGGTTTCATATTAGTTTAACATCACGTTTCAAGTTGCCGCAGGTTCATCCACGTGCAGACTTTAAATTAAGTGCTTAAGGGACGTGGTGGCAAGGTGACCATTACAGAGCAACCCTCTGCCCTTACATAATCTCACCCATTATAGAAATACAGCTGCAAGGTATGGGTATTCTGCCTAGCAACACAATCCATTGGCGCCTGCCTCCTCATGGCCCACTTCCATTTTCATCAGCACAAGGCCAACACAATCAAAGTAAAACAATCAAAGTAAAAATGGCACTGAAGCATGTTCTCATCGCGCCTATTGAAACAATTTGTTACCTAAAGAAAAGCAATGCAATACAAGCAGACGCATGCTAAATAATGTGACAACAAGCCATGACAAAGTGTGTTTTGTTAGAACTGTTTCTCTTGTACTGACCAGTGTAAATCGGACCATTGTTAAATCCTGTGCAAGTCATTTTAATCCCAGCGTCACTAACTGACTGCTACACAGCTCAGTTAGACCTTCTCAGTAGGTCAACGCATGTATTATTTAGAATGTGTATCAGACACAGACATGCACTCAGCGTTCATATAATTGCAGCGATGAGCAAGTAGCAGCAGAACATGCTTAAGATGTACAGTAGATAAAACATAACACACACACACACAAACACAACACACACTGACAGTCATCATCCTCCCACCAGACTCCCCTCCTGTTGGCACATCTGTCGCTGCTGGATCTAATACAGCTCTCAATCCCCATCTCTGCATCCTATTGTCAGTCGTTGCCCACTGTGAGCATGCATACACACTAGCACACACACAAAGCCTGCCTGTATCTTTGCAGTCTCTGGTTCAAATGACTTACAATCTCTAGACTGTGAGGGTAAAGGTCACATCTTAAGCTGTTACCCATGAGAACAACATGACTCATTCACACTCTAAATCTAAATATACATTGTTTTGTATAAATCCTGTGCTTTAAACTGGAAATTCAAGAGTATCCAATTGTCTCTGCTGGATTCTAAAGAAAAGAATCTTAAAAAGTGTTTTTGAAAATTAAAGATGGTTCAAATCAAAAGGGGTTTACTAAGGACTTCCATCCTGCTCTTACACGTCTTTGTCACTCTCCTTCTGTAGTGCACACTAACATCCTCCTTGATGATGTCTGAATGTCTAAATTTAGACACATGACAGTGAAACTATATTAAGACCACTGGTTGTAAGACTGCTGGAGAGTGAGGCAGCTGTCCATTCTGTTGATTTTAAGACACATTTTTCTTTGGTGGACCACGGAAAGAGTTTACTGTTTGTCCCCAAAAAGAGAGCTCCCTCAGACATCAGGATATATGACATGAAAAGAGTAGCAAATATACATAAACTGTTCAGTGGTTTCAAAGGTTATAAGCAGCAATATCCAATTTTTTATAATGCTTTAAGGCAATGACATTGAGTTTAATGGGAAAAATTAGCTGTGCAATGCCACTGTTGTAGATACCCTGTTGTGGTATAGGAGCCTTCCCCACGACCAGCCTTATATGTGTATTTATTTATATGCTGATGGAAAAGAAAACGTCCACAGATAATAGCAACAAGGCTGTAATTGTTCTGCCATAACATCCGATACATAGGTTTCATCTTATTGCATGTGTTGTTCCTACCCTACACACAACTTTACAAAGCACCAGTACTATGGAGACTGTAGAGGAGGGGTGTTGGATCAATTGGGTACAATGTGAATAGTATGGAAGGAAAAAATAATTACTATCATGTTATAGTTTTGAACTGGCACTTGGACTTGTGGCATCACAGTTAGCCCACTGCTGAGATTTGCATGAAACAAGAACATGCAAGTCAGTTTTTTTTAGTCCTGTGTTTCATTTGTTGCACGTTATAACAGGTTTCACATCATATGATGGTAAATAGTATATATTTATAATGAGAAAGGTTTATTGTAATAATAAAGTTTATATGTGGTAATAATGTGAAAATTCTGTAGTGTAGCACTTTACATTCACACACGAGAGGCTAGCTCACTCTCAGTGCCCCCATCATGGCAGAGGTGAAGAGGCCCAAGGATGTTTATGGAGGAGGACGTGGTAATCCCAGTCTTTTCAGGTGCTGAGAGGCACTTTTTGCCACTGGACTAGTAGTATGAAGTTCTCTTTCATAGCATTCGTTTCGTGTCTCACTATGGGAGAACGCCCCCTGCGTGATCCCGACAGAAGCTTTAATTACACTACACCAGCCCTTGGGGCTGGTATCAGTGACGTCTATGTCAGGAGGGACCGCCCTCCTCCTATATAATAGGCTGACATAGCTTCAGTCGCCACTCAAACACCTCTTCTCGCTTCTCACAGAAGCCTGATGACAACTGTGTTACTGGGTGCCTAGCTAAACTGCCCACTGATTCGAGTGAAAACTCGGTCACCGGGCGCTTGGTCCCACACGACACGTTGCTTCACAGCTGAAGAATAGTAGAAATACTATTCCACGCTATCGGTGAAAGTAGAAATACTCTTGCCTCAAGTAGCAATACTTGTCACAGCCGAAGTAGCGATACTTCTGCTAACAGCGGGTGCGTTAGCATCGTCTGTAGGTAGCAATACCACTATACAGCTCACGCTAATAATACCCACAGCAGGTAGCGATACCTCATCACAGGCTAGCCAGGAAAATAGCCATATTTCCCTGAACACAACCAGTAGCTGCACAAGCTAACGCTAGCGCCCTTGAACCCTATGCTAGTCATGGCCACGGCTAACAACCCCGCTGAAGTCGGGAAAAGCCCAAAGCTTTGCCCCTGCGGCAATAAAATGTCTAGCTGGGACACTCACCCCGTGTGTGCAGCATGTCTGGGCGTACCTCACGCGCAGGCGGCTGTGTCCTCCACGGACGATTGTATCCACTGCGCTGCTTTCCCACGCAAGTTGCTCCGCCGACGGCTAGCTCGCCAGGCTAGTTTGTCCGGCGGTGACCCACTGCTGTCGGAGACAGCCTCGCCGCAAGGCGGGGTGGATATGTCGGGTGGGGCGGCTGAAGCGCTGCCGCCCGGGCTGAGTTGGGCAGACGCAGTTCCCCAGACTGCAGACTCCTGTTTCCCGTCAGAGGAGGGATGGGAGAGCCTTATCCGTGTCGACCCGAGACGAGACGCTGATGACGAGGAGGGAGAGTCTGCCGACTCCGAGCTCCTGTTATCAGACGGTGACGAAGAAGAAACTAACTTCAGCGTCACCGGCGGGGCTGCAAAGCCGGGCGTCGCGATGGGAGAAATCCCTTCGGCGCTTTCTCCCCTGGATCTCGACATGCAGGACATGTGCAAACGTGCCGCTGTAAGGCTCAACATCCCGTGGCCCACGGTTCAAGCCGAGGAAGTCAGGTCTCGCTTTGATGGCAAGAAGCTGCCCAAAGCAAAGAAGACGGGGAAACAAGTGCTGCCAATTTTCCCAGAGCTGCTTGATGAGATAGCGGCTACGTGGAAAGCTAAACCATACAGCGAGAAACACCCCATCTCGGGGAGCTCCCTGTTGGATTGCGAGGGGATGGAGGCTAACGGCATCCGCCAAATACCTCCCATTGAGCCGCTGGTAGCGACACACCTTCACCCGAAGACGTCCCTGTCCTCCTCGGTTTCATCTTTTCCCTCCAAGACAGACCGCTTTCAGTCCAGCCTCACTGACAAGTGTTATAAGGCGGCGGCTCTGTCGGCCAGAGCTCTCAACGCCTCCTCTATCCTGACGGCCTACCAGGCGGAATTAGAGGAGGACATGACGGCTAAACCAGATAACTCCCTGTGGGAAGAAATCTGCGTCATTACGGACCACGTCCTTCGCCTCCACAAGGTGGCTATCCAAGCCACGGGAAGAGCCATGGGTCTTATGGTCCTGCAAGAGAGAGCGCGCTGGCTGGGGCTCACCAACCTCACGACTAAGGAGAAAGAGGAGCTCCTCGACACTCCGGTCGTCCCTCATGGGCTCTTCGGCTCGGCTGTTGCCTCCATGCAGAAGAGATGTGAGGAGAAAAAGAGAGATGATGAGGCGCTGAAACTTTGCCTGCCGAGGAGGGCTCCACCTGTTACTCCCGGCACTTCGCGTCAGTCATATGCTCAGGCTGTCTCTCACCCGGCTCCTGCTTATCGGATCCCCAAGGTGTCCAAGACGCAGGCAGCCCCTCCAGCCCCTAACAGCGCCGGCAACCCATGGGCTAGGAAGCAGTCTCCCCATGCTCGGCAAGCCGCTCCACCACCTCAACCCGCTACCGCGACGGTGAGGAAGAAGAAGCGGCAGGCCTGACCGCTTCTCCCCAGGTGGAGGGCCGACCCAGGCTGCCCCCCCAACGGGTCGCCCTGCCCTTCTCCAGCTCAGTTCCAGAGCGGGTTCTGCGGGACGTTGCCCGCATAGAGTGCAGCACTTGGGCCGGTGTTCACGTTCGAGTGCCCAACAAACACAGACAGCATTCTCAGTGTTGCACAAGCACTTCTGTCTTGCACTCTGTAATAAAACAGTCCAATGCGCATCCAGGCAGAGAGCCGAGGGCGCTGTTGACTATGACTATGAAAAAAATGCAGAAAAAAAGATGTTAAGACACACAACTATCTTCTCTGCTATAACACAGCCCGCGGGGACCAACATCCCCGCGGCTGTGACGCGGTCCGCCCGGGCACCTCCATGCAGCAGGCAGGAGTCACGGGGCGGATGGGCGTTGGGTGTTACGCACCTCGCCCTCAAGAGGGCGCCAACGTACCACATATGACAGAGTTGCCGGTCAGCCCGCTTTCTCTGCACACAGAGAATTGGGCGGCCTGCACACGGTCAGAATGGGTGTTGAGAACCGTTCAGAAGGGTTACAGACTTCATTCAGAGCCGTTCCACCTCATTTCAAAGGGATGATTTTTTTCTCATGCTCAGGGAGAATCCGCAAACATTCTCCTAGAGGAAATTTCCACTCTGAGGGAGAAAGGAGCAATAAGAGTTGTCCCGCCCGAGGAGGCCCACAGCGGGTTCTACTCGAGGTATTTCCTGGTTCCAAAAAAGGGGGGGCAGGGGATGAGGGCCATCCTGGACCTCAGAGCCCTGAACCACTATTTAAGGAAATACAAATTCGGATGCTGACACACGCCTCTCTGCTGCGTTTCGTGCGGGCAGGCGATTGGTTCACATCTGTCGACCTGAGGGATGCATATTTCCACATTCCAGTGTATCCTCCACACTGGAAGTTTCTCAGGTTTGCCTTCCGAGGGACAGCATACGAGTTCATGGTGCTGCCGTTCGGCCTGTCATTGAGTCCCAGAGTGTTTGTGAAATGCACAGAGGCAGCAGTAGCCCCACTCAGGGAGAGAGGCATCCGCGTGGCCACTTACATAGACGACAGGCTTGTCGCAGCCTCTACACCCCGGGAGGCGGCCCACCATACAGATGTTCGCAGGAAACATCTGGTGAGTTTGGGGTTTCGCCTGAATATGGAAAAGAGCATGTTGACACCCTCTCAGTGCATCACCTTCGTAGGCCTGACTTTGGACTCTCTCCAAGGCAGAGCTTTCCTGTCTCAGGACAGGGTGGTGGCAATGAAAGGAAGTCTTGCACTGTTTCACAGGGGCAACACAGTCACACTGGCCAGGAAGGTGATCTCTACAGATGCCTCTCTCACAGACTGGGGTGCTACACACGAAGGGAAGACAGTGAACGGGAAGTGGGGCCCTCACATGCACTTCACCCACATAAACTGTTTGGAGCTGATCGCTGTTCATTTGGCTCTAAAACATTTCCTCCCCTGGCTGTGGGGACACCATGTCCTAGTGAGGACAGACAACTCCACCGTGGTAGCCTACATCAACAGGCAGGGAGGTTTGAGATCTCTGCGGTTGCATGCGCTGGCACACAGACTGATAGTCTGGAGCAATGTACACTTTCAGTCACTGAGAGCGACTCATGTTCCAGGCATACTGAATTGCGGGGCGGACCTACTCTCCAGGGGGATCCCTCTATATGCAGACTGGAGACTTCACCCAGAAGTGGTGAAGCAGATTTGGCTGCGGTATGGACGGGCGACAGTGGACCTTTACGCGTCAGCGGAGAATGCACAGTGTCCGCTGTTCTTCTCCCGGCACGACGGAGTGGCTCCGCTGGGGATCGATGCACTGGCACACGAGTGGCCACGTGCTCTCCTGTATGCTTTTCCCCCAGTGGCTCTCATTCCTCCAACTCTGGCCAGAGTGAGGGAGAAGAGGCTGGTCGTGATCCTGGTGGCTCCGCACTGGCCAGCGAAACACTGGATGGCGGAGATTTACCAGCTTCTGGTGGGCACGCCATGGCAGCTGCCATTATGCAGGGACCTGCTATCCCAGGCACGAGGGGAAATATTTCACCCTCACCCAGAGAGGCTGGCTCTGTGGGCCTGGCCCGTGAGTGGTTTAACCTGAACTCAACAGGACTCCCAAACAGTGTCATTGAGACTATTCAATGTGCCAGGGCCTCATCAACTAGGACGTTGTATGGGCTTAAGTGGCAAGTGTTTGAGAGCTGGTGCTCGGAGTCCCAGGCCATTCCTTTTCAGTGTTCTGTGGGGGTGATCTTATCCTTTCTGCAGGACCTCATTGAGAAGGGAAAATCTTTCTCAACCATCAAGGTGTACCTGGCGGCAATCTCTGCTTGCCATGTTGGTTTTGATGGTGAATCTGTGGGTCGACACCCTCTGGTGTGTCAGTTCATGAAAGGTGCACGACGTAAATTGCCTGTATCTAGGTCTCTTACGCCGTCATGGGACCTGCCCACGGTGCTGGATGCTCTTTCTGGTCCACCTTTTGAACCACTGGATCAGGTGGACTTGAAGGTGGTATCTCTTAAGACAGCGCTGCTCCTGGCCTTGGCCTCGGCTAAGCGCGTCGGTGAGGTTATGCCCTGTCTGTGCACGAGGCTTGTACCCATTTTTCACCAGGGGGCGAGAGGGTCAGTATGCAGCCTAACCCAGCCTTTATCCCAAAGGTGGTTGGGTCTCTCTCCCCAATAGAGCTGGTTGCTTTTTATCCACCGCCTTACTCCTCTGAGGAGCATCGGCGTCTGCATACGCTGTGTCCTGGTCCGTGCACTAAGGACCTATCTGGACAGGACTCAGGGTGTTAGGCAGAGTGACCAGTTGTTTGTGTCCTGGGCTAAGCCATGTGTGGGCAAGCCAGTCTCAAAACAGCGGCTTTCCCACTGGATGTGGAGGCTATTGCTCTGGCTTACACGACCAAAGGTCTTCCGCCTCCTGCTGGTCTGCGTGCGCACTCCACTAGGGGCCTTGCTGCTTCCTGGGCTCTCTTTAAGGGGGTTTCAGCCCAGGAAATTTGTGCAGCTGCAAGTTGGGCTTCACCCCACACTTTTGCTAGGTTTTACAAGTTGGATGTTACGGTTCCAACCCTGGCACATTCAGTTCTTGGGGTAGGGTTTTCACGGGGTACAACCCACTCTTCGTGAGGCCCCTCTGGGACAGTTGTCATTTTTACAGGCATGTCTGGCAATCCGGGAGTCAGTATTTCTCCCATAGTGAGACACGAAACGAATGCTATGAAAGAGAACTGGAGGTTATGGCTATAACCATGGTTCTCTGATTAGCATGAGTGAGTGTCTCACCAGACCACCCTCCTTGCTATGGAAGCGAGGAAGAGGTGAGCTTGTTTGAATGGCGACTGAAGCTATGTCAGCCTATTATATAGGAGGAGGGCAGTCCCTCCTGACATAGACGTCACTGATACCAGCCCCAAGGGCTGGTGTAGTGTAATTAAAGCTTCTGTCGGGATCACGCAGGGGGCGTTCTCCCATAGTGAGACACTCACTCATGCTAATCAGAGAACCATGGTTATAGCCATAACCTCCAGTTTGTGAGGGGTTGTGTTGTTGTTTGGCATGTTACCAAAGTCAACAATGTTTCAGCCTATTTAAACAGAAGTTCAAAATCTCATGTTAGTCGTATAAAAACAAGCTCCATGATGACGTCTGGTCATGCTGAAAGCTGCAGCTAAGCAAAATAATAAAAATAGTCCCATTCCTATCTTTTGAAAAAAACAATCTCAAATCATCCTCTCTCCCTGCTGACCACAGTTGATATTTTTTTCTAAAATACTTGAATGGGCAGAATGTCACCTCTCTATCTCTGTATGCATAAAAGGGCATCACGAATGGTGTTGACAGAAACATTAACTGAAAAGCACGACACGTGACATGCTAGAGCTCATGTGTTATTGCATAAATTCAGCGGACTGTGTTTTTGACATGTTTTGACGTCTTCATCCACGCCCACTTAGGATCCTATGTAGGCCACGACGCTGAGTTTTTGATGCTCTAAAGTAACCATGACCACTTAACTGACAGGCTTTAAAGTGAGTGAGGGCATGCAGATTTAGAATTTAGGCTCAGCAGGATAAAGCCAAGCCCAGGCAGGACCGTAGGAAGCTTCCAATATGATGCATGAGAGGACATATCTTGCAGAGGGCTGTCAGCTAATGCCATAAAAATGAAACGTGTCATAATTCTCCTGGCCATTATACACAGCAGTAATAGCAGCAGTAATGTTGATGGTGACCTTAGCCTGAGTAATTCCCAAACTCTCAGGATTACTATCGTTGAATGTGTAACTAAATGCTGGTGTGTATGTACGTGTGTGCATGTGTGTGTAAGAGAGAGAGACAACAAGCTAACACCCATGGAGTTAACACACAAAGCTTCTATTCACTGTTGGCTTTGCAGAATACAAAAGTAGCCATTCTCTTTGTCTCATTCAGACCTGAACCCACTGCTGTTACTTGTTACTGTATAACTGGATCCTCACTGTTTACTCTCATAGCATACACATGGAAGTAAAGTGGGAAACCAGAGAGAACAGGAAGTGGAACGGCATCTTCCTAGTTCACTAAGAGGACAGAGGAAGAGAGACATTTCAACTGAGAAGGGAATTACCGTTTGTTTTCTGCCCATTGTGATGCACCTGCACAGCACTGAGACTGTACAAACACACAAACTCACACCATCCTGCTGAGCTGATAATGTAATGTCTCACATGCACACAAGCACATGTATACACATAAACAAACACTAGGCTACCTACTGTCAGCAGAGTTGAGTACGTCAGTGTAGAAGGCTTCATGGCAGCTCTGTGTTAAAACAGTGTAGCACTCAGGGAGCAGCTCACGCCCTGACTCACACAGTCGCCTGCTGACCACTCTTCCTTTTTCCTTTTCCGTCACTAGCTTGCTCTTTTTCCACACAGCACAGACACACACTGTAAAAGGCTGAACAGTGATGACAAAAGAGGGTGGAAAAGTTCCACCCAAAAGTTAAATTGAAAGTCCCTCGTACTGTCACTGCTGTTTACAAGCATGAGCACACTGGATACCCTCCTACTGCCGCACTCTGATTGGCTGGGTAACTTAAACCAGCAAGGACGATCGATTGCATCATAGGCCAACAATCTGAGCTGGCCAGAGGGAGTAAGAGGTGGAGACTAAAACAGACTAAATGTGTCAAGACAGGAATCCTAAATCCAGGAACATATTAAAAAAAAAAACCTTAAAAACAAATTTACCTTTAGTCAGTGAAATACTGTGCACACTTATAATGCTTAAACACAGAGCACAGAGCAATATCTTGGAGGAAGTTTTTCCCTAGTAATGTTGAGAAGCAATCATCTGAAATATTTGGATCCGGTCTCCGGTTACAGTTATGAGGAATTATGTCATTACTTAGCCAGCCAGGCACACACATGCACACTCTAACCCATGCAAGGCGGCCAAACAAAACACTGTTACATAATTCATAATGTCACCTTAAAAAATAGAAATGAGAATGTCAAAGAGCTCCTTATGATTCACACACACACACACACACACACACACAGATCAGGAAACAGAGACCTTTAAATGTGAATATTTTCACATGGACTTTGGAGCATTCATTGATACAGCATAGACATCCATTAACAACCAGCCTGTATGATCATCTGCTGGGTGAGACATGCAGTCCAGCCTGTCTTCTCCTGACTATGGAAAGAGACACTGTAAGCAGTGTGTGAGAAAAGCTGCATGCTAGGTTAGCTCTTCCATTTATTCTGCTTTTCAGTGGTTGCTTATCAAGACCTATATTCATTGCATTTACTGTTAGAGTAACAGTAGACCTGACTGATGGAGGTCACAATAGATACTGAGTCACTGTTCCATCCTGTGGTGGAAGTGGCCTTATATGACGGTACCGTCTAGGTGCAGCTGGTTAGAAGTGAAAAACTGTTTTAACAACAGGAACCCATGAGTGCATTACACCCCAAAAGACAGTTCAAAATCCAGCTGATAAAGAGTTAGGTCCAGGAAGAGAAGACACGGTACATCATATGGAATGAAACACACAGAGAAAAATGTGAGTCAAAAATCAAGACTCAAGTAATTTTGGGGCAGAAATAACCACTCAGGTACTGTGTAGAGGACCTAATCACTTTTTGGCAGGTGGAAAAAAAGCTTTGAGATTTATTGACCCTTTAAAGGTGTTCTAAAAGGTATAAATGGGCTGGTTGGAGGATAATATGTTAAGACAAGAATGAAATCAAGTAGTTGTGAGGCAGGAATAAGCCTCTGGGCTCACTGTGGGGGCTATTATCCCTATTTGGCAGATGAAAAACTCATTTTTTTAGGTTTATTGGCTTTTTAAAGGGGTCTTCATGGGTATAAAGGGGTTGGTTGTATTATAATTTTTTATATGTGATAACCGAGAATGAATTCAAGTCATTTGGATTCAGTGTTAACTCAGGAGCACACATGGGCATTAATCTTTTTGTTTTTTGCTAGGCTAACAATCAACATTTTACAGGGTGTACTGACCCTTTACCTGCATTTCTATTGATAAAATGAAATATTACGGTTATTAAATTACAGCTTGTATTTAAAATGGAGGAAAGTGCGACCAAACCACAATACATTTTCCCTGATGACGTGGTCACAGTATAATCTGGAGCAACAGGGGACCATTCTCTCACAAAACATGAATGTACTGTTAATCTGTGGATTGAGTCCAGCCATTCCTCCTCCTCCTCCTCCTCTCTCTCTCTGTGTCACACACACATACCTTTCCTAAAATCATATCAGCCTAAACTCACAGGCCAGACTGCTGGTGGGTGTAACAGGAAGTAGAGGATAAAAGGATGAAGAGACCACTCAAAAAATGACATATCAGTAGCGTTCTGCAGTGCAGGGAGTTGTATTGGTGAGTCATTACTCTGTTTCATGTTTTTACATAGCCAGGACTTGTTACCATTTATATCTTCAAACTCTTTGAATGCTTGCTCTTAAAAACAGTATGACAAATGTACCAAATCCAGCACTCCTTTTGAAGACTGTTGTCCTCCCTACAGACAGCATTATTGGTATAAGAGTGACACAAAAGTGTTAGAATATACTGAATGGGATGAGGATGAACCACTGCTGATAGTCCTTTTCTATGCCTGTTTTTACAGAGTTGGTCTTCTACATGAAATAAACTGTAAATGGTTTGGGATGGACCTGCTGCAGCTGTTACTCTGTGCCTGTTAACAACTAAACAAAACCCAAACACTGGCTGTGATGATAGTAACAGAAACAGAAATTCCACAACCCCTTCTGGAAGAATATTTCCACAGCTTTCATGTTCTATTGGACTTCCTTTAAGGACCACTGGTGTTACATTTTTTATTTTGTGCCCTGTCAATCTCCCACATGGTGATAACTAATGTGACAATATGGGTTTTGTAGGAATGAGTAACGAGGGCCAAGGGTGCTGCTTGCAGCCAATAACATGCCGACTCTCCGTGCTGCACACCTGACACCTTGTTATTCTCCTCTTCATCATGTTTTCTGTATGTGTACTTCCCTCTCGCCTCCACCCGCTGCACCTCGTGACTGGTATGTGACAAAGACAATTCGGAAATACGCGGAGGAGGAGAACAAGAAGCACAAGATAAGAAAGGAAAAGCCATGATAATATAGGAGGATGTAGAGTCACATGCACGCACACTGAACATGACGAAGGCTCTTGTCTAACAGAGCATGATACTGCAATCTTGGGGGACTACCATGATGGTGTTTGACAGCTCCAGCCCTGACACCTCTCACACACACACAGAGTCAGCTGTTACACTCTGAGTCACAGTAAAGCCCACCCCCCGCTTCCCCTTTAGCTGTTTAAATTACAACAATCAAATACAAAAACATACACTTTACTGTGAGGGTTTAAATGTTAGGATTTGTTCTCATAAAAATATGAATGCATAAATACACATCCACAGCTAAGCAGCCTGCGTAAGTCTCGTTAGTATGCTCAGCAAGCCTCCATTCTCCTGCATGGTCCACTCTTAAGCCTCCACATACATATATTTCTATATATAGAGCTATCAGTTCTCATCCCCTTCATGCCACTGGCAGCCACGTGCTCTGAACGGCACACGCACTGTGAAAAAGCACAGGGATCCTAAGATACCCAGCGAAGAAATGACTGAGAAACACCGAGAAGGATCCACATTCTAAACTTTTACATGAGCCTTTTCTTGTCTGAGATTTGCGCGTGCCGGCTCACACTCATTCATGTAAAGCATTCAAGCTATTCACAAGGTTACTGTGGTTTTTAATGCTTGTCAGCATGTGTGATTAAGTGCAAAGACAAGATAGAGCAGGCAAGCTGGTCCGCATACAGCCGCCATACCTATCAGTAAGTAGCTATAAGAAATGTAGACATATTAAACTACAGTACGTGCATGAAATGGGCATGCTATTGGCAGCTCATAGTAAACAAACCGATCTGCAAATAATGATTGAAGGTTAGAAAAAAAAGATACTGATGCTTCCTTTCAAATGAGGTGACAATTGGCCAGCTGCCTTTACACCACAGCTGGCCTCAGGGAAAGCAGGTGTGTGTGCGTGCATTGTGTTGTGTTGTGTTCCACTTTACAGTATTGTCATTTGCTCAATGCTCAACAAACACAAAAAAGTCACATTGTCAATTTATGTCAATTACGTCATTTATGAGCTTTTTTTTACTTTTTATACAGTCAATATTTGCAATCATACTAATATGGGCTTTTTCCTGCATTTTTTTCCTCACACACAGTTCCAGTGTGTCATATAGCCCACTCTCCCTTCACAAGCCAATAGCATTAGGCGACAATGTGGGTGAGTGACCTTGTTCCCACAGCAATCTATGATTATGTAGCCTATCAAGTCGTCATGGAGGGTGGTTGTTGGATGATTTTTATTATGTGGCAGTGTCTTTTTTTTTTTGCATGAATAACATTAAGGCCGACACTTTAACTCCACTGAGCCTTGAGAAACAGATACATGAGCAGCACTGATAGGGAGATACAACCTCCTTCCTATTTCTGAGAGCACAGTGTGTGAACACTCAAAGTTTAAGAAAAGGCACCCTCCTTCTTTCCTGCTTTCATTTGATGTAGAATGAATGTGTGCACATTTTGAATAGCTGATTAGAAGCCTGTAAAACATCAATGTACCCACTGTTGTAATCAACATTTTAAGCTGTAGTCATTTTAAAGGTGGATACATTCAGGGACACACAGATTATTCCTGCTCCCTCTTTACTCTCTCCGAGCCTTCCCTAGCTGAGAGAATTATTTCAGTGAAAGAGGAGCATGTGCCACAGGGTAGAGGAACTGATCCTGAAATAATTTGTTTCTTTAAATAACTGAGGGAATAGATGCCCTGAGCTAAACATATATTAACATAAATAGCAAGTTCGGTCATAATATAATCAGACCACAGTGAGGTTTCAGGTAGGTTCAAAGTCTGCATTGGCCCTCTTGCATCATAATGTGTTATGTTGTGTCTGTGATTAGATGTTTGTCATCACCTGGGCACTTTGAGGTTAAAAAAATATAGTTTATGTAAGAGCCAAACATTCAGAAAGCAAGAAATAGCAGCACATGAGAGGAACAAAGACAGTTGTTCACGTGTCCTTCACATCAGCACGATACACAGCAACAGCTACTACAATGATGGATGAATTCTTTTTTTAATGTAAAGGGTTTGTTGTGCTGTTGCCTATGCTGCTCATGCAGCCACTGAATCACAAATGTGCATTACAGTTCCCTAACCTGGGAATATTAATTTACTTAAGGGGATTAGAAATTCAATCATTTGCTCGTCATGCTGTCGGGTCAATGGATTTATGATCAAACCACGAACCAGGAGAACCAGAATGTGGGCCAAAAATACAATAAGAGTGTGGAGTCCAGTCTGACAGGGCTAACAAGTTACCAAGTGACCATGGCATATCTGAGGCCTGCCTTTTGGCGAACACGTTACAGCACACTTGTGTCATGTGTGTTCCTCTTGCTATGATGATGTAGTGGATGACAAATGTTGAGTGCGTTCTCTACTCTGTCCACACTCAGTGACTGACATAAGCGCAGCTAAAATTATCAGCTGGTATGATCTGAGCCAAGCAGTGTGTCACAGGAACCGCCTGTATCAACATCATTAACACGCAGCTCACAGTCCCACATGCAGCCTGCACATCACTATAAACAAATCTCTTTTCGTGTTTTTCAGCTGTACTTACAACATGATGACATGTTATAAAAGCTGATTAAAAGTGGTTTTGATCCCAGACTGACCTTCGGACACTAAGTGCTCCAACAACATCATTAATCCACAGTGAAGTAAGTTAACACATTTTCTGTTCATAGCCTTATATGCCCTGCTAAAGACGCTGCATTTATGTTGTGCTGCTGCATTAAACATCAAGCCTGCAGAGACAACGCTTACTGTAAGAGGAGCCACTGCAAGAACTAAGCCAAGTCTCCATAACTGTTATTCCTTTCATTTCAAGCCTTGATAAACTGTGACTATGGGTTCCAACAGCATAGAAGGAATTGGATTTTCCCTAATGAACCAACATAATTAAAGTATTTTTTAACTGTATATTATTATACAAAACTCTCTGGTAGCCTGGATGTTAAAACAATAAATGTATAAATGTGTCCTTCACATCAGTGTACTGAGATTTAAAGATTTAAAGGATTTTCAATATTGAAATTATGAGCTACACCTGACTAGGTTTTCAATTTTAATAGCCAGTTAGATTTACTGTTGTTACACATGAAATCTCACAATATGGTCAGTGCTAACAGTAACCCCCCCCCCCCCCCCCCCCCCCCCGCAGGGCCTGCCTAAATATATCCAACATGACATGAGTGCATCTCTCACTATGCTTTCACGACTCGGCTCTCCGTCGACAACATAAAATAAATATAATTAAAACACCTGAATGCCCACGATCAGAGTATAAACATGTACACACGTCTCCTCAGGTAACATACAGTGCTTATACTGCCACGTATAAGGGGATAAACAGCAAAAGTAGTTATAGCTTGGAAAGTTTAAAAAAAAAGTTAATTTTTTTTATATCAAAGCTGCTGTACATCATAAAGCAATGCTTTTATTAACTGGTGATAACAAGCTGACCTCACTCTCACAGAAGCTCCCAGCTGAGGCTGATACATCTCCCACAGAAGCCCGTCTCACACTTTGTCTTTTTCTTCAGACCTCACAAAGTTAAAACTTATAATTAGTTTGGGCTGGACTTGTTTAATTGTGCACCGAGGTTTGTCACAGACATCTTTCGCCCACGCTTACAGGCTGATATCAGAGAGCCATAAAACATTTACACAAACTTTGCCTGAGACACAAACATTTGGTTTGACAGTGCTGAGTGGAGGAGAAATACTGATGCTGGTACCCATGGCAACACACTCACCTTAGAGCTGAACATGTCTGCAAGAAAAGCACATACACACACACTTAGGACACTAACTGTCACAATTAGTGGGCCTATTCTGGCTTGTGCTTTGGTGTTTGTGAACTTAGCCAATGTGAGGTGAAGGATCAAGTACAGATCAGTTATTTGATGTTCAGTAAGTGTATCACAAGAAAAAGAGAAATTAAAAGAACATTTATCTCATATTATCATTATACTTCTGGACTAGAGTGGGCACATACACTGTTTTCTAGCAGATACCTGATTTAGCATGCAAACCGCATCCTGGCCTCAACAAGAACAAGGTAGGGAGAGGTGTATATAAAAGCTCCGGCACAAATGGAGCAGAAAATCCTGTGGTTACAGTACAGTCTGACCATTCATTGTGCTTTCATGGTTAAGTTTACATCCCTCCTCGCCTGATTTTCACCCCCCCTCCCATGCAGCTCCGGTGACATTCCTCCCATGCCAGCTGGACATTCCAGTCTCCGCTTCCCCCACAGCGACCAGAGGTTCCCCTGGATCACTATTTCAACCTTGATGAAAATGTCTTTGTTTAACATCCCCGTGTTTCTGCACACGCATGGTCAAAGGGGCATACCTCAGTTGTAGTCATCACTGTCTATTCATAGCATCTGACTGGGGACAAAGTGAAATCAACTCGCATCAGCATCAACTATACCTCATGCTTAGTGGAGGGAAACTTTTGAGAAACAAACAAAAAATAAATCTGCTGTAAGCCTAATAATCTATAAGAGTTTTCAATTAGATACAGCTTGATCTGTGTTAAAGCCAGCAGACTGAAACTGCACAAATCAGCAAAAAAGGACACCTGACTCTGACGGTGAGGAGGATCACCATTTGCTATAGGCTCACATTGACTCTACTGGCACAAGCTGACTGAAAATACACTGCGTGCTTCTACCCTTGATGCAAACCATTTTTTAAAGAAGTATGCAACATCAAGCTAAAAATTGTCTGAGTGTTGCAGAGTCTGCAGTCACATCAGAGTACCACCACCTATCCAGCACCTCAACCGTGATCTCAAAGGGCATCTTACATACACAGTCAGGAAATGTATTCAGGTTATAGTAAATGGTACAAACACCATTAGAGGCCAGCAAATGGCCTGCAGCACTATTTTGCATACAAGCAACATAGGGTGTGTGCACCCACCACTGGGAGGTAGCAGAAAAAGGAGAGAGTGATGGAGTGGAGTGAGAGAGAGAGAGAGAGGGGGAGAGATATGAAAGGAGGAAAGGCTTGCACCTTCTACCAAGGGGAAGGAGGAGATAGGTTGAACGAATGAGCACTGGCACACAGTGGGGATGGCATGAAAGAGCGAAGGGAAAGATTTACTTACAGCAGGTTCCTGACAGATGAAAGAGAGGTGGAAGGAAGTTTCAGTGTGCTCTCCTCCAGAGGGAGCGATATCCGTCCACAAAGCCTGACATTGCCAAAGCAAAAAAAGCACCTCACACAGAGAAGTCTAGAGAGACAGACAGGAACAGGGTGTGTGTGTGTGTGTGTTTGTTTGTGCGTGTGGGATCTGGATTTAATGCATGTATGTGTGTGCTAGCAGGAGGGAAAGCGACTGAGAGAGAAAGAGGGAGAGAGAGGCAAGAGATACAGAGAGTTTGTACAAGCTGACTGGCTGGAGTGAAAATGGGAGGGGGCTAGATTGTCCAATAGAGGCATAGATGATCAGAGTGAAGGAAAGATGGCAACAAAGAGAGAGAGTTTTTCATTCCCTGCCCTCACTCTCTCTTACCTCTACTATCTCTCTTTTTGATTGCATGTGTAAGGAGAATGAGAAATACCCAAACTGCCAAACAGAAAATTGGTGATGCTTCTTATGAGACAATCACTCAGTGTCATAAACGGATACCCTCCATTTTTTTTCTTCACACACAGCACAGGTGCAGGAAGGATGATAGGAGATATAAATGACCATTTCCTGCTGGGAGCTGAAATAAGTGATGGCCCAAAGGAGACTCAAACATAGAGCCCATTTTAAATGAGAAAGACAGACAATGTAAGTGGGAGACTGAGAGAAAATAGAGAATATAAATCACACTTCAGGCTCATCCCAAGGTTATAATATGACATTTTTGAGTTGGCATCCATTACTTTAATGAAAATATTCACTAATATTCGAATTGTGGTGGCTTGTATGATCTCTGTGTGTATGCACAACAGAGGCATGAGGACCATTCCTCTCATAAGTGTGCATGGATGGCCTGTGCGTGCATGCGCATGGGGGTGGGGACCATACCGTCTTCCCATGATTTTGCTGCGGGAGCACCATGTTGCCATGGAGACTGCATCCAGTGCAGCAGAACACGCAGATGGTTGTTGCTGCTGCTGCTGCTCTCTCTCTCTCTCTCTCTCTCTCTCTCTGTTTCTCTCTGAAACAGTCTGTTAGCTTCTCATCCCTGACCTGCAATTCACAAAAGCTGCACTTTGTGGAGGTTTAAAAAACCCTCCAGGTATCAACAAGGTTTCTAACTCAGAGAGGCAAACTATTCTAGAGAGAAAATACCAGGCCACAGAAAGAGGCCTGGTATTTTCTCTCTAAAATTCTGTGGAATTACTGCACAAAAGCAACAAAGCATATACCATAAAACCTTTACTTTTAGTTTAGTCATGCATATGATTACTGGCTAACAGCCCTGTAAAATCATTGGAACAGTAAATGTGATGTGAATAACATGTAAAAATACTGCGGTTAAATCAATATCTTATCATATTATAAAGAATAAAGTTGTCTAGCATCTGCATACAGCAGAAATGTGATGACTACATGTCCCTGTGAGTGTGCAGAAACCTCAATTACTTTCCAAATATTTATTCTTTGGTGTAATAAATAAATACAAAAAGAGACATGGACTCACTGCTGTTATACATGCACCTTCCTAATGACACTGACATTTAGGGAAGCTCATCAATGTGCTTTGCTCTGCTCCAGCTCCCTGATGTTTAAGCCCACCTCATCAGTGTGACAGGGAACAGCAGGCATTCCAACCTGAGTGGCTACAGGTGCAGCAATAAGGATGCTAACATTAGCACTGAGCAACCTTACTTTAAGGTAACTGAAGAATAGGGGGGATATTTTATGTTATGATATGAACACTACGACAGTCATGGAAGGCTGTCAGATTCAGGTTAGTGATACAGTGTTTTTGCATCTACGGTCAAAGAAAGTGCAAAATGTTTTTTTACATCTTTTGTGTGCACTTACCGGTCCATTTTGCTGTGAGCGGGCTGGAACTGATGAAGGTCAGGAGGGAAAATGTCCTAGATTCTTTCAATGTTCCTCTTCTTTCTGAACAGAAAAATGGGATTAAAGACATGAATACCTGAAACAATCGGATTATAAACACGGTTGGGGCACAACAACTGTGCCATGACCAAAAATTGATTTAGTTCCTGCTGGAACACAAACCAAATTCATTCTTTCATAGAATTAGAATTAGAACAAAAAACAATAGGTTAAAAACTAATTGCCATCTTTAAAAAACAAAAATAGCTGTTAGATGGAGGGCCTTCACGGCTCTGCACCAAAAGCACGACGTAAAAATGAAATGACCCACATTGTAGACTAACCAAGGTAATTGCGCCATCTAGTGACCGGCTGCAGACAAAAGCACCTGCAAGCGCCTTCGTATAATGGATTTACATGCATACGTTGCATGATACGTTGGCAAAGCGCTATGTTCTCACCCTTTCAAAAATGTGGAGACGCGTACCATCAACAGGCCGTGCGTAAAAGCAAATTTGAACAATGGTCATGTCAAAACACCTTAGCGTCAAACAAAAACAAGAAAGGGAAAAACGTTAGGATTAATCACCTATAATGGCCTACTTAAGGGAAGCTCTTCGTGTGCTTTAAAATATGGGTTGGAAAAGGAAGGTTTGTGTGCGTAAAACACAAAAAAATACACTTTTGGCACCAACATCCAAAACGACGCATCAGCGAGGACAAAAATAGCCATCACCACTCAGCCACATGACCCGACGTTGCTGCAGGAGGGGCAGGTGACCTCGTGGCGCAACGGTAGCGCGTCTGACTCCAGATCAGAAGGTTGCGTGTTCAAATCACGTCGGGGTCATTCTTTCTACTTAACCCCCACGGAGTGGAAACTTTTCAGCAAGCACGATACGAAATTTGAGAAAGCATCAGTTTGTCAGTACTTTAAAGTACCTCAAAGGTTCAACATTCCTGTTTCTCTCTACAGAGGAGTTTTGGCAAAAAGTACAAGCGTGATTTAAAATGTAGTTTTGGAAAACATCCGTCCATTACAACTTCAAATCTAATTACAACACTTGTAAACAGTCTAATTCTCATAGCTGCCATGCTGGATTACAGTACAACCAAAAGCCAGAATTGCTGCACAGTGGGAGGATTTGAGATAGTACTAAAGAGCAGTGAGCTGAATATCAGCAGGGTATTTTAAAAGCAAGATATGCTTACAGGACAGAATATTCCAATTACAGCAACGTATTACTTCAAAATATGCCTCTGGTATGGTGTGATGCATTTTGAAACACCTTTCTGTGTTGCTGCCTACCTTTAAAAGACTATCCAGGACAGTCACGTTACAGGCTTTCCTTTTGTTTTAAAGTCCTGCTCTCCTTATCCTCTGTTCTCCTGTACATGCCCAGTTAATGTTTCCCCTGTGTCAGTAAGACAATGGCTTCCTCTCTCCTCTCTGCTTAAATGCTTTCGTACAATACTAACTTGCAAGTCTCCTCCCTCTCTCACTTTGTCCAGTTTCCCCCTCTCCCCACCTCCTTTCTCTCCTCATTTCATGGCCGTTTCTCATCTTTCAGTGGGGCACGCTGAACTCTGAGTGCACACTTGATTAGTATACAGTGCAGCTTTGGACAATTCCAGTCTTAAGGAGCTGCCTCACATGAGATGGTCATCATTTACACTCAGAATTCTATCACAAAGGCCCGATTGTACTCTGGAACTCTTATCTTACATTAACCAGAGCAGTCACTGATGACCGAGCTTCTGTTATTTGTTTTTTATAACCATGACAGAAAAACTTTCAGACTTGAGGCAATACTTTTTTTTCATTTGTACCATGTAGTCCCCAAATTTCTCCCAAAACTCCCTCTATTCAATTTTGGCCCTTCATTTGAAATGCCAGGCAACAGCAAATGTCCCTATTGAGCACTTGCCAGTGGGAGGGATGGCTGTGGGAGGACAACAGAACAGACAGAAAGGAGCTTGTATTAAGCAGTTTGCTCAAGAGAGCATTATTACACTGTGAGAGCTGAAATGAAATGGCTGTAAACAAGTCCGGTTTCCCAGGTAGCACAGCTTTCTTCTCTTTTTACCTCAAGATCTCTGAGCAGAGACTCAAAGGCGCCACATGTTCAACACCAACAGTATGTCCTTATCCTTGTCACTTAGGACACAGCATAAGTCATCTGCTGCCTGTACAACGCTATAGCCATGCTGACAGCCAGAAGAAATAATAGATGAAGTGAAAGGCAAGTACTGAAAACTGAGCAGGCGTCACCTGGGGAGACTACCCAGTCAGACTACCAAGGAATTAATGACAAGGGAGGAAATAATTTAAAAGCAGTGAATATCACAGAAGCATGAAGTTTACAAATACAAACTTAAGAAAGGTATATCACCCTTTATTTCATACAAAAAAAGACTAAAAAGAAGAAAAGCTGAACGCCTCTGACCCAAATCAAAACCTCCACAGCTCAAAGCAAGTCCACATTTGCCTTGTTTCCATGGAAGGTCAAAAGGTCACAGTGAAAAAAGACACGACAACTTTTATTAAAAACACAATCAAACAACAAAACTCAGTCTCTAAAACTTAATTAGGCATTAGATCATTTGAGGTTCTGCTCCTCCACATCACCAGGTTTACTTCTGCCTCCAATGCGTCTGAAGAAGGATATAAACCCAGAGGAGTTCACCTGCTCTTCTGCACAAGCCCCTGTATTACTGTCAGGCACTGAACAGACTCCACGTCCTTCATCTCTCATATTGTCTGTCCTTGAGCCAGAAGAGAATGATCTCTGAGATATGCCTTTCTGAAACAAGCCTCCCAGTCTGAAGCCAGTTGCAAGAGATCGTCCGGTTTCATCCACAGAAACAGACCTGAGGACTGGACCGTGCAACAAAGCTCTCTGTCTGAGGCTCTTGGGGAGAGACGAGGAACCCCCAGATGGAGATGTTACACTGTCCTGATTAGAGCACTCGGCCTCATCGTTCTCCCAGACTTCCTCGTCAACGTCATCTTCGCAGGATGTTGATGACAGTCTGCGTTGACAGGTTTTGCGTTGCTGAGGTTCGTTGTTCCGGGAGCACGTAAAAGGGCTCAGGATAGTCCAAGGAGAGCCCACATCCCCGTTGTTGGCAAAGAAGAAGTCTCTGGTTCGAGGCCGAGGAGTACATGGGGTAGCAGGATTTTCTTGTTGACTCTCCAAACGACGAGGAGTGCCACAATCATGGCTGCTTTTGCTCCTTTGGTAGCAAAGAACCCTCCGTGTCATCTCATGCGTCTTCTCAGCTTCCTCCTTATTTTCCAGTTTTTCTGCTTGCTGGTCTTCTCTTTGGAGTTTGGGTTGTTTCTTCTCAGGACTCTCTTGACTTGTACGGGGCACTGTCTTTGTTTTTCCTACCAGAGGCACAGTTTGAGAAGCCTGCTCAGAGGGGGACCCTTCAACTGTGGGAAGTATGTTTCTCCTGCATCTAGCTAGACCCTCTGGGACTGTGGAGAGAAAGTTATGCAAGGCAGACTCCAAACACGAAGAGTCGTTGTTGGGCTCTGGTCCCTGGCCAGCCACTGTGGAGCGGCGTTTGGCGGCCATACGCATGCTCTCCCTGCGCATGCGCCTCTGCTCTGCCGCCTCTCGCTCTCTGTTCTCCTACAGTCATGTAAAGAGAGGATACTGTCAATACTGGAGAGATTGCTACTGCAGTTAGCATGCTAACCAGCCAGGTTTGGACTATTACTTCATGTAATATTACTTTATACCACAAGATGGGATAGTGAGTCATCTACTCTACTCTTACTCCATCAGGAGATGAAGTAAAAAATGTTAACTTGTCATATCATCACATTGGATTTTTACCCAGTTTTGTCCATTACTGTAAACACTATACTATATTCGTACCTGTACAGCTGTGTCAAACCTCCTGCAGAATGAGTAGAAGATGGAGCAGCACTCCTCCAATTTGAAGGTCGCTGGGTCTTCACAGAAGTACTCAGCAACAGCATTACTCAGAGCTTTCAGCTCCTGGAGAGAGGACTCCATGTCTGCAAGCTTGGCCTCAGCCCTCTGATGAAAGGCAATTTAAAATGTATATAATACAAGAATGAATTCAAAGTCTTTGTGTTCTTGCAAAGTTATTGTTTGAATTACTTTACCATGAAAAACGTCTCCATTTGTTGTAAGATCCCGTGCTGTCTGCTGCTGTACAATTTCACTTCCTTGACCTTCTTGACTTCCCTCTCATAGTCGGTAATAACCTCCTCTTTACAAATTCTGTGTAAAACAAGACAGACTAACTTGTAACTGCCAAAACATGTATTTATAATATCATCCGGCTACGCTCTGTGAACGAAACATGTTTAATTAAATTACCAAAGAGACTGTCAGTGTACTAATGATAGCCACCTTGATGCCATCCCGATGTGACCAAGCTGGTTTGGAAAAGTCAGCAACTCAGCGTCGATGTCCTCTGCTTGCTGTGGGAGGAAGATGAAGAAAGGTAAGGTGCAGGTTTCTTTTTTATGATTTCACCAATACTGTCCTCAGTGAGCATCTGTTCCCATCTCAGGGCTTTTCCTCACCTTGGCAACATAGTGCATGAGGTTCATGCCAGGCTTGTTGGCCTTAGTGTCTGCCAGCTTAAGCAGAGATGTCATCCTGAAGCCAATGGCATTGGCACTGTAACCACCCTGAAGGACAAATCGTTTAAAATGGGTCGTAAATGCTGAGGAAAAGACTTAAATTTAAAAGCACGAGTAATAAACAACTTTACTGTGAGAGAAAAATACCAACAGCGTTCATGTAATTCCCAGCTTTTAATACCAGCCGAATGACTGAATGCAGGTCATCACAGTCCAACAGCTCTAAAAGAAGGAAAACAGACAAGAGAACCTTAGTGGTGACAAGGTGGTGCAAAACTGATAGGAGCTAGGGGTGTTTACAGTTACCATTAGCTGCTTTGGTCATGATGGCAACAGAGTTCTTCACCTCCTCCATGAGAGGAAAGAACTCCTCCCTCAGGGCCATTGTTTTCAGGAGCTCCTCGTAGCTGAAGGTAAAACACATCAACAAAAGGCTGCACGTGTGTTCCAGGATTTCAGGATTCTTATCTGAAACTCCAGACTCACCCTGGCACTTTCACCAGCTGTACCATGAACTGGTCAGCCTCAGGTAACACAGAGAGGTTCCCACTGAATGACTGCAGCTGCTTCACCTGTGCATTGAGTATGATAAAACATAAGATATTGTCATGTGATCTGTGAAGACTTTATGTTGTCATCATCTTTTCATTTTCAGTCAAAGTGAAACAAAAGACTGGAGCTGCAATTACCTCACTCTCCTCTGGCAGCAGTTTACACAGCTCTCTTAGTTTGCCTGTTCCAAATCTGAGCCAGTTCCCTTGACGGATGTCCTGTACCATTTCAGTCACCGGCCTGCAGAGGGAGACAAAACCATATATGTATTTGTGCTGCCTTTAATGTGGCAGCACCTGAAGGCAAACATGGATGTCACTAAAACTGAATTTAATCACATTTTTGACATTCTTTTTGCTTTAGACTTTCACCTTGGTTTCTAAAGACAAATGTAAATGTGAAATATGAACATCTATGCATCAAAGTGATCTCTGGGGGAACTGGAGAAGTGCTACATAAATATTAAACTGTAAGCTTTTAGTAGAATACGTTAGTTTGCCTTAAAGATTAAGAAACCTTTATTAGTCCCACAATGGTGAAATTGGCTGTCGCATTATTCAACAACACAGGTACTAGAGCTATAAATGACAAGCAAATATCACTATCAAGCCAACGCTACACAGAAACTGACATCACCGCAGTACTTAGCTGTTGGCATTTGGTATTCAAAGTGAGAGCTGAGTGACCCTTAGACTGAAAGGGAAATTGTCTTGATTAGATGAAGCCACATAACTAGCTCTAAAGCCAAGAAGGTCATTTAAAGAAGAAATATGAACTGAAATGAAAAAAGATTTCACTTGCTTGTGTCCGCCATGTTTCTGAACTAAAACCAAAACCTTCCGACATGGGAGTTATACGACAACAAGTTTCTGTATTTTCTACCTTCAAAGTATGTAACAATTAGTATTATGATTCAATAACTGGATACCTCATCCACTGCTGGCTTTGTCCTCAATTATAAGCCAGCAGTATGTTTTCCAATCATTTAAATGTGTTAAACTTAGTGTTGCGACTAAACACTCTCCTGTGATGTTTAAAAAGTAATTTCCATTAATTTGCATGAGGTCGGCTGAGATAAAAACGTTGGTCAGGTAATGATTAGCACAGTGGAGGTGACTCAGTTTTTTTTTTTGTCCAACCTGCTCTGACTACAGCTCGGTGTATATAATCCACCTCACTCGTCTCCTCTTGCATGTCCTTTTCTTTTTTATTCTCGCTTTTTTTACATTCTTCTTGTCTGATTTTACCTCTTAAAATGTCTCAGGAAGATCCCAATATTCATGCTTCGTTTGGAGTCAAGAATTGTAACCTTAAGACAAACAGAGCAGAGCAGAGACACGTACAACCTTCAGATGACATGTTCACTCATCATTAAGACTGACAATATTTTTGAGGAAGCTAAAACCAGTTTTACTTTAGCAGTTCCACATAAATTATGTCATCTGTGAAGAAGTTTTAAAAGTTACTTCCCATCTGTGCTCTTGTTACTTCCCTCACTGTGTTTACATGCCCATAAAAAAAGTCCTCAGTTACTGGAAGTTTGTTGCACAAATTTAGACCAATTCTACCTGAGGCTCCTGTGGAAACAGGTCCATGCCATCACACTTCTTCAGACCCATGACCCGTGAACTGGGCTGTGGGGCCTGTTTGTCTACATGACTGAACAACTCCTCCATGCTCCGAATATCCAGCACTAGGTCCCTCTGAGGCCGCTTGGAGGTCCACACATTCAGTTTGCCCAGGACACGCTGACTAGGGAGGGTGTCCCAGTTTAGCTTTTTCATGGAGCGCCTCTGGACACTTCGAGAACCAAAAGAAGGAGGAAGTAGTAGAGGAGGAGGAGGAGGTGGAGGTGGAGGTGGAGGAGGAGGTGGTGGTGGTGGTGGTGGTGGAGCTACAGCCATAACATTCATGGCAGGAGTCTCAGAAGATGCTTGGACATCTTCATCGATCTGAGCGTCAAGAGGCAAAGGAGCAGAAGCGTCGTCAGATGAACCGTAGGGAGGAGAAGCCGATTTAAAAATCAGCACTCCCTCCATGTGTGTCTCCAAACCAAAGACAGTGGGCGGAAGTATCTGAAGAGACAAAACATGAAAGTTAGGGTAAATGTAGATAAAAGCATAGAAATCATTCAACTGATGAAGCTCAACCTTGATATACTAATACTAAAGATGGAAAATACTCAAATGATTACAGTTCAGCAAAAGATGCTCATCCTTGATATTATGACATTAAACTGTATGTGTGTGACCTATGAAAAAACATACCCACAACACTGACAGACTCCTCTCCGTTCACTTCCATCACACAGAACTTCATTACAAAAATCTTACTTTTTAAAGATTAGTGCTTCAGAGCAAAGGTAAATGTGAACAAATCGCTTTGATTACACCTTATACTTATTATTAGAGCACGGTGGTGAATTCGGCAGAGATTCCATCCACCAAACAATATTCTTTCAGGGCTTTTTTTTCTATTTTTCACATTTGTTTCTTGCCGACTTTTAGTGCGATAACCCACTGTTTTCAAACGAGAAGACTGTACCCTCTTAATAAATATAAACAAAAAAGTTTGATGGTATATTTGTGAGACGAATCTAAACCTCACCACAATAAACTCCAGAAACTTACTCTTGTTGTTAAAATATATCTGTGCGATTTCCGATAAACACGGCATCATTCATTTTTTTTTTTCATTTCACGTATTTTTGACCAGAATATTCGCTGCAGCTTCTTTCCAGCAGCGTACACCTGCACAGATGAAGTTACTAAATTCACAAAGAAAATCACATTTTTACTCACCGTGCTTTTCTGAAGAGAAGCTGTCAAACAGTGTGTCCTCACTCAGGTCTGGCCTCGTGTTCCTGCAGTCCACTGCAGGCAGGTCTGTGTCAGCAGCAGCCACAGGTGCAGGACGCGCCTCCGCCAATCAGATGCGAGCCAGCTTCCAGGTAACGCCCCTTTAGGGGAGACGCGGATGAAAGCTTGATCAAGACCTAAAGCTTATTTAACACTGACAAAAAACCAACACACATAAAATAATACTTTAAAAAAGTGTTAATATGACCATGTGATCAAAGACAAAAAAAAAGAAAATACAGCCAGAGCATTTGAAAATGTGCACTTTTAATTTCGTTCCCGTGGGATAGGGGTGGGACTTTTTCAGGTCTGAGTGAGGAATGAAGGCAGAGTATCACATCAATCCATAACATCATCATAAATACCTTATGTGCAATCATTCATACAGTACAGTACACCTGCTCAGCCTAGAAAACATTGATTGTACACAAATAAAGTATCTCATTTTTATAAATCTTGGTTCTCTCTTGGCAGCATTTTTTTAACTTGCAGAAGGTTTCACAACCATGGAATAACAACAATAACAACAACAACAACCACAACAAAAATCCTATTGCCATTCATTTTGGTGTTGGGGTTAGGAAGTTTTAGGTTTTGAAAACAGGAGTCACATTTTAATAATATTGCTTTGTAGTTGTCAAACAGAGCAGGAGCTGGCCGGTGAAACTGCAAATTTAATTTCACAAGTGAGGCTTATTGTGTGACTAAACACGCACAGACATAAAACTAAATAAAATAAAAATAACTCGCGGAGAACAATCCACACCAGTTTTAAAATGATTTTCAATCAATTTCTTCTCACACTTGTCCTTTATAGTGCAGCATTACAGTACATGTTCAACTCAACTTTTGGATTCTACTTCAGCTAGATTTAAACTTCAACTCAACAGATGAGAGCATGGCAGTATGCCAGTCCATGCAAGTCGGCAAGCAGAAGGCCAAGAGCAGAGCATCGGTGCAAGCACGCGTATCTGCACCTGTACTTTGGATCGTTGTCTGCCATGCAAATGCAGAAGAGAAGCTGGAGGACTGACTCATTAGCTGACGGAGATGTCCCCATGTACTATCCTGCCAATGCTCCCTGGTAATAGTCTTTTAATTGTCAACAACTGATGATTGTTTACAACTAAAACAATGTTTCTGTTAAATGTTATTAACCGTTAGTGTTATCATACCCCCAAACTAGTAAATGACACAATTTTATATCATAAATATTAAAGTGATTAATATTAGATGCCAACAGTAATGAAGAAAGGTAACCATAGACAAACATATTCTGCTTTAGGAGAACTGCAAGATATGATGGTAGATGTCAATGGTATGCCCTTACTAACATTAAAAAAAATACATAAAAGTAAAGACAAACATATTTCAATGCATCAAGTAAATAATATTGATTCCTTTTCATTAACAATTACATGATGAAGTAATATCTGACTGAAATGCTCATACATTCTTAAATAACTCATGTAAACACAGCAAGGGTCATTGTCCACATTTGTATTTGTTTGATGAAAAAAACTAACCAAATCAAAACTCACAGCGAATAAGTTAATATGCCCATTAATGCAAAAAAGTACAAATCAATAAAATAAAAAAAATCATTTTATGCATTTTTTAATTTCTGCATTCTCCTTTCAAATAAAGACTTCAGTAAAGAAAACTGAAAATTAAACAATGTAAATAGACAAATAAAATTTGCATCACATTATTAAAGTGATACGAACGACTATAATTTTTGTACATTTAAGGGCAAATTGACTTATTTCTTGAGTCATTTCTTCATCTTTTGATTTGGATATTTTCTCCTTACGGTAGATTTCTTTGGATATGTAAAACACAATTAGTTAATACCCAGGCCAGCATTACTTTGGGAAACTGTGGCAGTGTTCTATAAAAGATTGTTGCATAATTGAAGAGTTACAAGTCAAAAACTGAATTTTCAGGTTACAATTGAAATTAGTGGCATTTCTGAGGATTACAAATAAAGCAGAGTAGCTTGCAGTCCTACACACCAGCACATACTGCCCGAACAGTAAACTCTCCTTCATTCTGAAACACAGGATTTATCTGACTAGAAAATAAACAAGATGCCAAAAATCAAAAACTAAAACACAGCATTGTGTTTTTATAATCTACAAACAATCATGTATAATAACATTTATTCCAAAGATGAAACAGTACTGAATTTGAAATGTACATCGATTTCAAATGTCTACACATTCTGTTCCAGTGTACCACACAAACCCACCTCATATGTGGATCAGTCTCTGAACTCATCTTTCCTGCTGCAGGCCACATGTTTAATCATACATTGGCTCATACTGTATATAAGGAGGCACACTAGGAGAGTGATAAGTTTTGGAAATAGTGTTTAGATATGATTGAGTCATGTTTTAATGGTTTTACCATTGTTTTTCTTTTTTTCCATCAGTCTCTGTTACGAAGACAGTGAGGGATGGGTTTCAACTCAGAGCACTGGGAGCACTTGAGGAGTACAGTAATTGCCATAGCCATGACTAAGACAAACGTACACAGTAAAATAGTGTTGAGACAGGAAGGAGGTGAGGGAGTTACATCAAGTAGAAGACATGGAAAGGAGACGTGAACCGTTCCTCTGGGAACAAAGCACGAAGAAACTGAAAATAAAAAGAAAAAAAAAGAAAAAACAAGTTGGGTAAAGAGGCACTAAAAGCCCCCTGTCTGTTCATGAAATTGGCCACGTTGTTTCTTGCTGCATTCATCAACAAAACCCTGCAAATCATCAATTCAGCCATCTCATCTGTCCAAACAGACATCCATATCTTCATCCATACAATTATCTCTGTGCGTTTCCCTCTGCAGTGGTCCTTCTGTAAGTTGGGGGTTTCAACTGGTAACAGGTGTAGGTGGCTGAGAAGGAGGCCCCAGCACGGCCTCTCATTGCTCTTCTAACCAGGAGGGCTTGTCGGCCCCTGGGGGCTTCAACTTTATGTTGAACTGCTTCAGTGTTTGCTCCAGCTGCTGCTGGTTGCCAGCAAAGTATGCAGAGATGGCATTATGGAAGAGGAGGAGCTGCTTGTGCATCACCTTCACCTAAGAGACAGACACAGGAGGAGTTTGGTTTGCACACATGAAAGAGCACGCAACAAGGAAATAACATTTATTCAAACAAACTGACCTTATTCTCCTCCAGAAACTTGAGTTTAATGGTAACGTCTGAGCGGAGACGTTCATATTTTTCCTTGTGGACTTGATACTGTTGTTGAGCAGCATCTATACGGGCCATGGTTACAGCGTCCCTTGGACCCATACTCAGTTCCTCGAGGTCTGCCCGGTAAGCATCAAACTCCAATCTAAACACACAAAATGAGGAAGATAAATCAAAGATTCAGACAGGTTTATTTTTCTTATGTCATAATAAAACATCAGAATAGAAGCATTCAATAATTTGGCATGTTTCTGGGGATGGAAGCAAAGGCAGTGTGTGTGTGGACTGAACCAGCCTGGAAGGAACACAGCACACCAACACTGCCTAAGGGTCTGGCTGGTTATGGTCACTTCACACTAATTCTGTGCTGTCTAACCATGAGAGTGCTGAACCGTTGTAGCTGTGGTCTCAGAATACCACAAGAAACTGCTGAAACACTCACACTTTCCATCCAACACCTGAAAGGTGATTGTAGGATGAGGTTTTACACATTATACTACTGCCGCACATGCAGCTCAGCCTAAACCCCAACTGCCTCTTCCTTGCATTAATAAATATAATTCTTAGTGTATCCATTCGAGAGGATTAATGATTATGTAAGATGAATTTTTAAACCTGCTGCACTTCCATCTTTTTGGCCACTTGGTGGCAACGGAAGCAATGTGGAGAAATCACACATCTTTCATTGCAGTAATATACTTCATTTAGTTTAGTGCTGGAATAATGTTTCCAATTCTGTCACCTAATGTCAGACCTAGAAGGGAATATCTGGCTTTTCAGCTGTTAAATGCACCTCTATATATTCACCAGCACTGAAAACAGCTGTCTGTTGCAGCTAAAGCAACACTGTGTCAGCAGTAAGAGTTAACAAGAACAATAAAGTGGTGACCTTAGGTAATAATTCTAATATTAATAATTAATATAGATTTTTTTCACATTTACATTTCATATATTTCCACTCTTTCATATGAGAAAAGAAATTATGCATATGCTCACCTTGCATTTTCATACATCTTGATGGTCATCAGGGTGTCTTCCATGGTCTTGTTGACTAATGTGTTGATGCTGGACACAAAGAAGTTAATGGCACCAAGTAAAGTCTCTCCGTTCTTGCACAGCAACTTCTGAGTCTCTGCATTGTAGCCAAACTCATCCTGTAAAAAAAACAGCTTTTAACTCACACATACAAATCTTTGCAGTAATGTTTGTTTCTATCAGGCAGCAGTCACATGGCTTGAATTCATTCTGAGGATTTACCCGTAGCTCTGGCGATTTCTGACTGAGGTCTGCGAATGTGTCCCCCAGGGCGTGCTGTGTTTGCACCATATTGTAGAAATGGTTGGTCAGTGCTCGGGCCAATCGCAGCACATTCTGATATTTCCTTTTTGTGTCTCTCAGCACTTCAATTTGAGCCTCAAGCTCCAGGTCCACAGTCCGTGAACCCCGTCCGAAACGCTCTGAGATCATTTGCTTTGTGCACTGAAAGAATAAAAGCAGCATGCAGGGACATCATTAAAATGCATCTGTATCATACTTCATGATGATAAGAGTATGGCTAGGAACAGCAAAAACTGGACTGTACACACACCATAATAGTCGCTCTGTATCATAAGGCCTTTATCTATTCACAGCTTTCCTCATCTGTCAACATTACAAAACCTTTGGTACCTTGTAAGTGTTCATTCCCCATTTTTTCACACTTTCAATTTTTTCCACAGCCACACCACGCGTCGCATCATCTGCAGACATTGAAGAGCTGCTGCTGCTGTGGTGCATGTTGGAACCTGAAATATGTAAGAAGAACATAAGCAAATAACAAACATGACTAACAGTTTCAACCAGAACATGATTAACCCCAACTAAGACTAGACCAAACAGGGATCCTACTAAAAATGTTTTACACTTCATGAGATAAAGCTGATGATTTCTGTTATCCTCTAAGCCAAGGACCAAGCTTTAAACCACTCTGCAACATGCATAGGAGACAAAGTTAAAGAATAAAGAGGGAAATGCACAGAATTAAACTGTGAGAAAGAAAGAGAAAGAACATCTTTATTGTTGTGGCCACCAAATTCTTTCACAAAGCTGGAACCCAATGAAAATAGTGGCTTATTTTCAGCAGTAAAATGTGAAATAATCAGTGTAGGGTCCATCCATTTCACCTTTTTCCCCTCCCCTGTACCTTGGTGTTCATGTGATTGGCTTGTTATGTGGCAGATGGCAGAACTGCTTGTGGGAACACTACTTCGTCTGGCCTTCATACGCAGGTCTGTGACAGTGAATGGGTGTACAGGGGGGGGTGTGGATGAAGGAATGGTTTTGGATGAACATGAATTTTGGAAGGTTAAAAGACAGGGATGTAATATGTAATTTATTAATTTTAATGGGAATTTTCAGGATTTGGATTTAAAGTGATAGTTGGTAACAGTGGATTATTAAATGCCAAAAAATGGAATGGTAGGAGGGAGACACAGGGAAAGACAGAAAAATAAGATGACAAGAGGAAAAAGGAACATAAGGGGGCAGACGTGGGAGGGGGGGTATTGTGAAAAGATGGTGGAGGATAAGGACAAGCGAGATGAAAAGACAACATTTAGTGCATGACAATCAGTGAACAATGCAGACAAATGAGCGAACATGATGATGAGGTCAGTCTGAACTGCAGCACTACTAAATAGTGAGGCAAAATAAAATGGAAAGGCTATTATTAAATTCAATTTTCTATAATGAGAGAAATTTTAAAAAATAAAATAATACAAATTTATGACAATCTTATTTTGCCATCACTTTTTTGAGAAACATGAAGAAAGTTTCCATTTGGCATCAGATTTTGCTTCAATCTGCTATTCTGTGAAAAAAGAAACATGGACCCAAGGATTAGCTTGCAGGAGAACCCCACCATAAAGGCAAAAAATAAATGTCGTGATAGAAAATAGCCACAATATGTACTAGAAAAAAAGAGCAGCAGGGAGCTGTCTCCACTGAAAGAGAAAATGTGATGAAAAGAGACAGAAGGCGGCTCCCAGCCAACCAAAAAAAAAAGACTGTATAGAGAGCATATTTTCAAAATGAGATGTCCATCATGCGAGTTATCAAAAGCAGGATAAAATCTAGATCAGATTATGTTTCTTGTAGTCCCCAGAGTTCTTTTTTTGCTGAGCATTATCTATGTGCAGACAATGTGCAGATATTCTAGGCTTTGTCCAAACCTGTATAAAACACATTTTTCCTGTGGGTTTTGGAATGTCATTCAGACATAAAGGCCGTTTTAGTTCACTAACAAAAACAAATTTTGCAGAATATTTCCACTTCCACTATGCTGAGGAACTGAGACTCAAGAATGCACTTCACTGTATAACCACCCACATAACCCACCAAGGCTGTGTGTAGCTCAGTTTGTAGAGCAGGATATAATTCACAAGGCTGGAAGTTGGACTGATTTGCTGACTGACTTCCACATTAACATATGTGAATGGCAAGAAGTTGTAAGGAACTTTGTAGAAATGGTAACATTAAAAGAGATACTTAAATGTTGAACATTAACCATCTGTCCTAAAACACCTTTCTTCTAACTGGCCAACATGTCTTTGGGGTTTGGTTTACAGAACACCTAGGTTTGGCTCAAATCATCCCCCATCCCACAAAAATATTTGTATCACATTTTGGAAACAGGCTCTCTATTATTAATAGCAATTAGGTCTAAGCCACCTAATCCTGTAACTGGGATCCTTTTGTTAAACTCAGGATTGTATCGCACTGCAGGGCCTAAGAGAGTGTGGGACAAAGATGCAGGTACATTAGCGTCAAATAAGAGTTTGAAAAGGAACACTGTAATATAATATGTTTTATTATAAAACAGCAAAATATTAAATTCTACTGTACAGGCCTGCATTTCGTTTTGTGATTACATATGGTTTTTAAGTAGGTTATGGTTGTTTTTAAGGGATTTTCAGAGTCCTGCAAGAATGATATCACAAGTAGGCTGACAGGAGGCCTTGCGTCAAAAACATAATAGACAATCAACTAAAGATTTAAAGAAACTAGAAATAAGTGAGAAGGGTAACGAGAGTTTGGACTCTACCTTTGATTGAACTGGTAGGGATAATGCCCTCTGCTGTACCTCCATAGCCCCCAGATACAATGCTAGTCTCATTGAGATTGGGACCCGACACCATCACCTGCTGTAGGTCCTGCAAAGTTGGGTAAAGGAGAAACACAAAATATAATAGCAAAGGAGAGGGGGTTTGTGGGGTTTTCAGTGGGTTGGGGTAGGGATGTAAAGATTAAGAAACCTTTATTAGTCCCACAATGGGGAAATTGTGAATTGTGGGGAATAAAGACAGAAGATTATGATTTGAGTGTTAAATCCAGTCACTATACAGTGTAGGTTTAAAGTGAATTCAGCTATTCTCCAGCCATGATGCAGTTGAGTAAACAGGAGGACATCTATACACAGTTGTGATAGATTATAAACTGTGTAGATTCTATGCAGCAGGAAATGCTCAAGTAAAGATTTGTCCATGTGTTTTCTTTACACAAATATTTGTCCATCATCCTAGTAAAGGAAAATATGAAAGACTAAAATAAAAGCAAATCAAGACATGGGATTTCTCAGCAAAAATACCCTATTAACTATGGGTCAAGACTGCAACGATGCTTCAAATTGACTGATTAATTTAGTAGTGATTTATAGCCACTAACTAAAACATGTGATTGTCACGCCACAGTTGGGATACAGTGGTTACCTCAAAGGGAGCACTACCGTTTACTCAGTAAAGAGTGTTTGTCTGGCAGTCATGTTTACATGAGGGCCACAGTGAGATGCCATGGATCAAAGTGTGCCACTTCATGTCTAACACAAACCTTGAATCTGTGATAAGGAAACTACAGAAGCATGTTCTGGAAGGGGAAGTAGCCATTTCCTGTTTATGTTTCACAAACAGAAACATATGTTTGTATTGCATGTAGGGTCATAGTAAAGATTGTGTTGTACAAACATACCTACATTTCAATAACATCAAAAAACAAAGCAATTCACTTTAACAAGACAGCAATAGTATGACATGATTATTAGTATGACACCATGTGATCTAGTTTGCCAACCAACACCCACTAACAGATTAAGGGATCACACAGCACCAAAGTGCACACACACTAGATGACTTGTAATGTTGTTAGCTGTTATCTATTTGTTAAGACATAATGAGGGATATTCTTTAAATCATGTCACGTTCAACAGAGTTTCTAGCTACAGTTAGTGGGATTAAGGTTAATGCAAGCTGCACAGTGGTTTGCCCATAAAAATAAAATATGACGTGTAGTGAATCAAATCAACACAGAGATGCGTGGCAATTTAATGCCCTTGAAAGTCAAACCACTGAGCAGTACTATAACACTAACAACAAACAAGCAAATGCACAAATGGCCTGCTCACCCTGGTGCCTCTGGTGCTCCCTACCTTCTCATCTAAACTCCACTGCAGCTTTGCAGCCTGCACAAAGATGGAGGAGGAGGGAAGGACAAACACAACAACAACAACAACATAAAAGGATAAAACAAAAAAGGGAAAGGAGACAAATAGAAAAATCCATGACTCAAATCATGAAACAAGAAAGAACGGTTTAAACGAAATCCCAGACAAATCATTGTGAATGCACACAGACAGCAGTGATGAAGGATGGTGAGCAGTGATGACTGATATCACAGCAGGTTGGGTTTGTCATTCAGCTTGTTTATTTCAAAATTTCAAGCACATGATTGGGTTCACTTGGAGAATCTAATCACCAAAGCTTTGCCATAATATTATTCCATCACTGTCTGAAAATAATGATTATAATACACATAACACTGCAAAAATTAATATGTTTTTCATAAGACAGACGTTAAACTGACATGAATAATAAAAGACAAAAACAACAAGGAACAGTGTACACATATATCCATATTGGAGTGCCCAACTATGTACCACAATGTGACTGACTGAACAGAATTATCTCTATAGGCAATTGATTAGAGTTCAGGTCAGAAATAACTATTTCTGTATTCTCTGTTATCATTTTTGACATTTAACATTTTACAAAGATCAATACTTTACCTGCACACATGCTAGTGTAACAGAAAGCATGAAGAAAATGATAGCAAGTCATAGTATAGCTTGAGATTTATAGGACTGACTACTGATAAAAATTTGTATTTTAAAATATATTTCTTTACAAATTAAATTATCTCAGTAAATCAGCATCTTTAAAAGGCTGTTGTCTAGACACCAGTGAGCCTCTGTGATCTGATTATTTTGCTAGAAACCTCCTGGCAGTCAATCCCCTCTCTGTCAAGCTGCCAGTCACCAGTCCCTGCTCTGCTACGAGGAGGCAGACTTCTGCTCTTTCTTAACCTGCCAATCTTCATCTCTAAGTGCATGAGCAATGCAGGCTGTCACAGCTTTAAACCAAGTGCAGCACAGCAGATACCAATCTGATTTCAGAGGGCTTTCACCCAAGGACAAAGCACCGCCAGTTTCAGATTAATTGCAGAGTTGCTATGACAACTGGTTAATATCCAGAACTAAACAGTGCCGCGGAACACTTCTGATAAATACACACATTAGACAGAGATAGTCACACCAAATGGTTGAATACTCTCCTCACCATAGCAAGCTTTCTGAGCGCAAAGGGTATTCCTTAACTACTTAAGCAAAGCATACACACTTTGGTGAGCAAATAACACAAGTAACTGCCTGTGCTCCCTCCAGGATCTTCACTCTGTTTGTCCAACAAGGTGTGCCTTGAAGTGCAGGAATAAAGAATAGCCTGTTTAACTTACTCCAATGTCATCTTACACTAACTAAATCTAGGACAATGACACAGTCGAAATGTTCAACCCATGCACTCGAGTCCAAATGAAGCTGAGGAAAGCAAGATCTATTATTGATGTTAATCTAATACATCAGAGATGTGCCTGCAACCTTGTACATAGGTCCACAGGAGGTGTTACCAGGAACAACTGGTTCCCAAGGAGACTTCTACACTTGATTTCCCAGTGGGAAAGCTTTCCATAGTGAAGCTTGGGATTGCCAACAGGTTGCACATTTGTCTCCTTGAGTAACAGTTATACAAGGTGGTCTGAAAAATCTAACACAGTGACTGTGACCCACCTGTTCAAGGCTGTCATCTTCTGGTAGTGTCCCAGTGTCACCATTACTGTTGATCGGAATCTCCATCGTGGCAGCTTTACTCATAATGCTGTCCGTCATATTGCACTGCGTCCAAGAAAGGAAAAAAAATAGAGAGACAGGGGTAAAGTGGAGGAACTGCGGGAAAAAAAACAGAGATGGAAAAACATTGAGGCCTAAATGCTGCTTTGAAGGGGACAGAAGAATAGGCTTAGTCCAAACACCCAAATCATTAAGCAGATGGGAATATAATTACCACAAACAAGTGCGGAGGTGGTTTTCAAAGAGCAAGGCTACCTATCTACTGAGCCGCTCAGGATAACAACAACAACACATCTATGAAAGCCCCCTTATACACACACACACGCACAGTTGCCACCACTCCATTGAGCCGTCTCGCTTAAATGTCCACTCCAGTCTAAAGCTCAAATACACAACTGTTTATTAACAGCGTCCGCTTCCTTAGAAACACAGGAGGAGACATCAACATTATGTATGTATGGCTAATTAATTTAGCCTGCCACACACTGCATATTCAAGTACAACCACATAGCCACAATTAGATTTGTAAAAAGATGCTTGACAAGCAGTAACATTGCAACTATTTTTGGTTTGCATAAAACTAATGAATTCACTCCTACAGACACTAATGAGGAGTGTGCTGTGTGTGTGTGTGCACACAAATGGCAAAGCTTTAGATGATGGTGCAAAAGTAAGGCTTCAAAAAGTCGTACATGCCTAGATTAGAATAGTCAGGGTGTCAGACAGATTAACAACAACTAACCTACAGCCAGTGCAGCATCTCTGTGAAAAAAGGTGATTGATTATGTGTGTGTGGCTTTTTATTCTTCAAGCCAAGCCTCGTATGCTGAAATGCCGCGTTTGGTAGTTTAGTTACTTCTAGTGTGAAATCAGGTTTCGCAGGTTCACTTGCTGGCACCAACATTATGTTATTTGAAGCCAGGTAGGAGTCCTGCGCATTTATATTTGCTCTGACCTCACCTAAGTAGGCCCCCTCTTTATAGATGTATCTTTAGTCATGCTCAGTGCATTTCCTCCTGAGCCAAGACTTGTCTTTGTTGACTCTCTCATTGCACGTCTCCTGGCCAATAGGACTCAACACAAATGTAACTGTTTTTTTATATATATATATATATATATATATATATATATATATATATATATATATATATATATATAGTTTTAATCTAATCAGTAGCTTTATATAGAATACTCTGAACATTCAGAGAATACTCTGAATACTGCAGCTGAACTGCAAAACATTCAATGAAAGTATGGCCTGTTTTACATAAGTTGAAGTAGCCATTTGCATTAAATTCTAAAGGCCTTGTATTTAAATTCCCTATCTGCCAGTGGGCCCATATAATGTGTTAAGAAACTCTCTCTGATTTTGCACCATGCTCAATTAGGTGGGGCAGGTAATCTGTCACAAATATAAAGTAAACAGTGTGGACTAGGTTATTGGGTTATCACATCTCTGATACCATGGCTGGCACGACTGGGAGTCTGAACAGGTGCACCACCACAGGTGTAGCCTCCGGTCCTCTCACGCTAAACGCAGGTCTCCGTCCGACTAAACGGGACTTTGTTCGGATCGTTAAAATAACAACTAACAAGCGCTATAAAATGACAATATGCAATATGTGCCGTCTGTAATTCAGGCTGCAAATGAGTTTGCGTTCTCACGGAGGCCTGCCTCCACTTCACACATGCAGCTGTTACAGAGAAGCTACTTAAAACGTTACACAAAATCCTGAGTTTAACGTGCAAAGCTGACTGGTTAGTAACTGTTATCACAAACAGAGACAATACCTTGTCGTCTTTTTCAAACGCTATGACTTACGGTGTGCTCGGTCCCGTCGTGAAAAAACAGAGCTGTTCGGGATGCTAACGCACAAGCTAATAACAGGCTAACGACAGAGCATCCCAGTTCATGCGCGGCTTACGGGAGACTGCTGAGCCTTTTGCCAGTTCAGGAGGAAACTGCCTGTAGTAGGAAACAACACCGTGCTCTTGTTCAGAGATATTTCAGTGGCATCGCTGGCTGAAGTCTTCTTCAGAGTGCGGCACCGCTCTTCGTAAATAATCCTGTATGTTCTGTTTAATGAAGTCAGGAGGAGGAACGCTTTACGGAACTGACGACATGGTGGAATGCATTTTGCAGACGCGCTCGCTCCGGTACAAAGAACGTCTATTTACGCGAAGAGGATCAACTCGTTACACCTGACGCGATTCAGCAATGACGCTAAACTCCTTCACTAACCTGCTTTTTTTAAAAATATATTTTTATATTTATAGATCTATAATGCTGCAATACGTATCGCGTTTGAGATAACTCACACAACAGGAGTTTTTGAGCATATTTGCTTTTCACACTCAGAATTTCCTAGAATTATCAAACAGTGTGAGACTTCTTCATGTTTCCCCTCCTTGGCTACAACCTATCTTTAAGAACATCCTGCAGGTGGTGTGTGTGTGGATTTCTGCAATCGTTGAACATTAACTGAGATAAGTGCGTTCCTTTAATTGGGCCCCAGGAAATGTGAGGATTTTGAGAATGGACTGAGAATACAAAGGTCACCAGCAAATTCCTTAAATCTAGGATATCATGGCCCCCTATTACTGAAACAGTAAATCCAGTCAGATCATATGACCTGTAGCCTGCATGGACATTTTCAGACCCACACACTGATCAGCAAGTATTATCTCTGGTGGAGTAATAGACCACATCATTCTGCATCGTATTAGTAATATAGATCTGCAACACTAGAAAGGATACTCAGGAGAGCTATAAAAAACAGAATGCCTGTGTACGGAAACAAAGATGCTTAATTCCACCCTAAACCCCCAGCCTATCATTAACATACAGTGATACAGTAAAAAACAAGGAGACAGCCAGTATTGTGGGTGTAAACAAATAAAATACCTCGCCCTCACTGCCTAACATACAGTATGAGTTTCACATTACACTGTTGTTTACACTGTGGTTCCCTTTCATGTTGTTACTTGTAACTTCCAAACCGCAGACGATTTTACAAGAATACAGCACAGCTACAACACTGCCCTCTGTGGGTATGTTTTAATATGTGGTTTCCAAAGGAAGGAAAACTCTGCTGGGCCAACCCTGGTTTGTGTTTTTCTATTCAGGATACTCACTTCCATGATGATTGCTTTATTTTATTTTATTTTATTTTATTTTAGATGAAAAAATAATAATTATTATGTAGTATTTTTCATTATTTCCACCAGGGGGCGTGTTTCCTCAAACAATTTCAGCAAATTTTTTTTGTATGAAAGACGACCAGCCCAAAAAATGGAAATGCTTCACAATATAATAATAGTTCTTCAGTGTATTATTCAGCTTCTCTGTGTTATTACACTTATATTTATACAGCCAGAAATGTATATAGGGTTTATATAGTTTACTCAAGACCTCACTGTGTACCATATAGAGAAGCTCAACAGACTCCCCAAACAGAGTAGAGAGAAAAACGATGAGCATACAGTCAACTGTAAAGACAGGTTTTCCACTAAATGCAGATCAGAAACATGATGCTCAGCTGCAGAAACAAAAACAAGACAGAGAGAGAACAACACAAACTAAAGGAGCAGAATCTATACATCTGTAGGGAGAGTGAAGGAGAGATGTGCTCATTGCATCATGGGAAATCCCCCACTACAGCCAGCACATACAGCAATAAGGGTTCACCCTGTCAGTATAAGCTTCTTCAAACATTGCAATATTATAGTGTTAAGATAACACTCTCTAATCTAGACTGGGAGCTTTTTCCAAAGCTAAAGGCTTAGCAAGAAACAAATGTAAAGCAGCACAATGAGAGTGTGATACTATGTGGCTCTCTCAGAGCCTCATGTTTAAGGAGAATATTGTAAAAGTCTGGTTAATAGAGAAGCCAATGTGGCAGAAATATGTCATGTCAGTACTTTCACAGTACTTTTTTTTTAGTTTGAAGAACTGCAGGCTTTTTAAATACATGCTGATGAAAGTTATTACCCTACATGAGACATGCAAAGACCAGGTTTTATATATATATATATATATATATGCATGTAGGCAATGAATGGATGAGCTATTACAGTGAGGAGCTCCTGCAGTCATTCAGAGTCTGAGGGAGGAGCTGGGAAATAACAGCGAGGGAAAGACTGAGCATTTTTATTAATGAATAGATGGGGAGTTGAAACAAGAATGGAGCCAAAAGAAACTCCTGTGGGTTTTTTTCTGGAAGGGGGTGTGAAATGTCATATGGGAACATTTTACTAATGTAAGTGTGCCTTAGTCCAGTATGAGTTTTCCAGCTGTCTGTGTTTTTATATTATTTTTGTAGTGCCAGTCTGGGCCACTACCTGTTCCAACGGGCATGTTTTGTGCAGTTTTTTTTCATTTTCTTAAAAGAACTTAAGGACAACCTAAATGTTTTACAGCCTGTGGATATGTTAACGTTATAATCACGCACACCATAATGAGGCACAGCTGCTGCTGCTGCTGCTACTGAAATGCATGTGTACAGTGCTGTCCACCCAGATTATAGCCTACAGCCGTCACATTCCCTTTCCAGACTGGCCTGTTACCATCAGTTTCTTCTAATTATGATCATCATTCACTTTTATTGTGCAGTCAATCTTGATTTATTGGAATGAGGAGATTCATTTGGCTCTTATAGTTGTGCAATTAAGTCCCATATCTTTTACACAACAGATAGGGGATGACAACATTAAAAGGGAAGTATGAAAAACATACATATTTGTCCTGTAGTACAGGGTCACAGGGACATAATATAGCCATATGAATAGCATGCTCCTTCTTTAGCACATGGGAATGTACATCAATATCCAAATATACTGGAAACTTACCTTAGAATATCAACACTTGAATGCATTAGGACTAGCGTGAGTGTACAGTGTTAGTAAAGAGTGAGTGTGTGTGTGAGATCACTCATTGCTCATCTGCTGTTCTGGAAAATGCAGAGTTAGCATCATGAAACATTGAGGAGGTAACTTTGTTTTTCTTTTAAATGTCAGTGAGAAGAAGAAAGTGATGGAGAAGGTTTTTGATCTCTGGGTTAGTCAGCAGCCGCATGAAGCCAGACCTTGTTTTGTGAGGGACTATTTACTGTAACCAGAGCACATTATTCCTTAGTCAGCCATTATTGTGCAGACTCACCTGTTGACTCATAAAGATATAGGAAATGTCTCATGCAGTTTTTTTTTTCTCCTCCACAAACATTAGACCCAGCAAAGTAGAACTTCGTATTATTGTAAGTATATAACAAATGCAGACAATACTTATTTTATATTATGATTTTATTTGTATTCATTTACAATACAAACAATATTAAATAAAAGCCTTTGGTACATTCCATACTTGATATGTCCTCATGGTGGCACCAAATCCCAACTGTAACACAAAGTTTGAACCAAAAGCCAGTGGACAAACTAAGTCTAATAAAGAAATATAAAAATATTAAATTGCAAGTACATTTTCTGCTTAAGGAAAGAACTGGCAGCAGTAAAAGAACAGATATGGTCCCTGTGGCTATATTATAACATATAAATTATTAGTAGTGAAGCCTGTAAGCCAAAAACCACTGTTGTAGCTGCTGAAGGTGGAGCTCATTTGCATTTTTATACAGTTTATTTGAAGAAAAGAATAGATCTGAGATGTTTTTAAATCTGTCTCATCAGTGGGTGACACTGTTATATGTTTTTACTTCCCCCCTGATCTTTGGTTTTTAATGATAGAAGATAAAAGGAAAAATCACTTTTTGGTTGAAAATCTTAAATTGTGACCCCAGCTGCTTTTTATTAGAAACCAAAAAAAGGCTTCATGGGTTTAATATTTAACAATCTGTTGCATTTTTAAAGCTCATTTCAAGAAAAAACACCTTTGAGTAGAAGCATTTTTTTTCCGATACAGGGAGAAGCAGATATCAAAGCCAGTGTGTCCTCTCATCATCAAAGAAGCAACTCTGCCCAAAAGCTTTTTTAATTTGTAGTTAATATGATCTGTAAAGAAAAAAAACGAGGCAGCATGATTCAGAGTAGAGCAGCATTCTATGATCATCCATTTACAGGGAGACTACAAACCCTTCAGAGCCACTTGAAATCATCTGCCGTCCTCAGCTTATTGTAAACAGGACACTTAATGAAGCCGTCTCCACCAAGCCCTGAACAAACGATGTATATTCTCTACCAGACCAAACCAGCATTGATTGCATTTGTTCACCAGCTAATCAGACATGCTGCTAATACACTGATGCTCTCTTTGAGATGTTTACGTTGTGCAGAGACACCCCACCCTCTCTTCAAATAAAGAGTGTTTGACTTCACGGCAGTTGTAGACCAACACTAAAGCTGTGTGTACCTCGCTATAGGATACTTGATTATACAAATTCCCCTGAAGCATCTCCAAACACACACTTCACCATATGTGCTTTAAAGTTATCAGTGTTTAAATATTTTGACTGACCACAAAACCAAATGCAGAGTGAAAAAAAAGTAACTTAAAAAAGTAATTTTCATCTGTTCTGCATCAGGAGAAACAAAAACACAGGCTTCTGCCCCGTGTGTCAGTGTGTGTGTGGGCAGCTACTGCAGCTGTGAGTGAACCATTCAGGAGGCACTATTGGTAAATATTACAGATCATTGCTATTCAAAGTTTTTCTTTTTCCTCGCAGGGTGCATATCTGTTGGGTTATGATATTAGCACAGGAGGTTTGAGAGCTCAGTCATGAAAAGCCTGTCCTTCCTGTTTCCTTTGACAGTTCACAGCTCTTATTCTCTTTTAAAAACATTTCCAGAAGAATCTGCGGATATCTGTAGTTTAATCCATGAAAAAAACGTTTAAGTTATTACCATCATTGCATCAGGGCTTTCATCCACACATCTGTGAGTCTTGGAGCATTCAGTCATGTCCCCTCCTCCACCTACACACTGAAACCTCTTCATCTTGAGGAAGCAGCAGTCTGAAGGTGGTAAACCAGCTGAGCATTGTGCATTTTGGATGAAGGAAGGCAGCATGTGCAGTTTCCTGAATGCCAGTGACTTGTTGACTAGAGCATTGAGTCTACAAGCAGAAAATGAAGTTATCACTTCAGATTTTACTTTCCTGGGAGTCTCATCCACATGGACAAATTGCTAGAGAGGTCTCTCTGCATCTAACTCAAAAATGGCAGATTGTCCCTTGTCCCCTTAATCCACTCATCATCAAATGAGGTTCAGGACTGAGCGAGCTGGAACCTTGGCCATTTGGTGTTTGTTGTGGATAGCTGCATGGACACGTTTCTGGGAGATCCCCAGCTCTGTGTTATTCATAGATGGTGTCAAAGCCACGTAATGGAACTTGTCACTGGTCTTGTGGGTGGTCCTTTCAGGACAGGAACCATCCTTTCAGCTCTCTCCTCTGTTGGCACCATGTCCACATAGACTTCTTTGGGTCAGTGAGGAGCTGTTGGCAAAGAAAAAACATTTGTCTTGATCCTCAAATACAAGTCCTCAACTATTTAATGAGTAACTTTATTTAATACCCCAGTTTTAACACAGCACAGCATCAAATGACCACAGTCTGCAGCAAAGTATTTGATGTGGCATAAAGAATCATCACCATAGCAACATAAGACATAGGCTCTTACTGAACATTTAAACTTCTGACAGTCTGATAGTAATGTTTGTTATCCGCACTGATAGATTAAACATATGATAAATATTAGTATTGATTTATGTTGAACATGATATTGCCGTGGCTGTCTCTCCCTGTGAAGAATTAATAATTCCAATGGAGGCTTTGGAAGCATTCAGTGCTCCAGAGTGTGCCAGAATTGTTATTAATGCTTCCTGAGTTTATTTTGCTTTTGAAATCAGCTACCTGTACTTGGCAGAACATACCGTAGCTTGTTAAAAACCACACTAATGTACACTTTCATAATGGAACATACACACACAAACACACACACACAGATGTGGCCAAATGAGCAAGCTGTGAGCAGAAGTGTTTGTCTTAGTTGCCAAGACTGGTGTTTTACAGCTGCATTTGTTCCTGAATCCACAGGTTTATAGTGCGCTTTAGGTCACGCACTACAACTAAACAGTGCCAGAGTTAAAAAGGGGGATAGCGTGTACCCATCCACTACAACCCTGCCACACACACATGTGAGAGACTCGCCCACACACACTAAGCAGGGCAAAGCCCACATCAAAGCAAACACTCTAATCCAGCCAGGAAGCTGGGGATCCATACATCTAATCATGAAAGAAGGAAAAAATGCATATGAAATAAAAGTAAATAAGCTCTACAGCCTAAACATTGACACCAGCTGTTGTTAATCAGCTGTTGACAAGAGCGATTTTTGACCTCAGATGTGATACTTTTAGAGACTAGTAAGGTGATTTAGTATTTTAAAAGATGTGTCCAGTTAACCTGTTGGATTAGAGAGCTCCTGTGGGAAACGTCTTCACTGATTTTTGACATATTAAACAAACAAAAACTGTGTTGTGATACATTATACCTGCATAGGAAACAAAGTCTGATGATCAAGCTCGACTCGACCTGGGCCATTAAAGTAAATGTGTTATGTGTCTTACAAAACAGTATGTCAATGCAGTGTTTGGGAGCTCAGAGGACCTCCAACACATTGTGTATTCTGGGGAATCAATTTTCAAATCAAAGAGCTAGTGTTCTTTGAAACTGTTCTTATAAATGCATATTTTTTTTTGCAATGAGCTCAAAAGCCCCTAAAGTAATCTCAGCGCCTTTAGAAGGTTTGTGGGACCACAGTGAAACCCACTCACAGAGGAGAGTCAGGCAGCCACCTGGTGGGGCTGTGGGAGAGGGGAAATGGACTGTAATCAAACAAGCTGCCACAGAAACACCAAGCATTCACTGGGTTTATGAGGTAGTCATATCCAGTCAACCACTAACAATGAAAGAGGAAACACCTTCTTTTCATAGGCGTTCCATGCTGTTCTCTGTCTTAAAAAATGTGTTTTACTGCTGAACCCATTTAAAAAACTGCGATGAAATTTTAGCATTACTTTTGCTTCTTTCAATGAGACAGAAAATGATAAAATGACCCATTTAAATTTCAAGGAATGGAGTTACATTATATTTTTGTGCCATTAAAAATGAATGTCTGCATAGTTCATTTCTTTGACCAGCCCATTTTCCAATATAATCTGGATGCGCCCTCGTGTAGTCTCAGTTTTGTCTGAGCTGCATGGTGACATGAACATTTTCTAACCTTAAGAGACTCATTAGCAGGCTTTACTGTGTACTGAGTCCAGTCTGGCTTGTTATGGAGCTTTTCATTACACTAGTTAGCTCTAAAAAAAAAAGATGATAAGACTGAAACAGTACAAATGTGCACTTTGGTCTTTAGGCTATAAAAAGCCTAATCTATAAAGAATCTATATGAATCTGTCTGGATGATTTCTCAACATCACAACACAAAGGATGACCAACAATAACAGGAGTAACTCCGATATCTGCTATATTACAAAAATAAATACTTAAAATGTAGAAACTATTTGGCAACTAAACTCAAAGTCAACATTTACTCTTGAGCAACAAAGAATATACTCCTCCACTGTAGCCATATTTAATGTCAAATCCAAAGCTGTGTTAAGTAATGTGCCTAGAATGCCAAAAATGTGTCTGTTTACCAGGCAACGGCCTCATATGAGCCTCACTGGAGTGTTTGCAATAAAGAATAATATCCAAATTTATGTCAAACAAACCACCGATAGGCCCAATGCGATCATAGGCACCACAGCTATTAGCAAGCAACTGCGTGGATATACATAAATAACATCTTGGACATCCTACGTCCTTTCTACTCACAGATTGAACCACACAACATGTGCAACTAAATCTTTAACAGTTTATTAGGTCTGCACAGACACCACAGCAGACAAGCTCTTGCCTAGAGCACACATTTTACCCTCTCCTCCTGCACCTCTATCGCCCTTTTGTTTACCCCCAGTGCAGCAGCAGCAGCAGCAGCAGCAGTGGTAGTGTATTAGGCCAGATGTGCAAGACACAGAGGTGCAGACAGATTCTGTCCAGCCCCCCTCAGAGATTCCCAGGTCCATTTGGCACTCATGTTTCACGCAGAGCTGTCAGCTCCATAGTGCCAAGCTCCATGTGACGGAGGCTTGGCCGACAGACGGCCATCACTGGTCATGCTCGGTGGCAGCTGGTATAAATGATTTACAGGTTGATTTGTGTTTTGGTATGCATATCTCATATATCAGGCCTTACAGAGGCAACATGCAGTCTAACACACACAGGGCCCTTGTGGGATTAGTGCAGGTATTCTCTGCCAGCACTTTGGGATGCATTAAATATGCATCAATTTAGCTTGATAGCCTCAAAAAAAAAGGTGGAGACAAAGGTCGCGCAGTATGATGCTAGTACAACATTTTTAATGATTCTAAACTTTTTGTCCACATATGGATATAATGTAAAATTAAACGATTGAGAGAATATTTACCTACACATATATCTAAAGACTGAGTATGTTAATTTTGTTTTGTTAAGTTCATGTTAAGTGCATAAAACACAAAATCCCATCCATCTGCTCTTATGATGAGTCTATTAAAAATGTAAACGGGTTTCATGGGACTTTATTAATATAGATTATATTCCAGCTTGATGTCAGTGTAATGGAAATTCCATTGTGGTATTTACTTTAATAATGGTATTTTTCCATGTGCACTAGGGCATCTGTTGGAGTTTGTGCAATCAGTCACAGGGCTGAATTGGTCCATTCCTCCTGGGCTTTCCCTCCCTCCAAACGTGCAGAGAGAAAGATAGATGCTTCCAGTCCTTTTAGGCCATTAAGAGGGTGAGCAAACATCCCCTCGAAACCCTTTAAAATGACAGGACTGTATCCCCTACTGCAGAAAAAGCAAATAATCTCGCCTGTTCTTCCTCATCTTTCGTGCATTCCTATTTATCCTCCGCATTTCAGCTACAAAAGCATCGGAGCTGCTGATAACTAAAGGAAAAGACAGTTGCTGTTAAAGTGATTGTACTGACACTCATCTGCAGACACAAGAGGCTCTGTGTTTTAAAATCAAAAAAATCAACAATAATCCTAAAAGACAAATCAATCACTATCTGGAAATTTGGCATCATAGCACAGTGTTGTATATACAGTAGAAAGTTTCATTCAAAAACCATGAAGACAACAAGACCTCTGGAACATTTTCAAGGAGACCCGAAGACACACAGGCTCATCTGGGAGTGAATTCCACAAGGGGGTTAATTTATAGAGCTTACAAGGGTTTTGGTATGCAGGGGGCTGCAGCCACCCATACAGCCACTTCCTAAGCTTCTGTCCTGTGGGTAAGACTACTCATCAAAATGAACTTACCTGTCAAATCTGTTAAAATAGGAGGTCAACAATGGGACAAAGTAGAAGTCACAAAGGTCCTGCATTCCAGAGATCCTACAAGCCTTCTGTGTGAACATTCACTCTTTAGCAGCCTGAAGCAAGGCAGCTGGACTTTTTTTCTTAAAGATGCTTCGCTGCTCATCCGAGCAGCTTCATCACTCTTTAAATACAGTCCAAAGCTTCAAGTCCAGTCCATGCCATCAAAATGGCAACCATGGAGTAACTTTTGTCATCACTGTGTTACCATGACCTGAACGTTGTAAATATTCTCCTCTGTCATGACTATCCTACTTGGGTGGAAGCTCATTTTCCAGGTTCTGTCTGCCACTCACTCCTTCACCATGCTGTAAGGAGCATCCCACACTTGGGCTCATCCATGTTGAAAAGACTGAGGTATGGAGCCAAATCGGGGTCATAAGTTTTGTTAACCTGAAAAAATAACATTCATTCAAACACTAAAACTTGAAACTGAAAATGTATGTTTTGATGTTGATTTTTTTCAGTTCAAAATTTTTTTGGAATCAACTTTGAAATTCTTTTGAATAAATAGTTTATTTTCAGGTTTCATGTCAATAATTATTTTCATATTTACCATTTTATTTTTTAAGTTTCAGAGTTTTTGTTTTCAGATTCAAATCTTAATTTTTTACAGTTTCACATCTTGTTTCCTCAGGTTCAAATCTTTTTTTTCAGCTTCTTACTTCTCTGGTGCACAGAGCAGGAGGAGAGTGACAGCCAGCCGATAGTTCCTTACAGGGTCCGTCAGGAGGCCTGCATGATGTGTTTAGCGTCTTATCGCTTCCACAAATTATTAATATTCTCCCTTTTGATGCAACACTGTCTACAACTTTGCCTGGTGTCAGTGTTTTGCAGCCAGTCACGTCAATACGATAGATAGCGCATGTTGAGTTTAACTGACCATACGTCCGATGTTCCCTGAAGGCACCATGGCCGAGCTAAGGCCTCAGCCCAGAGCGCGCTCTGCCTCAGCATCAATGTCCTGCTGTCACTCAGCAGGCCACACCCTTGTCCCCACCCCCCGCAAATTCGGGGTCAAAACCTCAAAGGTGAAAAAAGGAGAGGCGAAAGCGAAAAAGAGATTTGAACCTGAAAAGTAAATCTGAAGCTGAAAAAAAAGATTTGAACCTGAAGAAACAAGATGTGAAACTGTAAAAAATTAAGATTTGAATCTGAAAACAAAAACTCTGAAACTTAAAAAATAAAATGGTAAATATGAAAATAATTATTGACATGAAACCTGAAAATAAACTATTTATTCAAAAGAATTTCAAAGTTGATTCCAAAAAAATTTTGAACTGAAAAAAATCAACATCAAAACATACATTTTCAGTTTCAAGTTTTAGTGTTTGAATGAATGTTATTTTTTCAGGTTAACAAAACTTATGACCCCGATTTGGCTCCATAGTGAGGTACCTGCATAATCAAAATGTAGTCCAATGTTTTCTTAGACTGATTCTCAACTACCTCAAAGGAAAAAGCTATCGACTTTTCCACGATCACTAGAAGACTTGAACTGCATGTGCATGTAACGAGAGCTGTTTTGAAGCGCTCACTCTGTATGTTTGTGACTCAGTCTCTCTGTCACAGATGAATTTTGGAATAAGCATGTTCGTTACCTTCTTCAATATCAGTTTGAGGTGTAAGTGAATCAGGTTTGGCACATTTGGCTGCCATTATCCTGGCGTGAGTTTTATAGCAGATTGCAGATTTTTACACTTTCTCAATTTTCTTTCACATTCTTGCATTCCTTCCAAACCCATTCCATGTTTTATCCCTGGACTCCTTTAACAAACACTGTGCATATAAAAGCTTCTAGTGGATGAGAAACTGGTGCATTTTTTTGTGACACTGTAAAATGGAGGAATTATAGCACACTGTCACATTTTATTGAATCCCCTTTGGGCACTCCGGCTGACACTGAGGATTTACTTCAGTGTTTTATTTGGGAAATCAATGCAATGTTACACGTAGCAAGTTAGTAAAAAAATGGAAATACAGTTGATGTTTTATCGTACATGGTAAAATCTGAGGAACAGCCAGGTTCGCATGTGTACCTCACTCACACTGACAAAAAAAAGCCAAAACTGGTGCAATCACAAGATGTTGACACTGAAAACTTGCTATAAAACTCTTTACAATCTCACAAACATCTCTGCAACATTTGCATTCCTTTCATGAAGTCCCACCCTTCAACTGCTTCAGTCTCTTTTTTACCATAAAACTACAATATAAAGGGTGCCCTAATTTTTCCTAGGATATCCATACTCTCAAGGTTGGTTTGCTCTTACACACACACACACAGCTGCATGTGAGATTGTAGATCAGCAGACACAATGCCCTTTTTTGGTCATGGTGTAATTTTTCTCACAGGGCTGCTGGCTGGACTAAACCTCAGTGTGTTTGGAGAGTTTATGAAAACCTGTGAACCTGGGGTACGATTGGAATATCAAGGGAAGGCACACTGATCATTGCAAACCTGTGTGGATTTATTTCTGAACTCATGTTGCGGTTTCTGCCAAAAAAGTTTACATTATCGAGTGCAAACTCATGATATGAGTCATTGAATCATAGATACCCATAATTATAAAACCTCTGTTTTGGCATTGAGACTTTTGTTTAAATTTGTACAGCAGCAGGCAAATCTCTCCAACTGTTCTCCAACTGTTCTCCTCCACCTGCCATGAAGGCTTCACTGTCTTACACTCGTACGAATGTTTTGTGGTGAGTGCACTTTTTTTCTGACATCCTCTGAATATATTCTCTGCATCAGCTGTTGAGATTAGACCAATCAAAACTTGACATATAATCAAAGTGATCCCCACATTCTCGTACAAATCCAGAAGAAGAAAAAAAAAGTTCAAGAATGCAGCTTCAACTTTATTCTGGGCGAGTGCAGCTTATAACACTGCTCATCATGGCTTCTCTGAGCCTTTCATTGTGGCTTACTGTTTAAGCTGCTCATGTGAGCCCAACAATTTCTGCTGATATTTTTGAGATGCACAGTACGTCCTTTGGAGTTAGGAAATACGCTGCTCAGTGTTTACTATGCCTCCCAGTCACATCCACTATGTCCCAAGAGCACATACTGTATATCTGGAGCAAAACAGAAAAAAGAGGTCTTACTATTGTATAACTATCATTGGAGGCTTAAGAACCAGTCTAATACCTCTGACTGCCTGAAGCTCAGCTAGATTTATACTGCCAGATTTTTTTTATCCTGAATTATAACCAGGATGTACAAAGTAAACTTTAGCGTCTTCTTTTCAAAACCTCTTGGTGAACTCTCTTTCACTCTAGGCTTACTCTCACACTCTGCAAGGATGAGTCGAACAGCCAACAGGGAACACTCTGAATATGTATGAGGGGCAGCGGTGGAAAAGTTGTATCCAATGAAGTCATGTTTCTAAGAAAATAAAACTGATATTCTCTATGAATCTTTGGACTTTCTACTTTTTTTCCACTTAGAATCGGTTATCAAGATGATATTTCTGAATTTGAAAGGTTGGATGTAGCATCTTTCTTTGTACGTGTACATCCTTCCTCTGTGGTCCACGTGGAGCTCGATAAAAGCATTATGTGGGACAGAAGCATCAGTTGGAACTTATTCGTTTGTACTTGCACTTTGCACTGTCTTGTGTGATTAAAACCTTTAATGTGCAATGTGTAAACAGAAAGTGTAGCAGTCAAGATGTTGTGTAGTTTATTATCCAGGGAGCACTATAACTGACTGGATTTGGATTTACCATGACCCATAGCCTCCTGCCACTGTTTACTTCCTTTCACACTTATTCTGATGTTGCTTACTCTGGCTAGCAGCATCAGGTGCTAAGGTAGCATAGCTTACCTAGCAGATTTTCATTCTGTAGTAATGTCTTGCAATTGTAAACACAAGCACTGTTTGCTTTTGTGAAAAGTGAATAGAAGATTTCATTCACTTTTCACTTTGTATTCCCTCTCTACATATTTATACTGTTCCATAAACTATTGATAAGTTAACATGCTACACAGTACGCATATTTGGCACAACATCTTGTTACCTTTATGATGTTTTAAACTTACAAAATTCCACTTTAAAATTACCAGGTTGTGTTTTGTGTCTTATGTTGCAGACTTGGCATTACCCGCCTTGTGTTCACACACATGCATACACATACCCCGAAGCACACTAAACAAACTTTACTATAACACTGATTTACTGCCTCCTGTTTGTATATTTGCTGCTTGTCTCCTTCTGCCAAGCTCATATTTTTTTCTTGCTTGTTTTTTTCTTTTAAATGTTTGTCATTAGCAGAATTGGATCAGTAGAATGACAGCAGGCCAGCAAATGTTTAGACAAATAGTGTCACATAGCAACAGCTCATAACACGGTATGACACAAAAGGCAGTAAAAATAAATTCAATCTCTATTGTGGATTGGGTTTTGACATTATATCTGCTAATATGATTTTCTCATAAACTGAACAGGCTGTGGATGAAATGAGGATATGCATTTGATTTACATTCAATTATTCTTATTTTCTGGGAGAGCGGTGGCAGCATCTAATGACAGGAGAAATCAGGTGTGTGAGGCCTTTTTTCTGGTATGCGTGTTTAAGTAATAAACTAGTGCAATATTTCTTCTGACTTTCTACACAGTTCTACATAAATTAGTCCAAAGCAGCATCAGGTTACCACTTCAGTTTGTTTTCTTTTCTCTCATAGTCAATCATGCTTGACGCCTTTCTCACCCATCTTGAGTGCTTTGTATTTTGACCTTTGACCTCTTTTACCCACATCATGCAGATCTGGTTCTCTAGGGGGAAGGGGGAAGGGGGATGCAACACAACACACACCAGACAGTTCAATGCCTCAGTGAGTAAGTGGAACAAAAATAACTCAACAAAACATATATATACACACATATAATCAGACATTCAATCAGACATCCCTCATTTGTGACTGCATTCTAGGTATTTCTCAAGGGGGATGAACTTATCTATTCCATCTGATTGGGTTGGTGAAAGGGCTCACTGAAACCAATCCTGCAGAGGAATCACCCATGGGGCAAACATGCAAACAAGGAAATCAATATATGAATAAATTGCGCTCATCACCACAAGAGGACCCAGAGGAGAAACAGAGGATGTGCAAATAAAAGGGCAAGAGTGCATCTTTTAAAAGAAAGCTGGCCCAAAGCAAAGATAGCTTTGCTTTAATGAAGAGGCACCCGTTTGAATTTAAATAAGACAGGAGTGGGGAGAATGAAGGGCACAGCAGTTAGAGAGAGGAGCATCACCTCAGATAAAAAGATGTCTGTATTTCATGACTTATTCATGCACCCTGTGTGACTGGTCAGAGTCTCAAGGGAGGAATTAGATAGATGGGAGGCAGTGCACTCAGCCTGTTGTCTCCAGCCCCATGAGGTTATATGTGACCTCGCTGATAGGCAGTAGTCTGCCCTCCACTGACTGTAATACCACGCGTGACTTAGATGGATCTTCCTCTTTATATGCTTGTATATGCTTTTATGTTTGTACAGTAAATGTCTCTCAGTCACAAATTCATCATCAGCACATTCTCAGAAGCATCTTTAGATCAGGATGCTCATTTTGGGATTTATTTATATGGATGAAGAAATCTTTGTTCAATGCCCAACAACTCCATTCCATGCTCTTGGTGTCTGTTATCTGAAACAACATCAAAAATGCACAGTGTTTCTTCAGAAAAACAAAACATGGCCTCCTTTAGCTGAAGGCCGGAGCACATGCCTGGGAGTTAGCCCGGTGATTGCATTGGCTACAGAGTGTGACAATCCAAACCAGACCATGCAGAGAGAGGCAGGAGGGGGGAGTCAGCATACTGGAATGACATTAGCAGATGGATATAATTCAGTGTGTAGAAGCTCCCTCAGTCAGCGCTGAACACACAGACACTTAAACATTGATTCAGGTTTTGGTCTACCTCCAGCAGCACTGGAGTTGCTTTTTAAGAGAAGTTAACGGGACTCACAGTCGTGGTGTTGACTCAGTCAGGTTGACTTGCTTTAGCATTGTAACCATTCATTATGGCAAGACAGTGTGAGCATAGACGTACACTCAAGAGTTGTGTTTGTTGAGTTGATTGAATGTTTAATGCTGCCGTGCTACCCTGTGGTTGTTTTTGTGCTGCTGGGAAAGTAAAAAACAAAGATGTGTTTGATAAATGTTGTGTTGTCCACAGGGAGAGGCCTTTTTATGATGCAACCTCAGACAAAAGTGAAGCGGATTAGTTTCCTTAATCAAATTATGGTCTTGATGGCACATACATTAAAGGATGGTAAATCATGTCTTTGTCACAGAAAAAAAAAACGTTTTTATCTAGGACATGGACTTTACTAAATTTAATCACATTGAACAGAAACAATTTGATACATATCAGATACAGTAGGCCAAAAGTGCTGAGATGCCCTACTGCAACCCGGTCACAGTTTCTCGATTTTCTGTATGTTGTGACTTATAATCCTCTGTACAGCAGAAAACCCATCACATGACCTGTAAGCTGCTGAGAGAACATGAATGAGACGATACAGTAACAACTTTAGTGGTGAATCAGGTGTCGTTGTATCTCCATGACAAAAGCATTTAGCAGCGATCATTTTTCCAATGTTATTCATATTTGGCACTAACTGTGACAGATGTGAGCAAGAGCTGAAGGGTCAATTTTGTGATTACTGCATGCAACAGTGATTAGCTTGTGAGGGCAGCTGCAGTATGTAAGAAATATATATATATCCAGTAAAAGTACCGGTACTGGATTTGGAATAAAGGAGCAGTGAGGTCTCTTTCTCCATCCTGACCTGTCTTCACAACAGGCTCATTCATTCACTAAACCCCTGTTTCATCACAGGTAAGAATGGCAGCGGATTTGTTAAACAACATGCAGGTTTAGGACAACATTTGAGACAACAAAAAGAAATTCTTCCAGTACACGTCAGTAAAAAAACAAACCCGAGTGTTGCGCATGAGATGAATCAGATCTGGCTTTTGCCGGGAACATTTTAACTTATAACACCACAGGACAGTTTTATTCGCAACCGGAGAGAAAGAGGAGTAAATGTAACCTGCTCACATTCACGTTAACTCTCCAGCGCTCACACAGAGTAACAATAAAGAGAATCACTGCTAGGAAGAGTAGATGCAGAGAAAAGAGCAGGACAGAAAGAAGGATGGATAGAAAGAAAAGGGCAATAAAAGTGTTCAGGAGGGATCTTTATTTAGTTTAGACTCAGACTCTAAAGTGAAAGCAGATGGGACTACAGTCTGGAATAGTTTCCACTTGAAGTCTTAGACTCATGTTTTCTTTGCTTGCTGTTTCTGAGCTCATTCCAGCTTTCTTCAACCTGTGTTCAGGGCCTTTAACAACAGGTTTTTAACAACAGATAGGAGCACAGTTCAGATCTGTGCACATCTGTAAATCAGACATTCGAGAATCTTTCTGTGAGGGCATATGCATGGATGGTGCTGGGGGGAGATCCTCGCTACAAAGACATGGCGAGTCTGAAAGAAAACCCCCAAAACAATGACATGTCTCAGTAAACACTGCTGATGGAGATTCAGTTGACAGTGTTGATGAAAAGCACACAATAAGTTATAGCAACAGCCTAACAATGCTGAGGCAGTTTATTTTGTCTCCTCTTTGAATGATGTTTACAATGTGCACATCTGTAATGTGACCCAAGGAAGGAAGATCAGGCGAATATTCAGCAACAGTATTATCTTCATTTAACTACACAATGCTCTCACACAACTGCAATTCTATCTGCTTCTACCTCTACATCCTCCATCTGACAGGCAAGCCAAGCTGCCATTCATTCAACAGGCCTATACAGACTGTGCCAGTGCTTCTAAAATGCAGTACACTGGCTGCCATGAGCGATCTGGCACCACAGTTGTGGAACCACACTGCTGCTGATGTATGGCGCATACGCACACACATGGTAATTGAATTGTTTTCACCATCTCTGGCTGTAGGCTTACTCTCCAGAGAGTCACTGCTTTGGTCACCTTCTCCATCACTTACAGTTGTGCTTGTGTAAGTTTTATTTTTAGCCGGTGATTAATGGCACAAGTCTGCTTTGAGAACAATCTCCCACACACACACATTATTTAGTGGAAAACAAGAGCATCCAGTTCTTTTACTGTTGTTTATCTGGATTCACACAATGAACTTTCATCATTCAGCTGAGGTATACCTGTGGTTCAAGAACTCTATTGTTTTCTGACCTCAATTTTGCTATACACTATGTAATACTGATCCTATTTTAGCATTATTTTTGAACCACACTTCACTTAGATTTATATAGGGGTTCCTGCGTGACATCGTCAGACAGTTAAACTTTAATTTTACCCGCCTCTGGCAGGCAGCTAACTGAGCTAACTGCTGGGTGATGGAATATGCATTGCAGATTTCTTGCCACAGACATGCAGAGGGTTAATTTCATCATTGTGTCGCTGGCTCAGTCACCCCTTGTGATAATAGACAGTGACACCGCACTTAAATGTTTTAAATGTGTTATCACAATAACCAAAGATCAAACAGTGTATATTTCTTTAGGCAATCCACACCCAAAAGTATAGTGGGTCAGTTAATCAACCCGGTTATAAGCTGCTGTGTGTTTTAGTGGAACTTGCTGGCAGAACACAGCTGCTGATTTAGACAGATGTGTAAAAGAATTCACAATAAGCAGAGTATTCTTCACGCCAAAAAATAAAAAAGAGAGAGAGAAAAAGAGTTTAGTCTGACTGGCTTCTGTGATGAAATGGAATTCTCACCTCATCCATCTTATTCCAACGCACAATCTCTCGGGCTCATTTCTCCCCCTTTTTTCTCCCTGTCTCATTCCTTCATTCATTGCCCGCTGGCCTTGACATCTTACTGCTCCTCAGAGTGACATGCCACACTGCCAGGAATCCGGTTCATCTGAGCTATGCACAACCACAAACCGTATCCTTTACAACCTGAGCTACTCGCACAGTGGGGGCCAGGAGGACCGTGAGAAGGAGGTGAATACAGCTAAATATGCCACCTGTCAAAATGACCACTTTTTCTTTGGCACTAGTGTGTTCTGCAAAAAGCCCCATCACATGCCAAGTGCATTGGTTGGTTTTAACTACTGCTTTTAACAGAGAAAACATGGGAAGAATTTCACAAAGCTAAAGCTGGAAACACTTTGATTTCACCATGACAATTGATTTTTAAATTCATGTGAGAAGAAATCACTGGAAAATTATAAATACTTTAACTCAAGACTCAGAGATTCAGATCCTCTCAGGATTATTGAAAACTTCCTGGACTGTAGCCGCCTCAAGAACAGACTTGTGGGCTGGGGCAATGTCCTATCTTTTCTCTGTCTCAGCATTGCTTTCATCCAGCCCAATGAGTTTTTGGATGCACCACGCTGACACCTTGCTCATTTGGATTTGTGGAGAACTACATAAACACATTCCTCATCTCTGTGGCAATGTGCTGTTTTCTTTTATCTCTCAAGATGATGTCATGGATCTTGTCAACAGGCTCCTTTTTCCATGTTTTAATTTAGCAGCCCATGCTATAAGGAGACACAGCTTACACAGTGTTGCCTCAACCTTGTGGACCTTCATAAACCAAAGCTCTATCATATTAGGAGTTTCCTTTAAAAGTAGGGTAGGAGATTTTGAAAACTGTAAGTCAGTCGAAAGTAAACAAATGCCCCTTTCTCTCGGAGATCACCCCGAAGCCACGCCTCCAAATCACATGGACGCGCATTACCTGAAGACGAGCTGCGGTCTGTGACTTCGGCCATCATGCACGTACCTCTCTGGTGTGCGCTGAGCAGGAAGAGAGTGACAACCAGCCAATACTCCGTGCAGGGTCGTCCCGGAAGATTGGCTGATGTTTTTAGCGTTTTATAGCTTCCACAGATGATTAATATTCTTCGTTTTAAAGTGAAACTGCCTAACTAATTTGTTGCTATCTGATTGGTTTAACAAAAACAATCAGATAGCAACAAGTGACAAAAAGTGCATCAGAATCAAATCTCCTACCCTACCTTTAACACCACAATGAATCAAAATCCTGGTCTGGATAAGTCTTTACAGGAAAAGAAAGTAGTTCAGCATTATCATGAGCTAGAATTTAGTTTTTCGGCTCAGTAACTGTGAGTATTTTTCCAATTTTCTGCATGTCAGCATGACCTACAAAGCAGTTTAATCAAGTGTGAAACAGATACATGGAACTCTTGCTCTGTATGTACACTCCCCTGCCACTAAGTCATGTTTATGCTTTACAGTTTTAGCCAAATCTCCCCTGTCTTTCCAGAGGGAAAAGACTTAGCATGCAGTCATCTTTCACACTCCCCCAATACAAACCTTAAAGCACTGACCAGTGCCATGTTTCATTCTGTAAAGACTTAATGATAAAATATGGGTGAGAAGGAACCAAGCAGTGTCAAGCCACAGCATCACATCAGATGTAATGATGGGTCAAACCATCTCCAGCAGCACAGTTACAGTAGTTACTGTGAAAATATCATAATTTTTCTTGTTACATTTTTTCCCTCCTTCACCTCTGCCAGACTCTGATAGCACTTGTTTTTCCTCGATCAGCAAGAGTTGAAGCCGGTGTTTTTCCACACTATATATAATTCAAAATGGCAGTGCACCGTAAGGATGATAGAACAGGGCTTTGGAAAGGTGCAATACCCCAATGCATTCATCTAAATCTCTATGAGTATCAGAGTTTAGGGAGCGGTAAAGGGAGTAAAGCAGGAGAGAACACAGTAGGCGAGGTGGCAGTGATGAGAGTGAACTCTTATGCTCAGGTTATGGAGGGAGTCTGCTCTCCGGACACGACAGGAAATGTGGAAGCCATGGGGGACAACACTGAGATATCCACAGCGCACCCATAAATCTTCATCATTCACAGCTCTCTGTGTCTGATATCTCTATTATGTGGTCAGCTGCTGTCATCGGTTAAGAAGTCCAACCATTCATTATATTAGAAAACATTCTCATTCAAATGTGACTCATTTTATCTGCAGCTATACGTACCACCCACTTCGACTGGGACAATCTATGCGAAATCCTGTGACCTTTCAAGCATGCAAATGTTTTTTAGAATGAGCAGCACAAAAAGTTTAGCACTGTTATAAATCAGGGAAAGTAATCCACTTTTTTTATCAGCCAGAAAACAAAGGTTTTGGAAGTAGCAAAACCAAAACCTTGTAAATTTATATGATTTCACGTCCCTGCAGTACCACATGTCTTCTCTTTTTTCTGCTCCTTTCCGTGCAAGCGAGAAGAAATGTGGTTTCATTACTCACGCCGGCCAAAACAGATTGTCCTTTTTTCCCCTCATTTTCCCTCACAGAAAGAGCCTATGAGAGACACCCTGGGAGACATGTGGAACCTTGAGACACTGGGCTGTAATCAAACACAGGAGCCACAGGATCCTGACTCAGCTACTACTACTACTGACAGCTGCAGTGACTCAGGCTTTTCAAAGAAACACTTAGTAATCATTTACAGTAATGATTTATTATTGAATGAGCATTCTGGATCATTGTGCTGATTTTCTTTAAAGTTGGCACTGCTTTTCTTTGCGGTCAGCATTACCTGCACTAAAATACATGCAGAAACAATATGTTCTCACTGGGCACTTCTGATTTGCGTGCACTGTCCAGATGACTTGTGACCACACCTATTAACTGGATTGCAATGGGAAAGTCCATAATTTGAGATTGAATTGTCAAGAGTTCCTCTAATGCTGCCAACACACATTAAGCAAAATAAAAACAACCACAGCACTGGTGAAATGTTACACTGCAATGTTGAAATGTTTTTAAAAAGCCAGTTTAAACAGGATTTTTGATAAACCGACATGGATTTTAAAAGTTAAAGAAAAACTTTTTGACCTGGCTCTGAACGTCTTCGGCGCCAACCTTCAAGTGGTCATTAAAGGAACTGCAGTTTTTGGCATTTCCATGCCAGGCTTCATCTTTTAGCCCTGAAAGTTGCAGCTGGTTGGGAGTGACAAAGTCAGTGGGAGGCACAAGATAATGTCACATTTGAATGTGACAAATAAAAACCCCCAAAATGTCAGTCTTGTCATTTAAAAACACAAATATGTATATATAAGGCAAGCAACATCATCATGCTACACTTTTAACAGCACAAAATATGAGTGATGGTAAATATAATAATTAATTCATGTAAGTAAAAGTACTATATTGTTATTGTAGCCATGCTATGCAGGATGTAACTCAGTCAACATCTTGCAAACGATTGCCGCATGCCTGTCAAAAACTCTACTATAGAATTGCTGTCAATTTAAGTGCAAATGGTGTGGATATAAGCCATGCTGCTTAGCAATACTTTTCCACTCCAACTTAATCTAAACAAAGTGTTGAGCAAATTTTTCTGTGCCTAGAGTACTTAGGCAGTCCGAGGCTTTAAGCTGAAATGACAAGCATTTGGCTTGTCTCGGTGATAAGCCTGATCCACGTCTCTTCTCTAGCCAAAAAGCTCCATACAATGGATCTCCCTCTTACTGTAAATACTCTTTAATTCCCTGTTTCACTTCTCAGCGATCCTTGTTCGGACTGAAGACAGAAAGATGGAACGGTTCGTCTCCACTCAGCCACAGGAGGTTTGCAGAGATTGTCAGCTCTGATGACAAGCAGAGAGCAGAAGAGCAGCTGAGAAAGTTTGGAAACACATTCTGATCTGTATAAGTGTATCAAAACAAGAATTCATTTTGTTATGTGCTCTATGCACACAGACATTCACAGTACATTCACTAACTCTATGTGATGACCACGAGAATGCCAAATCTCACTTTATCTCAGCTCTCAGACTAAATTAAGATTACTATTTGAAGATTAGGAGAGGACATGGACTCTGTCATGTGCTAGTACTAAACATTGCTACAAAATAACTGCATAAATAGTCAAATTTCATAGGCATTATAGGTATATTGAATGTGTAATTCATGAGAGACATGCAAAAAGCAGATAAATATCTCTCTGGCAGAGGCCTGACCAACTAAGCTGCAGTTTTAAAGTAAATCAAGTCTTTATTAAAGCACAGAGCGGTCAGTCAGTCAGGCAGCAGGCCTCTGGCTACACCGAGTCGTCTGATTTTTAAGTATCGGAAAGTTAATAAAAGCAGAGCCGTCTCCCCATGTTTAGGTTTATTAAGAGAGATGCCTTTCATTATCTTCTGTCTAGTACCCGTTATGGCCTGTTATCTAGGAATATTTATAACACTTGTGAATTATGTCTGCAGGGGTGTAATCTAACTTTCTTTGTTTGACTGCTTCTCTATCTGAGCCATAAAACAGCTCCACTCTGATCATGGCTCACGGAGACTCCGGGCTGATGGGTACATGCCGGCCAGGCAGTAAATTTACATGTTCAGGAAAGACAGATGTTGTTTACAAATGCCAGCGAATAAATCAAATACTTAAAAGAAGAATCATTACAGTGTGAACAGAAGTTGCCTCAGTAGAACACTGTGAGCTGGTTCACGATACTGGAAACAAATTATTTATGGTTGGATTCTTGTGGGAAATTAGAATAAAATAGGAAATTAATTAAAAGCGAGCTTTAGCAGAGAACTCTGGAAAACAGTTACTTCACTGTTTATGGCCAAAAAGTGAGCGTCTCTGCTGAATTGCTTAAACTCTTCCACTCTGAAGGTTTACATGCATGAGAGTTTATGTTCAGGAGTCAGTATCAGGCGAATAATCTGGGTGGAATTTCAGTTTTAACCCCTCAGATAAAGCTCATCGTTATTGTTTTTATTTGAACAATCTGCGGAGGATAATGCCTGACGTTTCCTTGACAGTGAGGGGTCAGCGACCTCCACCTCCTTGACAGAGTTTTGGGATGTGCTGCATGCACACACACACACAGGAAAACATCAGGTGAGCACATGATATGCAGAGCCACGGGGAAATAAACGGGCAACTGCGGTGTTTTAAAATGTTCTGTGCACCATTATAGATTTTTCCATATTTTCCAAAAGCTCAAGTCGCACTCTATCAATCTATCAATCATAAATCAGTATAATGGCTTTTAATGTGAAACATAGTTGGCCTCCACTACAATCACAGTTATTCCCTTTTAAAGGCTTGGTGTAGCAGTCTTTTTTTTGTCCAACAGAGAAGTGGTGTTGTTGTTTTGTTGCTTTCCCTCACTGCCTGTAATGTTGCTTTAACCCTCCTGATTGAGGGGCCAGTGTTTTCTTAAGTTCGGTATCTCTGTCAGACCTCTGGCTCACATCTCGCACGCAAATACAAGGGCAGAGAATAAATGATGGTGGGAGAGAACACAAGAGGTAGAGAAGGTATTGTGACAGTGGAGTAGAAGGAGAAGTAGGTGGGAAAATAGTGAGAACTCATGCACACAGGCCACAGCACAAAACTGCATAAAATGAAGAGCAAGGTTAGTGTGAACACAGAATAAGCTGCTGCTGACATTATGACAGTCCTAACAGGCTGACGGGGTTTCTGTACTAAGACCAGCTCTCCTGCTGCAGTTATGTACGGTAGAAATATCCTGCGAGGGAGAAAGAGAGAGAGAGAGAGAGAGAGAGAGCGGTATGGAGTCCATTAGGACTTCTGTAGAATGGAGAAGATTGAATAATCCTGGCAATCGCTCACTCGACTTCCCTCCCTTTTCCTGTGTGCTTTCCAACTGGGTGCCATCCACATGACCTTTGAACCCAATCTTAGTTACCGTGGCCCATAATTCATGCAAATAAAGAATTACTAACCAGAAAAAGGTACCCCGCCCTCTAATGTGTTGGCTGGCGACACCATAACCTGCTCAGAGTTGAATAGGCCATTCAGGCTTAGAGCATGAGCTCATGAATAAATGGGTAACTGCGCTTCATTCTTCACAATCAGTAAAAGCAGTGGATGGCTACAGCACAGAGAAAAGACGGATATATAATTCGGGATTCTGCTGTCTGCTCAGGTGGTTTGTCTTTAACCTTTATCAACAATCCTCGTTAATTTATATCACACATGAAATGGGAAACCTTTACCAAAGGGTTCATAGCACTGGAGTATTAATAATGTTACAAGTCAGGAAAAGTAATGAAAGTCAGATTTATCAACAGAACACGGAAGGTGATAGTCACTAATAATATAGTTTAAGTTCATTGGTGACAAAGTAATTATCTTGTCATCTTGTACAAGAAATGGTGCTCAGACTTAGTTTAATCAATCATCAGAGCACTTATATATTGCCATATATGACAACAAAATTTAGAAATTTGACACAAAATCACCACCTATCTTTCAAAAAGAAACAAAGACAAACAATCAATTAAATTAGGTAATAAACGTCAATTTCAGACTTATTTTTTTATTCATTTTGACTTTCACTTTTTTAAACCATCAGTGGCTTCAGTGGTTGAAAAAATGGCTGTAAATGACCAGTAAAGGCACAGAGACATGGAAAGTAACATGTTTTGCGCTAAAGAGTCTCAGTTGCAGACATTTGTAAAGAATTTGATATAGTTCATATTTCATGTCTTGCCCAAGGTGCTTTCAGCCGTTAAAAGCCAAAAGAGTGATTGACTAACCATAAACTGAGATGTTTGGGCCTTCACAAGAATGTCTGACACCTGCACATTCTCACAGGGAAACATTCGGGAGCTGCAGAGGAATGAGATGTTTTTAAGAAGGACGTTGACTTTTTCATACATTCATACTTTGCTGCACTGGCTGATTGCCCCGGCACAACAGTCCATTTGTTTTTTTAACAATTAAAAAATTGATTAACGGTGCTATTTTTAACAATGTACAAACAAGGAACATTAAACACTCACTCAAAGTGGTGTTTTTGAAAGGCTAAAACTACAGCAAGCTCTCTGCAGATTATTATTCCCTTCAAAGTAATTTCTTACTAATTGAGAGTGTAGCAGACTTCACACGCTGGTTTGTTATTTTGGCTCTGTTACACGATTTCCATTTTTAAATCCTGACAGGTAAAATGGTGTGTTGTTTTTTTCTTGATGGTCATCTCTTCTGCTTCCTTTCCCTCCCTGCACCGCACTCTCCTGCAGTGTGAAAGTGTGAGTGACACTAGTGAGGGAGTCCTGTAGCACAAGGTCAGCACAAATGAGAACCAGGCTCACACTGACTCAGCTGGCTCCTTTCTCCTGTCATTTTTCCTCCGCTTGACGCCACAGAAAAAAAAGTGGAAACTCACTAAAAATAGCAATGCAGAGGCCAAGAGCCAAATGGCCCCTGTGACTGTTTTCCTTTGTGATTTCTGTTCAGTCATGTAAGCAGCAAAACATAAAATTAGCTCATAACATACATTTGGGGAAATTTACATTTTGCATTTGCACTTTGGGTTCAAAAAATGTTACCATTTTTTGTAGATAAAGAGTAAAAGTCCTTCCAAATGACAGTAATGATGTCCACACACACACACACATGTGCAGCACACATTCACACACATTTCTCTTGCAGCAGTGAGAAACTTTCCCTTCTCCAGAGATAACAACTGATAAACAACATGAAACTGGATCTTGGTACCAGAGGTACCCCCCTACACCAGAGAAACTTTGAATGAATGTCATGGAATGTAGGGATGTATGTGTTCATGGTGATTTCCTGGAGAGGGAGATAGCAGAGAGAAGGAACAGATTCACAGGTGCCCCTCCTGAACTCTGAGCAACTTCAGTTCCACAGGTCCTCTTTGTATTTCTGGGAATGTGTTCAAAGAGGTATCTGGGTATCCTGGATGCTGTCAATTAATCAACGAATCAATGTCAATCGATTTTTGGGGTAGAATGGGGTGGATTTTCACTCAGGAGTCCCAGGACTGAGACTCCTGACACCACAAGCTGTTTTGTTTTCAGCCGGTATTAAGTTTTGTTGCTTAAGGTTAGGTTGGGATTAGATCATTTTAAAACATACAAATTCATAACATTGAAAAACATTCTACAGGGAAAACCTGTCCTGTCAGGCTGTTTTTGGCTGCCATCATGAACACGGAGGGATGTGGCCAAAGAAATAAGAACACATGTTCCTGTTATAAATGACTGAAATACCTCATGTAACATTTTCCTGGTGAGGGCAAGCTAAAGAAATCACATATACATTTACATTTTCTTTTTAAAAGTAAACCAGACACGATGTGACTGAGTAAAATAAAACACTTTTTTAAGATACTGACCAAATCCCAAGCATATTTATTCGGTCACACAGTCAAATCACACTATACACTATACACACTATATTCTTAGACTTGCACAACATACACCACATTTGGGTCATATTTTTCATGAATAGGATTTAATGAGGAAGCTGCTGTTACTTTGCTTCTTTGGCAAACATCAGTTTGAAAATCCCAGCAGAACGTCGAGCTCAGTTAAAAGTTCCAAAAGCTTCTATTTCTGCTCAGTTCTTGTGAACTCTCTATCTGGCTGCACTGACCTACATCCACACAACATCGACTTACTCTGGTACAATTCTTCATACTTAATGGCTGCAGGCGTATTTCGCTTTTTAGTCACTGTACATTCATGAACCTGTGCTGAATCATCATTTAATAACTGATCAAAGTCAGAATGAAAAAGCACCTGGATGCTAACTAACAGCATGGGCCAAGTCTGAAATGATGTTTACAGGCCTGATTCCCAGAGAGTGCAGCTGCATATTAGACAGACCCACTGGAAAGAAAACGCAGTGTGCTTTCTTGGAATGTAACATTTGCACAGAGTAAGATTTATCAAAGTGCCTGTTCTCCAAAGCTTTCACTTCTGGTCCAAATGCTTGTGGTGCCTTTTCTGGCAATTATTAAATTCCAAAAGCTGTCAGTGAAAATTATACTTTCTGAACAACTGAAGGTTAAAAAACTTTATTTGTGTCCCACTGTGAAAGTGGAAACAGCGATAAATAAGGCTTACTTGTATTGTTGTGAGACTTAAAGCTATTAAACATGTCTCAGGAAACTATAAGTTCATAGCCTAAGGTAGCAGGAGTCAATTTTACAAATCCTAGCAGTTTTTCAACGCAAGTCCTTCTACATAAAATGGTCATTGAACATACAGATCCTTTCAAAAAGTGAGCATCTTGGACCTTTGGAAAGTGGGCCACAGCAGAAATGACATCATCTCTCGCTCCATATATATATATATATATATATATATATATATATATATATATATATATATATATATATCAGAGATGAGAAAATATATATATAAATATATTTTCTCAGCACAGCACGCTGTGGTACTACCCTTTAGTCCAGCAACTATTTTTTTCCTTTCCGTCAGTTTCCATCAAAAAAGCCCATCATCACTGACTTTCTCTGGGAGACATTGATGCTTCCACTATTTTCTCTGGACCTTATGTAGGGCTAAATCAGTTTCTCAGCAGGCCGTAAGGGTTTCAACACTCATCAAACTGACGCTTTAGCTACTCAGTGCTTGTCATGGATAACTGTGTAGACCTTTCCATTTGGATTTGGATCAGCTCTATCATGATCATGTATGTGGTCTACTGCGGGATGACAATAAGGATCTTCCAGGGCGGTACCATCTTCCAGGATCTCTGTCATGTTTGAATTCAGCAGTCCATTTTTCAATAAACCAAAACAGAAATACCCCAAAATTTAACATATAAATTTGTCATAATATATGACAAAAGTCTTAAATTGCTGTTTTTAATTTCAGACTTTCTTTCTTAAGAGTTTCTTTAGATACCTATTAGTCATAAAAGGATGAATGGAACCTATTTTATTGTGCCTTGCTAGTATCACCACTGTCTCACAGATCATTACAATGCTTTATAACAAAACGCAGACACGATTATCATACCGTACCAAGGATTTGATTTTTGGCTTACATCTTTTCCAGGGGATAGACTTGTGCTCCAGACAGATTTCTCCCAGATTTTGCAACTAAAAAAACCTGCCAAGTATGTGCCTGCAGGAGCTGGACTCAGGCCAGTATCAGCTGGGGAGATTTGTTGTGGGCCATGTGTGTCACTGTGTAGTAGTATCTGAGCACATGTGTGCGTGTGATTATTTGACGTTGTGTGGGGTTAGTGAGGGAGTAGGCTGTAAGAGCAGTTCTGGGACAGCAGGCTGTAAACACAGCTGTGTGTGTGTGTGGAGGTGAACGTGAAAGTATGTGGAGCAACCTTTTCTTCCCTTTTAGGTATTGTGTTTTTATTGTGAATTATCCCACTGAGATGCACTTGTTTGTACAATATGGGCAAAAAATGTATTTATATGTTAACACCTAATTGTGCTATTGATCATCAACTGACTCCAAATGTATGATTATTTGTGCAATACATCACCTCCCTCTCATTTTACAAGACATCTTGCATCTCTCACTCTATGCTGCAGGAGCTCCTGTCTCTGGTTCTTTTCTTGCTCCTTGTCAAAATCCATCATCTTCTATACATAACAATAACAGACAAACACTTCAAGCTGTGTGTCTCATGACCAAATGAGGCAGAAATCTCCACCAGCTATCCAAACATGTGCATGCTCCGTATGCATTTTGCAATAATTCATATGTATCACATGCTTTTATAGCAGCTTGAAGCACTGCCTGCAGCTCAAGTTTCTGTGCGTGTGTGTGATAAAACTGCACAAAATGTTCACTTGGACTCAAAAGGACTTTTCTGGATTTATAAATAAGGCTGCATCAACTTAATAAGGGGCTCTGTTCATTTTTTTCTGTGTTTTTTTTGTTGTAGCTTTTGCATAAATGACTGAATATAACCCCAGCTTCTTCAAAGTTACTACTACTCACCGTAACATGGTTAAACTGTAATTGTACTTCTCACTTATTTGACCTGAATTCTGAAAGAAAGGTTGAGAAAGACTGACTCCAGTTTGTCAAAAGGGATCAGTAGGAATTTATTATTTGCTTTAAATACATGTATAGCTTGTTTTTTTTTTGCCATCGCTCCTCTGATCAGTCATGGGCAGTATCTCAAACTGAACTCCAAATTGAGGTTCTCTTCCGACACAGAACTGTTGAGTCAAGAGCCCGTCGTGCTGGAGTTTAGGCTCATAGCATGAGTCGCTTTCAGCTGAACTGGTGCCAGCTTTGCATGAGGTGATATGTCGGGTCTTGCAGAACAGAGGTAGAAGCCTTTTCTTGAAAACAAGAAGACATCTAATCACTGCAAGTAACCCCAAAAGAATTAAAAGCAGGCCAGAATGATCAATATACATCAAAATAATGACAAGGACAGTCTTACATCTGTTTGGCTACTTAAATTATTCTGAACAATGAGAGAAAAGAAAGTAGGTGCAAATGAGTTAAACATATGGAAACACCTCATCATCACAGAAATATAATGCACAGAGTCAACACGGAACATAAATGCTGCACTGTTTGCTAAATCCTTGTACATTCATCAGGGCTCATGCATTCAGGCATTTGGTTCCCATTTGTCTGGCTCATGTGCTACATTTGTCCATGTTTTGCCACTTTCCTCAGCCTGGTCATTGCATGTTATTTCCATTGTGCTGAGATGAACGACTTCACAGTAAAATGCATTTAAGTTAGATGTCAGTGACTTTGGGAAGCACTTTCTTTTGAAGACACAGAGGTGATCAGCAAATTGAATTATCCCTGAATAACAAAGGGAATGCGCTGTTGTGCATCTGGCACACGCCACAACAGAGTGCTGAACTGCCGCTATTTGGATTGAATACAGATTTTCATCCATTTGCTGTTTTTGATTTGGGATGATCAACAATTTGACAAAAAAGAAAAAAAAAGAAAAAATCTTAAGGTTACAACACAGCATGAAGTGAGCTGCGCTTGATTTCCTATTGTCCAACTCCTCTTTTCATATAAATAAGGTTAAAAACACAAACGTCTCTCACTCACTCACAACAAAATTGTCACAAGAGTTTCTAAAACCCTAGGAGACACGTACAGTACAGAGCCGGCACCATACACGCACAAATATACATATATGCAAATACACAAAACAATAACCTCTCAATGTGGGATAATGATTCTGAAATCATAAATTTATATAAAAATATAAAAATAAAAGTAAAATTAAAAAAAAGTGTCATCTGACTAGGTTGAAAACAATAATCTCCACCGCTTTCACTGTGTAATGCATTGGCAATTCAGTGACTCAGTGTCTATGTGAACTCACACAGTCCACAGGGTTCACAGACATGTCCAGAGGCCATTTCAAAAGCAGCCACTAATACTGGAGTGTAAAAATGTCCACAGACACAAAGAGAGGAACAAGGTCCTTAGCTCTCTGGCCAGCCAGCGAGGTAACATGAAAACTACACATTTATCTATCTACACACTAAGGGATCTCCCACTGCAGGGCATGGTAAGTGCACATTCCCATGAAGAGGTCAGTTTGCCCCTTTAACCCTGATGAGTTCATGGAGACCTGCGTCACTGTGAAAATGGGAGGTCGGTACTGGTCCTGTCAAACCAGGTACATGTTCCACTTCGTTGTTTCACTGCAATGCTGCCAATCAATTGAGTGGGCAATCATGTTTATTGCCCATGCATCATATGGTCAAATGTCTATCTGGGCTTTTGTGAAACCTTCATTCTCATAATGAAAGGTTTCAAAGAATGACAGTACAGCTGATTCCACCACTTGCTTTCTTTTGTTCCATGCAAAAGAAGAACCGCCAGGAAGGTCATATATTGCTGTCTGTCATAAAGTTCTTCTTTATAGTGATCAGTCAATTATATTCTCATTTCATGATCAGGGCTCTGGTCCAGTGAGGGTTCCCTTGTGCTGATCATGGATGCTGAGGGCCCTTGGTTGACCCCAAATGGAGAAACAGCTGGAGATCGAGCTGCTAAAGGTGACAGAGAAGGGGAGAAGCTTGGTGACATTGCTGCTGATGAAATGGATCCCTCGTGGCTGATCGGGGATCTACGGAGTGAGGCCAAATGAGGGAAAGTCCGCCCAATTATAGGGACTTTAGGGGGAACTGACATGGCCCCTGGGTGGGCCACTGATGTGATTAGTGGTGGAGGGTCAATTCTAGGTTTGGGATCCATTTTAGGCTTGGGCTGGAAGGGCTGGCGTGGGTTCTGACTCTGCTGAGCAGTTTCATCTTTCAGCCTTGCAATCTCTGTGAAGACATTAGCAAGAGGTTGGAACTGAGGGCACCAGTTGAGCAGATAATCCCAGTTATAGCTTCCACGGAGCTCCTCATCACTGGCAACAATAGCCGTGAGGGAGCCATCCACTGAAGGTTTACCATCCTCAGGGAAGGCATAATCCTTGGGGAGGGAAATGTTGAGACCGCGGCCTACTCCCAGGTAACCACCTCCCTCGTCCCTATAAACTGGGAGCTGGCCAGAGAGCAAGGTCCCGCTGAGACTGCCTCCCAGTTTCTTTCCTTTGAACCAGGTGCTGCCCTCCATAGCTGCAGGCTCACATGAGATATCAGAGAGCTGGTCAGCATCCTGCTGGATTCCAGAGTCTGGTCCTCTGGCAGAGATGTGCTCCTGCATGGACGAGGTGATGGAGGCAACGCGGGGATACTCGTTTATCATCCTGATCTCATCATCCTCTGCTGCCTCTGCTGATCCTCTTCCACTGGAGTGTGAGGGATCCAAAGATCCCCCACGTGTGTAGGGACCACCACCAGCCCCACCCTGATCTCCAGCATAGCCTGGCAGGGCCTGGTGGTAGATCCTTTCTCCTCCTGCACCTGAGTTGCATTCGTCCAGTTTTTGCAGGGCAGTTCCTGATGCAACGGTTCTGTTTCCTGTATCCTGGCCCTTCTTCCTCCTGCGTGACTTGACCAGGAACACCACAACAGCCATAACAACAAGCAATATGATAAAGCCAAGAGACACTGCAATAATGCTAATTAGCAGGATGTTGACATCAGCAGCCAGGCCAAAGTTGGTGTTTGTGACGTCAATGGAGATCTGGGCTGTAGTGGTGCGAGAACTATCTAGAGGACTGTGAGCTTTCACATCCAGGGTAATCACTCTGGTTTCCCGTTTAGTCCGGCCTGACCCGCTGCTACTACCAGTACCAGAACTATCCAGCTTGAGATAAATCACTCCAGTGGTTTTATTGACATCAAAATATGGAGAGCTGGAGATAGGAGAATACAGAACAATGCCATCCACCCCTCCATCCTCATCCGTGGCTTGGACGTGACCGATACTCTGCCCTTTCTTGGCACCTTCTGGGACTTCAAATGTAAAATCAGAAGATGTGAAGACTGGATCATACTCATCCTCACCTGTGACAAACACCTGTACTGTCACAGTAGCTGAATGGTTGCCTGAATCTACTGCAACTGCTACAAAATTAAAGGAGTTGACCTTCTCAAAGTCAAAGGGAATTCTGCTTCTGATTTCTCCTGAACTCTGGTCCACGATAAAGCTGTCTTTTCCTGCACCGGTTCTCTCCACCATGTAATACTTAAGGTGGCCAAACACTCCTGTGTCATGGTCTATGGCATGTAGAACTGTCACACCTGAGTTTGCTGGCTGGTTTTCTCTGATACTAGCTGTCAGGACTTCCACAGGGAAGAATGGATGGTTGTCGTTGACATCTTTGACTTCAACAACAACTGGAGCAAGTGCAAAGTGACCCTGTCCATCTGTAGCCTGAACGATGACGACATGTGTAGACTGGTGCTCACGATCAAGGGCTCGCTGAAGACGCAATGCTCCAGTCCACTGGTCCATGGTAAATAAGTTCACCTCATCACCTGAGCTGATAGTATACTGGACTTCAGCATTAGGTGTCGAGTCTAGGTCTGGCAACAGAAAATAAAGCATAATGAGTTAGGTAATATAGAAGAAGGAGAGAATATTTTTGGTTAGAGACAGAAGTTTTTGGCCACCTGTAGCAGTCAAGCGTATGACCTCAGTCCCTGCGGCAGCTCCCTCACTCAGTGACACAGCGTACTCCGCTCTGCCAAACACTGGAGGGTTATCATTCACATCACTGATAGTTATGACTGCAGCAACACTGGAACTCCTCTGGGGAACGCCACGGTCTGACACCACCACAGTGAGGTTATAAAGCTGCTTGGTTTCAAAGTCGAGCTCCTCTGCCAACAGTAGCGTACCAACTGTCTGAAAGCCCCGTCCCTCTAGGTAGCGCACACTGCTTTCGATTTGGAAAGCATTTCCTTCATTTCCATTTGCGATAGCAAAGTCAAACCCACAGTTTTCCCGAGAGAGATCACTGTCGAAGGCCTCAAAAGTCAGAACAGTCGATCCTAGGATGGTGTCTTCAGAAACAGTAGCTCTGCAAATAGAACATTAAATATGAAGGGACAGCTGCAGTGGTTATACCCAAGAAAAACCTAATGAAAAGGAACACAGACTGACCTGTACTCTGATTGGTGAAACACAGGAGCATTGTCATTGACATCAGAGATTTGAACCTGGACTGTAGTAAGAGAGGAGAGTGGAGGCAAGCCTCCATCCCGAGCTTCAATGACAATACTGACCGATGGACGTTCAGGGTCAAACTCAGCTCTGTGATTGATGAAGAGCGTTCCTGGATAAGAAAAGCAATGAGATTTAACCACCATTCTGAAAAATATTATGTTAATGATAAAGGGATGAAAGTCATGGTTATCCACCATTGGTTGGGTCAATGTAGAAACCCTCCTGGGTTGAGGACAATACTCTGTAGGTGATCCTTCCATTCTCTCCAGAGTCCTTGTCAGCTGCTGTTACTGTGATGACTGCACTTCCTGGTGGTGTGTGCTCAGGCAGGGTAATCTGGAGTGCAAAAACATTAATAACATTTGAGCGAAAGACACAGATGCACAGGCACAACAACACACACCACACTCACAGAGGGGGAAAGAAAACTTTCATAATGTTTTTCCTGTTTTTCCACACTATGTGGTAATGCTGAGGTCATTTCCTGAGACACAGTAGTAAATATTATACAGGCTCATCTCTCCAATATTTCCCCAGTCAATATTAGACAGTTAACTTTTATCACCCCCACTGTGTGCAAGTGGGAATGTACATGTGTTCTATTTACAGTGTGTCATTTCTACCAGTGCAGATTTGTCTGCTGGAGATTGAAGTTGTCTGCTGTAGTGTCTGAAGTCATTTTATTCTGCAATTAAACTTTATTAGGTGTGAATGCATCCAGAGTTTATGCATGGATTTTGTGCAAAGAATAAGAATGAGCTGTTTTTAAAGGTGCATGTATGTCTTTCTGAGAATAAACAAGTAATAAAACCCCATACTCTTCACCTGCTGTCTATCACCTACCTGATAAAGGTCGCTGGTGAATGCAGGTGCGTTGTCATTAATGTCCTCCACCAGTATGGTAATGTTAGCCTCAGTTTGGTGCTGGCTGTCTGTGGCTCTGACGGTCAGGGTGTACCATGGTTTGTCCTCAAAATCCAGGGGGGCAGTGAGTGATACGCCCCCACTGAAACGGTGAATACTAAACTTTCCTAAGGCTGTTGGGTCCAGCTGCAAGGAGTAGGACAGGGCAGGGCTGGAGTCCACATCGTTGCCTGTCACAAGAGTGATCTCTGTGCCTATCAAAGTGTCTGAGAGAAAGATGGAGAACATAAGAATGTTTGTTACACTCATCATTCCCATGCACACATCACATGGTCACATATAAGTCCAACCATTCCTTTAAATTAAAATACTTACTCTCTGGGATGCGAATTTCCTGGGGCACAGGAATAGTGGGACTGTTGTCATTCTGGTCAACAATAATCACTGTGAGTGTGGCTGAACCAGCCAACCGTGGACTTCCTCTGTCTGTTGCTGTGACTACGAGCCTGTGGGTGGCAGAATAAGGGTTATCCAAACAGTCTTCACCATATTGCAGAAACATATATATATATCCATTCTCAAATATGACCATGAAATGATTCTTATGGATGTTTATACACGATCAGATATGTGCTCACTTGGTCTGGGTAAAGATTTCACGGTCCATGATGGCTGCTGTGGTGATGCTTCCTGTCACAGGGTCAATCTTGAACAGGCCGCTCATGCTTGATGACTGGATAGAGTAGGTCACCTGACCATTCTGGCCCTGATCCACATCCTCCGCAACCACCTGGGGAAAAAAGAATAGTGTTAACATATTAGCTGCAGAATTCTTGTAGACCTATTACCTCTATGGCTTTGAATTCTTGTGAACCTGTATGATTGGCATTTCATATCCTTGTGCTTCCTTCATGTAGGCCACATAGTTTTGCAGTTGAAATCGAGGGAGGTTGTCATTGACATCCTGTAAGATCAAGTTAATAGCCATAAAAGATGTGGAGGACACAGTCGCAGCCTTCACAACTAGACGGAGTCTTGGGGTGTCTTCAAAGTCAAGTCCCCTGGAGCTCTGCACTAAGATTTCTCCTGCAGGATGCACACAAAAAGTATGTGATTAGTGATCAAAATCCAAATTGCATCCATTTTCTACGATGTATTCTGTTTTTAATGAGTTTCACCTGTTGAGGTGTTGATGCTGAAGGCCTGCTTTCTGTTTCCACTAAAGAGGCTATAGCTGATACCTGCCCGTGTGCCATCTGGATGTTGAGCTTGAGCCTGAGCCACAGCTGTGCCTGAAGCAGGGCAGAAAAACAGCAGATGATTTAACTAATATTTTACAGAAACAAAATAACTAACAAAGTTGTTCTAATTCCTAAAAAGGCTGTCTAACCTTTTGCAGCATTCTCCTGTAAGCTGACATCTCTTGCATTCCTTGAGAATCGAATGCCATTGTACCCCACTTCCTTCACATAAATCACCACCACTCCTTGTGCAGACTGAGCTGGACTACCTTGGTCCATGGCCTCCACTATGAGAGTCCTCTGAGCTTGGGTCAGATCTCCTAGTGGCTCAGTGGCCCTGATCTCTCCGGTCAGGGAGTTAATGCTGAAGCCTCTCACTGGGGCAGCAAAACGATAGAACACAGAACCATTGGCTCCAAAATCTTTATCCTCAGCCTTCATGGTGGCTAAAACCCGCTGGGAACGCCTGCTGGACACTTCAATGATAAACGGGTCTTGGATGAAGAATGGAGTGTTGTCATTGACATCCAGGATGTTGACTGTCACCTATAAAGTACAGGTCATGTAGACTGAGTAAAAAAAGAATTTCTAAAATGACAATCATTAACATGTGACTCCTCATTTACCTGAGCAGAGGTGTTCCTGGGTGCAGCAGGTGAAAGGTCGACAGCAAACACCTGGAAGCTGTACGATGCCCATTTTTCTCGGTCTAGAGAGGCAGACGTGGTGATACGGCCGGTGTTTTCATCCACAGTAAACGCTCCATGTGCCTCTTGGCTGAGGAAATACAGAACTCTCCCATTTAGGCCATCATCAGCATCTGTTGCTGAGACCTGGAAAATGTGAAAAAAGTGTTAAACATAAGCATATATCACGTATCTCTGTTCATCCTAATATCCAATTTTACATGCCTCCAAGATTTGATATCCCTCAGCAGCATCCTCTGACACTTCCACTGAGTAGCTGTTTTTACTGAAGACAGGACTGTTGTCATTAACGTCTAGCACTGCAACTTCCACCGTGACAGTAGCGCTGAGAGCGGGGCTGCCACGGTCTGTGGCCACCACCTCCAGAGTATATTGTGCCCTTTTCTCCCTGTCAAGCATGCGAGAGGTTGACAGGGCTCCTGTGCTGGTGTGGAGTTGGAAATCTCCATCAGGGTCTCCTGCTGTAGGAAGCAAAGAAAAAAAAACATATAAACCCAAAGGACATCTGTGCCAGCCCTGCACTTCAGTCTAAATGTGCTCCAAAGAGACGTTATATACTGCATTTGATAAAGCAATGTCAAGAGAGAGCTTGTGCAGATGTTATGGAAACAATAAAAGAGGAATGAAAACTGCTTCCAGGTGTCAATTGTTATGACCTGTCAACAATCTCTAAATCCATACTCGAGCACTTTCAGGCTGAAAAACACCAAAAATGACAAAAATGCTATATTTGTCCTAGGATATTGTTAATTTCACTGTAGACACACCCTGAAACGGTAATTACAGCAATTGTGGTGAACTAAATCACTCTTTATATCGACTCTAATAAAATCCTTGGGGTTAGACACACAATGCTGTTTCTTACCAGTGATTCTGTACTCCAGCTCTCCACCAGGACCAGAGTCAGGGTCTATGGCCTTGAGGAAGCACAGCTCCACTGGGGTCTGGTTCTCTGGCACCTCCAGCGCATACCACGGCTTTGCAAAGACCGGAGGATTGTCATTGACATCCTGCACCTCCACACGCACTACAGCCTTTGCAAAGTTAGGAGGTAGCCCTCCATCTCTGGCATACACTGGAAAGAACATGGAAATTATTAGGGTGAGGAATTCCATATAAAACTTTAAACTGGTGTACTTGAGGTGGATTTGTAATATACAGGATGCACATATTTTAGTACCAGTGAGTGTGTAGTGATTTTGTATCTCTGTGTCCAGCTCCCTGGTAGTGGTGATGACTCCTGTAACAGGGTTGATTATGAAGCCTTCCTCTGTCACACCACCATATGTTATATGCCCATTTGAACCTGCAGAGAAACAAATAAAAATATAAATAAAAGGCAGAGAAACCTATAAAACAGCCTACAGGCAGCAGTATTAATTAATCCAAAGCCACGTAGTGCTGGTAGCAATTCTTAATGAAAGATACAGAACTATAAGGGCTCTGAAGAGTGATTGTAACCACACATTTTCATTAGCATGTGCTTGTGGTTTGGTTTAAAGAGATCTGGTTTCTTGAAACCATTTATGTCCCTCTATTGTTAACTCACTTTTTAGCTCCATGTTTCTACTCATTCTTTCTGCACTGAAATTTAGAACCTCTTGTGTCCTGATGCAAGCTTAAGATCATTATATATTTGTCGAATAATCAGGCTTACAAACTGTGCAAAACATATGAATATTTTGTTGACCCTGAAATAGAAGACCCTTAAAACATCCGGTGAGTACCTTGGTCCCGGTCTGTGGCTGTCACTGTCAGCACTGTGGTTCCTGGTCCTTGGTTTTCCATCACTTGAGCCTCAAACTCTGCTCGCTGGAATACTGGAGCCTCATCGTTTACATCGATCACCTGCACACACAGCACCTGGGAGGTGGACAGCTGAGGTATCCCATGATCCTCTGCTACAATTGTGAGATTGAAAACTTCTTGCTCCTCGCGGTCTAAGGCTTTTAAGATAGAGAGAGAACCTAGAAAAACACACAGTAAAAAGTGATTAAGGTAATTTCTTTGTCTTAACTTCTGTGCGGCCGTGTTTGTGTTTTTAGATATTTGGGTATATGTTATTTTGTGTACCTGAGAGGCAATTTTGTAAGCCTTGAGGACCAGTAAAAACAAAAAGCTCTACAGCTTTCCTTTATGAGATTTTCCACAGTAAGAGCACAAAGACCACAGTTAGATCATGCCAGTTATTCATTCTAATGTAGATCTATGCATGTGCAGTGTGAAATCAGTTAACATGACCTTCGCTTTCTCCATCAAACACTACAGCATCTCTGTGCATTTAGAAAATGTGTAAGGCTTGAGCTGGCATCCGTATATGTGTATTTTATGTAAATTATGCCAGTTCACATAGGGACTGTGAAGCAGACCTCCACTGCACAGACTCTGGCTTCAGTTACTGGCCTACCTTTTATGTCTGCATCCCGCAGCTCTGTCATCACCCTGACTACAAGGAGGGTCAGCCAAAGTGAGAGGAAATGTGAAATGTGTGTGTACAGGTTTAGCTGACGTGCAGAACCTGAGAGACGTGTGTAATTTATAAATACCACAGCATGCCAAACACACATCGTGTTATTTTGAGGCTGAGGTGCTGATATTTCTGCAAGGTCTTGCTGGCTTCCCTATTTCAGCTACTGTTCTCTCCAGCAAATAAAGTATATAATATTAACCATACAATACATATACCTTTTTACATCTTCATATATGGCATATGGACATATGGCATATATATCCATGAATTGTAATGTATGTATGTATGACATGAGTAAATTTACTAATCTGTACTTCCCACCACTACCACCACCCCAAGTGGTATTGGACATTTGCACCAAACTAGGATATATATATATATGAAGTATAACAGGAAACTTCATAAAATCTACTTTTGAGGTTAATAGAAAATACATAAATGCCTTTAATGGAAACACTGGCTTTCAAGTGGCTTATAAAACTAGCAGTAATGTGAAATAACAGAAAACTGGCAGACCAGACATGTAATTTATAGGCAGTAATCAGTCTAATGATACCCCCCACATTAGCTGGGCAGTTTGGTTAATGCCTTCGCCGTTAATCTGCTATTACAGCTACTATTAAGCACACCAGCTTAACACTACACAGTCTGACAAACAAACCAGAAGTGAAATCAGCTCTTGTTAATGCGCCTGACACTTGACAGTAATGACGTAAAGACTTTCTTCCATCTGGAAGTTGCATTAAATATCTGTCCTATGGCTCTTAATCCCATCCCAGCCAGGGCCCGAGCACGCCTACACCACCCAGCTCCAACGATGAAGAGATTACACACAGACATAAGATATCAAGGGCTGTCCACATCCCTAGCCCAAATAAAGGTTAGTTCCCATGAAGGAATCCATCAAGAAGAGAAGCATTATCCAAGAAGTGAAATATTGCTCCAAGGCATTGAAAGATCCTCTAATAAAGAAAGCTTTCACGTGTTAAAGCAGTTGAGTCCCTGTAGACACAGCACTTCAGTGTGTAATTATGATCTTCTGGAAAGTTTTGTTCACTCAGGCAGCTTCCACTGGTGGGATTCTGATTATCTATCAATCATGAAATCCCACAGAAAAAGGCCACATACTTCGTCCAGCTATGTTAAATCATTCAAGATTGTAAACACAGGAAATTATGTGGTGGATTTCACACTAATTATCCAATTTGATGGAGTGTAAATTGGATATTTATGGAAAGTTCCCCTGTCTCATGATATATCATTTTAGCATTGTGATATTTTTAGCTAGTACTGTATGTCTCACCATAAAATTAAGCTTACCAGTGTTGGGGTTCAGACTGAAGCGACCAGCACTGTTGCCGCCCTGGATTCTATACAATACTCTGCCATTTTCTCCTTCATCTTCATCTCGAGCCATCACATACAAGATCACAAAACTGTCAATAAAAACACCAGAAGATGATGTCAGCAAACATGGCCACTTGAAAGTACATGAACTCATTTGTTGCATACCTAAAATGTGTACCCAAAACAGGCACGCACTCACCCTACAGGCTGATCCTCCATCACGCTGACTGCAGACGGAGAGCTAAAGACCGGAGCGTTGTCATTTTCATCTGTCACAAACACTCGAGCAGTGACTGAACCCCACCGCCTCTGAGATGGATCCACAGCCTGGTCTGTGGCTCGCACCACAAGGAAGAGGGAGGGCGTGGACTCACGATCTAACTTCTGCCCCAGGGTCAGGACTCCACTGGAGGTGTCGAGGATCAGAAGGTCAGGGATGTCAGGCCAGTAGTGTTCAATGGAGTAATGTAGCTCACTGTTGGGTCCACTGCCGTCCTATCAAAAACCATCAATAAACAGGTCAATAAAATAAGGAGTGGAGATAAATTGGTTTGCAGTTTTTGGTAAAGAATTATTTCTTTCCTACCTGATCCACAGCCTGGAATGTATATATGGAGGCTCCTGGCTCTATGTTCTCTGGGATCACAATAGTAACAGGGTCTTCTGTGAACTGGGGGGTGTGGTCATTGCTGTCCTGCACATTGATGTCCAGTTTCACCAGGTGGCTGCTGGGAAATGCCTGGGAGAAGTCGGACACTTCAATGTGCAGTGTGTACTTCGACCCCTTCTCATAGTCCAGCTCGCGCACCAGGTACACGTCGCCCTTTAAACGGTCCACCATGAAAGTCCCATCCCGATCTGTCCCTCCCACTACCAGGTAGGTCACCTGGCCTTCCAGTGCAGCAGATTCACGCTGGTCAGGGGGACGGACTGAACCAATGATGGAGCCTGGGGCCGCCCCTTCCACTGTGTTCAAGGTCATAGAGAGCACATTGGGTTTTGGGGCGGACCTGGAGGAGCTGAGAACCTGCAAGAAAGGAAACCAGAACTCATTTTCTGTGTATTTGTTTTAACTGAGGATTCAGATTGGAATCATACTAAAATTCTTTTCTATAATCGTCAATGGACCCGTCCCAAAAAAATGAAGAAAACGTGTGGGAAAAATTTTAGATATTTTATTTCAATAAAAGAGAAAAGGCCAGTACTGTGCCTTGTATGTTACTGGATCTCATTTCTTTTGATATTCTGCAGACAGTACAGCTACATGGCTCTCACCCCAACCATCCCTAAACGTAGCCTTGAGCTGGAGTCTGTTTCTGTTTTGTTGTTATTATTATAATAACCCTCACAGGCATTTTCAATGTGCGTGAAGACGTTCTGTGTGATCCTTCCAGTAAATATCTTGACACTGCGGCAGTCTGGCCTCAACATGAGAGTTGAGGTGTGTGATCTGTGACCACACAATAAAGAGTGTGAGGTGTGGAAAACTGTCAATAATCCAGTTCAAATAATGCGGCTCAATCAGCAACCTCCATATGCCGCAGTCTGGTCTAATGGGAGAACAAATACGTGCCAAAGGGGGCTTTGACACTGTGAACTGCCTTGAGGTATGATGCTGTTCTGGGACACATCAAAGAGTCTTCAAGACAGCAAACATAAGCAGATTTTAACAAGCTCTGGTTTCATCATTATATAAACTCACGCACAGACACACACAAACACACATATACCATTGCCCCCTTTGTTACCAAGATCAGCTGCGTAAAACGTGAATGTGGATGATAAAGATGAACCTCGAAGATGAAGGAAATGATGCACCTAATGTGTGCATATGCTAACACACACAACTGTATAACACACATATTTCTTGTGTTATATATATTTATATAAAACTTCATTAAGTTGATGAAGCTGAAAATATCTCCACCTCGGGCTGGGGGTAATTTGCTTATAATACATTACAGCACATTCCCTAGTGTTACAGCTGTAGTGTACTGTATGCTCCTATGCCTTTTGTATACAGGTCAACTAGCATGTGTACTGTAGTAGTTGAGGTGTACAACAATATCCCTACATCTGATTTTACACACAGCTATGTGAAAAGTTATCTCAAAATCATTATCTGGAAATGTTCCCCTTATGCGAGTCTTTGAATGTGTCATTACAGTAAGTGTGTCTGCGTGTATGTATCCCCTGCCTGCTACTGTAGAGTGGCGTATTCCCTTTCTACTCTTTGTGATTTGATGCAGCTGGCTCTCATCAAATCTCATCTGGGAGCATTTGATTCCGAGGTGCCTGTTTCCCCTCTGTCTAATCTCAGTGTCGCACAAGGAGAGCACAGGCGAAATCTAAGGCAAGCACTCCCACTGTAATTAGCATCCTTTTCCTTTGTGAAATCACATCACACACAAAAAAACACACACAGCTCTACAGTCAAAGCAAACCACCACCCTTCTCTGGCTGAATGCCTTGTTGGAGGACGTGTCTTTTCCTGCTGTTGAAATCCTGATATTGTATGTTGATATGCAGGACTGACCCTTCTAAAGAAAGTTCAGAACATTAACTTAACAGCGCCCTCCTGCAGCTCAGGGTTTCTCACCATGGGTTCTGGTTACCCGACTAACCTTTAGATCCGGAAACACACTTAGATTGGATAGATCCTTTTGTTTATAAAGGCACAGGTTCAGTTTCTTTCCTTCTCATATTTACCTCTTTTTTCAATTCCTCTGACAGTTATACTGTTCACTATGAGCACAGAATGAGGGCATTACTTACAGTAAGTAATGCTAAAGGACTGAGGTAATGTGACAGTTTCCAGTTTGGTCCCCCGAGCTGGCTTTTGTTTCCAATTGCCTGCTGCTGTAGGAATGTTTAGGAGATCCTAAAGATGTAAAGATGGATGTGGATGTGGATGTTACCTGTATCCGTAGTTGGCAAGTGGAGGTGAGGCCCGGCGTGCCGTGGTCAGCAGCAGTGACGGTAAGGATGTACTCGGCTCGTTCCGCCCACCGCAGAGGGGAAGCGGTCCTTATCTCGCCACTGGTGGGGTTGATGGAAAAACGTTCTGTTCTGGATCCTTAAGAGGACACATCAGCTCCAAGTTAACAGATCACAATGATATCATTGTAATTAATTGTAATGTTACAGCGTGAAAATGTAGGTGGACCATGATTTATGAGACTTACCTGATAAAGAGTAGAAAATGGTGCCGTTCTCTCCCTCATCTGGGTCTTTAGCTGTTACTGTACCTAACACTGTCCCAGATGGAAGCCCTTCCATCACCTACAATGAAGAATTCTTTACATTAATATCTTGCCTTCATGCTGTGTTTTCCTGTTCTTTATTTTCTTTTTGTTTCCTTTCTAGGACTACAGAGGATATGATATAAAAAGAAACTGAACTGTTGCTCATACATGAAGTGATAAGACTAAACATCCTTCAAAAATAATAAAATAAAAAAAATGTTCTTATTATAATATTTATGGAAGAAATCATGCAGCATGAGGAAATCATTAGGGAAAGAAGGTAACAAAGCATTTTGTTGTTGTCATTTGAAATCTAAGCTGTGGAAACAATTTACTACAAAGCTTCCACCAAAAATGATATTCACTGATGTTAAAATATTTATCTAAGAAAGCAGATGGAGGTCTCTCTACCTGAAGAATTAGCTCCCTGTCCGGCCTGGCATGAGTGAAAGCAGGGGCGTGGTCATTTTCGTCCAGCACAGTGATATGAGCGGTACCAGTGGCACTGCGAGGAGGCGTTCCTCCATCCTGTACAACCACAACAAGCTGATAGCTGGACTGTTGCTCCCTGTCCAAGGCCAGGCGAGTGCTGATCTCACCTACAAAGAAAGCACAAAGGGTTAGAAGGGGAGTGAGTGAGTAATTGCCATGTTAATCTAACTGAGAATGAGACATCATTCATTCCTCATGGGAAATTATGCTGATATTATCACAGCTTATGAAGTAACTTTATTCCCTGCAGTGTAACATAATTACAAAACATTACTGCTATTTAATCCAAAACCACATGTGTAAGTTATGTAGTGGTTATGGTGTTCATCTTCACCTGTTTGTGAGTTTATCTGAAAGTGCTTGTCAGCATGCAGCAGCCTGTAGGAGAGGCGAGCATTCAGTCCTGCGTCTCTGTCTGTTGCAGACACTCTGCCAAAGCCCGTCCCTGCCAGCAGATTCTCTCTGACAGCCAGGAACACCCTCTCCTGGCTCAGTCGTGGCGAGTTGTCATTCTCATCTGTTATTGTCACCCTGACAGTGGCGCTACCAGTCCTCCCTGCCCCACCTGGACCCGACGTAGCTAGTATGGTCAGCAGGTACATATCTTTGACCTCTCGGTCCAGAGAGCTCCGGACAAACAGCCAACCACTATCTGGCATGATGCCAAAACCGGCAGCATCACCATCAGGCCTGAGGCGATACAAGATAGAAGAGGAGGAAGATGATGATGAGGAGCTTCCACCATTCCCAGAAGCCTCTCTGTTCAGGGCTCGAACCTGTAGGAAACGTGTGTTGAGAGGTGTGTTTTCTCGTAGTTCCACACGATAGGTCAAGGTGTCAAAGTTAGGGCCTTGGGCATCTTGAGCTTGGATGTGGACCACAAGCATGAAGGTGGAGCTAAGCTGAGGTGCCCCGCCATCCTTGGCCACTACCTGAAGGTCATAGCGTGGGACGGTTTCATATGACAAACTCCCAATCAGTCGCACCTCTCCACTGCCTCGGTCAACGCCAAATGTCCTCTGGCCACTACTGCCTGCAGCACCGGCAGAGACTAGGTCAAAGCTGAGCTGGCCATTATGACCAGAGTCTTTGTCAGTGGCCTGAATGCGATAAATGACAGTCCCCATTTTGGTGACCTCTGGTAAAAGCAGGGACTCTGAGGAGGAGGGGAGGAAGGTGGGGGCATTGTCATTGATGTCCGAAATTGTTATGCGCACCCGGGTGGTTCCATAAGCTGGAGGAGAGCCAGAGCGTGCCTGGATCTCCAGATCAAGACTGGAGCAGGTCTCGTGGTCCAGAGGAAGGGCAGTCCGAATGGTACCAGAGGTACTGTCTACTGTGAAGTAACCATCAGGGTCTCCCGAAGAGATGGAATACAAGATATCCTTGGAGGCCCCTGAATAGAATAAGAAACAGCAGGTGTCAGGAGAAAATGAAGAACCTTCCATGAGAGGAGAGTTAAATTCAGTTTAAGTGGGCGAGGGCCAAGAGTTTTTACAGTAGCACAGACAGCACAGAGTTAAGTGTCCATCTATCAACTTCACCACTGATCATTCTGACTCCCACTCAGAATTACGGCCCCATTCAAATGCATTTTTCCATCACTGAGCACTGAGAGAAAATAAAGGTCTGGCTGCAGTAAAAATAGTCCTCACTAAAGCCCATGCTGTGTGATGGATGTGAATTCTTAATGGAGTGTATGCTTTTGTTACTTGCATATTAGAGAGGTAAACCATCATGCACTCTGTATCCCTAGAGCATATTTCTGTCCTGGGACTTGTCAGAAAGATAGAAACAGGTTGGTCACATGAAACAGGTTCACAATAGGGAGTATTAAAAGCATACCAGTTGTGACCAAAGGCAGAGCAGACAAGCAATAAAGAGGAAATACTTCAGTGTTGACATCATCACCTGTCTTGGAAGCAGCGCGGACGACTCCCACGGCTGTCCCCCTGAGAACATCCTCAGACACGGTGAAAAAATACTGCGCCTGTTCGAACACTGGAGACGCCACTGAGCCTCCCACCACACTCACGTTCACTCTGGCATTGGCCGGTGCCGTCAGACCGCCGCCATCCTCAGCAGATATCACCATGGAGATCACTGTGTTAGCTTTGCCATGGAGTGAGCGAGAGAGTGAAATCACACCTGTGGAGGAGAAAGGACATGTCATGTGTGCATCCTCTAAGCTCTTTTTGTTTTGCCATGTTTTGGCTTTGTATAGCAAAATATCCACACTAAACTATCCCACACCTGTGTCCTTGTTGAGGGTGAAGAATGTGGAGCCTCCCCCAGGTACGGTGCGGTACGTCACCCTGCCATTTTCTCCAGCATCGGGGTCATTGGCAGTCACCTTGACAACAGAGGTTCCTGGTGCACTGTGGGTACTGAGGCTGACTGCGTACAGGACTGGATAAAAGGTGGGTCTGTTGTCGTTGATGTCAACAACGGAGACCCTGACGCGGGCCACTGAGCTGAGGCCACCCTAAAAATCAAAACAATGTAAAAATGCTAGTTTATATCAAATGTAACATCAGTAAAGTATGCAAAGTCAGCTGCATGGTCGTGATCTAACAGATGTTTTCTGACTATTTGATGGAGATAAATGAATGCCAAAGTATGTTTTAGTTGTGTCACATCCTCCCCTCCCTTCCTGTACAGTATATCCCCAAAGACAACATTCAATTTGTTTTTGATGCATTGCAGAAAAGTGACAGTGCGGGACTTTCATGTTGTTTTTTTTTTAACTATGACAATAGATTTATGTTACGCTGTAAAGACGAGCAGCTGTAAAAAGGAGACAGAAAGATGAGTTTCTCTGGTGAAGATCCCTGAAATATGGAGCCAATCAACCATTGTATGTGTTAGTCAGAGAGGAGGAGAATGTGTGCTCATTACACTGTATCTGCAGACTTAGTTTTATGAGATCATTAAAAACAGGGAGACAAGGGAAAAGACACCAGCTGTACTGCACTGAGAGTGCGAGAACGTAAGAAAACTATCACTGCTCAGACAACTAATGATAACACATCCAATGACTGTGTATGTATTTCTTCATATAACCCAAATATACACAAGCAACTGAATGCTTTATTGCACCTTCTATCAGCATCTGTTGTGGTTAACTGACTAAATGTGTATGGGACTTTTGGGTTAAAATGTCAGATTAGACAAGCTATCATACTTAGCATAAATAGTATCATCCTATAATATAAGGCTGTTTAAATAGGCTGTTTAGATGGATCTGTTTTCCTACTCCTTTACCTTGTCCCTTCTGTTTTCCTCTGATTACTTTGCCATGCAGATCCCCTTGACTTTTTGAAGACACTGAGTAAGGGACAGGATGCTGTCCTGAACGCCTCTTTGATCAGATTTATTTGCATGCAGCTGTACACATCTTTAATTTCCTTCTTGTCTGAAGCTTTGATCAGAAGGAGGATTACATATGCAGCTGACATGGTGTTCGGTCATGAAATCAGCTGAAATAGACCTCCTCTTGCTGCAGCTTAGTCTCCTTCAAAACCCTAATTTCTGTTAATTAGCCTTTGACTGCAAAAAAGATGCAAGATTTTGTTGCACAAGACATTAGCTGATTCTCTGCAAAAGTAAAAACCACAAGTTTTTGTGTTTGCTGATCTGCTTTGTCATGTTTTCATAGTGCTAAGCTAAGCTAAGCTCTTTGCAACAAAGCAATTAAATGCATTTAAAGAAGAATCAAAAAACAAATTACAATTTGTCAGGGTAAAGCTTACTGTAATTGCAACTACTTATCGGCATATGTTGTGCTTACTCCATCTGTTGCAGTGACACTCAGGTCAAACTTGTCCAGTCCCTCATCTCTATCCAAAGCTGTGCTGGTGCAAAGATGACCAGTCTCCTTGTCTATGGTAAAGTGTGTTGGCACTGGGCTTCCAGAGGCTGATCCCAGGGTGTAGGAGATGGTGCCAAAGGAACCTCGGTCTTCATCTGTGGCTGACACCTGAGGGAAAACAAACACAAGTTGAGACATAGATGGTCCACAGCTGCCAAACTGCCCGTGAGACATAAGAATTTCTAAAACGCAACATGCCGTCACACCCAGCAGGTCGCCAAATCTACATGAAAGAAAGCTTACATGTGTCACGATTATTATATACGAGCTCAGGGCCTTTCTGTTATCACAATATGATCCATAACACAGTCACATTGTCAGCCTATACATCATGTCCAAATATCACACACCATAGCGCTACGTGTTATGATTTCCAGAGTACTATAAAAAATGAGCATCTGTGAGAGCAATTTGTTTTTATAGATCACAGATATATGGGATGTGAAAAAATGCATATGTAGAAGAGAATAAAAGAGAAGATATTCACACAAACTACATACACACAAACTATACTGACACCTCAGACATAAGTCCTTACTCTATTTTCCTTCTAGAAAGCACAATCTTGGTCCGACCTTTGACCCACTTGGCCTCGTTTACCCAACATCCTTCTTTCTATTAGACAAACACAAAAGCACCCCCGCTATGCAAATATACATTGTGTGCTCTGACAAAATCTATTAAAACACTCAGACATCCCATAACAAAACAAAGATTTCCTTGCAAAACACAAAAGGGAAATGTCCTGTGTGCTCGGGGGGTCCAGCCACTGACTGAAGTTTTACACTGGTCCATAACATTGTTTGGTGGCGTTTATGGTGCTTGTTAAAAGGAGCATTCTTGCTCAGATGTAGAAGCCTTGAAGACAAGCCAAGACCCAGGGGGCCTTATGACATCAGTCTGTCCGTCACAGGCAACGGTATAGTATCTATGTGTTTATATTTTCCTTTATTTCTCACAGTGTTGTTTTGTTGTTTAGTTAGAAAACATGTAGGAACGTCAAAGAGTAGAGAAGGCTCAACAGCTTATATCATTTCCCTTTTCCAATACTGCTCCTAATTTTATGTAGTAATATTATATCCATACATAATGTGTGTGTATATAATAGGTGTTGCCATTGTGTCTTTCTTCTTCTCCAGCAGAAAAAAGGAAGAGACATTTCTTCACTGCGCTGGTTGTTTCATGATTGCGTCCTGCTTCTGAATCCTAGATTTGATCTGGTCCTGGCCCTGAACCCCGCAGAGGATGGGACCACCATAACAGACATCCGCTCGGCAGCTGCCTTCCTTTCTTCCATCCCACCAACACATGTCTTCACCATTACACTTACCTATTGGCTATAGGCAGACAGAAACACTACCACCTTGACTCACACTATTGCTCCTATAGGAAAGTAAAACAGGGGGATATTAGAAAAAGTCCTTAAGGGGTTTTTACACTGCAGCTTTACCGTGGCTAGACAGTTGTGGGTTTAGAGGGGTCATGTACCTTTTCCTTTGGTCAGTGTTTACACCTGGGGGTTTTAGATCATGGCTGGAACTTCCTACAGAGTATTGTGTTGAGACTAACACTATCTTTAGGATCTAAGCTCATGTCTGAGTGCTCAGAGTATCGTCCTGGCTGTCTGTGATGGATTAGCCACCTGTGGTGATGAGAACTGTATGACTGTGTACATGCTCACCCACTCGCTTGTATTATACTGTAGCATGACCCCATCCCCTTTCACTAAATCTAATTAAAGGGATTTGAACACCCATGACCGCCCACCTGGTCACAGGGTGACTTCACCGTCACCTCTATCTTTACACAACAACATCTGTCCCCAACAAAGTTAAAAAGGCAAAGGCTCCACCGCCATGGATAAAGCAGTGTTTATGAGGTCAGGCATTGTAAAAACACTTGGAAGTCATTTTTGAGATGAAGACTTGGAAAAAAAACTTGAATCCATGTTGGGAACAAGTAGAAGAGCAGGACATTGATTCTCCACACACTCTAAAATTTAAAAACCCAAAGTTGTATGGTATGGATTCTTCATGCTGGAAGAAACATGGAATACAAACTCAAGGTTGTGCTAGAAAACAGCAATGCAAGCACACTTTCATAAAAACCATGGGAGCTATAAAATAAAAGATGTAATGATTTGGGTTTTTCTGCTGTTACATACAGTACTATATACAGAACTTTACAGTGGTTGTGTGGTTGTGTGCATCTAACACCATAGCAGAAAATGCAAATGGGCAGAGACAGATATAAAACTCCAAGAATGGAATGCAAGCACAACATATATGTGGCAGAACAAAATCACATCAACCCTCCTGAACAGACATTAGCTTACAAAGAGCAGCTCTCTGACAGCAAAGCACTATAGTTCACTTCACACTCTGCATCTTCCACTTTGCTGCTATGCAATTTTATAGCACTCTATAGGTAAGGTATATAAAGTACATCTACTAACTAGATGCTCCCACTCAGCAGGCCTCCTTAAATCAAGAGATCTAGTACGCCAGACAAGGGTGTTTGCCAGGGAGGAATCCCTCCCACACCGGAGCCTGGTCTCTGATCCATGACCAGCCAGCCAGTCTCGGCTCTGCACGACAGTAGAATACCTCCTCTCCGGAGGTATCCCACCATGATAAACACACAACCACATAGCAACACAAATACAGACACCAGACCATACCTGTCAACATCTAAATCTCTCACACTGTTAACTACAGTTTGCTTTGTGCTTGTCTCCATGATGATTTTTGGTTATACTGCAACATGACTCTTACATAGATTTAAACAGACGCTTGGATAGGGGCATGGTGGTCTAGTCTTTGGTGGGCTTGTTTCATAACTTATAAAAGTCCAAAGTTTGTTCCTGTTTTTTATGTAAAGCTCTAAGAACATGAACTTCTCATAGGTGTTTCAAATAATATATATATAATATACACACATGCAAATTCAAATGGTGGAAATCCAAAACAAAATGGCCTTTATTCATTCATTCGACATTTTACTCCATTAGGGTGAGCAGAGATGCCTGTGCCTTGCTGTCTCCAGTAACCTCCTGGAGGAGCCAGCTGGGAGATATAATCCCTGCTCCATCTGCCCCAGGGCCTCCACCCAGCTGGTAGTGCCTGGTAGACCTCTACAGGGAGGCGTGCAGGGCATTCTTATCATGTGCCCACCACCACTGGCTCCTGTCACTGTAGTGAACATCTCTTGCATTTCAGGGAGAGTGAGTTCAGCCATGTTATCTACATTATATAAATTTCAGCCTGTTTCTTCAGAGTGACAGGAACATGGCTCAGAGGGTTTAAAACCTTTCTTTTTGACCTCTTTGAGGATATGTGCTTGTCTTTAGCAGTGGAAAAATCTTCAAAACATCTCTTTGTTTCTGCAGCTGCCAAACATCACAAACATACACAGAAAGACAAAAATGTAGTTCATTGACCGACTGTAAAATACACAGTGTCTCACAGAGAACAAGTCAAGCAGAGGACTATGTGAAAAACAGTCAGGAAGAGCGTGCCGAGTATCAGATTCAGCCAGGATCCAGGCCCGGAGCTTCTTGTCCATAGAGAGCCATTCATCCCTGGCTAGAACAGTAGAGGAGCAATCACTCACTGGAGCTTTAGCAAAGATCCAGACCTCATCACTCATTTGCCTCACTCTTCTTCACAAACACTCTCCCTTTCTGTCTCTTTCCAATTCTCTCCTTTTCTCTTATGCTCCCACTGTCACTCTCATTCTCTTTTAGACAGAGTGGATGACGCACCAAGGGTCCACTTAGACCTCAGATACACACCGCACATCTTCCTGCCTGCCACTCAACACACACTCATCTGTCAGTGTTATTCATGATCAGAGAAGAAGTCTGTGTGGTGTGGATTACCAGGTATTCTTCTTCTCCTTTTCTATACTACCCACATCTCATCAAACCACAGGAGGCACAGGCATTACATCAGCTGCTGTGTCCCATGTTTTACTTGCTTTCACTTTACACCGGTTTAGGTTTTTTTTTTTTCACTCCTGTCCTTCTCTCTTTCATTTTACTCACAGCTTTATCCATGCCATACTCTGCTATCTTTTTCACCTTTCTATTCTCATCTTCTCCAGATGTGGGCGCTGGTCCAGATAGATCCTGCTGTTCTCTGCAGTTTGTCTCTGTAAAACATCAGTTAGTGTCAGAGGGAGGCTGCGTGCGGCTTTTCGGACACAGCTGCAGTTCTGCTGCAGCTCAGGACTTTTACAGCGTCTTGTGAAAAAAAGAGACCGAGAAGGAGCCATTCTATAGGCTTTTACACTAAAACCTGTACAAGACAGAGCACCAGCTCCATCTAATCTACCTCTTCCCTCTGACTTCCCCCTGAATACCTTTGGTCTTAGGACATCAAATTGAGGTTCATCGCCCTGATTTTAATCAGATTTTGGAGAATTTTAGACTTTAACATTTTCTATCATGTCCTGGCCAAATCTAAAAGTTTCTCAAAATTTGGTTGTATGTCATGCTTCTTTTCCATTTCTGGGATGTCCTTAATCCAAGCACATTATTGCCAATATACAAAAAAGGAGAAAACTTTGCTATAAACTGGAATATTTCTGCAGCAATGACTGTAAAAGTGGAGGATGGATCTGGAACTGAATGCATCATTGTTGGATAATTGCACACAAGCTGAAGTTATTTACAACAAACTGAAAAGGGAGTCTGGAAGTTAGAGGCAGCTCTGAATTCATTTTACTTTGTTGCTCTTTTTCCACTGACACATTCCTTTGCTCTCCAGCGAGCTGTGTTCTTCATATCAGGCATTCTCAAGTCTCCAAATCAATTTCTGCTTCTCAGTCGCCAATGAGTGGAGGCACTGTGGGCACAATTAAGATATATGGCAGGGGGAAGAAGGTGGGAGAGGGAGAGAAGGAGGGGGAAATAGTTTGGCATGAGAACAGAAGGCAGGGCTAATGATAACATGAGACCTTGAAATGGGAAAAAGGAGGACTGAGGCCTCGTCTCCCTTTTTGTTCATTCTCCGTTCCTCCCTTGACCTCCCCTTTACTTTTTCGACCGTCTTGCCTCTCTCCTGTCCTCTCTCTCACTCGTTCTTTCAGCACCCTATTACAGCAAGTGCTTGTTGTCTTTCATGTGGAGGTCACGGCTGGAAATGATTAGGAACATCAAACCACCGAAGGGAAGGGGAGGGGATGGAGGTGAAAGACTCAGAGCGGTAGAGAGATTGATTTCTATATTTGGAAGAATGAATGCTAATATTACTAATAAACATAATAAGGAATGATGGTCACTAAAAACTCTCTCTGCCTCTTTCGCCATCTCCCACATACAGTAAGACAATTTGTAGCTGCCGCCTCAGTCTGTGCAAACATGTGGTGTGTGTTATAGGACGTTTATCTTTGCGCTGCATCTCGTGTTAAGAGGACACAAGGCATGGTTTACCCATGTTGGTTTAACAACATGCTGCCACTCACTGAGACTACTTATACTCAGGGCTTAGAAACCAAAACAAAGAGCAGGGTCATATCAGGAACTGATTAAGTTAGATACAAAGCAGTAAATACATCAGTAATACAAATGCAAACTTTGCTTTTGACAGAGGTAAAAAAATGGGTCTGGACAAGACAGCATTAGGAATCTGTTGCTATCGTTTAAAAGTGAAGGCTTTGATGTTTGATTTGATCTACTGTCACACTACTAGATGCTTCGCCAAGATGAGAAGGAGCCCAGTGTGGATGATGTTGTTGTGCTGTGGACCACCTTCTTTGACAATGAAAAAATACATGTACACACATGTAGGAGGGGACTATGCTGAAAAACAGATTCAATCAACAACAGGCCACAAACTTATCAATCATGTGTGGATTCTCAGGAGCAGTCACATATAAGACCAGAGACTGCTTGGCTTAATACCAACAATTACCAAATTTTTTGACAGTTACGTTTTCAGTAGACTGATCAATTGATAAATCATTTCAGTGCTAAATCTTGTGATTTTTCAATTATGTACACCAATGATTTCACCATTTTAGCTCTACAGATTGAGAACAAGAAACAGCAGGTAGAAGAAGAGAGTGGAACACTGAGTGGAGGTTAAAAGTGAGGTCAGATGGAGATAAAACACTGGATTACGTGGATGGGCAGAGAGATAGAGGAGCCCTGTGAGGGATGACATCACTTTTCTGGACTCTTGAGGAGTGATAAGAAACACAGGAGATTTAGATGGTAGAGATCCTATCTGGTGAAAACCCCTGCAATGTGGCTACTCTCCTGCACATCCACTGTAAATGTATGCACTTTAAAGATTCGTTTCAATGTGAATCCTCTGGGTCCTGAACGGCAGCTGGCCTAATCACACAAGAAATCAGCCCTATTTTTTACTTATTGTTAAATATTTATAGCCGTTTTTAAACCCTGTCTGTGGCAGAGGCCTCAGCAAAGACTGGCTGGTGCAGCAGCTGCGAGCAAGAGCCCAGCATATCTGTGAAATACCAGGGATTTTATTGTCACTGTTTGCTAACAGGGAAGCTAATGAGGAGCTTGAGTTCAGGTGCCAACGCCGATGGGGGTATGGTGAACGTTCACCACCCACAGAGACAAACAGGCGCTTTAAATTCACAGTTGTGGTCATTAACTGGTTACAGGTTTGTACATGATAAAGGCAATATGGCCCACAATTACCAAGACTCTTCAACATCAGAGCATAATTAGGGGAAATCAACATTGTGGCCTTGTAAATGATCCCTGGTCAGCAATCAAATTCAGAAATATGTGAGCTTAATGAGGCTCGACGATGTTACGCTGCTGATGAAAAGCGCACCTACTTTACCAAGTAAAGGCAAGAAAGTGAAAAAACACGTACAGGCCTTCATCTTTGATTTACACAGTGAGGTCTGTGATATAAAGTGAGCAATGATTATCACTTATTGTCCTCCAGTTGTAATTTTGCTGCCGAGATGAAGAGAAAACAGTAATTAAGAGAGCAACAAAGACAGTCTGGAGGTGGACCTCAGACAGGGGACCGCTGTCTGAGATGCTCTGAACTGTTGGGTTTTTGGATGAATGAGACTTTGACTGATCGAGAGTGAGTGGCCCTCAGTTGCCTTGGGGGGGGGGGGGCGCACCATTCTGGGTAATTTCAAATCCTTTAACTAGCAAAAGCAGCAGTGTATGTTTAAGAAGATGCATCTGTGTTTCTGCTTCAGCGTCTCTCCCAGAATGGGAGCAGACGTGTGTGTATATATAAATTTTGGGCATTTTGGTGGTTTATGCAATAAAACATGACAAAGAGAGAGAGAGAGATTGTGGAGTCTGTTTTTTTTCCTCCTCAACTGGCACACCACAGGATTTTATTTTGTCTTTGACGAGTGTGTGGGACTCCCAGACCACTGTTAAGAAGTATATCATTGGGAGCGGGTGCTTGGAATTTGAGGGTTAGCATCTTGTTGTTGTTGCTTATTGTTTCCAGTTTGGATTTTATGTTTAAAGGAACGTCTGCACAGAACAAGAGGAAGAGACAGACGCATAGCTTGAAAATCTGGTGCATGTGCTGTCACAGTCGCATGTGTCTGCCCTTTAAAAATTTTAATGTCTTCTGGGAGAGGAAGATTCTGAGAAGTGCAAGGATTGTGCAAGTTGAAACACAAAAATAAACACCACTTTTCGTTTTCTGTGGGCTTTGTAAATTGGCAAATGTTGTGATATGACACCTGATACTTGTGTATGTGGGTGTGAGGGGGCAATTCTGATTATAGGTATTGATTAGTCCATCTGTCAGCACAGAAAGCACAGAATAGAGGAGATCAATAGGTGTTATTCTAAAAATCAATTGTGAAGACAGCTGCTCAGAGAGGAGAAAGTCAATGTCAACTTTCTCTAGAGATGTAAATTATTCTAAACAAGATTCTGTTATCAGCAATATTTTTCAAAATGTCTGAAAGAAATGCTAGTAATGCTCATAAGAAATGTTTTAAAGTCTTAAAATAAACATTACTGCCACCATCAGTTTATTAGCCTCATGTGTGTTTAAACAAACTTTCTAATCTGAGGCCTGCCCGCCAAATAACATGGTTCACAAATAGATACACACAATACCTTCCCAACATACCACACAAACGTTCAGGATTATCCCTGTTGATTGCACAGCTTCGCTCCACTAAACCAAAATAGTGTCTCTAAGCCTCGGCGGCCCTCCACCCATTTACTCATGCTTCCTGGACGGGGTCCCTAAAGGCTGCGAGGACAGTTTCATCATGGACTCATCAGTCACCATGTCAACAATGTGCAAAACACTGAGCACAATGGAGGTAAATTAATTAAGACCAAATGCCAGACGAAGAAAAAAATGTCTACATGTTCCCATCAACAATGTGTCACCAACAGCATGTAGATATAGGACAGCACATGAAATTATATGGTTTTATATTCTACTGTTTGGAGGTTTTGTTTGGCTGTTTATTAACACATACTTTTTGCATAGTAAAATTTGAATGTTGCACATGTAGTTCAACATTTTATTTTGAAATTTAAATTGCTCAGAAACCTTTGTACAATTGTCTTGTACACACTTGTTTGAAAAGCAAACCCAAACATGACTCACTGAAACGCCACAGAAAGTCTCCTCTCTCTCCACACAAAGCTCAAAACAAGGCAGATAAAAATGACCGACCTCACACAAACACCAAGGTAAACCCCAAAATCTCTTTGTCACTGCCACAGTGACTACTCATATTCTGCTCCTGTGACACGAAGCCAGATGGAGGCCTTTAACTCAAGGTCTTATTGCATTATTTATCTATTACTATCTCTGCCCGGGGGCTAAAGAAAACAATATATCTAGCCAAACTTGAGTTAAAGGATTCTATACTGACATGTTTCCAATTCAAACTAAATCACGGCTGTATAAAGTAAATCTGATTGAAAACAAGTCCTCCTGTGAGGAGCAGCAAGCTTCCAGCCGATTTCCTTCATGTAAACATTTATGTTTCAGTGTCATTTTATTTCACAATCTGAAAACCAGCAAGCAGCTATGTGGGAGGTTCACACTAATAAGGCAGAATGTGTTTATCATTATAAGTAAGCGAGGCTTTATTGGGGACAGACTAAACTAAATTTGCCTGCCCTCCAGAAATGGTCATACAAAGAGCCAATAATCAGTTCACAATATTAGTTTCAGGGCTGAGGGGTCATTATAAGCTCTTTGTGTGTCTGTGTGCAGCATGTGTGTGTGTCTTTGTGTGATCAAATCAGTGTGTCTTAAAGGTCAAAGGTGAACTAAACTTCCAGCTGCACCTCGCTTTCCTTGACCCCCCCAGAGATGAGACTGTGTGGGAGTGTGGGTGTCACTCATGACAGAACACAAATGTGCCAAAAAAGGGTGACACCTGTTGCTTTGATTATAGGAAGTCAGTCTGTGCGTCATATTTTCTGAAGAGGACACGGAGGAAGACGTTTGTGATCAAAAGCTTGTGTGATTAAACACAGCAGAGGACGTCAGGATTACTCTCATTTTGTTTTTGTGAGGAATGACAGATTCCTATTCCCTGGTCTATACATCTGTAGATTCTCCATGTCGCTCCTTCTTCCCTTTGCTCTTTCTGAGGTCACGCAGTTAGTGACCTCCTCCTCAGGGATGTGATAATAGTAAAAGATAGCAGGAGCACCCCCTGAGCTTTAAAGCCTACATCTGGTGTTGGGTTACTCTGATAGTTGTTGACTGCAGAGAGGCAAAGCAGCTCCAAACCAGAGACTCCATGTGTGTGTGTGTGTAATTTTTATATAAAACCTCCACACTTGTTTTGCAGGATATATGTTTTACAGCTAAAAATATCATTTAAAAAGGGCCTATACCAACATCAGCTTATACTCCTCAATAGATTGAAACACATGTAAATTTGCAACGGTCTTGACCTTATGTCATGTGCATCATAATGGTCAAACAACATGCAGCAAAACCTCAATGGCTGCTAATATAGGACCTCAGATGGACAATAGAGCTAAGCTGATTGTGCAGTTAGGGGTAATATGCAGCTATGATAACTGGATTAGCCTCTCATTGACCTGGGCCTGAACCTGACATGGGTCACCCATAGGTGAGTGTTGAAAGAATCATATAGAAGTTCTTGTGTTTGTGTTAACGCTCATTAGCATCTGGATCGCTGGCACTCTGCGGCTAAACGCAGTTAGCAAATGTAATGCTGATAAGGTTAAACTATTTGGGTCTCATGCAAGACCCCAAAGGTCATAAACTCCCCCGCCCCTACACACAAACACACACTCAAGCACACTGAGCAGCTAAACTAATGTTCAGAAAGTTGGTCAGCTTGCACTCTAAGCTAATACATCTTAATGAATTCTATTGATTTGCTTTATCCTGCTGAAGGTTCAGGAAACAGTGTGCAAACACACATACACACACACACACACACACGTTCCTTCAGTATAACTAAGTTTTGCTTAATTGACCCACAGAGAGACAAGAAGCCTCCATGCGTATGGGTAAAGGGAAGATATTAGACACTGCCATTATATATTCATACACAGCCTGAGGGGGTGCAAAACTAGCTTATCCTTGTTAAATTAATTTCCTGACACTGCACATGTGAGGTGAATGTGAGGAAGTAGTGAGAAACACAGTCCTGATTCCTAAAGCACCTGTTAAATAACAGTTCGTGCAGGACCAAAGCCTGATCCTCAGAATTTTGACCATGCTTAGAAGAAGCAGCCAAGTTATTCTCAGGATAAACTGTTCTGTCTAAAGGTATTTTAGCTGCCGAATCATATTTGTCTTCGTCTGTTGTTTTCCCCCCTTTATCCGGCCCTCATGCTTTTCATCTGCTCTCATGTGTTTATCAAGAGAGGATTAAAGTTAATTGTTCCTTTGGGTTGGCAACTTTCTTTCTCGTTTGTCTCCCTGTGCCTCTGATTTTTGGCGCTAACAAAACACAGTCATTGCAGACAGTGAAGGCTCAGTCAAACAGCAGGGAACCTAACAGATTAAAGCAAGTACCAGAGGACTCATAAAACCAAAAACACACTTGATAAACCAGGTTGTCATTGATATAAAACATCTATTAAAGACACATTCATCTGGATAGAGGTATACAAGCACACATGTGTGCACTCTTCCCAGCCATGGTTGTCTCATCCTCCATGGACGGCTCAGCCAACTGGAATTTCCAAGAAAAACAGGTTGGCTGTGCATGATGCAGCCCTGGGGTCAGAGATACAGCCAACTCCTGAGGGGAGCAAGAAAGGGGGGAAAGAGGCAGGCGGGAAAAAAATAGTAGGGTTATAGAGGGGGGTTTAGTGCCGCACACCTACGGACGTGTGGAAAGAAGACCTAAATCAGCTGCACGTCCGCACTTCATCAGTCATCTCACTGGGAGAAGACTTCTCAATGCAAAACACACTAAAGTAGCAGCTTAAAACACAAACACTGCAGACATGAAGCAGCACACAGCGCCTGAGCCACAGATTACTCCATTGTCTCCAATAAAAAAAAAACTGTAAAAAGCACACCGCAGGTATTCAAAGGAATGCTGAATGCTTAGCCAGTTACTTTATCTGAATGTTGGGAAAATGAAAATCTTAATTGCTTGAACAGAGCTGCAGAGGCACAGATAAGCTGGAATGAAGATTAATTTAAAGCTGAATAGTCTCCATATAGAGAGACTTCGGCTTCAGACAAAGAAATAATGAGACTCCAGTGACTGATTAATTGAGGGGCATTTTCTGTCTTCACTCCATCTTATTTGCATCTCTGCCGCTTTCATTCTCACTTGCGCTGAATCATTTCCACAGCGTCTCTGACGTCATAGAGGATTACCTCATCCCTCGCCTGCAGAAAGTTTGAACTAATTTACCCTCATAGGAGATAGAAAAAACATTTCAACACAGTCTACAAGTAATGTAGAAAATTGTAAAAGTTGGACGGGGTATACCAAGTCTCTGGCAGAAGAGGAAAACATGGGGGCCAGCAGAAGGAGATGCTACATGCCAGCATTCATAATGAAGTCCAACCAGAAATGTTGGACATGATCAGCTGCACTCTGCCGCGTAAATCACAGCATGCCCGTCCAAGATAGGAGGTGTAAACAGAAGTCGGGAGTTAAAGGGATGAAAGAGAGATTACACTAATGTGTATGATACTGAGAGATGAGGTGATGATGTGAAGGGAAAGCATGGGGTACAGCTTGTGCTAGGAGGAGTGGAAATTTCTCAAATAAGCATGTGTGTGGAAGTCAGAGAGAGAAAGGGAGCTGAACTAATGTGGTGTTTTGGAGATGTGGAACAGGGGGTTAAGAACGACAAAGCAGGGGGGAAGTTTGCTTCATAAAGATGATGACAAGAGGGTAATTAGTTTGTGCTGTTTTTTCTGGTTCTTTAGATGTCTATTTTGGCATCATGTTCGCTTATAAAGCAGGACAGGTGATGGAGGTTACAAAGTTTAGCTGCGAGTTAGAGGGGAGATTAGCTTAAAGTCATGGGGTAAACAGACTTCCAACCCAGTAAGCCAAGGGCTTCAAGGTAGGAGGTGCTGACTGAGATGCACTAAGCCATACGTTAATGGGAAATGATGGGGTCTCAGCTATCACATGGCTGGTCACACCAAGGCTGCCATGCTGCGTGACGAGGGGGCGGGTAGATTATTACCCAGATCAAAGAGTAAATTTGGGAGGAGAACAGGGGCAGACTGAGAGATGACAGGAGATGTAAAGATGCAGCTAACAGCACTTTAAAGAGGTGAAAGTAGCTTTTCATGAATCATAACTCCGATCTTGTTTTCAGCCCCCCATTCTATCAAATACAAGTAGGTTTACATTGGTTCTGCACCCCTTGACATGCAGCATCCACCATTTCTTTCATTGTGCACCTGCTATGACAGATTTGCATCCAACTGCTTCCCCCCTCCTTTTCCCAACCCACCCTCTTCACTCCGCTGCTGCCAAAAACAGCTTCTGCCCATGCCTCTCTGTTTGCCTAGCCTTTAATGTATTTACTTGACCTCCAAAAGGCATCCACATGATGATGTTTTTCTCGCCCCGCTCCACGCGGCTCAGATAGCAGGATCCTACCTTAGCCAGCACCCTCACAGGGGTCACATTCAGCCCAGCTCAGCAGTATTATACAAAGGAGAGTGACATGAGAGACAACTGATACAGCTGCAGAGGCAGGAGCGGGATAAGAAACACAGAACAGCAGAAAGAAAGAGACAGAGAGAGAAGGATGGAGAAACAGAGGTACGCAAAGCATAGTGGATGGACAGAAGAGAGGTCCCTGTTGTCTTTAAAGTGTTATTGGTTTTTTCTTTTATTACACAGTGTTGACTCTGCATACTGCCTGGCTCTTGTGGATTCACTACAACACCTTGACACACAAACACATTCAAATGCGTACATAGGCGTTCAGTAGGCAGTGTTAATGCCGACAGACTGCTTGAGATGACAGAAAAAGCACCATGGATAGGAGGTTCTACTGGATGACATGCACGCTGCATGTGACAAAAGGCTGTCTCTTATAGTACAAGTGAACCCTGAAAAAGACCAACTTCAGCGACCGAAACGACAGCAGCAGCTTGGCCGTTGTAGAAACAACATGCCCCTGTACATTTCTATCTCAAACACATTGGTCCCTGAGGGGCCAGTCTAAACAGGGCCTGTCAAACTCAGTTAGCAAGCAACTATGGACATACAATGGCGCCTTGTGTGCAGTGGCCAATCAAAACTTCTCACAGGTTTCCCCCTCATTGGCTGTCATTTCACCGAGGATATTTTCATTTGAACCCATTACTTTTTTCCATTTCCCTCTTATCAAATTCTCCTCTTTTCGATCTTGTGCCTCATCGCCATGCCTCGGTCTCAGACCCTTCTGCCTCCTGACTCTTTATTGACTATTTGTCCCCACTGGCTTGAGCACTAAAGGCTACGTGTGCAATATTCTTTGCTGAGAGTAAACGCCAAGAAAGCCTAGAAAGTAATTGACTGCTTAATGATTCGTTTTTTCTTCCTCTTTTACACTTACTCATCCAGTTTATTTCATTTAAATGTAATCCACCTTACTTTTTCGAATTTAAAGTCATTCTGTCTGACTTCATTGTGCTTCTGCATCCCAGGTATTTTTTTGAATGTGCATTTTTTTTTCAGTTTCGGTTACAGTTTACTATCCGTTACTTCACAGACAGGGTGTGCCACATTCATTTCTGGAAGTTTTTTGCTGTAGTCCACTCTCATTTTGGTTTTGACCGAGGAAAAGAACCCAAAAATATTTCTGGACAATTTTTATTTTATTTCAAGGACGTTTCCTCTGCTGTACATTCATTCAAATGACAACACTGCGGAACAGAAAGCCAAGATGTGAAAAATCCAAGAGATAAGACACTAAAAAAATCACAATCTTACATTGTCATTGTCCTCCCAGAAACACATACAGCACATGTGTCGTGTAACGTAATCTTAATAAACATTTAAGCCTATTATGTTTCTGAAGTGCGACAGCGGAAATGGGATCGTGATGTGGTTTGTGCACAGGACCACAAGCTAAAATTGAATCCAACTCCTGCTGTTCCAAAAAGACAGCACAGAGGCTCCACACACACTGTAAACAGTGATGAACAGATGGTAATGTTCACTTTTAGTTGTTGGATGATGAGCTGCTATGCTGTAGCAGACTGAGGTGATGGTAGAAGCAAAAGAAATTAAAGAAAGGCAGGCAAAGTAACTGTGTAGAATTCTTTTATTTACCAAAAAAACCAACATGAGTATTTGTGTGTGACATCATCTGGACAAAAGAAACCCTTCAAAGCAGGAAAACCCCATTAAAACCTTCATTCCTTTCTCAGTCCTGTCCCTGCCAGCTCTTTTTATCCCCTGTGTTTTTAATCTTTGTTTTTCCTCTTTTGTCTTTTGCTTCCCACTCTTCCTCCTCCTCCTCCTCATGATTTTCTCCATACTCCAGTCTGTGCCAGCCTCCGCTCCCTTTGTTCTCCTCTAGGTGTGGCCGATGACAGAAGGCTAGGGGGCAGTAAACTCAGGCGCTGCTCTAACACTGCTTCATTGGTTTGCTGCTTTGATGCTCTCGCTAATCCCCAGCACTCACAGTGGCACATACTGGCACAGACCTACACAGGAAGGCATATGCACACGGACCTGCGAAAACTGCTATGAGCAAAAATGATACAAGCAGATTTAGGGCAAAAGTAAAGAGCAAACATGATCACCGGCAACAGCCTGAAGTGGACATCTGCAAACCTACATCAGGACATTTTTTTGCGAAAAAATAAAGCAGAATTTGATCTTTTCCACTGGCAGAATAAGAGCTCATATTTAGGCTTAGAAAAGCAGAATACCAGCTGCAATGCGGCCTTCATCAAAGAACTGGCTCCATCATAGAAACTGTGTGTCTTTCTCTCAAGTTATTCAGCAAACTGAGCAGTGTCAGGTTCAGAAAACAAAGGATGCAAAAAAGGGTCAGGCACACCCAAATGCTGCTGATTACTTCTCTTTTAGTTCTTCATCATCATCATCCTCACTGTCTGATTAGGCAATATTATAACAAAGAAAGGTGACAACAGAAAATTCTGAAAGTAAGAATAATGCAGTGACCGATGGAACAACTGACAGCACTTCTGCTGGACCGTGAGCAGGACCTGCAACAGCTAAAAGCTAAATGCAGTTTTTCCTAACACAGAGAAGACACAGGACACAGTGAGTCACGACTTCAGTGAACACAAGAAGGGTCGCTTTATGACATCTTCAATTCAGGGCCTGATGGTCTGATTTGCTCTTCGGCCACCCACAGCTGTCTGTAATTATTGCAACAGCAGAATGTAAATCTTGTTTTTTCGTACAAATAATGAGGTTCAAGGCTTTTACTTACAAAACTGTCATATTATGTTATACAACAAACACATAAGAAATAATTCAATTCATATTTAGTATGTGCCATTTGATGGCTCATCTGATGAGCCTATTCAAGCCAAATGCTCTGAAAACAGTGAGGTAATATTTTAACGTTACGCCAGACTTGATTACTATGATTACGCGTGATGGGAGCTAAAAGAAGCCAGGGAGATTGCATTCAATCAGTGCATCCCTGCTACATGGCACTACAGAGAAGTTTCCATTAGACGTACAGAGAGAGATCAGCATAGTCCTCATTACCACTGGGTTCATATTCCTGGCATCAGGGAGTAAGTGTTGGATGAAGAGAAGGACTAGATTAACTTGTCAGCAGCATGTTAGTTAGGCCTCCCTTACTCTGATCTGCCTGCACCATGTCCCACAGCACAGTCTGTGCAGCCTTCATCTCAGTCTGCAGCTGCTGTAAACACGGCACTGGGCCAGGTGTATCAGGTAACTTCCCAGTCAAACCCTACAGAGGGATTCAGCCTTACTGGCATGACTTAATTCAACAGTGATGAAACACTAAGCTAAGTGGAGAACCATGGTTTTGTCATTGTTGAATATTCCTGAATGCCTGCTTTACGTGGGCTTTGTAATAAAATCGTAAGAGGAGAGGAGAAAGAAGGAGAAAAGCTGCAAAACCTGACTACACACCCACACAAATACACATGTGCAGGGTGTAAGCACAACACACTAGGGCAACCTTACCCGATCAGCTGCTCATAGATGAACCCAAATAACTGTTTCTTTATTATAGTGTACCAACTGAAGGCATGAGTCTAATATAACGTCCCATACTTTCTAACTAAATCACTTTAACAAAGAGCAGGTGAGTTCATCACTTTAAGTGTAACATCTAAACTTTATGGTAAGTAAATACTATGAAGACGGCCCAATATATTTCTGAATATAATCAGAACAAGAGAACCTGAGTTCATGTTTTTCCGATACTTGTAGTGAGGATAAAGTTGATCAAGATGTATGAAATCAAATTAGCTTCACCTTATCCTTCATCCTACTTGTTCTCTGATTACCTGCCAGATTGGGTGTGTATGGGGGGGGGCATTTCCATTTGCAGTCTTTTCTACTGGACACTGCAGTGTGAGACTGTATTAAAACTGAGACAGGAAATGATGCGATAAACCAGGAAGTTGCCACTATTGTTAGGAACAGAAAAACGGAAGCTCTGCACAGGACGATATGCGCAAGGACTGGATGTCTCAAGAAAGAGCTTGGAGACAACGAAGGACACACGTCCTTACACACTCTGTGTGAACACTCAGCTGATGAGATTTGCTAAAAAAAGACCTTTGATGGAGGCTGATAAATTCTGGCTACAGCTTATTAAACAAAAACAAATCACTCCACAACTGTTGTAAAATGACTTTTTATGAACATCTGTAACATTTTTCTAACACTGACACTGAAGCTAATCGTTGTTGTTTTGTGAATGTCAGTGATGTCATTGAACCAATTGGATTTCTTATGTTCCCACACCATGAGGTCATTCTTAGTAGTACACAGACAAACAGAGCATTGTTTGCTTAAAAAAAACAACATCCAAATTTAGGATGATACGCCCTGCCCAGCAGTTATTCTGGTCTGACTCAACAGTTGGCAGATTGTTGACATGCATTTCACACCTCTCTCCACAGATTCAATTAAACCTTTTTACAGTATTGCCTCAAGAGAAACACGCAACACGCAGAACCCCAAATCCCCCCCCCCATCCTTCCTGTTACAAACCTAAAGCGATTGGTGACAGAGTTGTTTTTTTTCCAGCGTCCATGTCATACATTGCACAGCATTGATTTACACATCTAAGCGTACACCTTTGAAAATTGCACATACATGACCGAGGGCCAACAGTGACAGCCAGACTGTACGAGGCGTCAGGAATTAGGTAGGAAAACCAACCTCGACCAGGCATGACCGAACTTGTGTAAAATAATAGAGAAGAACAGCTTTGCAGACAGAGGCTGGGATGAAATGGACCTTTCATTGGTTCATTATGGCATAAAGCTCACAGGAGAACACATCTGGATTACTCATACAGCCTTAATCAAACAGCGAGCTGCAAGTATGGCTTGTTCAGAAGGGACGAGCAAGATAATATACTGCGTGTTAGCATCTTTGTATCTTGTTTACAGATGAGAAATGTGAAAAACTGATGTTTTAATAATCATGAAGTTAGAGGTAGATCACATCTGTATGTGTGAATGATTTTTTTCCATCCAGATGAATGCAGCTGTTTTTATATCCTTCTTGCTCCTTCTTGCTCTTGTTATGCAAGGAAACAGAGAGGTAATACATAATCAAAGCCAAAGTTTGCCTGCATCCACTCCTCTCTGAGCTCCATTCCCCCAATTGCAAAGTGATTTGATTGCCCTGTTGATAAGGAAAAGCATAATATACAACAGCTTCTCGCTGCATGTGATATTCTTGGGCTGCTTGGATGTTTATTCACTGCAAGGTTGTTTGAGGACTGAGCCTCCACAAAACAGTTTTTTTCATTTTGAGTTTTCAAACATCCAGTCCTACCCAGGTAAATCCAGTACTCCCTTTCTGTGCCATCAATCTCTCAGGGCACAGTAAGGATGCTTAGCTTTGTTGACAGGAAACATCTAAAGTGTACTTTCTCCTGTCAGCTCAGGCAATACGCAGTCTGTAGAAGTTGAATGGATCGGTTTGTCATCAGAGTTTAAGAAGGAGAAAGGTCTTTGAAGGAAGGGTAATGACTTCCAGAGTGGCTAGGTTCAGAGAGATGAAGAATAATCCTGGTACTTGACTTGCCAAGGTTACAGCTACACTTATAGCCACTGTGATGTACATGAACTCTGAATAACACAGACAGATCCTACAGCCAACGGAGGTAGAGTATAAACATCCAGGGTTGGCGCTTTGATGCCCTTCTGTCTGCTTTTGGGAGGGTGGTCTTCTAAAGAGCCCCTTCGTACAGCATGTGATCAATAGGTCTGTAAATGTTTTAGCGCTGGTGCTACAAGGGGCATAAAATATTGAAGCGACAGGGTGAAACACAACCTTATTGGATAAAGAAGGGATTGTATAAGCGCACATGTGTGTAGAGGAGTAATAGAAGGGGGGGGGGGGGGGTGCTAGAGCCAAGCAGCATTATAAACTATCCTATCAGTCACTCTACACCAGCGTACAGGGAAAGGAGCCTGAAACAGTTTCTCAGTCAGCTTCTGATTGGTTCACCATTTCATTTTCACCATCTCATCAATAATACTTCTCTCTGTCACAGGCAAAGATATCTGTCCTCACAGGAGAAATACACATAAACAGACTCAAGTAGATTATGTGTAATTTGTTTACATATAAACCATTACATAGTTTAAACTCTGGTTCTAATTCAACAGCTGCAGACATGAGAGATTACCTTTAACCGGTCCATGTTCCACTCTCCTGCACACTTACAAACACAGCACTCACCTCCAGGCTCCACATGATTTACTTAGAAGTATATACACTACATGAAGTCAAACCCAAACACGTCTGCTCATATATGTGCCTCTATATGCTGCACATCCATATACTTAGGTAACTTCAGCTGTGCAGAAACAGAGTCGACCTCAGGTTACTACGGGTGTTAAATGACAACTGGGCATGAGCGAGTGGAAGTCTGGCCTGAACGCGAGTCCAACTTTATGACAGGAGTAACATGATAGGCTGTATTTATGACAAAGGAAACCGACCTGGCTCAGTAGGAAGCTGTGCAGAGGGAGATGTGGAGATTAAATGTTGACGATTTCAAGGAAAATCCGGGTTTATTCCAACTTGGATGTTGCGTTTTGTGTAGTTTTAGTATTCTTCTCTGTTAAGGCAAGTGAACATGGTAACATGGAAAACAAAGGCGACTGTAAGGGGGTTTAAGCAAGAACAGCTGAAATAAATAAATGAGTGCAAGGCTTTTTTACTGCTCAAGACTACATACCACATTTCCCAGTGTTGTCTGGACTTTGCAACAAGCCTCTTAACCTGCACGACCCTGTGACGACCCCCAGCAGGGACTCAGAAACACAAGCACATGTTCATCCTTCTCATAAAATATGAGAACATTAAGGTGACAAAAACCCTGTTGTCGATGTGAATTTAAACAGCCATGTTTATGCAGGTGGTACCGGTCACCACAGTAGGAGGAGATGGTAGCAGATAGGCAATGGCTGCCTTAACAAAGAGAGAGTTTTAACTTAAACAGGGTAATTTCCTAAACTTACCCAAGCAGTTTTTGTCTGTGCTTTATGCTTTATTATGCCGGCGACGGATAGATGCCAGACTCTGGTACCTGATGGAGTAATAAATTTCAACAATGTTGCTGCATGATGTTCTCCACAAAACAAGCTTATAATATGGCATTTTAACTATGAGTGTAATATTTAAATCTAAGACTACAGATTACTACAGACTATCTAAAGATTCCAATGATGTAACAAAAGGTTTTTTTTCTTGAGGTCTGAGTTAACATCACTCTCCTACATGTTTATGTGTACATTATATGAAGGAGACAGGGCTGACAGATGGCTTAAGGTCCCAACTCACCACCTTGCGTGAGTAGCGGGCCTCAGACTCAGTTTCTGCCCCGAGCCCAGGCTTTAACCCAATCAGAAAGATGGATAAAGCAGACACACACATGTGGATATTTACATACATCTGCTAAATCTATCCCTTAGGGGAGAGAAGACTAAGAGGATGAGACAGACAGACAAATAGATTGACATGAAGAGTGTAACAAAGACCAAAGAGACTGTTTAATTTGTGAGCGCTCTCTGATTGTTCCTAAATTTGATCAAAACTCCTCTCCTCCCGTCCTCATTGTGCCTTCTTCTGCCCTCCAGGTCACTGCAGCAGTTTGTTGCTGCAAATTCAGACCAGCGATTAGACTAATTTCCTTACAGCTGACTCACCCTGGAGGCGGTCAGTATTAAACTGTATGCCAGATGGAGAATACAGTGCTGAGATCATTGTTGATAATTCACTTTTTCCCACCATTCAATACACGAGCAGGGTGATGGAACATGTGGGAGTGTTCGTGTGGCTGGCTGTGTGTGATTGCTTCCAAGTGTGCGAGTGCAAAAGAGAAAATGAGGAAGAGCTGGTTAAACAAAAAAAACATCACAAATGAGTTTTTCCACTTAAAAGGAAACAATTTGCCCTGAAAAAAAGGCCACTGATGCACAGAAATTTGTTATAATCCAAATTGTGGAAAAAATGAATGTCATGTATGGAAATGATGAGCAGAAGAGTGAAATAACAGCACTGCTGCTGCACCCATACTTGATATGCAGCCAATGTTCAGCTATACACTCCTGTCCAGGTCCTTCATCAAAGGGAAATTAGGCAAGCAGCTGCCAACTTTACCATGACCAAAACAGTTTTAGGAGATGAAGTGAGAAGGGAACGTGAGGGGGTTGAGAAATGGGCAGGGCGCCTTATGTGATTAAAGAAGCTGTAACTGATCGGGACATTGGAGCGAGAGTGAGGGGTACTCAAGTTAAAAACCTGGAGGGGTGGGTTACATGAGAGTCTGACCTTAACCTCTGAGACCCCAAAGGGAAATCCTATAGAAACCCATGTGTGTATACTTACTCCCTGAAGTTTACTGCATGTATAAACAATCCACAGTCTGCATAAGGAGGTTTATTGAACTCAGGCATGCGTACAGCTAGATCAGTGGACAGGTACAAAAAAAAGACAAAGTGAAGAGGAGCAAAAACAGGAGAAACAACAGACCCACAGAGAGCACCGACTATTTGAGAGCTGTCCACAGTAAATCATAGTAATAGTCGTCTTTGAAAATTCCCATAAGAGAGGAGCAGCACAGGGACGCCGCCGGCCAACATAATAGCGCAGATTAAATCTCTATAGCTGGACTATAAATGGACGTCTTTCTGTTTCCATTGGTCTTCTATGGTCTGCATCTCACATTACCTCCGTCCTGACACTGTGGTCTTTTGGCTAACCAACCCTGACTCCTAACTCCTAAACTGACTCCTGTGCCATTAAACTCAGAGCAGTGGCTCCCAAATGGGAACCTTAAGGGTCAGTAGGGTTAAAAATCACTTTAGACAGACAGAAAATGTTTTTTTTTTCCACATTCATGTGACACCATGTTGGAGAACTGAATCTCAAATTTAGCTTCTCCACACACAAAACCTGCTGTTTAAAATGCATTTACACAGATATGCTAACATGCAGTTCACAATGACTACCAGGATGGGGCATGGGAGAATGTATGTGTTGCATGTCTGGCAAGAAAAACAATCACAAAACTACTGTAACAGCTTGTTTCACTTAAATAGTAAAATTGCATTTGTCATGCAATGAACACTGATGTAAATCTTTGTCTCTGTTTACTGTATTTACCAGGCACAACTGACAACCAGTTACACATTGCAGGTGCACTGGCAGACACAAAGTGGTCCAAAAGGCTTTCATGCAATGCTACCGGCAACATCTGCTAAAATGTCTCTTCATATCTTATATCAGCATGCTATCTTATATCCTACACCCCATATGTCAAACCCAATGTGCTCCTTCCATTTGATCTGACATGCCAGTCAAAACTCTGCTCTGCATTCTTTCACATATTTCTTTTCACATCAGTGCAGTAAGCCCTTGTTTGTCCAACATGAATATGAATTTGGATGGAAGTTGTGGCTAAGCCTGAAGGATGGAACTGTCAGCTGTAATTCTGTTGCAAGTGCTGAGATGTATGTGCACCTTTGTCTCTTGCACCTGAGAAACCTCAGTGCATCTGACACAGTCATCCTGTTTTGCCCCGCCAAGTCCAACTCCAGGACCTGGGGAGAACTCCACCCTTCTCCTACTGTAAGTTTCCAAAAGTAGCAGAGATCTGATGACTAAACCAGGCCAGATACCTGCTCTTCCATTGTTCCACCCATGAGTGGAATCTAGAGTCTTTTTTTTTGTCTAAGGAGTTTTCACTCACCAGTCGTCAACCATAAAATAAGCTAATATGTTTGTGAGCCTGCATGTGTTTGTGTCAATATAAATGTGTGTGAAGTTTAGCAGTGACTGAAACGGGGGCACAGAGAGGGCATACACACAAAAATGAGTGAATGACTGATTTATTAGGTGTATAATTGCCATAGCTCTCCTCTATCTTGGCTGTAAATCGCTGTTCAGTCTGTGTTGATGTCCAGTTTGTGTGTGTATGTCTGTGTGTGTGTGTGTGTGTGTTGGAATGGGCAGTGCACAGCAGAGCAGGATTAATGGAACACTCAGCACGCTAACTCTATGCAGACCACCAGCATTGCGTTAACCTCATATAGCAAGATATTGAGAGAGAAAGGCCATGAAATCGTGTGCATAGCTGAATATAAGCCTGTCTGCCAGGCCACCTGCATGCCTGTCCATCTCATTTTCGTCTCTCAATCTTCTTCTCTTTCTCTTTTTTTGTGTTGTGTGTTGAATATTTTAAACCTTACGGTTAAATTTTCTACTTGAAGAGGATCAGGATTCCACCCTCTGTTCAGCATTTACTTTTTATACCCCGAAAAGAGACTCAGGCATAATTTTATCTGTTACCGTGGCAACGCAATGTGCCCTTATTTAAGATTTCAGTCAAATGCTTTCAGGCTTTAGCGGTGTAAGTCAAAAGAAAGCTTACATACACACGTGCACTCTCAGACATCCAGTGAGCTGTGCCAGAAGAAGACTTCTTCTTCAAAAACTGACCTTGTGAAAATGAAGACCTCAGTACAGTCCTCTACTGTAAACCAAGGGATGAAATGGCAGAGAGAAAGAAGCCAAATCACTTTATTACAAAGTGCAGAAAAGGGAGGATGTAAAAAGGTTAAGAAAATAGAAAGCTTTCCTCCAAAAATAGATTTAGATTTTTTTTTTTTAGAGTAAATGCAGATCTGACTAAAGGATTGAACTCAGCTGCTTGTTGTCAAAACCTCTTTTACCAGGTTCTGTTAAACCTCTTTCACATTGGAGGGGAAAAAAATCACACCGGCTAGTATGGGGCTTTTCATTTGAGGTCAAATGGCCCCTTAAATATTGGCTCCAGCCAAAATGACACCTGAGAAGACAAACTGCAACATGCACGTCACCTCCATAGGCAACTTCTGTTACTTTTTGACAGTGTGGCAATTAATTCCTTCTTTGTTCAAAAGCAAATCATCATTACTGGTCCCCTTTAAGATTTTACTTAAAGTGAACAACACAAAAACATTGGGAAATGAGTGTCTTTCTTCATACAAATTATAATAATCTCTAATCATTAACTCCCTGCAAAACCTTTCCCATTGAGAACCTGTTTCAGAAATACAAAATGAGCCAGTGATTGGACTCGAGGCCAAGGTTTAAGTCCTTACTCTTCTGAATCTTAAACCTCTGTATCCTGAGCCTTAATTATGTGTCTTTGGGGCTGTGCAGCAGGGGGGACATTAATTAGGCTAAAATGATCCTTCCTCTACAAAACACTTTGCAGCATTCATCAAGGAACGAGCAGGAGAATTGCTCCTGCAGCATGAAATATAGGTGAGCATTGTATGGAGCTGTGTGCAGCCTGGACAACGCTGCAGGGTTCACATCCAATTCACTGTGAAAGAGAGGCAGCTGGGAGAAAGGCCAGACTAATGCGTAAAGTGGAGGATGTGTGATTGGACTGGGAACAGGACGTCTGCTGTGCAAATAAATATAAAAGAATAATCGCCCACAGGAAAAAAAAAAAACAACAGAGCAAACATCCACCTTTTTCTGTGTTGTAGTTTTCCCTTCTGGAAGCTAGTCGCACCCTCCTCCTCCTCCACCTTCATACTTTACAGACAAGGCTGGGATGGATGGTGCTTTCTAGTGGCACTCTGGGATTAAAAGCACATACATAAACACATAAAGGCACACATGCCTTGTCCTAACATGTTCACAAACACTACACATACACACACACACACAAGGAAGATATTGAGGGAGCCTGTGAGGTGATTGTTACCAGATGAGGGGGGTCGTCCATCCAGCCTCACTCTGTCACAGACAAAAGATTGCACCGACTTTTCCTCATTGTGTGTGTGGATGCACATATGTGTGAGAGAGAAAGGAATATCTCAACCATTTTCGAGTACTTTTTTTGGAGGGGGAAGGGGGCTCGTGTCTTTAATGAATGAGGGCTAAACCCTCCTTTTTTTCTCCCCATTGGGTGAGCTGGCAGCTGGTATGACCCATTCAAATAGTGACATGTTTAATTTGACAATTAGGAAAACAAAAGGCTCCATTTAGAACCACAGTTGGAGGCTGTGTATGCTGCACAGGACTCCTTACTGAATTGAACCAGACAGAAGGGGAAGTATTGTTGATGCAGAAGCCCTAAAACACTGGAGTAAACCTGAACTCTCAGTGTGGATAAGCAAGAAGAGACGGGAAGTTGTGACAAAATGAACGTAAATGTGAACTTATTTTTCTGTTGATTGAAACCATTAGGCCTCATGCACGGGGTATTCACGGTTGTAAAAATATGGCACACATTACATCAGTTTACCTCAAAGCAGCAGCAGACCACATGGATTTAAAGGTGATGCAAATAAATCCAGCATATGGTGTTTTGTTTCAGCTGGCTGACGATCGCTAACCTCACATTATGTCACACTTCAGGTGTTGGAAAAGCAACTGAGAGCTTACTCATGCATACACATTATCTGTCCTGTAAGTGTGCGTGAATATTATGTGAGACACAAAAACATAGCACTTGGTGGGTTTCCTAAGAGGTAAATATAAAGAGGTTGGCCTGAATCCTGTCCTGCAGCACACTTACACTGAGGGAGCTATTTAAAAAAGTATGCTGTTTCTTTAACTTACCACATGTTCTTGCAAATTGAAAATGAATATGTGCTTTAAATTTTATTTAAGAATGTGAATAAACAGTCTTTGTGCTGGCTTGTAGCTTGTAGTTGTTGGTTCTAACATTGTTAATGTTTTCAGACATTTAGGTACATTGTTAGCTCGCTGGCTAAACCTACATGCATTCAAGTGAATAACACACGCTTATATTTCTCATATGTATTGTTACTCCTCAGCACTGTGTCTGACGAACTGCAAACTAATCTCTAGTGACAGCCTTTATCTTTATGTGTGTGTTACATATGACCCAACCAGCATCAGTTCAAACCCTACAGGTTCTGTTCTGTTATTTTTCTTGTTATAATAATTTAAGTTATGGGTTGATTTGTCATGTGGCCATAAAAAGAGCTTCCAATTTTTCCTCTTTTATTTCCCAATGAGGCCCAAATTTCCATCATTGCTTATCATTAGATACAGACACCCAACCCACTCCCCATAATTCCTACTGTCTCCCCCTCTTTTACCCCCCACATTCCTCCTCCTCCTCCCTCATTCTTCCCTATGGTCCTGAGAGTCCAGTTACTATGGTTACCACTGAACATTGGCTCCAACCCTTTGAAAACCATCACGCCCCCACCCTGCACACCCCCTCGCCACACACACACACACACAGGCACCCATACACATGCTATCTGTATGAAGTAATGGCAACCATCCTTCACGTGGATGAGTGTTCATATGAAGATTGTCTGCCTGCTCCTCTATGTGCCCAGTTACAATAACATGACCCCACTCTCCCCCTGACAGCACTGAAAAATACCTTTAGGGTGAAGCTTCCTCCCTATCTCTTACACACACACACACACACAGAGTTCAATCCACACTCATGTGGTTGCTCTAATTTGCAGATACAGTCTCTTTATTGCAGCTCTTATCACAGAATCAATAGCATCTACAACAGCCTTGTGGCTTTTTGTGATACCATGCTCAGCCTGCGCGGTGTAGAGGATAATCTCTTGTAAACAATGGAGAGAATGACACGCTACTTTAAAGTGAACAAGAATGAGAAGCACAAATTCATCTTCTTTTGCCCTCTCAGAGTAAAACAACTGTGTTATAAACGACCTGCATTGCTGCTGGGCTCATTACCAGTCTGCTCCACATCCAATTCTCCACTGTGCTGCTCCACTTTTTTCTTTTTTTTTGTTAATACATATGTGCTTAAACGTGCATCTAAGCAAGGTGATACAAGGGAGAAATAGCCTGTTTCAAGGACAGGCAGACAGAGGTGAAGTCATGCACACAAACACACACTTACACACACGAGTAATGGTGATGAATTGGCTCTGCCCCACCTCCCTCCTGCCATCCTTCTACATCTCTCATTGTCATGGAAACCATCAGCACCTCCGCTGTATCCTGCATTCATGCTTTCACACCAGCCATCCTTTTTCATCAAGCTTTCATGTACACTCGCTCGCTTTCTAAAATCTGCTGAGTTGCAGTCTTTACAGAGTCTTTTACTTTCTCACTATGAATCATCAATACATTCAACTCTTTTTAAGATAATGGCACCTCCTGGCACTGTGACCTTTGTGCTGCTATGGCATGAATGAGCAGTGATTGTGACAAGACCTACTATTCCTGTTACCCCCTATTTTGCTTAAGCTATACGCTATTATTCTTCATTTAGACATTCACTTGGTAAGGTTAATGAAAAGATCAGAAATCTTGAGGTATTATTTGATGAGTTACCATGTAGCCTCGCTTTTAATCAGTGCAGTGTTAAGTGTTATTCACAGAGTAAACTGTATCATCTGTTCTCTGCTTCCCCTGATCTTAGTTTCTCCATCTGCCTGACATGAAAGAACCATTCTTTAGATAAGAAACAAAGGCTTGAGAGGAGAAAATACCCTTCGATGGATTCACATTAGTTGCTGTATCCGGTATTAGAGCAGCAGATCTTTTACTCCAAGATCCGTGCAATCAAGCAGGTCCTCTGTAATTGTCCCCCTGGAGCGGGGTACAAAAAAAACTCAATACAGCCTGCCAGGGGTGTGGGTGTTTACTCATACGCACGTGCCTGCCTGTCTACAAGGGAGTATTCATGAATGTGTGTGTATGTACAGCAGAATATGTGTGCGTGCACGTGCAAGCACCACTTGACAGCGTCAGAAATCACTTCCCACTCTGTCGAACGGATATTCCCCTACAGAGAGTGGGATTCTGGCCAACGCACCAACATCTGCGCCTAGTGAAGCTTCTAGTGAAGCTACCGGGTATCATCATGAAGGATATCCAGCTCAACACTGCCTGTCCCATGGTTTAAGGTTTGAATAGAGTTGAGGGATGATCATTATTACAATAAAGTTTAAAAATTGCCTTAAATTAAACATGGTTCTGCTGTAACTGCATGCAAAACTGTCCAAAACCAGGAAGATTCTGATATAAAATCCAAAGATGTCATGGACAGCGGCTCATCTGGCTCTTTCATGACTAGGAAATTAAACCATTATTCTTCCTTTCTGTTAGAAAATGAATGAGAGGAACATCAGGTTTAATAACAGAACCTGCACCCCCTTTTCATCTTTCAACCAGCCAAACTGCTCCCGCTTGCCACAACAGCCGCACTCTGCTGAGCCGTGATGTGAAAACATTAAGCTGTGTTGAGTGACAGCAGCTAGGACAGCAGATGTTGACATTTAACGGTGGCTGCTACCGCAGCTCCCTGCTACTTTTCCTGTTGTCAATTCCTTTGATCCCTTTCGTAGGAACAGAGCAACATCTCCAAGCACTGACAGCCTGTATCATGTCGTTTTATTGCATAAATGTATCTCCATCAAACACATGAGCGAAGGGCTCGTATTTTTACAGAAAAGCAGACCCCCCCCCCCCCTTTTTCTCTTATGATTGTGCACTTTGGCTTGAAATGAGTATCTAGTAGCGCTGCTAAATTTTGTGGATGGACATGTTATTTCAAAACCGAGAGATTTATTCCAAGCAGTGTAAAGAACTTCCTAAACTGCACACTGCACACCAGGGTGTGTTAGACCACAGTGAATCTGATCCAAAACCACAGGGCTGAGTTTGGGCCACATGCACCAGAAATGTTGGTTCTCCTAAATTGACATTAAATCTGACACATCCTTAGTCTAAAAGTTGAATCACTTACAGAAGCAAGACAGAACACAGGCCGAATCAGAGGATTTACCTAACCTCAGCCAACACCTATTGCGCAGGCCAAAAGACTGTGAATGTACTCAGTGTGAGGTTAAAACATCACATTGTGACTACTGTTTAAAGGTTCAACCTGGATTCCGTACACAACTCCAACACAAACACCTTAAGTGTGATTTGACTTCTGTCATAGACCTGGAAAGAGGTGGACTTTATATGAATTAAAAGACAGGAGAGCCGAGGAAGCCATTTTACTTCATAATGGTCGGTCAAAAAAGGACAGACCACCCCCGAACTGGCTAAAACATGGCTTGAACAGCAATTAAAAATCAATTGCCAGGGTTGAGGACTCAGTTTCATAAGAAACTTATAGCTTGTGATAGCTGGGATTTCATGCCAAAATCTAGCCAAACTCGCCAAAGTGCGACAGGTGGTTAATCCAATCTACTTTGTCCTTTTGTCTTTTTTCTTTTCTGTCTTTTGTCAGACCATAATACTGTATATCATTATGGGAAGCATAGAGAAGGTGTTAAAACACACACACCCTAACTACTCTGTGTTGCAATGATTGATGAATAAAAAGAAACACTAATAAAATTTAGACAAATGCTGCACTTGAATGAACTCAGCAGGTTCAGTCAACACTGTGCAAGTTAGTAATATAAAAGCAAAAAGACACTTTATCCCTCATCTCAAGGCAGCTTTTTAAATCAGTACTCTGCTTGTCCTATATTGATGGGTTCACAGAGTTCAGTGGTCTACTGTACAGGGGAACGTCAAGGCTGAGTCTGACGATGGGACTCCTACTGCCGATGAAGACAAATGTAATAATCAAACCCTATAAATCATATTTATTGATTTTCTGTTCTAGCCTTTTTATCTCTTTCTGATCATCTCTCCATTAGTAGTCATCACTCTATCTGTTCCCGTCAAGTCGCCCTCACAGCTGAGGATTTGTACAGTTCATCGAAACAAATCCTGGCAGTTGCCCATGCAAACAGCAAAAAGTTATTTCCACTCCTCTCATCCTTCCAACTCTGTCCGACCGCGGCCAGCGACCACATACACACATGCATGCTCACATGTACGGAAGCCCAGAGTGGAAATAAGTCTACGACATACTGTGGTTTATATCCTTAAGCTCCTTGGTTTCATCTTAGCTTCTCTGCACATGCATTTATTTACATTTAAACATCAATATCTGGTTTTAACAAATCAAAACGTATGCAGTACATGTCCATAGTGAGGTATCTCACTTACAGCTCAGCAACACCAGACAGAATCAAGAGAGGGAGAAAGAGGCAGCAGAAGAGGTTAGTGTGGGCAGGTGAGAAGTAGTAAAAGATCTCTTGTAAAAGATTCCACTATAGGGGAGTGGAAACTTTCTTTCGCTCTCTCTTATGTTGCTCTAACCTTTAATAGACATCTCATGGTGAGAACTATCCTTATAAAAGCTCAAGTCCAAAGAAAAGACAATATGAGGTGCACGCATGACAGAAATGCATCTGGGAGATGTAAAGAAAGCGGGAGACGTGATGTGAACCATACTGAATATAAAATCGTTTTTATTGGTCAATGCCATTTCTGTGATCTCATATGGACATGGCAAAAATCAGCCATGTTGTTTAATACTGTGTCTTTTGGCACCAATAACGCAACACTAAATCTGGAATATTAATTTTGTCTCAGCCTCTGTCCACGTTTGAGTTCCCGAGGTGGGAAGGATAATAGAAGAGGACGAGCGAGGTGATTAAATGGATGATTCGACTGAGAAAACAAATATCTGTAGCTGCACTGTCGTTGACCCCTGTGAGGAAAATAATTAGTGTGGAGAGAGCTGGGACACAGACACAACACCAGAGGATCAGTCAGACAGATAACAGCTCAGAGGCTGCTCTTAGACACACACATAAACAACAACCTAAAGTCATGCCTTTGAAAGGAAAATAAATTAAACAACTTAAATCCTTCATATCTTTTAACCACATGAAGACACAGATTTCGTCTGAGAGAATTATCTCAGTCACACCCAGCTGAGACTTCAAATCGATCCCTTTGTAAAGCCGAAATGACAGAAACTGATACACTGGGAAACAGGCACTCGTAGCGGCCTTCACCCCTAAGTTTTTGACCACCTGCTGTCCCCAAACTGCTGAACCCCTCCCAAAGCAAATACAACATAGGGCAACAGAGGAAGCTTGCTAATTTACACCAACTTAACTCAGTGTGTCATGAAATTAGATTAGTGTGACCTAATGAACTGCGGAGAGCCTCGGGATCACCTGCTGCTCATATGTGCGGTGTAATAAGAACTCAATGCGTGTGTGTGTGTGTGTGTATGTGTGTGTGTGTGTGTGATTTTTTTTGAGTTTGTTCTTTCCACTATCAAACTCCAGAACAGGAAAGAGATAGAGGATTCAAGCAACAGAAGGTGACAAAATGGATCCTCAGACACAAAGAACGTCTGATATGTGTGAAAAGAAACACAAAGCACAGGAAGGCTGGAATGGAGAGATAGGCAGGAACCAATGAGATAGAGAAGTATGTATGTGTGGGTACAGTTTTGTCTGTGCTCTGTATGGAGGATCCTGTGTCTGCAGGTGTTTGATATCGGTGCGTTCCACAGGGTGAGAAACTTATCTTCACTGCTTTCCAGTGAATATATGTGACAATTCTGGTTATAGAAATCCTATGCACTTGCATTTTACCAATGTTTCATATAATCTCTCCTTGTGGATGTGATATTGTTGTGTTACTCTTAAACTGGTGGAACATTTCAACCAGATTTCAACCCCACAAGTCAGATTTTGGACCACAAAATCCAAGATGGCTGCTCTGGTGTTGCCACAGATCAAATTAGAGGATTGAGGAATCATTAAGTATTTCATTAATCCAAGATTTGGCTGGTGTTCCAAAAGCTGTTATTCTACTCTGCTTTTCATTACGGTATATAAAGTATCTTGGCATCTCCACAGTACGTTGGAAAAACTAGCAAGTTAAAGTGGAGTGATGCATGAATGCATTTAAATAATATACACAGGGACTCTTATGACTCTTTTTATAACCTCTTAGCTGTCACTGCTCAGGAATAAAATGCACGTTTCGGTGCTTATAGGCTGTAGCCCTCATGTTAAATGCTGAGCTGCAACAACAAGAAGCTTCTCAGCACAAAGAAAGAAATATTTTCCATACTTGATAGAACAGCCATGCGGGTAAAAAGCCCATGAGACATGAGGTAAAAACCAAAGAATGGAAAGTGATATACTCACTACCAGATGAGATGAAGAAATGGAAGAGAAAGCCTGGACCGGGAGAAAGAAGGAAAAGCCGTCACTGCCATATGGTACAGAGTATTGGGCCTAATGAGGCGTGAGGCCATCCCCTCAACAGAGGCATCGCCAGTCAGATCACACATGAATGAACACTCTGATAGGTTTAAACCACAGCATATGCCAACAGCTTGTGATATGGAACCAAACTACTGCTTTTAAGAGAAGAATGCTGCCACAGAGCTGAAAATGTTCCAGCACAATAAAAGCTCTTTGATAAGAGGTGCAATGAACAGAGGAATTATTCATGGAGACCAAACCTGTGCTCTCTGCTGTTTAATTTGGATATAAAGTAGACATTTTGACACAAAGGTCAATAACAAATGACTTGCTTTTGGGGCCAGCATCAAGATGCCATTAAAGGAACTGCTAACCTGCTAAAAGCTAAGCAAATATAATGTATTCATTGCTATTTGCTCACTAGCACAGACAGGTTTGATGTCTTAAAAAAACGGTTTTATATTAATAATAATAAATCATTGACCTATTTTTTTATTGGCCCATTTTCTAAATCCAGTGTCCAGATCTTCAGATATGAACAGAAAAATAAAGCCCACCTTGTTGTCTGTGAAGTGTATGAGCTCAAGCGTAATACCAAAATGGATTTTCTTCATGGCATCTGAGTCTCCAGTAGCAAACAGGTGATGAGTTAACAGTGAGTGTTGATGGATGTTATGAGAATAGTTCACATAGCAGACACACCGTCCTGATCCCTCGTCACACACATCCTGTCAACATCAGCAGCAGCTGAAAGACGTGTGAGCTGGTGCAAGAGAGCTGGAGATAGAGACAGAAATACTGTACCAGACAGGGAGAAGGAAAGTAAGCATGTCAGAACAGGAGCCAGCTGTTAGCAGCATGAAACGATTCACCAAATTCTCCATCTCTCCAGTGTCTGTTTGTGTGTGAACCCAACCGTTTGTTATCGGTTATCACCTGTTTGATGCAACTGAGGCATGTGATCTCTACGGCCCGCAGCCTTTTCTTCACTCTGCTATTGATCCAAACACATTAGACACACTGACAGATTAATTAAAACACACAAGACAAAGTTTCAACAGAGCAGGGTAGCGTTAAAGCACAACTGCCACTGGCGGGGGGGAAGACATCAAGCGAACAATAAATTTAATCTTCATCCTGCTTTTTCAAGCTTAATAAAATTAAAGTGTGTGTGTTGTGAGTTTGGGCTGGAGATGAGTGTGTGAGCTCCAAGTTGAAGCTGTGGTTTGTTCTGGCTCTGGTTTTCATGGGGGCCAGATTCAACATGATAGCAGAAGAAGACTACAGGAAGCTAAAGCTCAATACCTTCCTGCTTCCAGCGTGTCACCATATGTCTCAGTGTCTCAGGCTGTATTGCTATTGGTTTAACAAATGTGATTAGTCTCAGAGTGCACACGTGTGTATGTTTTCAATATGATTAGAATTTCCTTACAGAGGCCCAAAGACTTTAGCCATAGGGTCCTTGACTTTGGACTTCACAACAAAAATGCTGATTGCTCTGACAGACAGACATGTTTGTCTAAGTTGGTTATGTGGGAGGTTCAGCAGGACTGGCTCCACCTGTCAAAAGAAACCAGTCTGCGCCCTATATGTTTTTGCTGTATTTTAGTCACCTTCACACCGTGCTCACGTTTTCTTGGGTGGCTTTCTCACATTTTTTAAGCTGATGTCCTGCTAAGCCTGGTTAGCAGGTGAGAAAGGCTGTCAGTCAAGAAATGTGGCGCAGAGCATGGAATCACCACATGTGACTGGTGAGACTGAAATGAAAATACCACCAGCATGCCTGAGCCCCTATTTGGCTCCCCAGGGGATGAACCATTAAACAGCCAGTATTACACAGGTGTCAGGTCAGAATGTCTTTCAGACAGATTGCACATTTCATATGTGTAAACCTTTTATTTTGCATGGTACCGCCTGACAGTCTGTCCACAGCTGGCTGGTTAGCAGGAGAGATTGAACTTTAGATATAAACTGCCTAGCTGCACTTTAAGAATAAAATCAGGGCAATAACAGGAAGCAGAGAAGTAAAGCGGCAGCAATGTAACCAACCACATGCACAACTAATCATGTAATTCAAATTCTAAATATGTGGGGAGAATTTTGATTCAGTCATATGATCTTTTGGCCTATACTTATCTTTTTTTCATGTTGTCCTGTTATATTACTTGCAGAGCTATTCGTGCTTAAACTAATTAGCAGCCCTTACAGTCATTGAAACTATACTCTACCAACAGATGTTGCATTCTTGTTGTACTGTTCTACTGCAGCATCAACAAGCTCATATCTTTGTACGTCTCCCAGATGAGCACATCTGTGCGTCTGTCTAAATGATTGAGTGTTGCTTAACAGGCCTGACCAGGAAACCACATGCTGAACATCACAGGGGAGATGCATCACCTGCTGACAATGATGCCTCGACTCCAACAATGTACACAAGTACACATCCGCAGATGTATGACACACAGGCTTGTGTACACACACACACAGGGAACATTTCGCTCTGTGGTGTGATGCCTTATTCTCAAATAATCTCCACTTTTGTTTGGTTTTTAGTTGATTTTACAAGTTATATTTATAGCTTGCAACTCATCTACTGTTGTCCGCTGGAGCTGCATTTGAACTTTGACCAGAACATGTGTGTTACTGCTTGTGAGATTAGCGATGCCTTCCCCGCAGTCGGGTCATGCTGGAAGTCAGCATGTCATTGGATTTGACAGAGACTCAAACCAACACAGGAAGGAAGAAAAATGCTTAGAGTCTGAAAAATGTAGATTATAACCAAGGAAAAAAAACGCAAGAGATCTAAAAGGTAATCATATTAACTCAATGGCAGTAGCAGTCACTCAGATACACACTGATCAGATGATTTCAGAAGCACATCAGCCTGTTAATTTTTTTATCCAGGGAACAGGAACCACTCTAGATGTGCTTATAACTTTTCACCACCTTGCACAATTCTCACCGTTCTCATGACCCCTTTACCTTCTTAGGTTATGAACCTGATTCAGATTGATGTGCATGCCAAACACACACACACACACGCATAACCTCTGATGCCTGGGAAATACTTTAAGGAAGTGGGAGAAGAGGAAAGCAGGGAAACCAAGAAATAAATAACTTCTTTGTGTCGCTGCTACATAAACAGTACCACACATTACAGATTACTACAGTGGCCAAACTGATAAGAAGCTTCCTACACACCGAATGTGTGTATGTGTGTGTGTGGAAGTGAGGAGTGAAAGAAAGCAAAAGAGACTTACAGAGAGATATAAATATATAGAAACAGAAACAGAGCAAAGAAGGCAACCAGTAACATAAAACAAGACAGAGAAACTGCACTTCTGATAACACATTTCCTTGTTTAGATATTAAACTTTGGCTCATTTCCCCTCCATTTGTACAAAAGTGTCCAAAATCCAAACCTAGCCAGTCAGGCCAGTCTAATAACTCCAAAATCTAAATAGTGATTGCTATCTATTGTAAATATTGGTACAATTCTGAGAACATTCAACCTCCTTCGTCTCAGCTCCATCAGGAACGTGACAAACTCTCACAACCGGATCAACTGTGCCAAATAACATCACACAAAAATGTAAACTGGGTCCAGGTCAACCAGCTGAGACAGTTTTTGTCATAAACTGCTCCACAATCTTGCACAAAACACAAAACATATCTGAAAGAAGATCTATTAAATCAGGTCTAATGTTATTTGTGTGTGTCCGATCTGGGTGAGAGAAGTTTACACCGTCTACCATTATGTTGCAAATCGCCAGCCTTGTGGGGAGACTCTTGCCTGGAGAGTCTTGGCTCGGTCGATGCAAGCCTTGAAAAACGTGCCGGAATGAGCAAATCAAGCCTTATTCACTCACTCTGGCATACTGGAAAACCACCCGTGATGTCTGGCATGGGATTACGCCTGCACCTAGTGCCAGAATAACCGCCGGCTAGGATTAGAAAAATGAGTAACAGTTGATTACAACAACTGGAATTGATGTCCAGAGGGTTCATTTAGTTGGTTGAGGGGTATAATAATTTAACAGAACAGCCTGACAGGGAGAAAATTACAGGGTTCAGACAACACAGACAAGACACTCAAGGCTTCTCTTAAATCCCTCCATGGGTCAGTTCCCTCTTTTTCATTTGCATCTCGTATCACTACTCCTCATAACCCTCTCTTACCCCCCCCCATCTCATTACTTTACTGAGGAGCAGGCCCATATGCCAGTTTCCACTAAAGACCAACCAACCATCTTTTCCAAATGCATGTTAAGTGAACCTGCAAAAATGTGATATTCAACTGTTTATGCTTCAGTTGGGCTGGTATAATTATAGGTCCAGGGCATTTTATTGGGACTGCACTGCACTTTAGCAGGCCTTCTTAAAAATGCTTCTTTTCTTCACTTTTCTCAATTTCACATGAGAGGGGTGAAAAAAACGTGTAAAAACAGTAGTCTAAACGGTGCGTGATGCCAAGTTCAGACCTTGCTGGAGGACAAACAGCCAGTCAAGCTTTTTCATTTCTCAGGAGAGGTCTCCCTTATACCCCAAATAAGCAGCTGCTGGAATCAAGACGAAAGTAAGACAGCCGAGCTGCAGCAAGACAGCGAGTGCTCGCCCTGCTGGCTTGGTTACCATGGCAACACAATGAGGTGAGAGAGAGGACATACCAGAACAGAGAAAATCTTCTCACATTAGCCTCAGAAATTCAGGTGAGGTCTCAATCCACATTTTTTTTCTCTTCAATTGAACACTTTGGATGGACTTCTAAGCCCAGTCTTTATGAATCACATCACAATGTGGCACCACTTCCAACTGCACCATCCTTTTCTGAAATATGAGTTTGTGACCGCTTTTCACTTCAGACATGACTTTGATTTCCAGACTGCTTTACATTGATGCATAAATCAGGCCTTTACCAGGGGAGTATTCAGAAAGGGCTTAAGGGGAGCGTGTGAGAGAGTGAATAAGGAGATGAGAGGACAGGGGAGACGGAGAATACCGTACTTTGGTTTTGGCTGCATAAGTAGACAATAATGTTGTGGCCAACAGGCAGTGAGACTGAACACTGTGAAAATTAAAAATGACAGTTCCTTTACTAAATAAAGACAAGTGGTCTAAAAAAACAGAGAAAAGGAGAAAGATAAAAGAAGACTGAGAGGGCTGAAGCTCTCCTCGTCAAGAGTTCTCTTACCTCTAAGAAGCAGGTCCCAGCTGGAGTGTTCTCTTTGATGGAGGCATTGTAGAAGCTGCTGGAGAACACAGGTGTGTTATCATTAACATCCTGCAGCACAATGTCCACCTTGGCTGTAGATGACAGAGGAGGGCGGCCGCTATCCGTCGCAACAACAGTCACACTAGGGGCTGGTTCTGATTCAAAGTCCAGAGCAGTTGCAGTAGTAATGATCCCTGTAACTGGGTCAATCGAAAACCAATCAGAGTGAGAGTTCTTGCCCTTTAGTAGGCTATATCTTACATCCCCGTTGGGCCCCTGGTCTTTGTCCCTGGCAGTAACCTGAAGAACAAATGACCCAGGATACACAACCTCCGGAATAGTTTGTCTGTAGGCCTGCTGGTCAAACAGAGGCGGGTTGTCGTTGATATCAGTCACCTGGATGGTGAAAGAGGACTCTGCCCTGAGAGGAGGTGTGCCAGAGTCTGTGGCCATCACTCTGAGGTGGTATGAATCTCTCTCCTCTCTGTCCAACACCTGGTCGACATATATCAGGTAAATGATGCTGTCCTTTGTTGTGAGAGCAAACTTCCCATCACCTCCTTCGAGGGACACATTAACATTGGCGTACTCTCCGTAATCTGGGTCTGTGACAGATATCCGAGCTACGTACTGGCCAGGTTGGGCTCCTTCTGAGATTCTGGGAGAGCCGTCTTCACTAAGGAAGATGATGGTCATGGTAGGCTGGTTGTCGTTGTAGTCACGTACATGGATAGTCACAAATGCGTTGGTCACCTGGGGAAATAGTTTTGGTAATATTCATGTTAAAAGATCCATTCAGTTCAGCTTAATATATAGTTTTTTCAACAATTTGTTGGTCAGTTGGTGAATCAGACAACTTTGAAGTGACATAAAATAGAAATATGAGACTTTAAAACCACCTCCTGCAAACAAAAAATATTTTAATGCACTCTAATTAATAGCCTTAAGGCAGTTACCTCAGGGTGGCTGGCATTGTCCCTGGCCTGAACCACCAGCTCATGGACCCTCTTCAGCTCATAGTCCAGGGGTCTATTGAGAGTGATGACCCCTGATTTTAGGTCAATGACAAAGTAGCGGTCGGGGTCACTCTGACGGCGGTTGATCTCATAAAGCACCAGGCCATTATCACCTTCATCCTCATCTGTTGCAAACACCTGCAAAGACAAGACAAGACATCACTTCTAAATCTGGGAGGAATCTGTCAGTATTGAAAATAAAGGTGAAAAACTAACCTGCAGGATGCTGCTTCCTTGTGGGAGACTTTCAGAGATAATAGCGTGATATCGGCTCTGATTGAAGACCGGAGCATGATCATTGATGTCAGTTACTGTTACTTCCAGGGTCATGGATCCCATCCTTCGAGGCGAGCCCCCATCAAAGGCCTCTAGGACCAGGGAGTATGATGAGCGCTTCTCTCTGTCCAGCAGTCCATTGACCACCAGGTCTAAATACAGAACCTTGTTAGCAGCTCTCTTAGTCTCAAGTTTAAATGTTTGGCCAACATTCCCCTCTCGAATAGCATAGCCTTGGGTTGTCAGCTGGTCCTTGTCTGCATCTGTTGCAGGCTCCAGGGAAAACCTTGTCCCCACTGCTGTGTGCTCAGGGATCTTAAGAACAGCATTCTTTTTGGGGAACACAGGTGCATGGTCATTGATGTCGTTGACAGTGATTGAAACCTCAATGGTGATACCAGTCATGGTAACTGCAATGAAACTATAGTGATCCCTCTGCTCCCGATCCAGACGCCGTGCTGTGGTAATGATGCCGGTGGTCTCATCAATGTTAAGGTCACTCCCCACGCCTGTGCCCTCATGGTCCGAGATGAAGTAAAGACTTGCAGTTTCACCTGGCGGTAACCCGGCGCTGATATCGCCAACTATGGTCCCTGCTGGTTGTTCTTCATCCAGCTGGAGTTCCAGTGCTGCAAGGACATGTGTTGACTGCACTAGAATGATGCAAAAATAAAAGAGTGCCTTCCAAAGACTTGAACACACACAGGGTCTGCCGACCCAAGCCCTCGGTCTCGACCTTTTACTTGTTATCGGCATGGCTGGATTCTGCTACGCCTGGAAGGAAAAAAAAAAAGAGAGAAAGAAAAACATTAGCTGTAGAGGTGACAATGTAGACATTATATTTTATGATATGTGAATTGAGCAATTGAACATTCTCTGTTTGAAAGCATCTTGAAAATTCACTTAGCTCTTTTAGTACAAAATGAAAACAAAATGTTCTTTTTTCCCTAAAGTGGAATACTATCTTAAATCCTTGCATGACAATGTGCTAACACTTTTACAGCTCCGAGCCTATATTAAAGACTGCCTGATGAATTTCAGCTTTTTCCCCCATAAAATGGATATATATAACATTCTGGAAAGAACACTTCAGCTGCATCAGGAAGCTTTGAAAAAGCATGAAAATGGAAGTGTAGGTCCGTCCAGGATCCACACTGACTTAAACCACACTGAGGACAGAATCATAAACTATATTTATCTCAAGGATAACAATTTTTATTCACTGGGTGAGAACATCTTTAAGTGTCCCAAGCACGTGGAAATCCCAAGGGAAAAAACACTACAGACACTTAAAAATGTGCATTAAGATTCTTTGTAAGACTTTTTTTCTATATCCAGCACAGATATATAAAAACACACACACACATGGAATGCATGGGAAAGTCTATAGCTGCTTCAGCATGGCCTTTATGGGCAGACGTAGTCATTTAAAACTGTAAGCTTAGCCTCTATGTTCCCCCAACTCTAAATCATGCACATATCCATAAAGATAATATCCTCCTCATGCTAATGCTAAATCAATCTCATCAGTCACATACTGGATCTAATCATGAACAGATATACAGTGTACATTGTAACTATGCACACAGTCCAAATACTTCTTGCCAAAAACTGTTGATGGCTTTCCTGGTGTGCCAGAAGGTCAGATATATCTCATCATATGGCACACTTACAGCAAGAAAGGTCATTTAAAGGTTCTCTAAAACTCACCTGACACTGCAGCAAAGAGTTACCCTGCAGCAAAGCCACCATCTGGTACTTCCAGCAAGTTAAAACAAACAGCAATAATTATTTGCAAATGGCAATTGACCGAGCTCTGACACACATACTTTTGTGTGCACAACCATAAAATTCTGCAAATACACTCATAACTGTTCTGGCAAGTTTAACCGAACAACTCAAGACTCTCACGAGATAGATGCACATTCTGCCCCTTGATGAGGTCTACAAATATTTAGATTACTTTTAAAATGAAGCCAATTGTTTATGCATGTTCCTGGAGTATTTATAAGGAAAGATTTATTGAGCGTATAACTCTTCAAAACATCCTGCAATAAGGAAAGCCATCCAGAACTGACTCAACACATTCATCACACTTTGATACCAGGGGGATGCTGCGTTTTACAATCCTCCACCTTGATCTGAACATCAATACGTAAACTCTCAGGAATGTGAATGAATCCTGCCCCTGTTAGCGAATACAAATGATCAAAACCATAAATGTGTGATGCAGGCAAAACGCCAGTAGCAGACAGGAGGGAGGCGAGTCGTCAGTGATGGGTGTTAGCCAGCCATATTCACCCAGACAATCACCCCCACAGTGCATGTATAATTCGGACAGTTAACTTTAGGAATGTCTTCCTCCTCCAGAGGAAAAGCCAGCCTGCTGCCGGCTGCAGTCTTTATACATACATTAATCTGAAGCATCCATAATCATATATGCAAAACGTCCACAGACTGATTACCTAAGGAAAGACTGGCTTCTGGATGAAGCATCCTTCTGATGGATCCATATTCACTGCAGTTTTGCAGTTTTTTTTAATATTAGAACCAGCATTTGCAACACAAATCCTCCATCACATATCTACTGATTGTACTGCTATTAATTCTTAAATATCAAGGCCCATCGGGGCTCTTTTGAGAACACATGACACGCAGAGCAAACTTTAAAAAACTGCACTACATCCCCCTTACCAGTCATTCTGACCCTGACCTCCTGCGGTAGTTTATGAGGCCTCAGCAGAGGAAAGATTAATAAAGGCTATAGCTCCAGTGGGACCCGGAAGGGGGACACTGATACTGGCCCCTCTGATTCGGTCACTGACCTCTACATCTGGTCCAGACGGCTGCTCCGGACAGTTGTTGCACTCCCACACAAAAGGGAGAGCGCGGCTAAGACTAGAGTCTGCATTACACACCCTAGATTTTTGTTGTGTTTGTCTGTGTTTGTTTGTTTTTTTTATTCTACATGACTGTGAGTGGGAAGAAAGAGATATAATTTCAAAGAAGGGGTCTGTGAGACAATTAAGGGTGTGATGATGAAAAAGGAGTCTTGCTGCTGCTGCAAGGGAAACTTAGAGTCAGAGCTTGGGCCTTGTGAGACCATGGTCTGATTAAATTAACCCACAGTACAGTATAATAATGCAGCCTTTGAAAAGTAAAAATAAAAAAGGCAGGGAAATGGAAAGTGTGGATTTAGGACACAACAGAAAAAAGTTTGTGAGGAGTGATTACAGTTTGCTTTGGCTTGACAGCCTCTTTGTCTTCAGGGACCCCTGAGCTGTGTAGGTATGACTGATAAATTAAGTCAGAAAGGGTGTGTTCCAAAATGTGTATGTGTATGTGTCTTATTGCTTCAGCTGAGTGTCAGTGAAAGGTTATATTGATGAACAGATCGCATGGCTGCAGTCTGTCACTGTCAATGAGCACTCGGTCCATGACATCATCTCCCTTTTGACATTTGCCGTAATACACTTGTGTTTACCCTGGACAACACAAGTGCATGAGGAATAGGGAGAGCGAGGGCTAAAATATGGCTCATGCTGAAAGGATACTGGCTTTAGCAGATGGTCAGTGGGGGGAAATAATAACCACCTGAGTCGCTCCCTCTAGTGGCACACTGTGAGTAAAAGTATGTCTAATTTTTTTCTGAAATGTAAAATACAAGGCAAAATGGAACAAGCAACAACCTGCCCGTGTGCATGCAAGCAGTGACATCATCTCTGTGCGACCACACTGACAGACAAGGCAGACCCAGAGGGCTCCATGCAGTCTCAGCCACATTCTATCTGGCATTGCACCCCCATAATCTGCCTCTGCCGTGCACAAAGCCTCAAACCCTCAAATACATGGGCCTCCACTCTTAAGTGCTGTTACCAAATAACAGAAACCCATAGTGTTTTCTATATATTTAAAGCAGTATGTGTTGCAGTTGTGAGAAATAGCTTTTCCTAATGCAGTGCCATCTCCTCTATCCCTCGCATGTTCACTCCTCCTCCTCTTTTCCTCTGTCCGTCCCCTCTAATGGATTTAGCAGGTCCAGGTTGGGCACGCCACAGCTACCAGCAGCCAAACTAAACAGGGCCCAAAGTCACAGAGTAAAAAAAATGGCCAGTCCACACCATCTCTGTGTCTGCCATGTTTCTTGTGCTTTGATGGAACAGCACAAGGTTACACTCAGCTTGCTCCTGGGTCTGGCATTGCCTGTAGATATTTGGCAGCCTCTTGTTCAGTCATGCTTCTGTGTCACCCAGAACAAATACTGGCCAGACTCTGTGATTGACAGAAAAGCCAGACATGGAAAAAAACAGAAGGAAACCTTTCTTATGTCAAAAGATTAAAAATAATAAAATATGCCTTTAAAATCTGGATACGACCTACTCTTTGCATATTGTAACATGCAGTTGCAGTACCTTTAGTGGCATGTAAAAGTCTACAATTACATTTAAATGACTGCAAATGAGGTCAGGTTGTGGTGAGAAGCTGCAGTGGTCTGCAGTGATAAAAAAGCATTGTATGAGGAGGGAGGGAGTCTGGCGGGAGGGGTTAGAGGATGGAGGAATGCTTTGCATCTCAGTTTTCATGTCATTTTGGCTGTGTGTGTTTAGGGAGACGACAACTATGACCCCTGTCTCCCCTTGAGTTGCTTTTCCTTGGGTATCTGAATATAGATGTCCCGTTTGTAACCCCAGCTGTCACCAGTTCATGCAAGCATGTGCGTGCAGACTGTGTTTATATTAGGGTCTCCATCTATGTACATATACACGCATTTCTTCCGCTTCCCTTTTTCTTTTTCCTCTTACAATAAAGGTGGATATCAGTTTCAGTTTATTTCAACAACTGACTCAATTAAAACAGAATCAAGCCAAATCTAATGAGTCAGCCGCACAGACAGTCAGGCAGCCGCTGTCTGGACAGTTACACACACACACTGAAATATACATGCACGTGCCACACCAAAGCACGATTAATATTAATACTACTTCATGACTTACTAGTTCATGACTGTGTAGGTACTTCACCCAAGGGAGAGCACAGAGCCATAAAAGCACTCACAACCTGCGAAACACAACCCACCCGGTGTGTTGAGGCTGGTCGAGTCTGAGCAAGTATGTTTGAATAAATTATGATGAAGTGAGAGCTGGGTTGCTTGGCGGCCAGTAGCTCAAGTGGCGTTGAGTGATAAGTGATCTATCTACAAGTATAAGGAAAAAGCTGCTAAAGCGGATTGTCTCCACAACTCAGTCCATCATCACATGACAGATCTGATCATGAATTCGTTCCTAATCAAATTCAGAACCAGCGATTATTATCTCTGGGAACCAACTGTTTTCCCAGTTTACGTGAACACTGTGGAAGCCTTTCTTTTTAATTCTGTCCATGATATATTGCTCCGCAGGTCAATTTTATTACTTATTTCCTACATAAATGTCCATGTCAGTGACATCAGCCCGGCTGCAGAGGGTGGTGTGGGGATGTGGAGGGATGTGGGGGGATCACAGAGACAAGTCAGTTCCCAGTAGGGGTGTCTTTCTCAGCCAGGAGACTGCTGCGACCAAACGTTTGGGTCCACACTGTGCTTGCTGTTGTTTTTACATTGTCCTGAAGAGAACAGAATAGAATCAAAGACATTTGGTGACTTTTTGTTTCCGATCTCATAGTATTTGGAAATTAAATGGTTCTCATGGTTTGGCTCCACATTCTCATTTGGATATGAAATCATGCGAAGAAAATGAGGTTAAGATGCCGACTTGTTGTTTAAGTTTTGTTTTATTCTGAGCCATAAAAGATCTGCTGTGGGATTTACATTCTGTGTCCTCAATCTGGGGTCATATAGTATTGATAGTATTGATAACAAATCATTTAAGGTGTGTTGCATCCCATTATTACTATGCAAGTTCGCGCTGCACCAATCCAATGCTTTGGGTACTTTATTTTATAGAGAACCACTATTCAGACCAATTACTGGCTCAATCAGCCTCAATTAAATATGCTTCTGTAAAATGCAGTTTTATATTTTGATTTTACCGCAGTTCTTGTTCAGGATTCCATCTTATTCCATACTGAGGTGGAAAAAACTGCAAAGTCTCTGCAGCAGAAACATGACAATTGAAAGCTGGTGTGATAACTCATATTTGTTTATCTACTCTCAAAGTGGCTGTCATAGCAGAATGCAGACACACACACAGTTACAAACTACACCAGGTCCCCTGCGACAACACGTCCTAGATTTCACTGCCCGAGACAGCAGGAGCAGAGAAAGGACTAGACCTAGATATGTAGAAGAGAAGTGTGAATATGATTGAGGTTTTTTTTAAGTGATTGCTACAGTGATAGAAAGAAAAACAAGGAGAAGCTAACCTTAGCCTGAGTAAGTACACAAACAGATCACATGACCACACATAACCAATGTACCATCGGAACTGTCCATGAAGGCATGCAGCAAGAGAACACGCAGCCGGAGGTGCTATATAAACCCTCCAAGGCCAGACTGTCAAGCAAACGTCCAGCAAGGTTAGCTCCTCTGATCGATTTAAGGCCATTTGTTAAAGAAAACTGAAGAAAGGCACAGCTTAAAAAAAGAGTGATGTATACAAAAGAGAGTAAACAAAATAAATAAGGATGCAGAGGTAAGGAGCCTATGAAGGTGAAGCAGCAGCTGCCATCCACCATCATTCACCGCCCCTCCCCATCAGAGCATAATATCCCACAAGGGCAAGCTGTCAAGCTGAACCATATCCATAACTATGTCAAACATCATTACATCACTGGTGAAACTGAATTAAATACTCTTATCACAGATCAAGCTAATATTTTTTTTAAATGAGATTCATCTTGTATTCAACACTGGAAGCAATTAAACATCAGACAGTATTCTCACTGTTGGAAGACATTTAAATACTTAATGGCTCCACTTGGTATCATAAAAGACATTTCTACTGTTTCAACTGTTCTTTCATCTCTAGTTAGAAGTGTCCCATCCATGTTTGCAAACTGGCAAAGAAACCTCCCAGGATCCTCCTTAAACATGACAAGATGGTCAATTCCAGGTCCAAGGAGTATCAGAGACCAGCCTAAGATTTTGTTGTGGATAACTGCATGGTCACATGTAACATATCAAGGATCTTGTCGATAGTCTTCTGGGGTAACAATGAACAACCTCTGCCATATTTGAATTTAACTTCTAAGGTCATAAGTCTTTTGAGACCTGCAGGACTGATCTTTGGCAGTGCTGACCTACCCAAAACAGAATAACTCCAGCAGTTATTGACTTAAAACTCACTTGAGTTCAAGAACTGCATGTGCATGTAACAAAAGCTACAAGACTCCTTCTAACTTAGGACATGAAGCTATGTCTGTTACTGATACCCACACACATGCAAGAATGGTGCATTCACTTACTTTTATTCCCTAGAGGCTTATCCTAACTTTAACCCAACCTTTACCCCAACTTTAACCCAGTCATAACTCTAAACCTAAGACGCTCAACCTTGTAAGAATAGGTACGTCAGAAGAATCCCAGTTGATGAACTAGGAGAGAAAAAAAGTTCAAAGACAAAACGCTTAAGCCCATAGCCAAAACAGGGTCAAGAAACCATAGATCCATCTTTTAACTTAAACACACACAGTCTCACACCCACTTTAATCACTTTCTGCATTCCATCCAATGAAATAATCACCAATATGACCTAACAGCAAACCAGACACCAAGTCGTATCAGGTCGTGTTATTGTTTCAGAAAATACATCAATATTAATCAAAGTGATTAAATGTTTTGTTGAAGAGCTTGCCAGCAAACAGAGTAATCTTTTGTGAGGGTGAAAAGAGGTCAGTATCTTCTGAAGAGAACTGCTATGAGCTTCATCTCACTGCTTCATCTTTGGCTGACAGATCTGGGAAACGATCAAAATCTGTAATTACTCATCTGCAGTTCAGAATATAGAACAGTTATTTGTGTTATTAAATTCTCTATCAACTCTTGTGCTAGTGGCGCGCCGACAGCTGTTCTCCAAGAAAATGCCTTCGTATCATGTTACTCCATTATACTTCTTGCGGTTGAGTCAGGGAATTAAGTCTGTCTGTCTTTGTTCTCATTTTTTTTCTACACAGTTGAACTGACATCAGTGCACATCAGTGACAAAATGATAAAAAGAGACAGATGTGGCATTAAATGAAAATTTTACTTCTGAATCCATCAATTGAGCTTCATTCAAAGAGCCAGAATTTCTTTTTTTTAACTCTTTCAAAGTTATCAAGAAACCAAGACTTCTTTCTAGCCAACTTATATCGCCTCCTTTTTGTTTCACATCACCCACTCACATCCACTATCTGAATCTTTTTACTTGCGCAACACGTTGCTTTACCTGAGAGCTGCGGTGCCCTACAAGGCTCTCAGCTCTACGGGAGTGTTTGAAGTCACCAGAAGCTCAGATCATCTCACTTACTTCATTAAAAACACATGAGACACTACAGAGAGAGAGAGAGAGACTGGCTCTATCTTCTCTGCTCGCCTCAGAGCTTAGACACTTCTCATCCATCAAACACACAGATGGGCAGCAGTTACCACATTTCATTCATCTTTCTTCAGAACCATTCCCACATGTATCTCTTCTTCTTTGACTAATGGTATTAATGCATCACTTCATTAAGGTATATGTGAGCATGTCTTTACTGATCAACTTCTCAAAGCAGAAGAATCAATAAATAGGTCTGATCTTTCTGCTGATACAGACAGGACAGTGTTCGTACAGTGCTGAGACAGCTAATCAATAATCAATTAATGGATGAACGTGAAGTTATCCACAACTATCAGCAACAACCAAGACATTCATCTAGTAAAAATTGATTTAGACACAACAAATAAGATGAGGAGACATGATATGTATCTTTCATTGGTTTTGTAATGGTTATAATATATTTCTTATATTATCCTAAGACCACACACACATGCACGCACAGCAAAGCACATCCATCTACTGCAACGAAAAGCTGAGAATTTTGATGATATAACCACACTTTGGCACTCACAAGCCACCGTTATACATCATATATCTTCACTCAGGAATATAACAATCCATTTCCACTAGTCATTATCCCAGATCCTTATCATGAGTCAGCTGGTTTGGCTATATTGAGCAGTCAGGTCCATTTTTAAGATGACTGTAGCACATTGAGGCTCCTGAAACTAGTCCAAATGTAGTGTGTCCTTTTGTTTGCAGAGAGCACCTGTACAGTTTGTCCAGTCTTGATGATGACACTAAAAGGATCACTGCTGCTATGAATAATGATGACAACTGTTACATCACAACTGGGCCTCAGAACAAACAAAAATGGAACTGTGCCATCTCAAAGCTCCAGATAGTGGATCAATCAACGTCTGACAGGCGAGACCATTTATTTCCTTTGATTGGTGGAGTCAGTCATACAGTAATATGTTCTCCAGAGCCACAGATAAATGGGATTTCATACCATGCAGCAGGAAGGTAGGATCTGTGTTTCCCACAGGGAAAAGATTACAGTGCACTATAACTAAAGCACAGCTATACTATACAATATCTATACACTACATTTTGTGCTACACACAATGAACCCAGCAGCTAGTACACCAGCATTTTAATTTCTGTGTAATTTTTAGTACCACGTTCCTTGGATTGGACACACACCAATAATTAAATTTCACAATTATAACCAAAGCAAGATGGCAGACTTAGTGATTGTAGCTGCCATGGCAACCAAGAGGCCCTGAGGGTGAAGTAAAAGGAATGTGGAACAATCAGCAGAAGGGATGCCTTATCAATGGGAATCTTATTCTGAGTCTGTACTAGTAAAGCTAATAATAACTGTCTGGCCTTCCTGTGGATGGATGATGCAAAAAAAGTCACTTTCCAGAAACTGAAGGCGCTCCCTCACACAAAGGCTGCAGCTTAACATTGTCTATGGTCCACATGCAGTGTAATAATTTGAAATGGCATTAAATTGCCTCAGTATTGAGTCTTTGGTTTATTTTCCGTCAAAGATGGTGGTCCAAGAGGTAAATAAAAACACCAACACAGAACTCAGGCATCAGCAGCACACAGGCAATGAAAGACAGAGTGTAAATATTTCCACTAGCTACTTTTGGAGCCAAAAAAAGATGGAAACAATCTTTTATTTTGTTCTTTTTTGTCATCTATTCAAAACTATGGTGGGTGTACAGATGTCTGTTGTCTCCTAATTTAACTGGTTAATCTGGCATTTGTACAATTAGGTTTGTCACTGTCAAACTAATATAGTGAGGTAAAAGTGAGGCTTGTGGATAGTGTGTGAGGGAGAGAGGTGGTGTGTGTGCGTGGGGGGGGGTGCCTCTGAGTCACTTTTCCGATATTTGTCCTCAGACACTGATTTCCCATGCTTAAAAACAAAACCCAGGAAAAAGCAGCTCTGGGCTACAATTAGACAGATTTTTGTTTGAGCTGCAACATTTGGACGGAAAGATGCTTTCTGCTTTTCATTTCATTCTCGCCTTGGCAGTATACTTTGTGATTTGAGATGATGAGCTGAAACAGATATTACACAAAAGCCTTCACTCGTTGCTGTTGTCTATCTGCAATATCAAACATCTGACTTTGTGAGAAAGGAGTTACATGATAAAATCTTTCATAATGAAACCTGGTTCAAAAAAAAAGATTTGATTGATTTTCATTCTTATGTGGGTTCTGTGGGAGGATGACAATGTACACAGTACAAGCAGGATTTCTGTGTCAAAGTGGGTGGCAAATGCACAATTTGATTACACTGTGTATCTCCAGACTTTGGAAGTAAACCTCAACTTGGACATTCCCTAAAGGGAAACCATTAGAATAAACAATAAACTACCCTTAAAGTCTATGGACAGTGGTACTTTATTTACATCTAGAAACAAAAATTGATGACAGCTTGAAAACAGAAATATAGCAATATTTGCTTGGATGACACCACGAAGCAGGTGTAAGATTTCAAAGTTTACATGGTTCCAAGGTACACCCTAAAAACTAGGATACAACAAAGGGAATGGGGGCTGGAGAAGAGTGCTCCCCTCAGTCATCTTCCCCAGAACCCTGGTGCAAATGCTGAACCTTAGTAGACACCAAACAACCTGAGGCCCAGCTCTTAAAGGAGTCCATGTGAGCTTACAAACCGGCCACCACGTGATGATCGACTGAAGTGTGAATGTAGTATGAATCCAAGTCAAGTAAACAAAAACATATGTGCGATCTTGTGATGTCACAAGATCGCACATATGACTGCTGCAGTTTGGTAAATTAGACTGAAATATGTCATGAACGCTGCCCAGTGACACTCTGACCTTAGCTATGAGTCATTCATTTTGGATTTTGGTTCAATACTATAAATAGCAGCATGAAAACGAGGAATAAATTATCATTTTCCTAAGACGAGCAAAGCCCTGATGAGAATCATGCGCCTGAACCTGTCAGTGTGTGTATCATGCTTGTCCATTCAGCCACACCAAACCACATGAAGTGTGCGATAAACAGCAGACTGTTTGCTTTTTTGATAAGCTCCAAAAAGACTTGACATGGAATGAAGACACCTCTCTGCCACGACAGGGTTGTTAGAGAGCATTAAAAACAAAAGTATAAACATTTATCACCGACATTCTTGACAAGGACCCAATTAAGACAAGGAAGCCAGGGGTCAAGGTGGTCACCTGAGGGGCCACACTCCAGAACCAGCCAATTTTCTAAACATCACAAGTGAGTAAGCATCCAAGTTTCTTAATTTTGAAAATTGTGAAAATAAGTAAAAATCCCTTTAAAGGCAGATCTGTTCCACTGAGCAGCTGATGTGAGTAATTATACATTGTTTGTACAAGCAGAAGCTCCACACGGTTGTAGCCACACCAACTAGATATCCATATGGTTCCTGTTAGAAAATGTCCTGCTGCACGCCTCATCACTCTGCAAGAAACCAAACTCTAACCAGTTTTATGCAGACCAGAGGCTGAGGCCAGAGCCGGGACCATGTAGCAAAGACCTGTCTCCCTCCTTACAGCATAAAACCAGCTGTGGATGCCAGTGGACACCAGATATGACTAGAATAACTATTGTGGTTCGGTGCTAAAATATGCCCCTGGGTTTCCCATTTTTAGCTTTTGGCAATACATACATGTACAGACAGAAATGGTTGCTATAAATACACCTCATGTTAGGAAACAAAAGCACAACCATGTCAAATTCTATCATCTGGATAACAAAACTAGCTAAAATCCTCCAAAAAAATGTGTTTCAGCTCAGAAATGGGTTTTGTTTTCATAATCATGCATGAAAGAGGAGGCCTCAACAAAGCAGGCCTTCTGCTGAGATCTGAGTGCCTTGCTCAGAGGCACACAACCAAATCCTCTCCATCACTGAAGCCTCTCAGTCAGTGCTGCGCTGTCACATCCATTGGTCTGTCCAGGAAATAGTTCAGCTAATGTTGGCTCACTTTGTGCACTTCATGGTGTTTCCCATTAAGTGGTTCTGTCCTCCATCCAATACAAAAAAAGTGTAGTCTACTGTTGCCAGCCCTGTGGAAGAAACCACTGACTTACTGTTATTAAATAGTTCCATAAGGCATAATAAGCTTATGTGGTAGCCTACTAAATTGACCTCCTTTTCATGTTTTATTGTAAATTGTGAGCCTTAATTTTTATTTTCTTTTTCCAACCTGGCTGTTTGGCTGGTTCCACTGTAAATGATCAGCAATCAGCAGAAGACACAGCATCACTACACTGTATGATCCACTCATCTTATGCTACTTTTGTCAGTCTCACACATCAAACAACAGCCTCACCAGCCCATACCAAGCTCATACGTGCAAGGTGCAGATGCGGTGTGCAGCCGCTCACTAAAGAAACCCACACACCCCCACCCAGAAAGAGCTCCATCCCCTACATTTATCAATCAAATGTATCAGTGATCACAGTGTGGCTGAGAATAAAGAAGCTGTCACTTACATTCATCGGACCCACAGTGCTGCTCTTGGATGTGCGCTCTGGATATCTCCTCCAAAACCCGATTAGTATGCAAACGGCTTTCCAATCCCCCAAAACGACAGACAATCCGCCCGGACAAAATCTTGAATGGAGCCGCGCTGTCCAGCTGGACTGGGTTTTTTTTCTGTTTCTACATAATATCCACACACACACAAAAATGACACTTGTCCACAGATTTTCCCGGCAGCAGATTGGATTACTCCACCAGCGAAGGAGTCCTCTTGCGTCTCTGTCCCCGTGTCAGGTGAGTGCGTTTGGATCAGCTGAGAAGCTCCAAAGCTCCTTCGCTGTCTGCAGCAGAAAGGAACCGCCTGTGGTGCTGAGACCGGTCTCTCGCTGATCTAAACGTTTCTCTCCTCTCTCAGCATCCAGTCACTTAGACACGACGTGTGTGTGTGTGTGTGTGTATGTGTGTGTGTTCTGAGACAGAGTCGCTTCAGGGCACCGTGCACCTCACCAACTGAAAAGCCGACTTCTCAGCCACAAGGCCCAGCCCCCTTCTCTTCGCCATACCCTCCTCCTCCGCCTCCTCCGCCTCTTCCTCCCTCCTTTACAGACTTGGATTGCTAATTTATTCGGGTAGCTACACAAAAGGGGGGACAGAGGAGAGGGAAGCTGTGGAATACAGTAGGGAGAAAGCAGACTTTGGTGCCCCCCAGCTCCGTTCAGTGGAATTAGTCTAGAGACAAAGAAGCGCGCCATGCACCATTAAAGGATGAGATATTATGCAAGTCCCCGTTAACATTAATTGTGTGTCATTTTATGCGTTTTATAATAATGCATAAATGATACACAATAAGATGATACACAATAATAAGTGACCTTATTAACTACTAAAATTGTATTAGAAGCTCAGAGGGAAACCATGCAGCAGATCAGGCTGGGCCCAGACACACACACACACACACACACACACACACTCCTGCAAACATCAGCAAGATAGGAGTCATTCATCACCCCTGATTTTAGGTCAAGCCTCCACCTGCATCAGTGAATCAGAGCCATGGAGTAGCTGTGGAGGGGGCGATGTGGTAAAGGTGGGATGTGTGAACTAGAGGAGGGGTCTGGACAAGGATAGCAATCAATCCAACCCCTCCTTCTTTTTCCAAACAAATGTGTATGTTTCAGTCAGCGGGGGAAATGGTACTTTTATACTTTCACCACTGAGCATTGTATTTATGCACATTGACTGTGACATGATGAGCAGACACCATGGACTCTGCAGGCTCATTTAACTCTACAGGAGACCCATTTAACTTCAAGCACTGTTTGGTTAGCGGTGAATGCAGGCAGCAGTGATCTATGAAACACAAACAAACATAAAGTCCTTGTTTCCACATATTGTGACAGTGGTCACACAGGGAATGAACTGTCAGTTGGTTCAATGGCAGTACAAGTTCAGTGTGCAGCCATTAAAGTATAAAATTAGATCCCAGAGGAGCAACGGCAAAGATGTATAGATTTAAAAACACTTGAGGAAAGTAACTTAGTACATCCTGTCAAGCATTCTGTGTAGGTGCAGCTGTGTACACTACACAAAACAGTCATTTTAAAGTATAAAGTTGCAAAAGGTCATTTTAGGAGATAAGATGGGCTGTGGATGACTCTGGCCCACAGTGGACTTTCAGCCAGGAGTCCTGGGTTTGTGTCCACCCTCTGCCAGCATTGCTTTATTTTGGTAAGCTGTTTCATTGTGACCATCACAGTTGGGGTTAGACAATAAAACACAACTGGTTTCTGGTTCCTGGTTTAAATCTGGCTTGGACCTTTCTGTGTGGAGTGTGTGTGTGCACATGTGGGTTTTCTTTGGGTACTCCTCATTCTTCTCACACACCAAAAGACGTGCATGTTAGGTTAAGTGGGGACTCTTAACTTGGCAGTAGATGTGAGTGTGAATGGTTGTGTGTCTCTCTCAGACCTGCAATAGACAGGGTATACCCCACCTCCCACTCATTGAGACCCATTGATGATGGCTGGCCCCTGTTGGCTGCGAGTAGGACAGTGTGGGACATATTTGATGTATTTGAAAGGGACAGTTTAAAATGCAGAAAAGTGTGTGTTTTTTCTCAATTTTCCTTTGATTCCTTGTTCTTGCAGATCGGGCATTTGTGGTTGTGTAAATGAATCGCATGTGTTTGCAAGTGAATCTATTCAGAATCGATCTTGATGATGATAACACAGTTTTAATCAGCAGCATATGGGTGGCAAGTGACACTTTTGGTGGGGCTCCCCACAGTGGAGGGAGGCCAGTGGATGGAAGATTTACATCAGCGCCACACACATTCAAAAATGTGAAATTTCTCACTCTGTCAAATACATACGTACACATTTATACGCTGACACTTGCACTTAAACATACAGATATTTATCATGATCATGGAGCACAGCGAAACATTTATTTGGCTCTGTTTCTTTCCCATTTCTCAGTTCCTCCCTTTAACCACAGAATTGACAGCCAGACCACGATAACCCTCATCTACAGTTCTAACCATTTAGATTTACTGTACATCAAGATAAGGCTTGTATTTATCCCAGGTCCATGCACTTATAATAAAAACTGATTATTAAATTGGCAGTCATAATGTAGACTCCCAGGAACCCTTTAGAAATTAATTAATCTGGCCTGTTGTTTTTTTTATACCAATTTTAATTACAGTATATGAACTTGACTCATCTTATGACCATCAGGAGCATAGCAATAGAGTGTCATGGAGGTTAGCTTTCAACCAGTGGCTGTGAGGTCATTTGGAAATGCATCGTCCATCGCCCTAATGGAGGCCTGTCTATATTGGCTGTATGATTGGACTTGTTGGCTGGGCCCTACTCTGCTATACAAACACTCACACAGTCGACTGCAGCACTGTGGTGAGAATCAAAGGCTAAAACTAATTTTCAAATATCATCTTTTTAAATAAGACTACTAAGAGTACAGTAGCACAATCTGTCCATACAACTCCTGTCTTTACCATTAATATTAGTTCTTTACCTGGCACCCATGTTTATATCTGCAGTATCTTGCACACACTTGTTTTTCTTTTTTTTTTCTTTTTTTTTGTCACTTCACTCTGGTTTTACCCTGGAACTTATGCAGGTGTCGCGCCCTCAGCTATCTGATCCACCTTTCCTGTGCAGCCGGATGAGGTGAGGTCACAGCTCCACTCCGTGACTTTGTGCCAAAAGAGGAAAGAGCAGTGGTTTAGTCAGACCTTCCTTTCCCAGGGCCAACAATCCCGTATGCACTTAATGAGGGCTTCATTCAGAAAAGAGAGCCAGAGGTAGTTATGTTGTGTTTGTTCTCATCATCGAGCACCTTCTGTAACATTTCAGTTTCTTTCTGGAACATCAGAAACTTTTCTTGGATGCCTTCTTGGTTTTGGCACCTGTAGCTCCACCAAACTGCTCCCCGTTGTTACCTATTCCATGACTGTTGCTACGGTAATTCACCACTTTAGCTCCGCAAACCAGTCATTGCTGATTACAATAAAATTAGTACCAAAACTCACCAAAGAAAAATACACTAAACTATATTTCTCTTACAATCTACTTTTATATTTTTAGATAAACTTTACATTTCTCAAGTACCTTGCATTTTGCTGGCAACAATGTCCTCATCTGTCCCTGCAGGATATTTTTAGAGAGACTTTTATAGCTTACTTTGCTCTAAAGGCCAGTCTCTGTACACCACAGAACCACACACCGGCCCAGTGCCTTTGGCTTTTCATTCAAAGCCTGCTCCATTGTGCATTTCTGCAAATGCCACTAAAAGGGGATCATCAGTTGTGTTGAATATATACGTATACAATATCACACAGGAGAGATGTGATTTGTCCTGCCAACATTAAAAAAATGTCTTTATTTAGTTAGGTGTTGGCACCACATTTCCTCTTCCCTATGTGAGGTTTCCTCTGGACCTTTTTTTAGCAGTTTCGGTGATTTTACTGGGGCATTGTTCGTGTGCAGCTTTTGAACTATTTTAGGTAGCGATAATGTGGGGATGCATACAACAACAAATGACAGAATAGGAAAAGTGCATTGTTATGAAGAGCTTGGAGTGATCTCTCTTCCTCGGAGCTCCGCAGAATAAAAACAGACATAATGTGAAACATCCAAAAGGAAATTATGTCGGAAACAAAATGCTTTGGGTTGTGAGATAATGGTGGCAGCTGCTCACCCCTAAAATACTTGCTACATACAGCAGTACTTTCCTAAATCTGTCATTAAATCCTCTTCTCACTCAAAAAAGATTTACACTAATTCTAAGCTTCATATTTTGGTCTTATCTTGAATTACGTCATCTCATGCTAGTAGCTGAAAGTAATGTCTTTCTTTGACTGAACTTTTACAACTTCAGACGCTGGAAAAATTCCACTTGGCAGTCTTGAATAAGTGAATAAGGACTTGCAGTTTTAGCTAAACATTTGCCGAGAAACTTATCTTGCACATTGAAGCATTACGGTCATAAGTTTTTCTTATCAAGCAGCGATCTTAAAGTTAAGGGTGAAAACAGGAAAGCAGCAGTCCAGGTTTTATGCTTCAGTTGGCCCTTACACTCTCTGTATCAGTACATGTAGGCTGATATCAGCGCAGTTCCTCTGACGAGCTTCCAGGTTTTGTCGAAAATTTATGGGTCACAATCTATGTGAGGGGTTCTCACATCTTTGGAAAGATTATTGCTCTCACTTCTCTTATCTCTCTTTATCCTCTATTCCCTCAATATCCTCTGTTCCTATCATTATCCCCATCTCCTTCTCAGCATGAGTTGGACATCACATCAACACAATACCTGCAAATGGCATCCTCCCTCCTCTGCACACCCCACCCGACCCCCCTCAAATTTATCTCTTCGTGACACCTCCCTTCCTCCTTCTTCCTCCCACTATCAGGATGTTTTATTGTTACAAACCAAATGCACTAAGCAGACAGATACACTAAATCAGGGCAGCCTCTATCTAAGACCTGAAATTGTTTAGACTATGAGGAAACTATTTAGCTGCTGACTAACAGATGTGCTGTAAAATCACTACAAAAATGTAAAGAAATGATTCTTTCCAAGAAATGTGTGACTGCAAAAGAACTTTTATGCTGATTGTAGTAATACTTCTACTGCACACTGTTGTGTGGTTGTAGCAAATAGTTTTGTTAGTGCTGATCAAGATGTTTTATTGTAAAAGTTGAAATGTCATTCCAGAAGACAGCCAGCTACAGCTGCTCATTCTGGATCATTACACTTACTGAATAGCTGCTGAAAAGCTTCTGTACACCACAATGTGCTTCTAATACAAGCGTCTAGCAAACAGGAAGTAGCCAAAGCTGAGAACTTCCTGTATAAGCCCATCTACAGGCCAGCTTCTACGCTGTGGGCACAGGAGGTTCCTGAATGCATCCTGAGTGTGTGTGTGTTGCCATTCAGCATTCCATCCCCTCTGTTTCCTCCCCCCCCCAATGCAAGCATACTGATGCACTGCATCGTGGGAAAGAGTGAGTCGCACCTCTACACAGCATGCTCGCTCACTCACCACACACATAAAACAGCAGAGACGGGGACAGATTTAGTGGGTGTTGTGAGCCAGATGTGATGCGGCGTTCTGCACTGTGGTGACATTTTGCTGTTAATGTGCCACCGAGATTCTATATTTAGCGTCAATGACAGACAAGTCTGTGTAGAATGGATTGGGAAAAAGAGACGTGAAAAAAAGGGGGGTGCTCAGAGCTCATTTGTTACGTTGTGCATTCTTACTTCACTGGTGTTTTCTTTGCATGACCAAGGTTAATGTTCTGGACCGGATTTATATGGAACAAACATGACACACACCCAGCACACGCACACACATGCACACACTCCCTTCCTTTGTTCTCATATCCCTCATCCCCCAAAACAAAATTTGCGGTTTATGTGACAGGTTCTGTTTTCTTAATGTATGTACGTGTGTGATGGGGGATGCCTGAACCTTGGTGTGTGTCAGAGACTTCAGAGGAAGAGGAAGATGAGAAGGTCAAGTGCGTCGAAAGGAGATAAGTCGTAGTGCACATAGACCTTCTGGATCAGCTGCTTCCTGTTTATTCCTGTGCTGAAGTGTTGTCCTATGAAGATAACAAGGCTTTGACCTTTGACTCCGCCGGAACAGAAGCACATCCTGCGACGGATGCCATATTGTTCAGAGCCTCGTCACACCTCAACTCACAACCCCTGTGACCTGCCTTCTACTCACACTTGGACACTGTACGTCATAGTGGATCATAGTGCACGTATGATTGAAGGGTTTTTATTTGACCATTGTGACATTATTTGTTTGTTGCACAAGACAGAGTCAGTTTGAGAACCTAACCTATATTCTCCAACATAGTTCCTTCCTAGATTGTCACACTTATAGTCCACCAGTAATAGAGCCTCTCCTTAAAGTTCCTGTACTTCCATCATCATCATATGCAACACTAAGCTTCTCCCTGAAGCAACAGAGATGGTGTGTCAGGTATTATTATTTTTGGGACATTTACGTACACACTTAATTGTTTCGATAAAGCCGAAGGTGTGCGGTTACCTTTAGACAGTCGAGCTGATATATTATTTTGATGGTTTCCCCTATCTTATTGGAATCAAAAAGCAGGAACTTTAGTTCATTTCATGTCTGGAAAATGGTCAAGAAAAACTTTAGAATCAACTCTCGCAGCTGTCTGTGTGTGGAGCCAGGGCAGGAGCTGCAGAAGTTTTTTGCTTCTTTCCTCGAGTGTGATTTATGTCCAGTCTAGTCTTCTCCCCACAGTGCTCCAACTTTCTATGATTGTTTGTTTTTTTGGAAGAGTTTTGATTTCTTTTCCAATAAATAGCTTTCTGCTGAAGGACAATAATCAAGATAAGGTAAATGCTGGTTTCCCAAGCAATGCCACACACACAGTAAGGGTCACCATATGTTTACATTGTGGAGGGCTGTCTGAGTTTTTAGAGGGATTAGGGCCAGGGGATGGAAAGGCTCCAACAAAGTTCATAGTTGTTCATAAGTATGTTGGGGCTATTTTGGCAACGTGACAAAAGTTTAGGGCTTGGAGAAAGATGAAGAGCAACGCTGAAGTGAAGTAGAGGCCACGGTTTGAAAGAGAAAGACTCACCAGAGTACAGCTCAGATTCTGCATGTTGAGAAAGCATATTTTATCACGGCTGTAGCTATTAAGAAATTTAATAAAATCCACAAAAAGATGCTCCAACACGGTAAATAACACACTGATTTACTTTTGGCCCCAGGCACTGCAACAGAACTCCACTATTAGGTCTGCTTTGGAGCATTTAAGACAAATCAACGGCTACACAGGAGGGTTATTCATATCTGCATCACCAAGAACATCTCTGATGTAGAGATGTGACCTCTGTGTGTACCTGAACATGTGACTTTCACCGCGCAGTCCGCATCATCTACAGTCTCCTTTAACCAAAAGGCTTATTGAAGCCTTGGACAGACATAACATAAACTTGTAAACACATTTAGACATAGTAAACATGATAAACAAGGTTAAGTCTAGACTCCATGCTGATAAGCACTGGAGACAGACAGGAGCAGCTGATAATGTGGTGTCAGAGTTTCTATTGACATTCAGCGCTTCTTCCCAAAATTTAATTTAAAGTGGTCACGTGTCCATATTTTGTATCTTCTTCTTCTGTGGGAAATGTTGAAAAGAAGAAAATGAAATAAAAAGAAACAGTGCCACACCGGTCCAATATGAGTAGCTCAAATTCTCCATTTAATAGAGTTATACATTTGCTTGTATCACAGGGTTCCAATAAAAAAAAATGATACTGATTATTCTGTGACATCATGACACTTATACTAAGTAGCACCAGGCTCATGTTGTGCTTTGACCAGTGAGTGAGTGCATCCTCAGAGGGGTTTACCTCTCTCCTCCTGTGGCAGCTTGACAGTTCACAAGACCCAAATATTTACAGTGCCTTGTCTGTCATCTAAACACCCTTTCTACGTGACATATTTATTCAATTATGCTTCATTGCACAGAGACAAAAAGAGCACTACAGGTCCTAGCCAAGCTGTGAGCGTTTTCCACCAACAATTGTATAATCCCAGTGGCTTTGATTCATAACAGACCGGGAGAACATTTGGATGCATGTATGACATTTGTTAAATGCTCACTGTAAACCATTTTGACTGCTGAGGAAATCATAAACACTACTTTTGCACGAATCAAGGTCTAGGTACGCCGCCTGGAGCCGACAGCAATGTTGAGGTGTTTTTTGGAAGCAGGCCTTTATTGGCTTTACAAAGAGCACTGTATGAAGCTACCAGTGATTACCTACCACAACCGAGATTTTCTCCTATTTACATTTGTGTTTAACCTCCAGGTCCTCTAACATGCAGCATACAACTGTAAAATGAAATGAATGACAAATCAGGGTCTGCCAAGTGGTAAGTTATATGCTTACACAAGTATTATCTTTTTTAATCTTTATTTAAATAACAAAAAGAAAATGAAGAAATGTCTAAAGAAGCCAGCACTGGCAGCTAATTTTTCATTTGTTTTCCCAACATACCCGCTTCCACATGAGCTAGGAACCTAATACACATGGTTACATGGTTCAGCAAATGTGACATATCACTTTTAAAGATGGTTCTGACATGTTGACAGGGCAGCTCTTTGATCAAGTACGTGCTGTATAGGACAAGGAGAAGGATTTTAGTTCCACCTCTGAGGTGCTTGATCGTTTTGTGACCCAAAGTAGTACATCTCAGAAAACCAGCACAGTCAAAACTTATGTTTACATGCTTAGTCAAAGCAGCCGTGCATACAATCCCCTTTATGGGAGCAGTTAAGTCATTGTCACGGTCAAATTGGTGGCCACTGAGCCTGCTCTGCATCATGTCAAGTGAAGGTGCTGGAAAAGTTCAAACCCTCTAAAGGCCAATTTTCTCTTTTAATTACACAAATCAGAAATATCACAGAAGGTATAAAGTTCAAAAGTTTTGCATAATCACTCAAAAAGTTGAACTGCACATGCAGGAAGGCTGTAAAACTTCTGCTGTTTTAGACCACTTATCGCTCACATCTTATATCACTGTATGATTAATGTAAGCTTTAGCACTGTTATTATGGAGCACAATGGTCTAAAGCTGCCTCTGGTGTGTTGACAGTATTTTGTTTAATGTGTTAATTTTGCAACAGCACACTTCTTAGACTGTGTGGAAATGTTTTGTGTCCAATGCGTGCCATTTCTAATGCTTACTTTTTGAGAAAACGTCCACATTTTGTTTACTTTGAGTGCTTTGGGAGGACTCCAGCCATTTCTCAGTCTCTTCCATGAAACATAATAAGGCAGTCTTCATTCCCTTCGACTCTGGCCTGGAATAATGGTGCCTATCAGGCAGACAGTGAGGTGCCAGGCACCTTTGAGCACTAGGTTGACATCATCATGACTTCATTTTGTCTGCTCTCTGCTTTTCAAAGTTAGTAAACCTGGATGCTCAGGAGTGCTGACATTTGTTATACAACGCACGTGGCCTCTGCTGGCACCCCCTCTCTTTTTGTTTTACCCTTTCCTTAGCTTTTCCTTCTTAGCACCTCCTCTACCTTCTTAACCTAATTGCTACTTTTCCTTTTGAGTTCGCCTCAGAGGCCTGACTTAATACTTTCTTCTGAAATATCACTGCGACTTGCAGGAGCAGTCTGTTTCATGTTGGTGAAGTGTGTCGGGGTGCCGGTTGCAGGGATTTGGGGATATTAAGGCTGTGGTAAAAGGGCTGCGCTTGTCACTCTTCCAGGCAACCACTGTTTCATTCCCATATTTTCCATGCATTAGACCATTATTAGTAAACTACTGCAGCGTTCTCACTGTAACACACCATCTTGGCGATGCCATAGAGGCCTGACTTACATGGGGACAGAGCGATCACTGTGTTTCCCATCATCCTCTGAACACACATACACAGATAGCCCTAAATGGAAAAGCAAGGTGGTGTGTGTGTGTGCAACCGCAACCAGAAAATCTGCTGCGCTGCTTAGGATACCCACCGGCCGTCCACATCAGAGTGACCACTTATTTCAGAGCTCTGTAATCACTGCGTACAGGACTATTTTAGTGCAATCTGACTATGGATTAGACAGCAAATTGCCAGGGAGAGTGGACGTTACCATGGAGAGGTTGGAAGTTGCTTGTAAGAAATAATAAACAGAGTTAGAGTCAGATTAGACGTGATGGTCTGGGAGCGGTGGCAGCTGGAGACGTGTATTGTTTGTGTGCCTATGATGGCCAAGAGAGTGTGTTGGTTTAAAAAGCATTAAAAGGCAAAAAAGGTATATTTTATATGTGACAGAACAGAGCCTTTATTTCATCCTCACACTTAATCACCTCCATTTGTGCATGTTTAACTGATGACTTCTTCCTCATGTACTATTAATCAGTTGGGTGTAATGACAAGCTGACATAGCCATAAATGTGTATACTCCATCAAGCTCACACATATGTGTTGGAGACCCACAAACATGTCCCTATTCTTTCCCAAATTTGAATTAATTTCAGAGCTTGTGGTTGCAACTGTCACGAAAGTCAATTCGCACCAACAATTATCTCCTTTAAAGAATAAAAATGTGGAAACTGTCAGAATCCCTCTGGTCTTAAACACTCTATCATATCTTTAATAACTGCAACTTCCATCAGCTGGCAGACTGCTCAAAGATCAGTGCACACACACATGTATGCAAGAACACAGCAGAGATATATAGACAGCATGTGGCCCATCTTTCACAGTATCAAGAAACTATACTACAATAACACACGTGCATACACACACAGAACTATGTGATGAGTTGAGCTGGAAACATCAACATGCATACTTTACCATTGCCACATCGTTTGCTTCCTTTCTACACAGCAACAAAACATAAACCTTCTCACAAATCTGCCCAAAACATTTCAACAATACCAATTGAAGACGACATGCAGCTTTTTCTATTTTTGCGTGGAATGTTTTCTTACGTTGTGATGAAATTCTAGTACATGATGGATAACATTAACTGTTCTATCTTGCTCTCAACATTATGTCAAAGCTCGTTTATATAACAAAAGAATCTAGAGGGCTGGTAAATGCACAAACGCTGTATGCAGATGGTATGTAAATCATGCCAAGAAGAAGGAATCTGCCCTGGCTCTATCAATGATAGGGGTGTAAATTATTGAAGGAGTAAAGACGCTGTATAATGAATCATCTCAACAGCAACTGGGTCAAAGCTGAAAGAGTCAATACATTAAGAAGATCTCATGAAGTCATCCAGAGAAAGTTTGTTTTTGTTACAGATCAGCTTCCAGAAAAAATCTAATACAGGACATTGACAAAGAAACTTTGTTTTCATAAAATACAAAGTTCATCCCTCTTTTATTAAGTCTTGGAACCTACAGTAGAAGTCTGAAACAACTTTCACTGAAAAGAAAACCAAAATCTTCCCTTTCCATCTTACTACTCCCTTCATGAAATTCAAAGAGCCTTTCTATAGCTCTGTGGGATTTTTCCAGGTGTTGAAGCTTCCTCCTATAGTCCAATAACATGCATGTTTGGGTAATTGGTTATTTTAAATTGACCATAGGTGGGAATGATTGCTTGTCTCTCAGAGATGGACTGGTGTACCTCACCCCTTTCCTAATGCCAGCTGTGGTAGTCTAAACCCTCTATAGAATAAAGCGACTATAGCAAATGAATGGATGTTAATAATTTTGATTATTGTTATTGTCAAGTGATCAATGTCTCTCTCACTTTTCCCAGCAACCCACTTGCCTAATAAAGACTTGAAGCTAAGCAGCACACATTCACCTGCACCCCAAATGGTTAATTTCCTGAACATCAGAGAGAGTTGGCAACAAAGACCGGAAAGGGTTTGAAAAACGGAGAGCTTTGATAGTTATGAGCTTATTGTGCTATGCTAAGCATTCTTTCGATGTGTGCATGAGTATGTGTGAGGGAAAATATGGGTGCCATGTGGGGTTGAAGGTGTGAGAGGAAGCCTAGCAGGCCTTCTCATTTGTACACCATTAAGCACAGCACTTTGATGGCTGTTTGGGCACCTCACAGTGAGATCCAGGTGTGTAGTGTCGCCACAAAAAGACACAGAACACAGGAGTTCTTGTTCACACTAATAAAACAGTGCTATATGTTTACATTTTGCATTATGTCCATCACTGAGCAATATGAAACACTTTCCTGTGTGCCACAGATTCCCTGTGAAGATTTACCAGCTGCTGTGATGGTTGCAATCCTGTAAAGATGGCAGGGAGCTGTGATTTTTATGAGACCCTTCATATGGCTTGTGGCTGCTCTTGTTCTTTCTTTCATTCTGTCCATCTGTCACACTGCTGCACTATGCCAGCATTGTTCAGTTCCAGATAATGCTAAAGGCTGTTGCCCTCTGATGTGGTGGTTCTCTGAGGGAGATTTTTAACTGTGATGCAATGGCAGATTTAGAAGACATGAACAAGCATGAAGATTTCAGATTGTACTTGATAGGAGGCAAGTAAACAACGAGTACAGAAAACCTTTAGGGATATTATCAGACATGCACCAAAGCAAAACCTTTGAGTTTTCCGTGCATGCAGGGTTGCTTGAGTTTTGTTATGTGCGTGTGAATGCTAATACATGGCAGTTTTATTTGGGTACAGTTTCTCTTTCCTGCTATGTATCTATTTGTTAGTGTGAGAGAGTTCTTATTTGAAACTGAACATAACCCACCCTGGGACGCCATGATCAAACCCAGGCTACAGTGAATATTTCAGGTCGCTCCACTGATTTTAACTTGCAGATGGTTTTCATTTTTAGTGACAGTATTATCTGAAGAGGACAGATTCTTGTCCTCTTCAGCTGTCTGGCCCCTGCACTCGCACTCACCCACCCTCTTTTTCTGTGTAACCTTACTCTCTGTGTCCCCACTTACCCTCTCCAAACTTCTGTTTTTTTTCCCTCCATTTCTTCACTCATTTTAAGTATGTGACACTAAAAGAAGTCACTCTTTCACAGGCATTACTCATTTTAAATAAAAACACATTCACGAGTCACACAATTGATGCCAAATGTAAGATCTCCACATGAAGTCCTACTGGGGGAGACATATGCAGGATAACCCAGATCCGTATAAACAGATATAGATGTGCGTCCTTGTTGTTGGGACCTAGACTGCATGTCTCATAGTTGTGGGGGAAAAAAAGACTTTTTAGTGAGGTTAACTTGAACTTTTTACTTTTTATTTTGTCATAATTTAACATAAAGTTCCTGAGATTTGACCATAATAACACGGTGTCTTATATGACCACCAAATTCTAATGATGATTCCAGGTGGAAGAAAGTTCCTCAGGTTATTCATATATGTGTGGATGGATGCTCTCATTCATCCAGGTCATAGTCATTTCCAAGAGTTTAAATTGAGGCAACTGGACTCAAGGATTGTTTTTAAAGACATTCGCCACTCCCTCAAGTGGCTTCTTCAGTTCTGCTGCTGTTCTGGTGGGGAATCTGTGGGTGGATCTTGCAGGAACTCACATGACTAAGTTCCCTCTTGTTGGTTATTGGTCAGTCAATGACCAAAAACTGTTCCAGGGCCCTGTGCGGGACAAATTACGGCCAATTGTTAATGGAGGTAAAAAATGCTGGGCAGAGATGAAAAGACAGAGTTGTTAAACAGGTGAGATCTGATGCCTCAACCCTCCTCCTCTGTTTGGAGAGGGTTTTTTTTCCAATTTCACATGATGATGATGATGATGAGATGGCTTTTTTGACTCCTCTTTCAAACCATCTTTCCTCATTAGAACGTAGACATTCTTGTCCTCAAAGGAATGACCGCTGTCTTTAAGGTGTAGGTGAACTGCCTGGCTCCCCTGTGCTGTGGCATCCTTTTGTGTAGTGGATGTTTGGTTTCATCAATATAATCATCAGAGCATTCCTCACTGCACTGAACTGCATATAGACTATTCATAAAATTAAAAAATGAAATCTCCTCAAATTATTCGGCGGACATAAATCATGTTCACAAGAATGCATCAGATGTGAGGTCATGGTTATTTTCTGATTTCTTAGCTCTGAAAGATTGTATCAAGAAAATAAGGTTTCTTTGTGGCTCCACTTTTAATTTAGGCATCAATGAGCATTTTTTATGAGTAAGAGTTTACGGCATTTCACTTCAGAAATGAACTGTAACGTTTGTGCTTCCATTGGTTTTCAACTAATATTAAAGAGTCCTCACTTGCTTTGGGTGTACCTTCCCTCCTTAAACACCATTCTCATCCTTAGAGTGACATCAGCAGGATATCCTATACCCCCACTGCTGACCACAGCAGACCTCTTTTCACTGCACATACAGCGGACATGTGTGTCTGTGGAGAAGAGGGTGTGTGCCTGCTATCCATTAAAGTGCATCAGAGAAAGTGTTAGTTTTTTTAAAGAGCGCTAAGCACAGGCTGTAATTTACAAAATCTGTGTTTAAGATCTGTGCTTGGAGCTGATGATGTACATGTGCTGGGTGACTGTTTGGCACAGTGTTTTTTTCCCCCCTAAAATACAGAGGGCAGTAGCAGACCTCATCAAAGCTGCTCTGCTGTTTAAAACCCTTGCTGCTTGCTAAACTTACTCACTGAGTCTTTCAAAGGTCATGTACACTCACGAAACCTCCTCTATAAACACACACACACAGTGAACCACACACACACACACCAGCAAATCAGAGAGATAAATTTAAGCTGAAGACTTTAGCAGAACACTGTTAAGTACCTGTGCTTTGAACCAGAGGCTTCAGAGTAGGCTATTGATCATATAACCTTCAGCAAATGAGTATACTGTTACCAATTTAAGGCAATGGTGGTTATTTTCAAACCCTTTATTACTGCAGATGTCCAGCATTGATTAGTGAAAGCTTGTTGAGCTCAGTGAGGCTGAGTTATTAAGTGGAAGGAAATATTTCATCAAGACCGATGACGTTTTGTCCATAAATCACAAAGAACAATAGTGTAGAGGACCCCTCTGGTTTGGAGACTAGGAGGTATTTTGGCTCCAAATATTTCATGGGCTTTTTTAGATTGGGAATGCTGATTTTAGGAAACTGTTACCATTGTGGAGCAAAGCGAATGGAAAAACCAATGGCATAAAACACTATTGTAAGCTGACCTTCCCTTCCTGCATGGAGCATTTGGCACGATAAAAAGATCAAATGATTAAACGTGCTGGTTGGTGTTTCACATTTAATAATGTCGATTTTTTTTCCTCAACAACTGGATCTCCCATAAAAGTGCCTCACACTCATTTTAGAACCCTACTTGACAACAAAGCAAACTAAACAGTAGATATATGTTTACCAAGGCTGATAAAGAGATAATCAATAAGGTCAAATGAAGGTTAACCACCCCTCTACCTCGTTTACTAAATATCACAGTCAGCACCATGCACGCTGTATCGAAACCGAAAAAAAAATCTGCATCTGGTACTGGTAAGATGACGGAGTCCACAGCCAGATCTTTTGGGTCACACAAGTTCATTTTTTTTTAAATGGCAACACATGTAAAGCTGATAAGGAGCCAACTTCTTGTCAGGCAAAATATTTCATGGTAAATGGAGAAAACCAAACCGTTTTTAAGCAAGGACATTTAGTCTAAAAAGTGGAAAGATCCCATTCATTTAGTTAATATTTTTTTAAGTATGGTTAAAGTCTCTTGACTTTCTTCAGCAGGGTCATTATCAGTGACAGAGGTTGAAGAAAAGAACTGACCTGCTTTAAGCATCTGGTTTACATGCTAACTTCCCCCTAGTGTGGCAGTTAGCATGTAACAGCTGTGATACAGGAAATATCTTGGCAGAGATCGTACATTTCCAGGTGCATGAAAGACAAAAGAACCCACAATTTCATTTACTTTTTCAAAAGCGAAGAAATATATTGCTTTAAATACAACATTAAAGGATACGGGTAATGAGTGAGGCGGACTATATAAAAAAAGAGACCACAAGCGTAAATGTGATGGCATGCAATCTTTTTACATGCTTGTGTAAGTGTGTCCATCTGACGCAAGTATGTGTGAGTGTGTGTGTGTGTTTGTCTGAGGTCTGAGAGAGTTTTCCTGAAGCTGTTGCCGGACCGTACTTAGAGCTGGAAGACTGACATAGGTTGGTATTTGACCAGTGGTTTCCTCTGTGAAAGGCCAGCTGTCATCTGTTTAGCTTGGCACAATTTAGACAAGCTGAATGCTATATATACATCACGCTGGAACACTACAACAGCATGAATGAACTGGTCACCATGAGGACATTGTGGAGGAAGGAACAAACAACATTATGGCAGATTGTTATGGCTGCTGCTGGTTTTTTAAGGTGGCTTGTGACCTTGTAGAATTAAATAAGATAAGTAAATCCACCATATTAGGTATGTATGTACAAAAGTACAGTGTGGGGGGTTACCTCATAATTATATCTCAGAATGTAAAATAAACTTTGCAGCTGATTTTTATTAGCCAACTTGAGGAACTTTATTTAAGGGTTAAGGTTACTGCTCTTATTGTGTGAGTAGGACAATAAAAATAATTTGATATAATTAGAAATTGAAGTGTCTTGGCTTTTGTTTAAGAATGAATAAGAAAATGTTTACAAAATTGGCCCCAATCACAACTTACACACAGCTCATACTGTATATTATTAGACAAAAACTCCTTGTCTTGTCATTTTTAGTCATCTCACTTCGTACAAACACAGAGAGAAAGAACGTAAACCCTGTGGGTGTCGGCCAGTAAAGCTCATAACGTTGGGTTGTCTGAGCATGAGGGCAGATATAGCACTGTAAATGTTCATGTTCATATGTGTTTGTGCTATGCTGATATCCCTCACATGGCTGACATCCATCGGCAGCAGACGCGGCCCAGATGTAGGTCTTCCAGTTAACACAAATACATTTGCAATCACAGCTGGCAGGAGAGCGCTCTGAAAACAAGATAAGGGCAAAACAGCCCTCGGGACACTGTCTGTGTCCTGAAGCTTTCCAGGCTGGTGAGTTTCACTCCAGGAGGTTTGTGTCCCTGCTGGAGATGACAGTCAGAACAAAGAGAGGCTCAAGGACATTACAGTAGTCTCACTGCGGATGCAAGTTCTCCCTCGCTTTTGGAAAGGAAGAGAGGAAAGAGGGAGGACGCCCCTGGGGTTGCATGGACAATAAATTTGACATTATATCCTGGTATCTTCTTCATCTCAACTCCAACACATCCTAGAATCTACTACTGTACTGAATGTGACTGAGACTTCCTCTCTTGTGTTTGGGTTCAAGGCAAAGGCCTGATAGACAAAATAAAAGCCATCTCAAATGTCTTCCTTCATTAAAACTTGCTCCACATGGATCATTTGACTCCACTGTTGAGCATCAAGGGATTTGCTAATTCAGACAGATGAAAACGCAACAGTAATATTTTAAGGGTCAATGACAGGGGGGATTTAAGGGTTTATGGTAGATACAGCTCCCACAGAAATACTGTAGACTGTACCAGTCATTTCATACAAGGAGGTCCTCAAACACGTGGTTGCAGCATCCTAGGAGGCTGCTGATTGCAAACATAGCAGAGAGATAGAAGATGAAAGGCCGTCACCACACAGGACATCTTTGATAAGATCTGTGACACGATACATAACAACACAATAACAAAAGCATAGAGTTGCTACCTTTGACACTCTTCTGCAATTTTGTAACCATGGATGAGACTTTGCTCCAACTGAACAATACTGAAAAATACTCAAATCTAATGCCTGCCCTATTCACCTGATATGGTGTCAGACTGTAGCGTTGTATGCAACATGAAAAAGGAACTCCATTTCCATGATGCCATCATTACAAGATTTGAACGTTTTCTTCCTCTCTGTGGCTGTAATTCTGATAGCACTGTGGAAACCTTGCTAATGCAAACTGAAATGAAAAGCACCTATTAATAGACAAGCAAAAGGCTGACGTAGCCAACTGCAGGCTGTTAAAAATGAGCTCACTGCAAAGAACAGGGGCAGGAGTGGAGTTTAGAGAAAATCTGATAAATACAGATGTGACCGTGCGGCTCTCACATCTCTCCACAGCGGGCCGGCTCTAACTGTTTGCGTGTGGCTAAACAGAAGGTTTTACTGGCTCTGTGGTTTCAGTAATGTTAGAGTGAAAACTGGATTGAGCTTCTGATTTGACCAGAGATACCTCTCACTGTCAGTTTGTGTGCTTGTGTCTGTGTGTGTTTAAGAGCACGCCCCGACCAAACGCAATTAGTGTGAACCCACTTAAGACACACGTTGCTGTTAATATACCCAAAGAGACAATAAAACCCTCACGAGGAAAATGAAGCCAGAGAAAAGAGACTAGCTAGATTGGAAACAAGGTGATGATGACTGCAAGAAAAAAACCTGACTAGGATAATGAAGACATTATTGTCAAAAGGTTTATTGCTCACTGGATTCACTGAATCTACACTGAATGCACCCATGTATCATTTAAAAATAACCTTCTTCTTTCAATTCCTCTTCTAGGTCTTACCCTCACAACAGGCAGCAGCCTGATTAGTCTGGCGCACTGAAGCAGAACCAGGCAGTGTATTGATTGTCACAGTGACCTTTCTTCTGCCATCGTTTCTGGATGTGGGGGGTTGCCATTCTTTAAGTCTCCAGCTCCCCAGCAGCTGACACCACTAAAGACAGGAACACTGCTCTGCACAAATGACATTCATAGCTTTCAGACAATCATTGAAGCCTCGGGGTGGTAGCTTGGTCCTCCTTAGGAGGGCTAAGATGATAATCAATATAACATTGTATGAGGCAGCAAGAGTTATTTACTAAAATAGGATTATGAAGATAATAACATCAGACTACAATGCTTTGGTAATTTCTTATGGTGGTTAAATTCAGCAAACATACAGATTTTGTAGGTGGATTTGACTTCACATGCACTAGAGTCTGGTTGGTGTCACTGATGGAGATGGCAAAGGAAAAGGAGAGATGAGGGGTTTGTGGTCGGGGCGTGTGCCAATAACAGCGGTTGAAGATCTATATTTGAAACGTTATAAAAAGCCAGTCAATTCTCTCAAGTGAAGTATAAAGGAGGTCATTAAGGAGGGAGGTAAGAGGAAGTAGACATTATTGGCAGTTAAGACAGGGAAAAGACATCTGTGGAAGGAGTGGTAACCACATGAAGACATGAGATCCAGATGGGATAGGAAAAAAAAGCAAATGAGATTATCTCAGTGATATGAAGAAATAAATCAGAGAAGATAAACAACCATACAATAATGAATGAAGGGAAAGTTGAAAATCTAAACGATGTGACGATTGTTTTACCTGTAAGCGATTATAACCCTTGACAGAAAAAAAGCAAAGCAGGGATTTCCCATAATTATGGGTCTGTGACTCAAACAAACATCCAGCTGAGCACACACAACTTAGCACACAAACACACACAGATAACATGTGAGGATCATTGGATGATGAGAGCAAACAGAAATATGCACATAATCCAAAATGGCCGACAATGTATCTTCATCATGCACACAAACACACACACACTTGCTTGGGAAAGTGTGTCAGTGGTGCCCATCACTTCAGAAACTGCTCTTAAAGCTACATCTGCTCCAGAGAACCTGAGAAAATGTGTCATTTGACAAAATATTAAAACTACACACAGAGACAACAGAGAGATGCTATAAAAAAGAGAAAAGTAGCAAGAAAAAGTTATTGATAACAATGTAATGCTGCATGGACATTTGGTTGTAGTTTTGTAGTTATTGAAAAGTTAAAAGCAGAACTAAGAAAGTATTATTATTAACATAATAATACAAACTTTTTGGTGGTCGAAGCCACCGTGCTACATATGAAAACTGAGACATACTGTACATATGCAGTGGATAATGGTTTGATCAAATCTTCCTCAGATGATCAAATCACTCCAGACTAGAAGGCCCAGCTTCAGCCACATATGCACAAACCACCTCAAATGGGTTCTCCTATTATTGTGAATTATCTCCTCCCGGGAAGGTCGAGATAAAGAGAGGTCTGTTAGCAACTTTCTGGATCAACATCAGAGATTGAGGTACTGGTGATGTGATGTGGTGTGGTGTAGATGCTTGTACTGCTGATTCAGCCAGTTTGGAAACCAGAAACCAAAGACCCTCGATCTTTTGCCTCCAATCGTAACCATAGTCTGTCAAACCTCCCTTTAATCCTCATCGACCCCATGCATGCCAGACACACACAAGCCACCAACACGGCTGTCTCCCCCCTTGAGCTCCTCACCCTTGGGAAAACAGTGCAAACTATCGTCACTGCTCACCACACCTCCATCTCTAATTTAACCCGAAACCTCACGCTTGGTTAGGCCCTGCCTCTGAAGATCCCCGGTGCGACCTCGAGAGCTGAACTTATTTCAAACTCAGTGTCAACATTACCTTACAATCAAGCTGCAGTCACGGATCTCAAGACTTGAGGATGGAAATCAAATAACTGCACATTATGATCAGACGTCATCTGGGTTTCCGTGAATTAAGCCAATTTAAACTGACGTCCCATGTACAGCCAGAATTTTCAAAAAGGGGGGAAAAAGGAAATTGTACTCACTTTCAGCTGGCATGTTTTATTTATACAATTTTCACCAGCAGCAACTGTTTATTTCTCTTAAGGCGCCTGTGATGTGTTTTCAGACAGATCCAGCTTGGTACTGATTGGTTGCTTTTTTAACCTTTTTTGTCACAGCTAAGCGTTTGTCTCAGGGTTCCCATCATTTTTTGTCAACACAACAAACAGGTCAAGCTGAGCTGATACCTTGTGATTTATCATGTGTAGGTTTAATCTGAATTTATGTGGCATATTGAGTACAGAGTCACATGAGGGAATTATATTACCTCTCCACTATCTCGTTCATCTTTTGTGGTGGCCCACATTGGTTACACACTTCTTTGTTTCCACCCTAACCCACTGGTCCAGAAACCAAGCAGCCGTGCAGTCTGATGGGGTTTTCTGATGTCCATTTATCATCCAGAAGACACACAATTTGCATGCTTATACATTTCCCATTGAATTCCACTTTTCTCCCATCAGAATTTAATCAAACTTTGTATTAATTGCGCTTTTTTGAACATATTTTCTGATCAAATGCCACTTTTCTTGCACTGGGGACCATGACATTATGTGGAGACAGCCCTTAGCTGGTTATCAGATCATTCAATTAAACCATGGCCGCACTGACAGCTTAATAAAGTTTGTTATAGTCGAATGTTCAGCTGCCAATAGTCCCTTTGTGGACAACAGGGAAGCTACAGAAACGTTCTGCTGTATCTTTATAATCAGGATGTCTCAACATAGACAAATATGAAAGGAATGTATACAGAGTTAAAGTGAGTTTCCTTATTTAAAAGACCACATTAAAGAAAATATGTATCCTTACTGAGGGAGGGTATGCACATAAGTATAAACCAACAGTGACACCTAGTGGTCACCATGTAAAAGACAGCACCACCAGGTCTAGAGTTTACTGCCACTGTATGCTGTAGGAACTGCTCTACAATAGCTAAATGTATAATTAGTGAGTCAGCTCTTCTTTAAATTAAGAGCCTCTCTGCATAAACTCTTAATTGTTGCAAAGAAAAATGCCACAATTTTATCGATGTTTAATAAAACAACACATACATCTTCCTTTGTTTTATGGGAGACTTGTCAGTTATAATAAAATGAAAGGTTAATCACTTCTTCACAAAAAGCATTGCATATATTCAAAGTTAGGAAAACCACCAAATATGGCCTTTTTTCAAAAAACAAAACAAAACAAAAACCCATCCTTCTCCCTCTGGGTTTACCCCATGATAAATTTTTGTGTATTCACAGTGGATTTATTAATTTATTTATTGTGGTTTTAATACACCACATAAGCAATGTGCGTTTGAAAGACAGAAAAGGCAGAAAAACAAGGCTACTGGCACACAGCACATACGATCCACTCAATGAAATGTCTATTTAAAGTGATTGTGGCACTCATTGTTAAGACACAAAAGACATCTGTAACACACACATCAGGCCAGTCTGAGAATGCACACACATTACTTTTACCTGAAGACCTGTAAAAGTGTGGAGCGTCTAAAGTACCTGGGAGCAGTCAATAACTTTCCTAGTAGTTCTGTTTTGGATAATTAGAAATGTTAAGTAACAATCTTGCACAAGCACGCTTTGTGACTGTGACTAGGACTAAATGTGTAACTTGTAGCTCAGGAAATTAACATCTCCATCATCCCTCATATATCACTGGTTTATCTTCAACATAAACAAGTACTGCATTTAAAAAATATATATTATTCCCTTATGAAACTGCACACAAAACTCACTGAGGTACTTATAGGAGAAGCGTCATGAAATGAAAGTGCTGGTGAGGTTTTGGTAGTCCATTTGGCTCAGTTTAGAAGAGGAGTATTGTCATTTACATCTTCAACATCCTCTGAGCAGAGAGCCTCTGGCCTTTTGTACTCTTTGGCAACATCCACTCCAATTACACCCACCACCCTGAAAAGCAGTGAAATAGATATAGGAGAGGGTCAGAATCACCTGGCTCATACACTTAACACAGGCCAACACAGTACATGATGTTGCTCAGTTACAGAAACCACGTCTTTGTTATTCTGTAACTACCCACTCTGTAATGTAAGAAGCAGGGCATGTGACAGAGGAGGACTCACTCAAGGAGTCTTGTGTTTCACGCTACACCTCCCATACTGACTAAGCAGTGCTATTTTGCCAAGTGTAAAAAAATAACTAACGTAAGAACACAATGTGCACAGGATGCAAACATTTTTATAGCTTTTACTTCATTTTAATGACACAGCATGAATGTTTAATGATAAACTGGTCATGTGCACCTGATAGATATTTCTATTTTTATCAGTGCGCAGTTGGAGAAAAAAGAGGAACAAGGACTTCTTGTTTCCTGAGAAACTATAAAAAGTGACTAGGCAGGATGTAAAAGTTTGCAGTTTGTAGTTGTTTGTGGTGCGCAGTTCTACACCTGAAGCCAACATGCAACATGCTTTTACATAACATAGAGAAAAATAATGAGGGTGCGACACGGTGGTAGATTTTTATGGCACTGTAAAATAAATGGGATTGGGATCATACCTGAAGATGCATAAGGAATTGGGTTTGTATGGTTTATGCTTTAAACATGCAACTTGTATGGTAAGTGACTTACCCCAGGACAGATAAAGGGATGACACAAAGTCCTGCTGACAACAGGAAGACAAAGCCAGGGAACCATGCCACAGTAGCAGCATAAATACTGTTGAAGACTGCAGACGATACATTATTATTTAAACTCTCCAGAAAGGAAAGGCAGGCAAACAGGGCTCCTGCAACAACGACAACAAAAACACAGAGGAGAACATTTCTTTTTAGAATGAAATGGTTTCATTTCACCATTACACTTTGCTAAAAGGAACAGAAACTTGAAGTGCGTTACTTTCAAGTGAACCCTCTCCACTGGACTTTGACTCTACAAACATTCACTTAGACATGGTTCTACAGTTCATGTAAAGCCCTCAACCCACTCACCTTGCTCAGACTTCGAAGTGATCTTTGACATCATGGAGCGCAGAACAGGGAATGGCATTATAGACAGAAGCATTGGTACCTTCACTGTAACAAACAAATAACAGGAGATTAAAAAATATATTACACCTCATATCAGCAGGTATGATACATCCAGATCAAATTAATATGTCAGTTGTTTCTGTTCATTAAAATCTGTCTTCTAATTTAGATAGTCCTTATGAGATACCTAAAATAAACAAAGCAGTGATAATATAGCCCAATCATTATATATTTTATGATAAGCCTAAGTAACAATCTAATAAAAGATGCTATAAAACTACTATCTGCTTTTCTACACTTTGTAAAACTATTGTTAAAGGCAGTAACTCTGTGAATCAGCAACTACCCAATATTGATTTCTGATGGTTATTCTCAGTTATGTAATATATTTTATGTACCCTTTATATATATGAGGTAGGCCTTGCTTGCTGTAATTGGTTTACAGCACTCTGCAGTAAATTAAGACTTCTACATTGTTCAATAGCATGTAATGTGAACATGCAATTTAGAAATGCTCAAACTGCATATGAGATTTCTTAGCCTGTCCAACCATCAGTATGAAACCAATAGCACATAAACATTTGCTCACAGTTGTGGGTTTTTTGTTTTTCATCTCACCTAGAAACATCATTAAAGTCGTCTTAGCAAACGCCACCAGGACCATGCCTGAAATGACAGACAGGATTCCAAACAGGACAATGAGCAGCTGTGGCACACCGCAGTATGTGAACGCTGACACTCCCACAAAACTGGCCAGGAACACTGTGGTGGACAGTGCTGAGCCATAGCCAATCAGAATCTCAGTCCAACACAGTGGCTTATTCAGCTCATATAATGTCATCAAGGAGATTCCTCCCACATAGGCAAAAGAGAAGCTGGTAAAAATGAGTATCAAGAGGGCAAGCACTGTTTTAAACCTGAAGCTGGCCCCTGCAAAAATGTTGTAAACCCCACAGACCATGTGTTTTATGGCTGAGCGTTGACGAGACCCATCTGTAGGAACCTTCTTCACAGTCTCTTCCAGAATGAAAATTGCATAGAGTAGAGTCATACACTGACACAGTGCAGAGGTTAGGAATGGCCAGTTAAAGCCTGTAGCTCTAAGGAAGTAGCCCGTTGATAGTGAAGCCACACCGGATAACAAGCCAATCATCATATCCAGTCCGGCCATGCGCAGCGTCTTCTGATGTCCATCCTCACACAAGTCTGCTATATAGGCAAAACAGCCCCCCAGGAATGTGCCCAAACCACCAAAGAGAGAACTGAGAAGTGAGGAGCCAATGAGCAAGTAAATGTTGAGCTCAAAGTAGGACACAGTCAGGAAGCTTAAGGTGTAGATCAATGTGCCGATCAAAGGCATGATGATGGTGATTTTGCGTCCTCCCCGATCACTATAGGCCACCAGCATAAGAGTGACTACTAAAGATGGGATTATGGTGACGAGTTCTGTGTAAAGGGAGAAAAGAGAGGCCTGCTTCTGAACATCCTGAAAATAGACAGAGACAGAGAGCATGGATTAAACAGAGAGTGAAACACAAAAATAGGAACCAAAACATTTCGTGTGAGATTTTCTTTGTCGGGCCTAATAGGAAGTAAGCTCCTTACAGGAGAGCAGGTGAGGGGGAGTTATTTTCGACAAAAACAAGTTTTGCAGTTAGTGTGTTTATCTCACTACTCTGTTGTACTTCTATCTTCTTCTATGAGAACATCCCTGTTAATGCCTATGGCCCTGCTTTAATGTATTACAGATCGTAAACTACTGTATGTTATTCAAAATGAAGAGGGATTATTTTTCTGTCCAGTTCAGAATAGTGAACTTTCACAGTTGTTGCACCTTGTTGTGCAGTAGCTACATGATATGTGTTGCAAAAACCAGTCTTTAAAGGTTGATTAGGTTCTGCTGTGTCAGGACAGAAATGCTAACACAGACATGGATGGTTACTCAGCACAATATAATTGAGTATCTATACAGTCTTGTCAGTATTGTTTTTTTAAGCCAGAGGCTGTGTTCACAGGCCTGTCTGTTTTTTTCATAATTACACAGAAACCACTGAATAACAGAAACATGAGTTACATTTTTTCAAGAATAAATCTAATAATAAAATATAAATTATACACGAAAAGAAGAAATTCTGCTTGAACAGTACAGTGCAAAGGTTGTAAGCACTTGTTTTTTGTTCATTATGCAATGACACATTATTTCAGATTAGGTTTGTTTACTGGACTCTGAATGAAGTACATTGATGAAACTATCTACATCATTTGTTTGTGAAAAAGATCCTCACTTTATTTTTAGACCCCAGACCTTTTGCACAGTACATTCATTCTTCTTTGCTAAATTTTACGGAAAGGGAAATACTTTCCCCTGCCCCAAATAATGATAAAAGAAAAGACGCATCTGACCTTGATTAACTAATGTTCTAATTACATCCAGTGATTAAAGACTAACCTCAAAATAGTTTGAGTGGCTGCTGCTACTGTTCACTGCACATCTGGAGGTGTTGTCAGAGATGGGATATGTGGTGTTCGTCAGCTGCTGCCATAGTCTTCGGTACAAATACTGCTGCACAAGCGGATAGATGAGAAAACTGGAAAAGGCATACAGAGCCACCACAGGCTCCACAAGGTACAGACCCTTCATTTTTGACAGGCTGGAGAATTCACTGAAAAGGAAAGACACATTTAGAGATACAGACTCAATCCATTTGTGTGATAATACAACATATGACACGAAAACACATCAGTTCTTCTATAAAACATTGAACATTGCAAATATCAATCAGCTTGTTGTACCCTTCAGTTTTGTCTCCAGAGTTGACAGATATCAATCAGAATGAGGAATTACAGAGGGTCTTCGTGGATTCTACTGTTTTAATCTTACAGTCTGCACAACATTATTGAACCAACACGATCTTATTGACACAACGCGATTCTGTTCCTGACAGTATGCTACATGATGAGCTAGGTCAGGACAACAATTAGATAACAAACCGGAATGCAAACAAAACAGACTGAACCTTTCGGCATATTTTGTCAAAGCTGTTAGCAAGAGAATAAAGTGTAGCCCTTACCTGTTTAAACAGTTGTGCTGATCATGTTCTTGTCAAGGTCTTCTTCACGGTGTGGATGTCTAGGTTTGTTTTTGTGACTGCAATGTAGGAGGGCATTATAAAACTCGGTGAGCCCGCCTCACCTCTTTTATGATTGGACGACAGTGTTAATGCGCTGCTTTTATTCGAGGGGAGCTTCTGTCAATCATGAGTAAAAGTGGACGAAAACATTTTGTGAGTTTTGTTTTTTGCATCGGTGAAATAATTGTAAAATATTGGTAGGGGTCTGAAATCTCAAGTGTAACGTATGTTATGTTTAGACTGCAAAATAATTTATTTACGTATTCGGTTATGTTGTATAAAGACCTAGGCTGTTTTTTGTATGTATTACGGTAACGGGAAGTAGGCGTGCTTTGCGTCGGAATGTACCACTTTGCAAACACACCGGGAAAAGGATTTTGTTGTGACAGCGGTATAACAACCCGGCGGGGGAGACGGTAAGATAGCATTCGTTGTCCTTCCCCTTTGTAATTTAGATATTATCGACACTTTTTACGCTTTTGAAGAAACTTAAATGTCTGTAAATGCTTATGTGTTTTGCGCGGTTGGGTCGCTCAAATGTGTATAAGGCAGTATTCAACCCGGACGTGCAGGTAGTGCCATCAAAATATTGAAGGCTAGCGAATCATAGCTGCCCCTGTGTTTAATCCAGCTAACTTAGCTAACCTTACCCACTAGCACTACAAAGGTGAAAGGCTGCAAGAAGCTTTTGCTTTATACTGGTATCTCTGTCGATTTCTTCGTTGGTCTCCTTTACCACAAATTATAGCATTTAAGCTAGCTGGCGGGTAAGCGTTAGCGCTAGCAGTGCCTTTCTGCAGTTGCATTATGAAGTCGTGACTGTCCGTGTCAGGATGGATGATATATCAGTTCCCTGGCCTAACTGGCAACAAACGTTAGCGATCGCAGCGCTTCCGCTGCTTATGATCTCCAGTAAAATCATCTGTACTTTAAATTAAGGTTAATATTTTCATAGGTGCGCGTGCGTTATCTTTGATCTAGCAGTAGATGTTAAGGATTCAGATTTCGCAATGCAAATCTTCCCTTCGTTCCGGGATCACGCAATGCATTGCCTAATTATTTGAAAAATTTCCAACAATTATTCAATTATTTAGGAAAAAAGGAAGCCTGTAAATCGTTTTATCCCGAGGTCAGTCATCTACAAATATATGTAGTATAACGCCCCAGTCAAGGCGTTACAGATGTAATAACTGTTTGACCCAGAAATCCTAAAAAGCAAGTGTTTTATGGTCAGATTTACGGCCATCTCTCCATCAGTGAAAACACAGGATTTCTAGTTGTAGCCATCCATTTGCAATGTGTTGTAGCTCTTACTTGATCAACTCCCCTTAAATGTGTTTGCCTTCCAGGTCATACCATAGGTTTTTCATCTTGGATCAAGAATGGCCTTCAGCAAGGGATATCGCATTTACCATAAGCTGGATCCTCCACCTTACAGTGTCATAGTGGAAACTAGGACCCGGGAGGAATGCCTCATGTTTGAATCAGGAGCTGTTGCTGTTCTGTGTAAGGCATCTTCTTTAATTACTCTCAAATAAGATATGATTTAGACTTTAGCACCACATAAGGATGCTGTAAAGGCATTGTAACCTGATTGCAACTGTAAGATATGTATCCGTGCATGTCCAGTGCTGGAAGTGATTCTGAGCAATAATTGATTCTCAGGCTACATTTAACTTCGACTGTAAATAAGAGTTTCATAGGTATTCTGATATTCACCTAACATTCAGTCACATTTGTCTTCTAGCTGCAGCAGAAAAGGATGCCATTAAAAATACATACTCGAAGATTGTTGATGCCTATGGAATTCTGGGCGTCCTCCGCTTAAACCTAGGTAAGAAAACAAAAGTATATATTGTGTTTATTGTGCCTAAACTACGCCCAAGCCAGGTATTGACCCCTAGGTTCAAGTGTGACTGGAAAGGCCTTCTAGGTTGTGGCTCTGTCACTGCATACTCATAAGCTGCTTTCTTCTGTCCTCTATATGACCTTGGGATCTCTTGTTATCACAACAAGGAAAATGCTGTGCTAAAGATTAAAGCTCAGTCTCATAGATGGATAAGATTTGACTGTCAGGTGATATTATTTTTCTTTTATGTGTGAGTTGACACCAAGGTTTAATTAGCCATTTGGCCTGTCCTTAAATCTGTAAGGTTTTATGTCTTTTCTCAATGCTTTCTAATGTTTTTCTCACAGGTGATTCCATGCTCCACAGCCTTGTAGTTGTCACAGGATGCAGCTCTGTGGGCAAGGTGCAGGATTCCGAGGTTTTCAGGGTTACACAGACAGACTTTATATCCCTGAAAAATGATCCTGGAGATGAAGACCGGATTGCTGAGGTGCGAAAGGTCCTAAACTCAGGACACTTCTACTTTGCCTGGTCCTCCACTGGTATTAGCATGGACTTGAGTCTGAATGCACGCCGCAGGATCCTAGAGGACACTACAGATAACCGCTTCTTTTGGTAAAATCATTAGATCATTATTTTTGTATTAATTGCTTCCAAATGTATGGTATGTTAAATTTGATTTCAGATTAAGAACTAACTTTTCTTTATTGTTCTGTTTGTCTTTATGAATCAACAGGAACCAATCTTTGCACCTGCACCTAAAACATTATGGAGTAAACTGTGATGACTGGCTGCTGAGGCTGATGTGCGGCAGTGTAGAAATCAGGACCATCTACGCAGGGCATAAGCAGGCCAAGGCCTGCATCTTCTCCCGTCTCAGCTCTGAGCGAGCTGGGACACGATTCAATGTCCGAGGAACAAATGATGATGGACAAGTGGCCAACTTTGTGGAGACTGAACAGGTGAACTTTAAACACAGGTTCTTCTTGTTTACCAGGACTCATTCGTGTCTGTATTTTTAGTGATGAGTCAGCATTTTGTCAGGATACACATATATGTAATTATATAAGCGTACTTAGGAAGAGCTGATTGTAAAAATGAACTTGCCTGATCTGTTCTCTTTTTATAGTTCCTTTTTTAGAGCAGACATTTATTGGAGGGTTGGGACCTGTTTTTTTGTCACATTACAAAATAATGTATAATAATGTTTTCTTCTTCTTTTGAACAGGTTATATTCCTGGATGACAAGGTCTCATCCTTCATACAGATTCGTGGGTCCATTCCTCTTTTCTGGGAACAGCCAGGAATCCAGGTAATGAAAGCAAAGTCCATTTTACACAGCCGGCTTTGAAATGTGCATGTGAGATTTTCATAAATGAATTGTTAATTATATGAAAATCAGAAAATAGTGTTGATGTTTGTGTAGAAGTCCTAACCATTTCATTAATGCTGCTGTTATAATCAAGCCTCCCTCATTATCAGTGTGTGTCAATGCTGATCTCTTAAGAAGCCTTTAAGGAGCTTTTGCAACACAAGAGAAAAACTTTTAACAGATTATAGTTGGGATGTCTTCCTGCTAAGACAGTCTGAAGGGAATAAGAAATCATTACAGTGGATGTCTGTATTGTAGTTTTAACATATTCTGTTGCTGTGTTCAGAAAAAGTCCATTAAGGGTGTTTTGTTGCACCTGAATGAGAATCGGCACCCTAATGGACTGGATGAGAACCCCCACCTGGTATCACCTTTTTGTTTTTTGGGGGGCTGCGCTTGGTGCTGGTGTTTTCTATCCTGCAGGCAGGTGCTCCTCTGTGCAATGCCAAAAGCCATGGGTAAATACAACCTCTAATCCAGGAAATACCATGTTATATTTAAGCAGGAAGTAGGAACACCTATTTATTATACACCACAATTAAATCACTGGGTTTCTTCTTTCTGTGTCCTGGCATTGCACAGACAGGTGAATCACACGGTGGGGGAGGTTAATGATAGTAATAGTGGTTGGTAAAGGGCATTTTTCTGTTTTCCTCAGCTCCCAGACTTCTTTGGTCAGGTGAGAGCCTGGTCTGAAAACATCCCTCAACCACTTCCTTTTTTCATACTTTTTGCAATTCATTCCCAGGGTCACTGGATAGGTGTTAATTTGTAATATGGCAAACTGAGCTTTTAGAAAAGAGGCCCAAGGGAAGCACAGACCATATTAGTCGCCTATTCAGTCCAGAATATCTTTGATTTGTCCAAAACACAAGGTAGTGGACTTGAGGTTGTTTTCAGACAGAATTCTAGTTCTCCTGCTTCAAGTTCTGTTTTAGCTCTTTGTCCTTTCTGCTAGTTGTGGCTTGTAGGCTCTCCTCCCCAAACTCTTTACTACATTCCCTAAGCATGATATGTAATTTTGGTTTTGTCCAAAAGAAGAGTTTTATTTTTGTTTTTGCCCGGTTAGTGTACATTAGAAGTAGTTGTAAATTTGTATCTCAGTTCATAATGGTGCCATAGAGTCATCATGTAATCTAGCTGGGAATTATGTGATTAAAGGTAGGTCGGCCTGCTCTTAGAGGAATAGTTCTGTCAGTTGTGGTGAAGTCAGAATAGTCATTATTTATATGATTGTTGAGTTAAAAAGCATCCAACTAGTTGTTAGTGTAAATAATGATTAAGGCTAATCTCATAGGCAGCTTGTGACTATTCATTGGATTCGAGGAAATCTTTCTGAACAACTGCAATTAAACATACAATCCATACATTTAGTAAAAACCTGTTCCTTTAGGACAATGCTAGCAAGCAGTATAAACTTTTAACCTTTATATTTTCTGTGGCCTGCAAACGTTTTAACTACTATACTGATCAGATCAAGGTTAAAATTTGAATTGATCAACTACAATGCAGGTACAATTTGTCAATAACCACCGGTTGAGATCAAGTTAAACATTAGGAGGTTTTGGTCTCAGCTAAACAGCTGTAATCTGAGTGGTTTCAAATACCATCTCAGGAAGTTATTAAATATGCATAGCCTAGACCTGTGCTACAGTAGAGGGGAAAAAAGGGAGTGACAAATGGCAGCGGCATCATGGAGCAAAATGTTAAGCCTGTTCACACACGTCATATACACAAACATACAGATAGACACAAAGCATATATTGGACAAGGCAGCAATGCCTTCTCATCCTTCACCTGAAATAATGACCAGTAGGAGAGTTAGTGGTGGTCACAGATATAACAGAAAAGAATTGAAAAGCAAGTGGAGGCATGAGGTGTCATTAGGGAATGTCCATAGGCCGAGGTGAAATAATTAGGGCTTACTACAGCGCTGATTGAGCAGATGTGTGTGCAGCAGCCACAGTGCCAGTGTCCAGGTATACTTCTGTCTAGTCATGCTTGCTGTTTTTAATGCTGCGGTGCCTCTGACTTGATTCAGCCTGTTACCAGCAGAATCTCAAACTTGGAACCTATATAGGAGTTTTAAGTAGAGAGCAAATTAACATGGAAAAAATGTGTTAATCTATGAGAAGGTGTTGGAGAGATGACGGGCAGCTGCTCAGTGTCTTTGTGTAAACATATCTCCATGTACTGCCCCCCTGCCACTGTGTTGTCCAGTGCCATTCTTTTTTTCAAATGTTGACTACAACTCCTCTCCTGAATCCATCTCCATCATCAGGTTTTCTGGCCATGTGCAACAGACTGTGTTTGCGCAGCTTTCTCTATTTTTGATCTTTACCAAAAAAGGACACTATGACTTGTGTCTCTGCAGGTTGGCTCTCATCGTGTCAAACTCTCAAGAGGATTTGAGGCAAATGCGCCAGCATTTGAAAGGTAATTAAAGTGTTGTGTGTGAACACATGTGTGTATGTGTGCAGAGCAGTTTCCAGCTGCTTTGTCTTGCCTCCAACAGATTACTAGTCCTCTGAACAGAAGAGACACCATAATACCATGTCTCCTGCACTGCCTGTCTGAGCTACAGTAGAATAAAGCTCTCCAGATTTACAAAGGGGAGGCGATTATTGCTAATTGAAGGGTGTCCTCAGAGGCTGAAACATTAAAAAATGGAAAAATAAAGACACATTTGTAGCGCTTGATTAGCTTGTCAGTGACAGCCTGTAGTTTATATTAATTACAGGCATTTTTTTGTATAATTTATGGTTAGCAAATATCTATTCACCATTGTCACACAATTGTGTGCTCTCATTAGTTATAGCCTTTCAAATTATTTTCTGAAAATAGTAAAAATGGCTATACTGGAACTATGAGGTGGATTTTTGATCTGTTATTGTAGCTAGCAGCGAATTGTGAATATGACATATTTGTCGTTATTGTTCCCGGTCTGCAGAGACATTACAGATCCAGTGTCTGAACAGTACATCGCCCTTTAGAGCCGTTGGCTGAAGGACACTTGAGCCAGATATATGGCCACTGGGTCCTAAACCCAGCAAAGATGATCACCCTAATCACTGTGCCACACCTTGATAGTGTCAGCTCCAACCTTATCAAACCTCAGCAGCCACCCTGACACTCACAAAGTAGCCATGCTGTTTACTTAGTTCAAGAAAATATATTGGTGGGAAGTGAGCAAGTTGTTTATTTGATTTCCAGACATCTCGGCTCAGTATTGGTATCATATTATATTATGAATATATAAAGAGAGGAATATCAGACTTCACACCACTGGTATTGTGAAAAATTAGTCATTTTGCCTACTGTGCTTCTAGTTTTTCTTGTCTGTTCAGATCAGATTTGATGAGTCATCCCAGGCCGTGTTTGGTGTTTGCTGTAAAATTAAAGCATATCTCTCTTGGCATCTCTTGGTTAATACAAGGCCAAACAAACACAACACCTTGTCGTAAACACTTTGCAGTTTGTTTCCCATATCTGTATCTCTCTCTCTGCTGTTTTTCAGTCCATAAATATTGTTGATATTAAAGTTATTTTGATACCTATGAGGTGCTCATTACATGACGATGTATATTTTCCAGACACTTCACTGCTCTGCGGAGGTTGTACGGTAAGCAGGTGATCATCAACCTGCTCGGAAGTAAGGAAGGGGAACACATGCTTAGCAAAGCATTTCAGGTAAGACCATTCTTACAGATGTGCATTGTAAAATATTCATCAGATGCTTTTCACAGACTGACAGCTGAAAAACACTGACAGCAAGTGATGTGTGTCATAACAAATTCTTTCTGTTTTCACATTGTAAACCCACACAATAATGTCAGTAAGGAATTCTTTCAAGTGGGTGGATGCTGCAGCTCCAGGCAGCATGTGTTACATTCCTTCTGTAATTGTTCTAGCAGAAGCGTCAGTAAACAAAGCAGTATTGTTGTTGATCTATGCACTATGAAGGTATAAAACCATCACAGCACTACCAACAGACACCTAAGCACATAACCCCATACCTTGTTTTAAATTAGAAATACAGCCTACTTTGCTTTGCATGGTAGGAGCATGTAACATACCTTGTATGCACAACCCTTTTGAGTTGAATTGAGTTAGAATTTCTGAATATAAGTCGTGTTCCTATCTGTCACTGTCAGAGTCACCTGAAGGCCTCGGAGCATTCAACAGCAGTGAAAATGGTGAACTTTGACTACCATCAAAATGTAAAAGGTGGAAAGGCAGACAAGCTCCACAGTGTCCTCAAACCTTACCTCAGCAAATTCATGGAAGAATGTGGGTTCTTCTACTACTCTGGAGAAACCGGCATTGCAAGGTGAGAAATAAATGCAAGAAAACATGCTATTGCTTAAAATGCACAGAAAGTGCATTAGGCCCAAGCCAAACATCATTTTATTCTGTCTTTCTAGGACTCAGGGAGGGACCGTCAGGACCAACTGTCTGGACTGTTTGGATAGAACCAACAGTGTTCAAGCCTTTTTTGCTCTTGAGGTAGGAGCCTGACAGCATGCATAGTGACCTTGTCTCCTCCTGTCAAGGTCTATAGTCTTTACAGATGATGCTTTTAGTCTAATCCCCTCTTCCACCTACCCTTAGATGCTACCTAAGCAGCTGGAAGAAATGGGTCTGACAGAAAAACCCCAGCTAGTAGCCAGGTTCCAGGAGGTATTTAGGACCATGTGGTCTGTCAATGGCGACTCCATCAGCAAGATCTACGCTGGCACGGGTGCTTTGGATGGCAAGGCAAAGGTACAAAATGTCGACAATAAATACACAAATCACAATTTAACCATTTCTACAAGTTGTATTGCACAGCAGGTCATGAGAGGTGTGTTCAATGTGGGTTTTTGTTTGATTTGGCCAGTCCAAAAGGTTATGTATGCCATAGCACTGCCTTGTGTAAAGACCCAATTGCTGTAACTCTCTTCTGTGAAGAATAATAGATTTAATTCAGAAATTAATCAAACCTCTTGATCACAAACATTCCCTATTTTTTGTTTGTTCTCATCAAAAAAACTATAACATCAATATTCACTTATTGTTTGATCTTAAAAAATATAAAGAGTGGCTTTAATTAGATAATCTTGATACACAATAGTTTAATTACAGATATTTCATTACGTGAAGTTATAAAAGGGAGACAATATTAACAAATAAAATGGAACAGATGCTGTGACTGAGGTCTAAAGCCATGTGCTTCATGTTTATAAAACTGGGCTTAAATAGTAACTAATATTACGCCATCAATGTAACTTTTTAAGGAAAATATCATCATACCTTTTTTGCATTGTGCAGTGAGAGACTTATGCATGGACAGTAGATCCTCTCTGTGTGTAGAACTGTGTGCTTCTGTTTCTTAACTCTTGTGTGCTGTCTCTTTCGGCTGTCCTCTGGACCTATCTACCCATGTGGTAAGTTAACAAGACAACCGACTCAAACCTAGGTCTATTTCTGGTGCATTATTGATTTCAGTGTCTGTGGGTTAAATGAAAATAATGTGATGGACGATGGGATTGCTGGGACTTCTTAGGTTCTTTCTCTTTTTTTAAAACTTGGTTTTATTTTCTTTGGGGTATCCCTCTGTTAAATATTGTGTTGAAGGCTCCACAGAGATCGCACTTGTTATCTAAAAATATCTGCTTGAAAAGAACACAAAGACACTTGTTAAGTGATCATTTTTTATCATTTGTAATTCAAAATGTCTACATCAAGGAAAATCTGTTTTCTTTCTTGGAACTTGTTATAATCAGTCCACTAAGTGTGTCCTGAAATCAAACTTTGCAGCTAAACAATCACTGAAATTTGGAGATTGTCCTTGGTCAAGCAGTTTTGATGCTTTTGTCAGTTCAGAAAATTCTCTGTGACCTCTGTGAAGTATTTCTTCTTTTATTTTATCTGTTGCTGGATTTGAAAGTACAGATTTTTTTCACACCAAGTGAGAGTACAATTAGCATTTAATTGTTTGTCATGTTGCTTGTTGTAGGCTGGTAAGCTTAAAGATGGCGCTCGCTCTGTGACACGGACCATCCAAAACAACTTCTTTGACAGTTCCAAGCAGGAGGCTATAGACATCTTAAGGCTGGGCTCCACACTCAACAGTGATTTGGCAGACAAAGCGCGGGCCTTGCTCACCACTTCCAGTCTTTATGGTAATTCTTTACAGCATCACACAGGCCACACTTGTGTGAAGGTTTTTTAAGAATGCATATTACATATATTACAAAATGTTCATTCTGCTTTATCAGGGGGGAATTCTGTGAATGTTTTGATACGTTCTGAATTGTGTTTGTAGTAGCCCTGATTGCCAGAAGCTGCTTTGCATAACACAAGGGTTTGTCTGTCCTGTGTCAAGTGGGGAGAGTAATCTCAATGTATCAGCTCTCTGTCCCAGTTAGATTAATACTGACTGCTCTGCAAGCATTATCTGTTACAGCACTGGTTTACTCACACTCCTCTCCCTTCTCTCCTCCTGCTTCTTGCACACAATCTTAGTCACTGAGCCTGTCTTACAATCAGGTATAGTAACTGACAGACTGTCACTAGTGGATGGATCTTTTCATCCCCTGTCACATAGTTGTCCTATCATCTGTATTTGCTGCTCATGCACTGTTTATTTATTTACAATCCAGTGTTGGTAGTGGTTTAATCAACTGTCTGTTGTGTCATCATATCATCAGGATAATTCAAATTTCAGATTAAAAACTTAAGTGATTTTACAGACAGTAATGAACCATTACCAAAGGTTTTAGCAGCTGTTTTGATTTGTACCCTTTTTCCCATACCCCATGTTTTATAGTGTTGTTGTGGAGTTCCTTTCTTGTGTTTGGTTTTGTTGGTTCTGATTAATTTTTCCTCATTTTTGTTTAGTGTCCCTTTACATCACCCTTCATAGAGACACACATGCATAACCATTTTGTACCCTAAACTTATTACTCTCCTCCTTTCTGAAGCTTCCCCAAGAGTGTTACTGGGAATGTGTCAGAACTACTATAAATACACACGGCCCAAGCAGATTCGAGTGTGTGTCGGCACCTGGAATGTCAATGGGGGCAAACAATTTCGCAGCATTGCTTTCCGCAACCAGACACTCAATGATTGGCTGTTGGATGCTCCAAAGAAGGCAGGGCATCCTGAATTTCAGGGTATGTTGGTATTTAACTGCAATCACTTTAGTTAAATATGATTTTCCTTAGAAAATCTGATGGAATAAAAATCTCAGATCAGTAAACTACCCACAAGCATTTACTGTCTAGATTGATTTGACACTTTATGTTGGAACTTTCTTTACAGACAGTAAAGCCAACCCGATAGATATCTTTGCAATCGGGTTTGAGGAAATGGTTGAACTGAATGCTGGCAACATTGTCAGTGCAAGGTATGTGTGAAACCTGAGATTACTTGCTTTTGTCTAACAAAAGTATTTATAGCCAAGACATTTCACCTTCTTTCTGTGCTGCTAACAGCCCACTATTTTAAAGTTTGAAAGTGACCCACTCATTTTTTTCCAACTCTTGTTTCTGCACTATAAAATATTTCTGTTCTTCTTTCAGCACTACTAACCAAAAACTGTGGGCAGCTGAGCTTCAAAAAAACATCTCAAGGGACCATAAGTATGTGCTGCTTGCTTCAGAGCAGCTGGTAGGAGTATGTCTGTTCGTTTTCATCCGCCCACAGCACGCACCTTTCATCAGGTATGCGCTGCACAGATTCTCATTAGCAGCTTTTGAGTTATTGGTGTGTATGGTCATCTTGTCATTTTAATATGTTTCAGGGATGTGGCTGTAGATACGGTAAAAACTGGAATGGGTGGCGCTACAGGTAATAAAGGAGGCGTGGCCATCCGCCTGCTGTTCCACACCACCAGCATCTGCTTTGTCTGCTCTCACTTTGCTGCTGGCCAGTCACAGGTCAAGGAGAGGAACGATGACTACAATGAGATCACACGCAGACTCAGCTTCCCCATGGTAATAACCATAACTCATAAATCAGTATGCCTTCTTGCCCAGGACACATGAATTACAACATCTATCTTGTCCTCCAGGGTCGCCTGCTGTACTCACATGATTACGTGTTCTGGTGTGGAGACTTCAACTATCGCATCAGCCTGCCCAATGAGGAGGTCAAAGAGCTCATCAAACAGCAGAACTGGGATGCCTTGACAGCTGGGGACCAGTTGTTCGACCAGAAGAATGCTGGTTTGGTAAGACCTACTGCACTATCCACACATAGAGATTGTCCAGGTACCTTGATAAAGGATTGATATTTTATGTCTCAAAAAGCCCTATAGTAAACGTTTGCAGTGGTAATTTTTGTCAAAATGTGTTCTACAGGTCTTCCAAAATTTTATTGAGGGAAAGTTAGATTTTGCCCCCACCTATAAGTATGACCTCTTCTCAGAAGATTATGACACCAGTGAGAAGTGTCGTACACCAGCATGGACTGACCGCATACTTTGGAAGAGGAGGAAGTGGAACTTTGACAAAATAGGTTAGATTCACAGCCTTAAAGATCCTTTTCCCCCTAATCTCTCACTTCTTAACTTAAAACATATGCACAACTTTTAACAATGTTGCTGCTTCACTGTCTGCATTTTTTGTGTTTTTTAATGAGTAAGTAAGTATGACAACTTAAAAATCCTTTGATTGATCCTTTGCAGAGGAGTACTGAGCCAATGCCTTGTATTTGTGTATGTTCTACAGCTGAGGAGATGAATGTAGTTGGGGCAGCTTCTAGATCTGGGGAAAATGAGGATGACCCAGAGTATCCCTGGAGCCCTGGCACCTTAAAGTACTATGGAAGGGCTGAGCTGAAGACATCTGACCATAGGTAACTACAATATATCTGCAAAATTCGAGTAATTAAATTATATTTATTACAAAATAAATTTGGTATCAAGTCAAACCAACTTACTACTCTGATTGTGTAAAACCTGTATACAGTGTGTCATTGTCCTCAAGGTCACCTGTAACCCTGTTTCTAGGCCTGTGGTAGCAATAATGGATGTAGACATCCTGGAGGTCGACCCAGAGGCCAGACACCAGGTCTACAAAGATGTCATTGCCCTGCAGGGTCCACCAGATGGCACCATCCTAGTGTCACTCTGCACTTCTGGTCCTGATGACTACTTTGATGATGCACTCATAGATGAGCTGCTTGACAAGTTTGCTCATTTTGGAGAGGTCATCCTCATCAGGTGAATATGACGGATTAAGACTAAAAAACAGTGTGTATGTCCTTTAGAATTTCAGTGTACATTGATGTGTGCTCTCATTTATGCAGGTTTGTTGAGGAGAAGATGTGGGTGACTTTCCTGGAAGGCTATTCTGCTCTTGCTGCTCTTTCTCTCAGTGCTTCCACTGTAAGACATCACTGATTATATGAGTTATACGTAATGACTGTTTACCATGCTACAATTGAATTACTGTGCTACAATTAAATCTGTATCTCTTGTATGTCTCTTGGTTTACATCGTAGGTCCTCGGCAAGGTGATTGACATCCGTCTGAAAAGTCCAGGCTGGATCAAGAGTCTGGAGGAAGAGATGAGTGTGGAGAGGATCTGTGGAAGCATTCCCACATCAGCCAGCTCCACCCTGCTAGCAGAGGACACAGACATGGGGGATGACGATTACGATATGGAAGGTGAGGAGGAAAGATAGATGTATTTGTTTTCTATATGGATATATGGGAGAGTTTACATGCATGAACTTTCTTTTTCTTCTCATGTACTAGGTGATGTGGATGAGGAGGTGGAGGAGATCCTTCCACAGCACCTGCAGCCTGGAGCAGGCTCAGGCCCAGGATCGTCCCCCCTCCCTTCTCCCCGCAGTAGTCCCTGTCCCTCCCCCACCCATGGAGAACCTGCTGCCCCCAGCAGGCCTAGTCGAGGGGCACCTTACCGACCAACGCAAGGTAAGTACAGTGCAGTGTATTGCACGGGTATAATTATGTTGTAAAATTACCCTTGTGTCATCTGCTTGATCTGCTTGTGGAATCTAAACTGTAATCTTGTTTTGTTTATAATGTGTGGAAGCAGATTTAAGTCCATCGTTACAGAGGAGAGAAATTCCAGGTAATGGGATGTGTGATGATGTAGTTTTTGAGACGTATTTTGTAGTGAGATATTAAATTGGGTGCAGTGTTAGCTTCCTCTTTTCTTTGAACAAATATTTCTCTGCAAGGAACAACCATGGGCCGGAACAGTCCCAGACTTGTTCAATCAGTTTGTTTTGTTAAAGAAAATAAGCTGTTCATATGTTGTGGGCTGTAACAGTACTGTAAAAAGTTCTTCTTTTTCTTTCCAGGGCCTCCTGTTGACTTCCAGCCTGGTGCACCTACAACTCAAGGCGTGGAGCCTAGGCGGCCACCACCCCCTCGACCCCACGCCCCTCCAGCCAGACCCGCACCCCCTCAACGCCCACCACCACCTTCAGGTAAAGTACCATCTTAAGCCTTTGGCATAAACGTATTTAAAATCCTATTTTTATTATAGTAGTCATATAACCTTAGCTAGAGTAAATACATTCCTGAATTGGAAGTGCAGAATGAAATAGATATTTTAGGCAGAAGTTAACATTTTCACCTTTATCTCACTGCTTCAATCCTTGAAGGAGGCATGAGCCCTCTCCCTGTTAGAAAGGACTCTGCAGGTAATGTGATTACTGTGCTTATGTGCTTACATTGCTGAAGCATTGGATGTAGTGACTGCCAGTTTCCATCTGAGCTACACAGAAAAGCATGTAGAGCTCATGCTAATTTAGCCCCCAGCCAGTATTACATTATGATGACTATTAACAGTCTACTGGAGTATTTTCGACCATGCCTCATTGTCTCTCACCTTTTCACAGTATTGACTGCCATCAAAACCTATTGTATTTATTAAGTAATATCTGCTTTGGAATGTGGCACTATGCACATGGTTGTATTGTACCTAAACCATTTGGTAGGAAAGAATAATGCAGTATTCAGTGAAACATCAGGATGACAAAAACACCCTGTACTTACACACACCTGTACTTACGCAGATGTGTTGAGTTTTGTAGATATAGGTGCTGTTATTTAAATTAGTGTGGGAGTTGAAGTCACTTATTTTAACACCAAACATTGGAATAATTTTGAATGTGTTCTATTCATGTTTCTGCTGTTATTTATTTTGAAAATACTTTTTTCCCTTTTTGGCTTTAAGACTGTGGCGAATGTCCCAGTCCACTGCTTACTAGGAGAGGCAGTGAAGGTAAATAGCCAGGAGTTGTGTTTTTAGTGTCCTCTTCTCCTTGTAGTCTTACATTCAGTCATCAATGTAACTGATGCTTTTTTTGACATTGATGGTTAACTGTTGATGAGTTCAAAGCTTAGCTGTGGGTCATTTCAGTCTTGTGTGTGTTTGGTACCCTGTTGTGAAAAATAGTATATAATAGTTTTTTTAAAATGTCTAATTAGCAGGAAATGACATAATCTAAGGTATATTCTGTGTGCTGTTTTTAAACATGTATGGAAAAAGTGAATACCACTGCCTCATTCCAGTTCCAGTCTCTATTCTTTAATTAGATTAATGACAGTGAATATTGAATAGAACTGAAGTGGATTTGGTTTTATTGGTTTTCTCATCACTGAAAAGAAAATTGCTTTGGTCCAGATTTCAGATGGTCTTTGGGCCAGCTCAACCAGTCTTTTTTTTGTGATTAATGGGGAAATCTTCCTTAGGCAGGTAGATATTCAGACTATGAATTTCAGGCTTCACTGACCTGCTGCTGCATTTCACGCATATGCTTTCCCTAGTCATTGTTGTAAAATGTTGTCACGAGGAACACCTGCTTCCTGGGTGTAGTATTGTATTATGTATTTAACAGTGATGTGGTTTGGTTTCCTTTGTGCTGCAAAGGACCAAAAAGTCCCGCTCTTCCTCGGCCCGATGCTACTGCAGGTGAGTGCCACAGAGCACATCCTTGAAGACAGTGGATTGATAGCCAGTATGTAGTATTTTATTTTTCTATAAAGGCTATCTTTGTGTGTAGTCTCCTTATATTTGTTATGGGGACTATAAACCTTTTATACTATATGTGTGAACGCCCTGACACAAAATATGCCTGTCCTGGGGTGGAGGATTGGATTTCACTTGACTTCATTCATGTGATCTTTTTTGTGTATGGTCAGCTGAATCCAGTGTCTTTATAAGGATGTATGTCATTGTATGTCACTGTGAATGCACAGTGAAGTATGAAGTATATACAGAAGCAGACATGTACGCAGCATGGAAAATTGTTCATGCGCTCTTAGAGGAGCTGAGCAAGGCAATAATGAAATTAGAGGAGTATGCTTGCAGTTTGGGGGCACAGTCCACATGATTATAAAATAGTGTCAACTTTGTCTTACATGTGTTTGTCTTAATCTTTTCAGGTCGAGGCCAGACGGCCATAGGGGCCCCTGGACCTGGAGGTAGTTCCAGACCAGTAAGTACACAACTGATAATTTAGAACAAAATCAAGTGATGTTATTAAAATATTTTTTGAATTTATTGATTTCTATTTACTCTAGAATATACCCCCTCGGGCTGGAGTGATCAGTATGCCCCCTCAGTCTCGTCCACCACCTCCTTCTCATCCTGGAGCACCCAGGCCTATCCCAGAAGTGCATCCTGGGGCCCCTCGTCCCATCCCAGACACCCACCCTGGAGCCCCACGACCTGTGCCCAGTGCCCAAGCAAAGCCGGCTGACCTTCCTCAGGGTAACAGAATATTGGAAAAGGGCTCTTGATGAAATGGATTTTAAAACTGAGGGTGAATGGATAGGCTACACAAATACAGAATTTAGGGCTTAAATGTGTTCTGTTTACTCAGGTCCTCCACCCTCCGTACCACCTCCTGGAGGAGCCCCTCCAGTGAAACCTCAAGTTATGTCACCCATGCAGGAACCCATGCAGCCTCAACCAGCTGCCCCTTCAACTCAGTCTCAACTCCCACCACCAATGCAGCCCACACTTCCGACTCCTCTCCTGCCACAGCAAGCTGCTGCTCCTAAACCGGCAACTTCCTCTGCTGCTGAAGCTGCAGCACCTGCTGCCCCCCCTGCTGGACCTCAGCAGGGTTTAGCCTCTCCTAAACCCCCACCACGTTCCCGCTCCTCTCATGCTCTGCCACCGGATGCTGCCAAGTCTGAGACTGCCCCAGCTTCACAGGTTGGTGCAAACTTCCTTTTCATTAAATGGTTTGATTTTCTGGAAGACAACAAACAGTACTAACACATTATTACTGAGTATAGCTGTTTATTCTGTATATCAGATGATTATACAAAATAACAGTAGGAGACTGATAATGTAACTACAGAGAAGATTCTTTTTCTGCGTCTGTCTCACATTAGATGACTTGAGCTCTTTGTGTCATTCTTCCTGCTTTTGTCTCTGATGCATTTGTCTCTTTCTCACAAGCTGGAGAAGCCCTCAGGGTGACAGGTACTTAATATTAAACCACCTTTTCGTCTCATCCTCCATAGCACAACAGTTCTCCGCTCTGATGTAATTACCTATCATACATTGCAGCCAGTAACATCCTTCTGTTTTAGTTTTATTCACTTTTTTTTTACATCACATTATTTTAACCTTAATGTTTTTATTACTGCAAGGCCCTGAACTTTCAGTGTATGTTAGGTGGAGCATTATTTGTTTTCATTTCTTTTTGTCAGTCAACATATGAAACCATAAATGATAAGAGAACAAATGGAAGAAAATGTGATACCATTTCTCCTCATTTGTCCTTTCATATGGGCTCACTGTGATATTGTGAGCACATATGCAATGACCTCATAATTTGATTTTACATTTTGTTAAACTGGTGTTATTTCATTTGTTTGTATTAGAATTGTATGTGGCCTGTGACATTGATGACCAGAAGTAATTTGTGTAGTAAAATAAACATAAATCATGTCTGTAAGTGTTTCCAGTATGCTAGATTAAAGGTACCCTGTGGATGAATGTGTATGCAAGACACACAAAATAACTTCAATTACAACTAATACAGCTGGATAACTAGGATATGTTTAATGGGCAGCTAGTGATTGTACATAAAGGGCAGAGAGAACATGACAACTGTAAACATAATATACATGATAAAAGCTCCAAAGGGTATCTTTAACTTGAAAACACATTGTCTGTTGCTTAGTTATAACTAATAATATATATAATTCATTAATATTAGCCCATTGTTTTTATGTTGTGACAGCTGATTGGCATTTTCTATGTTTTGTCCCTCCATAGACTAATGGACTGAATGGAATCCAAAGAGAAGCACAATGGAAGCCCGACCCCTTTGACACACTTACATCTGACTTCCTGTCATCCTCCTCATCTTCCTGGCACACCACCCAGTCTTTGACTAGAGGCTCCTCCCTTCGTACTCCACCCCCTGTACCACCACCACTATTTTCCTCTGCTACTCTCCCTTTATCCTTCTCCCACCAGTCCTCTGCCCTGTCAGACCTGCAGGCATTCGAGTCATCCTCCTCTTCGTCACTCTCCACCCCATCACCATTTGCATCCTCCCTGCTCCCGCCTCCTCCTGTCCCGTCTCGTAGTCGCTCTCAGGAGACACTGCGAGCCTCGCCCGGTCCCTTCCCAGCTGACCCACTTCCTGCTCGGCCCAGCAGCACCAATCCCTTCACAGGTCCACTGGCGCAGCAGCATCAGCAGCAGCAGCGTTCACTTACCCCAGACTTCAGCGTCCAACCCCCAGCTCCAAGTGCAAGCCTTCACAGAACCTTGTCTGCTCTTACACAACCACTCATCCCCACCCCTGCAGCACCTAACTCCCAGATCCAAAGGACCACATCCCTGTTTGGGCCATCATCTAGTCTTAATCCTACCCCTGCTACTGTGCTTCCTCTTGCCTCCAATCCACCTCATGCCTCTGTTTTACCCCTGGCTCCAACATCCTCCATTCCACCTGCAATGGCATCTCATCAACAACCTCCTCCAGGAGGGAAACCATCACAGCAGTGGGTCACATTCGATGATGATTTAGATTTTCCACCTAACAACAAAACACCACAAAACCCTGTCTTTCCTTCAAGTTCTTTGGCATCCCAGACTCAGCCTTCCAGCTCTGTGTTTGACTCAGAACCTGAGTGGCTATCCTCTGCCCCTGCACTGTTCCCAACCCTTCCTCCTCCCATCCCAGCTAGAACTGTAACCAGTAACCCAAAACACCCACAGGCACCAGGTGACAACTGCTTCTTCCCCAGGGAGCCAACAGAAAGATAGGATCACTCTTCATGTGCAAGGGGCTCATCCAGATATGTATAGATCAATTATAAATGTGTATATGTGTGTGTGTGTATGTACAAAAGAGACAGTATTTAAGAAGAATAGATAACCCCCTTCTGAAACACAGGAAAGGATTTATATATCTGGAGCAGTAAATGTGTGAGCCTAAATGCGTGTACTCACTTCACAACAGATTTTTGCTTGTTCCCTGATATATTAACACTTATTTTAATATGAATCGTTCTGATGTTTATTTTTATTTATGGCAGCAAACATGTGCCTGTGTCTTCAGTATATTGTCACATAAAGTATATCTATACACACAAATAGTGTGTAGTCACCTGTGCAATATCAAGGCAATGTCTTTGCGCCCATGCAGCACACTGCATTGCGTGCGAAATATCATCTGTTGCAGTGGCTTTATCTCAGCTGACACACTGCAGTTCATATCAGCCATTCTCACTGATCTGTTCATTAGAGTGGAACTCTCAGAGAAGGTGTTAATCCTCTCTTAGGTTGGAAGGCTATGCACTGCAGGCTTTACATTTGCGCCCCAGGTTTGCTATTGCTTTGTGATGCAAGTTTCTTTTTCAGTCTTGAGATGCAAATTTAAAAGTTACGTGCTGTTTTTCATGAATGTACTTTATTTAGCACTGGACCTCGTCATCGCCTCCTTGGTGATGCCACAGTGTGAAACAGAACAGCTCATGTCAGGGTCAGCCAAGCAGTCCAGCGATGGAGGACTGATGCTTTGTAATATTATCTTATCCATTTGATGGCATTCTTTTTTTTCTCCATTCAGCTTTGTCTGTTACACTTTGCTAAAGATATTTTGTAGCTCTATATTAAAACCTATACATAAGGATTATGTATAAATGTATGTTTTCAGTATGGAAACTACTAACTTGGTTAGTGTGAGGATGCGTGTTCGCCATGTCAGTGGTTTGCACAAAGTAATTTATATGCACTGACATGCTGTATGTGCTCTCCTGGTTGTGTTCTTGTTGATGGCAGAGAGCCTGCAGACTGAACAGATGGGAGGGAGAGGGTGTTAATCATGTTATCCCCTCTGTAGTGTTTGTATTTTTCTTGATTTATCCAAAGCATCAAACCATACTATTGTAAATTCAGAGAATGTGGTGTGTGTGTGTGTGTGTGTGTGTGTGTGTGTGTGTGTGTGTGTGTGTGTGTGTGTGTGTGTGTGTGTGTGTGTGTGTGTGTGTGTGTGTGTGTGTGTGTGTGTGTGTACTGTTACTAAAGGTTGATGTGATTTGGGTCTGTTGACATGGCAGTAAACACCTGCTATCCATACCAATAATAGGAGGGCACATTTTTTTCTTATCATTTCTAGTAACATTTACTCTAAATAATCTATTATTGTTCCTGTGATGAGAAGTGATGTGTTGTGTTTAAGGTGCTTATTGTCTGTTTGTATTGTATCTCTGTTTGGATATGAGTGCGCATATGGAGTTCAGGACTTTTCCATTTTCCAAGTATAAGCAGTGAACAGCCACTATATTCACTTACTCACAGCTATAACTGTGTATTCAAGCTCGAGCCTGCTAGCAGCTCTAGGAAGACATTACTGCACTGTAAGGACTGTTTTTGTCAATGCACCCTCCACATAAATTACTCACTACAACTGAATATACAGTATAGACTGAACTACACAGTATGCTCAGACCCAAATGCATCACCAGATAACACTTCCAAAATGCTGTGTTGTGTGCTTCTCAGGAACAGTGCAGCCCACATTCCAGACAGTAGTGTGATTTGAGTGTCACCTGTGATAGCTATCCCATTGATGTTTTCACCAGTCAAGGGTGTTTGTGACTGAGCCTTGCAGATATCTGGACCTTTATTGAGGTGCGTATGTGGTGGCGTGTCAGTATTTTGTCTTGTACTTCCCTCTTTCACTGCTGTTGGTCAGCATTAATGTTGACAATTATGACAAAGCAATAGATTTGGATCAGTGAGGATACCACCCTCCTTCTGACAGGAACACCTGTTCAAACATATTTCCCCCCTAACTTTCAGACATTAATATCATTGATTAAAATATCTGAAAAACATTTTGAAAGTTTACAGAGGTTAAAATATCAGACTTAAGAAGGTACCAGCTTATGCTTCTGTGCTCTTGTTTAAACACATGTAAAATAAGCAAAAATAATCACTACATGGAAAGCAGTAGCTATCTATGTAAGCAAGTGTATCAGCTGCCTTTGCTTACATGTCAGTGTCATCTCTGAAATGCATTTGTTGTGTTATCCAAATGTGTGCAGTAGATACTGTATCAACAGTAGGTAACTAGCCAGCGCTTTGTGTCATGTCACAATTCAAAAAGAGATTTTATAGGAAACAAATTGCTCCTTTTGTGAGGTCAGTGTCTCTTTTTATGGCTATAACCCATAGTAAATACAAGTGTGTGTTGTGGAACATATTCTGTATGTATTAAAGTGAAAAACATGAAGCTGTAATTCATGTTAATATCAGCGTTCCATATTTTAAGTGCACAGCAGATGGCACATTTATGTATGAAGCAGTTTATGTTGTATGTATGCAAAAAATAAATGTACGTTGACATGACGTGTTTGTGAGTTTTTTGAATTAAACCCTGTTTTAGTTGATTGTAAGTTAAAAAAAAATAAGCTCTTATTCAATAACTGAACGTGAAAGGCATGTCTTCTCATTGTACACAAGAGTATTACCACTGCCATTAGAGGGCAGTATTACCATTTGGATTACTCTAACCTCCCATGAAAAGATCCATAAAAGAGTAGAAGTATATCTCTGCTTCAGGGAGTTCTCCAAATAATTATACTGAACATCTGTCCTAACAACGTATCTAAAGTGTTGACATGACAATAAGAAAGCAGTTCAGATGTAAATTAAGATCACAAGGTAATGCTGAGCAGAGCCACGAACATCCATGATGTCAGGGGATGACTATATTTAACATAGGAGACAAAAAAAAACAATTTCATCCCTCCGGGTCCGACTGAAGACCAGCGTAGACGGCGACGTGGACCCACCGAGATCCGGACTGAAGACCAGCGATGACGACGAGGTGGACCCACCAGGGTTGGGGTGGAAGCTCGGGAGTGGTGGTCCCCCAAGATGGGGCAGGAGGTCGGTGGAGACGAGGAGGTGGACCCAGTGTCCGGGCAGGAAACCAGAGCTGAGGACCCTCCGGGGTCCGGACAGGATTCCAGAGCTGAGGACCCTCCGGGGTCCGGACAGGAAACCAGAGCTGAGGACCCTCCGGGGTCCGAACTGAAGACCAGCGAAGATGGCGAGGTGGACTCACCGGGATCCGGACTGAAGACCAGCAAGGACGGCGAGGTGGACCCACCAGGGTTAGGGTGGAAGTTCGGGAGCGGTGATCCACCAAAGACGGGGCAGGAGCTGAGGACCCTCCGGGGTCCAGGCAGGAAACCAGAGGAGAGGACGGACCACTGGCGGCAGGACTGGAGACCAGAGGCGAAGGACCACCAGCGTCGGGACTGGATACCAGAGGCAGAGGGCCACCAGGGTCAAAGCCAGTACTTAGAAGAGGAGACCCACCAGGGCCAAGGCAAGAACTTGGATACGAAAGCCCTTCAGGGCCATAACTAGAATCAGGAGACAAAAACCCACCAGGGCCAAGACTGGAAACAGGAGACAAAGGCTCTCCAGGGCCTAAACTGGAACCCAGAACTGAGGACCCTTCAGTGTCAGGCTCAGTCACTATGGTTGAAGGTCCTTCTGGGTCAGAGCGGGTCGCCAACTCTAGAAACCCTGCAGGGTCAAAGCTGGAACCCAGAGCCGGAGAATCTCCAGTGACAGGACTGGTCACTAGAGCTGAGGGTCTTCACACGCAGCGTCGGACACCACCCGCGGAAACCCCTGCCAACGACGCACGGGGCGCCTAGAGCCAATCCTTATCCCGAAGTTACGGATCTGACTTGCCGACTTCCCTTACCCACCTTGATCCAACACACCAGAGGCTGTTTACACCTTCTCCCCCGGATTTTCAAGGGCCAGCGAGAGCTCACCAGGCGCTGCCGGAATGCGGCACGTTCCAGGGAATGGGCCCCTCTCTCAGGGTGAACCCATTCCAGGGCGCCCTGCCCTTCACAAAGAAAAGGGAACTCTCACAAATTTTCAGTCCAATGGGAAAATTGCTCGAAACAAAATGGCACAGGTTTTTCAAGATGTGGACTTCCTGTACATTTTAGAGGGTACATCCAAGACAATTTTTCTTGTCTGGACGAGATACATCAGTGTACCGATTTTCATGTCTGTACGTCAAAGTCTAATCCTAGGGGGCGCTGCCGAGTCATGTGGCCACGCCCGCATGCCAGAGGGTCAACTTCGTGGCGACACCACAACCAGACAGTATGACGAAGTTCTGCGTTTTGATAACTTTTGATTCCTAACCCCTTAAGGGCAAGCGCACCAATTTTCAGTCCGATCGGGCAAGTCTCCTAAAAAGTGCAGGGAGTGCAAATTGGAACATTGTGTGTTTTTTTCAAAATGGTGGACTTCCTGTACGTCGTGGAATTTTCGTCCAAGAGGCATTTTTTCTTGTCACAAGACGATAAATCAATGTACCGAGTGTATGTAGCAGTTGCAGTGAATATTTTCACACTTTAGGGGGCGCTGCAGAGGCATGCGGCCACGCTCGACAATAGCGACAGTGTCAAGACTCGATTTTCATCGGGGGACAATTTTGTGCCCAATTTGGTGAGTTTTTGAGCAGGTTCAAGGGGGCAAAATCGCGACGTCGTGTCCGGAAGAATAGTCAAGTACAATAATAGTTAAAGCTGCAAGCAGCAATGACGGGCCCTCGCACTCCTTGCGATCCACGAGACTCGTGACAGCCTTCACCCGCCTAGCGCCTAGCATGTATACAAAAGAAAGGTCCTCCGGCCAGTAGGTGGCGCAGGGACTGTGGCATATCAGGATATCAATATGTGCAGAGTCAGATGTCCAGCATGACTGTAAAGTGTAAAGATACATTAGTCCACGCATCCACATCCATTCACATATGGTGTGAATAATGTAATGCTCTCTTTGTCATTTAAGCATTACAGTTTAATTAGTGTCGGTGTTTTTACAACACGGTCAGAACTCGTTAATTTCACAGACTCCTCCTCGACTGTCATTAGATAAGCATACAGGTGTATATTTAACCTGTATAAACCCAGATGACCAACTTGCCGACTGATATGACACCGGCGCCAAGATGCCACAAATTGCTAACTGGTCTGTGGGAAACGCTGATAATCAACCAAACAACTGAGTAAAACCAGTAAATAAATAATAAACAATAATACTCAAGTTAGTATTTTTTGAATTGGAGTCAAATAGTGACTCTTTTTGTGCCAACTCGCTCCCGTCCAATGGCACTCTAAATCTCTTCTGCCTTGGCCTCATTTCTCTGCCCAGGATGTTGCTATTTGATCATTTTCCTTTAGTCACAGGGTTCTTGCAGGGTCTAAAAAAGTCTAAAATTTAAAACTTTAAATTTAAGGCCTGCGTATTAAAAACTACCAGATTCCCAAAGTATTAAATTTAATCTTGTCAAGTCTTATTTTTATTTACAAGGCAGACAAACACCAGCTTGCTGTAAAAAGCCTTCAATGGGCTCAAGCTGTCACGCAGTTTTGTATATCACCCTCGCCGCCTTCACCTTTGTCAGCGCCCGGTCCCTCCGCACTCCAGCGCAGTGTCACTGCCACTTCGACTAATGTAGCTCTCAGCGTAAGTTCAGTCATGAAGACTCTATTCCACATCATTCACCTCTTATCTCTATCCCCTTCCCTCTTCACCATCCTAGCACTCTCCTTCACTGCACTGCACTCTGTCTAGTGACCTCCCACATAGTCAGGTGTTTAATAGATGGCACCTCCCTCACCAATCAGCTGTCGATCTGTCCCTCTCCTGCCCAATCATAACGTAGCAAGAGATTTAAAAGTCTCTGGCTGTGTCCCAATTCAGGGTCTGCATCCTTCGGAGGATGCAGCCTACGCGGTCTCAGGAGGCCGCGTCCTCCTGAGGATCCTCCGGAGGATCCTCCACCGTTGGTAAATGGGACAGTCTGGCCTTCAAAGCACTTCCTGATTGTGGCGCGACGTCATAAATTTTGCCCCGGGAAAAACAAAAGCAGCGACAGCGACACAACACGGACTAGACAACAAACGGGACAACAGTGTGGATTTAGACATTTGGAATATTTTAATGTATTTATTTGTTGTTGGAGGAAGAGGAGAGGCGGCTCCAGCAGCAGCAAAACCTGTGACGGCTCATTTTCTTCAGGCTGGGAGAGCGCAGTGGGGAGGTGACGGTAAGCTGCTGTTTAACCATATTATTGATCATAATTAATATACCGGTTACTGAGCAAACGCTAGATATATAACCAGTAGATAGACAAATATGATTAAATGTAATTTATATTTGATTCAATTGTAAGACTTGATACAGGGTCTGTTTGTAATTTTAATACTTTAAATAAATAGCTAAATGTGTACGAACCCTGCAAATAACCCTGAAACCACTGCTTTAATGTGTCATTAAGCATCAGGTCTGTCACTACACCAGAGAATTACTGCTGGGTGGAGGAGAGTGGGGCTCCCTGCAGGACCAGCTGTCTGTCCTGGAGGAGGTGTACTGACCATCATCACCTTTGGAGGGTGAGGATACATATTTTATAGCTTTTCATATTTTAAGCTGCGTTGGAAGCCGCTCTGTTGAAGTTATTATTTTTATTTTTGCCCTTTTTAAAAACATCTTTAGTAACATGGCAGCCGCCGATCGTCCGCTCTGCAAACCCTGATGGACGATGTGGTGGACAGAGGAGACAGGCACCCCCCTCCCCCAGATGATGTCCCACTCACAGCCAGAGGACTCCAAGGTCTTCACCGTGGCATCATCCAGTCCAGCAGCACCAAGGACTCCTGCTCAGCCAAACATTTATATATATGTTCTTTGTGAATAGTATTTTCTGCTGATCTTTTATAAATAATAAACTGCACATTTTCATAATGCCCACTGGTAAATAGTTAGAAATGTTCAAACTGTGTCTTTGTAAATATTGTACATAACAGAACAATAAATGATTTACTGTGGTCACTGAGAAGTTGTTCAAAAGTTTACTTAAATTATAAATAGGTGATGAAACACATAATGTAACAAGGTTAGAAGAGTTTAAGAACACAGAGACAAGAACGATTTAATATCATCCTTTAATTTAATAAGTAACATTTAAATAACACAGAACATAAAATCACTGCTGTCCACCATCCTCTCAATGAGCTGAGGTCTGTCCGTTCTTTCTCTGCTCTCCCCCTCTCTCTCTCCCTCCCTCTCTCTCTCTCCCTCTCCAGCCTCATCTCCTCCGTTATCAATTGTCAGGTTTCTTCTGTTTCTCTCTGCTCCTCCTTCAACAAAATGCCAACAGGCAGAATGACCGTTTGATATAATAACGATAATATTGCTCCTCACGTGAACTATACTTTATACTGTACTACAGTACACAGTCCAGAAACAACATTCAATCAAAACGTTTAGTTTACAGCGCCTCGTATCAACAGGACGTCATGTTTGTAAATATGAAACTCATTTTTTTAATGCCACTGTCACTACTAGCATTTTAAAACTCTCGAACTACTGCTCTTTACTTACATTTAAATGTGAATTCGGCACTCCTGCCGGTGCCGCTGCCGCTCGCTTGGTCCGTCATTGTACTATTGGACAAAAAGTAGGCCCGCAAAGCATTGTGGGATATTTAAGGCCACGAAGGATGGTAGCGATGCGTCCTCCAAATTCAGGCAAAAGGAGGACGCATTTGGAGGACGCATTTGAAGGACCCTTCGACTTTTGGCGAATTGGGACAGCCTTCGCGCAGCTTTGTGACGTAAGCGGCCTTAAAATGCGCACTCCGAAGGATGCAGACCCTGAATTGGGACACAGCCAATGTTTGAAGGGGCGGGAGGAGAGATTCTTCTTCTTCTCCTCTGCTGGCTTCCGGTGAGGAGAGGTGGGTGATGGCGCCCTCTACAGATACACAATGCTGTTTTTAATTTGATTTATTCAATACATTAGATGCAGACTGTTAGATATTTGTTTACAGAATCTGAGAACACCCGTGATGTTTTATTTTACTTTGCATCAGTTTCACATGTAATACTACAAATAAATGAAATGTCAAAACAGTTTGTTTTCTCTTAGAATAGAATAGAATAGAATATACTTTATTAATCCCTTTGGGAAGGTCCCTCGGGGAAATTTGGGTACCAGCAGCACTACAACACCAACAGTCAGAGCAAGAGTTAAATAGAATAAGATAAAATAGAATAAAATAGAATATAGTGCAGTAAAAAATAAAGGAATTATTTACAAACATTGCACACCAGCATAGATTGTCATGTGATATAGTGCAGTAATGTAAAGGAATTGTGTACAAAAAATTTGCACAGCAGCATAAATGGTAATGTAGTATAGTGCAGTAAATGTAAACAAACATTGCACAGCAGCATAAATGGTACAGGATTATTGCACATGTAAATTATTGCACGTGTGTTGTATCAGGCGGGCTGTGCTCCTCCCTTCCTTCTCCCCCTCCTGCCAAAAGCAGAGTTGTAGAGTTTGATGGATCGGGGCACAAAGGAGTCTCTGAGTCTGTTGGTCCTGCTCTTGGGGAGGAGCAGCCTGTGACTGTTCTGGCTCCTCTGAGCGCTGATGACAGTGTGCAGAGGATGACTGGCATCGTCCACAATAGCCAGGAGTTTTCTTAGTGTTCTCCTCTCTGCCACTGTCACCAGGGAGTCCAGCTTCATGCCGACCACAGAGCCGGCCCGCCTGATAAGTCTGTCCAGCCTGTTAGCACACCTTTTGTTTATGTTACCCCCCCAACAGACAACAGCATAAAAAAGTGTACTGGCCACCACAGACTGGTAGAACATCCACAGGAGTTTCCTGCAGATGTTGAAGGCTCCCAGTCTTCGCAGGAAGTACAGTCGGCTCTGGCCCTTCTTGTACAGGTGATCTGTACAGCATGTCCAGTCCAGCTTGTTGTCCAGCCACAACCCGAGGTACTTGTAGTTGCCTACAATCTCCACCTCGTCGTCCCTGACGGTCACTGGACGTGGCTGTGGGCTGGACTTCCTGAAGTCGATGACCAGCTCCTTAGTCTTTGAGGTGTTAAGCTGGAGATGGTTCACCTGACTCCAGGTGACATCTGAGGACATCCATACTTCATCTACATTAATTCAACAAGTGCATGATCAATGAATATGATCTGCCTGTGATGTATGATCTAATTTGACCTCAGCTCAAAGTCCTCCCTCTGTCTGAGGAGGTTCTGGAAGGCTTTCTCTCGGTAAATGAAAAAGTTTCTGTTCCGCTCCAGGTCCTGAGCGTTGATAATGCGGGTCACCAGAGCTTGCTGAATGGCCGAAGACTCACAGGGATGGTGCTGCACGTTGTGACTGACGTTTCTCCAAGGCTCGATGACTAACATGTGTTCTTCCTCCTTCCTGCTGTGCCCAGCAGAAATATTGAGTGTGTTTTTATTTATCATACCTACAGTGGTGTCATTGTTTCCCTTCCTGTCTTCGTTGAGTCCAACGTCCTCTGTGGAGCCATGAGTTTTACAGCTTCCAGCAGTTGAATTGGGTGTGGTAGAGTCATTGAATATATCAGCCGAGACACTTGGACTGACCAAACTGATATTAAAAAGGACACTGCTGGAGCATGTTGTATTGGTTGCACTGGTTTCTTTTGGACCACTGGCTGCATTGATTGCAGTGTGATGTGGGCCTGGAGCTGCAGTCTCCTGTATGTTTCTGCGCAGATAAGCTGCGTAGCCCTGAATCAGGTGATTCAGTCCTGTCTTATAAGAAAAACGCAGTGATTTAGCAGATCCCAAAGGCACAGAGTTCAGACGGACCTGTTGGAAGAAGAACAAAAGTATATCTGAGCTTGTCTGTTTTTTAGCACCTTGTCAGACATAACAGAGCTCTTACTTAAGTTGCATTGTGAGTAATGTAGGCAACAGTTTAAGGCACAAAAAAGCATGTGGATACTGCACCATATGGTCATTGACATGTTTCATCTGGAGTTTTCGCCTGCCCATCCTTACCTGGTGCAGTCTCAGGTGCAGGTGAAAAGCTGCTCCTGCCAACCACTGCTGCATGGACACTGAGCTCATTCTCTTCTTGTTAATCATCCTCTCATAATGATCAAGCAGTTCAAGTTTCAGCAAACTGTCGTAGAGCTCCGTGGTTTCGGCCATTGTCTCCTGGTTGTTGGCGATGCCAGGAATGAGGCGGAGGTAGCTGTTAATTAGCTGGCCAATTCTTGAAGAGGTACTGATGCCAAAAATCATCATGGCCTGGGGTCCCTGCGTTGATAGATGGCCCTCTGTGGATGATCCTTGCACTCGGACCTGATAAGATAACAATTTTTGATTTTTTTTTCTACAAAAAACACACAAAACTGAACAGCTTTGCCTACATGTTGGGCAACCTGGTCAAAAAGCATGGACAGAGCCAGAGCAATGACCCCTACTCCTCCATAGGTGACCCTGCTGCCCCCCAGCTCTCCGATCAGGCTCTGTCTGAACGCCGCTTGCTGCTCTCCGCTCATACCCCGCTGCAGGAAACCATATCGATGCTGCAGTGCTGCTGAGGAGTCCAGTGACAGGAAGGTTGTGAGGACGGGATCCAAGGAGATATCAGGGATGATGCTGGCATCTCGTGCCACAGAGAACAGCTGGTGGACGGTGGCTGGAGAAGGAAGACACAAACCGCGGCCCATCGGGATCATGGCTGCAACTGTCAGTTTAACCAGGAGGATGTTATCAACGTGACCAGTCCACCATAGAGAGCATGAACAGGAATACAAATGCATGACCTCTTTGTTTAATGAAACAAGGGTTATGCACAAACCTCAGATGTCCTGTAGTTTGAGTCTACATGTTCTGTTTGCAGCCTGTTTCACTGCAGCTGTGGACATAAACAGGCTGAATAGTCTTTTACATCGTTCATTGTTTATGAAAATAGGACCTTCCTGTTTTATGCAAATTTGTTTTGAAGGACATGAACAAATGATTTTAGTTGCTATGACTGCTTTGCTGTTTTTTCCACAGTGGCTGCATAATAATTGATCATATTAATTGTAACGCTGCGGTCTCTCACACTTTGGATGGGTCAATACTCTGTTCTATTCAGAGCATGCCTGTCTGTGCTCATCTGCCCCTCAGCCTAGGATAAATATGAACAAAATCTTCTGTCTGGTGTGACAAAATCAATACAATCTTTTTTTACAATTTTTTTTAGCTCAATTTTTGAATATACTGATAAAGTTTCTTATCTATATCTAAAAGGAGATTATATCTCTGTAAGCTATATTTAGGAATTTATACTCAATAGCATGAAAAATCAAGTGTTCCAAATGTTTTGACATCATAGAAGAATTACAAAACCAGAAATGAAGAAAGTATCCCTGCAACTGAACGGAACAGTCACATTGGCATTTTAGACACTATTAAACACTATTAAACACGAACACTGAACATTAAGAGACTTGACTTAGACTTGCCGTCAGTGACTTGAGGCTTGAACCTGGAAGATATTTCACACAACACAAGATTCCATCCAGACTTACTGCAGAACAGTGAGTGAAGATGGATTGCTTCATTTGGCCATCACTAGTCCTGGCTATAATCGAGGAGCGTCAAATTAAGTGTGACCCAAGTCCTAATGAATAAACTGCGAGTCCTCATCTCTACCTAACACCACAGTCAGCATTAATTAGGTTCTGCGCTTGAACCACTCATATGGTAAATAAACCAGAACCACCACCTGTTATTATTTATATTGTTATATCTTATTAAATATTTAACAATATGACACTTATAGGCTATTTTTTATTTTTTTTAAAGTGTGTGTGTGAGAGAGAGACAAGAGGGCTTCTTCTTGGAGGTGGACCTAAATCTGAGAATTTACTGAGACTTTTTTCCCTCAGAATTGTCGAATTCTGGAAAAAAACAAGTAAAAATCTGAGATTTTTTTGCACAACTGTCAGATGTTGTTTTAGTTGACAGCTTTTATTGGAAGCTTGTAAGCTGTAAGGTTCTGCTGCCTCTTATTCGCTTTGTTCTTCTTTGTTTTATACTGCAGGTCTGGTTCATTATACTCTTCTTGTCTCTGCAGCCACGATGGTTTTTTTTGGTTTATGGTTTATGGTTTTGGATCTGAGGAGGACAAAGGCTCCAGTGACCCCTACCAGCATCAAAGGGGTCAGTGTGGAGGTGGTGGAGGAGTACAAATACCTGGGAATGCACTTGGACCACAAACTGGACTGGAGTAAGAACGTGGACACTGTCTACAGGAAGTCGCCTCTACCTTCTGAGGTCCTTCAACATCTGCAGGACGATGATGAGGATGTTTTATGAGTCTGTGGTGGCCAGTGCCATCATGTATGCTGTTGTCTGCTGGGGCAGCAGTCTGAGGGTGAGGGACATCAACAGACTCAACAGAATCATCAGGAAGGCCGGCCATGTTGTGGGAGAGGAACTGGACTCTCTGACAGAGGTGTGTCAGAGGAGGATGTTGTCCAAAATAAAGGCCATACTGGACTGTCCCTCCCACCCACTCCACACTGTACTGAACAGCTACAGGAGCTTGTTCAGCAACAGACTCCGACTCCCACGATGCACCACTGAGAGACACAGGAAGTCATTCCTGCCTGTCTCAATCAAACTACTGAACTCTGAACTGTAACAGTCACTCAGACACTGTACATTCATACTGGAACATTCATGTCATGCTCTTTACTATATAAAGGTTTATACAGTAGTATGTTCTTTAGGTATTTATTATATATTTTATTATATATTTCATTTCAGTAATCCTTTTCTTCTCTGCGTCTGTACGAACAAAGGTAAATTTCCCCTTCGTCGTCATTAACCTCGTAAATCGGATCCTGATCCTGACTTGTATAGAACAGGATTGTGAGGAGTTCCTCTTCTTTCTTTCTATTCTCCTGCTTTCTCTGTTGTTTCTGCAGCCTCTTAGCCTTTTTCAGCTCCTTCCTAGAGGACCCCTTTGTGAGGAGTTCAGATGTTGCGTCCTCCTCCTTTTGGACCTCCTTCTGTCTGAGCCTGGCTTCGCTCTCCTTCACTTGTTCATGGAGAACTGCGTTTTCAGCCGGCAGGGAGTTGATGGGGTTCTGCTGTTCAGAAACCTTTAAAGAGAGCTCTTCATTACTGTCCTTGAGCAGAGTTAACTGTTCCTCTTGCTCATGAGGAAGAGGCTGAACCTTCTCTAGGCTTTCTTTTATAGCCTGCTGCTCAAGTTTCAGCTCCTCTTCCAGGGAAGACTTCTCCTCCACCAGGTTATGGCTCAGACCGTCTTTTTGCAGGACAGTCTGGTTGGCCTGGTCCACGTCAGCTTGCAGAATGGATAGCATATTTAATGACTCCACACATTTTTTAGTGCGTTGGTCCAGTTCCTTGCTGACGTCTTCAGTTTCAGCGATGGCCTGGTCCATCTCCTCTTGCAGGGAACGATTCTCTTCCGCCAGCTTGTGGATCAGACCGTCTCTTTCCAGGACAGTCTGGTTGGCCTGGTCCAGCTCCTCTAGCAGGGAACACTTCTCTTCCGCCAGCTTGTGGATCAGACCGTCTCTTTCCAGGACAGTCTGGTTGGCCTGGTACAGCTCCTCTAGCAGGGAACACTTATCTTCTACCAGCTTGTGGATCAGACCGTCTCTTTCCAGGACAGTCTGGTTGGCCTGGTCCAGCTCCTCTTGCAGGGAACACTTCTCTTCTGCCAGCTTGTGGATCAGACCGTCTCTTTCCAGGACAGTCTGGTTGGCCTGGTACAGCTCCTCTTGCAGGGAACACTTCTCTTCTGCCAGCTTGTGGATCAGACCGTCTCTTTCCAGGACAGTCTGGTTGGCCTGGTCCACGTCAGCTTGCAGAATGGATAGCATATTTAATGACTCCATACATTTTTTAGTGCGTTGGTCCAGTTCCTTGCTGACGTCTTCAGTTTCAGCGATGGACTGGTCCAGCTCCTCTAGCAGGGAACACTTCTCTTCCGCCAGCTTGTGGATCAGACCGTCTCTTTCCAGGACAGTCTGGTTGGCCTGGTCCAGCTCCTCTAGCAGGGAACACTTCTCTTCCGCCAGCTTGTGGATCAGACCGTCTCTTTCCAGGACAGTCTGGTTGGCCTGGTCCAGCTCCTCTTGCAGGGAACACTTCTCTTCTGCCAGCTTGTGGATCAGACCGTCTCTTTCCAGGACAGTCTGGTTGGCCTGGTCCACGTCAGCTTGCAGAATGGATAGCATATTTAATGACTCCACACATTTTTTAGTGCGTTGGTCCAGTTCCTTGCTGACGTCTTCAGTTTCAGCGATGGACTGGTCCAGCTCCTCTAGCAGGGAACACTTCTCTTCCGCCAGCTTGTGGATCAGACCGTCTCTTTCCAGGACAGTCTGGTTGGCCTGGTCCAGCTCCTCTAGCAGGGAACACTTCTCTTCTGCCAGCTTGTGGATCAGACCGTCTCTTTCCAGGACAGTCTGGTTGGCCTGGTCCAGCTCCTCTTGCAGGGAACACTTCTCTTCTGCCAGCTTGTGGATCAGACTGTCTCTTTCCAGGACAGTCTGGTTGGCCTGGTCCAGCTCCTCTTGCAGGGAACACTTCTCTTCTGCCAGCTTGTGGATCAGACCGTCTCTTTCCAGGACAGTCTGGTTGGCCTGGTCCAGCTCCTCTTGCAGGGAACACTTCTCTTCTGCCAGCTTGTGGATCAGACCGTCTCTTTCCAGGACAGTCTGCTTCTCAGTTTCTAGCTGGCTTTGGACTGAGCAAAGTTTAGAGACCAGCTCCTCATAACTGGAAGGATTTTTTGCTGCCTCCTTACGTTGCTTCTTTTCCACTTTCTCCCTCTCCTTACGATCCTTCTTCTCTTGTTTCTCCCTCTCCTTTCGATCCTTCTTCTCCTGTTTCTCCCTCTCCTCACGTTCTTTCTTTTCCTGTTTCTCCCTCTCCTTACGATCCTTCTTCTCCTGTTTCTCCCTCTCCTCACGTTCTTTCTGCAACTTCTTTTCTGCATTTTTTTGCTCCTTCTTGGACATCTGAGGCTCGCTGAGTTTTTCTTCCAGGAGCTTCATCTCTCTGACGTCTTTAACGAACTGCTGCATGCTCTCAAGCCTTTTGTCTGTGACTGCAAGTCTCGGTCCTTCTGAATGATCTGAAAAAAAGTACATAAGTATATTATGAAATATAATAATATGAAGTAGTTGCGATTTCCTGTGGATTTTAACAGTGATTTTAACAGTGTTAAACTATTTTACCTACAGAAGTAAACACTTAATGACTATTTCAGAGACAGATTCAACAAAAAGTCGGTGACAAACAGAAACTAATTCCAAGTGAAACAACAGTTTTGTCAAACATACTGGTGCTACTACACTAACAGCCTCCATATCTGAGGCCTTCTCTCATTTACAGAGACAAAAAACTGGCAAATCCCATAGAAAAATGAACCAAACTGCTTAATGCAGATAATACTGAAACACTAAAAATACTAACTTACAAAAAGATGCATGTCTTTATTTTTATTTGCTTATAAAACTGCTCAATTCACAACAAACCTTGTGGATGTGTTTATAATGATGCCCTGCCTTATCTGCTACATCAGTGTTTCCCTGTTCATATAATGCTCCACTGTGTCCTGACGGTCCATCACATGTGTTTTATTCTTGCTGATAAGAATAGGAGCAGGTGGCTATGTGCACTGGCTAGGCGAGGCTGAAGCTAGCAGGCTAACAGGAGCTAACCTGGCCCTTATTACAACATGGGTTAATGCTGAAAACAACTCTAACTCTCCGTGTCTTTGTTAGGAATCTTTGTCCATGTCCATTGTGTGTGGGGAGGCAGCAGAAAAGGCAACAACATGTCTTCAGACAAATAATACCGTCTACTGTAACTGAAAGTAAACAGTAGCTACCTCCCAACTTTTCTAAGTTGATTTAACATCAACCTAACCTCACCTGGGGTCATGTGACAAACAGTAAGGCTTTAGCATGAGCTGGACTTACGTTACCTCCTCCAGCTTCGACCAGCACCGACGGTTCTCTTTACGGTGTTTTACTCTCGCTCGAAAAACCCACTGGCTTTGTTAGGTCTGTTACTATAGTAACGGTATTGCAGCGCTGTGGTAACCAGGAAAACGCCCCCTTCTACCACGCATCTGTTGGAGCCTTTGATGTTATTTGCGTAAGCTAGCGTAGCTGCTATTAGCATTAGCCATCGTTCGCGTTAGCTTCTTAGCTGAGGCTAGCAAAGCGGAGGAGTAACGCTATTTATATTTATAAGTGTATGTTTTGATTGTGGCGATCGAACCTTTTTTTCTGTCTGCACCAACTACATCGAGCAGACAGGAAGTCAGGCACCAGAATAAAAGCGTTTCCGGTGGATTTTCAAAATAAAACGCTGTCAGACTGAACTCACGCTGATTTAACATCGCTACCGGCAGAGAAACACAGGCACAGCCATGTACGAGGAGAGATTCCGTTTGAAAAGTAGGGAAACGGCTTTTTATATGATAGAACATGCTTTTATACAGACAACATCAGAAAGGAAAAGACAGGGAGAGAAGCAGCAGCTGTTCTCAGAGTGGAAGGTGAGCAGCTGCCCTGTGTGTTGAGTAGGGTTGGGTGATATTGGCAAAAAAATTAATCACGATTAATTGTGGCATTTAGCCGATAACGATTAATTTGACGATTAATTGATGACAGTTGCACTTACATGTTTTTGACTCTAAATTGGCACAGTGTTCTAGCATGATACCGACAAATCATCAGTCAAGTTAACTACTTCATTCACAACAGGCTAAGCTGGTGAGTAGGCACCAACCAGCCATGGAAATATGTATTGATAATATTGAGGCACAAACTGCTTCAAAATAATAATGAAGCAAACATTTAAAATTAACTTTGTCCTTCAAATGTTTTTATCTTAAGGTCACAAAGCATGTCAACATTAAAATTAAACAGACAAATAGACAAACAAAGTTCAGAAAAGTCACATCAGTGATTATTTCAAGTTAAAAAATGTGTCTGCGCAAATGAACCTGTGACTGGAATATGTCCCACACTAGTGCATGTTTTCACTCAGACTGTAGAACAGCAGCAGAAAAAACAAACAAACAAACAAACCGGACAATTTCACATTTAAATGTGTGTCTGTGCAAATCAACCTACATTACGTTCTTCCAGCGCTTCGTTTGGTCGTAAGGAGCACAATGACTAAACGTATCGCGGATTCTCGGCTGAGTGGAATTCTTTCCAATATCTGCTGGAGGAGACTTCGCTGTTGTAATGTTTCCTATGTTGCTATGGAGTCCGTAAATAAAGATCGGAGTTTATTCCTTTGATACGAGCAAAAATTCAGTTACTATAGCAACAACCAACGCTACACGCGTCACCTAATGCATGTCGCGGCACTATATACAGCTGTAGTGTAGTGTTGTGTCCTCGTTGCGCTTTCTTCGTGCTCGGGCTTATGGTGACAGACGTTGAACTTATGTTAGAAACGTGCTGCTCCGCATTATTTAACTGAACACCACTGTCTTTTTATTGTTATTGTGGGCTCACATGTGCGCGGGTGATGGTGAGACTACGCCGCACACAAAAATGCGTCATCATGACGAGGCACTAATCGCCGTAATCGATAAGTGGCAAATATTAATCGATTACAGTTTTTCTGACGATTAATTGCACACGATACGATTTTGCACAAGCCTAGTGTTGAGGGAGTAAACTGAGCTTTCAGTAACTGCTCTGTAACCCTGCCTGACACATAGAGAGGACATTAACCATCAGATAAACAGGCAGGTTACTACGTGACTTTAGTACGGTAACATAACACACGAGACATTTCACTATATTCACGGCATTCAGATTTGTGAGTTTAACAACTAGCTAGCTGCTAGCTAGCTAACAGTCAACATGGTTGTGCCATTTGTGTGCAAACAATGCCATTGTATTACCTGTCCACAGCATCCCAAGGACATTTGTATCGACACACATTAAAGTCTATATGCTTGTATGCACTACGCTGCACTTTATAACATCGTGCTGGACTTGACCATGTCATTATACTGCGGAGTAGCTCTGTTTTGAGTATTATTGTGTGTTTTTGTATATATTGCCTTTTCTGAGCTGTCGGACCAAATTTCGTTGTTCTATGACAATAAAGCGTCTTGATTGTTTCTGATGTCTCAACAGCTGTTACACAGACTGTAAAAAAAGGTGTTTGGATGAATATGTTTCCTTTTCTGATGCCTTGGTGAAACTTTTAACACGTCATTTTACTGTATTACCAAACGTTTGGTTCGTAAGGACATACAACAGGTGATTCTGGAAAATATCAAAACAGTTTTGTAATGATTAATTTGACGCTCCTCGATTATAGCCAGGACTAGTGATGGCCAAATGAAGCAATCCATCTTCACTCACTGTTCTGCAGTAAGTCTGGATGGAATCTTGTGTTGTGTGAATGTTCCAGTATTTATTTTAAATGTATTAGATTTTATTTCAAATTTTTTATTTGTTTAGTTTTTGGTGTCATCTTCAGGAAAGGAAACTGAAAGTGTTTCTGTTTATTCCGCCCTTAATGTGAATGGAAGCACAGGCCCCTGTTTCTTCTTCTTCCCCTTTTCATATCTTTGTTTCTTACATAGGGTTCTTCAGGTCCAGCATAGCAGTTGTTGGAAGAATTCTGGAAACAACCTAACCTGTGTCAGCAGCATGGCCTGCTGGACTTTGTGGAGACAGTCTATCCATATGTCTTACTATGGAAATATATGTGATGTTACACCTATGATCTCATACATGATATGTTACTGTCATATATGATTGTGCTTGTGCCTATTCTAAGATGTGTGTATTCTGAGAAGCTGTGTCTGTTAGATAACAGAGGGTATAAGAAGGGAGCTGCTCTGAAAAGACCTTGAGCACTCCTACAGAGGCAACTGTCTGTGTATGTGACTGCTCCTTCCTGCAGGAATAAAAGCACTTGAGTGATTAACAGCTGATATTTTGGGTTTTATTCCTAACATAAATGATCAGCAGGAGCAGCTTGGAGTCCAGTCTTCTTCAGCTCCTCCATTAAATGAGCTAACATGGCGCTTTTCACCAGGACAGGCCTCGGTGTGAAAGTCACATTACTGCACGATCTTAGTTACACATCATGTTGGTGATTGTGTAAATGTTTCGGACTGAGGATTCAAGATTCAAGAAGTTTATTGTCAAATGCACAGCACTTTACAGTTACACTGAGCAATGAAGTTCTTACTTTGCGAGTTCCCTTCATATGACTTCATACACAACTAAATTAAGATAAAAAAGAAACAGTAGACTTAAGCATAAGAATAAATAAAAATATGAATAAGCAATAGGAAAAATAAAATAAGCAAAATGTGCAGTTCTACGTACAGAGGTAGGACGTTTAGGATCATCGTCGTGCAGGAGAAACAGCAAGTAAACTGTCAGTGATTCATATTTTTATTACCTGAATGATGTCACTCTCAGGTCACTGCTGGACATATGGCTTCAGCTCCATCATTTAGAGTGTTGTTGTGTTGTTATAATGGCCTCTATGTCCTGAACCCTAATTTATAATTTAATTTTTACCCTCTTATTCACTTTGTTCTTCTTTGTTTTATACTGCAGGTCTGGTTCATCATACTCTTCTCGTCTCTGCAGCCACGATGGTTTTTTTATAGAACAGGAGTGTGAGGAGTTCCTCTTCTTTCTTTCTATTCTCCTGCTTTCTCTGTTGTTTCTGCAGCCTCTTAGCCTTTTTCAGCTCCTTCCTAGAGGACCCCTTTGTGAGGAGTTCAGATGTTGCGTCCTCCTCCTTTTGGACCTCCTTCTGTCTGAGCCTGGCTTCGCTCTCCTTCACTTGTTCATGGAGAGTGTTTTCAGCCGGCAGGGAGTTGATGGGGTTCTGCTGTTCAGAAACCTTTAAAGAGAGCTCTTCGTTACTGTCCTTGAGCAGAGTTAACTGTTCCTCTTGCTTATGAGGAAGAGGCTGAACCTTCTCTAGGCTTTCTTTATATTATTATATAAATATAATATTATATTATTTATTCTATAGAATAACTTCCAGGTTTAGCCATCAGTGACTTCATGGTCTTTTCATGGCGTCCTCCCATGTCTTGAATATACTTGGCAACTAAACAAAACAAGAATCAATAGCTTCACATGAATGACGAGAAGAGTGAGTGGATGAAAGCAGAGCGCTGAGCATGACTGTAACCTACACTCTGTGAAGATAAAGTGAAGAGCTGTGAAGCAGGTGTGTCCGTGGCCGAGATCCATCAGGCGAGTGCGTACGTCAGGTTCTTCCGTTTGCTCCAACCAGTGTAAGGCATCATCCAAAACCTCAACGGTGCGATGCTGCAACACCCACAAGTTCAATTCAACAACCCTGATCCTTACACACACACACAGATGTGTTCAAATTTATATTTTCTACCCTGAGAAAAAAAAAAAACACTTACCAAGTTTAACATGTTTGCTTTGGTCCTTTTTCAACTAGAACAGAGAACAAAGCAGCATTTTAAACCAAAAACAATGTTCTAAAATGATGGTAAACAAATGTTCATCAGCAGAAACTCACACATTTTGCCCTTATCTATATTCTTTATTGATTTGCCATCTTCAAATATTCCTGATTTCCTTGTGAACATGTTTATGTGGTAGCATTGTTTTGGCCCTTCTCAACTCAACTCAAAATCCACACACACAGCATCTAAGACAATTATTGGAGCTGCACTAGTTGTGCTCATGGGCAGAGATGGTGGCACTAACTTTAGTCTCTGGCTCAGTTAACTTACAGATCCTTGCTCCAAGGCTCTGAGGATTGTCTCCACTGTCTCAATCTTGCGCAGGTGCTTCAGACGTAGGTCCTCTGTGTTCCTACAAAGAGACAATGACAAACTTATTAGCATCCTGAAACAGTCAGGAAGGAAATTGTTGGCTGCTAGCAATGCTTACTTTGAGCTGATTAGACCTATTTCTGCAGCCCAGCAAACAGCATTGCTGGACTCGTCCCGCTGCAATAGAATAGGAAGCCAAAAGACACAGATTTTCATCCGCTGTCCAGCCTCCTTTTTGATTTCAAGTGGGATCTGACTCCATCGTTCAAAAACTGACTCTATAAACAACAAAAGAACAGGCATTAAAAAAAAAACAGCTTACAAGAAATGCTCCATATGAAGGACTCACCGTTTCATTTATATATTTAAGAAAACTGAACTATACTTTTTCCACATAAAATTATAAATAAAAAGGTTACCAAACTGACATTACTCTTGTTTTGACTGATCATAATCTAATGAGCCAAATTACTCTGAACAACAGACACACATCAGGCTCATATCGTGGTCTAAACCAATCAGAGACAGTGAAGGATGGGACCCCCGTGTGTGTATTTTTGAAAACGTGTCTGCTGTAGTCAGCCGAGACCGCAGGAAATCCAGAAGAAGAAGAACGTGGACATAAGCTGTGCAGAGCTGATGCTGTGTGCTAAAGCTTTTTCTATACTCCACGTTACCCGAGGTGACGAGAACAAGAACAAGTTTGTTTCGGCCCGGACTTTTGTGTGTATAACTCCTCATACGGCCCTCTCATTGCACCGCGTGAACACACAGACACATTTCGCTGCTGAACAGCAGAAACTTCAGTTTAGGTGAACATGTAGCGGCGGAGGAAAATTTGTTGCTACTATGCAGGTTTTGCTAATGTGCTGTTGACCTGAATGAGTGATGATAACGAGCCGGTAATGTTCAGGGAGGGGGCGTGACGTGCTCGTAGCATTATAACAGACAGAACAGGTCTGACGGACAGTATTATTTGACCTGTGTGGTTGCATTCATGAAGGCTGATTCACTCGTTTTAAGGAGTTACAGTACATGGTTACATGACAAACGCCCATTTAAAAAGTATTGTGTTCATTACACAAGGTCCAAATTCATTTTAGGATGATATGTGATTATTAAGCCCGTTCATATGTACAAAATGTACTGATGCGTACAAAAATATATGGATTAAGTGTGATGCGGTGCACCTACATTTTGTGCCGGTGCACAAGAAAAAAAGTTAGGCACACCAGTGCAACCAGTGCAAAAAGTTAGTCTAGAGCCCTGTATTGTAAAATTAAATCACACTGTCCAAGTCATCCAAGCAAAGTAGGGCACAACATTACTTTCTACACTCTAATCTGGGATGCCTGTACAGTGGCTTGCAAAAGTATTCATACCCCTTGAACTTTTCCACATTTTCTCACATTATTCCCACAAAAATAAATATATTTTATTGGAATGTTATGTGAAAGACCAACACAAAGTGGCATACAGTTGTGACGTAGAAAGAAAGTTAAACATGAGTTAATTTTTTTTTTTTTACAAATAAAAAACTGAAAGGTGCAGTGTGCAAAAGTATTCAGCCCCCTTTTCTCTGAATGCATCCAATTGCCTTCAGAAGTTGCCTGATGATTTCTGACTGATCGAATGTTGACCTAATGACTAGATACAGTCAACCTGTGTGTAATTTAATCTCAGTCCAAATACAGCTGTTCTGTGACGGCCTCTGTGGTTTGTTGAGAGAATACTGGGGCGCAAACAGCATCATGAAGTGCAAGGAACACAGCAGACAGGTCAGGAATAAAGTTGTGGTGATATTTAAAGCAGGGTTAGGCTATACAAAGATTTCCCAAGCTTTGAACATCTCACAGACCACTGTTCAGTCCATCATCGGCGAATGGAAGGAGTATGGCACAACTGTAAACCTACTGAGACATGGTCATCCACCTAAACTAACAGGCCAAACAAGGAGAGCACTGATCAGAGACGCAGCCAAGAGGCCCATAGTGACTGTGGATGAATTGCAGAGATCTACAGCTAAGGTGGGGGAATCTGGCCATGGGAAAACTATCAGTCATGCACTGCACAAATCTGGACTTAATTGAAGAGTGGCATTAAGAAAGCCATTGTTAAAGAAAACCACAAGAAGTCCTGTTTGCAGTTTGCCAGAAGCCATGTGAGTGACCTAGCAATCATGTGGAAGAAGGCACTCTGGTCAGATGAGACCAAAATTGAACTTTTTGGCCTAAATGCAAAACGCTATATGTGGCGGAAACCTAACACTGCACATCACTCTGAACACACCATACCCACTGTCAAACATGGTGGTGGCAGCATCGTGCTCTGGGGCTGCTTCTCTTCAGCAGGGACAGGGAAGCAGGTCAGAGTTGATGGGAAGATGGATGGAGCCAAATACAGGGCAATCTTGGAGGAAAACCTGTTGGAGTCTGCAAAACACTTGATACTGGGGCGGAGATTCACCTTCCAACAGGACAACAACCCTAAACATAAAGCCAAAGCTACAGTGGAATTGTTTAAAATGAAACATATTAATGTGTTAGAATGACCCAGTCAAAGTCCAGACCTAAATACAATCGAGAATCTGTGGCAAGATCTGAAAACTGCTGTTCAGAAACGTTCTCCATCTAATTTGACTCAGTTTGAATTGTTTTGCAATGAAGAATGGGCAAAGATTTCAGTCTGTAGATGTGCAAAGCTGGTAGAGACATACCCCAAAAGACTTGCAGCTATAATTGCAGCAAAAGGGGGTTCCACAACGTATTGCCTCATGGGGGCTGAATACTTTTGCATAATGTGAGAAAATGTGGAAAAGTTCAAGGGGTATGAATACTTTTGCAAGCCACTGTAAGTAAATCCAGGCTCAGAAATCACTAATTTAAGAGTCAATGTGCCTGTTGAAGGTGTAATTTAAAAGCTTTAGTTAGAGTCTAGGTTAGATGTCAGCTGATGGAGGTGCAATCACTGTTAGTGAGTAAATATGTGATCAAATTGTTGAGTAAATATTTATGACATTGCTGCATGAAATGCCTCGAATGTTCCTTACCTTGTGGACGAAAAGTGATAACTGTATCATTTTTCTGTAGCAAAAAGAAAAACAAAAGTTTATCAATGACCAATAGAAAACAGTAATATCTATATTTTAATAAATAAAATTTGAAACCTGTATTAGTCCCACAATGGGGAAATTGCTTAAGGCAGCCCAGCAAAGAGTGCCATACACCAGTGAGTACACTGGAGGCTATGCAGGTAAAGTGTCTTGCCCAAGTATAGCAGGGTTGTCCAGTAACCTTCCGGTTACAATTAATAATTAATAATGTAATATTGTAAATAATGTATAGTCGTTGTATGGCTCCTTAATGCCATCCAGCCAGGTCTGACAGTACTTAAGAGTTTTATTATAGTTCAGCATGTTTCATAGAGAGAAAAAAACTGACACGTGTCATTAAATCACAACCCTGCGGTTCCATGTGTCCATATGTAAAACAGACAGCACATTCACTCAGTATGAGACTTAAAAAGAGAAAGATGATAACAAACATTAATGACATTCTCTCTCAGTGAGGTGTGATTCTTTGTTCTGTAGCTCTCTGTTCAACAAAAACGAAACACACGAGTCACGACACGCACATGTCGGGTGCTCATTCATAGCTGACCGGGCTACTTCCGACACAGCCCAAACGTCGGTTCCGAGTCTCCGACAGCTACATAAAGCTTTATTTAAAACACAAAGTGATAAAATAATGATTGGGGGGGAAAATACTAACTGTCGAGCGCTTGTTTTCACAAATATTGTTTCATTGACAACACTGAGCTCTGTATATTTCCCATCACTAGTCTGACTCAGCGCTATTAGCATTGTTAGATGCAGCCCAATAGCAAAACTAGCTAGCTTACCTGTAATACACCTGAGAGTCTTTCTATTGACTGTTCAGTTGTCTTCTAGGCACGTAGTTAATTCAGACAGTGTACAGATAAAGTCGTTCACTGTTTTGGGTAATTACATTTAAAACAACAGTCCGCCAAATTAGCGTTTTTCTTTTTTGGGGGTATGTTTATGAAACACAACCTACCAGGAAATAAAGCCACTCCTTCAATTGTTAGCATTGTAGCAAACAAGCTAACGTGCGCAGTCACTACTAGGAGTAAGTAACTCCTCCCGTGAAGTAAATTAAATACTTCTGTGTCCAGTAGTAGTAACGTTACATATATTTCCTGATAAGGTGACACACTTTAACTGTTGTTCAGCAACCTTCCAACACTTTCCCTTTACTTTGTTTCACCGCACGCAGCTAACCGCGAGCTAAGCCCGGAGAGCAGTTTAGCTAGCTGAAGTAGAAACAGCGTTTGATAAAAGTTATACAACAAAATCACATACCTCCGGATAGCTGTGGTCTTTAGCTGTGGTCTTCGTATATACTGTTCATATTAGTGTGCGGAAGTGAAGCACTTCTCGCGCATGCAGCGCAGCAGCAATCCAACAACAACGTTTGAAGGGGCGGGAGGAGAGATTCTTCTTCTTCTCCTCTGCTGGCTTCCGGTGAGGAGAGGTGGGTGATGGCGCCCTCTACAGATACACAATGCTGTTTTTAATTTGATTTATTCAATACATTAGATGCAGACTGTTAGATATTTGTTTACAGAATCTGAGAACACCCGTGATGTTTTATTTTACTTTGCATCAGTTTCACATGTAATACTACAAATAAATGAAATGTCAAAACAGTTTGTTTTCTCTTAGAATAGAATAGAATAGAATATACTTTATTAATCCCTTTGGGAAGGTCCCTCGGGGAAATTTGGGTACCAGCAGCACTACAACACCAACAGTCAGAGCAAGAGTTAAATAGAATAAGATAAAATAGAATAAAATAGAATATAGTGCAGTAAAAAATAAAGGAATTATTTACAAACATTGCACACCAGCATAGATTGTCATGTGATATAGTGCAGTAATGTAAAGGAATTGTGTACAAAAAATTTGCACAGCAGCATAAATGGTAATGTAGTATAGTGCAGTAAATGTAAACAAACATTGCACAGCAGCATAAATGGTACAGGATTATTGCACATGTAAATTATTGCACGTGTGTTGTATCAGGCGGGCTGTGCTCCTCCCTTCCTTCTCCCCCTCCTGCCAAAAGCAGAGTTGTAGAGTTTGATGGATCGGGGCACAAAGGAGTCTCTGAGTCTGTTGGTCCTGCTCTTGGGGAGGAGCAGCCTGTGACTGTTCTGGCTCCTCTGAGCGCTGATGACAGTGTGCAGAGGATGACTGGCATCGTCCACAATAGCCAGGAGTTTTCTTAGTGTTCTCCTCTCTGCCACTGTCACCAGGGAGTCCAGCTTCATGCCGACCACAGAGCCGGCCCACCTGATAAGTCTGTCCAGCCTGTTAGCACACCTTTTGTTTATGTTACCCCCCCAACAGACAACAGCATAAAAAAGTGTACTGGCCACCACAGACTGGTAGAACATCCACAGGAGTTTCCTGCAGATGTTGAAGGCTCCCAGTCTTCGCAGGAAGTACAGTCGGCTCTGGCCCTTCTTGTACAGGTGATCTGTACAGCATGTCCAGTCCAGCTTGTTGTCCAGCCACAACCCGAGGTACTTGTAGTTGCCTACAATCTCCACCTCGTCGTCCCTGACGGTCACTGGACGTGGCTGTGGGCTGGACTTCCTGAAGTCGATGACCAGCTCCTTAGTCTTTGAGGTGTTAAGCTGGAGATGGTTCACCTGACTCCAGGTGACATCTGAGGACATCCATACTTCATCTACATTAATTCAACAAGTGCATGATCAATGAATATGATCTGCCTGTGATGTATGATCTAATTTGACCTCAGCTCAAAGTCCTCCCTCTGTCTGAGGAGGTTCTGGAAGGCTTTCTCTCGGTAAATGAAAAAGTTTCTGTTCCGCTCCAGGTCCTGAGCGTTGATAATGCGGGTCACCAGAGCTTGCTGAATGGCCGAAGACTCACAGGGATGGTGCTGCACGTTGTGACGTTTCTCCAAGGCTCGATGACTAACATGTGTTCTTCCTCCTTCCTGCTGTGCCCAGCAGAAATATTGAGTGTGTTTTTATTTATCATACCTACAGTGGTGTCATTGTTTCCCTTCCTGTCTTCGTTGAGTCCAACGTCCTCTGTGGAGCCATGAGTTTTACAGCTTCCAGCAGTTGAATTGGGTGTGGTAGAGTCATTGAATATATCAGCCGAGACACTTGGACTGACCAAACTGATATTAAAAAGGACACTGCTGGAGCATGTTGTATTGGTTGCACTGGTTTCTTTTGGACCACTGGCTGCATTGATTGCAGTGTGATGTGGGCCTGGAGCTGCAGTCTCCTGTATGTTTCTGCGCAGATAAGCTGCGTAGCCCTGAATCAGGTGATTCAGTCCTGTCTTATAAGAAAAACGCAGTGATTTAGCAGATCCCAAAGGCACAGAGTTCAGACGGACCTGTTGGAAGAAGAACAAAAGTATATCTGAGCTTGTCTGTTTTTTAGCACCTTGTCAGACATAACAGAGCTCTTACTTAAGTTGCATTGTGAGTAATGTAGGCAACAGTTTAAGGCACAAAAAAGCATGTGGATACTGCACCATATGGTCATTGACATGTTTCATCTGGAGTTTTCGCCTGCCCATCCTTACCTGGTGCAGTCTCAGGTGCAGGTGAAAAGCTGCTCCTGCCAACCACTGCTGCATGGACACTGAGCTCATTCTCTTCTTGTTAATCATCCTCTCATAATGATCAAGCAGTTCAAGTTTCAGCAAACTGTCGTAGAGCTCCGTGGTTTCGGCCATTGTCTCCTGGTTGTTGGCGATGCCAGGAATGAGGCGGAGGTAGCTGTTAATTAGCTGGCCAATTCTTGAAGAGGTACTGATGCCAAAAATCATCATGGCCTGGGGTCCCTGCGTTGATAGATGGCCCTCTGTGGATGATCCTTGCACTCGGACCTGATAAGATAACAATTTTTGATTTTTTTTTCTACAAAAAACACACAAAACTGAACAGCTTTGCCTACATGTTGGGCAACCTGGTCAAAAAGCATGGACAGAGCCAGAGCAATGACCCCTACTCCTCCATAGGTGACCCTGCTGCCCCCCAGCTCTCCGATCAGGCTCTGTCTGAACGCCGCTTGCTGCTCTCCGCTCATACCCCGCTGCAGGAAACCATATCGATGCTGCAGTGCTGCTGAGGAGTCCAGTGACAGGAAGGTTGTGAGGACGGGATCCAAGGAGATATCAGGGATGATGCTGGCATCTCGTGCCACAGAGAACAGCTGGTGGACGGTGGCTGGAGAAGGAAGACACAAACCGCGGCCCATCGGGATCATGGCTGCAACTGTCAGTTTAACCAGGAGGATGTTATCAACGTGACCAGTCCACCATAGAGAGCATGAACAGGAATACAAATGCATGACCTCTTTGTTTAATGAAACAAGGGTTATGCACAAACCTCAGATGTCCTGTAGTTTGAGTCTACATGTTCTGTTTGCAGCCTGTTTCACTGCAGCTGTGGACATAAACAGGCTGAATAGTCTTTTACATCGTTCATTGTTTATGAAAATAGGACCTTCCTGTTTTATGCAAATTTGTTTTGAAGGACATGAACAAATGATTTTAGTTGCTATGACTGCTTTGCTGTTTTTTCCACAGTGGCTGCATAATAATTGATCATATTAATTGTAACGCTGCGGTCTCTCACACTTTGGATGGGTCAATACTCTGTTCTATTCAGAGCATGCCTGTCTGTGCTCATCTGCCCCTCAGCCTAGGATAAATATGAACAAAATCTTCTGTCTGCTGTGACAAAATCAATACAATCTTTTTTTACAATTTTTTTTAGCTCAATTTTTGAATATACTGATAAAGTTTCTTATCTATATCTAAAAGGAGATTATATCTCTGTAAGCTATATTTAGGAATTTATACTCAATAGCATGAAAAATCAAGTGTTCCAAATGTTTTGACATCATAGAAGAATTACAAAACCAGAAATGAAGAAAGTATCCCTGCAACTGAACGGAACAGTCACATTGGCATTTTAGACACTATTAACCCTCATGCATTGTTCGCAAACACTACCCTAATGTGTTGTTCGGGGACAAAAACGTCCCCTAACTTTAACGGTTTTAAAAATATATTAGATAAATATTTTTTTGAAATTTTTTTGCATAGACCTTTTAATTAACTTCAGTTCTAATCAACAGTAGTGAAAAAATCATTTTCCCCCAGGATTTTAACCCTTTAATCACCAATTTTATAAGGGGTGGTGCTGAAAATTGAAAAAAAAAAAACACAAAATGGCTCATTTTTAATAGAAAAGGTGAATGTGGACTGGATTCTTTTGAACCTTTATTACAGTCTTGGTCATGTCAAACATCAGTAAAAAAATTGACTTGATTGCATTATTAGTTTTTGCACAGCACTGGATTTTCTTTTTTTCTCCCTAATGTGTTGTTCGGGGACAAAAACGTCCCCTAACTTTAACGGTTTTAAAAATATATTAGATAAATATATTTTTGAATTTTTTTTGCATAGACCTTTTCATTAACTTCAGTTCTAATCAACAGTAGTGAAAAAATCATTTTCCCCCAGGATTTTAACCCTTTAATCACCAATTTTATAAGGGGTGGTGCTGAAAATTGAAAAAAAAAACACACAAAATGGCTCATTTTTAATAGAAAAGGTGAATGTGGACTGGATTCTTTTGAACCTTTATTACAGTCTTGGTCATGTCAAACATCAGTAAAAAAATTGACTTGATTGCATTATTAGTTTTTGCACAGCACTGGATTTTCTTTTTTTCTCCCTAATGTGTTGTTCGGGGACAAAAACGTCCCCTAACTTTAACGGTTTTAAAAATATATTAGATAAATATTTTTTTGAAATTTTTTTGCATAGACCTTTTAATTAACTTCAGTTCTAATCAACAGTAGTGAAAAAATCATTTTCCCCCAGGATTTTAACCCTTTAATCACCAATTTTATAAGGGGTGGTGCTGAAAATTGAAAAAAAAAACACACAAAATGGCTCATTTTTAATAGAAAAGGTGAATGTGGACTGGATTCTTTTGAACCTTTATTACAGTCTTGGTCATGTCAAACATCAGTAAAAAAATTGACTTTATTGCATTATTAGTTTTTGCACAGCACTGGATTTTCTTCTTTTCTCCCATTTTGTCCCATAGACTTACATTATAAACACACTTTTTTGACTGCACAGCCATGGCACTACATAATCATGCATTCTTGATTGTTGGTGGTTTACCCTGTTGGTAGGAGGTAAAATTTGTGATTTTTACAGTTAACAACTTAATTACCATATTAACCCTTTACCTGCAGGCCTGTGCTCATGTAGTGTAGTTTCTGGCTTGTATATGGAGTTATAGGGAGTATTTTAGCACATAATTGTGTGTCTACACACTGTGTGTGTATGTTAGAGAGGAAGAGAGCCATTTGCACACTGATCTTGTTGTCTGTGAGTACACACAACCACAGAGTCTTCATAGTAAACAAAAACAAAGAAAGTGTTGCTATGCACGTGTGGCCCTTTGATGTCTACAGGTGCAGACTAAACAAAACAAAAAGGCAAGTGGTCTTACATGTGACCTTGTGGTCATTTGATGGTGAGAAGAGCAGAAAGCAACATGAAGAGAGGATTCACTTGTGCACAATCTCTGGAAATGATTGTGCAGCCTGGCTCTATGAAGGGCCAGGCTGTGAAGCTGTGAAGGCTGCACAAGTAGATCCGTCACTTGTTCACAAGCGAATCCTTCATTCGTTCACAAGTGAATCCTTCACTCATGCACAGGTGAATCCTCTCTTCATGCTGCTTGCTGCTCTTGTCACCATTAAATGACCAGGAGGATGCATGCAAGTCCACTAGTGTTTTTGTTTTGTTTAGTCTGAACCTCTCAGCATCAAAGGGCCCGGCACTTACTTTTAGGGCTGCAACAAATTTACTTTACTTTACTTTACTAAACTACTTTTAATACTAATTTTAGTAGGGGACTAAACTGTAGATTAGATTTGGTTAGTCAATGATTATTTATTATGTTATCAAGTTATCTATCTATGGTGTCTATTTAGTAACATGCACATGTACGTATGGTCGTGTGGAGCGCAACACACCATGGAAAAGGGGCACTTAGACCTCACTTAGACTAATTCAGTGATCTCAACTGAGACACTAACCTAAAAGTAAAGTCACTCTACTGGAGGACGTGTTTTCCGAAAGCTAAAAAAAAAAAAAAAAAACAGCTATTTTACCCATCCACAACTTCAGACGCCAGAACTCCTGGATGTTTTCATTTTACATGCTTATGCATTGCCGTTGTACGTCTGAATTAGGTACACTTCACTTACTTAGTAACTTTATTTTCCTGACTTTCCTTCCCTGACAGTGTGCAAATGGCTCTCTTCCTCTCTAACATACACACACAGTGTGTAGACACACAATTATGTGCTAAAATACTCCCTATAACTCCATATACTTAAGCCAGAAACTACAGTACATGAGCACAGGCCTGCAGGTAAAGGGTTAATATGGTAATTAAGTTGTTAACTGTAAAAATCACAAATGTTACCTCCTACCAACAGGGTAAACCACCAACAATCAAGAATGCATGATTATTTAGTGCCATGGCTGTGCAGTCAAAAAAAGTGTGTTTATAATGTAAGTCTATGGGACAAAATGGGAGAAAAAAAGAAAATCCAGTGCTGTGCAAAAACTAATAATGCAATAAAGTCAATTTTTTTACTGATGTTTGACATGACCAAGACTGTAATAAAGGTTCAAAAGAATCCAGTCCACATTCACCTTTTCTATTAAAAATGAGCCATTTTGTGTGTTTTTTTTTCCATTTTCAGCACCACCCCTTATAAAATTGGTGATTAAAGGGTTAAAATCCTGGGGGAAAATGATTTTTTCACTACTGTTGATTAGAACTGAAGTTAATGAAAAGGTCTATGCAAAAAAAATTCAAAAATATATTTATCTAATATATTTTTAAAACCGTTAAAGTTAGGGGACGTTTTTGTCCCCGAACAACACATTAGGGAGAAAAAAAGAAAATCCAGTGCTGTGCAAAAACTAATAATGCAATCAAGTCAATTTTTTTACTGATGTTTGACATGACCAAGACTGTAATAAAGGTTCAAAAGAATCCAGTCCACATTCACCTTTTCTATTAAAAATGAGCCATTTTGTGTTTTTTTTTTTCAATTTTCAGCACCACCCCTTATAAAATTGGTGATTAAAGGGTTAAAATCCTGGGGGAAAATGATTTTTTCACTACTGTTGATTAGAACTGAAGTTAATTAAAAGGTCTATGCAAAAAAATTTCAAAAAAATATTTATCTAATATATTTTTAAAACCGTTAAAGTTAGGGGACGTTTTTGTCCCCGAACAACACATTAGGGGGTAAAATTTGCCCACAGTGTACCGTTGACCTATGAAAAATTTTAAAATCATATTAACAAAATTTATGTAAAATTAAGCTTATTGAGGAAAAATGATTCAATTTGTCCACATATTGACAAAGTTATGGCCAAAATAAACAGAAAAATTTCTCTCAGAGGACAAAAATGTCCCGAACAACGCATGAGGGTTAAACACTATTAAACACGAACACTGAACATTAAGAGACTTGACTTAGACTTGCCGTCAGTGACTTGAGGCTTGAACCTGGAAGATATTTCACACAACACAAGATTCCATCCAGACTTACTGCAGAACAGTGAGTGAAGATGGATTGCTTCATTTGGCCATCACTAGTCCTGGCTATAATCGAGGAGCGTCAAATTAAGTGTGACCCAAGTCCTAATGAATAAACTGCGAGTCCTCATCTCTACCTAACACCACAGTCAGCATTAATTAGGTTCTGCGCTTGAACCACTCATATGGTAAATAAACCAGAACCACCACCTGTTATTATTTATATTGTTATATCTTATTAAATATTTAACAATATGACACTTATAGGCTATTTTTTATTTTTTTTAAAGTGTGTGTGTGAGAGAGAGACAAGAGGGCTTCTTCTTGGAGGTGGACCTAAATCTGAGAATTTACTGAGACTTTTTTCCCTCAGAATTGTCGAATTCTGGAAAAAAACAAGTAAAAATCTGAGATTTTTTTGCACAACTGTCAGATGTTGTTTTAGTTGACAGCTTTTATTGGAAGCTTGTAAGCTGTAAGGTTCTGCTGCCTCTTATTCGCTTTGTTCTTCTTTGTTTTATACTGCAGGTCTGGTTCATTATACTCTTCTTGTCTCTGCAGCCACGATGGTTTTTTTTGGTTTATGGTTTATGGTTTTGGATCTGAGGAGGACAAAGGCTCCAGTGACCCCTACCAGCATCAAAGGGGTCAGTGTGGAGGTGGTGGAGGAGTACAAATACCTGGGAATGCACTTGGACCACAAACTGGACTGGAGTAAGAACGTGGACACTGTCTACAGGAAGTCGCCTCTACCTTCTGAGGTCCTTCAACATCTGCAGGACGATGATGAGGATGTTTTATGAGTCTGTGGTGGCCAGTGCCATCATGTATGCTGTTGTCTGCTGGGGCAGCAGTCTGAGGGTGAGGGACATCAACAGACTCAACAGAATCATCAGGAAGGCCGGCCATGTTGTGGGAGAGGAACTGGACTCTCTGACAGAGGTGTGTCAGAGGAGGATGTTGTCCAAAATAAAGGCCATACTGGACTGTCCCTCCCACCCACTCCACACTGTACTGAACAGCTACAGGAGCTTGTTCAGCAACAGACTCCGACTCCCACGATGCACCACTGAGAGACACAGGAAGTCATTCCTGCCTGTCTCAATCAAACTACTGAACTCTGAACTGTAACAGTCACTCAGACACTGTACATTCATACTGGAACATTCATGTCATGCTCTTTACTATATAAAGGTTTATACAGTAGTATGTTCTTTAGGTATTTATTATATATTTTATTATATATTTCATTTCAGTAATCCTTTTCTTCTCTGCGTCTGTACGAACAAAGGTAAATTTCCCCTTCGTCGTCATTAACCTCGTAAATCGGATCCTGATCCTGACTTGTATAGAACAGGATTGTGAGGAGTTCCTCTTCTTTCTTTCTATTCTCCTGCTTTCTCTGTTGTTTCTGCAGCCTCTTAGCCTTTTTCAGCTCCTTCCTAGAGGACCCCTTTGTGAGGAGTTCAGATGTTGCGTCCTCCTCCTTTTGGACCTCCTTCTGTCTGAGCCTGGCTTCGCTCTCCTTCACTTGTTCATGGAGAACTGCGTTTTCAGCCGGCAGGGAGTTGATGGGGTTCTGCTGTTCAGAAACCTTTAAAGAGAGCTCTTCATTACTGTCCTTGAGCAGAGTTAACTGTTCCTCTTGCTCATGAGGAAGAGGCTGAACCTTCTCTAGGCTTTCTTTTATAGCCTGCTGCTCAAGTTTCAGCTCCTCTTCCAGGGAAGACTTCTCCTCCACCAGGTTATGGCTCAGACCGTCTCTTTCCAGGACAGTCTGGTTGGCCTGGTCCACGTCAGCTTGCAGAATGGATAGCATATTTAATGACTCCATACATTTTTTAGTGCGTTGGTCCAGTTCCTTGCTGACGTCTTCAGTTTCAGCGATGGCCTGGTCCATCTCCTCTTGCAGGGAACGATTCTCTTCCGCCAGCTTGTGGATCAGACCGTCTCTTTCCAGGACAGTCTGGTTGGCCTGGTCCAGCTCCTCTAGCAGGGAACACTTCTCTTCCGCCAGCTTGTGGATCAGACCGTCTCTTTCCAGGACAGTCTGGTTGGCCTGGTACAGCTCCTCTAGCAGGGAACACTTATCTTCTACCAGCTTGTGGATCAGACCGTCTCTTTCCAGGACAGTCTGGTTGGCCTGGTCCAGCTCCTCTTGCAGGGAACACTTCTCTTCTGCCAGCTTGTGGATCAGACCGTCTCTTTCCAGGACAGTCTGGTTGGCCTGGTACAGCTCCTCTTGCAGGGAACACTTCTCTTCTGCCAGCTTGTGGATCAGACCGTCTCTTTCCAGGACAGTCTGGTTGGCCTGGTCCACGTCAGCTTGCAGAATGGATAGCATATTTAATGACTCCATACATTTTTTAGTGCGTTGGTCCAGTTCCTTGCTGACGTCTTCAGTTTCAGCGATGGACTGGTCCAGCTCCTCTAGCAGGGAACACTTCTCTTCCGCCAGCTTGTGGATCAGACCGTCTCTTTCCAGGACAGTCTGGTTGGCCTGGTCCAGCTCCTCTAGCAGGGAACACTTCTCTTCTGCCAGCTTGTGGATCAGACCGTCTCTTTCCAGGACAGTCTGGTTGGCCTGGTCCAGCTCCTCTTGCAGGGAACACTTCTCTTCTGCCAGCTTGTGGATCAGACCGTCTCTTTCCAGGACAGTCTGGTTGGCCTGGTCCACGTCAGCTTGCAGAATGGATAGCATATTTAATGACTCCACACATTTTTTAGTGCGTTGGTCCAGTTCCTTGCTGACGTCTTCAGTTTCAGCGATGGACTGGTCCAGCTCCTCTAGCAGGGAACACTTCTCTTCCGCCAGCTTGTGGATCAGACCGTCTCTTTCCAGGACAGTCTGGTTGGCCTGGTCCAGCTCCTCTAGCAGGGAACACTTCTCTTCTGCCAGCTTGTGGATCAGACCGTCTCTTTCCAGGACAGTCTGGTTGGCCTGGTCCAGCTCCTCTTGCAGGGAACACTTCTCTTCTGCCAGCTTGTGGATCAGACTGTCTCTTTCCAGGACAGTCTGGTTGGCCTGGTCCAGCTCCTCTTGCAGGGAACACTTCTCTTCTGCCAGCTTGTGGATCAGACCGTCTCTTTCCAGGACAGTCTGGTTGGCCTGGTCCAGCTCCTCTTGCAGGGAACACTTCTCTTCTGCCAGCTTGTGGATCAGACCGTCTCTTTCCAGGACAGTCTGCTTCTCAGTTTCTAGCTGGCTTTGGACTGAGCAAAGTTTAGAGACCAGCTCCTCATAACTGGAAGGATTTTTTGCTGCCTCCTTACGTTGCTTCTTTTCCACTTTCTCCCTCTCCTTACGATCCTTCTTCTCTTGTTTCTCCCTCTCCTTTCGATCCTTCTTCTCCTGTTTCTCCCTCTCCTCACGTTCTTTCTTTTCCTGTTTCTCCCTCTCCTTACGATCCTTCTTCTCCTGTTTCTCCCTCTCCTCACGTTCTTTCTGCAACTTCTTTTCTGCATTTTTTTGCTCCTTCTTGGACATCTGAGGCTCGCTGAGTTTTTCTTCCAGGAGCTTCATCTCTCTGACGTCTTTAACGAACTGCTGCATGCTCTCAAGCCTTTTGTCTGTGACTGCAAGTCTCGGTCCTTCTGAATGATCTGAAAAAAAGTACATAAGTATATTATGAAATATAATAATATGAAGTAGTTGCGATTTCCTGTGGATTTTAACAGTGATTTTAACAGTGTTAAACTATTTTACCTACAGAAGTAAACACTTAATGACTATTTCAGAGACAGATTCAACAAAAAGTCGGTGACAAACAGAAACTAATTCCAAGTGAAACAACAGTTTTGTCAAACATACTGGTGCTACTACACTAACAGCCTCCATATCTGAGGCCTTCTCTCATTTACAGAGACAAAAAACTGGCAAATCCCATAGAAAAATGAACCAAACTGCTTAATGCAGATAATACTGAAACACTAAAAATACTAACTTACAAAAAGATGCATGTCTTTATTTTTATTTGCTTATAAAACTGCTCAATTCACAACAAACCTTGTGGATGTGTTTATAATGATGCCCTGCCTTATCTGCTACATCAGTGTTTCCCTGTTCATATAATGCTCCACTGTGTCCTGACGGTCCATCACATGTGTTTTATTCTTGCTGATAAGAATAGGAGCAGGTGGCTATGTGCACTGGCTAGGCGAGGCTGAAGCTAGCAGGCTAACAGGAGCTAACCTGGCCCTTATTACAACATGGGTTAATGCTGAAAACAACTCTAACTCTCCGTGTCTTTGTTAGGAATCTTTGTCCATGTCCATTGTGTGTGGGGAGGCAGCAGAAAAGGCAACAACATGTCTTCAGACAAATAATACCGTCTACTGTAACTGAAAGTAAACAGTAGCTACCTCCCAACTTTTCTAAGTTGATTTAACATCAACCTAACCTCACCTGGGGTCATGTGACAAACAGTAAGGCTTTAGCATGAGCTGGACTTACGTTACCTCCTCCAGCTTCGACCAGCACCGACGGTTCTCTTTACGGTGTTTTACTCTCGCTCGAAAAACCCACTGGCTTTGTTAGGTCTGTTACTATAGTAACGGTATTGCAGCGCTGTGGTAACCAGGAAAACGCCCCCTTCTACCACGCATCTGTTGGAGCCTTTGATGTTATTTGCGTAAGCTAGCGTAGCTGCTATTAGCATTAGCCATCGTTCGCGTTAGCTTCTTAGCTGAGGCTAGCAAAGCGGAGGAGTAACGCTATTTATATTTATAAGTGTATGTTTTGATTGTGGCGATCGAACCTTTTTTTCTGTCTGCACCAACTACATCGAGCAGACAGGAAGTCAGGCACCAGAATAAAAGCGTTTCCGGTGGATTTTCAAAATAAAACGCTGTCAGACTGAACTCACGCTGATTTAACATCGCTACCGGCAGAGAAACACAGGCACAGCCATGTACGAGGAGAGATTCCATTTGAAAAGTAGGGAAACGGCTTTTTATATGATAGAACATGCTTTTATACAGACAACATCAGAAAGGAAAAGACAGGGAGAGAAGCAGCAGCTGTTCTCAGAGTGGAAGGTGAGCAGCTGCCCTGTGTGTTGAGTAGGGTTGGGTGATATTGGCAAAAAAATTAATCACGATTAATTGTGGCATTTAGCCGATAACGATTAATTTGACGATTAATTGATGACAGTTGCACTTACATGTTTTTGACTCTAAATTGGCACAGTGTTCTAGCATGATACCGACAAATCATCAGTCAAGTTAACTACTTCATTCACAACAGGCTAAGCTGGTGAGTAGGCACCAACCAGCCATGGAAATATGTATTGATAATATTGAGGCACAAACTGCTTCAAAATAATAATGAAGCAAACATTTAAAATTAACTTTGTCCTTCAAATGTTTTTATCTTAAGGTCACAAAGCATGTCAACATTAAAATTAAACAGACAAATAGACAAACAAAGTTCAGAAAAGTCACATCAGTGATTATTTCAAGTTAAAAAATGTGTCTGCGCAAATGAACCTGTGACTGGAATATGTCCCACACTAGTGCATGTTTTCACTCAGACTGTAGAACAGCAGCAGAAAAAACAAACAAACAAACAAACCGGACAATTTCACATTTAAATGTGTGTCTGTGCAAATCAACCTACATTACGTTCTTCCAGCGCTTCGTTTGGTCGTAAGGAGCACAATGACTAAACGTATCGCGGATTCTCGGCTGAGTGGAATTCTTTCCAATATCTGCTGGAGGAGACTTCGCTGTTGTAATGTTTCCTATGTTGCTATGGAGTCCGTAAATAAAGATCGGAGTTTATTCCTTTGATACGAGCAAAAATTCAGTTACTATAGCAACAACCAACGCTACACGCGTCACCTAATGCATGTCGCGGCACTATATACAGCTGTAGTGTAGTGTTGTGTCCTCGTTGCGCTTTCTTCGTGCTCGGGCTTATGGTGACAGACGTTGAACTTATGTTAGAAACGTGCTGCTCCGCATTATTTAACTGAACACCACTGTCTTTTTATTGTTATTGTGGGCTCACATGTGCGCGGGTGATGGTGAGACTACGCCGCACACAAAAATGCGTCATCATGACGAGGCACTAATCGCCGTAATCGATAAGTGGCAAATATTAATCGATTACAGTTTTTCTGACGATTAATTGCACACGATACGATTTTGCACAAGCCTAGTGTTGAGGGAGTAAACTGAGCTTTCAGTAACTGCTCTGTAACCCTGCCTGACACATAGAGAGGACATTAACCATCAGATAAACAGGCAGGTTACTACGTGACTTTAGTACGGTAACATAACACACGAGACATTTCACTATATTCACGGCATTCAGATTTGTGAGTTTAACAACTAGCTAGCTGCTAGCTAGCTAACAGTCAACATGGTTGTGCCATTTGTGTGCAAACAATGCCATTGTATTACCTGTCCACAGCATCCCAAGGACATTTGTATCGACACACATTAAAGTCTATATGCTTGTATGCACTACGCTGCACTTTATAACATCGTGCTGGACTTGACCATGTCATTATACTGCGGAGTAGCTCTGTTTTGAGTATTATTGTGTGTTTTTGTATATATTGCCTTTTCTGAGCTGTCGGACCAAATTTCGTTGTTCTATGACAATAAAGCGTCTTGATTGTTTCTGATGTCTCAACAGCTGTTACACAGACTGTAAAAAAAGGTGTTTGGATGAATATGTTTCCTTTTCTGATGCCTTGGTGAAACTTTTAACACGTCATTTTACTGTATTACCAAACGTTTGGTTCGTAAGGACATACAACAGGTGATTCTGGAAAATATCAAAACAGTTTTGTAATGATTAATTTGACGCTCCTCGATTATAGCCAGGACTAGTGATGGCCAAATGAAGCAATCCATCTTCACTCACTGTTCTGCAGTAAGTCTGGATGGAATCTTGTGTTGTGTGAATGTTCCAGTATTTATTTTAAATGTATTAGATTTTATTTCAAATTTTTTATTTGTTTAGTTTTTGGTGTCATCTTCAGGAAAGGAAACTGAAAGTGTTTCTGTTTATTCCGCCCTTAATGTGAATGGAAGCACAGGCCCCTGTTTCTTCTTCTTCCCCTTTTCATATCTTTGTTTCTTACATAGGGTTCTTCAGGTCCAGCATAGCAGTTGTTGGAAGAATTCTGGAAACAACCTAACCTGTGTCAGCAGCATGGCCTGCTGGACTTTGTGGAGACAGTCTATCCATATGTCTTACTATGGAAATATATGTGATGTTACACCTATGATCTCATACATGATATGTTACTGTCATATATGATTGTGCTTGTGCCTATTCTAAGATGTGTGTATTCTGAGAAGCTGTGTCTGTTAGATAACAGAGGGTATAAGAAGGGAGCTGCTCTGAAAAGACCTTGAGCACTCCTACAGAGGCAACTGTCTGTGTATGTGACTGCTCCTTCCTGCAGGAATAAAAGCACTTGAGTGATTAACAGCTGATATTTTGGGTTTTATTCCTAACATAAATGATCAGCAGGAGCAGCTTGGAGTCCAGTCTTCTTCAGCTCCTCCATTAAATGAGCTAACATGGCGCTTTTCACCAGGACAGGCCTCGGTGTGAAAGTCACATTACTGCACGATCTTAGTTACACATCATGTTGGTGATTGTGTAAATGTTTCGGACTGAGGATTCAAGATTCAAGAAGTTTATTGTCAAATGCACAGCACTTTACAGTTACACTGAGCAATGAAGTTCTTACTTTGCGAGTTCCCTTCATATGACTTCATACACAACTAAATTAAGATAAAAAAGAAACAGTAGACTTAAGCATAAGAATAAATAAAAATATGAATAAGCAATAGGAAAAATAAAATAAGCAAAATGTGCAGTTCTACGTACAGAGGTAGGACGTTTAGGATCATCGTCGTGCAGGAGAAACAGCAAGTAAACTGTCAGTGATTCATATTTTTATTACCTGAATGATGTCACTCTCAGGTCACTGCTGGACATATGGCTTCAGCTCCATCATTTAGAGTGTTGTTGTGTTGTTATAATGGCCTCTATGTCCTGAACCCTAATTTATAATTTAATTTTTACCCTCTTATTCACTTTGTTCTTCTTTGTTTTATACTGCAGGTCTGGTTCATCATACTCTTCTCGTCTCTGCAGCCACGATGGTTTTTTTATAGAACAGGAGTGTGAGGAGTTCCTCTTCTTTCTTTCTATTCTCCTGCTTTCTCTGTTGTTTCTGCAGCCTCTTAGCCTTTTTCAGCTCCTTCCTAGAGGACCCCTTTGTGAGGAGTTCAGATGTTGCGTCCTCCTCCTTTTGGACCTCCTTCTGTCTGAGCCTGGCTTCGCTCTCCTTCACTTGTTCATGGAGAGTGTTTTCAGCCGGCAGGGAGTTGATGGGGTTCTGCTGTTCAGAAACCTTTAAAGAGAGCTCTTCGTTACTGTCCTTGAGCAGAGTTAACTGTTCCTCTTGCTTATGAGGAAGAGGCTGAACCTTCTCTAGGCTTTCTTTATATTATTATATAAATATAATATTATATTATTTATTCTATAGAATAACTTCCAGGTTTAGCCATCAGTGACTTCATGGTCTTTTCATGGCGTCCTCCCATGTCTTGAATATACTTGGCAACTAAACAAAACAAGAATCAATAGCTTCACATGAATGACGAGAAGAGTGAGTGGATGAAAGCAGAGCGCTGAGCATGACTGTAACCTACACTCTGTGAAGATAAAGTGAAGAGCTGTGAAGCAGGTGTGTCCGTGGCCGAGATCCATCAGGCGAGTGCGTACGTCAGGTTCTTCCGTTTGCTCCAACCAGTGTAAGGCATCATCCAAAACCTCAACGGTGCGATGCTGCAACACCCACAAGTTCAATTCAACAACCCTGATCCTTACACACACACACAGATGTGTTCAAATTTATATTTTCTACCCTGAGAAAAAAAAAAAACACTTACCAAGTTTAACATGTTTGCTTTGGTCCTTTTTCAACTAGAACAGAGAACAAAGCAGCATTTTAAACCAAAAACAATGTTCTAAAATGATGGTAAACAAATGTTCATCAGCAGAAACTCACACATTTTGCCCTTATCTATATTCTTTATTGATTTGCCATCTTCAAATATTCCTGATTTCCTTGTGAACATGTTTATGTGGTAGCATTGTTTTGGCCCTTCTCAACTCAACTCAAAATCCACACACACAGCATCTAAGACAATTATTGGAGCTGCACTAGTTGTGCTCATGGGCAGAGATGGTGGCACTAACTTTAGTCTCTGGCTCAGTTAACTTACAGATCCTTGCTCCAAGGCTCTGAGGATTGTCTCCACTGTCTCAATCTTGCGCAGGTGCTTCAGACGTAGGTCCTCTGTGTTCCTACAAAGAGACAATGACAAACTTATTAGCATCCTGAAACAGTCAGGAAGGAAATTGTTGGCTGCTAGCAATGCTTACTTTGAGCTGATTAGACCTATTTCTGCAGCCCAGCAAACAGCATTGCTGGACTCGTCCCGCTGCAATAGAATAGGAAGCCAAAAGACACAGATTTTCATCCGCTGTCCAGCCTCCTTTTTGATTTCAAGTGGGATCTGACTCCATCGTTCAAAAACTGACTCTATAAACAACAAAAGAACAGGCATTAAAAAAAAAACAGCTTACAAGAAATGCTCCATATGAAGGACTCACCGTTTCATTTATATATTTAAGAAAACTGAACTATACTTTTTCCACATAAAATTATAAATAAAAAGGTTACCAAACTGACATTACTCTTGTTTTGACTGATCATAATCTAATGAGCCAAATTACTCTGAACAACAGACACACATCAGGCTCATATCGTGGTCTAAACCAATCAGAGACAGTGAAGGATGGGACCCCCGTGTGTGTATTTTTGAAAACGTGTCTGCTGTAGTCAGCCGAGACCGCAGGAAATCCAGAAGAAGAAGAACGTGGACATAAGCTGTGCAGAGCTGATGCTGTGTGCTAAAGCTTTTTCTATACTCCACGTTACCCGAGGTGACGAGAACAAGAACAAGTTTGTTTCGGCCCGGACTTTTGTGTGTATAACTCCTCATACGGCCCTCTCATTGCACCGCGTGAACACACAGACACATTTCGCTGCTGAACAGCAGAAACTTCAGTTTAGGTGAACATGTAGCGGCGGAGGAAAATTTGTTGCTACTATGCAGGTTTTGCTAATGTGCTGTTGACCTGAATGAGTGATGATAACGAGCCGGTAATGTTCAGGGAGGGGGCGTGACGTGCTCGTAGCATTATAACAGACAGAACAGGTCTGACGGACAGTATTATTTGACCTGTGTGGTTGCATTCATGAAGGCTGATTCACTCGTTTTAAGGAGTTACAGTACATGGTTACATGACAAACGCCCATTTAAAAAGTATTGTGTTCATTACACAAGGTCCAAATTCATTTTAGGATGATATGTGATTATTAAGCCCGTTCATATGTACAAAATGTACTGATGCGTACAAAAATATATGGATTAAGTGTGATGCGGTGCACCTACATTTTGTGCCGGTGCACAAGAAAAAAAGTTAGGCACACCAGTGCAACCAGTGCAAAAAGTTAGTCTAGAGCCCTGTATTGTAAAATTAAATCACACTGTCCAAGTCATCCAAGCAAAGTAGGGCACAACATTACTTTCTACACTCTAATCTGGGATGCCTGTACAGTGGCTTGCAAAAGTATTCATACCCCTTGAACTTTTCCACATTTTCTCACATTATTCCCACAAAAATAAATATATTTTATTGGAATGTTATGTGAAAGACCAACACAAAGTGGCATACAGTTGTGACGTAGAAAGAAAGTTAAACATGAGTTAATTTTTTTTTTTTTACAAATAAAAAACTGAAAGGTGCAGTGTGCAAAAGTATTCAGCCCCCTTTTCTCTGAATGCATCCAATTGCCTTCAGAAGTTGCCTGATGATTTCTGACTGATCGAATGTTGACCTAATGACTAGATACAGTCAACCTGTGTGTAATTTAATCTCAGTCCAAATACAGCTGTTCTGTGACGGCCTCTGTGGTTTGTTGAGAGAATACTGGGGCGCAAACAGCATCATGAAGTGCAAGGAACACAGCAGACAGGTCAGGAATAAAGTTGTGGTGATATTTAAAGCAGGGTTAGGCTATACAAAGATTTCCCAAGCTTTGAACATCTCACAGACCACTGTTCAGTCCATCATCGGCGAATGGAAGGAGTATGGCACAACTGTAAACCTACTGAGACATGGTCATCCACCTAAACTAACAGGCCAAACAAGGAGAGCACTGATCAGAGACGCAGCCAAGAGGCCCATAGTGACTGTGGATGAATTGCAGAGATCTACAGCTAAGGTGGGGGAATCTGGCCATGGGAAAACTATCAGTCATGCACTGCACAAATCTGGACTTAATTGAAGAGTGGCATTAAGAAAGCCATTGTTAAAGAAAACCACAAGAAGTCCTGTTTGCAGTTTGCCAGAAGCCATGTGAGTGACCTAGCAATCATGTGGAAGAAGGCACTCTGGTCAGATGAGACCAAAATTGAACTTTTTGGCCTAAATGCAAAACGCTATATGTGGCGGAAACCTAACACTGCACATCACTCTGAACACACCATACCCACTGTCAAACATGGTGGTGGCAGCATCGTGCTCTGGGGCTGCTTCTCTTCAGCAGGGACAGGGAAGCAGGTCAGAGTTGATGGGAAGATGGATGGAGCCAAATACAGGGCAATCTTGGAGGAAAACCTGTTGGAGTCTGCAAAACACTTGATACTGGGGCGGAGATTCACCTTCCAACAGGACAACAACCCTAAACATAAAGCCAAAGCTACAGTGGAATTGTTTAAAATGAAACATATTAATGTGTTAGAATGACCCAGTCAAAGTCCAGACCTAAATACAATCGAGAATCTGTGGCAAGATCTGAAAACTGCTGTTCAGAAACGTTCTCCATCTAATTTGACTCAGTTTGAATTGTTTTGCAATGAAGAATGGGCAAAGATTTCAGTCTGTAGATGTGCAAAGCTGGTAGAGACATACCCCAAAAGACTTGCAGCTATAATTGCAGCAAAAGGGGGTTCCACAACGTATTGCCTCATGGGGGCTGAATACTTTTGCATAATGTGAGAAAATGTGGAAAAGTTCAAGGGGTATGAATACTTTTGCAAGCCACTGTAAGTAAATCCAGGCTCAGAAATCACTAATTTAAGAGTCAATGTGCCTGTTGAAGGTGTAATTTAAAAGCTTTAGTTAGAGTCTAGGTTAGATGTCAGCTGATGGAGGTGCAATCACTGTTAGTGAGTAAATATGTGATCAAATTGTTGAGTAAATATTTATGACATTGCTGCATGAAATGCCTCGAATGTTCCTTACCTTGTGGACGAAAAGTGATAACTGTATCATTTTTCTGTAGCAAAAAGAAAAACAAAAGTTTATCAATGACCAATAGAAAACAGTAATATCTATATTTTAATAAATAAAATTTGAAACCTGTATTAGTCCCACAATGGGGAAATTGCTTAAGGCAGCCCAGCAAAGAGTGCCATACACCAGTGAGTACACTGGAGGCTATGCAGGTAAAGTGTCTTGCCCAAGTATAGCAGGGTTGTCCAGTAACCTTCCGGTTACAATTAATAATTAATAATGTAATATTGTAAATAATGTATAGTCGTTGTATGGCTCCTTAATGCCATCCAGCCAGGTCTGACAGTACTTAAGAGTTTTATTATAGTTCAGCATGTTTCATAGAGAGAAAAAAACTGACACGTGTCATTAAATCACAACCCTGCGGTTCCATGTGTCCATATGTAAAACAGACAGCACATTCACTCAGTATGAGACTTAAAAAGAGAAAGATGATAACAAACATTAATGACATTCTCTCTCAGTGAGGTGTGATTCTTTGTTCTGTAGCTCTCTGTTCAACAAAAACGAAACACACGAGTCACGACACGCACATGTCGGGTGCTCATTCATAGCTGACCGGGCTACTTCCGACACAGCCCAAACGTCGGTTCCGAGTCTCCGACAGCTACATAAAGCTTTATTTAAAACACAAAGTGATAAAATAATGATTGGGGGGGAAAATACTAACTGTCGAGCGCTTGTTTTCACAAATATTGTTTCATTGACAACACTGAGCTCTGTATATTTCCCATCACTAGTCTGACTCAGCGCTATTAGCATTGTTAGATGCAGCCCAATAGCAAAACTAGCTAGCTTACCTGTAATACACCTGAGAGTCTTTCTATTGACTGTTCAGTTGTCTTCTAGGCACGTAGTTAATTCAGACAGTGTACAGATAAAGTCGTTCACTGTTTTGGGTAATTACATTTAAAACAACAGTCCGCCAAATTAGCGTTTTTCTTTTTTGGGGGTATGTTTATGAAACACAACCTACCAGGAAATAAAGCCACTCCTTCAATTGTTAGCATTGTAGCAAACAAGCTAACGTGCGCAGTCACTACTAGGAGTAAGTAACTCCTCCCGTGAAGTAAATTAAATACTTCTGTGTCCAGTAGTAGTAACGTTACATATATTTCCTGATAAGGTGACACACTTTAACTGTTGTTCAGCAACCTTCCAACACTTTCCCTTTACTTTGTTTCACCGCACGCAGCTAACCGCGAGCTAAGCCCGGAGAGCAGTTTAGCTAGCTGAAGTAGAAACAGCGTTTGATAAAAGTTATACAACAAAATCACATACCTCCGGATAGCTGTGGTCTTTAGCTGTGGTCTTCGTATATACTGTTCATATTAGTGTGCGGAAGTGAAGCACTTCTCGCGCATGCAGCGCAGCAGCAATCCAACAACAACGTTTGAAGGGGCGGGAGGAGAGATTCTTCTTCTTCTCCTCTGCTGGCTTCCGGTGAGGAGAGGTGGGTGATGGCGCCCTCTACAGATACACAATGCTGTTTTTAATTTGATTTATTCAATACATTAGATGCAGACTGTTAGATATTTGTTTACAGAATCTGAGAACACCCGTGATGTTTTATTTTACTTTGCATCAGTTTCACATGTAATACTACAAATAAATGAAATGTCAAAACAGTTTGTTTTCTCTTAGAATAGAATAGAATAGAATATACTTTATTAATCCCTTTGGGAAGGTCCCTCGGGGAAATTTGGGTACCAGCAGCACTACAACACCAACAGTCAGAGCAAGAGTTAAATAGAATAAGATAAAATAGAATAAAATAGAATATAGTGCAGTAAAAAATAAAGGAATTATTTACAAACATTGCACACCAGCATAGATTGTCATGTGATATAGTGCAGTAATGTAAAGGAATTGTGTACAAAAAATTTGCACAGCAGCATAAATGGTAATGTAGTATAGTGCAGTAAATGTAAACAAACATTGCACAGCAGCATAAATGGTACAGGATTATTGCACATGTAAATTATTGCACGTGTGTTGTATCAGGCGGGCTGTGCTCCTCCCTTCCTTCTCCCCCTCCTGCCAAAAGCAGAGTTGTAGAGTTTGATGGATCGGGGCACAAAGGAGTCTCTGAGTCTGTTGGTCCTGCTCTTGGGGAGGAGCAGCCTGTGACTGTTCTGGCTCCTCTGAGCGCTGATGACAGTGTGCAGAGGATGACTGGCATCGTCCACAATAGCCAGGAGTTTTCTTAGTGTTCTCCTCTCTGCCACTGTCACCAGGGAGTCCAGCTTCATGCCGACCACAGAGCCGGCCCACCTGATAAGTCTGTCCAGCCTGTTAGCACACCTTTTGTTTATGTTACCCCCCCAACAGACAACAGCATAAAAAAGTGTACTGGCCACCACAGACTGGTAGAACATCCACAGGAGTTTCCTGCAGATGTTGAAGGCTCCCAGTCTTCGCAGGAAGTACAGTCGGCTCTGGCCCTTCTTGTACAGGTGATCTGTACAGCATGTCCAGTCCAGCTTGTTGTCCAGCCACAACCCGAGGTACTTGTAGTTGCCTACAATCTCCACCTCGTCGTCCCTGACGGTCACTGGACGTGGCTGTGGGCTGGACTTCCTGAAGTCGATGACCAGCTCCTTAGTCTTTGAGGTGTTAAGCTGGAGATGGTTCACCTGACTCCAGGTGACATCTGAGGACATCCATACTTCATCTACATTAATTCAACAAGTGCATGATCAATGAATATGATCTGCCTGTGATGTATGATCTAATTTGACCTCAGCTCAAAGTCCTCCCTCTGTCTGAGGAGGTTCTGGAAGGCTTTCTCTCGGTAAATGAAAAAGTTTCTGTTCCGCTCCAGGTCCTGAGCGTTGATAATGCGGGTCACCAGAGCTTGCTGAATGGCCGAAGACTCACAGGGATGGTGCTGCACGTTGTGACGTTTCTCCAAGGCTCGATGACTAACATGTGTTCTTCCTCCTTCCTGCTGTGCCCAGCAGAAATATTGAGTGTGTTTTTATTTATCATACCTACAGTGGTGTCATTGTTTCCCTTCCTGTCTTCGTTGAGTCCAACGTCCTCTGTGGAGCCATGAGTTTTACAGCTTCCAGCAGTTGAATTGGGTGTGGTAGAGTCATTGAATATATCAGCCGAGACACTTGGACTGACCAAACTGATATTAAAAAGGACACTGCTGGAGCATGTTGTATTGGTTGCACTGGTTTCTTTTGGACCACTGGCTGCATTGATTGCAGTGTGATGTGGGCCTGGAGCTGCAGTCTCCTGTATGTTTCTGCGCAGATAAGCTGCGTAGCCCTGAATCAGGTGATTCAGTCCTGTCTTATAAGAAAAACGCAGTGATTTAGCAGATCCCAAAGGCACAGAGTTCAGACGGACCTGTTGGAAGAAGAACAAAAGTATATCTGAGCTTGTCTGTTTTTTAGCACCTTGTCAGACATAACAGAGCTCTTACTTAAGTTGCATTGTGAGTAATGTAGGCAACAGTTTAAGGCACAAAAAAGCATGTGGATACTGCACCATATGGTCATTGACATGTTTCATCTGGAGTTTTCGCCTGCCCATCCTTACCTGGTGCAGTCTCAGGTGCAGGTGAAAAGCTGCTCCTGCCAACCACTGCTGCATGGACACTGAGCTCATTCTCTTCTTGTTAATCATCCTCTCATAATGATCAAGCAGTTCAAGTTTCAGCAAACTGTCGTAGAGCTCCGTGGTTTCGGCCATTGTCTCCTGGTTGTTGGCGATGCCAGGAATGAGGCGGAGGTAGCTGTTAATTAGCTGGCCAATTCTTGAAGAGGTACTGATGCCAAAAATCATCATGGCCTGGGGTCCCTGCGTTGATAGATGGCCCTCTGTGGATGATCCTTGCACTCGGACCTGATAAGATAACAATTTTTGATTTTTTTTTCTACAAAAAACACACAAAACTGAACAGCTTTGCCTACATGTTGGGCAACCTGGTCAAAAAGCATGGACAGAGCCAGAGCAATGACCCCTACTCCTCCATAGGTGACCCTGCTGCCCCCCAGCTCTCCGATCAGGCTCTGTCTGAACGCCGCTTGCTGCTCTCCGCTCATACCCCGCTGCAGGAAACCATATCGATGCTGCAGTGCTGCTGAGGAGTCCAGTGACAGGAAGGTTGTGAGGACGGGATCCAAGGAGATATCAGGGATGATGCTGGCATCTCGTGCCACAGAGAACAGCTGGTGGACGGTGGCTGGAGAAGGAAGACACAAACCGCGGCCCATCGGGATCATGGCTGCAACTGTCAGTTTAACCAGGAACCGGAGGATGTTATCAACGTGACCAGTCCACCATAGAGAGCATGAACAGGAATACAAATGCATGACCTCTTTGTTTAATGAAACAAGGGTTATGCACAAACCTCAGATGTCCTGTAGTTTGAGTCTACATGTTCTGTTTGCAGCCTGTTTCACTGCAGCTGTGGACATAAACAGGCTGAATAGTCTTTTACATCGTTCATTGTTTATGAAAATAGGACCTTCCTGTTTTATGCAAATTTGTTTTGAAGGACATGAACAAATGATTTTAGTTGCTATGACTGCTTTGCTGTTTTTTCCACAGTGGCTGCATAATAATTGATCATATTAATTGTAACGCTGCGGTCTCTCACACTTTGGATGGGTCAATACTCTGTTCTATTCAGAGCATGCCTGTCTGTGCTCATCTGCCCCTCAGCCTAGGATAAATATGAACAAAATCTTCTGTCTGCTGTGACAAAATCAATACAATCTTTTTTTACAATTTTTTTTAGCTCAATTTTTGAATATACTGATAAAGTTTCTTATCTATATCTAAAAGGAGATTATATCTCTGTAAGCTATATTTAGGAATTTATACTCAATAGCATGAAAAATCAAGTGTTCCAAATGTTTTGACATCATAGAAGAATTACAAAACCAGAAATGAAGAAAGTATCCCTGCAACTGAACGGAACAGTCACATTGGCATTTTAGACACTATTAAACACTATTAAACACGAACACTGAACATTAAGAGACTTGACTTAGACTTGCCGTCAGTGACTTGAGGCTTGAACCTGGAAGATATTTCACACAACACAAGATTCCATCCAGACTTACTGCAGAACAGTGAGTGAAGATGGATTGCTTCATTTGGCCATCACTAGTCCTGGCTATAATCGAGGAGCGTCAAATTAAGTGTGACCCAAGTCCTAATGAATAAACTGCGAGTCCTCATCTCTACCTAACACCACAGTCAGCATTAATTAGGTTCTGCGCTTGAACCACTCATATGGTAAATAAACCAGAACCACCACCTGTTATTATTTATATTGTTATATCTTATTAAATATTTAACAATATGACACTTATAGGCTATTTTTTATTTTTTTTAAAGTGTGTGTGTGAGAGAGAGACAAGAGGGCTTCTTCTTGGAGGTGGACCTAAATCTGAGAATTTACTGAGACTTTTTTCCCTCAGAATTGTCGAATTCTGGAAAAAAACAAGTAAAAATCTGAGATTTTTTTGCACAACTGTCAGATGTTGTTTTAGTTGACAGCTTTTATTGGAAGCTTGTAAGCTGTAAGGTTCTGCTGCCTCTTATTCGCTTTGTTCTTCTTTGTTTTATACTGCAGGTCTGGTTCATTATACTCTTCTTGTCTCTGCAGCCACGATGGTTTTTTTTGGTTTATGGTTTATGGTTTTGGATCTGAGGAGGACAAAGGCTCCAGTGACCCCTACCAGCATCAAAGGGGTCAGTGTGGAGGTGGTGGAGGAGTACAAATACCTGGGAATGCACTTGGACCACAAACTGGACTGGAGTAAGAACGTGGACACTGTCTACAGGAAGTCGCCTCTACCTTCTGAGGTCCTTCAACATCTGCAGGACGATGATGAGGATGTTTTATGAGTCTGTGGTGGCCAGTGCCATCATGTATGCTGTTGTCTGCTGGGGCAGCAGTCTGAGGGTGAGGGACATCAACAGACTCAACAGAATCATCAGGAAGGCCGGCCATGTTGTGGGAGAGGAACTGGACTCTCTGACAGAGGTGTGTCAGAGGAGGATGTTGTCCAAAATAAAGGCCATACTGGACTGTCCCTCCCACCCACTCCACACTGTACTGAACAGCTACAGGAGCTTGTTCAGCAACAGACTCCGACTCCCACGATGCACCACTGAGAGACACAGGAAGTCATTCCTGCCTGTCTCAATCAAACTACTGAACTCTGAACTGTAACAGTCACTCAGACACTGTACATTCATACTGGAACATTCATGTCATGCTCTTTACTATATAAAGGTTTATACAGTAGTATGTTCTTTAGGTATTTATTATATATTTTATTATATATTTCATTTCAGTAATCCTTTTCTTCTCTGCGTCTGTACGAACAAAGGTAAATTTCCCCTTCGTCGTCATTAACCTCGTAAATCGGATCCTGATCCTGACTTGTATAGAACAGGATTGTGAGGAGTTCCTCTTCTTTCTTTCTATTCTCCTGCTTTCTCTGTTGTTTCTGCAGCCTCTTAGCCTTTTTCAGCTCCTTCCTAGAGGACCCCTTTGTGAGGAGTTCAGATGTTGCGTCCTCCTCCTTTTGGACCTCCTTCTGTCTGAGCCTGGCTTCGCTCTCCTTCACTTGTTCATGGAGAACTGCGTTTTCAGCCGGCAGGGAGTTGATGGGGTTCTGCTGTTCAGAAACCTTTAAAGAGAGCTCTTCATTACTGTCCTTGAGCAGAGTTAACTGTTCCTCTTGCTCATGAGGAAGAGGCTGAACCTTCTCTAGGCTTTCTTTTATAGCCTGCTGCTCAAGTTTCAGCTCCTCTTCCAGGGAAGACTTCTCCTCCACCAGGTTATGGCTCAGACCGTCTTTTTGCAGGACAGTCTGGTTGGCCTGGTCCACGTCAGCTTGCAGAATGGATAGCATATTTAATGACTCCACACATTTTTTAGTGCGTTGGTCCAGTTCCTTGCTGACGTCTTCAGTTTCAGCGATGGCCTGGTCCATCTCCTCTTGCAGGGAACGATTCTCTTCCGCCAGCTTGTGGATCAGACCGTCTCTTTCCAGGACAGTCTGGTTGGCCTGGTCCAGCTCCTCTAGCAGGGAACACTTCTCTTCCACCAGCATGTGGATCAGACCGTCTCTTTCCAGGACAGTCTGGTTGGCCTGGTACAGCTCCTCTAGCAGGGAACACTTATCTTCTACCAGCTTGTGGATCAGACCGTCTCTTTCCAGGACAGTCTGGTTGGCCTGGTCCAGCTCCTCTTGCAGGGAACACTTCTCTTCTGCCAGCTTGTGGATCAGACCGTCTCTTTCCAGGACAGTCTGGTTGGCCTGGTACAGCTCCTCTTGCAGGGAACACTTCTCTTCTGCCAGCTTGTGGATCAGACCGTCTCTTTCCAGGACAGTCTGGTTGGCCTGGTCCACGTCAGCTTGCAGAATGGATAGCATATTTAATGACTCCATACATTTTTTAGTGCGTTGGTCCAGTTCCTTGCTGACGTCTTCAGTTTCAGCGATGGACTGGTCCAGCTCCTCTAGCAGGGAACACTTCTCTTCCGCCAGCTTGTGGATCAGACCGTCTCTTTCCAGGACAGTCTGGTTGGCCTGGTCCAGCTCCTCTTGCAGGGAACACTTCTCTTCTGCCAGCTTGTGGATCAGACCGTCTCTTTCCAGGACAGTCTGGTTGGCCTGGTCCAGCTCCTCTTGCAGGGAACACTTCTCTTCTGCCAGCTTGTGGATCAGACCGTCTCTTTCCAGGACAGTCTGGTTGGCCTGGTCCACGTCAGCTTGCAGAATGGATAGCATATTTAATGACTCCACACATTTTTTAGTGCGTTGGTCCAGTTCCTTGCTGACGTCTTCAGTTTCAGCGATGGACTGGTCCAGCTCCTCTAGCAGGGAACACTTCTCTTCCGCCAGCTTGTGGATCAGACCGTCTCTTTCCAGGACAGTCTGGTTGGCCTGGTCCAGCTCCTCTAGCAGGGAACACTTCTCTTCTGCCAGCTTGTGGATCAGACCGTCTCTTTCCAGGACAGTCTGGTTGGCCTGGTCCAGCTCCTCTTGCAGGGAACACTTCTCTTCTGCCAGCTTGTGGATCAGACTGTCTCTTTCCAGGACAGTCTGGTTGGCCTGGTCCAGCTCCTCTTGCAGGGAACACTTCTCTTCTGCCAGCTTGTGGATCAGACCGTCTCTTTCCAGGACAGTCTGGTTGGCCTGGTCCAGCTCCTCTTGCAGGGAACACTTCTCTTCTGCCAGCTTGTGGATCAGACCGTCTCTTTCCAGGACAGTCTGCTTCTCAGTTTCTAGCTGGCTTTGGACTGAGCAAAGTTTAGAGACCAGCTCCTCATAACTGGAAGGATTTTTTGCTGCCTCCTTACGTTGCTTCTTTTCCACTTTCTCCCTCTCCTTACGATCCTTCTTCTCTTGTTTCTCCCTCTCCTTTCGATCCTTCTTCTCCTGTTTCTCCCTCTCCTCACGTTCTTTCTTTTCCTGTTTCTCCCTCTCCTTACGATCCTTCTTCTCCTGTTTCTCCCTCTCCTCACGTTCTTTCTGCAACTTCTTTTCTGCATTTTTTTGCTCCTTCTTGGACATCTGAGGCTCGCTGAGTTTTTCTTCCAGGAGCTTCATCTCTCTGACGTCTTTAACGAACTGCTGCATGCTCTCAAGCCTTTTGTCTGTGACTGCAAGTCTCGGTCCTTCTGAATGATCTGAAAAAAAGTACATAAGTATATTATGAAATATAATAATATGAAGTAGTTGCGATTTCCTGTGGATTTTAACAGTGATTTTAACAGTGTTAAACTATTTTACCTACAGAAGTAAACACTTAATGACTATTTCAGAGACAGATTCAACAAAAAGTCGGTGACAAACAGAAACTAATTCCAAGTGAAACAACAGTTTTGTCAAACATACTGGTGCTACTACACTAACAGCCTCCATATCTGAGGCCTTCTCTCATTTACAGAGACAAAAAACTGGCAAATCCCATGGAAAAATGAACCAAACTGCTTAATGCAGATAATACTGAAACACTAAAAATACTAACTTACAAAAAGATGCATGTCTTTATTTGTATTTGCTTATAAAACTGCTCAATTCACAACAAACCTTGTGGATGTTTATAATGATGCCCTGCCTCATCTGCTACATCAGTGTTTCCCTGTTCATATAATGCTCCACTGTGTCCTGACGGTCCATCACATGTGTTTTATTCTTGCTGATAAGAATAGGAGCAGGTGGCTATGTGCACTGGCTAGGCGAGGCTGAAGCTAGCAGGCTAACAGGAGCTAACCTGGCCCTTATTACAACATGGGTTAATGCTGAAAACAACTCTAACTCTCCGTGTCTTTGTTAGGAATCTTTGTCCATGTCCATTGTGTGTGGGGAGGCAGCAGAAAAGGCAACAACATGTCTTCAGACAAATAATACCGTCTACTGTAACTGAAAGTAAACAGTAGCTACCTCCCAACTTTTCTAAGTTGATTTAACATCAACCTAACCTCACCTGGGGTCATGTGACAAACAGTAAGGCTTTAGCATGAGCTGGACTTACGTTACCTCCTCCAGCTTCGACCAGCACCGACGGTTCTCTTTACGGTGTTTTACTCTCGCTCGAAAAACCCACTGGCTTTGTTAGGTCTGTTACTATAGTAACGGTATTGCAGCGCTGTGGTAACCAGGAAAACGCCCCCTTCTACCACGCATCTGTTGGAGCCTTTGATGTTATTTGCGTAAGCTAGCGTAGCTGCTATTAGCATTAGCCATCGTTCGCGTTAGCTTCTTAGCTGAGGCTAGCAAAGCGGAGGAGTAACGCTATTTATATTTATAAGTGTATGTTTTGATTGTGGCGATCGAACCTTTTTTTCTGTCTGCACCAACTACATCGAGCAGACAGGAAGTCAGGCACCAGAATAAAAGCGTTTCCGGTGGATTTTCAAAATAAAACGCTGTCAGACTGAACTCACGCTGATTTAACATCGCTACCGGCAGAGAAACACAGGCACAGCCATGTACGAGGAGAGATTCCGTTTGAAAAGTAGGGAAACGGCTTTTTATATGATAGAACATGCTTTTATACAGACAACATCAGAAAGGAAAAGACAGGGAGAGAAGCAGCAGCTGTTCTCAGAGTGGAAGGTGAGCAGCTGCCCTGTGTGTTGAGTAGGGTTGGGTGATATTGGCAAAAAAATTAATCACGATTAATTGTGGCATTTAGCCGATAACGATTAATTTGACGATTAATTGATGACACTTACATGTTTTTGACTCTAAATTGGCACAGTGTTCTAGCATGATACCGACAAATCATCAGTCAAGTTAACTACTTCATTCACAACAGGCTAAGCTGGTGAGTAGGCACCAACCAGCCATGGAAATATGTATTGATAATATTGAGGCACAAACTGCTTCAAAATAATAATGAAGCAAACATTTAAATTAACTTTGTCCTTCAAATGTTTTTATCTTAAGGTCACAAAGCATGTCAACATTAAAATTAAACAGACAAATAGACAAACAAAGTTCAGAAAAGTCACATCAGTGATTATTTCAAGTTAAAAAATGTGTCTGCGCAAATGAACCTGTGACTGGAATATGTCCCACACTAGTGCATGTTTTCACTCAGACTGTAGAACAGCAGCAGAAAAAACAAACAAACAAACAAACCGGACAATTTCACATTTAAATGTGTGTCTGTGCAAATCAACCTACATTACGTTCTTCCAGCGCTTCGTTTGGTCGTAAGGAGCACAATGACTAAACGTATCGCGGATTCTCGGCTGAGTGGGATTCTTTCCAATATCTGCTGGAGGAGACTTCGCTGTTGTAATGTTTCCTATGTTGCTATGGAGTCCGTAAATAAAGATCGGAGTTTATTCCTTTGATACGAGCAAAAATTCAGTTACTATAGCAACAACCAATGCTACACGCGTCACCTAATGCATGTCGCGGCACTATATACAGCTGTAGTGTAGTGTTGTGTCCTCGTTGCGCTTTCTTCGTGCTCGGGCTTATGGTGACAGACGTTGAACTTATGTTAGAAACGTGCTGCTCCGCATTATTTAACTGAACACCACTGTCTTTTTATTGTTATTGTGGGCTCACATGTGCGCGGGTGATGGTGAGACTACGCCGCACACAAAAATGCGTCATCATGACGAGGCACTAATCGCCGTAATCGATAAGTGGCAAATATTAATCGATTACAGTTTTTCTGACGATTAATTGCACACGATACGATTTTGCACAAGCCTAGTGTTGAGGGAGTAAACTGAGCTTTCAGTAACTGCTCTGTAACCCTGCCTGACACATAGAGAGGACATTAACCATCAGATAAACAGGCAGGTTACTACGTGACTTTAGTACGGTAACATAACACACGAGACATTTCACTATATTCACGGCATTCAGATTTGTGAGTTTAACAACTAGCTAGCTGCTAGCTAGCTAACAGTCAACATGGTTGTGCCATTTGTGTGCAAACAATGCCATTGTATTACCTGTCCACAGCATCCCAAGGACATTTGTATCGACACACATTAAAGTCTATATGCTTGTATGCACTACGCTGCACTTTATAACATCGTGCTGGACTTGACCATGTCATTATACTGCGGAGTAGCTCTGTTTTGAGTATTATTGTGTGTTTTTGTATATATTGCCTTTTCTGAGCTGTCGGACCAAATTTCGTTGTTCTATGACAATAAAGCGTCTTGATTGTTTCTGATGTCTCAACAGCTGTTACACAGACTGTAAAAAAAGGTGTTTGGATGAATATGTTTCCTTTTCTGATGCCTTGGTGAAACTTTTAACACGTCATTTTACTGTATTACCAAACGTTTGGTTCGTAAGGACATACAACAGGTGATTCTGGAAAATATCAAAACAGTTTTGTAATGATTAATTTGACGCTCCTCGATTATAGCCAGGACTAGTGATGGCCAAATGAAGCAATCCATCTTCACTCACTGTTCTGCAGTAAGTCTGGATGGAATCTTGTGTTGTGTGAATGTTCCAGTATTTATTTTAAATGTATTAGATTTTATTTCAAATTTTTTATTTGTTTAGTTTTTGGTGTCATCTTCAGGAAAGGAAACTGAAAGTGTTTCTGTTTATTCCGCCCTTAATGTGAATGGAAGCACAGGCCCCTGTTTCTTCTTCTTCCCCTTTTCATATCTTTGTTTCTTACATAGGGTTCTTCAGGTCCAGCATAGCAGTTGTTGGAAGAATTCTGGAAACAACCTAACCTGTGTCAGCAGCATGGCCTGCTGGACTTTGTGGAGACAGTCTATCCATATGTCTTACTATGGAAATATATGTGATGTTACACCTATGATCTCATACATGATATGTTACTGTCATATATGATTGTGCTTGTGCCTATTCTAAGATGTGTGTATTCTGAGAAGCTGTGTCTGTTAGATAACAGAGGGTATAAGAAGGGAGCTGCTCTGAAAAGACCTTGAGCACTCCTACAGAGGCAACTGTCTGTGTATGTGACTGCTCCTTCCTGCAGGAATAAAAGCACTTGAGTGATTAACAGCTGATATTTTGGGTTTTATTCCTAACATAAATGATCAGCAGGAGCAGCTTGGAGTCCAGTCTTCTTCAGCTCCTCCATTAAATGAGCTAACATGGCGCTTTTCACCAGGACAGGCCTCGGTGTGAAAGTCACATTACTGCACGATCTTAGTTACACATCATGTTGGTGATTGTGTAAATGTTTCGGACTGAGGATTCAAGATTCAAGAAGTTTATTGTCAAATGCACAGCACTTTACAGTTACACTGAGCAATGAAGTTCTTACTTTGCGAGTTCCCTTCATATGACTTCATACACAACTAAATTAAGATAAAAAAGAAACAGTAGACTTAAGCATAAGAATAAATAAAAATATGAATAAGCAATAGGAAAAATAAAATAAGCAAAATGTGCAGTTCTACGTACAGAGGTAGGACGTTTAGGATCATCGTCGTGCAGGAGAAACAGCAAGTAAACTGTCAGTGATTCATATTTTTATTACCTGAATGATGTCACTCTCAGGTCACTGCTGGACATATGGCTTCAGCTCCATCATTTAGAGTGTTGTTGTGTTGTTATAATGGCCTCTATGTCCTGAACCCTAATTTATAATTTAATTTTTACCCTCTTATTCACTTTGTTCTTCTTTGTTTTATACTGCAGGTCTGGTTCATCATACTCTTCTCGTCTCTGCAGCCACGATGGTTTTTTTTATAGAACAGGAGTGTGAGGAGTTCCTCTTCTTTCTTTCTATTCTCCTGCTTTCTCTGTTGTTTCTGCAGCCTCTTAGCCTTTTTCAGCTCCTTCCTAGAGGACCCCTTTGTGAGGAGTTCAGATGTTGCGTCCTCCTCCTTTTGGACCTCCTTCTGTCTGAGCCTGGCTTCGCTCTCCTTCACTTGTTCATGGAGAGTGTTTTCAGCCGGCAGGGAGTTGATGGGGTTCTGCTGTTCAGAAACCTTTAAAGAGAGCTCTTCGTTACTGTCCTTGAGCAGAGTTAACTGTTCCTCTTGCTTATGAGGAAGAGGCTGAACCTTCTCTAGGCTTTCTTTATATTATTATATAAATATAATATTATATTATTTATTCTATAGAATAACTTCCAGGTTTAGCCATCAGTGACTTCATGGTCTTTTCATGGCGTCCTCCCATGTCTTGAATATACTTGGCAACTAAACAAAACAAGAATCAATAGCTTCACATGAATGACGAGAAGAGTGAGTGGATGAAAGCAGAGCGCTGAGCATGACTGTAACCTACACTCTGTGAAGATAAAGTGAAGAGCTGTGAAGCAGGTGTGTCCGTGGCCGAGATCCATCAGGCGAGTGCGTACGTCAGGTTCTTCCGTTTGCTCCAACCAGTGTAAGGCATCATCCAAAACCTCAACGGTGCGATGCTGCAACACCCACAAGTTCAATTCAACAACCCTGATCCTTACACACACACACAGATGTGTTCAAATTTATATTTTCTACCCTGAGAAAAAAAAAACACTTACCAAGTTTAACATGTTTGCTTTGGTCCTTTTTCAACTAGAACAGAGAACAAAGCAGCATTTTAAACCAAAAACAATGTTCTAAAATGATGGTAAACAAATGTTCATCAGCAGAAACTCACACATTTTGCCCTTATCTATATTCTTTATTGATTTGCCATCTTCAAATATTCCTGATTTCCTTGTGAACATGTTTATGTGGTAGCATTGTTTTGGCCCTTCTCAACTCAACTCAAAATCCACACACACAGCATCTAAGACAATTATTGGAGCTGCACTAGTTGTGCTCATGGGCAGAGATGGTGGCACTAACTTTAGTCTCTGGCTCAGTTAACTTACAGATCCTTGCTCCAAGGCTCTGAGGATTGTCTCCACTGTCTCAATCTTGCGCAGGTGCTTCAGACGTAGGTCCTCTGTGTTCCTACAAAGAGACAATGACAAACTTATTAGCATCCTGAAACAGTCAGGAAGGAAATTGTTGGCTGCTAGCAATGCTTACTTTGAGCTGATTAGACCTATTTCTGCAGCCCAGCAAACAGCATTGCTGGACTCGTCCCGCTGCAATAGAATAGGAAGCCAAAAGACACAGATTTTCATCCGCTGTCCAGCCTCCTTTTTGATTTCAAGTGGGATCTGACTCCATCGTTCAAAAACTGACTCTATAAACAACAAAAGAACAGGCATTAAAAAAAAAACAGCTTACAAGAAATGCTCCATATGAAGGACTCACCGTTTCATTTATATATTTAAGAAAACTGAACTATACTTTTTCCACATAAAATTATAAATAAAAAGGTTACCAAACTGACATTACTCTTGTTTTGACTGATCATAATCTAATGAGCCAAATTACTCTGAACAACAGACACACATCAGGCTCATATCGTGGTCTAAACCAATCAGAGACAGTGAAGGATGGGACCCCCGTGTGTGTATTTTTGAAAACGTGTCTGCTGTAGTCAGCCGAGACCGCAGGAAATCCAGAAGAAGAAGAACGTGGACATAAGCTGTGCAGAGCTGATGCTGTGTGCTAAAGCTTTTTCTATACTCCACGTTACCCGAGGTGACGAGAACAAGAACAAGTTTGTTTCGGCCCGGACTTTTGTGTGTATAACTCCTCATACGGCCCTCTCATTGCACCGCGTGAACACACAGACACATTTCGCTGCTGAACAGCAGAAACTTCAGTTTAGGTGAACATGTAGCGGCGGAGGAAAATTTGTTGCTACTATGCAGGTTTTGCTAATGTGCTGTTGACCTGAATGAGTGATGATAACGAGCCGGTAATGTTCAGGGAGGGGGCGTGACGTGCTCGTAGCATTATAACAGACAGAACAGGTCTGACGGACAGTATTATTTGACCTGTGTGGTTGCATTCATGAAGGCTGATTCACTCGTTTTAAGGAGTTACAGTACATGGTTACATGACAAACGCCCATTTAAAAAGTATTGTGTTCATTACACAAGGTCCAAATTCATTTTAGGATGATATGTGATTATTAAGCCCGTTCATATGTACAAAATGTACTGATGCGTACAAAAATATATGGATTAAGTGTGATGCGGTGCACCTACATTTTGTGCCGGTGCACAAGAAAAAAAGTTAGGCACACCAGTGCAACCAGTGCAAAAAGTTAGTCTAGAGCCCTGTATTGTAAAATTAAATCACACTGTCCAAGTCATCCAAGCAAAGTAGGGCACAACATTACTTTCTACACTCTAATCTGGGATGCCTGTACAGTGGCTTGCAAAAGTATTCATACCCCTTGAACTTTTCCACATTTTCTCACATTATTCCCACAAAAATAAATATATTTTATTGGAATGTTATGTGAAAGACCAACACAAAGTGGCATACAGTTGTGACGTAGAAAGAAAGTTAAACATGAGTTAATTTTTTTTTTTTTACAAATAAAAAACTGAAAGGTGCAGTGTGCAAAAGTATTCAGCCCCCTTTTCTCTGAATGCATCCAATTGCCTTCAGAAGTTGCCTGATGATTTCTGACTGATCGAATGTTGACCTAATGACTAGATACAGTCAACCTGTGTGTAATTTAATCTCAGTCCAAATACAGCTGTTCTGTGACGGCCTCTGTGGTTTGTTGAGAGAATACTGGGGCGCAAACAGCATCATGAAGTGCAAGGAACACAGCAGACAGGTCAGGAATAAAGTTGTGGTGATATTTAAAGCAGGGTTAGGCTATACAAAGATTTCCCAAGCTTTGAACATCTCACAGACCACTGTTCAGTCCATCATCGGCGAATGGAAGGAGTATGGCACAACTGTAAACCTACTGAGACATGGTCATCCACCTAAACTAACAGGCCAAACAAGGAGAGCACTGATCAGAGACGCAGCCAAGAGGCCCATAGTGACTGTGGATGAATTGCAGAGATCTACAGCTAAGGTGGGGGAATCTGGCCATGGGAAAACTATCAGTCATGCACTGCACAAATCTGGACTTAATTGAAGAGTGGCATTAAGAAAGCCATTGTTAAAGAAAACCACAAGAAGTCCTGTTTGCAGTTTGCCAGAAGCCATGTGAGTGACCTAGCAATCATGTGGAAGAAGGCACTCTGGTCAGATGAGACCAAAATTGAACTTTTTGGCCTAAATGCAAAACGCTATATGTGGCGGAAACCTAACACTGCACATCACTCTGAACACACCATACCCACTGTCAAACATGGTGGTGGCAGCATCGTGCTCTGGGGCTGCTTCTCTTCAGCAGGGACAGGGAAGCAGGTCAGAGTTGATGGGAAGATGGATGGAGCCAAATACAGGGCAATCTTGGAGGAAAACCTGTTGGAGTCTGCAAAACACTTGATACTGGGGCGGAGATTCACCTTCCAACAGGACAACAACCCTAAACATAAAGCCAAAGCTACAGTGGAATTGTTTAAAATGAAACATATTAATGTGTTAGAATGACCCAGTCAAAGTCCAGACCTAAATACAATCGAGAATCTGTGGCAAGATCTGAAAACTGCTGTTCAGAAACGTTCTCCATCTAATTTGACTCAGTTTGAATTGTTTTGCAATGAAGAATGGGCAAAGATTTCAGTCTGTAGATGTGCAAAGCTGGTAGAGACATACCCCAAAAGACTTGCAGCTATAATTGCAGCAAAAGGGGGTTCCACAACGTATTGCCTCATGGGGGCTGAATACTTTTGCATAATGTGAGAAAATGTGGAAAAGTTCAAGGGGTATGAATACTTTTGCAAGCCACTGTAAGTAAATCCAGGCTCAGAAATCACTAATTTAAGAGTCAATGTGCCTGTTGAAGGTGTAATTTAAAAGCTTTAGTTAGAGTCTAGGTTAGATGTCAGCTGATGGAGGTGCAATCACTGTTAGTGAGTAAATATGTGATCAAATTGTTGAGTAAATATTTATGACATTGCTGCATGAAATGCCTCGAATGTTCCTTACCTTGTGGACGAAAAGTGATAACTGTATCATTTTTCTGTAGCAAAAAGAAAAACAAAAGTTTATCAATGACCAATAGAAAACAGTAATATCTATATTTTAATAAATAAAATTTGAAACCTGTATTAGTCCCACAATGGGGAAATTGCTTAAGGCAGCCCAGCAAAGAGTGCCATACACCAGTGAGTACACTGGAGGCTATGCAGGTAAAGTGTCTTGCCCAAGTATAGCAGGGTTGTCCAGTAACCTTCCGGTTACAATTAATAATTAATAATGTAATATTGTAAATAATGTATAGTCGTTGTATGGCTCCTTAATGCCATCCAGCCAGGTCTGACAGTACTTAAGAGTTTTATTATAGTTCAGCATGTTTCATAGAGAGAAAAAAACTGACACGTGTCATTAAATCACAACCCTGCGGTTCCATGTGTCCATATGTAAAACAGACAGCACATTCACTCAGTATGAGACTTAAAAAGAGAAAGATGATAACAAACATTAATGACATTCTCTCTCAGTGAGGTGTGATTCTTTGTTCTGTAGCTCTCTGTTCAACAAAAACGAAACACACGAGTCACGACACGCACATGTCGGGTGCTCATTCATAGCTGACCGGGCTACTTCCGACACAGCCCAAACGTCGGTTCCGAGTCTCCGACAGCTACATAAAGCTTTATTTAAAACACAAAGTGATAAAATAATGATTGGGGGGGAAAATACTAACTGTCGAGCGCTTGTTTTCACAAATATTGTTTCATTGACAACACTGAGCTCTGTATATTTCCCATCACTAGTCTGACTCAGCGCTATTAGCATTGTTAGATGCAGCCCAATAGCAAAACTAGCTAGCTTACCTGTAATACACCTGAGAGTCTTTCTATTGACTGTTCAGTTGTCTTCTAGGCACGTAGTTAATTCAGACAGTGTACAGATAAAGTCGTTCACTGTTTTGGGTAATTACATTTAAAACAACAGTCCGCCAAATTAGCGTTTTTCTTTTTTGGGGGTATGTTTATGAAACACAACCTACCAGGAAATAAAGCCACTCCTTCAATTGTTAGCATTGTAGCAAACAAGCTAACGTGCGCAGTCACTACTAGGAGTAAGTAACTCCTCCCGTGAAGTAAATTAAATACTTCTGTGTCCAGTAGTAGTAACGTTACATATATTTCCTGATAAGGTGACACACTTTAACTGTTGTTCAGCAACCTTCCAACACTTTCCCTTTACTTTGTTTCACCGCACGCAGCTAACCGCGAGCTAAGCCCGGAGAGCAGTTTAGCTAGCTGAAGTAGAAACAGCGTTTGATAAAAGTTATACAACAAAATCACATACCTCCGGATAGCTGTGGTCTTTAGCTGTGGTCTTCGTATATACTGTTCATATTAGTGTGCGGAAGTGAAGCACTTCTCGCGCATGCAGCGCAGCAGCAATCCAACAACAACGTTTGAAGGGGCGGGAGGAGAGATTCTTCTTCTTCTCCTCTGCTGGCTTCCGGTGAGGAGAGGTGGGTGATGGCGCCCTCTACAGATACACAATGCTGTTTTTAATTTGATTTATTCAATACATTAGATGCAGACTGTTAGATATTTGTTTACAGAATCTGAGAACACCCGTGATGTTTTATTTTACTTTGCATCAGTTTCACATGTAATACTACAAATAAATGAAATGTCAAAACAGTTTTATTTTCTCTTAGAATAGAATAGAATAGAATATACTTTATTAATCCCTTTGGGAAGGTCCCTCGGGGAAATTTGGGTACCAGCAGCACTACAACACCAACAGTCAGAGCAAGAGTTAAATAGAATAAGATAAAATAGAATAAAATAGAATATAGTGCAGTAAAAAATAAAGGAATTATTTACAAACATTGCACACCAGCATAGATTGTCATGTGATATAGTGCAGTAATGTAAAGGAATTGTGTACAAAAAATTTGCACAGCAGCATAAATGGTAATGTAGTATAGTGCAGTAAATGTAAACAAACATTGCACAGCAGCATAAATGGTACAGGATTATTGCACATGTAAATTATTGCACGTGTGTTGTATCAGGCGGGCTGTGCTCCTCCCTTCCTTCTCCCCCTCCTGCCAAAAGCAGAGTTGTAGAGTTTGATGGATCGGGGCACAAAGGAGTCTCTGAGTCTGTTGGTCCTGCTCTTGGGGAGGAGCAGCCTGTGACTGTTCTGGCTCCTCTGAGCGCTGATGACAGTGTGCAGAGGATGACTGGCATCGTCCACAATAGCCAGGAGTTTTCTTAGTGTTCTCCTCTCTGCCACTGTCACCAGGGAGTCCAGCTTCATGCCGACCACAGAGCCGGCCCACCTGATAAGTCTGTCCAGCCTGTTAGCACACCTTTTGTTTATGTTACCCCCCCAACAGACAACAGCATAAAAAAGTGTACTGGCCACCACAGACTGGTAGAACATCCACAGGAGTTTCCTGCAGATGTTGAAGGCTCCCAGTCTTCGCAGGAAGTACAGTCGGCTCTGGCCCTTCTTGTACAGGTGATCTGTACAGCATGTCCAGTCCAGCTTGTTGTCCAGCCACAACCCGAGGTACTTGTAGTTGCCTACAATCTCCACCTCGTCGTCCCTGACGGTCACTGGACGTGGCTGTGGGCTGGACTTCCTGAAGTCGATGACCAGCTCCTTAGTCTTTGAGGTGTTAAGCTGGAGATGGTTCACCTGACTCCAGGTGACATCTGAGGACATCCATACTTCATCTACATTAATTCAACAAGTGCATGATCAATGAATATGATCTGCCTGTGATGTATGATCTAATTTGACCTCAGCTCAAAGTCCTCCCTCTGTCTGAGGAGGTTCTGGAAGGCTTTCTCTCGGTAAATGAAAAAGTTTCTGTTCCGCTCCAGGTCCTGAGCGTTGATAATGCGGGTCACCAGAGCTTGCTGAATGGCCGAAGACTCACAGGGATGGTGCTGCACGTTGTGACGTTTCTCCAAGGCTCGATGACTAACATGTGTTCTTCCTCCTTCCTGCTGTGCCCAGCAGAAATATTGAGTGTGTTTTTATTTATCATACCTACAGTGGTGTCATTGTTTCCCTTCCTGTCTTCGTTGAGTCCAACGTCCTCTGTGGAGCCATGAGTTTTACAGCTTCCAGCAGTTGAATTGGGTGTGGTAGAGTCATTGAATATATCAGCCGAGACACTTGGACTGACCAAACTGATATTAAAAAGGACACTGCTGGAGCATGTTGTATTGGTTGCACTGGTTTCTTTTGGACCACTGGCTGCATTGATTGCAGTGTGATGTGGGCCTGGAGCTGCAGTCTCCTGTATGTTTCTGCGCAGATAAGCTGCGTAGCCCTGAATCAGGTGATTCAGTCCTGTCTTATAAGAAAAACGCAGTGATTTAGCAGATCCCAAAGGCACAGAGTTCAGACGGACCTGTTGGAAGAAGAACAAAAGTATATCTGAGCTTGTCTGTTTTTTAGCACCTTGTCAGACATAACAGAGCTCTTACTTAAGTTGCATTGTGAGTAATGTAGGCAACAGTTTAAGGCACAAAAAAGCATGTGGATACTGCACCATATGGTCATTGACATGTTTCATCTGGAGTTTTCGCCTGCCCATCCTTACCTGGTGCAGTCTCAGGTGCAGGTGAAAAGCTGCTCCTGCCAACCACTGCTGCATGGACACTGAGCTCATTCTCTTCTTGTTAATCATCCTCTCATAATGATCAAGCAGTTCAAGTTTCAGCAAACTGTCGTAGAGCTCCGTGGTTTCGGCCATTGTCTCCTGGTTGTTGGCGATGCCAGGAATGAGGCGGAGGTAGCTGTTAATTAGCTGGCCAATTCTTGAAGAGGTACTGATGCCAAAAATCATCATGGCCTGGGGTCCCTGCGTTGATAGATGGCCCTCTGTGGATGATCCTTGCACTCGGACCTGATAAGATAACAATTTTTGATTTTTTTTTCTACAAAAAACACACAAAACTGAACAGCTTTGCCTACATGTTGGGCAACCTGGTCAAAAAGCATGGACAGAGCCAGAGCAATGACCCCTACTCCTCCATAGGTGACCCTGCTGCCCCCCAGCTCTCCGATCAGGCTCTGTCTGAACGCCGCTTGCTGCTCTCCGCTCATACCCCGCTGCAGGAAACCATATCGATGCTGCAGTGCTGCTGAGGAGTCCAGTGACAGGAAGGTTGTGAGGACGGGATCCAAGGAGATATCAGGGATGATGCTGGCATCTCGTGCCACAGAGAACAGCTGGTGGACGGTGGCTGGAGAAGGAAGACACAAACCGCGGCCCATCGGGATCATGGCTGCAACTGTCAGTTTAACCAGGAGGATGTTATCAACGTGACCAGTCCACCATAGAGAGCATGAACAGGAATACAAATGCATGACCTCTTTGTTTAATGAAACAAGGGTTATGCACAAACCTCAGATGTCCTGTAGTTTGAGTCTACATGTTCTGTTTGCAGCCTGTTTCACTGCAGCTGTGGACATAAACAGGCTGAATAGTCTTTTACATCGTTCATTGTTTATGAAAATAGGACCTTCCTGTTTTATGCAAATTTGTTTTGAAGGACATGAACAAATGATTTTAGTTGCTATGACTGCTTTGCTGTTTTTTCCACAGTGGCTGCATAATAATTGATCATATTAATTGTAACGCTGCGGTCTCTCACACTTTGGATGGGTCAATACTCTGTTCTATTCAGAGCATGCCTGTCTGTGCTCATCTGCCCCTCAGCCTAGGATAAATATGAACAAAATCTTCTGTCTGCTGTGACAAAATCAATACAATCTTTTTTTACAATTTTTTTTAGCTCAATTTTTGAATATACTGATAAAGTTTCTTATCTATATCTAAAAGGAGATTATATCTCTGTAAGCTATATTTAGGAATTTATACTCAATAGCATGAAAAATCAAGTGTTCCAAATGTTTTGACATCATAGAAGAATTACAAAACCAGAAATGAAGAAAGTATCCCTGCAACTGAACGGAACAGTCACATTGGCATTTTAGACACTATTAACCCTCATGCATTGTTCGCAAACACTACCCTAATGTGTTGTTCGGGGACAAAAACGTCCCCTAACTTTAACGGTTTTAAAAATATATTAGATAAATATTTTTTTGAAATTTTTTTGCATAGACCTTTTAATTAACTTCAGTTCTAATCAACAGTAGTGAAAAAATCATTTTCCCCCAGGATTTTAACCCTTTAATCACCAATTTTATAAGGGGTGGTGCTGAAAATTGAAAAAAAAAAACACAAAATGGCTCATTTTTAATAGAAAAGGTGAATGTGGACTGGATTCTTTTGAACCTTTATTACAGTCTTGGTCATGTCAAACATCAGTAAAAAAATTGACTTGATTGCATTATTAGTTTTTGCACAGCACTGGATTTTCTTTTTTTCTCACTAATGTGTTGTTCGGGGACAAAAACGTCCCCTAACTTTAACGGTTTTAAAAATATATTAGATAAATATATTTTTGAATTTTTTTTGCATAGACCTTTTCATTAACTTCAGTTCTAATCAACAGTAGTGAAAAAATCATTTTCCCCCAGGATTTTAACCCTTTAATCACCAATTTTATAAGGGGTGGTGCTGAAAATTGAAAAAAAAACACACAAAATGGCTCATTTTTAATAGAAAAGGTGAATGTGGACTGGATTCTTTTGAACCTTTATTACAGTCTTGGTCATGTCAAACATCAGTAAAAAAATTGACTTGATTGCATTATTAGTTTTTGCACAGCACTGGATTTTCTTTTTTTCTCCCTAATGTGTTGTTCGGGGACAAAAACGTCCCCTAACTTTAACGGTTTTAAAAATATATTAGATAAATATTTTTTTGAAATTTTTTTGCATAGACCTTTTAATTAACTTCAGTTCTAATCAACAGTAGTGAAAAAATCATTTTCCCCCAGGATTTTAACCCTTTAATCACCAATTTTATAAGGGGTGGTGCTGAAAATTGAAAAAAAAACACACAAAATGGCTCATTTTTAATAGAAAAGGTGAATGTGGACTGGATTCTTTTGAACCTTTATTACAGTCTTGGTCATGTCAAACATCAGTAAAAAAATTGACTTTATTGCATTATTAGTTTTTGCACAGCACTGGATTTTCTTCTTTTCTCCCATTTTGTCCCATAGACTTACATTATAAACACACTTTTTTGACTGCACAGCCATGGCACTACATAATCATGCATTCTTGATTGTTGGTGGTTTACCCTGTTGGTAGGAGGTAAAATTTGTGATTTTTACAGTTAACAACTTAATTACCATATTAACCCTTTACCTGCAGGCCTGTGCTCATGTAGTGTAGTTTCTGGCTTGTATATGGAGTTATAGGGAGTATTTTAGCACATAATTGTGTGTCTACACACTGTGTGTGTATGTTAGAGAGGAAGAGAGCCATTTGCACACTGATCTTGTTGTCTGTGAGTACACACAACCACAGAGTCTTCATAGTAAACAAAAACAAAGAAAGTGTTGCTATGCACGTGTGGCCCTTTGATGTCTACAGGTGCAGACTAAACAAAACAAAAAGGCAAGTGGTCTTACATGTGACCTTGTGGTCATTTGATGGTGAGAAGAGCAGAAAGCAACATGAAGAGAGGATTCACTTGTGCACAATCTCTGGAAATGATTGTGCAGCCTGGCTCTATGAAGGGCCAGGCTGTGAAGCTGTGAAGGCTGCACAAGTAGATCCGTCACTTGTTCACAAGCGAATCCTTCATTCGTTCACAAGTGAATCCTTCACTCATGCACAGGTGAATCCTCTCTTCATGCTGCTTGCTGCTCTTGTCACCATTAAATGACCAGGAGGATGCATGCAAGTCCACTAGTGTTTTTGTTTTGTTTAGTCTGAACCTCTCAGCATCAAAGGGCCCGGCACTTACTTTTAGGGCTGCAACAAATTTACTTTACTTTACTTTACTAAACTACTTTTAATACTAATTTTAGTAGGGGACTAAACTGTAGATTAGATTTGGTTAGTCAATGATTATTTATTATGTTATCAAGTTATCTATCTATGGTGTCTATTTAGTAACATGCACATGTACGTATGGTCGTGTGGAGCGCAACACACCATGGAAAAGGGGCACTTAGACCTCACTTAGACTAATTCAGTGATCTCAACTGAGACACTAACCTAAAAGTAAAGTCACTCTACTGGAGGACGTGTTTTCCGAAAGCTAAAAAAAAAAAAAAAAACAGCTATTTTACCCATCCACAACTTCAGACGCCAGAACTCCTGGATGTTTTCATTTTACATGCTTATGCATTGCCGTTGTACGTCTGAATTAGGTACACTTCACTTACTTAGTAACTTTATTTTCCTGACTTTCCTTCCCTGACAGTGTGCAAATGGCTCTCTTCCTCTCTAACATACACACACAGTGTGTAGACACACAATTATGTGCTAAAATACTCCCTATAACTCCATATACTTAAGCCAGAAACTACAGTACATGAGCACAGGCCTGCAGGTAAAGGGTTAATATGGTAATTAAGTTGTTAACTGTAAAAATCACAAATGTTACCTCCTACCAACAGGGTAAACCACCAACAATCAAGAATGCATGATTATTTAGTGCCATGGCTGTGCAGTCAAAAAAAGTGTGTTTATAATGTAAGTCTATGGGACAAAATGGGAGAAAAAAAGAAAATCCAGTGCTGTGCAAAAACTAATAATGCAATAAAGTCAATTTTTTTACTGATGTTTGACATGACCAAGACTGTAATAAAGGTTCAAAAGAATCCAGTCCACATTCACCTTTTCTATTAAAAATGAGCCATTTTGTGTGTTTTTTTTTCAATTTTCAGCACCACCCCTTATAAAATTGGTGATTAAAGGGTTAAAATCCTGGGGGAAAATGATTTTTTCACTACTGTTGATTAGAACTGAAGTTAATGAAAAGGTCTATGCAAAAAAAATTCAAAAATATATTTATCTAATATATTTTTAAAACCGTTAAAGTTAGGGGACGTTTTTGTCCCCGAACAACACATTAGGGAGAAAAAAAGAAAATCCAGTGCTGTGCAAAAACTAATAATGCAATCAAGTCAATTTTTTTACTGATGTTTGACATGACCAAGACTGTAATAAAGGTTCAAAAGAATCCAGTCCACATTCACCTTTTCTATTAAAAATGAGCCATTTTGTGTTTTTTTTTTTCAATTTTCAGCACCACCCCTTATAAAATTGGTGATTAAAGGGTTAAAATCCTGGGGGAAAATGATTTTTTCACTACTGTTGATTAGAACTGAAGTTAATTAAAAGGTCTATGCAAAAAAATTTCAAAAAAATATTTATCTAATATATTTTTAAAACCGTTAAAGTTAGGGGACGTTTTTGTCCCCGAACAACACATTAGGGGGTAAAATTTGCCCACAGTGTACCGTTGACCTATGAAAAATTTTAAAATCATATTAACAAAATTTATGTAAAATTAAGCTTATTGAGGAAAAATGATTCAATTTGTCCACATATTGACAAAGTTATGGCCAAAATAAACAGAAAAATTTCTCTCAGAGGACAAAAATGTCCCGAACAACGCATGAGGGTTAAACACTATTAAACACGAACACTGAACATTAAGAGACTTGACTTAGACTTGCCGTCAGTGACTTGAGGCTTGAACCTGGAAGATATTTCACACAACACAAGATTCCATCCAGACTTACTGCAGAACAGTGAGTGAAGATGGATTGCTTCATTTGGCCATCACTAGTCCTGGCTATAATCGAGGAGCGTCAAATTAAGTGTGACCCAAGTCCTAATGAATAAACTGCGAGTCCTCATCTCTACCTAACACCACAGTCAGCATTAATTAGGTTCTGCGCTTGAACCACTCATATGGTAAATAAACCAGAACCACCACCTGTTATTATTTATATTGTTATATCTTATTAAATATTTAACAATATGACACTTATAGGCTATTTTTTATTTTTTTTAAAGTGTGTGTGTGAGAGAGAGACAAGAGGGCTTCTTCTTGGAGGTGGACCTAAATCTGAGAATTTACTGAGACTTTTTTCCCTCAGAATTGTCGAATTCTGGAAAAAAACAAGTAAAAATCTGAGATTTTTTTGCACAACTGTCAGATGTTGTTTTAGTTGACAGCTTTTATTGGAAGCTTGTAAGCTGTAAGGTTCTGCTGCCTCTTATTCGCTTTGTTCTTCTTTGTTTTATACTGCAGGTCTGGTTCATTATACTCTTCTTGTCTCTGCAGCCACGATGGTTTTTTTTGGTTTATGGTTTATGGTTTTGGATCTGAGGAGGACAAAGGCTCCAGTGACCCCTACCAGCATCAAAGGGGTCAGTGTGGAGGTGGTGGAGGAGTACAAATACCTGGGAATGCACTTGGACCACAAACTGGACTGGAGTAAGAACGTGGACACTGTCTACAGGAAGTCGCCTCTACCTTCTGAGGTCCTTCAACATCTGCAGGACGATGATGAGGATGTTTTATGAGTCTGTGGTGGCCAGTGCCATCATGTATGCTGTTGTCTGCTGGGGCAGCAGTCTGAGGGTGAGGGACATCAACAGACTCAACAGAATCATCAGGAAGGCCGGCCATGTTGTGGGAGAGGAACTGGACTCTCTGACAGAGGTGTGTCAGAGGAGGATGTTGTCCAAAATAAAGGCCATACTGGACTGTCCCTCCCACCCACTCCACACTGTACTGAACAGCTACAGGAGCTTGTTCAGCAACAGACTCCGACTCCCACGATGCACCACTGAGAGACACAGGAAGTCATTCCTGCCTGTCTCAATCAAACTACTGAACTCTGAACTGTAACAGTCACTCAGACACTGTACATTCATACTGGAACATTCATGTCATGCTCTTTACTATATAAAGGTTTATACAGTAGTATGTTCTTTAGGTATTTATTATATATTTTATTATATATTTCATTTCAGTAATCCTTTTCTTCTCTGCGTCTGTACGAACAAAGGTAAATTTCCCCTTCGTCGTCATTAACCTCGTAAATCGGATCCTGATCCTGACTTGTATAGAACAGGATTGTGAGGAGTTCCTCTTCTTTCTTTCTATTCTCCTGCTTTCTCTGTTGTTTCTGCAGCCTCTTAGCCTTTTTCAGCTCCTTCCTAGAGGACCCCTTTGTGAGGAGTTCAGATGTTGCGTCCTCCTCCTTTTGGACCTCCTTCTGTCTGAGCCTGGCTTCGCTCTCCTTCACTTGTTCATGGAGAACTGCGTTTTCAGCCGGCAGGGAGTTGATGGGGTTCTGCTGTTCAGAAACCTTTAAAGAGAGCTCTTCATTACTGTCCTTGAGCAGAGTTAACTGTTCCTCTTGCTCATGAGGAAGAGGCTGAACCTTCTCTAGGCTTTCTTTTATAGCCTGCTGCTCAAGTTTCAGCTCCTCTTCCAGGGAAGACTTCTCCTCCACCAGGTTATGGCTCAGACCGTCTTTTTGCAGGACAGTCTGGTTGGCCTGGTCCACGTCAGCTTGCAGAATGGATAGCATATTTAATGACTCCACACATTTTTTAGTGCGTTGGTCCAGTTCCTTGCTGACGTCTTCAGTTTCAGCGATGGCCTGGTCCATCTCCTCTTGCAGGGAACGATTCTCTTCCGCCAGCTTGTGGATCAGACCGTCTCTTTCCAGGACAGTCTGGTTGGCCTGGTCCAGCTCCTCTAGCAGGGAACACTTCTCTTCCACCAGCATGTGGATCAGACCGTCTCTTTCCAGGACAGTCTGGTTGGCCTGGTACAGCTCCTCTAGCAGGGAACACTTATCTTCTACCAGCTTGTGGATCAGACCGTCTCTTTCCAGGACAGTCTGGTTGGCCTGGTCCAGCTCCTCTTGCAGGGAACACTTCTCTTCTGCCAGCTTGTGGATCAGACCGTCTCTTTCCAGGACAGTCTGGTTGGCCTGGTACAGCTCCTCTTGCAGGGAACACTTCTCTTCTGCCAGCTTGTGGATCAGACCGTCTCTTTCCAGGACAGTCTGGTTGGCCTGGTCCACGTCAGCTTGCAGAATGGATAGCATATTTAATGACTCCATACATTTTTTAGTGCGTTGGTCCAGTTCCTTGCTGACGTCTTCAGTTTCAGCGATGGACTGGTCCAGCTCCTCTAGCAGGGAACACTTCTCTTCCGCCAGCTTGTGGATCAGACCGTCTCTTTCCAGGACAGTCTGGTTGGCCTGGTCCAGCTCCTCTAGCAGGGAACACTTCTCTTCTGCCAGCTTGTGGATCAGACCGTCTCTTTCCAGGACAGTCTGGTTGGCCTGGTCCAGCTCCTCTTGCAGGGAACACTTCTCTTCTGCCAGCTTGTGGATCAGACCGTCTCTTTCCAGGACAGTCTGGTTGGCCTGGTCCACGTCAGCTTGCAGAATGGATAGCATATTTAATGACTCCACACATTTTTTAGTGCGTTGGTCCAGTTCCTTGCTGACGTCTTCAGTTTCAGCGATGGACTGGTCCAGCTCCTCTAGCAGGGAACACTTCTCTTCCGCCAGCTTGTGGATCAGACCGTCTCTTTCCAGGACAGTCTGGTTGGCCTGGTCCAGCTCCTCTAGCAGGGAACACTTCTCTTCTGCCAGCTTGTGGATCAGACCGTCTCTTTCCAGGACAGTCTGGTTGGCCTGGTCCAGCTCCTCTTGCAGGGAACACTTCTCTTCTGCCAGCTTGTGGATCAGACTGTCTCTTTCCAGGACAGTCTGGTTGGCCTGGTCCAGCTCCTCTTGCAGGGAACACTTCTCTTCTGCCAGCTTGTGGATCAGACCGTCTCTTTCCAGGACAGTCTGGTTGGCCTGGTCCAGCTCCTCTTGCAGGGAACACTTCTCTTCTGCCAGCTTGTGGATCAGACCGTCTCTTTCCAGGACAGTCTGCTTCTCAGTTTCTAGCTGGCTTTGGACTGAGCAAAGTTTAGAGACCAGCTCCTCATAACTGGAAGGATTTTTTGCTGCCTCCTTACGTTGCTTCTTTTCCACTTTCTCCCTCTCCTTACGATCCTTCTTCTCTTGTTTCTCCCTCTCCTTTCGATCCTTCTTCTCCTGTTTCTCCCTCTCCTCACGTTCTTTCTTTTCCTGTTTCTCCCTCTCCTTACGATCCTTCTTCTCCTGTTTCTCCCTCTCCTCACGTTCTTTCTGCAACTTCTTTTCTGCATTTTTTTGCTCCTTCTTGGACATCTGAGGCTCGCTGAGTTTTTCTTCCAGGAGCTTCATCTCTCTGACGTCTTTAACGAACTGCTGCATGCTCTCAAGCCTTTTGTCTGTGACTGCAAGTCTCGGTCCTTCTGAATGATCTGAAAAAAAGTACATAAGTATATTATGAAATATAATAATATGAAGTAGTTGCGATTTCCTGTGGATTTTAACAGTGATTTTAACAGTGTTAAACTATTTTACCTACAGAAGTAAACACTTAATGACTATTTCAGAGACAGATTCAACAAAAAGTCGGTGACAAACAGAAACTAATTCCAAGTGAAACAACAGTTTTGTCAAACATACTGGTGCTACTACACTAACAGCCTCCATATCTGAGGCCTTCTCTCATTTACAGAGACAAAAAACTGGCAAATCCCATAGAAAAATGAACCAAACTGCTTAATGCAGATAATACTGAAACACTAAAAATACTAACTTACAAAAAGATGCATGTCTTTATTTTTATTTGCTTATAAAACTGCTCAATTCACAACAAACCTTGTGGATGTGTTTATAATGATGCCCTGCCTTATCTGCTACATCAGTGTTTCCCTGTTCATATAATGCTCCACTGTGTCCTGACGGTCCATCACATGTGTTTTATTCTTGCTGATAAGAATAGGAGCAGGTGGCTATGTGCACTGGCTAGGCGAGGCTGAAGCTAGCAGGCTAACAGGAGCTAACCTGGCCCTTATTACAACATGGGTTAATGCTGAAAACAACTCTAACTCTCCGTGTCTTTGTTAGGAATCTTTGTCCATGTCCATTGTGTGTGGGGAGGCAGCAGAAAAGGCAACAACATGTCTTCAGACAAATAATACCGTCTACTGTAACTGAAAGTAAACAGTAGCTACCTCCCAACTTTTCTAAGTTGATTTAACATCAACCTAACCTCACCTGGGGTCATGTGACAAACAGTAAGGCTTTAGCATGAGCTGGACTTACGTTACCTCCTCCAGCTTCGACCAGCACCGACGGTTCTCTTTACGGTGTTTTACTCTCGCTCGAAAAACCCACTGGCTTTGTTAGGTCTGTTACTATAGTAACGGTATTGCAGCGCTGTGGTAACCAGGAAAACGCCCCCTTCTACCACGCATCTGTTGGAGCCTTTGATGTTATTTGCGTAAGCTAGCGTAGCTGCTATTAGCATTAGCCATCGTTCGCGTTAGCTTCTTAGCTGAGGCTAGCAAAGCGGAGGAGTAACGCTATTTATATTTATAAGTGTATGTTTTGATTGTGGCGATCGAACCTTTTTTTCTGTCTGCACCAACTACATCGAGCAGACAGGAAGTCAGGCACCAGAATAAAAGCGTTTCCGGTGGATTTTCAAAATAAAACGCTGTCAGACTGAACTCACGCTGATTTAACATCGCTACCGGCAGAGAAACACAGGCACAGCCATGTACGAGGAGAGATTCCGTTTGAAAAGTAGGGAAACGGCTTTTTATATGATAGAACATGCTTTTATACAGACAACATCAGAAAGGAAAAGACAGGGAGAGAAGCAGCAGCTGTTCTCAGAGTGGAAGGTGAGCAGCTGCCCTGTGTGTTGAGTAGGGTTGGGTGATATTGGCAAAAAAATTAATCACGATTAATTGTGGCATTTAGCCGATAACGATTAATTTGACGATTAATTGATGACACTTACATGTTTTTGACTCTAAATTGGCACAGTGTTCTAGCATGATACCGACAAATCATCAGTCAAGTTAACTACTTCATTCACAACAGGCTAAGCTGGTGAGTAGGCACCAACCAGCCATGGAAATATGTATTGATAATATTGAGGCACAAACTGCTTCAAAATAATAATGAAGCAAACATTTAAAATTAACTTTGTCCTTCAAATGTTTTTATCTTAAGGTCACAAAGCATGTCAACATTAAAATTAAACAGACAAATAGACAAACAAAGTTCAGAAAAGTCACATCAGTGATTATTTCAAGTTAAAAAATGTGTCTGCGCAAATGAACCTGTGACTGGAATATGTCCCACACTAGTGCATGTTTTCACTCAGACTGTAGAACAGCAGCAGAAAAAACAAACAAACAAACAAACCGGACAATTTCACATTTAAATGTGTGTCTGTGCAAATCAACCTACATTACGTTCTTCCAGCGCTTCGTTTGGTCGTAAGGAGCACAATGACTAAACGTATCGCGGATTCTCGGCTGAGTGGGATTCTTTCCAATATCTGCTGGAGGAGACTTCGCTGTTGTAATGTTTCCTATGTTGCTATGGAGTCCGTAAATAAAGATCGGAGTTTATTCCTTTGATACGAGCAAAAATTCAGTTACTATAGCAACAACCAACGCTACACGCGTCACCTAATGCATGTCGCGGCACTATATACAGCTGTAGTGTAGTGTTGTGTCCTCGTTGCGCTTTCTTCGTGCTCGGGCTTATGGTGACAGACGTTGAACTTATGTTAGAAACGTGCTGCTCCGCATTATTTAACTGAACACCACTGTCTTTTTATTGTTATTGTGGGCTCACATGTGCGCGGGTGATGGTGAGACTACGCCGCACACAAAAATGCGTCATCATGACGAGGCACTAATCGCCGTAATCGATAAGTGGCAAATATTAATCGATTACAGTTTTTCTGACGATTAATTGCACACGATACGATTTTGCACAAGCCTAGTGTTGAGGGAGTAAACTGAGCTTTCAGTAACTGCTCTGTAACCCTGCCTGACACATAGAGAGGACATTAACCATCAGATAAACAGGCAGGTTACTACGTGACTTTAGTACGGTAACATAACACACGAGACATTTCACTATATTCACGGCATTCAGATTTGTGAGTTTAACAACTAGCTAGCTGCTAGCTAGCTAACAGTCAACATGGTTGTGCCATTTGTGTGCAAACAATGCCATTGTATTACCTGTCCACAGCATCCCAAGGACATTTGTATCGACACACATTAAAGTCTATATGCTTGTATGCACTACGCTGCACTTTATAACATCGTGCTGGACTTGACCATGTCATTATACTGCGGAGTAGCTCTGTTTTGAGTATTATTGTGTGTTTTTGTATATATTGCCTTTTCTGAGCTGTCGGACCAAATTTCGTTGTTCTATGACAATAAAGCGTCTTGATTGTTTCTGATGTCTCAACAGCTGTTACACAGACTGTAAAAAAAGGTGTTTGGATGAATATGTTTCCTTTTCTGATGCCTTGGTGAAACTTTTAACACGTCATTTTACTGTATTACCAAACGTTTGGTTCGTAAGGACATACAACAGGTGATTCTGGAAAATATCAAAACAGTTTTGTAATGATTAATTTGACGCTCCTCGATTATAGCCAGGACTAGTGATGGCCAAATGAAGCAATCCATCTTCACTCACTGTTCTGCAGTAAGTCTGGATGGAATCTTGTGTTGTGTGAATGTTCCAGTATTTATTTTAAATGTATTAGATTTTATTTCAAATTTTTTATTTGTTTAGTTTTTGGTGTCATCTTCAGGAAAGGAAACTGAAAGTGTTTCTGTTTATTCCGCCCTTAATGTGAATGGAAGCACAGGCCCCTGTTTCTTCTTCTTCCCCTTTTCATATCTTTGTTTCTTACATAGGGTTCTTCAGGTCCAGCATAGCAGTTGTTGGAAGAATTCTGGAAACAACCTAACCTGTGTCAGCAGCATGGCCTGCTGGACTTTGTGGAGACAGTCTATCCATATGTCTTACTATGGAAATATATGTGATGTTACACCTATGATCTCATACATGATATGTTACTGTCATATATGATTGTGCTTGTGCCTATTCTAAGATGTGTGTATTCTGAGAAGCTGTGTCTGTTAGATAACAGAGGGTATAAGAAGGGAGCTGCTCTGAAAAGACCTTGAGCACTCCTACAGAGGCAACTGTCTGTGTATGTGACTGCTCCTTCCTGCAGGAATAAAAGCACTTGAGTGATTAACAGCTGATATTTTGGGTTTTATTCCTAACATAAATGATCAGCAGGAGCAGCTTGGAGTCCAGTCTTCTTCAGCTCCTCCATTAAATGAGCTAACATGGCGCTTTTCACCAGGACAGGCCTCGGTGTGAAAGTCACATTACTGCACGATCTTAGTTACACATCATGTTGGTGATTGTGTAAATGTTTCGGACTGAGGATTCAAGATTCAAGAAGTTTATTGTCAAATGCACAGCACTTTACAGTTACACTGAGCAATGAAGTTCTTACTTTGCGAGTTCCCTTCATATGACTTCATACACAACTAAATTAAGATAAAAAAGAAACAGTAGACTTAAGCATAAGAATAAATAAAAATATGAATAAGCAATAGGAAAAATAAAATAAGCAAAATGTGCAGTTCTACGTACAGAGGTAGGACGTTTAGGATCATCGTCGTGCAGGAGAAACAGCAAGTAAACTGTCAGTGATTCATATTTTTATTACCTGAATGATGTCACTCTCAGGTCACTGCTGGACATATGGCTTCAGCTCCATCATTTAGAGTGTTGTTGTGTTGTTATAATGGCCTCTATGTCCTGAACCCTAATTTATAATTTAATTTTTACCCTCTTATTCACTTTGTTCTTCTTTGTTTTATACTGCAGGTCTGGTTCATCATACTCTTCTCGTCTCTGCAGCCACGATGGTTTTTTTATAGAACAGGAGTGTGAGGAGTTCCTCTTCTTTCTTTCTATTCTCCTGCTTTCTCTGTTGTTTCTGCAGCCTCTTAGCCTTTTTCAGCTCCTTCCTAGAGGACCCCTTTGTGAGGAGTTCAGATGTTGCGTCCTCCTCCTTTTGGACCTCCTTCTGTCTGAGCCTGGCTTCGCTCTCCTTCACTTGTTCATGGAGAGTGTTTTCAGCCGGCAGGGAGTTGATGGGGTTCTGCTGTTCAGAAACCTTTAAAGAGAGCTCTTCGTTACTGTCCTTGAGCAGAGTTAACTGTTCCTCTTGCTTATGAGGAAGAGGCTGAACCTTCTCTAGGCTTTCTTTATATTATTATATAAATATAATATTATATTATTTATTCTATAGAATAACTTCCAGGTTTAGCCATCAGTGACTTCATGGTCTTTTCATGGCGTCCTCCCATGTCTTGAATATACTTGGCAACTAAACAAAACAAGAATCAATAGCTTCACATGAATGACGAGAAGAGTGAGTGGATGAAAGCAGAGCGCTGAGCATGACTGTAACCTACACTCTGTGAAGATAAAGTGAAGAGCTGTGAAGCAGGTGTGTCCGTGGCCGAGATCCATCAGGCGAGTGCGTACGTCAGGTTCTTCCGTTTGCTCCAACCAGTGTAAGGCATCATCCAAAACCTCAACGGTGCGATGCTGCAACACCCACAAGTTCAATTCAACAACCCTGATCCTTACACACACACACAGATGTGTTCAAATTTATATTTTCTACCCTGAGAAAAAAAAAAAAACACTTACCAAGTTTAACATGTTTGCTTTGGTCCTTTTTCAACTAGAACAGAGAACAAAGCAGCATTTTAAACCAAAAACAATGTTCTAAAATGATGGTAAACAAATGTTCATCAGCAGAAACTCACACATTTTGCCCTTATCTATATTCTTTATTGATTTGCCATCTTCAAATATTCCTGATTTCCTTGTGAACATGTTTATGTGGTAGCATTGTTTTGGCCCTTCTCAACTCAACTCAAAATCCACACACACAGCATCTAAGACAATTATTGGAGCTGCACTAGTTGTGCTCATGGGCAGAGATGGTGGCACTAACTTTAGTCTCTGGCTCAGTTAACTTACAGATCCTTGCTCCAAGGCTCTGAGGATTGTCTCCACTGTCTCAATCTTGCGCAGGTGCTTCAGACGTAGGTCCTCTGTGTTCCTACAAAGAGACAATGACAAACTTATTAGCATCCTGAAACAGTCAGGAAGGAAATTGTTGGCTGCTAGCAATGCTTACTTTGAGCTGATTAGACCTATTTCTGCAGCCCAGCAAACAGCATTGCTGGACTCGTCCCGCTGCAATAGAATAGGAAGCCAAAAGACACAGATTTTCATCCGCTGTCCAGCCTCCTTTTTGATTTCAAGTGGGATCTGACTCCATCGTTCAAAAACTGACTCTATAAACAACAAAAGAACAGGCATTAAAAAAAAAACAGCTTACAAGAAATGCTCCATATGAAGGACTCACCGTTTCATTTATATATTTAAGAAAACTGAACTATACTTTTTCCACATAAAATTATAAATAAAAAGGTTACCAAACTGACATTACTCTTGTTTTGACTGATCATAATCTAATGAGCCAAATTACTCTGAACAACAGACACACATCAGGCTCATATCGTGGTCTAAACCAATCAGAGACAGTGAAGGATGGGACCCCCGTGTGTGTATTTTTGAAAACGTGTCTGCTGTAGTCAGCCGAGACCGCAGGAAATCCAGAAGAAGAAGAACGTGGACATAAGCTGTGCAGAGCTGATGCTGTGTGCTAAAGCTTTTTCTATACTCCACGTTACCCGAGGTGACGAGAACAAGAACAAGTTTGTTTCGGCCCGGACTTTTGTGTGTATAACTCCTCATACGGCCCTCTCATTGCACCGCGTGAACACACAGACACATTTCGCTGCTGAACAGCAGAAACTTCAGTTTAGGTGAACATGTAGCGGCGGAGGAAAATTTGTTGCTACTATGCAGGTTTTGCTAATGTGCTGTTGACCTGAATGAGTGATGATAACGAGCCGGTAATGTTCAGGGAGGGGGCGTGACGTGCTCGTAGCATTATAACAGACAGAACAGGTCTGACGGACAGTATTATTTGACCTGTGTGGTTGCATTCATGAAGGCTGATTCACTCGTTTTAAGGAGTTACAGTACATGGTTACATGACAAACGCCCATTTAAAAAGTATTGTGTTCATTACACAAGGTCCAAATTCATTTTAGGATGATATGTGATTATTAAGCCCGTTCATATGTACAAAATGTACTGATGCGTACAAAAATATATGGATTAAGTGTGATGCGGTGCACCTACATTTTGTGCCGGTGCACAAGAAAAAAAGTTAGGCACACCAGTGCAACCAGTGCAAAAAGTTAGTCTAGAGCCCTGTATTGTAAAATTAAATCACACTGTCCAAGTCATCCAAGCAAAGTAGGGCACAACATTACTTTCTACACTCTAATCTGGGATGCCTGTACAGTGGCTTGCAAAAGTATTCATACCCCTTGAACTTTTCCACATTTTCTCACATTATTCCCACAAAAATAAATATATTTTATTGGAATGTTATGTGAAAGACCAACACAAAGTGGCATACAGTTGTGACGTAGAAAGAAAGTTAAACATGAGTTAATTTTTTTTTTTTTACAAATAAAAAACTGAAAGGTGCAGTGTGCAAAAGTATTCAGCCCCCTTTTCTCTGAATGCATCCAATTGCCTTCAGAAGTTGCCTGATGATTTCTGACTGATCGAATGTTGACCTAATGACTAGATACAGTCAACCTGTGTGTAATTTAATCTCAGTCCAAATACAGCTGTTCTGTGACGGCCTCTGTGGTTTGTTGAGAGAATACTGGGGCGCAAACAGCATCATGAAGTGCAAGGAACACAGCAGACAGGTCAGGAATAAAGTTGTGGTGATATTTAAAGCAGGGTTAGGCTATACAAAGATTTCCCAAGCTTTGAACATCTCACAGACCACTGTTCAGTCCATCATCGGCGAATGGAAGGAGTATGGCACAACTGTAAACCTACTGAGACATGGTCATCCACCTAAACTAACAGGCCAAACAAGGAGAGCACTGATCAGAGACGCAGCCAAGAGGCCCATAGTGACTGTGGATGAATTGCAGAGATCTACAGCTAAGGTGGGGGAATCTGGCCATGGGAAAACTATCAGTCATGCACTGCACAAATCTGGACTTAATTGAAGAGTGGCATTAAGAAAGCCATTGTTAAAGAAAACCACAAGAAGTCCTGTTTGCAGTTTGCCAGAAGCCATGTGAGTGACCTAGCAATCATGTGGAAGAAGGCACTCTGGTCAGATGAGACCAAAATTGAACTTTTTGGCCTAAATGCAAAACGCTATATGTGGCGGAAACCTAACACTGCACATCACTCTGAACACACCATACCCACTGTCAAACATGGTGGTGGCAGCATCGTGCTCTGGGGCTGCTTCTCTTCAGCAGGGACAGGGAAGCAGGTCAGAGTTGATGGGAAGATGGATGGAGCCAAATACAGGGCAATCTTGGAGGAAAACCTGTTGGAGTCTGCAAAACACTTGATACTGGGGCGGAGATTCACCTTCCAACAGGACAACAACCCTAAACATAAAGCCAAAGCTACAGTGGAATTGTTTAAAATGAAACATATTAATGTGTTAGAATGACAAAGTCAAAGTCCAGACCTAAATACAACCGAGAATCTGTGGCAAGATCTGAAAACTGCTGTTCAGAAACGTTCTCCATCTAATTTGACTCAGTTTGAATTGTTTTGCAATGAAGAATGGGCAAAGATTTCAGTCTGTAGATGTGCAAAGCTGGTAGAGACATACCCCAAAAGACTTGCAGCTATAATTGCAGCAAAAGGGGGTTCCACAACGTATTGCCTCAGGGGGGCTGAATACTTTTGCATAATGTGAGAAAATGTGGAAAACTTCAAGGGGTATGAATACTTTTGCAAGCCACTGTAAGTAAATCCAGGCTCAGAAATCACTAATTTAAGAGTCAATGTGCCTGTTGAAGGTGTAATTTAAAAGCTTTAGTTAGAGTCTAGGTTAGATGTCAGCTGATGGAGGTGCAATCACTGTTAGTGAGTAAATATGTGATCAAATTGTTGAGTAAATATTTATGACATTGCTGCATGAAATGCCTCGAATGTTCCTTACCTTGTGGACGAAAAGTGATAACTGTATCATTTTTCTGTAGCAAAAAGAAAAACAAAAGTTTATCAATGACCAATAGAAAACAGTAATATCTATATTTTAATAAATAAAATTTGAAACCTGTATTAGTCCCACAATGGGGAAATTGCTTAAGGCAGCCCAGCAAAGAGTGCCATACACCAGTGAGTACACTGGAGGCTATGCAGGTAAAGTGTCTTGCCCAAGTATAGCAGGGTTGTCCAGTAACCTTCCGGTTACAATTAATAATTAATAATGTAATATTGTAAATAATGTATAGTCGTTGTATGGCTCCTTAATGCCATCCAGCCAGGTCTGACAGTACTTAAGAGTTTTATTATAGTTCAGCATGTTTCATAGAGAGAAAAAAACTGACACGTGTCATTAAATCACAACCCTGCGGTTCCATGTGTCCATATGTAAAACAGACAGCACATTCACTCAGTATGAGACTTAAAAAGAGAAAGATGATAACAAACATTAATGACATTCTCTCTCAGTGAGGTGTGATTCTTTGTTCTGTAGCTCTCTGTTCAACAAAAACGAAACACACGAGTCACGACACGCACATGTCGGGTGCTCATTCATAGCTGACCGGGCTACTTCCGACACAGCCCAAACGTCGGTTCCGAGTCTCCGACAGCTACATAAAGCTTTATTTAAAACACAAAGTGATAAAATAATGATTGGGGGGGAAAATACTAACTGTCGAGCGCTTGTTTTCACAAATATTGTTTCATTGACAACACTGAGCTCTGTATATTTCCCATCACTAGTCTGACTCAGCGCTATTAGCATTGTTAGATGCAGCCCAATAGCAAAACTAGCTAGCTTACCTGTAATACACCTGAGAGTCTTTCTATTGACTGTTCAGTTGTCTTCTAGGCACGTAGTTAATTCAGACAGTGTACAGATAAAGTCGTTCACTGTTTTGGGTAATTACATTTAAAACAACAGTCCGCCAAATTAGCGTTTTTCTTTTTTGGGGGTATGTTTATGAAACACAACCTACCAGGAAATAAAGCCACTCCTTCAATTGTTAGCATTGTAGCAAACAAGCTAACGTGCGCAGTCACTACTAGGAGTAAGTAACTCCTCCCGTGAAGTAAATTAAATACTTCTGTGTCCAGTAGTAGTAACGTTACATATATTTCCTGATAAGGTGACACACTTTAACTGTTGTTCAGCAACCTTCCAACACTTTCCCTTTACTTTGTTTCACCGCACGCAGCTAACCGCGAGCTAAGCCCGGAGAGCAGTTTAGCTAGCTGAAGTAGAAACAGCGTTTGATAAAAGTTATACAACAAAATCACATACCTCCGGATAGCTGTGGTCTTTAGCTGTGGTCTTCGTATATACTGTTCATATTAGTGTGCGGAAGTGAAGCACTTCTCGCGCATGCAGCGCAGCAGCAATCCAACAACAACGGCTGTGTCCCAATTCAGGGTCTGCATCCTTCGGAGGACGCAGCCTACGCGGTCTCAGGAGGTCCTGAGGATCCTCCGGAGGATCCTCCACCGTTGGTAAATGGGACGGTCTGGCCTTCAAAGCACTTCCTGATTGTGGCGCGACGTCATAAATTTTGCCCCGGGAAAAACAAAAGCAGCGACAGCGACACAACACGGACTAGACAACAAACGGGACAACAGTGTGGATTTAGACATTTGGAATATTTTAATATATTTATTTGTTGTTGGAGGAAGGGGAGAGGCGGCTCCAGCGGCAGCAAAACCGGTGACGGCTCATTTTCTTCAGGCTGGGAGAGCGCAGTGGGGAGGTGACGGTAAGCTGCTGTTTAACCATATTATTGATCATAATTAATATACCGGTTACTGAGCAAACGCTAGATATATAACCAGTAGACAAATATGATTAAATGTAATTTATATTTGATTCAATTGTAAGACTTGATACAGGGTCTGTTTGTAATTTTAATACTTTAAATAAATAGCTAAATGTGTACGAACCCTGCAAATAACCCTGAAACCACTGCTTTAATATGTCATTAAGCATCAGGTCTGTCACTACACCAGAGAATTACTGCTGGGTGGAGGAGAGTGGGGCTCCCTGCAGGACCAGCTGTCTGTCCTGGAGGAGGTGTACTGACCATCATCACCTTTGGAGGGTGAGGATACATATTTTATAGCTTTTCATATTTTAAGCTGCGTTGGAAGCCGCTCTGTTGAAGTTATTATTTTTATTTTTGCCCTTTTTAAAAACATCTTTAGTAACATGGCAGCCGCCGATCGTCCGCTCTGCAAACCCTGATGGACGATGTGGTGGACAGAGGAGACAGGCACCCCCCTCCCCCAGATGATGTCCCACTCACAGCCAGAGGACTCCAAGGTCTTCACCGTGGCATCATCCAGTCCAGCAGCACCAAGGACTCCTGCTCAGCCAAACATTTATATATATGTTCTTTGTGAATAGTATTTTCTGCTGATCTTTTATAAATAATAAACTGCACATTTTCATAATGCCCACTGGTAAATAGTTAGAAATGTTCAAACTGTGTCTTTGTAAATATTGTACATAACAGAACAATAAATGATTTACTGTGGTCACTGAGAAGTTGTTCAAAAGTTTACTTAAATTATAAATAGGTGATGAAACACATAATGTAACAAGGTTAGAAGAGTTTAAGAACACAGAGACAAGAACGATTTAATATCATCCTTTAATTTAATAAGTAACATTTAAATAACACAGAACATAAAATCACTGCTGTCCACCATCCTCTCAATGAGCTGAGGTCTGTCCGTTCTTTCTCTGCTCTCCCCCTCTCTCTCTCCCTCCCTCTCTCTCTCTCCCTCTCCAGCCTCATCTCCTCCGTTATCAATTGTCAGGTTTCTTCTGTTTCTCTCTGCTCCTCCTTCAACAAAATGCCAACAGGCAGAATGACCGTTTGATATAATAACGATAATATTGCTCCTCACGTGAACTATACTTTATACTGTACTACAGTACACAGTCCAGAAACAACATTCAATCAAAACGTTTAGTTTACAGCGCCTCGTATCAACAGGACGTCATGTTTGTAAATATGAAACTCATTTTTTTAATGCCACTGTCACTACTAGCATTTTAAAACTCTCGAACTACTGCTCTTTACTTACATTTAAATGTGAATTCGGCACTCCTGCCGGTGCCGCTGCCGCTCGCTTGGTCCGTCATTGTACTATTGGACAAAAAGTAGGCCCGCAAAGCATTGTGGGATATTTAAGGCCACGAAGGATGGTAGCGATGCGTCCTCCAAATTCAGGCAAAAGGAGGACGCATTTGGAGGACGCATTTGAAGGACCCTTCGACTTTTGGCGAATTGGGACAGCCTTCGCGCAGCTTTGTGACGTAAGCGGCCTTAAAATGCGCACTCCGAAGGATGCAGACCCTGAATTGGGACACAGCCAATGTTTGAAGGGGCGGGAGGAGAGATTCTTCTTCTTCTCCTCTGCTGGCTTCCGGTGAGGAGAGGTGGGTGATGGCGCCCTCTACAGATACACAATGCTGTTTTTAATTTGATTTATTCAATACATTAGATGCAGACTGTTAGATATTTGTTTACAGAATCTGAGAACACCCGTGATGTTTTATTTTACTTTGCATCAGTTTCACATGTAATACTACAAATAAATGAAATGTCAAAACAGTTTGTTTTCTCTTAGAATAGAATAGAATAGAATATACTTTATTAATCCCTTTGGGAAGGTCCCTCGGGGAAATTTGGGTACCAGCAGCACTACAACACCAACAGTCAGAGCAAGAGTTAAATAGAATAAGATAAAATAGAATAAAATAGAATATAGTGCAGTAAAAAATAAAGGAATTATTTACAAACATTGCACACCAGCATAGATTGTCATGTGATATAGTGCAGTAATGTAAAGGAATTGTGTACAAAAAATTTGCACAGCAGCATAAATGGTAATGTAGTATAGTGCAGTAAATGTAAACAAACATTGCACAGCAGCATAAATGGTACAGGATTATTGCACATGTAAATTATTGCACGTGTGTTGTATCAGGCGGGCTGTGCTCCTCCCTTCCTTCTCCCCCTCCTGCCAAAAGCAGAGTTGTAGAGTTTGATGGATCGGGGCACAAAGGAGTCTCTGAGTCTGTTGGTCCTGCTCTTGGGGAGGAGCAGCCTGTGACTGTTCTGGCTCCTCTGAGCGCTGATGACAGTGTGCAGAGGATGACTGGCATCGTCCACAATAGCCAGGAGTTTTCTTAGTGTTCTCCTCTCTGCCACTGTCACCAGGGAGTCCAGCTTCATGCCGACCACAGAGCCGGCCCGCCTGATAAGTCTGTCCAGCCTGTTAGCACACCTTTTGTTTATGTTACCCCCCCAACAGACAACAGCATAAAAAAGTGTACTGGCCACCACAGACTGGTAGAACATCCACAGGAGTTTCCTGCAGATGTTGAAGGCTCCCAGTCTTCGCAGGAAGTACAGTCGGCTCTGGCCCTTCTTGTACAGGTGATCTGTACAGCATGTCCAGTCCAGCTTGTTGTCCAGCCACAACACACACACACAAGTCTCTTCTCCAGCTGTCTCCCGATCGAATCCGGCAACGATTCTGCGCTGCTCTATGCCGCAATCAACTGGCATTATTCCGCCTCCGGAACTCTCTCAATCCAACTTCAGATCCAATCCCATCTCCCCTGCCCTGCGCCGCAGTGGCTACCCGCGGCCTGTAAAAGGAGCAAGAAGTCAGCCTCCTCTGCTCCCAGGGCTACACGAGGGAACGCTTCTCGCTCTCCCGCTGCCGCTGCTCCGCTTTTCCCCCCGACACGCTCAATCAAACACTTCGGTGCCGGTCGTGTTTCTTCGGTCAGTCGACCTCCACCTGAGGGCAGTCGCGGAGTCCATGTCTCCTGCTCCTGTAGTCTCTGCCGATCCAGCCGCTTGCTCTCAGCCGCTGATCTCCCGTTCTCCTCCGCCATCTTCCGCCGCTACACTCTGGCATCTGCTCGGCCTGCCCCTCCTATAGGTAGGCCCTTCATTTCGCAATCCACTAAAATATGAGGGCTTACTTCTGCAGGCAGAGACAATATTTTAGTAAACCTCATCCTGTAATCTCCTCAGCGTCATAAATTTGTGGCCAAGAATGGTCTATCTAGCTCTAACCGGAGACCTCCATCCCAATAGCCGGAAAACATATTCAATCAATATCACTAGCACTTCCAGTAAGCAGCGCTTATTCTCACTATTCGGCTATTAGCCTGGCCTGGTCTGTGGACTCCGAATTTGGCCTTGATCGCCGTGGTCCCAAATGATCTCAGCAAAAATGTGGCGCTCGCGGGCTCACTGCTCCGTGTCCCTCTGTGCTTCAGCCTACTTTTCTCAATCTGCACGGATATACAAGGCCGTCAGGCGTGCAAAAAAAAAAAATCGTAGCGCCTACAAGGCAAGCCATACGCAATACTCCTGCAGAATGGCATTATTCGATCGTCCGCTCCTCACTCCGGCCTATTTCGGCAATTAGTCTTATTACGCCCGAACCTCTGTCCCCTCTTTATGCCAGTGGACAGCGCTTTAAACTTATTTATTCATGGGCCAGGGAGCCGTCTTCTCTGATGCATTTAGATTCCTCCATTCACCTGTTGCTATGGTATCTTTCGGCATTAAGTGGGATTTAAAATATATTTCTCTGTTCGTCTCATTTGCATTAGTACCTGCATCTTCAATCTCGCGTCAAACTCCTTATGCCAGATTCTGCTGAAGAAGCTAGTGTTCCCTCTATGCTGTCCCCTCAGACATCCCTGCTTAGTCATCTTCGATCGTGCTGCATGGAACTTACTGCCTGATGCGCGTATTGATAACGTGAGTCGATCCCTGTACAACGCTATCACGACGATGACGTAGTCGAATTGTCTGCATATTAAGTAGCCATGTGCTTGTGTTTACATGCATTAGACGGCGAGTTCGCTATTCTGTCGTTATAGCTATTGTGCTACGTTTAAATTCATATGGTTCGATAGGACAAACGGTTAGATATTACTAATAATTAAAATAGTTAAATACTGGTTTAAAAAAAAAAAACAAAAAAAAAAAAAAAAAACTCCCACCCGGAGTTCCTCAGCATACGCTCATCCCTTCCGACATGAAACCATCTCTCCCCGTTAGAAATGCTGATATAATTTAATAAATAAAAATAAATAAATAAATAAATTTAGAGCGCTTCAAAATCTGCATTCAGATATCTCTAAGCAGCAACTATACCATTCATAAGGCCAACCTTTCACAGCTCCCTTTGGACGGTCCTCCACAGTTCCTAACTTCCGTGTCCATGTTGCCTCGAACCAAGGCTGCAGCATGATCGGTGGACCCGGTCTCTCCTGCTATGAGCTCGCAACATGGTGTTCTTTTAATGATGACGTAGTGCATATATCCGATTTTCTCAGGTTGTTCACAGATGGTGCACATCTGTGAACAACCTGAGAACCTGAGGGGTTCTTTCCTCCAAGGGCAGTGGTCTGCTAGATGCCGGCCTTTAAATTCTCATTGCTTGTATTGGAAACGCATTTGGTTTAGATAAGGGTGCTCATACTACCTTTCATCAGAACCGTGGCAGCTCACATTCAATTCAATCTCAGGTTATTTATCAAACCATATTATTTGAAGGCATTCGAAGGCTTCTCCCTCTCCTCTAGACTCCCCGTGGCCTATAACCCTTTCAATTCTCCACTAATTGGTTTCAACCCAGATCGGGTGTATTTCTCCTTCCGTTGATCCTCTCCTGGAATCCCTCTTCGCTTAGCTTTTGGTTTTCTTAGAGGAGGCCTCCCATTCCTTCAATCCCTCTAGAACAGTGGTCCCCAACCACCGGGCCGGGGACCGGTACCGGTCCGTGGGTCATTTGGTACCGGGCCGCACAGAAAGACTGAGCAAAACATATATTATTCATTATCTGAGTCTGAAAGCTGTTTCATTTATAAATCGATCAGATTCATCTGCCTGTGCCTTTAAGCACCTGCCCAGACGCCTGTCTCGGTCACGGGATACGGCCCCCAAAATTAAGCCCACAAGCAGCAAAAATGAATAAAAAACAAACGTCTTTGGAGAGCTTCCTCGGAAAGGGGAAAAGGCCTAACGAGGAGACAGAAGAAGAGGAGCCTTCCCTCTTCAAAGAAAAAGAAACCCGCATTTAAAAGACGATATCAGGAGTCCTATTTAAAATACGGATTTATTGCAACAGGTGATTCTCACACACCAAGTCCGCTCTGAGTGATGTGGCGACAGACTCGCAAATGAGGCAACGAAGCCTTCAAAACTGCGAGACCGAGCACCCTGCATTAAAAGACAAGCCATGGAAGAAAACATGAACAAGAACGACTGAAGCAATTAATGACGGCCAAAACAAAATTACGGAGTGGACTAGACATAAGAAACACACTTCGGGTGTCATGTCTCCCATTATCCCCAGATGGGACCGCCTCATTGCTGAGAAAGCTCAAAGGCTCCCACTAATTAAGCATAAGAGTAAGTTGTCTCTTTATGCACTTTTTTTTCTGTGCCGGTCCGTGAAAGTATTGTTTTACATGATACCGGTCCGTGGTGCAAAAAAGGTTGGGGACCGCTGCTCTAGAAGTCACCTTCGCAGAACTAGTATTCAATCGAACTACTACAAGCTGTTGCAACACCCTAAATGCAGTGGCGCATGTTCAGTAGTCATAGCCTGCACAATTCGTCCTTATGTCCTTTTAAATACATGAGTGGTTCTCTACAGGTTCGTCCCATTCAGATCCTCAAGTTCCTCTGTGACCACAGGAATCTCTCCCTCTGTCTAGGAACTGGTCTTTGCTCATACAACCTCTCGTCAGATCCCCATTATCCCTTAATCATTATTCGGGTCATCCCTTTAGAATAGGTGCAACTACTTCAGCAGCAACTCAGTGGCTCTGGTTCATGCAAGGCCCTTTAGCTATACTATCACAGCAGTGGGTTCTTTTCATGCAGGCCACATAACCAATGAATTCCTGCTAATCGGCACGCTCGGTCATCTTCTCTCTTCACATTCGTCTTCAGGCCCACCTGGCCTAGCTGGTAGGATTGTTAATAATATTATTACCGTGATTTCATCATTGTGAGTTTTTCATCATATTACTGGTGGTGGTGTAATGCTCGAATCATGCATGTTATCTCCATGCCCTCCTTTTCTCTATCCTCTCAGCTTTCCCTCAAGCTTTATAATTAATGTACTGTCAGCCGACGGGCTTCGTTTTATTCAAGGCAATGCATCTCAGCCAGTGGGCGTCATTCTGTCAGCTCAAAGTATCCCCTTCATCTCTGCAATCACTTGGTCGATGGTCTTCACTTCCTGTATTGGCCAAAACACCGGACACGTGCTCGCATCTCAGAAATCTCTCCGTCCCTGGTGAGTTTCACCTATTATTGCTGTATCGTCAATTCATGTCTGCTAACTTAACTCTCACGGCATTCTCTAGGCCTCATATCAATGCACCAATGCTGGTGGGCTTCATCACGCAAGGCCTTAAACCATCGCATCCATAGCCAGTGGGTTTCGCTCATGCAAGGCCGTAATTCAATGCATCCATAGCCAGTGGGCTTCATTCACGCTACCCTAAAAATCAGTGCATCCATAGCCGGTGGGCTTCGTTCATGCTACCCCAAAAAATGTATGCATCCATAGTCAGCGGGCCTAGATTCACGTAACCATATCCCCTTATTCACAGCTAGTAGGCTTCGATTCATGCAGACCATACCTCCATCCATTCATAGCCAGCAGGCTTCGATTTATGCAACCATATCCCCTTTATTCACAGCCAGCGGGCTTCGATTCATGCAACCATATCCCCTTTATTAACAGCCAGCGGGCTTCGATTCATGCAACCATATCCCCTTTATTCTCAGCCAGCGGGCTTCGATTCATGCAGACCATACCCCCATGTATTGGTAGTCAGCGGGCCTAGATTCATGCAACCATATCCCCTTTATTAACAGCCAGCGGGCTTCGATTCATGCAACCATATCCCCTTTATTAACAGCCAGCGGGCTTCGATTCATGCAACCATATCCCTTTTTTCTCAGCCAGCGGGCTTCGATTCATGCAACCATATCCCCTTTATTCACAGCCAGTGGGCTTCGATTCATGCAGACCATACCCCCATGTATTCGTAGTCAGCGGGCCTAGATTCATGCAACCATATCCTTTTTATTCACAGCCAGTGGGCTTCGATTCATGCAACCATATCCCCTTTATTATCAGCCAGTGGGCTTCAATTCATGCAACCCTATCCCCCATTATTCACAGCCAGTGGGCTTCGATTCACGCAACCATATCCCCTTTATTAACAGCCAGTGGGCTTCGATTCACGCAACCATATCCCCACGTAGTCACAGTCAGCTGCCTTCTTTCATGCAAAGTCTTCTTCCACGCCTTCCCTGCTTCTAGCTCAAGTATATGCTTGCTAAACTGTCTCTATAAATTTTCCCTACTTGAGCGGCACTCGCTAAACTCTCTCCACTCTCGCATGCTCGCTAAACCTCTATTCCTCCCCTAGCTTGAGCACTTGCTTGCTAAACACTCTCCCTACATTCCGCAGCTTTAGCGCACGCTCGCTAAAATCCCTATACCTTCTTCGGCTTGAGCGCATGCTCGCTAAACTCTCTCTATACTTAGCTATCCTTAGCTCAAGCATTCGCTCCCTAAGCTCTCTCTTATTCTCCTCTCTATGCTTCGAATCCAACTGCATCTGATTGTCGTAATTTCATTTTGCATGCTGCCTCTAACAATTGTCTTTTCATGCTACATGGTATCTGTTGGTGCCCAAATCATGTAAGTATCAAACTCAATTTTCATCTCCTTCTCTTTTGGGGGGGTCTTCGGATCAGCGGCCTCTCCGCTCGAGCTTTCCCCCCTTTCGGACGTGGTCCTCACGACGGGGTCTAGGACGCCAATGCACATTCACAATTATTGTATTAATAAATTCTTTCTCATTCAGTTCGCTGAGTCTCTCATGATTGAAATGACCTTCGAGCTACATTTGGTTCCAATGAGACATCAAAGTCAGAGGTGCTTTGGATTCTTCACTCAATTACAAAGCATCTGTCATACAACAGTTGTACTGATATCTTGTTTCAAGTAATGCATCATGTTGGTCTAAAATTTAATTCACAATGGTCTTGAAAGGTCTTAAATTTAACTTACTAAAACTTGCAAGAACCGTAGTGAGTTATATTGTGTTGTTTTTTTCACAGAACATATAATTGATCTCTGAAAATCAATTCATTTCATCATATTGAATTATAAAGAATTTTGTATTTAAAAACCCTTCTAACAATGTCTTAAAATCAAGTATCCACATCCAAAACATTAGTCTACAACAGGACAATTATTTATCTTTATTATCATTCGTCAACAGCTTCACCTCAAAAATACCAAGAGCGACATCAGAGATATGAAGCAGAGTACCGCTTCATCAGCACACCTCAAACAAGCACACACACAGTAGTCAAATACAGAAATGAAAGAACACTTTAACTTCTGTCACCCAAGCATGAGCTGCAGCATCTATAAGCCTGCTTCCAGGCTTTATCACAATGTGATTTATCATTAATGTGAAAACAACAACAGTGTGAGTCCAGCTCATGACTTATCACATACTACTTTTATAAATCAGGGTGGAATCGGATGTGCAAGGCGAAATATCACCAGAAACACATTTTTTTTTTCTTTGTGAAACTGTAAACTATTTTAAGGCACTTATTTTGTCAGCCAGTATTTAAATACTGAACAAATGCACAGAAGAAAACAAACAAACACACTTATGTGCAATAGATATACAATCCAACACATTGTTTAAATAAATAAAAATAGATAAACATAGTTAAAATAATACTAATATATTAAGACAGATGGGAATAATTAAAACATTCAATGAATACACACTCACAGAAGTTCTCTGGGGAAAGCAAAGCAATTTAAAATAAAAAAGGTCCTCAAGTTCATGAGGATTATAATCTGTTGGGACATCAGGGGCTCTGCAGTCAAAGCTGTTTCGTGGTCATCTCACTGGAGCACACATTTGTCTTTGTTGCTATATTTTCTCCTCCTCATTTCCAGACCTCGCTCCAGACGCTCATCCTCTTCCAGGGCACTGCAAATACACATATACACACACACACACACATTTAAAGCTGATAGTCATCTGTACACAGTCCTTTAATTTGTGTACAGTATATCCATGTGTTTTTTCTTCTATTTTTTCAGATGTAGCTTCCTGTGACTGCCGTGGAATCCACACACTCACCCTCTCTCCTTGGCATCGATGTCTCTGATGATCTCATCTCGCTGGTTGACCAAAGAAACCAGCTCTTGGAGGAGAAGCTGTTCCCTCTGCTGCTGAGTGGGCGACTTCTGCCAGTCTGCAGGAAGATATTATTATAATAATAATAATAGAGTAAACCTCTTTAATATCTACTTTTACATCATGTTATCAGTCATTATTATCAGTCTGACAATCATCAGTAAATCAATTAGGAAATTAAAATAGTTACCAACCTTCTATAGCCATCATGACCCGTAGTTCTCTGGTCAGAAGCTCAAATTTCCTCTCCAGATCCTGCTCCTCTTGTCTACAGATACAGCAATAAACAGGAAAATACAACATATAAGTGTGTGTTTGTACATAACTGCTGTTCAAGTGTGAGCGGTCTTACAGAAGTTCCAGATGGTCCTGTCTGCGTATCAGAGCGTTCTTCTTGTTTACCAGAGTAAACCACTCCTGTATCAGCCTCTCCTCTTCATCACGGTCACTTCCTGCATAGACATTAATAGAGACAGTCTAAGTACAACTATAGGGATTGTTGGGAAAAGCATGATTAGGACTATAAGTCAAATTAACACATAGTAGGCATAGAAGAGTCAACTAAAAGACAGACTGCAATAGGATTAAATTAGCTTGCCGGAAGGTATGAATGTGGTCGTGAGATTAAAAACAATGCCCTCTCTTTAACATCAAATCTGTTTAATTGTTTAAAAACAATACGCTAAACGCTAGATCACAAGTCTACTACATCTGGTGTAAACCTGTACAACTGAATTCTGTATTGTCCTGCCCTCACATCTGTGTGTTTTTGTGTGACGTGTCACCTGTTTCCATGAGGCTTCGCAGCCGTCGCTCCACCACTGCAGCTCTGCTGTCGATGTGCTTTTGCTCTGTCTCCAACGCTGACAATTCACTCAGTACATACTGGTTGGTATCCTGCAGACACTGACCACAAGTTCCATCACACACACACACACAACACATGAACATACACAGACAAGACACAAGTAGAAGACAGGATGCCAAAGGAAAAGCAGGGAGAAGTAAAAGAAGGTCAAAAGATTAGAGAGAGCCCGAAAGGATAAAAAATACACAAAGTTCAAAATACTAGACGAGCTTTATTTAGATGAAGTGAGCAGCTTTTGGAAAAGAAAATGTGATTTGTGTCTCCCACAGCCATTATTCATGTTGATGTGAGAGTTAGAGCGACAAAGACATGAAGTAGAGACGAGAAAAGGTGAAAAACACATTACTGACCATTGTTTCCTCTTCCTGTTTGGGACTCTGTGTCTCAGCTACATTCTGCAACTCTGCTAACAAGGACACATATGAGTCAAATTAAAGTGTGAAAGAAAAAAAAGTAAGGCAAGAGAAGTTAAGTTTAAAATGTTATTGTTTCAGTACCCACCGGTATTATTGGTGTTTTGCGTTGAGTTGTCATCCTGGAAAGAAAACACATCTCGATCTATAACTTTCTCTATGTGGGAATAATATGTTTTAAAATACTGACAGATGAGTAAAGATAGAAAAAGATTTACCTGACCAGGCCCAGATTTGACTGCTTTGGTAATCGACCTCGGAGGAGGGACTGGAACTGTTACAGATTCGTCTGCTGAAAAAAGACATGAAAAGCAATCAGATGTTGGTTTCACCTTATATGTCTCATTAAACATTTAATCTTTAAACTTTATAACATACTTTATTTGCTAAACTGGCAATAACAAAGGTTGAAAGTCTACTTTTCAGCATTGTGTGGGGGTAGACATGTAAACAACACACCAACTGCCATCACATTTTAGTAAAACTCTCACAACAGTGAAGAGCAGAGAGGAAGGAGTGCAGACAAACAATACTAAATAAACACAACTCTTCTAACACTGGCAGGACTGTATATGTTAATGAGGTACCTCGTCACTTGCAGCAAAAAAAATGTTGAAATTAGAACATTATCATTATAATCACACAATGTGGTGATTTTATTGAGACATTTAAATCATTAAATGACCATTAAATACTTATTAATACCATGTTTATTAGCACACTAGTCCAGCAAATGTTGATGTATTTCATTGAAACACATTTCCACTAAACTTAGTAGGACCTCTCTGGTTACTTGGGGAAACCTACTAGAATCCTAAGTGCTGTGAACTTGATTTAAAGATTTGTCTGGCCTCAGCTTGAAGTCTGTTACTTCACATTCCTCAGATCCCTGGAGACACACCGTGTTTCTCTCTTCATTCCTGCTCTCCTGACTCTGTTTTACATGCCTTCTGTAGAAGGGCTGAATATATTTGTATAATGAAATACAGAAAGACACAATATGTTGATCATAAAAACACCAGGATTAAATCAATAAAACCTGCCTTATTTAATTAGGTGATAAAACTAGTATACCTTTGACCAGTCTTTTGGCTCTTGGTGGCGGGACGACCAGCATGCTGCTTCCTCCTTCTTCCAGACTCACTCCATCGTTCAGCCTGGCCATGCAGAAAGCAGCAGCATCCACATTGGTGGGAGCAGGGCCAGAAAGGGCGAGGCCGTAGCTGGACTGACTGCTGTTGTGCTCGATCTGCAGCACACTCAGCTCCTGGTTGGTGAAGTGGGAGCGGATCTGGCTGAGGTAGGTCATGACAATGAGTCTGTCAGGAACAGACAGGAGAACCATGTCGGACGGCTCCAACAGACGAGAGATCCCTAGCGCCTCAAAACCGTCAAAAGCCTGGTGGTTTTAAAAAAGAAAGCACATGATCAGTAAGCATGATATGTCACACACGCATGCAATCATTTCTATGTGCAATAACTTATATGTGCAATATCCCATCTGTGTATCAATAACTATGCTGGTGTGCAGTGTTTGTTTATAATTCCTCTCATCCTTTATTTTTATATATACTATATTCTATTTTATTCTACTTAATTCTTGCTCTGACTGTTGGTGTAATGCTGCTGGTACCCGATTAATAAAGTATATTCTATTCTATGTTTTCTGACTCAACTGGAAAATTATACAAGAAAATTCTTCAAACAATAACTGAAACAGGCACAATGAAGGAGAAATCATGCAGCACAAAGAGTTAAACTGTTGAGGGCACATGTACTAAACATCAATTTATTATTGTTCTCACCTTCTTATTGTTGAGCTTGATGTCATGGGGGGCCAGCTGGTCAAAATCTCTATTTGGACAAAAGTAAGAACAAATTATTTTTCACATTGACTTTAAAGTGGTTTCCTCTGAGCTCAAATGTGGGGGATGCAGTCTGAATTACAGTATTGATAGTAGGTTGTAAACATTTGTGTAATTTAAAGTTAGTCATTCTAACAGAGATTGGCACATCTTTAGAACATAATGGCCACTCAAAGAACTGCAGCTGTTGACATTCCTGTTTTTGCTCCTGGCATATTGTATATATATATATATATATATATATAGAATGATTCGTATAAGTTACAAGGCTGCTTACATTTTTTCTGGATGGAAGTGGTGCAGGATGGCACAGAAGGCCAGGCCGTTTCTCCAGGATGTGCTGAAGTTTGTCACTTTCACCCCCTTGTACCTATTAGTGATGCTCTGACACCACTGCAGCAGTGACTGGCTGGAGTTCACCAGGTCCTGAATAAGGAGAAAGAGAGAAGAAAAAAGCTAAGCTTTTACATGTCAGAGCTTATGTGATTGTGAGTATTCTATAAATTTACCTCAGCTGTATTGTCCTTCCCATCAGCCTCCTCTCTGACCACCGGAACTGGATCAGGGGTCTTAAGGTCAAACGTTTCTTCCTCTGGTAATGTAGGCAGCCGAAATGTTTTAACCTCACAGTGCTGGGGAGAACTGATGTGTATGTCAGTGTGTGTGTCGTCTGGACTAGATACTCCACCATCAGGAAGGTCAGCTGTTTGGCACTTTTGCCTGAGAGGAGAGAAAATAAATGATGATGGGCACAAACGGAAGAACATTAGAGGGAGCAAAAAAAGGTAGAAGATTCGAGCCGGAGACATGCAGGTGTGTTAACATAAGCAGAATGAGCGAGCCGGTCTCAGCACTGACTTGGTATTAGGCAGACCCCCCACCCCACCCCACAGACTTTTTCATTCAGTTGAAAAACCTACAGCAGCAAAGCTCCACAGCACCACATGCACTCATGTGGCAACATATTGACACAGACAATGCCAGAGTTAGTTTTTCCTGGAGCAAGTTCAAATCCAGCCTCAAGCCAGCCAAGAAAAGTCAACACAAGAAACAGTATTTGAAGACTGTGCTTTCCAAGCCAAGTTTTATACTAGAAAAATGGAGCAGTCAAGCTGTGGGTCTGTACAAGGGCTGTCTGTCTCAAACATTTCCTTGAATTATTCTGGGATTTCACTAAAACCTGAGACTTGACGTTTTGTAGTTGCAATAAAAGGAGTAATTTGCTAAGTATGTGTCCTCATCTTGATCACTTTGAGTCTCGATTCTGCACATCACACACACCCAAACACATACAGGTCATCTCGCAGAGAAATAACCTATGCTGACTTACACATCCTCCTCTCTCTGATGTTCTTCTGTCTCAGCTACTGATATTTCTTGCAGGCCATCGAAGCAGGGAATAATCGAGTGCTGACTGTGGTCATTATGATCAGCTGGGACGTCTGATTGGCTATTGTGCTCTACGGTATCACAATCAATATCACCAGGTGCGGGAATGAGCCGCTTCATGCAATGAGGGCTGGAGGCAGGGGATGTGTCCCTAGACATGAGATCAATTTTAGCCAATAAGAGCCTTTCCTCTTCTTGGAGCTGCTGATCTTTGGAGAGACTGTTGTGATGACAGTTTGTCTGTGGGCTGTTACTCATTGTGGTGTCTGTGTTCTTTTCAAGACCCATGTTTGAATGTGTGGCTTTATCATGTATGTTACTCATGTCTGTGTCTGTGTGTGTTTTTGTGTGCTTTGAGTGTATGTTTGGGCTTGGAGGAAGCGGCCAAGGCACCACAGAAGACTGATCGGCGGCTACCTCCAGGCTGTGACTGGATTTAGTGACAACTTTGTCTCTCTGTTCTGCCATTGGATGTGTTTGTGTCTCAAATTGAACTGTGGATGTGCTCCTTGATTTTGGACTGATTGCTGCCTCCTGCTGAGACAACGAAGCAGACGTAGGACCGCAAGTCAGTGAGGACTCGGTATGTTTAATAGTCTGACTGGTGGCAGAGCTCTGGTAAAAGGTTTGCACACTGCCAATGGGTGAGGAAGACTTCTGGGCTACAGCAGGGGTTGGGTGGCCTGGACTGAAGACAGAAAAGAAGATTTCAGAGCTGCAGGTACAGCTTTTGACAAACCACAGATCCAACCAGCATCATTGTCATGCTCCAGACCTCCAACAACCAGCAATCATCTAAAGCAGCCAGAGCTCCATCACAAAAGTTGGAAGAAATTCAAGCACAAGGGTGGTGTTGTAATGAGGGTAGATTATGATGCTGGGGTTTGTTACAGATCTTTTTTTTTACACTCCACTGATTTCATGGCTGTCTTGAGTCCTTAGACTTAAGGACCTCCAAAACATTAACAGATAAACAGATCATACCAAACGCGCTCAAGGTTTAAGCATGCTCCAGTCTGGACTGAACTGTACTATCCACTGGACAAACCAATTCATTCATTCTTGACTCCCATGCTGTTTGACAGGTTGTTAGGTGTACATTTAGATATAATGACTAACAAATGAATGTAAGGACTGAAACAGTAGATGTGGTAGATTTCCATTTTCATGCTTACAGCTTTTGTCTTAGTGAGCTGTGAGTTACAACCACCTTACCCGCTGACATGAAAATGCAAAGAGGAAGTTCAGGTTTCCTCCTCAGTAAGCACTTTTGACACACACAACTCTCAAAAGAGAGTTGCAGGGAAAGCCCATACTGTCAGTAAGCAAATGTTTAGTAAACACTATTTCTTCACAAGAAGCAACAAGCTCTCAAACAGCCAACACTTCCCGAGTTACTCACCTCTTTCCCTGCAGCTAATAATCCCTTCCACACCCTTTACTCACCCTTCTACCCCTTCCATGTACAGCTCAGCCAGCCAGATGGAGCCAAGATCTTCCTGTCCTCTCTCATACTCTACTTCCTCATCCTCCTCCTCTCTCAGCCAAACTGGGATGGCACCATGTTTAACATTGGATGAGCCTTTTTTTACTGATCTCAGAGTGTCTGTAGTTTTCTTAATAGAGTCCTCAGGTTTGGTGTGGGTTGGTTTGGTTGTTGGTCTGGCCTCAGGGTTAGATAGTATTATTAATTTAGAATCAGGTTTGCTTTCTGATTCCTCATCAGTAATCTGTAGCCTCTCATCATAAGCAATATCATCGAATTCTGCCTCCCTCAGAGGTGGCCAGTTTTCCACTGATGAAAAGTCAGAAAGTTTCTGTCCTACTCTGTCCTCATCTCCTTGTCTCTTCTCCTTTCCCTGCCTCTGCGTCTTCATTTCTGTTTCTAACTTTTCACTCTCCTCCCGTTGCTTCTTCTCCAGTTCCTCCCTTTCCTCCTCCATCTTTCTTGCTTCTTCATTCTCCCTCGTTTCTCTCTCCTTCCTCTCCATTTCTTCTCTCTCCTTTTCCATCCTCTGCCTCTCTTCCTGTTCCTTCTTCAGCCTATCTCTCTCTTTCCTCTCTGCCTCCTCTTTCTCTTTTCTCTCCATCTCTTCTTTCAGCTTCTCCATCCTCTTTCTCTCTTCTTGCTCCCTCTGGAGCCGTTGCTTCTCTTTCCTCTCTGCCTCCTCGCTCTCCCTCCTCTCAGTCTCTTTTCTTAGCTTCTCCAACCTCTCTCTTTCTTTCTGTTCCTTTTCCAGTCTTTCTTTCCTCGCTGCCGCTTCTTTCTCCTTCTTCCTCACTTCTCTTTCTTGTTCTATCCTCTTTCTCTCTTCCTGTTCCATCCTCAGCCTTTCTTTTTCTTTCCTCTCTGACTCTTCTGTATCCTTTCTTTCTCTATCCTCTTTTGCTTTTTCTATCCTCTTTCTCTCTTCCTCTTCCCTCTTCAGCCATTCTCTCTCTTTCCTCTCTGCCTCCTCTTTCTCTTTTCTCTCCATCTCCTCTCTCAGCTTCTCCATCCTCTTTCTCTCTTCCTGCTCCCTCTCGAGCCGTTGCTTCTCTTTCCTCTCTGACTCCTCGCTCTCCCTCCTCTCAGTCTCTTTTCTTAGCTTCTCCAACCTCTCTCTTTCTTTCTGTTCCTTTTCCAGTCTTTCTTTCCTCTCTGCCTCTTCTTTCTCCTTCTTCCTCACTTCTCTTTCTTGTTCTATCCTCTTTCTCTCTTCCTCTTCCCTCTTCAGCCATTCTCTCTCTTTCCTCTCTGCCTCCTCTTTCTCCTTTCTCTCCATCTCTTCTCTCAGCTTCTCCATCCTCTTTCTCTCTTCCTGCTCCCTCTCGAGCCGCTGCTTCTCTTTCCTCTCTGCCTCCTCTCTCTCCCTCCTCTCAGTCTCTTTTCTTAGCTTCTCCAACCTCTCTCTTTCTTTCTGTTCCCTTTCCAGTCTTTCTTTCCTCTCTGCCTCTTCTTTCTCCTTCTTCTCCCTCTCTTCTCTTGCTTTTTCTATCCTCTTTCTCTCTTCCTGTTCCTTCATCAGCCTTTCTTTTTCTTTCCTCTCTGCCTTCTCTCTTTCCTTTCTTTCTCTCTCCTCCCTCTTCATGTTGTCTATCCTTTCTTTCTCCTGCCTCTCCATTTCCTGTTCTCTTTCTTTCTCTTGCTCACTGGCTGCTCGTCGCAGACTCGCCACCAGGTTCAGACCATCTGTTTTGTCTAAAGTGATGCACTCTGGTTTCTGAGTCTCGGGGGCCTTCTCTTTGGTGATCGTCTGACTTTCTGCTGTGTCAGAAAAGGCTGTGGGTGGTGAAATGTTCACACCCATCAGTGGATCAACCTCTGCCTCTGAGAAACACTCCGAATCTACTTCATGTAAACATGGCTGGTCTTCGTGACCTGCATCAGTTGAGCCAGTTGTGTGGAGGATGGAGGTCACTGTCTCGTAGCTAAGGGGCAGACAGGGAAAACTGTGAGAAAGAACTCACCCTAAAATGACCTGCAGTATGACCACAGCAGCGCTTAACTGCGTGTCTGTGAGAGCCAGACAACATGCTTGATTAAATAGTTCCTTTTCGGACTTTGTTTTGGTGTCTGTCCAGAGAGCCGTGCAGAAGCGCTCAACGAAAACAATGATTGTTTGTGCCAATAAAAAACAGCCTGAACATATTTTATATCCCATCAGCCATGGCTAAGAAAACTTAAAACACCTTGTGGCACCATGCAGTCGAGAGCAACTTAAAATTTAAAAGCTGTCTGTCAACACCTCAAATTAACATCACATTGTGTACAGCTGGTCACTAAGAAATACTGCATAAAAGCAGAGTCAAAGTCATGAAAACAGATACTTTTTGCATTCAGCATCACAGTCAGTATAACAAATACTTTAACCACACACACAGGCCGTGTGACTCACCCTCTATACAACACCCCAACTACTGCTGACATAAAGCCAGCAGGCGCCTCCCTCTGCTGCTCTGCAACACACACATCTGCCTCGGTGTGTGCACATTTCTGGGCGCTACCACACATATAAACAAAAGAAAAGCTCTCATCAAATAAACAACGTTTTCAGCGTGAAAGCATAAACAGGAGTAAGGATACTCAGATGACGTTAATTGCAACTAAGCACTGGTTAGGCTGCAGCACAACAGATAAACGTTAGTCAATAGATGTGCAGAATTCTATTTGAATGTGATCTCATGTCATGCTGCAAAGACTACGAGGAACCATCACTGACTCACCCCCCTATTACACCCTCCTCCTCCTCTTTCTGCTCCTCCTTCTTCTTGTCAGTGGTTTTACTACTTTCCATCCCTCTTTCCGCTCCTGTCTCAGCTGTTGTCTCTTCCACAGTTGCCCACAGCTGCTTTTCTGCATCGCACACTGGCTTGTCATTATTGATGAAGCTGTCCTGACGTCCAGCCATGACATTGACTGGTTTCTCTTTATCTGCTCCCTCCTTTTGGGGTTTCTCTGAGGGCTGGAGATCTTTTTCTGGACACAGCACTGGTTCTCGTGTTGGGGGCTGTAGTGGTTCCAGCAGCAGAGCTGTACGCTCATCAGCTGGGTTGACGGGGACCTTGGGTGGAGGTGTTGGTTCTACACTTGGTCGCTCTGGCTCTTTGCTCTCCTCCTTTACTGGAGGTATGTTGAGTTCAGCGGTGGGTGGATCCTGTGTTGTTATTAGCTGGCTTTCCACATCAGCATCATCTTCTCTGGGGGAGCTAGGAGAGACATAAAAAATGCCGTCATTTCACATTCTTTCAATCATTAGATGATTAGTGAGGCAGACAAACAAACACACAGACAGTGGATGAAGCAGAGAAGCAGACAAACAGATGTCCCCTCATCCACTCTTACCCTCTGCACAAAGGTTTTGCACCCTGCTTGGCAGAGATATTTTCAGGTGTATCTTTCCCACTTCTCCCTTCTAGCACTTTCCATAGAGGAATCTCTGCATCAGACAGCCTCTGAGGAGGTGGCACCTTCATCAAGGGCTCTAATGTCGTTGGTTTATCCTGAGCAGACAGCTGAACAGTAGGGACAGGTGGAGGACATAGTTTCTTTTCTGGGACAACAATGTTAGACTGTGAACCCTCCTTTATGAGAGAGGATTGAGTTGGACTGGAGGAAGTAAGGAGGAAGGAAGAAGAAGCAAGAAGACAAATATAAGTGGAAGAACATCAACTGTGAGAAAAGAAGAAGCGGGTAGCCATAATAAAACAACAAAATAGTAGGAGTCAGCGATATCATGTGGTCCAGCAGCACACATAATAACACCAGTATCATTATCTTTTATGAAAGCAGCAGTTAAAGACTGCCCAGAAGCCCTGGATTTTGTATGCAACAGACTATGTATTAGTAATACCTGTAAATTAGGGACTGATTTGCTCACCACAACCACAAATATAATCAGCCTACTAGAATAGCCGAGTGTCACACAAGAATCACCACAGAAATCACCAAAACATGCAGCGCAGCTTGATGCCACTTCCATGCAGACAGGCAGGGAATCAACAAAATTATTGACTTTATCAGCTGTTTAAAACACAAGCAAGACCACAGCAAACGCTCCACACCCACAGGAAAGACATTACATCAGCACTGTAACTCACCGCTCATCTGAGGCAGAGTTTGGTTTAGTAACTGATCCAGGGATCCTCTCTCTGTCTTGTGATTGGCTGAGAGCTTGTGATGGCAGCTGCTCAGATGTAGCGCTGGTTTTGACCATTGGAAGGCAGTGTTTGATACTAAGAGGAGGTGTATGTGACAGAGAAGAAGAGGTAGCTCTCATCTTCTGCTTGTCCTCATCTGACCTGTTGGCCTGAGCTGCCCGAGCCTCCTCTCTCCTCTTGTCTTCTTTCTCTTTGGCTCTCTTTTCGTCATCCTCCTTCTTTTTTCTTTCCATCTCCGCCTTTTCTTTCAAAAGATTCTGTTTCTTTTCTTCCTCTTTTAATTTCCTATCTGCTTTCTCTTTTTCCTCCTTCTGCTTCTTCTCCTCCTCCATCTTTTTCCTTTCTTCTTTTTTCTTTTTCTCTGCCTCCTGCTTTCTTAGCTCCTCTTGGAGTCTTCTCTTTTTTTCTTCTTCCCTCTTCTTTTTGTCTTCCTCCTCCTTTTGCATTTGCTGCCTTTCTTTCCTTCTCTCTTCCTCTTGTTTTTGTTTTTCCTCCTCTTCTTTTTTCTTTCTCTCCACTTTTTCTTTCTCTTCCTTTAGTAATCTCTCCTTCTCTTTCTCCTCTTTGAGTAATCTCTCTTCTGCTTCTTTAATTTGTTTTTTCTCCTCTTCCTCCTCTCTCCTCTTCCTCTCTTCATCTGCCTTCCTCTTTATTTCCTCATCTTTCATCCTCTCCTCCTGCACCCTCTTCTTCTCTATCTCTGCCTCCTCCCTTTTCTTCCTTTCCTCTTCCTGTAGATGTCTCTTCTCCTCTGCCTCCTCCCTTTTCTTCCTCTCCTCCTCCTCCCCCTTCCTCTTCTCCTCTGCCTCAATTCTTTTCCTTTCCTCCTCCTGTAGACGTTTTCTCTCCTCTTCCTCCTCTTTAATTTTCTGTTGCTCCTTCTCTTTGGCCTCTTTGAGCCGTTTCTCCTCCACCTTCTTCCCCTCTTCCTCCTCCAGAAGTCTCCTTTTCTCCTCCTCTCTCCTCTTTCTTTGCTCCTCAAACACTTTTCTCTCCTCAGTCCTTTTCTCCTCCTCCTCTTTCATCTTTCTAATGAATCTCTCTCTTTCAAGCTTTCTCTCTTCCTCCCTCCTTAGTTTTTCCTTTTCTACCTTCATTTCTTTGAGTCTACTTTCCTGCTCTTGTTTCCTGCGTTCTTCCTCATTTTGTTTTTTCCTCTCCTCTTCCTCCCTCATCTTCTCCTGTTTATCTCTTTTCTCTTTCAGGAGTCTCTCCTCTTCACGCTTCCTCCTCTCCTTCTCCCTCTTGACCTCCTCTTCCTCCTGCAGGAGCCTCTTCTTCTCCTCCTCTAGCAGCCTCTTCTTCTCTTCCTCGTGTTTTCTTCTCACCTCCATTGCTTTTAGCTCTTCTTCCTTCCTTCTCCTCTCTTCCTCTTGTTTCTTTAGTTCTTCTTTCTCCCTCTGTTTCTCCTGCTCCTTCACCATTGCTGCTTCTTCTAACTGCTCTGTCAGCGATGACTTTTCTCCTTTCTCCTCTTTTTTCTGCTCAAGACTGCAGAACAGATAAACAATAACTCCTTAATCCTACATCTGTGTGTATATATATTTTATTACCAGCAGGATCAGCTGGCATTCTACAAACGTATTATTGTTATTTTTGATCCTGACTGTATCCATGAATATGAATACTCACCCTGGAGGGCACCTTTTGATAGTATCACGCTTTGAGTCATCCTCTTCCAGAAACAAGCCCCATGATTCTTGTCTTTGCGTGAGTGACTCACAGATGAAATCATCAAAGTCAGACTCAGGCTGTGCAAGGGGAGGCTTTTCACTCTTAAAAGGACTGTAAGTATTTTCATTGATTGGCTTTTTCAAAGTAATTTGCCCCTTAACCATTGGCTGTTTAGGCGTGATAAACGCAGCCACGACAGTGGTGGAGGGCTGCTGAGGGGTGGAGCTCCCACTGCAGGAAAAGGGCCAAGGAGGGGGCGGGGCTATGATCAGCTCTGAGCGGGACTGCACAGGACTATGGACAGAAATACTGGAGGTCAGGCTCAAGAGATGAGCAGGTGAAGGGCTAAATGTGTAAGAAGCCAAGGAGCAAACTATAGAGCTGAATGTTATTTAACTGCTGTGTCGCAGGAGGTCAGTGTAACAGAAAGCAGGGCACAAAACACTCTGCAGCTGTTAGCTTAGGTTAGCATCAAGTAAGCACAAACACTAAGAAACTGCAGATCGACAAGTCTCAACAATCCTTAACCCACAAACATGAATAAACTGTTGCTCAACAACACAAACATTGGCAAGCAGAAGCATCGAGGTGGATAAGTGTGGGGTTGTTCGCATCATAATGAGTAGACAATGAGCAGTCCTTATTATGCTACTATATTTGTTCCTGTCTTTGAATGGTTTGAAAGAAAAGAACCAAAAGATTGTAGAGGTTCCTTCTTTCTTCATGATGCATTTAAAGGCACCTTTAAAAGACTTTGGGACTGACACAGCAAGTGACTTAAAGTAATAGTTTGCCAAACTATTACTTTGAACAACTGTACAACATCAAGCACAGAGCCCACATCATCTTGAGAAAACAAGGAGAATTTGAGATTTATTGTTCTCTGTAATGGCCCATATTATAATGGCCCATAAAGGTATTTAAGTACTAGTACCAGTTTTTAAGATACTTCCCAGGCTCTGTAATCTGTTGACAGACTTTCTCCTCATGCAGCAGTTCAATGCCAAAGATATCTCTATGGAGCCAAATCAAGCAATCTATATTTACACATTCATGTGATCTCCTCCCATGTCCTCACCTTCCTGGTCCAGCTTTGTTTGCTGTGATGGCCACTTGTGAATCCTGAGCCGTGCTGATGGGCTGGTTTGATGTTTTGCTGTTTGCTGCCGTCTGGTTACCCTGAGGAGAAACTTTCCCTTGGATCAAAGGAGCTGCTTCTTTTTCCGTGGAAGTTGTTACTTTATCCAACTGAGCGAAAGGAGACGCTGAACCTATAAAAAAAAGAAAAGCAAATCACAAAACAGAAGAACTTTACAGAGGGGGAAAAATGGAGATCTGCATGAGTCAAATTTCTGACTATTTGACTGGCTGGCTGGTGTACCTGGTTGTGCAGGAGAGGTAGTAGGATGAGTGACAGTAAGAGGGGAGGAGAAAATACTTGAGGTGGGAAAAGAACAGGAGTGAGGAGGCAAAGAGCGTGGAAGGGAGGCACAGCGGGTGGGAGCCTCTGGGTCACAGAGAGCATCAAGATCAGGACTACTCAACAAAGGCACAGGGGTGATGTCACCACCAGGTGGTGCCGATTCAGAAGCCATCCACGGGCCTTGAGCACCTACACAAAGAAAAGAGGGAGGACAGGAAGGATGCGAACGGGAAGCTGGGATAAAGGAGAACTGTAGGAATGAAGATGACTGACAAAAGGGACCGTGGAAGGACAGAAATAAAAAAAGTTACCTGACTCTGAGCTAGAGGGGTTAGACTTGGGGAGAGGTGGTGTTGACAAAGAGGGAGCATCAGCAGAAAAAGGAGAGGGAGAGATAGGACGTGCAAGTGACTTGACAATGTGAGGTTTGAAAATGTGAGAACGGCCTGCAGAGGATAGACAATGACAGAAAAGAGAAAAATTTCAAGATTAAAAAAAAATCATGGTTTTTAAGCATCAATTTGGTCAGCAAAGTGAAAGCAGAGACAGACCAGAGACCAAAGCAGACTCAATGGGAGTTTGAACCTCAGGGGGGCGCTGCTGGCCTGAAACAGGAGCTGAGGAGAGGCCAGAAAAAGGAGTAGTGAGAAGGGGTAAATGAGATTAAAGTATAGTCAAGCAAGAGCAAAAAGAGAAAGGAGGAGTTCATAGTATCTATCCTACTATTTGTATTACATAATAGAACAGACTTATACTAAATGTTTTTTGACAGAAATCATGCTTCAACAAAGCATACCATACATGAACATACCATACTGAACAAGCAGCACAATCTGTGCTTGACGTTCCTGTCATTCTAATGTACCATGGTCATAAGACCAAATCAGAAAAAAGGTCAAACCAGATCATAACACATCAGGAATCAGTTAGTGCATAGCATGCAGCATGCCTGTTTACCAGCCCGCCTCCTGATACCTTTTGCTGTGCCTGACTGGAAGATTCTGGGTAGAGAGGGTGGCTGAGAGACGGCCCGGGTGGCAGGAAGCTCAGGAGATAGTGTGGGTTTTTGGGAGGAGAAAGATTTGGGAGGCTGGGATGTACTGAAGATGGGTGTATGGGTCGGTATAGTATATACAGTGTGAGACTTTTGGGAAGGCATGGAAGATGCTGTTATGATAGTGTCTGGTGATGGCAATGAAGATGAGGGAGTTGAAGAAGTAATGGCCATTGCAGGTGCACTCGGCAGGTTAGAGGACACTGTGGAGGGTGTATTTAGATTTGCAGGAGTTTCAGATGAAGAGGAATTTGTAATAAAGTGTAAGGATGAAGACTCCACTGTGGCAGGAACTACAGAAGATGATTCAGAACTTGGATGGGGAGATACACTCTGGATTGTGGGGGTGTCTGCTGGGATTTGGGAGCTTGGAGGAGTCATATCAGAATCAACAGAAGCCTCTGGAAGAGGAGGGGTAGTGATTTTTTTATGTTTGGACCTGGGTGAGGGCTGAGGGGAGGGGCCAGGTGAAGGTGTGATCACCTCTGATTGGACAAGGGTGGTGGAGAAGGGATGTCGGGAACGACGGGGTGAGGGACGGGGAGCGATTGGCAGAGGAGGACGGGAGTGGACAGCAGGGCTGGCATCACGTCCACAGGCTGGTTTAATAGATCGATAGATGAGATTGTTGGATGGATCAGTGACAGTAGATTTTGCAGAAAGAGAAGATGGTGAAAAAAAAGAAGGAAAGAGGTGAATGACAATGAAATGATTGAAAAATGTGATGGATCACATGACAGTTAATTGCACTCCTGTCATGAGGATCCTTTGTTAATCACATGACCTGTTTGTTTGAATTTGAACAAAACATGGATCCAAAATGAACTAGGATTATGTAAATTCAGTTCTAGAGTTGCAACAGCTTAGTGAGACCAGAAACCATGACCATATAAACAACTAACATCAGGGACATGCTGCCTGATTTGAGCTGCCGTTACACTTAATGTGCTCTTTTTGGATGGTGTTACACAAGTCTCTCTGCAAACAAAGGCCTCTGTGTGCCATGCTGCCACTAGAACTTTCATGCCTCTAGTCAAATGCATTGGTGACATTAGTCTACCATCACATGATCGTGTTTAAATGGGAAATATGCAGTATGCAAAGAACTGTCCCATCATGTGGGAAAGACTGCAGAACAAATGACACAAGTGTGTGAAATACTGCAATATAAATGGAGCCATCCAATAACAGACTGAGGGTAGAGAACAGTCACAGACAGAGTTCGTGTTCACACCTCTATCTGTCTGACAAGAGAAAGAAAACAGCAGGGGTGAGTGAGAGGGGGGGAGCTACCTGACGCTGGAAGTGCGGCTCCAGCAGAGTTCCGCTTGTCAGGCGGAGGTGGAGCGGGACGATTTGGCCGAGTAAGAGTGTGTGGAACTACTGCAGCAGCCAGAAAAGTGTAGGGCAGAAGTAGAGCCGGAAAGAAAAGGAAAAAGTTGGAGGAAGAAATGTCAGAAACAGCAAAGAGTGAAAAAGCACAGCAGTAAAGATGAAAAGAGAAAAACTGTTTTGCCTACCTGTAGCAGTTTGGGACTTCTTGTCCTCTTCTTCATCACTCTCATTGAAGTCATCCAGGTTACCAATATCTAAAGGTTTCACACTCATCAGGCTGGCAAGGCTCTGCATGTCTTCATCACTAAGGAGCAAATGTTTTGTTAGATATAAATTAGGCCAGAGAGATCATTCAAACATGTTCTCATATTGAGAACAAACTACTCACGTGGCCTTTCCCTCACGAACAAAGACACATGACAGTGACAGCTTGAGTGTGGCCTCCACCACTTTGACAGACAGCGGCTTCAGATTAAGCGTCAGGTCAGTCTGGGTTGGTGTGGGACTGGCAAAGCGCTTCAGGTTGATGTCAGCTGATGCCAGCACCTTACGGTGACCCTTATTTTCCTGAACATGACCATCAAGAACAATCAAACATTTAAGAATTTTGTACTATAGAGGCTGATTGTTAGAATGGGTATTTGGTTTAATTTACCACTGAGAAACAGATACAACCAGGAAGATACTTACACCCTCAATGACAAAGGTCCAGTCTTTGTCCTCAAACTCATCAGCATTGGCATCCTGAATATAATAACACTTATTAGATTAAATAGACATGAGTAGTGATTGCATGGGTGGGTGGATGAATAAGTAAACAGATGGATAGATGTATTCTGGTACCTTGAAGAGAGTAACCGCAATGTCGATGTTCTCTGGGACAGGCCACACCACCATGCCTCTGTAAGGGTTCTTGATCCCAGGCTGCCAACTGTGAAGCTGCACAAAATTACAACACACAACACATTAACAAGGCTGTGTGTATGTGTGTGTGTGTGTGTGCGACTGCCTGTTCGTGGTTTTTTCAGTGGTTTTACCTTGGAACACATGCGTCTGTTTCTCCTTGTCCAAACCACTCTCAGCTTGTCTGGTTGCCTGTGGGAACATAAAAAAAACAGAAAACAGAAATGACGCGTGACTTCATGCTGCTACATGAAAGCTTATTTATTTATTAAATGTTTTTTTTTTTTTCTCAGATGACAAGACTTGGAAAGAGCTCTGGAATTTTTAATTTTAACATCGCTAAGGTCCCCACACAAAGTGGACATTGTACAGGCACGTCCAAAATATAACTATCTCTAGTTAATACTAATTCCTGTGAATCAAAGACTAAGCTGTGTGTGTGTGTAAGCAGCTGTTGATCTGTAATTAGGCTGTGTGTGTCTAGCTTTCTGGAAATGTGTTTTGTTAACATGTGTTCCCATTATATTAGTCACAGGAAGTGAAACAGGAAGCTGTAGAGTCATGTGACCTGATTTCAATGTGAGGCGTGCCTCTAGACAGGAAGACGGAACCCCCTTAACACACACATATACAAACACAGGCCCACGATATATGTGGCATACACAGTATGTAATCACTCATTAAATCCTTCAAACACTGCTCTTGACTCTAAACATGCGTTCTAAAGACAGAAAGAATAATGGCCATAGTTCATCAATTATAAAGGTTGTCTCGGGTTTCAGTGCATTAGTGTTCAAGTATAGCTCAGAAGGCTTTGTGTGCACATGTGTTCATTTGGTATGTGTGTTAGGAGGTCAGCAGTAGCATCAGAAATAGGCTGACAGGCACACAGCAGGGTGGTGTCTGAGAGGAAAGATGAAAAGAGCAACAAAAATAAAAGACATCAAAAACTAAAATGTAAAGATGAAAAGTCATCTGTGACAATGGGCCATGATAGAGGGCTGAAACTGTGATTACAGACAAACGATGGTAGTGCAAAACAATCCGGTAACATGCTATTACTGTACGTCAAGGACTTTTTTTGTTTTTGAGTGACAGACAGTGCAGTACTAAGGATGTGCTCAAAGTCATTCACTAGCAACAGACAGACTATTATGGTTTGTAGCATTACACAAAAATAGTCTGGTCCCCAAGTCTTTAATTACGTCTGTGCCACTTTAATGTAACATTACTACATAATGTCTTAACTGTTACTCTGGTTCACTCAAACAACATGGCCACATAGGGTGAGTGAAAACAGGCAGTAAGGACAACCAAGACATTTCTAATGTCTTTGAGGCTAAGATTTCTACCCTCTGATGTTTGATGACAGTAACCCCTGACACACACACAGTTTAATCACAACACAGCAACGCATGCTGACATGCACATGACTGAAACTTTGGCTTCATCTCCAGTGTTTCCTCACTTCCTCCTGACGTCACTGTCAGTAGTATGTCTCTGTACTCCCTGGCTTTTGTCTCAGCACCACCCAGGTAAACACTGATTTCATCACAGGGTACACAGGAGGAGTCACTCTTACCAAATCACTCTGCCTGTTCCTCAAGCACTCTACAGCTGATCAAACTCTGAAACTTTACTCACAATCGGTAACAGCTGCACAAGAACTAATCTGTGCTGCTTACAAGCCTCTTACACAATTACTCTGTCCATTAATGTAAACCAAAAAGATAACTAGGCACAATGTTTAGCATAAACACCTAAAGATTAATGTTCAACGATGCACAACAATAAGAATAAGTTTACTTCCAACTGCCATTAAAATATGACTAAAAATATTTGGTTATATCAAATTCTATAGTTATCAAAGAATTACACTGAGACTTTTAAATTTGTCTCTCTAAATCCTCTGATTTTGAATCCAGCAGATTAGCCAGTTAGCAGAGTAGCTAACTACATGTCTAGTTTACAAAGATAAAAAACCTACTGGACAGCAGCCAGTTTCAACATATATAATAAGTGAAACTTTTCGGTCACATTTCTACCTTAATGTCTGAAAACGTTTAAACAACAGACGGAACCACAAACTTTAACTAAAGGAGCTAGCTTTCTGACTGTGACACAACCCTGGTATAAGCTAGCATGATGATAGCATCACTGGGTGACTTTATTCGGTGTAAAACACAGTAATACGACATTTAAGTAATATGAAGTATTTAAAATATGATGTAAATTCTGAGTACCAAAAAAAGTGGCGATATATCAGCCGACGGTCTGTTGAAATAATGTCCTTATTTGTGACGATGACAACCCAACCTCTCACCTTTCCTGTGTTTAATGACTTTGCAAAGTGTTCTAAACCCTTAGTTTGGTCTTTATATATTACTAAAGATGGACTGTTTACTGCCCCACACAATCCCTGCTGATATGGTATGGTTGGTAGGATGGGCCGGGAATCGAACCTGCTCCCCGTGGATGAGTCCAGCACGTGTTCACACATGCGGGACGCCCTCATCTTTCACTGTGTAGCGGACAGACCCACAACATGAGAAGCATGGCCGTAACAGATTGTTATTATAGCAAACTAGAAAAGGGAGAATCAGAGCAATTTAGAGCTTTGTATGCCTCTGTGTGTCAGCCTGTCACCATGGTAACAGCAGAGGAGACCTCAAAAACCACTCCAACTTTGAGAGCCTGGCGTGCGGAAACGATTCGGAATTAGAACATTCTGAATACAAGTTTGATAGAGCAGCATCTAATGAGCGTTTTAAGACTAAACTGGTGTCTGCAGCTTCACATTTGTAGGAGGAGATACATTTGGCAGATGACCCTCGTTGAAGGGCTCTCTCATAGACTCCCATGTTAAAAATGACACCGAAATTGCTTAATATTTGAAAAATTATAATTTTTTTTTAAAAAACTTGAAGTTGAGCCGGAATGTCCTCTGTAAGATGAACATTTTGATAGTTAATTGGCTGAAATCGGTCAATGTATGCTGTACGCTGCGCCAAAAAACGTACGGATGAAGAAGAAGAAGAAGGGTGAAGAACAATTTTATTGACTGCCTAGCAACGGCAATCAAACTACAAACTAATAACCCATAAATGAGCTCTTTTGGGGGGTTGTTTAGCTGTCAAACAGTGACAGTCTTTTAACATGGCGTATAAAAAACATTTTTTTAAACTCACCATTTCTTTGTACACTCCAACACAAGTTCCTGGTAAGACGCCACAAACTGAAACTTTGACGCCTTTTTACCAACTCGCTGCAGTCTTTTCCACACTGAAGTCATAACTTAGTTTGGTAAAAAAAATAAAAACTTAACAAAACAGGAACAGGAAAGCAACCTCCTCGCGACAATAATCCAACTGTTCCTTATAAGGATTTCTTCTTCTTCTCTTCCTCCTCGGGGTGATGAAGATAATGAACCTCACTCAAGCTGCGACTTGCACTCATTGAAAATAAAAGTTGAATCACGCATTTAAAAAAAGAGATGTTGCCAAGTACAGAGAAGACAGCAGGCAGCTAAGAGGGACCGATCCGCCCCGCTCGCTGTCATTCACACCAGCTGTAGACGTCTGATACGAAACCAAACAACTGCAGGAGCTCTCATTGACAACTTCTGTCTCTGGCAGTAACCAACTTGGACACCGCAAAGCTTAGTGAAGACTGTTGTGATATAGGTCTGGTTGCGTCCTCTGCTTCACCCTCCCTCTTTCCTTCACACACACACACACACACACACACACACACACACACACACACACACAGGCAGTGAGTGAGTGAGACAGGATATGCAAAGAGGAGATGAAGCAGTATGCAAAGTCCTTTGACTGCTTGTGTGCAGGCACTGAGGTAACAGTCTTCAGTCATAACTGTAGACTTTGATCTTGACTGTCTATGTCACAGGAACAGCCTTATCTGCCTGTTTTTAATCAGCTCTGTATACTCTCATCGTGTGCAGGCTGCAAGCTCTCAACACCACGTCTGAGGATATGTGTTGTTTTTAATTGAGTTACTTCCTGAGATGCTGCTACATCACCAAACACTGTCCAGAGAAGTGTGTTTCATCCAGTTAACTAGAAAGGAATAGTTTCCATGTGGACTCAGTGTGTGTGTGTGTGTGTGTGTGTGAGGTAGGTCAGGGCACAGGGATTTTCCTCAGTGAGGGCAGCAGTGTATTTTTAGGTGGGGGGAACAGGGATGGATGGATGGACAGAGGCAGCTGGGGAGGAGTGGTGGACAGCAGCAGCAACTCTCTCATGACTCAGAGCTGGTCTAATATTACACACTGTGGGTCCAGCATTCTCAATACGCCCATCCATTCTCTGACTTAACACACACACACACAAACCTTGTGATGCCCTTTGCTTTCCTGACACATAAATTGACTGTAGTCATTTTGAAAGGCTTCCTTCACAGTGAAGTTCGTGGTTAGCAGACCCAAAGACAACTCATACATTATATCATAAACACATTCAGACACTTCTCACTAACACCTGAATATGCTAACCTGCTAATATTGTCTGCACTGACCTTATTTTACCGATCACTCACTTCAAACATTGACAGCAACGGTGGCAACTTCACATTTACATCTAGCTGATAATGTGATGCATGAGGAAACACACACACACACACACTGTTAATCTGACACATCACCTAACAGAAAGCGTTTAAACAAGAACTACAACACATGTTGATTATAAATAGAAAACAGTGTGACACTTTCAACAAATTGGTTTTCCCATGCTGCTGCTTTCTGCATACCCAGGAGGCCCTCTGAAGTGAAGCAGCCCTCTACATACACCAAAAGCAGTGGGTCCCCCTGTTGGTCAGATTTGGCAAAAACCCTCCCGTGGCAACTTCTGTTGAGACAGATACTCATAAGAAAGCCTACACATCTGAATCATGTGACATATTTTACCAGAGATGCTATTTTATGTATTTATTGATACTCAAAACTGTACTTTGGCTTCAACACAGCATTTTCCAGATAACAAACTTTATAACAGTTGGCGCCCTCTTGTGAAAACAAGACAAACTGCTGATCTCCTGAACAAGTAAAAACGTTCATTCTGGTACACTGGAAAATCTAACCACTGTAGCTGGCTTTTTCTAATATGAAGTGCTGTCTACTGATGTGAGTCTGACTCCTGAATGTTCACCCACATGCATCATATACACGTACAATAAAAACCTCAGACGCGCCTGCACACAGAGACCTCCTTTGCATCACGACACAACAGTAAATTATCTGAGCACAAAATAGAAATATGCAGGGGGGAAAAAGCAGGGTCATAATAGAGGACAAACATGCATAAATTATAACGTAATAAATGATGTCTTAGAGGCCAACAATATGCTTCTAGTGCAAACATGTGTGCACTGAAGTTTCAGTCCTTTCCAAATATCCATAGGCACATCTTTTGTTATGAGTGCATTACGCCTTGTTATTGTTTTCTTATTGTAACTAAGATATTCATATGAATGTGTAACCTGATATTTCTGCTGCATGACTGCATTAACCCAAGAGTAACTTCTAACAAACTTTAACATTTTAATTCTATATCAAGTGCATTTTCTGTCCAATTTTGAATTCAGCTCTTAGCAGTCAAATATACTGAACCAGAATCAGTACTCCAAAAGAGAAGCAAGAATAAACAGCAGTCCATGTTTTTAACCAGTCCACTGTGATTACTGGCTGAGCTCCTTGAGGCTGCGCAGTGAGTTGGCACAGCTGGTGATGAGGCTGCAGAGCTGGATACTCGCTTCCAGGGAGGCTGAACTCTGTAGCTGGGTTGTGGCCCAGCGGAGTTTGATGAGGACAGCTTCCTCAGCTTCATCCAGCACAGGTTGGAGGGCAGCGGTCTGTGGGGTAACTAAAGGACGAGTGGGGGCCAAGGTGGTAGTGGCGACAGGAGCTGGAGCAGGGGCAGTGGGTGGAGGGAGAGTGGCTCTTCCCCCTGCAGCAGCCCCCTCACAGTGCTCTGGTCTGGGTTGAGGAACCAATGCATTTGCCTGACTGCTGCTGGCGGTGCCTGCGTTGGGATCAGCAGCGTGTACAGGGGCTTGGGTGGCAAGCTGCCTTTCCCTCACCTGAGACAACGCAGCCTGTGCATTGAGAGCTGAGAAGGAAGAAAGATATGCACTGTAAAAAAGAGATGAACAGCGCAGGATGAAAACAGTACAACATGAGAAAGAAAGGTGGTATACCGGGGTTGTCCTTGTCAATATCAGAGTCCAGCTCTTGACATGAGACACAGTAGTTTTTCTGTTGCCTGTCCTGAAGAAGTATCGTCTAGAAACACAATCCAACAAACATTACACAACTCCACTTTTAAGCACCGACACAAAAACACCTTGTCATTCTGCCTTACTCACCCCGCACACATCGCAGCAGACTCCCAGCATCTTGTATCCTTTCAGCAGGTAATCTCCCATCAGCTTGCTGATTTTGTCTTGTCGTTCCCTGCGAGCCTGGATAACCTTCATCTCTGCCTCTGTCGGTGGCTCCCACTCAAAGTCCTCTTCATCTGCGGGTCAGTAACAACGTGCTGATTTAATGTAACTGAATTGTGCAAAAACAAACACACTACCGAAATGTTATCTTAACAAGTGCATTCAGTTGCAGTGCTGTGAAAAGATGTTTATCTTTCCCGAGTTTAGTCGTCAGATTTCACAGCGGTTTCGATCGTTTTGCGGTCATTATTAAGCGTCTTTTGTCAGACCTTTCGTTGTTTGAAAACTGAATTACACACCCTAAATTATGACAAGCAAGCTAGCTACGAATTGATGACAAGCTAGCTAGCAAATCCACCCGGCTACCACAAGGCTAACGATAAAAACAGTGGCGACGACAAATCAGCAAATAATAACCTAACACACATGAATCGCCGCCGATCTATGCGCAATATTCGTCCTTTTACAATAACCCAAGTTAACACTTTAAATGTCAAAGTTAAGCTTGATTATAAGACAAGTTCACGAACCTCCATTCAAAGCCATGTTGCTTTAGTGCTACACGTTTTGCGTGATGACGTCAGAGAAGGGACGTTGTCTTCTTCTCCGTTTGGGGAAGGGAAACATTTCAGCTGCCCGCTACTGCCCCCTGTCGATTAAAAAAGGCAAGCTTTTCCCTTATATTTTCATCAAAAATATCTGCTTTAGTTAGTTATCTTTATTTCAAAAATAATATTTAGGCATTCAGTCTGATGATATATGAAAACACAATTCAAACCAGCATGTTATTTTTGATATTTTTATTATTTTATAATAAGGAATGAATAATTGTTTAAACACATCTTATATCCGGATGTAAAGGAAATATTTTGGATTGTTTATTCTGAAAAATACATTTTATCTAAACAAAAAGACAGAACTGCTTGTGGTTTTTATTTTTTTTTGTTTATTATTTCGGGATTTTTGACAAGTCCAGTCAAAATGATGCTGGAACATTCCAACAGAGACACATCATTGTGAATGATACAGCTGTAGAGTGTGTCACAGCAGTCAAAAACACTTTGGCATTTAAAGGGCTTCAGACTTATCTTCTATTTTCTTTCACTCTTTACATGTGTGTGTTTTGTGCGTGTCTGTGTGTCTATGTGTGTATGTTTCTACAGAAATCTAAACGTTGGATACTACTTTGCAATGCACTCTCTCCCCCGACATCTACAGACATTATGTCAACAACAAAAATCTGCAAAGGGACTGAAATATTTATATCCTTGGTGTGTTGTAAAGGTCGTTCTCTTTGGTTGATTGGTTATATTGGATTTCAGGACACCAGTCACATCCTTTTTCTCCTTTTCCTTCTTATCCTTCCTTCTTCTTCATTCTTTTTTTCTTTTTCCTTTGGAGACCACTCCTGTCTGTCTGAGGGTGTCTTCTCAACCAGCAGGGCAACGTCCTCTCTGGAGAGAAGTAAACATTTAACTTCATTGTAAAAAAAAAAAAAAAAAAAAAAAAAAAGGAGAAAAACAATACTGACATCTGAAAAGGAGTTGACAGAAAAAAAACTTACCTTATTGTCTGAGCATTTACTCTGGTAGATTGAAAGAAAGGGATGAACATTATATCATCAAGAGTGAGTGTATATTGTGTGTATAAACTGTGAGCTGTTAAACAGACAAATCACCTTGAGGCTTGGGGTGCATGAGCATCAATGGCAGTTCCACTGTGACATCACTGCAAAGACAAACAGACACGCAGTTGGTGATCACTGCACTTTGTGTTGTTACATAATTGGAAAGGGATGATACTCACCTGGCAGTGAGGCCACCCAGCAGGCTACAGGAAGACAAGTGGGACATTTTAGTCCTCATTTCATTTCATTTATTTGCTTTTTTAATATGAAGAGAGAAATAAAAACAGATAGTCACCCTCCTCCGGCCACCATCAGGTTAATTTTAATCTTGTAGGAAACCAGGATTCCCAACACCTCTTTCTCTATACCCTGCCGCAGCCTGTGGATGAGGAATTACATGGATTTGAAGGATTAGCTGTACCGCAATAAGACATGGAACAGTGACATGCAGTCACAAGTAAAAGCTAAACACTCCAGTCTGTCTGCTCTGCTCCTGTACTTACACAGTGGTGGAGGCCAAGTTGGTGTCCTCGTCCTTAAGTCGTCCATCCAGTGCCAGGCCTCTCTTCTCCTTGTTGTCAGCCAGCAAAGGACAGATGGATATGGTATTGTCATAGGTGCCATTGGGTTCCACTGTTTCTCTGTAGGAGAATAACACAATCAGTGCAAAGAAAATACACACTCACACTTTTTTCCTTTAATTTTCTTTTTCACATACCCAAACTCTTCGGTAAGGACAGTCTTGGTGTATTTGTCTGCTGAGTAGAGGACGATGTCTGTGGTTTGGTCCACTGAGAGAAGGAGGAAATGAAAGCAGATAAGTGCATTATGTTCTTCAGTGCTTTAAAAGCTTTTGAGCCATCAGAGAAACCCACCAGTCACTTTCAGCTTCTTAACGGTTTTGTTGCTCTCATTGTTAATCTTAACTTTAATGGGGATGGATTCACCATGGAAGTAGAGCTGTGGAAATCCGAGACATTCAGTTTAATTTTTTGTGTTGTGCACTTCAGTAAGATACTGAAAGGTGTGTATGAAGAAAATTCCTACGTCTTTGTCCATAGAAGCTTCTAGGTGAACGGGCTTGTCGGACATCATGAAGCTTTTGCAGATTTCGGCTTTAGGCCCAGCGCCAACCTGAGACGGGGCATACTGGACTTTACGAATGACAAGGCGGGCAGTGTCCCTGTTGGGCAGGAAAAACAGATAAGCAAAGCAACCAAACACCTGAAAGATGAGAGAGGATTAAAGAAGTACACTCACTTCTTTTCAATCTTTTCATCAGGGTTGTTCTTTTCCTTGGCAAGGTAGGTTTTGATCTCAAAGTCAACACCGCAGGCCTGCAAAGAAGAAATTAAACTTCAGCAGCTGATCACACAGCGACAAATGTCATGGAGTGCAGTCTGTTTAACTGAGATGTTGGTGTACCTTTCCCTTGTCTTCAGGTGCAGGCTGCAGAGAGACTGAGCATGGCAGGTTGTTGGGGATCTAGAGAGATACAGACGGACATTTATATTGCAGTCAAGTAGGAGATAACAGTTAAATATCAACGCCAGCCTAAAAAATTTTAACTTACTTCAAAGGAGAAGGGGTACGAGTTGTCCCCGGCCTTCTTCAATAGTGTGTCATGCATGGGGCTGAGAGAGGGCTTGGTGCCATTGGGGTAAAGCTCATTTTGAGTGAGCCAGATGTCCTTCCTGAAGCAAAGGCCCATCACATCCAGATCGTCAGTACCATAACGGAAGGCACATGCCATCTGCACGAACACTGCAAACACATAACAGATGATGTCATCATGCTACTCCAAACAAAGAGCTTTGAGTTTGATTTTTAACATTTTTTTTTGTAGTAGTACCTTTCCTGTCTCCAAAATCTTTTGGGTCCAGCTTAACAACACCATCTGAAAGGACATTGTTTAGATTTTAGGATCCACATCATGCAGCTGCACACATACTGAGAGGTGAAACAGGAACGTACCAACTTTTTCCACTTTGCTCACATCGTCCACATAGTCTCTCTTTCCCAGGTAGAGGGTCAGCTGTCAGACAAAAGAAAGATTTAAGCATTTCATTATTTTCACTTAAATTAACATGCTCCCTGAGCAACAGAAGAAGACTTACCCCTCCGTTTCCGCTGGTCTTCTTGAATACCCTGAGAAATAAGAGAAAGATCAGTTTAGGACCGTCATGTGTTGAAACCAGCCGTCATTTGGACGTGCTGTCTTTTTATTTTTTTTAACCAAGACACTCTCAGGATTAACCAGATAAAATAATGATTAGTTTTGGATTCTGAAGGTAAAGCAGATTTCTTGGACAGCAGCAGAAGGGCCAGTAATCCCTCATTCCTTTTTATCCGGTTAGGAATAGCTATGTGTGGAGCAGCTTTACTTTATCCTGCCCGGATTGAGAGGCAGGCTGAGGTGAGAGAGCCACAAATGGTGTGACAGGGTTCTCAAATAGATGATTACCTTGAAAGCTCATTACTTGTGCTGCTGTCTCAGAACACATAGAATCAACAGAAACAACACATCCACTGAGTAAGACCCCGCTGACTGAACCTTAAATAAATTAAACCTTTAAAACTGCTTGTCAGAAGTGACAAGCAGTTCTAAGTTGTCAGAAGTGACAAGCAGTTTTAAAAAATTACAGTTTTTCTTGCCACCTTGCCTCTTCTCAGTAAAAGGGATCAATCTTTTCCAATTAAGACAATTGTGAATAGTTATATCTGGGAAGTTGAGGCATGACTGAGATTATTCAGACCACTATAAAAGCTGCTGGAAGAAAAAAAAGAAATTGAAATTAAATCTTACTTTGCCATCTCTTAAGGATGTTTTGCTGGAGACAAAAAGGGGGGGGGTTGGGGGAGAGAGAGAGAAACAGAAAATACAGAGGTTATCAGGAGGTCACTGTATCCTGACAGAAATTGTGATTAAGACATTTATCCGCCTCCTCCTGCAAGCCCTCTGGCAGCTGGAGTGATGTTTTCAGGGTATGGAAGGTCAATCCTCCATGATAAGATTATGTCATCAGTGCTAGGGTTATTTTCTATCAGCTAACTTGCATCCAGCCAACAGACGAAGGCTTCATAATAAACTCCGCAAGATTTGCCTTGCACATATGTCACGGTGTGTTCAGTGGCCGGATTATTTAAGGACAGTTAAATGGATCATGAAAACCTGAGGTGGTACAGTATGTCCCAACTCTCTATAGCCTAGAGATACGTTGAATAATGGGTAACATAGTTACTGTCAACCCATTTTAAATGCATCACCTCCCTAAGCACAAGTTCCTTGTGTGTGTGCACATATTTGTCCAATTCATACTGACTTCTTATTCTTTTCTTAACTTTAAAAAGTACCAGTAAATCAATTTACTTCAAAATCAAGCTCTTGAAATGTTCAGCACCATGGAGAGGTCCACATTGGCTGATTGGTGTCACCAAATGAAACATCGATAGTTTACTAAAAATCAGCTGATCTAAACGTCAATTAAGAATGTTTCCTGAAAGAATGACATTTGAAAAAAATACCAGTTATATTAGACAGTGTCAGGGGAGAGTTGCACCTTATAACCTGCTACCACTCATTAGTATATTTTAATCTGAACGAGCCACACCCAGCCTATGGTACGCTGCTACCAGGGTTAAACAAAACAAAAAAATCACATTTCTCAGCTGTTGCTGTTGACTCGAGAAAAGCTGAAGGCTAATTTCTCATGCACAGTGTAATGTACAATCATTCATCTAATGGGTTTAGTATATATAAATCCATAGAGACAAAGACATCTTACCTCCTCTCAGCTGTCTGGGACCTCAGAACAGTGTGTTAGTGTGTGTGGTAAGTTGAGAGTGATGGCTACAGTTGATCTCACCCTTTTTATACTTGCAGCCTCCCTCTGAGCATCATTCAGGCTTAACCGTCCCATTATTGCCGTCGTTCCCTGCCTTGTAATCCATTTAAGCAATCATTGGATAGCTTTTTTTGGGCTACAAACGGTTTAAAAAAAAAACAGCCGGCTAATTCTCATGGACAAAAATACAACCATACAGTTGCTACATGGCTGTAGTGGTAGTAGTACGGTGATAATCCTCGTCTCAGCCCGTCCACAAACTGAGCTGTCAGGCTTTTAAAAGAATAAGGTCTGTGAGGTTTTAGATTAATTTCTTTGAGGGGAATCATTTGTTAAAAAGGTCCAGCTGGAATGAGAATCTGTTACTGTACTAAGTTTTCCTTAAGTGTTCTGTTATACTTTCCTGAGATTTTGATTCAGTTTTTTGATTGTAAAAAACATGCTGCATAAATATAAATACATTCATCTGAAGGTTTGCCACTAAACCGGTGTTTAACAATAGGCTGTGGTGCTGCTATTGAAGCTTGATCTAAAAGCTGCACCTGTTTTAACCAAGTTGTCATGCTTCATTGTTGATTAAATATATTGCTGCTTAGTCTGCTCATTGTTTATATTTGTCCATCCATCCATTATCTAAACTTGCTCTATCCTGCAGTGCAGGGTCACGGGGGGGGGGGGGGGGGGGGGGGGGGGTACAGGTCTGTTTATATTTATATATTTTTTTAATTTCCCACGAACAACAAAGTTAAAAGGCAGCAAATTACAGACAGTAGGTGAGATAGGGTTAAGTGTGGGTGTGTGTAGTGCTATATATTTTTTTTTGGATTAGGGATCACACTAATCTGATGTTGTTTTGGACTAAAAATAAAGGCTGTGTGATATTTTAGGCCTTTGTGGAACGGCGTGGAGTTTGTCATGTGTTCAGGTGTGTCTGATCTCCACAGATTAACGGCTCCCAGCTCCAATATGGTACGGATGATGTGAGCATCCACAGCAAACGTCAGATTAAGCTGCTTTATTTAACAGCGTCTAAGTAACGTGCCAAAGATTAGAGAGAATTCCCTTTAAAACTAAATTTAAACCTCACAGAATCCTTCAACAGCTACGTTTTAATGTAAAGACTGTAAAAGAACTGACAGACTACGGCAGGTTGTGTTTGTAATAGAAGTAAATTGTGATCAAAAATCTGGAGTAAAGAAGGTTAAGTGATAAAAGGCCTTAGCCGCAGTTCAGCCAAGGTGAGCAGAGGCAACCAGGGTGCCCCATAAGGCATGGGTCACTGTGCTGTACATAGAGCAGCAGCTTAAAGCAGGTCATAGTTGACTCACATTATAATACTGAGGCTGTGCAGGTGAAGTGTTATGTGAACACTTTATAAGCTTTACTATTGCCAGGGGTGTTTTAATGTGTCTGATGCAATGGAGAAAAGTAAAGCTTCAAGTGAGACAAACATTTCCTGGATTGTACAAATGCTGTTTCCACTTATTCAAAATAAAACAAAGCTCACCTTTAAGAACAGGTCATGTAACCTCCATGCTAATCACTGTTTGGTCTGCACTGTTTCCATCAATCACCGTGTTTGGCTGGCAGGGTTTTGATCATCAAGCTAAACACAATGTGACAGTGTGATTCCCTCTGAGGAGGATCTCCCCGTCGCACATGTGACTGAGCTTTCACACTGCAAAGAGACGACAAAAGAAGACAGTTTGATTAGAAAGTGTTGTTGGAAAAATAATGCATTAATTACCACCATTTATTATTGATACTGTGTTTTATCTAAACACAAGAGGCACTGCTAAGTAGTCTTTTATTAAACAGACAAATAAACACGATTATCCAAATCAAAGGTCAGCCGATTAAAAATCAACCGGATTGACCTAACACTGAGACAACAATGTACATTATGTACATAGGAACTTAATCTTCTTTTAGTGCCTAAGGTGACACAGCTCCCGTGTACAGAGAGGCTTTAAATAGGACCAGCACAGTGAGGCTGAGCCTTTTTTTCAGGAAAACACACCAATAATAAAGTGGAGTGCCTGGTTCAGAGTAACAACCAAAGGGCAACCCCAGACTAATCAGTTTACCGAGGGCTAGAAGGCAGAACGACACGAACTGCAGCATCAAAATAATGAGACATGAGGTGAAGTGAGTACTGATACACAAACAGGCCAGAGTGAAACTCAAGGAAAAGAAACCCAGAGAAACTTAAATCTACACTTAATAAAGTCTATTGATGTCTTTTTTTGATCAAATGGAGACACTTGCTTGGCCCCTTTGAGACCACCAGGGGCTTCAAATATCCATGTTTAGTGGATGCCAAATGTTTTTGGATCATAAAAGTAATTTCAGAATTAGAATTATTATCAGAATTTCTTTATTTCTCCCCGAGGTGAAGTTCTTTAAATTTCTTGGACAATAGGTGGATTTGTAATTATACTGTTGGGTCCAATAAAACAGCCCATTTGAAGAAGTTAAAGAGTCCAGTATCTAAGTATCAGTCCAAGTTGTCACTGGTTTAATTTCTCTGGCTGATACTTGTGTCAGGATCTCAGTGTTACCTGGGTTTTCTTATTTTGAAAGTATATTTATTTCTTGTTTTATTTTCCAAATACTAACTCCCCTCTCTTGGTGTATTGTCTGTGTCTCCCTTCACTCGGTGCCAGATCGTCTTGTGTATTAGTTCCAGTAAGTTTTAGTGTCTTTGTGTTTTTGTTTGTTTGTTGTTTTTTATTCTGCCTTGTCGTCACCGAGTGGAGGGAGACACTGATATCAAATACACAAGGTTAGAGACGACACAGGTGACACACATTAGGGCGGGCAGGTGATCAGCAGGAGGAGGGAGCACACCAGGGGAAGACAAGACACCTGAACGAGAGGGGAGTTAGTATTTTCAAAATAAAACAGGAAATAAACATACTTTCAAATTAAGAAAACTCAACTAACAACTGAGATCCTGACACAAGTATCAGTCAGAGAAATTAAACCAGTGCTTTTACATCACTGTAAGCTGGACTCTTCATGCATGTATGTGCATATTTTTACATCAGTATATTAGTACTTTTATTTAAGTGGAAGATGTGGATACTTTATTTTCCTTTAGGTGAGCCTGACACTCTCATGAGTTTCAAACGCCATCTAGTGGATACAGTAGGGATGTGTCTGGTTTTGTTTTTTTGCTGCTGATTTACTCCCTAAATTTACCAAACAGCTGTGATATAGTCGTTTTGGAAACTGTAATGATAATGGTAGGTCAATTAGAGCACTTGGCTGATATTGCTAAAGGAAATGAAACAACTCTCATTGCAGGGATTAACTGGGGGTTAAACTAAACTGTCACAGGCAAACTGAAGCAATCACCGAGCTGATTTAAAAGAGAAGCGAGCAACAGGCTAAGAGGACGGCCTAAAGAAAATGCCCGGGGAGTAATTCAATACAGAACCACCACTGATTCCAGACTTCTATTAAACTTCAATTTTGACAGTTTCTTCAATCTTAGATTTTCTTCTGAAAATGTTAATTCAATTACTGAATCATCTCTTCAGTCAGTGCAGAAGTGCAGCTGTGAACCGCCCAACTTGTTTTGCTTTGACGTCAGGTGTAAGTGAAACACACCCCACCGTCACCATCCTGGTCCGGAGCAGAAGTGCGTCTGCTGAGGTGCGCACACCGCGCACCGCTCTGCCCACCCGGACACTGCAGAGGAGGTTACACCGTGCCGCCACTGCGGCTGCTCGCTCCCGACAACACTTCCCGCTGCAGATGAACGGGGCAGAGCAAGGAAGCGCTTAAAAAGCCATGGCCGAGTCCAACCCGCTGCGGGGATTCCCCCGTCTGCGCCGGGCCGCGGTAAGCTCCGCCGGGAGGTGGGGAAGGTGGGAGGCCTTAAAACGGGGCGGAGAGGATACTGCAGCAGAGAGGGGAGCAGAGAGATGGGCGAGCTTCTCTTAAGACTGAAAGACAGGCGGCACTGCGACAAAGAAGGCTGGGATGCATTATCACTGCAGTGCAAAGTGCATTAGAAATTTAACACGTCTCCTGTTTAACAGACTGCTCAGATTCAGACAGCAGGTTAGTGTTAAGAGTCTGTGAAGGGGACCGGGACAGGCCAATGACAAACATGTTTGTTTGGACTGCAGCTGCAGAGCAGCATGAGGCTGGATCAGCTCTGGCTCTGCAGAGTGTAAATGTGGAGTGTGCTGAAGTATTGCAGCTTTATGTAACAGATTTGGTCTCACATACCTGATGTACACAAATTAAAGTGGTAGCTGTGGGATGCTGATGTGCTGAGGTCTGTAGTTGGCTGCTCTGTGAGTAAATATGAGGAGTTGGATGAAGATTTAGCAGGTAGTCTCTTCCTGTACTGTGTGGTCAGCAGTGTCCTTCAAACTGATGACCTGCCAGTACAAAAAGTTGTGCATAAGAAAGTTGCCAGGTTTACAGATAACTTTGTTTCTATCAGATGATTAGAACAATTTAAATGAGATTTCCTTGCGTCCAGACAGTGCTGCAGGATTTGAAAATGTGCCAGTCAGTGATGTGATAAGCAACTACGGATTTATGCAGATGCACAGAAAAATAAATGCAGAGAACAGAGAGAAGCATGCTGGGATGGGATTTAAATCAATTCACGTTTGAAATAAATCTGTAACGCCCAAACAAGTGGTAATTCTGTAGTGATAACAAAACTAAGAAGAGAAGAAGTGTGCAGCAGGGATGACAGCTTGATAATGAAAGCAAGATAAGCAGCAGAGGAGCTGACTGTCAAACCTGCCGAAGTGCTGTAGAAGACTTCCCAGATCGACACTGAGAGATGCTGATGCTGTGTAGACTGCACGACAAACACCACTCAGCTGTCAGTGGTTCTGACTGAAGCCTGTTCTCTCCTCAATCCTGACATAATCCAGGGATGTACTGTAGTGAGGGACAAATCCACAAAAGTCAGTTTTTACCACTCTGTTAGCTCAAAACACTGTGGCTGCATTCCACTCCATACATTTTTCACTTAGAGTACACACACTTTTTCTTCTTTCAGACCTCATTCCCGGGTAATTTACACTTGATCTTGGTGCTCCGCCCCTCCACCTTATTAAGCTCTGCCCCCAGCCCATCTTCAAGCACTGACCTGGGCTTCCGCTTCAGCCAAGATGACTTCCTGTTGAAGATGCCGGTAAGAGTGCAGATAAGAATCGTGTGCTGTTAGGATAGACGCAGTAAGACATTGGCTGGAAGGCTTGTGTTTGCTGTGTTCTAGGTGGTGATGCTGCGGTCGGTTGGCGACCTGCTGCGCTACATCGATGAACACCACCTGACGTCAGACTTCACTGCCAAAGTGGAGTATTGCCAGAGTGACTGGATCGTCCTCCGAGCGGTACAAGCCTTTGATGCTCATTAATTCACCACAGCTTTACAACTGTTGATACCACTAGAGTGTAACTGCTAAAATTTCATGTGTCCACAGGCCATTGAGACATTTGCAGTGACAGTGAAGGACATTGCTCAGCAGCTGCAGGGCTTCGGATCGGAGCTGTCTGAGATTGAACTTCCAGATGAAGCCAATGCAATTGAGTTCTTGCTGCACTCACACACACACAGATACCGACAGATGAAGGTTGTGTCATTTCCTCCTTCCACTTCTTCCTCAACACTTTTTCCTTTGCTTAACCTCTCTTTTTGTGTACTGGTTGTTGTTTGTCAGGATGATATCCGGAGCATACTAAAAGAGGGACGCCTTCTGTTCACCAACCTGGAAACTGTTAGGGCGTCTAAGAAAGATGAAGAGGAGGATAGAGAAATACAAGCAGACATGGATACAGTTCAGAGGTACAGTATCAGTTAACAAGTAAACTACAGCACCGTATGTGTTTTTTATGTGTCTTTGTGTGTGTGTGTTTTAGGCTGTTGGCCCAGCTCAGAGACATGGAGGAGGCGTTTGATGGCTTCTTTGAGAAACACCACCTGAAGCTGCAGCAGTACCTTCAGCTGCTACACTACGAAATTAGTTTCCAGCAGGTGTGATGATTGGTATTTGTCTGCTTTAATCCATAAGTGACATTAGCCCTGACACTGCTGATGAATACCTGTGTGTGTGTAGATGGAGGAAGTGTTGGAGCGACTCTCTGCCCAGGAGAAGGAGATTGCTTTTTATGGGACCACAGTGGTTCAGACAGAGCAGATGCTCAAAGACCTGGAGATGCTGGACAAACATGCTCAGGTCACACACCACTATCACAACAATAACAACAACATATGATTGATGCATTCAGAAAAAGCTCCAGATCAGTTAATTCATCTTAATATAAATTGAATTGTAGCATGAACACACTACATGTTTCCATGTGTGTATCAGGAGGAGATGGCTCGAGCCCAGGTGGTGATCCTGCATGGTCACCAGTTGGCTGCCAACCACCACTACGCCCTGGCTCTCATCATCCAGCGCTGCAACGAGCTGCGACATCTCTGTGATGTCATCACCACTGCCATACGCACAAAGCGGGCCTCGCTCACTAGGACACGAGACCTGCTGCTCCGCCTTGAAGAGGTAAAAACAAAAAAACAAAAAACACAACTTGTTAAGCATAGCAAACCCTGTGTTGTTTGTTGTTGTCTGAAGGCTCTCCAGTGGTGTGACGAGGGTGCTTACATGTTGGCAAGTCAGATGGTAGACAAGTTCCAAACCAGAGAGGGAGCCCAGGAGGCTCTGCAGTACCTCAGCTCTCATCAGGAGAGGGCGCCATCTGCACTGAAAAACGACCAGGACACTCTGAGCCTGGAGTTTGAAGCCATACTCACCCCACAGTTACAGGTAATCTTTTGCCGCTGCTGACAACACAAATGCAGATACACCACTGTTTACGCTCTGTTCTTTGCTCTCTTTCTAGTCCCAGATTTCCATGGTAACAGATAAGCTAAACTCAGTGCAGTCCATGATCAGAAACAGAGAGCAGTGTCTGAGGAAGCTGGCTGACGTGCAGGTCCGACCCATACAGCTGGTGGCCCCAAGGCCTGAACCAGACCAAACATCACCGCGATGCAAGTCACCCCTATTCTCCCCCAAACATGGTACACTCCACATCTTTATAACATTTACACTCTTTACTCTTATCAGTACTTCCTTTTCTCTACACCTGCACCACACTTTGTTATGTCTTACAAATTCCGGTCCGGTTTCCTTGCTGATCACTCATCACCAGTCATATTTGTCTTCAGGTGTAGACTTTAACGTCTTGAACTCCAAGTTCTCCTTTGATTTGCTTCCTGGTAAAAGGGCTGCAAGGAGGAATAACAGCCAGCGAAAGGTGTGTGTGTTTGTTTGCTTCATATAACCACCTGCCAAAAGCCAGCTGTATGTGGTTTTTGATATTGATGTTTAAGTAGGTGGCATAGTAACACCCACAAGACAGCCAGGATCACATTTGTCACACATGACACACAAACACCTGGCCATCCACATTTTTTCAGCTTATGATGCTTATGCTCACAAGCTCTTTATACGGTGGTGAACCTCTTTTCTATTACAGCCACTGTATTAAGGGTTTCAAAAATATGTCAAATAGTAGCTTTACTGCCTTTTTATCTTGAGCATCAATGACCCTTGGGTGCTAACACAATCACTTTTATGTTCTGGTAGTTTATTTTATGATTTGCAAATGTTCCAGTAGTTTTAATGTTGTGGTTGATGGGTGTATTTCTTGTACACATGAGAAGATGTGTAAATTCCATTTTTAATTGCATGTTGATATTAATAAATAATACAGAAATGTGTCCAAGCTGACATGTTTTTTATGTGCATTCCTATAGATCGAGGTGATGCATGATTACCAAGGCAACCGCAGCTGCCTGTATGGCCTCAGCCCTGAAACTGATTCAGAGGCAGAGGACAACCCAGAGCAGGTCACCCGGTATGCTTTTACTTTTACTTTATCTTTTACCTCTTAAAGATGAACCTTGACATAAAACCTGACTCGGGACTCTAATCAGACGCAGTTTGTATACAGTGTCCACAGCACACAGTCACACTTTCCCTCTTTCTAGCCATATTATGAAGGAACTGATAGCTACAGAGAGGATCTATGTGGACGAGTTGCTTTCTGTCCTTCTGGTGAGTTTATGTCATGGTGTTTTGATTGAGTTAAATAGCTTACAGTCCAGAGGAACGGCATTTTCTATTTTAGTATGTGTGGATCTCTCTCCTCTCCTTTCGTCTCTGCACACATCAGGGATACAGGGCAGAAATGGAGGACCCCTCCATGTCGACTCTTCTTCCTTCAGCTCTACGCAGTCAAAAGGACCTTCTGTTTGGCAACATGCCAGAGATTTACCAGTTCCACAGCAGGCAAGCCACACACACGCTCACACACATGCACACACACATATTGAGCTCACAAGCTGTTACTGAGTTGTCCTTGTCTTCCCCTCTTTTCATGCTGATCCAGTTTCCTTTCATTTTCCACTTGAATTCTCTGTTTAGGATCTTCCTCCAAGATCTGCAGGGTTGCCTGGAGACACCAGAGAGGGTGGGGGCCTGCTTCCTGCAGCGGGTGAGTAGACATAATGACAAACACAAGGACTTTATGTGTCATAATATACAGTAACACAAGTGGACTTTGTGTGCATGTGTGAGCAGAAGGAGAAGTTCCAGGTGTATGAACGGTACTGCCAAAACAAGCCTCGTTCAGAGTTGCTATGGAGACAGTGCTCAGATTCGTCTTTCTTTCAGGTACTTGCACATATATAACATAAAACACTCATTTCCTAGTGTAAGAATCATGTAGGTTTTATGTATTTCAGGGAGAGAAATCTGTCTGAAATGGATTTGGATCTCTCTTTGTAGGAGTGTCAGAAGAAGCTGGACCACAAGTTGGGTCTGGATTCTTACCTCCTGAAACCAGTCCAACGCCTCACCAAGTACCAGCTGCTGCTCAAGGTTTGCTACATCAGGACCCGACAGTGTCCTGTAGACATGCAGATTACATGCAATTTATTATTTTTATTATTCATTGTAAACAAGAGTTTATCACAACAACCCTACTTCAGACCTAAAAATGTTCAACTTTGTACAACTTGTTTAACTTTGAACATTCACTGAATACTGAGCTTGCTGTGCCTGCCTTTCTCGGTCAGTGGCTTTGATTATTCATTTTGCCGAGATTTATAATAGCAGAGATCTGTCATGTGGACAGGTCACTCTGTACAGTAATTGGTTTTGTTTGAAAAAAAATAAATATTGCATTTAGATTGATGCTCTGACAAAGAGATAATGGCATAAAGAGGCAAACACTCATTTCAAGAAAAAGGGCAGACACGCTGAGATACAGACAAATAAGTAGGCGCGCACGGACGCACACAATAACAGGCACAGAGACAAATTGAGAACAACAGGTAAATTCCATTTATTTGATTTGCAGAGTTGCCGACAGGCTGGCAGTCATTTAAACTTACATGCAGACATTCATATGGAGAGACATCCAGGGACAATAGATTAGATAAAGTGAGAAACAACAACCACTGAGGTGTGTGTGTGTGTGTGTGTGCCTTTGTTCAGGAGCTTCTGAAGCACTGTACAGAGCAGAGATACCGCTGTGAACTACAGGAGGCTCTGGACTCCATGCTGGAGTTGCTCAAGTCTGTGAATGACTCCATGCATCAGATAGCCATCACCGGATACCAGGTACCGGCCAAATGAGTGGACAATCAAATCACTGGATTTCAGATTTGTGATTAAGTCTGTCTTTGTGATTCAGGGTGACCTCAGCCAGCTGGGTCGCATGGTGATGCAGGGAGGCTTCAGCGTGTGGATCAGCCATAAACGGGCTGCAGTGCGCATGAAGGAGCTGGCCCGGTTCAAACCCATGCAGAGACATCTCTTTCTCTATGAACGCGCCCTGCTCTTCTGCAAGCGCAGAGACCAGGACAACCATGACAGGACGCCCTTCTACAGCTTCAAATCCTGCCTCAGAGTAACAGCACACACCATATTATCAGACATATGATATGATATCATATCTTATCATGGAATTGTTTGGTGTGTTTGACTGTTCTCTGTAGATGAGTGCAGTGGGGATCACGGAAATTGTCAAAGGAGATGTGAAGAAATTTGAAATTTGGTACAGTGGCAGAGAGGTGGTGTACATAGTTCAGGTATTTGGTCTTCTGTGTTTTTTATATTAATATTCTGTTTAATTATTTTCGGTGTGTCATAGACTATGCTGTCATCTGTGTGTGCACTCAGGCTACCACAGTAGAGATCAAAGTTGCCTGGCTGTCGGAGATTCGAAAGATCCTCACCAACCAGCAGAAACTAAGTCAAGGTGTCTGCCACTGAGACCTCTCTGTTTCCTTTTCTTTAACATGCATACTTTTATTTTAATATGTTGATTATGATCTATTTGTATATTTCCTTTCTCTTAAACCCTCTGTGTCATCTTTTCATTCTCAGATGAGACTCCTCTTCAACTTTCAGACAACCCTCTCTCCGACAGGTGATTCTCTTTGCACGATCTTAAATTCATGTATGGGTGGGAAGCTAGTACAAAAGAAAAAGTTAATAAAGTGATGAATGAATTGATTTACAAATGCCTAGCATTAGCATCTCTGTCATTACCCTTGGGAGCTGGCATTCATGGCTGAACTGCCAAGTCCTGCAGATGGCACAACACTGTCCTTGGCTCTGAAATTTCAAGCTGTTGAATTTCAGCACCATGGAGAGTGCTGGAGACTGAATTTAGACCCAAACGCCTACCACAGTTTGTCAGTTTTTGGTAGTTACATACCAACACGTTCATCTGGTTCCCACTGTGTAGTAACTTCTGACTGAATGCTGTTTATGAGGTCTGCAATAACACAGTGTCACACTGCTTAAACAGTTTTTAATAATCATGTTATCGGCTCTGACATGAGCATAAAAGTGAGAATCTGTGATAATATAATATTAGAGGATGTTGTTACTACTGTAGGGTATAGCAGTGATTTGTTTACTGATAGCATGCTAGCATGTTTTAAACCTGATTAACAGCTTGTGAGCATCACGGTGCATAACCTGTTGATTCATTTTGCAGGAAATCCCATTTTTAACCTTTTTTTCTTGGTCAACAGATTCTATGAAAAGCTCAAAACCAACAGTGTTGATTGTGATGTTGTTATCCTATCATTCCACATTATCCTTTATTGTCCACACCTAATTATACAGTCCCCCAAAAAATTTGACCACTAGGAGAGGTTTGTGATCTCAAGTCAAAACGGCCAATTTTAACAAACGTCGTCCCTTCCTGCTTTCACATGCTTGGTTAGAAAGCATTAGTAGATGGTGCAACACTGTTGGTTTTATCATAGGATTTACTGACATTTTTAAATAATCTTTTTCTTTTAGTAGATACATTCACATGTATCTTTACATATATCATCACACAACCACGATACCTTTTGGTTCTTACTACCAGGTGGATGAGATACTGCCATGAATACCACGTTTTGAATGATTTGTGTACATAAAGGTGTTGTAGATTTACACCGTATTTGTAAGTAATTACAGTGTTTGTGCTTTATGTAGCAGATGGGTGACAATAATATTCTCCCATGATTGTTTTCATGATTTTCTGTTAAATGAAGAAACTTCACCCCTCTACTACTTAAAGCAGAATCAATTATTTGCAGATGCTGGTGTGCGTGTGTGTAGTCAAAAAACATTTCTTCCATGTATTACAGCGACCTCTGATATGGATGATATTTATGCTAAAACATCCTTTAAAATCATACGCTGGAATATATGTGACTGTGAACTAAATGGAATGCTGTATTGAGGTATGAGCCTGTTTTGTGACACCGTGGATGTTGTTGTTGTTGTTCGTGTTTGTTTGTTGTGCTCGTGTCTTGTTCCCACGGTGATGTGGTTTAGTGCATCAGAGGTGTGTGTGTCGTGGGGCGGCGCGCCGGTTGGAGGCTGCTCAGCGTGTCTCCCTGTTCCTCACAGCTCCTCAACAACAAGCCACTCCTACAGGCTCAAAGGGGAGGATTCAGTACACACCAGCCCTGCCCACTCTGAACCTGTGGTTCATTCACCTCGGCGCAGTGAGTGGATCAAACATATTACCGTCATTATAAAGACTGCATCTCTACAGCTCTTAGATGTCTCTGCTGTCACCTGCAGGCTGGCCTGTCCCTGCTCACTCTGTGGCAATATGTGAGGGCCTGGAAGACTGGGCAGCTACTGACCTCTCCAACTTTTCAGACTCAGAGGAGGAGGACGACCAGCCTGCCCCACTGGTGAGATTACTCTTCAATTGTTTTATGTTACAGCGTGTTATGTGTAATTTATGAACATTAAGCCCTGTGGCTGGATGCGTCATATCTCTTACCTGAGGGGGGTGATCGGGCCTTCTGAAAAGAGAGCTCTACATGGATCGTATGTGTCAACAGGAAGAGGCGATCTGATTCGTTGACGATAGTCTGTGATGAACTGCATTTTAACATGCATCTTTCTTCTGTTCCAGGTGGCAGGAAGGTACAGAGTCATGGTCGAGAGCAGCATGGCCAGCACCGATGACATCATCTTTAATTGCGGGGATGTCATCCAGCTTCTGCATGAGGATTCATCAGGAATGTGGTAACATTGGTTACATATTTCAAAATTATTAATTACATATGTGTGAATTCAGATATAAACATCCTGGTAATTAATAAATATGTGACAGTTTTATACATGTCTGTGTGCGTCGTGTAATCACAGGACGGTGAAGAATGTAAGTCGTGGTGAAGAAGGCCGAGTTCTACCCGAGGACCTACACAGGATTCTAGGAGAGACCTGCTGAGAGCCAATCATAACAGAAAAGATAGCACAGTGTCCATGATGTGCATTATGTTTTTGTGTCACTGTTTGGCTGAATATCCCTCTACACACAAACACACACACAGACTCACATATTCCATCAACTGACCATCCTGACCAAAAGTGGGCATTGGACTCTGACTGAAGCACATCAGCTACACACATTAATCTTCCAACAACTGTGACAGCTCCTCCTCAGAAGGCTGTAAACTGCAGAATGGACCTCAGAAGACTGTAAAAAAAAAAAAAAACAGAAAGCACATAAAAGCCATTTTGTTTGGCAGTTATACTGTATATCAACTGGACTGAAGACGCTGAACAGGGGCTTTTTGTTCAAGTTATTTCTATTTTCTTATGAAAATGTTACAGAAATCATAGACTTGCCTTCTAACATATCATTACTGTTCATGTGCCAAACAGCTAGCTTAACTGTTGCGGCTTTTTCTCGTGTAAAACAGTGATGGGAAATAGATTTATTGTCTGATGGTATTTTTTTAAATGAAGCTAAAGCCTGATTTTTGCTGCAGCAGCTAGTTTCAATACTCTATTTAAAGCAAGTTATTTTTTTTAATTATTCTTTAACGCTGCTGCATTTATGGTGATGATGTGTTATTTTTGTCAACTGATGATAAATCTTATCCTCCTCTGCTGCAGCTGTAATTGCCACTGTTACTGAGATGAAGGCGGGTTCATATTTTAGTTGCTGCTCTGCATGGACAAATCACTCTCTGACTTGCCTGTAGCTTTATTTCTGCCTGCACTATAATACTAGACATACACAAAAATATGCTCAGTGTTGGCTAATAACTGTAAATGCTCCTGCTTGCTGTTTATGCTTATCACCTCTTAGCACAGGACGTATGTGGAGATGCAATCAGTTACAGTTACATTGTGGATTACTTTATGGATTTTAATTGAAAAGAAACAATAATAATACAGAAGGAAAAATATTTAAAGAATCATGTGAAACTGCCTCTTGTTAAAACTGCCCAGTCTGATATGATTGAAAAGTGGTCATGAAAGCACTGCCACTTCACCGCCAAACAAGCTGAGGGTCAATCTCGAAAGGACAAACAAATACATTGTATTTAATCAATTTATTGACAGTAAACTGTGCATATGTAAATGGTAAAAATCCAATATTTTAGATGGTAAAAGCTATTTTAGTGAGTAGTCAGTAGATTCCTTCAGTGTTTGTTGTTATCACTATTAAAATTAGCAGTTTCATTTTCACAGTGTTTAACACCCACAGTGGGACCATCATCACTTATTAGTGAGGTTAGCAAACTGAGGTGTGTCTACTGATGATACTTAACAATGAGAAACATTTAATCATGTTTAACTGATTTGATATCCACCCAACACTGACAGCACTCTAACATCTGGTCAGTCAGGCTTCCACAGGACCTTAAACTGCTGTTTGCTGCTTCTGCTCATTTTGCACTGTTTTGATAGTTTGAATCTAATGTTACAAGCTTGTATTTAAGCATAATGTATATGATTATTTTCCAAAATATAAGCACATTTGATTTGATTTGACTCGAGTGATTTTTTTTGTCCCATATAAGAAGATTCTTATATGGATTCTTATTAATGAGCTACAAAAAATTAACTTTACCTGGTCACACTTAAAGTTTTAACTAATTTCACCCAAGAGATTTTGAGATAACATTGAAAGTGAGTGTAATTAATATGGACTTTACTTGGATTTATGTCTTATCTGTTCATTTCTAGCTGTGACAAATTTAAATGCTGTGAGAAAGGCCTCCAAAACTTACAATGAAATGTTGACTATATAAATACTTTCCTGTATATTCTTGTATCACAGAATGCAGCTGAACAGCCGGGATGACGCATGGCCACATCATTGGAAGGGAAAAACAAACATGAGCTATTTGAGATTGCATTCTTCTTGTGTTGCATTATAATTAAACATTGGATGGAAAGCTTCATATAAAATTGCAATATCCCATCAGAGACATGTTCTCAGATATATTGAATGTGTTTTATTGAAGAGATAAAATTTGCCTCCTCAGTGGCTAAACAAATGCTACGGCATGTTTGGTGGACAGCTGTATTATGACTCATGACTGTCAGTTGTTTATTTGGATCCCTGTTTTCTGACTGATCCACGGGTAGTACCGAGAAACTCGTGTGTAGATGCCATACTTCCCGTCCTTGGCACACTCCTCCCCCCAGCTGACGATACCTGTCAGAAACCAAGTGCCTTTATAATTGGTGGCATGCGGCCCACCACTGTCGCCCTGGCATGAATCCTTTTGTTCGCTTCGATAGCCTGCACAGAACATGAAGCGGGTGATGTGGTCCCTGCTGCTCTGCTTACACTCGGTGCGGTCTACATAGGGGACCTCCAGCTTCTGAAGTTTGGTGGCCTCTGGGCCCCCAAATCTCAGCCTTCCCCATCCACTCACCAAGGAGTTGCTGGACTCTCTCAGGAGATTTTGTATGAAGTCTTTGGGCCCGAAGCAGATGGGTCGCCGCTTGTTGGACAGTTCTACTGGGCTGGCAAGCTTCAGCAATGCAATATCATGGTTATACTGTGATTTCTTAAAATCATACAAGGGATGGATATGCTGTTCTGCCACTACATGGTCTCGCTCTGGACCTTCATCCACTTTCACATCATGTTCTCCTGGAAGCATACAGACATTTATATATTTTAACTATAAACATGTATATTAGTCTGCAGGGAACTCCAAGAAATATGGAACACACACTCTCCATGTTAAATGCAGCTTTCTTACCTGCTCTGACAAAGAAATCTCGTCTTTCGATGTTGGCCTGCATCAGACAGTGGGCAGCAGTGATGACCCACACTTCACTGAGCAGAGATCCACCGCAGAAAGGCTGTGCTGTCTGAAGGGAGGCTGAGTGAGACATCAGGGTCACCTGCACACACAGACAAGAACACAAACAAATACTTTGTTAGCTTTTGTTAGTCATAAAGGTGAAATTTCAATAAGTCACTATTACATTTTCATTAGGTTTGATGACTTGAGAGCGACTCAAATAGTCAAAAATACAGATTCTAAATAGAAAGCGGATACCACAGTACCTGCCAGGGAATCTCTCCAGGAGTGGCCTCATCACCTCCAACAATCCTTTGATCAAGTTTGTCCTGCGCTCTGATGGTGGGTAACTCGGGGAAAGCCCAAGAAAGTAGCGGTTTCTCCTCTGTAGGTATTCCAGTAGCACTTTCTAGCTTTCCATCACTAATGAAGGTCTCAGCTGGACTTACAGAGGAGCTTGAAGGTGACCTTACTGAACGTATGTTTATTGGAGAAGGCTGAGAGATGTTGGACAGGTCTGACTCGTTTGTGAGGAGGTCAAAGTAATCGTATAATTGTGATAAGTCATCATCATAGTAGTCCTCCTGCAGGGTGTTGTTATGCATTGTTCTATTTGATGATCTTGGAGTCTGGACAGACCTTGTGACAGAGCCAGTGGAGAGCTCCACCAGACCACAGCTGAACTGCACTGAGGGAAAATGAAACAAAAAAGGAATGGATGAGGGTACCTACATCCACTTTAATTTGAGTCGTGTGAGTATCAGCTGCGCATATACTGGTTTACTGTTTTATTATGCGCTTTCCTTGACAGCTATGAACTGCAATGCATAGTTTATGAGCAAGTGTGTCATGCCTTAATGGGATGGATGGCAGATGTAATACAAAGAAAACAGGTTTAGCCTGCAACAATGTTTTCTTAATGGGTTTTAAATGTACATGTAAATGATTTGGGGACCCTATTCTGAAGACTGTACTGTGTACTGTGTTAAGCTAAGATGGGGCTTCAGCAATCAAAGTTAGAAAATACAATATACAATATGTACACTATGATTTAAATGTTTACACCACGGGCTGTTTTTGTGCCTAGAAATACATGCATAACTTCAGTTTGGGTTTTACCTATTGGTACACAGCTCTTCTTGTCTGGCCCAAGTTTGTGCCCAGCTGCACACTGACACACAGTTCGGTCTGACTGCATAGAACAAAAATGGGAACATCCACCGTTGTTTACTGAACACTGCTTGGCCACCTCTGAAAAAAAGGCAGTAAAACAGAATTGACCTTATTTGTGTGTTGCCATAAATCATTTTATCCACCTTGTGTGTGAGACAATGTTCAGTGTGTGACACCCACCAATCTCACAGTTCTTGCCACTGAAGTTTGGTTTACACCAGCAAACATAGTTGCCGACTCCATCTTCACACACACCTTCATTCTCACAAGGGGGCGGGTCACACTGGTCACCATCTACACACACAGATTTGAAACATGCTACATCTTTAGGAGGGATCACATACTTTAAATTCTGAGTAACAACACAAACCTGTCTTTCATTTGTCTTACCAATGTAACCGGCCCAGAATTCCATCTGAAAGAGACACATAAACATTAAAGACAAATCTCAACGAATACTTTATTAACACAGGTTGATGGACACTGTGCGTGTGTGTACCACCTACAGTTTTCTCATCATTTTCAAACACCTCCCTGGCCTCCTCCATCGAGCACACTTCCTCTCTGCATTCCCTCTCCAGGTTGTCTTTGTGAAGAACTTCTTCAAGAGGGCTGTTGTACCTGCGCTGGCGGCGTAGCACTGTGTGTGCCGTCTGTTGGGAGACAAACACAGCTCCTAAAACAACAAGAAAAGACAAGAGCGTTAACATTATTCTACAGATGTCTTTTTATAAATCTTAAGATTTATCCATTTATGGTGTTATTTCGACAAGAACTGAAATATGCAAAAACTGGCCACACAGTCTGAGTAGCTGTCTATCTACATTGAGTCTGCTAATCTGAACAACTTCTTGCAGTGGTATAGCTATCTAGCCGTAGCAGTCCTCAAAGTAGCTAATTTGCATGTGTGGTCCAGAGCTAAATGCACTACACTTCCTTTAATGAAGCCTAATGGCTCTGCTGGAAGAAAAACACTAACCTTAATTGTCACTTCAGACACATAAGGAGCATGACACCACATTTCTCTCTTAGATGCAACGTTCAAAGTTATACTATTTAATAAAAAATTTGTTGAGTTCACTTTGAAGCTGGAGGTCAGTGCCTTTAAAAACAGTTTGATGGCCAACTGCTAAGCCACCATCCTTTTCCTATACATTTCAGCTCTGAACTTTGGCTGCAACACAATCAATACCTCTTCCAAACCCCTCTGCACTGCTGTCGTTTACCTGTGCTTTCCTCTGTGATTTCAGCAGCCAGTCCATAAATCTGCAGTAAACCAGCAATGAAAACCAGTGAACAAAAGTCTGGGGCCATCTTGTCGCTGTCTGTCCAATTTTGACACTGGAGGCAAAACAGTGCCGGAAAGACTTATGTACAGCTCCAAAGTACAGCAACACACTGTTTACTCACCTGCGTGTCTGCGGACTATCCGTGTGTGCGTCTGTGCATGTGTGGGTTTGTTTGTTCACATTTGTGTGGGTGAGGAAGAAAGAGAAAGTGAAGACAGAATAAAAAAATGAATAAATGTGTACAAGACACACTGGTAATTGTACTCAGTCACGCCAGAGTTTTTTGAGGCTTTAAGCCACATGGATGCTTGTGTGTTGACATTACCAGCTGTTAATCATGTTGTTTATCATGATCAGTCTTGTCCGATAAGCAGCTTTTGCATCATGGCTTACGTGACAGTTTTAAGTGGGGTAAATGGGCTCACACACACACAAACAAACTCACACACCATAACTGCATAACAAAACAGCACACCTACAAGTTTGAACAAACTTGCAGACCTGAATGTGCTCAGAGACATTATTTGTTCAGACAGTAGAAGTGTTCTAAGGATAAATGTAAATAAAAACAAACAACACCCTGCATCAATACTACTGCCGTTTTTTGGAAACAAAGACATCCACCTTGGCTAGCAGTTGTTAATTCATCATGGATGACAAGTGCTGGGCGTGACTGACCTTGTTGTATGCTAGCAGGTGTTATCCTGTAACTACCACCTGCCTTCACAGGAGACGAGCAAGGAGCAGGAGATGACTTAATATTAAAGCATTTATGACAATTCCTGTGACCATATTATCCATGCTATCAACCATCAATGTTAAAAACCAAGTCCACAAAAATCTAAATTGTATTAATTGTGCTGCATTTTACACACCAACTCAGTGGTGAGTATTGAAGGCTGTTTGATGAGGGTGTGAGTAATACAGGGTGTGGCTGTCAACAAATCACTGTAACTGACAGTCAGGCCAGTCGGCCTTGAGCCAGCACCTCCTTAGCAGCCTCAGCCTTGTGCTGATTTATTGGCTGAGGATAATTTAAATAGGGTGAAAGATTACATCCCACTTTTTTACTGGAACTTATGCAAAGCTTTAAACCCCTTTCCCTTCTAAACTACATCTTTACAGCAGAAGAACTGTGAGAGAACATAACAATTAATAGGTTCACTGCCCATTTGTTAACAATTATGATTAGATTACTCCCTACTGATTGGTGTCGTGGGACCAGACCTCTCAGAGATGTAAACAGCAGGTCAGCAGCAGAGAAGCGGGGCACTGACAACAAGCATCTCAGATGTACAGGCACAGAGGCAGGAAAAAGTGGGTTAAAACAAGGAACGCTTCGAAAAGCTTGCCTTTACATGTGCACTTAAAATAGCTTTCTACTTGCTCATCTGAAGAGAAACCACAAACTGAAATAATTATCACAGTTAATTAGATCAATCTTTATATGCACGTTTTCTGTTGTCATTTTTAGAGACAATATCTGACATTAATATTATCATGTTGGAGGTTTGGGTACTGACCAAAGTTTGATTTGAACAGACTCGCTCTCTTTAGCCATTACTTTTAATCAGTGAATTTGGTAAATGCAGAATAAGAGCAATGATAAAGACTTTCTGCTCTTGTTGCTAACCTGGGATCAAGTTGATATGATCTTTTTTCATGTAAGTCATCCTCCTATCAATAAATACAGAAGTGTCCTCTTTCCCTCTCTTGTCTCTACATGATCATACAGATGTTGTGTCATTAGCGTGTGACTCGTGAGGTCAATGTCTCTGCCATTCCTGCTCCCTAAAGAACACTGAGTGCCTGACAGCTGACCTCAGAACAGCTCACAGAGTGGAGGCATTATCATGACTGACATGTTACAGAGACAAATGTGACTCATATACCTGGGGGTTTATTAGTGTTCTCTAAATTGATTCCAGGCACAATGTTTCCACTACCTCACAGGAGTTACCTGGAGTTGATTGCAGATTGAGCTACTGACAGAAACATTTTTTCAGGGGTGCTGTAATTAATCCCTCATTATGTAGAGTACAATTTATTTCTCCTTTTCTCTCCAAAACCCACATATTACCTGTGCTTGCCCTTAACCAGAGGTATCATCCACTAAACATTTGATTTTGTTTGCATGGATTTTGCATTTCTGGGAACATTTTCATCACAGTGGGTTCTGCCGATTAGAATGACAGCAGACTAATGTGGCATTTTTTTGTTCAAATAGAGCAGCTGGACCCTGATCAGTAATCCTCATGGGGAAGGAGGCTCTGGCAGAAGGCCCTGCTGTTCTTTAGTCAGCTGAGTAGAGTCAAAAAGCCTCTATGACCCCATGTCACAAAACCACTTTACAAACGCATCATATGAGCCAATGTAAACACTTACAGAGACATAAAGGTTAAATATCTTTATGAGAAATAGGTTACTAAGCAAAGAGAGGCTTTCTGATCTTTTATTGCAGACATATTTATCCATGCAATGCCATCACTTATTTTTTAATAGTCCTTTGTTACATTTATATGCACACGACACTGCTTTGCATTTGAGAAGAGATTAGACTGTAACAATAACTCACTGAGGCTGCATACTAATGAGGGCAACAGCTGAAACATTTGTGTTTGTCACTCCTCTGTCTAAGAAAAATCACAAATTATTTGGTCTTAATGGGAACGAGCTTACCTTCAGCTGAATTTTGCATGTGGACCTTCTTGGTTGCTTGATTGGTGCACCTTCAAATATAAAGGAAAAACACTGCATGAATATTTTTCAGTAACTAAGGAGTTGTGCTCAGTTAGAAATGTATGAAGCTCACAGTTAAAACTACTAAATTACCACAATGAATAAGCCACACCCTTAACCAAAGAAGCCTGCGGCAAACTGTAAATGTATATTTCCATTGTGGCTTGAAAAGTCTGCACGACCTATAACTTCAGGTAATATTGCTGTAATGTTACAGTCTGAGGCAGAAACAGATCAAACTGGGTCCAGTCCTGCTGTGCTGTATGGCTGCTTCATGTAGGTTAACAGAAGAAACTAAATTTATCTTTGACCCAACTTCTGCACACTAAACACACCAGCAAACTGAAGCCTTTTGCCCTGTAAAAGAACATATAAGATGTTATATAAAAACATGGAAGGCTGCAGTTTTTATGTTCTATATAATGTATATTATTGTTATTTGAAACGAGTTTGACATAGATAGATATTTAAATTTCTAAATAATCTGCAACAAACTCCCTCTCTGGTTTAAAGCAGACTGTGAAACAATAAAATGTTACAGGCATCCTACTCCTGCCTTTGTTTTAAAAAAGTCATTTTCTAAAGCACATTGATTGAATGATCAATAAACTGATTCATTTGCATGGTGTTACTGCTGAGTTTGCAGGTGGCCTTGCATTTATTGAAAAACCTTGTGAACATGGTGACCTTCTCTAAGTCACTAAGTAGGAGCTAAAATGTGCAGATGACTGAAAATGAAGATTATAATAACATTTATGTTTGTCATCCTGTCAGGAAATGAAGAGGCTGTGGCTCTTTTTAATAAGATTAGGTCATTGTAAGACATTAGTAAATCATTAATGAAGAGTCACAATAAGCCATCAATTCTACTCATAAAAGTCACAAAGATTGTAACACTGGTCACAGGTAAAGTCTAATAAGCATTTATAAAATACTACCTTGTAAAATTAAACAAAAACATGATAAATAATAAGTGTGATTAGTATAATTACAACTTTGAATTCCTCATATAAAGTGAATATGATCTGTAGTCACGTGTGCCTATTTGTGCCATCTTTCTTTGTCTCTCAGTATGCGCGTGCGGGTGCAGTTTCGGCGCGTGCACGTTTGGGAGCGCTGCTGCTGGTTTATGGTGACATCCAGAAGCACAGAAATACAGAGAGACTGGGGCCGAGCAAACAGCAGCAGAGAGAGAGGGACAGACTGAGGGGGGACAGAAGGCGAGAGTGGGACTGCTATACCAACACGCGTGGAAGGGGAACAAATCTAAAAAGCATGATGAAATAAAACCGATTTTCTTTTTTAATCTCTCACCTGAAGTTTAATTTAACAACAGCAAGCAGAAGCGGCAGAGCTCCATGAGTGGAAAAACGAAGAGCAAAGAGGATAAGGATCATGCCGCCAAAGGTGAGTAACGATGAAGAGAAAAGGAAGTAATGTTAGGAAAGAGGGCTTTGCGACTATGCTGAGCTCAGCATTCTGTCTCCATTGTCACCACAGTCCAGAAACAGGACACACAGTGTTTAAGAATCAAAATGCGATTTAAAAAAAAATCTTGTTTATTGTGCCGATGTAAACTCATGACTTATTTCTTTCTTTGCATGGTTAGTTCCACTATAGGGAGAGAAAACCCATTAACCTCATGTGTTAATTACATTGTGCTCAAGAAGAAATATCCAATATGTGTCCATCTTGTAAAATCACTTAAAATGGGTTTTACTGCCTCCAATACATGCGTTTCTGTCTCTTAAATCTAATTTCAGCGAGCGAACGCACACACACAGAAATTCTTTCATTCCTCCCAGAAGCAATAAAAATCGACACGGGGTACAGCGCAGTGGAAACTGGGAAACTATCGTTGCCATGGAGACAAAAAAGGGAGTTGCCCGCAAGCTGAGCTGACTATTACTATGCATAATAATCAGCGAATAAGAAGATTCATTCATAAAACAGCAACAGCAGGTGTTTATCGGAACGCAAGTGAACTTAAGTAAAGCGGAAAAATATGAATTTTGATATGTACGGCTTTTTAAACAATATTACTTTTCCTTCTTTTTTTTATTGAGCTTTCTTTACAGTGATTAAAAAATTACTATGGTTCAAAGTTGATGTAGAAGTTTTTAAGTCATCCTGTATTATCTGTAAAATACAGTCCTTACGTATTGTAAAGAAAATGCAAAGTACACTCAGGACCACTACGTGGAAAAGGGCAACTTAGCAGCGGAGCACCTGGACAAATAAAAACATCGAATAAACAAATGAGGTAAATAAACTGCTGTCAGTTAGCATTAGCAACACAACACAACTAGTTACGCTAGCAAGCAAACGCTCCCTGAAAACCCTAGAAAGCAGCTGGTGTTTGGGGCAGTTAACCAGCCTATGTTCATCAAACCAGCTGATCTTTAAACAGTTTCCCTAATTGTTAAATCGTAAAGTATCATTTTAAACGCTTATATTAAAACAAACCTTTCACTCGTTCAGGTAAGTTCTCTGCTTCTTCTTTGCCTAGCCCCGGTACGTTGTACTACAATCAGCTCACTACCGCCCCCTTTCGCTGAATGGCGGAAAATATGTACACATTTGGCTTTATAGGGTTTTTCCTCCCATTTGCCACATGGGGCCGCAGTGAGTAAAGCTGCATGCATGTAAACAAACCTCAAAAAGCGACATAAAAGGTGAGACGATTTTCAATACTAAGTTGCGATTTTGTGACTTTGATAATGAAGATTAAGCTGTTTGTGTAAATAAGTGCAAGTTCTACTAAACCTTTACACCTATAAACATCCGAGAAGTGGTGGACTAGCGCTGAGCTAGCTTAACAGTACACATCGAAGAGTTATTTATGGTATTCCCACACATTGGGTAGTAGGCCATCTTATGTCTAAACTTAGCTTCTTAGGGCACAAGGGGTCGCAGGTTGCGGCATCTGCTGCTGACAGTGTTGCAATAAACCATATATTTTAGCTCATAAAGCATCTATAAAGGCCACAAACCAAACACATCAATATACAGCAAACGCAATAAAACTAAGCCAATAAACAAGAGCGGGTGAAATGGAATCCACTGCTGTGTTACTGCCCTTCTGTTTTTCCACACTGAGGTGTTCTGCAGGACTGCCTATAATCTATGGCCATATTACAGCCTCACACATAGACTATAGGTTATAGTAGATGCAATAAGACTCAAGTATTGGATTTGAGCAATATTTATGAAGTTTGCTAGTGTTGTACAGTTTTTTTTTCCTGGTTGTGAAGTGGAGCTAAATGGTTTGAAAACTAGGACTCTATATCAATCTGACAACAAAGGATGACTAAACCATGATTTTACTGAGGCCACAAACAGACAGACTTGAAGCCTGTGCTCTCACAATCACTGAATTATGTAATGTCTGTTGTACTTTTAGACTTAAACATAATGACTCCTGGTCTCTTTCTCCTTGCTGGACAGAAAAGCAGGGTTATATGTCACCTTCTGTATATAATACGATTAAGGATTAAGTTTGGGTAGAACATGAACTCATTAACTTCTTGTTCTTTAAGAGGTTAGATATAAATTGGATGAGATGTTGGCATGGACACTCATGTTCTCCAGAAGTGATTCCCTGCTGATTGTTTCTGGCTCCACACTGTCACCACATCCTCTTCAGTTTTTTACCCTGAGGTTGTTTGGTAATGTGGTGCCATCTAGTGGCCGAGCCATTGAAAAGTAACTAACAGCCAATAGTCTTGGAAATCTGTGAGAAAACACAACAGCTGCAGCTGGTTTTAGTGATTGAACATTGGCCATGTGCCCGGGCTGCTGGTCTGGAAACCTTTGCCAAAATTTACCTGCTGGCATCTTTGTGGTTTTCTATTTCAAGTCAAGGATACACAGCTATTTTAGAATGAATCAAATGTGTTTGTTCCGGGACAAAATATTTTAGCTCACTTGAGACAAACAGAAAGAGAAATCTGTCTGTCCATCTGGTTAATTTAACACAGCTACTTCCTGGTCACAGGAAGCAGTGACATAATGCTGCAATTTCAAACATCAACAAGCTCATGGAGCTTATCAGATATCTGCAGAATAACTCATGCAGTTATGTCTACTGATATTTCTTCTTCTGTTTGCTGTACTTTTTAACTTGCTGAGTCTGCATGTTCTGTTCAGCCTTCTGCCTGACTGCCTTCATCTACTTTTATGTTCACCTTCACTGCAGTGGAGACAGCTACTCTGCAGTCTGTACTTTCTGTATCATCTTAGTCATATGGATGCTGCTGTGCTTTAACAGGCTGCTTCCCAGGAAGCGCTGTAACACAACAACAGTGTAATGGGCTGATGATATAGAGTTATGGACGGTCGCGTTTGCTTGTGTAATCCTGGACCGGCAGCATTGCTCTGAGTGAGGATACTATTTAATGTGCTGTGATGGTGAGCGCTGAGGATAGCCCACAGTCCCCCCTGTGCGAGGCCATTAGTTGTGTGTGTATTTCTGCGTATTTGTGTTCATGCTGTGTGAGTTGTGTCTCGGTTTTGAAAATGCTTTGAAACAAGTTTATCTTAACAGCGGTGATGATTTGTCTGCCCTGAAAGCTTCAATGCCGAGACACATGATCCGTATCATCTTATTCTGCATTGAAAGCGAAATGTTCACTCAAATAGTGATCCTATAGATCAATGTTTTGTGTATAAATTCAGAAAATGTGTGGCACAATAAAACAACTTGAAACACGCCTGAGGTTAATGAGGTGGTGATAAATTTACAGAACATTTTGAGGAGGTCTCCTGGTGAGCAGTCAGCAGCTGAAGCTTTTATTTTTGTTTTGTTTGTGTGTTTTGTGTCCCACACTTTCGACACCCCATTGTCTGCAGTTGTGAACGTTTCTGTTTTGGTTGGTGGATGCACAAATGTAATAACAAGATCTTGGGGAATAGGAACGTTTTTTTTAATGAGCAATTAGTCAAAAATAATCAAGAACACAAACGTGATAATAAAATGAGTGCAGTCACAGAAGGCCCTTAAAACCTGTTCTGCTTGTGAATTGTGTTCATATTTTTGGACATGTCTACATGAATTGTCAGCTTAGAGAGTCCTTATGTGTCCCCCACTACAGTGCCCCATTTCGATGTCACTCACAGAGACAAATACTACAACAATCACACGCACTGCCACACTTTCCTCGATAGATCCTTGGATTTGGGAACGGCCTGCTGGCTCCCTCACTCACGTATTGTGCCAGATCAGCGGGGCCTCGAAATGAATCATTAATGACCGGTTCCAACGGCTTAATGGCCTCTAATGTTCTGTAATGATCTCCCGTCAACGCCATGTGCGCGGCCCTAATGGATCCAATGCCGTGGAGAGTTCTCTGGTTTGAACTTCGGTAATTCGTCCTCTTTTTTAGCGCACAACAGGAAGTGCGAAAAGGCCATGAGCACAAGGCTCCGGAGCTCCTCCACGGGCGCAGCATGACTTTCCCTCTCCGTCGATCCACCTCAGGTAAGAGCAGAGGGAACAAAGCGGATTTAACGCGGCCTGTGGTCATTTTGTTTTTTTTTTAACTTGTGTCATTATCAGCACAACTTGTAGCTTTGTGCTTCATGGCTTTGGAGGTTGTTGCAGTGCAGACGCATTACAGTTACAGTAAGAGACCTTTAAAGGGCTGCCCTGTGATGGGGAGGTTGTTCATGGATAGATCGTGAAGTGTTTGTAATATAACAGCCTTTGCTTCACAAAGTTGTGTTCAAATGCGAACTTTGTGTGTGTGTGTGTAGGTGTAGACGCGCTGTCCGTGGTACTGAAACTTGCGCAGGACGCGCCCTTCAGTTGAGGAGCTCGAAAACACACATGCTGGACTTTGTAAGACTCCTTTCACGCGTGTAAAATTAAAGCTGTATCATTATTTGAGGAATTTAGACTCTAAACTTTTGTGAAGATAGATCAAAGGCAAACTTAACTATAAAAAAATAACCAAAAAGCGTCCTGATCTCATTAAATTAAGTAATTTAAATTACATTTTTTGCTTTAATCTACCACCAACACCATCGGAGAACCGAATCAAAAGTCTTTGCACTTAATCCAAAACTCCATGTCGACCTGCAGGGCGGTTTCCTACATCTTCTACCAAAGTATGATGGACCCAAACAGCACCATTAATCTGTAACCATAATGTTTCAAATGTTAATTAGATCAAATTCACTGTGTCAAACTGCTGACTGATACTTTTAATGATCCTTAAAGGCCTGCTGGGTGTCTGTGATGTCAGGCGGAATGTAATCTGCCATGGTTAGTCACACACCCAGCACGGACTCTACTTTTCTGTATTTACCTGTTGGGGTCGCTACAATATGGAAGAGGCCTTAGGGTCACATGTTAAAAGATGGGAGTTTCATGCCATAGTCCTTTTAGAACAGAACAGACTGGATGCAGATATATGATTTTACTTTTTATTGTTTTAAATTGATAAATTAAATGTAGAATTTTTTTTAATTAATTGATAGATTTTTTTTTGTTAATCTCAATAACCAATCCATTACTAATTTTACTAACATTGCAGATTGGCCTTCTATTTATTAACTTATTGATTAATGTTTAAATTTGTTATTGTGGTGACCGAGGACAAAGGCCAAACCTTGTATGAGGAGTTGTTTACGCTGCCTTTTTGTTTTGTGTGGCTGTTGCCTTTACGTGCGTAAATGTGAGTCGTACGTAAGTGCGTGGTGTGAGTCTAAAGCAGGGCTCTCATAAAAGAAAGATGAATCTAGCTCTCAGTCGTTTCTTTACTTTGGTGTTTGCTTTTATATTTTGATGTTATGAAATGTCAGGGAATGTGGGTTGAACTGTACAGTCACACTTTATACTATATATATCCGTACACTTACAAGGGTCTTACCTAACCAGAAGCCCGTACTGTAGTCAGTGACAAGCTGACCAGGTCCTGACCTCAGTTTCTGTCCACAGTCCATCACTTTCTCCGCCTACTGGCTTATTATCACACAGTTTGCCTCCTCTTCAGTCATGCACTGCTCGCCACATCCTCTTGTTCTCCTGCCATCGATTTCCACCATCTTTTCCACACGCAGTGGCTCTGCCTGCTGTTCGGTGCCAGCCAGGTGCCACATGCAGCTCGACCTCCGCTGTGAGGCTGTCGGCTCTATGTCCACCGCCACCTCCTCCCTCTCCTCATCCTCTTTTTCTATATACCTCTTGAAAATGCAGTTGCCATGCGCCATTGCAGCTGTATCTGCTTCTGACAGCTGTGCATCTGTTTTCCTGTGGGGGCTGCCTGTGGCCAGCCGACATGCATGAAGTGGCTGATTGCTGCTGTTATGTGTGCCTGAGCCCTGGTGCTAATGCAAAAAGGGAACATCTTGGAAAACGACACAGCTCGCCCAGATTGAAGTGCTCTCTCTCTCTCTCTCTCTCTCTCTCTCCTATTCACCTCCTTGCACGCTGCAGCCTTTCAGCAGTGTTGAACCTCTGCACCAAAAAAGATGAGAGCCCCTCCTTTCTCCATCCCTCTATCTTTATCCACTTTCTCTCTCTTATACACACTCACAAGGTCTCCCTCTCTTCCATCACTGTTCTTTCTCACTTCATTATCTTTATTTCTGATATTTTACTCATACAGCCTCACATATGTAATTTTACCTTTCATAGTCTCTGTGTCTTAATTCTCCACCCCTTCTCTCTCGCTCTCATTGACACACTGTATCTCCTCTGCTGTTTTTCCTCCTCCCTTTCATTCATCATTCTCTTTTCCAGTCTCTCTCTCACACACACTCAATATCTCATTTTCTCTTTCCCAGCCTCCTCCTTCCATTATTTCTCCATTATTTCTTCTCTCATTTATTCACCTTTCTCTCTCCTCTCTTATTTTGCTGTTCATTTTCCTCCTTCTAGATTACACCCCCTCCCTCCCCCTGCCCCTCTCAATCTCCCTGCCTATCACACATCATTGTAACATGTAAATATCATGCCACGTGGGGTGCAGTTCTACAGGTGCCCCATGAGAAAGACCTGCTCAGACCCCCTCCCAACTTCATCTGACCCTCTCTCCCTCCCTCCCCACACACACACACACACACACATATAACATGTCCACACACACACGCACACCCTCCACCCCCTTCTTCTTCCTCGGGGCGGGCAGGGCTGCAGCAGTTTTATGAACGGCACGGCTGCATCATGATCCCATTCCCACTGATCCAGCCCCGAGCTGTTTCATTGACAAACATTCCGGTTGCTGCATTTCTGTCACGGACGGCGTCGAAGAGCGGAGCATTGCCGGGGGAGCGGTGCAGAGCAGCAGTAGGAGGAGAAGAAGAAGAAGAGCAAGCAGCAGCTGCAGTCATCATCAACGGCAACCCCCAGTCTCGTTCACGTCAGCTTTTAAGCTGTTGATTCGCCACTTGGACCCGGGACCGGATCCTCGCGCACCGCTGTGCTGTATCCACGCTCTCTCGGGACAGTGAAAGGGATCACCTAAGGGAAAGATCAGACAGCTTCTGCCACTCAGACCCCCCTTTGGGGGATGTGAGGCGGCGTCGTCAACGTTCAATCACTGGCAGAGCACTGGATTTCTTTAACGACTTCCATGAGGCGCCCGGACGCACTGATGGAGGATTCTGGACGATTTTTAAGATCACGGATATCTGCGAGAGTGTAGGGACCGGTTTGTGATGTGAACTGAGTCGTGGGTGGTGTAGACCCTCTCCCCACACCCCACACACCCCTGCTGCCTTGTCCGCGAACACCCTACTTCAACCGGGACGCACAGCCTTGTTTCACTCTACCGGGGGAACATGTCCCGGGCAGCGGCTATCGCCAGCTCCCTGATCCGCCAGAAGCGGCAGGCAAGGGAGCGGGAGAAGGCGAACGCATGCCGCGGCAGCGGCAGCCCGAGCAACAGCAAAGGCGCAAACGAGAAGCCGAGCAAGCTGAACGTGTTCTCGCGTGTCAAATTGTTTGGATCGAGGAAGAAACGGAAGAGAAGACGACCACCAGGTCTGAGAGTGGGGGGAGAGAATTCACCATCACATCAACCGTTTCCACCATCACCAACAGCCTCATCATCATCATCATCACCACCATCCAACACCATCTTTTCCCCATCGCTCAGGCAGGCTCATCATCACTTCATCATTTGTCACCCTCTGCCTGTTCTCCTCTGGGCTCTGGAATTTATTTTCCTGTTGCATGGCACCACTAGCATCTCATGTAAATAACTTTAAGTTTTCCCACAGCAAAGTGCAGGGGCAGCATGGATCTGCCAGAACAACAACAATAACAAGAAGATTTTAGTTTAAACAGAGCCTGTACTGCTCCATCGTTTTACATCTGTCAATGATTATTACAGTTTTATGAGTGACATAGTGTTCTGGAGTCAGGGATCAATACAGGGGCCCCAGGCCAAAGTGATTGGAAATATAAACAGCTTCTGGGAATCTCCACAGACATAAACAGCTTCTCCTCCTCTGACACTTCCGGCTTTCAGGACAACTGCTGCATTTGATGCATGTGATCACATGATAGTAATGAGAAATGAATGCAGTTAATGTGTCTCCTCTCCTCTCCTCTCCTCTCCTCTCAGAGCCCCAGTTAAAGGGCATCGTGACCAGGCTTTCCAGTCGCCAGGGCTTCCAGCTGCAGATGCAGCCTGATGGAACCATCGATGGAACTAAGGATGAAGACAGCACCTATGGTGAGTCGCTCACTGGCTCATTGGACATACAAAAAACAGCTATAGATAGAGAGCCAATGGGTGTCCTTGTTTTTTCATTTGTCAGCTTGCTGCTGCACAGAATGATTATTTTCATTATTGATCAATCTGCCAGTTGTGTTCTTGGCTTTTTGATTCATGTTTTGGCTATAAATGTCAGAAAGCAAAGAATGCAAATCAGGGAATCCTAAAGGCCCGAGGATAGTAAATTACTCTCACACATGTTAATGAAAAAGGTTCATATTTATGCTTGAAAAAATAATTCATCAACACACTCATTTTTATTAAATTATTCAAATTTAAAATGGGGAAAAATACACGTGCCACTCCAGTGAAAATACATTTGTTTTTGTTTTTTTACTAAGAAAAACTAAATTTAGAATGAAGCATTTCAGCAGGTTGAAACATTAATACTGGCAAATGCAGCAATAATGAAGGAAATGCCACTAACGATTGATAAACTATTGCACTGAATTGCTTTCTACTCATTGTGTAGGTTCACATTACATCACATTCAAGGTTTAATATCAAACTAGGCATGATCTAATTTAATTCCCATATTGCCACTTCTGAGCTAAACCTTGTTAAAGTGGATAAACCCACCCTGTGGAAATCTGTCTGATGTGGGAATCTTAATTCAGACAGTCAGTCAACAACACGTCAAGTGTTCATTTAATTAGGATGAAGGTGGACGCTTTTCCTCCAAATGCCAGACAGGAACAAAGCAATCGATCCTTGTTAAACGCTTCCTGGTTAAAGAAATTGATTAAATATCCTCAGAACATGTGGTGTAATGTTCTGATCCCTAAAATAATGAAATATATTGGTCTGAACAGACGCCTACTTTCTCTCCTTCTTGCACACAGCCTACAGCATGTGATTGATACAGCTAATTCAATCCTGTTGTTGTGGTTCAGACAGCAATCACTCTCCTTCTTGTGCGCAGTTGGTGTTGCCAGCATCGCACATTAATCTCCTGCTACTTCTCAGGCCACCAACTGTTGTGTCCACAGAGAGTGTCGCGGCTACAAAGGAAGCGTGTTCTTTAATTAGATGATTACATGGCGTATACATCATGTTAACGCCTACCCACATGAAATCACTCACCCGTGTTTAGACCTGAATGGATAATCCATGTAATCCACATCTCCATATAACCACAGTCATTATAAAGAACATGGTCGGTTAAATAATTATAATTAAAAAGGCCTGACTCATCCCGCTGCTGGAAATAATTATGTTTTTGCTACAGCTGCTTGCCCTGCATGAACATATAAATAACTTGTTTTTTTCTTGTGTATGTAAATGAAAATCGTAATGATAGGTGTGATAGGTTGTATTTATATATAATTGATATGTATTTTGTATCCATTCTTTTGATCTAAAAAGCCTGGAATACCTTTAAATTTAATCTGACAGTCAGTGATTTAATGTTCGCTGCAACAGCTTAGCCTGGCTTTGGTGTCTTATGTTAATGAATCACACTGAAATATTCACACAGCCAAAGCACCTTGCAGTTTTAGAAGGCCGGGGAACATCATGTTTACTCTACATGTCCAAAACATTTGAAACGAATGAGTTGATTTGTTGTGATTGTTGCTTGCTCATGAATATATATATATATATTTTTTTGGCTTTTAGATCATTAATCAAATTCTAAAAAGCCTAATTTTCTCTGTAGGAAATTCTGACAGAACTCCTTTCACTGTCTGGCATGTAGATTTATAAAAGTTTAAAAAGCAAAAAAGATGACTTGTAATAAATTGTAGCCCTGGGTTGGAGCATTTTCTGTAGTATGATGACAAAAATAGTCATAAACTCTGACTCTGTGTCCTTGCATAATCTAATATTTACCAAGCTTTGCTTTGCCGCCTGCCGTTTGATAATTCTTCTCATCCCACGCCTAATGCCGGCAGCTCAGTCCTAAGTGTAATTCAGTGGCCTCAGCGCCTGACTGACCTTCTAAAATAGCCTCTGTGTTCCAAAATGGAGGAGCCATTATGTCATTGGTATTGATGGGGTCTGTTCTCTGTTTCCCCTCTGTTTTGTTTGTGTGTACACATAGCTGTGTTCAACCTGATCCCAGTGGGGCTCCGTGTGGTGGCCATCCAGGGCGTTCAGACCAAACTCTACCTGGCAATGAACAACGAAGGCTTCGTCTACACCTCTGTAGGTCACACACCATCATAATAATTTGAGAGATGGGAATGTATTCTACAGGGCAGGTGAAGTGTGGGAGCAGTCTCATTATCAGTCCATCATCACATCAGTGCTTTAACTCTAGGTGCCACAGTGTTGTTATAATTCCAGAGTCTGAGCCTTCCTTATCTGTCTCCTGATATTGTGACTGCTCAGGATTGATTTCAGATCATCACCTAGCCTCCCTTTGTTTATCTCCCTTCAGTTTGTCTTCCTCTCGTCTAATTACACACAGCCCCCTCAGATGTTCCCTGTCCTTTCCACATACATCCCTGCTGTGCGTGTATTTCCTCAGACGGGTCAAGAAGGTAGCGTTGGCTGCGGTGCAGTACATTAAGTGTCTCTATTCCGCTCTCGATGGTGGGTGGTGGTGTAGAAGCAATAACAAAACAGAAACAACAGAAATAACAGGCACTTCTAGCAGTCTAAACAAAGCTGCAAGACTAAAGATAAAAAACTAACAAAGAGGAAATAGAAAAACAGCACGCACATACGCCCTGGTGTAATAACAGCCATGCTGCTACGCCTGTCCAGGCACGTATACCACCACAATATCAGGTCCATCATGTCCAGTCCTGCGCTGCTATTCTGAGGCTTCAGTCATAACACTCATATCACTTGTTTCATCTTAACATCTGATATTAAATGCAGAACACAAAACATTATAAACACACACACATGCGTGCACATACACATGCACAAATTACATCTATTTAAAGATCAGGCACACACAAACTTACTCAAAATTCACACAAGATTAATGGATGAGAGAGAGACAGAGCATTGTTTCTGTATCTTTCCGTTTCCCCCGGCAACCTGGGAACCATCTTTCTCTCAGTGGGCTGGTTGGTATTCAAGGGAGTAGCCGGTTGCTATGGAGATGCAGGAATAAGGAAATGCAAATGTCAGCTGTCCTAAGTTGGTGCAGTTTGTTCTCAGAGACTAAAGGCTGGCCGTGATAATGACTCAAAGAGCAGACCGACTGATGGATGAATGTACTGATGGTGATATGGAGGAGTGATTGAACTCACACATACGGTGACTCCACTGTTCCTGCAGCTAACACCTCACCTCTCCATGTCTACTTAATCCCCTGTTTGTTTAGCTTTCTTTTATGATGTGTTCTAATCTCTGTCACACTCTCTACTCAGGAACATTTTACCCCAGAGTGTAAGTTCAAGGAGTCTGTGTTTGAAAACTACTACGTCACCTACTCCTCCATGCTGTATCGGCAGCAGGCCTCAGGCCGGGCCTGGTACCTGGGACTCAACAAAGAGGGAGGAATCATGAAGGGGAACCACGTCAAAAAGAACAAGGCCGCTGCACACTTCATACCGAAACCACTCAAAGGTAGGACTAGCTGACGAACTGCACTAGAGGTGAAACATCTCATATGATGGGTAAGATTGAAGTGGAGTCTTTCTAGATATTTAAAAGAATGGATGGAATGGAAAATATCAAAAATGAATGTGGGTTCATGTCACAACAGTCAAGCTGTGAGTGTTGCTGTCCAGGCTTGGTCAGCTGGCAATAGAAAACTGTCTTGTCCTTTCTGCACATTAGCTCACTTTACAGCAACCCACTACTGCTAATATTGTTAATTCCATTACTTGCCGTGCTCTTCGCTCCCTTCTAGTGTTGTTGCCTTGGTAATGTGAGTCCATAACTTCTAGAAAAAAAAGTGCTGAAGGGAGGGGTGTTTGTTTGGCTGTTAAACTAATTGTGCAAAATGTCGTCTATCCTCTCAGAGTGATTCTAAAAGATCAAAAGATTCTCAATGTAAACAACAAGGCAGATGGAATCATGACTATTTGCTGCTAATATTAAGGAATCCACAAACATTGTTTCTCAGCTTTGCAGAGCAGTTTAGCCTCTTTCATCTTCTTGTTTTGGTTTGATTCATTTTACCTTTCCTGGACACAGCTGGCAGCTGTTTTCGGTCTAAAAGCCCTTAAAACAATCCGCAAGCATTAAACGGCAGACACACAAAGTTAACTACTGAGCCAGATATTTCCCCTGGGAATTAGAGGAAAGCAAAACAAAGCTGAAAGCAGAGTGGATATCGGACTTGCATTCATCAGATGGACACAAACACGACTCCAAATAAATGCTAATGTTGCCTAAAAGCTGCTAAGTGTGTCTGTGTCTGGGCAACCGTTCACTAACATTTTTGCATCCTAAAGGTGACATGTCGATGTTGGATTCTGTTGTTTCTAAAAGTAATATATAGTAATATTTCATTGATACTCTATGGAATTACACAAATACAAGGTTTAAAACTAGGAATAATTACCTGACAAAAGAGAAAAGTGGCTGTACATACCAAACCTGAGCAAGTTAGATCAAAACCAATAACTTAATTATCATTCTTGTCCTGTCTGTGTGTGTTTGCAGTGGCCATGTACAGGGAGCCCTCCCTCCATGACCTGACTGAACTGTCACGTTCAGGCAGCGGCACACCGACCAAGAGTCGCAGCGCTTCGGCCCTACTTAACGGTGGAGGGAAGACACCCAGCAACAATGACTTATCCTAGCCCCCCCGACCCCTCACACCACTCACACACACACACAAATGCACACACACACACACTCACAGATCTCAGGCCGACATGTCCACACATCAGGCTGGTGAGGGGTAGAATGAGGCGAGGGGGATAAGGGAAGACGACAACGCGTTCTTCCACTTAACGGAGCCCACTGTGACTGACTGTGATGTAAATAAATCAAGGACAATCATTCTGTCTAGCTCTGCTGCTCTGGGCTACAGGACCTGTGGCTCTCTTCCCTCGACTACTCTTCCTGCTGTATTGTAACCAGACAGAACAAAGGAGGGAGAGACAAAAAAGAAGTCAGACAGTCAGTCAGTCACACAGATAAACAGACTGTTACAGAGAACCAAAGAGTCCAAGAATTAACTAACTAGCTTATTGCTATGAAAGGCAAGGTAAGGCAAGGTAAGAAAGTTACAAAGGGAGTCACAAAGGAAGGAGGAAAGTCTTTACCTATTCTACCGTATGCTATGTTTACACAGAGCTCATGGGGTTAAGTCATATTTTTAAAAATGACATATTCCTTGTACACTTATAAGGACTGATCATTTGTTTGCATGCAGGTGCGCCTGTGTGTGTGTATGTGCGTGTGTGAGGGGTTGAGTAGTTGCTGTACTTGCAGTATGTCTGTTGTGTGTGTGTATGGTGGCGAGTGAGTGTGTGTGGATGCATGTGTCTGGGGTGGGGTGGGGATTTTACCTTTTTAAGATATGTTGTATATCAGACAAACCTCCTGAGGGCTTTAGCAGGTTAATATAAGGTTTACTGTATATGCTTCCATGCTTACTTCTTACAAGCAATGCTGTTGTTTATCTTTCCGTTTGTTGTTGTTGTCCCTTGCTGTTTGTTTGTTTGTTTGTCGTTGCATGGAAGCTTGTGGACCTCTGCTCAGTAGCAGCATGCCGAAGGTTCTTACCCCTCCCCTCCCCCTCCCCCTCCTCAGTGTTCCTGACCAAAAGAGAACACTAGTGAGCCAATAGTGTCATACCAGAACACTAGTGAATCAACGTGAGGGTGTTGGAACACTACTGGACCAATAGTATTGCACCAGAACATGAGTGGACCAATGGTGTTGGACCAGAACTTTGGTGAAACAATGGGAGCACAGATTAACTCAATATTTTGGTTCCTGCTGTGAACAAACTAGAAATGCACTAAATAAACTCTTTCTAAAGAAGTGAATCGACTCTATATTCATTTATTGATCTGTACTGGTTCCTATTTAAAGGGTCATTTCAGCCATAATAACCAAATTACATGACTTTTAGTTGAGATGTCTTTTTTTGCAACAAAGCATGAATATAGTTTGTGGTCGATTTTATAAAAATGTGTTGATATATATATATATATATTTTTCTTAATGTTCTGTTAGCCTATAATGACCAATTTACAGCTGAAAGAACTATTTTCTACTCTCTTGTATTTCTACATGTAAAGAATGTTTAGTGTTGTGATTAAATATCACCACTAGATGGTGGTCACAGCTCTGTAATTCTGGGAGTAAGTAGGAGTAGCCCCATGATGGACTGGCGACCTGTCCAGGGTGTACCCTGCCTCTCACCCAGAGATAGTTGGGATAGGCTCCAGCCGCCTTGTGACCCTGCACTACAAAACAGAGCAAGGTCAGAAGATGGATAGATAGAAGTGGGAGCCTGAGATAAAACATCTTTACGAAGCATAAAGATTTCAGCAAAAAAAAAAAAAAAAACAATCCAGTACACAAAGTTCTTTATAAAGTATTTTTTTACTCCAACGTGTGTGTGTGTTCATATCATGTGATCACTGCTAACAGGATTGCTAAGGATAATTCCTATGACATTTCAAAATACAACAAGATAAAGTGCAAAAGTCAAATATGTAAAAATACCGATATTATGACTAAAACCAATTGATTCACATTAATGATAAACATTTAATATTATAATTGACATTTATTCACTGGTTTCATGAACAGTGTCATACTCCATATACTTTCATAAAAGTTTAAACACGCAACATATGAGATAATTTAAGATAATAGCAATTTCTTTACACTGAGTCAAAAAAACAAATAATATTACCAGTGGGTCTAGGTAGGAAGCCTTGCCTGTAAATCACAGTTTTGAAAGAACCGCACACTCTCCCTTTGCTTTACATTTCTTTGAATTAATTAGACTTCTGCAGCCCGGTGCAAATGTTGTAAACACATATGCAAACATCACACGGTCACATATACTTCATATTTACAGTGACCCACATTAATACTTTACTGTAAGTTCAGTTGTATTTACAGTGGTGGACGCAGCATCGTGCTGCCTCTTGTGGCAACAATTACATTTTCTCTTCAGATAAGAGGAGAGAAGAATGTATTAGAGTCTGTCCTCCTCCTCTTCCTCTTTTTAGTGCCAGTTATCTTCTTCTTACATTCTTCATTTGCACATCCTTCTGCCATAACTCAGTTTTTTTTTCCTATTCATGAATCCATCTGCTTATGTTCAGTCTAGGCCGCCTTCTTTGACTCCCACTCCTGGAAACCATGAGACAGCACAAAGTGAGGATAACATTTCTGTTTTTACTCACACAAAAACACACTGTGGTTTGTTACGGAGTAAAATAAAACCCCACATGTTCACTCTCTCACTCACACACACACACACACACATATACTCTACCTTTGCCTTCTGCATGACATTCCCCTTAGAGGAGGCGTAAAGAGATGGAGGGCGTTTACGTAGCTCAGATGCAGAGTTGACAGGCACAGTCTCATTGTACACCTTTTCAACCTTGCTGCCCTGTGCCTATACACACACACACACACAGACAGTAAATATCAGATTTGTGTTATTTGCTGTCCTGGTCTGTTTCTCTGGCAAGGAGAAGTAACTTCCTGGATTCATAACTGTGAAGTTGCTAGGCAACCAGAGCAGATTCCGAGAGGTCAATGCCCACAGGCAAGAAGCTGTCATAAGGCAAAAGAGTAATTTTCTCTCAAAACACTAGTTCTCAACAAAAGCAAAACAGTGAAAATCCAACATTTTTAATTTCAGTATAGTGAAAACTGGAAAAAAAGTCAGTAGTGTGTTATGCACTGCTGCAAAACGGCATTTTTAAGATACTGTAGTGGATCTCAGTACAGACTAAACTGTCCATATCAGCCGAATGATCCCGTTTCTGCAGAAATCAAATGTCAGCTGAAGGTAACAGGAGCCTTTAGCACTAAAACACTCATTCAATTGTCACACTTTAAGAAATACACAATTAAAACAACTTTCAGGCACATATACTATTCCTGTTTTTACTTGTTTTTGCTTCAGTGAGTGAACACACGTGTGTGTATGTGTGAGCTGCCTGCCTTGATGCTGATCTTGGTGTCAGTAGGAGGACCCAGAGCTCCTCTAGCCAGTGATTTCTTCAGGTTTTCTTTGACCTCTGTCAGTTTGAGCTCCAGTTCCACCCTCTCCTCCTCCTTCTGTTTACACAGTGTCTCCAGCTCGGCTAACCGCTTTTCCAGACTTTGACCTGTGTGCACACACACACAAATTAGTATCACTGTGACGCTCAAGTCTAAACAGTGCTTTGTGTGTGAGAGATGTGTCTCTGACCAGCGTCACTCTTCATCTCCTCCTTCACCTCCCTCTTCTCCTTGCGAAGGGATATCAGGGCATTTCTTAGCTCTTCCTTTTTCTTCTCCAGCTCCTCTTTCTGTCTCAGGTAACACCTGGCGTCCTCCTCTGCTCGTGTCTTCCCATATCGTGCATATTGATTTACATCTAACACAAAAAATAAAGCAACTTTTGTCAACCACATTTATGATTGGGAGAAACCAGCCAGCTGAGGCCACATGTTCCCTTGTGTAATTTTCATGTAGCCATGTGAATGATTTATGAAATGAAAGGAGACTCACTAGAGGCATGTCTCTTAATGGCAGCCTGCTGTTCAGTCTTTTCTGAATCCCTGCTGGAGAAAGAGGCATGACGTCTCACCTGGCCAGCTCGGCTCTCCACATCCCCATCCTGCTGAGAGGAACAGTTAGTGGGTCATTTTTATGTTGTTTTTACTGACACTGCATGACAATAAGGACGCTTTTTTTCAATCTACTCACTCAAATGTACAATAAGAGAAGATAAAGCATATCTTGTGGTTGTGTTTCAGTTTTTATGGGTCATAATGCCTCTGCAATAATGGCTGCCAAGCACACTGCTCAAAAAATAAAGGGAACACTTAAAGAACACAATGTAACTCCAAGTCAATCACACTTCTGTGAAATCAGCCTGTCCAGTTAGGAAGCAACACTGATTGTGAATCAGTTTCAGCTGCTGTTGTACAAATGGAACAGACAACAGGTGGAAATGAGAGGCAATTATCATGAGAACCCCTATAGAGGAGAGGTTGTGCAGGTGCTGACCACCGACCATTTCTCTGTTCTCATCCTTTCTGCCTGATGACTTGCTTACTTTTATCATGAGGCGGTGTCTACAACCCACATAAGTTGCTCAGGTAGTGTGGCTCATCCAGAATGAAACATCAATGTGAGTTGTGGCAAGAAGGTTTGCTGTGTCTGTCAGCACAGTGTCCAGAGCATGGAGGAGATACCTGGAGACGTAGAGGGGCCGTAGGAGGGCAACAACCCAGCAGCAGGAGCGCTACCTCCTCCTTTGTGCAAGGAGGAACAGAAGGAGCACTGCCAGAGCCCTAAAAATTACCTCCAGCAATCCAATCAAGCACATCTGGGACATCATGTCTTGTTCCATCCACCTATGCCACGTTGCACCACAGACTGTCCAGGAGTTGACTGATGCTTTAATCCAGGTCTGGGAGGAGATCCCTCAGGACAACATCTGCTGCCTCATCAGGAGCATGCCCAGGCATTGTACAGAGGTCATACAGGCACGTGGAGGCCACACATTTTGTTCTCAACTATGTAATAAATGAAGTTTTTCAACTTCAACAAATATTTCATTCATTAAGATCTAGGATGTGTTATATTAGTGTTCCCTTTACTTTTTTGAACAGTGTATATTCTGGGTTCAATCGGAAGGGACTGTCTGCATAAATTAACAGTGAGTGTTTGCAATACCCACACAAACAGTAGGGGGCAGAATAAGTGCAGAAAATTTGACTGGTATGAAAGTTATAGTAAAAAAAACAGAGAATTCAAATGATGTCTCTTTACCGCAACACTCTCGTAGACCTCATCGTATGTTCTGGAGTCTATCGAGGCACTGCTGGAGGAAGTAGCAGTGGTAGTAGCCCACCTGGGAGCAAAGAACAAAATGGATTTGTATTTCAAGATATGCATTCTAATAAGACTAAATGTAAACATACAAACATACAGTGATAATGTTGGAAGTGACTTACAAGAAGGAGTGTCTGGCAGCGTGCCGTATGTCGGTGAGAGTGTCCACGTCAATGTAGTCGTAGTGCAACTCTTCAGGGAGAGTGGTGCTGCCGGTCTCTGCGAACAAAACACCCAGCCAGCGACCGAGATCCTCTGAGCAGCTGGCCTAACGGACACACACCCACCATCACACATTTTAGAGACTTCAGCTCTAGAAAAATGTAGGTGTGGCTTCCTGCTGTCACATCAAATTACTCCACCTCCACTAAATCTGTACTGCCAGATAAAAATCGTATAAAACGCTGTTGTGGTATATCACCTCTAAAGCTGCCAGTTCGTTGCCTCCCTGCAGGATGCGGAAGGAGAAGGGATGATTCGGTCCCAGGCCGCCTGGCATCACTTCCGCCCCTTTCAAGGGCACCACAATAATCGGGGGCCGCTGATCCCCTGGGTCCTTCTGCAGGTACAGGCTTCCGCTTCGCAGTACACACCAACGCTCCCTCCAAGAGCCACTCAGACACACACTGAGGTAGCCTGTGAAGAGTGAAGGGACGCATGTGAGAGACTGAGAGATAAATATTTACAAAGACAGGACACAAATCTTCAATCAGTCTCTTAATAAACCATCCAAACACAAACCAATCAACAAATTGGCTGAGTAGCTACTTGATGAGACTGTCCTCACCAGAGCGAGGGTTGTCATGGTGCCCAGAGGAGGAGGGAGGGTCTCCTGGTAGAGGAGGTTTTCGTTTGGAGAAGGTGATGATCCGATTGATTTTCTTGCCTGCTGCTCTGCTCATCGACCCTGTGAGCTCTGAGAATGCGCCGCGCTTCCCCCGTTCTGAAATCAAGCACACCCTGGAGTGAAACCTTACATGATACAACACAATAAAGCTGATGTATATTAAGCATAAACAGTATTGCTTTTGTAAAAGAAACTAATAATAATACTATAATTTACTTTTGATTAAATCGTACTTTGTTGTATTTGTCCCCTAATGTTTTCAACCAAACCCTGGAGTGAGTTTGTGAGTCCATTCCAAATGCACCAGGTGCTGCAGCGCTCTGTCCCCCTCTACTTCCTATGATGTCAGAGGGAGACAATCGCAGGAAGACGACAGGAAGGATGTCATATCTGTTAGCGCCTCGCTTCCTGTCTCTCCCTCTCTCTCTCATGTCTCTTTAGGTTCAGAGCTGTGTGATCAGCAAACAACACTGACAAAACATGACTCACTTTGAGCTCATTTCTGACCTCACATCATAGATCCCTTGGTTTATTCTTCCTGAATTTATAGAGAGAAAAACAAAAATAGTGTATGTGCTTTTGATCAGTGTGTGATGTACATCCCACTTTAAGGTTTGTGAGGATGTGTTTGGAAAGTGAGGACATTTTAGGCAGGTTTAGTTCTCCTAGGACTGTGTCCTAGAATTCTGGGATGTGGGCAGTTCCTGACATATTTCTCCAGGTCTATACAGCATGCAACATTAAACATTAAACTTACTAAGTGAGTCAGTAGTGTCCAGTCCTGGTCCATGAGCAGTGGACTGTCCGTCCGCTGTTGGGCCACTGTCTGAGTCTGAGGCCTGTCTGTCATGCTGCAACGCCTGCCAATAAGACAAATGTAATAACTTTTATGACTTCTTCTCCCTTATTAAACACAAGGAAACACAAAATAAAGAGATATATATGAACACATTTGTCTATGGCTGTTTTAACTAAACAAAATCCTGTCAACCAAAATGACTGATGTACCTCTAGGGAGTCTTATTTACTGTATTTTCTTAAACAAATCTGCCAGCTTGTCACCATTCATTCAGTTTATTCAGGATATGGGACTCTTTGAAAACAAGCCAGCTCAGCAACCTCAGAAATGTCACCTCACTCGCTGCTTGTAAACTAGAAGCCAAAGGAATAGTTGTGTCATGCGTGGGCTGAAAGAGGTGATGTCACCCCCACTAAAATGTAAAAACTAGGGTATAGATTCAGAATGATCAGAGCCACTGAAGTTAACTGTTTAAATGCTGGGAGGCCTTACTTGGAGAGAAGATTTCAGAAACTTGTTTTAAGAGCTATACAACAATCACAAACAAAATACAGATATAGACTCACATATATATGCAGAAACACACACACACACCTTGTCGAGCTCCAGCTTCCTCTGTATAATGGGAGAGGTGGATCCATTCAGGCCTTCGGTATTGCTACACTGGCTGCCAACATCGTGAATTACCTGGACTCCCAAAAAAAGGCACATCGTGAACCATACTGCCTTCATGTCTTCTTCCACTTTTGTGATAAAATAATAATAAAAGGTACCTTAAGCCATCGCTCAGCCTGTTCTTTACTCTGAACAGCCAGGACTAGAGCTTCACCTCCAGGCAATGAGAAGCGCAATTCATGTCTCTTTTTTCGCCCCTCTTTGGGGACATAGATGACGTTGCAGAGATTCAGCGGGAGCTCTGTGTGAGGAGAGCTTTCTTTGATGCTCTTGTAACACTATTAAAGACAGACGGTGAGATTAAAGAGCAAGCTATCCTCAACTCACAAAAAGCAGTCAATGGTATTTGAACCTATTTTACGATAAAACTGTGACCAGTCATTCTAAAGAAGTGACTGTGTTAACAATAATAAACAGCTGCATCTGTTTACCTGCAGTTTATTGTCCCTGACGACAACTAGCTGTTTAGCCCACTGGCCAAACCGTTTCTTTCGCAGCAGGAAGGCACAGATGCGGCAATCTCTAACTGGTCCATCTGGGCTTTCCTCCGCTGTCCACCTCTGAGGTGGCTCCCGCCCCTTAGCCTCCTCTTCCTCTTCTTCATAAGACTCATAAGAACTGCTCAAAGCATCTGAGTCATTGTCTAGAAACCAAAAATAACATGCATGACTAAAGAAGCATCCACAGATACATTTAGATTTGTAAACTGATCATGCCTCTGAAGAAGACTCACAGGAATTTTTGGGAGGGCCGTTGATCCTGGTGATGGGGTAGTTGTTGTCAGCATCTTCATAGTAGGCATCCTCCACAGAGTTCCTGGAATCTAAAGAGGAGCGATGAGAAAGATGAGATCGAACAGAATAATAAAACTGTAGTAAATTTGTTTGGTTGACTGTATAGATCTGTGAACTAACTGTTCACACTGGTGGTGAAGTACTGTGGGGTGGATCCAGGATCCAGTGGAACAGCCTCTTCATAGTAGTCATCAGGGAGCGGGGTGGTAGGCAGAGGAGGGGGGGTGTCGGTGGGGGTCTGAGGAACAAATGTGGAGATTTAACCTAAATTCAGCGTACAAGTATGAGAAACACTCACACTAATCTTATCTACTTACAGATTTATTAGGATGAGTCTTCACTTCATCTTTGTGCTCTTTCTGCTCCACTGGAGAGGCACTGAGCATGTGCAAATCACAGTCTGGTGGAACAACAGATAACTGGATCATTTTATAGATGATTAAATTGGGCAGGAATTATCAACATTATAAAATGAACTGGCTTATAAGACTATATGGTCTACTAACCAAAATCCTCAAACAGAGACTCTACGAAGCTGGTGCCGTTGCCATAGAGACAGCTGTTCATGTAGACATCTGATCCATTGACTGTGGAAAAGACAAATTAGTGGTTCAGAAACAGGATCAGAGTCGGGGTTAAAGATGGAAGGATTACCTGAGACACAACACAGACGCTAGGTGAGAGTTCATCACCTACTGTACTAACATTGAATTTTAGACAAATAAGAGTTGAGTTAAAGAATACATGTGCCGCTTAGAAAACTAAGAAACCTTTAAAACCTGAAAAATGTGTATGAATGGAGCAGTCGGGGTCCATTGTCCACAAGGATGTTTTTGCATTTCCCCTTTCTGTGACCTTGCCCCATTATCCTCTTTAAACTTTACATTTCGTTATCCTCTTACATCAATCCTTTTATCCTCCCCGACATCCTGCATTCTTACAGACAAACAAGGATCTGCTGTAAGAACCTCAGTGAGGTTTGATGTCACAGAGGCTACACAACAATTGGTGCTTTGTGTCTCACACACTGTGTAGAGCATGTTACAGTCTTTTTGGCTCAAGAAAATAAGGCTGTAAAAAAAAAAACAAAGAAATGCTATAAATAAATACTGTTGAAGGGACCTTGAAGAAATGACTTAACTTTAGGTTTTTATTTGGCTGAACTGCTGCAAGTGTCAAACTGAATTAATGTGAAACAGCTGATAAAAATATTAGTTAAATTAAAAAAAAGTCACTGATGCCATTCATAGTTCTGCAGCATTTAATCTTCTAATTTATGCATTTTTTGCACATATAATAAGGTAACATTTGTATTTTATTCTTGATAGAGGAAAGACCTTATGTTCAAAACTTTTACATAAAACATAAGTGGTCTGCTTCAACTCTATGTCATGAATTTATCAAGCAATCCTAGTTTGTTATGTACCTGACAGCGGGAGTGAGTCCAGGATGTTGCGTACGGAGGCCATTTTGTCGGCGGTGGCGGGACTAACCGTCTCATGGTCCAGCATCTTCAGCAGAGAGCTTAGCTCGTTCACAAGTCGCTCCATCACCACTGCAAACCCCAAAGAAATCGACAGGTCAGGCCACACAGCAGATGGTTCAAATGCTTGGGCTATTACACCAAGTGCATCGAATATCATTTTAACTCATGTATGCAAGGCCATACAGGCAGGACGACCCAAAACTGGCAGCCCATGAGGGCATGGAGTCAGTTTGGAACTCGGCTTAGCTACCGCCTGTTGCAACAGCTGACAGGGAACAGATATTCAACATCCTTTCATATGAGTGTGTTCATTTTGCCCGCCAGCCTTTTGAGTTTTCTGTCACCATAAATTCAATCTTTAACAAATGGACACTTGTTTTCCTTTAAAAAAAATACCGTTTTCATGTTAGACTCTGACATCCTGTGTGAGTCAAAGTGTGTGGCTTGTGTGTATGTGCGTGCTTTTTGTTGCCCTTGACATTGTTCCAAACACCCTGACACACTCTCACACATCCTGCCTGCTCAGAGGGGGGGGGGGGAGGAAGGTTGGAGAGAAAAGAAGGTGAGGAGGAGAGGGCAGGAAGCTTCCTTTTCCTAAAGGAAATGGAGCCAAAGTAAAGAAGAGAAAATGTGTAGCTTCATGACTTACAGTTGCCAAACTGTGTGTAACACCAGGCTGTTGTATTCACTTTCATAAGAGATGTTGAACGCCTACATAAAAAGCTTTTCTTATAAAAGATTTACCCTATATTACCCCTATTACTTTAATAAAGTTTATTTAGTGTGATTGGAAATGAGGAAGCGGATCAGTTTGGGAGCACTTCAGTGGAAAGTTTTATTGTGCTTTATTGGCTCAATTGCTATTTATGTGGCTTTTTCCACTATAATATTTTGTGGGGGAAAAGATTAGATGATGACTGACCCTCTGACCTCCTTTGAAGAGTCTGAAGCACTGAAAAAAGAAAACTATTGATTTTATATCATGAAAGGATGTAAACCCTCTGCTGATCAGCAGTGCCTCACAAAGGTATATCAATCAAATCAAAGTATATCAATTTGCAGAGCTGCAATCTTGTGTGCAAATAAATATTACTTCCACCAACAAATTGTACATTTCACAAGAATGTTGTGGAACAAAGTTTAAAGGAGTTAAAATAAGATCATATTTTTCTTCTTCTCAGAGAGAGTGAGAAAAGGCCTCACTCTCTCACACGCCTCCTCAGCCCTCGGACAATACACTATTGTCTCCACAAGGGCCAAAATTAGACCAGAGCAAACAATCGTATTGTCGGAGTCAGAAAAAAACAAAACAGGAACACACACACACACTCAATGTATGATGGGCGTGGTGCACCACAGCTGCATCGTCTCGATCCATGGCCATTCAGGGTTAAAGGATAAATCTCCAGCAGCTGTGTGTGTGTGTGTGTGAGTGCAGCTGTGGTTTCCTGTCTTAGCTGTCGACAGAAGCTTCTCTCCATTCATTCCTGATCTTGACTCTCGCCTCCATCCTATTGCGAGCCTCACTCCCTCTTACTTTTCCTTCTACTCTCCCTTTTTCCATCCGTCTCCATCCTGCTGTCCCAGCTTCCTCCCTTCATCGAGATCCTTTCCCAAATATTAGAAAACAGAAGGTTCTTAGCTGGTGGCTATTCAAATGACAGATTTGTTGTGCTTTAACTGATGCAACACAAAGATTCTGAAAAGAAGCACAAAGTAAATAGTTGGCGGCTGGATTTCAAACTGGTGTTTTTTGACTTTACACAGCCATTGCCATCAGTGCTTACACTCTCTCTCTCTCGCTCTCTCTGTTTTTCATGCTTCCTCTCTTGGGAGCCTCGGAGGGTTCAGAGGCTGAGAATCAGCTGTTCTGGAGGCTTGTGGTCAGTCTCACCCACAGAAGGATCTTTGTAACCACACACACAAGAACACACACGACACAAATTTCCTATCTGAATTTTTTTTCACTGATGGACACAGACATTCACTTACAGGGAGAACACACACACACTCCCACCGTTAATTGGCCTGATAGAAAGTAAACATACAGTCACAAGAGCATTAAGAAGAATGTATGTGTGTGTGTGTATTCTTTTACAAACATTTTTGTGTGTTCTCTGCAGACAGACTTCCTGAAGACGGTCAGTCATGAGACCCGAGCCATGCGACTCTCATTTGAATTGATTTAGTGTGTTTGGTTGCAGCTCAGAAGAAAACAACTACCACTTACTGCTGCTGCTGCAGCTGTTTATCTCACCACGTAAAGACACCTTTGTCCTCCTAATCTGAGGCTTTCATCCCAAAATCATTATCCGTCTAACCCAACAATCAACATCGGTCCTTGACCTTGACTCTCCTATCCAAACCCTCCTTCATTCCAACACATCAGGACAATGAAGAAATACTGCTTGTTGTTTGCAGGAATTGTGCTTCACACAAAGACAGGCTGCTATTTTGTTCTATAGCAGGCGTCCTCTTCCTGCACACACATATATATATATCCCATATTCTCCCCTGCCTCTCCACCCTCTCAGATCCTTTCAACTCCCTTCCCTCTCCCAGTCCTGTCTCCGTCCCCTCTGCAGACACCCATCCTCTTCAGACTGGAGGTCAAAGTTCAAGTCTCGGCGGCTGCAGCAGCCCCCCCTGAGACAGAGGTCCACTTCAGAGATCCAGCAGACCCGTAATTCATAATAATCGTGACAACAGTAGATGGAGTCACTGTCCGCCCGGGTTTAGCATTCAGGCGAACAGTTTAAAAGTCCATAATCAAGCTGGCAAGATCTTTAAAAAGAAGCAGCTGGGGGGGAGAGACAGTTGGGGAATTCTCTGTTTCCCCACATTCTTTGAGTATCTTATCACTCTCTGCAGATAGATGGTGACATGGCGCATGCAATAGAGCAGTGACAGTGGCACAGCATGAGTTTCAATACAAACACAGAATGGTCTCTGGGCAATAGCTGGGTGTGCTGTCACAGGCAGGAAGCCATTTAATGTAGCGTTGTTGTGACAATAAACAGTAAAATACTTACATTCCTCTTATGTCTGTCTGGGTAATATAAATCTGGGCAACATTTAGCCTAGCATAGCATATAGAGCCGCCTCTCCTCACCAGCTAAACAACAGTAGCTTTCCAAAATAATGGAAGAGAAGCTTGTTGCAGAGGGGAATGGTTCTCTTTTAGGACAAACCATGATTTTCCCTACGTCTGTGGAGTTTAAGCATCCACAAAGAGACAGAAAAACACAGTAAGAATCAATGTTCCTGGATTTAAACTGGAGAAATTAATGAGAAGTTATTACCACCATCAGCCCCTCTGTGGATGTTATCTAAAAAGGAAATGTAAGTTCATAGCTGGGGTCAAAGCCTGTGAGTTATACAATTCATTCATTATTACATGTTTTTCTGATGGCACTTCACACCCTCCTCGGCCCATTTTGGAAGATAAAACTCAGTGTTGGATGAAAACTTCGTTCCTGTTGTATCACTACTTTGTTAGGCTGATGTGCAGCTTATTCAAATTTCTCCCAGTTGTTGCAAAATTCTGCCAGAACTCCACTATGAATTACTGACATTTTTTCCACTGTGAGAATATTTTCTTCTTGAGTGCACAGCTGCACAAAAAAATGGTTGTGGTAAGCTTCCTTTGCTTGAGTGTACATATCAGTGTGGAAAACCCACAGATATAGTTAATGGAAGCTTAATTAGATTAAGCTGCTTTACTGTCTGGGTCGTGCATTGTGCACGCTGGCTCGCTGACACAGTGGGACAGAACAGGGACATTGTTAATGTTATTAAGAACACCTGTGCTTTCCCTTGTTAAGACAATGCTTGTTGTAAAAACGTATTATATGAGGACTGGTAATGATTAAACACTGCAACAGTGCACTAACAGTGTATTAGGACATTACAGTTATTATGATTAATACTATCAGTATAATTACATTATGATCATAATAATCATAAGAGCTGATCTCATTACTGTTAATGAAAATAGGCTGATCTGTAAAAGCCTTGGTGTTTAGAGTTTGACCTTACACTGACTACTTAACCTCAACTCACCTCGATTTAAGATGATTGTTTTATTTTTATGATGGAAATCGACATTATGAATGAGTAGATAAAGTGATTAAATCCAGTAAATACCGCACAGTGACATGTGACGTATGTTGTGGTATAGTTTCAATATGTGGAAATTCTTCAATGGATCAATAGATTATATTATGATTAGATTATATTATGCACTCGAAAGTACAAAGGTTGACAGATTTGAACACTTTCTGCTCAAACTGACCAGCCAATTTAAAACACACATGTTATTATATATTATTAGGCATATTATCTTTTCATTGTCTTTTTCATTGTTGTCAAGGTATCACAGCTGTGTTGCATACAATAATAATAATAATGCAATACAATGTTATACATTTTTTTTTCTACTTCAAATTGTGGCCCTCCTTAAGCCACATTTTAAAATGAGGCCACTTCTTCATCACCTGGTGTCACAGAATGCAGCTTCCTGTTTGCAGCCCTGTGGCCTGAAGGCTTTTTAAACAGAGCGGCCATTCAGCTGCTGCCGCTGCCGCTGCTGCTGCTTCCTCCCCTCCAGCAGCGCACCTTCCAACAGGGCACCTCTCTGTTGGCATCACATTGCATCACTCTACCTGAGGATTCCTCCTCCATCCAAACGGTGCGTCCACCATGACGTCACGCCCACGTTACTAGCGAGGCGGTTTAATTTAGTCAGATAAATTTCAAATTCACGTGAAATTAATGACGAATAAAATTATAATGTCTATTTGATTTTATAATATGACTGTAAATATAACATAATACAAACTCTTATCATTTAATTAAGCCTACTATAAAAAACGAGACTGAAACTCACCACTCTGCCGTTTGGAGTCCATACCGTCCTGATGTGTTAATGTATGTTTCTCCCTCCGTATAAGTTAATCCTTCTGTTGTTTCATTTAAAAGTTTCTAAAGTTAAGATTCTCCACAGACACAGCGGAACTCCGTCCGTCTCTGTGCGGCCAAGTGAGTCAGAGTGGCCGATACAGTTTACTGTTGGAGTCGGAGACTGGTTGTTCATCATCCAGGGCTCTACTGGGTCCTAGTGCAAGTGGGGTTTGTTACACTTTCATAGACATTTTGGAATTTAAAACACATAAACCCTACATTATGTTAGCTTTTATTTTATTAGTCTATTTTATACTTTCTACTATTAGTCTACTTTATAATTTATACTACTTTGTACTAAACTCCAGAAGTAAACTTTTTATTCCACTTTAAACTTTTAATTCCTCCATTTTCCATGTTAAGGATGCAGTTCTGCGAGTTCCTAGGACCCATAGGGTTTGTGTGGGATGTTAGGAAACATGCAGATGCAGAATCTTTTAATTGAATGGCATTAAATTCCATCTTAGAATTAAGTTTGAATAAAACATGTTTTATAAGATGCTGCTAATCCAATGACAACTAAAGCAAGCAAGCAAGGCAGCAATAATACACCAGAACCTTAAGTTCAAAGAATCACCACACGTTTTAAGCACTGTTCTATGTTACTGCTGCATTTAACTACTTAGGGCACAAAATAAATAAAAACACTTGTCAATAACAGATCCTTGCATAATTTATTTAAAAGTTACAGTGAAAGACATGGAGTGGTAACCAAATCAATTAGAAAATAAGTTAAGTGGTAATTCCATACACATTTAATCTGGTAAATGTGATTTACTGTAAACAAACAATCCACCACACTTTACATTCAGTAACAACTAACCTGCAACTTCTCCTGCTAGTAAATCCATCTCCTGTTTTCTGTTGTTTCCTTTTGAAACATCCCTCTTTAACTCCATTCTGAATACTTCTCTTTATTTAAATACCTTCCAACAACCCTCTATCTGTAATTTCAGTAAGTAGTCTATACTCACACACACACTAAACTCTAAAAACCGGATTAAGTCAGGGTGAAATTCAATGCTGGTTCTTGAGTCCAGCTCCAGTATGAAAACACAAAATCCTTCATTTTAATAAATAAAACATTAAATATGTTATTTAGAGTGTGTCATCACATCATGTTATAAAACACGCATCAGTAATTTGTACAGTCTGCTCATGTCATAGAAAAGAAGTTTAAACACTGATATGGCTTTGAAAAAAAAAATGGAATGACACAGTCTGAGAAAAGAAGAAAACCTTGTGTACATCATGTCCAGTAACCCTAATGGCACAGTGCTCATTCACTCTCATGTTTTTCTGTGTGGCAGACCATCAGCACATCAGACTGCTCCCGATGCTGCCATCTGCTGAAGGAAGAGGCACATGCAGGCAAACCTTTCTCTGTATACCCACAGTATGCCTGTTACTCCAGTCTCTGCTCCTTCTCTTTCTAGTTTTTTCTCACACTCCCAATGTCTTCTCCTGCTTGGCCCACTTGGCTGACTTCATTTGGATTGCTCAACAATACAGTCCAGTCCACACACACACACACACACACACACACACACACACACACACAGTATCAGTGCGCCAAGACCAGGAGGCCAAACAGTTCTCCTCTGCCACTGCTGGGGAATGTTCTGTTACTCCTCCACTGAGACTTAATCCGGGGTCAGCTGCACCCAGTTAGGGTCAGACGAATCTGCTGACATTTCTCAGAAAAGTCTGACTTGTTTTTTAAGTTCATTCTTTTTCCACTGAGCTAGACGGTCAAACGCAGACATGGACATGCCGAAGACTCTGTAAAACTCTTCTGGTGAGAGGTGACGCTGTGCAAAAAAAACAAAACAAAAAAAAAACAGAGGATGGTGTTATAATATATTCACACAACATCAGCAAAGAACAATAAAAACAAGGCCACACCTGCTCTAAATGAAAACAGTAATCACAGCAAATTAGCAGCTGCTATGCTGTGCATAACATTTAAAATGCAGCGCACAGGAAGCCATTTTAAAAACCATCAACCATTTCATTTGCAGTGAATATTTGCTTAAATTTAAAATTCAGCTCAGGTAGATTTTCTGAAAGAGTTGTTACGTTATAGTTTACCTCCAGCCTGGCTCGGTCCACATCACTTGGGAGACGCTGCTGCCCTCTGACTGACACCACCAGGGCCTCATATGGGTAGATCTAACAGAGAGAAAGAGAGAGAAATAAGGCTTCTGCCGACATCTAAACCTTAGATTTCAGAAAATCTGAGTTTAAAGGCTCATTTGAACTTGTTTACTATACAAGTTTGTTCGCTTGATATTTTCCTGTTCAGATTTAAGTCACACAGACCGAATGAACTTTCATTTGTGTCACCCTCTAGTGGTCAAACGCAGAAATGAGACAATTCAGACACTTTGATGAAGAGCAACACATAGGAAGATAAAGTTTAAAACACTGGGTCAATTGCTGCTAACTTTTTCTTCTTACACACACACACACACACAGACAACAAACAAAAGCTGTTGACTCATTCATGGTTTTAATCTTGTAAGTAACCTTATCACATTTTTTGGGGAAAAAGCCTGTGATGATCAGAATATGAACAGACCACACATCACTCCTTCTTATTTATCATCATTTGATTCAGACCTTTCACTCTTGGCTCAGTAACATCTTAGGCATCTTACCTTGTATTCTGAAAAAAGATAAGAAGAGAAAATATGACTGTTGTATTCAGACTAAAATCAACTTAAATCTCAAAGAACTGTGGATAAGCAGATTTAAACTGTACAAGTGGCTTACCTCTGATCTGCCAATTCACCTTCTTACTGCTGTCATACTGGTAATAATCTGCACCTGCACTACCAGGCTGCAAGAGCACAACAACAGCACATTATATCAACACACACACACACACACACCAGAAACTATGATTCTTACCCTGTTTAGTCCATTTTTGCCGTAGCCTGGCAACGAGGCTGATTTGGCAGTGTAGGAGTCTGTGAAAACACACATGAATACAGAATCATAAAAAAACACAAACAAATGAATTGGTGCTGCTGCATCTATCATGGGAACTAATGTGCCTTTAAATATTCAGTATTGTTATACTCTTGTAGTGATTGATAAGTTCGTGGTCTAAGGTGTAATTTTTTAATGCACACACTATAAAGCCAATAATATTTTTTAACTATTCTTAAAAAACTGGACACCACAGTCAATCAGGAATGTGGATATGAACTCAGCTGACACTTCTCATGTGGCACCCTGATGCATCCAAGCATCTGTATTTTCTGTCTGTGGGTTGCACTGCTGCAGCTGGGGCAGCAGAGGGCAGTACAGATACACTGATCGTCTCAGGTCATTCTGCTGTCAGTCTGCTTTCACTCATCTCTTCTTTGCGATCTTGCTCCTCGGCTTCACTATTGACCCTTTTCCTGTCATTTGCTCTCCCTTTTCTGTCTCCTTCTGTTTGCTTGCTCTGTCCCATCTTCTCTTTCAGTGTCTCTCTCTTTTCCTCATGTTCACTCACTGGTGTTGAGGAATTAAATTACACAGGGATGTCAAAGAGCTGAGGCAAAACACCATGATGCAGCAGAAAACTGGCCAGTGTCTAGATCTGGAGTGTGTGTGAAAAGCTCAACTATAATTATTTTGTCTTACTACCCTCTCTCACAACAAGAAATGAGATACACTCTGATACAGATTTATATAGTTGTTTCATCGAAATGCGCCCTGATGTCAAACAGCATTAAAAAACTACTAGACTAAGCATTTGGCTGCTACTGGTGCAATTTTCACAACTTTAAGTCATCACAATTATTTTAATGGTAAGAGAAATTTGGATTGATAGTGTGCTAAAAACAAGACGATTAACCTAGTGGTAGATTGCAGGAACACAGAGACCTAAACACATTGATGAGCCACTCACCGCTGTCTGCACTGTAGACAGACCTGGGAGCTGAGGACAGAGAAGCAGAGCAGAGGGGGGAGGACAGGAAAGTATTGTTATTTTACCAGCTTCACACCTTGGAAATACAGAACATGGATCAGAAAAAATTTGTCTCCAGACAAGCTACGAAGACAACTTACACTTACTAACTTACTTAAACCTGCAAGGGGTAACATGTGGCTGAGGACACAGAATTGCCACTGTCCTTTAGTGCGTTCCTATGTCTGACATAAATTGTAGCATGAGAATCTTCATTAATAACTCTACCACACAGTAAAAATAAGAGTTTTCATTGGCAGGAAAATGAAAAAGGGCATGCAGCTGATGTATAAAACATCAGCTGTGTGACGTAATGGCCCCAGAAGCATCAAGATGCCAACACAGTCACCGTCAAGACCTACACATCATATAAAATATGAAGCACCATGGGCGCAGCTAGACAGCATCAGGGTTTATATTTGTGCCACTCCTGTTAAAAATGTATATGTTTATGAGTCCCACCCACTGCACTTTGTAATTTTAATGGACTGTGCTGCATCATGAGAATTACATGGTTTTATCTGGTATAATATATATATATATAATAATATAATCACATACACTTTATACTGTAGATGTCACCATAATAGTAAATGAGGGGTAAAATACAAGTTAAAATGCATATAAGGCATAAGGCTGTAGACATCCCACCTATCAGAGGTCTTGGCGAATGTTCTAACTATACAAAGCCAACAATAGAAATTGTTATAAGATCAGTGGGATTTATCATTTGGGGACCATCGGTGGTGGATTGTGACTGATATAACTGACAGGTATTCAGCCCATCAAGTCACCAGCTGTGGACATCCCATTGTGGATCTGGTCTCTTCTTAAGAACAGATGAGCACATGCCTGTGAGGAGTTTTCTGATCAGTATAATAGCAGCAGACTACATAAACCCGCAGTGATTACACAGTGCAGACATCCACACCTCTCTGTGTCTGACCTCTGTTTGCAGAGAGCTCATTTCCCTTTTCCTTCGCACTGCTCTCTGACCCCGATTTACCTCCAGGCTTCATGTTGTACATCTTCTCTGAACAGATCCAAATTGCTTCAGCTTCTGGCTCCTTCTATCTCTCCCTCTCTCTCATGTCTGGTTCAGTCTTCGTCTGTCTTTTCTGTTAGAACACCCTTTCTTTTATTTCCATTTGACCTCAACCTAAACACAAGCTCTCTCTCTCTCCATCTTTGTCTGACTCTCACATGTGCTGAATGCAATGAGGAACGGGATCAATGGAAGAGTTAATACAGTGGTGGGAAACTGCCCCCCCCTTCCAACTCAGGCTCAGCCAGCATCATAATGAGACCTACATGCTGCTCCTGCTATGAAGATGACTATAATGTTTAACCTTTGGTCATCACGGCCTCGTCACTATTGCTCTATACAAAATCACATCTTAATTTCTGCCTTGAACCTTGACTACACTCTTCACTATAAGGACTGACAGAGCGTTTGCCAGTCATACTAACTTTATATTATACTCGCAAGCTTTTCACCACACACAGACCGAGCAAAACTAATATGTGATGGATTATTTAGTCAGTTTACTTTCACCATAAATGGTAGAAACAAGACTAAGATGTTTGCTTACCTTGTTTTCTAAAAAAAGAGTCTTAAATGTACACATTTATTAATTTATTTAGTTTGCCGCAGGAGGTTGATTTTAGTAAACTTAAGACCCAAAAGCAAAACATGTAAAGCACACGTCAACAAACAAAATGCAGGTGTTTAATATTAGCTGATAACAGTAAGGAAAATACCTAAAGGGACAAATAAAGAGAAAACCAGAGAAAACAAAGTGGAAAAAAAATAAGAAAAGAAAAAAAGGTACACGGTAACCTGGGTGACATGATGAATGTGATCACTTGGAAACACATGGAGGATACACAGGCTGGTAAAAAGCAAAGAAAAACAGTAAACTGACAATGACAGAGGGAGGGCATGGAGTCTACACAAGGAAGGTGAGGGGGTAACAAGATTCAGTGAAAATCTATGAGGGCAGAGCAGACAATACAGGAGAGAAAAGGAACAAAAACTACGGGCAAGATGAATTGGGACACACCAGGCGAGTACTACTTTCAAAATAAAACAGAAAACAACAGGAAAAAAAAATAAAATCCATGGAGTGGTTTATATGGCAAACCACGCCGCTTTGATGTACATCATCCGAATGGCAATATGCAGTATGTGGCTCCAAACTATGTATGTGTTATATGCTATTCAACAGTGTGCTGATAACAAGCCTCTTTAGCTTGTGGTCGATGGTTCCATGACATTATCCTCAATTTTTGTAAATCACTAAAATCAGGATCCATCATCCAGATAAGAGAATCTCTTACCATCATGAATTCAAGAGCTGATCTTGGTATAACTCTAATACACTTTTAATGTATTACACTATGGGATAAACAGACTTACAGCCATTCAGGGAGCTGTATCCCAGATTGTTCAGCGCCTCCTTGCTGCTGCAGCGGGAGCTGCGCCTGCTCCCCCACTGGTCATTGTCGTGACAACCTGAACGTGCCTTCATCTCCTCCTTCAGGATCATCCTGCCAATTCCCTGCACAGAGGGAAAAGGAGTAGAGGGGATAATTAGAGAAGAGGTGAAGCAATAAAAGGTAACTGTGTGGGATGAATGCCTGAGTTGATGGATGGTGATGGAATAGGACAGCATGGAGAAGGAGGGTGGTGGGACAGATAGAAAAGGGAATATGGAGAGACAGACAGAGAGAGGAGCAGCACTTTGTATCACATCCAATGGGTGAGGTTGGAAGGAAGCATTTAATTAAGTACCTCATTAAATATTAACACTCACTTAAAATATAAAAAAGGGAGAAGACGGAGACATGTTTTCCTCTCTTACCCTGTTTATATTATGATTCCATCCATCCTCCTCTCCTCCAGATGAAAACCTCCTCACCCTGGAGACTAGACACAGGGAAAAAGAGGAAATTAGAAGTAAAGACAGCATAGTGAGAGAAACACAAGTTTCACTTTTAAAATAAGGAAGGAGCTGTACCTTTTGGAGAGCCAGGGTATGGATAGTAGTTGGAGTCTGTGTGATAAATGTTGTTACAATTTGAAGTGGACAGGCGACTGGAATTGACAAGGTTCTCATTTGTCTTGCTCTTATTGGCTGTTGGAGAGGCCGATGTGTCTGAAAGAAAGATAATCAAACACTGACAAAGCATAGGACACACAAAACTGATTTGTGTTATTATGACGAAACAAAGAACAGTCAGTATGAGGAGAGCCTGTGTGTCTGTAAATGTTTCTCTATCCATTGTGAGAGCAAGGGGTTACAAGACAGACAAATTTACTTACAGAGAGGGGAGAGCACAGCAGGGGAGAGGAAAGGGAGAAGAGAGGGAAGCATTAAAAACAAGGAAACAGAGAGCAGAAAGGAGGTCAGAGAAGATGTAATGGGGTGTGATACGCAACTTCAAGTAAGCTAGTAAGGGTGTGTTGCAACAATGCTTAAGGAAAAATTAGTTAGATCCAGTGACGGCTGGTATAAATGAGCTAGTGGGGCTAAGCCCTCCCTACGTTATGCAATAAAGATGAGAAAATTATTGTCTAAATAACATACAAAACATAGTTATCAGTTTAGGTTTCACTAAAACTAAACGTCAAACAGCCAACGGCACCAAATAGTTAAAAGAATAACACAGGATACATCTAAATGGGTTAATTTTATGCAGCCCGAGCACATCAAATCTGCTCTTGCTTATTTTCCGGGTGTAAATGATTGACGGGTATCATGTCCCGCCCTCGCCATTTACTGACCGTTTGGGCTGACTTCCTCCGGCCCACAGGCCGATCGGTTCTGACCAATCAGCAGCAGGCTGGCGCCGGGTAAATGATTGACAGGTGTCGTTTCACGCCCCCGTGAGTTACTTGTCATTTGGGCCAATTTCATTTAACACCACCGAAGAAGAAGAAGAAGAAGAAGAAGGAGAAGAAGAAGAAGAAGACTACTACTACTACTACTACTACTATGCTCTTATCGAGCGGGAGTTCATCAGAACACCAGACTTTATTGACATGGACATTAACATCTTTGCCTCCAAGAAAGGCCGCCGGAGTGAGCTTCTTTAAAAAATAAGGTAGGCCCCAGCTTATATAACTGTTTAAAGGACAGCAGCCATGCTGCCTGGCCTCTATAAAGCCAGCTGTGCTGTTGTTCGTTGTTTTATTCTGGCTCCAATGTAGCTACATGATAAGAGTTCAGATCCATCGTTATGCATGTGATCCAGTCATTCTACCAATATGTCAAACGGAGCGTGTGTGTGTGTGTGTGTGTGTGTGTGGACGTGCGCGTGCGTGCGATCTAGAGTGGAAGAGAGTGAATGAGACTTTAACTCTATGACTACCAGCACAAATCACCAGCACAGATAAGGTGGAGATCTGCCCTGAATCCATATGTATGTACCGGTATGTGTTTTTGCAAATATAACCACGCAGCTCCTCAAAGACACATGTTTCGAAAGTGCAAGTCTGACAAAGGCATTATCATAATAATATACACTGTACATGAAAACTTCTCTACAAATGATTTGCGCTGAAAATTTAAATTCATCCACACAGCTACGATCATATCACAGATTGCCTGCTCAGACTGAGAAGCAGTTTGTCAGCACTTTGTAGCACAGCGTAAATTATGAGAGGTCCTTCTGAGGAACTGTAACTCTGTGGGACCTGCTAACCGAGCACTGATGGATCACCTACACACTCAGTATTTGGCACTGCTTCTCTCTGTTTTACTTTACCTCTTGTTGTGATTATTGTCTTTTATACACTAATGTGATTACTGTATAAAAGATTTGACATTTTCCGCTTATCATGGAATCCTGTGTACAAGGAAGGATAGCAGCTGTATGGAACTAAATGCTAAGCAGACATGCCAATGCCAATGATGCCCTCAATGATTGTTGTTGATGGTTATCTTAGACATCTTAAGGAGAAGTCACTACATTCATAGCTTTTAAAGATTAATCCATTATTTATTTGTTATTCAATTCAAAAGATGGTTAAATAATATTGATCAAACCTTTCAGTCTGTCAATGCTGAAAGCCTGTTTAACTGAAGAAAAGCCACATACACTTAGATTATTAAGATTATTCTGCTTAATACTGTGTTAATGACAAAAGCCAATTCAACTCTGGCACAGTTAACTTTCAGACCCTCTATGGTGATTATCAGTGGCTCAATCTGCCGGACAAAGAACTCACAATAGAAGAAAAGGATGTGAGATGCTGTACAATCTGAGACTGAACTCTGGGACTGAAACGGTCTGAGCTAAACTGCTGGCTTTCTGAAGAAATCCTTTCAATTTCTCTGATTGCTTTCCTTTTGAGAGTTTAAAGAGGGGGGCTGGATATAAAAGCAGAAGCACCAGATTTTAGACAGAAACATAAAAATATAATGCAGCTTTAGCTCTGATCTTTTCTGAAGATGTATACAATAATATACAGAAATCTACCAATCTGACAGCTTGACAGGCTGTAAAAAGCACCAACCTTGTCTTTTGTAGATGGGAGGTTTCCTGTAGATGTTGGTTTCTTCAGAAGCTGAGAACAGAAACAGAGAACAGAAGAAGAAAGTAAGCGACGGAGAGGAAAGAAGAGGAGAGGAATCTTGTTCGTATTCATCCTGTCCCACCAAATTAGTTGTATACATTTACAGTCTGCTTAACCATAAAGCTGACAGCACAGGTAATAAACTGGCATCGCGGAGGCTGTGTCATGCATCCAGACAATGTGACTGACGTGCAGAGAGGCTGATTAATACAGCGTCATGGCTCAATACAGGAAAGAGAGGCAGATGGCACAGGAATAAAGAGGAGGGAGGAGAGCTGTTGAAGGGTGAAGGGAGGAAGAAGCAGAAAAGGGAAGGGAAGATAAAACTTCAATATGACAGGAATGTGTCTTAAAGCACTCATTTTGTGGAGTACTCTGCATTCAGATTTAAGTTAGTAAGCATATGAAGATTTTCTGACTCCTAAACTGCAATGAAACAACAAAAAATACAGGAAAAAAATCAATTTCTGCACCAAACCGAGCGTGCCACCAGTCCTACTGGAGGTTTAGCTCCCAGTGGGCCATCACTAAATTTGTATGCACTTGTGAGACACTCTGGATAAAAGCATCCACAAAATACATTTTGCTCACGAAAGTGCTGTCGCAGGGCTGGCAAGGAAAAAACATTGTGAAGAAGCATGCGGTGAGAAATGGACTGAGGGCAGGCGGAGGGGATGATGGAGAGGAATCAAAAGCACAGCTTGAAGAGGCCTTTTAAAGCGAAGAAACAAAGAGCGAAACATTTATGGGGGAGAGAGACATTTGGTTGATACAGTGAAGGGTGAATGGATGGTTTAAATTAAAAGAAGCAGTATTGGTTGTTTAATAGAAGAGCTCATATGTTATCGAGTCCAAATCAGGCTTCTAGTAGGGAAAAACTACAGTGTTCAGTATAATGACAAGTGATGAAGAATATATAGGAAAAAAAATTTCACATTCTGCTAATACAGAAATATGCTGCCACATGCAATATGTGCTGCTGTGGATAAATTAAAGGATGATGCACTTCACTAAAATCGAGCTGGAATGTCATTGTGTCAGGAGGCAGGAGAGGAGTGGTCATAGGGTCAGGATGTGGATCAGGGTCTTGGTGTGGATTCTAATCATGATATACATTCGATGATGGCTAATGTCTGAAAACTGTATGATTATGAGTGGTTTTGGAGTGACGTGGGGAGATGTGTATGTTAGGAAACAGGTCAGGGGTCAGTGTCACAAATGATGGCCTACCTGGCACATGGAAATGCTTGGGGATTTGGAAGGTGGTGGTGGTAGGTGTAGCACACCGGGGCTCTGCTTGAGTGTAATAAGGTGAACTCCTGCCACTTTCACTGCCTGCAGTCAGCCCAACCAATAACAGTGAGAGAAACCAAAGCATGAATGGCCCACATCCCCAACAGAAAGACAGACAAGCTAATGAGAGACAGACTGACAGATAACCAGATGAAGCACATGTGTGTGTGTGTGTGTGTGTTTGTGAGAGAGGGGAGAGTGAGAGAATCAGGGACTGGTCCCCTGGTTGCACCCACTCCAACAGCTCATATTTCCTGTGCATGTAGGTGTGTGTCTTTGCTTGAGTGGGCAGATTACCAGGGAGATAATAATGCAGTGGGGAGCCTCCGTGGCGACTGTGTGCAGGAGAGTCAGTGAAGGCGGAGCTGGAGGAACGCCTCGTTCTCAATTCCATGCTGTCCAAGAGATCCTGAAGGAATCGAGAGAGAGAGGGAGGCTCTGTAAGAGTAATGTGCTTTCATTTACTAAAGGCAGTAAATTAGACTACAAGGCTCCTTCCAAAACACTATTTTAATCATGTTGACAGCAGTTTAATTTTCTACACTGTGAAAACCCTGCTAGCAGTCCTTCTAGTGCATCATACACACACAGTGTGATATTTGGTTACTGATGTGTGGATCTTGAATCAAAATCTGAGAGCAAAGAGATTTTCTTTGAGACTTTTGTGTTGTGTTGACTGTTAGTGTCGTGTTTTTGTACTATTTAGCCCATAAAGTCAAAACAGTAAAGAATGACTCCATCTAAAGTGACCAAAATCAATTACCATCTCGGGTGTAAACAAAGTACTTACATTTGAATACGGCGATAAGGAGCCCAGTGACTGAATAAGAAGGAACATAGTTTGTTAATTGTTATTTAATTAACATTCATCGTCAGTTATCTTCTAGCAAATAACTCATAATCTACTTGTATGTGTGCACCTGTCCACAGTTGAACCTTTCCAAAGTGTCATCTGAGAGGTGTGTGTGTGCGTGATCGGCCTGATAAGGGATGATGTCAGGCCGTTGGATGTCATATACGGCTTTAACCCTGGGCAGAGCTGCTAGCTGTTTGTAGTCCAAAACATCACTGACAGCCTTAGACTGTTAGGAGACAGACAGGGAGAGGAAGAGAGAGACTGAATGGAGACAATAAATACAAACTTGGATAAAAATGCAGCCTTAAGACAACTGTGCACAGTTCACCAGGTCCACCAGAGATGTCCTTACTACAGTTCAACTAAAAAAAATGCTTCACTATGGTGACTGTGTACTGACAGACTGATTTAAGGAGGGAGACAGCTGAGCGGTGAGACCGACAGACATGAAGTCTGTGCAGAGACTGATAGCACAGACTGCACAGGCTTTCAGGGACTCTTTGTGCTTCTGTCTATGCTGGTTAAAATTGACTGATGGCTGTGACAGTGACAGCTGAGGGCGTAACCATAATGGTGTTAGTGTAACTATGGTGACAGTAACTTACACAGATGAGCCGGTGTGGAGAGCCGAGGAGAGGAGAGGAGCCTGGAGGAGAGGAGGAAACAGATGCTGTCTCGGAGGTCCGTCTCAGCTGGTAGGACGAATGTGAGAGTGAGCTAGTTCAATTTAATGCAGTTAAACTAAAGAAAATGGCTTAGGGATAACTTTAAAGTGTTTCACATGTTAACTAAGTTGACATGAACAATGCAAGCACAAAATTCTAGCTTTAACACCCTGTGTGAGGATTCTTCTTCCTTCTCTGTCCTTGTGATGAACCCATGTGGCAATATTTGCATTTTTAAGAGATGAGACATGAGCTCCAACAAAGTGCAGCTAACCCTAACCCCATAATCTGCCAAGTTATGCAACACTTATACTTCACTGATCAACTGTGCAAAACAAAAAGATGTCCAAAAAGCTACAGTTACATGAGGAAAGCTTGTAAACCAAGAATGAGAGATTTCAGAAACAGCAAGTAAGAAAGAAGCAGAGAGAGGACAGAAACGGAAACACACACAGGCCAGCGGCGGGTCGCAGGTATTTTGAGCATCTCTCACCCTCAGTTTTCTCTCCAGCCGAGCTGCTTCTTTACACATGGGGTGCCAAACCTCCGAGCCTGCACAGACACAGTAACACACACACATGATTTTATATCAGTTTACTTTGTTTATTGTGTGTGGGCAGCAGCCATGCAGTTTTATGGGATGCTATGAAAAGTAGATCAGCGTTCTTCAAGTGCATCAACATCAATCAACAGTGTGCACACACACACTCTAACACTAACACAGGAGGGCACTGTGTATGGGTGTGGAGGCAGTTTGTCTGGTCTGAGAACAGAGGATGTAGCTCTTCTGTTCTCCCCACACACTTAAACACAAAGGAAGGTTTTTTAGCCATGCTAGCAGTGTGGCTGTACAGATGCTAATGTTAGCCTCTTTGTCCTGACTGAAATATCTCAACAACTACTGCAACTATCGCCATGTAATTTTACACATGCACATGCTCCTTCACAAAAGAATAACCTTCCCTGACTTTCTTGGTTACCTCCCATCACTGTGGACTAATCACACGTAGACTCCTGTTCATATCTACCACAAAACACAGACCATATCACGAGGTGGCCTAGGCTGCATCCTCCTGGACTGTCTACTCAATAGATGTCCTCCACTTGAGTTTAGACTGCAGATGAGGTTTAGTTTGATGCTTCTAACGTTCTAACGAGTTTCTCCTCTGAGTTCAAGTCTATACAATATATTCTTTTTTACAGGATTAAATATGAAAAGATGTTCAGCACTTTCACATCTGTGTGATAATGTCCTGCATCCATTGTTAAATCAACTGGTTCTGGTTGTTTGTCCTCAGTACTGATGATTAGTATTGATTTTATTGCCTTTGTTTTGATGTTATGCCACCAATTGATCTACCAGATTTGTTCAGAAATGATCTAATATATATTTTTTCAAGTAAACTGAAATAAAGAGAGAGGATGAAGAGGTCATTTCTAATTGAAAAGAAGAAGAAGAGGCAAGTAAACTGCAGAGCAGGAAAGAGGGAATGGTTGAGGGCTATTAGATCTTATTCATAACAATAAACCACTAATGTCAGGATGCTGTATGCATGCGGGTCTGATAATGACAGTAATATATCCGCCCTGAACACAAACACACGCTGACTCTGTATCATTTTCTCTGCCTCAGGGCAATGCAGTCCAGCCGAATGGACTCAGTTAGCTGATCATGACTCTAATATACAACCACTATCAACATCATAAATCTGGCCTGCACATAGACACACACACACACACAGAGGCTAAATAACACACACTCAACAACAAGCCACACACTCACACATACACACAAAATCAATAGTGTAGACAGAACCCATGCGTGGTGATTCAGTGCACCCCCGTCCCACCCACGCTCCTCAACACTGCTGTCAAACAGATGTGTGGCATTGAACTTGAGATCCTTTATCTCCTGGATAAAAAGGAGAACCTCAATTGTGCAGAGAGAGAGTTTAATCTAAAACAAAGCAAAAGGGTCCGCTCAGGGAAAATTAGCTACCTGTCACTAAAATATCACCAGAGTCTTTCAGTATTTTGTCTACATGTAGATGTGTCTGAAGAATGTGTTTGGACACTGTTTTAACTTTATGCAAAATAAAGTTAATGAATGGAACTAATGCGCCATCTGATCTTGATATTCAAAAATATGGGATGAATGCTTTCAGTGTAAATCTAAGGAAGCTGACATTGGTGTTTATGTCATTTGAAAGTCTAATGGTACTCTAAAAAAACAGCACATATTTAAATGGCCTCTGACAGCTTATTTTTTCTTTTTGCTGAGTCACGCTGCCATGAAAAGATAATAGTAGGCTTAATATAACCATTCAAAATGTGTACTGTATGTCTGAGTAAATAGTATGGGTACATTTCTTTTTTTAAATAAAAGACATTTTGCTGAGCCAAACAGTCAGCTGTGTGGAAAAACAACATGGCACAAAGAGCAGGCTCAATAAATATATTACAGAGAATTCATTTGATGCTTACACTTATATTGTTTGCTTTTATAATTTGGACTCTGCTGCAAAAATGACATGATTATTATCTTTTTATTAGGAGTGATGTGACTGATGAAAGAAGACATCCATGTCAAACAGGAAGAACCATCACCAGACAGAGGACGTCACATAATCACTGCTTAAAATGCAGTTTTTCAAACCAAAGCCACACCTCGCACTTCATGGTGCAACTAACAACAGAAAGAAGGGGTAAATATGCATCCACTATGTTTATGTTTATCATCTTTAAGGACTGACAGTTTGTTACACAGAACCATCTGGTCGGTTGCCCTGGGAAACTATTTGCAAAGGACAAGAATATTTGGCTCATCCTTCTGTGCATAAGAGGAGAATGGTCACTTCTTAAAAGCATCCACAATTAGTTCATGAAATAGTTCTCCATCTCCAAACACACACAGAGACACCAGAGACACACACGCATCTTTTCTTATTCCAGACATGCATCATGAGATTGATTGCAATGGTGTGTGTGTGTGTGTGTGTGTGTGTGTGTGTCCTAATTGAATGTGTCTCATGAGGGTGATTGCTTAGCCCACCTACATGTCTGAAGTCATCAAAAGAAGTGAATGTAACCTTGGGGCGGTGCACTGGAGCTCAGCACTGACACGCACATACAATATGACCACAAACACAACCACACACACACCTGCATTCGTATGCAGAAACATAAACGTGTGAACATACACTCAAGCCGATGTACAGAAAGTGATGCATGTGTTTACAGGGATGGATTAAAAAGAATGCATACACACAGAGTTTAAGTACAATATGCAAATGCTTCGTTTTACTGGTGGCCCTGAGCGAGAGAGCGAGAGAGCAGAATGTCAATGAGATGAAACAGGAGGTGTCAACCTGTGTGGTGACTCTTGACAGTGTGTGTGTGTCAGCCACATGTTACAGTGCAGCAGCTCCATGTATAACCTAGCTTCAACTTTGTATCAGGCCAATTTCTCTTTTTTAATTTTTTAAAGGACTTTTTCTTTACAAACTAAAAAATTATTAATATGTGTAGTTCCAAAGTAATTCCTTTCAGTATGAAAAAAAAAATTGTAACTTCCATCGTCAAACTCCTAATTCTGTCTAATTTATAAACAGGAGCTTCTGGATGATTTGATTTAAAGCTCGGGTGATATCAGGCTCATTCTGAAGAATACTGTCAGTGACAGTGCAGAATAATGAACACAGCTCCAGATGTGAAGCCTGAGAGGTAATTGACTCCAACCTTAGCGCGTGTCAGATTGGGGGGAATGGTGTGTGCATGTGTGTATGTGTGTCTACCACCACCACCACTCTTGTAACGAGTGCTATATGTGAGATCAATAACCCATTCAGTGTAACAGTACTTTGTTAAAGCCGCCTTTCATCAGTCCGCTGTATCCAGTGTCTCTCACAAAGTGTGTGTCTGATTAAAAGAGAAGGCTATCCTTCTCTTTTAATCAGACACACACGTTGACAACATTTGATTTTGTATACTATCATAGCCACCTTTAATTACTGTCAGGTTTTGGCTCATAATGTATATGAGGAAAAAGGGCTAATCAACCAGGAGAGCTGATTGAGAATACTGTGGTGGTGATAACTATCACCATCTGATACCTACCTAACCAAATCTTTGAAAAATCTTCATACTTAAAGGTAGGGTGGGAGATTTAATTCTGATGCACTTTTTGTTAAATTAGTGTAACTTTAAAGCATTAAAGCATTAAAACAAAGAATATTAATCATCATCATGGAAGCTATAAAACACTAAAAACATCAGCCAATCCCCCGGGTGGACCCTGCGTGGAGTATTGGCTAATTGTCACTCTCTTCCTGCTCTGCGCGCACCAGAGAGGTACGTGCATGATGGCCGAAGTCACAGACCGGAGCTCGTCTTCAGGTAACGCGCGTCCATGTGATTGGGAGGTGTGGCTTTGGGGTGAGCTCCGAGGGAAAGGGGCGTGTGTTTACTTTGGAAATCTGGCTGACTCACTGAGTTTTCAAAATCTCCTACCCTACCTTTAAGTTTAATGATTGAAATGTATGTTCCTGAATTCAGGCAGGTCTCTTATAATGCATCTGTGTAACAAGATCTACAGTATGTCCCCCACAACATGAGTAATACAAGTCCACACACTCTTCCACAGATGCAGGCCATCTGGATACTTGTAGATTACAACTAATTCAATAGATGCTACAAGTCTATTTTTATGCCTGTAGACTGCACAGATGCAGAGGCACTTCAGCTCTTCAACACCAAGACCATTTAGTATATTCTGCTGCTTTCTCTCACCTGTAAGGTACATTTCCTCTCCTTCCAGGAACATCATGTGACAGCGGGCGCACCTGGCACAGCTCGGGTGGTAATGCTTCCCTCCAGCCTGCAGGAGAGAGAGAGGAGAAGAAAAAACAAAAACAGGAAATGGTGATGGTACAGATGAGAAAAAGGGAGCAGAGTGGTGATAAGAAACAATGCGGAGTGAAGAATGAGGCGGAGAGGCACGATAAGAAAGGAGCAAATGAATGAGCAAGAGGGAGATGGGAAAGTTTCCAAAGCTGCTTCGTCAGTAGTCAACACTTCAGTCATTTAAAGAGGGACAGCTGCATCTGCAGCCTTTGAAAGACCGGCTCACACAACAGACAAATGCACTCACCTCCAGTACTCTTCCGCTGATGTACCTGTTACAGCTCTCACACCGGATCCCAAACTGAGTGTGGTAGTCGGCCTCACAGTAAGGTATCCCGTCTCTGACAGAAACAGAGCAGAGTTTACTTTCACCTCCAGGCTTTGTTAAATGTAGATAGTGTGAGGAAAATGCTTCATGTAATGTATCTGAACAGGCCACCTACTTGCTGATGTACTCTCCAGTGAGTGCACAGCCACACGTTCGACATTTAAAACAACTGACATGCCACTGTCTCTCCAGAGCCAGCAGAGATTGACCCTGTTTGATCTCTTCACCACAGCCTGCACAGTCTGAAGAGGAGAGGAGAGGAGAGGAGAGACAGGATGTGAAGTAGTGAGAAGTACGACATGAATGAATGAATGTAAAAAGCATTTTGAGCATTTATGCATCTTCTCTCTCTGTCCTTGCCTCTTTGCTCTGCCAACCTTTCATCATATCTCTTCCTCCTTCTCCTCTCTCCCTCATCCCTCTTTCCTGTCGTGACAGTCACACTGGCTCTGCCAGATGGAGCTACCAGAACCAGGCTACAAGACTACCTGAAGCAGCCGGCCACCTTCTGTGTGTTTGTGTACTTGTGTTTGTAGGTGTGTAGCTGCAGGAAATGTGGCTGTACTTTTCCAGCCTTTAACAGAATAAGACGTGAGTCACAAAGCTGTGAGCCATTACAGACGATATCATTAGGCTTAAAAAAATCATAATGAAAGAGAAGATGGTAAAGATGTAGCAGCATGCTCTAGAATTAGAGTTGGCGTTCTTGTTGTATTATTGTACAGTTACCCTGGGTAACATATTTCTTCATTAGGATGGGCACTTTATTTGGACTCAACACCCGGTCCTGCTGTCATAAATATCTGCCAGAGCACAAAATGTGTGTTAATCCGCTGCTAAAAATACCCCCCCCCCACCCAAAAAAAAACACCTTTTCAGTTCAGTAAAAAGCAGTGCTGAGCTTTTGCAAGAATTTACTTAAGAATTCTAAATAATATTGAGATGAATTATAATTAAAAATACATCACTGTTTAACTTCTAATACAGGCCTATGAGCTACATTTGTTACTGCAACTACTCAACTTCACTAAAGTGAACACAAACTATGTTTACTTACTGCTCCTGGTGATACTTCTGCCTCTACAGATGTCACTACTAGTAAATCCCTGCCAGCAACTCTTTTCTTTGAGGCCGACACAGAATACACTGGTATATTCATGAATGGGTTTTGGGCGCTCAAAATTCAAACATATCTTTTAAATATGCTCATGGGTGGCTCAGTTCAGTGGAGGCTGACTCTGGATCCATATTTAATGGTAAAGTTAGCTGCAAAGGGCAGGAGGCCAGTGACTGATGGAGCCACCTGATTGGTTTAAACTTCAGAGATAGCAACGCAATCCAGATTTTTGTGTAGATCAAGGCAACATTTTGGCAAAACTATTCATAAAATGTTACGATAACAAACATTACAGTGTAGTGGAGTAGGAAGTATAAGATTAAGATTAATTGTATTAATCCCTGTATAGATTGCAAAACAATTGCACAATTGCACCCAAACAATTGCAAAATGTAATGAAGTGAAAGTCTAAAGTATTCACTGTTATTTGTACTCAAGTAAAGTATAAATACATAGAAAATCACTTAAGTACAGTAACAAAGTACAAATACTTAGTTACTTTCCACCGCTGCATGTGTTTGCATATATCTGTGTGCATGTTTGTTTCTTACAGCTTGGTCCGTGGACCTTGACGGGCTTGTCGCTGTTGAGAGAGTGTGAGCACTGCTGACACACACACTTTTTTCCACAGAAGGTCACCCTGTCTCCAATTGGGAATGGACTCCTGAGAACACACAAACACACACACACAATCAGTAATGCCATCCTCTCATCCGAGAGGATATTCTGAAGTTGTGTTTGCATAGGATTTGACCGATGTAACTGATATTTTGACCACTAACATAATGGATGTGTATGTTCTCACGGCACTGAAAGCGAATATTTGTCAAATCAATAGCAATGTTTTTACACTGGGACTGTTTCATAATAAAGAAGCAGTGCCAAAACCCAACTGACTGCAAGGTCTGAAGTGTGGGATGATATTTCAGAATTTCCAAACGATGGTCCCTGCTGTTTTTATAGGGTGCAGGTGATCAGTTTTGGTGTGGACATGTCAGTGAAATCCAGAAAGCAAACACTGGTCCTGCAGTACTCATGCACTGCATTTTAATTGTAATGGGCCACCTGTGGTATGCGGACTGACTTGCAAACTCATTAATCCACAGTATGTGCTCTGTGAGAAGCTATGTTCACTGCTGCTGCTGTTTTATAGCTACAAGTTACAGATGAAGCAGAGCCAGGAGGATCCCCTGAGGACCTGACACACAGAGCAGTAAACAAAGGTGCTACAAGTGAAGGAAATGCTTTCATTACACAACACCAACTTGTTGTTACTGTCGATGCCTGCCTATGCACATTTAGCACAGCGTATTTTGTTGTCCTATTAATGTCTCTTACCTGCAGAGGCTGCAGACGAAGCAGTGAGGATGGTATGTCCTCCCCAGGGCAGAAACCACCTCTCCAGTGATGTACTGGTCACAGCTGTCACACTGGGTCCCATAGAGACGCTGGTAGTCCTCTGTGCAAATGTACTCGCCCAAGTGGTGGAAGAAACCAGAGTGCACCAAGTCACAGCCGCACACTGAACACAGACAAAGATAAGTATCTCTTAATTTCTCCTAAACACAAAGTGAATAAGATGTATGACATTCCATAAGCAGCCGGCAGTGTTAATCCATTTACACAAGTTTCACCTTTTGGTGCGTCTTATGCGTGTTGGACAATCTGTTGTCCCTTCGGACCTCTAAAGGGTCAGAAGTCTAATCTGGTTTTGTGGATTACACAGGTAAACATCTAGTCTTAATTTGTACAGTATGTCACGGCTGTCTGCCCATGTTTAAATTATCTATTATGTAATGCCATGAATGGGGCATCTAAATGGTGTCGCACACATTCAGCCACACAAACATATTGCCACGGTCACACAAACCTATCTTTAGTGACAATAGAGGCTCCTGCAACAGATGGTCTGGCTGCTACAGAGCCCTGATCTCATAACATGACACAGTCACTCTGGGATTACTGTATATGAGAAGGCAGCAAACATTAAGACAGATACAAATAATGCTAGTTGCTAGTTGCAACTTTACAGCAGAAATAAACAGCCCAGAAAAACAACGCCAGGATGCCTGAAAACACTGTTTACATATATTGCACCTTCCCTGGTTTGTGTAAATATAATGGATGTGAATGCATTGACCAGGGCAGGACTTGTGTGCCAAGGAAATGATGGAGAAGCCCCAAACTTCTGGGTACAAGTCTTGATCAACTTTACAGATCATTTGTCTAGCACCAGTCTTTAATCACAAATAAAACAATGTTTAGTCACTAACAATCAACATATTGTAACACTTATGTGTCAATGAGTTGCTGCCTCACACTTTTAAATTGTATTCAGACTTAAATTATCCCTATTTAAGGGACTGACAGGAGGGATGTTAAAATCGCCCGCCTCCTAACCCACTTTAGGAATAGTCTAAGGCTTCACTTCTGGAAGCCTGTGGGGTTTGTCCATCTTTATTTACAATCTCTGAGAGGTTATCCTAGATGCTCTGACCAACTCTACCTTCAGTAGTTTCTATACATTCAATTTATGCATTTATGGAGGCGGTGTTGCGTGATAGCTGTAGTAATAGTACATGAGCGAACACAGATACACACACACACATACACACACACACACACTGTGTTTACTGCACGGTCTGACAGCATGATGTATGGCTTTTATTAAGCAAATGCAAAGTCCTTCAGCCAAATCATTGCTATGGTCCAGCTGTGCTGAAGGTGAGCAGGCCCCTGCTCAGCTGGTTGGTCCGGCAGATTTAAAGGAGCTGAACGATGACTTGCTCCCTCACCTCCCATCAGAGTGTAATATTAATAACAACATGTGCCACTTAGTGGACTGTAGCAAACCAAATCCCTTTACAGTGGTGCCGGGGTGAAGACTTTTATCACGTGTGTCCCTGAAATGAATTGAATCAGTCATGCTTTAAGCATTCAGCTTTACACAAGTCAGCACAAATCTGTCACTGCAACATTATCTGTAGCCTGGTCAATGGCGGCATACACTGCAGTGGCACCACGGCACAACACGGGTGTGCTGTAGGTTAGATATCCGCAAGGCAGCCAGGGGATCAGGATATCTGACAGTGAATTGAATGTCTGGTCTCTAATTAAGCTAATGGCTTTAAACCCAGTGGAGTGAATGGATCTGATCTGATCCAAGCTGCTATGTTAAGTGGCTCAGAGAGAGAGAGAGAGAGAGAGAGAGAGAGAGAGCGAGTGAAGGAGAAGGCATAGGGACAGTTAAGCGATGAATTTTCAGGAACAGATTTTTTAATTTAAGCACATGAATAGTGTGATTTTAATTTAAAGAAAAGGCTTTAATGAAACCATATATAAACCTTGAAATCAGCAGGACAACTGCAGCTACATTATGTCCTCTTACTGCTGACCATAGAAAAGTCACATTTTGTGCCAAACACCCAATTAACTGTAGCTACTGGAGGCAGATTGTTGCATATAATTACAGCAAGGCAGCTTCACAAGGCAATTAAATCACTTCACATGAGATATGAAAGACATTAGGACAAAAAAGTACAAACTGCAGGTTAGTTCCAGACAATCTACAGGCCAACACATGCTCATACATAAATGATAACTGTCGATGAATCCAACAATGACAACGTGACTGTCTAAGATGCAGGAAATCACAAAGTAAACACAATCACCTTTAACATTCAACCACTGCTGCCATTTTCCTGGTGAGGACTTAACATCGCAGCATTTCGGCTCCAAACCATCAGCTCAAAAAAAAAAAACTAGGACATCATCTGAAACACTACAGCGCTACTGTACTGTGTGTTTGTTGTTTTTCTCCTCTGTGGCAAAGCTGCTGTCACACAACTTCAAAATGCCAGCCTGACCTTTATCAGTCTGTGTCAGACTGAAGCTGCTTGCAGAGGAAGACGTAGAGCTGCTGAAATGCACATTCATAGGCTTGTGTACGACTTGTACTCGCATATATCAACGCAGCAGGCTGCTAGGTAAACAACTGCGGTTGTCTGTCTCACACAGACACACTTGAGGATGGTAGAAGTGTTGATCTCATCCTGTTGCCTTCACACATCAGTGTGTTAGTGTCTAACGTTAATAAGATGTGGGAGAGAAAACAGGAAATATGGGGAGATGTTGAGACTTGGCCTCTCTGGAGGGATCGACACAGTCCCCATCCACCGAGGTCCATACACAAGTCATTACATTGGCTCTGCTTACTGATGTCCCTTTAATGTTTAAATTATCTCTGAACAGCTTGATAGTACTGTGAATTAAAGGTCCCAGGCTTGAAACAAAGCACCACAGACTGCAGGCTTTACTTTTTGACAGAAAAATAAATGTAAAGTGATTCATTCCAAAATGTCAGTGGCTGATGTTTAATCATTCCTACAGCCACTACACCCAAAAAACCCAAACTGAGTGTAAATAATTCCATTAAACTAAAAATTTCACTTGACACATTTACAATGTAATTATAATAGAAGAAGAAAATGCCACAGCACAGACCTCCCAGCATATAAATGAGCATGTGCCTGCCTGACACCGACATTTTACTCTTTTATGGACACATCTTCCCGCTGCCACTTGAACTTGCTGACTGGAGCTTAACGTTGAAATAGGTCAAAAGCCTGTCAGATGTTTCCGTCACAGACCTGTCAAAGTGAGACCCCACGTGACCTCGCAGTGACCTTCCCTAAATCCCACCTGTTGTTCCAAACTGAAGGTTTTCTACATTTAGTCATGGCTGAATCAGCAACAACCAGCTCCTCCAGGAAGCCCACACTAGCACATTTCCAATGTTCATCAATCACACTTAGTTTTATAGATGTAAATAAAGTGCTCATTGTAGAGGAAGACCTCCTGCAACCATCTGGAGGGTCAACAAGATTCAACCCTGTCTCACTGTGCAGTCAGAGTTAGGTGAGTCAGTGGTCTGCTCTTCATAGACACTCTCTTTAACTGCTGCTTGTCATTTCATGTATTCAGTCTTTCACTACATCAAAGTTAAACTTCTCCCATCAGCAACAAGCTTCTCTGCCATTTCGTTTGCTTCCACAGTGACAGTTCTCGACAACAGATTTTACAGGCTTTTAGGTCTACAAAAGTATAGGCAAATATGTAGGAGGAAAACGATTAACACAAACAAACTAACAAATAGGCATCCTTTAATCATGAACTTTCTTGGCTTCTTAACTCTCTGCTCCATCAGACTGGTTCAGCCGCAGTTTGTCAGAGGAACTGATGTATTTAAATACTTCTACATCTGTTAACTGTGATTTGTGGCCTATCAGATTGAAGGGTTGCATGCACAAAAGAAACACTATTGGCAAAAAGACAGTCTATAATGATTTCTTTGTTTAATCGCTGCCAGAACCAAAAGGTTGATAAAAAGGAATCAAAGAAGGATGGATGTAGAGAAGATGGATGCAAGAAACAAAAACTCCTGCAGGCCCGATGATACACATGTTGACTGGCTCAGCTTTGTGATTTAGCTTCCAGTCACATATAAAAAAACAAGAACACCAGCACACTGACCCACTGTGCAGACGCTCATACAAAGACACACACAGACACACAAAAGAGCGCTGCACAGCAGAGCTGATACAGCTGTTAACGCTTCACAGTTTGTCCTTGAAGTCTCTTCTGAAGAAAGAGCCAGGCCATTCGTGACTGTATGACTGAGCCAAACACTGATAAAACACACTGAATCTAGCTCCTGGTGTGCTTCTGAAGCACAAACTTGTTTCATCCTAAAGTGGGTCAGGCTTTGCACAAAGCTTTATTTATATATGGTTTATATTTTGAGAAGGTGAAGCACCTGCAGCTGTTTGATCAATCCAAATTAGGGGATACTTCTTCTTTATCACCTCCGAGGAAAGACTCTTAATTGAAAATTATCCCAGAAAAGTCACTTTCCACAGCAAGAATTATTTGTACCTTAAAGATGTAAATGGTTAAAAAATTCTCATATAAAGAAAAAGGGAGGAGGAGAAGGACTGAAAGGGTTATTTTAAACACAAGGCCAAGTGGTGGAGAAAAGTGAAAAAAGCCAAGATGGGAGTCAGGGGAGAGATTAGAGGAGGCAGAACGGAGAGGGAGCATCATATGTGAGGAGAAAGGGAAGCAGACAGCAAAGTGGAGGATAAGAAAGGCAGGGGACCCAGGGGAGGTATCAATGAGGCTATCGATCTGTCCATCTAGCACACATCTGCCGTCCTGTCACTGTCTTCCCTCGTCTATTTGCATCATCAACACAGGATGGATTTCCAGCAGCGGGTCTCTGCATTTGCATGAGTCGGATCAGGATGAAAGAAGGAAGTGATGAGGAGACATGGGGTCTAAATGAGGGAGTGGTCTGCATGCACACAGAACGCAGTTCTTAATAGTTAAGTATTAACATCTTGCAGTCACATTAAGGAATTATGGCTTCAGATCTGCAAGCACAGCAGGACATGGAGACAATTTCCAAAAAATGAGGGCAAACTTGTTCCACATTTTGAAACATGGTATTGGTGGAATTATGTTATTTTTCTGTCTTCTATGGTTGATCGGCCTGGTTGAAAACAACACTGACATGCATACATGCCTCGTTTTTGTCATTTTTATAATATATTTGAATTTTATTTTATCAAATGTGAGGAAAACATTCATATATCAAATGTTATTTTGTTCAAAGCTGAAGGAAAAAAATCCAGCCTTTCATCACCTCAATCAGTCCCCCACACCACGCCATTAAACACTTCTCAAATCAAACACACACAGACACTTCTTCTATCATGCTCTTGTCTCTTTTGTTCCTAAAAATCTCTCCTCACTTGTGAATAACCAGGCGCTGTTTACCAAAAACAAAGATGCATTGACATCCACAGCTACAAAACAAGGAATGTGAGACAAGTGAGCGGCAGAGAGGGGGAGGAAAGAAGAAGATAATGAGCAGCAAAGGGGGAAAAAACAGAGACGTCTCTATGCTAAAAGCTGACGATTTGATTCTTGTCCACTTCAACAGCTGATGTCTACTCAGCCCACAGTCCATTAGCTAAAAGTCATTAAGCTTACTCTGCTAGATCGATGCTGTATAATAATATATACTTGAATATCAAAGAGAAAACACACCGGTCAATACATCAGGCCTGTGTTCTGTCAAAAGGAATGAGTGCTTCAATTGAATCAGTCAATCAAACAATCAACAAATGGAGTTCCTTCAGCTCAGGTTATTTTTAAAATCTGTACTGAGCAATGAGAAGATAAAATGCACCATTAACAAAAAAAGGAGACGCTTCCTGATTTTGTGCACTGAGGTGACGTTACTGGCAGATCAAACAGAGAAAAGTGTGTTGTCTTGCACCATGCTGCATTTAGGACTGTGCTGTTCCTGGCCTGTGAAAGGAGGTTAGCTGGTCGTGGAGTGTGAAAAGCTGCTGACCGCACTGCTTAAGCTAGCTGCTGACTCCAGACCTCTGTAACTGCGCTCTGTCCCACCTGCTCACCGGCAGAGCTCGACCATGCAGACACACAAGTACTTATGCACACACAAGTTACACTGACATGAACAAACAGATGGGAAGATTGTGCTTTTACTATGTTAAAGAATTGCTGGTTTAGTAGCAAGGACAAATGTGCACCTTTTGTGCACATCCAGCCTGTCATTTGCACCAGACATGCAGCACTTTGCAGCCCCTCACTCTCCTAGCTACATTTTTTTTCAGTGACTGGCACTTTGGGGGTCTACATTTCTGTAATTACACTGTAGATCTTGTCAGAGTTGACCTTCTATTTTATGCAGGACAGCAGCTATCTGATTTAAATGTGCTGGCTCCTGTTTAATATTTAATTATACAAATTGGTGTGGGTATAACACACACATGGAAACCTGGCATATGTGTCCACTAGTGTCAAAACTACAGCAAAGCTGAGACAGGAAGTGCAATGTGTTAATGCATCTTATATGTTTGAGATGTTACTTTTAGTTATTTTTTTTTTACCTTGGCAGGTGAAGCAGTGAACATGGAAGTGGGTGTTCTTGACGCGCACCACCTCTCCACGACAAACCTCCCCACAGCGCTCGCACACGATGGGCGAATTTCCACGACTGGAGAGAGGAGAGCTGCTGTTGTTGTTTCCTCCATATACACCTGACTGGTACTGAACTGTGAGGAGAGGAGAGGAGAGGATGAATACAAGGTGTCTGATACATCATGTCGTCTGCATGCAGGGAAATCTGGCAGCTGAACTGAGCATAAGAACACTGGTGAGACTTGTTCAATTTCACACCAACACTATAGCAACCAATCCTGGTGGATCAATAATCCAGGAATCATGCCATTAAACATTAACAATAACAAAACATGGAGGATCACAGACATAATTCCATGCACACACACTGAGGTAGTGAATGTTCAGATGAAGAAGGCTTAGTGACCGCCTTAAAGCAGAGGTCTCTGGGAAGGCAGCTTTTCTACCAGAGAGATCAGCATGACTTACAACCATTCATTAAAAGGTAGCAGCATTGACTAGAAGGCAGCTGATGACAATATACTTAGATATTCCCTGTGGCCATTTGTCAGGATATAAACTGTCACTTCTGAATTTCTATTTTTACCCAGTTCAATATTTTTCCTCTGTCATGTTGGAACATAATCTCTGTTCATGTCAATAAAGCTCTAAATGATCAGTCTTGACATATACAAACAAAACAAAGACCTTTTTGGGATTACACTGCTTTCATCCTCGCTTATGAAACTGGTCAAATCCCTCTCAGTGAAACAGGTGCTTTCTATACACTCTGTAACACACACACACTCACACACGCGTGCTGCAGGGTCTATTTTACAACATGACACATCAAAAAGAGCAGTGGAACAAAAACAATCCACTGATGGACAGTGATCAATTTGTGTATTGACCTGAACTTGCAGTGCATCAGTCTGAGCAACGACTCTACTGTATTCTGCTCAATTCAATTACATTCCAGATAATGCCGCCGCACCGCCCCAGTATTATGCAATCACAGCAAACACTAACATGCTGGCAGGTTAAGCTGATGACAGTGGGAGAGAGAGACAGAGAGTTGTGGATCTATAAATGTTTTCTGGAGGTAAAACTGGGACAAAAATGTTTCCTAACAAATTGTATCATCAGTGTGTGTGTGTGTGTGTGTGTGTGTGTGTGTGTGTGTGAATCACAGAAGCTGGCATTGGTTCTGTGGCCAGATGGCAGCACAAGGACTGGAACAACAGACATAGAAAGATCTAAGCCACCTGTGTGTGTGTGTGTGAATGTGTTATTTCTGTGTGTGTGTTATTATTAGTTTCTGGAATCAATGAATGTGAAAACACGTGCCCTTATATATACATGTAGAACATGTGCTGCATTGCATCAAAATATTATGTTACTTGTGTTCTTTGTCTTGTTAAAGCTGCTGAACACAAAAAAAAAATCTGAAATGATCTTCTCAGTCTGCTTCTTTTATTAATGTGTGGACATTTAAACAGTGGTGAAATGTCCACACATTAATAAAGTATTTGTACTTCGTTACTGTGCTTAAGTACATTTTTACGTAGCCCCTGTAGAGGCAGAAGTATCACCAGGAGCTATATCTGCATTCTTTATCAAAATGGCAGCACATAGATATTGAGAGACAACTCACTGTGAGCACTTTTACTTTTAATACTTTAAAGGTAGGGTAGGAGATTTCATTCTGATGTACTTTTTGTTAAATTAGTGTAACTTCTCTTTACAATCCAGTAGCAACCGATTAGTTCGGCAGTTTGAATATTAATCATCTGTGGAAGCTATAAAACACTAAAAACATCAGCCAATCCTCCGGGTGGACCCTGCGCGGAGTATTGGCTGGTTGTCACTCTTTTCCTGCTCTGCGCGCACCAGAGAGGTACATGCATGATGGCCGAAGTCACAGACTGCAGCTCGTCTCCAGGTAATGTGCGTCCATGTGATTTGGATGTGTGGCTTCGGGGTGAGCTCCAAGAGAAAGGGGCGTGTGTTTACTTTCAAAATCTGGCTGACTCACTGAGTTTTCAAAGTCTCCTACCCTACCTTTACGTAAAAGTAAGAATCTAAGACATTTACTTAAGTAGGATTGTTGATGTAGCACTACTGGTTTTACTTATGTATATATTTTGCTGGGTAATTGTACTTTGTACCAAGCTTCAGTGCTTCCTCCACCACTGCATTTAGGTGAAGTTATAAGCTTGCATTAAATTTAAAAGATGATGAAAATGACAGTGATTGGAGGTTCAGACACAACCACATGTCACTCTGCCAATGCATGTTCTGTGTTCTCCAGTATACATAATCTATATAATATATTGTGACCTCACGTTGGAAAACCACCCTGCATTGCGATGACACAGGACACCAGATTCATCTTGTGACCTCATGAGGGGTCTCAACCCCCATGTTAGAAACCACTATTCAACCAGGTGACTTAAGACAACAGAAGACAAACATTAACCTACTACCATCTAGTGACCCCTAAGATACAAATTGTGACTCCACGAGGGGCCCCAACCTCCAGGTGGGACACAAGTTAAAAACATCAAAACAGCTGCTGATTAAAAGCCGTCAGTTTGACAGAAATCAACTTTTTTTCTGCCACTCTGTGCATCAGTTGTCACACTTTGAGTCTCTTTGATGCTGCTTTGTGTCTTTTTAACTGTGAGGATTGCTGTCTATTAGAGATGTCACTCTGACATCACAGATTTTTTTGATGTGGTGTGGAAAGGAAGACACATCACATGACACTAATGATCTGTTCTTTAACAGGTCTTCCTTTACAGTTTCAAAGTGTTTGTGAGCATCACATATTTACTCGGGCATGTGACCTTGTGGGTAAACAGGCTGGATTAAACAAAAAACAATAATCTCTCCCATAGTGTGAACCAAACCAGCCAGCCAAAAGATAATCCTCTTCTTTTCTGGGAGAGACTTGTGGGGAGGGGTGGGGGTTTACAGTCGCTCAGTCTGGGCCCCTCTGCTACACTGACATGGTTGTAATTGTAAGTGCGGCCTCGGCGGAGCCTCTCTGAGGTTAAACGTCTCCCTGAGGTGGAGGGAATAAAACTGAACAGCAGCTGCTGGTGTCTTTTACTGCAGAGCCACTTCTGATTTTTTTAGGGAAGATAGATTTTGGGATTTGGTGGTTTCACATTAATAACAACCCGATGTCTGTGGTTGCTATGTTTAGACATTTTAATATGTGTGCAACCAAAGATGTGCTCTTTTGTCTTCACACATTCTATTGTTCCAAAACATAGGACACATGTTCAGCTTACTGAAGGCAGGAGCTGGTTTCTGACACAAATATAAAACCATATTTATAAGACTAACCAAAAACAATGGAGGCATGTGACACTTGATTGTTGGAATTCCTGCACATGCCCAGCTTACAGACCTGGTAACACAAAGTGACAGTGCTGATCAATGCTCCTATCAGCCTCTGTTTCTGACCTCCACTAACAAAAGGCTAGTTAATGACATGATGAAATACAGTGTCAATATGTGAGTGACTGATCAATAACCTCAGTGAGGAGACGTTTATGTCTACTCCACCTTAAACCCTCCCAGGACAATGTGTTATTGATTAGGCACACACACACACACACACACTGCTTACCATTTGTCTGTCCGCTCATGATGCATGTATCAGTCACTTCACTTCACTTCAGGACAAAAGCTCCAAATATGACAAAGCGCTCCTTCCAACTCTCTCCGTGCCTGTCAGACTTATAACTCTCCCCCTTCCTCACACCGTGTCTGTCTGGAGAGGGCTTTCCCTGCTCCTCCCGGCAAGCGGATTACTGTCAGACCGGCAGACTGTACTGTACCTCTCCACCCTGTGTAAAAAGCCAGGAATTAGATGCGAAGTGACGGATTAACGCTCCTCCTCACGCCTTCAGCCTCTGCCTCTCCCATCCTGGAGCTCCGATTACGGTGTAGAGGAGTCCATCCCACCGAGATCAGTCCGTGCGCTTCCGCGGACGCATGCATGCCTGTGCGCTCCGCTGGCCAGGATGAAATGCTGGGTGGTGAGTTTGTTGGAGGTGGTGGTGGTGGTGGGGGGGGGGGGGGGGGGGGGGGGGGGGGGGGGACTCCAGAGCTGAGCGTGTTCTTTCGCCCGGCAGAACCCACTCCTGTCAGTGGTTCAAGAGCGCCGAACAGCGGCTGAACGCATAACTACCAGCGACAAAACCCCTGTGATTTATGGCAAAGACAGTAGGATATTCCCGGGGGTGCCCCATAAGTGACACCGCAAACTTTATATTATATGATAAAACAACACAATAAAAACCTTTCATTAAGTGCACTGACTTTCATCATTTCAAAAGGTACTTAGAGTTGTGTGTCCACTTTTTAGAAACATATGTTGCGTATTCTCAACCCAACGCTATCAAATTCAGTGCCCTCTCGGCCACCGTAGTTTGCGTGTTTTTGCTTTTCGATTAAAGTGAACTTAGAAGGTTTAGTGACTTTTAGATAACAGGAAATCACGATACATCCTGCAGTAATTTATAATTTAAATGATAACGAGTCATGCTGAAGTTTTATTTCAATGACCTTATGGTCTATTTTATGTATCGGGGTGTGAATGGATCTATAGGTTAAGCAAAGTGGATCAATTGCCAGCCCATCACGTGCAGGTACAGAGAAAGACCAAGAGGTGGCAGTGTATGCTTGGGCAATGGCAGCACTGTACTACATGTAGAGAATCACTGCAACAGACACAATGACAATCATCATCATAACATGTTTGTTTGACAATCATTCTGTCAAACATAAATAATAATAAAAAACATCAACTTAATGCACTGGAATATTTCATATTATTGGTAGACTGCTGCATCTAATGTGAACGTTCATAAATTAACATGCAATCTCTCTCTTTTTGTGTGTTTATGTTTTTAAAACAGTATATAATGATTCTCTCTTGTGTGCAGCAGGTTTCCAACAACAAAACATGTTTATACAGTAAACCTCTAGTCGGTCCTGGCTCTGCTCCCCATAATTGAAAAACAATGTGCAGGATACTTCCTGCAAACACTGGCAACTCAACTACTGACACTTCCGAACACCTCCTGCCCACCCTGCACTGTAAGAACAGACTGTCAGATGAACTCTGGCATGTTGTGGGTGTCACAGCTTTGTTCTGTTGTACCTCTGCTGCAGGACAGTCACCGCTGTATCTACGCTGCTGTCAGAGTCACAGGGTCAAAGCTTTGAGGCCAGGCTGATGCCTTCAATTGGAAGCTTGCAGGGGTCAGAAAAACAAAACGTCACTTGGAGTATCGCACAGCAATTTATGTGTCTGTGGGGATGTTCATGCTTGATTAATGACCTATTGTCAAGTCTGTCTGCCTGTTCAGAAGCATTCAGGACACAATGGTAAGTAACCTTTTTTAAAAAAAAGGAAGAACAGTGTCTGGCACCCTAAGTTGGGTGTATATCTGTATATGTGCGTGTGTGTTGTGGAACATTATTTTAACTTGGAGGTTTTGAGAGAGGACAAGGTTTTGCAGCACAAAAGCACAGCAGAAATAGTATTTTCAAATACCCTTTACGATTGCAGCAATCATTTCTAGGCCATTGATTTTCTATCATTTAAACTCAATGTGTGGGCCTTATTATAGGATGAAACAGCCTATAGAGGACATTTACTGCCTGTGAAAAAAGATGTGAGACTGTTGCCAGACAGACCAGACATACCTGAGGAGAAGTTGGACCACAGCAAGTGATGGCAGCAAATATGGTTTATAAATGCATTTCTGGATTTTCTGGATTCTCATTTCTGAAGAAAGAGAAGGCAGTGTTTAGTTTTATTTGACTATATGTATCACTTTTTATGTTGCACTTTTGTCCACCCTGTGAGCAAATACGTGGCAGACAGATAAAAACACATAAACATCGATGGCAGTGGTAAGTTCACACTTGTCCTCTTGGACAGGAAGTAACTCGATATATAGGAAGTAACAGACTAGAGAGGAAATGTGGCAAGACGGCAGCCTATAGATGCAACCACAGCAGGACTACCAGCCACTCTTACCATGAACTGATATTTTTCTAGTTCACCAAACTAGTAATCATTTGAGGAAGTTGTAAACACAATTCTTAAACTCAGTAGATTCACAGCTCTCTCAGTTGGTCTCCACCAACTGAGAGGAAACATATGTTTGATGTTGCTTCATGTTCAGATTCAGCTAAAATAGAGGTATTCGCTTCACCCAACTAATTTGGCTTTTTATTTCTGGAAAGTGTTCTCCATGGTTACAAAAACTGGTCAAACCAGATTCTGGACTCAGTTGAGTTCTTGCTGTTTCATCTTTCATCCTTTCATCTTTGTTGTCTCTAACTACATGGGCATTTCCCTGGGACATGCTGAGCTCTGTGGCATATCACTGTTTTGGTATCTGTTATCTGTTTTGGTATCATGACATGGATAGTGTCAGTGGTCTCCTGTGGGGTGACAGTGACAGGACATGAGGGACAGAAGTCATCTTCCAGACTCTTCCTGCTATGTTAGAATTCAGCAGCCCACTTCTGCACCATGCTGTATGAAGGGATTGGACACTCTCCATTAATGTCACTATGTCCCCAAGGACCTCTTAAGGCAGATAAAATGGACGACTGCATGAAGACCATTTTTGTGTGACAGCGCTGTGTGACCCAGTAATGCCACTAAAACCCTTCATGCAGTGTGAATTTCTTCTCATAATAGGCTGAATACTGCTTGTGTGTGTATTTATAGTATTAAGGAGACACTAGTCTGTACATACAGTTGTGGCCATTCTCCTCCCATTTTAAGAATAAAATCTAGTACACATTGTCTGTGTTAGGTCGGCCAGTCAGGAAATGGGACAAGTTGAAGGTGAAGTCACAGCCATTGTATGATCTGCCCTACTTCCTATAAGGGTCACTGTCAGTGACAAATCAGAGAGCAGAGGTCAAAGGTCACAGTGCACACACCCCAAAACCCTTTGAATTTAGTGATATATGAGATAAATGATAAACTAGCACATATTTGTCTTTATCCTTTGTCCGAAAGTTGGACCACACTCAATGTCCTGAGAGCTTCAGATATCTAAGTTTTAAATTCATTTGCACCTACTGTGTTCCATCATATCTCACATAAAGAAACATCTCTGCAGTGTGTGTTCTTCATCATATCAGATGGTAATTATCTTTCCATCTCTGTGCGTGATCACATGTTGTTGTGTGTTTTCCTAATGATACGATAGGGTCGTTTTTCACGTGGGAGACTGATGACTGCCTTCTCTTACTGTGATAATAATGTGTTGATTGCAATGCAGCATTTTTCTACAGGAGACAAACAGTTGAGCTCAGGATAGATGAAGTCTGTTTTTCTTACTGCTCATAATAAGCTGCACGCCAGTATTTAAGCTCACTGTTGGATTAGACCTCACAGCCTTAACACCTCCCCTGGCTGACTGCCGCTTCGCTCTCGCACATCTTTCAAACCTGGGTGTGGAGCCAGTTTTTTGGTTCTTATCCAAAGCAGATGTGTTTGGACAGAGAGGAATTCTCAGAGCCTTTGCAGGGAAGTACTGTAAATTATCTCTCTCTCTCTCTCTGCACATGGTGTGTAACAGAAAAAGGTGAATAAACACAGAATGTGAAAGATGTTGGTTATAGATAATTCATGTATTTACATATGATAGGGTTAGGTTTAAAGGAGCAGTTTGTAGGATGGTCAGTTTGATGTAAGTGTTGAAGTGAAGAGTTAACAGCTTTTTGTCTCATACCGTCTAAAAATATAATCAATAATGCTGATGGGCAGAGTCTGGGATTTGTGTCCCACATTGTACGAGGCGAAACCCCTTCTATGTGCTGCCACCAGTTTTGGCTGCCATGGTGACCAGTCCCACCCTCACCTATGACATGCGAGTGGCAGACACTTACACAGTGGTTGTTGTCAAGGCCTGGAAATATCAACCCCATGTTACATGTTCTCAGTGATGAGAGGCTGGATGGTTGGATAACAGCTATGCTAATTAGTCTGTGACAATGTTACATAATGTGTTTAGCATGCAATGCTATATCATGTCAGTTTATGTCTTGAGACCAATTTTCATGATGGATCCTGTTACAAATTAGTATGGAGGCAGATTTACTGGGTTACAAAACATACAACTGGGCTGAATGGATGTGTTATGGGATTTAATTATATTAAAGGGGATTTAAATAACTCCAAAATTTGATACTGTTGCAGCTTGATGATTTTATTGTTCCGAGCTTAAAATACCTGCAACTGTTTTGGGCTACAAATGGACTTTCCACAGAGCTGAATATAATGAGTGGGTAAAAATGAATGTGAATTCTTTCTCCTGCACATAAATCTGTCTACATCAGCCATAGTTTAAGGATGTGCATTTTTAAGCTCAGCAGTAGGCTGTTTTTTATAGTTAATCCTAAGATAAAACAGCCACTTGTAAAGCTGTTGAAAAGTTTGATACATCTGGTTATCCTGAAGAGAAATGCTGATGAATGTTTGCAAGTAGTACTTTAAAAGAAAGAAAAAAGACACAAATGGGGTGAAGAAACATGGCTAAAACAAATGAGTGCAGGTGAAAGATGAAGAGCAGAGCATAAAGAAGAAGAGGAGATGAAAAGGGAGAGAGTGATGAGAGAAAGCAGAGAGACTGACAGAGAGGAGAGTAAGTGAGTGATGGAGAGAGAGGGAGAGCAACAGCAACCATGATGAGAGGGTATTAGAAGGAAAAAAACATGCTGACAGGCAGAAAGTTGAATATTTATCCTTCTGCACATCTGCCCTGTTCCTGATCTGCATGAAGAGGACAATTTCACCTCTTCATACTGGTCAGCACAAACACCCACGTCATTTAACTCACATGTAGTTATGCAGCTGAAGAACTGATCCAGCCAAAGTTAATTCTCTCCATTACATGTGCTCTGTGCTGGTGACCTTTGACCCTTTCAATCATCACAAGACAGCTGTCTCAGCAGCAGAGGGACATTAACAATGTGTAGGATGAGACTAGAAAGAGATTGGATTGGGTTCTACAGTAACACTAACAGTGATGTTTTTCTGGGAAAAAAGATGAAACCATAATTGTGATCTTTTGTTTTTTATTAACAAAACAAAAATAACAAGACAACAATACAAGATTAATAAATTAACAGATCCACAGCATATTTTGAGCTTAAAGCTCAACATATTATCTAATACAATATGTTGCATTGGTATGTAACTTGAGTAAGTACACCAGTTTTTTAGGATGTAGCAGCAGGAAACAGTACATTGGGCCCTAACGGCACATTATCTGCAGAATGTACTGCAAAGGGTGGTCCTCTCTCAGAAGGACAAATAAACAGCACCCAAAACATGAGGCTCAGATGTCTTTTCCTGAAGTCACTCACTTCAAAGAGAGGTAATAACTGTTGGAGTAGTCTGGAATAGATGCACGTTTTTCAACAGAAATGATGATGGTGAAGTCAGATAAAAAAAAATCCTGTGTGGCTGTGCAGAAAGCTTATCTCCCCTCAAACATGTTTTGGCGATGAACACATCAAACAATGTGGAAAGGTTGTACTAAAAAAATATTTCTTATCACGCTGCTTATCAGTTTATTGTAGTGATATGTGTGTGAAACTCATATCTGCAGCAGCAGCAGCACATTATAGATTACCACTTACTCAATATGCTGTTATTTGTGTAAAAACCCTAAAAGTTTCCAGTGCCACTGGGTATTGGTTCAAAGGAAAATAACAGAAAATATAATAAAAACATTTTTTGCAAGATTCTGTACTTTCAATGTACTTTTTTGTACTTTTATCACCCAGAACCTTTCACAATGTATCTGTTTCTTTAACATCTTGCGGTAATGCTGTTGGCATGGTGAAAAAAAATATACCTGAGCAATCAGTAGAAGGAAGAACAGAAGAAACACACACCAGAGAAGAACTCAGATGAAGAAATGAGCTTAGTTTGACTACATCAGGATCAGAAGGTGTGGTAGAGGAATGGGTGGGGCACTGGCAGGAAGAGGCACAGAGAGGAATGTGTTGGAGCTGGGCAGACAGGAGGATATGGCCTCACTCACTGCAGTGTCTCTACCCTTAAGGAAGACACATTATAGTGTGAACAAGACACACACAACAATAGACACGCTCAGGTTTTAAACTCTGTGGAACCAGCTGTGGTTTCCTCTGCAAACCCTCATAGGAACTCACTGCAGGCGGCCTGCATTTGCATGAACAGAGCGTCTGTTTCCTCAGAAGAGTGAAGGCTGCAGATAAGCCGGGTGGTCGAAACATACTGTAATTGACTCAGGCAGTAGAGATGAATCATGGTCACTCAGAACATTATCTTAATCAGTCTCTTGGCCATATGGATGTTGCTCTGGGCCTCCTGACAAACTTGGTGCGAAGTGAAAAGGCGATCAAAGGACGAGGAGGACGTCAGATTAAAAAAAAAACGTGCAGCTTGTACACTTTTTATTAAAACACAGAAACCATGACAAACGAGTGTAGCCAATATCAGTGTTTGTTTGTGATGTTATCGCAACCCAGTTGGTGAGCTGTTCTCATCTGAGGTCACTGCACCACATGTGGGAAGTTACCGTGAACATAAAGTTCACTGTGCTCAGACCCACTAAGGTGGCTTTACCTCAAAACTGGGCTGGGTACACTCTGTGGCATGTGGGGACATTTGGTAGCGTGTTATCTGTCACATTGTTGCATCCTGTATAGATGTGATGCTCTTTTGTCTGAGCTAATGTGGTGTACTAAAATAAACCAAATAATAATAATCTATAATGTAATTTTTATTCAGACAACACAGAAATACAGCAGCATGGTCCTCGTAGTGAGCTGTGGTAACAGGGAAGACATGACTTTGTCTGACATTAGTTCTTCCTCATATGATGGGCTGAGGGAAGTCTACACTGGCCCATATCCCCATTTAGAAGTACACAGTGTTATTACTTCAGACTATACTCTGTGGCTGGCTGGTTAGCATGCAACATTATACTCTGGCATGAAATCATAGCATGAAAAGTCATACGAATTGTTCCTTTAAAAATGTGCATACATACATTGTAGTGGAGTAATCCAGTCTAAATACCTCTATGACAAGTTATACCCTAATATTACATCAGCAGCAGTGGCTCAGTGGTATAGCAGGGTTGTCCTATAACCCGGAACCGGTTATGGACACTGGTTGGTGTCCCTAGTCATTGTTGTGTGTCCTTAGGGAAGACTTTACCTGCCTCCAGTGCACTCACTGGTGTGGCACGCCTTACTGGTCATTGTATGACACTGCTTGGCAGCATCCTTAAAAACGATTATTAAAGTATCTAAAATAAAAAAAGAGGTAAAAAAAACAGGCTTGAGTCCCTTATATATATATATATATATATATATATATATATATATATATATATATATATATATATATATATAATAACTATACTGTGGTTTGATGGAAAAGAAGCTAATTTAAGCTAATTAAATTAATAGTCATGTTGGTGAGCTGTGTTTTTCTCTGATATAAATAAATAATTCTAAGTATTCTGGGCGTATAAATGAACACAGGTCCTTCCTGTTGAACAGAGGCACGTGTTAAAGTGCTGATCAGCCCAAACAGAAGTTTGTGGCTATATTTTCCCACGTGTGAATGACAAGCAGAATTGTCATTGCAGAAATGCAGAAAAAGCCGCCTTGAATAAATGAAGGTAAAAAAAAAAACTGTGTCTCACAGAGCACACAGGGTGTCATGGACCAGTCAGACATGCGATCTACACTAAAAGACATTCCTCCCCTTCTGATAGGCTACTGTCCTGCTGTGATGTCATCATGGTCTGCTTATAAAATGGGTGACAGGCTCAGCTGCTTCAAAAAGGCACGAGAGCTGAAAGTGCGTGTTTATACATGAGTGAGAACAGAAAGCGAAGGACACTGTGTGTGTGTGTGTCACAGGCAGGAAAACAGAAAGTGTTAACTCAGCAAAACATGAAGAAAAAGCTGCAGAGAAACACATTACAGTTTGTGTTGGGGATTTAAAAAACATCAGGAGAATGAAATCATTGGATTGAAGGAGAGAACAGAAAGCCTAGAGGTAAGAGGACTAACTGCCTGGTTACAGTACATACACCCTCCATGCACACATAATGTTAAACCACTATAGTCATGCTGACATTGTTGCTGTGTGTGTGTGCACTTTAAAAACCATTATTACTATTACTTATAGTAATAAATTACTTATTACTTATTATTACTATACTATTTAAAAACTATCCAAGCAGACATGTTTTTTTCTGTCTTACGTTTACTGTAGATTTAAAATATGTTGTGTCTCAAGTATTTTAAAAGCACCACCTGTCATCCCCTTTGTTCTAACAGCTGTGACCACACACTGCAGAAACACGTCAGATTCCTCCAAATGACCTTTTATCTCAATAGTTTATATTATCAAGACAGATAAAAATGCTTTATGCCTTAATCCTAGAGTGTTTGCATTTTTCACAGTTTGCTCTGCTCTCCTCTGTTTATTCTAAGCACAGCCAAAGCTGGGTTATTAGTGTGTGTGTGTGTGTGTATTTTGCCGTCTGTCTCCTTGTGTTTCTGTGAGCACCATTGTGTGCTAAGCACTCAGTATGAGCCATCAACAAGCTACCTCTGCCTAAATATTGGGATTTTTATGTCTCGGTAAATCTTTGGTGTTTGATCATTGGCTTCACAGATAGCTGTTCAAATGTTTTTTTTGTCTCAGAGTGTTTAAACACCTCAAGGGAGATGATCAGGGTCTGTTTTACAGGCTTCACTTGACTTTGTGTCAGTGCAGGTAACCACCTAAGTTAGTCCGATTAAGGGAGAGCAGTAAGTGGACAGTCAGTCCCAAAACAAGGGTCAACCACACAGAACACAGTACAAATAAATGTATAAAACCTTTTTTTCTGTTTTAAACTGGCCTTAAATGCTTTTCTCTGTGAGGGACCCTCTGTGCAGAACTTCATTCATTACCACTGAAACCCAAGTAATGAGAGATTGATTTTTAAAATGAACATTCCAAAAGATCCATCATTCTCTCGACACACCTCTGCAGTCTATCATGGTTTTGAACTGGAAAATACTTAAATGACAAATTTTCACACAACAGTGCTCCTGTGTGCTGCAGACAGTGTGACTGACACACGCACACACACACTGGCACTCCTATGCTGCATCATATATTGGCTCTGTTTACTTAAGGACAGCAATTTATTCCACTTAAGCGATGATTGTCATTAAAAAAAACAAAAATCTTATTTTGCTTTGAAAAGCATCCAAATGCTCAACACTTTGCTCATTGACCACGGCAGAAGTGGGTAAACACACTCGTGAATCAATGTGTCACTTTACTGCTGGCATTAACACATGTTTTGAGTGTTTGGATTTGTGCTGGAACAAATCCAAGCGCACATTAATGCAGAGGATCCAGTCAAGGCAAACAACGTCTGGATGTGCTTTAAAAAACATGAAGTCCGCATGCTGTTCACTTAAAAACTGGCAAATATAACACTGACGCCAGTGTGCTGTAGGATGATCTTGAATAGTAACTGAGCCACTGAACCTGCACTGTCTACATAAGATTCAGTTTTTAGAGGATTTTTAGTAAAACAACTAAATAATAAATCCAGCGTTGTGCTATACTGACATATTTCTTGCACAAAATATTTATACAAAGGAAAGGAATTTTACCTGACTTATTTGCTGTATTAGAAGTGTCATTCACAGTAGAATGACTAAACTTACTGATCTTATATCTGATGTTTTTGTGGGTCCTGATGACCAATGGATTTGCATAGCATAAATTTACATGCTAAATAATCAAGTTCAGGACAAAATGCTGCACATAGGTACCTAAACTCACCATTTAACTTGATAAACATGTGACTTCCTCTGTGAAAGGGCAAATTCTGTGTTATCTCTGTAAGATAACACACAGGTCAGCTCTCACAGACTGACCTTTGGCCTAGTTAAAGGTATTATTTTGTCAAAAAGACAAATTTAGTAATAGATAAATCCCCCTCACAGCCAGATCCACCTAGTACAACCCAATTATAACTATTATTTAATAATTTATTATTATCTGTGTGTTCTGACTCTAGATCATGGAAGGTGCTGAGCCACCACTGGGTAACCAATCACTGCACAGCAACTCTACATCATCACAGTACAGTGATGTGGAGCTTGTGTTGCTCGGTGCTGCCATGGCCATCCTGATCTTGGCCATAGTGTTTGGTAAGTTATGAAGCTGTGTTGTTGTTAAAATGAACTGATGACACTGTTGACACTTCTGACTTTTTCTGTGCAGGTAATGTGATGGTGATTACAGCCATCCTGCGCTTCAGGCGGCTGCAGACGGTCACCAACTTCTTCATTGCCTCACTGGCTGTCGCTGACCTCATCATGGGGGTGTTTGTGGTCCCGTTTAGCTCCACCTCCATCTTACTGGGAACCTGGAAGTTTGGAAATACTATGTGTAACTTCTGGACAGCAACTGACGTGCTGTGTGTGACAGCCAGTATAGAAACCCTGTGTGTGATCGCTCTGGATCGTTACCTTGCCATCACCTCGCCTCTTCGCTACCCAACACTTCTCACCAGGTATAAGAGAGCTCTGAATGGGTTGTGTGGTTTGAAGTAGTATAAATATGTTTATTGAATATTCTTGGTGTATAACTTGAGTCAGACAAGGAGGATACTCCTGCTGCAGCACTCTCTACGTTTCAATTTTTCCAACATGTTGTACATCTCACAGCACCGCATCCAGGTGTTTTCTGTCTGCTGTCAAAGACAAACCCTGTTGACATCCCTTATTTGGATGTTGGCAGAGGTGCACCATGCAGGAAACTGTAGCCCTTTCTTCTGCAGAGTGCCTAAATGTCACTCCTGATTTGTATTTGTTATTCACCTCTAAAATACCTTTCAGACTTACATTTGTTTCCATTCATTTCCTAATTGATTTGTCTAACAAATAAAATGTTAGTGTCACAATGACTGGAGGATGTAGAACAAATAAGTGATTTCAGATGCCAAACTGTCTGCAAGCTTGCTGTCTTGCATTGTGGGTAATGTAGGTAACATGTACAAATCTGTGCAGTACTATCGTTTAACCTCAGGATATGGTAAAGGCATAAACCAACATCATATTTAACCAATGTGCGCTCATTCTGTTGTCTCCTGCTGCTGACCAGGGTTCGGGCCTTCGCAGTGGTCCTCACAGTTTGGATTGTGGCCTCCCTCATTTCCTTCCTGCCAATCTATCTGCAATGGTGGGTGTCAAAGAAGGAGGAAGCCTGGAACTGCTTGCAAAATGAGTATTGCTGTGAATTTAACACCAACCAAGTGTATGCGGTGACATCTTCAATCGTGTCCTTCTACCTGCCGCTGGTGGTGATGATTTTCTTGTACAGCCGTGTATTCCAGGAGGCTCAGAAACAGCTCGAGAAGATCAGAGGAAGGGCGAGGCACTTCTATAACTTCCATTACACTGCAGATGATAGCCCCGCTGTGAATAAACTCCAGCCAGGAGCTGAGGTGGGGGAGCAGGCAGCAGGAGAGGACAGACTAAACATTCAGAAATCAGGAGGTGTAGAAGGAAAGGAAGCAAGGACGGAGAAAGCCACGAAGCGTCTCAAGTTCTCTCTTAAGGAGCACAAGGCTGTTAAAACTCTTGGGATCATAATAGGGACTTTCACCCTGTGTTGGCTGCCATTTTTTATCTTGAACATCGTCGTATCCTTCGTCGACCTGGACATTAATGTGCTTTTCAGACTCCTGAATTGGATTGGATATTCTAACTCAGCCTTCAACCCACTCATCTACTGCCGAAGCCCAGATTTCAGACACGCCTTCCAGGAGATTCTCTGTCTCAGAGGTACAGGAAGAAACAGGGCAGGGATCAGGGGATGGGAATGGTGCAGAGACAGAGATCGTTACTCAAAGCGTCCACATGGGCTGAAAGGAAACTCAGACCTGAATGGTTGTGTTAGCGGCCTGGACGTGCAGCAGGTGTCGGGGTGGAAGAGTGGTCAGGGGAACCCTACTCGAGACAGCTCGCTAACTCCTCAAACGACTTGCTCTGAGCAGGTTTTAGATGTAGCTCCAGGTTCCCGGACCAACTGGCAGACTAACAGCTCTGCTAACTGGAGCTGTAAGGAAACTCTGACTTCAATAGCTTGACCAACATTAGCCTGTAAACTGAATGTGAATGTCTGTGCAGTTAACACCAAATATTTGTGTGTGTTTGTGTGTTAAAGCTCAACATTATGGTTTCTGATGAGGTTGTGTGGTTAGATGGTATTACTGATGCAAGGCTGTTCTTTGTGACAGTATAAATAACAAAAGCAGCACGTTCAGCAGTGAGAGCCGACTGATTTGCAACATAAAAGCAAGCTGAGAGCAAAATAACATATGCATTAATCAACACAGGAAACGTGGACACCAAGCATCAAACTGGTATTATTAAATGGATATTATTTTACAAGAATAACATTCATGTACGCACTCAATCCATTCCAAGTGAGATTTTCCTTAAGGAATGGGAAATAATTGCTGATTCAGATACCTGCACATTGTCTGGCTGCATGGAAAGACCCCAGTGTCCTCTTGTTACAACTACAGCGTACTTGATTTGTGGTTCTGTACTTGATTTGCACATTTTCAGATTTGAAGCAGTTGTGTTGTCTTATGTCAGACAGCAAATCTTCAGCGTACATTTCTTGGTTTCTCTGCATGACTGTGTGCTTAATCAGGGTTGATTGGCCTTAATAAAACAGCCAAACATTTGAATCACATGTTACTAAATTCTGATTGGTGCATGCAAACAGGTGAAGGAAGACTTTACCTGTTTAGTAGAATTACTAAAAAATACCATTAGCCCACTGCTGTGAGAAAACAAGATTTTGGGGGCTTTAAGGGGAAGGGAAAAATCTACATATAATTCATTGTGACAACAACTACTTACATCAAGTAAGCCTCAGAATATCCTTTCACAACAGCGTTATGTGAGTTTTAGAAACACAAAAAGCAAAATTGCTGGAGAAAATTTATGAAATAGCAAACATGTGTTTTCAAATTGCTGTAATGAAGAAGGATAGAATAATTGCTGAGATGGTGATGGGTCAAAGAGTGAAGAGAAGTTCACTAGGCCATGCCTCTGAATTGATGGCTTTATTTGTATAGGGAAGAATAGGGGGAGGGGGAGGGATGAACACTGGAGGGAAAGTGGGTTGAAGGGATGGGGATTGAAGGTACAGAAGTAGAAGAATGAGGAGCGTGTGGAGAAGAGGAGGAGGAGTGCTTAAACTGTGGAACCCAGGAGGATAGACTCTGGGTGGAGGGTATGTCTCTGCAGCTCAAGATCTTGCCCCCCTGGTGTTCCTGTAGAGATGGATGAGAGAGAAGGAAGAACAAAGGGGGTTGGGGCACCATTGGGTTTTGCGTACCAAGTCAAACTGAGTAGGAGGAGCAGACTCACCTGTATATATATATATGTAACATGTACTAAGGAGTAGTGAAACATCACGAAGCCTGACATTGTTCCTACCCAAGTTAACAACCTAATTTATTGAGTTTGTATGTCTATATGGCATCATGTACCTGCAGTCATTTGACTTGGGACTGGACTTTTTTCCCACTGAAGACCAAAGCTAGATTTTAGTGTTTTTTTTCCACTTGTTTCCACATAATTCATTCTCAAAGCAAGTAGCATTAATTCAGCACAACGCTAGCAGCGCAAATATCCATCAGAAACCACACAGCACCAGAGACCCTGACAAAACCTCCATGAAGCAGAGATAGGAAATTATATTTTGTTTACCCTGTGGCTGAAAGTCTTATTTAAAACAGGGAGTCTCATTTGTGTATAATCAAACGCAGCTCATCTGTTTTTCATTCCTTCCTGATAAACCTCATCAGTGCGCCACATCATTTACTTGTGTTTATTTGTGTACCAGACATCTGAGATCCAAACTTGTGACTATCATAAGTGCCCTTTCACTTTCCGTCATTATATATTAGCTGGAACTATTTTCCCTCTCCCCGTCTGTGTAAGCTCTGCTACAGTAAGAAGCAGGCAGAGCTGGGGAGATAATCTGTCTCATGCAGTGGGATCTGTTTGCATCGTCTGTTACGCTCACTGTAAACACTGCCGTCAGATTACACATAGCTGAAGTGCTTACTTTATTTACTTTCCAATTTCACAGTGATAGCTCGCCTATAGTATTATTTAGACTACCTGGAATCAGTTTTAAAAAAGTCACCTCAGTCCTGCCTTCATGTGTACATGTAATGATTTGATTTGTGTTTCAAATCTGAAAAGAGGTCTATTATTTCGAATATAATCAATAAATGTGCCTGTTTGACTGTATGTTCTATGTATTTGTGATTATTGTGAACATTTGAAGCTTGAAATGTGCCACTGAATCTTTGAAACTTACTGTAACATGTATGAGATCACTGTATTTGACTTTATAAAATGTGTAATATATAAAAAAACATAAACTTTCAGCATGATTGACAAAAGTTAGCAAGAAATTCAAGAAATTGAAAAAAACATATTTGTTAACACATGTGGAAAAAGAATTTGCAATTTTATATTTTGTGTGTGTTTGTTAAAAGAGAAGTTACATAAGAAATCTCCTTTCTACCTCCACCAGTCACATGAATGTCATCTCACTGCTGTAAATATTTATTCATAATATGCTGTACATGTTTGTGAGTAAACTTGTATTTAAATCTGTTGCGTTGTGTGTGTGTGTGTGTGTGAAAGATAAATTGCCAAAGTGACATGTTTAAGACAATTTTGCCTCACAGACATTTTGTCTTAGCATTCACACCCTATTAGTATCCATGATGGAAACAAGGATTTCTCAGGCAGCCAAATGGGTTAAAAAAAAATAATAATTTCATAACCCTAAAAAAATTCAACTCAAAGCGTCTTTGTCAACATCTGGAAATGTGATGCTTATTGGACTGCAGCTTCAGCCCCTGATACAGAGGCTTTGTTGTGCTTATCCGGTCATCCAAATTATTCAGTAAGACTCAGTTTGCATTCAGTGTAAGTGCAGTGAGAGTGTGCATGTGTGTGTGTGTGTGTGTGAGGCATGACGTACAGTGACAGGTGCAGGTGGTCACAGCGGCTACAGTATCAGCTGCTGCAGAGGAAATACAATCAGGTACACTGCCTCACCACACACTCATACACACACTCCACATTACACTTAGACATGAAACGCACTGTGTGTGTCTGTGTGTACGTGCCTGTATGTTAAGTCTAATGTTCTGTTTCCACGGAACAAGTTTCCGATGTAGGTATGTTAAGGTTAATGTACTTAACATGTGCTTTCATGTTGTGCGTCCTGCACTGTATTGGTGTGTTACTGTGCTTGTTGGTGTATCCTGTTACTATTAAATGTGGAAAGGGTTTGAGCCCTAAATATTTGTTGTGATTTGTGTGTTTTTGTTAAGCAATTCTGCCAACCCTCAACATGCGTATCATTAAAGGGAATCCCACAACATATGAAGCTGTAGAGGAGTTGTAGTGTTTTGCCCAATTCAAGTCCAAGTTGTCATATATAATTCTTTGAATTACACAATAGTGATGGACCGACTAAAGGAGGCATGATGTAAATGTTTTACATCCTGTAACAACCTTTTTCACATGTATCTGCTCTCCCCCCTCATACGTTTGCCTGGGTGTGTCTGTGTGTTATCCTGTTATGAGGTGTTAACCAGCACCACTGAGCTGCCAGTGGACAATTACATGTATCCTGTGTGATCACTCACCCACAAACACACACACAGAGATGTGTGCACACACCCCTGTATACAAACAGATGCAATTTAATCCATGTAGATCAAGACAGAAACCCCCCTCCCTTCTTTGGGCTGTGCCTCAAGCCTCGGCACACAGCCAGAGGTATGCCCTCTGGACAAACACACACACACTTGCTATGCATGCAATATAGAAGGACATAATCAATGAAAAGGCAGAGATGTATGCAGATAGGTAGATATTCTCACATACATGCATGCACACATGAACCTCTTGTGTAACGGTCAAACTCAACAATTCATTAGCACATGATATGCAAAGCGTGCATGCACAGATACGCAATGTTCTCAGAGAGTGTGTGTTACAGAGAGAAAGAGAGAAGTGTGCCAAGTGTATCTTATGATCACAGAGAGTTTATAGATGACGAGCTTGTGTTGCTGACAGAACTGAGGCCGAACTCAACATCTCCTGCCAAAGTGCAAGAAAGCCTGAAGAGTACAGGCTGTTTGTGTGTCTGTCCGTCTGTTAATGTCACACATGCACATCTCTCTGAAAGTGTCATGAAGATGTGTTGAACATCTAAGGGTGCAGTATGTGATGCACACTTTCTGTGTTGTTGCAGCAGCAGCAGCAGCACGCAAATGTCAAAGTCAGTTTTTCATGTTTTGCAGTTACACTGCAGTTGCAGATGCAACTATCAGGCAAGGAATCAGTCATGTAAAGATCGGTCTCACATGATTAATAATAAATGCTGACACTAAATATAGTAAGGTATGAACACTCAAAAGGTGACATTTCTTCTGTTCCCTCCTTTTTAAGTAATGTATACACAGCTACCTGCATGCATCTGTCTGCATGCCTGCTCTTCCACAGTGGACCGCTGTTTGTACAGAGACATTACATAATGTTTGTCCGACCTTGGGTGCTTCTCAGAGGCACCTATGAGACACTCGACTCAAGCGCCCTCATATTTGTTCACCCCGAGTCACTGGTTGTTCGGTTGTGCGCGCCGTAATTCAGCTTATTAGCTGTTGTTGTTAGCTAACATCATAACTTTTACAACCACCTATGACATTTTCAAGAGCCCTGTGACTTTGGCCTACACATCATAATACTTCTCTTGTTACAGTTGCTGCTGTCTGCTCATGATCATAAAATCCTCATTCACAAACAAACAGTGTGTGTTGTGTCTTTACTGGAAAAACTTGCATAATTCCCCTTTGCATAACCCTCCCCTTTATAAAAATAGCCAGAGATAACAGCCAGATAGCCACAAGCAAAAAAAACGTGAAACAAGCTAAACCCCAACATAGACGATCTCCATCTGTCTGATGTTCACACACAAAATAAGACTTTTGATCCAGATCTTTAACTACTATAGAAAATGTGTAAAACCTAGCCTAATGCTGAGAGGAATTAGGAATTTGCAATGATTCCCTACCATTAGAGTGATGGGCACTTTTGAGTAGTTCTCAAAATGAAAAGACTCGCTTTCATTTCGTTCCTGCAGTCGAAACACTTGTCAAAGGTAAACACTCAGGGGAAATAGCTATTGATGTGTCCCTCTGTTTTAATGGTAAGGTAAATTAGCTCTCTTCTGACTGGCAGACTACAGAATGGGATTGATCTCTTCATTATTTCTCAAAGTATCTACTAATCTATTTATCTCTATAGCAACTAGGATAACCTGAATGTTTTAACATTCTGCGATGGACAAGATGGATAATAAACATGGGCATAATCCCTCCCTGTTTACCATACATTGCATTCATTGCTGGCCATTTGACTTAAATGTTAAACATTTACCACTCAGTGAGAGCTGAAACATTGACTTTCCATTACATAGAGGGCAGTGTATTAGGTGAACAAAGGACACAGACCTGCAGATCTGCCTGACAGCTAGAAGAGTCTCCACAAGCCTCAACCATCACACTAAGGGGAGCTCCACTTCATTCGGTGGTATCTGGGGCTTTGGCGGTGGTATGCTGGGAGCTGGAAGTCACATAGCTGTCAGAGCTGTTTATACTCTGTGTATAGATTTACACGATGGATCCATATGTTACTGCAGCAAGCAAGAACCGCATCAAACTAAACCAGAATAAACATTAAAACAAAGGTTAAGGTTGTGTCTGTCTTGATATTAGATATAATATAATAACAATATTCCAAGTGTGTGTTCAGATTCCCATCATATCACAAACACACGAGCTTTCTGTAATTCAGATTCATCAATCATTCTGTCATTTAGCATCACTGTTGAGTCTTTCAGGAGCATTGTTCTGAAAAGATAGTTGAGTTATGTCTGTGTGTGTGTAGCTTCTGAATGGTTTGTCACCCACCGACTGAACACTGCTGCCAACACTGCAACATATGGTGTCACACCAGCTGATTGGCCATGTGTGAATCCATGTAAGTTTCTATATGTGTGTGTGTACCTGGGGACCTGAAATACTACCGTGTGTGTGTGTATGTGTGTGTGTGTACATGGTACACTTCCAGAGGAGCACAGGAAGTTAAATATCGCTGATTGTCCTGCTGTCTGTCTACATGCCATTTGGCGAGCGCTCTGTGTGTGTGTGAGTGTGTGTGTCATTCTCTCATTCCACGTTCAACATTCCCTCTACTCATTCCTGAAATTGAAGAAAGGCTCCCTTTGACGTAAATATGAGCAAATGAATCACACACACCAACAGTTTAGTAAAATAAACACCAAGCTGTTGTTTGCAATAGGCCTGTCTCAAACATCACCATCACCCTTCTAAGAACTCCAATCACTACACCTTAATGGATTGCATTACACCGGGCTCAATTAGATCTAATTAGATTAGGATTGAATCCATTAGATTATCACTTAGACACCCTCTTAGCTAGGCAACAGGAGAGGAGCAGCCACTTTATGTGTTGGCTGTTGGAGGCTGTCACTGCTCCTCTCGCTTCGTGACTTTTATCATCCAATCATGCCAGGACACATTAGGAGACACCTCTGATACAAAAACCTAATTTGACTCACACTGCTACCGAATAATCCAAACAAGACAAGAAGGTGTCTCAGGCTCACTTTGTGGTCGCATTTCTATGTTAGCCTGGAGGCTATCCAGCTGTGACACACTTTGCAGCGATGTATGCATACTATAGGAGGAGAAATTCTACAGGCATGCAGGAGATGAGGCTACCTGACTGAAAGGAGAAGACCTACAGATTCAGAGGCGTTGTGTGTCACCTTCAGCTGGTGGAATACCTGTTTAATCCCTCTCTTGTCAAACAGGAGACTCTGCTGGTTTATTTCATGATGTTGCTAATTGCCCTTTAAGCTCTGCCAAAGCCTGCTGAATTTTTCCACAACCAAACTGCATTGGTTATTGCAGATGACAGAAAAGAAATTAGTAGAAAGGCTCTGAAATGAAATTGACATTTAATGTGAGAGCATTTTAAATTATTAGATAATGTTTTTATTTTGAAGGCTCTATATTCACAAGTGAACTTCAACTCCTCCAACTGTCTGCCTTGTACTTATTAACCAGGAAACCCGCATGAATGGATGGATGGACACCATATGCCACAGAACTGCACAACCCTTCTCTTTGTCTTCTTGCTGTCAGTGGCTGCAGCTCTGATAATCATGATGAACTTGTTACAGGTCATGCAGGTAATTGCTGTAAATGTAGCACAGCTACACAAACACATGACTGAAGAAAGTGTCTAATTATGACTGTGATTAATCTATGATTACACCTCCTTGTAACATTCTAATAAGGACTGTTCTTCACCCCATATCTACTCAAAATCATCAAAAATTATTTAATTTTATAAACTAAATAACACAGATATTAAAAATTGGGTGCAATAGATGTTGCTCTGCAGCTCTGCAACTACTCTTCCTCTTAACATAGATTTGTTAGCATTAGTGAGATCAAGATGAGATGTTTAGGTCTCTCTTTGGGTTCAAATGAAGAATCAAACAACTAATAATAGCAGCTTAAAATGACATGTGTGAAAGTACATTTATAAATGCTGCATTCCATTCGTACAGACCCCTCCTAAATCCTAAGCACGGTCTTTTATTCTTGGAAGTCCAACATCCTAAATTGCAGGTCAGAAAGGATAAGTTATGTAACAGTATTTGTCTTGAGCATTGCTGAAACACCAGTCAAAAGGTTACACATAAGGCAGTGTAATGTATTAAGTGTAAAGGTTTACATCAAGAGAGATGGCTGTGATGATAGAGCAAATGAAGTATATACAGTGCAGCGGGGAGTATGAGGTACTGATGACACATCCAGACAAATCTTCATGAAAGAGAGCTTTACCATAACAAGTCAGGATTGTGTGTGATGTTTGCTTTGGATGTGACACACACACACACACACACACACACACACACACACACACACACACCACACAGGACAAAAGAAAGCTAGACAGACTCTGGAATGATAAGATATACGAAGCCACCAGTACTGCAGCAGTAATGCCCAAAATTAGTAAGAGGATGTCAGCTCCACCATCTCCCTCCATTCCTCTCTCTCTCTCTCTATCTACAGCTGTAATTGTGGTAATGTACGTTTTCATTATGGTTGTGTTGATGTACTTGGAACTTGGAGATCCTTTGAACCTGTCCGCTGTTATGGTCTCATGATGGAGAACTACTTTCCTTGTTGATACTAATACTGATGACATACAGCGTCCAGCCAACAAAGCATCCACAGCACCTACAAACACAAGACACAAGTAAACCTGCAGGCTCGAGGTTTTCTGGCAGCACATTACACATTTATTTCAACACTAAAAAGGATAATACATAAAAAGCTTGTTTTACATTAGTAATAGCTCTTACTTTGTCGAAACCTCTTGTTGTAGAAATGAACAGGCTACAGTTGGAATTTGTCTGTGTCAGAGTAGCACATCTGGATTTTAGGATTCTCCCTTTGGAGATTTGGTGCATCTTGGAAAAAATGCAAGGGATTTAAGGCATGGTTAAAACAAATCTGATCATCTGATCCATTGCACTGCTAGAATATAAATTTTTACTATGGTAAGGAGATCACCTGTTAGCTGCTTGAGCATAATACGTCGATGATTTTGTAAATTTTCCAACACAGCATTCTGAAAATGTCAGAGCTGGAGTGCACATCTGCACAAATATCGATTGTTTAGCAGGTGGAATGGTGTGTGTTCATAGTTTTGGATCATCTTGATGTTGAATACCCGAGGGTCAGCTTGACCTGAATCTCTCTCAGCCTGTCTGTGTGTTAACCCCATCTCTGTTGCTCATTCTAAATTTCCAGCCCCTCATCCTTTTATATCTTCTTATTCTCGTTTTTTTACTCCATCCTATCTCCTTTTCTCTTCAATCTTTCATAGAAGTGTGACACTGAGATGAATCAGCCGGCGGGGGGGGGGGGGGGGACAATCAACTGTGTGCTGTCCCGCAGCCTCCTTCACACACAGCTGGATCTGAATGACTTCAAGATCATCCAGCAGCCTGTCTCTGTGGTCATCATCAAGAACGCTCAGGTGTGGGAGGGTAGTGAGGGGGTAGTGCTTGACAGATAACAGTAAATCGATTGGTGCACCAGCAGATGGGCCGTTGGACATCTTCAAATGGCCAGACAATTGGAACCGCAGCACCGAATAAATAATAGACCAGATATAAGCCTACCGATTTTTTTGAGCTGGTGCAAGAGCTGTGTAATTAAGAATAAATCAATCAATCGATGACAAGCCTATTAACCTCTGCACCACCTATTCTAATGGATGCATACAAAAGGTGCAGAGAGAGGGGACTAAAGAAAAAGAAAAGAAAAGTAGTGACAAAGATTAAACAGATGTGCCAAATAAAGAAGGGACCATTTCAAAAGCAAAGAATATAAGCTTATTATTTTTTCCCCTAGTTGAAAATTGAAGTCTGGCATGTGGTTGTTTGGCAGCAGAAAGGACAGACAGCTGAGCAATTACTGCCTCAGTGGTCAGAGTGCCCTAGCAATTTTCTGCTTTCTTGTTTTTAGCCAACATGCCATGTTTTTATCAGAAAAGTACTCTTCCATGTATTTTTTACTGAAGCCTGTGCGACAGCAGATGTATTGACAGATGTTGCTGCAGCTGAATATTGCCTGAGTGTGTTTTCTAGTGTATATAATGTATTTACATATACTTACTATATTAGTATATGTACCATTATATCTTTTAAAAAAGCTGAGGATCTTTAATTACACTAAAAATAGAAGAGGTAAGCACCTGACCTTTTAGCCTCAACTCAGATGTCCCAACAGGGCACCTCAGTCTACAGGTCCATCTTTCTAGCACCATCTACTGTCCGAGCCATGTATAGCACAATGACCATTTAGAAAGACAAGACAGCAACACCAGTAATATTAAATATATTAATAATTTATGAAAATGTTTCCACAATGCATAAAAAACTGCAACAGTATACCACATAACATATAAACACACCTTTTACTTCCATCCATCACTGGGGAAACTATCCCAGAACGCAATAGGCAAGAGGCGTGGTACCCCCTGGAGAGGTCAATCACAGGGCCTACAAAGAGAGATACACAAACACTCACACCTAAAGCCACTTTAGAGTCCCAATTATCTAACATGCATGTCTTTTGTATGTGGTAGGAAGAGGCACAGGCAGAATTTGCACTCTACACAGAAAGGCCCCAGTCAGCCAGGGTGCTAACCACTGAACCGACATGCTGCTCCACACCTATTACTTACATTAACAATATTTTATTGCAGCAGCTGGCAGTCAGCAGGTCTAATTTGTGTCATTTTAGACACATTTCAGCTCTGTGACACTAATGTCCACCTATTATATATATGTCTATGTCTGAGTGCCTTTAAAGTGCTCCTCCTGCTGGCAAAATTCTTAAATTGCACTTCCTCCCTGTTCAGTAATTCCATCCATCATCTGAACCAGCTTTGTTCTGCAGTGCAGGGTCATGGGGGGCTGGAGCCCTACCCAGTCCAGGTGAGAGGCTACACCCTGAACAGGTCACCAGTCCATCACAGGGACAGACAGACAACCATTCACAATCACACTGACACCTACGCGCAAGAGTCACAAATTAACCTAACAATTTTTTAGAATGTGGGAGGAAGCCAGAGTACCCGGAGTAAAACCCATGCAGGCACAGGCAGAACGTGCAAACTTTACACAGAAAGACTCCAGCCAGAATCTAACCGGGAACCTTCTTGTTGTGAAGGGACAGTGCTAACTCCCTGTTCAGTAATTTTGCACCATTATAACTAATTTAATCATACTGCAGGATAAAACAAAGTCACCAGAAGACAGTTCTTAGATGTGAATCTAGTCGCACACCTTCCATGTGTGTTTAGTCAACAGCTTATTCTTGCCTTGAACAGTCAAGTGTGGGTAATATGGCATAGCTTACAACACACTGCACAAACAACAATGTTAATTAGAACCATACAACTACATGTTGTAAGCTTTATTTTAACCCTTATGTGAAATAATGTGTTTCTGGCCTCCATGATTTTTTACATAAGCTGTCTCTAAATGAATCATGCCATGTTCTGTCATTTGCATCATGAATGGGAGTCTACATATAGAAGGCAGTACAGAAGGTTGATACAGATCTCCTGCTGTGATCATGTTCATACAGTATGCAGCAGCATAAGAAGCACTTTCTCAGTAACTTGTTACATCATCTTACATCATTTATGTCATGCAGATAGTCAGAAAAAGAGTTTCCAAGTAAGCCTTCTCCTCCTGCATGAGTACCTCCTTTCAGTTCTCAGCACTGGGAAATAATTGTAATTCCAGACAGCTTTGTTGTCAAATTACCCATGCTATCCTGTTGCTATTGTGCTGGTGTGTGCATATGTTAACAAACGTGAGTGGTTGTGTGTCTGAATGTGTGTGTCTGAGTGTGTGTGTGTGCGTGTGTGTGCGCGCACTGGTGTGTCAAATTACACCCAAGTATCTCTGCGAAGTCCTAAAGATAGTGACCAGGCAGGAGCTTGTCCATCCACTGCAGAACTGAATATTTAAAACAAGGGTCCATGTGTTTATATATATATATATATATATATATATAAACACATGGGCTCCAGGAGCTTGTCCATCCACTGCAGAACTGAATCTAAAACAAGGGCCTATGTGTTTATATATATATATTTGCTTATAATATATATATATATAATAAGCAATAACTGAAATGTGATTTTTTTAATGTGTCTTTACTTGAAACAACAGACTAAATAGTCTAAATACAGAACCTGTCTACTACAAGATAGAAAAGAACAGAATATAATCTGGATTATATTGTACATTATCTACATTGTCTAACCTCTAAAACGACACCATGCAAGACAGCGCAGCACAGAATAGAAATAGACCAATAGAATAGAATAGAACTGCTGATCCAGCCCGTTGGTTAACATGGGTTTGAGTCACTGAGGCCAGCAGAAACAGCAGGAGTGCTTGCTTGGCATTCAAGGACGCAGGGGTAAGTATTTTGATGTGTCTTCATCAGGACAGCAAACAGCTTCTCACAAAACATGACAGCAGACATGTCAGAGTACATCATCATCATCATCACCACCACCACCAGACTGCAAAGTCTCCTGCAAACATCTGATGCCCCACAGAAGACTGCATCTTTTTGTTTTCAGTGGCACTTCCCCTTTGTTCTCCCTCTTCCTCCCTCGGCCCCTCTCTTTCTCTCCTTCATTCCTCTCTCGGTCACCTTGTAACGATGTGAACCCCCGTTTCTCTCTCTCTCTCTCTCTCCGCCTTCCCAGCTCATGAGGAAGATGAGGACACTGCCTGCTGCGCCCCGTCAATGCTGAGAGCAAGAAGAGGGGAGGGAGGGAGGAAAGAGGAAACGAGGAGAAAGGAAAGGACGGAAGGAAAGAGGGGAGGGGGGAAGAGAGGAAAACGACAGAGAGGGGTAGTGGATGTAGCTCTAGCTGTGGGCCGGGGGGTGAGCTACCTAGCCCGGGCTGCTCTGCCGAAACATCCATGGGTGGCTGTGTCGGGAGCCACCACGACTCTTCGGGCAGCTTAAACGAGAACTCGGACGGCACTGGAGGTAACTTATGGGGCTTATCGACGTTTCTTAGTGGCCGCAAGCTTGGCTTTTTTCAGGGGCTTCCTCCGGGCTTTCTGCATGTTGTCCTGGCTGGAGGTCTCATTGCCTTCCCTTTATATCCGAGCCAGACAGAGCCGCAGACACACAGCAGCACCCCCGGGTATCTGCTTCCACACAGCGGGCCTTGGAGCCACACATGATGGCTCATCTGCTGCTTTACAAACTGGGAAATATTTACTGTGCGACGCTGCCTCCCTTTGTTCTTTGGTGTTGACTGAGCTAGCCGGCTAAAACGCAGCTAGTTAGCTTGCTAGCTTTCTGCATAACAAATATGGGTCACAGATAGCAATGGCATGCAGGGAGCGCACAGGAGTGATTCAGTGTGATTTAAATGTTAGCACAACTTAAACGTACTGTTCAGATCAGTGCTGCATTCATGGCTGGTTCTGTTTTAATTGACAGGCTGTATCAGTGAGGTCTTTTTGGGGCATGTTGCGTTCAGTACAGGGCAAAGTGGAGGTGTCAAAACTTCAGACTGCTGCAACTTCATGATCTAAGGAAGTGTGTTTTTATACAGTGTTTACTAAAGGCTTAAGAGCAGGGCAGTGTATCAACACCACACAAAAGACTGCATAAGATTATTGTTATTTACTGCTTATTTTAAACAGTGTTTCATCAGGTTCTGGTGCAAGTGTGCAGATCAAAAAATGTTCAAGTTTATTTCTGCATGGTCGTATCAATACTTTACCCTATGATACTGTAATCAGGATGTGTAAAACTGGTTCACTGGCGTCCCCATAATATTCATGTAACCAAAAGATATTCATTAATATGTTTAAGTCAATTCCAGGGAACAGCATTACTGGTCTTCAGACATACCGTACACTGATTATATTGCCCACTGCCCCACCAGCCTTTTGCCTTTTTCAAAAGAAATAAAACACAATTTAGTTTATTTTCCTGTGTATTCACAGTGCCATCATAACCTAGTTGGACAATAGACACTAAAATTTGAAACTTAATGTGACTTAAAATGACAGGTTTTAAGAATTTGCAGCCGACATGACATGCTCAATGGAGCAATACAGAAATCTGCCTTTTTGGGCAGAGTTTTCAGAAGCATTGGTCACTGCTCATTTGCATAATATATCAGAGGCCTCAATTTTATGCAAATGAGCAACAGCCAGCCTGATGCTCCTGTGAAGCATCAAGCGGCTCTACCAAAAAAAAAGCATGGACAATGAATGGGTAGCATATAAATAATGGATCCTGTCAATGCATACCATGAGGCTGTCAAAAATTATAGGTCTAAGTTAGCCTGTAATAACCGATGCTTCATCATTGCTTCCTCCAGACACCAGCTGGATATATTAGTACAGTGTGTGCATTGATACAAGTACACTAGACACAATAATAGTGTAGTTAATAAGAGCAGCCTTTGCTTTCACCCTTTAAAAGCAAGGCTTATGACAAGTGTAAAAGGATGCAGATAAAAAAACACTGAAATGCGGTCGAAAACTTTGTACTGTAGTTTTCTGGAAGCTGAGTTTTTGTAACTACAGACAGGGCGAGGGTGGGGGTGGAGACTTAAACATGCAGATATATTCTTGTATCCTTTGTGTTCTTGGCCTCTCTTTTAGACATCCCTCTGGACTGGATGCCATCATGCCAGTAAATATCTGTGTAGTATTAAGAAGCTGTGAATTGTTAAACAGATGCAGACGAGCTGCTGTTACTTGTCACCTTCCCAGATGATGGCGGAGATGAGGGAATTAGACCTCAAGACTTCTAAATGTATTTTCTGCTAAAGCAGATGTCATAATTAGGTTTTAGTGTGATAATATTGTACTGTAAGTTTGGCCTACTTAATTCCTTAAGGAATTATTGAAAGACAGTCAAGAAGCTTAAAGACACATTAGAGAATTATTTGCAGACATGTAAGCTGGAAAGTAGGCTAATGCAGAAGTAAGACTGCAAACACAAAGAGACAGACTGGCCACAAGCACATGGGAATGTATTGGTGGAATGTCCATAAACCTATTGGTTTTCAAAATAATTTTAATACACTTGCTTAGTTCCCTGCAGGTCTTTTTTATTTCTAGTTTTAGTGTAAGTTGTCAAGTTTCTGAAACATCTTGATCGATTAGTGGGATTTAATCTTTTGCATAATCACTCAGATCTGTTAATGTTTGCTGTTGCAGCACCCACCTCTCCCCTCTCACAACATGTCTATCCTATTTAGTCAAGTAGGGACTTAATTGATCCACCATATACTATCACAATCTGGTATTTTATAAGCATATTGGTGTACAAATGCTTTATGGTATAATGCTCTACAAAGTCAGACATGTTAAAAAATAAAGTCATTGCAAACAGATTATTTACAGTCAGTTAAGGGTTGTGTCAAGACTGTGTCATGTGATCATTAGAGTACATGTGTTCCAGCAGCAGCAGGTGTAACTCAACACCTTTATCCGTCATTCCCCTCTCCGCTGTCTCTGTAACACGCACACACACACACACACACACCCTGTCCTCCTGAAGCTGTCGTCCCCTTTGGTGGTAATCCAGATGGTGTTATTTATCAGCCATTCTGCTGCAGATGGAACACTGCTAGATGCTATATCCCCAGTCTTTAAACTGTGTTTAGTAATGTGACACATCTGGTCCATGTGTAGGTAGGTGTGTGTATCATGTTATGGTGAAGGAACGGGTTCAATTTGTCATCTGAGTTTAGTCGGCTACCTGAGCAAACTTGAAAGATTTGTGCTTTGCTTCAGATAAGTGCTGACTCCTGTTATGTCCTCTCTAAATCTCTACTTTTGATTTTTATCTGTTACCTTTTCCCCACCTTTCCCCTCTCTTTGTCATGCTGGATCCTACATCTGCTTCTTTTCCGTACATCCTCTTTTGTTTTTCTTCTTTCTTTTTATTGGAAATTCTTTTTTACTCTCTCTCTTCGTTTTCTTTCATCATCTTTTATTACCTCATCCTGATTCACATTCCCTGTGAGTCTCTCTCTCTCTTTTCTTCTTCCTCTACTTTCTTCCCCCCTTTTCTTCCTTTCTTTATTATCCCCCTATATCTGCCTCGTTTCCTCTCTCTCTCCCTTCCTCCATCCCAGTGGCTCTTGGGCGTAACCAGCCCCTGAAGAGAGAGCGGCCTAAATGGAAAAGTGACTACCCGATGACTGAAGGCCAGCTGCGCAGCAAGAGAGATGAGTTCTGGGATACGGCGCCAGCATTCGAGGGCCGGAAGGAAATCTGGGATGCGCTGCGGGCTGCGGCCAGTGCCTTTGAGAGCAATGACCACCTGCTGGCTCAGGCCATCCTCGACGGGGCCAGCATCACACTGCCGCACGGTAACATATTTTGACATTGGTAGATATAGGTGATAAGTTTTTGTATTCCGTGCTGTGACAAACCAAAATTTGTGGCATGGTTTTAATGACACATGTTTTCCTGCCATTACCACTGGGAGCTATTCAATACTAGCTCTCAGTAAGTTACATTAGTTAGAATATAGAATATAAATGATGTGGTAAAGCTTCCCCAGGAAGTGTCTGTGGGTTTCAAGTGTCATCTAATGTTGAAGTTGCCTAAATGGGAAGTACTCTGCCATACTAATAATTTTTGTTTGAGTAGCTTCTCTGCTGTCCTTTTATGCTTTCTCACATCGTCTATAATTGACTATTTAGTGAATATAAAGCTGCTCACAAGCTTCTACATTATTCAGCCTGTGGTTCAAAAGAGTCAAAGAACCTCTGAGTGAATCTCAGTTACCTCACTTTAAAGTTTAGACTGCTGCTGCTTGGAAGTACAGTAAGGAATCAATACATAACTAATGAAGGGGTGTGTTTCTAGTGTTTTTAAAAGTTATAATCTCTCAGTGTAAGTACAGTAAAAATCTGTTTGTGGTTGACTTTCTGGTGTGTTCAGTAAGATGGGAGAAACAACGCAGATCTTATCTTGAATTTCCTCTAATCTAAAGTATGTAACAGATAGATGGATAGATAAGCAGATTTAGCTTGTTTTACTGTGTTAACCATCTTTCTGCTTTTAGCATGTAAATTAGAACCATGGACAAATAGCCACAGCTGAGGCTGGCAGTCTGTATTTCTGTACAAATTTGGATAGAGAACAAGAACAGTCACTGAAGTGATTAAAATTCATCCTACGTGGGACATGAATTGGTTAATTTCCTAATTTCATGGTGATTTTATCCCATAATTAAAACATTTCATTCAAAATTCCAAATGTGAACATCATTTGATAAAAATGTTCTGGATGGCAGTAAGAGTCATTTCATGGCAGTCACTACAGAAGCAGCAGGACATGTTATGAAATTTCAGAATGAGCTTAAGCCCTTTTTTCGTGGACTCTTTGTTAGAACCAATCAGGAAAAGGAACTGCGTTTTGAAGGTTTCTCCAACCCCTGCAGTGCAAGTGATGGGCTGTTTGCTTTGTTGTTGTTTTTTCCACTTGACAGGAGACTAACTTTGTGGTCATCAAAGTGACTCTTTAGAGCTTACTTCTGTGTGAAGTTGTCAGCTTAAGCTGTTCACTAGTTCTTTTTCAACAACTATATGGTGACGTCTGTTTTTGAACAGTTGTTATCCACAGTATCACATAGTTCTTAAACAAAGTAAAGCTCGCACTTTGTGCTTCCTGCACTTTTACCTCCCTCACTCTGATAAAGGTTTCCTGAGGCCTTGAGTTGCTTTAATGCCCTCACCTTGACCACAGCAGCCGTCATTTAGTGAACAGGAACAGAGTAACATCCTGTGGGCTTCTGCTGACTCATCTCGGACTTGTCTCTGTCGAGCGGCTTGTGCCTCTGTTTAAATCGTAGAACACCACGCGGCACTGACCTTTCAGATATGTTCATTACAAAAGACCACCGAGAACTTTTAAATCATTTAGTTAGTTTCAGAATGTCTAAAAGCATCATGATCACCTTTTTTAAAATTATTAACAGTATAAGACATTGGGGAGCACAGCTGCAATCAAAAAACCCACAACCGCATTAAAATTACCTGGTGTTTTCAGGTAAGTGTAAAGTAGTCACTTTACTTGTGTGAGACGATCTGTCAGAAATCCCCCTGAGGACCCCTGCCTCCCCCCTGTTCAGTTTCTGTTTCTGGGACAGTATGATCTCATCATTACATCTGATTTCCCTGTGTCCATCCACGCTTTTCTCTCAGTGCCTGAATCACAGAGAATAATGCTGGTTTTATAGGCAAAGCTTCAACATTTCCTGTTTTTACTCAAACCTTTCCTCAGTCTTTCTATTGAGTTCAACTCTCATTTCTGCATTTCATATCATTACAGTGTAATTACAGTTCAGGTTTTGGCTTTGTTCAAAAGAAAAGTGACTTGAACTTTTGGTTCATGTATGATTACAAAGCCACTAATATAAAAAGGAAAATGAATATAAAAAGAATGAAAGTGAAAAATTAATGGGCAAAACGGTTTTTCACTTCACAAAGGTTTCCCACTATGTGTACAAGTATATTAAATTACTGTATATGACGGTGAATATTCATAATACAGTAAAAAGCAGTTTTACTTTTTATTTTACTTAAATCTTTAAAAAAAAAACTTTTTCCATTCTTTCAGGAGCACTGACCGAATGTTATGATGAACTGGGAAATCGATACCAGCTGCCAGTCTACTGCCTCTCTCCTCCTGTCAACATGATTGAGGAGCGCTCTGATGAGCCCGATGGGTCAGATCCAGACTCCGGAGCTGCAGACCCTTCCACGGGCAGTGCCAGCGACCCAGGCTCAGGAGGGGAATGCCAGCTTCGGCTCCGGCTCTCCACAGGTCGTGACCTCAGGCTGGCGGTCCGCTCCACGGACACAGTGGGCATGATGAAGCGTCGTCTCCAGAGTCAGGAGGGCGTGCCTGCAGCCACCCAACGCTGGTTTTTCTCAGGTCGGCCACTGACAGACAGGCTGCGCTTGGACCAACTCAACATCTCCAGAGACTATGTAGTGCAGGTCATCCTCAGCCAGCGCCCACCGCCAGAGCCTGAAACCACACCAGGACATACACCAGAGGCGTCTGGGCCAGAGGTAGTGGAAGGAGTAGCTGCACTGCCGCTAGAGCCCACACCTGTGGAGAATTAACTCCCACAAAGCCTGGAAACCTGGAAGCAGTGCATACAGCTGGCCTGACAGTGTGAAGGATGGAGGCGAAAAAGGGACAAGGAGCTCCTCTCCTCTCCTCTCCTCTCCTCTCCTCTCCTCTCCTCTCCTCTCCTCTCCTCTCCTCTCCTCTCCTCTCCTCTCCTCTCCCGCGTTTGCTGAGAAGGGCTTTGTTTGGGCAAAGGTTTGCCATCTGTCTGGAGCGTAATGACTCTTGAATTGAGAAAAGACTCTTCATTTTGGTTTTACACGTTGAAATTTTGACCTTTTTGGAAGTCTTTTTAACTGTTCCTATGGAAACCAAACAACAAAAGAGACCTTTGTCAAATGGCTTAAAGGGTTTTCTTAGCAACGCTGATGTTTGGATGTTTCTGTGTTTCAGATTCCATTCAAGTTCTGCTCTCAGGCCAAGCTGGGCCTGTGGAGTGAATTCTGTTTTTTAAGGCCTACAGGGTTATACATACAGTGCATTTTAAATTCAGACAGTTGAGATAACAAGTATAGTTTAACAATCATGGCCATTATTCAGGCATTTTTGTAGTTACATGTGAATCAAATCAAACACACTTGTCAGGGGATTAAGTCAGTGTGCTAACATCTGTAAACAAACTTTGGTATTCTTAGTTAGCAAACAGATGTGTCCTCCCTCAGAGGTTGCAGTCAGGGGGGCCTGACTGAATGTTTGTTTGTTTTTTAACCAACCTGCTGCTGGATTAGATTCTTTATTTCACTCTGCTTCACCGAACAATCAGATCAATCGTGTAATAAGCATTACCTTGTCAGCCGCTGTGTATGAGTGGGTGTGAATAAGTATGAGTGTGTGTAAATGTTCATGTAAGACACAAATACATTACTCATGTGACAAAAGGATGGACATCAGAAACACAGTTGCATATTTTGATTAAAAAGTAGAATGTTTTTAATTAAAATTGGTCATTGTTTATATTCCTCAATCTCTGTCTGATTGTTTGAATATTTTTATATATTTGGACAGAAATTGGGTCATGTAGGTACTATTGTTGTCTGGCTTTTCTCCACTTTAAATGTTAGGCTGAAGTTGTCACATCATCACAGTTACAGTACAGTATGTAAAATTGTGTCAGAAAGCTGACATCATCATTAACATCTTATTTATTTTAGCAATTATACAATAAAGTAGAACAGCTCCATTTTTTTTCCTTTGATTTTTCCCTTTTTGATTTTTTTTTCCAGCTTCTTTCTTTTAATCAACTCACTCCTTCCAGGCAGAACCACACACAAAGAAAAAAATCCTTTAAAAAAACTACTGATGATGCAACAAGGCCTAGAGAGAAGAAGAACTTTAACATTGCGTTTGGTTGAATTGCTGCCAACTGGCATTCCCAGCTCAAGAAAGCACGTCATTCAGCCAGAAATGGAACAAGGAAGGAGCATCAATCACTGCTGTCTGTATCTATTGTGTTTCTATGAAGTACGTACTGAATAAATAACTGATATACTGTTAACCATGAACGGTAATATCATGCGTGAGTTACACACAGAATGGACGTGGATGTAGATAACTAAGCTCAACTGAGGTGTAACATTTTTTTAAATCACAGAGCTGCAAAAGAAACCATGTCATTGAAGTGTAAGGGGTGCTTATAGGAAATGTGGTTTTATTTATATATACATACATGACATGTTAGTGATGGAAATTCCTCTATAAATCATTACACTTCACAGGTAACTTCCCAAATCTGCTGTGTGTGGCTTTTAAGAACGGTGTGTTCATAAAACTCTTTCACTGGTTCCTCTATGTGATTGGTGACTGATTTAGTTTCTCTCAGTGCATCGGTCTGACTCTCTTCAGTTGAGGCCTGATTTTCTTTTTTAATTTTTTTTTTCCAAAGAAAACTCATGATCATATTCCAGGGTTCCAGTTCTGTTTTCGCACGCACATACATATTGTCATGCGCACAACATGAGCCATTTTATTTTCCCAGAGGTTTCTCTTGTTGGTTTTACTTCCTTCAGTGGTCAGTGTAGCTGCACTGTCATACAACAATCGTCTCATGTAATTTAATACACAAGCCTTTTCTTCCCCATTGTTCCTGAGCAAATGAAGCAAGATTATGATCCAAAGTCAGATGAATGTGATGAATGAATATTACACCATTTGCCCTTTAAATACGCCAACTCATGATCTTATGTCATCAGCCCTCACAGGTAAGAACTCTCACACACATACACACTCAGGGAGGTTCCTCTTCACATTGGGGTTTTTTTTAACCTTCTGCTTCTGTCTGACATAAATACAGCCAGCAGCATGTCTAGTTTGAACAAAGAAAGACTGCCAGCAGGTCATCTGTCAGTGGTGAAACATTTTGGATCATGGTAAGACTTTATTCTTGTTATCTTTTAGTATTTTATTTGGGAGTTTATTAAAGGAAATGGCTTTTTTTTTTACAAAAATAATCACTAACTTGGGTGTTTAAGGGATAAAAATCTGATTATTTAAATACATTTATTCAAATAATCATTTATTTATTTTTTTCTTATCAATTTTAATCAAAGACATAGTTCTTTAAGCACTGTTTTGTTTTTCTTTTTTTTCCCCTGAATCATAAGCAACACAAAACAAACAAATATGCATTTAATTAATTTAAATGTAAGTACTACTTTTAACCCCTTAAAACATCTACTTTGTTTTAAGGGGTTATAATATAATAATAATAATAATATTTCCATTCATTATTATTATTTGTTGTTTTTTTAACATCTTACAGATGCATGCTTACCTTACGTTGCTCATCGCCCTGTGGGCTGTACTGGGCCATGCCAGCTCACATAACATTAGGACTCTCATGGATAATGGTTTGTATCTCTTTCCATTATGCTCCACTTTGTTTTTTTGTTTTTTCCTTTCAACAACAACATATATTGACTGAAACCAAACTGTTGTGTTTATGATTTAGTTGTGGTGTTGAGGGTGCCTGAGGTTATGGGCAGCAAGGTGAACGTTCCTCTGACCTGTGGAGATGCTTATGAAAGTCAGCCTGTGTTTTGGAAGAAAAATGGTAAAAAGACTGTCAGTACTAAAGTCATGTGTGGACAAACATTATTACATCACGGCAGCTTAGAATCATTTTTCATCAATGTGTCTTCATTTCAGGTATGATGCTCGAGTCTCCTCTAGAGGGAAACCAGGTCACAGTTGAAGTGGAGGAGATGAATGGTGGAAACTACACCTGTCACCTTGGTCCAAGTGGAGAATACCTGAACCACACGATGATCCTGGTTCAGTTAGATCCAGATAATAGGACTGTCATACTGGAGGAAAAATCCCCATCAGAGGGTAAGTTGAAGAGGGATATAAAAAACATTTTAAAAGGGGACAACAGAGAATGGATCAAAGGGACTAACAGTGCTGCTGTTTCTCCAGGTTACATCCACTGCTCAGCGCCCAACTATAAAGGCTCCTTCCACTGCACCTGGACAAGAGAAATGTCCAGATCTCATGCTGTTGTGCTGCTGGTTAAGGCACAACGGTGAGGACAAAAATATATATTCCATATGATATACCTATATATATATATTGTACTTGTATTTAAATAATGTGTATTGTGTCTAGTTATATGGAAATGATTCCCTGTGAGCTGGATGCTGATGGATCAGGAGTGCACTGCCAGGACGCCAACTGCCCATACAAAGAGGAACAACACCGCATCTTCCTCACCGTTTACATACACAGCCATGCTCGTTTAGAGGGCTACACTAAGTCCTTCTTCTTGAGAGAGATTGGTAAGTTGTTATATTTTAATGTCTTAGGGGAGACAACCTTATTTCTTCCATTGTGTCACTGCTCACCTCCTTTCTACTCCATCTAGTAAGGCCGGCAAAACTCCCTAACCTGCATGTCAGTGATGGAACAGTGTTCAGCTGGGACTACCCCACCTCCTGGGAGAAGCCATGCACCTTCTTTGGCCTTCACTTCGAGGTCAAAGTGGTCCACAGTGAAGACTCCTGTAACAATGAAAGGCCCATAATGGTACTTTACACTCAAATGCATTAACTGACATGTAGTTCAGCCTCATTCTTTGTCTTGAATATGTTTTCTTTTTGTTTCTTCTGCAGCATAACACCACTGATAAAACCATGTATGATGTCACTGTGAGAAAAAAGAAGTATGTTTTCTGTGTGCGAGCTCAGGACAAGTACACCAGTGGGCCGTGGAGTCACTGGAGTCAGTGCACGTAAGTATCGACCGACAACCGCGAGTGGAAAGAATCTGGTTATGATCATCTTTTTTTTTTATTAACTCTTTCATTGTTCTTTCTCCAGAGTGAACAAAGGTTCTGTGATGTGCTAACTTCTGTTTAATCACTGGACTGCAGCCATGAAGGAAAGACGCACTGAAATACTTTTTATAAATCCTGTCTTTATTAGCTTGTCTATTTTAGTATTTAACTGTACAGTATTTATTCATCAATCTGTAAAGCTGTTAAACTATTAAGCTTAATTATTGATCAAAATCTGCTATTTCCTTCATATACTTTGTAACTTATTTTAAATATCATTGGAGAATCTGTTTACCTTTCATAATAAATTAAGAAGCATTTCACATTCTTAAAGGTTTTATTATAAAGCAAATGCGACTATTTGGTGACCTACTAAAGAAACAATAAACAAAGAGGGCAGGTTTAGTACAAAAAAAGGGTTTATTGTCATATTTACAGCCAGGATGTCAGGGGCGAGATGAGGAAAACACGGCAAAGTATCTCAAGAAATAAAAAAATGAGCTGTAAACTGGACAAAATCCAAACAATTTCATCTCCACTGTTCTCAGAGCTGCATGTACTTCTTCAAAAAAGGGGGGCAAGCCTTCCCCTTTCATTATCCATAACTTAAAATTACAACAACTACTGAAAACCTAAATATAACACTGCGTGTTTGTGTAGTCTATTGTTGAGCTCCCAAAATTATCTCTCAACATTTGAATAAAAAGCTCTAACCACAATGCAGAGCTGAATAAGTTCTGCATAAAAAGATAGTGCTAATCCGTTTTTGTGTGTAACAGAGCCAGCATGTAACAATTACATGCATGAAAAAACACAAATACACACACACACACTGCCATCCAACCATGGAAACCTAAACCATCTATGCATGTCCAGAATGTTAATGTATCTCGTCCTTCAACCTACAGGCCTGCGTGCAGTGATCCCTGCATACAGTCCGTTGTTGAGAAGAAAATATTTTTTGGATGAAACCATGATCAACAGATTTTTATTTCACAGTAATTTTAGGAATTATTGCATATTGTTGCATGTCTATATTTTGACCACCGCTCTCGAAACGTTCTGCCTTGTTCTTAAAAAAATAACACTTGTAGACATTAGTCACAGAATGTGCTCTTGCTTGAATGTGTTTTGTCTTCTCAATGATCAGACTCAGTCTCAGCTGGGAGGGCACCACCTGCCGACATGAATTTGTTTGGCATAAAAGAAAAGGCTTGACAGTCACCACTGACTATGCCTACTTCTTTGTCAAACAACTTCTGTCAGCGATCTGAAAGATCTGGTAGGTGTAACAGATCTTTCAGGCAGAGACACCTGACTTGGTTGAACAGGTATATTTTACTGAGATGTAGTAACCGTGTTTGTTACCATAGTAGATGTAAATAATATTTGAAAAAAATGTTCAACACTAGAGAGAGGCACAGAACATGCAGATATATAAATTGGTGAGCCTTTTAGTGAAGGACTTGGGGTAAGGTTTAGTGTGAAGGAACTGTAACGGCCGAGTGTAAGTGTGAGAACTAAGATGGTGGGATGGCTGTGTCCAGCCCCGTTCTTTGTTCATGGTGCAAATCCTCTTCAGTGGTGCTGCCTCTTAGATAGGTACCTAAACAAACACACAGACACACACACAATCAGTCATTTGATTTGATTTTAACACTTTAACTATCATATTGTCATGTATTAGCAGGTCCAACAGGTGCTGCGAGGGTGGTGTTACTAATAACCAAATGATTACCGTTACAGTACTGTTTTCTTATGAGTGCATACCTCTCCCAGTGTTTGTGATTGAGTCCACTAAAGTCCTCAAGCTTTGCAATTTCTTTGAGGTATTGAGCAAGCTTATAAAGCTCCCTGTCCTTCTCCCGGTTGAGATGGGCCTTCATGAAGGGCCGGATCTAACACACAAAAACACAAATGTGTGGAAAAGGATGATAATAATAAGGAAGAGAAGGTCAAATTATACACTGATGCTGGCAGCTTACCTTTAGTCCATTCTGTGGATTCATAAGGAAGTTTCGCCCGATGTCATCAAACATAATGGTGTTCTTCCTGTTATAAAATTCTCTGTACTTCCCCCATATGACACCTAAGGGCTTCACCTGGATACACCATCAAACAGTGTTATCACCAAACATAAGCCAAAAACATCACAAAGAGACATGTAGTTCCTGCGTGTTTCTAAAGCCTATCTGTCACCATTGACTCTTTACCATCATGCCACTCCACACACGCAGTACATCTGGAGCTTTGAGAGCTCTTCAGAATAAAGCATAAACAAATGTCACTCATCTCCTTGTAAACGGAAACAGCACTGAGCACTGACAGAGATTCTCAGCAAACTTTTGAATCAATGCTTTCTTCTGTTGTGAAAGATAAAGTCACTGCTCAAATGAAAACAGACAATTCTTGTAGCTGTATGTGTACCAACCTCTACAACCCCTCTCTTGGGGGTGTGTACTGTGATCATGGCTGCACTGTCCAACATGAACGTAATCTTGTAGTTAGGGTTGTCTGTCACACCCAGCTCCTACAAACACACACAGCAGTGTTATCCTCTGGTCCGAACACTGGAAGGGTAAATTGATTAACACTGCCACCTTCTGGCAAAAATGTACAGTCTGGCTAAGGAAAGAAGGTAAAAATGGAATACTTGCTTTCATTTTGGCATCTATCCACTTCATACTTGTAGCAGCTAAAGAAAGAAAACACATGCGCACAAATCAATTAAACTACAACTGCACTTACAAACATTATACAACTTGTCTCCCACCCTTCCTGCCTTCCTTCAGTCAATATAATTATTGTCTGGACTACAGGACAGGGAACATTGCCAACTCCCTCACCTATAAATTATCTGAAATGAGGAAACAAATGATCTACTGAGAAGAAAAGACGTTACATACACCAAATAACAATGTCATAGTCCTCGTAGGCTGACGTCAGAAACTCATGGAGGTATGGCCTCATCAACTCTTGACCGGTTTCTGCACATGACTTGTGATCTAAACACAGACAAAGACACACACAGTGTTCAATGTTAAGGAAATTACTAGTACACCAACAAACAGATTTCTATGTATTTCTTAAACAGCTACAGATGATACAAAATACAGCAAAACAGAACCAACTAAGATGCTGCTTTAAACCAAGATGTGATATTGTGTATGATAAAAGTAAAACTACAGCAGTAGGGCTGAACGATCTATCGTTTTAGACCGAAAATTGCGATCTCAGATGACGCGATTTTGAGATCGTCAAAGCCACGGTTTTTTGCACTGCTCCTAACTGAATCAGGTTTTGTTTTGTCAAATGCTACGGCTGAAAACGAAAAGAAAACGGAGGAACTGGTCCCTAAAACAAACTCCACCTTTATGTTCGTTGCTGTTTCTACCGGCTGCAGCGGCGCGTCTTTTAAGCCTGTGTCTGTGTGTGCACAGAAATGTGTAAATGCTACAAGCACGTACGCGCCCACCTCTCTGAACATTACCAGCTCGTTATATTCAGGTTCGCTGCTGTTGTGCCGTCAGCAGCTCTTCTACACCTGTGTGTGTGTGTCGCGTGTGTGTGTGTGTGTGTTGCGTATGTCGTGTGTGTGTGTCAGATGCAGACAGAGGCAACAGCTGATGACGTCACCAAAACAATAACGCAGGCATTTGATGAAGAGGCTCCATATGAGGACTCTAGTAAACGGTGGACAGAGGTGACAGCAGCAGCTCCATTTGTCCTTAGATATGATTCCCATTAAAGTTTGATCATTTGTTCTAAATCACATTGAACTTTAAGAGTTACTTAAGTCTCAATACTGTATTTATTGTTTAACCTTAGGAGGCACACTTCAGTCTGTTTAAATGACTGTTGAATAATACTTTACAGAACTACATTAGTCTTCTTTTTAACCTATTTGAAATAAAACTTTATTTTGTTCTGTAATTGTTATTTAAATTTTCATGTTTATTAAAACTAATACTGAGTGCACGTTATCAGAGTTTACTTTTAGATCTACTAATAGTTTTTGAGAAGTGACAGAGTAGGCTACCTGAAGTCATTTACACAGAAACATTTTTGACATGATTTGAAAAAAATTGTGGATGAAATCGAAATCGCAATATTTGCCAGAAAAATCGCAATTCAATTTATTCTTAAAATCGTTCAGCCCTATACAGCAGTAATATAACAACACATACACACAGAGATGTGCCAGTCAGATCCTTAAAAATGACACATGCTAGTCTCATTGTAACTTACCAAACAGTGTGTAATCCACATCCAGTACCAGGAGCCTTTTGCCTTCTCTGGGAGGGTTCAGTTCCTCCACTTTATAGTCTTTCACTCTGCGGGCTATTTTAGCCAGGTTCTCCTCCCTAAAGACATGCATATTTCAATCACAGATAAATTTCCTTACAACATTTCTCAAATTCAATATTGCTACCATAGAACCAAAGGCGTATAAAAACGTCTGACCTGTTTTCCACTTCAATGACCTCTTCCTCGATGTCAAAATCATTGACAACGTCATCGTTCTCTGGGGGAGGGGCTAAAACCTCTTCCTTAATAAAACAAAACATATACATGATTAAAATGTATCAGTCTGATATACATTAGAAAGCATTAGAGCTTAAAGGTTCAGTGTGTAGGATATACCATATAATATCACCATTCCTAGACATAATTATATATCCGTCCATCCATCATCTATTAACCCTGAATATTAACCCTGAAGCCTATCCCAGATAACTACGGGTGAGAGGTGGGGTAAACCCTGGACCGGTTACCAGTCTATTGCAGGGCAACATAGCCCTGTTCACACTGGGGAAATCAATCCAGCTAGAGGGGGATTCGGGCCGTATCTGGATAGATTTCAATCCACCTCTTGGAGGTGGATCTAGCCGGATTGGCTTACATCTGGCTCAGGTTAAATGCAGCTAGCAAATCCTGCTAGAGACGTCATACTTCCGGGTTCATGGAGACAGTGTCAGGGTCGTGTACAAAAGCCGTATGTAAACAACCGTCGAACTACGACAGCTTTGCCCCGAGTTTATTTTAGACAGGGTTACAAAGGAATAAACTGCTTTTTTTTTTCTAAAATGTGCACGGGGTTCTACCGAGCCTGAATGGACTCTGTATATTACGAGGCGCCACCTAGCGATTTGGAGGACAGCAAAGAAGCCGGGTTAAGCTGGATTGAGCGCGGACACACGTGTGATAGCCAGATTTGAAAATAGCTCTGAATGTTTTCATCTTAAAGGCTATCTGGATTCAATCCTACTCTAGCTAGATTGACTTTCTCCAGTGTGAATGGGGTCATAGAGACAAACGACCATTCACACTCACACCTACGGGCAGAGTGACCAATTGACCTAGCAAGCACATCTTTAGAATGTGGGAGGAAGCCAGAGCAAACATGCAGATAACTCATTTTTTTATTTACTTACCAAGCCCTCCTCTCTGGTACCCATCATCATGATTTTGGTGTTAGGCTTTAGCTTCAGAGAGCCCAGCTTCACCTCATCTTCAGCTGGTTTACCTGGAGACAGGGATGAAATAGAGAATGGGACACATTTAGCTAAAATGTGCACAACATCACAAAATAAAACAAAGCATTAAAGCCTTTTATACACTGAATTTTATCAAGACAGATGGAGAAAACTGATACACAGGCTGACAACAGACTGAGAAATGCACATAATTATACATATAAAACATCAGCTGATTATAAGCACAGTAGCATTGCCAAAGCTTGAGGAAATGAAGGTAAATTCTTATATAAATGGAACAATAACTAAATAACAAAGTAGTAGTGTATTGTTCACCTGATTTTGTTATCAAATCACATTATTACACTAACTTGCACACACTTGTGATCAGTGACACCCTCTCACCTTTGACTTTGAGTCCCAGTAGTTTTTGTCTCTCTGGCAGCACCCCAGTCAAAGTCTTAATGGACTGTTTCAGGTCCATCACTGTGTCCTCCTCAGACAGAGAACTGATGGAGTACTCCTGACCTCCCCATTTTATGATCACGGATACCGACATGGCTCACTCAGCCAATTCACACACATACACACACACACGCACGCACGCAAGCACGCACACTGGCGATTGCAGCAAATCTTAGTATGCTGGCGCACAAGTGCACACACCTTTAAGCAGGTATTTTTGAGCAACAGTAACAAACATGCACTCCTTGCAAAAAGAGGGGAAAGAACAAGAGAGGTGTCAGGATGTAGCTGGCTGCAGCTTGAGGCAAAAACACAGAAAGTAGCAAATGGTAAACACAGACAACAAAACATGGCATTACTGTTGTTGAGCATGTGTTGTTTTGTCTGGCTATTTTAAGATTGAACAGCTAAATGCCGCCTAATCAGAGCCGACACTTTGTGCCTGATGTTGATATTTTTAGCAGGAGCTTGCTAACACTGACTAGCAACATTGTAAACATACCGGATAACCCTACAAGTAGCTAACATTAGCTGACTACACTCCAGTGTTTGGTGAATCTTACCTGGTAGAACAAGATAACGTGCAATGAGTGGCAAGCCCGTGAAATTTTCACCCAGAGTTCAATGAATGGATGAAGTTTGCCGATCAGTTCCATTCATCGAGAGGCGCACACTTTGCGCTTCCTGGTTTCTCGAATCTTTCCGGTAGTGACGAAGCAAGAAAAGCTTTGTTTCCATAGTGACCGTTCTTCTTCTTTTTTAGTTTATTGGCGGGTGGCGTCCTACTCTTAGGTGCATCACCGCCACCTATACTTTACTGGAGTGTGGGCCTGAGTGGAGAGAGCAAAAAAAAACAACAAAAAACTAAATTCTAAATACTAAGCCTGCTTCCCTTAGATAACTTAGCAAATATTTCCAAGGTTTCCCTTTTAGAATGGATGGTATTTGAAATTCATTAATGCCTGTTTTCCTTAAGTCCCTCTGGAACTTATGTCTTTCTGTTGTGTATGCTGATTAGTGACCATTCCTGACCAGAAAACAATATAAATAAATGTATAATTACAAATAAAAATCGTTTTAATGGTTGCACTTAATAATTATCCCCCCCAACCAAAAAAAAAAAAACAAAAAAACAAGATCACAGACACAGTCCATAAAAATTGATGAATATCAGCGTCAAGTATAATCCATAGCTTTAGAAATATAAAGAGTAGGCTCAAAGATTTAATCAGACTGACTACATTGCGCATGCCCAGTACATCCTCCTTGGTACTTCGGGTAATGGCTGCTAGGTGAGATGTGTGGATGGGCCGCGTCCTTTCAGAAACGCTCCCATCGAAAGGACCGTTAACTCGGGCGGTGCCGAGTTAAAATGGTCGATATACGACCCAAAAAACATCCCGAAACTGTTGTACATAGTACGAACATTGTCCTTCAAATGTAAGTAGTCTTTTTTTGTTCTTTTCATTCTTGACTAGTCGCCGTAGCTTGCCCAGGATCTCTGCTATTCTGCTAGCTAGCTACGCTATAGTTAGACTTCCTGATAACGGATGGGCAGATTGTGCTATTATCCAATATTTTTAATTTAGACGTTTAATGTGACTGTTCATAGATGTCGTTGCCTGTAACACTGGGACCAGCCCTCTGCTTTATGTGTGTTTCTATTTCCTGTTATGGTGCATGAAGCTTGATTGTTGTCAGTACTTAGTTGGCTAACTGACAGCAGTGCTAGCAGACTACGTTAGCATTAATTGTTGGCACGGTGCCTGCTGCCTGCTCGATGCAGCTCATCGTCTCTGCACGTACACCATCACAGCTTGCTATTTGTATCCCATTTATATCCCAACTATCGCAAACATGAGAACGAAACATGTTGATTTGAGTTGTTTGTTCTAAATAAAGCTGCCACATACGAGCCCGCCTAGTTAGCAGTGTTGCAGCGTAGCTAATGTTTTTTTTCCGTCGAGACCGAGGGGTTACTAGAGTTCATGGCGTACCTCAGTCTATGCAGCACTCACTCATCCATAACGCTTGCGATGCATGTGTTTCAGTTAGAAATGAAACGTGAACGGAAATAATGTACTCAGTTAGACCCAGAAACTACCAAACCATGTCCCGTAGCTGTGAATGGATTACAATAGATAAAAATACATTGGTAGACGTTATATAAGTTGTGATTCCGTGAAGTGATTCGTCTGGCCAGTGATAGTCGTGGTGTATTCACCGTTATGTAAGACTTCAGTATCCTGTCCCGGGCTGCAGGGATAATAGTGGATGGAAACTCTGTAAAGTAAATGGAGGCTGGTTTTCATCAGAAGCTTAAGGTAGAATGTTTAAACGTCATTCTGCTGTATAGTGTATTGCTTGATGAACAAGCTGCTTCTGCTCCAAGGAGAACTTTTGTGTGAAAGGTAGTTTGCAGCAGCACTTGAATTATAGGCTTGTAGGAGAGTTTTAGAAAAGGCTGCAGGAGTGTTAACATTCCGTTAGCCTTAAAAAAACGAGCTAAATGTGCACTGTGGAATTTCTCTTTGTGATACTTTGAATTTAGTCATGCTCCACTGCTTCTGGGTGAAAGCTCAGTAAACAATGACGGATTTGTTCAAGGTCCTTATGTCTTCAAAACTGAGGGGAAAACATGTTTGTCTGCAACTTAAACTGACAAATACAATATGTGCATAATGATGTCATAATGGGAAGTTAGATTGGACCACAACGATTGCATTACATGTGTTTAATTTACATTTAGTTAAATGATGAATGTTAGTAAATAAGTCATTTGCCTGAGATGAAAGTCTTGCTTTTATTACTGGGGCACTGATTGTAATGGGATTCAGTTTGAGAAAGTAAATGAAACAGAAATGCCGTCCTATATAAGTGTAAACAATGTACACATTGTTGTATATATGTTTTTTAATCCTTTGTATAGTTAATGACTAATACTAATTTTATGTCATAGTAATTAAGTATTTCAGCACGTTTTCACAAAACTTCTTTCACATGAGAAGTTTAATCATTATGCCAGTGCATCAGAACAGTGTGTGAAACACTGCACTTGGGAATAAGCAGATTTTGCAAGCATGCCTCATTCATCAAACCTGACCTAAACTGAACTAACAAACAAACAAAAAACCTGAAACCCGTGACCACTCTGGGTATTTTCATGGTTGTGCAGTACTCAAGTTATTTGCTTTTGGTCATATGTAAATAGAAAGGCCTGGAATGCTTTGCATGTACGCATCCAGATTGGTTATTGACCAATACATTTGTCCATGCAAATCGGGTGAAGCAGCTTTGTACTGGAGCAAACATTCCAGAATAGCTACTCTTTGTCACAGTAATGCTTTCTGCTTTTCTGTATGGGTGAAGAACACTCAACAAGCAAAATGATTTGTGTCTTACATAGGGTATGGTGTCCCAACCAACATAAAACATTGGAGGCATTAAGCCAGCACTTTGTTTATTTCTGGCAGGAAACACCTTTTTATTATCATTTGGATTGTGGTGCCAACAACAGTGTAATTTACAAAATAAGCAGTTGCCAAATTAAATAGTGGGAAGTCCTCGGATAGTTGTTAGATCAGGGAACTAATTTCAGTGAAATTCAGGGTAAAGCTGTCAACATTACTGTCACATAAACCCTATATACCGTATTTTCGCGACTAAGACTTTGTCGAAAATTTTCTCAAAAGTCGGCCGTGCACCTAATAATGCAGTGCGTCTTGTGTATGGGTTGAGTACCAGACACGGGGACGTGATACGTAAACTACGTACGCTGGCAGCAATTCACCAATCAGCTGAACAGTACGTCATACGTACACTACGTACGCTAGCAGCGATGACCCAATCAGATGGATACTACGTAACACGTACACTACGTACGCTGGCAGCAATTCACCAATCAGCTGAATGCTACGGTACTGGCGCAGCAGCTTCCAGCGGATTACAAAGAAAAGCTGGCCAGCTTCCACGTCTACTGCAGTGACAAAATTGCCAGTAACGTGTGTAACAAACTGCTGCATCTGTATTATGTAAGCCACAGCGCTGTATGCAGCGAGTAATCAAACTATATACAAAGTCGTTCCTTCACAATAAAGTTCGACTTAAGTCAATTTTTTGTCCCGTTACCTTTTTATTTACGTACTGGTATGTTTTAGTGTAGCATGCGTCTTATAATACGGTGCGCCTTGTGTATGTACTGAGGACAGAAATAGACCCTGTAACTGACACTGCGCCTTATAATGCGGTGCGCCTTATGGTCGCGAAAATCTGGTAAGCAAATGTCATTAGTAGCAGATTGTTTCATCTGTGAAAATGATGTGATCATAGTTAAAAACCTTCACTGCACAGGGCTCTAGACTAACTTTTTGCACTGGTTGCACCGGTGCGCCTAACCTTTTTTTCTTGGGTGCACTGGCACAAAAGTTAGGTGCACCGCATCACACAGCAGTTTGATTAATTGCTGTCCATATATTTTATGGATCAGGCCTTGACTTGACACCTATCTTAATGCAGAAGTTGTTATCATCTGCAGCTACATCTACTGTTTACCTGACGGGCCTCGCAGGGCTGTAGCCAAAGTTTTAGAAATACTGAGGTCCAAAAATTGATCTCCAGGAAATATAAACAGGTTTAATAATCACATATCATCCTAAACTGACCTTGGACCTTGTATAATGAACAGTTATATAAAAATATTTTAATACTGATAGTAGTCATTCAAATTAAACTAGCCAACAAGTCTGCCTGTCAGAAATCCATAATGAATATTCAAAGTTCATACAGCACTCTTCATTTCCCCGTTTGCTTTCTCTCTGTATTTTCTGGCAGTCATTCCTCACTTATCTATCTACCAATGGGAATTAAAAATTATTTAAATTATATACACCTTTATTTATTTAATAGTTGTGATTGAGATATATATTTGTTTTCTTTAACACGTTTCTAATGTAGCTACAGTATTCTCTTCTCTCATCTTCCTCACCGCTCTTCCTCACTGTCCTCTCTTTCTAAAGCTGAGCTCCAGCTGACAGACTTCATTCTGTCTGATACAGTTTTAGCTATATGCAGATATACTGGCAGACAACGGTTCACTATAGCAGGATACTAACAATACTTTTTAAATGGGCGTTCGTCATGTAACCATGTACTATAACTCCTTAAACTAGCTGACTGCTGTCAGAGTGACTCAGCTTTTATGGATGGAACCACACAGGTCAAATAATACTGTCTGTCAGACCTGCTGTTCAGTCTGTTATAAAGCTACGAGCACGTCACGGCCCCTCCCTGAACATTACCAGGTCGTTATCATCACTCATTCAGGTAAACAGCAAATTAGCAAAACCCGCATAGTAGCAACAAATCCTCCTCCTCCACTGCATGTTCACCTAAACTGTGGATTCTGCTGTTCAGCAGCGAAACGTCTTTAAACCCTGTCTGTGTGTGCGCACTGCGTGGCGCAGTGAGGGGGCCGTATGAGTTCTGCACACACGTTTCAAAAAGTCCAGGACGAACTGAACTTTGTTCTCGTCACCTCGGGAACACGAACATATCTCTCTGTTCTCGTGGAGTGTGGAACAAGCTTTATCACACAGCATCAGCTCTGCACAGCATATGTCCGTGTTCTTCTTCTGAATTTTCGATCTCGGTCTGACCGCAGTAGACACGTTGTCAAAGATACACATGCGGGGGTCCCGCCCTTCACAGTCTCTGATTGGTTTAGACCACGATATGGGATGTGTGTCTGTTGCTGGAGACTTTTGAGAGTCGCTGAGAATGCATTTCCCTCTTACAGCTGGTCGTACCTGCTGCAATTAAAGTGGAACTTTTGGTCAATCATAATGTTGACATTTTAATAAGTTCAGTATGCTTTAATTGTCTTGCAAGTAAGTGCAATTTTTAGTGTTACGTTCAGTAGTTTTACTGTGTGTAGCTGGTGATTAGCTATCTTTGTAAATTGTGCCTATTAATTGTTTCCCTGCAGTAATTGAGAAAAGAGTGGGGAACACCTCACACACTAAATCCTGCAGAACATTTGGTGTTTCTGGGCAGTTCTATACAGCAAGCCACAACCAACAGTGTGTTTTACATTTACTTTTTACAACATAGTGAGTGGAGAAGGCCGTTTTTTTTCCTGATGTCTGGGTTTTTTTTGTGTTTTTCTTCTCCTTTCTTCAGCACTCTCTGTGGCTTTCTGCCTTTTGTGATCTTCACCAATACCTCTGCTTTATTGCTAGTTTTCTTGCATATTTTCTTCTTAATTTCTTGGTCTAAGGCTCTGTAACTAACTACATATTTTCTTTTGTGTTTTTTTTTCTGCAGAACACCCACTTTTAGCATCCTGATTTAGTGGTCAGTTCTGCCTGCTGGTCAGAAGTTAAGCTGTGGCCATGGCAGTGAAGGACCGTGTGGAGGCTGTGCTCAATGTGGGTCTGCGTGTTCCCAGTATCATGCTGCTGGATGTCCTGTACCGCTGGGATGTGAGTTCCTTCTTCCAGAAGATCCAGCGCTCCAGCCTCTCTAACAACCCCCTGTTTCAGTACAAGTACCTGGCACTGTACCTGCACTACGTAGGTCAGTAATCATGTCTCACACACCTTTTACTTCAGTTTACTTTGCTTGGTGATAATTCATCACGATCTTCATTGTAGCTATTTTGTGTGCCATGTCTCTTTTTGATGGATTTGCATGATTTAATTCTGCAATGTCACATCTTAGTTTTCTGCAATGTCACATCTTAGTTTCACAACCCTCACATGTGGCTGTAAGCAGTAAGCTGTAAGTCTGGGTTTTGTTGTGTTTTTCATGTTTTTTAATGAGGGATTATTTGGCATGACGACGAAGTGGAATGTGACCAAAACCACCTGATTTGCTTCTTGATACAATCAAGCTGTGCGTGTTCTTGCCCAAACGGTGGCTCTCAGAGACTATCTAAGACAGCTCTCAGATAGTGTGATAGCCGTTGTTTGTCTGCAGGTTGCTCTACCATATTATATATGAATGACTTGTATTGACTGCTAGAACAAGAAAATGGAAAAGTAACACAAAGGGACGTCTGTACAAACCTCTATGAGCACCTGACTTTTTTTCAGTCCCTTTTTACACCCGATATGTATTTGACGGTGCAAAGCCTTACTGTCAAATTATAATGTTAGCCTGCCAAACAGAAAATAAATAAGCAAGTACAGTGTTGAGTTTCCTTTGTCTGTGTTTTTTTTGGCTGTGTGAGCTCTCAAACTTGGCTGCAGTTGGTTAATGAGCCAATAGGCTTGGTATGCGCTGATGAGCTCAGTGGGTGGACAGAAAAAAATAAAGGGGAAGTGAGGCAGTACAACCAAAGTAACTGTGTTGCTATGCACTGAAGAGTTTAGTAGAAGAGTAGACATGGTTTTAGGTAGTTGTAAGGCTGTTTGCATCAGTGACTGTTGCATTGACTGTCAGAAATATCTCCCTGCAATTACATAAGACACATCTGTCACATATGCATGTTCAATACAGAGCTGAAAACATAATGATATGCAAACAGGAAGAAACAGATGCTTTTAATTGCAGCATTTTATATTTGCTCATGTGTCTGCCTTGCAGGTTACATCCTGAGTCTGGTGCTCCTGACTCTGCCTCGGCAGCACCTGGTTAAACTCTACTTGTATGTCCTGACGGCCTTGCTGCTGTATGCTGGTCACCAGGTTTCAAGGTATACACACAGACCTAAATAAGATTCAATTATAACATGTTCTATTACTGCTTTAAATGCCTTCCTATGTTGAGTTAAGTTTAAGGGGGTTAGATTTGTTAGATTTGTAAGATATAAACACAGTCACTTGTACCACTGTAAAGATGATGATATTTGATCTCTATTTTTCAGGGATTACGTTCGCAGTGAACTTGAGTCTGGCTATGAAGGACCTGTCTACCTGGAACCTCTCTCCATGAACAGATTTACCACTGCACTCATTGGTACAATAATGCACATGAATTGATCAGTCTGCATCTTTATTTACTCAAAGTGACTTGGCAAAACTATAAAGTATTTAAGGTTATATGTCTGAGCACTTAAGGCATAAACCTACATGTGGTACTAGGAAAGTGTGAAAAGTGTTGCTGTGTATCTGGGTTTATAGGACCCTATTTAATCTTACTAGAGAGTTGGAGACGGAGTCTCCTGCGCTATATATAGACCATACTGAGTGCTGATTTCACTGCACAGTGAAAGCCTGAGAAAGCAAAAATCACATGGTTACAGTGACAAAAATACACCATTGTAGAGAGAGCTGAGAGATTGAAGCTGCCCTTTTTTCTTTTTCAATATTTGTTTGCCTCTTATGGTTTTAATTTCATCTCTTAGCAACATATATCAATTTAATTCTCATTGGACAAACTACTTAACATGCATAAACAATATTGGGAATAAGCAGATTTTGCAATATTGCATTTTCACAGTGTATGTATTCATGTGTGCTTGTCTGTGTCTCCTGCATGCTCTTTCAGGTCAGCTGGTGGTGTGCACTCTGTGTTCCTGTGTGATGCAGACCAAAAGAATTTGGCTTTTCTCTGCTCACCTCCTCCCTCTGGTGGCCAGGCTGTGTCTGGTCCCACTAGAGACCATTGTCTTTATCAATAAGTTCTCCATGATTTTTACAGGGCTAGAGGTCATTTACTTTCTAGCTTCTAACTTACTGGTACCATATAATTTGGCCAAGACTGCCTACAGGGAGCTGGCTCAGGTAATAAACTAATTATGTGGACAGATGTTGTTTTAGTTTTTCTGAGAGGATTCCAGCTATAGCGGTTCTTTATGTGTCTTTATATGTAGTGTTAATGATGTCCTGTGTCTGAGCTGATTACCTTCATCTCTGCTCTCCTCTCTTTATCTCTCCTTTTCTGTTGTCCAGGTGGTGGAAGTGTATGGGCTTCTAGCTTTGGGTATGTCTCTGTGGAACCAGCTTGTCCTTCCAGTTCTCTTTATGTGTTTCTGGCTGCTGCTGTTCGCTCTGCAGATCTACTCATACTTCAGCACCAGAGACCAGCCTACCTCAAGGGAGAGGCTCCTTTTCCTCTTTCTCACCAGGTAAGATCATGGAAAAACACAGATCACACTGAGAGGGACATTTTATGTCACTGTATTGGTCAGTCCAGTGACCAATCCTTATTCTCCTCTATCCCTATCCTTAGTATTGCAGAATGTTGTAGTACACCATACTCTCTGCTGGGTCTAGTTTTCACCGTCTCCTTCATCGCACTTGGAGTACTTACACTGTGCAAGTTCTACCTGCAAGGCTACAGGGCCTTCATGAATGACAACACCATGCACAGGTCAGTATATGTTGCATTATTGTATTATTATAAGTGTAATCACATATGTATGTTCTCTTATTCACGCGTGTCTGTTTCCTGTCTGCCCAGGGGAATGACAGAAGGCATTACTCTGCTAATTCTTGCTGTCCAAACTGGCCTCATCGAACTGCAGGTCATCCATCGAGCCTTCCTTCTTTCCATTATCCTCTTCATTGTTGTTGCTTCCATCCTGCAGTCTATGCTGGAGATAGCTGACCCAATAGTCCTGGCCCTGGGAGCATCCAGAGACAAGTAAGACCAACTTACATATTGCATGTTTTTTTAAATAAACTTTAATTTGCACACAGACAAAAATCTAAATTCCTTTGATCAATGGTTCTCTTGCTGTCTGTCCTCTAGGAGTCTGTGGAAGCACTTCAGAGCAGTGTCTCTGTGTCTCTTCCTGCTTATCTTTCCAGCCTACATGGCTTATATGATCTGTCAGTTCTTCCACATGGACTTCTGGCTTCTCATCATTATCTCCTCCTCAATCCTTACATCACTGCAGGTGTATATTTTTGTGTTTGTTTAAATATTTCAGGACTTATATCACAACAGATACTGTAACTTTCATTCGGCTCTTTTTTGAACATTTCTTTGTCATCTCCAGGTTCTTGGTACTCTTCTGATTTATGTTCTCTTTATGGTGGAGGAGTTTCGCAAAACTCCTGTTGAGAACATGGATGAAGTTATTTACTGTGTCAATGGGACCTACAGATTGCTGGAGTTTTTGGTATGTGACACATATCACAATATACAGTGTCTTGAGGGAGCACATCATGTATATTGTAACAAAGGCAGTGTCGTACTAAATAAAAATAGTACCCCTGCCTGAATGTCACTGATTTCCTTTCCAGGTTGCAGTGTGTGTGGTTTGCTATGGCGTTTCGGAGACTGTATTTGGGGAGTGGAGTGTAATGGGTAGCACCATCATTCTAGTCCATTCATATTATAACGTCTGGCTCAGAGCCCAGCTGGGCTGGCAGAGCTTCCTGCTCAGGAGAGATGCGGTAAACAAGATCAAAAGCCTCCCCACAGCTAGCAACGCACAGCTTGAGCAGTACAACGACATCTGTGCTATCTGCTACCAGGTATGAGCTGTTTTGTATATAAATCTGGAGAATATACATGACCAAGTATCAGTTTAGGGTTTCAAAATTAAAGCCAGACTAATGTGAAATGTGATTCCCCCAGGACATGAACAGTGCTGTGATCACTCCGTGCAGTCATTTCTTCCATGCTGGCTGTCTGAAGAAATGGCTGTATGTCCAGGAAACATGCCCTCTGTGTCACTCCCAACTCAAGGGCCAATCACCAGCTACCAACATCCCCAACCAAGACACCCCTGCAGCCAATCAGAACCCTGCAGGACAGGCTGAAGAAGGCGCAAGCCTCAAGAAGCAGAAGGATGGAACTTCTACAAATGATGAGAAAGAGGAGAGATCAGTGGAGCGAAAAGAAGATGATGGACCTGCCGTGTCAGATGGAGAAACTTCCTCTTCCTGCTCCCCCTCTTCCTCTGGCATGCCCTCTGCTCCTTTGCACCATGTCAGTCCTCCATTATCATCTTCCTCTTGTTCTTCCCCACATATGACTGATTCTCGGCAGAACCAGTTGGTCACAGAGCATTCGTCTTCGTCTTCCTCCTCTACCACTCACATATTGGATGTGCCCGAAACACCTTCATCTCCCTTTAATACCCTCAACTCCTCCTCATCACATGTACCAACACAAGCTGAGATGAACTCTGCTGAACCTGAGCCCTCTATTGAGTCATATTCTGGACCTTCATCACAGTCTGGCCAGCCTGCTTTGCATTCTGGGGAGAATACTCCTCCATGCACCCTCTGAGCTCCATTCTTACACATGCAACATACATGCATGCACATATACACACAGTCTCTTGATACTCCATCTGCCTATATTCTACATGTCCAGCTGTTGCTGTTACTTTCCCATCATGTCAGAAATCCAACTACTGCATATCGCAAACAATCACTAAACAGATATGCATTTCTCAGTATTGGAAAAAAACGACAGTGATTTAGGCAGTAGTGTGGAACCGTTGATCTAAATGTGTCCCATGATGGGTTTAGCTCATGCCAGCAGTGATTTCCCTGCATGCACAACTCAGTTTTTTTTTCAATTTCAGTCTCGGCTTAAAATGGAGGAAGCAGTAATGTCATCTCAGAAAAATGGGAGTTCCACGTTATGTCCATGAAATCTTGAAAGAAATACGTTTTTTCCTTTTTTTTGCAGTGACATTAATAACATGTCACTATTCTTCTCATTTCAATGCCAGACATTTGATGTAGGGGGTGCTCCCATCCTGCCTTTTTGTGTGCAGCTTTTGTTCACTGCTGTACATTTTCTTGGTATTTGGGTTTCTCTGTAGTCCTGTAGAGTGTGTGCCATGGTTTACTGAGTAATTGATCAGATCGCTTTGGTAGACTATTGATGACCGGTTGCATTGCAAACAGTGACAAAGTCTTAACATTTCATAATGTCGTCAAAGTTTGCTTTTTTGACTGCTGGATGCCAGTAATTATGTAAATATTAAGCATTAACAGGGACTGAATGTTGCTTCTTGTGATCGTCACGTGACCTGAAGCCTGGTGCTAAGCAGAGGTCTAGTGAAGAGTGAACAAATCAGTGGGTTCACATAGATTAACTCTCATTTGATTTTTGTGTGTCAAGCTTTGGCTTTATACTGCTTCAATATATGAATCAAACTTGTTTGGCAGGTCCCAGCAAAAACGGTTCTATTCCTAATGGCCAAACTTTTGTATTACTGTTATAAAATAAGGTTATTTTTAAGGTCATTTTTACAGTACTGCTTTATTGGACACTGCACAGTGCAGACAGGCGAGGGGAAACCAGAGAAGACGGAGAGGAGGAAAGTAAATGCAACAGAGGCCAAAGTTTGTGTTTGTTGTGTTCAGCTTCGTCAGAGCTGACGAGCCCAAACTTTGCTGTCATTTGCTTTATTTTATTCGTGGTACTCATCAACACTCGCTCTGCCAAGCATGATCCACAAGCACATTTGAGTCACATTTCAGATCATTGAAAATGGCAGGAGCCAATCGTTTCTCTCCATCCATTTGCATCCTCTTTTTTTTTTAAGACCATTGATGTTCTCCTGCTGTTCAGTCACTCCATGAAATCTACCAGCAAATTGAGCCATTTTAAGTTTTTTATTTTTTTTTTTTTTTTTTTTACACTTGCACACTCACGCTCATACTCACACAGTAGTCAGCGCCTGTGCTTGGCCAATGAGGCAAGACAGGAAGAAAGGTTGTTTATTGAAAGATTTGAGAATGCTGAGTCCTGATGCACGCTTATATGTAGAGCTTGCACGCTGCCACTCTAAACATGGAATTATTTGTATGTCCCCAATGTGCTCTAACCTTGCTACCAATGTTTTTCTACCATTATCCTGTCTTTGGGTTGTATTTGCACTAATGGCATTTATACTAGCGATGCTCCAAAGCTTTTCTGTGGCTGTCAGCAACCAAATACCCTCTGATGTTTGTGTACGAGGAAACAGCCCAACCTGTTTGTGTGTAATGTATATAAATGTTGATCTGTATGACTTCTATATTCAACCAGAGGAGTGTTGATATACTGTATAGGCAGGATCAGGGCTTGGTTTCTCTAAAGCTTCCTAGAGGTTTGATGATTCTTTGTTTTGTTACATACCTGTGAACAAAGAATTGCTAAGAAGCTTTAAGGAAAGCCAAAGGAGGCCATCTGATCTGTGAGACCAACCAGTGTTGCTGCTTCTCCGGTCTGTATGACGTGTCCTCACGCTGGTGTGATCACTCCGGTGCCCTCTATTGTTAGGAGTGGGATCAGCATGGCACAGACGGGCAAGGAGATGCTGTAGTTAATCCTAAAGTATTATTTACCGACACTGTTACTGAAAGGTCTTATTACTATGAATGACGTTCTTCTTAATGTTTGGAAGCATCGGCTGCAGGGCTGAGAATGAATACATAATCAATGTAGGATCAAACCTGGCCAACTGCTTCCTAACTTTTTGCATTTATTTTTTTAAGAGATAAAATGTCAAGTTTGATGTATTTTGCACATGTTTCGCTGAAAGGTGAGGATAATGACTTTCGGTATACACCTACTCATTTTGTTATCGACTCAATCACTTAAACCTTTGGTTTTAAAATGGCGTTTGAAATGGTTACGAAGATTTAAATGGTGTCACACGGAGAGATGTGGGAGGTGTTACATGCTCCACACAGTAGTAACTGTCGGTGGCAGCTGTGTTTGAATTTGCATTTCAGTATTAAAAAGAAAACAAGTTAACAAACCTGTCAGCTGTTGATTCCACAGATATTCGCTGGTTTTTACTCCATGTTGGAGAAGTTGTTGGTTTTTCCTCCAGCCTATGAACTGTGACCTTCTGCTTTATATTGTCTGGAACATATTTCCAATATCTCTATTTATTATGACTGTGTGGCCAAACAATTTGCACATCAATGGTTCAGAATGCATTATTTGCATTCCATGCATTTCAGAGATATCAGCTGATAAACCTGTAAAATACATCAGTGACTATGAGCTAATGTGCCAACATGTCACTGCTGCTCCTAACTTTGAGCAGTACTCTTTTCTTCTTCTTTTTTACATTTCAGGAGCTCTAATGCATGTTAAGATTGTACGATGGTACATATTGTGTCAATCCTTGCACTGTACATATCAGTTAAACTGATTAAAACGACCAGTGTAACAATAGGTCATTTTCTTCTGCTTCAATATTAACTGAAATATAAACATTTCAATAGATTTGATGGTGGAGAAATAAAACTTTTTTTTAGTTTGGCCTATGCATTCTGACGTCTCACCAGATTTTTCACAGTTCTTTGTAAATTTATAACATTAACATGTAAGCGAATATGAAAATGGAATCTATAGCTGTCACTGCTGAAATACGGTATTTGCTGAATGCATTTCTTTATACTGCTGTCCAATACAGTCTCTTCTTAGATGGGCTGAGGTTTACTAGATCATGTAAGGGGCTCCTTTCTGAGATGCCCTGTTTCAGATTTATTCTTTTGTCTCTTATTAGTTTTAAACACTCACATTTGGAACCTGCTCTGTAAAACCTGGCTTCCAGTGCCAGCTGTGTTCTATTAACTTGGTTTTGGACTTTATGCCTGGCATTGCCTTGGTTATTTTACAGAAATTGAATGTCAAATAAAATGAACCATCCACTCTGGACACTGGAGTGTTTTATTAATGTCTGGGTTTACAATATGTGGACTGATTAAGTGTGATAAATAGTGAGTTATATAGTGCTTGTTTCATGCATGTGCAAAGGGAGTATATTTGAGGGATTATACAGACAGTGTAATATACTTTTTTTATGGCTTAGATAATTGGGGTAGAAGGTGTCCCAGCAAATTGAACAGATGTGCAGGTGAATTTGTCACCAAATTGTCCAAACAGTGCTGATTTGAAACCGCCCTTCCTTTTTGACTGCGGGTGTGTAACACTTCTGTTGTCATGGTAATATTATGGCGCGTGATTTCTACATGCGTTTGTAGTAATTCTGTAGGCCTATGTCAGCATATGTCTGTTTGTTAGTTAGATCTACTGCATGGCATCTTTACCATGATTAATAGGGCTATAACTAATACTGAAAACAATCAGGAACAAGTTCAAGATCAATATATCCTTTTATTTGTTATCCCTAAATTCCTCCCTGGGGATCAATAAAGTATTTATCTAGCTTTAAAAATCTTCTACTGCAATTGCACGTTTTCGCCACACGATGGCGCCGTTGGGTTGTTTTTAAGACTTGATCGTTGTCAATCCAAGGGACGAATTACCGCTGGACGGACACACACACACACACACACACACGGGCACTTACCGGTGTGTATTTCTGACACAGGCGGAACTCACCACACCAGAGTGTTTGCTGGTTTCTGACAAGATGTTATGAATTTCTTTAATCCGCCATGTTGTTTTCGATTTTGTGGTTTCAAAAAGACGCTTCATATGTTTCCACATTATTTTGTAATAATTACCTAATATAATTTCATTTTAACATTTTATATATTCGATCCTCAGTGCAGGCTGAATGGGGCTGTTTTATATTTGCAGTAAATTAGTTGGTTTTGGTAAATTAGTACCAAATTTACTAGGCTATATGACTTTGTTGGCCTGAAATAATAAACTCAATAAATAAAAAAACAAATTCACATTAGATATTTTAAATAAATCTGGCTCAGACTTGTTTTAGTCTGTTCAAGTGTGGAACTTTTGTTATTCCTCCATGCGCTGTGAGAAATCTCTCTGTAATAGTTTTGAATAATCTGATAAATAGCTCCCTCGGATTGATCCCTCACACTCCTCCGTTCACGTGTATTTTCTTCCTCCGCTCTGAACTCCAGTAATAATCCCATACGGGCTCATCCGCCACCGTCTCCCTCTATAAGGCAGGAAACTGGAGCATAAAAGACTCTTATTCTCCATAATCAAGGTCAAGAGCGTTTTTCAATAACCTTTGGGAATTAAAGCCTGGAACGGCGCCAGATCGCCCTGTCAATCATTTTCACAGCCAGCTGAATAATACGAAAGTTGTTGACCTTTTGCACCTCAGCAGATCAATACGCTGTAGCTTTATTCTGTTTAAAAAAAAAAATCAACGGAATTATCTATTAATATTTGTATTTTGTTTGGATTCACCCCTCGGCGGCGTGATAAATTGTTTCAAATAACAGATGGTGCTGGAGGAAGAGACAAAGCAGGGGAATCTGGTAGCAATTATCCTCAATTATGTTCATTGTTATTTTGAGCTAATTATTGTTATTGTCACTTTTGTTTGTGTGTCTTGCGGCGCTGGTCTGCAATAAGCAGGCCTATACAGAGCACAATGGGGGGGACAAGAATGTTGTGACGATGAAATATGGCTTTTATAATTAAGCCTACCAGCTGGTGTAAATAAAACCGAGATCTAAATGTACAGGCTGTGGTTTCATATCGGAATCACCAAATTGTCTGCCCTTTGAAACGGAATATTTGACTGAGAAATGCGCACTTTCCTCCTGCTGTTCTTCTTTTTTAAAGAAATAATTTTAGTAAATGAGAACGATTTCTTTTCTAAATAAAAATAAAAGGACAGATATCCATTTGCAGTCTTTTATTGCAGGTTATCTTTATTTCAACGAAAACATTTGCCGTGCGTAAAAGTCGCCTGGATTGGCTGAAATGAAATAATCAATGACTCGTTTCATGTGGATCAATTGGACGCCGTGTTAAAGTGCCACTGAGCAGTTACCTCCGGGGTGTAGAGCCCCAAACTGCAGCTGCGCAGTCAAAACTTTACGCGCGCAAGAGTTCATCTCCACATATACAGGGTGGGAAAAAAAACATTCGACCCATTTTTGCAAAAAGTCTTACATTCCGAACCTGCAAAGAGGGCAGCGGAGCTCCGTGGCCGCTGCACGGGGCGGACCGCACTCCTCCACTCTCGCCTTTGTTTGGGGGCGTATCCTCTCTTTTCCTCCCCTCCCTGTCCTGTCCCCTCCCCGCCTCTTCTCTCCTCCGGTCCCCTCCCCTTCTTACCCTTCCCATCCTAGCTCTCTCTCTCTCTCTCTCTCTCTCTCTCTCTCTCCCCCCGGGGCGGGAGAAGCCCGTGTTTGGTTCTCAGAGAGGGTCCTTTGGGAAGAGTCACAAAGCGATTTCCTCAGAGAGAGAGAGAGAGAGAGAGCGGAGTGGCGAGAGCTCCAAAGTCATCTGCAGGAAGCAGCGCAGCTCTGGACATCACCGACCCCAACACGTCCCGGACCGCTTGGCTGAGGCAGAAAAAGAGAAAGCGAGAGCGAAAAGAGGAAGGAAGAAGTGACAGATAACGATGACATCTGATCCGGCTGCTAGTTGATCTCTCATTTCTCTCTGACAGTTCAAACTGTGGATCTCCAAGCGCGTCAGGAGTGACTTTTTATCATCTTTTCACACTGGGTCAGTCCGGGTCTTCACGCCCTTTCGGCGATTTAAACACGTGTTTTAACCTTTTGGACATTGTGGAGCTTTATGATTTACCCTCTGCTTTAGCGCTCACTCCCTCTTCAGGACTAGAATCCCGGGAATAAGGGGTGCACAGCTCAGAGAAGCGCATGCAACAGCAGCAAAGAGCGCAACCACGTTGCTTCACTTGAATCAGATTGAAGGATCCACGGATCAAGTGCACAACCAGGCGCGTAAAGACCGAGAAACCGAGGGACCGACGTCGTGCTTCGGAGGTTTGTTAATGTTTGGGATCCAGGAGAGCATCCAGAGAAGCGGCAGCAGCCTGAAAGAGGAGCCGCTGGGAGGCATGAACGTCCGGAGCTGGATGCAGGGGGGCGGCGTGCTGGACGCCAACACGGCCGCCCAAAGGTGAGCTCTGCCCGAGTTAAAGAGGCACTTCCATCCTCATTTATTTTCGGAACGATGGGAACAACAGGACCCTGCAGCATGTGCAGGACTGGAGAGCTGCTGTCCGGAGACAGAACTCTGGATGTAACTGCTGCTGGTATAATTTGGGGGATTCATACATTCTCCAACGCAGACTGTCATTTAACAGTTAACATCAACATGTGCTACAGACTTTTACGCACAGCGAGCATAGTGTAATGGGATTTTAATGAGCATGAAACTGAAGGAAAAATAAACAAATTTTGGCACAATACAATATTTCAGTCAGCAGTAAAATACAACATTTTAACGCATTCTGTTGCATATTTAAGGAACTAAATTACCCAACAAAGAGGGATAAAGCATCCTCTGCACGTGAAACAATCTAAAATAATTATGGTGTGAATAATCACAACAGCATAAATATCAGCTTTAAATAAAGACATCATATTTTCACAAATCATGTGGAAATCTCCTCATACAGGCCTATTTGAATTAATTTTTTACAACGTTAACTTCATAGCTTCGACTCATGCACGCATGTTTGTCCGCAGTGGAGTGGGTCTGGCCCGGGCTCACTTTGAGAAGCAGCCGCCCTCTAACCTGCGCAAGTCAAACTTCTTCCACTTCGTCCTGGCTCTGTACGACCGGCAGGGTCAGCCGGTGGAGATAGAGAGGACAAACTTCGTGGACTTCATCGAGAAAGAAAAGGTAAAGAATACTCACATCATTTAACATTTTAATCTTCAAAAAGGTTTATTATTATTATTATTATTATTATTATTATTATTATTATTATTATTATTGTTATGTTTTTTTATTATTTATTAGACACACTACTTAATACACATTACAATGTAAAAACGTATTTCGACCTTCCTTTTTTATTTTCTCTTTCTGTGTTTGAAAGCTCTTTCGACAGTGAAATAGTTTTAATTTACAGCTTCTGTTCAACACAACCACTTGCTCCATATAAACAGCGGCGCGCAGCCGGTCCTCTCAACAATTATGACAGCCCTTAAATTAGTCGAAATGTAGCGGGAGATTTTGGTGTGGAATTTATTGGCCCTCCAAACATAATCAGTAATTACAGAAGAATTAAAAAAATCCTCCACAATAACACCATGATTACACACAGAGCTGCACTTCTTTTGTTATATATCAGCTCTGAACATAAATCACACATTTTATTTTGTCATGTATTTAATGTATGGCCAGTGTGCGGGATTCACCACCTCTGGGGCCTACATGTGCACAGAGAGGTGGACACTTTAAAAAATGTTTTTATTAATTTTCTATTTATTTATTACCAATAAAGAACTCATTATTTGTTTTGGTTTAAGGAGACAAGCGGAGAAAAGACCAATAACGGAATTCATTACCGGCTGCAGCTTCTATACAGTAACGGTGAGTGCCCTGACACATGTACACATTCAGTCTGACCAATCAGCGCCATTTTTTTAAAGAAAGAAAATATGCACCAGATTTAAAAAAACGTGTCCTGTCCTCAAAGCAGTGAAATCAAAATGTTGCAAAATGTCCAACAGGCTGCCAGAAGTTCTTTATGCCTCAGAAATATCAGTGCAGAGTTATATGATTGAGTCATTTGACTGATTTCTATTAGTCAAATTTCAGAACAGCTGTTGCAGTTGCAGTTTGTTCCAGCTTTCTGTGGCTTCATCACTGTCCCCTAAATTAGTTTGTCCAGTCTGAAGTGGGCTGTTTGACAGTCTGAGCTGCAGCCTGCCAGCAGCTTTAATATCACAGCTTGCTGAGGAGAAAGCTACAATTCATGCTCTGCATTTGTTGATGTTTTAAATGCAGACTTGGGCAGTGGAAGCATGCTGTACCCAAACAAACAACAAATTATCAGTGCTATTGAAAGCAGATATGTCAGTGCTTGAATCAGAGATTTGAGGGCGGTGTGGTGTAAACGTGTGATTTTTGAGGTCTGTACATCAAAAACAATTGCACACACATCTGCACACAAATCTCTTAACTTGCTCACAACTACGTATTTTGGCTTTGTGACCTCTTAAAACGACATTACAGTGACTCAAAGAGTTGTTTTATTTGACTCATTTTGATGCTTTAAAGGAAACAAGTGTTAACAACACTAGAAAAAAGGCAAATATTGAAATAGCTGTGTTTAATCTTGTATGTCAGAATTATGTTTTTTTTTCCTGGTTATTGTATTGTCTTTAACATCTTGCCACTTACAAAATGTGTGTGAGTTTGCTGCTGATGCATGGCCAGAATGGTTAAGCTCATTATTTGTTCCCACTCCTGTCACCTTTCCATGTTCACTGAATGTGGCGTTTTTTAATGGAGTTCAACATGAAGTTCTGTTTGTCAGAATCTATGTAAACTTTAGGATTTTTTTTCCTCTCCAGGCATCAGAACAGAGCAGGACCTTTATGTTCGCCTCATAGACTCCATGACTAAACAGGTAAACACACACACACGCACACACACACACACACACACACACACACACACACTCTGTCTCACAGCGGTCTGTCACCTCTCCTGTTACCTCTCTGACAAAGAGCTGTTCCACTGATCCGCCTGTACTCCGCCGCCCTCTTCTATCTGCATGTACTCACACACACACAAATGATTGTGTGTGTGTGATTCAGCGGGTGGGTGTTTCCACGTTGTGTATGTGGGTGGAGGCGCACACACACACACACACCGCATGGCTCCAGGCGTTTTTTTGCCTGTGCTTCTCTTGCTGTGATTAGAGCAAGGAGGCAGTGAGCGGGTGTTGAGGAACAGGAGCGTAATTCTGCTGCTCACAGTAGGAAGTGGAAAGATATAACGGCACCTCTGGGATTTGGTCTGCTGAGTAGTAAGCATTTTCTGATCGGATCCAATTTTTCTGTTTTTGTTTATATGTACATTTATAGAGAGAATGCAGAGGATGCAGACTGAGCAACAAACAGAAGGCAATTTTAATGTTTGTGCTCTTTGTTTCTCAGGTAAACATTAAGAATTAAGACTCATTTTTGAGACAGACTAAAAGTTGTCTATCTGGTGTAATGCAGTGTGTGTGTGTGTGTGTGTGGGAAGGTATATGGAGCCAAGAAACCATGCTATGCACTGAATACTTGCTAATGTGACTCCAGGCCCTGACAGTCTCACATTACTGCTGCCACGCTGCACCACATACTGTGTGTTTGTGTGTGTCTGGCAGGCCTGAGAGACCACACTGTTTCCTAATAACACTGTTTAGTTTGAGCTTGGTGGGGTGACAACCAGCTACACACACACACACACATACACACAATTAAGCCTTGCTCCCTCTGGAAGGTCCAAACAAGGAAGAGGAGAGTTTGAACCCCCAAACACACACACACACACACACACACACACAGATACATTTCAAGTCAACACACTAGCGCCAGCCTCCTCTCTGTGCTGATGGAGACAGGTGGTGTGTTGCACCTGTGGGCTGCTGTTGGGCTGTGTGTGTAGCGAGAGAATGAGAGATGAGCAGACATTTATTGTATTCTGTACTGTGCACTGTATGTGTGAAGGCCAAACAGCACATGGAACAATAAAGCATGCTCAGTGTGTGTGTGTGTGTGTTATTCCCAGTGGTAGAGGAATGGAACATTAACAGGTGGTCAAACCAAAACAGCCGTGTGGTTGGCTTATAGTTGGTCAGTGATGTAATGCCACTGTCTCTCAATCCCCACACACACTGGTGCACACACTTCCTAGCCATTGTTGTCTTATTGTACAATAAAAATGAGTTTATGTTTTATTTTATCACTGAAGATAATGTCAGCAGTAGCTGATGAGGTTGTGGCTGTTGGTCAAAGGAGTTGTAAAGAACCTAGCACATTTATTTGACAGCAGTTTCACAGTCTTATTTCAGTTATAGTGGAAAGCTCTGAGCTCCTTCTTAATCTTTGGGGAAAAAAGGTATAGTCTCATGTCATATCCATGTGCTGACCTGCAATTTTCAGTTACCCCAAATAGACAGAAATACCAGGTTTACGTTATTTACATTAAACTTTCTGCAGACAAAGTCATCTTTTTACAATTTAATCCTTTAAATTAGGTTTTACATTCATGAATTAGGACCAAAAAACTGTATTTACTCTTCAACCACCAAATTGTAGTCAGTCTGTTTTCAATCTCTTTTTAGTCTAAGAGGATGTTTGTTTAAATTTGACACAAATCATGTTTGTAACAATAAGACTGCTGGCACTGGAAGTATTTTAGCCTATAAAATTAGTACATTGATTGAACGTTCCAAGTTCAAATCTAAGTTTTTACTGCTGTTTAACATCAAAAGTGTAGGCTGTTGGATTAAAGGTTGGAAAAGCATAATTTAACATTATACTATCCTCAACAGTGTTTTGTACAGGTTGTTGTATTTGTCTTAAATTTAGAGTGGAAACATCCTGTAACATCTATTTAATCTATTTTTTAAAACTTTTACCAGATAAAAGCTTCCACACACCGAGGGCAGTGAAGAGGCTGCAGCTGTGAGAATGCTCTGGTTAATCTCTTCAGTCTAGACATGGCTGCAGCAGTAGCATAGCTCTTTTTATATTTTAAAGACGGGTCAGAGTGTCTAGAAATAGAAAAGCATAAGAATGAGGATTAAGGTGAAACAATTGCAACATTGCGTGCCCCTGTGGTTAAACTGCATGGATTAGAAGGGATTTGAATGCTGATAGCGGAGAATGTTCTCTTATAACATCCTTGAACAGTTTTTAGACAGACACCATTATCTGAAGTAGAATCTGTTGGGACAGAAGGTAGTCAGAGTTTGTTTCTCTTTATTTTTCAGGGAGATTAGCTCACTATCATGACTTTATACATGAGGATGCAGCCTCATGGTCAAAAATTACAGATGGTGCTTTAAAGTGCAGCCTCTGGTTGTGAAGTGTTAAAATCACTGCACGTCAGATGGAGTTTTGTGTAAGTGTTCTGCTCTGAAATGTGGATGTGGTCTCATTAAGCTAACATCCTTGATTCTATTTATTTCATAGCACTGACTGTGACTTCACAGCCAGGAAAGTAAAGCTGTTCTTAAAGTAGGCAACTATCTCTGTTCTATTTTTGTATGTCTACCTGTTTGTTTGTGTGTGCTGAGGGCCAGCGCTGATTGTGTTAAATGGAGGAGCAGAGCACCTCCTCAGTCTTTTACAAGCAGAGCGAGGCGCTCGTTGATCACGACTCTGTCCCGGAGAATAAAGCGTCTGTCACTGCGGCCCTGTCGGATCACTAGCTCGCTAGTCGCCGTTGACACTAACGCAGGAGGAAGTGTGTTCCCCTGCTTAACAGATCCTTGTTTACATGCGGCGCATGTCACGCTACTTCAAAGGTGGAGGAGAGAGCAGCAAAGATGGTGCATGAAAGGCCTGGTGAGGCAGAGAGAGGGAGGGGACAGAGCAGGGAAAAAGGCAGATAAAAGAGAGGAGCAGAGCACGCCAAGTGACAGAGATGAAGAATCTGAGGCAAATGTGGTGCCGGGATGGTAGAGGAAGTTGCACACGTACACAAGAGTCTGTCACAGAAGGAGGGTGATGTATTATTTCCAAATTATTCTTTGTGTTGTCATTTTTTTCCTCCTCCTTGGAGCTGCAGACATCTCAGGTTGCCAAGCAGGACAGACCGAGAGTTATCAGAAACTTTAGAAGTCAGTTTAGCACAATTTCTCTGTGATTGGCAACTTTTTATGATCCACAGTATCTGAGCCATCATACTGCAGGAAATTGCATCTCTCCAGAGGTCCAAATAAAGTCAAAACAAAGCAGAGACAGCTGGCACAGAGCGAGATGAGTCAACTGCAAGCAAAGCAAAGAGTCAGCTGGGACAGAAATGGATATCACAGAGAGGTTTTTTCATGCATTGTATCACCATGGCGGTAAACATTTCACCATCCTGTCTGAACAGGACTGTGCTGTATTGTGTCTCACTGTGTGGTGGATAGCTGGTAATAAGTCTATTATTGGCTGTTTGTGTTACTTCCTATATCGTTGCGTTGCCTTTTTAGGACTCCCTCTCATTATAGAAAAGCACAGTTACCTCCTGATTCTGTTTTTAAAGATGCATCGCCAAGGATTAAAAGCATTCATGTGCATGAGCAAAGAGGAGGGAGAGCAAAAAAGTAGAGACGATTGAGATGACATCGATGCATGTTTGTCCAGGGTAGGGAATTTGAGTTCCTCTTCTGTCCCCCTGGTACAGAACTGTATATTTACAAGGCTTGTAAAACTGGTTCAGGTGTTTTGGACTGACCTCAGCCGTGTGTTTTAACTTTTAAAATGGTTCTGCTCTGTTTATTTTGTTTCCTGGAAAGATGAAATGTTCAAATTGCAAATCATCATTTCCAAAGCTTCTGTGGCTCTTTTGGAAATGTTAGCTTTAGCTTTAGCTCAGCCTTGACGCTTCTGCCATATGCTCATATATTATTTTTGTTTCATATTACACATCAGGCTTACATTGACTGGGCATCCACATCCCAGAAGTCCTATAGACCACCAGGAGTCATTCGGGCCCCAGGTTCACATGTCAATACATTTTTAGCAGGGGCTTTTAAAATGGAATATGCACATGCATGGAAAATTGTAACTGACAAGGGCCCCGGGCCCTGAAACACATGTGGGCTCCAATTCCAGAAAACACAGAGGGTCCTGGAGACAACTAGCTATTAGTATGAAATGCTTTGGGCTACAATAATGGGGCCCTCTGCCTCTTTCGCAGGTCTCCATTAATGCAGCAGAGCTCCAAGCGAGTTTCTGAGGGCCGTACTGGGATATACTTTCCATAAGGAACATGCTCGCTGTGGGGCCCCTGGGAAGACAGACCAGTCTCACTCATTAGATACAGTGTAATCTTTCCCTTTTGTGTTAACATCTGTCGCTTCACACACCCTTCATCACTGGAGTCAGTGCTGAAACAGGATTTCCACAGAGTAAGGTTTTAAGGCAAACAAGTATTTGCTTTTACAGATAATTACACTATAGGTATGATTCAGTGTTTCATGTGTGGCATCAGTGTAGGTGTTGCTTTGTCTACACTTTTCAGTAAATGAGCTTTTAGTGTTGACATGATGACAGCAGCAGTCTGAACCTGAGGATTATCATACAGGACAGAGAAAGTTCCTCGCCGTTTCCTGGGAAAAGTGAGCTTGTCACTCAGTGAGGCTCGCTGCAGTTTGTAACGACACATCAAACAGACTGGAATAGACCAAAGACAGACAGGGCGTACGTATTGATTGATAGATAGCTTAGTGGTGTATGACTTATGCCTTCGCTTTATTCTGAGCTTCTTTATAGAACCAGGGATACACTGTAAGCAGGGAACCTTTGCAGGAGCAGAAACTCTGGTCACCGTGAGCTCACCTTGAAAGATTCACACGCTCAGCATGTCAGCCGACGGTTGTTATTTTGTGGATTCTCTATAAAAAGAGTGTGTGAGCAAGGTGTGTGTGGTTGTGCGTGTGTTGGGAGGGAGGTGACGGATGTACGTCAAGTGGAGGTGTTATTGCTGAACTGCATGTTCTTTGAGGTGAAGTGGGAACTAACCTGTTAAATCCACAACACTTTGCCGGTGCTGCTGTTATAAACTGATGGAAGAAATTAAATGTGCAACACAGCCCACAGTGAAAGGCTTCAGAATGTTGTCATCTCGTCTCAGCAAAGTGCAGCGTAGAGAAAACATGCAAATTTTGTACGTTTTCATGCATCCATGCACCACTGCAGGCAGTGAGTGGCACCTATCAGAGGGTCTGAGTGCAACTTTAATGCCTGTAAAAGCAGGATTTTATGACAGGGTGGTGATTTATACCTATGTTTTACTCATGCAAACTCTAATGATTGCTCTGTTGTTGTATCACGTATAAAAAAATCACAGTTAAAAGCGTCATTTTGATTGATTACACAACACAAACATCTCAAAGCTGGCGTTAATTTTATTGTTCTTTTCACTTTCCAGGCGATTGTTTATGAAGGTCAAGACAAGAATCCAGAGATGTGCAGAGTGCTGCTGACACATGAGATCATGTGCAGGTGAGAACAGGTGCATCACATCTCATCTTCATCCTCCTTAAACCCTCCTCTCTTCTCTTTGCTTCTCTTCTCTTCTTCTCTCCTTACTTTGTTCATCTGCAGAAGGTGCTCACCAATCACCTCTCTGTACATTTCTTATTCTGTCACCCTCATTAACCCCACCCCCACAGACGCATACATACACACACACACACACACAGGAAGCTGTATCTGTTGAGGAAGATGAGTTTTGGCTATCAGGTTGTTGCTTTAATTATAATCTAAAGATGAATTTCTTTGGAAGTAGGTTGGGAGGAAAGAGTTCTATTTATAGAGGCATTTTACCAACCTATCCTATACAATAGAAAATGTGTGTGTGTGACCATGCATGGTTTGTGTGTGTGTGTGTGTGTGTGTGACGCCTGGTTAATTAGGACACAGAGAAACTCATTAGTCAATCTGAACCCTTCTGTTGTTTCATGGCTAACAAATGGGCCTTCCTCCACAATCTGACTATAAAATATAGGCAGGGACTCTTTCTTGCTCTCTCACACACACACACACACACACACACACACAGACACACACACACACAGACACACACGCTTATATATAGACACAAAGAAGTATGCGGCTGCACGCACAGTCATACACACAGCAGTTATAAAAATTCCGGTTTAGCACATGAATTAAGTTGTTCTTTTTCCTTGACCTTGTCACTGAACAACTTTAACTGTAACAATATAAATTGGGGTTCATCTATATGCACAAGCAGGGATTTTAGCCGTGAAATCAGGCGCACTAATATTTTATTCTATAGCTCACTGAATATTCCTCGAGCTGCTCGGCTACAGAGGCTGAAAAAGCCCATTGAAATTCTGATGTGATTTACAACAAATTTACAAATAAATTGCATTTGGCAACAGATTTTACTGTAAATTATTGTTGTTCATCACTCGAGGAATGAAGTGTGGACATGAATAAGCAGTGTTGCTTAACTTGTACAGTACACATGAATCTTGTACTGTAGGAAAACTACTGCTCTGTGAAAAAAAACGCTTCCTCTGGGGGAGCAACAGTGCAGAAAAGTACGGCATCTGCAATGAGTGTAAACACTCGCATGTCTTCGACAGCCGCTGAGGTCAAAGGTACGGCTGTTGCCTCATGTTCTCACATGCTGATTCTGCAAGCAGGGGCTTCACACACACACAGAACGTGCACGCACACAAAGAGCTCAGGGCGCCCATTAATCAGTGTGGCTTATTGTCGTTGTGGTGCTATTAGCCATATGCTCCCAGCCAATCTGCCACCACACAGACCTGCGTCGCTAAACTGGTTGGAGCTCTGGCACAGAAATGTGAAAGGCTTCCCTCCAGGATGAAAACAAGACAATAGAGGCCTCATAACATCGGTACAAATGTTGGCGCATTTCGTATTTTAACCGTCACACGCTGTTTTTTTTCTGTATCGGCTCTTTATTGGAGCTATGTGTGTGTGATGTTGGGTGTTTCATTGCGTTGTACGTAATTCAGCCTGACACTTTGGGTTTCTTTGGAAACTTGTGCATCTACAATAAAATTTTAAACAAAGTTCTGCAAGTTTGAACAATGTTTAGCTGCACACCATTCATTTTTAATGACTTGCTCGCAGCAGTCCGTGTACATGCTACATCCTGAGAAACATTTCACTTGCAGTAATTGCTGCAAAAATGAAGAACGTTCTCCTATTTTAATGTTGGATATGAATATAGATTCATTTAATTTGATATGTAACACTAAAATTTTTATTTCATATTTCTTCTACATATCATCATATATAAAGGATGACTGTGGGATATGATGATGTCTGTGATAATGCTGGTTCTGGTTGCACAACACAAACATATTTAATTTTTTAATTGTTAATAACAGCAAATTGTCTTATTTAAAAAAAAAAAAAACTGAAACCTGAATTTTTCTATGAAACATATCAATAGTTTTACCTCATGTCAACATTTATCACATAAATACAGATCAGATGAAGCTGGTATCTCCACTCCATGTTGTTGAGACTCCATTGTTTAACAGTGTGTGTTTGTGTGTGTGGCAGGAGGAGGGGGGGAGCAGATGATTAGATCACCAGGATCCAAAGCAATAAGTGCTGCATTACCCCCGTCCCACCCCTCGTTTTCCTTCCCACTACCCCTCCATTTATAACATGTTCCACTCTGCTCCCTTCTCCTCTTCCTCTTCTGTCCTGCCCTTAATCTCCCCTCTGCATCTACACCACCCCCTCCTCCACCCCCATCAAAACCCTCAACCATCCTTTCCTCCTTTCTCTCACCCCTCCCTTCTCTTCCCTCCTTGTTCCTTTACCTCTTCTTTCTTCCTCTCTCTGGTTCTGTTCTCCAAAGTTACCGTGTAGTGACCCAGTTCATAGAGCGGCAGAAAGGGAATGACAGTGAGAGCAGAAAGATCAGCAGAGCAGCAGATAGTGGAGACAATGAGTAAGGTGTAACGTATCAGGCTCTTTCTTTCCACCTCTGCCATCTGTGACAGTGGGAAACCTGAGATGTCTCCCCTTCCTCTTCTTCCCACCCAAACCGCTCCTCTCCTGCCCCCCCCTTCACACACACACACACACACCCCTCTTGTTTTAGCTTTCCCTCCCACGCTCACCCTTTCACTCTTCCCCCTACTGGCTTTATCCTCCTGCCTCCTGCTTACGCCTTTATTCATAATTGATGCACGCAAGAAAGCCTCTTTGACACACTTGTAGTACATTTGTGTGAATTTTGATAAGCATGCCAGGATTTTTTTTTTCTCACGTATGTGTGTACACCCCGCCCACTCCTCCTTTGAGCCTCAGGCCCCTCCACCCTCCATCTCACCTGTTCATCAGTACAATTAGGATGGAGCTGAGACTGCACTGTGTTAAAACACATGCACGGCAGTTCTGCAAAGTACACACTGAAGAGATCCTGGGACTGGGCTCAATACCTATCTGTATATAGTTCATGCTATTAAAACTGTGAAATCATGGATGATTAATAGACATACACATATATAACATCAGGAGGTGGAGGTGGTGGTGGTGGTACTCTCTTACTATTACCCAACAGGTAAAACTTCAGTTACATGACAAACTTCTCTCATCTGCGACATGTTTCCCTGCCAATTTCTTTGTTACCATGGTAACAAGTACATCCCAGCTGCTAGAATTTACCTGTACGCGCACAAGACCATAAGAGAACACATGTAAACACATAAAGACGTGTTTTCCATTGTGTGGTTGTAGCATCACTCTGTAGTGGCAGCTGTGGGGGCACAGTGGGAGTTAGAAGCAACAGGCACTGCAGGATAAGGTTAAAAATGGAATCTTATACATATGTTACACAAGAGCTTATGGAGGACTTAATAAAGATGATCAATTTAAATGGTCAACCCACCACACCCATGTATTTACTGTTCAAAGAGCAGCTTGAGCCAAATGATGGTGTTGTTTAGAGATTCAGTGGCCATCCACATGTTCAGTGGTTTATGTTTGAGTACATATTGTAAAGAGTTCTTCTTTCAGATCCAGCTGACACTTTCCATGTCATAGAAGTCTATTTTTATCTGTGCTTTCAGAGCAGATCTACCTTAACAGACTCTCAGTAAAATGTCTGTTTGACTTTTTTTAGGCAGATTTGATCAAAAGCTTTAAATTTGGTAAAAAGAAAAAAAACACAATGTGCCATAATTTAGAACTCCCATATAATGTACTGCATGTTCGCTGTGTCACACTCTTTCCTCACTTTGCCCCGTGTCTTCTTCTTTGACGGTCTTCTCCTCTCTTCTCATAGTCGGTGCTGTGACAAGAAGAGCTGCGGGAACCGTAATGAGACGCCCTCAGACCCCGTTATCATCGACAGGTACTGTCTCTCACTTTGCCTCTGTCTTCCTCTCTCCCACGCACACACACACACACACACACACACAGTCACATACACACAGGATGAGGAACTGCACTGACCCGTTTGAATGGCGGTGTGGGACGGGATGTTTGCGTGTTTAGATGATCTGCTGTCACTCCTGAAATAGATGCTCCTCCTTGGATGGAGTTCTGATGAGAGGCAGAGTGAGACTTTGCAAACCAGTTAGACTCATTGATGGTGGTGAATAGCAGGAGGAATTAAATGTCTATATGTGTGTTTTATTTATTCGTGCATTTCAGTCCTCATTGATCTGTGCAGGGGGAACACAAATGCACATCAGCTGCGCAGTTACAACCTCATATCTGGTACACTTATGCACACCTTCAGATGAACGTGTGCTTCCTCCATGTAATGGAAATACAAAGCTGTTTACTAGCAGGAGCTGTCTGTCATTTCCCTGCTGCTGCTCCTGTCTGTCTGTCTGCCTGTCTGTCTCTTTCTTCCTTTCTGTCTGTTGGAGGCGAGGGACTGAAGTTATCCCTCCCTTAACACCCACCCCACCCCTCTCTTTCTGTCTCTCCTGCAGCAGCAGCACAGAAAAATGGGTCATGAGCAAAGAAAAAAGTGACAGAGAAAAACTGAAATGAGATCCAACCTCATTTTAATCTGATTTCTTCTTGGCAGTTGTTGTAACCCTCTGTGAACAGTTCCTACTGCGTGCACGTCTGTCTGTGTGTGTGTGTGTCACAGTGAAAGGAGTGAAATGCTCTCGTCACCACATTATTACAGAACACACTTTTCAGTTGCTCCAGGAGATAAAAACCCACCTTGCCTGCACAAAAATCTTGAATTCATTTACATTTGAACATGACTCATTGTCTGACAGTACGACCAGATGTAGGTGATTAAGTCAAAATATTTGGCACCTAATCACACCACATGAACACTGGAAGGCTCACTCAACAGGTCATATGAATGACAATCATATACATGAAAGGGAATAAATTCCTTAATGTGTGTTGTATTGATGGATAAAGTTGAGTATGTAACACCTTCTCAGCAGCTGAGTTTTTGAATGATCTCTGCTGACTGTGTCATCCAGCATTTGTTATCAATGGCATAACTGTGGGTAATGAGACCCTCCTCCACCTACTAGTAGGGGAAAGATGGTGTGTTAGCATTTATTCTGATGAGATTACAGCAGCTACCTTGTGATTGCGTGGATAAATCCATGCTTTTGTCTTTGCTACTCATCACCCTCCTCAGACCCAGTCAAACGATAGCCGATGCACTCCCAGATTGGTTCTTCTGCCTATATACTGGCAAAACTTTGTAAATAACTGAGTCCAGCCAGCATTTTACAGTGTCACAACCATGACAGGATGAAGTTAGCATAGTTAGATGCAAATTACATTGTCATCAAGACATAAAATTATTTTTTCAGTTCCTTGACATTTAGAAGAGGACACACAAGGTTTTAACCTCAGGCTAATGATGTTGTGTAGTTTTGACAGCTGAGGTAGGCAGGCATGTAAACAAGCTGGTGTTTAGTCTTTCTTTTAAAGACACAAGAGAAACACGTTGCTTTACGTCATGTAACACTTTTAGTTTCGTTCCATCGTCAGGTCAAACATACATGAATTATTGTTTTCATGTGGTTTTTCGCTTTTTCTCAAAAAATCAAATCAAATCAAATCTTAATAAGATAAAATATCAACACATTTTCTATGTGTTTTTGCTGTCATTCTATTATTTTATTATAATATGATTTTGAATATGCTTGTTACAAAGGTTTTTTATTTGACCCTTATGAACGTCATTTTCTGTCTTCCTCTCCTCTTTTTTGTGTTTGGAGAAATCTCATGAAGTGGATAAACACTTGTGTCTCAAAGTAAACTTTTGATGGCACCATTTCAAAGAGCATGAATCATATAATAAGCATATATGTGTGTGTCCTATATGAGACACAGAGTGCAAAAGGTTATAAGATTGATGGGTTCACATAATTATGTATGTGTGTGTAATGTGTATAAGTGTGTGTGCAGGACATTATGGTATCTTTTCACCTCAGCCCCATTCTTCTGTCTTAGTCGGCTATCTCAGACATCTCAGCTTACACCCCATTATATATTTGCCCGGAAGGTGTGAGAGAGTGTGTGTGTGCGCACATCTGTGTGTGTTTAGATGGCTGTTACTTGGATTGGGCTGCTAAAAGAATATCTGATATATTAGACATAAAGTGAATAAATCACATGCATTTTATGTGTGTTATTAGACTGTGTGAGGCACTGTTGGTGTGTCGTCTGTGACATTTTCCATGGCTAAAGGAGAGAAGCAGAGTGAATTGTGGGAGATGTCAGGGAACTTTGGTCAGGATGGAATGTCAAGGTTACCGTGGATACCGTGGGATACTTCCTGTAAGCCCCCCTTCAGTTTGCATTGGTTCACAGCCTCTTGGTGCAACATCTGGAACTCTGCTGTCTGACCCAAACATGCAGAGAGAGAGAGACAAAGTTTTAATGTCACTGCTTGTAAACACAACTGGAATCACACGCAGCCCTTTGCAGCTATAATTGTTTTTAAATGTGTTGCTAATAGTCCTAGTTATTTTTATATTTAATATAAAAAAATGCATGTGTTTTTAAAGGCACCACATGTTATATCTGCGTTTGATTGACAGCAGCTGGCAGGCCGGGCCCTGTCAGGTGATGAAATGAGCACACCTGCCGTAACTTAATAGCTATCAGGGAAGCGGTGTGTTTTTAGCAGTGTGATGGAGAAGTAGGGAACACATCAGCCTCTAAACTGTCTACCAAAGTAACAGGTGAGTATATGTTCTGTGTGGCAGATGTGTAGCTAATTAGCTAATAGCCTGCAAGTAAAAGTGAGCTTTCGATTGTGTGTTCCATTAACAATGCAGGGCAAGGTGGGCTCATGTTTGTTAGTAAGTTAAGCATTTAGCAGCTCTTGTTTCTTGTTTCTGCATCCTTTGCTCTGCTGCTGTGATTTCTGCATGGCACCATATAAAATGAAGCCAGAGTTTTTAGGATTCACGTCTCAATTGCAGTTATTTTGAATAATGGCAGAAACTGTGAGTGTTGTGTGTACAGTGTTGTTGTTGTGGCTATGGAAAGCATAAACTGACGGAGGGCACAGTTCTGAAATATAAAACCCGGGGCATGTATTAAACTGAAAGCTTTTACAGGGGAGAAACAAGGATGACAAATTCCTTTGTCATTATGGCAAAAACAAATTCCAACATGCTGCTGGCTGCTGCACTTATTTCTGGGTACAAACAGGTAAAAGAAACAGGGGGTGGGGTGATTGACAGCTCATTGCGTGGTGTCAGTGTGGATATCAGTCCTTGTGTGCATGTGTGTGACTGACAGCTAGCTCATCGCATCATGTGTGTATGTGTAAATGTGCGAAAGTGTGTGTGGCCCAGTTAATCCGTGTTGTAGCGCAGTGAGTGTCCCGCAGCCGCTCAGGGTTAATATAGGGTTAACGACATGCAACGATATCCTATCATACGCCTGCTTGACTCCTAAAGAGCCACATCCACTCGCCTCCTCTGTGTGTGTGTGTGTGTGTGTGTGTGTGTGTGGCTGCCATTCACTTTCTCCATGTATCTCTTTACTGTCTTTTCTGAATCACCACATCCTCATCGCCTCCTTTTTTTGGGGGGGTTCTTTCTCCTCCAACATTGCCCCATTCCTCACCTCTTTTTGCTCCTCTTTTTTACTTGTGCTCCTCCTCACCCTCTCTCACCCATATCCTTCTTCTCCCCTCCCTCCCTTCTTCTCTCACTCTCTGTCTCCTTTCTCCTTCTTTGACTCTGTTTTAGTCTCTCTGTGGCCCTGAGGGGTTACCTACCTCACTGCTCAGCTTGCTGCCTGTTTAGACGTCTACAATTGGTTTAATAGGCTCAGGCTGTGCAGGCTGTGTGTGTGTGCGTGTAGTCTAAGGGGGTTATAGTCTCAGGCAGTGTGTGTTCAGGACTTAGATCAGTGTCAAGACTTGAGGAAGGCAGTTTGGGAGTATGTGAGTGTGCATATGGGGTACTAGTGTGTGTCCTCTCAAAGTCTAAAGAGGCCCACATAAGCCTGAGGGTTTAAGGGGTTCCCTGGCAGTGTGTGTGTATGTGTGTGTGTGTAATCTATAGGGTTAAGAGGGGTCATGGCTTGAGGAAGGGATGATGGGAACGAGGAAGGGATGGTGAAACGATAGAAGGAGGAGGTGAAGATGATAAGACAGCATTTACAGGGAGGTAAAAGGAAGAAAGGAGGAGTATGAAGAGAGGAGGAGGAGGAGGGAGCAGGCTTGTCTAGGCAGAAGGAGGAGAGAAAGGAGGAGGAGGAGGCAAAGGAGGAGCAGAGCAAGGTTTGTTTCAAGGGATAAGAGCCTCAGTCTGGGGAGTCCTGTCAATCAAAGAGCGCCGGGTAGGGGAGGGGGTTGCGCTGTCAATCAGCTGGAGGAGGAGGAAAAGACGGGGGGGTGAAGAAAGCCGACAGAGGGAGTGAGTGGGATCTTCTAAACGATCTCTTCATCTTCTCTGCCTTTGTCTTTCTCACTATCTCTCTCTCCCTCCCTCCCTAACTCACTCTCTCTTGTCCTAGTTACCAAAATATCTCTGCCAACCTGGTATGTCACTGTTCGCTCAATTGTCACTGTCTGACACACACACGCACATCATCTAAAACAGATTGTGAGATAATATGCCTCCTCCTTTCTTGACCCGTCCTCATCACTCTTTTCCTTCTTTGCCCTCCTTTCTTTCAGATCTTAATCCTCTCATATTCTAATTTGCTTTGTGTGGTGGCATGGCCATAATTAGGCACAGTACTGTCAAGACTTTGTGCTGTAATGCAAGAATAATGTCGTGTATGTATTAACATTACATTAAAAAAAGGGGCTCCTTTGAAAAACCCAGAAATTGATATCACAAAAAGGCTTTTTACCTTTTCTTCTTCTTTTTGTGACAGACAGTCATCAGCTCTCTTAGTGTCAATGGATGGTTGTGATGATTGACACTGTTTTCCCAGGTGAAATGACACATGACATGGATGCAGTGTTTGCTACTGTGACTGTATGTATGCAATATTAGCATTATGGCAAAAATGTGGACAACACGGCTGGCTTTACAGTTCCATGTTAGAATTGAACTCAGGACTTGAGTGAAGGTCCTGTGTGTGACTCTTTCTTTGATTGTCCTTGTCAAGCTCCAAATGTGGCAGGTTAATTGGAAAGATAAAGGGTTCTCAGACCTAATTAAAAATGAATTGTATTGTCTTTTGCGTTGCGTGTGCTTTGGTTGGTTTGTTGCAGAGGTCCCACATTTCCCATTTTTTAAGCTAAGGATTTGAATTCTTTCAGGCTGACTCTGCTTGTGTTGCTGCATCACTTCCTGTGTTAAAGGTCAGCGGTTGCTTGGAGATGAGGACTACTGGGAATTATTCATACCATTGACATAATGTCAGCGTTCACTTTGCTGTGTTTGTGTGTGTGTGACTGTGTATATGAAGGAGGGACACAGAACTATGTTTTATTCATTTCTCTCATTTAGTCCTGCAGTGGGCACCTGTCCTAGCATTTAGAAACCCAACATACACATCATATGCTGATTTAGTGTGCCAGGTTTAATAGACATACATACACAGTCAGATTATTTTTCTCTGTCTATTTTCTTTAATTCTCTCTTACCCTTCAACCTCCAACAAATATCTAAGGCTACAGGCTGAAGAGTCACCCCAGAAATTAAGGTTTTAGGGTTTGTTTCTTTTTTGTTTTTGCTAGTTTTAGTGGAGGAGTGCTGTTGTTGTTGTTGTGTGGTGCTGAGGATATCATGTTATTCATCTGTGCTGCTTATTACTTCTCCATCCATCTTTCTGTGCTGTGTGTTATGGAGGATATAAGTAAGAAAACTGCCATGGGGCACGACTGTAGAGGGTCCACACAGATGTATAATGTCTACACACACACACACACACACACACACACACACACACACACACACACACACAGAGAGAGAGAGAGAGAGTTTTCCATTTTTTTCTACTCTCGTTTCCTCCTCTTTCACCTCTCTCATCCTCTCTTCCTGCTGGTCCCCTCCCTAGCACACACACACACACACACACACACCCTTAGGCTGGGATCACGTTACCCTAAAAGCTACAAACGCTGACATGATGGCCTTAAAACGCTCACATTTTGCCATCTGTTCCTGTCGAAGCCGTTATGATGCCTCGATTACTTTAAGAGGCTTCATGTTTTTGTTTTTGTGCAGTCTGGGGTTGAGTGGGTCAGAATTTAAAATTATTACAATGTCTCATCCAACACATTTCTAAATATTCAGAGAGCTGGTAGTTTTCTATTTTCACTTTAGTGTTGTGCAAGTTCATGTCACAAAAGCTAGTTTAAGTTAGAGCTTGAAATTTATATGATGCTCAGAGTTTGGAAAATGAACTAGTTTAGTGTTGAACCAGTCAAATCTTCTCCACAGTTTTTAAACTGTTGGTTCACAACCTTCTGCTCTGTTAATATTTCTTGTGTAAATATTTGCGGAGGTGGCTCACATTTTTTATTTCAGCTCTGTTTTTGAGTAAAATGTGTTTTTATTAGTTGGAATCAGGACTAATTAGTTCATCAAATTCTGTTAAATGTGCAGCGTTCCCTGACATAACTTGTAAACAAACACAAACAACGACGCTTAAGTTAACAGTGTTTCAGTGAAATCTGCTCTTACATCCACTGATCAAATGGCAGCGATTGGATTAGAATCTGAAATGTGGGCGGCTGACAGAGAGCATCAGGATGAATTTCTACTCGATATTATAAATGATATCATCCAGGATAAAATCAAGAGGTGGAACAGAGGACATGTCTTTACGGGTAAATCTTTATCCGTCAAGCTGACTGACTAATTAACCTACCGACTGACTGATTCACTGACTTGGCTGATTGATCTACTAAACTTACTGACTAATTAACTCAGAGGGTGATTATGTAACCTACTATTGGACAAGCTTCAGTGGCTGTCTGGCAGTCTAACAAAAGACTAGCTGACGTGTGTGTGTGTTCGTGTGGTATGAGGATAACCTCCTGGTGGGCGATGAGACTGTGGTTAAAGGCCTCTGGGTGCCTACACAGAGATCTCTCTTACCATACACCCATTACTGGACAGCCATTAGTCTCTCTCTCTCTCTCTCTCTCTCTCTCTCCCTCTCATACACACACACACATATAGAGTTGGGGGAAAAGTACAGAGTGGCTCATTCACGATAGGTGGCTGGCGGTGGTGTATACGCATGTGTGTGAATATCTTAAGCTCTGTCATTAAAAAGCAAACAAATTTAGTTTATCTGGAAACTCCCTGCAGACTACACACACACATACACTCACATGTTAACAGACACTCTGATGAGAGTGGGAATTTTCCCCTTACCACAAAGTGAACCGGTGGTTGAGGTGTTTTGGGAGGCCGAAGGAGAGTGTGTTTACCTACTGTATGAGAGTTTGTACAACTGTAAAAAGGAATTTGTAGAGGAGAAGAGAGGCGAGGAGAGCGGGGAGGAGAGGATAAATGTGCCAGCCATGCATCATTTCATTATTAATAGCCGTGTCGGAATAAAAATGCTAACCTTGTCTGATCTAACGGACGGCTGAGTCTGCAAGCACTACACTTCTGTGTGTGTGCTGGAGGGACACTAGTCCACAATGAGGTCTTGTTTCCCTTTGTTAGGACTGTGCAGGGTGAGCTGGTGAAGTCACTGCAGCCCACACAGGTATAAATATCTGTGTGTGTTGGGGCAGTGTTTCCCGTATAGAACAGACCAGGAAGAGAGCACCAGTGTCCTGCCGAGAGGGGCATTGTTATCTACCTCCTCACTCACACACACACATAAATGCATCACCCCACCCAGACTGTGTTGCCTGATCTGCACACCGTCTGTGTCGCCATGGTAACACATAGCACACGCCCAAACAACAACAAACACAATGTATTGCGGAGCTGCAGACAAGACAAACTTCCTGCCCCACACACACATATCATCACACACTTGCAGTAACACATGCTCATGTATGTGCTGTTGTCAAAATGGACCGTTCTTACGTTCTGTTATTTCGGTTTCATTGTGCAGCTAGAAAGCAAAAACACACACACAGGCAGGCGAATGCAGTCCTATGGAACTGCGGAGGTGTAATCTGTCAGACAGGAAGCTAGCGGGGTCATAGGTCGCCAAGCTCTAATCGATTAGCCGTCAGTTAGTGCTGTGCTGGAGAGGAGAGCGCAGCTGTGGCCAGCACTTCTACAGTGTGTGTTTTATGGTTAAGTGTTTAGGGCTTGAAGCTTGTGTGTGTGTGTGCCTATTAGGAATGGCTTATATGTGTGTGTGTGCTCTGTGGCAGCACTGTGTGGGTGCATGTATTTCTTGGACGTATTGATCACAGAGAACTTCAGCTGATTCTTTTTTTTTTTCTCCTGACCCTCTGAGGTAAATCGCTGCTCTCTGCCTCTCCTCTCTCTCTCTGTATCGTTCTCCGAGCAGAGAAAGAGAGATAGAAACACTTGAACTTAGGTCACACTGCGTAGGTGTTAGCCAGCTTAAGTGTCAAACCCGCCGCTATCATCTGGGTATTTATTTAAAATGAAAGCCTGTTTCTCTAAATCTGCATTTCTTCTCTGTGACCCGTAGCTTTGGCATAAACATAACTGGTCTTCTCGGCATATTTAGAATGCCTGCTCTTATAAGAAACTGCCCTGGAAGCCAAAAGGTGTCGGCAACTTGGTGTGTTTGTCCCTGACAGACAAAGAAAGATGAAGAAAAGCATTTAGTTATGTTCATGTATTTGCTTACTAAGATGACAAGAGGAAGCTATAATTCTGATGATTTTCATGTAAACTGTTTGTATGACAGAACCATTATTATTCCGGTCCTACACAATAGTCTTTTTATTAGCTGGAAACACCCACATTATGTCAGAGTTTCCTACTAGTTTTCATCTTGCAGCTGCATTTTTCTGCCAAGGAGCGGGTTGTACGCTAATCGTGAGGTTGGTGGTTCGATCCCTAGCAGAACCCTGGAAACACGCCAACGTGTCCTTGGGCAAGGAAGTTAATCTAATGTTGATCTCAATGGATGCACCAAGAACGCAGGTAGAAAGTGTTACATAATGCAAATTTTGCTATAAAATTGTCAGTTTAAAACATTTCATGTCTTTAAATGACCAGTGTGTCAGAACGCATTTTCAAGTGGCTCCCATAGGTTCTCCTATATGCTTGGAAATGGAGGGCCTTAACACTAGATGGCATTAAATCCCACACACTGACCCTTTAAGGTTATGCAGGTAGTTTTCACCTCTAAAGCTTGTGGAATGGAAATTGTACTTGTATTTGAACTGATATGCAAAATCAAGCTTTTAGATTTGAATCAGATAGACTCCATGAAAAGACATCAACATGTCCTCTTTTTTTCCAGACAATTACCTGCTCTGTTTACCCACAGGCACAGTGGGACTTTACGCTGAGTAAAATCTGTTTAATGGCTGCCCATATGTGCCTATGTCTGGAAAATTTCAGGGCTGCAGAACACGATGAAAGGGACTTCAAACAATGGGTTTCTGTTGTGCTTACGACATTAAAAAATGATAGGTTTGTTGGTAAATCTCAACTAAATGATCCTTTGTAAAGTTAGTGTTGCAGCTACCTTGTAGAGAAGTTCCAGAAATCTGAGGTGTAATCATAAAGCTGTTAGATTAGGATGTAGAGAATGCCTCTAAATGATGCTTGGACCCTGCCTTAATTATTGTCTAACTATAAGCCACATTTTCCACTAAGTGTTGTCTCCTATCTCTGTGTCCCCGTGTCTAATTATGAGTCCCTCACAGTCAGCAGGTCTCCTGGGAGGCTGGTAGGTGAGGGTTAGAGAGAGACATCAGGGGATTAGTTTTTAGAAGGTTTAGAAGGTGACCACCTCATTATAAGACTACATGTTATAATGATTTGAGTAGGTATATAGTCTGTGTGTGTGTGAGTTTTATAATGATGCTCAGAGTCTCTTCCTTTGGGAGCAGCAATGTTTGTTGTCTTCCTCCTGGGACTCGAGCTTGCGACCTTTCACCTTTCTAACTACACCCAAACCCTAACAGCCTTAAGTTACCTCTAACCTCCCCCCACACAGATGAAGACTGATTCTCTTTTATGTCTTAGGAGCCATTTTAGAACAACTGCAGGTTCTAACTGCTGCTGAAAGTCAGATTTATCCCCATCACATGTTCATTTTGTGTATGTGTGTGTGTGTGGCAGTGGCTGTTAAGCAGTAACTGATAGCCTGAGCACGCTGCGCGGCGATGCTGTCATTACCGTTGTGCTTCTCTGCTGATGTGTCACGGCTGATGTCACACGCTCAATTGGCCCCGCCGACAGCCGCCATCACTCAGACTGTTTACTACACTTTTACTACAGTTATCACTCACTGGCTGTCGCCACCCGCCGCTGCGACGACCAGGCGCCCTGCGCGGCTGCTGGGCTGCTGCTGAAACCACGCGCTGTGATAACACGAAAGGCCTTCGCACACACACACACTGTTTGGGCTCTTTGTCTCACCTATCAACACACGGAAACACTCAGTGTGTGTGTGTGTGTTTTGAGGAATTAGAGGAAGAGAGGGAAGGTAAGGGAGGTGCCTGAAACAAAACATCTGTGCTTAGATGTAATGTTACATTGTTTTCTTTTGTTTTTAATTTCTGATTGCTTTATTTTGTTTGTGTTTGTTTATATAATGCATTGTTTGTGCAAGAGTGTGTGCGATTGTCTGTGTATGTGTGTGTCTGTGGAAGTAAATGAGCTTTTATGTTAAGTGTATGTGCAGGCAACTGAATGTATCAGTATTTTATTGGTGTGAGTGAATCTAGGTTATGCTTCTTATTTCCACATGATTAACTAACTCACGTCCCTAAGACGGTTCCCTCCACCTCGGCCCGTGCCTACCCATAAGGCCGCGTGTCAGTGGGGAACGCTTGATTTATGCTGGTTGAATATGTAACGAGAGGTTGTAAATTCAGCAGCCGGGGCTACATGCATCACTATTCTGCACCGTCGTAATTTAGGTGCCACCTTCATATCTGAGATGCTAATTGGTTAAATTACTGGGTTAGTTCTGGAGATTTATACCCAGCTAACGAGCGAGGGATGCAAAGGCAGAGCGATGGGGGGGATACAGGCAGGAATAAGTAGGGGGGGTGGTATGGAGGTGAGGCAGGTTGAAAAAGTGGGAGAGGGTTGAAAAAGAATTGAGGGGGGTAGGAGTGAGCCGGGGCAGAGGTGGAGCGGTGAAAGCAGCAGACTGAAGGAGAGCGGCACTGCCTGAACACAGATTTATTATTTTTCTCCTTCAGGAAAAGTCAACTTCAGCAAGCTGTAGCATCAGCAGCGCTGTGTTCTGTTTAAGCGTCCCAGTAAGCCACGACAGTGCGGCAGTCAGCAGACCACTGAGAACAATACCAGGAGCCTGAAACTGAAGCAGCTTGGAGAGAGATAAGACAGACACTTATTCACTTTCATCAACAGGCAAACAAAAGGGCAGCCGGCCACTGGTGTGACTGGGCCGTCATTTTTACATGTGCATTTAACACTTCCTCTCTTTCCACCAACACCACTGTCCACCATCAAGAACTGGTTGCTGGTTCAAGGCAGGTTCTGGTGCCAGAGAACAACCATAAAGTGATGTCATTATCAATCACAGTTGGTCACATATAACATGGCCATGAGTGGTTCTAGCACCAATGCAGAACCAGTTTTAGTCCTCAAAGGCAATACTCAGACTCTCTAAACCATAAACCTTCTCTTTAGGTCACCTTTGCTTTTTCACAATGAACAAGCAAAGCCGACGTAGCTCATGCCTTCAGACTGATCAGAGGCTATGTCTGTGGCTCCAAACAAACATCAGTTTAAAGGTGCAGCAACGTGCCTCCAGTCTCTCTCCATACCTTTAACAGAGAAGTCAAGAGGCTGCTGTCACAGTGGTGAAGAAGTATGTTGTACTCTGTAAAGAGGAGAACTGGTGGCTTAAATAGAACAAAACAACTTCTATGGACTTGAGTAGCAGACAAATGGAGCGGGTGTCAGACACCACTGTCATGTTAAGGCAGCTCTTTTATCCGCTGTGGGGTGGACTGTAGTTATTGACACAAACTGGGTTATGTATACACACACACACACATTGGAGCGGCGATACATATCTCTTCGCTTCCTCTCTGCGCGCAGTCTTTCTGCACCCCTCTCTCCTCTCTCTACTACCATCTGTCTACTCTCAGTGCCAGCCGGTAATTAGTCCTTGTAAAGTCAGTGTAGTGAGGAGTCCCTGTGTTTGGATACTGCTGTCTAGTCAAACACTGGGGAAGGAGGTGGCGGGGATGGGTGTTTGTGTGAGTGTGTGTGTTGGAGGGGTGCTAACAGCCTGTGTTTTATCTGTCAAGTTTGCTGCTGTTATGCAACACTCTCCAGGGTTGAGGTTAAATCTCAGGAGATGCAGCCAGAGTGTTGAGTGCGACTTTATTTACTAGTTAAATGTTTGCCTCGACAAACAGGCAGGCGCACATAAATGGCGAAACAGAGGGGATTTCATTTCTTAAATTTGTTTTATTTTATGCTAATTCTGGTCTTTGAACGTCTCCTACATGTGGGTTTATTTATGCGCTGTGTGCTAGAATCATTTAACATACCTGCTTTGTGTGTGTTTCAGGGCCACTTAGAACATAAATTTAAGGCTGGAAGGAGACGACATTAGTGCAGGATTAACAGTGAAAAAAAATATATTTTAAGTTTTATTTAATAACTTTAAACTTGCACGGTGTAAATGTCAGGTTTAAGTGATTGCAAATGAGATCCACACAGTTTGCTTTGCTTCGCCGGTGCTTACGTCAAGCCATGTTGGCCCAGAAACATTACTTCCTGTAGTATTCTTCTCATTTGTTCTCAGACACACAAGCTGCTTTTAAATAAATAGTGCCAGTGTTATTATTAGTTTATTATTTTTATTTAGAAAGGTTTCTAATTGAGCAGCGACATTTTTAATTGTGCTGTCATTTTCAGTTCCAAATGAAGGATTTTAATACTTTTGTTACACTTGGCTCTTGTTTACTGCAGGCATAATCGACTAATCTTTTATGTTGTTTACCCTGCTGCATTCCCCTCCACCCCCACCCCTATTCCCATCTCTAAGGTCTATGAGTTAAATTTTGCCCCCAAAAACTTTCCTACTGTGGTGGCAGTCCTTTATATTTATGCTATATAGAAAGAAAAACATGTATTAATAGCACTGTTGTTGTTGGTTTATGAAAAGACAAACACACAAAGAAAAAGCCCCCGCAGCATAAACTGGGCTGAGAACCAAGAGTTTGTATTTACTGCAGGTTCAGGTGACAATACACGGCAAACTGAAATAGACTGGGTGGTGGTCTGTGTGTGTGTGTTTTTTTTCTTCCATATATATTTACGCTCCAGTGTGTGTGCATTTGCGTGTGGTAACACCCTGGGCAGCTCACCCTGCAGATGAGATTTCCATCCGTACAGGAAGTGGATTGCTGCCACTTCCTGTGTAGTCCATGAATACTCTTTCATCCCATACAAATACACACACACAGAGAACAAAAAGCCCGATGGGTTTAGTCTCAGAGTTGATAAATAACACTTGCAGCTTTTATGTCTGTGTATACTGTGTATGTGTAAATGCAACATGACATTTCCTGACCTCTAAGACACTTAGACAGCAGGAGGTGAGCTCAGACTGATGCTTGTGTGTTTTCACTGCTCTCTACCTCCTCTTCTGTTTGTTGAAATTTTAATTTACAAGTCATTTTGTCTATATTATCCTTTTGAAATAACCATGAGGTGTATGCAGTGTGAAATTGCAAGGCCAGGTTTGAAACTGCATCTTATATATGTGTTACTGTAGATGATCACAGACAGGAGGGCAGACAGGGTGTGTGAGTGTGTGTGTGTGTTACTGTTGTTGCTTTTTATAATTAGTTCAGGAAGCCCCGACAATCGTCTGTCAGTAACAAGAGGCGGTATCAATCTCTGTCTGACAATAGCAGGAAAGACACACACACACACACACACACACACACACACACACACACACATTCTACCACATTCCAACCTTGTGTGTGAGTACAGTGTACATGTAATGTTTGCTGTAGACTCACCTCTACAAAAAAGGCAGATTCTTGAACACTTGCCGAACAGCGAAGCTCTCTCAGTCAAATCAAATGAAACTTTAATAATGCCCAAAGAGAAACACAACAACTTGTATCATAAAGCAGACAGAATCCACCAATTTGTCTCCTCCTTCCTCCATCTTTAATTTTGCTCTCCTTCCAAGTTTCTCTCTCCCACCAGGCCAGAGCTCCTGCACTTACTGTAGTCAGTAAACTGCAAATGTGTTTTTAAGGAACTGCTTTACAGCAATCCCACGCTGTGTTTACGACTCCTCCTGCCCAGGAGCAGAAAATCAGAGCCAGCCCAGCAAGGAGGCCACAAGTGTGATCCAGGAAGCAGCTGAACTCACACGAAAACCCGCTGGATGGAGGAAGGCTGCTCCTCCTTCCTTATCACCCATTATTCTTCACTCCTGTAAACCTCACTCTTCATCATGCTGCTTGACCTCCTTCCTTACCCCGTCAGTTTCATCTGCAGACCTTCCTATTTCCTTTTTTCTTTCCTTTGTTCTTTCTCTTCTTCCTCCAGTCCTCACCTCCCCATTTTGTCATTTACATGTGTAAAAGTACTGTTAGTGTTTGTGTGTCATCTTTGTAAAGAGTTCAGCATCCTCAGTTTCTCCTGAAAAGAGGAGGAGGAGGAGGAGGAGGATGAAGCAGAGGAGGGCAAAGACAGCTCCTCCTCCTCCACATGTCTTGTCCTCACCCACCACCTCGACGTCCCCCACATTAATTCAGCAAGGTACTAAATATTTCTTTTAGTAGAAAAAGCGATTTCTCCATGCCGCTGCGCTCGCCAGCGCTCTCACCCTCATCACACACCTCACCCCTGCACACATGGGAAGTGCTTTTTTTATGGAGTAGCTCGAATTATAAATGTTCAGCTGTGTTTATGGCTTATTAGGCAGTTACAGGAAGGAGGGGAGCATGTGTTTTATTGGCTTAATTGGGAAAGAACAGCTTCCTTGCTGCATTAGCACTATTTTCCTCTCATCAACGGCCTTGGCTGGCGAGGCGGCGCTCTGTGCAGTCAAAGGTGCCCTCGCTGTGCGATTCTTTGTGCTGAAGACGAGGAAAGGGCTGCGTGTGTGTGACTGAAAGGTGCGAGCTGAACGTGATACAACAGAATAAAATGTGTTTATGGATATATTTTTTTTAAAAGGTTAACAGTATAAGCGTGTGCACATGTGTGTTTGCAAGCAGGCCTGGAACTCGACTGCGAAGCTGCTCCTTTCATTAGTCAAGAGAGACGATCCTGGATACTGCTTTGAGTCTGACAACACAGAGCTATCTTGTAATGTGTTTCTTCTCTTTTTTTCCTTCCCTCCATCTCTTCTTCTATCACTCCTTCCCTTCCCCAATCTTTCTAATGTCCCCACCCCTCTTCACCTCCCTCCCTCTCCAGTGGGTGATGCGCTCTGTCGCTCCCCCAGCATCTGAGGTGGAGACTAAACAGCCGAGTTATTTATTGTGATGTTTTCGTGGCCGCCTGGTTTAAATAACAGTTTGGTCTCTCTGCAATGCTCCCTCTCATCTCTTTGCCTTTATTCTCGTTTTTTTTTTTTTTGCTGCTCGCTCTGTCGCTCTCTCCTTCTTTTTCTCCCCCCTCCATACACTCTCCCCTCCTCCCATCATAGCTCTAGATAATGGTACATTGTTAACTGGCTGTCTATTGTTTGTGTTGTGTTCTTGGCTAAGTGGAGGGTGAATAGTTTTTAGATGACAAACATGTAAGCTCACTGCCAGCCATTCTGATCTGCTGGGCTGGAGCTAGTTATACACAGAGCCGTCTGACGCTCGCTTTACCCTCAATCAGTGGAGATTTACAGTGTGCGATCGCGTCACAGCAGAGAGCTGTGTGTGTGTGTGTGTGCACGTGTGCTTATGTCTTTGTGTGTGGGTGTGTGTTTTTGTGACACCATCAAGACTACAAGTTTGAAATACAGACTTGGCCTCTTTGACTGGCAGTTGTTTGGAACTCATCATGCTCGTCCCCGGGGACAAAGAGCAGCATCATCCCACTTTAAATCTGTTTAGTCGCCTTTCAAAGATGACACAACTCCATTGTATTCATCATAATAATTCACAAGACTATCAGCGGTCATCTGCAAAGCTTTAAGCAAGGAATTTGTGTTGTTCTTTTGTACATCACAAGTAATTCACAATTACCTTTTTGTGTATACATCTTGCATCCATGTAGTGTAACATAAAATATTCATTTTAAAACTGAAGAATCAGTATTTATATTATATATATTATATATTTTTTATTCTGTGTTTATACACTGTAAAACTGACCATTATATAATGGACCACAGCAGATGAATAGTTCAGGGCATGTTTAATAGAAAATTGCCCTTGGGAATTGCAAATTGAAACCATATCATCTACTTCATCATCTAAACTTACAGTGACAGACCAGCAATAGATACTACAGACCTGAGCACGTAACATGTTTACATCACAGTCTAGTTTTAGTCACTCCCTCGCTAATGTATGAAAAATATGACATATAACACTAACAGTGTCAGACACTGCATGTACGCATACACACACACATATACATATATATGTATAAGTAACCTGACTCACCACAAACCCCCCCATCTTCTGTCTTTCTTTAGGCTTTTTACACCTGGATCTATCATAGCTGAGGCAGGCATGTGTGAATGTGTGTACATAATCACACACACACACACACACACACAGCATTTATGGCAGTGACTCCATCGTGGATGTGATGGAGGGTGTGAAGCTGCATTTTAATGGATGATTATGTTTTATGTTTTCTCTACAATGACCTGCACTGGCAGACCAATATTGTTCCACACACACACACACACACACACACACACACACACATTTCCACTACCCCCTCTTTGTAATATCTGTCCACCATATGTCCCTCACCCCAACCACTGCGCTTCCATTCACCTCCTCGACCTCCCCCTTCTCACCCGGCACTGTGCTGGAGTGACATCAGGTGCTCCCCTCTCTCTTTGGGGCAGAGAGGAGCGTGACTTAACATCCAGCCTTTATAGTAAGGACATTCTCCTCTCCATTACCCACTGATGGAAAGGTCAACCAACATGAATAGGAAGGTTGGAAGCACTCATAATGTAAAACGCATGCTCTTCTTTTCTCCTCTCCTCTCTTCTCCTCTGCTCTCCCCCTCCTCTTCCTCCTTGTCCACCTGCCCTGTCAGCACTCTCAACTCCTTACCTCCATTAATCTGACACACAGAATAAGTGTGATAGAAAGACAGACTGAAAGACTGACAGGACTCTGTCAAAATCACATTCTGTCAGTATGAAGGGAGAGAAGGAGGAAGAGAGGGAGAGATACCACTCCTCTATCAGTGCTGAGTGTCAGAGTGGGACAAAGAGGAAATGATTTTGAATTCTGAGGACCATTAGCATGACTATAGATGCATTAAAATGCCAGATACTTGCAGAAAGGGGAGGGGGGGGGTGAGGAAAAAGGGGAAAATGGAGGGAGGGGCATAATGTAGGAGTGACTGTAAGTTGACTCTAGCTTTGGACGCTTGGTCAGTCAGTTCACTATTTTGAGATGTTTATATGTTTGATTTTAGTTAAAAATTAACTGAATGGCTTAGATTGTATTACTTTATTAACACCAATATCATATGATGTGGTGGTAAAAAAAATATTATTAGTCACCAGATTGTGGCATATAATACAGCAAAGAGCTATTATCCTTTGATGCTGGATACAGTATATGTCAGTTTTTACAGTAAAATTAGCCTCAGCTGTAACAAGCAATAAGTTAAGAGCATACTGTCCACACTGTACTCTTGAAAATAACCCTCACTCTATCAAGCTGGCATGATAATGGTCACATTTGTTTTTTCACCCACTACACTTTGTGTTGTGTTGTGTTGTGTTGCATAAACAAGTGAAAGTGGATCTCTATCACATGATGGAGGTATGATTTAAAGGAAAAGACATATATTGACTGAAAAGACCCGGATGGAAGGGAATATAAATATCTACATTATCGGCTTTACAGGTTAAGTTATATATTAATGGAGGTCTGTGGGAATGACCTCACTTTGGAGCCAGCCTCATGTGGAGATTTAAGGAGCTGCAGTTGTTTGGTTTTATTTTCCAGCCCTGACCGTTTACATTGGGTTGGATGATGTTGGCTGCACCTCAGTCTCATTGTGTGTGAGTGTTGGTGTGGTTGTGGACAGATTCTTTCTTTTTACATCTGCTGCTGTTGTCTGTGTCTTAGCTGTGAGCTTTAATCTAATAAAGAGTGTGTGTGCTTGTTTGAGCACATGTGTGTGTTTCTGTGTGTGCACAAATCAATAGTGATATATAATTCACTGCATCCCGGCCCCACCACTCTTTATACCCACACATACTCACTGTTTAATATTGCATGAGGACACACACACATATACAGAGCTGGGGGCAGGGGAGAGGAATATGTGTGTGTGTGCCCCCTCAGTATCGTAAAGAGGGTCTTTTACGCCCCTCTAACCTCCTTTCTCTACGTGATCAGAGTGCAGTTTTACCTCTTTAAACTTCTCTCTTATGCTTCCACCTCTCTTCCTTCTCATTCTTTTTCTCGTTTTCCTCCACTTCCTCCATCTTTCCTAATCTCTGCTTTTCACTTGTTTTGCCTTGTATCTATTTGCATCTCTCTCTCTCTCTCTCTCTCTGTCTCTCTGTATTGTTTTGAACCTTACCCTCGGGGTCTCCACATTCACCCTGTTTCTATGCGAATAAATAAGAATTCATCTCCACATTTAAATAGCTTCAGGGTTTTCGGGACACACACTCGCACACAGATGCACACACTCCTCAGTTGTGTTTATAAATCATTAGAGTCCAGGGTCACTGGGGGTCACATCTCCCTCTCTGGCCACTATGCTCGATCCTGATTGGTTGTTGACACTGCAGGGCCACTACGGCGTGCCTGTTAGCTTAGCTGTGCTTTTACCCCCACCTTGCCTCCAGTGTGTGTGTGTGTTTGTGTATGCTGAATTATTTAACAGTTACTGCCTCTCTGTATGTATTTTTCCATATGTGCATTTGTGTGTACATATGTGTGCGAGAAAAAAAAAAGCTCAAAGACTCAAATGCCCCCTGTCCACCTCATGTTTTTGTTAGCTCTGAGTTTCATCAGGTTGGGATTCACACACAGACAAACACACAAATATGTACACACACTTCCTTTTCGTCTTTCGGGCCTCCACATTCATATTTCATCGCCTTACGACTCTGTATGAGTTGCTTCAGTGTGTTTTATTGCAACATGAAAGAGCTGCTCCATAAACATGTTAATGGCTTTGATCACATAATGAGCTGAACAAATAGGAAACAACAGGGAGATTAAACAGAGGAGGATAAAAAAAACTGTATGCACACTGCTGTACAATCTTGGTTTGTCTGAGTGGGAGCTAATTAGTGGTTTACGCTCTGCCATTCTTTTACACTGGAAGGCTTAGCATAACAGGAAGTATCACTGGCAGTATTCAGGGAGTCGTATTGCAGACACTTACAACACACACATACTTTGATATTTGTCATCATGATAACATCCACCCATGACAGAGAACAAAGGGGGTGAACTGTTAATTGAGAAAAGGAGCTAATTAAATTGGTTCATGTGTTTTTAAATTAATAATTGCTTTTTCTTTGTTCAATTGATCAAAGAAAGAAAGTAAAAGCATTATTTACTTTTCTATGACACCTGATATCTTCAACAATGTTAAAAGTGCATCAATATTACAATAATATATAAAACACATATGTGACATGCTCTTAAAGTCATTGCAGCACTTGTTTCAAAACATATCCAGTGCAAGAGCCATATTATTACTAATCACCTGTATAGTGCTATCATGTCTCACCAGGTTATATATGTATTATAGGAACCAATCAATCAGGTGCTGTAAGGTTAATCTATATTGTAGAGGTGTTTGGTTGCAGAGGTTAATCTTGATGCGTTTATGCAAATTAAAAAGTACTTAATGCACATTAGAGACTCCCTATACACTATAGGGAAGTCTGAGTTTTTAGCTGGAAGTCTTTATCTTTGTCTTTTATATGCGCCAGTCAGGTCACCCCCATGTTGTAGCAGTTGTATCAGTCGCTCTATGTCTTAGACATCAAGACAATAGTGCCTCAAGCATAACCATGTTGTTATGGTAACCACAACAACATCAGTACACTAGGAGTGATATTTTTTTTAATCTTTCCCAACCAGACAAATACCTGTAGTGGTGGAATTTGTCAGTGTTTGCACACAAAAATGTGATAAACATGGAGGAGAAGCTTGTTGAAGGGAACATTCTGCTGAATTTTGTTGCAGTGAGTAACGCTGGATTTTAGTATCACCTCTAAACGCTGGGTAACATAAAATGTCCATTTGTGTGGATCTAGAGACATTTTGAATAAGTGAGCAGAAGCTTGATACAGATAAAAAGAAAAGTGCAGATTTATTCTATTTTCATCATTATCCAGCTCTCTGTACTCCTCCTGAGTGGAGCTCCTTGTTTGGGTGTGTTAGCTTGTTGTTTTGAAGTCACAGCATCTTTTTTCTTCTTGTCTCTCTTTTTGTGTTTTTGTCGCGTGTCTTCCTTGTTCTTCTTCTTCTGTGTTTTGATCCTTGAGGTGTTGTGAGTTGTTTTGTCTGGTTAATTACCTACACCCCAGTTGGGAGGTGAGTGTTTGACAGTTGTCACTGTATACATGTGAGTGTGTGTGTGTGTGTGTGTGTGTGTGCACGCACATGTGCATTGGGAAGGAGGTGTATAAATCTGACTGTATTGTAAGACCTCGCTTATGTGACAGCGTGTAGACATGATGGCTCTGCTGTTGTGCAGGCATGAGACAATGTTGCTGTCGCTCTCTCATCCTCTCTCTCTCACACACACACCTACACACACACACAGTGAGGAGTCTCCCATTGTACTCTGTCTCTTGCTGTCTCTTTTGGTGGAGGTGGTATTTCTTTGATCACAGCAGCGACACTGATTAAAAGGAATGATGCCTGTCGTGAAGGCTGCTGTATTTATAAGACTAAAGGACAAGAAGGCATCTTTCTCTCTTCCACTATCTTCTTCTACTTCTTACTCAGAGAATCTTCTCGTCAAGTTAATTTCTGTGTTGGTGGTGTAGCGTTGGTGTGTGTGTGTGTGAGAGAGAGAGAGAGTTACAACATGTAACCAGATCAGGTAGTTTTAAACAGGACAGCAGAACCTGTCTACTTCTTCCCCTTCATCTCTCTTTAACAAGTTCATTTATTCATGAGTGTGAACACACACTCACACACACACGTTGGTTGGGTGGCAGGAGAGAAGAGGAGCGACTGCTGGCAGATGAAAGAAAGAGTTCCTGAGCTGTTGTTAAATAGTCTGTCAGGATGACACACAACACACACAAACACACAGTGAGTGAAAATGAGGCGCTTTGTTTTCAGATTTATAGATTTTAATTATTAAAAAATTTAAAGGGGAGAAAATAATAAGCATTAATTATTCACTCGCAGCATGTTAATTGGTTCTTGAATATTCAAAACAAAACAATGCTATGAATATTCAGATGTAAGAAGAGAGGATTAGAGAGCTCAAATGAAGAAACGCATGATCTTCTAATGAGAGGAAAAGAAAGAAAAAAAGAGAAAGTAGGTGGATAAATTATTGTGAGACAAAAAAGAGTCAGGAGGAGGAGGAGGAGGAGAGGATGGGGCGAGGGGGACGGAAAATGAGACGAGCATTGGTGAGACGAGAAAAGCAGCGGAGAGTCAGGGGGGTCTTTTGTATTTCCACTATGATGGATGACAGTGTTGAGTAAACGAGCTAAATTAGAAGCTTTTTCCTGCAACTCTGTTGAAATATTATTAACACGCAGCAACTTTAGTGAAACATATGATTCAGCTGCACATAATGACCTTGGCTATTGATTTGGGAATACATGGAGCCGTGGTGTTTTTTTTTTCTCTTCTTTTTATTGTTGTAAGAGTGTTGCTGGGGGTTGTTGTCATGCAGGTCTCTGTTATATTTTGTCATTAAAACATTAACTCCTCAGATGCCTTGATGTACACCATCCCCTGTGCACATAGCCCCCCCCCCCCACACACACACACACTTAATAGCTTTAATTAGCTGGGCATGTGTCCAGTCTTGTAATTAGCTAATAACAGCAACATGGATGTGGTTAATTAGTGGTAGGAGGTGCTTGTGAATTAGTTATCCAACGATATCATTACTGTGGGTGCTGCAGCTATAGCTTGAACACATAAGCGTTTTAAAATCCAAACGTAGGCGTTTGAAGTGTCTCTCTGGTTGTATATTTAGTCCACAATCTAATCATCCTTCTCTCTTTCTCCTCTCCTCACTGCTTCCTCCTGTCACTGCTGTGATGTCGGAACAGGTAAGAGAAGTTTGCTTCTCACCCTTCCTTAAAGGAACATTACGTAATTTGGGCTTAATCTCTCATTACATGTGAAAAAGGAAGTGATTATCTGAAGAGCTTGTCATCTTTCTTCTCTTCATCCTCCTCTCTGCTCCTCCTCATCCTCCACTTAATTGGTGCCCCATCAACCCGTTAATCAAATTACTTCTGAACCAAAATTGACAGTTTTCATTAATTATAAAGGATTATTCTAATTGCAATTCAAATTTATTCATTCACAACAGACGGTGCTCAGTAATATTTCAGGGAATTAGCATATTAAATGGAGTGGTTCGTACATTAGTTATGGTAATGTATGCATATTTCCTTATTTGGGCCTGGTGAGCCATATGCGTGGCACACAGGCAGCGTATGTGAGTGGTTGTGTGTGTGCGTGCACGCACAGGTGAGGAGCCTCGACAGCGTTTAATTTGTTTGACAAACGTAGCGGGAGTTAAATGCTCCAACCTGCCCTGAATGTTTCCTTCTCCTTCCTGTCTGCTGGCTCACCTCCTTTCTTCTCCTGTTCAGTTTAAACTCACAATTTTCAATATTATAGTTTTTAGTTTGACTATTCCACAAAAACATTAGAGTTTTCAACGACAAGTAAACACGTTTGTTTTGTACATTAAGACAACAAAGAGAGAAGAGTTTAAACCGATGTGTACAAACCTGAGTGGACAGTCAGCAGAAGTCTAAATATTTCACTCAAGTAAGATGTTGTGACTAAATAAAACATTATGTCTTTAAATAGACAAGACATCTAAATGAAATTCACTCAGCCTCTTGTATATGTGTGCTACAATGGATGCAGCTGCAGAGGAAAGACGGGTTAAATAGTTGAAGTATACCTCCAACCAGAGGTTTTAGGTAGCTACACTGAGTCAACCGTGACCATCTAAATGACTATAACAGACATTTTTCTGCATGCTCTTTAGATAAGTTTAGAGATAGATACAGTGGAAACACAGTGTCGGAGCTGCATGTGGGATGAGATGTAAAATAAGAAGAAGAGAAGAGCCAACTTGGCGCAACACATGCGTCACATCTCTCACTGGAGAGAAGACGTTTAAACGCTTTTCTCAATCAGCATCAGTAGAACTGAGAAAATCCCCAGGCAGAGTGTGTGTGTGTGTGTGTGAGCAAGAGATGTGATCTCACAGGCAGTGAACCTGCGAGTGTGTGTGTTTGAGTGAGTGACTGATGGAGAGAGGAGGAGACAGGAGGAGAAAGGAGGAAGAGGTTCCTGTCAATATCGCTTCCTTCATCCCTCTCTTCCTCTCCTCTCTTCCCTTTCTTACCCCCCAACCTCCATGAATTATTTCTAACAGCAATGACAAAGGAGCACACACACACACACACTCACACTGAAAAGTCCGTAGTTTATCTGCCTACAGCCCTATAGGTCACAGGTACTGCTGTTTAGGTACCATGTAATCCACTAAGACTGTGATTTTGTATGGGAGTGTACTTTTGTGAGTGTGTTTGTGTGCATGAAAGAGAGAGACAGTGCAAGACTAAAAAAAAGGAAAAGCAGAGCCAGCTTCAGCTTCTGATCGATTTTAGGTAAGAAGTGTGTATGTGCGTGTGCGTGTGCATTTGTGTGTGTGTGCATACTGTACATGTTTGGCCTGAAGCAAGCGATTCTTTAGCTGCTCACCCTTCACTTTCTCCTGCTCCTTGCCTCTCTCCTTCTCTTACCTCTGTCCCTCCTTCCACCTTTTCTCTCCCTTTTTTCTCCTCCTCCTCGCTCCCTCCCAAATCAATCTCACTCATCTATAATTCAACAGTTTGCCTTCAGCCTTTAAAATATACACCACAGTAACCTCCTCCCTCTGTCTGACGGTCCCCCCTCATCTTTGCCTTCACCTCCTCACCCCCCCCCCCCCCTCCTGTTTCTCCCCCCTTTCTCCTCTCTGGTGAATAAGACCTCTGGCTGGCTTTGCCTTGGAGGTAATGATGTTGCAATTTAATCTTATTGTGGCCTCTAACTGAACGGCAACATCAGAGAGCCTCAGTTCTGCTTAATTTCTTCTTTTGTTTAAAATAGTGAACACTTATAAAAACTGTTGATGGGTAGGAGGAGTATGGATATTTTTAAACTCAGTAAATTACTATTTAAAGATACTCACACAGTTGATTTGTTTACTTGTCTGATCAGTAAACAATAGTTATTACTTTGTAGTGAGACTCTTAATTAAAGGCACTAGTGTGTCAGATTTAGTGACACCTACAGGCGGGGTGTCAGATCACAGTGCCAGTAGCCATTCACTACTTCAAAAATGATAACATCTTTTATAACCTCATATTATTGTTACATGTTCTACATTGCAGAATGTTTGTTCCCTGCTACTGAATGCACATGGTAGGCTCTGTGGACCCAGGCTAATGAAAATACAATGGTTCACAGGTAATTATAGACTATTAGAAACATAATTATGGACACTATATTCCATGTCTGCTAATAGAACCTCACAAAACTTCTGCACTCTGCCCCTTTAATTGTCTGTAGGAGAAACATTGTGGAGTAACGATCAGTTTCAGTTTTAAACACTGTATTGGCATTAAGTGCACAAATGACTCATCATATCAACACACTATTGCCGATCCTTCACTGGAACAGTTGCTGCTCACAGATAATAACAGTGAGTCTCGCTGAGTGACACCTTGCTGCCCTGTCACAGAGTGATGACATCAGTGTCACTATTACATGTAACAATGATGTAATGACACAGGTCTAAACCAGTAGACAGCACAAGTTATTAATACTGCTCCTTCTCTCCCTCTCGCTCAGCCCTGGCAGAAAGTATGAGCCCACTCACAGACATCATACACACTGGCTATCGCCACTCTGGCCTGTGCTGTCATTTAAATATGCAGAGATGACAACAATGACAGCATTAATAGTAATGATAGCAATATGAAGCTAAGCCCTCATCATCATCATCATTAGCATATCTCCTGGGAGATGAGCCATGATTGACAGCTAGCTGGGTGTTTTTTGGGCTGCAGCTCAGCTATCAATTACCTCTGTGCATATCAACCATCATTATGTAAAATAACTCTGCTTCGCTCGGCTCTGCTTCTCTTAAGTCTTGTTCCCTCGCATAACTCTCTTTCCCTCTCCCATGCCTTTCCTCCCTCCCTCCTTACCTCCCCCTCCCTCTCTCCTCCGCTGCCTTTTTTCTTCTCTCCGCACTCCATTTCTCAGCCGACCACTCTCTCTCTCTCCACCCTTTTACTCACAGTTTTTCCCTCCTTGTCTTAGTTTCCAAGTCTCCTTTTTTTCTCTCTCTTGCACGCTCAACTTACTCTCAGCATCCATGGCTGTAAGTGTGCGCATGTGGACGTCGAGTCAGCCACTAAAGTTACTTCATACAGTAAAAGTTCTGAGGCATCTAAAGCACAAGAAAAAAACCCTCAGTGTTGTCTGGGAGGACGCTGTATATCTATTTTATTATATTATTATATATATTGGATCACTGTTACATGATCTTTATGAGGTGCAACATGTGCCAAATATTTGATCAGCAACTGGAAGAATTTTCCTAATATAATCAATTTGGTATGGCATTATTAAACCATTGACACTATATAACTATGGGAAAAGCTTCTGTTGTTTTAACTGTTACTGAAGAGCCGTTCTGACTCCCTATGGGAGGCTCCGACTGTCACCATGTTAGCATGTTAGCAAAGCCCGTCTAAACTTATACTACAGGTAAAGAGGTGCAACTGAGACAGCGGGCAGTCGTGGAACGGCCGACTCTAAGCGGTCATGCCAAATAATTATGTGTAATTTTAAGTCCTCATATAACAATATTAAAAAAGTGCGTTATAAAACCTTTATCCCCCAAACAGTTGTTAAATTATCCTTTCTCATCTTCTTTCTGTCATATCTGTCATACTCCTGCATAAGATATAAAACATCTTTGGAATGACTGTGTATTGTGTTTGAAGCCTTGTTGACCACCATTCATCTCCGCTGTAGTGCTGTTGAGCAGGACACTACAGAAGCAGGATGAGGGGGAAAAAACAGGAAGCAATACATTATGACATTATTTTGTGGTAACAGTAGAACTGTGCAATAGTATTTCATATCCCTGTTTTTCCTACTCGGATTGAATGCACGGAGTGCAGCAATGCTATCTGATGTCATCACATTAAACAATAACAACCTCTCAGTGTAAACAGGAAACAGGAAGTTGATCTCTGACAGATCAACAGCCTGAGAGGGGAAACTCATGCTACATATATTATTTGAAATGACATATGAGAAGGCTGGTCATTAATACTGAGATTATTAACATGCTGCTCTCATCCAGATTGTCTGCAAACGGCCATGCAACCAGTAACTAATCAATTATTGGCAGGTATGATGGGTACACACACTTTAGCAAGTTGTCCCTCTCTCTCTCTCTCTCTCTCTCGCTCTCTCTCTCACACACACACAAAGAGGAAGGTAGAGAACATCATCATTCTGTCAGAAAGTGTTGCCAAGAAACTTGGCAGGCCGGTGAAACAAGACATCTAAAGAAAGCAGAGAGACAGAGAAGAGAGGAGTCAGAAGCAGCAAAAGCACTGATCTGTTGTTCAGTTTGTCTGCACAAACTGACTCACTGCAATTTCTCCACCTGTCTGTAACAACTCACCAGAAAACCTGTGTGTGTGTGTGCGTGTGTGTGTGGGTGCGCCTCTGTGCATGTGTGTGTTTGCGTGTGATTTTTTTTTTTCTCTTCCAAGGCAGCATCGTTATTCTTGGCTCAGTAGAATACCAAGTCTTTAGGGAATAAAACGGACACAGACATTCAGTCTTAGACACACACACAAACACACAAAGAGCTGGAATTCCCCCGGATGTCACCCTTGCCCTGTTGGCATTGTAACTGTTTAAATGACAGTAGAGTGTTCGAAACAAACTCCCATAATCCTCTTTCCTGATTCTGTCTTCCACTTGTTTCTCCTTCACACACACTGTCTGTCTCCCGCACTGTGCCTCTCTCTCTCTCTCTCTCTCTCTCTCTCTCGCTCGCCCTCTTCATCCCCTCTCTCTGTCACTTCCTGTCTCTCTCTTCAGGTCTGTGTTAGCCCTATATATTAAATATTAATGTCAGTTGTGCTCTGAGCCATAATTGCCATCTCAGCCTCTGAATAATGGATGTAACTGTGCTGTTCACCACTACACCATGGCTAACAGGATAAAAAAACAGCATCCAACTGTTGTTTGCTGCATTACTATGGCTAACAGACAAGATAGCAGCAGTTGATTACATTATCATGGCTAACTGGCTACAGTCAATAACACCATGGCTATCCATCAAACAATGCATCCGTAGATGAGATGCTATCAGGCTAAATTAAACTGTGGCTAACAACCAGCTATAGATTGTTTTACATTAGTAGGTAAAACTTTTGCTCATATACTTTTTTTTATACAAGCGGTCTTTATTAGCTAAGGTAGCTGATGTCACCATAGCTGTGTCTATAAAGGAGCAAATGCAGCACATCACTGAGTGTACAGTAAACGATAAAAGAGTATTAAGACCTTCGAAGGATGCAGCTGACAGCTGATGACTTATTCACAGCAAACATTTGGATGTGTCCTCACAGATTAATCAGATTTCCTACAGAAAAAAGAATCTTTAACCAGGCCTTATTTTTACTTTAAATTGATTTCAATTGATAAATATAACCCTGCTGCACATGCCTGACACATGTATAATCTATAATGCTTTAATAAAAAAAAAGCAAGCAAGACAATTAAACATTGTTACCTTTGTCCTCTTCTTATTTAATTTTTAATGTCTGCACACCATTCTAACACTTCCTTGAACAGATGGGGTGCGTGTGTGTGTGTTTGCAGCAGGCAGGGACAGTGTCGGGTCAGCTCTCTGAGTGTGGTACTCACAATATAGCAAAGGTCAACTGCTGCTGCTATCACTTGAACATGACCCACCCCCGGTGGAGAGGGAGAGAGACAGAAGAGAGAGAGGGGGAGAGGGCTACCCTCCCCCACAATCATTCAGACTCTTATAATTGCCCAGTTTAATTGGAGGCCTCTCTTAACGACCAGTGAGTGGACCAGCCAATCAATTTACACAAGGTGTGTGTGTGTGTGTGTGTGTGTGTGTGTGTGTGTGTGAGAGAGAGCAAGAGATAGAGAGAGGTGTGTGTGTGTGAGAGAGAGAGAGAGAGAGAGAGAGAGGTGTGTGTGTTGCTGCAGAGCCTTTTGTGGTTGAGTTGATTAGGCCAGATGGGGTCAGATACAGCATTAAAATGTAGAATATGTACTGTTGGCGATCAATGACAGAAAACCCACAGAATGTAGAAAATATGGAAAATAATGAGATCGCTAAAGCCAACAAGGGTCTAACAGGTGGTGGCAAAAGTGAACGGTAAAAGGCAGCGATGTACCAAAAACAGAGGGGTAGAAGAAGCTCACGTAAACAGCCCGATATACCACGTATGATCAGAACTCTTTTCAACATGTGTTTGTTACTGTTTTCCAATCTCACTGTGCGGAAATAGTTTCTGTGCATTCTGATGCAGCGTGTCTGCAGCCTGATGTCAGTGTCAGGGCTTCCAAAGCTAAGGAAAGTGGTCCTACTGAGGTCTTTGTGAATGTGGTCCCTATAATTTATTTTTGAAGTTTCATTTTGTTCTTCTTATACTTCACATTTTGGTTCACCATCCAGCCACACCTGAGAAACAACAGCTGTGCAAAATATGGTAGCTTATGCACTTGTGCAATGGGTTACCATGGTAACCAATGAAAGGGTAGAGAAGCTTGTTGCAACATATTTAACATTTGGAAAATGGTCTTTTTTTAATCCACCCTGTTGCCTGGATAAAGGCTGATGAGTGAAGCGAACAGTGCAAAAGGATGAGAATCGTCATTGTTGGTCTAAATATGCCTGACTCAATCAATGATTTGTTTTCAAAGTTTCTGAAGTTTAAATTACAACAGCATCTGGCTGCACAATGTGTTTAAGTTCACATTATTTTTACTCTTTCAAATGCAGGACTTTGACTCACATTGGAGAAAAGTGCTGCTTTAGTCTGTTCATATATCAGGCAGAATAGCAGCACTGTGTGTGTGTGTGTGTGTGTGTGTGTGTGTGTGTGTGTGTGTGTGTGTGCGTTACAACAGAGGGTCAGCTGAGGTGGTCGTGTTAACGCTATGCTAGTGTTGTGAGGAGGACTAGACAGTGGGAGGTCAGCAGAGGGCACTGTGGTTGTCCTCCGCTGTGATAGGCTGTCACCCAGGGGTGAGGGGTCAAGATAATTAGGCATGCAGAATCCCAGCGCCGGTGTTCTAACGAAGCCTGAGCTCGTTAATGCAGAGTTTTACACTCAGACCTGCCACTGGACTGTGCTGCACCGTCACACACACACAAGCAGAGTACATGTTTGCACACTCACACACACACACCTCTGCTTTGTTCCAGCGGTCCAACACAAGGGCTGTCATCTCCTGAACAGTGGAGCACCAGGCTGTGTCACAAGGGAATAGAGATGATACAGACTTGTGAAAAGCTCACAAGTGGACACAATTTAATGAAATCCGATCAAATGCAATCTTCAAAAGACTATAATGGAGCTCTTTATATTCAAATTATGCTGCAAAAGAGACATGTTTCAAGTTCATGCCATCAACATCTTTTAAATGTTCTTCTGTTTTTCTGTATTCCTGTATCAATGCAAACAGAAATTAAATCCACGACTGTGACGTTGAGTTGTGATGTTGAGTTGTGATACCTGCAGATGTAACAAACAGGAAACCCATATGTAAACATGAACTTGTGTGTGTTGGTGTTTTTGTGTGTGAGTGTGTGCCTTGTTGCTTGTGCCAGGCAGGCCAGCTGGCTCACCCCAAAACACAACCTGGATGTGTTTGTTTGCCGTTGATGGCCATCTGCATGTTTGATTTATTCTGTAATATGGATTCATGACATATGGTCCCATTTCAAACACAGAATGTCAACAAAGTTCCTGTTTTTTTAATGACTTCACAACATAGAAGGCATCATGTTATCAGTAGATATCAGTAAGTATTTGAAATATGGTATAATGTTAGTGTTAGGATTAGTGAAGTTTAAAATCATTAAACTAAAGGTCAAACTTCCTCAAACTGGCTCACGGCTGCATATTTTCACCACCTTTGCAGAGAGCGTGCGAGATTACTTGCCTTCTCATATGTTCGTCCGGTGTCTTTGTCTGGTACTTCAAAACAGCTGCTGTGGATTTAAGAACAAAAAAATATATTTTCTCTTATATCTGCTGGAAAATTCCACATGGAAATCCATTTTGACTTTCAAACATTATGAAATATTGATTTCTGTTTTGGGGGATCTGTCTGTTCTGTATGCTGTTGAGTGGGCTTGAACTCATATTGTGGAAGAAAGCAGTGTAACCTTCAATATGGCCTTTTTTTTCTCTTTCCCTACAGATTCTTCCTCAAGTTTTTCCTCAAGTGCAACCAGAACTGTTTAAAGAATGCAGGAAACCCACGAGACATGAGGAGGTTCCAGGTACACCGCATTTGGTCACCTTTCTTTTTCTCAGTCTCTCTGTGTATTTGTCTCCTTTCCCTTTGTCTTCTGTAATAATACACACACAATTTATGGCTGCTGCAACACATAAACACAGTAATGTGTGTGTGTGTGTGTGTTTCTGTGCAAGTAAATAAGCTATCAGCGCCTTTACAGGAAACATGAGATCCTGACCCTGACTACTCAGAACATAAATATACACACAATGTAGGGAGAGAGGAAGATGATAAAGAGAGGGGAGAGAGAGAGAGAGAGAGAGAGAGAGAAAGCAGGGAGGGAAAGAAGGAAAGAAAGAAAACAAAGAAAAGAAAAAAATGGGAGAAAAGAGGTGTTAGGGGGACAGTTGAATAAGATATAAGGCGGTGAAGCCAGGATTAGTTCCTTATCTTCATGGCTGCAACACAATCAGGAAGACACCACTTGAGTCTGAGTAGAGATACTGGACGCCCTGCAGATACTGATAGATTTATTACTGTGGCACGTGTGTGTGTGGATGTGGGATACTTTATGTACACATTTATATGTGTGTGTGTGTCAGAGACACAGAGAGAGTCATATGGTAGCAAGTGTGTGACGGTATCTGTGCCTCTAATTGTGCAGCTCTATTGTAGTGGAACCAAAAAAGACAGCTCTGTTTCCCTGGGAGATAATTAAGGGCCGGACCCATCAGGAACTATTGAACAGAGGAGGACAGACACTCTACACACACGCACACACAAACAGTGCAGTCACAGTGACTTAGTGTGTGTTGAGGGTGATGGTAATAGCAGTGATAACGGGTTACATTTAAAGAGCTTTTCACAGTTTCACGCTTTAGCTCCTCATAGCAATGATCTCTAAGCCTAACTTCGTAATTCCTCATCCCCCCCCCCCCTCTCTCTCTCTCTCTTATTTTCATTCATCCACACTCTTCACACACTTTTCATCTGCTTCATCTCTCCAGGTGGTCGTATCGACTACGGTGAGCGTGGAGGGTCATGTCCTGTCAGTGTCCGACAACATGTTCGTCCACAATAACTCCAAACATGGCCGACGGGCCCGCAGGCTTGACCCTGTGGAAGGAACGCCGTCTTACCTAGAACACGGTAACACAGAAGTGTGTGTGTACTCGTGTGTGTGTGTGTGTGAGCATAAGCAGCATGGCCACCAGATGGTTGATGGTTTAATCCTATCAGGTGATTCCTGCCCCTCCATCTGGCTAATCCAACTCACTGCACACACTCAGACACAATGCACAGTGTGGTGGTGTGTGAGTGTGTGGGTTTAATACAATTATGATTTTTTTTCATTAAAAAACCCAGACTAAAGGGTGTTTCAATTCAGCTGAATACTGATAGTGACACGCACACACACACACAGTCTACACAATGGTGAGAGCTGCTTCGTGACAGTCAGGCTTTTATTGTTATGATATGGGATTGATTCATGAGCTTGGTTACACACAGTACTTCACAATGAAGTGACATAAGCTGACAGTATCCATCCTGTTTACAGTAATACCAGGGGTACTGGAGCATGTGTTTTATCATTAGGTTAAAAATGAACAGCAGTAATCTCACATCAGTCAAGCTTTGGGATAAACAAACAGAAAATAACCTAAAAGAGCCTGATGCTTTTAACCATCTGAATCCCAAACATAATCATGGTTAATCATGCAGAACAATAGCTATTAATTAATGATTAAAAAAAAGTTATTTTTCTTTAATTATTGACTATACAGAAATATGAATAAACTGTGTTACTAATCGTGGGGGAGAAATGGGTTCTACAAGCTACAGATATTTACCTTTTTTCTTTACACCATCTATTAATGGGTTTTCACATTTACTGTAAAAATCCTGCTGGATAATTGACTTAGTCATGGTTTGCTAGCTGTGCTGAGGAGTGCACATTTTTATGACAGAATCTTGTTAGTTTAAAAATTTTGTCATTTCGACCTGTAGAATAAGTTTTGAGGTTCAGAGGTTTGAACCTCACATGAATTCAGTATATAATAACAGTGTATTAAATTATATTTCACTTTTAAGTGTAATTATGTGTGTGTAACTCCCCAAACATAATAAATAATAATGATCTAAACAGAAAAGAGATGTATCTTCAAGCTCGGTGAGAAACATCAGCACTTGTTTCCTGTGTTTATCCTCTTGTTTTTACTAAGCAGACTAATTTACGAGGAGAAACCTCTCGTCTGAAGGACCCGTTGAAAAGGACTCAGTCTTTGAATCAGCAGCTTTTTCAGTGTAATAGTCTGGAATGCAGCCAGAATCTAAGGGTGTAGCATGAAGAGTTATGAGGGACAGATGCAACAGGGATGGAAATGTTTTGAGCCAGATTTCCTCTCTGTGCAGAGATGGATCGGTTCTCTAAAGGCACGAATTGTTGAAAACATTTTTTATGTCAAGAGTGAATATTCGGTTTTATTCTGATGTCCCTTAAACCCCTGTGTGTGTTTATAATTGTCCTCCCTTCCCTCCTCTCTCCTCTCTTAAGGAGCAGCTCCCTGCATCAAAGCCATCAGTCCCAGCGAGGGATGGACCACAGGGGGCGCAACTGTCATCATCATAGGAGACAACTTCTTCGATGGTCTCCAAGTTATCTTCGGTACCATGCTGGTTTGGAGTGAGGTCAGTTTACCAGCAGCCATTATCCTGCCGTCATGTTGTTTCAACCCCTCCACTGTGTGTTTTTGTCCTTGGACTGTAGGAAGTAATTTAATATGATGAAAAGTATGATGAAAACATACTTTTCTTCATCATCAGGCTCTTAACTGTGTGTGATCAAGTGTGTGTTTGTGTGTTAATGTTTGTCTAAATGAGGTTTGCCTCACTAATGAGTCCCCACCAACAAACCACCGCTGCCCCTCTCTACCTTCCTCACCCACACTCCCTCTGTCTCACTCTCTTTGGAATACTGATCAAATCAACAGATTTTGATTGCTATCAGCTTAATGCTCACACATACACACACACAGATACATAGCACACACTATCATACTTTTCCCCAGTTCCACTCCTCTACAGAATGTTTATTTGTCTTCTGACTCCACTCACCGTGTGTGCTGAACGACTGTGGCTCCATTCCAACAACAACAGTGTCTGTGTGTGTGTACATACTGGCATACATGGCTGCGTGTGTGTGTGTGCGCTGCGCTGAGGGGTTTGTTTACAATGTTGAGAGCCGCACTTACACACACTAACATGTGTACAGAGTCTCAGTTCAGTTCAGTTCAAACTGACTCAGCCTGGCTCTGATTTTGGCCAACCAAATGTTTCATTTGCACTCAACCTGATTATTGATTCCGGCGCAAGAAAGCACAGTGAAAAAGTCTGCTGGTGGAAAGTGATTGCGTGTTTGCCAAGTTCTGTTTGTCTGCAACTCTCTGCCTAAAGATTTTATGTAAACTTGAGCCAAACTATGTTTTTTTAATCTTATCTTCCATAAAAAATATGACAGTGTTTCTTATATTTGGCTTAAAATTAGAATTTGTTTTCCACCTAGTATCGATGCAGGTGCAGGGTAATTTTTATTTTTACACACACCAGCTTTTTAAACTGATTCTGTGATGGACTTTTTTAAATGTTTGAAGTAAATGAAAGTGCATAAAGTAAAACAGTGTCAGACGTCACCTAAATGCACCAAATACAAATGTCAATACAGGTCAGTTATATATGCATTTCGCCACATTAACAAGTGCAAATGAATCTCCAACCCACAAACTGAAATAAACACTGCAGCAGAGCTTCATATGCACATACACTGAATAGGAGCAATGGACAAAAGTTAATGGAATATTGTTAGGTTGTTATTGTCATTGATGCTGCAGCAGTGGTCTTATTTTCCCATAAATAGTAAAAAAGTAAGAAAATGTCATAGTAAGGAATTTTGGATGTTTGTTAATGCCAATAAAGTGTTAAGCTATGAGGTAAAAATCCTTTTTATCACCACCAACATCAACAGGTATGAAGTAAAATGAAAGTTTGGTTCCTGTCTGCACCAAATCAGAGACTAAAACTGCATTATCTTGTTCCCATCTTGTGAAGTGACTCTCGGTCCCTTTTCCTTTGCTCCTCTAGTTGATTACACCGCATGCCATCCGGGTGCAGACACCTCCCAGACACATCCCCGGGGTTGTAGAGGTCACTCTGTCTTACAAGTCCAAACAGTTCTGCAAAGGCACACCAGGGAGGTTCATATACACAGGTAGGTCAAATATGCACACATGTGCACGAGCACACGTTGAACTATTTTTGTGTTTTTCCTTATTTAATTTGTTTAAAATAGGTTTCAAATAAAAAGTTTTTTTCTGCATGTGTGTGTGTGTGTGAGAGAGAGAGAGAGAGAGAAGGAGGGAGTGACTGCTTGTGTGTGTGTGAATAGAGTTGCAGTTCACTCTCAGGCCAGACAGTGTTGAACTAATGACTGTAGATTAGTCAACATTAACGACCCACACTCGTTAGAATGTTGCCATAATCAGAGGCTCGTTAAAACCAGCTACAATTAAACAGTCTGCTCTTTATAGCCCTCCATACTGAAACTATTAGTGAAATCATCCAGAACACCCAGTTTACCAACACACACATACACACACATGCAAAACACACACACAATACACGCAACGGTGAAAAAGCAGTGTGCATGATTTCTGAGCGGACTGTTGAATGTGAACAAGAGCGAGGACAGCATGGATGTGTGTGTGTGTGTGTGTGCATGCACCAAGTGTGTGTGTGTCTGTGTGTGTGCTGATTTTGTTCGGACATACATGTGGAAATGGATGGAGGTGATGTGATGTCTGGTATTGATCTGCTCAACATGACTCCATCACACCATAATGATGACGTCATCCTCACAGAGAGAGAGAGGGAGGGATTAAAAATGTAGGAAATCTTTAAGGATCGAAACATTTAATGATGGCAGTAATTAACCAGAGATAAAGATGAGGATTTAAAGCTGATCAATACGCACATCAACTGTCAGTTTTACTACTGGTGTCAAGATTATTAAAGCTTTATACTGCTGGCTGTTGAAAGCACAAAGTGTTAAAGAAGGTGATGAACTTTTAGAGAAAAGTATAACAGAATGCTGCATGTGTACGATAATATTAGTAAACAAAAGAGAAGAAACATGGTGTAGATGTTCTGTAAAGGAATTCCTCTGTACGAGCAGTGATTATGTTTGTAATAGAGCGGGCTCAGGATCCTGTTTTTAGACAGTATCTCCACACAGTGATGTTTTTGTTGTGTTGCCGTGCTGCCTGCACACAAAAGTCCCCAGCCTGTGCGCCGACTTTAGTGTTCTTCAGTCAAAACGTCTTTGGTCCAACCCTGAGGCTAGCTGGCGAGTAATTGGTCCGTCTGGCGTCTAAATGCTTCTCCTATTGGGCGGAGGTGACCCCCTGTGACCTCGCGATTGGCTGATCGCTTCAACATGTGACCCAGGAAACGCGATCTGTTCCTGCGGTTGCCTGACCCCGCCTCAAGGTCGAGCTCTTTCTGGTAAAAGTCGCCGGTGAAGGGTCACGCTGCTGAGAGCTGATTGGTTGTTGCGGTTTTTCAATGCCTTGGTCGTGGTCGCCTCTGGGTGTAAGGACTGGGCAATTAAACACACACACACATACACACACACACACTTAGAAAGCCACACTCCTATGGGGTCATGTCTTACACAACTTACCACACACACTTTCAAACAGGGGCAGGAGTTGAAAGTAATTGTAAATCAGAGTGATATGAAGGAAAGATGTTGAGTAGTCTGGTAAACAGATGGTCTACCACATACATACACACACACACAGTTCTTATACACACATACACATGGTGCCGTATGGCTGCTTCATCTGCCTGATGGGAAAAATTAACATTCTCAACATCACACATTCCTATAAACACAATGGTACAAAGTGACAATCAATAAATACTTATAAGCACATGTGCACAAACACATTTATATTTATATTCATTCATCATCAGTACAGCTATGTGAGAACAATCATAACTCACTTTTTTTCCCTCTTTTCCTGAACAAATAAACTTTTATTTTGAAGGCAAACCAGAGCTTGAAATGTGGAGGGAGACAGAGACAGAAGAAAGAGACAGGCACCCATAAAAAGAGAGGCCAAAAGAAAGGTGGACTTTTAAACCAGATTGTAAAGTATTGATCCAGTCATAAGTGGATCTCACATATACTGATACACACATGCAGATACACACATGTACAAACACACCGAGAGAAGAAGAGAGAAAGAGATCTCATCTCATAAGGGGAAGAATGAAGCAATAATTCAGTGGTATTGAACTGTTGGCTGGCCAGAGAATCGATAACACCACACCTCTTCTTCTCCTCTTCCTCCTCCTCTTCTTCTTCTTCTCCTTTTACATCAGCCCTTTCTGTCCTTTCACCCACGCTGCTTCACCTTTTTCTCCCACTTCCTGCATTGTTTTGTCTTCTGTTTCCAGTAAACACTATGAAAAATAACCAAAAAAAAACATCCCCATACATAAAAAAAAATACAGATAGACACACACGCTTTTCCACTCTTTGTCCCTCTCGTCTTTTCTCCCTGTCTCCCTTCTCTGTTCACATTTTATTGTGAAACAGGAGTGGATGGTCTGTCCTCATGAAACTTCAATGAGTATTGATCTGATGGCAGCTCTGGACTCTGAGAGGAAGAACAAGGCTGGAGGAGGAGGTGGAGGTGGAGGTGGAGGAGGGATGGAAGAATGGATGGATGAAAGTGGCAGAAGGTGTAGTTAAGAATGAGGTGAAGCAGAAAGAGAGGGAGTGAGGAGGGGAGGTAAAGGAGGAGGAGTTCATGCTGAGATGGATTCACGAGCAGCAGGGTGGCAGATTTTGTCGAGATGAGACGGGTTCAAGCCAAAGTGTCACCAAATCTACTCAGCTGCAGTTTGGTTGTTTTGGTAACATCCCCCCTTGTCGTTTGACTGAGATACTTTGAATTTAAGTAAAACCATGAGGAAAATGGCGGAAAAGTTTGTTGCAGATGGAAAATAGTTCAAATTAAGAGAGCCTGGGACTAAATACATATACTTGGTCCGTTCCAGACATAGATGCCAAGTGTCTGTAGTCATGCTGTGCTGTTGTCCTTACTGTTGCTTCTTTTCAGGTCATGACTTAGATCAAACAGATAGATGGGTTTTAGTTTTGGAGTAACTCAATGATGCAGAAAACACTAAATATTCTAAAAAAATGGGAGAGAATTTTGTTGCAGGTGGTTGAGGATCGGCTGCCAGTGAGGAATTTAAATCTGGAATCTTTTCCTGATCTAAGCAGCAACTCCAAAACATAAATACAAAAAATACATCTGTTAATTACAAGATAATATAAGAATTATCATTAATTAAATTATCAGAACTGGTCTTGAGTCTGGGTCCTACGACAAAACCCTGACAACATGTAGCTTTTAGAACAAGCTTTTAGAACAAGCAAGAAGTTTCTTTCTAGCAAAAGAAACTTCAATATATCCCAAACTTTGAAAACTGACACTACACCCTGCTAACTGTGGACGGGTGGGTGTCTGTGGGTGTTTGTGGGTGTCGTGTGTTTCCACAGTGCGAGTGCATTACCAATGCCTTCTAAAGCTGATGTGTAATCAATTGGAAGACTTGCACTGATACTATTTCTGTTTTCTGTGCGGAAAGAAACCACCAAAGAAACCTGACCTTTAGGCTTCAGAATACACACAGACACACACTCTGTACACGGGCCTGCATACACACAGACCGACACTAATCCATAAACACACAAACGTCCATCCTTTTAAGAAACATAGTGTTCTATTAATAAAGAGACAGTTGGATATACTTTAGGCCTAAAGTATCGAGACAACTCTAAGTCATCCTGTTATGTATCCGTGTGTGTGTGTGTGGTCTATTAGCGCTGGCATCGGTTAAATGTCTCCAGAGATGTGCAGAGTGTGGATCTGACACTGACAGTTAATTCTGACAGTTGATATCCCTCCGACTGTTAGGCAGCTGTGTTTAGAAGTTTTTTTTTGTTTTTCTCAACCATGAATTAGTTTTTTTTTCAGGATGTTTTAACACATGCTACATTCCCCTTTCACTCCTTCTCTCGCCTCTCTTCTTTCACCTGTAGTTTCTTTATCCATTCCTTGCTCGTTTTGTTATCTCTTCGCCACCCACCTCTTCTCACACCACTCGAACACATTCACACAATTATCACATGAATCATAAAATTGCTACGTCCTGCCTCAGAGCAGAGGGAAGCGCTGTCCCTGACAAGTTTAACATCTGGTATTTTTACAGCTCACAATTTATAATAAGTTATGTTGCTAACAAATTGAGCGGTTTAGGACATAACAGAAACCAGAAACTGGGGTGTGATGTGATAATAAAACAGACACATATCTAAAATGCACACATGCTAAAAGGAATTACAAAACAACACAAGACATTCAGCTGCAAGTAATTTATCAGAATGTGGAAAGTACCAGATATCACTGCAGCTGCACACTTGGACACACACACACCCTTCATATTCCACACCTACGTCTGCTGTAGCCTCTGTCGTGCTCTTTTTCTGCTTCTCGTATTCCTTCTTCTCTTTCTCGCACACACACATGCAGCAACGTATAGGTTTCTTCAGTGTGAATGCAGTCACACACACACACACACACACACACAATCCTTTAAATTGTCATTCTGACTGACGGGGCTTTCAGAGCTCCACATGATTGACATATTGATTGGATAAAGACTGTAGAAAATGTAATTGGAACATTAAAGTGAACACTAAGCATTCTTTAAAAACCCTTCAGATTACACCTGCAGCGTTATTATCATACAAAATGCTTTCGACACCATTAGATCCATCTCTGCACATTTGCATGTACCATTTAACTGTCTGCACAGTTACACCACCACAGGTTCAGCCGCAACAGTGAAGTGACTTTGTGTTAACAGTTATTACTCCAAAAGTATTTGCTCATTTAACAATCATAGTTTTAATTATATGTGCAGGTTTTAACTTGTGTTAGTTGTTGTAAATGCAGACTAGAGAAGCACATTTCCAGTTTTTTATATACAGCCTTCTTCTCATTCTGCTTCAGGATGATCCCCACATAAGTTGTTGAGAGATGTGCTTTCCTCAGTTACAGTTTTCCCAGCCAGATTTTGAACTGCCGACCTTTCAGTCATGAGCCTGCCTCTCTAACCTCCAGGCTTCTGTCGGCTTGTAGAGATCCCGCTGAGCTGGTTCATTATTTTCCAACCCACTTTCACAAAAAGACCCTACTTGATACCAGTGCGATGCTTGGGAACAAAATGTCACGAAATGGGATGTCATCCTCTCTCTTCTCCCCCGCTGACTGCCACAGATGTTGTGGTTTTGTGTGTGTTTATCATGTGTGCAGGATGAACAGCAGGAGCCTTAAAGAAGCAACTGGTCAATTATAAGACGAGCTTTAAAACAACATTAATGTAAAAACGGTTAAGTGAGTAAATAATGGAGGAAAGACGTCTTCCCAAGGAGATCACTGCTTTCACTCTCACTGTGTAATGCTCAGTCTGACTGCTTCCGATAGATTTTACAGTCTTTGACACCAATAGCACTTTAAGCTGGAAAGAAGTAGGACTGCTCTGGAGGCTGAAGGAGGTTAAGGATGGAAAAACAAAGCAGATGGTGGATAGGAATAGTGGAAAGCTAATGGAAAATGTTATGATATATGTTTATTCTAGCAACAGAAGGAGAATGAGGATAAGCCACAACATCCTTTCTTTGACAGGAAGGAAATGTCCTCCTGTCTGCACAATCAATATTTTCAGATTAAAACATGAGTCTTATCATCGGACTCTGTAGTTTCATTAGAGCAGAAACATTTTTACAGTTTTAGTTTAGTCTCACTGCGGCAACCATATGTTTGTTGTAGTATTTGGTGCCAGAGCAGAGCTACAAGGAGAATCATCCCCCAAACGGTCCGTACCGGTGTCTAAAAGTTTGTGGAACAATTGCAAATGTAGTTTTTTTCCATGAAAATTCCATTTGTGTCATGCCCCCTGTTCTTTGTTTCTATCTGTCTTCTGCAGCGTTAAATGAACCCACCATCGACTACGGCTTCCAGAGGCTTCAGAAGGTCATCCCTCGGCACCCCGGGGACCCCGAGAGGCTGCCAAAGGTACCAGAACAATTCACTTTTCACAGATATTTCAGACACTTTAACTAGGAAACACACCTTAAAATAAACCAGTTGTGTCTCCTGCTTAGGGACACTTCAAAAGCAGAGACACTGTAGCTCTGCAGAGAAACAGTTTCTCTCTAACATTGAGCTTCTCTGCTTTCAAAGAACCAGCCCACACATATGAAGCTAGAACAAAAACAGTTTTATGTTTTGTTTGTTTAGTGAGTGTTATTTTCATATTTCTGAGCTGTTTTCAAATCTCCTGTGGGTTTTGCTTTTACCTCTTCATGAACTCTGTGTGTGTGAGCTGCTTAACCCCCATTTGCAGGGTGAGCGTTTGAATCTTTTCCAGATCAGAGTCATATCTGATTATTTGTTTATCAGCCAGAGATCAAGCAGTGTGTTTAAAGGATCAGCAGATGTAAACAATTAGCAACAAACGATGAGCTCCACTTTGATACCAGACTCTGTCATCCTGATGATCTGTACATGCAGGATGACTTTCCTCAGAGCAAATGTGTCAGCTGATAGAGATTAAATTTGAATTTGCGTTTTTTTTGGGGGGGAGAAACACAGTCACGACCGTGTAAACATCTCCGTCTTCCACTGGAGCTGATCCAGGATTGGCTGTCTTGGTTGTGACATCATCAAAGTTTGGGCGCCGGCCATGATGTAATGGTGTGGCGATGCTGTGTTGTCATCATGGTCGCATGCCGACACCCTGGACCCTGCACATGTGTTAGTGATCATATGTACTGTTCTTTATCACCGTGGGAACGCGCTAGCTACATCACACAAACAAACATCACACCTTCTGCACAGTTCGAAAAAAACAGACTAGTATAAACACAATGACAGAAGAAAAGTATGATGTTACACACTTTACAGTTATGTCTGTTCCAATGCACAAGGTTTTAATTATGTCTGTTAACTGATTGGATGAGAATTAATCTGTGTTAGTGTCCTGTGTCCTCATTGGATGAGTCCATAGCTTGCAGTTTTGGTGCACTGCCAGCATTCATGCCCATGCAGGGTACGTTGTAGAAAGCATTAGGACAAAGATGAAGGTATTTTAGGGTTATACTGTATAAAACAGGTCCATGTAAATCCATATTTGTATGCAGGAAACTATGAGGCCTTTATTAGAGAACCAAAAATAACTTGATTCCTACAGAAACAAAGAACAAGGGTTCCTTTTTGTACATTTTTTTTCATCAACCAAGCAGGCGCCTCTCAAATAAAAACTGCAGCATTGTCCATTTATAATATGAATGTAATGTTTTTGACCTAATGGCCCATGTGTTGTAGCCGTTCACGCTAGAAAAAAAGTCTCAGCCTTGACATCAACACAATGAATACAGGATAAACAATGCAATCCACTAAAGCAGATGGATGGAGTGCAGTAATATAAAATTTAACTCCTTCAAAAGCTTTTTCCTTTCACACTGACTTAAAGCCACGCACACTAAGCACTGCATGAAAATACAGTTCAGGAAATAAGGCTCACAACCTGAAGTGTGTGATATCATGAGTGATGTTAGGTCCAGCTTCTGGTAAAGGGCTGAGTCAAAGCAGAGTGACTCACCTCTTAATGGATAAACAGCCAGTCCATGTGATACACACTGTGCTTCCACCTTTTCTCATCCTAAATAAAAAATAAATCTTCCGACGTCTTGTTAGATAGCGTGATTCAGTCAAATTTAATTGTTGGGTTTTTGCATAGGTTTTATGTGCTTTCATCAATGCCAAACGTATAACAGACTTGACATTTACAGCTTAAAAGCTATTTTAAAGGGGAAAATGGAAAATATTGCCTTATCTGAGAGCACGATTCTTTTTTTTATTCTTGTCAGGTGAAATAAATCAAATGAGCACATAACTGGAAATAAACTGGTCCATAAATACCTTAAAAAACACATATTAATATCATTTCTTACCCCAATTATCCATAAAAAAACAACTTTTTTATTTGTTTTTCTTTTACCCACGGGGTGATCAATATCAAGTTTATTATAAGCAACATGATGTCACACAAGATATTTCCAGGCAAAGCTACAATGACAACGGTCAAGCTGCTGCCAGAGTAGCTGGCTGCATTGATCAGGTATCAGATGATATCGAGGTTAATCATAGCCAAACATGGATAAACTTTTCCTTCATGGTGAAATCGAGACAAAGTTCCTACAAAACATGAGAACTAAGACAATAAGTTTCACGGCACGGTGTCACTGTATAGTAGTTCTGAAAACTTTTTCAAAAAATTAGACAAAAGGATCCAGGAAACAAGTCTTATTTATTGTGTCTCCACTCACCTCTCAGCAGCACTGTGGAGCAAACTCCTTCATTTTAATGATAGAAAGCATTTAACCTAAACACATCCTGAGTTGATCTGCTGTACTTTGCTGCCGTCTTTGTTGTGCTGTAGATTCTCTCTGTTCAGAACAAGGTTGCATTGCATGTATCTGTTTCTGTGTGTGTATTCCTAAGTAATTTATCATTGTGTAGCCTATTGTGGTCACACAAACCCTGAGACTTTATTACTGCTGCCCACCAGCAATCAGTGTGTGTGTGTGTGTCTGTGTGTCACAGAGCACACGAGTTTGTGTGTTATTTGAGTGTGGAGTGATGTAGGAACAACAGGAAAAAACACTCTTTGGTTGTTGTTTTGTGCGAGAAGGCTATAATGTGTCTGTGTGTGTGTGGCTGATGGATTATACTGGAGTGTTTAGGTTGGCGCCAAACAGACACACACACTTGGCTTCTTGTCTTGAGTATTGATCCAGCCATTTATTGAAGTTATTGTAAGAGTCTGTTGAAGCTCTAATAAGAAGACAGACACACACAGACGGACAGACGGGGCAGTGGAGTGTATGAGAGGATTACCAGTGGACAGGCCAGTCTATAATTGTTCAGTGAGCATTGAGGGGATTTTGCCGGCTACACACACACACACACACACACACACACACACACACACCAGTATTCAGCTGCCAGTTTGTGTCACTGTGATCTCGCCTGCATCCATCCATATGTGCACATACAGTAACTATACACACTGACACACACATGTGAAGACACACAGGCTGAAGCCAGAGTCAGGAACCTTTCTGTCTTTTTTAATATAACTGACAACTATCAAACTACTACATCAATTACGGAATTCAACATAAATATTCACTGTTTTAAAAACAGCGCTGACACAGTGATCTGTTGTTAAGCATGTGTGGGTGATTGGCCCGTGGCGAAGAAAGCGATAAGCAGAGATGTCTCTTTGGATACACAGAGAAGAGATTCAGTGCTCTTTGGCCTGTGCACTCCTCTTTACTGCTGCAGAAAAGGACATGAAGGAATCAGGTGTTCAAATAATTACAACAAATATGAAACAATGCTGATGGTGGGCCGGGTAAAGGAGGAGGAGAGGAGGAAGATAGCACAGAGAGAACAAAAGAAGAGCAGAACATGCAGCATAGGACAAAACATAGCATGTTACAGATTATTGTTAGTATTAGGCATGTGAAATCTACAGTGTTTATTTGTATTATAAGTGTCTGTTTGCATTTTTTCTTCCATCTATACCTGATACTAGGATATTTGTGCTTTAGCTGGTGGCTTTGAAGTACAGAGGTTCTGTGTGTGTCATGATTTCACACACACACACCTCTGTGGATGTCTGTGTACCCATTGACTGTGTGAGTCTGCGTGTTACCTAGTGTGACAAGTGTGAACACACTGAAAAACCAAAAGAGCTGCTGAATATGAAGAGGCCGTGTGGGTCTGCCTGCATCTTTGCAAATTGTGCATGTATGCATCATTGTGTCCACACATGTCAAAGTTGTGGTTCAGGGCGTTCGGGTTGACAATGTCGGCCAGCGTTCATCGCCCGTGAGACTGTTGACTTCCTCTGGTGACTCACTCAGCTGACATCGCTATGCTGCTAATTTTGGTGATGTCATGCATTACTGAGGTCATGTCATCTTCATCACTAACATGAGTAATCCTGGTGATACATGAACACACATAAATGTAACTACACAATATATATATGCGTGTGTGTGAGTGTGTGTCACATCGGTGTGAAGACATGAAATCTGAAGCTGCACTATCTCTGTCAGTAAGAGAAGTTCTCAAAAGGATGTGTGTGTGTGCACACATGTCAATACTTGTGTGTGTGTGTGATTGTAGCCGATATCCTTGCGAGCTCACATGTAAAATGACATCATCTCTGTGCAAGGTGTGACCCTGCATGTACGGCATCTCTAATGGCACATTAGAAGCGGATCAAGCGGCTAATGTGCCAGCATTAGGGAGGAATAAGTCATGTGTGTGTCATGTCTGTGCTGGCCTGGCACACGCATGTTACACACACATCTGACCCCACAGAAACTCAGCTCAGCATTTCCTGGAGCTAATGCATACAACATGTGTGTGCCTGTGTGTGTGTGTGTAATGTATGGTTATCACATTAGTGCTGCTCGTAACTCAGACAGTAAAAGCACCTAGACACCTTGTGTTATTTTTTTCTTTCTGCCGGCAGATTTGTCTTTTCTTCCACTCACCTCCTGCACCTTTTCTGTGGCTGTCAGTCGACCTATTTGTCTACATTTGTACCTGAAACCGACAGGAATAGATTCTGCTAAAAGGTTAAAAAAAGTCTTGAGAATGTGTTATATAAACTCATCTAAGGACTTGAATCTTTTAAGACTGAAAGCTGCTTTTCAAGACTGACAAGAGACAAAAATGACAGACGAGTCCATGTCAGGTATATATTCCATAAATACTTGACAACAGATGAAAGGTGGGGCGATTACATGAATAGATTAGAGATTAAGGCTTAAAAAATCAGGCTTTGTGGCCGCAATTACTGTAAACAAAGAAAACAAGATCATCTTTCTGTCACTCTTGTCAGAATTTATCTTCTTTAACTTGATGGACAGAAACATGAAGGTAAAGATTGATCCCAGCACACCTCAGTAAGCACCGATTTGGTGATTTGCATGTCAAAAACACCTAAATTTGACGATTTATTTTCATCTTCTCTTTGTAAAAGTCAGCATCTTGGACCTTTAGAAAATGATATCATCACCACGTTCCGAGATGATCTTTACTTTAATATCTGACCTTAACCTGTTGTTTTTTATGCAATACCCACTTTCAAAATGATCATATCAACACCACTGATACATTTTTTTCATCTTATATAGTCCAGAAGAGCAAAATGTGTTTACGTTTTGTGTGGAATCGTTGGGCTGCACATCAAAAGCCTTAAGTCTTTTTAGTACTGAAGGAGGTGTAATTAAAGCATAAAAGCTGCATATTTTTTGCCTTGTTAATCCTCTTTGAAACAATAAATGATGGCAAAAAGATCAACAGCAACTCAGCATTCATTTTAACACAATGCAGCTGGAAGCGCCATTCATCTGTATTAAACAGCAGGTAATCTGACAAACAATGCATTCTAATTTACTGACACAACCGGCGAGAGATTAATTAGGAGATGTGAGTATCTGTGTGTCTAAATATGACAGAGAAAAACAAAAGGATTCAGAGTGCATTGATTCCAGCAGTCAGTGGCGCTGAGTGATGTAGCAGCCGAAGCCTGCAGACCTGATAATGATGATGTTACCAGAGGATCATCTTTCCTTCCCGTTTATCAGCTACTGGCCTTACTGGAACCACTCGAACAGTCAGGATCAAGTTTCTGTGTGTGTGTCTGTGTGTGTCTGTGTGTGTGAGAGTGGCTCAGCTCACCAGTCTAATAATGAGAGGTTAACAGAGAGGCTGGCGGACCATAATAATGTGTTAAAGATTGAATTTAGCACCGTGGACAGGCACACTAAAACTGCTGACTGGTTCTGTGACCTCTCATATCCTCACACACACACACACACACACACACACACACACACTGATGGAGAGGCAATATGTTCCACCAGGCGCAAACTCACAGGAGAGCACGCATGCTCGCCAACCATAAGTATGTGTGTGCGCGTGTGAGTGTGTCACGCAGTGCAGGTTAATACTGTGAAGCGCAGAGTAATTTTCTCAGTGTCACCGGGCAGCCTCATGCTGTGGAAACGACAACACATTAACTGTTAAACAAGACACCTTAGACCCCGGGGTGGGCACCGAGAGAGAGAGAGAGAGAGAGAGAGAGAGAGGGTGGGAGGAAGGGTGAGGGTTTAGTGGATGGTGAAGACAATTCCCAATGAAAGGGGGCTGAGGGAGGAGGTGGAGGAAAAAGTGAAAATGGACCAAAAAAAAGAAGTAAGTCATGAGGATGGAGGACTGTTACAAAAGCACAATATGCAGCGGATGCACCTACAGAGCACTAGAGTATATTTTAAATACCTGTCACTTTAAGATGTCATTAAGACACATAAAGCACTCAACTTGACAGCAGATAATCTGCCTTTAAAAGGAGTGAAGAGCAATTTGTTTATCGTGGATGAATGTGAAAAGGATGTTGAGAAAGAGGGGCTGCGTGTGTACTTAATGACTTTTGTGGTAGTTTTTTCATGTATCTGACTTCTAACAGAACAGTAGAATACAAGAAATCTGTACAATTAACTAATTGAAATTCTATTTTGTTTTTACCCAGGAGGTTATTCTGAAGAGAGCAGCTGACCTGGTGGAAGCCCTGTATGGTTTGCCTCATAATAACCAGGTACAGACTCAAACAGCTGTCTATACGGCAGAAGGACGTGTGTTAATATTGCATCTATTCTCATAAGTTTACTTCTTCCTGCAGGAGATCATCCTAAAACGAGCAGCAGACATTGCAGAAGCTCTCTACAGCGTTCCACGAGGACACACCCAGCTCTCCGGCTCAACCCACTCTGGCATGATGGGGGTCAACTCCTTCACTGGGCAGCTGTCCGTCAACGTCTCAGAACCACCACAAGCCAATCAGGGTAGGACTTCGGACTTCAGACAACACACATTTTGATTTTTGAAAAAAAAAGTGCTTTACAAGCTGAAAAGCAGTATGGTACTGGGTTGACGTGACTTTTCCCTCTCTTCTTCACTGTTTTCTGCAGGTTTTGTGCGAAGCAGCAGTAGTGTGTCGCCTCATGGTTACGTGCCCAGCTCCACACCTCAGCAGACCAGTTACACCTCAGTCACCAGCACCATGAACGGCTATGCTAACAACACAGGCATGACCAACCTGGGAGGCTCGCCCACTTTCCTCAATGGCTCTGCAGCCAACTCGCCTTATGCTAGTGAGTGGATGCGTGCATATTCCCTCAGTAAACAAACTTCTTTAATTGCTTCATTTACAGGTGCTCCACACTGAGTATGTACGCAGCCTGAATGTCTGTGGACAGAATGTGAAAAGTCTCAGATCTGCTGTGTGGAGATTCCTCCATGGGGCTTTCTGTCTTCTATCTTCAAAAACAATCACCAACTCACAGCTCATAGCACCATTTTGTCCTCCATCCATCTCCTCCCTCTTTCTCTTGCTGCCTTTTATCTGACACCCACACCTCATCTCTCTCTCTCTCTCTCTCTCTCTCTCTCTCTCTCTCTCTGTTGGTTAATTGCATCCTATTTCAATTTAGCAGAAAAAGAAGACAGTGAAGGGAGGGAGGGAAGAAAAGAACAACACAGAGAGAGATTTTTATTTGTTTGCTAAGGTTTTTCTCACTGAGCATGATGATGATGATGACAGAGGATAGAAATGTGAACATTTAAGAAGCAGAACCCTCTGGTGTCACTTCTTGTGAAGTCACAATCATAAATCACACTGTGTGGACGCATATTCATGTGCAGTGAAGTAATCACGGTCTCTGTGTCTCTCCTCCCAGTTGTCCCATCCAGTCCCACTATGGCCTCCTCCACCTCCCTCCCCTCTAACTGCTCCTCCTCCTCCGGTGTCTTCTCCTTCTCTCCGGCCAACATGGTGTCAGCGGCCGTTAAACAGAAGTCTGCCTTTGCTCCGGTGGTCAGGCCCTCATCCTCCCCTCCACCCTCCTGCACCAGTGCCAATGGTAACGGGCTCCAAGGTAATTTACTGTCCCGGTCTGTCAGAGTGTGAGGATTTCCCCAGTAGATCAGGAACGTTTCTGTTTTGAGCCTTGATGTGATCATTTTTTCTTTAACTACATAATAATCTTTTGCTTTGAAAGCGCCATCATACAGCCCTATATAGAGTTATACAAAAATATCATAGCCTATATATGGTATATGGGACATAGGATGTTTACATAATATAAGTAATATAAGTTTTTTCCATCTTCTTCTTATCATTTTGAAAAAATGCATGACAGAGATGGGAAAATGTAAACATTAGTTAGTGTAAACCTGAGAACAGTCTAATCCATGTTATCCAGGTCTTCTGTTATGCACAATGTGGATTAATATTTCTTTCCTTTTCTCTTGACTTCTAACCTTCCCTCCTTCTTATTCCTCTGACCCTTGCCTTCTCATTTCCCCGGTCCTCTGTGCCTCTCTCTGTACCAGATCAAACATTTGTGGACTCTAGCAAGTACTCAACAGCCAGCTCTCTACAAGGCCTGGCCTTCACCTGAAGTATGTCCCTCCATTGTTTCTTCCTTCATCTCTATACTAACTGCTTCTGCAACTTTCTGCAACAGACTAATTTAAGTAAAATAATAATCATCTGCCCTGTTTTACCATACCCTGTTTTTGAATGGAATCACTGAAACATTTCTCACCCTAAATTTCTTAATCTATTTCTTTGGTTGTCTGGTAACTCCTCCCTATCCTCCTATTGGCTGGAAAGAAAGACAGGAAGTTACTTTTTTTTAAGGCCAAAAAAAGCAATTTGGCGCAGAGAATTTATTTCTCAACATCACTGACTTTGTTTAGTTTTGTGTGTGTGTATGTGTGTGTGTGTGAACATGTGTGTGGGTGTGGGAACTAAAAGCCTTGCCTCAAAGCATAGCTGAAATAAACACACTACACTCACTTGCACATGCACACACACTCACTCACTTACTTTCCTACACACACACTGTGTGATCACACACTGGCAGCTTACTGGGGAGCGATCAACAATGACAGCTGTTTGAGTCTCTTGACAGTTTATACTGTCAGTGTACCTGCCCTACCATGTGTGTGTGTGTGTGCATGTGTGTGACTATTTGAGTCTAAAACAGGAGAAAGGCAACTGTAGGCTCAACTGAAACAAAACATTTTGTAGAGTTTTATCATGCTACGTTACATCTATTTAATAATTCTCCACTCTGCTGTGTGTGTGTGTGTGTGTGTGTGTGTGTGAGAGAGAGAGAGAGAGACTTTGGGCTGGGATCTGCTTCTCACATGTTGACACCCCTCCCTGGGGTTTAAAGACAACACATGCCATGATACAATCTGTCAAGCACACACACACAAACATACAGTAAAATACACCAACTGTTGCTGTGCAGCATTAAGTGTGTGTGTGTGTGTGAGAGAGAGAGAGAGAGAGAGAGAGAGAGAGAGAGTCAATGTAGTGACCTTGCTCAGATTTTTACTGATTTATTTGTGTATTGATGTTTTAAATGTTGCTGCAGTCACACAGCTGCACAGATGGGAAAAACATATTGATGTATTTATGAGGGATTTTTTTTATGACGATGAAAAAAAATTGGCCCCATTTTAAAAGTTTTTTTCCTTTTCTTCCCCTCTCTTTCTCCCTCCTTCTCCCTGTTTTTTTCCCTCCACCCACCAGCAATCCCGGGAATGATCGTCCCACCCATGTAAAGGTGTGAATGCATGATTGTGTGTGTCTGTGTGTGTGAGAGAGCTGAATGAAGCACACTCTCATTGATCCTGTTGGAGGATTTGGTGCGAGTCAGACTCCGGTCAGGGATGGAAGCAGCTGTCCTGATCTGAAGGAACAAACCCAACTCAGGCCCTTTGTAACACAAAAAAACAAACAACTGTAAGAAAACAGAAGGAGAAGAAAAAACTGTTTGCAAGAAAATAAGTTGTTTAGACTTTGTACTTTGATGCTTTTATAGGAGAACTGCCATGCCTACACGATGACTCTCCATGGACACAGGAAGTGTATTTGTTTTAGAGAATATCCACTTCCTCCCTTGAATGACTTTTGTTTTCTTTTTGTTGTAATGGTTAATGTGTGATAATCATCTTCTAACTGTAACCTACACGAGGGATTTTCTATTGATAAAGTCTTTAATGAAGGAATATAATGTGAAGAATATCTGGCCAGGATGTGATGATTATGACGATGATGAAGATTCATACAGGGTCAAATCCAGGCAACACTGACAAGCCAAACGCACACATTCACTCCTCTTTGCCAAATCCACACCGATGTCACTCTCTCAGCGCTCATACTGAGAGTGCTGCATTTAATCAGAAATGCTTCCCGCTGGCACCTGATGCTGCAGTTTCAACCATTAAAGAAATCCCAGCTCTTCATCTTTTTCCCCGATTCTCCCGTGAGCTTTTACTAACACACAAATCAGTCTTTCTGTAGAACACAATTTACTTCCACAATTCAAGAATAAAGAGAGAAGACATAACTGTAAAAAGGCCATTGATGATCCGGAAATGAGAGTGTGTGATTCCCGGGTGCCAACAGCAGCTTCACTGTTGAGGATTTGACCCAACAACTGCCACAGAGTCCCTCCATCTTGCCCACATCTGTTTAAAAATCCAGCCACAGCAACCTCTCCAAGAGAGGGGATCATGTCTTAAAAGACTGCTGCCATTTTCACTTTGATTTTATTGTGTGAGATTTGCATCTTGAGTTTTGTCTTAATATTTTTTTTGGTTTGCTGTGTTTAGTATAGACATATATTTCGTTACTGTGATCAGCCAGCCAATCAGATTGAGCTTCTTTGCTTGCCTGCCCTCTGATCTGATTATGATTGGTTTAAGTAGGAAAACTAACCAACAGTGTGTCTTACATGCTGCGCTGCAAGAAAAACAAAAAAGCCAAAAATGTTCAAGTGCGTAATAAGATCCATGTTTTTAACATGTAGTGTAAAACTTTAACGTGTAACCCCGACCTGAGTAATAAGAAGCAAAACAACATAATGTGTGGCAAGGAGCAACAGAAATACTCTATAAATTATTTGAGGTTAAAGGTACAATTTGTGAGACTGGTAAATATACAAAAATGAATGTAAGTTCTCCACAGAACAGGAAGCAGTAACAGGTATGCCCTCCTTCCCCCCACAGGCATCAGGTGATGCCAAGGACTGAAGATCTGGTCCATTCACCAATGCATAGCTTTACAGCAGATGATTATGCAGGCTGGTGCCAGCCCCTCCTCACCAGTTTAATATAACGTGAGGACAATATTTTGGTCTTCAATAATGGAACATGTGAATGTGTTTCTCTGGCCACATGTTGCATTTCTATGTGTTCACTGGGGGCAGGGACTACTTCTGATGGTACCCAAAAATGGCAACCCCGAGTTAATTTTTTATGTAAAACGAGTTTAATATTATGAATTTGTGTGCTTTAAGATTATCTTTATCTCACTTTTACCAGTAGATTTTTAAGTCAATTACAGCTGCAATTAAAAAAAAAACTAAAAAACTTACTTGGTAAAAACAAAACAGCTTGCAGTGTGAGGTGGACTTGACCCTTGGACTCCTGACACCATCCCCCAGCAGCATTCTTACTCTTTACCCAGAGTTTTGCAGCTATAGTCCCTATAGTGTTCGGGTGATGTTGCACAATATGATCATATATGTTCCGTTAAACTTAACATAAACTTAACCATGTGTCCCTTCTTTGAGATGCATTATTCACCAAATGTAAAGACACGTTGCACGATACCACACAGAGGGAGGTACTGAACCCTTTCCTCACAAATTGTACCTTTAAATATTTTGCTCTAGACACAATATTTAACTAACCAAACACAAACCTCCTCTATAGTTTTAATGGACACTTTTTTCAGTAATGAAACACGTGGATTTTTGTCACCTAGCCATGTTGTTCTGATGTTGTTTCATTTGTTTCTTTGCACTCATTTTGAAGTTCATGACATTTCTTTTGCAGCGCAGGGAAGCTATCAACATGTCTTAAATGTTTGCATTATCACATTATGTGTCACTGCTCTCTCAGCCCTGCAGTGCATGTTGCTCAACAGTCTTAATGATAGGATGTTAATTTTGCCAAAGCCCTTACTTTAGCATGAATGCCTAAACAGTCTTATGCCACAGTCAACATTATATTTGTCAGAGTCTCAAGCAGTGAAGATGCCAGAAAACGGAAGTGAATTGAACTGGACAAAGAAAAATCCAATGTGCATTTATTACTTCTGTGGGAGGAAGTGTAAACATTAATGGATAATTATGCTAAGAGATATGAAGTAAATTCAAATGTGTTCAAGCCAGAACAAAGCAGCAAAGGTCTGTCCGAATAGTGCAGAAATAATGGAGAAAAATACCATAAAATGTCTTAAAAGTTTAAAAAAACGTTTTCATTTCAGGAAAACGAATCCTGAATTTCACCTCACTGAAGATACGAGGATGTACTTTTGGTTTTTTAATCTCTCATGTCTGGATATGAATGTTATTGTTTTGTGTGTTCTAGTGTCTGTTTGTTAAAAGCCATACTTCCACTGGTAGTTTCAATCAGACTCAAATAAGCCATTGTGTAATTTTCTCGAAGCGGGAGGATGTTTGTCAGATTGTCATGATATCATTCTTTCTTAAGGTTTTGTTGCATTTATTAGATGTAGAGATTTTTAATATGTTGCTATAATTATGCGTGTTTGTCTTCCATGTGATGGATTTTTGGATGAAACAAAGCGATGAAGGAAAAAAGTTTGTCCTCTTTCTCCTGCAACCTGCTTCAGTCAGGTTTCCATTTCTCTCCCTGTACTATTAATACTCTTCCTCTTTTTTTATTTCCCCTTAAAAATGAGCCACCTATTTATTTTATCTCAAACATGGGTCTGAAGACCACTCTTCTGTTTGTGTCTGTGTGTGTGTGTGGGTGGGTGGGTGGGTGTGTAGGTATGTGTGTCATTTTTTTCTCTAAAAAGAAAAATGTGATGTTTAAAAGGATGTTTTTTTTAATAGTACATATATAAATACCTGTACAGGAAGGAGCAAATAGAGGTTTTTGTTTAAGGAAGTAAGATCAGAAGCACTTGTCTAACAAACTTATCATGGCTTGTCTGCATTCAGGCTTACACAGCAGTTGGCATCGTTCATACACACATTATCAACTGTATCAGTGTGAAAGGGGGAAAGTACAGAGGGAACTACTGTAAAGATGATAATGTTGAGTTTTTTTATTTTGAACTTTGAAGTGTAAAATAACTTTTTGACTCTCACTATATTTAATTAAAGTTCTTTCTTCTCTGTGAACGGGTGCCTCAGCTTTGTTGTCACTTAAATGAGCCGATGAGTCGCATCTGTGAGGATGCAATCAGGGGAATTAGGATGCACTGGTGCAAAAAAAATGTAGCACTCTCTGCAGGAAACAATTAGATCAGCAGGTTAATCCAGCGCTGCACTGCTTCTCTGATTGCTCTAAATAGGCTTCCCTGTGTTGCCATACCAAGACCTGTTTAAAGCCGGGCACACACTGTGCATTTTTTGGTCCGATTTTGACCCGAATTTTGAGTCGTACGACTTTTTTGGGTCGGGCCGAATTTCAGCTTTGTCGTGCGTCTTTAATCGGGCATACTGGAGCTCACGAGAGGCGATTAACGTTGCACGAATGGCAATCGGATGATCAGTTGAATTTTCTGACATGTTTGATATTTTTGTCGCCCCTTGTGAGAGTATCGCACAGTTTAAGCTGAGATATGGTCTGAAGTATGTGTTTTCCCCCACTGTGCATGTGTTTGCTGAACATGCTCGAAATCACTGCACCTACACAAAATAGTTTCAGATGATAACAAACATGGCGGCGCCCACACGCATTGGACAGAATTGATGGAGGCCATATTTGATGAGCTGAGGCAGCAACATGCAGCACAAATTGTGATTAATTTAGATTTTTCCTTTGAAACAGCAACAGCTCCGGGTTAGACATGTTTAATTTCCGGTTCAATGTGATCACCTGAGCACCTGAAGTCGCATGTAGTGTGAGCAGTGGTGTCTCAGCTGACCATTGCACTGTACAGTGTGAGCACATGATTCATGAGCTTTGACTTGACATCGCATGTGTTTTATTCGTACTGTGTGAGTTGGTGTTAAACAAAGACTTCCCCAAAATCGCACAGTGTATTGGAGGCTTTAGGAAAACTATCAAACTAAACTTTCTGATGGGTCTTTATGATGTAACAGTTTCCTTATAGGAAGCCATTTTCACCAAAGAACTCTGAATCCATGCCTTCAAATCAACCTCAAATTAGGCCAAAAAGACATTTTTACATTCAGGATTTCACGGTGTCACTTGTTGCTCTGATCAGTTACAAACACATCTTCGCGAAAGAATCACCACACTTGGTCTATAATACGTCCGGCTTTTGTCCGCGGTTAAATGTAGTTTTTAGTTTTAGTTGTTTATGAGATATTTAAGTTCATCAGCTACATACGGAGTTTCAGATAAACTGTAGATTAAAATAAGAAGAAAAGCAAACTGAATCATCCGAACATTAAAAAAAATGCAATAACAGAGTAAAATTATGACTTTCTGAACTCTACCCTGTGTTCAAACATTAAACCACCTTCCAGTTAACTCAGAAAGGTCCCCCTCGGTCGAACTGTTACACAATCATGCTGTTAAACTCACAGACGGAGGAGGGAATTCACTCAGTGGGTTTATTTGTTTCATTATTTAAATCTTTTATTTCTTCACCATTTCTCTGTCACATTAAGCTTTTCTGACTCCAGCAGCTCTAATGTTGAGCAAGGCTAGCAGCTCTGCCATCAGTGTGGTCATACACACCATGTGTGTGTTTGTGTGTATTTCTTAAACAATACAAATTCTCTGGTGAGAATTGTGTGTAATGAGACAGATGGGCCCTGCCTGGAGTTAGCTATCAGCATGACCACAGGCTGTGAGTGTTGGGTAAAAAGGGAGCGGGAGGTGTTATTCTTCTCTTCTAGCCTGCAGGCTTAATCAAAGTGGAGCCACAGATGTCTTATTGACACCAATTACTTGTTGTCTCATGGTACATACAGACATACATTTGTGAACACGCATCTGTTTTTATTTCTTACAGTGGATGCAGGTTGCATTTGGAATTATTTGCAGTTGAGAAGTGTGTTTTTTTTTCTAGGCTCTAACTACACTCACAATGCATAAAAAACACCACTTCAATGGCTTGTTGCCTTTGTGCATTTATGTGTGTGTCTGAGTGATAATACCAAGTGTGACGAGACAGGACTGAAGACATCCATTAGCTAATGGATCTCTCCTCTCTTTTTTCCCCCTCTCATCCTCCCTCCATCACTATATCACACTCCTGATGCACTTAACCCCATCAGAAGGAAACACACACACACACACAACTTCTCTCCTCTCTCCTCTTTCAGCTGGAATCAAAACCTTTATTTACTCATGCTGGGAAGAAAACTTCTTTCGAGGTTTGGCTCTGTTCATACAAATCTAACACAGAATAAAACAATTATTTTCATGTTACAAATAAAGCAGTGAGGTGGATAGAAGCTTTACTATTATTCATGAATGTTTGATTAGTACACAATGGTCCTGTTTGTTTGTGATGCATCATCTCCACACATGACAAATCAACAGGCCTTCTGTTTTTAATGGCAGCTGGATTTGGAATAAAAAGCTGCTGGACAAGATTAGGCATTGAAAACAGGGGTTTGGGTAAAGATCTATCTTATGTTCACAATGTTCGGCTACCATCGGGACAAGCACAGGCTGTTTTTTAACTACATACATTTTAACTGAAGCCACTTCAACTTCCACATGTACGTACAGGTGTGTGGTAACTCTCTCTAATAAGTAACTCTCTATAATAAGTGGAATAGAAACATTTATTGTACTGTGGAGCAACAAGTTGTAGTTAAAGTCAGTGAAGTATACAGATTCAAAGGTAACACAGGTGACTGTGTGAAGGCTGAGACGTTGAAAAGTGTGAGTAAGAGAAGGCTCAAGTTAACGAGATCTGAAGATGAATAGGAGAAAGCGAAGAGGAAAAGGTATCACAAAAGTCACACACAGCTTAAGAACAATAATTTAAAAAGCATGTGTTTGTGTTTGTGTGTTAAAGGTGTGGCCTGTTCATTCTGAATGAGCCTGCTAAAGCTAAGTACAGGAGGTGACTGAAGCCACTCCAATACCACTTGTAACACACAGTTTCACACATGCTGAAATACACTCATACAGACACACACACACGCACACTCATACCCACTCACTTAAGTGGAGGGTTTGAAATTGAGCTGGGACTTGAAACGAATACTCCAAACAATTATTTCTCTCCCGCGCCTGTTAGTCCATTTCCCATGAATATATTCACATCTGCCTCTTTTGTCTTTTTCTGCTCTTCCTCCCTCCATCCTTCTCCTCCCCCCTCTCACACATTTCCTCCTCCTGCTCTTCTGCTTCCTACTCTGTCACAGGTGAAGGTGTTCTTTCCCTCAGGCGTTGGACATAAATGTGACAGCGATCATAGTGATGACTGATTTGTGGCAGCAGATGTCTTGATACAGCCTCTAACTGTAATTTTAACTACTCAAAATACATAACCTGTGCATTTATGAGTGCTTGTTTAGAGATGGGTACCTAAATACACCCTTTTTTTGGAGCTGTATCTGGAGCTGTGGCATCATCACTTACTACGTAATGACATCATCACCCACTGCCAGGAAGTTGAGAGTGACTGAAGTCATCCCCAGAAATGTGTGAACGTTGGCAAAGATGATTGATGATGACATCACCCTGTTAATCAGCATGAAAATCACAAAACTGCTCATCTGTAATGTAGTGATGTCAGTGTGCGTGTGTGTCTGGAACACACATTCTTGGACCACCCACAGCACTCCGATTGTCCGGTCAGATTATCCAGATTATCAGATCTGTTACAGTTTTTGCCTGAATCTGTCACGCGTCAGGCTGATGATTGCTTGACTGATCCCTTAGAACACCTGCATATATATTTTTCGATGCCCTGATGGTGACAGCATTACAATACAGATGTCAAATGCTCATTTGTACCTTGTCTTCACCACAGCAGGCTCAGGAGGCACAACAGCACTGGCTGCAGTCCAGAGTCACTAGTGCTGCTGTGCTATACTGACTCTTATTTCTGCCATTAGGAGGTTGATATGAAATGTTGCAACTAATGTAGAAAGAGTCAATTTTAGAAAACCTACACTGAAATGTGTGGTCAGACTGTCAGCCTGGGTTATTGGACAGGTCTACTCTGGCCTCTGTGACTGTACATTGTGTAACTGCTAGCTCCAAATTTAGGTCCTGTGGTTTTGGTTCGTGGATTGCTGGACACAGACAATAACTTGCAGCAAAAACGAGAAACTGTGGGCTGCATCCTTTTACAAGAGCATCATCTTCTTGTTAAATATTCTTGTTTTCCTCCTGTAGCTGTAACCAGGATCCAGGACATACTTTTTTAAAAGCAGGAGTGCTGACAGAAAATTCAGCAGAAGGCTCCAGAATCAGCAGTCTGATGTGTGCACATCAGCCATTTTTTTGTTTGTTTTTGAGTATTGTTCATGTAAATTCACTGCATACTAACCTTGTTCTTTCTCTGAGATGACCTGCTCTACCATTTGGCCAGAAATATTTCTTCCAAACAAAGTTCTTTTCTCGCTGCAGGAACACTTGAACCACAGCATCTCCACAGTTTTATTACTGAGCCCCTACTAAATGGGATTATGACTTGACTTAACTTTGAACGAGTTACTGTGTTATTTCAACTGACAATAAAAAGTAGCAAAAGAGGCATTTATGTTAAGGAAAATGTACCAGTTTAACCTCTCAGGGCAGAGCTCACTCCTCCATAGTCCTCTGTATCTTTCTGAGTGCTGATGTTGAACCCAAGCCAATTGAATCGGGCCTCTGCCCATCAGCAGGAGAAATGTGGGTGTATGTGTGTAACTTAAGTCCTGATATTCACTAATATGTGAATGTTTCAGCATCGGGAGTTAGTAACAACACACACACACACACACATCCCCCAGGTTTCTCAACATATCCCCAGTGCAGTCCTCTGAAGCTCTCTGCTGCCAGCTGAGTGCTCATGCAGGAGGTCTGCAGCCTCTTCTGACCCCTGCTGAGACCCCTGGGAGGCTCTTTCAGAGCGCCGTGGTTTGAGTGTAACGTCGAGCACTGAGCAAGGTTTATTCTCCTGCTGCTGCTCTCCTGCTGCAGTAAACACAGAGCCACACCACCAGGGGATCGAACAGTTATCAATAGTTCATCAGCTGCCCCTCAGTGCAGAGCTGTGGCCTCACAGATGTAAAGTAATGTATCATTGTTTCTTAAAATTATTTTCTGTGTTTCTTTGTGTTCATCGGATTTCACAGCAGCGCTTAAGTTTAAGTAAGAGAAAAGAGACCAACTTTTAATGTGTTTTTGTTCACTTTAAACAAATGAAAAACTGCATTCTTGCACTTTCACTAAATTAAGTTTTTGTGTGCTGCTGGTTCCTCCAAAAGTAAAGTTAAACTTCACTCTTAGATGTACATGTCATCACAGTTTTCATAAGTTTGTCATAATTAGTACATGAATTCTTCAATTATGACCAGAAATGGGTTTAATGAGGTCAGAGTAACCTTCCAGCTCCACCCTGCTTGCATAGTGACATAATGACAGCTGGAGCTTTCCACAAGAACTCAGAACAGCTCTCCAAAAACCTGTGGGTGACGTTAAAGACTCTTAAACTCTTAAAGACTTTTCATCTGTAGTTAATTTATAGTACATCCTTAGGTCCAAGTGAATATATATGCTAAATTTAAAGGATTTTTGTCATATTCCTGCCTCACAAATTCTGATTTCTGATCAGTTTTCATGTGAACACTTGTGTCGAAGTCCTTAAGGGTGTTTTTGTGTTCAGGTTAAGTTATGGACTAATGTGTTTCCTAAAGTCACCACAATCACGACCTTTGACCTCCAACTACCAAACTATGATCAGTTTGTTGCTGAGATCTGTTGGATTTATGTACCAAATTTGAAGACAATCCCTCAACGCATTCCTGAGATATTGCTCATCAGATTCATGAAGAAATTTGACCAATGATCAATGAAATCTGATCAGTTTGTCCTTAAATCCAAAGTTTTAGGAAATTCCATTAAGACATTTTTAAGATCAAGCTCACAAGGAGACTCATACCTCAAAGGTCAGCTTCACTGTCCGGGATATTAAATCTTTTATTTATGGTAACTTACACAGTGAACTGTGTTGATACAGGGGTACCTTAACTCTCAGCACACTTCATGGCTGACAAGTGTGCTTTAACTCATTTCTTAACCCACACACACACATACATGAACACACAAAAAGCATAACCTGTTCTGTAGGTCAGCAAATTGATGTCCAGACCACCACACACACACAAATAGGTCTGTAGGATTTAATATGCACACACACTGGTGGATAAACACACACACACACACTCCCTCTCTCTCACAGTCTTGTCCAACTGGGTTGTTTTTCTAAGGGGTGTTTATGTAAAGGAAGTTGGATTCTGAAACTCACTGCATACTTCACATTTATGAAGGCTGGAAACAGCTTGACTGCTGATATGATTACACCAAGAAGCAAGCAGGAAAACGCTCTGACATTCTCATATGGAAGCCATTATCCTTCTCTACATCGCTTTCTTTCTCTATTTATCTTCACCTCTTCCTCTGCTATCCCTCTCTCACTCGCTGACTTACTTCTTCTTGTTCACTTTTCATTTCTGTTTGTGATGAGTGTTTGCATGCATGTGTCTCTGACGCCTGCTGCGTGTGAATTGTTTATGTGTAGACATGAGGTGCACAAATACACACACTTACAGTAAAAAGGTTTGATTAACAGCTAGTTGGCCTGACATTTCTCTTTGGATCAGCCACAGTGTTAGGCATTATAAACCCATAACTCATTATTAACACCATGCCAGATCTCTCTCTCTCTCCCTCTCTCACTCTCTCTTTCTGTGTGTGTGTGTGTATCTTTTTCATAAGCCCCCTCCACCCGTCAATCCACTCCCAAATGACATCAGAAGAGTAAGGAGTGAGAAAACAGTGCATGACTGACAGAGACCAGGACAAGAGTCTGTTTGTGTATATGTGTGTGTGTGTGTGTGTGAGAGAGAGAGAGAGAGAGAGAGAGAGAGAGAGAGCCCTCACACCCTGGATGCTGTAATGACACAATCATCTCTGGCTGAACAGAGTTGCAGGAGACATGGACATAAATTGTTGCACGCACACACACACACACACACTGAAACTGAGATCCACCCTGCCTTACTGCAGTCCAGTTTCCAAACATTGCATCAAATTCCCAGAAATATGACAACAGTAACCTGAGAAGCTAGAGCAAGTCGGTCGCTGACCTCAAGTCTTGCACAGACTAAGTCGTCACCTCTGAATGTGCTTCAAACTCAGTTTAAACGCATGTTTTACCTTTGTAACATCAACACCTAAAAGAAATGAACAATTAACTCGTGCTCATAGCAACAAATGAGAGCTCTGGTTTGTAAAAAGAAAAAAAAAATTTTAATATTTGCACATAAACCGGAAGAATCTGCTGGTTTTACACGGATAGTAAATGGAAAAGTCGTCTCATAACTCTCCTTCCCAACTCAAGCTGCTCAAACAGGCTGCCTTAGCATGTGGTGTCCATGCAGTGTCTTAGTGTTACACCCTGTACCTGACTTTTCAACCTTTTTTAACACTTTAACACAAATCAACGTTTTGAACCACTCTGTAAATAAGTTAATTTGTGCTGTACATATACATTATCCTAACATATGGATGTATGGGGAGTCACTGACGTTTGGAGGCAGCTCCATGTGGCCATTTGAAGAACTAGTGTATTACCTGGACAAAGACTGGCTTTGTGGGCTAAATCATCCCAAACTAAACCATCAAACAACAGATAAAGGCTTTCCAGATTATGCTGCATTCTGTAGTCTGCATAGTAGAATGCTTCACTGGCTGTATTTTAGAAATAGAGAAAGAAGATAAACAATGCTCACAAAATAAGAGACAGATGTAAATATAATGCAGAAAAAGCTTTAAAAAAACATGCTGCGGCCGGGCCTGTCTCCCATAAATAGAATAGACTGGGGTCTATTTAGGAGAACTTTCACATTTGCAACACAATAGTCTGAGGTCTACCACACATCACCACCAGAGAGGAGCATGAGGTGAAGACAGAGGACGATAGCAGAGTAACTGAGCGACAAAATAAAATCTGCCAGAAACAGACAGGTCACATGTCTCTCAGGCTAGTGGAGGTCCCTGAAGTCTTACATTGTTTTTCTCCTGGGGTTGAAGCCACACCATCAGTTTCTGGTTTGGGTTAGGTCTGATATGTTACTCTATTGAAAACATTGGCACTCCAAAGGGACAGCCTGGGAATGTGGCAGGGGAAAGCACAGGAAAAATGAGCTGAGAAATGTCTGTTTGTTTGTTGCGGGGGGGAAAAAGAAGGAGCGTGAAACCATGTGAGTTCATCTTAGGAGAAAGTCGGTGTTTCATTTACTCCACGTGGATTCACATCTGTCAGCCTGTTCGTGCAGAAATGTGTGCGTGAGAGAGACGGAGAGGGCGGATCTTCTTCCTCCACCCTGTGGTGTGATTGGTAGTTGGCTGTCCACGCTGATGGATTGATGGAGGCTGCTCTCCTGTGGTTGGTTGAAGCATTAATCCATCATTCACCTGTCCAAGTGCACCACAGACATTTACTCTCACCTCACTCCATCTAGCTCCTTCTAGCACCACCTTCCCAAACATCTCAACTCTAATTTATTTCCTTGAGTTTTGCTGATGCAGTACAGCATGTGCGATATGATGTATTTTTAATATTGACTAGTAAATATTTGGTTTGATTGAATCCTGATGTTGTCATATTCATGAGACAATTAGACTTTGTGGGCTGTTTTCTAAGTAAAACTGAACTGTGCACACGCTGTACTTACTTTGCGGCCCTGTAAGTCAAGCGTGGTGGTGAAGCTGCCAGCAGTCAACCACGCTAAATGTGTATCACACAAAGTGTTTCGGACAGCACTGTCCATCACATGGCTTACATAATAGAATGTGCTGCTTTCTTGCAGATCACATGAAATAATTGAGCTCTCATGTCTGTCTGTTTCAGAATGATTTTCAAATCAGCCAACATGTAGAAAAACACATTTTCTGGCAGCTGGGGCTGCTTTTCTTTTTCGGGCTGTTGCATTGGCCCCACATGCATTCCAGTGTTTCTGAGCAGCACCTGCAGTAAACTGTGATTGTCTGGCACCTTCCGCCGGGCTGATGTGCGTGCTGAAAAACACTTGCAGGATCCAGTGGTGAATTTTTCCCATCTGGATCGTTGGCATTGCAGTTCTTCAGTTAATGTGTTTTATACATTGCTGCCATGTTTACAAAAGCTGAGAAAACATAAACCTGTCTTGCGTTTCAAATTTCATACTGAGACACATTCATTTTTGTCCCATAAACACATACAAATGCAAACAGACCTGCAACTATACCTCTTCCCTTCACCTTCTCACCCGCTCACCCTTCACCTCCTGTCCACTTCAATATACTGTATTTTGCAGAGTGGTGTACTTGAGGCAGCTATGCTGGTGGTTGCACAGAGGAAAGTACCTACCACACACACACACAAACACACAGACTGCGAGGGTGGTAATCCCACTTTCTGTGAACCATGTGGAAGCTATTGCTCTGTAATCTGGTGTAATTGTGTTGTATTGGAGAGAGAGCTGGACTACATTACCTACTTCATTTCCACAGTGTGTACATGTGTGTATATGTGTGTGTCAGAGGTATACAGCTGGGAACAAGGGAAGAAATACTGATATAGAAAGAGATGATTAACAAAGAGGGAATAATAACTTTCAGCATGACAGCAGCATATCACATTCCTTTCACAACATCTGTCAGAAGCTATGACCTAACAACTGCCCTGTAAACCTATACAGACATAGCAGACATATACAGGACACACACGCTGTCACACACTGCATAATTACACATAATGGAACCGATGTAAATCCAGCATGTGTAAGTACACAGCTCTGACTGTATAGTTAATCTGTAAATAAGCTGAAATGAGCCATGTAAGATCTGCTGAGTGGCTGAACAAATCCTCAGAGGAAACGAAACAAAATGTGGCTACACAATGAGACTGAACAGCGAGCTGAGCCCTGTAAAGACAGGACAGAGCAGCACGTTTCAAATATTTACATACATCTATGAATAACCTGCACCATACATCAAAACCAGAATATGACGTCAACTGACAAACTGGCCAAGCTAATCAACACATTGCAGCTATTTGCTGAATATTAAAGGTGATTATAACGGTTGCTGTTTGTGTATGGTCTGCTTCCTAGCTGAGACTTGCTGCAAGCCAGCCATCATGGACTCAAGGAAGTAGTCACTGCAGAGTTAAGCTACAAACCTTGTTTTTCGTTGGTGTAGTATGTGGTGAACTCACAAATGGGTGTTTATAGGTTTGTATTTGTTAAATAAGTTTAGCAGTACAGCTCCGTTTCACTTCATCAGCAAAACTCATAATGATATATTTTTATTTCTTGCACTGTGTGTGACAGAGATAGAAGTCTGTGCTGGATGTGAAAACTTTTTTGAGAAGCTGAGCCAATTGCCTACCCAGTCCTCATTGGTCTCAGATCAGACCGCCTGAGTGAGTTCAGAGCAGAGCCTCCTAGTGGCATCTTTCAAAGAACTCCTCACCAGTCAGCGGTGCCAATGCAGCAGTGATCGATGCTCTGAGTTACTGGCTGCACACTCACCATCATCCATCCTCATGAGAGAGAGCCGAATGGCGGAGAAGGATGGAGATGTAAACATCACAAGAGAAGCAGAGCCAGAGAAGAGAAGACACTCAGACGGAAAAACGTCCAGTCTTTCAGCAGCCTGTGGAGAGAGATAAATAGGAAGGAGTCTGATACATGAGCTGATGAATGATTGAGCTAACACCTCCTCCAATATTGCCTTCCCATCACCTTCCTTCTCTACACACATCCTCACTCCCTCTGTTTATTTATTTACCTCAGCAGAGCAGCGTGGGACCAGAGAGGAGAGGTGATGAATGGAATTGAGTCAAGTCATTCAGGGCCAACAGCTTCTGGACTCTGCATGCTTGAATGTTTGTGTGCTCCACTTCTGTTCTTGTGAGATTTAGCTTCTGGTTTTTCGAGTCTTTGGAAAGTGATATTGAGTCTGTACTTTAACCTGTTTAGACTTAGTAAAGTAAAGTTTAAAAGAAGCAGAAACCGCCCACAGTCCAAGGCCAAAAACCTGCACTAAGATTCATCCTCAAACGGCTCCAAGAAAAAGCTCACTGCACTGACGTCAGTGGGAAAGACCCCAGCTTTTCCCTCAAAATACAAGAGCAAAACAGCTTGTGGTCTTTCTGGTGTATTTACTCAGTACTTCTAATAACACTACTGAGGAAATAATTTGAGAACAGCACCGCTGAAGACACAGAGCTGAATGATTATGTAGCAACATGATCCTGGTGGTGATGAAGGGTGTCAAAGTCTTGTTCCCATTTGGAGACAGTTAAACTGGCTACAATGGGAATATCCCATTCAAACATCTGTAATTCAGAAAGTCAAAGTGAATGGCTCGGTAAAGTAATGTGCACGTTCAAACCATTTCTTTAGTTGGGTTTATTTTCTCTAAGCTTGATGAAACCTGTTAAGTGTCGACAGAGGGGTAGAAGTGGACGAACTCCTCCAAAACTGCCAGTGACAGATTTAAGGAACTGGAACTGCTAAAAAATAAATACAAAGATGAAAATCATCACTAATTTGAAAAAGTTTACTTATTTGATTTTGATTTTGATTAGGTTTTGATTCTTTGGTTTGTTGGTTATTTCTGCAGCTCACCTTTTGTTGGAATTTTGTTGTCTTTGTTCGGACTGTGGTTTGTCTCTGGAGTCTGCATTTGGGTCCACCTGAGAACCCACCTTAACAAAAATACATGCCCTAAACCAGATTTTGATATACAGATCCCACAAGACAATGATATATATACAGAAATTATTAGTTCCTGCTAAGATATGACATCAGTTAGTCTCAACATACACACTGACAGTGAATAAATGACTCAGATCTTTCTGCACTTGCTGGTTAACAAAGAAGTCAAAGTGTTAAAGAATGTGTGAGTGAGAGAGAGAGAGAGAGATGTCAGTGATTTTCTTTGCTGGTGTATAAATGTTTACATGGTGCTGGAATGTTCTGAAATGCGATCTGCTCACTAGAGAGTGCCAACAGACACATAAATGCTCGCTCACACACACATTACAGCTCTGGTGAACCTTGCTGGTTGGGTGTGCTGGTTACACGGTTGGTTAGATCCGTTTATTCAGTGCATTCCTCGTCGATCTTAAGCTGAATACAGAGGACAGAAATGTCCTGGAGAGGTGTATTACTACATCACACACATGCATGTATATGTACACACACACACAGTGACATTATTGTGGTGTTGGTAGCATCAGGCCAGAGGGACAAATAATGTATCAAAGCTTGGATAAGACAAGTTGACCCACCCCCATAAAATACATTTAGCTGAGCTGCAGAGGCACCACTTGATCCCCCACATACATGCAGACAGCGGACTAGGGGTGAGCACGGCTGTTCTGTTTGACAACTAATGAAGCAGGCCTCAAAGACGAGATGGCACTTGCTGCCATTTTCACTCTTCATACACACACACGCAGGCACACCGCCATCCATGACTCTGAATAACAATCAAAACAAATGAAAGTGGCTGTGAGGGGGAAACTTTCCTCATTGTCTGTTTTAATTTGAGTCTTATTTAACAAGTCAAGAATCAAACGCTGGATAAGGGGGGGGGGGGGGCGGTGGGCGAGGCGCTGCACAGAGACGACAACAGACGCTGAGAGGGGGGAGAAGAAGAAGAAAACGACAGAGAGACTTCAGACTCCATCAGTCTGAAAATAGAGCAGTTTTTGTTTCATCCGACAGAGAGAGGTGTCGATAATTAGGCTCTGTAAGGTAGAGTTGGAAGTGTGTGTGTGTGTGTGTGTGTGTGTGTGCCCGCGCACACACACAGACTCTTCCTGACAGTATGTGCTGTGAGCATTGTAAATGCAGGGGTAATGGTTGTCAGTGTGTGACAGCTATAAATGGCCCTTTAGTTCTCTTCTCAGCACTACATTGACACACAGCATCTCTCTCTCTTTTCCTCACACACACAGACACAGTCAGCACCTTCAGTAAGTTATAGCAAAGGGTTTTCATTTTCATGTTCATCAACTTCATTATCATCAACACCAACACACGCAGCAGCTTCTCTACTCGAGGGAGAACTGAGAACAAAAACTGCTTGAGGTTCCCATGCAGCTTACAAACATACCTGTGAGTAACAACGATTGCATCAACTTATTTGACTGGGAAATTATTATAATGCTGCATTTGCTCTTATACAAGAAGAGCTTTATTTCAAAGAGAAAAGAGATTAATCACAGTCTCATAGGAGTATAAAATGAACCTAAATACTGTAGTAATGCTTTTTTAAGAGAGGTGGTTAATCATGGATTTATTATGTGCAATAAAATACACATTTTTAATCCTATATGTATAAAACATTTTGCAATAAATAAACATATAATAATAATTTTATATAATAATAATAACTAGCATGGTGGTTGATTTCAAAGCATGTATGAAAAATATATATTTTTTTTATTTAAAAAATCATGCTTAGGTGCAATTATTGTTACTATGCATTAGAAATTTTATTGAATTGTGTGGTCGCACTTCACATAAACGCTCTGAAAACAAAAGAGGTCAACATTTTTTAACCTCAATAGTTTAAGCCATTGTGACCCTGACAAACTTCAAAGACTTTTGGCTTGTGATGTTCTGCAACCCAAAGCTGGTATCTAACCTAACAACTAAATATGAATATGATAAAATTAGTGGCATAAGACAAATAGAGTCCCTGGAAATGAAACTTAATTCTGATAAGGAGGCTGAAAACTAATGGCGCCACATGGGAAGTGAATTTAAATTAAGTCCCCTGGGAGAAAGTCCCATGTGTGTGTACATGTGTGTGTGTGTGAGAGAGAGAGAGCAAGTAAATCCTTCACCACACCCTCCAAACCCCTAGGGTGGACTTATGTCAACCTTTGTACCTGCTGGTACACAGCATCACAAGAGAAAAGGCCAAAACAACATTAAAAAAAACAACATGAAAATTTTGCATAAACACGCTGTGTACTTACTTTTTGATGTATCACAGGCTTTTTCACAGAGTGAATTTTGATAGGCATGAATAAATAAATAAATAAATGAATAAATGACAATGGCTTGAATCCATTTACAATGGCAGTAGTAACACATGCTTTCCCTGTGTGACAAGTCAACCCATCAGCTGTGAAAAGGGGCCATTGGTAGTTTTTTTTTTGATGAAGTAAAAAGGAAAAAAGAGACATGGGTGAAAATAAATACAGTGAGCTAAATCTACACAGCCATAATACTGTGTGGTGTAAGATGGTAACTAGGTGTTGAGAGATGATCGACATGGTCATCAAAGCTAAAGGTTAAGGGCTAATGTGTTGCTTTTGAAAAAGGATCCCCTAAAAAAATATCCTCGGCTACTAAAATAGTCTTGTAACCTTTCTATCGCTCTGTGTCTCTGCTGCTCACATAAACACACCCTCAGCGGGGTCACAGTTCAGACAGCTGGATAATAACATTACAACTAATGGACTCGCATCTGTTTATTCATAAAGGTCTCCTCTCTCTTTTTCTCTGTGTGATCAAGTGCTGCTTGTGTGTGTGTTTGTGCATGCAGGGAGGACCATTTACAGCAGCTTCACGTTGTGTCTCGGGGGACACTGTAGCGACTGTACCCAGAGTGCTTTGCTTCACAGTCAGGTCTGTGTGTGTGTGTGGGGGGGGCCTGTAGTTTTATTGCGTTAGAGTGAGACACAGAGACGCGACTGTAACACAAGATGCACACTAATGCACCAAGAGGTGTGTTAGCATCTGTGTCTCTGGAAGATTATTGGTGCTTTATTCATTGATTTCTGTCTGTTGTTTTTTCTACATACGTTCAATGTGGTTGGCATGTTTACTTCTGATGTCTACATCATCAGCAGGTCACATGTGTTACAAACACCCGGTGCTCATGGGAAAAGCAAGGCAGAGAAAGAAGCCTGAGCAAACTGTTCCTGACAGCTGGCCCATCATCTCTGCTAAAAAGGTTTTCCCTTGATGATCTGAGCAGAAGTCTGCCTTCCAGAAAGTCTGACGTCCTCATCAGGAAACTGAAATGGCTAACGGGCTTTTTATGAGTGCTGAGTTTCAAATGGGAACTCAAAATTTGTAAAAGCATGCTGAGATAATTTTATGTAGCATGAATCCATCACCTCTATGGCTTATACCACTGAGAAGTATAGCAAATATGATATTAAATCAGAAATCATAAGTAATTATGTGTTGACACAGAATTAGTAGCCTACTTAAAGAGTAAAATATTTTATGTCCAAAGAAACCAGGTTAACAAATGTGTTGCAGCTGTCCTCCATCATTATTATAACTCAAACTGCTGAGACACATGGAGCTTGTGAGTCCAACATACCAACTGGGAATTTCCCACTTTTAGCTTGTTGTCATTATTGAACCCAGTCATATCCAAGGAAACAGGGTTAACGGAGAATCAAGGAGGAGGACCACTTAAACATGTTGATGGTGTTATTTTCACACCTTGATTGCACCTGTAACTTTTTAAAGGTCTGTGATAAAAGCAGCTACGAGCACTTCAAATCTCACAGTCTGTTTATGCAAATTAAACAAAAGATTAAAACATCTCCTTTTTCATGTAGCCTAAAATGGACACACAAATGTCCCTTGATGCTATTTTCATCTTTGTGGCTAAATAAAAATGACTGATTCGCCCTGGGGGAGGAGCTTGTTTCCCAGGGTGAGAGTTAGCAGTTCATAGAAGCAGGTGAACAGTCATGTGATAGGATGTTGACAAGATGTCTAATGCTGTTCAGCTCGCCAGGAATGCAGGAAACTGGCCTTAATTGTTTATCAGCTCATTGGTCCACTATTTTTACAACCAGCCGCTCCCAGAGACTTTTTTTTATAGTAGTTGATGTTGTTGTGTGGATTGTCTAAGTTTACTTAAACAGCTCCCAGGCACAGAAAGCTATCTGTGTTTAATGGACTGGCATTTATTACAAGCCCACTCCTCAGCCCCAAATAGCCTGGCTGCTGTTTGGAAGTGCAGCAGTTAGCTTTTCTCCTTGGCATGAGCAACCGTTTGGACTGTTACTAATGCGAGATGACAGGTAAACTTGCGAGTCTCGCCCCCATACCAGCGCCCACTGCTGAGACTCTATGTGAGTGTGTGTGTGTGTGTGTGTGTGTTTGGGGCGTTGTGGGGGAGCAGCCACAGTGTCCAGGCAGTAATCAGGTCGTAAACTCCATCAGGTTCTGTTTTCTCTGGAAGACTTTGGGAGGACGAAGGGGAAGGAGGAAGGTGGGTGAGAGAGAAGAAGGCAGTAAAACTCTGCTTAGCTCTGTCAGCTCTCCTTCCATCAGCACTGAGGTGGAGGGGGGGGGGGGCAGAGCAAAGCCAGAGGAATGAGGAGGACATAAAACATGAGCGGGAAAAAAAAAAGTCGAGGGAAGTCAAACAGGTTGGCAGAGAGATTGAGAGCAGCAGGACAAGAGAAATATATGGCTTCTCTGGGGTTTGAAAGTATTTGTAAAAATGTTTTATAGAATGTTACAGCCTTCTGTGGTGGCAGATGGTTAGAGTTTGACACATGTGACAATAAATAAAAATTATTAGCCTGAGTGTGGGGGGGCTTCTGTCCACCACTCGCAGCCCTGCAAAACCTCAATCATCACTTGTCTCTAGTTTGTCAGTAGCAGCGGACACATGTGGCTCACTGACACACACACACACAAACTTCAGAGGTCATCCTGGGGAGGTTGTAGAGAAACAGGGGGCTGATGATAAGTTAAAGCTGTGTGTGCATGTGTGTGTTTGTGAATGCATGATGTTAAATGGTCAAGTCTGTCAGGTTATGTGGTGGTCACAGCAACTGCTGTGATGAAAACACAATTTAATTAGATTCTTGACAAAATCTGTGTGTGTGTGTTTGTGTGTGTCCTTGCTGGAGGACTAATTGTAACCGGACCCAGTAATGAAGCTCTTCAGAGCTTCCTGTTGTGACTCTGTGCTCTTGTCAGAGTTCAAACACTCACACAGTAACCCAAACAGCAGAGCAGTCAGCTCATGGCTGCAGCAGCATTTAAGCTCATATCAAATCAGTGTGAAACAGATCTCTCCAGCCCATTCTTACCAAGAACATGTAACATGCGGGCAATATTGAAAACTGCGCGTGTGTGTGTTCCATTATCACTTCACTTTGTCTTCATCGGAGTGGAAACTCCTCGTAAAATGTGTATAAGATGAACTTTGCATAACACCTTACACTGTTTTTGATGAACTTTAACCAGCCATAATTAAAAATAAAAGTTACTGTGAGTAAAAACAAAATAGCTGTTGGTGTCAGAGGGAGCCAAACCTCGGACCTCATAGTGAAAGTCTGTCGAGATGCATACACCCCCACTATACCCAACCTACCTCTTTACTCTGACTCGTTGCAGCCGTATCAGTCCTATGTTCAGATGCCATAATTATATGTTCAGTTACATGTAACCACGTCACATCTGGAGGATATATTATTGATTATATGTGATGTTTTTTCATGAAGATGTGATGGAACTGACTCACAGGGTGTAGACAGTGTGAAATAAAAAAAACTGACAAAAGAAATCTACCAACCATTCAGCTATTACACCACAGCAAGAAGGCGCCACGCTGTCTTGGGCCTCAGTTACCACATTAACAACTTCTACAATATAACTTATATTTTATTCCCAGTTTCAAAAGGCCTCTCTTTGATGCCAAACTACATTACAAAAGACCTTCAAAAGAAACCTTCCAAATAATCTCATTCTGGTAATTATTCATTTCTCCAAATTTCAAATTTCCCAAAAGTTCTGTCTCATGAGTAACAAATCATTGTGCTTTTGTGAGTCACTTGTCTGCTGGCAACTGTTAAAGAAATTGTATCTTCAAAGATTTATTAGCTGACTATTATTATTATTATACACTTTTACAAATGTTGACATTTCCATATTTCAGCTTAAAATCAAACAGCATGAATATCTTTTTTCAGAGGTGTTTGAGAAGCTATTAAGTTTTTAACTATTAACTAAACTGAGCCCCCCTACCCCCACCCCCATCATTACCACCACCCCTGCTGTAACACATACAAACAAATGCACATACACACACCTTCATGACAACTCACAGTTGAATGTTTGAAGCTGTAAAGATTGTCAGGATGCATTTTTGCCAGAAAGCCCATGGGCCTCATTTTCATTTCTCATCTTTAAGATCTGAGAGGTGCTTTCACATGTTAAACAAGGTGTGTGTGTGTGTGTGTGTGTGTGTGTGCATGTGTGTGCGTTAGAGAGTTATATCAACAGTTTAGAGAATAAATAAAATGTAGAATGTGGTACAGATGGATAGAATTAGAATGAAAACAATATGTTTATCTAATGATGAAGAAATGTAAATGAAAGATGAGGAGACAATGTAATCAATCCTTTAACTAGACTTACTCTATCCTGAAGAGGAACTTGAGTCTTCATGAAAAAACACCACATGTGGTTGATAATACACCTGCCAGAAACAAGTCATGGTTACATAAAGACACATGTGGACATTATTTTATATTTGCATAATGGTGCATATGATTAAATTGGCCAATGTGATCTTATCATGAGATCAATAAAATTGCAAAACTCCTAGTACAGAGGTGGGTGGAGGCTGGATGGATGGGTATCCAAAGCTAGGACTTCCACTAAGGAGCCCTAGGATCAGTTTTCATGCAGTTACCTTTTTTTAACTGGTTTTAGCATAAAAAGGCACTGGTTAAAGTTAGGCATTAAAAACAAGGTATGGGGTTGGTAAACAGATAAATTCTAAACACATTCTACAAGGAAAACCACTCACACCCAGACAAGTCCCCACCCCCATGAACACGTAACGACGCAGCTGGAGAAATACGCATGGTTTCCAGTGGAAATCTTGACCTCCTGGGACATTTTTCTGAGTTTATCCAGGTGTGCACATGAGTATGATTTTGTCTTTGTGCTAGCCCTGTGGGTTGACCTTACCCCTCGTCTAATGTCAAATTAACAAAACTATGCGAAGCAACTTCAGGATACCAGGTAGTACTAAATAATAGATGATGTGGTGTGTTGTATGTGAGAGATTTTTCTCTCAGACAGGCCCCTTTTACACATAGAGCGCATTATAAAGCAGCAATGAAGATGTCTTTGCTCACCTTTGCTTGCTCACAGTCAACATAGGAACATGATGTAATGCCACCTCAGCACACAAATCCCTTCTTAAAACACACTTGTTCACATCAGCACAGCATGAGATCAGACAGTTTGACCTAAATTTGTTTTAATATATTCTATATAAAAGCTACATAAAAGCATGCTTCATCTTAGCTGTGCTGACCACTTGGCTTTACAGCCATCATCTTCTGCTGTTCTTGCTGCTGCTTTAAGATGGTTGCAATGTATACTGAAAAACTGATGGAATTTCTAACATAAGACTCACTTGAAGGATTGCAGCTAATTCCAGTGAATATAATGTAAAAGTCCAGTGCAGTGATTACGCAGGAAAACACACAGATGGGTGCACACAAATACCAGACAGTCTAGACCGCTCAGCTGCAATGAGACCTTTACTCTTCATTAGGAAGTCAGTTCACAAAAATGATGGTATAATCAGCTGAAGTGGTTAAATTCACTATGCCCACCCCATCCCCCTCCTCCACACACATGTGATCACAGAACACCTGACTCATGGGTGGCAGCATTGTTTTGTTGCTGTGGTTAATGTAGCTGAGGTTAACACAACATGGTAAATTACTACAACATGTACTGTTGAATGCATGACAGCAATGGATGAACTGACTGCGTGCGTGTCTGTCTGAGCATGTGCGTGTTTGTGTGCAGCTCTAATTGAGCAGCAGTTGTGTATAATGGCTGTGATATTTATCAGGGCGGCAAGGTCAGGTGTGATAATGATCTGGGTTGCCAGGTTTGGTCTTGTGGTTATAGGACGTGGTCTTATCTGGAGGGCCCCTCCTGCTCTTATTATGAAGCCAGTAATGACTGACAATAGCCATTTAATGGAGCAAAGGAGGGGGAGCTCCTGTTTCTGGGTTCATTCCCACAATACTGAAAGTTTTCACTGCTCATGTCTTGGAGCCTTTCAATAGAATAGAAAAGAATAGAATAAAAATACTTTATTCATCCCAAGCTGAGAAATGTCACTGTTTTTATCATTGTTCAAGGATGTATTTTAAACTATGATCTTTATAATGTATTCATTGTAAAAAGTAAAAGGTTGTACTGTGTTAAACTTGCTGCTGACCAGGAGGAAATCATATCAGCCCAGACTTTCTAAAAAATGTAGGAAACAAAATCATCTTAAGGAGTTACTTGTGTTGATATAATCTTTGATTTGATAGACAAAGGGATTGAAAAAAAGATTCCAGAAGGTCTGGAGTCGACTATAATTCAGGCTTTTGTCATTCATACTTTTCTGTAGATCATAAAACAATCTGATTGACAGTCCTAATCCTTTTTTTCTCCCAGTATACCACTAAGTGCAAACACATCACATCCACACAGGCACACAGAGTCTCAAACACAGCAGTCTAATGGTTACCATAATGTGTCGGACAGTCTGTGGCCTGAAGGGAAGAATTGGTAAGTCATACTGTTGAACTTGGAGAGTGGCTCGGGGCTAAGATCAGGTCCTGGGCAAAGCTTAAGGGCAGCTGCAGCCCTTCATTTGTGGCCACCCAGAGGACAAGCCTTTACGTGTGTGTGTGTGTGTGTGTTACTGAGTGAGAAGGCAGGACAGCTGCAGAGCTCTATTCATAGTGCACCAAGACTGATGTCTCTTTCCTGCTCTGAAAACTCACCATCCCTCCATCATTATGACTTACTTCTGTCAGTTCTACCATCATTGTTTTTTTATACCACAGCAACAGTCGCCTTATCTGGAGGATGTAACACACCTGAGAGCAGAGCTGAGCTGAGGAGGGCACAGAGGAGTAAGTAGTGCTGCAGACACAGTTTATACACTGTACAGTAATGAAATATACAAACAACATAACAAACATACGTGCAGAGGGAGGTCTTTTTGACACTGTCCTTATCCAACATTTCCAAATATGTAAGGATCCAACCCAGTGTGTCATCTCAGCAGCCAACATCCCAGGGACATCCTGCTCAGAACCATCCTGCTCAGATCCTCAGGAAGCTCTTTATTATGTGTTTTTGGAGCCTCTGCCCCGAACACAGAAACTGACTGAGGGGTTTAAAGGTCAAAGGTCCCTGTGGACCTCGCAATGCACACTTTAACTTAAGAATCCATACTAGACTCATGAAAAATAGAATATATAATAGAAGACTGTCTTATAGGATAAAAATTTGAAAAGGCCAAAGGTCAGCTTTGCTGAAATATTATAATATTCTTCAAAAAATCTCATCAAATACCTTCAAAATCTTCATAATAACATCCTATATAAACTTTAATGCCACTTGTCAGAGGCAAATAATCTTTTAAAGATGGTGAAAATGTCACATTTCTTTAATGATTTAATTCTAATTCATCCTAGGGACCACTTTATAATTTGACAAAACTCAGCACATTATAGTAATATATAGCCTAAACATACTGAAGGTGATGTTTATAGTAGTTAAATGTTCTGGTTACGTAGGGGCAATGGAAACAAGCTGTCAGTCCCACACTGACATATGGTCCTTTAAAGGCTGTTCTTACATTCTTACATCAGAAGCGGGGCCACATGCCCATAATCAGCGCTCCTTTAGCTCTGTGTGTTGATCTCTACCAACTCCTGAGGGAAGTATTCACTCTATGTCCTCTCTGTAGAAACAGGGTTGATAAGTTGATGCACAAAGATGACAGTAAAAGCAATGATTTTGTTTTAATATAAATAAATGAGGTCAGCCAAAGCAGCAGCTAGAGGTTTCTCTCTTGTTGTCTCTCTTATTGTTGTATCCTACACACGGAAGATTGACACCACCACCAAACTTGGGAAAGTACGACTGTATTCCACTGTCTACCCCATCTGTCGTCCCACGCTGCTTTTTGATAGCCCTCAAGGGAAATTTGCCCCCTTGAATACAGACAATGGGAGCGGCTCCTCTGCACCATATCCCACCATTAGTTGTTAAATTGCAATGCTGGGCCCACGTCCATTGTGCCAGTTACGACTGGTTGCATCAGGAATCTGTTCTCTAAACACACAACATGTAATTAAAAGATGGTTAGTATTCATAGATGTCACCCTGTGACATCTATGAATCTGATCTATCTATCTATCTATCCACACCCTCTCTTTGCCCTCTCAATGGTCTGTAGGTCCACAACTGCTAATACACTCATTAGCCCCAAGACACACTCACTCACACACACAAAAAAACCTCATATACACACATACAAACAAGCCACAACTTGCCCAGCAGAAACACATTTAACCAAGATGCCTCGGGGGACAGCCAGAAGGTAGCCGGAGGGTAGAAAACAGTGAGAGAGAAAGAGATAGAGGGAAGAAAGAAAAGTGCAAACATCTAAGGTCACATCCCTCCTGGTGCAGCTAGCTTCCCCCTTTGATTAAAATTGATTTCAAGTTTTGTTACTGCAAAAATTAGCATTACAGACACAGTAATGTATGTGTGTGTGTGCGTGCCCGCACGTCGTCGTGCATGCCAACGTTCAGTATCTTGGCTCAACTCTGACAGACATCCTCTTGTTCACGTAGGCCACATTCTTCCATATTTGGGCATCGTTCCCATTTCCTGCTATGAATATGTATGTGAGTGGATGGAATCTACCACAAACAGACCACAGAGGGCCCCTGACGCACACACACCTGAATACCAGAGAGTGTTAAGAGATGTATATCAACACTCATCTGTGCCTAAATATTAAAGAAAAAAAAGCAAGAGGAGTGAATCACAGGTTGATGAACTCGGCTGAAGAGAGACTACATAAGTATCTACCTATTGATTCCTTATTTCTTTTTATAGATCCTGCATGCTGACAATTTAGTTAGACACTGACCTTTTAATAATCATGTTTATTTTAGTCAAACAGTGCATTTTTTAGTAGTGCTTCCACAGGAGTATTGATCATAACTGGCAATTTACTATACCAACCTCCAACAACCACTAGTATTATTTGGCCACTTGTTATGAACTGCATTTCTTAGGACACATAAATAAATAAAGCTTAAAGGAATTACTTCAAATGTCCACAGACTTATTTTGTGAAAATCTCTTGATCTTGTATGAACCACAGACCTTATTTCAAAAAACTAACCCAATCAAAAAAAAAGAGGGAACCTGAAGTGCATTCCTGCAGCGTTCTTATCAGTGTATATAGTAACAGCCTTAACCATAAGACCATAAAAACTTAAACAGAAGATGAAAATACTGTACTGTAAAGAAAAGACAAACCCTGATTTGTTACACAGAGCTATAGAAAATGTAGACTTATAAAGATCTGCTTCTGTTCAACCATACTTTCAACATAATTAGTGTTTTAGGTATTTCAATGGTTCCAATTAGCTCGGTTAGCTTTTTACCCTGTGGTATGAGCACATATTGGGAAACGGTTGAGTTCAGGACACAAGAGTGAGAGTGAGAAACAGTTAAAAACACCTCTGACAGGATTTTACACTCTGGATTTAGCTGAGTGTTTTATGATTAGTGCAATGACAATCTCTCCATTTCACCTCAGCACAAGGTGGGAAGCACATGCTCGCCAACATGACAGATCTCAGTTTATATAACATACATGTTACACATTACAGCAGAGCAGCAATATCAGCAAATGTGTGTGTGTGACAGTGATGTGGAGCATCATTACAGAGAGACAAAGCAAACTATTTTTGTTCTGCAAAACAAAACAAGATTCGACACTTTGTAGCGCTCTGTTCGGAGACAAAGTATAAACAAGCAGTGTAATTATGGGCTCATTTTGAGACAAACAACCAAGTGAGTGTGTGTGTCTGTCTGTCTGTATGAGTGTGTGCAAATGTTCTCTATCAGGGATGAGATGAGAGGAAAAGGATGAAAGATACTCTGTCTTACTTGGCAGATGACAAATAAATAACAGAACACTCACTGATACACACGTATACATACACATGTGTAAAAAAGAATCCCGCACAGACACATACTCCAAACAAATTTATTTGAAAAGTGACAGAAGTCTCACACTGTCATTACACAGCTCACGCCTGTCATTTTATTGTTTCTCATCAGTACATCACACAGGCAAAAAAAATGTGTTACATGCACAAACACACACACAATGCTACCATTCCAAGCTGACAAATTCATTTTAACACAAACAGTGTGAATGCACAGCCAGGGAGTTACAAAAAAACTCTCTTGTGTTGCTACAAAACAAACTGCCTTTTTAGCCCTGATGAAGCTCCAGCAGCAAGCGCTAATGAATACAAACACAGATATGATGGATAAAAGGATGTATGTTCATATGGGGTAATATTAGCATCAAAAACTGTCAGCTCCACTCTCTCATGGGAAAAAGAGGCAACACAAGTATAAATATAATGGTTTTTTAGAGTAAATATGATATAGCATTCAACTCTCATAAGTCAGAAATCAAACAAATCTGCTTCAGAACATGTTTTGTAAAAAGTCCATCATTATTTCACAACTAATTAATGGTTTTATTGCTGAGCAGCGTGCATCACAGAACTCAAACATGTGGTTAAATAATGTGGACTATGATAATGATTATCCTTTGATTAAAACCATCACATGTTCCACTGAGTGTCTGTTGCTGCAACACTGGCTCTAAAACTCTGATTTTCAAATTTCTTTTGACCCCTGAGTTGCAACACATAAAAGCCATATTTGTTTCTGCAATGGAAAGATAAAGAGTGTTCACTTGTTGGCTGAAGTTTCTCTTGTTATTCTGAAGTAACGGTGCCCTTCCTCTTCCTTTGCTTTGCACCAATACTGCTCTGATGAAATACAGAGCTGTGTCACCCTTTGACCTTTGAACTATTTTTGTTTATCAATCTTTAGTTACAATTCTGGCAGCTATTTAAATCGCACAGTTAACTGCTTTGAAAAAAAATCATGCTCATATGTCAAACTGCATTCTGTTTCAGTGTATTTTTAAAAAAAGCTCTCTTTACATTACAAAAGCATTTTGAGAATCTGAGGGGGGTGTTGGACAGAACCATACTGCCCCCTGTTGTGTCAGACAGAGCAGGACACCACATATAGTACTACTAAAACATAAAGCATTCTTTTTTTGTTTATGTTTCATGCAGAGAACAACTTTCAGTGTCTCAGCCAGTTTCCATTTATGTGCCTGAGTTCACCCGCTGCAGTGGAGAGAGGGGTCTGATCTTTCACTAAAGTTACAGGTAGAAAACAGCAGGTGTGCTTGAAGGTCTGAAACCACGAGATCATTCAGACTGAATATATTCTCATGACTTTACCTTGCATCTACTTTGTCTTCTTTTTAAATGTTTGTTTCTACTTGATAAACACACTTATAGTAATCAAGCATAATATGTGGTCTGTTTATCTTTGATGATGGGGCAGCCCTTATGTCCTGATTGATATGTTCATTGTTTTCTGTTGCTAAATCTTCAATTATTCATTTTTGTTTAAATGTTTGTTTGAAGATCCTGAAGACAAATCACAAGTGCATCAACAGTAAATGTACTCAGTTTGAAGGGAAATGGCTGAAATGTGAATTTTAAAATATTAATAAGAAGCACTCAGGGTAATTTTTGCACTTTTATTACCAGCATTATATCATTTTATGTCTTTGCCATTGCAGTGATCATTTACTTTTTGTCTTAGTGTACAGTATTCAGTCTATTTGGTGTGATATAGTATCAAAGTACAGTCCTTGAGTAGATTTACTCAGTTACTTGTGTTCTGTTTAGACCTGAATAATGGTTTTATCACAACATGGAAAATGCTGTAGTAGTATGTAGGACTTTCCTTTATGATGTTCTCCCAGCAGATTGAACTGTATGCCCCCACAATTTCCCCCTTCTCTCTCTCTGTCTTTGGTACTTTTACCCAAACTTGGCCCGCTGACTCGTTCCCGGAGCAGAGGGAGAGCTTTATGGCGAGAAAGAAGAGGGGAGAGATGGATGAACATACAGAAAAAAGGGAGACAAAGTATAGATGAAAAATAGTAACCTCTGACAGATGAGAGACGAAAACAGAGGCCTGAATGGAGAGATTGATGGCTGGCTTGCAGAAAGGTAGAGCGTGGAAGGAGAGAGACAGTTTAAAAAAAAATAGAAGAAGAGTTGAAGCTGGCACGGAAAAGTGAGTGAGAGGTTGAAAGAGGAGATGAAAAAGTGGAGGAAAGGTTCATCTCTCTCCCCCTCTTCCTCCCAATCCCTTTCTCCCTGTCTTTCTCTCTTGGCCAGTTGACAACTCAGTAGGAGTCGGACGACCATCTGTCTATTGGACAGGAGTGAACAGCCCTCCACCTAATTCTTCTCTCAGTCCTTATCTCCCTCTGTTTCTCCTCCACATTTGAAACTCTTCCTCTCCATTCTGACAGCGCGTGAGAGAAAGAAACCCAGGCAGAGCCAATTGACAGACAGGATGCTAATACGCTAATATGCTAATCCTGCTTTGCACTTGTATGCTATCTGTGCTGTTTGAAAGTGTGTGTGTGTGTGTGTGCATGTGTGTGTGGCTAGACCTAGCCCCTGGGTAATAAAACAATACAAAGAGAGCTTTAGGCCTGCTGGGCCTGCAACAGCACTTGAATACCAAATTAGCCAGCAGAGATCACTGGGGGAAAGGTGTAGTGTGAGTGTGTATCTGTGTGTGTGTGTGCAGTAGTGAGACAGATAGCGGAAAGCAACCTTGTTTTTTCCAGTGGTGACCGTTGCTCAGTAACTCCTGCTTCTAAAAGTAGGAGGGCAACTTCGCAACAGCTCCAGGCACAGATGGATGAATTTCTAAAAAAGAGAGCAAGATTGATGATGGGGGTGCAAAGCAAATAAGAACGGGTACTTATAAAAAGATATAGAGTGCCATATAAAGGGTTGTACAGTTAAAATGCTATTTCTACCAGTTTCACTTCTCTGTTGGGTAGCACACACACATTCATACATAAACACACCCATCACATCTTTTTTTTTTCCTCTCTCTAACTCACACTTGTCTGTCAGCCAGTCCTTGCCTTAATGGACCATACACACAATTACTACAGATTAATCTACCACTTAACATTTTGACCCCACTCAGGCAACACACATTCACACATGCACCACTTAACATTCTGGCCCTACCCTGGTATCAGTGGCTTCTCAGGTACCCAGCATGCTGCAGTGATGCTCCAGGGCAGCCCCGCTGAGACCACTGCTGTCTGAAGAGCAGAGTAAAAGTTTGTGTGTGTGTGTGTGTACCAGTGCCAGCCCCAGAGGGACTGCCATGTCCTCAGAGAGACTCGAGTTTAGGAGTGGCACTACACTGGGTCGGCATCACACAGCCAAGGGTGCCCACAACGATAGATGGAAGGGAGGGTCCAGATCATTGTCAAGGGGCCCAAAGGGAGAATGGACTGATATATCAAAAGTGGAAAAAGGATTAACACTGTAATGAAGAATGGGTGCATGTGGAGCAATCACAAGTTAACCACTTATTCTAATGGTAACGGTGTGAGAGAATAGAGGAATTTAAGGAATATGAGAAAGTATTTCTATAGAAACTCACCAGGATTTCAAGTTGTGCAAAAGGGCAAATAGAAATAATGTTCATCATTTGTTTTGTGTTTACAAGTCCTCATGTGAGCCACAGTTAAAAGCCTGAATTCTTCCACAGACTCTTATACCGGTTGTTCTTGATCCAAACAGATAAACCGGACAGTAAGCCTCGATATGTGCCTGTGCTTTCAGACAGTCTTCAGCACAGACAGTAAGTCTGTATGCTAAGTCCATTTTCCAACAAGTTGAAGTATTCACTTTAATATGATAAAAGTGTAAAAGTGAGCTGAGAGCAATAGGATGAAAGAACCATAAGGAGCTAAGGGAATTTAATAATATAAAGTGAAAGAAAAAGATACGCATTATATGGATAAAAGGTTTGAATGTGGCAGAAAGTAAAAAGAGAGAGCAATAGATCAAGGTTTGACAGGACCAGGGGAATGCAGGGATAGGGCGATGATAAGAGATGAGGGGAGGGTGTGGGTCCAACAGAGACGAGAGGGAGAAGAGAGAAGGGTACTAATTATTTCCATGGCACGGAACACACCACAATGGTTACCTGGTGTGACACTTGAGAAGTTTGCAAAGTTGTCAGAAGTTGAGAAAACCAGTTTATCATTTATTTTTAAAAACTTATAGAACAAAAGTGAAAATAAAATTGTTCCATTATCAGAATACAATTTTTTTTTTTACAAACAAATGGTTCTGATTGATAGTCAAAGATGCTTGAACTGTGTGGACATTTAAGCCACACACTGCAGTGCAAACAGGCCATATTCTTACTAGAGTCAGTATAAAGAAAAAAATAAGAATGTTGAATAAAAATCATGCAAAGCTGACAAGTTTTATGGTAAATAACATGCTGGAAATGATGTGTATGTCTACCTGCAGTCCACTAATGAGGTATTGACTCCATTGTTGTGCTACATTGTTTATCCCACTTATTTATTTATGAACATTTAATGTGTGAGCTCAGCTGAGTTCCTACAAACGCATGGCGAATAAGCCAAGCAGAGACAAAGAGATCAATATGCAACATTAACACAGGATCGTCTTTAATGTTATTTTCATTTGGAAAACATAGATCCACTGTTTATTTCCACAACCTTCATTCCTCTAATGATTGATGCCAGCGGTGCACTTACACCCGACCCCACCCCCACCTCCCAGTCTGTAATATGCATCACACCCCACCCGGCCCTCTTCTTCTTCTTCTCTCTCCATCTCTCTCCTGGCTGTGTCAGCAGCAGCACCAGCAGTACTTGGGTTCTTTGTGTCTCCTTCATATCATCTTGTTAAAAATTAAAGTGATTCCACTTCCCTCTCTCTCTCTCTCTTTCTCTTCCTCTCTTCCTCTCTCTAATGCTAATCTGTTCCCTGTTGGACCTGTATGCAGATGAGACGCAAATACAGCGAAGCCTGATGAATAGTGATGAGGCTACAATGCAAACACATACACACTCATGCACACCTGAGCAGCCTTGGAATGCCCTGTGGTTTACCTGTCTGTCTGTCAATCATAGTAGTGACCTAGCGAAGGAAGGTTTGTGTGTCTGTGTGTGCGTGTGAACGTGTCCTTAAAATCACTCTTTCAACAATAGGATATAAAGTAACCTGTACTTTTATTTATAAGAACAAAGGTTTGATGGTTTATTTAGAAACTATAATTCATCCATCCATTTTCTACCGCTTATCCGGAGCTGGGTCACGGGAGCAGCAGTCTAAGCTAACAAATTATAATTGCAGTATTATTCACAAGTACTAGTGTTTTAATATCAAGTAAAACCAAAGATGTAATATGTGTATTTTTATTGTATTTTGATCGGTGCAGCAGACACATAGAAAAGAGTTCAAAGCTACAGTGCATGGTATTTGTCTCCCTTTTGAAGCAGTGAGAGGGGACGTACACACTTTTGACACACATATCACATTATGCAGAGAAATATGTGTCACACAACATGGTCAGATACCCAGACAGGTCTGTAGCTAAACCTGTGGGATAAGAAGAAACTACTCTTGGACATAGGTCCCTTTTTTAGCCTATTATCCTTCCAGTGACATTTTTATCTTTTATTACTGTTCATCTCTGTTCCCACAGTCACCACAGACACTAAACTGCTGTGACATTCACACAGATTTAACTGCTCCTGACAAAGGCTTAGTCAGAACTGTGTTTGGCATCATTTTACACTGTATACTGTACACACACACAAACTAAAAGTTTATGCTTCAACTGTTGAACCTTAAAGTGCCTCTAAATGTTGCTTCTGTCCTTGTATATATTTAACCAGAGAGGGAGAAATTCCCCTATGCCCTATGGGAGATGTATAGTTTCCTGTATATGTGACCCAGGTTTTGGTCTATTGCATACAGCACATACTGAAGACAAACAACAACAACACACAAACAGGAGAAATTCAGCTGGATCAACACGTCTCCACACTGTGATATTTATTTAAAGAAAATTAAATGTTTCTTCATAACCTGCATTATCCGCTGACCTCTCAAGATGAATACCAAACAAACCTATTAGATGCACTCAGCATGACCCAAAGGCCTGCCAAGAGCCTGTAATAATGTCCTGTGGGATGTCAGTTCTGAGTGCCTGACATTTGGCACTTCAGGTTCATGTCCAATCACAGCAGCCAGCCCCTTTACCGTGGTGCACGCCAGTAGCAGTGAACACCGCCACCTACTTCTGCTGACTATAATAGCAAACTGCTGATGCCTATGACAAGAACATGTATAAATACACACACACTCACACACTTACACAGCTGCAGAGTGGGCTGTTTCCTGTACGTCGTTCTCAGTGTGTCCACATTACTGTTCCATCTGCACAGGCATTTCCTGTCCGACCTTGAAATCAGGCCCTGAGCAGCAACCATCACTTCACACACACCCATTCCCCATTTCCCCCACATACATTCACATAATGACACAACACCCCCCTATATGTTCACTGCATACACTGTTCCAAGATTAAACAGCTACTTGGCAACAATCAGCAGTGGAAGACAAGCACATAAATTCTGTAATTACCAGTTATGAAAAAGTAAACAAAACTATCAGGGAAAATCATGGCATTGTTTTCATGACTAGAAGCTAAAACATAGCACAAACTCACACTTTACAAGCAGCCAGAGTTACCCTAATCTGCCACCTTCACACTGGGGAGCCGTGATGTCATCAATCAACAACCCAGTCCTCAAACGGCGGCCAGCCTTCCCCACATGTGTTTTTATTCAGCAGGAAAGTTATAGCAGAAGAGGTTAGGTCACAGATAGTTTACAATAATATTATTCATGTAAGGGAAAGTGGAAATGATCCCCGCATGTGACTTCACTCTATTTACACAAGCATGCCCTGAATACATTGATACCGCCAGCCAGTAAAACTCTCCACATACACACACACACACACACAGAACACAATGTGCATTAATTGCATGAACTGGATTTCATAAGGTGATGGAAAGGAACCAAGCCAAAGTCTAACAATTAGCAAAGATTTAAAATAACAAGTGAGGGCCCGAGGCACAGTGTTAAAGCAGAGGAGACATAATAAGGGTCAGAGTTATGATTCCAACTCACAGGAGAAACAGAGGTGCTGTTGTAGTGTTGAAATATTCAGTGCCAAATGGTTACTAGCTCTTGGATGAGCTCTCTGGTTGTATTTATTACTGACTTGATGAGGAATATTAATTAAAATGCAGCCCATTAAAGTTGGGGGTATAGGCATTTTATAAATGATGTTGGCTGTGTTTTAGGACCAGAGGCAACAGAAACTAATAGATGGGCCCAGAGGACAAGTATAAACTAGGACTAGTTTTATTTTTACAAAAAAGGTCTGAAGGTTCTGCATCAACAGGCAGCTGTTTTCAGTAAAACAATAAGTTTTCAAAATCTTGCTGCTCTATCTGCTCAGCAACAAACAACGAATGACCATTACCTTCTTCCTCTTTGTCTGCACACTCATCCATGCAACCATTAAGCTTCTGCTGGCCCTTTCTTAGTTTTAAATATAGGAGACACTCTTCTTTTTTTTCACAAACCCACACACCGACAATAAACACACCCTTTTCCATAAAAGATCAACCTTATGTCATTTTCCCAGTATGCCAGAGCATCTGCAGCAAATCAGCCTCACTTCTCCTCCACTCCCTCTTTTCTCTCCCACTCATTTGCTTCCTCTCTCTTCCTCTGTTTTCCCACTTTACATTTTTCTGTGATTAGGAACAAGTGTAAGTGGCCAAAAAAAAACGTATTTTCTCTCTCTATCAAAACACACAGAGACTCCTGATGTATCACAACATGTTTCCATGAACAGGTGTCTGTCTTAAGCCTGCCCTGTCCGTTTAATCACACTGCTGCCCCAAGACTCCACAAGTAAATGAGGGTAGATTCCATTCACTCAACTGGGGAGGTTTATCTGAAATATATTGCATTTGTGTGTTCTTGTATTATTCGTCTGAGAACGCCAGCATTTTGTTTACATATTATATCACATAATCAACTGAATTTCAAAGTGTAACAGAGGAAGAATAAAAGAGTATTGGCTTGCGATCAATCACTAGCACAACCATTTAAGCTCACTGCTCACATTTCACACAGTGGAAGTCCCCTATTGTGCATGCAGTTAATGGAGCGGACCTGTGTTTGCAACACAGTGGACACAGAATTTCCCATGGCTGATCATCATCTACGGTCATGGGTGCCTTCCATCCCTTTCCATCTCGCCCACTCCCCATCCCACCGCTGCAAAGTAACAAATCAAACAATTCACAGTTTCCCATTATCCTCTCTGTCAGCATATGGTTCCAATCAGCAGTGTGTGTGTGTGTGTGTGTGACACCATGTGAATGTTTTTATTTTCCATACATTTCTCCTCAAATACAAAGCTCTTTGTCCACACTCTTTCTCCATCTCTGGCTCCTCCTCCCTCTCACGCCCTCTCCATCTTCCCTCTCTCTCTCTCTCTCTCTCTTCTTTTCTCTCTACCCCTTTCTATTTTAGTCCTGCTTTTCTTGGCTGCAAGTCAGACCTCAGGCAGACCTAGAGGTCTTTTTCCCAAGCGATCTCCAGGGTGGACTCCAGGGAACACACACACACACACACACACAGGCCCTGCCTTCACATGCTCTGTCCATTTCCTCCTCTGTGTCTTCTCCTATCCCATATCATTCCCTGTCTGCACCTCCTCATTGACTCATGCAGTGTTGTTGCATTACTTTTAAACTTGTGGTTTATTGGAAAAAGGGAGAACACAGTGTTCAAAATCAAGAACTGCATTTATGACCTAAAGGAATTTTTCATTTACTGTAAGATCCACTTTACAATCTCACACATACTATGTAATATGGTGCCCCCCTGACACGGATCCCAGTTGGCAAGAAAACTATGACACAAATCAGTCTTTGCATTAATAAGGGGATGATTTAACTTAAATTGGCAATAGTCTTATAATAACTACAACAAAAACAAATGTCCACCATTGTCAGTATGCTGTTTAATGATTGCGTCAGCTCCTGTCTGTGAGTAATAGCTGTAAAAATGAATTTACAATCCTAACTGTACGATTTTATGTCAACTTTGGCTTTCCTGTTGTGTCCTAGTGTGACACTGTAAGTCCTATAAGGTTTGCCAACCTACAGAAGGTTTGCAGTGCCATCTAGTGGAGAGGTAGAGTACAAAAGTTACACACACATTCACTCTGGCAGTAGGATCATTTTAAAACTTAATTAAATGTATCTAAAAAGCTTTATTTTTACATTTTCTAATTGAATGTAGTGTGTAGTGCAACAGATGTAGATTTCAAGTAAATCGTTTTCCTTGTTCAGGCATATGTACACACACCCAAGTATTGGCTGTACAAATCATTTTTAATAAAGATTTGAGTCAAATACACTAAATCATTGCTTTAATGCGTTTTATCACTGGAGAGTGTAGGTTCCTGCTGAATGGAAGACATTAGCTGCAGTAACACCTGCAGAGTGTGGATGCCCTTCATCTTCAGGGTCATCTACAGTTTGTGGAAAATAGGTAAAAACATTTGTTTTCCAGTTGTCTGACATGATGACTGTATGTAATCTTAGAATTTAATAAAGCAATAATACTCATCAGGACGTTATTGAATCAGTTACCCTAAACAAACTTGCTGTATTATAATGTTCAATAAATGTTAAACTTTTTAGGTCCCTGATGGACAGACGCATCACGACGCTCCAGTGACGTAGCCAGAGATCGACGTTTCCGTAGCAACTGGGGACGGTCCGTTAACCGTAGCGGACACGGTACTATCGGAGCTCATCGAGGAGTGGGAGGATTGTCGTTGGTAACCGGACACTACCTCTGGCCTTGTGGGGCGTAGAGACACGGGGGCGACGCAGTATCGAGGCGGCGAGCCCGCAGTTCCGTGCGGAGATGCTGAATATGTGGAAAGTCAGAGAGCTGGTGGACAAAGCGTGAGTACTGGGGAGCAGGTGGAGCTCGTTGCATTAGCATCAGCTAAACCGCTAAGTGGCTGCTAAGCTAACCGGCTAGCTCGAAAGCTTCAGCTGGGCAGCATCAGCAGCTTTTATCGCTGACTGAGGAGAGGATACGGGCCGTGACGTCACGGCGATAGCCCTCAGCTGTTAGCCTTGACTAGCTGGCAAGCTGCCAATCGTTATTTCTACTATATAAATTTCATAAACAGATGTTTAGCAGTGGCATTTCTCTCTATAGTCCTGCTGTTTCACATTAGAAAAATATAATCACAACTGTGAGTTTATTTATTTCTGATCCAGGTCGAAAGCTACCCAGCTAGCTGATTCCGCTAGCGCTGCTAAGCCCAGGTCGGGTATGTTATGTGTGTTGTGTTTCTGAGAAATCTGCAGCAGAATCACGCCCTGTCCCACCCTGGGGATGCCCGCTGCCTTTACTGTGCATTCATCTTAAAACATATCCCTGCTGGAAAGCTCAGTGTTGATGATGGGAAAACAGGTGGCATAATAAATTGTATGTGATCAGTCTGGCAAATAGCTGCCAACCGATTCTCACTGTAACCACACCGGTCTAACGAGGCCCATGTTCCCTTCGTCCCCAGCTGCAAAGCTTGTTAGCCACCAAATATATAATACTATAGCAGCTAACGCTGGTGATGTGTCAGCCTGCTACACTGTGTAGTTTGTTTGCACAGTACAGCACGTATGGTTCCTGTGATGAGCGTCTTTTGTTGCATGTACAATGCGCCGCATAACGTTACTTTGTTCAGTGATTGTAGTGAACCCAGCAGGAGGAGGGAAAACCAGCAGCTTCCTGAGGGCTGGGCCTCAATTTCGCTTAAGTACAACAGTTTTCATAGTGATTATATTGGCTAACACTAAATCAGACTACTCACGTGGTGTGTGATCAACAAAGAAGACTTGTTTTTATTTTCAGTAAAATAAGATCATTATTTATTATATCCTCAGTTGATTGTAGAAGAATCAGAAGATTGTATTTTGTTTCAGTTTTTATTTGTTCCAAGTTTACAAAACAATTTAGAATAGTACCACAGCGGACATTTTTCTGTGCCGCAATCAACATTTTAAACTTTACAATACATTATTACTATTGTGGTCAAACTGCTCTATGCTATATTAACAAAACATTACAAAATGAATAGCAGTGTATATAGCATGCTGTAATAGTATGCAGTTCAGTTTAACCATAATTATACCTGACCATTATGAGTTTTCCAAAGGCAGAATGTGTGGCAGAGCTGCGTTGCGTTTTATTATACTTTGTGCCCTTTTTTTTGCACTCATGCTGTTTATATGTCCTATAATTATTTTTTGCTTTGTTTTTGTACTGAGGTGGTTAATTCAAAGTTGGAGGGTTCTGCTTCCTGTGGGTATTTAAAACCTGCACATATATTTTGTTAGCTTGTTTGCTCTGTAGGCTGTTATAATGCATAATGCGTGGGTGCTGTATTAGTGTTTGTACTACTTACATTGAATTATATCTGGACAATACTGAAACATTTGAAAGCACAGTAATTGTCTCATATACAGTGCTGCTTAAACCATGTGAACCATGTAGAATTTTCTATATTTCTGCCATCTCTGTCATAAATATGACCGAAAACATCAACCAATTTTCACACAGGTCTTGAAAGTAGAAAAAGAGAATTAAATCAAGCAAGTAAAACAGAACTCCATCTGTCATTTATTTATTCAAAGACATGATTCAAGTTTTTGTCTTTTGATGATACCATTATACACATCTAAAAACACATGATGAGAAGGTCAGACTGTTGTTTAAGTAGGGCACTCAAATTTATTAAAATCACATAGAAAAGCGAGATTAGAATTGAAATTGATTGATTCTAGATGCAGTCAGCATTGCTTAATAGTCAGCATAGGTTCTAATTTGGACATAAAATGAACATACCTTAGCCCCATACACATATGTAATAATGGATCAGTGTGAATAACTAAATGGTAAAAAAAACAGTAAAAAATATTTCTGTTTGTCTGATGGGGTTGTATTTTTCCACAGTCTGAACTTGCGTGACAATGGGCTGATGTTTTGGGTCTCACTTATGCAGCAATACACCAAATTCATGCAATGTATATTTAGCCTTTTTATATATATAGATTATGGTGATCAAATCAAAACATAATATAGTTATGTTCTTTCTCTCCCTTGATTCTCTCTCTCACTCTCTGTTCCTCTCTCTCTCTCATTGCAGTCTCTTGCAGATAAGAAAGTAACATTAAAAACAGATAACTGAACATGCCAAACAATGGAGGTGGCAGTATTAAAAAGCAGGGTTGACGGATATCTCTGGAGTAATAGAAAGCAGCTTCCATCAGTTGTTTGTTGTGCCTGGCTGGGCATGATGAATACACTCTATTATTGATCTACCTCAACAGAGTTGGCACTGGCAGCCTTTCCTTTTCTGCAGACACCAACATATAGCCCTTGCTGTCTGTCCGCATGTATCTACTGATAATAACAATTAAAGGTCATGTGTACAGATGCCTCCTCTATCTGTTGGTGGGTCAGAGTTCTGAGAAAGGAACTGCTAAGGAATAAAGGAGAATTTAGAGGATTGAAGAACGGGAGAAGCAAAATAAAGAAGGTGCAGTAGATGGGACAGATTGTAGCAGAGAAAGAGGAAGAGCAGTGTTTTCATGATGCAGTGCTTTGGCTTTGTCTTTCTTAGATGTGTGTCAGATTCAGCTAACCCTCTCTCACACACACAGGAAACCAAACACAGCACCAGGTGAGCCCACAAAAACAGAGAACAGAAGACAAACATAGCTTATGGATAGGTTTGGCTTTGTTTACCTGAGACACACACTGTCCCATCTCTCTCCCCACTCAAAACTGCTTGTGTGTATGTGCCCAGACTTTCATGTGGTCAACATGCAAGCTTTTAGAAAGGTCATTCATTATTCAGTGAATAATAATAAACAGTCTCCATGTCCACATTGTCTTTTTCTCTCACTCTTTTTCACTGTTTTCTTTGTGTTTATAATATGCATGAAATCAGACAACATTGACACGTTAGCACAGAAATATTACTCTATAACTATGTCTACGTTTTGCTTTGCTTTTAACTCAACACTATACTGATAGATGAAAAAGCAACGCTGTTTAAATTGATGGTAATTCAAATGTTTCCAGGTGTATTTTGTTCTAATATATGGTATTTCTTTCTTTTGTGTCAACAGCACTAATGTGGTAATGAACTACTCTGAGATTGAATCCAAGGTGAGAGAGGCCACCAATGATGATCCCTGGGGGCCTTCTGGACAGCTAATGGGAGAAATAGCCAAGTAAGTGTAAAACACTTGCCCATACATAGTTATTATATTAACCCATAGATGCATGGATCAAGTTTGCTTTTCTCACCTGTGCTTTAGCAGTATTACTTTAGACTGTACATGTTTGTGTTTGTAGATCTACCTTCATGTACGAGCAGTTCCCAGAGGTAATGAACATGCTGTGGACCAGGATGCTGAAGGACAACAAGAAAAACTGGAGAAGAGTTTACAAGGTATGGTTGTTAACCAGCAACTCCAGGGTTCTGCAAGGACAAATTTTGACTTTTCGTGTGTACTTAAAATCGACAAGGAGAGAGGGCATTGTTTAAAGTGCTAAAATACATTTTTGCTGATGACATCGTCCAAAACATTTTATTACTTGGCTACTGGGACAGTACTCCTGTCTGCTTCCTCAAATAACCTCACTTCAAAGAAACTATCCCCTTATCCATGGGAACATGACATGCTCCATATCTGTAGTGTAAAGATCAGAGCACTACATCTTGATTACAGTCCCACATAATCATATAAGACCGATCTGCAAAGAACATATATTATGCAAGAACCAAGAAAGAGTATATTTGTATTTTTGAAGAGTAATTACATAGAGTTTAAAATCCATGTATGACTCAGCATGGAGAAGCAGTGGGGGGAAAAACAAGTATATTTTAGGAAAGTTTTTTTCCTCACTGAGCTATGCTGACTGCATACCCCCACTTAGTACATCTACATCCCATGCTGTCTCTTTTATCTCCCTCTCTTAGGCCTTGCTTCTGCTGGCCTACCTAATCAGGAATGGTTCTGAAAGAGTCGTCACTAGTGCCAGGGAACACATCTATGACCTGCGATCTCTCGAAAACTACCACTTCATTGGTGAGATTTCCAATAAAATATCTCAACATTCAGCTTTCAATACATAGCAGCCCAGTGGCAGTAGTTCTCATGTTGTATAAGAATGTGTGCCTTCTGCACTTGTGTCTGTGGCCAGATGAGAATGGTAAGGATCAAGGTATCAACGTGCGTCAAAAGGTGAAGGAGATGGTGGAGTTCATCCAAGATGATGACAGATTGAGAGAGGAGAGGAAGAAAGCCAAGAAGAACAAAGACAAATACATTGGAGTCTCCTCTGACAGCATGGGTGGAGGAGGTGGCAGCTTTAAGAACTGTAAGTTATATTCTGTGTATTTAAAAAATGTAAACGTTATTATAACCCGCACTGTCCAGAATCTGTCGTCGTAGTTCTACAGCACTGAAACAACCAGAACATTGAAATAACTTGTGCAGCCTTTGTTGTTGTAGTTGTCTCACATTTATTATAGATTTGCTCAACATATACAGCTGGATTCTGTTTATACTGAATGTCTTGTCAGTTCAAACTGGAATCTCCTTTTCTGTCCTCTCCCTCCTAGCAAATGAGTTGGATCGGAGCAAGTGGGATGAAGACTGGGATAAGAGCAAAGGAGTTTTCCCATTTAGTGAGAAACTCGGAGAGATCAGTGATAAGATAGGCAGCACCATCGACGACACACTCAACAAGTTCAGAAAGAAAGAACGTGATGACTCACCTGACAGAATCAGGTAAATATTTATGTATGTTTACTGCAGTATATTACATTCTTCCTAGCTTGTGCTTGCTGTTATTGTGGTAGCTGACTGGTCACAAATGATGAAAAATAATGCAAAGAGCCACCCACTCACTGCACATCATTTCAGCCTCCACGTCGCATGTGTAGAATGTTTAAACTGCTGAGATGTGGATTATCGATTACATAATTCAACAATAATACACAGAAATCACTTCACACAGTTACAGCAAAGCAGCAAAACAAATAGCAGAATTTCCTGAGTGCTCATAAATCCTTCTTCTGGTTGCCATAGTGACAATGAAGAGGACAGAGCATCAAGAAATGGCAGACAGGACACCCTTGAGTTTAAAGATGAGGAGGAGACTGTCACAACGAAGAGCATCCAGATCACTCAAGCAACAGAAACCACTACCACCACCACACGGAAACGCAGTGGAGCCACAAGCAACAAGACCCTTGACCTGGGTGCTGCTGCCCATTACACAGGAGACAAGAGCCCAGAGGAGAAGGTACTCACACTCTCTTTTTGTGATGCATATGTTTAATGTCTGTGCTTATTAAACCATGGTGCCGCTCTCTCTTCAGTCATCAGTCCGACAGTCTTCCAGCAGTGGTCTTGCTGACCTGCTAGTCATAGACCCATCGTCCAATCAGAGTTCTACAACAGGTTTCTACAAACTTATAAAATTCAATTTTGGCACTTTTAGTGAAAAAAAAGAGCTTTTATTTGAATTATATTTGTCTTGGCTCATCCAGGTGGTGGTTCAGACCTCATCGGTGGCTTTGCTGACTTCTCTTCCCCTGCAGCATCTGCCAGCCTCCCCACCTCCACTGGTAAACCTCTTCTGTCTCAGCTATACACTCTGTTAGAACACAGTCAGATTGAGTGCCACTGTGACAGCAAATGCTGTGTAGTTATTATGTACTGTAGATTCTGTAGTGGATTTTAAGTGTCATTGTCCAAATCTAAACATCTTTACTGTTTTGTGCAGCTGCATCATCCAATGGAAACGGAGAGTTCGGAGACTGGAATGCCTTCTCGGCCAATCCTCCGGCTTCATCAAACTCTGCAACTGCCCAGCCTGTCACTGACCTGTTTGGCAGTGTCCAGTCTCCTACAGCTCAGGTCTCCAATCCCACTTCTGTCCCACCCTCAGCTGAGCTCTTTGACTTGATGGGTGGAGTCAATCATCAGCTAACCAATCCACATACAACACTTAGTGCCTCTCAGAGTATGACTTTCTCTCTGGGAGGGATGACACCAGGGGCAACTGTGCCCACTTTGCCGCTTTCTCGCTCTCAACAGGTAGATGTGTTATGCATCATGGGAAGGCTTAATATTTCTTAAATTGTTTTAAAAAATGAGAAAATATTATTTGCTGAAATGAAATATGACTTAGATAAGATGTGGTATTATTCTTGCATTAATTATGTATTCAACAAAGAAAATGTGTGACATTTTTTTCAGACTTTAGGAGGCATGGCAAGTCAGCAGTCCATTGGGCAACAGCAGAAGGTTGGGCAGGGATCATTAGGTTCGACCTGGTCTGACCCCTCTGTCAACATCAGCCTGGACTTCCTCTCAGCAGGCTTGACCACCACTAAGACACCCCCTACCCTCAACAATATCATTCAACAACAAGGTACCATTTGCATGTCTGTGACTCTGGGGGTCATGATCGTGCAGGCATTTAAATTAAGCCTTTAAGCTAAAGCCCTTAGCCTAAACTAGTCAGTGTTGTTATGGCTTTATAACCCAAGTGATAAAAGCATGTCTCTGTCCACTTGTGTCTGTGCAGGAGTGCCTCCCGTCAGCCTGTTGGCTCAGAACTTTGGAGGACTTAACCTCAGCTCTCCACCCCATGTGACACCAATAAGACCACCAACCAATCCCATGATGGCAGGCAATGTCATGGCAATGGGCATGCCTGCTTCCATGGCCACGGGTATGCCACCTACAATGACCACTGGTTTACAAGGAGGAATTCCCATAAACCAAGGCATGATGGGAATGAACATGAGCATGAATATGGGCATGACCGCTCCAGTGATGATGGGTGGCATAACTGGCGTGGGAGTACCAGGAGTAGGGATGGGCATAGCGCACTCCATCACCCCAGCTGTGGTCCCACCCAAACAAGATGCCTTTGCTAACTTTGGCAATTTTGGGAAATGAAGGTTTTCGTGTGTGTGTGAGTGTGTGTACGCATGTGTGACATTATGAGAGTGTGTACCACAGATGGACTGCTGTACTTGAAGACAACCTTGCATGTGTCTCTCTCTGCTTCTGCTCTCTTTGGTGAGCAGCCACCAGTGATTGTTTACCATCACCGTCTGCTGACATGATTATGAGGTAGGGGAGAATGCCCACTGCTGCCTCTCATAAAGAGGGCACTGGAATTGCAGGGAAGGTGTCTCTGGCCTCTAGTCATTACTTCCTTCTGGGGAGAAAAACTCTTCTGTAGTTGATTTTTTTTTTAAAATATTTACAGTGTATCCCCCATCATTACAAAAATCAGGTTTCTGTGTACCTGCTCAGAGAGTTCAATCAATACAATGGACACATAAAAAATGGCATAGCTGCCTTAATTTTACATTATAGCCAGATATATTATGTTTTAGGCAATTTTTTAACCGAATTCAATCAAAATTTAAGCCGTTCCATTATTATCAGACAATGACTATGACACACTTTTTTTAAAGTCTGTACTCTAGTTCCAGCAGAGGGCAGAAAGAGCATATGTGTTGAGACAACACTGGATGGTCATACCTATTCTTATATTAGGGTGGATGACATGTTCAGTTTCCCCTTTTCTGTTTTAATCCTGTCTGTCACATTTTACAATGGATGGATGCTCAGTAGGTCAATAAATTTAAGTTTAAAAACAATGAGAACAAATGCACCTAAAATGCTGTCAAGCTCTTTATGTCGCAATGATCTATTACCGTTCAAAGTGATACTCTCAGCATCAAGCACTAATCAGTTGTATTTCCTTTTTAATTCCTCCTTGTCATTTTGGCACTTAAGAAAGGCTGTTGTCGGACACCAGACACATAAATCTGTCTCTCAATCTTTTGCAAATGGACAGTTTATGGGTTGCGTCTGAGGAAAAAGACTATCACTATCCACAAGAGTGAAAACACAATACAATGCTAAATTTCTTTAATGTTTACAGCAATTGCAGTTGGGACAACAATGTCCCTTTAATTACAAAGTATTTTTGCCAGCAAACATGTTTCACCTTGCAGCTGACTTGGTCTTTCAATCCAAGGGGCATACCTGCAACTCAACAACCATTTTTTAGAAATTATCTTCACCTATTATTTGGCATGGATCAAATTCATTGGATGAGTTTCAGTAAATTTCAAAAATAATTTCTCTGGATGGCTAAAACCAATCCAGAGTTCTGGGGGGGTCTGGAGTGAGGTTTGTGTGAGACGTGAGTGAATGAGTGTGTGTAAAGTTGTGTATGGTTATAGTTATCTCTGTTTGATGTGCAAACACAGCTAAGCAGAGCCTGTTGACATTTTCTGAGGCACTGCATTCCAAATGACCAAATCTTTATTTTGTTACTCTCAGAAGGCTAATTCCATAGCTATTAGTTTAATATTTTATTAGTTTACTTAAAGTTGTGTTCATATGGGAGAGCTACTGCTAACTTAGGTTACTTAAATCATGTTTTATTTTTGTTTTGTTTTTTTTTTCCAGTACAGATCATTTGATTTGATTGTACTGTATATTTTCTGTAATTCATTCAACATTAAATTAAATTATAACATTCTGAATTATGACTTTATTCTTGTGATATTATGAATATGTAATTTTACAGCAATTAAACCTAAATATTACAATACATTATTGGGTTTTCCTCGAAAATAAAATCGAGTTAGAGTTAGAGTACACGATGACCTGTACTCTAACTATATTACTGTACTCTAAATATTTCAAACATGGTATAATTTACAGGACTCTTCATTTAACGCTGTATTCTTATTATTTAAAGGTAAAATGAGACATAATAATAAAGTGCCAAATAATTTTAACTCTAGGACAGTGGGCCCTTCTTCCAGAAGTGCACAAAGAACAGCTGACACACAAAATACCGGAAATATGCAAAATACCTTTCTTAAACTTACCCTAAGTGTGAAAAAAATGGGACCTCCTTATCATAAACTTCTGAATTGACTGAACAAAGGCATCGGGAAAAATGGCACACCGGGCCAGTGAATGAACATTCGCGAGATAACCTGCATCCAATCAGGGCTCACACAAATCAAACCGCTGTGTGATTGACAGCTGATCTTAGCCAATACGAGAAGTAGACTCCACCTAGGGGCGTTTCCAGGAAGACAGTCGTTACATTTTCCTGTAATGGCGGACCAGACAGACAGCGAGACTCTCGGGTTCAACGACAACAGGTCAGATAATAGTAAATAAAGTGTTTATATGAATACCAGTGGGGCGTTATATTAAACACAAGTCTGCATTTCATATGCAGCTAATACGCGTTGTATTTCTTTTAGCGTTTGTAATAAACTGTGGTTTTACTTTTGAATGTAGCCACGCCAGCTAACTAGCTTCTCGCTAACTAGCTTGTGGTGGCAAGCGGTTTGCATCGTCTACGCTGGTGGCACGCGGTAAACATGGGCAGTCACATTAAACACAGACAGCTGTTTGCCTCTCCTACCGGGCTTCCCAGCCCACCGTCTCATTTGTCTGTGTTAATAGAAGGTTCTGAACATAGGATGCACTTTTTGCACAGCAAATAGCCTGCTAGCTAAGCTATGCTATACTCATTGGTAAGCAACGGCACACCACTAAAGTGCTTTGAATGAACAGGGATTCTGCTAGCCAAGTTAGCAAATGACGTCTTTACATTTTTGATTGAGTTGTGGCTGAACGTATGTTCAGGGGATTGGAGTCACTTCACGAACAGCGCCTTAATTAACATCCAAAAGATACACGACAATGTTTGTCTTCATTAATAATGTATCTTTAAAGCTTATTCAGAACAGCCCCAATAAAACATTATTACACAACCTCGGCTTGATGTGGGTTCACAGAAACGGCAAAAATTACAATATAATGTTGAAACCTGGTAGCTTATTCTATAGCGTCATTCATTGTACAAACTGTCTGGACTATGAATCGGCACTAAATTATGGTATGCAGGTCTGATCTACAAATACTGACGGTGCTGCTTTTGTAGGTGTGTTTGTTGTTTTCCTCTTGGGAGAGATGTGTTAGAGAAGCTGGTAACATCTTAATTACATATGTAATAATTAGGCTTCAATAATGTAAAGGTTTAAAGAAGGTTTAAAAAAATAAAATTTTGGTTGACAATTTAATAGCAAGTTGGCATCATTTTATGTTAATAGTTAAGTGTTGTTCTTCATACTAGAATGGTGCAGCAGGCCGTGCGGTTCCGCGGTCCTGCTCCTGCACCAGCACCTGCGCCCGCCCAGACCCCTGTGCTTCGTGGCCCACCACCACTTCTTAGGCCACCACCACCACCTTTTGGGATGATGAGAGGACCACCGCCACGACCGCCGTTTGCACGTCCACCTTTTGACCCCAACATGCCACCCATCCCACCACCAGGAGGCATGCCGCCACCCATTGGACCTCCCCATCTACAGGTGACTGTGTTCCCATTTGTGTACAACTTGCATTGTCCTTGAATTGTAATGTTGCTTTTGCATTTTAAGCATTTTAAACTATAATTCGATGTTTGCAAATTAGTAAGCAGGAGTTTTAAATTTATTTAATGTTGGCAACATATGGCAACATATCGATTAGACTAGTTTGAATGAAAGGACTGCTTCTGATCAATTTGAAATATGTCATGCTAGGTCTACATTTACAGTGCAACAGTGACTCAAGCTTACATTAAAAAACTGAATAGAATCTATCTTGTTTCCACCACGCCATTGTTTGATTTTGTTTTTAATTTTTCATTGAATAATACAATAGTTATACACTAACTTCCTGTATTAAATTCAGGCAGACTGGTTAGCAAGAAGGTAATTTGGAGCCTCAGGACTCCTTGTCACTATTTAAAGACTAAATGCAAGGATTATTCTTTTTTTTTACAGAGACCACCGTTCCTTCCTCCTCCTATTGGTAATCTGCCACCTCCTCCTGGGATGATATTTCCACCTGGGATGCCCCCTGTTCCTTCATCTGGAAACCCTGCACTCAACCCTGCAGAGGAGATATGGGTAGAGAACAAGACACCAGAGGGAAAGGTACGGTCAAACCATGTATAAGTGCGTGCAGAGGTTTAAACTGGTTAGTCTGTTCTTTTGATTGCATTTCCAAATACAGGAGCGTGTGAAAAACAAATTGAAAAAAAATCTAAACTTCTACAGTCTACAATTTATCATCTCGCTTATTTCATCTGCTTACTATTTTACCTGCCGCTGTCTTTTCTTTTATCTTTTCATTAGACATATTACTACAATGCCAGGACCAGAGAATCTGCGTGGACTAAACCAGATGGTGTAAAGATTATCCAGCAGTCTGAACTCAACCCTCTTCTTGTTGCGGGAGCTGCAGGATCAGGTGTGAGTGCGGGGGCGACTGCAGCTGGCAGCTCAAGCAGTGTTAATACTACCGCCAGCACAGCAGCAGGCTCCCCTACACAGGCCTCATCCACAACCCCCTCCAACGCACTCACATCCAGTCCAGACTCCATCACTACCCCCTCCCCCTCTGTGTCCATTGCAGGTAAACACACACTCTTTTATATGATGTTAAGCATAAACGCATGTATAACACTAACAGTCCTATTTTGTGTTTTTATTCCCAAAAGCCACAGTTGTAGCAGACCTCACCCCTATCCCGACAGTGACCTCAACTGTTGCAGTGTCTCCAGTCACTGTGGTGACTGTTTCCACGGTGCCATCACCTGTTACGGCAGTGCAGACCGTGCCTCTGCTGCCAGCAGCTCTGCCTCACAGTGTGGCCCAGCCCACCGCAGCCATACCTGCCTTCCCCCCTGTCATGGTGCCACCTTTCAGGGTGCCTTTGCCAGGCATGCACATCCCTCTACCAGGTGAAAATGAAGTTATAATAGGAATAACTAGTTCTAAATCTGTCCTACAGTAGCACATGCAATTAGCACATATTTACTGTGTTTTGTTTGCCACAGCTTTTGGGTGTTTCCTTTACGCAACACAATACAAAGACCTCAGCAAGGGGAACTATTTTAGTTGTGTTGGATATAGTGATACTGAATTCTGTTCAAGCTTGCAAAATACTCTCTTAGCAGTGCACACAATGTTCTTGTAGGAACCTGTTATTTTTAGCTGGTACTACCTTGGCTGATTAATGTGATAATATCTTGTGACAACAGAAATTGGCTTTATAATCTCTGTGGAAATATATAGTTGAGGTTTTGATTACCAAAAATGAGGGTAACTCCAGACTCCAGCTGCAGTTCTTAATTTTGTGTAATTTTAATTAAGTGTCACACAAAACCAAGTCAGATAAGGTCACATTGTCTTTTAGAAACAAATTTGGACTGGGAGCTTCCTGGTTGACTTTGAGATTTGTGGTGTTGTTATGCAGACATTCTTGCCTGTCTTTCTACTACACCTGTTAGTTAACCAACTCTAGATAAACCCTAGGTTAGACTTTGATGTAGCATATACACTGTGTGCTTTCCTAATGACTTTAAATACATTAGAGGCATATAAACATTTGAGACTGACAGACTGTGTTCCAAAATTTGGGTGTGTCTTTGTCTGAGTGGGGTCACGCGCAAACTCGTACATCACGGTAGCTGATGTCTAGTGTCCTGCTGTGTTCAACCAGATGCTTGCTTGTCCGTTGTTCTTGCAGGTGTAGCAATGATGCAGATAGTTGGTGCACCCTGTGTAAAGGCAGGCCCCAGCGCCAACGGTAAACACCCTGCCGCTCGCCTCCCAGACCTACAGTAGATGGCATGGTAGTGAATGATGTCTACATGCGTCACATGGTGTATATAATGGGACCCTCAATCAGTGGCATGGTGCTGAATGCTGTGAACATGATCCATTCGGTGTACAGTGGTGAAATCTTTCATTCCACTAGACAGAGAAGATGCAGTATGACTGCCATTATACTCACAGATGGGAAATGAACACTTTGGTGTACCGTGAATTTAAGTGACACATAGTAGTAAAGTTGTCAGTAACAACTTACTTTTAAGATGTGTTTCTAGACAGGTAAAAGAAGTCTTATTAATTCACATGTAACATTGACATATTACATAGCACACTGATGTTAATTGCACTTGTTTGTGTGTTCCGGTAGACACTGTGATGGAAAAACTTTAGTTTAGCAGCACTCAGATCTATGTTTGTTGTTAGAAAAACGCATTTTTGGGCATGTTGATCGTAAACACCTTGAAAAAGAGACCCGTCTTTTTTTTAGTGCAGGTCTATAATGCTAGCTACCCTTGTTTATTTGCGCTTAGAGTTAGGGCTACATGTTGTGGTCATGTGGTTGTCCTCCTGTGTGGCATGGTTATATGTGTGTGGTCACTGCTTTTTGTATGTGGCCTGTGTCTGTTCTCAAATCATTGTTCCTTCCAGGTCTGTAGATAGCCACAATCAAATAGTATCCCACACATTTCTCTGACCTACTCAACTTCATCACTACACAGTACTACACAGAAACTTGTACTCAAAGAAGGAACTGTTTTTTTTTCCTTTTAGTTTTTCTATACTTTTAGTTTGCTAGTATATGTTTTTGATTTTTAGTTAGGAACCAGGATGAAGACATCTTACTTGTTGGTGTATTAACTAAAGGCAGTGTAGTCAGTGTAACTCGGACATTGGGATAACTCTTAGCCAACCATGCTCTGTGTCTTTCTTCTCTGACAAATGACAGGCATGCTTCCTGGTATGGGCCCGCCTTTAGTTTCCATGATGCACCCCCAGCTGGCACTCTCAGCAGGTCCTGCCTCCATTGCTGGATCATTGCAACTCCCTGAGTGGTCAGAGTACAAAACAGCTGATGGGAAAACATACTACTACAACAACCGGACACTGGAGTCCACCTGGGAGAAACCACAGGCTGTTTTGGAGAAAGGTAGGCAATGCTGATGTGATGAGCTATGCTCTGTCAGATTGGATTTTGATAATACAGATCACGTAAGAACACTACTCCTACTAAGTGTGCATGACTTTTCGCTCTCCCTTCCTCTAGAAAGAGAAGCAGAAAAGATCAAGGAGCGCCTGGCGCAAGAGGAAGCAGAGGCCATGGAGATGGAGGATGAGGAGAACAAATTAGAAAACGCTAATAATGACAAGGAGGTGTGTGAATATTAGAATTACCAATTTAAACCAGAAAACTGACATGGAAAAAAGGATAGGACTACTTATAATACATCCATTTGCATTATAATTTTTTTAATTTATTGAGTTTGATAAACTGGAGTAAAGCAAATTGTATTTAATAGTATCTTCTTTTTTGGCAAGGAGCGCAAAGAAGAAGAAATGACAGAGGAGGAGAAAGCAGCTCAGAAAGCCAGGCCCATAGCCACCAACCCCATCCCTGGAACACCATGGTACGCACCCCACATCTGAGCACACACTTAATATCTTCTCCTCATTTCATGGAAATTAAGTTCCTTTTCTTTTTTTTATTCCCTATTCATTTAAATCAGGTGTGTGGTATGGACGGGTGATGATCGCGTCTTCTTCTACAACCCAACAACGAGACTGTCCATGTGGGACCGGCCCGAAGAACTGGTTGGTCGAGCAGATGTTGACAAGCACATCCAGGAGCCACCACACAAGAGAGGTCTGGAGGACAACAAGAAGACAGGTGTGGACAAACTCACTTATATCTAGTCACTCAGAAATTTAAGATATCTGTTTTAGCCCTTTTATTGTTTATACTCGTAAGTGCACAGTGCCAGTACCAGTGGATGTAAACAGGGGTCATAACTGTGTGTATTTTTCTGTTTGTGTGTTTATACTCAGTTATCAGTAAAGAGGAGCCAGAAATAAACATGGCTATTGAAGAGAATCAGGATGAAGAGCCAACCAAAGCCAAAAAGAGGAAGTAAGTCTACTCGTACTGCAAAACACAAGAGGTGCTCCATCTCTTTTAATAAGATAATATTTTTCTCTGTTTTTCTCTGTAATTCTCTTTTCATTTTGCCTTTTAATTTTTTGATCTTTGTGAATCACAGGAAAGAGGATGTGAAAGAGGCAGACTTGGAGAAAGAGGCAGCAATGGAGGCAGAGCTCAGAGCTGCCAGAGAAAGAGCTATAGTGCCACTAGAGGCCAGGATGACCCAATTCAGAGAAATGCTGCTGGAGAGAGGGGTACAGTACATTTGAAGGATGTCATAAACTGTTACTCATTTTATTTCTGCTGGACATAGTGACGAATTAATATTGGGTTTTGTTTTCTTTTTAATGCTATTGTCATCTGTCCCACATTGTAGGTTTCTGCGTTCTCAACCTGGGACAAAGAGCTTCACAAGATTGTGTTTGACCCACGATACCTTCTGCTCAACCCAAAAGAAAGGAAACAGGTTCGGTTCCTCTCCCTTCATAAAGTATTAAGATCTCCCAACGTATTGTGTCAAAGTTTAGAGTTTTCTGATCCTAATCTTGAGATCTCATCTTCATCAGGTATTTGACCAGTATGTGAAGACGCGAGCAGAGGAAGAGAGGAAGGAGAAGAAGAACAAGCTGATGCAGGCCAAAGATGAGTTCAGGAGGATGATGGAGGAGGCAAAGCTCACTCCAAGGTGTGTTTTACATAAAAATCTTTGTTAAAATGATATTCTATACATAATGTAACAGACATTTTTGTATCATTTTACACTTGTGAGATTCATTTGTAACTGTTAATTTTATTATGTGAGATGCTGATGTTGCTTTTTTTGGTTTTGTTTTGTTTTTTTATAGAACAACATTTAGCGAATTTGCCGTGAAGCACGGTAGAGATCCACGATTTAAAACCATAGAAAAGATGAAGGACAGGGAAGCTATCTTTGTTGAATATATGACCGCAATGAGAAAGCGAGAGAAAGAAGACTCCAAATCCAGAGGAGAGAAGGTATCAGTCACTCACTCACTCACACATCATCACACATTATCTCAAGCAAAGAGCATTAGCAGTTGATTGATTCTTAAGTCAGCAAGTTACTGAATTTCATTCATTTTCACAGGCTGTGAGGGGATTTCTAACTAAGGTTGGTGTGTTGGTTTTCTCCCAGGTCAGACAAGATTTTTTCGATCTCTTAAGTGAGCAGCACATAGAGGGAGGCCAGAGGTGGAGCAAGGTGAAAGAAAGGCTAGAGACAGATCCACGATACAAGGCTGTGGAGAGCTCTGCATTAAGAGAGGAACTCTTTAAACAGTTCATGGAAAAGCAAGCCAAGGTGGGTTTCAATTATGTGATTTTTGATTTACTTAAGAGTAACTGTTCATACATGGATAAAAGCATCTGTATCAAACACATAAGAACACCTAACTGTATTCATACAGAGCGTGGACATTGAAAAAGAAAGAGAAATGGAGCGGCAGGCTCGCATTGAGGCCAGTCTCAGAGAGAGGGAGCGGGAGGTGCAGAAGGCCCGATCAGAACAGACCAAAGAGATTGACCGGGAGAGGGAGCAGCACAAGAGGGAGGAGGCCATCCAGCATTTCAAAGCTCTCATGTCTGATATGGTAAGGTGCTCTTTTCTTAGTCCCACATTTCATATTTGAATTTGCATTCAAGTCAGTCAGTTTTTAATGTTTAACAAGGTTTGTTAAATGTAGTGTGAGAGTAAATACTTTTACCCAAAACCTTGATCACACAGAATTTATTTGTTTTTTGTTTATTCACTAATCAGGTCCGGTCTTCGGATGCAACATGGTCAGACACACGTCGTAACCTGCGGAAGGACCATCGCTGGGAATCTGCATCACTGCTGGAGAGAGAGGAGAAGGAGAAGCTGTTTAACGAACACGTAGAAGCTCTAGCTAAGAAGAAGAAAGAACATTTCAGGCAGCTACTAGACGAGACCAGCATGGTGAGAAATGTAAACAAAAACTTAAATCTAAAAAAAATGAACAATATCCTTTGGAAATGTTACCAGTGATTTGTAATTTGTTTTGGTTTCTATTGTAGATCACTCTGACAACCACCTGGAAGGAGGTAAAGAAGGTCATCAAGGAGGATCCTCGCTGTATTAAATTCTCTTCCAGTGACAGAGTAAGACCTTTTACCTTTGTATAATTTTTATGTTCCTACTTTGCCATATGTACAAAAATCCTTGGATTATGTAATATAACTATTCTCACCCATGCTTCTTTTTTCATGCTATGACTGTAAGTACACACTAAACACATCAAATTTGTAGAGTTGTGATGTCTGGTGTGTTCATTTGTCTTTGTAGAAGCGACAGCGGGAGTTTGAAGACTACATCAAGGACAAATACATCACAGCCAAGGCTGACTTCAGAACGCTGCTGAAAGAGACAAAGTTCATCACATACAGGTGTGTCCTCTAACTTTTAGTCCCTGTTTTTAAAATACTGCATTTAATAACTTTGGTTTAAAAAAAATGTAAAATCAAGACTGAACCAGATCTAGACATCTAATCAAGAGACATGAGTTTAGATATGAGCAGCAGCTGTAATATTTTAAAGAGCACTGAGAAGTTCTAAGTATTAGCATCCTGCTTCTGAGTGACTTATGTCTGTCTGTCTCCCTTCCTCCAGGTCAAGAAAGCTGATCCAGGAGTCAGAGCAGCATCTGAAAGATGTGGAGAAGATCCTTCAGAATGACAAGAGGTACCTCGTGTTGGAGTGTGTTCCTGAGGAGCGCAGGAAGCTCATCATGTTTTATATTGAAGACCTAGACCGCCGTGGCCCTCCGCCACCTCCTACCGCCTCTGAGCCCACCCGGCGCTCTACTAAGTGACCAATCACATTACCATCTTGGCCAGCCCTACTCCTCGAGCGCCCTTTGGCCAGAGCATGACCTCCCCTTCAGCATCCCCTGAATCCCGCCCTCCAGGCCCACAGCTGGCCTTGCAGTGTTAATGCTGGGGTTATGTTGCTTAGAGATGTACCATAGAGATGAACAGTTAATGTCTCTGTGTTATGTCAACTCTTAGCCCTAAAATAGCCCTGCATTTAAAACCAACAGCAGGGGACAGAAGTTACCTGATCTCAAGGTGTTCCTGTGACCCTTGACCTCTCACCTCTGACTGCCCACATTAGAGAGAGAGGGGATAGTGATCAGGCTGCTGTCTGAGCAGCAGTGTAAGATAGCTGATGTAAATGAAGTTGTGCGTGAGTGTGTACGTATGTGAGATGTGCGCATGTGTTTGAGGCGTCCTTAAGCCTTACTGCTCCACTGTGCCAGTCATTGTTTCGGCGGCTCAGTGTGAATGTTCGTTGATGCGGAGTGATTTACTCCGATGTCTCAGCAGACTCTGTTGAATGAAATAAAGGCAACTTCCATTGTTTTTTCAACATGCTGTACTGTGTTTTTTAATTAACAACTGACATGTGCCTTATCATTCATCATTTAAATGCTAATGTGACATCCACTGAAACTAGCAGTGATGATAAATAACCTTAATAATAATGACTTTTCGATAAGGAATTGTTTTTTCCTAAAATTAAAGAATTACATGTCACCGAAGGGGTTATTACCTGCCTGGGACCTGCTCTAATCATTCCGATTGGTCGAACATCGCAGCCATTCTGGTCACATGATATTGCCGGAAGTGGATGTAAACGGTCGCGACTGATCAGCATCATCGTCAAACCACCCTTTGTCAGGGGTCCCCAACTCATTCAAAACTTGCTTTTGTTCCGTTTAATTTCATCCGACATGTTATTGATGTTCCAAGAACTCTGACTGTAGCATGAAGACAGGAATTAAGCTAACCTCATGTAATATTAAGCGAGGGTAACGGTCGCCGAAACTGCACTCGCTCGCCTCCTCTCCCGCTCGGTCATCCCTTTCTGTGTTGCCACCATGGGCGTCATTCTGCTCCCTGTTTTCGCCTTCTTGCTGGCAGCCTGGTCGGCTGTTGGAGAACCAGACAGATCTGCTCATGTCGACGGAGCTCCGCCGTCAAAAATAGGCAAGGAAAGAAAGCAGTGTGTGCTCACATGGTATAGCAAGCCACTGAGTTTAGCTAACATTAGCCTGCAGCCTGATGTGGGATGCTGGGTCCTTAAGCATCCAGATATAGTTCAGTAGATTCCTTCTCACTATGATCTTGCTTGACTTTTCTTCTCTGTTCACTTCAGCGGTGGTTGGGGCGGGAATAGGAGGCAGTGCCACGGCCCATTTCCTGAGGCAGCACTTTGGTCCCGAAGTCCAGGTGGACGTGTTCGAGAAGGGTGAGGTCGGAGGCCGTCTTGCCACCGTTACTGTCAATCATAATGACTACGAGTCTGGAGGCTCCATCATTCACTCCCTAAACCTCCACATGCAGGAGTTTGTCAAACAGCTGGGTAAGTTGTGATGTGTGTGTGTCCCCTTCTGGAATCATATTTCTATGCATGCTGTATCTGTGTGCATCATCCTTTGTTGACCCTTAAAGGTTTAAAGTATCGTCGCAGCGTGGCGGGAAAGACAGCAGTTTTTAACGGTGACGAGATGATTCTGGAAGAGACAGACTGGTACCTGCTGGACCTGTTTCGACTGTGGTGGCGCTATGGAATCAGCTTCATACGTCTGCAGATGTGGGTGGAAGAAATTATGGAGAAATTTATGAGGTAAACCAGAAATATAAATTGTTGTTTACTGTCAACACCTGCTTGAGATGCTGTGTGAATAACAGAATGTAGCTGTGAGGTTGTGGGGCAGTTGACAAAATTGTGGATCAAAGTAAAAAAGATAATTGTACAGCTCTCAGTGCATCTATGCAGTCGAACTCTTTAATAGTAGAGCAGAAAGTTTGCAGTCAAGCTTCTGTGGTATAGAATAAATGCATAACACTGCCTTCCACTGTTGCAGTGGATGAAGACTATTTTGAGATATTTATCATTTCCTGTGCCTCAGGTTTTTGCAGCCTTAATCATTGCAAAATCTTTGACTCACTCAGTGACTTTGCAAGCATTGGCTCTGCATAAATATAGACAGCCATCTGCCTGGAATTTGCCAATGCAAATAAGACCCACTGTAACGCAATTCCACACCTCCTCATCCTCTTATAACAAAATAATAAAGTATAGTGTGATGGAATTATATTTCAGGTATCATCTTGTGCAAAAACTCAACAATACATCAAATTGTTTTTGCTTTAATAATGTCTCTGCTTGAAATATGAACTAGGTTTAGATTTTCACTTTCTCATTCCTCCGCTTCCTCCACCATTCACCGACATCGCTTTCCTCCCTCAGGAAATGGTTTATCTCTGTATCACTCTTGTCTTTCTTGCGGTCTCTGTCAACAACAGAGAGCCTTATTCTGTCTCTCTGACAGACAGAGGATATATGGTTATTCATGGCAACATTAGTTAGGTTTTAGGGGAAAAAAAACACTGACTGCTATGATTAATTTTGAATCATTTGTTTTGTGTGCATGTACAATAAAGGATCTACAAGTACCAGGCCCATGGCTACGCCTTCAGCTCCGTTGAGGAGCTGTTGGACTCTCTTGGGGGAAGCGGTTTCATCAATATGACCCGGAGACCACTCTCTGATTCTCTGCTGGAGCTGGGTGTGTCTCAGCGCTTCATTGATGAGGTCATTGCACCCGTGATGAGGATCAACTATGGACAGAACGTCAGCATCCCTGCCTTTGTAGGTCAGCTGGATGATGGTGATAACGGAAAAGGGGTGATGAATAGGAAAGAGACCAGACAGGCGGTAGAGAATTTAGGGGCCTGTTATGAGCTGAATATCTACGTTCCTGCTGATGTAGGTCAGGAGAGAGGAAGGAAAAGAAACGAAGTACATGAGACGAGGATGGGAGGAGCTGGGATTCGAGAATAGAAAAGAGGAAAGCAAGGTGAGAGGAGGGGGTGGCCTATGGGAGCGAGAGAACAGGAAAGTGTGTGGGCAGCTGATAATTGGTTTATAGCACTTGGCACTGTCTTTTATGAGTGACTGTGTGTGTGTCTGTGTGCATGTCTGTGTGTGTTTCAGGCGCTGTTTCTTTAGCGGGTGCCCAGAACAACCTGTGGGCGGTGGAAGGAGGGAACAAGCTAGTGTGTTCTGGCCTTCTGAAAATGGCCAATGCTAACCTGCTGCAGGGGCAAGTCAACTCCATCTCCCCCATCCACTCAGGTACTCCACCCTAAAATGGATCCTGTAAGAAAATCATTCAGTTATATTGTGTGTGTGTGCATGCTAGTATAATAGCCTATAGTATAATATCTTCCTCCTCAAATTTTACCTGGTAAAAAAAAATCAGTCCCCTGTAATATTTATTCCCTACAAATAACAAATTACCACTGTTGTCCTGAAAAAATGCATTATTGATTTTATGATGCCTTAGTGCCTTTAAGCTTCTCTTCATGCTGTATTTACACACTGTACACTTCCGTATTCTTTAGAAGCCCCCCTGCCTTTATGACTTCCATCAGGCTCAGAGCTTTCAATCCTTTGCATCTCAAATGCTCTCACCCACAAAAACAATCTGTATGATTGACTCTCTTCCTATATCTCATTCAGTCAAGCTCTTGAGCCTGCATGTATTGATCTGTTGTATTCATTATATTATATTTTATTATATAGGAGAGGTGCTCCAATATCAGCTGAACTTCACCACAGCATCAGGGACTGGTTTAGAGGTGTATGATATTGTAGTGTTGGCGACACCACTCCAGGCCAGTGTCAGGTCTGGAGTCCAGTTCGAGGGATTCACACCACCCTTTGACCAGCTGCCGGGCAACTATCACAGCACTGTAGCAACCATTGTCCACGGCTACCTCAACACCTCCTTCTTTGGTTTTCCGGACCCGCGTCTTTTCCCCTTCGCCAGTGTCCTGACAACCGAGACACCCGATCTGTTCTTCAACAGCGTGGCTAGCGTTTGTCCTGTTAACATCTCAACAGGCTTCCGGCGTAAGCAGCCGCAGGAGGCTGGAGTCTACAAAGTGTTCTCACCACAACTGCTGGACAAGCCTCAGCTCAAAACCCTGTTCAGGTCAGCTATTTCTTTCCTGGTAAAGGATTCTGTCAAAGTAAAAAAAAAATCTCAGAAAATTTTTCTTCTTTAATGTCCCTTTTAATTTTAGGTCGTACTACTCAGTGCAGGTGACAGAGTGGCAAGCCTACCCCCAGTATGGCAGCAGCCAGGGACTGCCACCTGTTGAGCTTCACCCCAATCTATACTACCTAAATGGCATCGAGTGGGCTGGCAGTGCCATGGAGATGAGCTCGGTAGCTGCCAAGAACATCGCCCTGCTGGCCTACCACCGGTGGAACAGGCAGACAGACATGGTGGACCAGAAAGACCTGATGCACAGGATCAAAACTGAGCTATGACCTCACCATCTAAAAGCCAAGAAACTCAGCAATGATACACATTAAAATTGTGTATTGGAGGAAGCACTGAAAGGCTTGGTGGGTAAAGTTCTGTTCATTCTTTTTGGGTGCATTGACATCTCTACTTGGACGTGTTAATACTGGGTGCTAACAGGGCCTCATCACACCATTAAAAATGAATGTACCGTAGTCTGACACAACTATTTGGGTTCACTCCTCTGTGCCAGTGGCTTTGCAGATAAATGAGACATGTTGGCCAGGACTAATTGGCGGTTCTCATCTAAATTTTTTGCAGCAGGAACCTATTCATTGCCAAGAAGTAAAAAAAAAAAAAGCAACTAGCATGTGCATATACTTATATAAGTTCCTGTGCATGAACAATATTTAATAAAAATGGTAATTAGGTAGCAGGACAAAGTAGCTGGAACTGCTCTGCGTAAATAAATGATCCAGAAAGAAGTCCAAGCTGACACAAAAAAGCAGCTCTCAGCATTAAATCAGCGCGGTCACCGATTTAACTTTCAGACCCATAAACTGGCACTCAGTCTGGTTGAAATTGCTGCCATTGTCTGCAAAATGTTAATGGACTTGCCTTTGGCATCAACCAGATTTCATAAAAGGAATCTCAGTAGGATTTTTATAAATTAATGAAATAATTACTCAGTGACTCATGGTAGTGTCCACTGGTGCTATGCTCCATTGCCCCTTTCATCAGACTATTTCATTATCTGCTCTTCCTGCTGCTTTTGTTGCATAATCCAGCGGAAAGAATTTTTTCAGGGAATGGAGCCAACCAGCTTTCACACTGGACTGAAACACAGCAGAAAACAGAGCTGCTGCTGCTGCTGTTGCTGGTGGTGATGACACTTCCTTTCTCTCAAGCCTTAAAAGCCTTGTTGAGACCCCACTTTTGTGAATCTTATTAATTGCATAGGAAGGTGGATGGTGTTACAGAAAGTCATGAAACTACTGTTTGTCTATAAGACTTTTCAAATGACCTTGCTTTGTTAAAATATGGCTGTGAATTTGATTAAATTGATGAACAATATATAATAAAAATGGTGATTATGTAGCAGGACAAAGTAGCTGGAACTGCTCTGCGTAAATAAATGATCCAGAAAGGAGTCCAAGCTGACACAAAAAAGCAGCTCTCAGCATTAAATCAGCGCGGTCACTGATTTAACTTTCAGACCCATAAACTGGCACTCAGTCTGGTTGAAATTGCTGCCATTGTCTGCAAAATGTTAATGGACTTGCCTTTGTTACCTTGCTTTGTTAAAATATGGCTGTGAATTTGATTAATTTGATTGTGTCATGTGATGAGAAACTGCTGCATCCCTTTAATATGATGTAAGGGTGTTAGAACCTGTGGTGGTGTCAGACAATAGCAGCTAAGCTGAAATGAAGAATGCTTGTGTTAAGTTCTGAACAGCTTAGGTTTCAGATGTTTTTGTTGAATTGGACATTAAAATATCCATAAAACAAGTTATCTATAAAGTCATCATTATGCTCTATAAACCACAGAATACAGCCATCATAAGGAGATTTAGGTCATTATTTTTATAAAAACAAGCTCTTTTTCACTGTCAAGTGTCACACAATCAAGTTCATTCATAGAATGATGGTGATGCAGGAGACACAGCTGTTTTATTCTTTTGGATGTACAAGGCCGATCCTGCTCATTAAATGTTTAGTGACATGACGGTTGGTCAGCTGTTTGTGAGGCCACTCTACCAACAGGTATAAATTCAAAGCCCTCAGCAGAACAATAAATTTGGTTAAAGTGTTGTGGTCTGATGTTAGACGGAGGGCAAGAGAGAGGTACAAAAAAGACAGCCGCTTTCCAACATGGAGTGGGTTGTATTATGGTGTCCTTTGCCAATTTAGCCTCAGGAATGGGTAACTTACTACATAAGATAAGAAAAGATAAAACTTTAATAATCCCTAAGGAAATTCTTTTACCAGAGGTATCAAGTTACATTAAATACAATTAAGTACAAGAGTATAAGTGTCAATAAAAATCCAAATCAGAACTATAGTAAGCAGTGTGATTGAGCACTGAGTGTGACTGCATGGCTGTAATATACAGATGGAAGGTGCTACATAAATACAAATATAGACCAGTGGAGGGAATGACATTGAAACATTAAACATTCTTCTAACTTTTGCCAGAATGTCCTGTGACACAAGGAATCTGGTAGAACTGAAAATAATGGACTGGGCCCTCAAAGTCGAGACCTCAACCCCACTGAGCAAATTTAGTCAGAGTTGAAAAATAAACCGGACAGATCAATTGTACAAACAAAGGAAAGCCTTTGACTCGAGCTGCAAAAGATATGGGATAATATTAGAGTGATTCTCAGGAAATGTATTGAAACTAGTCCAGAGAGGTTAATTGGAAAAGTGATAGTTGTTGTGCTCAGAGCGATCATCTGCATGTTTGAATGAACATGAATGAAATGAAATAAAAAAACAGGCAAAAAACATCAGTATTTTCAGATTGTTTAGGTGTTCTAATCATTTTGGCTCCCACTGTACATTATATTACATATATACACAATAATCAATCAAGTATTGTAGCAATAGTTCCTGAATGTTTGATATGTGGTTAAAACAAATGCACACTTCTACTTACAGGCTTTTAAGTAACTTTCAGCTATGTCGACATGTTAACTCCGTTGCTATGATCTCTGTTGCATGTAAAGTATGATATGGTTGAAAGTTCATCAAAAGAGCAATAACAAAACTTTGAGTTGGAAACATTTAGTCAAATGACCATATTACCAAAATGATGATGATGTGACTACACAAGATGTCCAGGGCTGTTCATATCTAACCTGCATTGCTGTTTCTGTATAGCACAGCTTTTACCAACATACAGTATTTAATATGTGTGATGCTTATCTTATTATAATGCAACTGTTAAACAATTTGCATTTTTTTTCTGACACCTAATTCAATAAAAGGATTGTATTGTGAATTTTATTTTGTAGAGAAGTGTACTGAAAAGTCTAACAATTTTCCTTTATTCATGCGTTATTTACTTGATCGATTATTGCACACAAGTTGATAAATATTGTAAATGTTAAAATACAATAGTAGTACTTTGGCTGCTTACCTTTAAGAAAACAAAACTCTCCAGCAGAAATTATTTAGTTAGTTACTTAAAAATAATTTCTAATTTTTAGTTTATTTTTGGGATTATAATAAAATAACAAAATGTTATTTCTGTAAATGCCCATATATATATATAACTTTTTGACCATTTTTTTGACACGATAATCCTCTTTGGGTAGGGGGGGGGGTAAGTATTTTAATTTTAGAAACAACATGAAGAACACTTTCCATCAGGGTCAAGGAAAATATCTGATGATGGTATTCACGACAAAATCAAAAACAAAGCTGTGTTTGTAGTTTTTAGGGCATTCACTCGCATATCACCATCTGTGGGAAAATCCCTGAACTGTACCCTGAACAAAGTGGAAATCTGCTTTCTAAATGTGTCACAAAGCCCAAACAATAGTTTCTATGTTCTTGTGATGTCATGCAAACAGAGGGGGGACTATTAAAAGATGGCAATGCTAAACATTAGGTGTTTTGTGTTTCTCGTCTTCAGTTGTTGGAGAAGTACAGAGTTAAATCACTGGAATTCCCCTATAGGATATTATTTTCTATCAGTTGTACACAACCCACCCCCATCCCACCAAAACACTAATAGTGAACAGCAAAATGAAAGGTAATCAATACCTGCAGGCAGTGTGGTGAATACTCTGTCTGCTACAAGAAAAGCCTTTAACAGTCCAGCTTAAGTAGAAAAAAAGCACAAGACTCTCCAGGGATGCTGTGAATTCTTGTGAAGTCCAATTTCCCTAGAAGTTCAGAAATTCCAATGAACTATCACACACTGCACACACACCATGTTTCATCCCATTCTCTGTGTGATCCTGCAGGCCATTTGATGTGTGTGTAATTGTGTATCAGAAACATAGATAGCCAGGCGTTACTTGCACGACTGCAGCTTGTACATAATGCTTCTGCTGGCTAACTGGTACTAAGAAAGGAGAACACATTACTCCGTTTTTAAACTCATTGGGGGACCGTCCCTTCTCTGACGCGGGTCCTAAACTGTGGAATAAATTGCCTTTGCACCTTAGACAGATTTTATTTTATCTTATTAGTAATTTATTCTACATTTGATAGGCTGTGTACAGCACTTTGGCTGACCTTGTTGTTTTTAGAAGTGCTCTATAAAAAAAGATGGATTGGATTGGATTGGATATATCAGTTATTTATTTCTCCTGAGTAATACTGAAACTGAAAGAAGCATTTTTCTCTCTCCAGTGTTCTTTAAAGGCTTTAAACCATTCTTTTTTTTTCTTCATTTATGCCCTTATGGTCAGTCCTTACCTATGTTTTCACAAGCTGACTCTCTCTTTCCTGTAAAAAGGAGGTGGAGGTTAACAGTTAATGTCTGATTCAGAATGAATCAGACATTAACTGTTAACAGCTCCCCACCAGCTGAACTGAATTTGTTTTTATCCAAAACATGAATGGACTTTTTGTTCTAGATTTTTTGTTAGCAAGTAGATGTTTGCTATATCAGCTGTTTGCTAACCATGTTTATTCTGTTCCAGTCAGTTAACCACAGATGTGCACATTATTTTTGATCTAATCAGGAACTCGGGTAGTATGTAGGTTACTGTACAGCATGTTTTTCTTTTATTAATCAATGTACAAAACTTTCTAGAACCCATCAAATGGATCCATCTAAGTTACCTCCAGTGTTTATCTCGCCTGTCTTTACTAGTGCACTGGTTTTGCTTATGGGGTTCCTTACACTGGCAGAAATGTATTGTACTTTATAATTATGCATAGGCCCTCACTTATAAACAACTAAAAGGGTGCTCTATGCTCAAAAATGTCCATCAGCTGCCTTTACAATACATATGATTAAAAATAAAAATAATCAAAAAGTTTATTTATAATGCAGATGATAGGAAGCACTGACCCTAACCCCGCTGCTCTCTGTCTCTCTCTACAATGTGTCAGTATACTGAAAAAGATAAATTTTTGCAGAAATGTTTTCAGGCAGCCTCAGGCTCTGCTCCTATTGGCCCAGCAGTGCACCACATGGTCGGGTAGTCACGCGCTTTCCAGGAACCCGTCAGGAAGAAGAAAAACAAAACAAACCCGAGAGAGCTTTAACAGCGTGTGGACTCCATTGAAAAGGGAACCTTATTATCTCCAACACGGGGAGCTACACGAGGTCCAACACCAAGCAAGACGTATGCGCGGGCGTCCTAAAAGTGAGTGAGGCCATTATTGGTGCGTTTTGGGGGAACTTACTGGATTAGCTTTAAAGCTAACGGTAGGTCGCTTGTTGTTTTGTATCGAGCCTCAGCTGGGATGAGGAAGGGGGTGGACGGAGGCCATACTGACTGAGCTGCGGGTGAAAAGGAAGCAAATAAATCGCCAGTTCCGCATTAAAAAACACAGTTAATAGCTAGTGAACATGTTTGACGTGTTGCCTTTTGAGCACTGCAGTTTATAGAGCTCTCACAATAAGTGTTAACGAGAGGAAATGTAGCTAGCTAACGCTGATGAGCGGAGATAATTATCGGTCACTGTCAAATGTCACAGTGCGCTAAATCTGTCAAAAATAACCCCGCTGTTTTTAGGCGACAGTGTCCTCGTAAATGTAATAGGCCAGTCTTTGCAAAAGTGGGGAATTTCTGATTCTGGAATAGGATGGTTAAAAAAATGCACTTATGTAAGAAGATTGGCGTGCACTGTACTTTTAAACTGTCACAACCACGCCGAACCACTTTGAATATATATTTAAAAACTAGGCAACACTTTCTTTATTAATCTAGCAGGACATTGGTCAATTAATCTGCGTATTTGTGGTAGTAAAAGCGTCAGCGGGGCAGTGAAATGCTCAACAGTGACTTTTTGCAGCCAGCCTGAGGTCTCGGTAGGTACACGCCCCCCAACACTAAACACATCGAGCAATGCTTGAAAAGGTTCGACAAACCTAGAAATTTCTATGTGATCTCGGGTACATAATACGCCAGAATCCCATTTATAGATTAATTTAGGGGATAGTTTAATCAGCGATTCATTAGTTATTTTAGATTAGTGTGGATTTTTAACCCAACAACGTGCCTTATAGTTTTCCACCCGATCTGAACACATAAACGTTTGATTGGTGGTTTCTTCTCCGGTATGAATACAAACAGTTGTCAGAGATTTACGTTAAGTCTTGTGCTGCATTCGGGTTTTGTGGTAGGTGGTAGATTTAGCTTTAAATGTCTTTTAAATACAGCTATCTAGGCCACTGGCATGTAGGCCTCCAAGTTGTTTATCTTCTGCCTCAACCTAGATTGAAAGTGGCTGTTTATGATGAAGCAGCTTCTGTGATTGGCAGCCGTGGCGGCCAATCACGCACGTCTGGGGGCGGGACGTCATCTTCTTTCGACCAATAGGAAACCGGGATTACGTGGGTGTTGGCACAGGGGGTTAGATTGAGGTTTTGTTTTGCTATGTTGAGGATCTGTGATGAGTGCAGAGACTAGCGTGATACTGGTGACATTTATAGGTTTACTGGTGTTTAGAATAGGTCATTTTTAACCCTTACCTGTCTGTTACATTGTGATGATTGTTGTGATGCAGATGCCTGTGCTCTCAGGCTGTGCTCCTCAATAACATAGAAATCATCACAAAGAGATGCAGGGATGTGGCCTTTTAGAAGAAATGCAGTGTCTCTTTGTAACAGCGAGAGATTGGAACATTTGTATAGTACCACACAAAAGTCAGATCATTAAATTAACCAAATAATAAACTTTTTTCTAGGTTGTAATTATTTGTGTTACTATTAACTATATTTGTGATGTTTAGCACACAAGGCAGTCCTTCTGTTGATAAAGAGAAAAGGAACCCAGACACAGTTACAGAAGTAACTAGAAACAACAACAAGGCTTTCCTTATAAAGTACTAGTGAATGTGAGATCAAGATAGTCTTCTCATCTGAGATTGTATTATTAGCCATTAGCTATTACAGTGATCATCTTGTTCCGTTCTGGACTTAGAATCAGATATAAGTGTAAGTATAGACAAAATCAACAATCAAATAAGTGAAGAGCACATAGTCACTGGTTCTTAAATGTTAAATGCTGATGACACTGCTGAAGTACACTGATGCAAGGGCTGCCCGGTGATTTGAATCAATATTATAAAATATAACATTTGTTTCTGACATCGGTACCTTTTTGAATGTAGTGAATGCAAAGCCACACATAAAATGATCAAATTCCTATAAAGAGTACATCTCAAAACACTTGAATGTCTATGTAACTAATCCTCTGAAAGTCAGCTGAATCAACAGCCCTACTGTCACCAGTTACTTACAATGTCTTGCTATATAAGCCATATAAATAAATAATTAAAATTGATTGTTTGTGAGCATCCTTTGTCAATACCCCAATAGAAAGTTGTAGATTAATGCCAGGTTGTTTACAGAGACTCCTGTGTCCTCTTCAGTAAACGGCTGGCATCTTTTGCCTGTTATCTCTGTAGGGATCAGGGACCGACTGGTATCAGTAGGTAACTCGTTCCAAATAAGACACTGCTGATTGGCCTACTTGGATCACGTCCAGCGTTGTGAGGCAGAGAATGTGAGCTGTTTGCATGATAGTGGAGCTATGCAGAGTCTAAACTGCTCCTTTGTTCTCTCAGTCATGAAGTACCAGAAGGAAAGAAAACATGATGGAAAAAGTTTATTTTTTATTAGATCTGATTTTGTTTGATGATTTACACACAAGGGTGACCAGGGAATTGATCATCCCAAGCATGCATCTTTACCAAGCCATAAATTTAGGCATCTTTTTTTGTTCATTCATTAATGCCAATTACCAGTTGGAAAACATATTGATTATGAGACTTACATGCAATTGTCTTGCTGCTGCTTGACAAATACATGCATGACAAACACACTGTACAGCAGTGGTCTGTCTTATAGACAGAAACCACACATACTGTCGGGTGAGTGCATTTTGAGCCTTTTGTGGTCAGCCACATGTGTGACACTGGCACAGGAAACCATATATTTATAACAGTTAGAAGTGATGAAGCTACTTGGATGAGCAGCGAAACATCTTCAAGAAAACTCTACAAGTCCCGACGCCTTGCTTCGATCTTCTCTACGCATATATTTATAAAAAAAAACCTGTGATCTCACATTGCAGCATGAGTTATTAAGAAAAGCTCAAAATCACATTTTGTAAAGATAACATTTGTTATATGTGCAACATGTCAGCTTTCGTAGTCAACATAGCAGCGCATAAGCGAATGTCAATCAAATTACAGAGGGTTTAGTGTTTTATTAGGCAGGGGATGGGGAAAAAGCTGACCCACAGTTCAACTCCACCCTTGACTAAAATGCACTTCTGAGATGTAACCATGATGCTGCAGAAAATCTGTCCTGTTGAGCAAGCTCTGTGTTCATAAGTTTATCTCAAACATTTCTTGGTCCTTAAAAACAAACATTTGTAAAGAAGGCCTAGGGAAAATCTGACTTCTTGAAGCTGGTACAAGAGTCCTATATTAGACACAGACTCTAGTGGCTTCGAACAAAGTTAAACCCACAAATAACAAGATGTAATGCAGCCTGACCAAAGTCTGAAAGAGAAATGTACCTTTTTTTTAGGGGGGGGCGTCTGTCATTTGCATGCGTTTTTGGTTACTTCTTTCTTTGATAGTAAAAGAGTCAGAATTGATGCAGCTGTTGTTGTGTTTCAGCCATATGTTTTCATATTCTGCTTTTGGTGCAGATGAAACCAGACACAGCTGTTCAGGAAGGAAGTGGACATCTAGATAAAACAATAGTCACAATTAGTATTTAGAGGTTGAGCCCTAAATATATAGTTGATAGGGTACTGTATACATATGCGTATCTATGTGCAAAGATCTGTGCACTTCCTTGTGCTTGCAAAGGTGTTGCTTTTACTATTGTTGTACCTTCAGTGTGCATTGCTGTGTTTTCTGCCACTTCCTGTCTTCTCAATGCAAAGTGTGTGTTCAGGGGTGAGAAGTTCATTTGAGTCAGTCAGCACAAAATGAGAGGGTATAATGTGCCTCAGAGACAAGTTGAATTAGTGAGTGATGTGTCAGCTGATCGTTGCTGGGGTCATGTCTCCGTGCAGATTTCTCATTTATTTACTATGTTAAAGCAACAAAATGATGAAAGATAACTTCAGGCTTGGTGTGTGGTTGAGTTAAAATAATGGTGCTTTCCAAATGATGGGGGAAGCACCATTGATTTCACAAAGACTTTATTTTCACAACATTTGCTGGCAACAACTTGGAGGCTGCAGAGAGATGCAGAGCTCTTTGCTAATTAATAGAATATACAAAAGACAATTTAAACTCATTTAATAATACAAAATCCTTTTTACATAAGCAACTCTTGCTAAAACAATATAGTGAACAAGCAGCTTTGGTTCATAATATTTCAACAATATATTTAGTAGTTGCATTTATCATGCATCTTGTGTAGTCTATCATGAATATTGAATTACAGTTTTGTTTATTCTCTTCGGTTTTTTTTTGCAGGCTTATTTTCCATCAAGTTAGTGTGGGTGTAACAAGTAAACCATGGTTAAAATGCATGTCTTTAGCGAGACATTTCTTTCAACTTTTTCGATTCTATTACTTATGTTCTTTGTTCTCTCTGTGTTTTCACCACAGACCTGAAGCATACGGAGAACTGTGCCACAACCTACCAGACCAAACCAGGTTTAGCCCCCCCCTCCCCCCTCCCCCCCAGCCTCATAGGCTGCATCCACCAGCACTCTGCGATTGCCCTCAGCAGTAATTTATTGTGCTGATCAGACAACCTCACACCACTGGGACCGGACAGGAGACCCAGAGGTTCCTGCCACTGGAGCTAAGTCGTGCCTGGCAATGCCTCAGGTAGGAGGAGCATCAGAAAGAGTAGAACTGTACAGTTCATGACACTGTTATATGCTGTCTGTCTGATACAAAAAGTGATTTTGTTATCAAATGTGAATTAAATGACTCTCAATGCAAAAAAAATCAAAATGCAGTGAAAGACTCAGAGTCAGTGAGACATGAGTCGTTGACCCTGGTTCAGTATGACGTTTCCATAGGCTGCATCCAAACAGCTGCTCACAGCACATAGACAACCAGCGAGCAAACTAATGAAAGAGTATGTGAGAGGGTTATTTTCTGAATCCTAAAAATAAGTATGAAGAAGGATGAGCACTTGATTTCAGATATCCTTTAAGTTCTTTAAATGAATTCACCGAACAACACGATGCAGCTCCATCTGCTTTTTATTCCTCTCATTATTATTCATATTAGACACTGCAGTGATGATTACTCAGCAGTATCTTACATCAACATCAGGTCCTCATGGACCTCCTTGGGTGATGAGCCTTTGAGACTGAGGTGGTGAATGACTGAATAAAGGACTGCATTGCATTTATTAGTATCTAGATCAATTCGTAAGTAAAAAGTAAAAAAAGCAAAAGTCTTGGAATTAAAAACTGAAAGCAAAAATCATACAAATACATGGTACAGTAAAACAACTAATGTAACACTAAACTTGTGTGAACTGATAGGAAGAATGGCAAACTTTGTTTATCATATTTCGGTTTTGTTGCTGTGTGTTCTTGTTTAAAAAGTGGGTTTGTGATTGTTTTTCTCTTATTGTATTGCAGCCCAGCTTCAGTGGGATGGAGCCTCCCTTTGGGGACGCCTTTCAGAACTACTCCTTTGCTGACCAGGCCTTGACCAGCACTGAGCTTCTTGCCACCAGCTCTGACCCAGATTTCATGTACGAATTGGTGAGTGGCTCCACACACCCACATTTACACACACACGCACGCATGTCATCTCACCAAAGCCATGCTACAAATAGGCATGGGCCCTTGCTACCCATCCTTTGAACCTGTCTTCTTTTCACATCAGTCACAGCTGCTCACACTGAGCTGTCACTGGGCCGATACTGAATGAAGGAAAGAAAGTTAAAGATCACCCGCGCTACACATTTATTTTACTGTGACTGAAACATAAATAAACAGGCAGATGAGGCTCTGTGACTTTATGAAGTTACAGACTTAGAACAGAAGTTGTGGAACATATGGATGCCTTCTTAGCCTGGGACTTTTTTCTGTCAGAGTGCAGGCCACTGAGGTCTTTCTTCATCTTGAAGAACAGGTGGTAGTCTGAGGTTAATTAAGTGAATAGAGTTGCAGTTTAAAATACATGTTTCTGGATTGCACTGTATACTCTTAAACTTCTGTAATTTTCAACCACTCATCGAGTTGAACTACACATGTACACACGGAGAGCTGCGTGAGTAATCTGTAGCTACCATGAACTTATCAATCACCCTGTTAATGCAAGCATCTTGTTTGACCTTGCCATGCTGTGCCATAGAAAAATACTGTGTATTGTGCCAGCATGGCTTCAGGGGTAACAGCTGTTCAAAGATGAGCTCAGCACCAGCATCTCCACCCATATTACAAAGCCATATTATGTTACACGGTACAGAACTCAACACACAATACCTGTTTCGGTAAGGTTTAGAAATGTGGCAAAGTCTCATTGTGTGTGTTTTGAGTGTAGCATTTTATGTTAAGTCACGAGTCTGAAGTCACAATTCAGCTATGAATGACTGCAACAGGTCTTTTTTCATAGCAGTATTTGACGGTAATAAATGGAGAGTTCTTGCTATTTGAGGGTGTAACAGCTCTTTATTAATATTTTACCAATTCAGTTTCAACAATTTCTTTGTTAAAAATAATAGCTTAGTACCTTTCACTGTGATTTTGGTTAGAGTAATACTTGTTAAAATTGTAAAACCTGTAAATGAACATTGGTTTCCTGTAACCCAGCTGTGTGATATTTGCCAGGCTCACAGACAAGTGAAGCAGCTTCAAACAGAAAGCTCTCCTGTCGCTATTCAGGCTGTCAGCTGCAGGTGTCTACCTCAATTTACTGCCCGCTACAGACTAAACAAAAGTGATTCATTGATGCGCTCTCAATTTCCCGCTCCATAGTAACACATTAACAGGATGATGCCGTGTAGGATGACCTGCCATCTACTTCAATCCTTCACTGTGGTTTTTATTTAGCATAGCCAGGCTTTAAGCCTATAAAGCTGTTCTGTAAGGTACCCTTGCATTCTTTTCATAACACTCACAACACACAAAAAAATACTCATATCTGCCTTTGGCCTTCAGTGAGGTGTAATCAGTATCCAGTCACAGGTCAAATGGCCCTGCAGTAATCCTGGGTGGGTGGGTATTTATTAGCTCCACCTCAGCAGTAATGGAAACATGACACCCAGGTGGAAACTCTTATATTTGTTCCTTTTCCAGCTTGTTGCTATGACACACTTGTCACCTGCGTCTTTAACTTGTGTGACTCTCTGCCACAAATTTCATCTGTCACAGCTCAAGCAGTTTCCTTCAGTCATTTTCACAGCATGTAAATGAACCTTTGTCTTTAATAGAACAACATCTGTACTTTCCACTCTTTCATATCAGAAATCTCACCAACATCACCAGTGTATAGTTGTCAAGGTATAATTAAAAACATTGTGTAACTCACTACTTGCTTAACTCACTGTTGTTTATCCACTCATCCCTGCAGGACAGAGAAATGACCCACAGGCAGAGCCCCTGCGGCGACAGCATTGTAGGGGTTGGGGATGGAGGCAAGGAGGTGGAGGGCGGCATGGATCAGCTCATGGGTCTGGGGGAGAGTGAGACGGTCTGCAGCAGCTCAGCGTTCGAACAGTGGGACACCTACTGGGAAGACCTCACCAGGTAGTGGATTATTTATGTATCTATTGCTGCCTTTTACTTGATAAGCTGTTGAATAACTACAGCAAGTAATTGAGGCATGAACCATGTTGAGGAACTTTATGACTAATTAATAGTGGCGATTAACTCATAAATAAAAAATTAGATATTGTGTTTCACTTTTCCTTCCTTTTTCTTTTTTTAAGCTGATGATAATAACGATAATCAATCTCTCAATGTCTTCAAGAAGCTCCATTAGTATGAGTAATATGACTGAATTTTGCTGTAAGGAAATTACAATCAGAAATTAAGTCTGTTTAATTTGTTTACCTAAGAGTTTACATAGTGTTTACTGTCACTAACCAATAAACATTATGGCACATCCTCATGGTTTGACTCTGACATAGATGCAGATACAGATAGGCCTTTCTCGCAGGCAGGGAATCTTTTAGAGACCAATAAACAACAAAGCAGCTGGCTGCCGCAGTCTCTTGGGGTCTCAGGTGATGCTTCGTCTGTCCTGCAGCTACCCTGATGCTTTGCTGCCAAAACAGTTGGCAATAGAGGGCAGATAAAAGCCTCTAAAGTCTAAATGCTATTAAAAACAGATATGAAATAGTGCTGGTTGTTGCTGGGCCACTTGAAGGGTAGATTGAGGTTAAATGTACAGATTAAGGTGTCTGATGATTCTGCTGCAGCCTTCCAAACATTCTGATGAAGGTGCAACAAGGATAAGTAGTATAGACATTTTAAAGGCATGTCTGTGTTTGACAGATACACACGGCTGGCCAGCTGTGACATCTGGGGTACCAAAGAGGTGGACTTCCTTGGTTTGGATGACTTCTCCAGTCCGTACCAGGATGAAGAGGTGATCAGTCGAACTCCGACACTGGCTCAGCTCAACAGCGAGGATTCACAGCCTGTTTGTGAGGTGCTCTATCCCCCTGCTGACGTGAGCCTGCCTGCCCCCCAGCCTCAGTCTCAGCCACCCCAGCTTCCCGGTCACAGTAAGAGACTCCTGATCCCTGGTCAAGGACTGGCCGCCGGCTTGGTACGGCCGTCCATGACTTCCACATCCTCCTCCCGTCCTTCACGCAGCCTTCTCCCAGACTTTCCTGAAGGCTCCCAAAAAGCAACCAGACCTGTTCCCTCCAGCACAGAGACCATCGCCAAGACCCAAAACCACCTTAGTCTTATCCAAGACCATGGACAAGCTCAAATAAAGCCCCTGATACGAGAAACCAAGATGACAGGCTCATCCTCTCACAGCTCTGACTTTGTGCGGAAGGCTAAAGTCCGTGTCAGCTCTGTACACAAAGCTCAAGCTGAAATGCCTACCCAGATGGATGTTGAGAGGGCAGATGCACCTCTGCCTCTTTCCCAGCCTCAAGATGAGAAGGCCTCCACTTCCGCAAGTGCCGCCTTGGTTGGACTCCCTGTTGCTGCAGGTGGCAGCCTTGCAAGCTTTGAGAGGAGGGGAGAGGGGACAGGGAGGAGGGAAATGCCAGTAGGCTGGTCTGCTAATGTGCCTCAACTGGTGGAGGCGAGCCAGGCTCTGGAGGGCAGCACCTCTGGGCTGGTGAGCAGCGATAGTGTGGCAGGTGCAAGTGGTGGTGGCAGTGTTCTGGTTGTCTCTGGCACAGAGAAGACCAAGGAGGAGGAACACAACTATTCTCAATTCCTGACCCGCAGCCGACTTGCCAGCAGAGCCCTCTCCCAGCTTGAGGAAGATGACGAGGAGGATGACGAGGAAGAGGCAGAAGAGGAGGAGGGCGATGGGCTGGAGCTTGATGATGAAGACCACGATGAAGGTTTTGGCAGTGAGCATGAGTTGTCTGAGAATGAGGAGGAGGAAGAAGAGGAGGAGGAGGATGAAGACTATGAAGCAGACAAGGACGATGACATGAGCGACGCCTTCTCCGAGCCAGGTAGCCATCGTCCATCTAAACATTGCTGGTTATCATTAGTTAGCCATGACTTAAAATTTTAATGTTTCTGTGTGGCTTTATCTCCCTACTGCTGTTTGCAGGCTGTGATGTGGAGCTGATGGAGGACATTAAAGGCCTGACAGCAGGAGTCTCCAGCCGAAAGCGAGGAAAGCGCCGCTACTTCTGGGAGTACAGCGAGCAACTCACCCCATCCAAACAAGAGCGCATGCTTAAGCCGTCTGAGTGGGACAGACACACGCTGCCTAGCAACCTATACCAGAAGAACGGGCCTCTCCATGGTACACACACACACTTATATAGATTGTTCATAGGCAGATTTTTAAAGATTTAGAAGACAACAGTTTACATACTTGTGTGCCATTAGTTAAATGTGACGCTTTTATCTTGACATTTTTTGTTTGTTTGCAGGAAAATACATGCTTAAGAAGTCTCGCCGCACAGACGTGGAAGACCTGACTCCTAATCCACGCAAGCTGCTGCAGATCGGCACAGAGCTGCGCAAACTTAACAAGGTGATCAGCGACTTGACCCCTGTCAGCGAGCTGCCGCTGACTGCACGACCAAGGTCCCGTAAGGAGAAGAACAAGCTGGCATCCAGGTAAGACGTGCAATAGCAGGACATCTCCACACTATCAGTTAAAATGTAGCCGAGATAATGAGCTGAAGGTCCTGTTTCTCAGAGAAGCCCTCTTTTTATAACCTTTGCATGTGTGTGTGCATTGTAGAGCTTGCCGTTTAAAAAAGAAGGCCCAGTATGAAGCAAACAAGGTGAAGCTTTGGGGACTCAGCACAGAGTATGGTATGTATAAACTTTTGATGATCAGAAAGTCTTTGTGTTGCGTGTTTTTATGTTTTAAAAACATCTGAGTGGCTAATCGGTGATCGTTCCTTTCACAGATCGCCTGCTGTTCGTCATCAATGCTATCAAGGAGGAGATAGTGGTCCGAGTGGAAGACTCTTCCCCACGTCCAACCAACATGACCGACACTCTGGAGCGTCTCATCCAGGAGACACTTGGTGAGAATTAAGAGCCTAAATTAGTTTACACTGCAAATATTTCTTGTGAAGAAAATGATTACAAAAACTCTGTCTCTATAATTCAAAATGAGGACAAATAAACTATGTGACCCAGACCTAATTAATGAAATGTCTAAAATGTCTGAAAATGTTAACAGCTAACTCAACGCTGTCGTCATGATGATTTTCTGCACTCTTCTCTAAAATTGCACGTACAGTGTAACATTTCTGATCATGTCTGTGTGTGCAGTGCCATCACCCGTTGCTGGGCAGACTTCGGACTTTGTCAACAAGATCCTGGAGAACACCGGACGCGGAGATCCCACCGGCGGACTCGTCGGCCTGCGCGTCCCAACCTCCAAAATCTAGACACGCCGCTGTCCACTGAGAGGAGTGGACTAAGTGTTACCACCGTGCTGTCCCATTGTAACTATGCTCCCCTCTGCATGCCCCTCCAACCCAGAGAACATACACATTGTTAGTCACACAAACACACATACCACTCCCCGTACGTGTATGTGTGCTTGTTTTTGCCATGCACCCGTATGGCGTACACCCTTGCTTCCTGTCTCTGTCACATCGCGTGACATCGAGTCAGCACGTCATTGTTTCCCAACTCATCGTGAACCTATGTTGGGAAGAGCACCTTTAAAAGCAAGTGATGGTTAGGTGTATAGCTAATAGCACGTCCTAAATCTACTGGTGATTATTAGATGTGTTTAACATAGCATTGTGTAGGGTTGGTTCAGTTGGAGTTCTGCTTCCAGGTCACATGAGTGTAACCACTGGAATACTTTCACTCACTTTGTTTGGGGTAGTAATGATCACAGAGGAAGAACTGTTACACGTCAGGCTCCATCAGAGGTTAAAAAAAAAGAACTTCACATTGCATGGCAACAAAAACTAAAACTCCAGGTTGTTAAATTAAACCAACGTTAAGCACTTTGATATAATATAGACAGGCTACGACAGCCGAGAAAGAAGCGTTTTGGGGTGGCAGGAAATATTTTGTATTGAAGGCCTAAATATGTTCATGCCATCCCCAGTTTGCCAATCAGCTCTTCAGGAGTAAAAAAAAGTGGATGATTTTAGTAAATGATTAGATTCTGAATTTGACATCCTCCTGATGAAGCGTGTTTCAGGCAGGAGAAAGCAGCATATTGTTTCCCTTGAACAACAGAAGGTTGTTGACCATGTGAAGAGGAGGTGCATGTAGCATGGTGCTTTTTGGCCTTCTGCTGGTTATAACTGGACTGGTTGAAACAGGCATTTTGCCAGTGTGGAAATAGACAGACAGACTGGGAGGAATGTGATGATGATGATGGCAGTGAAGAAGATGACATACACCGCGATCCATCTCCTCTTGGAATCTGTACATAAACGTGTCTCCCAGTGAACTGCACCGGCTCCCCTTTTTGTACAGTAGAGATGACCCGGCAGTGTGGTGATGACAGTTTGGTGTGTTCATACTAGTGTTTGATCAGAGTTCTATTCATTGTGCCTTGTTTGTATGTATGTATGTATGTATGTGTGTGTGTGTGTGTGTGTGTGTGTGTGTGTGTTTCTGCAAGCCTGAGTGAGTGTGTGTGTGTGTGTGAGACTAAATGAGAAGAGGATGATTGGTCAGAACTCCCCGAGGTCCAGTCTAGGAGAGGACTACTTTACGCAGAGGGAGGTTATTAGTGAGTGTGAGGAGGAACTCATTGTGGGGTTTGTGGTGTATTTCAGTTGTCTAAAGATATTCTGAATGTACATAAACAAATGGAAGCTCTTTTGCGTGATGCCACAGAGTCTGTGTATATAGGAGGGCTCTGCAATAGATTACTTTTGGTTTTTGGTACTCTTGTCTTGGGGGATTTGGGGGGTGGGGGTGGGAGGGTTAATGATATTTTTTGTTTAGAGTTACAAAAAAAATATTTGCACACTATATTTTGATTGTTTTTTGTACCAAAGACACATGCAACGAAATGGCGACCAGCCAGTTAAAGTAAGGTTTTGCACAGCTTACCTGACGCCGTATTGAATGTAAGAAATGTGGGAGGGTCAGGGAACTTCACAGAACTGTGAAATTAGCTTGGGTCCAATTCTGTACAGAAAAGGAACATTCATTTGATTTTTTTTAAATCTAAAAGAAATTAACCCCATCTGTGGGCTTCTCCAGTAGATTTGTTGCTTAGAAAGCATTCCTGAACTGATTTCTCCCTCCTCATGCTAATTGTGTTAATAGCGCTACCTAGGATTAAAAACTGAGAGCGCGAGTAGATAAGCTATGTTACATTTTTGCTTTTTTTTGTCAAAATGTCACCTACAGTAACCAAAATGTTATGTTCCTGTGTCACTTTTTTATTTCTGTATGTAGGCGAGGTATAGTTCATCAACAAAGTAGTAACTGAATTGTGTTTTAAAGTACTGTATATAGATACATTAATGATATATCTATCAATGGTGAAATGCCACTTTTCATGATTCATTTTAAGCATGACACATTTCTAAAAGCCTATCCTTGCATCAAGAAAGTTAGAGGAAAAAAATACACAAAAACCAAAAAAAGATCTTGGTATATTTTTGTATTTTAGCTGCCTGCTAGGTTTCCTGTTGGCTTGGAGGTGTTCATCAGAGGAGGAGGTGTGGAGGAAAACAGGAGGAAGGTCTTAAAATGCAAATCTGATTTTTGTTTGAGCTATAAACTGAAACTTCTCCTTGTGGGCGAAGTGAAAATCAGGACTGGATGTATGTAAAACACAATGCAGTGAAGCCTCAGTGTAGTCTGTAATGAGGATGAGGATGTGCTGCCTTTAAAGGGAGGACAGGGACGGGTCCAGCGGATGTGAGAGCAGATGATCCAGCTGCAGTGTCATCTCACATGCTGTAAGAAAGCCAAAGCCGCTTTTGTCAGATTGATCTGGATTCAGCACTGGATTATTATGAAGCTGGTCGAATTTCCTCTTTGAAACTGATCTGCCTTTGTGACAGGTTGATGCGTCGTGTCCTTGTTGCCTCCTCAGAGGAAAAGCTATTCTTCCAGAATTCTTTTAGTCATCAGGCAAAATATGAAAACTAAGAGTTAAAATGAGGCTGCGTTCAGGTTCGATTTGAACAGAAGAAAGTCCTCCTTCACAGAACAAGAACATCTTTCTGTATTGTGTGATTAAATAACAGCTAGTGCTACATATAATATATTTTTACTGTTTTCCGTTCCGTCTAAAAAGGGAGAAATGGTGCTTTTTTCTGAAACTAGAATGATGAGTATACATGATTCTTATTTGACTTCTTAGTCTAGTTGTAGCCTAATGACTTGCTCTCCCTTACCGTCCATAGCTATTTTCTTAGTTGTGAGTTTGTTTTTTTTGTAAATAGACTATTAAGTTAGTATGTATCTTCTAAATGTTAGACATATGTATAGAATACTCTATCCTATATGTTTAAAAACAAAAGCACTTTGTCCAAAAAAGAGAAAAAAAAGAAAAAAATCAAAAGAAAAGAAAAGCATTTTTCTTCCATTTGCTGCTAAAATGACCTGGTGTGAATGCTGCAAGTGTACTTGATGACTACTTGCTAGGATAGGTCTATTACATGACTTGGCTAGGTCTATGAACTAGTAAGAGAAAAGGTGTGTGTGGCCTGACAAAAGGTTGGATCTACATGTTTCTGAAGCCAAGAAATGATATGAGGTCTGTGTATGAGAGCGTATCATGGCTTGGCTTTGGGAAGCCCAGTGTCTTGACAGGAAAAGGTCTATTTCCTGGGCAGGCACCGTATGGTGGTATATTTGTGGTCTTAAATTTAAAAAAAAAAAAAAAAAAAAAAAAAAAAGAGGGTTTTGATTCCAGGGCCCCTACATTGATCCTGATGCTGACCCCCTTGGCGTCACGACTCATTTGCCTTCAGTAGAGGTTTCCTATGGAAAAACTGATTCTGCTTTGGCTTCCTCTTCAGGGTGATGTACAGTGTAGACACATTTCTTCAGAGAGCTATATTGTTATCATTTGTAAACTGATTTCTACTTGTGACTTAATGAGGAGGGTGTTTTAGCCTGGGGCGGCCTGGAAGCACTTATTTAAAAGGTGCTGTTCCAGGCCGCCTTGGGGGAAGTTACTATATCACTGTACTGTATGGCAAGCCAATTACAAATGGAGACTCAATCCGGACACTTATTGCCTTCTTAAATAACACACACAAAGAAAAATAATAACATGGCAGACATGTTCTGCCAGTCTGGTCAACAACAACTACAATAACAACAAAACCATTCAGCCTGATTGGCTCAACACAACCTGGACTGAAGTAGCAGACATGGGGAAATATATCTGAAAACGGCTTCAGACGTTTTCTTGTGCTCAGTTGTGTCTTCTGCGACAATACTTGAAGCTTTTTTCAGCTATGATTTCATCCAGGTCTGGTATAGGGGGTCAACAGTGGTTAAAAGGGCCTCTGGTTGACGGCCAGCTGACAAGTGAAGCGAGTGTTTTGCTGTCGATCACGAGGCTGGTTCACGAAAGAGTCCTCACAGGTTTTTACATTTAACGTGATAGGCGCAAGCTGTGCAACTTTACATTCAAACCAGGAGACTCTGTGGCATTTTAACAGTCAAGGAAATGAGTGAAAATCCACGCCAGTAAAAATATTCCTTTTTCTTTTTTTTTTTTTATTTCTGCTGACATGAATCCTATACAGTCAACTATTAAGCTAATAGAGTGTGTAACTGTGCTACTCTTGTCCAATAAAAAGCTACGTGGATCCATAAAGCTCTTCTTCAGCAAATCAGGGTAATATCGTTCTTCTATCTGTCATATGTGATGACATATAAAATCAAAAGAAAATATATTTATGTATTCCAATTATTGTTGCCATTCTTTACTCTGTACAAAATATTATGTGTGTGCGTGTGTTTGTTATAAATTATCAATGTCAATCAATATGGTGCAATGCTCTATACACAAAGTGAAAAAGAATAGGCCAACACACTTTTGTCACAAGAATTCACACAGTTTCTCTGCTTCCTCTAAATTGGTCACAATCTGCAACATCTCCCTCTCATAGAAGGATTTGACTCAGATAATCCAAAAAAAAAAGGCATCAGGATTCAGATCCACTCACAAACAGCATGTCCAGCCCTTCCACCCTGACCCTGACTTTCTGTTAGTGACATAATTTCACTGTTGGACCAATCAGAGGAAGATTCACACTGATTCTTGCTCTAAACAACAACAGAATGAGAGGAGGGTTATTATTATTATTATTATTATTGACTCGTATGATTGTTATTGTTAAACATACCATTATCTCTTTTGTAAAAGCCAGTCTGTTAGATTTGACACCATTGCCTAAAGTCAAAGAAACAAGGGTTTGATTGACGACCTGATTGATGACCTCAAGCATGATGCTTTGTATAACTCGTTGGGATTTACAGATACTTTCCAAGACATTTCCTGGAAAGAGCTACTGTATGTGATTCAGTCATGGCGACGGTGGCGGGGCCTGAGAAACGTTAAGATGGACAGTTAGCATCAAGCTAGCAAAACATGGTGCGTGTTTAATACACCACCATGTATGATTATTATTATTTTGACTTTCATAGAGGGTGATGAAGAATTCATAGATAGTGAAAAGTTTTGACATTTTTTAATAAGACTTAAGATGACGTCACATTTCTGACCCTTTTACCAGATGTTTGCTAAAATTTTTCTCGATATGCTGCAATTTTGCAACATCCACTCTTGCAGCATCATTTGTGGCTCTAGCAAGTTGCTAAGTCAGTCAGCTTCAGACAGGCCTAAGAAGTTAGCAAAAAGCTAAGAAGAGTTTCGCTACATAAAAAGCCAGAAAGGGGGGCCCCCGGGAACTGGTAGAGACTAAAACTGGAGGAAAAAGAAGACAATATTGTATTTAAAAGATTAGAAACACAACCCTAATGTTTTCTATCATATATTCCTGTAATTATTATCATAATACAGTAGTTGTTTTCAGCAAACTTCTTGAAAATGTGAATCAGTAAAATGATGGTTGACACTTCTGCTAGCTGTGTTGTCAGCTCTCACAGTCTGGCTTCGAGTTCTTTTTTTTTTTTTTGTTGTGACATTTCAAATGTTTCCTCCTACTCATGGACTGCCCGTGTTGCTTGTGTGTTGCTTAAAAGAGACACACTCGATCCTCAGAGGCTGTATGCTTACTGCCCTCCGTGTTTATTTTACCAGAGGCGAGAATGCGGCAGGAGTTATGTTTCTGCATGCCAATTCCTTGCATAGTGCTGAGAGAATCAAGTGACGCTTGGAGCTCCTTGCAGATTGGGAAATAATCTGGCCAATCATAGGGAAGGCTCTTCAGAGTTGTTGCATGGCTTTCTTTGGGGCTCTCTTTACTCTCAGTTGTATGGTTTCATACTTGCTGCTATTGAATGAGCACAAAGAGACTTTTTGGTTTAGGATGTCCATGACACGCAGTATATTAATACAAAACACCTTTTCCCCTGTTTTTTTATATTTGTTTCCTTCAACAGTCAAAAAAAAAAACCAACAGCGTTACTCACCTTGCACTTGGTTTTAACACATACAAACAATTCTTTGAATATGATGCCTGCTGAACCAGGTGCCTTAATCAAATATATGAGAACACAAATCTGCACCTTTTGTCAGTCTGGAGGGGGTTTCCCTGCAGAAAACAAGGGGGCTGGGTTTCCCAAAACCTGAACTTGAACTTAACCCTGAATCATTTTGTAAATCAGCAGACAGCTTGTTTGTCTGGGTCATTTGCTATTAAAGTATTACTGGAGGAGAGCGAACAGAATTGAAGTGGTTTTGGGAAACCTGGTTCTGTTTTTAAACTCCTTCTCTGCCCACTACGCCACGTTATTGTGTTTTCTGTATTGGCTGCTGCTGCTGCTATCACCGCTGGTGTGTCCGTGTAGCAAAGAGCAAACTTCCACTGTGTCTGAGACAGAGGGAGACCTGGGCCTGCTTTTTACCTATAGTTAATTACAATGCATTCTTCTTCTTCTTCTTCTATGGTTTCGACATGGAGCACTGTGTTGCTGCCTCTTGAGACCTTTATTCCGAGACAGAGGAAAAAAAACAGAAAACAGAACTGTCCTTTTCTTAACTTTGCTATAATGAAGTGCCAGACCCTCCTTGAAGTCAGTGTTGGCACTGCGAATGAAGCGACAAACTGAGCATGGAGGTAAACTGTGGTGCTAATCCTGTCAGTGGCTGGGTGCTAACATGGCTGTGTCGAATAGCTGTATTAGCCATATTATTCCTTCTGTTGATGACTCTGGTCAGTCTCGTGTTTCTGACTGCTGCACTGCTGTATTGCCGACGTAGCGAGGTATAACTCTGCTGCTGCTGCTTTGCTGATGAATGTAGACTAGTCTTCCTCAGCAGGATCACACAGTCAGACGACAGTGTCTGGTGGCGCTTTTTGTTTTTTTTGTTATATCCTGTTGTTCCATTTTAGTTTGGAAGCTCACAGAGGGAGACTCAAGATCCAGAAAGATCATGAATGTTGTATCTTTATACGGCCGCTGTCCTGCTTTTATGTTTTATTATTAATATTATGGTTTGATATTTATGCTCTGACTCCATTAAATGTTGCACATTTTATTTTTTCCTAAATTATATTTTATTGCCATTTTTTTCTCAGATCCCAGTGTTTATAGCATTTCTTTGATATTTATTTGTTTAATCCTGTATTTTAACATGCAAGGAGACAATTTATTGACACTTTGCCACGAGTCAGAGACTTCACATCAGATTCAAAGTCACAATGAAAACAGCATGGTGTTTTTGTTTTTAGCCTAATCCTGACCTTCATGTTTTTTTGTTTGAGTTAAAATTATGAGATTGAGATTTTATATTTATATTAGTTTCAGTGATTATTCGACCTTTTAAGAAGGGAAACAGGATAAAGTGTGGTTTCATTGTGAGTTTGAGGAAAATCTGTGAGGCCCGTGAAGCGTTTCGTCATCGCAGGTTTGCTGCTCTCAGACTGAACCTCATGTTGGCTCATGACTCTGGACGGAGGTGTTGGACACTCCACAGACTTTAGGAGTTATCTGGCTTGTTCAAAATTGGTCCATTTTATAAAACGTCGAGATGTTTTGCCCTTCCGGGTGCTTTTTTTTTTATTTTTAATGTTTTTTCAGAAGGGCTTTGGTTCGCAGTCGTCTCGTCAGGGAGCCCCTGAGATTAGCCAGGGGTCATTTAAAGGCTGGTGGGCAGAGACGCCATACCTTCCCCTGCTTTGAATGAAAGGGGAGTGGTTTGTTTCCTCTTCTGCAGACTGATCTTGTTCAAACAAACAACAACTCAACTCTCGACAATAAATACAAAAAAAACCCTCTTTCTATATCTACACACGTTCAAATCCTCATCCAACACTGCAATGATTTACATCTCCTTCCAGACTTGCCAAAATGCATGAAGCAAGAGACATTTAAGAAAAAAAAAGAAAAATCTTTAAGCATCTGTTTCTTTTCTCTCTTTTGATTTCAATAATAACAACAAAGAGTAAGACAATTTTATAGGAACCCCATACAAGTCCAAACATGTAGAAGATGTGGGAGGTTATCGGTCATCCTGAGCTCCACAGCTACATGCCGTTGTTATGATGCTTCTGGTCTTGTATGGTACTTATTTGACTAGATCAACAGCATGGGATCTTTCTGTAGTTAGTCCTGTGTGTGTTCCTCTCTCCCCAGTCTCAGTAGGAAGGCTGTACTTCATTGCTAAGTGCTCTACAATAGATCTCTTGGTGATTACATTTTCATAAAGAAGCAAAACCTGCAGAAAGTGTATCCTGCTGAAACTAACTTGATCCTCTCTTTAGCAACGACGTCTATATTTGTAGTTCACATATATGCCTGTTCAAATACAATATCTTGACAGTTGTTATATTTATGTTGTGTAATAAATGTTGTGCTGGGTTTATACTTTTATTTTGACTAACTTTTTTTGATTTCCATTGTATTTTTTGTTTTTCTTGGAGGCACAGTGGGTGGCTTTATGCACAAGCATGGAAATGTAAAAGAATGTTTTTTTTTTCATTTTGGTTTGTACTGTAACAGCCCATTCTATTTCAGAGCTTCTGACAGGGTTCTTTGTTTTGTTTTTTGTTTTTTTTGTCAGTTTCAGCTGCTCAACATCCTGCGGACACCTGCCCTGAATCTCTGTTGTGTTATTGTGCCTCTTTTTATTTTGTTTTTTTTCTGTTTTTTGTTTTGATTTCTTCTCTTTTATTTTTTTGTTTTCTTTCTTTTTTTAAAAAAATCATTCTTCCTCTGTTGTATCAGCCAGGAGTTGGTAAAACAGATCTGCTTGTAACCACATTAGTCTGATTATGTTTATTGATTTTAATATCAAAATAATAAAACCATTAGCACCCCATTCTGACTGCTGTATATTTGATTGATTCTGATTTATTTAATTGTTGGTTACTAGTGAGTTTTTATTCTGTAAATGAACATGTGACTTTTTTGTCTCATAAAAAAAAGAGAATCAGATGAACTGCTGATTATTCAGTGTTTCTGTTACTAAACACATCTTTGCTGTGTTGTGTTTAAACTCAGATAGGATGTCTGCCAGAACTCATTTCTAAAGAAAACCAACATCCTCTAAACTTTTTTTGCACTCTAGATGACACTTTAGTGCACTCTAGTGCACTTCATACTGCACGCTAATTTGAGCCTCCGGCTTGCCGTACACGACGATAACAACAAAACATTATTACATTTTTCGATATTACTGGTCGAATAGTTTGTTTTTTAAAAAAAAAAAAAATTAGGGACATTATTAATTTGTTAAATTTAAGTAGGCTGCTCGATTTAAAAACGTGGACTGAAGTCGCATTTACGGCAAGCTGGAGGACCAAAAAGAAAAGGCGCTCTCTTGTTTTTGGTCCTCCAGCTTGCCGTACAAAAACATTAATGGCGTCTTCTACGGATGTACATGTCCGAATTTGCGCACAAGAAATCATAAAATATGATCTAGAAATCAAAGCTCTCATTCAGGTAAGAGCTAGAAACACATCGTGTGTGTACCTATTGTTTTTGTAGCTCATGTTGCTAAAATTCAGTCTTAACTTGGACTTAAAGTCTTAAAGTGAAGCCAACGTTAGCTTAGCGACACCAAAGAGACAGAAAATAAACTTTGACAGGTGTTCTGATCCTTTTGACTGTCTCTACCGTAAGCTGTCGATCAACAACAATTTAAATAAGTGATTTGAAGTATTTAAAGAAAGTTCAAAGCCTAATTGTAGTAAAATGTGAACGTTAGGTCCTTCTCTGACAATAGTCCAGTCTGTCGCAGCTCCTGATGAAGAAATGCTATCACTTATTCTAAAATAGTATGATTTCTCTCTCCGAAAAAACCCAGTTTCTTGCAGTGTTTTTTCAAAGTCCGGATGCTGAGGATGACATTATAAATCTGGGCTGAAGTAACAAGTGGCTCCTCATTGATAAACCCAGCTGAAAAGTATAACTTGATAAGTTCCTCAATGGCGAACATGGCAGCGAGCAACGTCTCTCTAGATTTACAACTTTTTAATTTCAGAGAACTTTTTTGCAAGAAAAAGTGTTTTTTTTGCAAAATTGCAACCTTAACATCCAAACTTATCGGGATAGTTTTGTTTTATATTTATATGAATTTATACACTAACCTAATGATCGTTAGCAGAATGCTTTGGGTCTCTTTTCAAAATTAGTGGAAATAATAACAGAAATAAATGCATTTTAGTTTGTGAGTGTAAGCTATACTCACACATGATGCTGGTATTAGTCTACATTAGGGCTGAACGATTTTAAGAATAAATTGAATTGCGATTTTTCTGGCAAATATTGCGATTTTGATTTCATCCACGATTTTTTTCAAATCAAGTTTTAGTGCACATGAGCATTTTGCAAAGATCACAGAAATTTACATCATATACTATGTCTTTATTGTGTGCATTATTTGCAGGACATCATGAATTGTCCTGGTCCTCAGTCTGCTCTCTTGGAGCTCAACTCTCAAGTGAAGGAAAAGTTCAACAAGCTGAGGCTCAGAATACAGGTCAGGCCTCAGACCCCATGCACTCTTTGTTGCTTTTTTTATTTTTAGATCTTTCTGATTTAAATCCAGGACTGTGTTGTTGTTGTTGTCAGGATCTGGAACAGATGGCCAAAGAGCAGGACAGAGAATCAGACCGAATGGCTATACAAGCAGAGACTGAGAGCCAGCGACGGCAAATGCTAAGGTTTCTGAACTGACACACAATACAAAATGTTTTATGTGACCTAGAAATCTATTATTAGATTATTAGCCCTAACAAAGTTTAGGGATATATAGTATATAATAGTAAATAGTAAAATAATTATATATGATTTTTACATAAAATTAATTGGTATCTTAATTAATTCATGACATATTTAATGAAATACAGAAAGAAAAGGTTAATGGCATATTTTGTGTCACTTTCAGTTCTCCATATTTTTAATCCCACAGCCCAAACATGACAAATGGAACAGAAACAACAAAGATATTTATGTCATTTGATTGTCATGCCGTTTTAAAGCTTCGCCACTGCAGGTATTTTTGTAGAATTCTGAGATCAGTGGTCCTAATTCTCTTTCATAAAAAACAGAGCAACTTTAATTGTAATATTTTAAAAATGCTGCTACAAAATCAGGCATTTTAGGCCGCAAAAATCTTGGAGGGACTGAGTTGATATCTTGAAAAATAGTCACCAGCATAAAAAAGTAATAATAAATATAAAAGTCAAAATGACACCAGAAACGGAAGATGTTAATGCTTCCCTTTTCTGTGGATTCTAGTAACCAGACTGCATGGAGGAAAGCCAACCTGGCTTGTAAATTGGCCATAGACAACACGGAGAAGGACGAGCTGCTCCGTGGTGGAGAAAACCAGAGCACCAGACAGAGGTTAGTGCAGTGCTGCAGCACACTGATGAGCTCTGTGTGAGTTTTGACTTGCTGAGCTGATTGATCACTTGTCAACTTACTGCATTTTGTGTTTTTATTTCCAGGAAGGCAACAAAAGAGAATTTAGTGGAAACCAGTAGCAACATCACAGAGAGTCTGATGTCAGTCAGCAGGATGATGGCTGAACAGGTGAAGCAGAGTGAGGACACCATCGGCACACTGGGTAAAAAAAAAAGTTAAAAAAATATATATATCCTTTTCCCATCAACATTTCCTAACCGCTCTTCTTCCTCTCCTCAGCCACCTCCTCCAGGACAGTGCAGGAAACCAACGAGGAGTTTAAAAGCATGACCGGAACAATCCATCTAGGAAGGAAGCTGATCCTTAAGTACAATCGACGAGAACTGACAGACAAGCTGCTCATCTTCCTGGCTCTGGCCCTCTTCCTCGCTACCGTCCTCTATATCCTTAAAAAACGGCTCTTCCCCTTCATTTAGCCAAAAGGACAGTTGCACATAGAGATGTCCACTTTGTATGAATGGTATAAGGGTTTATAAAACAGGATGTGCAGTTCGGGGTTATGGTTTACAGGCCAGTTTGCAAAAACCTGTTTTGTTTACTCCTTTTGTTGAATCTTAATCAGTGTGTCTGTGTGTATGAATGTTCAGGAGAGAGATTGCTAAAACTGGTTAGTTTAACTTGTGACTTACTTTTCTATTCTGTATAGTATTCTATTCAGGCATTAATTCATTCATATAGTTACCTTAATGTTTCATATCCAAGTCCTATTTTAACTAATTTATTCATTTTTACATGTCTTTGCCCCTTAGTTTCTCAACTCTTTTTTTGCACATGTAAAATGAATAAATTAGTAAAAATAAATAAATGTGTGAATTTACAGAAAAGTTAAATCAATAGTGAAGCAAACTGAACCTGTAATTTGTAACCTTAATAAGGCCTTCATTTCATTTTAATATCATATGTAGGACTATAAGCCAGTACTGCATGAATGTTGAACCAAAGGTCTTTGTTTTGAACATCTTGTGCACATGTCAGCATACCTGACTTATCTCTTTCTCAAATGCAACACTGTGAATGTGTGTGAGAAACTGTTTACATGCTTTATTAACATACTTCTCTCTGTAGAGTGACAACGTTGTAGTTTAATTGAAGTCCATTCAGATTGCTTACAACTGAGTTTTTAAGATTTGTTTAAATAAAAAGTTACAAAATATCTCCTGAATCCCGGTGTCTGAAATGTGAAAACATAAAATACATATTTATAACAAGAGTGCTTCCCTCCCTGCAGACTGCACAACATAACCCTCATAAATACAAAAACAGACTTAAATAGGTAGAGTTCTGACATCAGCTGCACTTGAGCTACAATTTCCCTGTAGAGTTGACTTGTGTGCATCCATTCTTGCTGCTGATGGACACTGTGGTTTACTGTGATGATGAAGTGAGGTAGATAAATGATTTTCATCCTTGCACAAAGTCAGATGTTAAGAAAAACATTAACACAAACACCCAACAGACAGCATATGCTGCACTGGTTTCAACTGCAATAACACACTTAATAAAACTACCACTACTTTAACTCATTCTACTGCTATTATAATAAGTGCATGATCTTTGTATCTGCGTGTACCCTGTCTGCACCTCTGTTTAACTCGCCTGTATGTTTACGCAGCAGTAATGCTGGAATCCTCAGACGCAGGAAGACCAGCTTCGGTTGTGTTGTCAATCTTCCCGCTCGTGTCTTCTGGTCCGGCTGCACTGGTTGGCTGTTGCCGGGTTCCCTGGGTCACGATAGGCCAGGGCATGATGCTTGGTGATGGAGATGGAGAGGTGGTGGTGGTGATGTGCTGCAGAGCATCTGGTTGGCTGATTGGACAGACACTGCCGAAGCTGCTGCACAGGACTCCCCAGTGTTGCTCGCACTGCCCATGCAGGCGCCGACTGATCCAGGTCCTGACCTCGTCACCGCATTTCAGCAAGAAGTTTATCAGCTCCACATATGGCCTAGTAGGACGTCAGCACATGATACCTCTCATAAAATCATTTTTTAATACAGACTTAAAGTGAGACTGCATTCTACTCTACTCTAATATACATAAACAGCATATTCACATCTAGCTGAGAGGACTCAAACTGCAACCAAATGTGTAGAACAAGTGTGACTTCTGCAGCCTGAAAAATAAAGCCAATGTGAAAATACCAAAAACTGCAGTTCCTCTAATGGCCACTTGAGGCAGATTCTAAAAGTAAGCCAATCCTATTGAGACCTCCAATTAAAAGAAAACATGTTGAATAGTATAAAAACTTGTTCCTGTCTTACCCGGGAGGAAACATCAGATGAAACTGGACCAGGTTTCCCATGGTGTCTATGTGGTCCTGCAGCGCCAGGCAGAGCTGGTGTTTGGAGTAGCACTCTCTCTGCAGTGAGTACACCATCTCCTTTACCGCTGAGCACCGTCGGCTCACACAGCTGAAGCGTTGCCGCAGTCCCAGTGCCATGCACCGCAACGCGTCCTTCACAAATGACTTACCCTGAGAAGAGAAGGAACCCGGTTTGAATTCATTTTGTTGCACGATGCTGATTTTATTCACCATTGCCTTCTTATGTATATTTCCCATATTCTCCATTCTCATTACATCACTCTCCACTTTCCTGCTTGTTACATAATTTAAAATCCCTCCTGTAATTTGTTAAAAGAGAAACATATTTTAATTTAATGTACGCTGAATATATGAGACTGACTGTGGACATCCTGTGGAAAACATTAGATTGAGATAAATCAGATCCTTCAAGGATAAGTGTGTGAAATTTGTTGACACCTACTGGTAGGATAGGAGAATACACCCAAACAGAACTTAAATATTGTGCACCTTTTTTTTTTTAAAAAAAGTCTCTCTAATATGTATTCAGTCTGTCTGTTTTGAGTTTCTGTAGAAACATGGTGCACACTGCTAGACTCCGACATCTGACGTTTCATTTCAGTCAATACATGGTCCAAAATTCCAGTGTGGCACTTTTAACAGTAATGAGTGAATCCTGTTATATTCATTGTACTGCATGACCCGATGCAGTCACACACAGATCATTATAGAACATCATCTACTGTTCCTCTCCTAGAGACACACAACACTTGCATCACTTTCTCATGCATTTCTATTCTAGTAAAGTGGACAAGCTGTTCCTTCTCTCATTTCAGTTCCCCTCTCAGATTGTTCTGCAACCAGTGCTACCATGCATACCTATACACTCCTCCTTATACAACAAACATTCCTCACAAATGACTCTAATGACTGACGGGATTAAATGAACTAAAAACATGTATCCAGATATGTCTTCTCTAACCCTGGCCTAAGATGGTCAGTCACACGGTGCCAAAGGGGCCCAAAAAGGCAGGAAATAAATGAAAATGATTCTGAGAGTGAGGTCCCTGCTCACCTGTGAGTCGTAGCGGCCGGCGTTGTGCAGCAGAGTGAGGCATATGTGGTGCAGCCCCTGGATGTCGCAGGAGTTGTTGCTGAAACACTGAAACATCCCACAACCGACATCTCCTGAACTCACCAGGCAACTCTGAATCTCAGCTGTGGAAGACAAAAAAGCAAATGCATCAACCTAATGACACAGTGGAGGTCAGCAGCATCACAATCACACAGCAGGATCAGCACAGCAACTTCCTGCCAGAGGAGCTGGTTGGACTTTAAACTGCATCACTGCTAGATGCTTCCAATTTTCAAAAAGTAAAGCATCTCAATTTACATTTGTAATTCTCATTTATGTATTTTACATCTTGAATAAATATATTTGTGTGGTTTTTTTTTCTTGTTTTTAGCGTCCTCGAGTGGCTTGACTGTGAAGCAGACCACCTCTTTAAGTAGAAGTCTCAGTTAATCATTAAGCAGCATTGGAAGACTTGTTATGCTGTTGCAGGTCTATACCATCCTGCTATTGACGTTGTGCAGCCTGCCTGCAGGTCAGTTGGGCCGGAGGTGCCGTCATGCACCGCCCTTCTGATACGGAGGGAATGCGCTTGGAGGGAATGTGCCACCGGAGCTGCGCATTGAATTACAGCCACCGACAGGGCAGGAGGGCAAACAGAGAGGCTCAATCCGCTGCCGGCACGGGCAAAGTGACAGCCAGGTATAAACTTGGAGAGCATTAAATTAATGAGCGTCAATGCTGCAGAGGCATCAAGAAGGCGCCAGCAGAATAAAAAACGCAAATGTAACTCTGCACGACTTTCTCCAAGTGAATAAACAGCCTGCATGCACACGACAAAAACCTTTTTTTCCTACTGTCCGGTCCTGTACAGGGATTTAATATAGTGTGCGATCCCAAGGTTCTGCTATCTGACTGCACTCACATGTACTCTGCACGGACAGCCGCCTTTTGACCTGGTTCACTTGCTTCTCCTGGACATCCAGGGGGTCCACAGTAAGCACCTGGTGGCAGGCCAGCAGCAGGAGGATCGGAGCGGACAGGTTCACCGGCATACTCAGGTTCAATCAAGCTCCGTCTGCTTCTTGTTTGTGTTAGACGCTCGCCCGGCAGGAGTGTCACCTTGCAGATGAGTTTTCCCACAGTGTACCGCGACCACGGCATGAAACCTGGAATTTATACAGCTGCAGGAGAGATGCGCGCTCACGACGGCTGGAGCGGAGCTTTCCACCAATCACAGCGCAGACACGAGGACACGCAGCACACGTGGAGGGGAGCGTTTATCTTTTAAGACACACAAAGGGACCATCAGTGGCAGAATTACGACTCTGAATAAACTTTATGATCAGTGGTTTGATGCAGGTTTCTATCGCACACATGGGCCAGAGGAGAGAAACTGAATGATTCCATCACTTTTATCAACTCTCCCAAACGTTTGAAAAAAAAATCTTCCTGTTCCTCTGGAGTCTGCGGGGGTACGCAAAGGTCAACCACTCAACACATCCACACTCAATTAACAGAGCAGCCAGCGTGTGTGTTTGAGGGTTCGCAGCTGCTTTCCTGGCAGGAAGAAGACGTGCAGTGAGGAACGTCTCAGACTGAGGAAGAGAGAGAGAGAAAGAGAGAGAGCAGTGTGTGTGTGTGTGTGTGTGTGTGTGTGTGTGTGTGTGTGTGTGTGTGTGTGTGTGTGTTTTACAAAGATTTTTTTTTTATCAAAATCAGAATTTATTTATTTATTTATCCCTGAGGGAAATCTATTATTCATCACACTGTCTTACTCACCATATTTGTCTAGAGTGCAAAACAATATGGACCATTTACAAGTCATTAATTTCTCCTCTTATTTCTGAATAAAATTAGGGACAATATTAAAAGGTCATAATTTATGGGCCGAATTTAAGACTGAGGCAAAAAAAAACCCTGTTTAATCTAATTTGACAGTGTTGTTTGATTTGTGTTACAGTATTTGGGCCAACATTAATTTAGTCATTTCCTGGAAATCATTACAAAATGTTGATGACTCCTTTTTGCATCAAAAATTCTTTCTACTTCTTAAATTTTATTTTTTATTTTAGTTTAATCACCCGCACACCAAATGGACCAAGCCAACAGCTATAGTTTATATGATTGAAGGGTTCAACATTCTTAAATATCCTGCCATCCTTTGATATACTTATTTCACTATATGATGCAGGCTTGTTGTTGTGGTTGCATGTTTTGACTCCAAGGCCTTGATCTCTGACCCTTGTCATCCACACAGGGACAGGTCGTCCACCTCATGCATTTACATCAGTGTCTCCATACATGCTAAACAAATACCTCTGACCTCTTATTCCACTCCCTGCTCTGGTTTATCTTTCCTGCATCCGAGACGCCTTCAGTGAACATGTTTGAGAACAAATGTGTGTTGCTGTGGGAAGTCAAGGTAGAGGGACAGCATATGTTTATGTGTGTGTCCAGGCTGGGGCCTACTTGAGGATGACTTACAGCAAATGTTTGGATGAGTGGAAAACTTTTTTTTTCTTTTTTCGCAATCCTTCCCGCTCATTCTGCTTCAAAACAACATCCCACCTTTTCCCTCACGCAATCCCTGATGACCACCCACACAATGACCCTTCACCTCAACAAAAAACACACACTCAAACAGTACACATGCGGGATCTTCTCATACTCACATGATCACGTTGTAAACAACATGATACATGTCTGTGACGAAGTATCTGCTTTGTGATAATGCCTTTGATTAGATGTTACCATAACATGGGGCTTTATGATCAGCTGCCTGTTATGCTTCTCTTTGTGTTGTGTAACAGGAAAGAAACATCAAATAAGGTTTAAATTGTGTGCTTATTATATTAGTTTTTAGGTCTCAGCACATTCAAAAAGTATCTGTAATTTTCTGGGCTTCAAAGAATATCTAACACAAAACATGAGACAGCACCTGCACGGGAGGAGGACCACAGGAGTTAAATATGTCCAAACATAGCTTATATATTTATGTTAACATGTCCCTCCTGCCAAAACAAGTAGTCCAATCAATAAAGTTTCGCAAGCTGTGATGTGACACACAAACACACTCAGACACTCACACAAAAAGGTCTGGCCGAGGTTATGGCCAGGATTTACCTTTAACTGTGTTTCTTTGTCTTCAGGCTGATCCTTTAAGCAAACTGCAAACAATCTATGAATCCCAGTAAAACATGAAGTGGCAATCTGCAGTCTAGCTATGATTCACTTTACTTAACAATGCTTTAAGGCCCTTTTACAGCAGGGCACACCTCTGCAGGGTCAGTGGTATATTTTACAATAAATAAACATCAAAGGTTTTGAGGTTCCTTCCTTTGCTTCCTTCCTCTTTATATTAATCTTTAAGATTGATTCCTTTCCTCACGTCTTACACACCTGAACATGGATGCTCATGGCTCCTCTGGCAAAGCTATCTACAGATGATACATCTTTGGAGTTGATGCATCCTTCAACATAAGGCACAGATGTCTCTTCCTCACTGGAGTAAAGAAGATGGGGAAAGAAAATGAAACGAGATGAGATTTGTGCACAAAAATATTGACACTTCCTAAAGTAAAGAATCAATAGCTCTGATAACACGTTAAAGCAAGACTATGTAGGATTTGGAGGAATGTTCGCAGGTCCTCCTACAGCCTGATGAACGCTATTATTTACCACAACAATCATACATGTTTTTCGACACGCACATTTGTTGACTAGCAGTCAAGAACTCTGGCAAACTCCCTCGAAGCTGGAGCTGTGTGCTCAAACATTTCATCAGAACTATCGGCACCTACCTAGCATGTTAGCCTCCAGCTAGCAATCAACTCGTCGCTAGGTCACATCAGTCGTCCTCCTCGTCTTTCGGCTCAGTGAGTGAAAGCCGGGTCCACATCAATCCTTGTTCGAGCTCCCCTTTTCTTCTCTTCGTCTTCTCAGACATCACCTATAATTTCCGAATATGATTCGAGTAAATGTTTGTGTTAGCGCTCTGTGGATGCCAACACAGGTACGGTAGGAGAGGTACCTATAGGTGCGCATGCTCAGTAGTCTGTTTTGTTGCGTATGTCTGCAACAGGTTTATTGCTTTGCCCCTTTCTGACTGCGTGTTCAGTGTGGTTGCCACAAGTTCTAAATAAATGACCGGGTGGAATTAAAAGTGTGGACTCCTCGCTCTTTCTGGACACTTTCTTTGGTTTATTCGCTGCTTCAACCATGACTTTGAACTTTGCTTCAACTCCGTTTCCGGATGTGACGTATGCCGTTGTAGTCCTTTTTTAGGTTCGGCTTCTTACCCTTACCCCAAAGTTTCCTATTGCCAGTACAGCGATACAAACGCTCTCCAAAAACACAGTTAGTAGGCTGAAATCTCCTTTAAAAGAGAAACCATTAATTTAACATTTAACATTTAAATTTGTGAAAGAAGACAGAGAATGACATGGTGTGAATCGTTTTTCATTAAAGTACAAACAATATTACAGACAAATTACAAGCTCCAAAAAAAGAAAGAAAGAAATCTGATATGTTGTGATAAAAGTTCTATTTCTGAACAAAATTTACTGACATGATCTTAGTGAGGGGAATCTGTAGCTCCTGTGTGCACCTCTTCATCTCTACCAGTGAAACAGGCCCTGCATGTTCTACATGTTCCAGTGATTCTTAAAATATTAACAGTGACCATGGTATTAGTGGAAAATGCCCATAAGCACATTAAGCACGATTACACAAAAAACAATAGTCCAAAACAAAAAAATACAAATCTGTCTGATCACACGCAGGAAAAGCCAGTACCAAAAAAAGTGATGCCATGTTGATCTGAAAGGCAGTCTGTGCAGCATGCTGGCAGTTCACCACTCAGCACTGTAGAACTCATCCGGTATTAGCTGTGTGCAGCATAGACCAGCGATGACACACTAATCCATTCAGAGTATGCAGGAAACAACCCTGTCCACTTGTACATGCTTCTCCTGTCTGCTGCTTCTCTTGTGAAAAGGATAAAACAGCCCTACAAAATGATGCATAGTCAAGTACAGATCAGTTTGTGTGCCTGCAGCAAGTGAGAGACATTTAGATTCTTCACTGTATTCCCAGGTTGCTCTTCACCACATGCTGCATGTCAGTATTTTCGACTTCAGACTTCAGGGGGTTTTGGGTCCAGAACCTGTCAGAGGCTCTTGTGCTTCTGTCTGTTCAGATGGGGCAGAGTTTAAACTTGAGCTGCTCTCCTCTTTTCTGTCCCCTGATAGGAAATCATGGATGGCCTTTTCTATTTGTGGTCGGAAAGTGTGGTTCATCTTAGGATCCACAACCTGGGTTATGATCCTGTCCACGCCAGACTCAAGCATACCGGATCTAAACGAAGAAGCAAACCAAACCAAGAGCAAACAAAACAACATGATTGTGAAAACTATTCAAATCACCTGAAAAGTATTCAAAACTAAAAAATCATTCAGTACTACTCAGAAAAAAATCCTAAAGTGCTCTAAATTCATGAATTGTCTACAGTTCATTTGACATAATTATACAACGATTACACGACCTGCCAATATGCCAAAGAAAGCACTCACTGAACAACACTTTGTCTCAGTCCGTTCCTCATCTGGTTCTTGTTGTTGGATGGGTTCCAGTCCTGTGTGCTCAGATGCGACGTGACAAAGTTGTCAACTTTCTGTCGCAGGTTCTGATAGGCAGGCTGGCAGCAACGACAGGGACAGCGTGTCAGCTCAATCACATAACAAGCAGCATACATTAGCGCATTAAAATGTGCGTGGAAGTCAAAAGGGTTACTTTTATCCGCATTTAACAAGCAACTAAAAGCGACTAAATGAGCTAACTGTAAAGCAAAAGTAATGGTTGGCTTTGTGTAAGGTTTGGTACAATTAAAACTATAAGAGCAGCTAAGTTAGCGTTAGCTGTGTACCTTCGTATCAACGTCCGCCAGACAGTCCCGACGGAACTCGTCAAACAGCCCCCGGTTCTTCAGATGCTCTACAATCATAGCGATAAGCTGCGGGTCTCCAGGAGGAAGATTGGTCGGAGTGACGTTCACATTACCGCTACTCTCCGCCATGAGTGAATATATTAGCTACTTTATCCGCTAGCTGCATTGAAAGCTAGCTAAATGTAGGCGCTTGTTGATATTAAAGACGTGTGTGAGATTCTTTCACTAGAGCACCTGCAGGCGGGGTGAGTTCGCTTTGTTGTACAAATTTTAGTAACCAGAGTTGAAAAAGGTAAAAGCTGTGATACAAATCGAGTGCTCCTTCCAATTTGTTACGCATGCGCACTTGGAACCTGACACCGGAAGTACTCTATTCAACTGCCGTAGTGGACTGGTGGTAAACCCAAACGTTAGTAGGCATTGAATACCGTACGTTTAAAAATAGAAATATATAAAACACAACGGCCGAGTTAATCCTTGTCTGAATTTGATTGGATTTTGCTTCCCTTCACACCAGCTTTTGTTTAGTTTGCCTGGACGATCGTTGTCAAAGGTAAAGCGAGCCATGATTGCTTGCATTAACTATCAGATTATTTGGCAATATAACGTGTAATGTGTAGAATTTAACAAATTCTCCCGACGTTAACTGAACCAAAACACGCAAGGCAAGGCGGGCATAGCCTAATGTGTCCCGACATGATAGCTAAAGTGTGGATTTCAGTCTAAATCAGTCGCACAATGTGATAGATTAAAACAACTGGTTGACACATGACGTATGATTTCACTGAGAGTTTAACCATACACACGTTTTTACTTGCCTCCAGACTGTTAATAAATGGATAATAACCAAATCATAATAGATCCATGCAAGACATTAAAGGTTACATATTGCAACGATGTACATTCTAACAATTTATGACCTCCTATATCTGAATAGGCTGACATTTGACATTCTTGTTGCAGATGAGTGGTGAATCGGACAGTAACAAGGAGTTTATGGAGCAGCTGCGGATGCAGGAACTTTACGGGCAGAGAAAAGACGATGGCTCTGACCCACATACATACACTGACCCAGAGGATGGGACTGTGTTTGACTGGGACCATGACAAGAAGGCCTGGTTCCCAAGAGTATGGACTTTTGTTTGATCTCAGCTTATCTAAGTAATATTTGTTGCAATTAGGTGTTCATGTTTTTATGTGAATGCCTGTGTATCATTACCATTTAATGGTTCTCTGATCTTTTGCATGTTTATTTTCATTGTGGCAAAACTGGTTAGTATCTGTTAATATTAAGCAGGTTTGCTTTGTTTCTCCAGATCACAGAAGACTTCATGGCAGCCTACCAGGCCAACTATGGCTTCACTCAGGAGGGAGATTCTGAAGCAAAAAACACTGCACCGAGGAGCTCTGAACCAGCAGCTCACAAACCAGAGAACAAGCCACCAGAAAAAGAGAAACCAGTTGATCCCACTGCAAACCCGGTCCCAGACCAGCAGGAGACAGCAGCCAAAGAACCCAAGCAGAAAGGCGAAAAGAGGAAAGCAGAGCCAGGTAAACTGGCATCCACAGCAGCTAATGCAGCAGTAAACAGAAACTTATATCAGAGGAATGTTTTTTATTTTAGAGCTCCATACACATGCATATCAAATTTATAGATTTTGCTATTTTAAGTTCATACAAAAATGGCTTTTAATAATTGCTTTTTTCCCCTTTCATAGGATGGTTTGATATTGATGACAGCAAAAATACAAACGTCTATGTGTCAGGTGAGTATGTGTTAAAATAAAATAATAATAAAACAAATCACGGGCAAGGAGACAGCTGTCCATTGAACAGCAGTTCTGTTGAATTCTACCCTGATTGCCTTAGGTCTGCCCCCTGACGTAAGCACTGAGGAGTTTGTTGAGTTGATGTCCAAGTGTGGTATTGTGATGCGGGACCCCATCACTGAGGAGTACAAAGTCAAACTCTATAAGGACAAAGAAGGGAATCTGAAAGGAGATGGCCTTTGCTGTTATCTCAAGGTTAGTCTTATTTTAAATGACAGTACACATCTTTGAAAATGCAAGTATTGGTTACTATTCCATTGTGTGACTTGTGTATGTGTGTTTTTCGCAGAAAGAGTCTGTAGCCTTGGCTCTGCGTCTGATTGATGAGTCAGAAGTGCGAGGATATAGACTCCACGTGGAAGCAGCAAGGTTTGAGCTAAAGGGCCAGTATGATGCCAGCAAGAAGAAGAAGAAAAGCAAAGATTATAGAAAGAGGATGCAGCAGCAGCACAAGTAAAATATATGCTTTTGTTTGTTAATCTTTTCTCACTCTGCCCCAAACAGCAGTAGAATACTAACAGATGAATTTGTCAAAAATGTCCATGCCTGTGTCTTTGTCTGTGTAGACAGTTAGACTGGAGGCCAGAGAAGCAGGGAGACGCGAGGAAGAGGCATGAAAAAGTTGTCATCATCAGGAACATGTTCCATCCAAGTGACTTTGAGGTGAAGTGAGGACAATATATGCAGACACAACACACAAAATCACAGTCTATTCTAACTATTATCCACTCTGTGTTGGTATCACAGGAAGACCCCCTGATTCTGAATGAGTACCGCGAGGATCTGCGAACAGAGTGTGAGAAGTTTGGTGAGGTCAAGAAGGTCATCATATTTGATGTGAGTTTAATTTGCTTCTAAAGTATTTGGTGGATCAGTTTGGATTTTGTCAGCAGTATTTAAGTCTCATGGTTGTTTCTGTGCTGCAGAGGCACCCAGACGGTGTGGCATCAGTTGCATTTAAGGAGCCTGAGCAAGCCGATGCCTGTATTCAGTCATTCAATGGACGCTGGTTTGGAGGAAGGCAACTATCTGCTCTGATTTGGGATGGATTGACAGACTATCAGGTAAATTGTCAGGCTCTCTAAGGTCACATAGAAGCAGAAAAACAACTGAAATGCTGTTAAAAGCATTCTTACAAGCTTTCATGTCTGTGCAGGTGGAAGAGACGACACGTGAGCGAGAGGAGCGACTAAAAGGTTGGTCCACTTTCTTGGAGGGAGGTGATAAACAACAGGAGAACAACAAACCAGCAGAGAGCAGCACTGCCACAGAACCCAGCAAGCCCTCAGGCACCACAGAACCAGAACAGCACCCAGAAGCAGAACTACAATCCTCACAGCAACAGGAACAGGAAGTGGACTCTACCGATAGCAGCCTAGCAGGAAGTGATGAGGAGGAAGCCTAAACGCTTACAGTGCACAGCTTGTATCTCCATAGAAACCAGCAAGCTGTGGTAAAGCTCCGTGTTGGGAAGGAGAAGAGGACTGTTTGAGCTATTTTGTAATGTAGACAAATAAAAAAAATGATTTTTGTCAAACTATTTTCATCATTTGGTTTACACTGTAATTAGAAATGCACCCTACATGCTAGTAAATTCTTGAATATACAGTTTCCCCTTCATTTCAGTGAAGTCTGCCCAAATTAGTTGTCTTAATACCCTAAAGAGTAATGAATGAAGATAGGTGACACTGCAATTGTTGGAATTATAAAAGATTGTTCAGCTTCCATCTGCATTACACTTCATTTTTAAGCATGTGTTCTTTGATTGTTAGTAGAGTTTTAGAATACAGCTCCACACTGCAAAATTGCTTCTGCCTAAAATTGTGAAAAGACTCAATCAAGACATGAAAGCTGTAAAAAATAAACATCACTGTATTGCTAACAGATATAGACTAAAGGGAGTGTTGTTTCAGTGTGAATTATAAACAATGAAATTCATATTTAAATATTTATATATATAATATTGATAAATATATTTAAATTTGTTAAATATCTGGATGCAAAATACGTTTAATTTAACTTCATTTAGTTTTTTAGAGGGGAATTCATGCATTTATTCATTATCTGATGAAAATGTACCACTACAGTTATAGGAATTATTTTTCTAAATATGAGATACAGGTAAATAAACAAGAGCCAATGGTGACCTGATATTCTGGGGCTATTATGCTACGTTTGTGTAGGCTCAAACAGAAATAAGAAAAACTCCAATTTTCTTTTGAAAACCACCCCAATCCACAACTAAATCCCAAAATTTTAACCCAAATTTTTACGTAATGTATGGAAATGTCTCTGATTGTTGCCTTTTGCCTCATGGCTGAGTGTGTTCTTGGCTCATCCTCTGAGTCAGTCAAAGCTTCTATTATTGATACGCTGGCTCCAGTATTTAGGTCCCCATGTGGTCTAGTATAAAGTATTAGGATTTAACAGAATAAAATAAAGTATTGTTGCTGAATAAGTCACCTACGATCTCTCTCCATGTCTTCCGCTGTTTATTTTACTGAGGGGTATCTTTAAATACCATGATTAATAGGGATGCATTTTTCTGTGTGATACGTGAGACAAAGAAGAAAAATGCTTAACCCCTCCCCTCTCCATCCCCTCCTCCAGAGTATTTAAACATCTTGTGGTGCAACTCTTTATTTTCTTATGAAGATTGATTAGGACTGATTAAGACATTATACATTCATAACCAGGTTGCCATGGAGACCCACCTGCAGCTTAGCAGCAACCTTAGCACACGCTCTCTTGCTGCTGGGGAGCTGAGCCGGGCAGGTCACACTGTGGTGGCTGTCTTTCTGGGTTTTATCCTGGTCCTGGGCTTCTTCTGTAACTTGCTGGTGCTCGTGGTGTTCTCACGCTTCCCCGAGCTGCGAACTCCAACCAGCGTGCTCCTCATCAACATCAGCATCAGTGACATGCTTGTCTGTATCTTCGGGACAACCCTCAGCTTCGCAGCCAGTGTGCGTGGCAGGTGGCTGACAGGATCCTATGGCTGTCAGTGGTATGGTTTCTCCAACGCTCTGTTCGGTGAGTGATAGAGAGCATAATGATAAAAGTCAAGTTCAATGTGGCTCAATTTTAGGGAACGTTTTTAAATGTTATCAATTGAGTTTAATACCATAATATTAGTCTGCAGTTGCCAGACTTTTTCCTGCACTAACCTGGAGAAGTGTAAGCCATAAAATATTTGCTATATAGCTTCAAGACAGTACCTAAATTTTACTAATAATAGTAGTAACTAGTACTAATTAACTTTCATTATTGTTTATTGTATGGTTAATCTGTTGTTTTTTACTCTGTCATCTCTTTCTGCTAGGTCTAGTGTCTCTGGTGTCCCTCTCTCTGCTGTCTTTTGATCGGTACTCTGTGGTGCTCTGCAGGGCTCAGTCAGACTCTCACTCTCAGTACCGCAGGGCCAAAATCGCTGTGGCAGCCTCCTGGCTCTACTCACTGGTCTGGACTCTGCCACCATTGCTGGGCTGGAGCAGGTCTGTGCTGTCACCTTCACACACTTCTTCACTCGTAATTAGATTAGTCACTGATTTTAGATTAGTTGCTGATTTACAATAAAGTATAAACAACAAATTTAAAATCAAATATGAAGGCTATGAAGTCACAACATACTGTATGTCTTGTCCTCTGGTGCAGCTACGGGCCAGAGGGTCCTGGCACCACCTGCTCTGTCCAGTGGAACCAACGCACAGCTGTGGCTCGCTCCTACATCAGCTGTTTGTTCATCTTCTGCCTTTTACTGCCGCTGGTGCTCATGTTCTTCTGCTACTGGAGGATCCTTCTGGCTGTGAGATCAGTGGTGAGACAGGTGAGCTCACAGCTTGACCTTTGACCTCTTAGTGTGCTTCTATGTTTGAGAGCTGGGTGTTGCTTCATGTGTCCTCAGGCCACTGGGTTTAGTCGGTCTTTAGCCGAGTGGAGGGAAGGCCGTGTCCTCGCGATGGTGGTCGCCATGGTGACTGGCTACCTATTATGCTGGATGCCATACGGAGTTGTGGCAATGTTGGCCTCCTTTGGACGACCAGGCGTGATGCCACTCGCTGCCAGTTTAATCCCCTCTTTGCTGGCAAAGGCCAGTACGGTCCTCAACCCTGTCATATATGTACTGCTCAACAACCAGGTAAAAATCAAATGAGCACTTTCACTATTTCCATACACTAAACAACCAATTCATTATTATTGCAAACAATCTTACAGTATTAATGTGAACTATACATCCTTATTGAAGATTTTATGTTGAGAGCAAAAGAAACTACAGCAAATTGATCTCAAAGCTTCAGTTTAAGACCAGAGATCCAACTTAGCTGCCATTATAATTTAGTGAAGGTAATTAGGAATAAATAAGTTATTAATTTATACATTCATACTGGTCATACTGTACAGATGTGCATTGACAGCATACATTAACATACTTCTTATTGTATTATGGTGTAAATGGAGGCTGTTTCACCTTTACTTTGCTGGCTTGTCCTTCTTTCTTCTCTCTCAGTTCTCCAGGTGTTTTCTGCACATGATCAGGTGTAGCTCAGAAGCTCCGCCCAGTCCAGTCCACCTGACGATGCCCAGCAGTAGCTGGTTGAGGCCTCACAATCCTATCTTGCCAATTACATCTGCTCCATTAACAGAGGAACAAAACACAGAGCCCTGCATGTTCACATCCAGAGAGCAGCAAGAGCAGCAATAGAAACTAGAAAGGACAAAGTGTGGCTTCAACATGTAACATTATTTTTAATAAATCATGAAGTTGCTTTTTATAAACTCTGCTTCGTACCACTGGAGGGCGCTGCTGCTCAGCTGACTGTAAAACAAATAAACCTGTAATACAATGACATTTAGTGTGTATCTGAAGAAAATACAAAAATGTAATTATAAAAGGTGACATTGGATTGTTTTTTTTTTTCATTAATGACCAACTATGTACAACAAGTAGATTCTATCATTTTCAAAGTCCTGAATGAATGGTCAACACCAAAATAATTTATTAAGAAAATAAACATACGTCTTCAAAAATATACAGTCATAATGCTTTATGAACACTGACTGAGTTCTCAGTATGTGAGGGATTTGTCTGAAGACACATTCACATTGTAGTGAGGTCATAACAATTTTGAGACATGTTGAAAGACTTTCAAGTAGGGATGTGTCAAAATGCAGTGTAGCAACTGCCGGGTCACTGTGGACGAAATGATGAGAAGCAGTGAACTTCCCTGAGCAGGTAGTCCACTCCAGATGTAAGAGCTGCAATTTGAATCCCAAATCTCTCAATAAGTCCGTATTTTTTTAACACATCCACCAGCATACAGACATGAACACTGTGCACAAGTCTTACAAACAATTCAAAAATACACACGTAACACTGAAAACTTCCCTGTAAAGTGTAAGTAGGGCTGAGCTGGAAGTCTGTGTTTAAGGTGCATCCATATTGTGGAACAGGACGGCAGTCTAACTGGGGTGAGGGGTTTCTGCTGCTTTCAAACTCTGCAGAAAACAGGAGACAGTGTTCACCGATGAGAGAAGGCGTGCAGTGTAAAATAATTTCCAGAGTTTTTGCTCTGAGAAGCAGTCTTTTAGCCTCACCTGTGAGTAGTTGAACGGAGACACCATGGGCACTGGTCGTGTGTAGTCAGGAGGGTTGGCATGGGGGTCGTAGCCTAGACGGGCCAGCATGGGGGCGATTTCTGCCATGTCGCTGATCACATCAGAGGGAATCTGGCCCACCCACTTGGAGAGAGCTTCTGTGTTCACCGGCTTCATCACCTGGTCTGTGGAACGCTCAGCCCTGCAAAGATACAAACAGTAGCTCAGTTAATAGATCACAACTGAAAAACTATGTTAGGCTATTTTTACATTATGAAACTGAAAATACAAATTTGAAGGTGAGATCAAATTAGAGAGAATATAGCATAACTCATCCTGAATACATACATGTATTAACATATTTTTCAAAACCAACACATACCCCCTCATCCAATATTTCTGTGGAGGTATTAAAACATTTCGGTGACCAATAGCATGCCAAAAGTTGCATAACTAATCAAAATAAGGGTGCTAATTCTTACAGAATGTGGCCTAATTCCTTTAAATACACGGCAGGTTTGGGTTTAGCTGTATGCAGCAGCCAGATTCCCACCAAATCCACTGAGCTTCTACCCCGCAAAGAGATGCTCTGCTTGAATCACGACAAACAAGTGGAGCAAATAAAAAAAATCTACTGAGGAAAGCCGTTACAGCTTTGCTTGACCTTGAAAATGTTTGGCTGCTTTAAATGACAAATGACATCCAAATGGCTCCCTGGGCTCAAGTACATGACAAGGGTTGTGACCATGGCAGTCTCACAACCTGTGCTGCATTTTAATTTGAGGGACAGACACCTTTTAACACTCAAACACCCTACACAAAACAAATAAAACTGAACTTAATTTTAGTTATCATTTTGAATGCTTTTACAGAGAAGAGACTATTGTATTAGTGCAAATACCTATGTGTATTTTAAACATGTGATCGCCATCTTCAACAGGGCCAAACAATCGGCTGCAGTATTTACACTCCAACTCAAGCAGACATTGTTGCACTTTGGGGGCTGGAATGATAAAGTTCCAATGGTGCTTCCGGGTAATGTCAGAAAACAAAAGTGGGTGTGTTGCAGGAGCTAATGTACCGTAAGCTCAAATTGCACCATGTAGAATTCTGGGATGTATTTAATCTGTCATGATCTCTTTGGGTCGCACCTGCTGCACTCTGACCTTTAGTATGAGAATGGCAAGTAAAAATAGGAATTCTTCCAGATGGATCAATACAGTTTTGAATTACTGGCCGTTAAAGGAAGCAGCTGATACAAACGAAACAGGCCACATATGTGCAATTTCATGTGGAGCTCCCATTATTTATATTTTATGTACATTTTACAGATGGCACAGGTTTAAGCAAAGCCTGGTTATTCTGGGAAACAGATTATATGTGTTTAGCTGACTAATAGAGAGAGAGGCGTGTGAACCTGAAAATCACAGCTGCAAATGGACAAAATAACATTTTCTATGCTGTAATTCTTGTCAAAAGCAGTAGACAAGACAATGAGATAGAATATTGCTGTGTCTAATCTATACCCCCTTTTTTGGATAAGAGGTATCTGTGTTGACATTTATCTGACTATTCCAACAATCATTTCTCATATTTGAAATACTCACTTAGACAGAGACACGCCACCAGCCTTTCCAATCAGCTCTTCATGGTGCAACACTGACGGGTCCCACTGCAGCTCTAGGAAGTGAAGCAACTTCCTCATTTCCATTTCTGGGTAAAGAACAAGCTGCTCGTAACGAACAGGTAGACATCTGGCTTCTCCAGCTACCTGGCACTGGCTGAACATCGTCTCTACTGCACTGCTCCACTTGGTCAGACAGTCCCTGTAGCTGGTCAGGTCGAAGCCAGAGATGGTCACCTGTGGAGGCGGGCACAGTAAGAGGGTCAACACAGGAAGCCTGTCATGACAGACAGTAAATAGAAAAACATTTTTAGTCCTGTGGCTACTTAGAAACATAAAACAATAAGGAAATGTGTCTACTTGTTGCCCTGATAAACAAACATGAAAACAACCAAGCGCACCTTTCGTGATATCATGGAGTGGACAGTTGCCCGTCCATCTCGTAGCATGAGCACAAATTTGCCTTTAGGAAAGATATGTGCCAAATAAGACAGAGACTTCAATGCAAAGGGGTCCTTGTTGCAAAGACGAGGTGCAGGTTCTCCATGGCCGACTATTATCTGGAAAACACATAAAACAGTGAATATTTCTACACAAACCCAATGTACATGGCTTCTTTGTATGACAATGCATCATTCTAAAGATGAAACACTCCCTTAACATGTATGCAGGCGTACATGTGCATAAGTTGCTTCTCCAAAGTAGACATACCTCTAACAAGAATGCTCGCACAGCGGAGTCCAACACTTGGTCAGTAACACCAGCTTCATCTAATCGTATTCTTTCCTTTACCGAGCGGCTCCAGGTGGCCCTCATGGCCAAGAGGCGGGGAATCACCCTGGTCTCTTCGCCACAGCGCACAGCATTGTGGGCATCCAGCATGACCCGCATAAGCGTGGTGCCACTCCTGGGAAAGCCTCCGATGAAAATGATGGGCGTATCTTCAGGGAAGTGATCGGTAAGGGGAAGGCTCTGATTGCCTGAGGCAAGGTTGAGCTCCATCCAGCGGTACCGATGGCTTTTTGGAGGGCAGTCGATGCCGCTCATACCCAAGTAGAGTAGAGAGGCGGAGCAGAGAAGCACACAGCCCAGCAGCAGGTTTGTCCTGGAGTTTCTCATTGTTGCTGGATGTTAGGATGTCATTAAAGAATATTCAGGGTTGGATGAAGAGGCTGGCAGCTGGAATCATATGTGACACGTTGCAATGGAAAGTTCAGTTTTAAGAGATGCCGAAGAGAGTATGGTGGGAAGGACAGTGGTCTAGACATTCATGTGTGGTCCAAGATAACTCCTCACTTCTCTGCAGCTCCTAAGCTCTGTTGTTGGAGAGCAGGATCTGGAGCTGCTGTACGCCATAACCAGCCAGTTGTCTTATCCATGATGCAAACCTAAAACAAGAGAAGAACCAGAACCAGAATCAGTTTCTTTTACCTAATATAAAACAAAGTATGCTTCTGTTTTTCTATGAATATAAATTGTACAACACTGTGAGAAGGATTTCACAACTTCCTGAGAATAAATCATCATATTTTAATTTCCAACAAACAACTCAACATTAGCCCTGCATGAGTGAGCATTTATCAGCAAGCAGAGTGAGACGGTAGCCGCTGTGTGCCAAGAACACTTACACAAACACACACTTTCAGAAAAGCTGAAATGCATCCAGTTTTTGTTCTCAAAGCAGCTATTTTGCATTTTTCCTCTGGGAAGCCACTGACTGTTAAGCCATATCAAAGTTCAGCATGGCATGCAATGCAGAGACTCACACTGGCAATGTATCTGAATCCACTAATTACAGCTCCCTCATGTTTTTATTCTCACTGACAGTTTCTCCTACAGTGAGACGCAAAGCAATTTATTACAGCTCAGATTACTATTGACCAAGTGAAACATCCTGCAATTTCCCCATTTCTCTTCTGCAACATGCAGACATAAGGAGTTTCATCAGCCGCAGGTCTAATTCCTCTTATAAGTTCCTAAACTAAAATACAAACACTTGCCATATTAATATACCTTTTAAATTTGACTGCAGTGTTTGAAAGCCACACCACAGCAATGAAAAGGAAGCCAGTGAAATATGCCTTTCTTTGGCATCCTTCTTGTGCAGACTGAATGTGGAGGGAGTTGAACATCTGGATGCCACGTGGGGAGCACTGCCCTCACTGAGTAGCCTGCCTGAAAATGTACTGTGTCGATCAAAGCAGAAAAGAAAACCAGCTAGGAATGAGGACATATGGGTTTGGCTGGGATACTTAGGTGATTGGGTTTGGCTGGGATACTTAGGTGATGGCTTAAGCCATGATAAGTCTGCTGGTATTCACAAGCTTTACTTGTAATTCTAATACATTTTAACGCAGAGATTAAGCCACTCGGAGAATTAGGGCAGTGCAAGATGAGTCTTGCTGATTTTCAGAGAACTTATGAAAGCACACATTTCCCCACTAAAGGCCTACAGCCAACACTGTTTTTGTATTGCTTTCAGTATCAATCACGGTACATTTATCAAGTTTTTTTTTCCTGACAGCACCAATGCAGTTGGTGTATTTCAGTCTTACACACACACTCTGGTGTATTTCACTCTGTGATTTACAAATAGTAAATTGTTTATTTGTCACAATCAAATAGTATTCAGAAGAAAAATTTTATTCCACTCAAAAGGGCAATTAATGTAAGCAATATAATCTACAATCTAATAAAATCAGTTAAGTATAAATCTTGTCCAAAAGCAAAGTAGTTTGCAAAGAGCTGATAACTGTGAAAATAGACCTTGAGGGCCCCTGAGTTCACTGATCACACAGGCCAACACACAAGTCAATAAAAAGCACAAAATAATGACCTATGATCGACCGGTCTGTAGGTGATAGTTGAGGTGGCTGCTGGCAAGAAAGCTGCACTTTTAAGCAGAGATTGTCAGAAAATCCAAACCCAAAGATTCACCGCCTCCTTTCTTCCACACCTAAAGGAGACCTTCTGCCTGTCTGACAGGGAGAACACCTCCTAGATTGTCCCTGAAGGGCCCTAGGCTTCCCGGATGCTCCCCACTGCTTCTTCTTTTATTGATTCTGTGCTGCAATGACAGGCTTCTCTCGGTGACAAAATAAACGGAATATAAAGCTGCAGGGAGTACCGGCTTCCTGGTGAAGAGAAAGTCTGAAAGGAAAAGCAACAACCTCATTTCCCCTCATTTATCTGCATTTAATTGTTCCTCCATTTACTCACACTGCAGTGCAATGTTTCCATCCAGCGTAAAAAGATTATGTTTTTCCAGGTTGCACCAAATGTGTGGTGCATATTGGTGGGTCAATCCATCACTGGTATGTTTGCATAAATAGGATTATTGCAGAGCGCAGGCCCAGCAGTCACGAACATCTGGCCTGTCTGACGATGCTTGTCGTCTGGGAGAAAAAAAAATGCACCCGAAGACTGGCAGACAAACCACCAGGTGAACGACCTGCTAGCCGCTAAACGCACCGTGACAGACCAGAAGCCACCTACAGCTCAACCAGCCTCTCACTGCGCTATTTAAACCCCCTCACACCTGGACTGGTTTAGCCGTGTGTAGGTAAGCTAGCAGCGTTGTAAATTTCATTACCGTTAAAAAAATGGTGTTCACTCACCAGCGTCCGTGAAACTGTCGAAAAAAAACACACATGGAGTCTTTATCCAAAACGATGAAGCGAACAGCTCCGGTGTCCTCGCAGACACGCTGGTGTTTTCCCTCATCTGTCCACGAAGGTCACAGCTACATCCTTTCATTTACAAAACATTTTAGACGTTCCATTGCGGACTCTACGCGTAACTTTGCACCGTGGGAAGTCGAGCTGTATCAGAGAGAAGAAGAAGAAAAAAACACAGAGGACAGGAGCGCAACCAGGCAGCGAGAGCTGGCCTCTGATTGGTCGATAGGTCCACTGAATTCTAAAACACATCTGCTTCAGCGATTCTTATTGGTCGGTGTGTTAAAGGGCTATTCCGCTGCAGTGTCGTACTTTTCTTTTTACACTGGAAGCTGATATTACTTTACCTCATCGATTAGTGTGCTCTCAGTAAAAGCCCACCGGGGAAATTTACACAGTGTGGGATTTAGTGGAGGTTAAAACCGCCTCATTTAATTTGGCCATCTTTTCATTAGTAACTCTTTTAGGGTTACATAGGATGATAGAGGCCTCTGAAGAGTGAGCAAGGCCAAATAACACATGTATGCTGTCAGACAGTGATAAATAAAACATAAAGTTAAGTAACATGATACTTAAACAAGTTAATTTATAATTTAAAGTAAATGGTGTTGCTTTTCTGTGTGACCTTGGTTTGGGCCTTGGGGTAAAAAGGAAGTCTAAATTTTAAAGAAGCCTGTTGAAGGCTTCCCTGGGCTCCAGTGTAACTGACAACCAGTCACATAATATACAAAGCCAAGGTGCTTTGCCTGTGTCTGCCTTCTGTTTGGCTATGGGTTGAGCCTATATAGAAGTTTGAATGAAACCACAAAGTCACAGCTAGTTACTTAAATACCTTTTAGTTATTGTGTGAAAACAGCACTTATCTATACTTCTCATCCTCCACAGTATGCATCTGGCAGCCACATGCCTGTCACCTTTGCATGTTTCAACTGAGATCCTTGGACACATGAAAATCCTGGCAAGTCTGGTCATGTTAACAACTCCAGCTGTTTGACAGGAGTTAGTTCAGTAAGAGCTACAAACTGCTACGTAACCTTCTTGACCTTCGAATGTATCTTTCAAACTGACACATGGCATGTGCAATTTATGAAGAATTTAACCGGATCCAACCCTGATAAGTTTCCATGTCGCCGGTGTGTTAAAAACATTAATAGCTTGTTTATCAAATTACCACAACATAAGGAGGTATTAAACCAACTTGGTCTGACATTTTTAGTTCATAAAGATTCAAAAGAAAACTCTTAATTTTCTGTATGTATGAACATTATTTCATCAAGTCGTGTACTGAACTAGAAACTTTACGCTGCTCTCTGGTGGACAAACTACAAATTGCAGAGACCCCAACAAGCTCTTTAGATTCCCTTACCAGCCAGGCTCTATAGTAGCTTCAAATAGAAATTATTTTCAAATCAACAAGACATCAGTGTAATGTGTGTCCTTATTACTTTCTTATATAATTTATTGTCTATTCTATACAATTAGTCTGTGGATTTGAGTTCAAATTTCAAAGGAGCAGCACCAACAGATGCAGACTAAACTGCCTCTGGATGAATTTGGACAGATTACAATCAATAAGAGAAAGGAAGACTGTGATGTAGCAGGGCAACAACCAGAAATGTATCAATAACAGACCTCCTGTACAGCTGGTAAAAGAGTGTAGTCATGTATGTTTACAAGCTTCAGAGATAGTATGTTTCTACTGGGGTTCACTTATTTGTTTTAGACATGTTGATCCAACATCAGTATTTACTTACTCGGGTTTTTGCTTTGCTCTCCTGCCTCGCATGATAGCACAGGAAACCGATGTGATATGCTAACAGGAAATCCAAAACAGAAAGGTGTGACTAACCCACACATCCTTCCTCTGTAATCAGACAACAGCACAAAAAAAACACACAACCTGCTCCAGACATGTAGTTTGAGAGTTTACTTTATCTGTAATCTATGTACCTTCAGAAACACATTTATGAAAATGAATGATGGAAAACTGAAAGATGCAGACCACACACTGAAAATGTCTTTTACATTTAGAGGAAGCCTGCAGTGTTTTTTTTTTTATGGTCTTCCCTACTGTGGTATAACAGTCCCTCAAACAATACTGTCAGACCTTCTGTTCATGCTGCACCACTCTAAGTCTAACAGCATGACTGGCTATTATTACAGTTATAACACCATTTTTTATACACTGTGTTAGCAACTGATAGTGAGCGTTAAATCAGAAACCAAAACTAAACCACATGAAGACCATTGGCTCTCTCTATTCAAATATTATGCCAACATGTATAGCTGGTAAAAGTGACCAAACCAGTTCTGCGATTTCTGCCCTCCACACGTACATGTGCTTTCTGATCTGATCTGTCCTGTCATCGTTATGTTTGTTCCTCGTCCATCTCTGTGTCTGCTGGAGCTGTGTTTTCCTGCTCTGGATCACCAGGTAAGACACCCGCGACTGTCTGGATGAGCTCCTCAATCTGCTCCTCCGATAGCCGCTCTTCACTCTCTTCTACCATCTGAAAACAAAAGGTAAAATATGTTTACCAATAACGCTTAAGAGATACAGCAGGACCGTAGATTCCTATATGATTTCACATTTTACATGTTGTGTTTTAAGTGATTTGAGATGATTTCTGTGTAGAATAGACTTCATTGTCATTGCACTGTGGGGTATAATGTGCTGTCTTAAGCCAGTTTAAAGGACCAGCGCACAGCTTTTAGAGGCATCTGCTGGTGAGGTTTCAGTTTGCAGTCATTATGTATATGTTTTGCATGAGAGCCTAAACTGCTGCAGGCACATTTATTTTTTATATGTAGGAGACATTGATCATGTGTCTAAAAGCTACAGGAAGCTGTATGGCTTACATGTATATTTTAATTTATATTATGTGAGGTTTTCCTCACCGAATATTGATAACCATGATAAAAAAAACACTCACAAGTTGAATTTCCACTGCAGTCTGTGGTCGGTGGTTCAGTAGCTGAAGTTTTTCTGCCCTGATTGGAGGAAAACTTTTAATACAGTGTTTATCCAGAAGGTGATGTTCACCTAATAAATTCTACATACAAACATGGAGAATAACATATAATATATGTGTTTGTCAGATCTTACTGACTTTGTGAGTTTGTGAGGCATCATGGTGGTGAGGAACTCTTTGACGATCTCGGGACTCTGTCTGCTGCATGGCGTCTTTGACAGGTACTTTAGCGTCTGTGTGGAAACACAAAGAGAAAACCATGGACATGCGTTAGTAAAAGTGTAAATGAGAAGTCAGTGAAGAGAGGAAAAGGAGTGTAGGCTGACCTCATACATGATGGTGTTGAGGTTCTGCTGTCCAGCACTGTGTTTGTTCTTCCCACTGTCCTTCCTCTGCTCCTTCAGGTCTGTCAGCAGTTTGAACACCTGAGAGACAAAAATAAAGAACACTGTTGTAAAAACCGACCTCTTGACGTACAGTAAGTATATGGAAGTTAAAACAGAGCACACTACCTTACCTCATAGTTACTTAGTATAGCAGCATTGGCATTTTTCCTGAAAAAAAAAGAGTTTAAATTCTAAAAGTTAATTTACGTAATGTACTTTTTGTTCAGGTGCTAGTTTGTAATTGACATAGAAACACAATGACTTGGTCGTGGTCTCACATCTTGTTGTTATGTTGAAAATAACATTTACGGTGGATTTTTTTCTGTCTCTCTAACTTTAAATAGCATACTTAATTTGTTTTTAATCGTAATGACTTCAAATGTGGCTAAAACCTGTGTCCTTCCACCCGAACAGGCCAATTAATATACGGATCGGAAAATGCGAAAATAATGTGGACATGGCGGCTTCGACAAAAAATAATGGATATAAACAGCTCCCGAATTATACACCCATAAGAAAAAATCTCTTATTACAACATGTATGTAAAAAGGGTCTTACACTTCCATTCCGACAATGGTATGTCCTGACGCATTAACTTCCGTGCAGAAAACTTAGCCGTGTGAATCGTTCCGGTCGCTTTTATTTCTCTCCGAAAAATACCGGACACTTAATTTCAATTACTAGGCACAATTTTATTTATAATGGCATAAAATCAGGAAATAATCAAAGTAACCCAATCACCATTGACAATTTATACATACAAATACAAGTTAATAAAACAGGAAGACACACAAAAAATACAACCAATCAGAATATAGGTTGAACAGAGCTGTCTTCTTTTTAGTATGACAGGATAAAACCTTTGGGCATCCCAACTCAAACATTTATTATAAAACTGTAATCAACACAATGGGTATAGTATGACAATACATTCCCATATTCAGCAAAAGAATCAGAGACTGATTTTTGATATATATATATATATATATATATATATATATATTATATAAACATTATTTCACACTTGCTAGTGGACAAACTACAAAATGGAGAGACCCCAACAAGATCTATAGACTCCCTTACCAGAACAGTTATTAAATTTCCTTGTTCAACACTGACATTTCCATCAGTGTATCTTTTGCTGGCAGTGCGTGTTGTTGTAATCTTCACGGACTGTCAATTTCCATTGGGACCGGATTTTCCTCATTGGAGAAGAATTCAAAGAAACTCTTCAGACTGATGTCATCTAGGCTCAAATAGTCGTTAACTGCATTTCTGAAGAGTGTGCGATTTCTGCTCTGAACAAGTTTCTTCACATTGGTCATGATGTTTTCACGATAAGCACAACTGCAAGCAAGATATTCCTTCAATACATCAAGCCTCCCTCTTTCCACCATCTGCACAATGATGTTTTCAATAATGATGGACAAAGGTTGGCCAAACTCTATGGCGCTGTGGGTTTCCTGCTTGACAGTGTAGGTATAGCCGCCTGTGTGCATTGCCACAACTCGGCAGTGCCGGTCAAAAACAGGAGAACCAGATGAGCCAAAATAAAAACAAGAGTTGTAAGTTAGATTCTCTTTGTTGTGTTGAACGCTAACTGTCACATCTTTAAAGAACTCCTCAGTGACCAGCTGAATGTGTTCTGGTTGTGCAGGAATTACTACGTGCTCCATTTCTTTTAGTAATGGGTTTTCATTGTAATGCTTCTCCACAGCCTGAACCTGGTTTTCAGGTGGAATAGTTAAGCATGGATCGATCATTTTCACACCGCCATAAGGGTGGCCAATAATAATACAAATCCCTCCACTTTGGGGAATGAATCCAAAGTGTGTCAACAGATTGGTGGGCAATACCTGACAAGCCTTCAGCCTTAACAAAGCCCAATCATGCCTGGCACACGAGGACTATATTCAAAGCCAACAACCTCCTCCACTTCCACTCGTCCACTCTCTGGCTGATCTAGATCTTCAAAAGAAAACTGTACAGTGACCGGCTCATGAAGCTGCCTTCTGTTGTCATCATAAAGGTTTCTAATAACATGGCCATTTGTGAGGACAAAGTTGCCAAACAGCAGAAAGCCAGTTCCCTCTGGCATCCCATTTACCCTAACTTGACAAACAGAATCACTGAGAGCCATCAGTTTCTTCATTGTTTTCACTTCTTTGCACATCTGAGCACTCTGGCCATACTCCTGTCGGAGGAGATTCTGGATTCGAGAAAGTTTAGGAACTGACTTCTTCTTCTTCACTGAATCTCTAAACTGTTCAGACAAGTGATTTTGCATCAATTCAGAAGATGGGATTTCACGTAATATGTTCTTTGCTCCCTCACCATTCTCACAACCTGTCTTCCTCTGTGGTCTGCTAACATTTTCTGACACAGTTGTGGCAGAAGAGTCTTGGCTTTCAGCAGAGTCATATTTCTGAGATTCATATTGTGTCACATCTTCCTCAAGACTGCTGGGCTGGCTGTCTGGTGGCCTTTCCTTATTGAGCAGTACGATTTGAAAAGTTTTACCATTGAGATCATCAACAAGACTGGACATCTCTGTGTTCACCTCACTGCTTACATCAGAGAGCACACAGTTCTTCTTGAATATGACTGGGAGAAAGCGGCCATCTTCTTTTAGAGCCTTCTTCACTTTTTCCCCTTTGTATGCAAAGACAGTAATTTCCTGAACTTTTGATTTTAATCCTGGATTTCTCATGATTCTCACTACATTTCTTCTTCCCTTTGTCCACACATGAAACATCACTAGATCACGAGATGCTCCTATCCTGCCAGAGACCTTTTTCTTTGACTTGTCTACAGTTTTCACGTACATAACAGTCAGGACTTCTTTTTTAGCTATTAAGCTGCACGGAAAGTGTGAACTGATAGCTTTCCCGTCTCTTACAATGACAAGTTCTTTGCCTTCATTGTTCTGTGCAGCTATATTAAATTGTGAACTTCTCTTGAGCACATCCTCAATAGTTCCAGCTTTGTTACACGTAATAGACATGTGATTCTTCTTGTCACTCAACCGCCACTGAAAAGAATGGGTTTCATGTGGCTCCTCCGCCTGGGAACAAGAATAGAATAGAAATACTTTATTTATCCCAAGCTGGGAAATTTTGCAAGAAATAGTTATTGTACATTAAATTCAACTATCACTGCTGTATGGTTTTAATTGGCTACTCAATTTTGAAACATGACGCTTTTTAAAATGTATTTTAAAAACTGTAGTAGCAACTTAAACACAATGTGAATTCTATGTATAATTTTCATGTGCTGACAGATATAAGACAAAATACAACAAACCTTTGCAACAGGTTGCAAATTCTGAGGTAGGCTGGCTTCCTCATCGTGAGTGTTGTTTATGTTCTTTGGAAGGGAAAAAAAGAAATGTTATTTTTTTGTCACTTATTTCCTTGGCAGAAAATAAGCTGTGAAAATTAGTCTAGGACATGGTTTATATTTTATTACATATGAAAAAGTGATTACATCAGCAGTGACGTCCTGTGGTTCTTCTGTTAGAGTCGTCATCCTGTGTTTTTCCCCAGGAGGATTTTAAAACAGCCTAATAAACAGGTGGTGTCTTATCTTACCTACAAGAAGAGAACACACACACAGAACACAAAAAAATGTATATGAAGGCTTTGCAAAGCACAAGAAATAATACACACATTTACAAATCAATTGAAATGGGGACAGTATAAAAAAAGAACCAAAGAAACGATAATAACGATGATAACAATATGTTCATACTAATATCAAAATTAGCCTGTATTATTTACTTGTGATAGTCAAACGTCATACACAAGCAGGAAGGATTCATTACAGATAAATAGGTCATATACATGTCTTGTTAGCCAGGTTCAAACTACATGGCTGCCCGGTATAGCTTAGCTTAGCTTAGGCCTAAGCACCATTGACAGTTAGCACTTAGCTTAGGTGTACAGGTGTATCTGCCGCCATGTCGTTACAGATGTGGCAGCACGTCTGTGGTAAACCTACACGTCTTATTTGTGTAGCGCAATCATTTACTACAGCAGGCGGTGTTTTCGTCGAACACATTCCTGTTTCTAACAAATATAGAGCAAATAAGAGCTACTTTAGCGTCACTACAACTACTCACTAATACTATTATATAATTATATACACCCTGCGGCTGGACACTCGGGACTGTAATCTTAACGTCTCTTCAAAAGTAAAAGCAGTCCGTTCTTTTCTGTAACTTTCTTGGTTTTACTTACAAACAACGCGTGAAAGAAAACACCACTTTTGTCCGCGCAGTTGTATTAAAACGCTTCGTTCATCGAACACCAGGAAATATCATTTGTATGTGTGATACAGTGGTGCAGTTCCCCGCTTTTGTTTTTAAATGCTTCTTTGACTATTGCACAGAGATGAAAGATCGCCCCCTACTGTGCCGGAGTATAACATGTTTAATATTTACAATATGTCAGTGAATTAATATTGCAAGAAAAAATAATAATCACTTACTTTTTATTTTGTGACTAAGACTTCAACACGTTTGCATGCAGTTATTTAAATATTGTAATTCCACAATGACTTTCTGTGTTGCAGTAGAGGTCACCAACATACTGTAAGAGCACCTATACAGGTGATAACAGAGCAAAGCTGCTGTAAATGGCTCAAGAGTCACATTAACATTAACCTTGACACAGGTGAGTGAATGTGAAGGTTCCCATCCAATCACTCTAAATTCCATTTTAATTTAAGAAGTGCAGAAATGTTGGGAAGAAAACTGGGAAAGCTGAGGCAGCTGTCTGAGTGACAAACCTTTTCTGTTCCCCATAAAGCAGACAAACTGTTTTTATTGTTGTTTTTCCATTCCACTACTATCTGAAGCTGAACGTAGTTTTGGTCAATCTAGAATAAATTACTATGACTAAACTGGCATGATACATTTCCATCCCACCTGTTGGCTGAAATAATAGATATTTTGGAATTCATAATGAGCCACACATTAAAGCTCTACAACAGACACTGACAATGTGTTTTTGAAACATTTTAATGATTACTATTGTTATTCATAGACCATGTTGAACAGAGGTACAGACACTTGGTATTGCAATGGACTGTAATATGATGGTGCAGCTGCAGGAACACTTTGGTAAACCACATGTGCCCATGTGCTGAAGAGTGTGGATTTCAACAGCACAACAAATTCATACTGATTTGATTCAATATTGTGGCACATCACTGTATATGTGTCTGTATGTGTATGTGTGTGTGTGTGTGTGTGTGTGTGTGATAACATGAGAATTAAAAAAACTACTCTGCATTTCTCACACTTATCTGGCTTTACATCCTTTATCTCATCAGGGAATAATGTTACTGGCTGCTTTTTGCAGAAGAAGTGACAGTATTCCCAGAGTCAAAGCATCTCTTGCTAATCAGTAGATTCATCCAAAATGGACCTGATGATCTCCTCCAAATTATTAGTAAGTTTTTTCTTTGCTGACTGACTGATACATGTATTTTTTTTAAACAATTCTCATAGACTTACTACTAGTAAAGAAATATACTGTATTGTGGACTATCAAAATAAATGAAATTGTTATTTACAGAACATATAAACAATACTCCATCACTAAACAGGTTTTTTATTATTATAAGAATAGGCTACTGTATGTCTGTCATGCTTTCATCTGAATAAATGAAGCCATGAATGAGGTTGTACAGAGCTGAAATAAATCCTCGTCCACCTTTTACTGCTTTGCAAAAGTGCTGCTGGTTCTCTGGCATCCATCTGTCCTGTGTGACTGCACCTTCACTGCAGTGTCTTTATGTGCAAATAGGCAGCCGGCATAAACTCTTTAACTGTATACACATCAAAAAAAAAACACAGACGTGGGACGCTGCAACAATCATACCTTTTCTTCACCGCTGGAAAATGTTGATGAAATTATGCAGGTAGTGTTGATAAAAAGTGTAAACAAGGCAAAATATAAAGATAAGTGTGATGCATTGAGGAAAACATGTTGAAGTTTGCTACACAAGCACCCGAATGCTGCTGATTTTTTTTTTGTTTTTTTTTTGGGAGAACCAAGCAGTCTAACAAAATTGCAAGGAGAAATCAAATGCACCATTATTGTCTTAATAGCAGTCTGTGTAAAATGTAAACTGTAATACTGCGGTCCAACATTATGGGAAGGCAACACCAATACTGTGGAGCACAGAATTATAGAACAAGTGCTGTTTTTGTTTGTCATATTGTAAAAGAAAAACACATCTACCAAAACCTACTGATACATGTCTGAACTCTATTTCCACACCCTATTCACTATCTTCATTCCACCAAGTCGACAAAAAGGTATCCCTAATGAAAAAGAGAAATACATATTTTAAAAAAATGTAGTAAATAAAGCATGAATAAATAAGGTTCAATAAAACATGAACATTGGTCCATATTCTCATATTGCCTTGAAGAGCTGTTCCACCATGAGGAAGTTTCTATGCTGAGCCCGGATCATCACTGAAGGGTAAACTGTTGCCCTTTCCTGCTCCTTCGAGCTCTGTAACATCTGCTCCGAAGATGAGAAAAATAAAGAAAGAAAAGTCTCTCCCCTCGCTCCGACCTTCCCCGCTTTCTCATGACTCCTGTTTCTGGTTGCCTCTTTAGTCTTTTGCCTGCTTGTCCACTCCCCCCTTCATCAACCTCTCCTTTAGGTGTGGAAAGATGGATTCAGAAGGGCTTCTTCTCATTACATGTGTCCACTGTTCACCCCCAGCATTAGGTGACAGAGTGTGGGGTGTCTCCCCTTCCTCCTCCTCCACACAGAGGGAGGAGCTGGATGAGGATTTCCCCCTTCTCCTCTGCACACGTTATCCTCCTCTTTCCTCCTCCTCCTCCTCCTCCTCCTCTTTAGAAGGGTGAGCTGGGGGAGCAGACAGTGCTGGCTGAGCTGATGGAGATGTCATCAGAGTCAGATGGGGGTCCAGGGTCAGGGGAGAGGTCAGAGCAAGTGTCAGGGGTGAGACAGGGAGGGGCCGTGGGCAGGCCGGGGAGGCAACAGGGAGGCTCCGCCCATACAGTTTTTGTTGTCATTACTGAATTCACAGTTGTCATCATCAGAAGAGGCAGTGGCTTCACATCCGGGTGGCATCCTCGTCTGAGAACCTGCCCCTCCTTATCAAAAGGGGTGGCCTGAAAGAGAGAAGAGCAGGGGCTTTAGAAGATCTGATGATGACAATAACCAGTAAGAATTCAATATGGAGACACAAGGAGCCTTCAAAATAATTGAAATGCTAAATCTTAACTACAAATACACATTTGTTTCAGTTTATTCAAGCATGATATTAATCCCGCTATCTAAGTTTCTTTAATAATTTTATTAACCCCCAAGGTCCTCCATTAATCAGTGGATAAAGTCACACAAGAAAAGCTGAGCAGTAAGCTTTGTTTTAGAGGAAGCAGCCAGGTGGGAATGATCACATCAAGCACAACAACAAAAAATAACAGGAATTCGATGACTCAAGCAAAAAATGCAGAATTATTTCTTTGGAAATGCAGCTTTCACAAAGAAATCATGTGAACTTAAATGTGGAAAACCTCAGTAACGGCAGATTCTGTAGTTTGCTTGGAAAAAGCCAGGAGACACGGATAAACAGACGACAAAGATGCAGGTATGAAATCTGTGTTCACATCGAGGGAGAGATGAAAGCAAAATGCCAAGCACAAAAACAACATGAAGCTGTCACAGCAGCACAGCAGCAGCCATTCAACAGGGCGTCACGCAGGGAGGGAGGGGAAGACATCCGTTCCAGAGACACTATTTTGGTTTATTTCGATTTTTTCGCCGGTTTGACTCTATGGAAACCTGCCGTACCTTATCCAGTACATTGCCGGGTGCTGGTAGAAATCCAACGACCCAGATCTCTGCATAGAAAAGCTGTCATCCAGCTGAACACAAAAAAAGAAAACCAGCACCATCAATCTAAATACAAACTTCAATCAGAAAGCACGTATCTGTAGAGGAAAGTGTAGTTTAGTTCAGTGTTAAAGCTCCAGTCACACCTGTTGAGTAATGTGGTTTCGGGAGTAACTTACAGAAATGACCGACACTCCTGCAGTGGTGTCATTGGCCTTCGGATTGGTGTTGAAGTGCTTTTTTATCTTTCCTGCTACTGACAACTGGTGATCATTCTCACACTGACCTTCATCCTGCATCAAAGGAGACAAGGAGTTAAACAACATAGTAACACAGCTGTGTGGCTGAGGACGGTGCATTGACTTACAGTGACCCATGGGTGCTCCAGCACCTGCAGGGCGGTGTATCTCTGATCCACCTCCACCTCCAGCATAGATCGAATCAGCTCCTGCAGCAACAACACAACAACCATGAGTTATGTTCCTCCAACACAATACACACAATCATGTGATCCATGCAGATGTCTTCACCTTAGCTGTCTCTGACACATTGTCCCAGTACGGCAGAGGAAATTCTAGCTGTCCCATTAGTATCTGATCAAAAAGCACTTCTTGGTCATCATTGCTCCTGCAAACCACATGTGATACTGTTACCAACCATTAGGGGGGGCTCATGCACAACTAGTAATATCAAAAGAAGTGTTTTTTGTTTAGTGGAGCAGGGATGACTGTTAGCTTACCCTCGAAAGGGTGGGAAACCACACAGCAGGATGTAGGTGATGACTCCAGCTGCCCAGATGTCCACCTTAAGGCCATACCTGCACAACAGGCAAAGGGTAGATAAACATTTAACCCTCGATAGGATCTGTATTCATTGCCTGCTGAGATGATTCGTTGTCATAACTTACCCTGTTTCTGCGATGATTTCGGGTGCTACATATGTCGGGGTTCCACAGACAGTGTAGAGGGGTCCGTCCACTACAGTCGCCAAACCAAAGTCTCCCAGTTTCAGGCTTTTGCTGCCATCTGCATGTTCATACACCTAAACAAACAGGAACAAATTCTATTCAAAGCATGAACTTACATAAACACAATGAAATCACTGGTACCAATAATAACTGCAGACAAACTGTGGGATGCATTAGCTCCTGACCTTCTTGTCAAATCAACTAATTTAAGTCAGAATTTGATTAAATAAAAAAAGATTAGCAGAACATTTGAAACATCTGAATCTGGCTGGACCCTGACTTCTCCGAGGTGTAAGAAGAAGAACAGCAGTTGGAGTGAGGTGATGACAATGAGAAGTTGGACAGAAGGCAAGGAGGCTGAAGAAGAAGAAGTGTGCAGGAGGTGTGAGGGCAGCAGAGATGAGTCATCTCTCTGTGTGAGTGATATATTACTTCATCGTTCATTCAGAAAAGAAGAGGGGCTGCACTGCAGCAAGTTATATGACCATGTTTGCAGATGATGCAAACTCACCAGCAGGTTCTCTGGTTTGATGTCTCTGTGCACGATGTTGAGGCTGTGGAGGTATTTGATGGCGTTGGCCAGATTGTAGAGCATGCCGCTGGCGTCTCTCTCTGTGTATCTGTTGGCAGAGGTGATGGCATCGAACAGATCTCCCCCCTGTGGACAAGATAGATGGATGGAAACAATGTCACCAGAGTTTGTTTTGTGTTCACACACTGAATGTGGGATAAGAGTTTTTGCCTAAAGCTGAAGATGAACTGTGCCCTCAGCTCTCACCTCAGTAGAAACATCTTCTCACTGCCTCTTTAAAATGTTCTTTTTTATTCTTGTATATTTCTCCCAGGCCTGTTTTAGTTGCTCATATTTTTTCATTCTTGCTATCTGAATCTCACCCTCTGCTTACCTCTCCTCTCTCTAAGTAGAACATCGGCTTAAAATAGGGTTGAATCTCTCTTCCTCGCTTCCAGCACAGACTCAGGGACTGTCAGGGTTCAACCAGCACAGCGACACTTGTTTCAATATGAGAGCTGTCAAATGCCACAACCTCTGTTCCTTTCTACTTGAACTATATTGCAACAAGTATCATCACAATATGACTGCAGAACTTCTCATTCCAGAAGCAGGGACATTAATGTAATGCTATAACAGTAGAGATGCTTCCTGTTCCCCTACAAGAGCCTGCATGAGGTCAATCACTGGCTCAGAGTTTAGTCTTTAGAATTCCTGCGTGTGGCTGGACCCACCAATGTCTTCTTAAACCTCTTAATGTAGATTTTTACAAAAAAAACCCTCACATGGTCATGCAGATACAAGAATCAGCCACAATATATTACTTACTGACCTTAATTCAAACTAGGGGATCTTACCCAAAACAGCACCAGACAAAGGGACATTAGGAGAAGCCAGACCCTGTCTCTGCTCTTATTGCTTCCCCTTCTCTCCTATAGTCCTTGTCATTCTAGCAGTGACTCTTTCCACCTCATTCATCCACAGCCTCCTTTCGGTCCTCCTACTTTGGACATGTTCACACGTTTCTCCCACAGATTGCTTCTCATCTATATTCTGTAGTACTCCATGCCACAGCACGAACAGATGGATCACATTCCTGGCTTCTGAATTATGCACAAACATTTCTTGACTCAGAGAGCCAGAGAGAGAATGAAGAATGTGAACACACGAGCGCTCGGGGCTACAGAGCAGGTTCTCTCGATCCCATACTGTGTGAATGGTTGGAATTCATCATTCGCTTCAGTGGTTGAATGCTGTTGCTCTGTCTGTGTCACTATTTCTGCCTACCTGAAATAATGATTACTGATATGTCCCAGCCTGTCCTTACACAGAGCAAATGATGCACAAAAACAAATACTAAATTGTGCTGTGTAAACATAGCCACACACCTTGACTAGTTCCATGACCAGGTAAAGTTCATTGTAAGTGTCCACTTCCTCAATGAGCAAGACGATATTTGGATGTTTGACCCTGCGCAGGATGGCCACTTCATTCTGGATCATGTGCTCCTGGTCAAAAAGAATAAAGGCAATACATGTATTACTGACTAACTAAATGACACAATACAATCTTTCTTGTCACGTGTATGCTTCCTTTGTGAGTCCCATTATGTGGATACTTGTTTACCTTGCCTCTGCATTTGCCTTTGTTGATGATCTTCAGAGCATACTCCCGTCCCGTGGAGTGCTCCACGCACTCCCGGACAACTGCAAAGTTCCCATCACCCAACATCCGGCCCACCTTGTAGCGGTCTGATATGTAGGTCGGCACTGCTGGAACCTCATCAACCAGAACCTCAGCTGCAAGGAAGAAGCACAAGGTTAAGAGCAGCTGAGAAAGTCAAGAATCCATACCAGTTTATCCTTAATCACTTCAGTGTTTTGCACACCTGCTTTTTAGGCTGATAAGGATCCGTGGTGGCTCATATAATGGCTTGTAATTAGCTGATTACAAAGGTTAAAGCAATAAAACTATTTCCAACTAAACATAAATGACCAATGGGAAGGATTTAGTGACATTTGTAATGGAATTGCTCTTTCTAATTTTCGCATGTGTAGGAGAATCTTGTTTCCACCTTGTTTATATTCAGGGCTACTGGAAGTGAAAAATATTTTTTTATAAAATAAACATTGTAGTTGCAAATCATTTCAGGAGAGAGGAAGCTGTATACCACGGTCGACATTTTTTTCACACTAAGGCTCTGCAGAGTTCGGCATAAATGGTAATCAAGCTGGCAAATGGAAAATTAAATGCGGAACCAACTGGCAAATCAATATGCAAATATATGCAATCAATGCTCAGTTAAATATTAAATCCTGAATTGAGTTATCCCATCAGAGCACGTGGGCATCTGGGCTCTCATTAAGTAAATAAAATCAAAGATAAAATTGTCAGATGATATTAGAGTCAACCTAAAAAGAGATTGTAATAATGATCCTTCATGAAGTTTCAGTCGGCCTTTACAAAAATCGTGCAGTTCATGAACATTGTTTGTAGTGTTACAGAGAGGTGCAGAAAAACACCAGTGGAGGGGAAAGGTGTAAAAAAACAGGGTGAATAAATGTGAGAACAGGATGTACGGATCCAAAAAACACAGTCACAGGAGAGAGACAGAGAGAGACAAAGAGATGAATCAAAGGTCATGATGATTCAGACATGCATGATATTTGCAAGTGCAAGGCCTTTGCCGGCAGATGGGACACGCTTGTAACATTAATTTGCCTCACCTTCAGTGATGAGTCCATCCCCGTCTTCCAATGAGCTGGACACTTTAGCGGAAGACAGAGAGGTAGAAGAACCCTGGGACTCCTGCAGGAAGAAAACACAGAGGGGGGAGACGAATGTTTTATTCTGTAGCATTACCCAGAATAGTCTGTAATCCACTTCAAACTCAACTAATACAATCACAGCCCCTTCTGCTACGATCCTAGCCAAAACTAACATGCATGTCCAAAAACGGGGACACTGTGCGACTCTGCTTATCCTCGGAACATCCGTCAGTCTGACTTGTGTTTGCATACCTGCGTTGTGCTGTGCTGTGTGTACTCTTTGTTCATATATTGAGCCAGTGATGTGAATAAAAACTCAGCTAACCCTCTGTGTGTGTGAGTCTGTGATTGCATGTAAATAAGAGACTCCTAACTGCACCATCCTTTCAATACCTCTAATAAAGCATAAATACATGGGTTTAATAAAGATAGATGAATGCTGCCTTTCATCTGCTTAGTAAGTAAAAGGGGTCATTAAAGTGACGCTGGGTGGCTGAGATGAGGCGTCTGCATCTATCTCAAGACAAAAACTCATTACACCCTCCACCTCATAACCTTCTGTCTGGTTGTCATGGAAGCAACAGAGATGGGGCGTGAGGATCTAGTCAGGACTGTAAATGAGAATATACCACTCTCGTATTTGTGTCTTTTCTCTACTCCTGTCCATCTTCTCTTCTTTTTTTCAGATGATTTAGATTATTTTTTATCACATGTTCAGTATCTCGTGTTTATTCTGCTGAAATCCTTCTCTCCTGCTTCACACTTGGTCTTGAGGTCTTTGGGATTTACACACATGCAGGGCTTGACTAAATCCCACAAGTGCAGCTTGGCCAGTAAGAGTGGTTTTCTCTGTAAATACTCTGCACTATGTGTTAGTTCTGCCAATGATTAGTTAGCACATCCAACAGATAAATTTGTTAATTTTTTTTGGCACAGGTGTAGTCAGATATTTTTTTGATTCTCTCCAATGAATTCATGCCACTTATCACAACTCACCCATCAATCACTTCAGTGTCGTTTGAGGAGAAAAGACACAGTGCTCCTTTCAACAATAATCCAGCAGCCAACGTTTCACAACAGAACTAAACATGTCAGGTCGCAGAAAATGTCCTGACCTTTGTACGTCTTGGTAGAGACAGGAAAAGACCATTTATTGTTATGACTTGCATTTAAAAAACTATTTACAGAACCAATCTGCCCTATATCTCTCCCCGAGTAGCTGTCAGCTCTTTCACTCATCACCGCTGTGACCTGAAAACCTCCTAGCTATGAGTCAGGCTGATAGTTGGTTTACATAATACTGTTTTTGGTCGGGCTCTCATCCTGGGAACAAGAAAACCCACTTAATGCCCATAAAGCCGATGACCCACCTGCGCTTTATCTCAAAAACATCCTTATTGTGCTCTTTTATTTGGTCTCATTCTCATTGTCTCTCCTGTGCCCTTATCGCACATCCAGCTCTTCCTCATTTTGAACTCCTATCTCGCTCTCTTCCTGCCACTGAGGGAAACAAAATACTGTTGCTATGGAAACTGCTCACAGAGAGGAGAACAGCAGCTTATGAGACTTCCAGTGTGGATACAGAAGCCTATATATGGCTACTTCCTGTCTGCAGGCTGGGAGGTGGCTTCAACCTTCTATGAAAATTGTGTCTCTCCTTCCTGTGTGAAACACTATGAGACAGATGGAGTGACAGACAGAGAGTGAGAGACAGAGAGACAGACAGGCTGGGGGATGATACAAGGAAAGATGTACGGAGTCTGGAGCGGCTGATATCGATCAGGAGATTTGGCAGAAAGTGTTTTGTTATTGTTAGACCGTCCAACTCTCCCCTTGTTGCACAACACGGCATGCACTATTCTAGCGCTACATCTCTACACTTTTGCTCTAACTATGACTCACACCACTGAAAAAACACACTGACAAACCTTTTACATCATGGCTGGAGCCAAAGCTCTTCAAACCTGCAAGGGCAACACTCGGCAGCTGAATACTGATCAGCACAGAAATAGAAATTAAAACAGGATGTCCATGTTTGACCTTAAATGTGGAGCATCATCCAAGAAGCAGACATGCAGCAGCAGTGATTTATTCCGTAGCTGAAAAGGAAGTCAGCTGTAGAAATGAGCACCGCACGTTTACATAACCAACTTAGGTGTAATGCCAGTCCTGTCCTCAGACTAACTGTTCGAATGTGATTACGACACACGTTCTAAAGCCGGCTCGTTATCTGTTCCATAAGCTACGAGCGAGCCAAATGTCTCTGCTGGCAGCATTTCTTATCACTTTTGCTGTCATGCTTTATCCAGCAAGAGCAGAATTTTATTAGTGTTTGCTTCAGAGGAAGAATTTAATAAGATTCGATGGAAATGAGGTCCTTTGTTTTGTCCCAGCTTCCTCCTCTCTGTCTCTCACAAGAACACAGGCTACAGGAGATAATTTCTTGACTCTTATTTTGTTGTCTAGACAGACAGAAAACATAATCTGCTCAACTCTGATCTGAAGAGATCAACACTGTTTGGAGAATTCTGTCTTGTTTAGTTGGACGCAGTGCAGGATTCCTTAAGGACTGTAATCCCAGAAAATCACAGGAACGTGAGTGAATGATAAGAAACGTAAGGAAGGCTTATAGGCCGCCACACCCAGAGAAAATAAAATCCAGAAGCAGTTGGACGGGGGGAGTTAAATGCACCTCTGGGGCTGCATTTGCACTGTTCTGCTCTGCTGAATACATGAGTACGTCTAACAAAGTGGAACCATGTCATTGTGATTATTACAATAAAGATGCAACATAATGAAGAGTTAAAATGAGTCGAGAATGAAGTAGACGAGATGAAAATGAAATGACGATAAATTTAATAACAACAACAAATGGAAATTAATACATTTAGCAAAGAAAACACAAACAAAAACAAATGAGCCAAGAAGAGCTGGAAGCCTTACATGACAAAAACACATAAATGACACATAAGGTTATGAGTATTAACACTGCTCCAATGAAAATGCCCTCTGATTTTTTTACAATGTTCAATAAAGTTTTAAAATTGCAGCATCCTTCACTGTTTCCTCATGTATGGCAGCCAGCTTTTTTTGGCAGTCATAGAAACAACAAAAAACACCTATTGACAACATCACAACATGAAATAAGAAATAAATTACAGCGAAAAAAACCAAACCAACAACACACCCAGCAGGGATGAATGAGACAAATAATTAGATGTTCATAATGCACACCTTCTCCTTCAGCCTCACACACACTCACGCAAATAATTTTAATAGAATCACTTGACACAAAAAAATATGGACAAGGAGAATGAGACACGGAGCATGCAATTCAATGGATTGTGGACATGAATGACTCAACGGCGGGAGGATGTAGGTGACATAATAATACGGATCGTAATTAGCATTCTCTCTCTCTCATATACTCACTCCACCTGATTGTGTCACAGCTGCTGCTACACAAAGCTTCTGTTAGTCTGTCAGTCACTACACTTTGTTTTTCTTTTTAAATGATTAAAAGCCAACACATAAGGAGGAGCTGTGACCTCACCAGCTTGTTGAATTCATCTGTATAATGCCTTAGTGCTTATACCGACAGAAAACAAAGTTCAGTATCTGTATGGAAATATCTGTAGGTTTAATATGCATGAATATGGAACTCTATGGTGCACTAAGTGGCCTTGAAAAAACTACAAACAGGTGCAGCTGGGCAGAGGGGGATAGATGACTTTGTGAATGTAGACCAGGCTTCTGTTGATAATTCATAAAAATGGGTCACCCTGGCCATGAATGTATGTAACACACAACATGTGCATTAAGCTGTCGGGTAAGTGACTCGGTGTGTATGTTCCCTAGATGCGTGCACAGCTGTGTGTGTGTGCAAGTGAAAGGCCATGGTGCGATGCAATGTCTGTATATTCTGCTTGGGGAAATAGGTTGTGATGGTCAGAGCTATGCAAGCAACCTACTTTAGGCAGTAAAGTGCCTTTAAGTGTTTAAATGCAGGGTCCGGTGAGGTGAACATTTTAAATGTAACGCTCGTGGTAGGTCACTGAGAATATTTTTTAACCTCCTTTTTTAGCCTGTGCAGCTTGGTTTTGGAAGCTTTCAGTGTTTTTTAGATGGATTTTTAGAATATTTGTTAAACACAGTTATTATATGTACTGCTGCTGGTTGTTTCTGAGGTTTCTAAGAACGAGTATTTATGCAGGGAGGTGACAAATAAGGGCAGAAAATGCTTGCGTTTAGTGCCTACTATTTTTTTAAAAAAGAAGCTTAGCAAGGGCAAGGGAATATGATTTCTCTCTGTGAAGTTAATACCCTTCATATGGGGATGTGAAGTGGGGGGATGGGTGTGGGTTGAGTGAGAATGGCTGAGAAATGGGGTGAATGAGAAATTAGAAACTGTCAAGGATGGAAAGGGCAGAGAGGGAATCACCAGCAGGGCAGATAGAGAAAGCAAGAAGTGGAGGAGAGAATTACATCGTAACATGGCTGAAGAGTGTGAATCTGCAGAGTGGAGAGGAGAGATAATGGGCTGTGAGGGAGGCTTCCTCCTTTCCTTCTAGTGAAGCCATTGTACAGAGCCAGAATTAATAGCTTTTTAAGAAATACACACTCAAACAGTGTTGAGAAAAGATTAACCGCTGCACTGGTGAGGTCTGAATTGTACTACAAAGCTAATATGTGATAGAAAAAGGAAATGTGAACTGACACTGTTGCAGATGCTATTTGCACCCAGGTGTCAGTCACACAAAATGCTATTTGCACCAACATGAGCATTTCTGCTGAGACAGGCAGAACTGGAGAAGAGAGAGGTTTTTTCAGTACATGCTAGGTGTCAGTAGCCAATAATGCTACACTCGGAGCAGCTCTATGGATCCGATTGTAAACAGATGAAAAGCTGCTGCGTTACTTTCCTCGCCTGTGTGCAAATAGATGCTATTATCTACTATATAGCCCTCCTTCACTTCTCTAGTAACGACTTTTCAGAATCTCTCCCTGCATCTGTGAAAAATTATCTGGGAGAGAAAGAACCGCACGGCACAAACTGAGCACTGTAATTGTCCACATTACCTGCCCCACATTTATTCATTCAAAGAGGTACACAGAGAGGAAGAGAGAGTTTATAAATGTGTGCACATGGCAGCCCGTTTCATCTCAACACTGTAATCTATGGTGACCCAGTGCCATTAAGCAGATGAATGTGGGAGCTCCTTGTTCTGTTCATAGTAGCTTTAGCCCAAATCTGACCTGTTCTGATTGTCCTGGCTGACCTTCATATCGAATCAATATCACCATATCATTGATGGATTCAGAAGCCTAAAGGGCCAAACAACATCCACCATGGCTCAGCAAACGTGGCACAGGACTGAATCAAGTATGCTGAGATGAATTCTTTATGCTGCAACGGTTTATACACACACAAATTATTCAATTTTCTCCCTGTCCTATTAAAAGGTATTGACTCGAGCCTACTGTTGCTTAAAAAAAGTCGTTGAAACTGCACAAATAAATAATTGCAGAATAAATCACGGCTGCATTCTTGCCGTCAAAAAGATGTACATATAAGAAGAACCTGAGTCACATGCAAGTCCACAGACTGCCTGTCAGTGCTCAGAGGTGGACTGAGTTTGTTTATGAGGGAGACTAATCAGCAGCAGGCTTAATGAAAGAGCTGCAGTAAGAAAGCGGGAGTCTGATTAGGATGGAAGCTGATATTAAAAGCTCACCATCACCACTGTCAAAGGAGTGGATTAACAAACACTTTGATCTCACGCTCACATACATGCACAGACACACACACACAGCACCCTCACAGACCTCAGGGTCTCTATGTGGAATTTTCCTTTTGAGTTGCATGCTCCCGCTCTGCACACTTTTGTCTAAAGTAATTACGACAGTGTGGTTGCATTTCAGATCCTTTCACTCGCTGTGTTAGCTACAGAAAACAGCACAAATCCAGACCAAGGACAGCAGAACAACAACAACAATAATGTGAAAATAATGACATGTACAACTATAAAATGCCATTTACATGAGCTGACATGTACAAAAATGACATGATTCAATAAAAAACATTTTTTTTTTTTGCTTAAAGACGCCCACAAAACACTATTCTGTGGACATCAGTGGATGCAAAACCAAATTGAGAACTGAGCGAGCTGCTCACAAAGCTGATCAATCATCTTTTGATCACATATTGCACCAAATTACCGATGGACCGACCAGGTGATCTGTGTGTGTCAGTGGTTGAGAGTATGTAGGAATGTGACATAATATCAGGAAGAATTTCAAAAACTATGATTCTAACATGAGCCTGGCCCACTGCTGGTGGCTCCCAGAGTAGCACTGGGTGAGGTCAAAGGTCAACGACCCACCCCATTCTGAGAGACTAAAGATGTTGGATGTGGATTCTTCATATTCTAGTGATTCTAAGATGTAGTCGGCCTATGCTCAGTCACAGCTTTGTCCTTTTCCTGAGAACATAGAAGGAATGTAGTTATAGTGATTTCTAGTGATGCTACTATTTGTGTGTGTGTGTGTGTGCACGCGTCTGTGTTCTCAACTTACCCGACGTCGGCTGAGGCTGCCCGGGCTGGTCGGGGAGGGGCTGGGAGATTTTCCCGAATGAGGAGTGGACAGCTGACTGGCCGGCGTCCCATTCACTGGAGGGAGAAAAAGAGAGGAAATGGAGCAGTGGGGGGAAAGAGTGAGAGAGAAATATTGATACACTTGAAGCTTTAAAAGCACATTTTCTAGAACTGTTACATTGGTGTCTGGTAGCAGCCCACACTTCCACCCTCAGCATCATTCACATGAATGAGGTGGAGGAGGAAGAGAAGGAGGAGGAGGACGAAGAATGAGCACTGAAATCCACACTACTCTTTTTGTCCTTCAGCCAAAGTACAAATCCTGTTGCTCTATTTTTTTTCTTTTCCTGAACTGTACCTGAGCCTTATGTGCACTCAGTAATTACAGCATGTTCCAGACGTTGGTACATGGCTGGAAGTCAACATACAACAACAGGCTGTCCTGATTTTCTACCTCTATTCAGTGCACTTGTGACCCAAGCTCAGTGTTTTTTTTCCAGGAGCACAAAAAGCCAGCGGCATCATCTCATTAAGAGGAGAACATCGGATTAGAATCAACTTGGACATGAATGTATTCAGGAAAAAAATACAAAATTAAAACCCTAATGACATCATTAACCTGCAGCAGACTACAAACCAGTCATCCACAAGACACAGCTAGAAAATGATTAGAAAAATGTGTCAACAATGGATCCAAGTGGAGTTCAGGTATAAAATGTAAACAATACTTTATTTGTTGTGTCCATCTACATCTAGGTAAAACCTTCATATTCCCAGCCGAGATCAAAGAACTTTATGAATTATTAAAGACAAAGTAGATAAAGCACAGAGAAGCCTGAAATAGCCCTGAATACATCACAAGAGTGTTTTTATTCCCAGCATACGCCATGAAGAGGGAAATAAAACATACACTGCTGTTGTTTAAGTATCTTCATTGATGAAAACTGCACCAGCTTTACGCACACTGACAGACACTCCTCCCGCGGTTACACAACGATAACATTAATATTTAAAGGCATCTCTCCTTTATTTCTTACTACAAAGAAAACCACAAAATGGCATTTCGCGTTCAGACACACACACACCCCGCGCTGACAAAATACAAAGATAAAGGCAGGGGGTGAATAAAAGTTTACGCGGTCATCAGAGAAATGGAAACATGTGGGGAAAAACACACACAGCGGATAAAAATGCCGTTTTTTTATTTGGAATTCCTACCTTCCACTTCCAGCATGATGGAAAACACAGTGATAATCCAAAGCGATGTAAAGAGAGGGAGGAGAGGAAGAACAGCACCTTTATAACGCGCTCCGTCCGAGTGTGATAGTAAACTGTGGTGAATGGGAGAGAAGAAGCAGAGCTGTACTACACTGGGAGGCGGAGAGGCTGCTTGCGCAAACTCTGACGCGCACCGGGAATAGAGAGAGAGAGAGAGAGAGAGAGAGAGAGTAGGAGTACAAAATATATATCTAGAATTTTGATATTTTGGCCGACGTCCCTTTACATCTATGCCAAGAAGATTACGTGGAGATTTGAACTGGAAGATAAACAGGAAAAAGAACAGAGTACTGCCTAAAGAAAAGAATAAGGAACATACTACAGCACAGAGTATTTTGAGGAGAGTGTAATGGTGGGAGGGCAGCCTGTCCTACATGGATTCTCAGAGCTTCATGGTTTTTTTGTATGACTATCCACAACAAAAGCTGATATAAATCTGAACCCAGACAACAGCTATTGTTGAAGTTTAGCTGTTTTCTTATTCCTGAAGTCAAGATATGAGGTCACATGACTTATTATCAGAAAACATAGCTATTCAATAATCTGAAACTGTCTGTCATGGGAACGCCATCAGTCAACAATCCAGCCAGTTAATATTAAGTGCTGGATTCTTGTGAGATTTGTGATCGATCACCATCAACAGGCCGCAGTGATGATAGAAAGAAGCCTTCTGATTGGCTGAAGATGAAACCTGTGATGCTCCCTGTGTATATAGAATGTCGATGTGATGTCAACATTCACACATGAAGACATCCATCAGTCTGGACAGAATACAGCGCAGCCACAAAGCACCATGTGTTTCAGCATCTTTCACACCTTCTGTGATCAACTACAGGCTTATTGTTTAAAAAAACAACAACACAGCAGTTTTTATGATGAGTGTGGAGCATCTCCAGCTGTGGGATGTGTTGGCGGATATATTGGCTACATGTCATAAAAACACACAGTGAGTGAGGAGTACATGAGCCACTCAGCTAAAATTAGGATTAACAGTGGCCTCGCAGGGATTCTGATGGTTCAGACTGATAATATTAATATCAATATCTGTCACCAAATGTCCCTAAACATTGAGCTGCATCTCAATGTGTTCCAGCTGAGATGTAACCAATGGATATGGACAATTTTAACCACACACATGCTCGGTGTGTTGAAGCCCTGAAATGTTTTTCCTTTTTAAAGTAACATAGCAACATAATCCGGATTTCTGTGTAGATGGACGCAACATTTTGGTAAAAATATATTTATAAAATGTAATAATAACAAAGATTATAGAAATGTAGAGGAGTAGAAAGCATAAATAACAGCTGCAAAATTTAATGAAGTGAAAGTCTAAAGTATGCACTGTTATTTATACTTAAGTAAAGTATAAATACGTAAAGATTTAGTACAAATACTTAGTTACATTCCAGCACTGGTTTTCAGTGATTACACCTGAACTTTTCACCAGCATTATTTACAGAGCAAGACAAGTGGTGAAAGCTGCTGCCATGCTGCATTCACAGTTCAGAAAGTATCACAGCCAGCAGCAGATCCTCTGGAGATAAACCTGGATTTATCTGTGGGTCAGCTGCTCCACACCATTAAAGTCGATGCTGTCATGCAGAGTTGCCTTCTCGACAGAACAGAAAAAGGTGAGACCTCAAAGAGTGAGAGTGATGCTCGCTGACACCATCTGCACTCCTCTGTTAATTTTAGCTGACGTGAGGCATCAGAGGAGAGCAGAGAGACAGATGGCGAGATGGAGAAAGAATCTATGTATGAGTGCTAAATTGTTTTCTCACATTATTTTGGGTCTCTGTGTATAGACACTCAGCCGGGGTTGTGACATCATCCTAGAACGAAGCTCGAGGGATGACAATGTCAGGCTGAGACGTACTAACCTGCCCACACACACACAGCTGAGAGCCTGATGCAACATCGGAGCCTCCACAGTATAAAAAGGAATCCCTGGCCTAACACAACAACATCTCCTTGTTACATTCAAACATGAATGTTACCAAGGTTATAGTTAAGATGACCTTTATTTAGATTCACACTTATTGCTGCTTGAGTCAGAGAGTTAGTGTGAACATCAAGCTGTGGGGCTCAGCTTCAACATGTGTTGTTCTTCCAAGAAGCATTGATGGCATCAGTTCTTGGAAAACAACAGGGTGTTTTACAAGAAATGCCAATCAAGGCTTTTTTAACAACAAGTCAGTTTGTTTCAACACTATGATTATAAAAACTGTGGGGCAGAGCTTGACGCTGACTCAACATCATGGATCTTTCCCAGTTAAACTCCCAGAAGAAGCAGCATTTTGAAACAAACACAGAGCTGGAAAACACTCAGTGGTAGAGCATGGTTGTACAATAACCAGAAGGTTGGAGGTTTAATCCCAGCTCCTCCCTTGGGCAAGGCACTTTACCCACATTGCCTCCAATGAATGAATCGGCAGTGGTCGGAGAGGCCGTAGGCGCACCTTGGCAGCCACAACTCCATCAGTCTGCCCCAGGGGAGCTGTGGCTACATCTGTAGTTTACCACTGCCACTCTGTGTGAATGTGGTGTGAATGAATAATGCATCTGTAAAGCATCTTTGAGTGTCCTAAAAAGCGCTATATAAGTTCGATGTATTATTATTAGAAGAAAAAGGGTTAAAAGATGAAACCGAATGAATCAACACAGCAGAGACGCACACGGCGAGTGAGCAGTTCAACCTCCTCATGTACACAGTCTCAGTGTGGGTTGTTTCATTGCTATTATTTTAAAATAGCTTTATGTTTTGTACACACTCAGAGATCACTGGGTTTAAAAAAACTACTAAAAGTACTAAAATCTACACCGTCAAGACAACCACGAAACCTGTGGTGAACTTTCCCTTTAAAATGTGATCAATCGTAATTGATTTCTGTTTAATTACAGCTGTGTGAGTCATCAGCTGAACAGAGACCTGCAGGGAGATTCATCTAACGAACACACATCACCTGCAATAAGTCTCTCAGCTTTCATTTTGTTGAGCGAGAATGAGAAAGGAAAGTTAAGAGTTAATTTTCTTTTGGTGCTGGGAAACAGACAGAGAAGTTATTACTGTAGCTCTGAGTATTTCTCAGAAGGCTCGTGTTGTTTGGAAGAAGACCAGACATTGTGTTTGTCTCATCTGATAATGCAAAAAAAACAAAAAATAAAACACACTGAATAAAGCATTTCAGAGTTCTTCGCTTCCATCATCTGTCTGCTTTTGATTGTTATTGATTGCCATCCACAGCTTGATGTAGTTATACATATTTGTCAATGTGTGATCCAGCAACACAACAGATGATGGATTAAAAATGTTGTGATCTGTGAAACCCAGTTTGTTTTTTGTTAATCAGTGTCAACATTTAATCATACTTTATTATAACATCAAATTGCATTTTTATGCTCCTGTTTCTCTGCCTGTCCCTCACATATACACACACACACACACAGCTGTGTCCAGGTCTCAGCTGTGCTCTCGCTTTCAGAGGTCATTCACACTTCACATCTGCTCCATGCAGTTTTACTCATGAAAACTGATATTTATTTAGTGTGGTGTAAAAAAATAAACTGTTAGTGCAATTATATAAGCAGCATATGTATCGTTGGAGAGGATGGAGGCTTCACCCACTCTTTTAAAGTGTTGTTTTCACTTGTTGTTTTTATGCTGTTTTCTGTATGCGTTTTTTGCAGTATGAGGTAACACAGAATACTTGGAAAAGATCATAGTTTGGGTTCAAATCAATCCATCCATCCATCCATCCATCTTCTTAACCTGCTTGTCCTGTGCAGGGTCCCAGGCTATCATTGGCTTTAAGGCAGGGTAGATGCTGAACAGGTCACCAGTCTATCATGGGGTCAACACAGATAAACAAACAACCACACTTGCACACTCTTTTGTGTCCCCAGTTAACCTAACAAGCAGGTCTTATGGTCGTAGGCCGGAGTACCCACACAGACACAGGGAGAAAATAAAAACTCCAGCAAATCCAATCAGGAGCTTTTATGCTGTGCAGCAACAGCACACAACTACCACTGTGCCCTTTTCTGTTAAAACCAAAATCTCCAATCTCAAGCCTACCAGGGTCACCGTTCACATAATAACATAGCCCACGTCTTTTCTTCTTCTTCTTCTCAGCCTTTATGTGCAGCTATTGCATATTTTTTGTGAAGCCTCAGCTGCAATGATACAAGGCTAAGCAGTAAAAGAAAAAAACATCTAATATATTTGAAAACTCAGGATCAGCCGGTGACCTTCCTTTTTAGTCTCAATTGTTCTGTCATAAAAAAGATGATAATTATTATAATAAGAGAACATATCTCCTATCCTTCTTATATTGAATAATGGTCATGATACCACCTTAAGGAATATATTTGTCCTGTGCAGGGTATTTTTTTAAATCATAAGCTACATGATGGCAAGGCACAGGTGGAGGACCAGCTGCTGTTAGCTGTTATAACTCTTTGACCAATCATCATCAAGAAGAGGGAACAGGGTGTTCTTGTGCAGTGACAAAAATACAGAGAAAAAAAGCAAAAGGAGGGTCAGTCAGGGTCAACCAGCACACTCATCAGCGAATGTGCTCTCATCTCTCCTGACGATGTTTTTAAGCAGTGACAGAACAATACGATGTGAAAAACATTCAACAGCATCCCAGGGACATTTGATGATGTTCAGTAGTGGAAGCAGCATCAGCAGCAGCAGCAGAAGGGAAACATTTCTCAGAAGTGAGAAACGCCCGGATGGTCTGACTCAAGGTTTCAGCGCCGACTGAGCGTCAGTCAGTTCTGCAGCACAGGCCAATTCACAGGAAGTCACTGCCATATATGGTTGTCACAGGCTATTGTGTCTGTAGCTACAAGCTCCAACTGTGCTATGTTTCCGTGGCAACCAAGACCGAGTCTACCTCCCCTCTCCTCCAGCCCCTCCTCTGTCTCTTGTTTTTTTTTTCTCGCTCTCACACACACACATTAGTATACACCTTCATTCCAGACTCACTGCAGCCAGCGACATCAGATAGTGTATGACTCACTCTCATAACCTTTTCCCCAAAGTTTTCAAGCCATCAGCATCCAGAACTTTCTCCTCTCAAACCTTTCCATATTACTCTTCCTTGCTTTGTTCTCCAGGGTGCAACACATATCATATTAACAAATGCTGGCTTTCATTCAGCAACAGCTGATACATCACCAAAAATCATGTGCATCTGTGCATGTCCATGTGCTCAAATTGCAGGTAGAACCAGTGGAGTTTCTATGTGTTGCATCACCCATCGAATCCTCACCTAACCAATAAGTCTCTGTACTCAAACCACAAAATAATTACAGTGGAGACGGAAAGGCAAATGTGCTCTTACATAACAAGGTGTTTTACACACAGTCAAAGCTCAAGCTGTGCAATCAGGAAAAAACAATGAGCCCATACTTGTTAAAGATGAACTAATCACCAAGACCTCAGCAGGTGTGAGCCAGCGTTTGGCACACTACAGTGTATTAATGGAGGCTGCATTCAGTCTGAGAGAAGAGTGAAAACAGGTAGCAGTGAAGGCTCTCATCATTTTATTACATTTCATTAGCATGTCAGGTGAAGAGCGGCTGGAGCTGCAGGATTGAGTCACCAACCCCGTTTTCACTCTTCTTTCCCTCTCGTTTTCACTCCCGCTCCCCTGCTTTTTCTACCTCTCTCATCCATCAAAAGACTGTTTGCGTTTTTTTGCTCCCTTGTGAAATCATTCTCATTCGAATTCATACTCTGCATGCTACAGCTCACATATGCACACACATGCTGTCACACACGGATTTCATTGCAGTGTTTATTCATACTTTGATTCTAAACACACACACGCACGCACACTGACTGATAAGCAGAAATATTTAGATAAATTCTGTGACTCCTCGTGCAATAATAACAACCTATTAAGTGCTGATCAGTCATTTAGCAGCAATGTTCTTTTTGGACAGCAGGGTCCTTCTGTTTGCAGCTCTGCCGCTCTCACCATGGTTGTTGAGTGTTCTCCTGATGGTCACTTCATTACTACTAACAACAGCCAACACATTGACATCTTCCTTTGATTGAAAAGACCTCTGAAAAGATGGATTCTAATTTAGCTTTCAAATACTTTGCTAATCCTTCAGGTTCACATACTTAAGTTGCCATGTACACATACATGTAATAGTGGATCATGTTCTTCAATAAATAAATGACAGTGTAAGTGAAATATTTCAGTTTCATTTGTTTGGGCCGGTTCTCCCCGGTGAAATACAAAAAATTATAAAGGCTTTGCTTAATTTTAAGCAGCATGTACGTGTTGAAAGTCCATTTTCAAAAGGAAAAAGGGATAGGAAGGAGAAAGGAACCTATGTTGCTATCTTACCTGATGCAGGGGACTTGCTGCGCCCTGATTGGGTGATAGTCTTGGGGGAACCTCGATTCAGAGAGCCCCCCATCTTCCCATAGTTTACTGACTTCATCATACGACATTCTGTAAGCAAGACAAGACAGAGGTGCTCAGTATTTATTCATCTTATCAAAGAGGTTGAACATGAAGGAGGCGAATCTGAGCGTGGGACACTTTGTGTCTCAGGACACGCCCATGTGAACACCTAAGCATTTTGAAACATGTCACTTGTATTGAATTGCAGCTCAAACTGTATGGATCTCAAGCTAAGTAGTATTTTGATTGATTTTGACCTTTTGTCATGCAAGAAAACACCAAACCACTAATGGACCAGCACAGCAGTAATTGGCTTTTACCTTCAGGTCCCCTGCAAAAATGAGTCCTGACCTTCACTGGGCTCGCTTTCCAAACACCATTACTGTGGCACTTCAGGAGTGACAGCTATGACTCACAGGGTCTGATATTTCACACACACACACACAGTTCTGATAAATGAGCCATGCGATGGTGCTCACACACACACACTCTGCCTCCTTCTTCCCCAAAAGTTCTCTCCTCTCCTCTTCATTAACCCAGCCCCTTTATAGCTCATTATCATTTTAGCAGAAGGGGCAAACTGTACAGCCTACCATGTGTGCCTGTCTTCATCTGCACGTGTGTGTGTGTGTGTGGGGGGGATTCATATGAGAGCATGGAGTGTGTATTTGCTTGTGAGGCAGACGTTGTGGCCTAGTGATTAATGTACAATGCAGAGTGTTAACATGATGACAGTGTGCCAGAGCAGAGGCAGAGGCGATAATTATAGTGATGCTAAGAGGAGGCGAAGTTGTCTGCAGCTCTGACTCTGTCTCTCTGTCTGTTTGGTTCGTCGCTCTGCATTCCTGTCTGCCTCTGGCGCTTTCGTCTGTCAGGCTATGAGGAGGTGTCAAATTTATACTCCCAGTCTACTGGGAGAACGGATACATTATAAATGTGTGCTTTAATCACTTTTTTGTGAGGGGGGAATATCTGTTCAGAAGGTCAGACATGAACCTAAGTGTTAAAGTAGCTGTTATAGGATCACATATAAGGAGAATATAAATCTCTACTTTTATTATACCTATAACTTTTAATATAGTAGGTGTTAGAATATTTTTATTAGTCTATTATGACTGATGTGAGTAAATCATTATTTTTGTTATGTTTTTCCATATAGTCCATCCTGTTGCCATGTTTCTACAGAAGTCCGCAGCACTAGCTGCCATTAAATTCTACACACAAGTGCTTTAAGAAAGAGAAGATGTGATTAATAGTCTTTGCATCTTGCTGGCTATACCTCTCCATCCATGTTAGCACAATTTCAACAAACATGCTGCTCTAAACATGAAGGCACTGTTGTAGTCGCACACGGAGTGGAAGTGCCCCACCTGCTGGCAGAGGCAACAAGGTCAGCAACAACTCTGATCGCTTTTCAAAGCTGATAGCTGATATTTTTCAAGAAAAGTCGCATGTATACTTTGTTTTGGGGCAACCTAAATGGTAGAGTAGTGTAGAAATGTGATTTTTATAAACCTGGTGATCTTTCTCAAAAGAGAAAATTGTTACCAAAGGAACACAAGCAAATGGAAGCAGCCTGGTATTATATTTTGCCAATGAAAGGAGAGCAGTGGGGAAGAAAAAAGAAAAAGAACAGGGGGAAAGAGGTGGAGGATGGCGACCCAGGTGGGATGGATATTATTTAATGGGTGAGGGGATGCTGGGGAAACAAATGAATTGAATAAACCTTTGAACAAAAGCCAGTGCACACTCATTCATGTAGGAGACAGGAAGAGAGATGAGAGGGTACGAATACTGATGAGCATTAAATGGCAGGAGGCTTCAAAAGGGAGGGAGAGACAGCCAGAGAAGCACAGATGGGTGAAGCGAGGACAGAATGTATCCTCAGCGGACCGTGGTGGAGAGACAGGCAGAGAGGAGGGAGGGGGAACAATGGTACGATAGGTTACAATGGCTGAAGTGCAGTTCACTCAAGAGCAGGGGAGAAGAGACAGCAAAGCACAGTCCTCAACCAGGAAGGAGCTGTTAATTTACACCAATAATTCACACACAACAAATGATCTTAACACTGTAAACAATTAAAAATCACAGCTGGAGGCAGAAAGAAAGAAAATAAAATGAAGAGGATGAAATCAACTCACCGCTTTCATCCAGCATCAGGTCATCTTGGTAGCGGAACTTCTCTGGTCCACAAGCCACAAAAATGTCCTCGTCACCGAAGAAGTCTTGCAGACAGGACACCTACAAGCACAAACATGTAAGCTGAAGCTGAAGACAATTACACTTTTTCAGTGCTTCTTACACACACTGAGCTGAGCACAATGTCTGCCTGTTCAAGGCCAGTTAAAGCAAAGAAGAGGTTTTCACATCAGCAGTTTTCTAATAACAACTCTCCAGTCACATTTATTTCCCTTACTTATATCCTGCTGACAATATGCTGCATTCTGTCAGACACAAACACATGCTTTCTATTCCTGTGCTCAGGTGAAAAGGCACACTGAGCCACGGGAGACTGATAAGGAACACTGGGGCTGTATTTGTGTGCATGTGCACTTATTGTCTATGCACGCTCAAGCTGAGATGAGCTGTGCTGTTTCTGTGTGTAATCAGTTCATCAGTGACTATAATGAGACCTTGCTGACTCACTAATTTGCTGATGCTCAGCAGCACATGCACCGGACATCAAGGGGAGCGAGTGGGGGGGTCCATTCCCTGAAGGCGATCATCTCATCTCTTCACAGACTCTCACTGTCTGCGAGTGGCTCTTTTTCTTCTTCGCTTTCATTCACCCAGTCAACCTCACACTCGGCAGGTGTATTAAAATGGCAGCACTGCTGTTTGAATGAGGTTGTCATACTGAATTTTGGCTGAAAAGGTGTTTTCTGTAATGCTTTTACAGCAGTCAGACAAACCATAGGGGAATTGCTGTAAGTGGTGCTGACAACACAAAGAGTGAAACAACATTCTTCACCTTTAAGCAATCAATAGATGATTAAACCATAAGGCCAGTATGCCATCCTGGATGTTAGCATCATGCTGGTTGTCAGGTAAAAGCTGGTAAATGGCAGGCAATCCAGGCTGCAGAAAAAGCTGTAACTGTACTTTTCATGTTTAATTAGAGGTGTAGTGGTTAGCACTGCTGCCTGGCAGCAATAAGGTTGCTGGTTCAAATCTGGCTGGAGCCTTTCTGTTCTCCTCCCACTATACCAAAGATGTGCATGTGCCTGTCCAGGGTGTACCCAGGCTCTTGCCCTTTGACAGCCGGGATAGTCTCTAGCCATCTGTGACCCTGTAGTAAAGGACAAAGTGGGTTCAGAAATTGGATGGATGGATGTAAATTTGTTTAGTTCAGCAGCATAATCTTCAAGCCAGTCAGATTTCTGGGCTGCCTCAGTTAGCATTAGCTGCTGTCTGAATCACTTATGATGGTAAAAGTAGGTTTCACTAGGAGACACAACTGTCAAGGCAGGCGTAGAGGACAGGATGAGCAGTGTGTAGTTCAAGGAAAAGCACAAGAACAAACGAAGATAAGGAGAAAATAAGATTAAAAAAATACACGACTGATGAGTAAGTCGGAGCTGTCTCTACATCTGACTCAGAAAAAAGCACAGCCATAATGAGTCACTGCCAGTCTTTGACAGACTCCATACTGCGCGGTTAATAACCAAACTTGCAGTGATGTGCTGACAGGCATAGATTTAACAACACTGGGTCACAGCAGAACAGCAACAGGGTCTGCAGAATATACATTATTTTCATCAAAAAGCTACCAGCTAAAGAGTTTATTTATAACCCTCCAGCCTGGCTTTTTTAATCTGTGAGCAGTTTTACTCTGCAAGGAATACATCTTAGCAACGGCGTGTTGTTATTATGACAAACAAGCAAAGTAAGACACCGCTGTTTTATGATTTGTTCTTATGATTTGATTTAGTCGACAGCTAATTCTATACCTGGTCGAATCTCTGCGTGATTTACCCAAATAACTTTAATTACACCCCCCACAGGCCAACCATCATGTTTCAATCCCAAGCTATCAATATTCCAAATGATATTTTATGATAAGCAACAGTACAGTCGGAGGGGGATTTACATGAATACAATAGTTCATTCATCCACTATGACAAATCTCCCACTAAAAACCTATTAAGAGCTATTACAGTCGAGGCTACACACATGTCTAGCACCGCCCGGAGTTAACACACAAACACAAAGCTACCATTATTACATTTCCATGGCAATTAACGTCCAAGACTCCATTTAGATTCCCATTAGGCACTGATCAACACCCTAAAAGAAAGTCACAGCTGATGAAACAGCATTATCAGCAAAATACCAAACAAACAGCCGAGAAGAGCCCTTTCTCTCTCTCTCTCTCTCTCTCTCTCTCTCTCTCTGTGTGTGTGTGTGTGTGTGTGTTATCCCCCACAGACTACAAATAAGATAAGAGGGAGACCACAAACAGGTTTGATCTCTCTGTGGAGTGTGGATCGTTTTAATTTAAAGGGCAATCAGGGCAGTATTGGCAGACACACACACTGTGCATGTCTGCATGTCACAAAAAGACACATGTTTTCTGTGCACATGGATTCTGTTAGTAAGGAAATGAGAATATTCTAGTTTCATAACAGAGTGCATATTGCTTTGTTGCCTCACATCCCCTGATAGTACTGTTGATTATTTTCAGGGACGAGCCTAACAAGATGGCTGCTGTGATACAGACGCTGGTGCTGTTAATGTTTTCCACTTCTACAACACCTCTACATCTAACTGCACTGTCATTGAATGTATATGATGCAACTATCTATTGATCTATGTTGGTGTTGATGTTTAAAGCTTTGTTCCTGTCAAAGTGGACTTTTGTTAGATGGCAGCAGGGGGCATTGTACTTGCTCCATCTGAGTCTGATCACATCCTGAGGTCAGGACTTCTACTACTACTGCTGCAGTCAGCTGAGGACAGGGGGCTGGAATGAGGCTTTCCAAAGCTGCTCATCCTCAGATAGAAACTGTAGCAGAGCAGAAATGCTGGGTAGACAAAGAGGAAGGAGAACATGTACTATAATCAGATTGCTGAGGGCAAAAACAGGGGCAGTCTTCATATAGGGCACCTTTTAAACTGATGAGCAACACATGAACACACTCTATACGGTACACTGAGAAGGGCGTGAAAAAGTATGGTTGCCATGGTGATGATGCCCTCTAGGCAGTGGTGCATGGCTGGTGCGTGCCACTAACAGCACGATGTAATCAATGTGATCAAAGAGCTCCATCATTTATATTTCATCTACTATGAGCACGATACACAACAGAAAAGTCTTATTCACACAAAAACACACACAACTGGCACAGTTATACAATAGAAAGAGGCTTGCAAAGAGCTCACAACAGCAGACCAACAAATGACAAGAGGAGAGAGGAGAGAAGGTGCTGGTAAAGGTGAAAAGAACAAAAAAAAAAAAACAGCATCAAACAAAAACGTCAGAGATGGAACCAAAAAGCCGAATCCCCCGAGGAGGCAAACAGACAGACAGAAAAGAGCAATAGAGGAGGAGATCTATTCCTGACTGCTGCTTCTCTGAGCTCCTCTCTGAGCCCAATGACAAAACAAGCTGCTTTGATGTGTGTGGTGCTCCCTTCTCGCAGAGAACCAGCGCGGTTACACAACATCTACCACTGCTAAAACAAGGACAGGAAGAAGCAAACAGGGAAACCAAGAGACTAAAATAAGATGAGCAGAGGAATGTGAATGAGCATCAACTCTCAAGCATCTTTAATAAAGCAAGAAACAAGACTGGGATTCAGTGATCGGAGCATTTTTAGGCATTATTTAAAACACAAGTTTATCCCTTCTTTAACAGACCATGTTACTGTTCACTCACAGCATAACACTATAACTGACAGGACAGTTCGAGGACGACTCACTGTCCTCTACCACACACCCCACATGGGGCTCAAACCCACAATCCCTGGCGTTGAAGGACCATGTCTTACCCATTAGAGCTGCACTGGCCTTTATACAAAAAAGGGGACCACAGAGGTGTGACCTCTAAAAAATGCAACCATTATCTCCCTTGAAAATATCTTACATAAAAACAAAGATGCTCAGCGAAACCTTTTATTGTTCAATGACGCCACCTAGTGTGGACTCATCAAACACCTACTACAGCGTCTGCTGTGCCGGACTCGGCTGTGATTATTCTTATTTTGAGCTTCACAACAAATCACTTTAAGGAACCCCACTGTTTTATTTTTTTAAGATAAAGACACTGCTGCAGTTAATACCACTTACACAATGACACTGCACAACTACAAATAAAAAGGAGACAATGAGCTAAGAAGGGGAATCACTGACTCCACATGGTGGCACTACACAACAAGATGTGAAGAGACTCACAAGCCACAGAAAGGGCTGCAGGCTGCTAGACAGGGTAGAATACATGGAGAGTAAAATTAAGGAGAAATATAAATGTAAAGAAATGTCACTTTATAGGCCGACATATAAGCTTTTAAATGAAGGCAGGAAACTGCCAAACATTTTAAACCTCAGTCTCCGCAGAGTATATCAACATAAAGTCTTTTATGTCAGAGAACATGTATTTTAAACAATGACAATAAGCTGAACATACACATGTTTGTAGCAGCCTGGTGTTGCAAAATCTTAGCAGACAGTCTGGCTTGTGATTCAGCTGCTGGGAACAAATGATCAGTGACAACACTTCATCTCACTGTGCTCATTTAGATCAGCTATTTCTGTCTGCCTGTCAGATTCCAGGTCTGTTTGGGGACTCATCTGCCAGCTCCTCACTTGTTTTAAGGGGAGGACTTTCTGACAGCCTCTCGAAGTAGGCAGGCACATCCAAGTACGTCTAGAAAATAACAGTTATAATAGTTTCTAGCCTTACAAATGTGTTTCAATCTATCAATCAATCTACAAATGAAAACAAAGTAGTGACAAACACACAAAGCTTTGTGTTTTCACATGCAGCCTGTCTCTGGTTAGAAAAACAGAGAGGTGTTTTTTTGAGCTGCAAGCCTGAGAAAAAGGAGAAACCAAAAGAGATTTAACTAGAATTCTTCAGCGCTCACTGTGGTTACACAGAGGACATGGTGAGGTCAGGCTAGTCCAGCCCACAGAAAGACCACATTTTAGGCAGGCTGGGCTCTCCTCTGCCAGAGGAGCTCAGCTCAGATGAGCTGTCCGTGGTGCTGAATCGACAGCGACAACAGCAGCAGCAGACTTAAAGACAGACAAAGAAGGATGGACAGACGAATACAGAGAGACAGGAAGCACAATGCAAACCTGAAAAGTCTGTGATGTGAAGGAATGAAAAGGGCAAATAAATGATTCATGTAATACTGATTGGAGAAGATTTGCACAGCTGTGTTTTATTATTGCTGACCTTGTGAAGCATTTTGTCACTGTGAAGTCCTATAATATAATTATTAGTATTGTTGTTGTTGATGATGATGATGATGATGATGATGATGATGATGATGATGATTGTTATTTTATTGTCTGGGAGCTGAGAGCAGCAAGAGTGTAGGTTAACCATATGCACCCTAAGGGACAAATCGCACACCACATGACCTCCTGCTGCTTCGATCAGCACACCACCAACAGTCCCAGCCGGGGAAGAGAAATGAGAAACGATGGGGAAGAGATAAAAGAATAAATAGAGGAAAGCAGCAGTGATCGAGGGCAGTGCAGCAGCCTGACTTAGCACTGATGTTGGTGTGTTCACCTCAAACCAGCGCAGCAGACTGCCTGCCTGCCTGGCTGGGTGTTCTGTTTCATAACAGCTTATGTAAGAGCTTCTGTTCTCCACAGGGGCAGAGCAAACTTTCTCATAAGGCTGTATATGAGATTTCTTTCAAAATATGACTTCATTTTTCTGTCCTTCATCTGCCTAAAGCTAACTTTTCTGCAGACATGAAAGTAAAAAAAGAGAGTGTGCAGATTCCCAAAAGACAGACATGACGCCAGCTTCAACATCCTCTCTTGCCTCAGACACTTTTCTGTCAATCCCTCACTAGTTTTTCTTTTGTTTTTTTCCCTCTTTTGATCTCTCTCCTCCCTTCAAGCTGGAGATTTACATCCATTCTCAAAACAACAGTGAGCTAGTGTGAACACGTGTATGCATATAAATGAGTGTGCTGAATTAACTGGCTGGACGTAAAGATGTTTCTTTAGCGAGTGAGTGTGGTAGATGTTTCTAAGATCTGTGATATTGACATGTAGGAACCTTTTTCATGTCTATCGGTTTATTATTTCTCAATTAATAAGTTATGATTTGGTCTATAAATATATAAATATCAGAAAAATATGTAATCATAACAAACTCTCTATTTAATGCCTTGTGATGTCCAAAGCAGTAAAAGTTGTTTAATCTTTAATGCAAATGATGCATCCTCTGTTTACCTATTATGACCTCTCTTGTTTTCTGGATGAGGCCAGATCTTGTTACCATGGTAACCACAAATCTATCATGATTTTGCTAAATCGAAAATCAAATTACAAAGAGTTTCCAGGACAACAGTCACCATCAAACCCTAGCACTTCCTTTGTCAGACTTCAGACCTAAACAACAGCACAAAAATAACATGACAAGGACATTTAATTGAATTTGTTGAATAATAAATATACTACAATAATAAATATAACCACTGTTTGGCACTATCTAACTCAGAATATGTTTGAATATATTGTTGAATGTTTCAAAAAGACACAGGACAAGACTTTTAACAATGTTCCATCAAAACGATGCATAAATTATTGTTTGAGGATAACATAATTTATGCATTTCTTAGGATGGCACAACATTTTTTGCCTTCCTCTTTGGAGAAGTATTGCTCAGAGTCTATAATCTGACAGCTGAGATATGTCGGCCTGGCTCTTTAAGCAGCTAAAAGCCTGGAGCTGGGACGCAATCATTCAAATGCAGCTTTATTTGAGACAGATTAGAGAAAGCGAGCGAGTCAGGAAGTGAATGAGTCAGACAGTGTGTGTGTGTGTGTGTGTATGTGTGATGGAGTTGTGGTGTGACTAAATTCACAACAGTCTGCCTATGTTGGAAACGTCTGCCATTGATTCTAATTTGGCAGCAGAGCCTCTGACTACAATCAGCCCTCCAATCTGCTATGATCTCTCAATCACTGGTAGACAGAGACACATACAAGCTGGAGACCTGACTCAGAATGAGACAGACAGACAGACATGGTTGATATCACCTGTTTGGATACAAAACAGTGGTATAATCTCAGGATTTCTGCAGAAGAATCTAAACTCCAGAAGCTACTTTTCATCAATATCATTCATTGTACAAAAATATAGTCACTCCCTGAGACACACACACACACAAACAGACACTGCTGAGTAGCTGTGACTCAGCAGATCAGCAGGAGCAGATGGACTTTGCTTCCCACAATCCTCCTTTGCAGAACACTAAGTGACATCATCCAACAGAGATTAAAAACAGCTAAATTCACACGAGCAGCAACAAATCCCTTCACTTTACAGTATGCATTATTTCTATAGTCCTTTCCCTACAGTCACTGCAGAGCTGGAAACAAAGCAAAGAAGTGGAATGAGACAGGGAGGCAGCACAATGAGAGGAAAGCTGAAAAACGTGAACAAAAATAAGGATATGATGAAGTGCAGAGGCACATAGAGGAAGGAGAAGCAGAAAGTGGGTGAGAGAGCAATGCCATATGTTGCAGCTCTTGGATTTAGAGGGAGGTGCACACCGAGTGTGCTAATTAAATGAGGACTAAACAGCCGTAAAAGCAATGGAATGTTTCCTGCAAGAGACAGACAGGCAGAAAAAAAGTGAAGTAAAGGAGGATGACAGGAAGCTCTGAACATGATCGACGTGATGACTGCAGATCTGTTGACAGGGAAAATAACTGAGGATTACATAAGAGACTGAAGATTGATGCAAAAAGATTTAGAACATAGTTACAAGTGGAGAGAAAATGGAAGAGAGAGAGAAGAGAAGAAGGAGGCTGCAGAGAAGACAGAATAGGATGATAAAAGGATATTAAAAGCTCTTCAGCCTTGCCAACAAGAAAAAGAACAAGCCAACAATGCAGTTTGGGAAGTGAGAGCTGCACTGCAGATAGAGAACAAGTGGTTCATCCTTATTCTTCTCCTCTATTTAACCTGACTACAAACATATGCTGCAGTATTATGAGTGACATATATAAAAGTAGCTGCAGAAATGATGCAAATAAAAGCCTGTTTACAAAGAGTGTGGTGGCTACAGGGACACACAGTGTGTAAAGTAAAAAGCAGCAGGTAGCAACACTTTCTCAGCATGTATTTCAAAAAGAAAACAAGCACCATCTAGCAGCTCTGCAGGTGTATATTCAGACACAGTGGTGTTTGGATACCAGATGTTGAGCAATACAGTACTCGTGTTCATTTTTATTTATAATGAAATTGGATGATTTGGACGATTCAATACCAGTGTGAGTGTGAATGGTTGTCTAATGATCTCTGTGTATAGTTAAGAAAATGTCTGATTGGATGAAGGATGGATGGACACCAGTTGCCTATTTTCAAATCACAGAGACACATACTAAAGCATCTCACTAATAGTAGACTCTCCAAAATAGAATGCAACAACCTTTGACATGAGTAAGTGGCATCGCTTCATGCACTGCTTGGTAATTGCCTGCAGTTAATGTCTAGTGATGCATGAGCAGAAATCTAGATGAGTCCATTAAAAAAAAACGTGTGTGTCACTATCCGTGCCTAAGTATGCGTAAGCTTTACAAGGCTCAGGGCCGGCAGCTGGGGTCCGACATAGTGTCTGCATGTGCATGTCTGTGTCAGTGTGTGTAAACAGAGCTTAGATGTATTATAGGTCAGCCATGCCTGTGTCCTAAGCCACTTATGAGTCGTCTATGTTCTTGATCAAACCAGCGCCAGCTACACCATCCTGCCGTGTGGCTGCCTGACATCACAGTTTCTAGGCAACTGAATCAAATCATCATAAAAAAGTGGCAAGCTGGAGAACTTGCAGAGAAATATGAGGTTGTGGTATCCCCAGAGGACAGGGGATGGAGCTAAAAATAACACCTATCAGATACAATGAGACCAGAGACAGTGGGAGAATCAATATAGTAGTGGGGGGGGGGGGGGTGATCTAGTCTCCTTTACGGTACTTAGATTCTCATATTACACTCAGAAATATGATAACGATCACAGCAGAGTAAGCCCTCGGTGGGCAGTATCAGATGATCACTTGTTAACAGCCTGTCATGTCGGTAACCATCACATTATTATCAGTTCTGTCAACAGCTGTGGCACTAAAAAGAACACTAAACCAAAGTTTAAGCAGGTTTTTACTTTATGGGCATCCCACCTGAACAGTTTGTTCAAGCGGGAGTTAAATTGAACATATAAACACACAGAGATGAAGCTGCAAAGTAAAAGGCAAACCTCAGAAACAAGCACATTCCTACAGAAGAGTATTTCTATATGAATCATATGTTTCACAAAATGCATGTTTACATAACCCCCCCCCTGCCTATGGCCTCATTAGTTAATGACAGTAAGAAATGCAACCTCTCTCTCTCTATCTCTCTGCTGGGACTCAACATTACTGACATCCAGGCCCAGAAACCTACTTCTGCTGTAGGTTCAGTGACTGACGCAGCTCAGCTGACAGCATCAGCCCACACACACACAGATGCATCCACCTACATTACCCGTAACCTTATCCTCATGCACATTCAGGTAAGTACTCCTGATATTCAATAATGTATTTTCAAGTTTCCTTAATACAGTTTGTTCACTAGTCATCTGATAACTCCATCAGGAAACACATTAGATTTGGTCATATTGACTATTTAATTAGCTGTAAAGCTAAACTCTCACTCGATAATGGTCAAAGTTAACATGGATTATTCACATTTCACTGGGGGTTTGAGTATTAGACCTTTCACCTATTCACAAAGAGGAGGCGCTTTAGGTTTAGCTTGTGCAGAAATGCCTCTGAACATTCTTACCACTTACTAATTCCCCTCTGTATTAGAATCCTACTCTATCTGTTCTCTTAATAACATAATCACAAACTGTCTCGTGGGCATTAACCCACGCCTGCATATAAAATCAGACACAAAACCGAGAAGGAGTTGGTTCTGCGCACAGCTCCGGCCAGCCAATTTGGCAGTGAGCATGTTACCATGCCTACAGGCCCAATCAATACCGTGACTAAAAATAGCATGACTATAATAGTCTTACTTCCAATCACAGAGGAGTGAGCATGGCAAGAGCAGCATTTATTGTGTAATCTCTAAGAAAACTGTAACCACACAGTTGTACTGGGCATTGTATACAAAGTGAGTTTAATCCCTCAGAGAAGGTTTATCAAAAAAAAAGCCTGATCCTGGGATTTTATTGGCTGGTGCTGCGATGTAACATCAGGTCACTTCCTGCTGAGTTCACAGTTATTAAAGGGACGGCTCAGTTTCAGTGAAGAGGGGTTGGATGAGGTGATCAAACAGAGAGGCGTAGAGAAGCCAGGCAATGAGCTGCTGTAGACAGGGTCAGCAGCAATGTGTATGTTTTATTTTTACATCACTGCTTTGCTGCTATCACACTTTCTGGTGCACTGAATCTGTTCCATTGATCTTTTCTAGTGTCAAAGTCACCAAACTCTATTGACAAAAAAACATTTTACCCTACAGCACATGGGTGCTGATGCTCCACTGTCACTTTAAACTGTTATTTGGGTTATTGTGTGACTCTGCTGTGTTTAGTCTGGATCTAAATTAATATCTTAAAACAGCAAAGTTATCCACTGGTGGAACTTCTGGAGCTTCTAAAAAGAAACAGCCTCACTTGCCTGTCAGTAAACTGATAGCAACGGTAATATACACACGGTCAATATATGTCTTGCAGTTCATTTCCCTGCTTCTCTGTAAATAAGTAACACATACAGCCCCACTTCAAGTCAGGGCTCTAGACTAACTTTTTGCACTGGTTGCACCGGTGCGCCTAACCTTTTTTTCTTGGGTGCACCGGCACAAAAGTTAGGTGCACCACATCACACATCACACAGCAGTTTGTTTTTTAATTGCTGTCCATATATTTTATCGATCAGGCCTTAACTTGACACCTATCCTAACGCAGAAGTTCTTTTCATCTTCTCTCATCATCTGCAGCTACATCTACTGTTTACCTGATGGGCCTCGCAGGGCTGTAGCCAAAGTTTTAGAAATACTGAGGTCCAAAAATTGATCTCTAGGAAATATGAACGGGCTTAATAATCACATATCATCCTAAACTGACTTTGGACCTTGTTTAATGAACACAGGTAAATACAAATAAATAAATACATGTACCGATAGTACTCATTCAAATTATGGACAAACAAGCCAACAGGTCTGCCTGTCAGAAATCCATCATGAAGATTCAAAGTTACAGCACTCTTCAGTTCCCTGTTTGCGTTCTCTCTGTATTTTCTGGCTGTTGCTCCTCACTTATCTATCTGGCAATGGGAATTAAAAATGATTAAAATCATATACACCTTTATTTATTTAATAGTTGTGATTGAAATATATATTTTGTTTTCTTCAACACATTTCTAATGCAGCTACAGTATCTCTTCTCTCATCTTCCTCACCTCTTCCTCTCTGTCTCCTCTCTTTCTAAAGCTGAGCTCCAGCTGACAGACTTTCATTCTGTTACAGATTTAGCTGTATGCAGATATCATACTGGCAGACAATGCTCCACTATAGCAGGATGATAACAATACTGTTTAAATGGGCGTTCATCATGTCACCATGTTCTATAACTGCTTAAACCAGCTGACTGCTGTCATTCAGAGTGACTCAGCCTTCATGGATGAACCTCACAGGTCAGATAACACTGTCCTCAGACCTGCTGTTCAGTCTGTGATGATGCTACGAGCACGTCACGCCCCCTCCCTGAACCGGCTCGTTATCATCCGTCATTCAGGTCAACAGCAAATTAGCAAAACCCGCATAGTAGCAACAAATCCTGCTCCTCCACTGTATGTTCACTTAAACTGCGGTTTCTGCAGCGAAACGTCTTTAATACCTGTCTGTGTGTGTGCGCGCTGAGCGGTGCAGTGAGAAGGCCGTATGAGTTCTGCACACACGTTTTAAAAAGTCCGGGCCGAAACGAACTTTGTTCATATCTCTCTGTTCTCGTGGAGTATGGAACAAGCTTTATCACACAGCATCAGCTCTGCGCAGCATATGTCCGCGTTCTTCTCTGAATGTTCGGTCTCAGCTGACCGCAGCAGATTCAAAGACACACACACGGAGGTCCCGCCCTTCACCGTCTCTGATTGGTTGAGACCACGATATGGGCCCGATGTGTGTCTGTTGCTGGAGACTTTTGAGAGTCGCGGAGAACGTATCTCCCTCTTACAGCTGGTCGTACCAGTGCGACCTCTGATATTTTTTGGTTGCACCTTTGAGAAATTAGGTCGCATGTGCGCCCAAAATGGTCGCACTCTAGAGCCCTGCAAGTGAATCAAACTTTCCCTTTATACACAGAGAAAGGCCTCAGAGATGTGATGATACACCACTGCAAACACCTGAAGATTAAAACTGGCATAGATGGTGAATTGAGATACTAAAATGGTCATTAGGGATGAACAGCCTGCTGGGCTAAGAGTATATTCATGGCCATGAGTCACAAATTGGCCATTTAGGAGATGATTACCACTGTACAACACAACATGGCAGAACGCCCTTGACTCCCAGCACAATCTGTTTCAAAATAATGGCGTCATTCAGATACTTCTGCCAGTGGAAGAGTGTGACTTACGGTAAGTCAATAAATACAAGAGCTACAACCTGACCCAGAGAGAGCCTGAAAGACAAACAATGATGACGAGGGGTGAGATGAAGAGGTGACACAAAGGCAAACACAAGAGAGCAGAGGAGTACAAACCAGAACCCTGACGGGCTGGCAGAGACAGTGTTGTGATCCCTTCCTGACAAATACACAGTAACATGAACATGTCCCCCGAGAGGACACGTGTTTGACCTCACTCGGCTGCAGTACGGGCCGAGTTCATGGCCATTTGAGACCGCCTCATTTAATATGTGCATCGGCTTGTCTGTGTGCAGATACAGAACCGTGTTCTTTTTATAGTGCCCCGCTCCTCAGCTGAGAGAGGGAGCTGGATAGGTGGGTGGAATATCAAGGGGCGACGTAGCTCTGTAAGGAGGCAAAGCTCTGACACACAGCGTGGGCGAGAACCCAGATTCCATTCATAGATTTCCTTCTTTACCTTCTATTGACCTGTTTCAGTGTCTGTGTCACAGCTCTGGCTATGAATAGGGACACATGTTCTCCATTCATAAAAGGCTCAGGAAGGAAAAACAAGTGTGTTCATTAAACATTTAGCCATAATGAGCCTGTCGAGCTTTAAGCTGACATAATAGATAATAAAACCTTCCATAAAATAATGATGATTGGTAGAGTATTCTCTTTTGTGAATCAAATCATGCAGGTTTAATTTCATTTCTGGTATTTGATCTGCCATGTGTGCATGAGCTCCCCCTGATTGTCTGAGTTTGCCTGGAATGCAAAGCCACATACCAGTTTCCCCTCCAGCGTGTAGATCTTCTTCACCACCCCGGAGTCGAGTTTGATGGCGTCAGTGATGTCGGTCAGGACTTGTTCATAGGAGTGTGCTGTTTTCTTGTTCAGCAGGATCCTCACAGCTTTGCGGGGCTTCACTCCACTCCGCACCACTGTCACGAGCTTTGGGCGGATGAAGTCCTTGAGTTCACGACCCTCAGGGCCCCCGGCCTTGGCACTGCCCAGGGAGGGAGGACCGCGGGCTGCAGAGGAGGCCTTGACGTTGACCGACCAATTGGGGTTGACGTTCTTTGTGTAATCCACCTTTTTGTAAGCTTCATTGGAGCTGCAGACGTAGCTGTCACCTGTTGGGGTTTGGGAGGAGGAAGAAGGAAACACCAATGACATAATAGGCCTTGGCAGATTAAAGCAAATTCAAAATGCTTTCTTTCCTACAACTCCTAGCCCTTTTCATGCATCAGGATGATGCTGACATGTTTTAAAGAGGTTAACAGACCAACAGAGTTAATCTAAGCTGAGGCACAGCAGGTCTGTATTGCCATATGGCCATCAAATGAGTAATCTTTATAATAATCATCACTTGTAGGCTTCTTTGGCTCTTTCATGAAGCTAAGCACTGTAACACAGAGACGTCTCACTTTACATGGTCACTGTGGTGTTGCTTAGGAAAGGGAGCAGAACCAGATCACATAACATGGCAGCTCACAGTCTGAGAGGAGGAGACGCTCACCTTCTACCAGCTGATCAATGGTGGTGATCTTCTTGGAGCCATCCAGGGTGTAGATGGTCCGGACGCCCTGCGGCAGGTTCACGTTGTCAGACAGGGAGCGGGTCAGGTCCGCCAGCAGGGCGTCAAAGGTCCGGAACCTGTCCGAAGAGATGGCGTACACGATCCCATTGAAGTACCGGTCCCCGTTGCGGTAGAAGCGGACCTTCTTGGCTCTCTTCTCCGCTGTGAGGGTTTTCAGGGTCCGGGTCCGGTACAGACTACAATGGGCGCTGTGTGTGGGACTCGGCACCCCGTTCATCCTCGCACTGGACCGGCTGTGCCTGTGACCTTTGTCCCGCTCGTCGAAATGCTCCATCTCCATTTCACTGCCGAGGCTCACAAGTACGGCTGTACTGTCTGGGGAGACAAAGAGTGGGGATGAGGCGGGGGTGGAAAGTTTTCCACTGTCGAGAAAGTAAACAAAAACAATAACTGTAGAAAGGCGAGAAACCGACCCAGGAGAGGTTTGGACGGCTGATAAAGTAGCCAGCCGGTGTTCCGTCGGCCGGTTCACCGTCTCAAAATAACTCCCTAATGACAGATTAAGTGCTCTTAAGCCGAGCAGCGCACAGTGTGCTTCATGACGACTCACAGTGTCTGTCAGAGTCGGCCCGGAGCGCAGATGGATGAAGACAGCGACAGTCACGAATCGATAATAACCTTTTCATTTTGCTCTATAAAAACTCAGATGATGAGCGCGCAGCCCTGATCCAGACATCACACTTACCATTCAACTTAATGTTAATCAGGTGATTATAATCTGAGAGTGTGTTTTAGGACCCTGGTGCCAACACAAATAAAAGAATTCATCACTTTTGTCTCAGCTGGTAAAAAAAAGCAGGTTAGCAGGCTTACCCACGCGAGAAATTAACGCCTCTGTAACGGTCACCTCCAGCCTGACTGATGATTTATTTCCCAGCAGATGAGGAAAAAAAGGAGTTCAGTGAGCCTGTCGCTGAAACTGGATGCTGGTGATGTCCTGGCTGCAGAGAGCCCCCTCCCCTCCCGTGTGTCCCTTTTGTCGTCCGGTTGATGTGGCTTCACCACCAAACACCACCAGTGCGTGTGTGCGTGTGTGTGTGTGTGTGTTAAGACAGAGAGAGCAAGAAGCAGAGACTGGACTGGAAATGAACTAGGTAGCAGCTGCTTCCCCTCCCATTCTTTTTTTTTCCCACCCACCCCCTCTCTCCTCCTTCACCACGTCACTCTGTCGTGATTTTCATTCAGCACCCCCACCCCTCATTAGGATGCAGACCCACGCTTCCCACCCGTGCTGGAGATGCTGCTGGTCCTCCCAGGCACGAGTCAGCTGGGGGGGTCGATCTGCTTTGTGGCAGTTTAAGGAGCTTTTTGTTATATATATTATATAATATTAGCAGCCACATCAATGATTTTCAATTCAAATAAAATACATCTTCAACATACATTCATTTAAATACAGAATACATGTTATTGGATGAATCCTGTGATATGTCTGTGTGTAAAATCTGCTCACAGCTCATTAAAACCTTCAGACTATGCAAAGACTCTGTTTAACCCATAAAGCACATGTGCACGTGAGTTATGTAACAACACTTACTCCACTGTATACTCCAATCCTGCCATGTTTTTCAAACCTTTACTCTGTATAAGGACCCAGTTAATAATGATTTTTATTATTTGATTGAAGAATGTCATAAAGCAAAGTGGAGGCAGAGTGATGAAGAGGTTGCGGTCTCATTAACACAAGCTTGTGTTTAAAGTTTGTTGACATGATGGAGGAGGAGAGACTGATGTCATTCCGAACTCTCTCTGTTCTGCATATTTATCTGCACTAGTGATGGAGTAAATCTCTACTCACAATTACAATGTGCCCAGTTTATAATCACTAATTGACCGAACATGCAAACTGTATCTTCAGACTGTGGGAGGAAGCCTCATCTAAGATCTCATCTAAATAGATATTTTAACGATTGCACCATTTATAGACAGCATGAGTGAGCAGACCTACTTGCTTGAACTTGAATTTGCTCATAAATGTATCATGCACAAACACACACACACACACACACACACAAAGATTCTTCTATTTTGGGGAGACACTCGCGGGGACCCAGTGTGCGTCACAAACCGAGAGCTTGACAAGGTGCCTAGATTAATCCTGAGGAAACAGGGCACAAATGGGGGAGAGTGTCTATAGATGAAGGATGGAGGACACAGGACAAAGTCACTTGTTAAAAAACACTACATGAAACAGCACAATTTGAACAAGCAGGATGTGATGTGAACCTTAAATGCTGCTGCTGCTGAAAGAAGGCAACATTTTCAAGCTGTTTATTTGTGTCAACAGTGCAACAGACTGAAGACTGACTGGCTAAGATTACATTTTAAAGGAAATATTAAATCAATACTAATGAAATGAGAGCAGTTCTTCACAGAGGCCATCTTTGCTCCTGAAGCATGACTAGGCAATTCCCTGTGATTCAGTAGACTTGTATAGAAAGAGATTGAGAACAGTGGCGTGTGTGTGTCTAAGGCTATATATTTAGTTTATTTGTAAATTTAATAATAAAGAGCACAGATTATGTGGATCGGGCACTTGATGATCTACTATCCCTCATTAAATGAAAACATAATTTACCTTGTATGGCAAGATATTTACATTTAAGACCCACATAGTTAGATGCTTTAAAGAGTGTCAACTGTCTCTGCCATGACATCTATACCATTTCACACAATACAGTATGGACATTATTGAGTGCTTACACAGACAGATGAGCTAACTGAATTAGCACTGTGATTGATGGTGTTTTGATGGTGTTTCACTGTAGTCATCTGTCATTGTGTTTTACCTGTCAGCAGAAGATGTCGAGGTGGTTACTCCGCGACCATGTGATTCATGACCAGCGGGCTAAAGAGCAGAGTTGTGCTTCATAAGAAATATGGACAAGCTATCTTTAAATTAAGTCACAAATCTAAGACAAACCACCTGTCACTGCAGAACATTTGTACATTGTACAGTACAGCAAGTCAGCAAACAACTTCAGAAATACGAGCCAATACACACACTCATCATATAGGTAGAGCAAAGGCAGCTAAAAGTGGAAGAAAGAAACAGAACTTTAGGGTCAATGTTTCAGTCCTTGAAAATGGAACATCTGATAAGAGCGAGAACATACAATTGGAAATTGTGTTTAATATTTTCAATTTTTGTGTTTTAAGATGATATCTTCCTAACCCCCTGCCCTGTTCTTAATGTCTAACTTGAACTTGTAGTTTTAAATCCAGCCATTATTAAAAATCAAACTTAACCACAGGCGAAAACAAAACAGCTTGTGGTGTCAGGGGTATCTAAACCCTCTACTCCTGGTTATGTTGGTGCTATGAGTCTTGGGCATAACATCATATGTTCAGTAATGCATTTTTTCATCCCTCATGAATCCTTTTTGTCACAATCCATGGGTTAATTCATTAAGTTCAGTGTTTTAAAGCTGAAAGGAACTGAGCCCATCCTCCACACTTCTTTACAAACACAGTGGAAGCAGCGCTTCTGGCAGCTTTTATATTCACTACTTTTCTTACACCCACATTTATAAAGGCGGTCAGTGGGTGGGATGGGATGGGGGGTGGGGCTGACTGTTGGCTCCGTGGGTGAACAGAGTGTGTTGGTTGCTGTTGCTTACGCAATGTAAATCGTAGGAGGTGCTTTCAAAAAAAAAAAAAAAACTGCAGTGACACGAGAAATGTCAGACTCAGCAGGCTCCGGGCATGTTAGGGGTCGACCTCACTACACTGAAAGCCCGTAGTATTCATCCATCATACACAGTTCAAGAAAGAGTTCTTGTCTAAATACAACACTGAAATAAGCATACTTCATCCTAAATGTGTAAAATAAACACAATACTGTTTGTAGTCTATATTCCAAGGAACTGTATTATTTTCAATGTAATTAAATCCATCAATGAGAAATAAGAACAAAAGCCCAATGCCACCAAATTTGATCACTAAGGATTGTTTTTCAGGTAGTGCTTTAGGGTAGGTAACCTGCTTTCTCTTTGGGATTTCTTCTCGTGTCTTCTTTCTGTTGTCTCTCCAGCACTCCCTCCTCCTTTCACACATGCTCCTCCTCCATCTTCCTTTGCCTCTTTCCCTTTCTTAGAGTTAGCCTTTGCCTTCCTGTCAGCCTGCTTTCCTCTGTGCATCAAATAACACAGTAAAAAAATGAATTTATATGAAATATGAAAGGTAAACACATGCAACATTTTTCTGATATGCAAATCTTTTTTGTATAGGTGTTTTAATCGCCACTTTATCCTGTTCATATTATTTTGTCTATCACCTGTTGAGTCTCACTGACTGAATCTTTTCACTCTCTGGTGCCCTCTGTGGCTGAGTGGAGTACTGTCTTCTTTGGGCTTCACAGGTGGAGGACAGCTGTTGGGACAAAGGCACATGCTGTATGTGTAAGCTTGTGTGTTCATACCAGTTTTGTGAATTTATAGATGTCATCCAGCAATGATGGCACAGTTCAGCTGCAGCTCTCCAGAAACCTCTTCTTTTCACGACAGAGGGCATAAAGTCCTTGACTCACTTTTTACCTGAACAGAGACTTACCTATTACATAACAAGAGGGTGAATGAGAAATCCTATCTAGGCCTGCAGGAGATCAGCCACAGTGCACTCTACACTGTATAGTGTAAGGTTTCCATAATGCAATAACCTGCATTAAAAAGATTACCTTACATTTTTTAACACTGCCATGTTGAAATTAGGGATGGAGATCTTGGAAGAACTACAAGTTGTTTTACTGAATCCAGGGGATGCACTCTACACTATAACCTGTGTCTTTAGCGGAAAAAATTGACTCTTAACATGAGGTAGGTGACTGTTTTGAACAAGAATATTTTCTACAATGTATTAGCTGACTACTATTTAGGCAGGGCATTAAACAAAATGCAGCAAACAAGCGCTGAGGGTGCTGCATGATGAGCTTTGCAAGAGGATATGGTAAACAGAGACCACCCAGAAACTGAGCTGCCAGAAGAAACTGAATCCTTCCGCTGCCATACATTTTAGGATCGCTCTTGTGCAATGCATCTTGGTACTTGTAGGCAATGCAATAAAAGCTAGGTGAGCAGCATCTCAAAATAAGAAAAAAAGCTTTTACTTGACTATAGATACCACGGTATAGATACCATGAACACTGACTCCACATCCACACACAAAGTGTCTGATATTCTCTTTAATATTCAATAATATGATCACCTACCTTAGCAATTTCAGAAAGGTACGCCCGCCTCTCATCGTTGGTTTTATGAAATGCCTGATATTTTAAAAAAGCAGAAAGCCATATTGTGACATTTTTACACTTCACTTGTTTTGTCTGTGAATAATCTCCCTGCTAATAGGTTTAATGCTTATGTGTGTGTGTGTGTGGATGTGTATTTCAGAAGACTTCGATGTTAATGAGCAACAGATTACAGCAGGGATTACTGGCTGCACATGCTGTGTTCTGAACCTTTATTCAGCTAATATGTTACCGTTTGTTCAGCAGAACAATAAACAAAGAAGCAAGTTGCTAGAAGCACGCTAGCAGAAACAGAGCAGGACAAAGGTTAGGGGCCGATTTTGCATTTAAAAAAATGTATGCAAAACAAAATCATCAGCCAAATCTTTTTCAATCCATTGCTAATGACTGTTATAAGTAGCAGAAATATGTATTACCTGAAAGAATTTAAAGCTGTTTGGCTGAAAAAATAATCAGACTTGCCCAGCAGACATTGTGACCTCTTTCTCAGGATAAAACAGGAAGTGTTGAGACTCTCACCTTTCCCTCCTGTTCAATTTGAAGCCGACAGTCCATCATCTGACTCTGGAGGTCAGACTTTTCTTCCGTCAGGAGCTTCAGCCGCTGCCTCAGTGTTTCCTGTGGTGAAGTGTTTTCATTAATTAAAATAATTCAGTATAATGGCTGTCATACTGCTGGATTACAGATCAATTTGTACTCGCATTACATCGTTATCTTGCAGGAGCAACCGATAACAGAATATTTAATGCAGAAAACATGAGCACAAAAACGGATTAGTCTCATACATTATTCAATAACCATATAAACACATTAGTGCTGAAGCATTGTGAGGATTTATAGTGCAGAGCAAAGCAACTGGGAGTTTTCCAAGGTATGGAACAGCCTGGGTCTTGTTCTTATGCATCCATAATTAACACGAAAGTGTGTTAAAAAGTGTGTGCTACTGAAACGATCTGTGAATTCTAGTGTAAGTGTAGCAGCACTGATGGCAAAGAAATATCTCAGAGAAAGAACCTAGCTTGACCTCTTAGAGCTGCATACATAATGGAGTGTATTGCTCAGAGAACACTGTGGTCCTAACATTTATCTCCACACTAATAGTGCAGTCATTATCTGTCACGCTCGTTTCGCTCACAGATCTTCACTCCACAATCTTGCAGTCAGTTCTTGGATACACTAATGAGCATCTGTTAGCTCTGCCCCAAGGCGCACACAAACACATATTTAGATCGTACTGTGCAACCTTCCAGTGTGTGGTGTGTATTCATGTGTGTGTGTGTGTTAAAGTATTGTAATTAGTGTGCATTACTCTCCTATGGTTTGTAATCCCGTGATTACAGTGTTGTGATTAAACTGTAGTTCTTCCTGCATCAACGGGATGATGAAAGCAGCTGGCTCTGCAATCCTCTCTGTCCTGTCCGCACATTCTGTGTCTCTGGCTCTCTCTGCTGGTGTGTGTGTGTGTGTTCTTCTGTCTTGCATGGATTTCTCAAACTATGCTTGAAAATACAATGAAATAAATCAAAATAATTAAAAGGTTTGCACTCACCGCTGGCATGTCATCATATGATCGGATAGAAGCCAGTCGATCTGTAAAACACAAGAACACATGAGTGTACACGGATTAAAATACAAACGTGCATAAAGTGGTTTGATATAGAGAGAGGGAAAGGTCCTGCTCTTTCGTCAAAACTTGTTTTGGAGAAAATATGTGGGAGGCAGAAGACCGTAAATGTATTGTCTCTTTCCACAAGAGTACACACATTATTCAAAAAAGTGTGAACATTTAAGTTTTTGTAAAGCACCCCTCAAGACGAGTGTGTAGTGATGTCCTTCTGATAAGCTCAAACAGCATTTGTTTAAACATAATAACAGACATTATGCTGTGTACACTGTCCCTGTGACTTTCTTACCTCTTTTAGAGCAGAAAAAAAGAGGTTTACAGTTATTTTCTTATGTTTTAAGTTGAGTAAGATCTCACTGCTGCTTTGAATAACAGTGGTAGAGAAGGTAAACCATTGTACCCTGGTGCAAGCTGTGTTAATCAATACTAACAAATAAATACTTTAAATAAATTAGCAAAGGGACCTTACTTACCCATGGGATTTCCTCTAATATCCTCCAGTCTCTCATGAATGAGTGTGATCTGCCGTTCAAGCTGTCCATTCAGCTCCACCTGTGTCTCATACCTCGTCTTCCATTCATTTCCTGATGAACACAAACAGTTAAATCTAAAACAGTCCTATCTATGCAGGACACAGTCAGACTCTTCATGAACCTTAAAGTATAAATATTTCTGTAAAAACAACACACACACCTTCCCCATCAACACTGTGCAGTCTTTCCTGCAGTTCACACATGGTGCTCTGCAGATCAGACACCGAGTCTTGGAGCATTTCTCTGCAAGCAAAGCAGCCAGAAAGGTCCTTTTTTTGTTTGTTTGTTTTTATACATGACATGTTAGCTCATATTTATAAGAATTCAAACTTACTTCACCTCCCTCTCTTGCTCAAGTTCCGCCTGCAGCCGTGCTAAGTCATATTTACTGTAGTCGCAATCTTTAGCCATGTTTCAGGAAAAACAACCAAAAAGTGTGTTGCTCTTTGTTACCGCGGAGACGCCCATTTCCGGCTGTATTAAGCGTCGTAAAAAAAAAAAACAAAAGCGCAGACTTAGCGGGAGGTTCAAACTGAAGCAAAGTTTGACAGCGCTGCTCTGACTTCGTAAATTACAATTTTTTTTTAATACAAACAGTGATTTGTTTTTTTTTGTGAAGCTCATTTCGCGCTTAATTACGCCTGAAAATTAACTTCCTGTATGTACTGAGCTCTTAATGCAGCATTCAACAGTAATAGTCAACCAACGGCAGATGATTTATTGCTACCATTATGAGGTTTCAAATTACATTAGAAAAACAACATATTCACCGCCAAGCACATTTATATAGATATATTCATTTGTATCTTAAGTATAACTTTAAAACAGTTTTAACAGGTTCACTGATACTTTTTCATATACAGACATACAAACACATTCAGATACAGATAATACAGAGATAAAGGGGTCTATAAAAAAACTAGAAATTAAAGGCAGCATGTGTAGGACTTCATTAAATATTTACTTCAAAAATTAAGAGGTGACCTTTCAATAGGATGGAAATCTAACTCTTCTTCTTGTCCTCTTTCTTCAGGGCCTCCTTCTCCTCAGGTTCTGCTACACATTCTTCCTTTACCTCCTTCCCCTTAGCCTTAGCCTGCTGTTGATCTGAGCCTGTCACTATGGTCTTGGTTGTCTCCTTGCCTGTAGTCTTCATGAAGGCTTTGATGCCCAGGTTGTCAATGTTGTATGCAGTCACACCAACATTGACCACTGACTCGAGAGCAGTGTCCGTGGCTTTGCCTGCACCATCACCGTACCTTCACCCCAAATAATATGTCAGATTTAAGAGTGGTGTCATGAGAGGAAATGCATAACGTGCTGGAGCAAGTAATGTTGTCAAGAAAAACACAATCATGTCTGTTTGTTTCATGTTTATTGGAACGGGGGCTACAGATAGTATGAACAGCAGCAAGACCATCACCACCCAACACAGGCTGACATTTTAGCTGCAGCACAGGCCCAGACAGACACACACCAGAGGTTTACACTGTGTCTACACACACTGGTAGCACAAGCAGCACATTAGCACAGCAGCGGCAACTCCGGTGACCTATGTGTCTACACAGGGTACTGCATTGTGTGTAGGTCACCTGTGATTATAAAGCACTCAGAGCCCAATACACAGTGAAACATGAAAGGGTTGAGCAGGGTCAGTGGTTAGTTCACAAGCCTTTGCTTTTACTCCCCCGTGCAGTCATATGTTGCTGGACATGTTAAAAAGATTCTCTAAGCCCCTAAATCTGAAAAGAAACAGTTGTAAAGGCAGGTCAGTGCACCAACATCCCACACAGTCACCAATAGATTCAGAAAAAGAGGTTGGAAACAAGATACACAATAACAAACCCATTGACATAAAAGAAGAGTTAAATATTTGCACTTACTTGTACTTCACTGTCGTGACCGTCTCTGTTGAAACACTTTTGCCAACAAGCTTTGCTCCAGTCTCCAGGCTAGACCAAATAGTGGAGAAACCTAGTTTGGAAACATTTAAAACATGTTACCTACTCTAAGACCTGGATTATCAATCATATTTATGACATTTTGAATGAAAAATGTGTCAGACAATAGTCATAGATTTACTGTATGTGTTACTATAACTTCAAGGTTATTTCATAAACGTTTGTATATACCTTGTACGCTGCTGGCTGCAACAAACTTGGCTCCATCCAGGTTGGAAGCGCGGCCATCTTGGCTCTTTTTCATGGACTCTGGTACCAGTTTTGCACCATGCTTCTTCACATGGGGCGCCACCTTGTCTGCCACATGTCCTGCCACTGTGCTCACTCCATTCACTTTACAGAGGAACATACACATACAGAATAAGAGCAGGTACTCTAAAGGCCCATTTGACTTATGATGTTACGAGTGGTTCGTACCCAAGAACTGGCTGACCCGAACAGCCCCCCCAGTGGCCTGTTTAGCTGCCTGCAGGCCTTTGTTGACACGGGGGCTGACCTCTGTAGGAGTTTCCTCAGGCGTGATGTGGTCCCTAAACTTGGCTGCTCCTTTGTGAATGGCCCTGCTAGTGGCCTCTGCTCCTTTTGCAAATGACTGACTCAGCCGTGCAGCTCCTGCAGAGTTATGTGTGGTAAAAAAAAGCACAACAGCAGTGTTATAACTCATCGTGGGTGTCAAAACATGTCTCAGGCATTTGTCAATGTAACTGAGCAACAATTTATTAGTGGTACTGCAACACCCACTAGTGGTCGATTGTGCAGAAAAAGGGTTGTAGTGATGATATTATGTTTCTTTTTTTTTGTTTTTATTAGAACTCACCTGATAGGATTCCTTGTGCCATCTTCTCACTCCATCCAGGAAGTAGTTTCTCTTTCTCCTCTGCTGTTAGTGTCAGCCCTGGTTGCTCTTTGGGCGGACTAAGCGGCACTTTAGTACTCAAGTTGATGACATCAGAGCCTGCCCCCTCTGGACCCTGTCAGTGAAGCCATAATAATAAAATAGAGGAAGGATATACATTTCTAATAGCTCGAGTGCACAGTGTATCAGCTAGGAATCAGAAAATGACTTTCAACAAAGCTCCAAAACTTGTTTTACACCTGTGATGTACACAGTTATGAGATGAATGACATTCCAACATGACAGTAGCTCCAGGAAGAACTAAATTCATCTGACAGTCAAATTCTGTGGTGAAAGAAGAGGACATGAGAATAACAGCAAAACATATAAATGTATACACACGACAGATATGTTGTTATAAGCATTAGAACATGATGATGTGAATTTCAGTCTGAATACATCCCAAACTTATCAAAGCGTTTGCTCCGCCTACTTAGATCCTAGAAAATATGAGGATACTAGATCAAAAGTAAAGTCTGACCTGGATCCTAAGTTCAGTGAGCTGCGACAAGATGTTCTGAAACATCTCCCGGTTTGCAGCAGGCAGTTCAGAGGACAACACTATTCCCGCATAGGACCCTGGTGTCTCCGCCAAAGTGTCAGGGAACATGAAGATCCCAGAGGTAGCCAGCAGCACAGGTGTGTCTTCTGTCAGCGGGTACAGCCAGTCGCACACCTGAAAGTCACAAAGATGCACAAATACAAGAGGTTAGGACTGAGGAGGTCAGGACTTTATAACTTTTGTTGGATCTTTGTTTGTCTAAAGTGATTCATAGGTGTCAGTCTTCAATAACAGTACTGCTGGAGGTGGTTTATCGCAAGTCTTCCCAGTGGACACAGTGTCCTGTACCCACACAGACATAATACAGACACTTGCTGCTGCATGGTGCCACTGGTATGCTGCCTGACAGAATGACCTCCTGCGAGGGTGCAGGACACTGACCGACAGCACAACAGAAGCGCAGAGTCATCTGTTAATGGGACCATTGTCTTCATGGAAACAAAGCAGGGCCAGAATACAGGAGAGCAGCCCACCAGCCTGCGCTGCTGGATACAGAGTCATGGGTTGCAATGCAGAATACAACGCAGCATAATATAAGCTTTGTAGAAGTACCAGAATAAATCTGGTATTTGGATTGATTTACCTGCATCACAGAGAAGTTGTTAGAAGGCTCAAGTGGACACAACCATGGTTAAAGAAGATCAAACACTTGCAGATATGCATTTAATTCCCAAACATTCCAGACAGCGTGACAAAAAATGTTGAGCTTCTCAATAAACTGGCTAATTTCTTGCTTCTTCCTCGTCTTGCATAAGTATAAACTAGTAAATTAGTACTTTTTGTGTTATTGCCAACATCAATGTCAACCAAGTGAGCAAAGGATGTACATCACAAAGACAACATGTCATCTTTATAAATAGTATTCAACTTTAAATTCCACACAGTGACTCACTCTCCTAAGAGTAATGAAGTAGTCACACCTATAAGGAACACACCCAGAGTAATGCCTCGTTAACACACACACACACCTACAGTGCATACTCACATGTAAGAATGCTGATGGTTTTCCAGCAGCAGAGTCCTTCTGCTGACCATCATATGTGATGATGCGAAGGTAGCCTGGGTAAGAGAGCGAGCTGACCTGTCCATTTGGATCCACAAAAAACAGCTGCACCCCAGAAGGGATGAAAATCAGCTCGTTTCCATCTCCAGCCTGCTGTCCCGGTCCGAGGCCACCTCCAGCAGGACCGTAAGAAAGGCTGCGGTGTCCGTCTCTGGGCTGTGGTGTGTATGCTGGAGGATGGTCCCCATGGTTAGCCATGGCTAGAGCTGCCAGAGCCGCTGCAGCGAGTGAGTGTGTGTTCACAACAGCAGGGGGAGCAGGACTGACAGTGGCTGTACTGGGGGCTGGGGTTGTGTTCTGGGTGGCAGCAGGTATGCTGGGGTACAGATGGAGGAGAGAGCTGTGGGGAGGCTGACTGTTAGAGGCCAAATTTGGATAAAGATTGGGTGGAAGGTTCTTCAACAACAAGCCCTGCTGTTCTTTGCTCGTCTGCTGAGAGCTCTCCAGCACAGACAGGTGGGCAGTGACGGTCTTCAGTGTGTCTCTCATCCTCTGCTGAAGTTGCCTGGCTGTAGCCCACACAGCTCCGATCTGTCGCTCACCCGAGGTGGGAACCTCCACCCCCTGAGTGAGGTGCATCTGACCCTTCCTGTAATACACCAGGGCCTCCATTGTTCTCTTGGCTTCTTCAGCTGCCAATCCACGACTCAGAGAATAGAATGCTGAATCATACTGGTCCTTAATGAGCAGCAACTCAGCAGGTTCAGCCATCCTGAGGAAGAGAAGGTCACTGGAGAAGGAAAAGGAAATTATTACTATAATACTTTACACATAAAGTGTATAATTGACTGACATAAACCCTCAGTTTTCAACAACAAATAAATACAAATTAACAGTCAACTTTTGAGCTACAGGATTTAAAATAAGAGTTAGCTGGCAGTAGCCTAAGAGCAAATAAGAAGAGTGCACAGAACCTGTCACCAACACAAACAGCAGCCGGAACCTTTAAACGCTCGTAAAGCGAATCCAGTTCCTTCCTAAGTATCATGAGTTAATGTTAGAAAAATCTCAGTAATGTCGCTGTTGACAGCCGCGCCGTGAAAAGGTGCAACAGGTTTTACCTGAACCTGTGTGTGAGCTTGAGTCTTCACCTGAGTGAAGATTTTAAATGTTGGCGTTAACACTTTGTATCGAATAAACAGCGAACGCCCGCACGTCAGACCATCACTGAGTGTTTCACCTGGACAGAAAAAACTTTAATCTCCCGCGAAAAAAAAACAGGAAGCAGAAACACAAACAAAACAAAAACAACGTCCAAAAAGTTTTTCTTCGGTTTCAGTCTTGCTGCTCTGTCATTAAATTAACTCTTTACCATCAAGGTGTTCTCCTGCTTTCACCTGAGCGCGCCTGCAGCAGCGAGGCACGCGCGTCCAAACGGCTAGAACTGGAGAGAAACGGCTTCCGGAAAATATTTTCAAAATAAAATACTGCTCTTTGTTACAAAATAATAATAAACATGAAAAATTAAATCATACTAATTTTCCTGAATTTCCTGTACTAACTTAAAAGCATAAATGTTAGATGTTTTATCTTTGTTTTATTCTTTAGGATTTCCTGTGTTTATAAATGAGTTTAAAGGGTGTGATTTCCTGAATTCATGAAAAATAAATAATAATAAAAACTTCTCTAACACAGCTTATCATTAAAATCAGTATACATTTGAAGATCTCTGGCAGGAATTATGTGCTTTTATATAACTTGTTTAATTTACATAAACCACAAAAACAGAATCTCCTGGGGAAAAAGTGTCCAGGTGGGTGTGGCATGTGACGGTAGTGTCAGCTCCGTTTGTTCTCGGCCTAATTATGTTCAGACACATGGATTAAAAAGGGAGAAGCAGCGATTCATGGGCGAAGCAAAACTGCAGGTGGAGAGATCCTTCCGACATAAAAGTACCTGTAAAGTGAGAGACAGAACATGAACAATTAAACACGTGTGCACTGCAAAGAATCACAGAAAAAGCTGCTTGTATAACACTTTGAGCCACTTTGAGCTTACTTTGAGCTTTTGTACTTTTCTCTGACGGTCTGCTGAGGATGGCTCTCTGCGCTCAGGTGTAGTTTGTGGAGGTCAGTTAAGCAGGGCGCAATTTCCTCCATGGTATACCCAGTAAAGGCCACCAAAGAATCAGGCTGAAACATTAAAGATTAAAATCATATATACAGTCTAATATCTTGAAGACAGAAAGATCTGACCAGGATAAACTTACCCAGAGTGATTTGTTTATAGTGTAAGCAGCCAGGCAGTAGGCTCCAGCTGCCACCATAGAATAGGTATATTGTAGGAATGGATCCATTTCCAGCAGGCTTAACTCAGCTATGTACTAGAAGAAGAAATGCAATTTATGTCAAAACATGAAGCTGGGAAATGAAGAAGTAGCTTCTGTTTGAGTGACTGATGTTACTCACGTATGCAAGGTTCTCTGTGGTGGCGCAGACAGAGTGAACGGACATAAAAAGGTGAAGGAACTGGTTTATAGTAGGGGCGGCCATCTTGTAGTTCAGCACCATCAGGAGAGTATGCTCCATCCGGAGTACCTCTGTCTTTGTGTAGGTGCTGTCTGTGATGTACACAAACTCATTCAGCTCAGGAGGTGAGATCTCCTCAAATTTCCTACAGGGTGACACAAGATATCAGCTTAGAAGATGACAGGAAGACTCAAGTCAATGCCACTCTATATAAAGGTGCATTTACAACCAGGACAGGAGCAGGATCAGATTTAAAAAAAAAACACAAACACATTCTCACGCAGCAATCATTAACGCTGCTGTGCCAACCAGCTGCAGCTTCTTCCGTTTCAGGTATGCTGTACAGGACAGAAAGCGATCCACGTAGTTGACAGCAAGATGCAGAGTTTCAGAAAGAAGCCTGTATTCTTGGACGACTTCGACAAGCCAGTCCACCAGGATGACCCGCATGCCGCTGCTGAGCTCTGGATGTTTCTCTAAGCAGTCTGGCCGTGCCCTGAGCTTCATCTAACATCAGACCAAAGCAGTTTTAATAACACATTTGCTATATGAACTAAGGGACAACACCTCATTGTTACAATGCTTTAAGTCTAACCAAACACTAACGCACTTCTCTCTCTCTTAAGTGCTGGTGAATATCTTCTGCGTACTCCTCATACAGCCCCACGTCTGTTATCAGAGATCTATCTTTTTCAGACTGCATAGAAGCATTCTGGCAAGAAGCTACAAGATGAAACAACAGTGATGAAAAGAACATGAAGTCATAATTTTAAAAAACCTGCTTGGTATGTGTATCTGTGTGTGTATCTGTGTGTGTGTGTGTGTGTGTGTGTGTGTAGGCCGAATTCACCTGAGCTCAGCTCCAGAAGGAGTCTGACATCCTTATTTTGCAGGACATCAGTTTCATAACTGTCCACCACCTCTTGACCAGAAGCTGCAAGAACAACTTCACAAGCTTCCTCAACATAAATGTCATAGCTGGAACTGGAAGCACAGCTGGGCAGGTTGAGCTGAGAGCTGTCTGAGACAGAGCTGTGTTTGGAAAGCTGGCTTCCCTGATAAGAAAAAAGAGATGACACATAATGTTAGACTCATATGTTAATGATACGCTCTCCTCTCTCTGTGTGTGCCTCTGTCACCTAACCTGGCCGAAAGAGTGACTGTAGGACTCATTTTCAGACAAGACTCCGAGCACTGTTCGCTGTCTGGGTCTCTGGACCTGCAGTGCATCTATTTTAGTGGAAGGTGGAATATTCTCTTTGCTGGTGTGGCTGCCACTGGGGGCATTAAAGTTCATCTATGAACAAAGAAACAGGGTAACAGCAAATCAAGATTAACACTGAGGTAAAACATGCATGAATAGAAAAATGTGACAGCAAGACATGACATGACATTTGTTTCATTGTGAAACTGTCTGAAAATGGGGATGACTGAAGGAGTCCTTAGGAGAGTAATTACCTGCTTGATTATCACTTCAGTAAAACCAATAATACTAATTATAATTTGTAAGTGAAGCTGGACCCGCAAATCTGTCCAATTCACCATCGTGTACAAACACGTTGCCATGGTTACATATATTTGGCAAAAGGAGTCTGCCACAGACGCAAAGAAACACTGACAAGCTAGTAGCAAATCAGACAACAGGATGCAAACACTTGAATGGACCTGCGATGGTAGGAGTTATAAAGCAGCCACTCGGTAAACTCACCGTGACGTGGATCAGCACACAGCACACACAGCAGCTGCTGTGTCGCGCTTTCAAAGGTGGAGGCCACCAAGCCAACAGGACGAAGCAGCAGACCTAACCACACAAAATCTTCCTACAACAATTTAACTTGACGTATCTAGACAAACGGTAGCGTATCGGTCGTTTGCAAACAGGTGTCTGGATGTGCCTGGTTTTCTGTTTCCTTGGTAAATTTAACCGATCAGCTGTTTCTTCAGAGTTCTCTGTCCAATCACGTGCCAGAACCCAACCGCTCACAGATAACGACAAATATCAAGAACGTGCTCACTGCGCTGGCTTATAATAATAAGTTTAGGATTAAAGCTGTAGAATAAATGACGGATAAGTCTGCACAGATACACTAACTGTCGCTTTTAGGCAAGAGAAGAGGCGCTAGTTGGAATCTGTTATTTATCAGTTATGTTGTTTTGAGATGTTGTTAAATGTATGTTTTTTCTTAATTCTTTAACCTTTTTTCTTGCATTTTTTTAATTGATTTATGAGAAAGAAAGGACATTTGTTTGTGTAGCCTTTTGATAGGTGAGTTGTTTTAGTAACAACAGTGAGTTGTTGTCTTTATGTGATGAAAAGAGGGGCTCTTGTAAGAAAGGCACTGTTCACACTTTGGAGCCTGTGTTTTTAGGATGGGTTTAAGACTATGGGCTGGCCCAGAGTTGGTGGTGACAGAAGTGGCAACGCAAGGCGAGGTGAGTACACTGGAGGCAATGTGGGTAAGTGCCTTGCACAAGGACACACAACAGTTGGCCGACCTTCCGGTTATTGGACAACCATGCTCTAGAATATAACAGGCATATACGGAGACAGGCTTTTGATGACAAGCACACGCAGACACATCCACACAACTGGTCCATCAGGAGAAAATAACACTTTACTGTAATGATACATTTAAATGCATCATGTGAATGACAGCCACAAAACACAAGACATCTGGGAACAATAAAAAAAGATTGGAAACCTGAATCTATTGAACACTAGGTGAAATAATGCGTGCATTTTCTACTTTGTCCACTAGATGGCAGGCTTTCTCTTCTGTAAAAATCAGAGGTGCTGTTAAAACTAAACCTGATCATAAGACATATTGGCCCTGTTATAAGTATAATTTTACAAATGAGCCCTGAACCTCTGCTGACTCAGAAATGATGAAAAGATGGTGCAAAGCGGTGAAATAATGAGCTAAGTGATTCAGATACGGCTGCAAGATAGAGGTTTAGACTCCCATCTGAATGTTATTGTCACGTATGCTCTGGAGATGGGTAAAGGAAGCAGGAAGGACCAGGAGCATTAGCTGACATCTGTTGTTCTGCTGCTGTCGAGCAGCTTCAGTGGAGCAGCTGCGGATTAAGGATCCCAATTTGCAAACTTTGGGTCACAAGGCTGCTTCCTGAACCCTCAGCCAACCGTCACTACTAACACTTTCCTGGTGTCTGATGGATGTCTGCCATGCAAACCAAAACCAAATGCAATCATCTCATACAGATAACTAAGGTAAATGATAGAAACAGAAGTATGATATGCAGGTTCTTAACACTGATTCATGCTCAGCGACAGACGAAGCAGCGTCCTCATCAGTCATCTTCAATGATGTCACACAATCGACTACAACATATACAGTCTGCTTTAATGTAGCATGTAATCCAGGCTGTCATAACGACAGTGAACTCATCCTACATTAAACAGCCATGATGTAAAGATGCAGGACAGCAGCTCTATAGTGCCATTTAAACTATGTAAATTCACAGCTGTTCCATCTGCACCTCCAGAACCACATGAAATTAAAACCAACCAATTTACATTTAAATTGTGGCACTGACTGAAACAGATACGGCTTCCAGTCACTCCAGGTGCCGAGGCCAGGGGAAACAAACACAGGAAAAAGGATGACAAAGGGCAAGTTACAAGGCATAACTGGAGTCATTTTCTCCCTGACAGATAAGATGTATTGGAGCTTTGTTCTAACAAAGACCTGATGATATATCCTCACATATCTGGTCCTGCAGAGATGGGGGATGAGGTGGCCTGCTGTGGCTATTTTCTCCTGTCAAAAAAGAAAAAAAAATCAATACTCGCTCACCTAGTCCTAATAAGAGACTGTAGAAACACAAAAACACAGGCATGACACCTGCTCAGGGGACACAAAGTCTCTGTGTCTTCCTTCGTCCTTTTATCCCTCTTCCTCATTTCCGTTTGGTCCCTAAGCAGATGCAGATTGCTTATGACAGATAGCCTTGGGCTGGTGCCATTTCATTACTGTGATGTATTGCAGATGACAGGCTTGGGCCAGACATACTGGAGGTTTGAGCGTCACCTATAAAATCCGTCCGAGCTAAGGATGGACCCATCTCATCTCTCAGCAGCACTTATTCAGGGGTGTTACCAGTGCTGAGTCTGGCTACTAACCTGGAAGAGGAGGAGATGAAGAGGCAGCCCACCGAAGTCTATCCAGGTTTCCTCCTATTTAACTGTTTGCAGGAAGTGTTAGGGATTAACTTCAAGCTATCCAAAGTCACAAACAAGATAATGAGACTGGTTTGCGAGGCTGTTGTTTGTTCTTTTTTACTTTTCTTTTCCTGCAATTCTACCCACAATCCTCCTCTACTCATTCCTTTTATGACAAAGCTGAGTAATTATCCCATTTAGATACATTTTATTTACTGGCAACACAATCGATTAAACTTTAACTGCTGCCTGAATATTAACTCCTTAGAGCATCTCTACCACTTGTTGATGAGTAAAATAAAGGGTTACACTTAGGTTAGGTATTTTGTAATAAAATATAAGCAACTATATTTACAATGTAAACACACATTCTATTATTCAGTAGATTAGCCTGTTTAAAGGGCTTTTAATCTGCTCCACTTAGAAGTAGATATACTCAGTAGTTGTATGAAGTGACCTACATTGCTGAAGCTGGCCTGCCTGTTAGCATTGTTAGCATGGCAGCTAGTTTGTTAAGCAGGTATGTATGTACAAACCACTGAAAGGAGACACTAGTCAGTGTAAGATGCTGAAGTAAATATTCAAAGTATCTCACATAAAAAGACAATGTATATTACAAACTGCACCAAATATGATGATAAAACTATAGGAAAGTCTGCATCTGCAGCATGTTGCTCTGAAGGTCAACATTTTCACTGCAGTGATTTTTATTTATTGTGGATCAGATAAAGGTTTTGTGAAAGTTTGGTGCATCTCTCCTTCATTAAAAGGCCCAGTGGCATTAAACAAAGAAAATCAGTTTAGAGAGAAAGCTGCTTCATTTTCAGTTTCTTATAATGGCTGAATAATTATGTTGCTTAAATCAGGACGCCATGGCACACACACAGACTGTTTAATCTATAACCAGAGGGCAACACTTTATGGAATATCACAGCATGGCACAACAACGCCACAAACCTTTGATGAAAGTTTAATTGTTTACTTTTTGGATTCTGCTGCCTTTTTTTTTTTTTCATTAACCGTTAGGAGACAAAGACGGTGCGAGGAGAGAGAAAAGAGAAAATTAAGTCATTTGACGTTCACTGACTGGAATGAAGAACAAAATGAGTTCATAATTATGCTGATACACAAAGTGCTGCATTTTGTCCTTGTGTCCTCACTAACTTCTGTGACTTGTGCATAAAATATTTCCCATTCTGAGCTATGGAAAATATGAATTATGAATGTCTGAGTAAGAGCATTTTTTTATTTTTTTATTTGCAACTTAAGGGCCCCAAATCTTTTGGTGTTCTAAATTATTCATATATTCAAATAAATCTGACTTTGAGACATTTTTTTTTCTTTCTCCTCCTCTTTCATGAATTTAGAGTGCACCCTTCAGAAGGATAGGACACAATTGTCAAGACTATTAGTGGTAAAGGTTTTAGCAGAATAGCATTTTCAAAAGGTTGCAGGCTGCTGCTGGGCTCACACATGTGCTCGCCTGATTCCTCACTTGTGGGAGATGTTTTTTTTGGACAAGCTGGCAGTATCACATTGCCATCTCTCATTCTTATTCTGTACTAGTACACTCCTGTCCTGTGTGTGTGTGCAGTGTCACTGTGCTGCCTCAGTTTATTCTCTCTGCTCCATGCCCTCAGATCTGTGGAGATCCTTCTGATTGGCATGCCGCTGCCATGAGACGAAAAGCCGGAGCGTGCTACATATTTATTGGCTGCTGCCTCGTCTTCAGGAGCAGAACGGAGCTTCACAAAACCTTCTGCACATTTCAGAGACTCATATTGATATATAAATGTAAAACATATAGATGTAACCTCTGGAACGCAGCAATCACAGTGTTACATTTTGTTTTATGAGCGCATCTCTCACTATAGTGTTCGACAAATTGGTTCCAATTACCAGAGAGATGTACGTCTTAAATGTACCTAACGTTCAACATACTTGCAGCTTATGTCGTAACACTTCCCCGTCTTTTATCTCGGGGTTTAAACTCATGTTCACATGGGTTTAGAAGAATGAGCATGTCAAATCCCCAAATGCCTGTATGTTTGCCCAAAAAAAGGTGGGGGGGGGGGCACCAAACACAGTTAGAACCCCCAACCCCCTCCTTGTTACTGCGCCTCATTAACATGCAGGGGAGAAATTGGTATCCTCACAAGGGCAGCGCTGGGATGGAACAGGCTGGAATATCAGGGAATGACATGGAATCAGTGGCCACTTCTTCGCCTTCTGGGATTAGTGACAAAAACCAGCTGAGGCCAAAGCTCTTATCTCCATCCTTCAGTCCTCGCTCGTGGTCACGCACACAAGCTGCACAAAAGCACACGAGAACGCTGGAGTTTGCACAAGTACTCACACTGCCTTAATTAGCTTTGCTAAACATATTCCCTCTTTAGGAAAATGAGAAACACAGTGTGTGAAATGATTCGCAGTGATAGGCTTTGAAATGGTCTTCCAGAGTGTGATCAAGTGGAGGTCAGGGCAAATAATTATTAGAATAATTAAATGATATGCATTACTCCTCTGTCCCTCTTCCTCAGTATTGGTAACACCAGTCAAACTGCATACAGCCTTATTAAAATATGTATCGGTACATTTCTTCCTCTTGGGGACTGGGATTAAGAAAATATTCAGAAATGAATGTGCGTTCATCAAAAGAATTTCCTCTGGGATTAATAAAGTTTTATCTTTTTGTATCTAAAGAATCTGAGACCCTATGAACATGACAGTCAAATTTTTGTCTGAAGTACACATGAATACAAACTGTGTGTTGTCACCGAATGCTGGATTGTGATGTGAAATAAAGTCATCTTCCTCTCATCTCTCCTCTCTCTGCTCTCCTTTGCTCCTATTTCCCTCTGGTTCTCATGTCAGTGGACAGATGGCACCAGACAGAGGCATCTGTGGAGGAGGAGGTGCCTTTTCCCCTTCACAGAGCTGGGACAGGTGTCATCTGCCACACTATTAACACCTTTATGCATAACATTAAGTCACTAACAAGCTCATATATGAGATTCGGAATCTATTCATTTAAGGATTTTTACACCATTAGTAGGTAAAGCACTGTAAAAAGACCATTATGCATGGTTTAAGCATCTAGAGGTGTGACTGTAGACGGGAACACATGAAAGAACCTACAGCGACTGAAGCCTGAACATCAAAAGACCCTCTAGACAGCCACTGTTACATTTGTTCATTCAGAGCTATTGTATATAAATAGTGGGGGCAACATGGCAGGCTGAGTCAGACCCACTTCCTATATGAAGAGCCCATTGTAAGCAAGCAAAAACAAAACAGAGAGAGAGAGAGAGAGAGAGAGAGAGAGAGAGAGGTTAAACACCAGGACACCGAGAGAAACTGTGACAGCCAGTAGTCTTGTTGAAATGTATTCTGTCAGACTGCAGACACATATTTCAAAAGCTTGCCTGATAAATACGAATGGCTCGACACCACTCGCACAGTGAGGGAAAAAAATAAAATCTCATTCTGGGTTTTTTTGCTCATGAAAACTGCATCTCATGGTGGACACTTCCACTGGTGCACTTCAAAGTAGAACACTGAGTAGGTCTACACTAGTGTGAGATGTACAATATGTGCACTGTAGCTACGATTAACATATAACCTGCTAGGTGTCAGTGGTAGCCAACATGCAGGCTAGGCTTAGCTCGCACACTTCCCCTCATTTTTACGCACCCGATATCAACACAACAAACAATTTTACTAGTAATGAATATTCAATTGTTTACATGTTTCATGGTCAATTTTTACTTAGAACGTTCTACACATGTTAGCGGCTATATAATGATGATCATAGACAACAACGTTCCTTCCCTAGTTTTGACAAACAAAAGGCTCAATGGCTGTTTTTTTTTAATAAATGCAGATTTCTTGTTGAATCTATTCATACTCAATCGCACTGCAGCACTGCTTTAGATGTGTTCCTGATTTTTTGTGCTATGGTTTTAATCACAACGCATGCTTTTTGCCACTCAGTAGGTGTTACTGCAATGACTTTCACATCCTGTGACACCAGGTGCATACCCTCTATTGTCACGAGTCGGTGGTGCCTCCTCGGTCCACTAAATGTAGCCAAAAAAACAAAACAAAACATATGTGAAGCAAAAAGTCTGCAGTATTTATACACAGCATAACACCACACGTTCTAAAAATGCTATCAGAGCCACAGCAAAAGGGAGATTTAGGAACAGAAGCACCTTCTAAGTCAAAGAAAGTAGAGTAGTAAGATAAAAGCTTTAAGCGCCTTTTTAAAGTATCCTGCTTCACAGTAGTTTAGCTTCTGCTCACATAAAGAGATTTTAACAGAACAGACTGAGCTGCCAGACATACTGTTCGAGGGGGGAGAGAGATGAGGAGAGGAGAGGAGGGACAATACAAGATAAGAGCCTCAGGATGAAGAGAAGCAGGCAGAGTGCATTTAGAAATTTAGGGGTATTAAAGGCTGTTACTGCCTTTTTTAACAGCCGCCCTTTCACATTCATCTGTCAGTCTGGGGCTCTCATTTGAACAGTTCAGCCTGCCAGCACAACAGCAGATGGTTATTGCTCATCGATGGTTACGGTCTACTGACGCAGTTTGCTGAGAGCAGTGACTGAGAGAGACAGACAGAGGGAGAGAGGTCACGTACCTCACACAAACACAAGAACCAAAGCTAATTGTGTGTAGGAGGTATGCACACAATACAAAATACTGATTTATTGATCCATCAGGCCATCTCTTTGCTTCACTCTGTCTGACAGTCCTATCCAGCAAATAAGTGTCAGGAGCATTTATACTGTGACAGTAAGGACACAAAAGACAGAGCAGAAAGGATTCGCCTGTTGATGTGATCAGAGGTGATGGGCAAGCAGAAAGAAATGTGTGAGGGAGGGGACAGGGGGGTCACAGAGACAGACGGGATGGGATTAGAATGAGCACTACTATATCTTTCCTCTTCTCAAGGAAAAAGACACATCATTCATTAGTTACAGCTTCTGTTAGAGGCCGTGTGTGTGTGTAGAGGATCCACATCTACTCCAATAGTTGTGCCTGTGGTGTGTGTGTGAGACAGAGAGAGAGAGAGAGAGAGGCAGAGCAGGCAGGCTCACAGGGAAGATCTCAGGGGCAACAGATCTGGTGTGCTCGGCTAAGAGACGAAACGCGGGATGGATTTCTGCACGACATGAGCGAGGAGCAGCTGCCTCACACATAATAACGGTCTGTAACTATATGTTTCTCAATAATTCCATGTAAGGCTTCAGGCAGCTTTTAATGAATATTTCCAAATTATTTTTAGGAGACAAAGACGGGATGGTGTTAATCTGATAACAGAGAATGATTTTTTTTCTGAACACAAAGAGCTATTATTCACCTTGAATTTATCCTTTCACTTCCCGGAAACTTTATCCAATAAGTTTCCGGCAAGTGTCACTGTCTGCATAGCAATAATTAAGACCGCTAGCTATGTTATAGTCATATGGAGAAAGAGCGAGCAAGAGGAAGATTTAAGAATAAAATGAAATAGTAAAATAAGTTGCAGCTTCAGTATTAAAGGGGGGAAGATTCATGTATGCATTGATTCAACAACCGAGCAGGAGAGAGAAAAAGGAAGAGGGAATGAAAGTGTCCTTTCAGCAGAAAGAGAAGAGAAACAGGGTCTGTCTGTGTTGATAATGATGTATGACTCAGAGAGTGATGTACGCTCATCCTAATAAACAGCGGGCTGCGCGCAGAAAGACGGAGTAGGTATCACATTTATTGGCAACTGCACTCAGAAGTATCAGGAGTAACAGATATGAGAATGAGGTGTAAAAATTCACCTCACCACAGGGATGTACTAACAAGGACACACAAACGCATGCAGGCGAATACACACACACACACACACACACACACACACACTCAAACATCAAAGCAGATCTCATTATCCACGCTGGCCACTGACCAAAAAAAAAAACGTCCAATACTTCCCATTCATAATGATCACAGCCGTCTGCTCAGGGTTTAGCTCACGTTACTTTCCTGCAATGTGGCGTTTTGAAAATCCTCACATTCATGCTCTAAATAATGGAGAGAAACAGATAACAGTGGAGCGGTTGAGCTCGACCCCCAAGCAGAGCTTTCTTAGAGATGTTGTTCATTTAAATGTAAAAAAGTAATGAATAAAAACATTAGTTTATTGTTTTGTGAACTGGTTCCAATTCTTCTATTTCTCCAAGAAAAAAGGTGCTGTCAGTTTACTGCATTGTTGTCAATAATAAATCCAAACTGCTGAGAAATAGGATGTTATTGTCTTGGTAAAGCGGTGAAAGGGAGTTTCTGACGCACACTGAAGCCTGACTTTCTTCATACTTTCATCATTCCTGCATGACCTCTGTGTGGGTTATCTGTGGTATTTGGGGCAGCTGTAGCAATTTTAAATTCATGTGGTTGAGCCTTATCTCAGATCAGGCTTAAAGAGTGAGATTTTTAATGTGTTTGAAATACAGGCTACTTTTATCTCCTTGAACTGTTTGTGGAGCTCACATTGTGTATGTTCTGCACATATGTGAAAATCATGCACCAGATTTCCCTGGTTCCTTCCTGCTCATTTGCCTCTTGCTAAGCTTGGCTGTGTTAGTTCAGGCATGTTGTGTGAATACAATATGAGAATATATGCACACACACACACGACATGCACACGCTCACACACACGAACACACGATCGCACAATATGGCCCAAATGCCATGACATTTTGCCACACAGGGATCTTGTCCATTATTCATGAAGTGAAGGGCTAAGGCCAGAACTGAAGTGACAACAGAGCACAGCGCACTGGGAAGTTTTTAATAAATATTTGCATGTGCCACATACACAAGGATTGTGAAAATCCCAGTAATGGCCAGAGCTATTTTCTGTCACAAGCATCTCAAGGTTATTAGCAAAACAGCACAACTCAAGGCTGCTAGTGTTTGGCCAAACCAAAACCAAAACTTAAAAAGAAAACATTTACACCAGTAGAGATTAAACCTGCAAACAAATGTAGAAAAATAGGATTTAGGTGACACGGCAGTACAGGACAGATAAAATAAAATACAAAAAAAAAAAACCATCAAAAGAACAGGGCAACAGCGCAGGATATTTATATGGACAGGCCACATTAGATGAGGCAAATTGAGCAGAGAATCACACTGAGCTGATGTGAAAATGAAACGGGGTCGGGAAGGTGGGCAGCAGATTGAGAAAGTGGAGCAGAAAAAGCAGAAGGTCTCAGGAGGAGTATGGCTGAACAAACTCCACCATCAGACATGTTGAGGAGTGACTTGCAGTGATGCTGTGGGTCAAAACAAAGAGGCTCGACAAAGGGAAGCTTGCAGAGTCAAGGCTTGGTGTCTGAAGACAAAGACTGGTGGCAACTAAACCATCAAGCTTAAGTTTGAGCAGGCAGAGAGCAAAGGGAAGAAAATGACTGAACGCACAAGGCAGAGGGTACAATAGAGAGTAAAGGCTGTGCAGAATGTATGTAAAGCTCTTGACATAGCAAAGGCTGATACTTGAAAAAAGGTCCTAAAAGCAACTGAGAAGCTAGAAAACTCGAGATAAGTATAAGAAGGCTGAAAGGCTGAACTTCTTACAACCCCGACTGGGAGTAAGGCTGTTAAAAAAGAGCACAGATGTAAGTCTGGTGATGTCCAGTCTGAATAGTCTCTTTTTACCTGTGGCAGCCTTTACAGGCAGTCCAACAGTGAAGCCATTCTCACTTTCAAAAAGCAATATCAGCTCAGAGGGAGGTGAAAGAGCAGCCGAGATCACACCTGAGTGCACCTGAGACGAGCTAAGATTTCCGTGCTCTGATGGGAACTGACAGCCAGAAGAGAAAGCAGCAGCTTACATGGTTTCTATTTAAAAAAATGGAGGTGAGCTCAAACAGTCAGGTGATGTCTGAAAGAGCAAGAGCTCTCAGGACTGCCACATCAGACCTTAACTTGTGTTATATTGCCACCGTTTGACTTCTTCCAGCTGCATGTGTAAGAAAAGGGGCAGCAGGGTATGAAACAGCTTTCGGTACGTTGTAACCTTCAGATACAAACAGACCCATTTGATGTTATTCAGGTTTATATTTTAACCGTTAAATTCGACCAACTGTGATAAAACAGCTGCAGTGTAGCCACACTGTCATTACACAGCCCAGAGAACAAATGACCCAAAAATGATGCCAGAAGAAGAGTGAGTTTCACACGCAGCAAGGAGCAAGGAATTTATTCTTCCAGCCATAAACCAAAAAATAAGACACAGACTCTGGCTGCGATAATCAAAGTATCGTACAAACAGTGCTCGTGGACATTTGTGTGCTTATAGATGCATAAAACATAATCCCTGCTTTAAAAGGGAACTTGAAGGAGCAGTGTGTTAAGTTTTGTGCCATCGAAGGTGCACATGCTACCAAGTGAATCCCCGTTTTCAAACCTATAGATGATTTAAATGTAGAAATTAGGGCTCCCACAAATATTTGCCACTTATTGATTACAGCGATTAGTGCCTCGTCATGATGACGCATTTTTGTGTGAGACTACTCTCACCATCACCCGCAAGCGCGCACATGTAAGCCCACAATAACAAATGTGTAACAAAGGCAGTGGTATTCAGTTAAATGAGCGGAGCAGCACGTTCCTAACAGTGGTTCAACATCTGTCACCATAAGCCAAAGTACGAAGAAAGCCGAAGAAAACGCCGGCTACAGCTGTGGTATACATGTGGTACGTGGTATATACCACAGCTGTAGCCGGCGTTGTGGCCTCGCGCACGCATAAGCGACGTGCATTAGCTGTGAAGCGTGGCGCGTTGGTTGTTGCCATAGTAACTGGATGTTTGCTCGTATTAAAAGAATGAACTCCGACTGGATAAACTGCCTCCCGATCTTTATTTACGGACTCCACAGCAAGACAGGAAAACATTACAGCAGCGAAGTCTCCTCCAGCAGATATTGGAAAGAATTCCACTCAGCCGAGAATCCGCGATACGTTTGGTCAGTGTGCTCCTTACGACCAAACTAAGCGCCGGAAGAACGTAGGTTGATTTGCACAGACATACATTTAAATGTGGAATTGTCCGGTTTGTTTGTTGGTTTTTCTGCTGCTGTTCTACAGTATGTGTGAAAACATGCACTAGTGTGGGACATATTCCAGTCACAGGTTCATTTGCACAGACACATTTTTTTTAACTTGAAATAATCACTGATGTGACTTTTCTGAACTTATTTGTCCTGTTTAATTTTAATGTTGATATGCACTCCTCTTTGACCTTAAGATAAGAACATTTGAAGGACAAAGTTATTTTAAACGTTTGCTTCATTATTATTTTTGAAGCAGTTTGTGCATTGTGCATCTGTTATCAATACATATTTCAAACATGGCTGGTTTGTGCCTAATCACTACTTACCAGCTTAACCTGTTAGAATGAAGTAGTTAACTTGACTGATGATTTGTCAGTATCATTTTAGAACAATGTGGCGATTTAGAGTCAAAAATATCAAGTGCAATTGTCATCAATTTATCCTCAAATTAATCGTTATCAACTAAATGGCACAATTAATCGGGATTCATTATTTTGCCAATATTGCCCAACCCAAGTGTGTGTGTTCACCCGTTCCCACGTCTGCCCGAAACACATTACCGCCAAATGTAAACACTTATTCCACATCGACCTACAAATGGCTCATGCGGGTTTCAAACCCAGGGCCTCTTGCACCCAAAGCTGATCATTCCGCTACACCATGTACCAGAGAATCATTCTCTGCCGCAAATGTGCTACACTTGCATGCCATGCGATGATAACGAGTCATCAAATTACTTGTTGATACATTTTGCCCTCGAACATTACTCAAGTACTCGTTGCAGCCCTAAAAATGATGCCAACAGAGGACCAGGACTGATAGAGGCTATAACTAAGATAAGACACATGTGATGACACAAAGATGGATCAGACTGGTGACCACACACAAGACAGGAATAAACAACTCCATATCCAATGTGACATAAACCTATATATAAGCTAAGACACTTTCAGTGATCATTTGATTTTCCTGGCCAAGGACACATCATTTTCCCCAATTAGGCCTGTGTAGTCCCTTTATTGCATTTGCAGCTATTCCTAAGGAACATATCTACCGGTATTTATTATGTGTAGGTGTGTGTGTGTGTGTGTGCGTGCATACTGTATGTATGACCTCTTCAGACTCAGCGGGGCTGCACAGCCTGCCCTCTTAAAGTAGATTAGCTTGAAAAAGAACTGAGCGTGCCTTGTTGCCTGGATACAAAAAGCATCATTAAGCACAATTATCAGCCACTTCAGCTCACAATGAACAAGCTTCATCACAGATTTCAAAACAACATTTCATTAACAACAACAACCTACACGCAGAGCAGCAAGAGTAGGATGGAAAAGACAAGATGAAGGATGGGAGATAAGAAGTGAGAAAAAAAGAAGATACGAAGTATAAGAAGACAAGTCAGCACGCAGGAGTTCAGTTTGACATGAATGTGTAGATATTACAACATTTGACTGACATACTTTGAGCTTTTCAAGAGCGAAAATGAAAAGAAACTTAATTACAAGTGCAACTTGATGTGATTGCCAAAGTGAGGCTGGCAGAGAAGAGGAAAAAAAAAGACTGGGAACAGCAGAAGGAAGGAGGGGCATTGTCTAGACGATATGAGCTGACAAAAGAGCAGAGGCAGTGTTCTTTACACTGGGTAGGGATGGCCACTGGGAGCATTTGTTAAAGAAAACAGAACTGCCAAAGAGCATGCAATCACAGAAAGACTGCAGCCTAATGCATCCCTCTCATTATGCTGTGCGTCTCCCTAAAGGTACTTTGTTCTGTAAATTAAAGAAAGCAGAGCTCTTGTCAAATGTACCATCCAGAGAGAGAGACAGAGAATTGAAAGGAGTGAATAAATGGAGACGAAAGCAGTCTGGGGACACAGTGGCTTTTTATAAACACCACTAAAGTGGCAAATTCTCATCTGTTATTTACATTAATGTCTATTAATGTCTGCTACGTCACCATCTGTTCTGATTGAGATCCATGGCCCACAGATGGGTATATGCATTTACAGTATCAAGAACTAGTGTGCACAGTTAGAGCCAGAAACCAAAGGCTCCACTGATGGTGATATCACACAGACGATTAGAGATTAGATTTCTGCATCAGAAATACTTTATTAATCCCAGGTGGAGACTGCTTACGTATTATTACAGAGAAAAACAAATGAGTCTGACATCTTAGTGGTGGCACAAACGTGTTGTTGTTTTTTACCAAATAAAAACTCAACAAACCACAAATTAATATTATGAATTACAGCCCAAACAGAAATGATCACCTTTGCTCTGGCAGCTCTGCTAACTGATTAAGACCGGAATGGAATAAGAATCAACTTCTACTGCGTAAAGCAGCACAAACAGTAAGAACACACACTCAGTAACACACTATGCCACGCTTCAGACCTATATTTAATCTCCAGGGTTTACTCTGCCTCTTTTAAACGTCACCAAACAAAGATCTACAAAAACATATTTAATTATGAGTCACACCCTGTCAATGATGAAACAGATTTCACATGTTTCGTGTCACTATGACAACCTTCTATTCTCAGAATTTACTAAATAAAATGGTCTGTTGACAGCATCTGTACTTATTGTACCTCAAAGGCTCCTGAAGACTGCAATTAACATAGTAATTTACCACACTCCCATGAATATCATTCAATGCCACACACATGGGCACGATGAGGAGTGTAAAGGGCTTGTGTAAATGGAGAAGTGAGCATACTCCACTGTGAGATGAAGAGAGTGTGTGCTGACCTCTCCCTTTCAATCTGGTCATGGTCATTTTTTCTCTCCTTTGAAGTGTCTGTCTCTGCTGTCATTGATCAAGTCAAGACACATCAAGACTGGACTAACCCAAATACAAAACAGCCTCCTTCTGCCTCTCCCTCTCTCTCACCAGTTTCTACATTACACCGCTCAGTCATATCCTCGAGTCAGTTTGATGTCATGCAGTAATTTATGATGGAACATTATTAACAGTATTAACATACAGTGGAGGAGGACTGGCTCTCAGCCGTCTTTGTGAAAGCTGATTATGAGGACTTTAATTTCATCAGATAGGGATTCCTTCATTAATGGGCACAGCTTCAGGCACCTTCAGGAGCCTGAAAGGCGTTCAATGGGACAAGTACTCCCCCTGCTGTTTATTACTGCCTGGTTATTAAAATGGTTCTTTCAGCCTAAAAATGTGGTTAATTTGCGAACAATTTTTCATGTCATCTTAACTTTCAATTACAAAATGCATTTTTATTCTTAATTGGTGCATGAGAATTTAATAAAGATTCTACCACAGCGCAAGCTCTGTTCATCTGCTGCTCCGTTTTTCTGTCTAGTTTTTTTTGATGTGTTTTCTCGTTTAGTTTAATGCTAGATGGGCTAGATAAAGCAAACCCTCTAGGGCAAAGCAATAATGATCATTTTTTTGGTCAGTAATAACCTCTGGAAATAATTTTGGTGATACTTAATTTTCTTGAACTCCCCCTATCTGATATGAGGACTAGAAGAAATATTATTTGCTGCCATAATTTGTCTGAGCTGGATCTGGGGCTCTTGCAGTAAATCGTTGGCCCAGAATCAGAACTGCAGAAGTGCTCTCTGTTTTTTCTTTTAATCTCCAGCCAAGGCAGTTTGGAGGTTATGTGAGGCTCTGGGTGAAAGCTCTTGTGTCAGCAAGCATCTGCTATGCTGAGGTGTCCTGGAGGAAGAGACCAAATCTATGACAGCAGCTGCAGACAAAAGAAACTTTCTCCTATAGGTTGTTTAAATTATGCATGTTGAAGTTGTAGTGAAGTGTGTTTCGACTTATCTTTCTTTTTTCTCTCTCCTGCAAATCTACAGTGAAACATCAGCCAGGATGTCAGGGATGTACGTCCCGCTGGTGGACCACAATGAGACTGGAATGTCTTCAATAGACAATGGGACTTTCCTTCATTTCTCACCAACCTCTGCATCCACATCAGAAGCTGCTGCTTCATCTCCGGGGCGTCCGGGCAGCATTTACGTTTACGGATGGCTCTTTCTCGGCCTGCTGACTTTTTTGCTGACGGTGCTCGTCATCTCCCTCCAAAGGCTGAAGAACATCATCTCCCCATCCTTTTCTATTCCTGACTTGAGCAGCGAGGGAGAAGGCTCCTTCACTGACATGGAGATCTGTAGCATCTCATCTTAAGGGTCCATCACTGTCCACCTAAAGGAGATGGGAGGGAAGACAGGCCCTCAATCCTGCATGCTTACATGCAAAGTACATGGAGGCCCAACAACTCCCCACTGTGACATACAAAAACACTTTCTCAGTCACAAAGAAGCTGACAGAATGGTGTTTAAAATAATGCATGCATATTCTTATTCTTATGGTCCAGTAATTCTGGGATGACCATGCAGTGAAAACATGGGTTAATGTGATGAAGAGGTGCTGAGAGCACAAAGTGACTGAGCCTTTATTCAACAATGAAGACAAATGAAGCAGAGGAACTGGTTTCAAAATGATATTTTTGCCACTTCTTGTACTGTTGTGTCAGATTTAAGTAAATCTTTGTACAGCATGTCTCATAATGCTTGTAGTGTAAAAATAATATTAAAGACCATTGCTTTGTACAGAAACATATGCATGTGCCTCAGTTAATCAGTAAAGCTTTCGGGATACATTTAAAAAACTAAAACTTTGCACATGCCAAACTGGTTAACGTCTGCATAAAGAAGATTGCACAGCATATGACACAGAGCTGCTAGTGTGGGTGTGAAGGTGAAAAAGAATTACATTTTGCAGTCTGTTGACAGACAGGCACCCTCTGACTCCAGCTACAGACAGACCAGGTCAAAAGTGATACGAAGTACAAGATGAAATTCTAGTCCTGACAGACAGGTCTCCGAGCATAACGGATTACCCACCCTGACCTGTCAACTCATACGGCATCTCCATAGAGACAGAGGGGTGAGGGCTCTGTGCAGCTGTCAGCATCATCTGTATTCCAGGTTTGAACTACAATAATGGTTCTTAATCCTCATAATGCACCAGCTCCTTAGCATTTGTTACAACATGTCCTGGACTCAGGCCTGAATGTTTAAGGTACTGCTTCTGTTGTAGTTGCATTAAAGAGTTAATTTGAAGTTACTAAAATAAACTCAGCACACCTCAGCCAAAGTTTGACAGAAAACAAGCCTGAACTGCAGTTAACAAACTGCTAACCTAGCATGTTGGCACTAATTAGCTACTACTTAGCATTAGCACACATTAGCATCAGCAGGTGTTTACTTACCAGTAGAGGATTGGAGATTCAGCGTCACAGAGCTGCTTCTACCCTGTCAATGTGCACTACTCTTGTTTTTGCGGCTCGCTTGTTAAAACTTTCCGCCATGATCAACCATGGTTGAGCCAGGTGTGGATGCGCCCCTGCTGGGCAGCAGCAGCACCACTTCCTGTTATAACCACCAAAAACAGGAGGCGGGGCAGTGCTGGGTTTAAAAGTTTAAAGGCACAGAGACAACCTAATGGACACCCAAAGGCAGATTTTTGGTTTAATGGAGCACAAAATATGTTATATTCAAATAATAACTTTGCTAAAATATGTGTTTTACAGCAAAAAAATATAGCAAAATAATAATAAGCAAAATTTAGGCCTGCTGTTAGTCCTGTTTAATCCCATATAGAGAAGTCTAAAGAGAATGTTTGTAACTTCCTGGTTTGTTCCTTTTAGAAGCTTTACAGGAGGAGGACCAACATCCTTAGGAAAGAAAATGGAAACTGATTTACCGTCTGTGACTCACGTCTGAAAGAAAAATTCAACAAGTGTGGTTACCAAACAGTAGTCTATTGACTCATTCCTTATGAGGACTCCTTTTAGACTGATGATCAAAGCTACACCAAAATGCCACCAAAGCGTCTTGCTGCTACAAGAAAAACTTCATTAAAAGTAAAAGAAAAGTCATCAAATTCTTTGCATATTTTATTTTTCTTATGATTTTTTTTCCAACTCACACATGTCATATTTTACATCTTTGCAATAAAACATGAATACAATAGTTTTTAGGGTTTCATAGATCCAAAAATATTTAACCTTTTTTTGGATACGTAAGTTGAACCTGTTGATAGAGTATGTGCATGTGCGCATTTGATCAAGATGGCTTCACACATACAGTACATCTCACACCTCATCCTCTCTCCTCCTCCTCCTCCTCCTTCCTCCCACCTCTATCAGCTACAGAATCATGATATTGCTTACAACTGTGAGGTTGTAAAACTTATAATCACACATGAGCTCAACGCTTTAAATACAAACATCAATGCACAAATAATCCCGTAGGAAAATGGACCTAAACGAAATGGCAGCCGACCAGAAAGAACCAAGCTAATAAATAATGATATGTGATTGGTGCAAAGTGCAAATACAAAACAAACTTTTACATTGATTTGATTCTCTTTTTTTTTAAATAATCAACAAATGTGTGTATGTGAAGGTTTCCTTTGCACTTTCAGTCTTATTCAGCTGATTAAGTCTCCAACCAAGCCTGAACCAAGACCATATGTACATATTTGACAAAACAATCACCAAATATACAAAGGAAATCATGTCAGTCTTGTCAGTGGTCGTCGTCCTTGGTGGCACTGGCAAGAATCTCTGTATCATTACCTTCTCCTGCAAAACAATCGCCGTCCTCCAAACCACCGCTATTACCATCAGTCTTTTTGAACATTATAATAATAATTATTACACAGTATTTTACATACAGCAAGTCATTAATAAATTAAAGGTGATAAGCGCAGTTTGTGTAGTGAAAGAACAAGTGTAGACACTGCAGGAAGCAGAGCCTTATTTACATAAAAATCAGATTTAACCCTGCTCTGGGTAAAAACAAAAACATTTAAATTTTAAAAGTAAAGAGAGAAAATCAGAAATTATACCTCCAGGTAATTTTTTCAAGGGTAAATTTAAGATCAAGCCAATAGCACCGGTTTTAAATAGTGGGTGGGGCTGGTTCAATTCTGGATCAGTTTACACACATAAAACTGAAATTTATAGTCCACCCTTGTAATTCCCATATTGAGCTACCCTGAAATGAAAAATAACATTTAAAATAAATTAAAAAAGGGAAAACAAAACTCCTGTCGGTGAAGAATTAAATGTACCAGGAACAGCAACTGTACCAGTCCTGTGAGTGGTACGGGCATGATCGACCTCTACAAGGTCTGCTTGACTTGCCCCCCCCAGTCTGCAGTCTACTTCATTAGCAGGTATTGGTGTGTATCTTCGGGGGCGTTGTGTGTCTGTGATAACACACGTGCGTGTACATACACGTGTGCACAGAGGAAGCTGTTCTCACCAGCGCTGTCGCATCCTCAAATCTAGTAAACTGCACAAGGGAATAGAGCCTAAGGTCCGGTACTTGTTTTGCCTTCGTCTCGGTACCTGACGTTTCCCCCCATGTTGCAGATACACAGGAGAATGCGTCACCTCTTCTCCCACTTGCTCTCCTCCCCTTCTCTCCATCCTCTTCCTCACACTGTCCACCTCAGTACCTGTTCTGGTGTTCGTAGTGCCAGCGGTTGAAGTCTATGTTGAATGCCACAATGCTGCCGGACGCCATGCCAGTGATCAAAGTCCTGAAGGGGAAGAGAACACAAAAAATTACAACCCCACCACATACACTTCCCTGGCCCTATTTACTTTCACATCTCAAATGAGAGTTTGGATAAAATTACTGCCCCATTACTGATAGTTGAGTATTCTCTGCTGTCCCCTAAGTGATCCTGTTTTACCTCTGGTCATGTGAGAGGTCCATGGCACGGATGCCGGCATCACAGCCTGGATAGATGTAAAGCTGTTTGAAGTCACATGCTTGCCACACCTCCACCACTCCGTTATCACCTCCTGTCACCAAGTTCTGCCCGTCACTGCTCAACAAAATCGCCTGGAGGGACAAAAAAGCAGAGGAGGAAAGGTTAAGAAGACAACAGTATATATTTCATGCTGTAAATAAAATGGCTATTCATGCATAAATATATATCCAGAGCAGCCTTACCCGTGTGGAATCGTTGACCTCCATTTGTGCCAGTAGTTTTCCATTTATGCTGAAGTTGCAGAAGCGGCCTCTCTCATAGTAGATGATGCAGTGTCCCTCGCTGGACACTGAGATGAGACGTGGTCGTTGGCACAGCTCTGGACCCTCCAAGGCCCGAAGCAGGTCCCCTGTGATAGTGTGGACCAGGCACGGGCCCTCTGAGCAGCAAAACCAAAGCAAGCTGATAATCAGTACTATAACAGATAGATCTGAATGAATTTCATATATGACACGTGATGTGTGAGACAAACCTTTGGCTCCACTGATAACCAGTCCCAGCTCTGCACACACAGACACACACACCACCTCGTGGTCATGTCCTGTCAGTACTGCCCTTGGAGCAGGGTAGTCACCTGAAGGAAACAGAGTCGGACATTCATAATCACACACCTCTGCTTAGAATCCTTCCCTCACTGTAACCTGTTCACACACACACACGTCACCACTCACTGTTGTTCGGGTTGTCCCCTATAATGTGGTGTCGTCCACTCCAGTACCACAGAAGAAGAGTGGCATCTCTGGAGCCTGACACGATGTAGCAGTCTCCTCCAATGTAGGACTCTGACCTAGCCAGGCACGTCACCACATCCCAGTGGCCAAAGACGATCTGGGTCAGCTTTCCTGTGGAGAGGAAGGAGGAAGACGTCAGTGTGTGTCCTCCGTCCAAATGTGTGAAGGTCATAGGATGAGGATACAAAATTCAAGGATGTCAAGCTGTTTACTAGGAACTCAGAAATACAAAAAATATAAATAAATAGGCTGCTACTGCTCAACATGCCTAAATAATACAAAACCAACCAGTTTCAGTGGAGTAAACACGGAAGCTCTTGTCCCAGAAGCCACAGACGAGGATGTAGCGGTTATCAGCAGTAACAACAAAACAGTGTGTGTTGATTTGGATGCTCTGGTCCACCAGGTCGGTAATCTGACGTTTGTTTACACCCGAGTTGTTTGCTGCATGGGAGTATGGAAATGTTAATAGGTTAATGAAGACACACAAAAGATGACTCTAACCTCTAACTTGATCATTCATTACAAAGGTCAGTGTGCACCCACCAGAATATGCAGCCTGTGTTTAAACATGTGCACATAAATGCAGCATGTACCATGTGACATATTGACTACAGTTCTTCCAGTGACCTGGTTGCCCTCATTACTGCTTACAGAAAATTGGATCCCTAATAATGTTAATACAGCCTGCTAGTAATGTTGCAGGCACTGTGTATGTCTGTGAACTGACCTATGAGAGGGTCCATCTCGATGGGTAGATGATGAGCCTGTTCTAGGGAGTATCCTGGAGCTCCACGGAGGCCTGAAAAGTTAAAGGGTCAAATATTACACACGCTTGCATGATTAGGAATAAATTATCAGCCACACCCACTGAAAATCAATAGTAAAAATCACTTGAGCTGCTGCACAGACCACCATCCGTACCATGATTAATTACCCCCTGCCTGCGGTGTTATTGTGGTTAATTGAGGATTTAATTAAAATTAAATACTTCTATGTCAACATATCCATGGGCTATGTAACAACCACCCCACTGAAATGACCTTGGTGGTGATTTTTTTAATGACTAACTCACCGACTGTGTTGTGCCACCGGTTCACTGCAAACAGCCGGCTACATGTGACGGTGACGGCTGCTGGTATGCTGAGGTGGGGGAGCGTGTTGGCTGCAACATGCGTAACGGGGGAGTTCGAGGGAAACTTCAGCACCATGATGACATCCTGCTGCATCTGATCCTTAAACATTAGAGGGCTCTGAGGAAGGAAACACTGGTGAGACAGACAGAGAAAGAAATAGAGGGCCAGAGAGGAAGAGAGGAGGGGCAGAGCAAGGAGGGGAGGGTTGGGGGAGAGGTGGGAGGGATGAAGACGAAGGAAGAGGGAGAGACAGAACAGATGGGACAGAGGGAGGGAAGGGAGACGGTATATTAGTGGGAGCAGAGGGTCAGAGCAGGTACACACACTGAGGGTGGCTCGAGGCCTTGGAGAGGAGGTGGAGGCACTGGTTGGTCGGGGTTCAGGACTGACGGGTTTGGGTTGACATGGATGGCTCTGATGTAGAGACACTGAGGCCTCGTACGGCTGAGGGTAGCAGGGAGGAGAGAGGCTAACACGTACATACAGGTGTATGCAATAAAATCTTACATATCCATACACCTGGGGCTAAAGAAAAGAGGTGCACTGGGCTGAAGTGAGATGATGTAGACTCTAAGCAAGAATATGTCAAATAATAACTATATATAATAACTAAAATAATTCACTAAAACAACTAGTATTTAAATAATTGTTTTGTAGCCATATATATATAGAAAATTAATGCTATATATATGGCATTCATTCCAATTTTCTATTTTGCCATCAGTTTATTCTCACCAGGTGCATGGCGGAGGAGCGAGGTGGGTGTGGCTCTATGAGCAGCTGGGAGGGCACCTGACCAGAGACCTGAATCTGCATCTCAACCACCTAGAGTCAGACAGGAGGAGAAGAAAAAAGAAATTTACACAGATTTAAGTAACAAGTTTCTACATGCAGCTGAAGTAAATAAATGAAAACTATTGTCTGTATGATAATTGAAAATCTGTCTCTATAGTGGCACTAGTAGCTTATGAGGAAAAGAGTTTTGCTTTGAAATAATGTTTGTGTGTTGAGTGCTGCCGTGGCAACCAACCTCGCGCTGCACAGCATCTACATTGTCTAGACTGAGAGCTCCCTCATACGACAAGAAGTTGAACACGTTGAGGGCTCGGACAGCTTCTGGCCCCCGCTGCTTGTAGCCAAATATTAGATCGATCCACTGGTGAAGCTGGCATGACACAAACTCACTCTCCAACGCCTGGGAAGAGTTTGAAGAACAGCGAGAAGAAGACAGGGATTAAGAGTACACTCTGGATTGTGTCAATGGATTAAAAGGTGAGAGTAATAACGTCGAGGTGTCTTTTAGAAATGACGGCCTGCGTCTCTCACCATGCGGTTAATGCGGACAAAGTCTTCAGGTTTCTTAGCCCAGACAGGAAGTTCCACGTCACACACAGGAACTCCATCTTCACGCATCCCAAGCTCATACTCATTACTGTTGACAAACATCTCTGGCAAGTAGTAGAACTCTGGGATCAGCTCCTAATGGACACAACAGGAGCATTATTAAGTCACTAAAGTCAGGTTGACCAGTTTGAGTGGTTTGAATTATTTTGAAGTCAAATTGTTTGAGCAAGCTCTTCTCAACTTCAAACGTTCTGTACAATAACGTTTTTTAAGATGACAAACGTTGGTTGTTCCTTGTTACCTTGACATCAGCAGTGTCCCTCTGGCAGTTTCTCCACGAGCGACCGATACCAGAGAAGGCTCTCTCCGGATGGTCGAATTTACAATCATTAGCGTTGAGGAAAAATGTGGTGAAAGGCTCCTATAGACACATAAACAGACACAGAAGCCTTAAATACAATACGTTCAAAGGGCTGCTGAATGTTAAAACAAAGTCCAGCTGTACTACAGTCACTTACTATTCTAAGCATCCACATTAGTGTTGAGTGAGCGGTAGAGTATAAGGTTGTATAGTGATGAGAAGGTGTGCTGTCATCATCCCATGTCTCATAGCGCTCTGCGTAAAATGCTGCTCTCTTGGGATTCAGCGCACCGATTGGCTGGAGGAAATCAGAGAGAAACAACTGAGTCAAAGGTAATAATAGGTAAGGAAATAGTCAACAACACAGCATGCTTCTTCAAATGTGTCCATGCTTTGCCTTAGTATGTATAGTGTACAGTATTAGTAAAAAGTGACTTCTCCTTTATCGCATAAGTGTAACATTTACAAGTAGCACACTTAAACACCTTGAAAGTGTGTTTAATGTGCTGTGTGCCTGAGTGCTCTAACCTTGGAGAGGTCCCTGAAGTTGCCAGGTAGAGTGAGATCAAGTTCCTCTGAATCATAGTTGGTCAAGACCCAGGGGAAGACGGGGTACTGGTTCAGATCATTATAGGTCCTCCCTACAGATGGATGGGAGAAAAAAAATGAGAGAGTGATTTATTTTAGTAGAATAGCACTTCGTGTAGTTGTCTATTCATGTAGTTTCAGGTCAAGGTGATGTAGCAACAGATCACAGTTTCAACATTTCTTGGGTTATTATAATGCAAAGTGCAAAAGAAGCAGTTGTATAGCTGACAGAAGGTTTTCTTATTTACAGTTCTCCATTTTCTTGAGTTATTTTTGAACCAAATAGCACAGCAGAAACTGTCAAAGCAAATAAATGAGGTCACATTAGTGAAATCATATAACAGAAAATGTCAGTAGTGACAGTAGAAAGAAAGAGAATAAATGAAATAGCATCCATCAAATTATTAAAATGTTTCAGCTGAAGATGAGAAAAAGTAGGCAGGATCATGTGATTGGTCACTGAAATGTCCGTGCATTATTGAGGGGAACATCTGCAATAACTACCTGCAATAGTGTTGAGGAACATGAGGTACTCAAAGTTGGAGATCTCTCTCCTCTGCCAGCGCTGGGTCATATTAGATGACTTGAAGAGCTGACGAGGAGTGGCCAAGGAAATCCGCCTGGGTTGTATACACACACACACATCAACATATATTTTATTTTATCACTCCTGGTACTCTCACACAGAACACCTGCCTAAACCTTGTACATACCTGGCCTGTGGCAGGCCATAACTCGTTCCCACCCCCACTCGTGGGAGACTGTAGACCACCCGTTTGACTGTGGCCTGGTCAGGGAAGTTAAACATCACAGACGCTAGACAGAGACAAGATACAGTCAACATTTTCAGCTTTTGTTTCCTACATCTAACCAAACAGCAAAAGAAAACTGCAAAGTCAACCATCTGTAAATTTAAACTAGCTTATACCAGACTTTGATTTCAAACAGGACAAACCCTACACTGCTGTAAAAGGTCCTGTGTTTGACTGTGTGGGTTTTGTTGCTCTTTCTGTTAGAGGCAGCTATTGCTTTGGCTGTAAGTAGTCTAACAGCTGCCATGAGACTGTTCTCACCTGAGGGCAAGTGGACTCGTGTCAGTGCTTTTCAATCTCATCTATAGTTGGTTTCCCACTGTGGTGTGTTAAAAATGAACTGCAACCAGTCAGTATGTTAATAAAAACTCTGCAGACTCACTTCTATTGGCCATAAAGACTTCCAGGCCAGTATTCTGCAGCAGGTAGCGCCTGGAGAACACAGCTCGGATCTCACTGAACATCCACTTGCCATGCAGACCCTCTGTGTAGGCCAGTACCTGTCAGGATGGACATCATTTTCATTTTTAAACTATAGTTTCTTTTTCTGTTTAGTAACAAAAATAGGAACGGTAGCTCGCTCTCACTTTAGCATCCGTCTTCTTGAAAGTAGGATCGTCTTCATCTACCTCAAAGTAGATCTCAGTAGTAGTGATGGATAGAGTGCCTCGAGCCACCACCACCGGAGCTACCAACTGAGCTGGGGTACTAAGAACCACAGGGCCTTGAGGGACAAATGTATTACTCATGTGTTAGTACTTTACATGTTCACAGGCTCTTAATGCAGAGTAGCAATACACATCACACCAAACGAAATATTAGGGCGCATTAGATTCATTCCATGTTAGTTGGCATTGATCATTTATTGGCTTCTTCTACTGTGCCTACTGCTGTAAACAATTCATCAGGATTAAATTGGGTCTGATTTTCCTCAGTTTTTAGTAAGTATATGCAAAATTATGACTTCTTGATAAATCAGCCGGATGGTTAGTGTAGCTGCAAAACTGTCCAACTTGCCTTTGGAGGTAAAAAGTCTTGGACGTAAACGTACTAAAAACAAGAGTCATAAACAGTTCACTCTTTAGTCTGAGTGTAACACAGCACATCTTTTTGTGACTTTGTGTCTTTATCTCACCAGCAAGGTTATCAATCTCTTTTTCCTGCAGCAGACTGACAGCATCGTCATCTCCCTCCAGCATTAACTCCGCCTCCGGGTTCTGTGTCACCACCGACTGGCTGCGGAAATTCTTTTTGGACTTAACCTCCTCCTCCTCTTCTGTACCTGTGAATATTGTGCGCACATGAGAGGATGCAAAAAGCAGGCAGTGTGCGGTGCAACATTTTTCATCTCAATACAAATCCATTACCATAGTCGTCCAAGGCTTTGAGTGACACATCGGCATGAGTAGATCCAAAAGCGTTTCGCACAAATCTCCGTCTTCTCCTCAGGTCGTCCTCCCAGTAATCTAGACGCCAGAAGTCGTGTAATTGGCTGAAGACACGAAAAAAGAAGGGATAACGGTAGAGATGAATTTATGAGAAGAGACATGAGACATGGTAACTAATAAATGGAATAAAAGGCAGTATGTGAAACTTTATAGCTGAATAGATAACGTTCTTCCCGAGGACTCAAGCAGTGTAACGTCTCTTGTCAGGTGACATCCGGTAACCTAAAAATGTCCCAGAGTATTATCTGACACATGGCGCCTCACAATATCCGCTCACCTCTGTGACATTGTCCCCCATGCTCCGTGCTTATTGGTCAGGATGTTGAGGATCTTCTGCTTCAGCTGGTTGGCGGTCACATGATCTCTGTGCTTGGCGGCACTGATGAGGTGATCACACATTTTCTCCTCCTCTCTCCGGTCTGCGGCGTACTGAGCACAGTTCGACTGGTGGAGAATAAGAGGTTAAGAATTAAAACAGGGAATCGAAACCGAACATTTGTACAGTCTGTGATGAGAGGGGATACTAAGAGTGTCACTATGCGTTTGAGTACCTCAAATTCAGCATGTTTGTGTACATCCTCAGCCCTCTGTCTGTTCAAGATGAACTCTGCTTCGTTGGCAACACGCACAATGTGATCCTTCATAGCGTGGCACAGGAGTCTGGTGAAAGAGTGAGAAGAACAATGAAGCAAAATACAGATACAAGGATTAAAGGCAGCATATCCATTTAGATTACACATTAAGTTCTCATATGGGGTATATCATTATTGTTATTTTGTGCTACATCAAAGAGTTTAGGGCAGATCACAGGCTGTGAAATTAGACCAGCACACATCAGCTGTAAACTTAATTGCCCTTTAATGCTTCGACTTCCTGCTGAACACACATGGCACTGTGCACTTATTCTGGCAAGGTTCTCATTAGGGTTCTATTGCACTCATTAGTTGTTAAATACTGATAACAGTATTAGTGTTAATGTGTGAATTACAGGGACTTATGTGGAGAGATAATCAGTTGCAGTGATGGATTACCTTCCTTCATTGATGAGCTCAATGAAGGCCAGTCCAGCATTCTTCTGAATGGAGTTTTGCCACTCCTAAGTGAAAGAGATAGAAATTAATTAAGAGTAGAGTACAGTGCTGTTTGTTGGACAAAACTTTTTCAGCCACCGTGTACTGAAAATGGAATTTAAAGGCAGTTTGCAGCTAATATAAATGCATCTTGGTTGAAAGAGTTTGTTGTGAGTAATCAGCTGATCAACATAATAAAGGGCATTACTCCAAAGTAAACATACAGATTAATCATTTGCCAGCAGTGTAAACAAGGCATGCTACTGCAGAAATGCTCAGAATACAGATGGAAAACATCTTAAGAGCTCTCCAAGTGTCAATGAAAATGCAGCCGTCTAAGCATATGAGAGTGCTTAATGTGTTATGTGTGTATACGAGAGTGGAGACTTCTGAGAAGAGTAAGAGCGTTGCTGAAAGCCTCAAACTATCAGAGCTCCATTAGCTCCACTGGCTCCAGAGACCGCGAAGGACACGTGGGACTATCTCCTGTTACATCCCCTCCATCCAGGGGATCGATTTTTGGGCTAGGGTTCGCTCTCCCGGGCCTCTAATGGCAGACAAGGCCGGAGCCAGCGGTAATACTATACATGCTGACGAGCAGCCGCTCATAAGAGTGGAAAGGGAGTGTAGAGGGAAGGGAGTGGTGAGAGGAAAGGACAGTGTGGAGAGAGGCAGAAGATGAAAGCAGTTGCTACTGAACTGAACACTGACTTAAAATAGAGGAGGTCTGAAGATGGAGCAGGACAAAGGCAGAAAAAGGACAATGGTGAAGTTGAGACAAAAGAAACAAGAAGGGCCCAGAAGACAGAAGATGGGAGAAGAACTTTGTAACTTCAAAGAAAATCATAAGAAAGGAAAGCTTTGTGATGGTAGGTGTCATTTTGTCTTTTGAGCATTATTAAGGGAAACTGAGATGGTGGCTTTGTATGCAAGATAGATTAATGAACAGATAACCTCTTATATTCATTAAGCTTTGGCTTTTTGAAGAACAAGACATGTTAAATGAACGTGGCTGACATGAAAGATTCTTTTTGTGGCATTGATTTTAAAGGAAAACTATGGTGTGATGATGCACATAAGCTGATATTATATTACATCTGCAGTGCGCCCATTACACAGTCGACCCTGCCTCACAGGGCAGATCAATAACAGCCTCCTGTCTGCATTAAACTGCACTGATGGTTAAAAAAAGACTTTTTATTTCAGAATTAGATAGAAACGTGACAAACTGAAGGCCGCATGAGGACAGTAGAGAGGTAAGGAGTTACCAACCTGAGAACAGAGCAGCATTACGAGCTCCACCACAGACGTGCTCGACTTCATACACACCAGACCTGCAGCACAGACACATACAGCACAGTCAGGAGCCACTCTTTTCTTTCTGACACACACACCACCCCGAGCCATAAAAATATCATCAAAGAAGACACTGTAGTGTCAGTGCTTTTTGCTATTGTACGCAGTCAAGTTTATAAAAGGCATGCCACAGAAAAGACAGGAACAAACAGTAGAGAAAGGAGAGAGGAGGAGGAGGAAGAAGAGGGAGAGAGGAAGCAGAGCCAGGGGGAGGGAGAAATCAACACTGAGACAGTGGATCACAAAAACAGGACGCCAGGAAGCAGGTGGGCAGGAGGAGGACTGCAACACATTTAGTACAATTTATAATATAAGTCATGTTTAAACTTAGCATAATCTGAACTAAAATTAGTCACATAACTAGCTAGCTGATTGGAAACAGAGCAAAAAGACTGACTTCATACCTGCTGGACGAATGATTGAAGCAGCCAGCTCAAAGACACTCACTCACTCATTCTCAGCCTCTCTCACACCCACACTCTCATTCGCTCTGTCTTTTCCTCCCATACATTGCGGTGAAGGACAGTGAATGGGGAGACTCCACAGAGAGACGCCAGTTAGAGAAAAAAGGAGCCGTGTACAGCACCTGTACCTTCTATGAGCAGTTCCTGCCCATGGCTACCCAGCAGCGTCCTGGACAGGAAGGGAGCGAAGTCCACAAAAATCTCCCTCAGCAAGGGGGCCACCTTCTCCAGAGCGCGCTCCAGCTTGGTAGTGATGCTGCGGTTGGGGAGGGGAATAAGTGAAAAGACAGATGAAGAGAATAGAAGTGAAGATAAAAAAAAATATGACATACAGATGACGGCAAGAAGCAGGGGGGGGGAAACTGAGGGGATACTGCAGTGAGAAAAAACATGCATGAAAGAAAGAGAGGCGAGAAGAAGCTTTGAGGGGACAACACAGGAAAAAGAAACAGGAAAAGGTGTGAAATGAACACAGAAGACGCAAAAAGCTACAGAATTAAATATACTGTATGATGATGGTTTGGAATATAAGCACTATGTCTGGGTTAGTAGTACTACAGTTAAAGAGGCTCTGAAATGAATGAAGCTGCAAGTGCAAGAAAAACTAAACCTGCAACAACTGTCCTTAGTTACACTTCACTCAGAGTATCAAATATATACATTGTCTTCTGTGTTGCAAATGCTTATTTAGAGCTTTTACATGTGTAGAAATGTGAAGTAAAAATGCTCTATTCTGCATTCATGGAGGGTATAAAGAACCATGACAGCAGTGAAGGTCATACTGTGATTTCTTAAACAGACCTGTGTGCCTAGTGTTTGCAAATGATGAGTTTGGTTTAACCTTCTTCAAGTACAAAAAGGAGGTTAAAGCAGTTTGACTCAGGTCTGATCTGGAGTTTGGGGTTAGTGTGAGAGGACAGCCATGCCAGAAATGACAAGACTCGACTGAGCTGCTGGCCTGAAACAAAAGTGATGCTAGCTGCTGGAAGCAAAAAAAACGTCTGGTCCTTTCTTGCATGGCATTCTGGGAACATTTAGTAGTGGTGGTGGTTGGGGCGTAGCAGAGGGTGTGTGGTAGAGGTGGGGCAGAGGGAGGGGGCATGGGGACAGGATGAGTTTCTCCTTGCCTAAAACACTGTCCTGCATCTCGGGGGGCTGCCTGGAAGCCTGCCAGAGAGCTAAAAGACTTGAGCTCAGGGGGCGTCTGACCGCTGCGCAGCGCACACTGCGCCACCTCACAATAGGCACTGCAATACAAACCACACACACACAAAAACACACGTGCATACTGATTAAGGAACACATGCATACACCCACCTACTCATATGTGTGCACAAGTATTATGCTAACACGTGTAAGTACAGTGACATAGTCATTCATTTTCAGTACATATTGCTGATCTTACTTAGTCATAATAATAATAAATAAAACCTACACAGTGCAGAAACACAAATGAAACACAAATTTATGTTAACTACAATTTCATTTGCATGTTGTCATATATAAATTATTACATGGTGGTGGTGTCATACTGTCCTGTAAATTGTGACATTAAAACACAATGGCCATGTCAGTGATGAGGTGCAGCACAGTGTAGACTGAGAGAAATGTGTGAGTAGCAGCTAGAGGACTATTACCATCGATATTAGTTTTAAAAAGTAATAACAGAACCGAACCAGAATGCTTGTTATGTGTGGTAACTCACTCTGGAGCTGGCTTTTTTTATGACTTTCATTTGCCACCCAGTGCAACGATTATTTTAACATGTCAGAACTGTTTTTGTTCTCTAATATCAGATTTCTGTTGTTACCTAATTTCCCCCTAAAAGCACGTAGGTGCGCAACTGTTCCCACTTTTAGATAAAGACTCATCTAATCCTCTAATGTCAGTAATGGCTGTGTGAGTGAATTCTTTAGGGGGAGGGAGGGTGAAGGGACAGGAATGAAGTGGAAAAAAGAGACAGGCACCCAAGAAAACAGACAAATCAAACAAAACAACAGAAACCCGAAAGGAAAAACAAAAACAAAAGAGTGGGAGGAAACGGAATGACTGACACAAATACGAGCTGTATTAGCTCTGACCTCATATTCTCCATTGTGTCTTCTGGCATCGGTGCCACTGTCTGCACCGCTGGCAGATTCTTACTAGTTGCACCGTTGACAAAGGACGAAGAGGACGAGGAGGACGAAGATGCCGAGTCTGTGGCACCTGGACAGAGCCGAGAGACATCAGGCAGAGAGATAAAAAGACATAGCTTGACCATGATTAGCATGCAGGATAATAACACAGGAAATGTATTAATGTCGCTGATCAGTAGCAACTAAATTTAATTTGAATAGTATTTCACTGAACATGCTGCTGCTTGTCTTCTGGTAATGGCCCCCGTTTGCGAAAATAGCTTTGCAATCAATATACAGAATCCATTCCAGGGAACAAATCTCTTCCTCGTCCATTATGCATGTATGATGCAGTACAACTCAGTAGGCCTCACAGCTACATAGAAAAAATGTGCTGAGCAAGATGCTACAACAAACAACACTAATCTGCATGTCAGCTGATCTGTATGTGATTCTCATCTTGCTAAATATATCTAAATATATCACATTGTATTAAAAATATACTAATACTCTGCATCTTGAAACCTTGAACACTGTATGTCTCCAGTAAATCCTTTGACCCAAATGTGGCCCTAAAGTAATCAGGTTTGTTTCTAGCAGTCAAAGTAACAGTGAGTCCTGCTTGATTGAGCAGCCTTTGACTTCCTGCAGGCCTTTTACACAAACACCTTTGTCATCCTCTAGGTGTCTGTCAGCTGCCTCTCAGTGAACCGAGGCAGTGCACACATTTATATTCAGTAGAAATACCTGAAGATGTGAAGAGGTTGGTGTTTGTTATGTAATGTCCCACCTGTAGTGTTGATCATGCTCTTGGGTGTTGCTGTCGCAGCAGCAAAAATGTTGGGCGTGCTGCCGGCAGTGGAGGCTCCGCCAGTGGTGGGCGTGCCCACCGTGTTGACTGACAGGCTGCCAGGTGGTGGCTTTTTGACTGGAACCACAACACTCCTGTAAAAGATGACACACAAAGGCATTAATGGTGTATTTACAGCTTCACTGTAATAGCTGAGTGTCTTGTGTTGGTCTGAGCAAGCTTATATTGTGAATGAGGGAATAAGATGTGAAGGTTTACTGTTGGTTTATGTCACAGTATCAATATTTAGATCAATTAAAAGAGTCAGTTGTTTGACCTTAAGGAATAATGGAAGCAAGCTAATCTTTCCTAAATGTTTCTCATTTAAGGACATTCTGCACCCTGTCGTCTCACCATATAACACCATGCTGGGGAGTTAGGACATTCTGAGATTGATTTTAATGTCAAATATAGATTTAGCTATCACACATTTTATAATGTCTTTGAAGTGTCCTTTGCATAGTAAGATGGATCCATTTTTAATTGATTTAAGATGTTTCAGTAGGACATAAGTAATGCTGTGTGTAAAGGGGGCAATACATCTTAAAATCACAACTAAAATACACTTTGTCAAAAACAGCGCCGTTGTAATTGATATGGTCTGATTGATTAGCCGTATCAAGTCTGTCTGACGTATCAGGACAGGCTTGATACATGGGGTGGACATCTTGCAGATGGATATGGAGCCATCCATGATCCATGATCCATTCTGCGCATCGTTCTCGATCAATAACTCAGCTCTCAAGGACTGCGACAGAGCGGGATCATGGCGACTAAGTGATGCAGAGGAAACATTAGCAGGTCATCACTCAGTGGGAATTCTAATGTGGCAACAGTTTGGACAAGACGCAGAGCGTAAAACCTCCCTGCAGATTTCTATTCTGTCACTATTCAATGCCAAAAATTTGAGGGTTCAATCAAAAAATATGACAATGACATCAATGCTTCTTCTATTTTTATTATTTGTGTATTATCGTAATCAAACACCAACATGGATACTTTCTTCCAAATAGCTCTGTTCAAAGGTTTGATGATTTAATCACCCCCATGTCTACAATTCTTTTAACACTTATGAACAGCAATTTTAAAGTTTTAAACATGTACATGTATCAGTATGTATATCAGTACTGGCAGAAAAGATCCATCAGCCAGTGAATGTATGAGGCCGTACTGGCTCTGATACCTCTCTCTTTTTTCTGCCTCTTGTAGGACACAAACAGTAACGGTGACTGACCTGTCGAAGGAGTGGAACTGCATGGGCAGCATGGGGTGTGTCTTCAGGGCGGGGTCTGGGTGATAGGGTGTCGGCCCAGACTCTGGACCCAGATCCCCACCATCAACGGGAGCTGCCACCAAGCTCTTCAGGATCTCCTGCAGGTCAGGGAGAGCAACAAATGTGGTGACCAGAGTGTAAGAGAAACGCTTTAAACAGAACACAATCAGAAAATTGTGCATGTTTAATGAAAGGTGCTTTAAGAAATAAAATAATCTAAGCACTCAGGTCTGAGTGAAGGTCTCACAGACCCACCTTGACATTGATGCCTTTGTTTGTTTGACTGATGCTGGAAATGGATGAAGGTTGAGCTTGGCTGGAGTTGGGGGTGGACCCGGGGTTGTGGGGAGAATCCAGAAGGCTCTCTTGTGACCTCCTAACATCAGACAGACTGCACAAAAGATCTGTGCTGCCTCCTCCCCCAACTCCTCCTCCTCCAATGTCTCTGTCTCGGTCTCTGTCTGTTTCTCTCCCAACCAGGCCGAGCCCGAGCCCCAGACCCATCTCTGAGCCATTCAGTGATCCTGCCACATGGCCCTCCTCTCCGATGCCAGAGTCCGTATGAGGGAGACCGGCCCGGGGAGAGTCATCGACGGGGGTCGGGGTTTGTTTATCCCGATCGGAGAAGGCTGTGGATGGGTGTTCTGGAGGAAGGAAAAAGAAATAAAGGACACAATAACATGTTTAGAGGATAAACATTATATAATTAAATAAATACCACCCTGTTTGTGTGAGATGAAATTTTACCACATATTTTCTGTTTTGTAACAATGATTCTTTGCCATGTTTTCCTGCTTGTACGCATTTATTTCTCTGCCAAGTAATATTCTCCTTTCTTTCTGCTTGTCTCTTTTTTCATGACAAAGGTAGTGTTCACTACACCAGCCTCATAATGATGAGTCACCACTGGCTCATCAGAATTACCCTCAATACTGAGAAAATTGCAGCAATAGAAAATCACCTGTACTTGTCGGAGAGTTGATCTCATGGCGAATGCTTCTTCCTGATAGGCTGGTAGACCTGCCAATTTCTCTCTGGGGTTCCAAAATGTCCCGGTACTTTGATACCATTAGAACTGAAATGAAGTAAACAACTGCAAGCGCAAGGAACTGAGCCTGCTTGCTGTCATCCTACAGAAATGATACATGCACACAGAATTATTTAGTTAGAAAAGTAAAGACTACTATACACTACAAAAAAAATACACACACACGCTTACCACATCTCTGAAAACCACAGCTCGAAGTCGATTAATGTCTACATCCTGTAGGAGTCTGTCTGGATCCTGCTAAATAGGGGACACAGAGTTTAAAATGCGGTGTGTCATACATATGTATGTTTCTGTGTCAGAAAGTGCAGGATGTGCGTTTGATGCGTGCGTGTCTGGTACCTTGCTGGCAGTGGAGGCACTGTGGAGGCTGTCCTGTGACTTGCTGCTTGTTAAAGAAGACTTGCAACCCCGATCTCTTTGTCGCTGCCTGCACTCCAGGCAGTTCCTGACAGCCACGCAGCATACTGATGGACACGGAGGGGTAGAAAGCATATAACATGTACAGTAAGTATCATATTATGGCCGAGGTTTTTTAATTTCGTATATATGATTGGCCTCAATAAACTTCATCAAAAACATAACACCTCAACAAAGCCATGGAGCCACAAGGCTGTCGAACCTTAAAATGAGACAGTTGATGATACATTAAACTAGCACACACCCAGCCGGAGGCATTGCCTCATCAGCCCTCCTGACGACATGTTCTTTTCTGCTTCGATCTCACTGAAGTTGAGGGAGCTGGCAAACACCAGTACGTCTACCATGGCCATGAGACGAGACAGGAAAGTGACTGCTGTCTCAGAGGACATGCCCTGTGTCGCCTCGATGTTCTCCAACTCCGTCTGGGAAAGGGGGTAAAAAAATACACACACGCTTTCCAGTTATGCAGTGAAAAGCCAGCATGCAAACACCATGAGTTGGATCCTGTACTTTTTTTAACCATAGAGGTGACTGTTGGCAGCCGGGCCTTACACAAGCAGGGCCGTGACAGTCATGGCTGGTTGTACCGACCATAAAAAAGAAACCTTGATTGTCATGCTGGCAAAGTAATACTTATATGATGAGATCTGGCAACATGAGGTGTTCTATACAACAGGAAGGCAAGCCTGATGACACACAAGTGATGGCCACAGTGGGGTTGTGACAGTAGCAGTGTAGTGTAGAGACAAGTAAAGCTAGCCTTACATATATTATGAGAGTCCCCATTAAATTACAAAATTCATAGTGTTTTACACAAAAAAATAAATCTAAAGGCAGCATAGCAATGGTTAAAACCAAGTGTGCCGTTTGCTGTGTCTCTGCTTCAGTAAGCAGGATGTGCAAGCAACTGGAGGCTCGTCAGAGCAAGTGAGCGCAGACATTTGGGGAATAACAGACACACAAGGTGAAGACAGAAGGGCTTGGGTTGGTGCTCTTAGCTCTTCTGGTGATGATGAGAGTCTCAGGCTCTTTACGCACCTCTCCCCCTGCGCCTCCTCCCCCAGGAACAGGGGTCACCTCCTCTCCCTTTGACCCCCTCTGGGGTCCGGCTCCTCCTGCCTTCTTTAGTGTTGATACAAATGGGACAGGCTTAGCAGATGCAACCCCGAAGGACTTTTGGAAATCTCTCATGCTTGTTCTCTCATAAAAATCCACTATTTTCACCTCCACTACTGTTTCTCCTCATTAGCCTACTAAACAATGCACCCCATTATTTATATAATATTCTAACAGCTTTAGAATATTATATCTTCAAGAGCTAGACACACTGAGGCAGAGAGGCACACTCACAATATATACACACAGTATAAGGTGGAGTACTGGTTAGCGGCAGAGGAGCACAACAAGTAGAAACACCATGGATGTTAGACAGGCAAGGGTTAGTGTCAGTCACAATGGCAAATAAACCAGAAGTAAGTATTAGTAGAATAAAAAGAGAGGAAGAAACTGCAACTTACAGTGTTGGCACTACTCTTAGAACTCTGCACATGCAAAACAGACAAAAACAGAGACAAAAAAGACAAGAAAGTACACAAAAAACACAGAGAGGAAAAGAAAGGGGTAAAATGTAAGGATGATCAAAATAAATAGATTATCAAATAAATTGTTAATAAAAGAGTTAGAACAAAGTTTAAATAAAGGTTAAATTATTGTTGGAAAAAGTGTTAGGTACTAATGAGAGGAATCCAGAAAGTGTTCTTATAAGTTTAATTGTATGTTTTTAAAATTTATGAGGTTAAAAAAGCTACAAAACATGAAAGACACAACACATTCTTTAACCTATTAAATCATGCATGTTGCTTTGAAAATGGAAGGGAAGCCAGGCTGGCCTGGTTACTGAGAGTCTGCAGGCCTTTGAGAGAGCAGCAGGCCTGCAGTTTCCCCTCCTACCACAGGGGGGAGGAGTAGAGCCACTTACAGAAGGGGAGGTGGCAGCAGACAGGAGAGGCAGGATGCCTCCACAGGCAATGATGATGTTGTCCACCATCTGAGAAATGAGGTGGATCGTGTTGTGGACAAAGATGATGTTCTCATTGCTGTTCACAAAATCCATCACAGACTTGGTGGAGTGGCTGAAACAAAACATGTGAGTTAAAAAGATGGCAACATAAATTCTTTAATTCTCAAACTTCAAATTTCCCTCTACATATTTTTAGCATGGAGATGACCATAGAAAAAGGTAAACTTACCTCCTCCACACGTGCACGTCTGTCTCGAGGGCAAACAGCAGGTCAGTGAGCAACCTCTGGTGCATTGGAGACCACTTGAATTCTGGGATGCGGAACATAGTGGTGCGAGGGCCAGGGCTAAACTGCCGCCGCTGCTCCTCTGTCATAGGCATTCCTCTGAAACCCAGATCAACACGCAGGTCCCGCTCCAGCTGTGCTGCAGTACGACCATGGAGGGCCTGCAATGGTGGGGATTTTGTAAATATTACTTTTACAGTATTTGATCATTCTAAATATCTTATATATAAACATACCTGTGTAGTTGCTGTAGTTTGGATCTTCTTTGCGTCCTTGTCTTTCCCGTCATCTGACCTTTCTGTATCAGAGGTGGTGCTGGCTGTGTCTCCTGTTTTAAGCCCTGCAGCCTCTGCTTCTACCCCAACTGTGACCTCTCCCTCTGAGAAATCTGGTCTAGAAGCTCCTTGGATCTGGGCTTGGCTCTCAGCCTCAGCAATGGAGCTGATGTCAGCAAGAGGGCTCTGGATCTTGAAGGGCCCGTCCTCTGGAAGCTCCCCAGAGGTGTGGGTCTGTGTTAAGTCAGAGCCACAGCTAGTCATGTGGGCCAGCAAGCTGAGGTCATCACTGGCGCTGGTGGTGGAGTGAGCTGGGACTGGGCCGGACGGAGCAGGCTGGTCTGGACTCGGCAGTACAAGGGGATCTGTGGCTGCCAGAGCTGGAAGCAGCTTTTCATCAACCTGGAAGATGATTGGTGGTAATGAAAAAAACAAAGACATAAAGACATTAGTAAAGTTCCACAGCAACAAACTTTTTCAGTTGAGGAAGTGGAAGCACTAAGTGGGATTTAACAGTGACTGATTTTATGTAATTTTATTAATTTTATTTTAGGGCCCCAGGGAAACACTCACAGATAAGATTTTAATTAATCAGCCACAATCTTCATACAATATCCTACCTTGCTGAAGAGAAACCCATTGTTGCTGGGGACACTGTCTTTCTCATCAGCCAATGTGATGAGTGGACCCATGTTCCCATCATCCTCCAGGCTGACACCAGAAAGCCCCAGGCCTGATCCCATTCCTGATCCCATTCCGACCCCTGAGCCTGGCGTGTCATCTTTGGCTGCCAGATTTCCATTTAGATTCTGAACCACAGAGCAATAAGCACTGTCCAGAAGAGAATCCACCTCCACAAGAGGTCCGTTCTCCATTCCTCCTCCACCTCCTCCACCTACACTACCACCAAGGCTTTCTGGAGACAGGTCCAGGTCATCTAATTTCACTTCTGTGGCCTCCACTTTCTCTGCTTTAATGTCTACTAGAAGGTCATGGACCTCCACCCTCACTCCTGGACCAGCGCTCTGCTCGCCAGGAGTCAGGGCTTCTCCATTCGGTCTCTTCACAGTGCCCTCCGCAAGAAGGTTACGCGAATCTCCACCGGCTGCTTCACTGTACTCCGCTTCGCTCTCAGGTGTCTGTGTCTGGGAGTTATCATCAATCTCTAGGTTGCCATTGACGACGGGAGCGGGTGTAGCTGACAGGCCAGAGATGGTGGACACAGAGCCTTTCTTTCCCTTCTTGATGTTCTCCTCCTCCTGCCGCTGGTACTCTTCGTACATCTTTGCCAAATACTCCTTATGGGCTTCATAGGTTACCTGTGACAGATGGTGCAATATAATTGGTAATATGATCTGAACACAAGCAGTCACAATAGTTAACCTCCACATCAATAACCACCAGGTGGGCCTCATGGATCATCTGTACAAAAGGGTTGGACAGATAAAACTGGGACAGCACCCTCTTGTATCTATTAGAGCGACATCCATAATGTCCCTTCGCTATTACACTGCCATGTGAAAATGGGTCCATAACTGACCAGGGAATAGATGTGATCAGTTACTGAAAGGTATCTATGATGTATCATTCTGCACCTTATAGCTCATAGAAGGAAGACTTACAGTTAACAGCATCATTATTAACAAATGCACAAAGCATCAACAACGGTATGATGAACAATTCATGCACATATCCTGCTCTCACCTTAGAGTGTGCAATGGACAGAGTGTCAACCCAGACCCTCCACCCTCCCCATTCGTATTTGATGGCATGGTAAAGAAGGATCCTAAAGATGTTGTACACCATCTCAGTTATTTTCTGCTCCTCTGGGTTCTTGGGGTTGATGTATCCGAGGGAGAACATCCAGTCCTGCCACACAGAGCACTGCAGCAAGCAGCTGTTGCACAAAACAAACAAGATTGAACTTACTATCTGATATAATAACGCAGGATGTAAGAAGTTAATGGCATGTAGTTAAATAAATGAGAATCATTTTGTGTGCTTGTACCGTCGGTTTTCACGGCTGTTACTGAAGAGTTTTATCATGTCTGACAGAAAGAGTCTCCGGACCTCCATCAGCTCAGCACTCGGGGTGGAGTTCTTCAGCAGGGTGGCAACTACTTTTAGAATCACTGGTGGGAGGCAAAAAATAGGTACTGAGTATCAAAGAAAAGAAAATATGACTCCTCAGTTTATACACATTTAAACAACACAGACCAAAGAACAGAGAGAGAGAGAGATACTCACTTGGATTCTGGATCTTGACAGTGGAGTCGGGCTCTGGGTGAGGTTTGTGAACCACCTGAGTGCAGACCTGCTCCGTCAGAATCTGCACAGAAAGATGAACAGCAGACGTTTGAATGACAAACTGCTGACCCCTGGTGCAGGTAAATGTGCTGCTGACCCACAGTCACCCACCTCATACAGAGTGTTATAGGTGGTTATGGAGACGGTGTTGGTATGCATCATCAGCCTCTCTCCCAGCAGTGTGAACAGACTGTGTGTGTGCATAATCTCAACCTTCCTCCTGCAGGGAAACAAACACACATTCATAAGAGCTTTATGACAGTGGGAACTGACATTGATTGTCACTGACCGGATGATGGTCTGATATTGACAGGTGGCAGCATGTGGCCCTGTCAGTTATGATGGGAAGTGAGTACCAACAAGAGAAATTAACAGGAGGCATTAACAATATGACAACACTGCAGGAGGCAGCGGTGCGGTCAAAACCGTCATATGGCTGTGAATTATTAACCTTGCTAGAGGGTGAAAATTGTCTTTGTAAGAGGCTTTTAACTCGAGTGGCTCAGAAATCATGGGTTGACTAACTTTGAGTAGTTTTAAATTAAACTGAATGAGTAAAGCTCCAAGCTGTACGTCTGTGTGTGTTTGTGACAAAAATTAACTTAATCGCATGCAGATTTCCCAATAACTGAGGACACGATGCTTTACTTTATGTGGGAATAAACACACTTTGCCTACAACTCTTGGAAAGTCAGAACAAGACAGCATCTTGACTGGAGAAAAAAAAAAGAAAAAGTCAGTAACAATTTTGTCAATTATGTTTTCGTCTTTTACCCACTTAGTGCTGAAAGCCTGGCAGGCCATTACTGAAGACGGCTGTTATAACAAGTATTGAACCTTTACGTTATGGTATGATTAAACTGAGCCATCTGACTTTAAATTGACTCGAGTGATAGAAGTGTATTTTTTACATCTCGTCTACAGCTCTTTCACTCTTTCACATCTCTAATATCACCTATAACTGCTTATTTGTGGTAGTATTTGTCCCCATAATAAAAATAGAAACCAGAGAATATGTAAAAAGCTAGCTAGCTACTATAACGGCGTGTGGCTACTACCGCAGAGCAAATCAAGTTGGACGACAAGTTTTTTGACAAATGTGACATGTTCTGTCAAACCAGACAACCTTTTATCCTGAAAATCACATTAAATTATTGTTACTGTATTACTGTATTATTACTGTGTAACACTGAAGTACTTTTTGGGATCAATATTAGATCCTCATGAGTGCTGTAAACTAAGAAAAGGTGGCCCTGCAGAATGTTGGGCTGAGCAGATGTTAAGTAGGTGGGGGACTGATGATGTAGGGCTCAGGTGCAGCATGGCAGCCTGCTGTCATGTTGTGCAGCAAGAGACGTGCTTGTCACATGGGATGAATAATCCCACAGCATTCATTGCTGCTCATCAAGGTTCCACCTCCCCACCAGAGCGGGATGTCTAAATGATTATTCCGCCTGGACGTGATGATGAGGACATTATCTTCACGTACACACAAACAAACACTCACACACTGAGCCTCACTGGAGACTGTGCTGCACTCAGGTCCACACTGTGTACGTCATGTCTTTCAGTCTCTCTATACTGATGCAGCATCTGTGTTTTAGTCTTTTCAAGCCCTCACTCATTTCAGTGCTCCTGCTTGAATACTTTACAAAGAAACAAACCAGCACAGCACAGAGACAGAAAGAGGTACTGACTTGTGTCCAAGGTGCTTGAGGAAATAGCCCAGAACCTTCAGCGCCTGCACCCGGATGCTCTCACTTTTAGAGGCCAAGAGCTTGCAGATCACCCTGCAACAAGTCAAACACACATTTACTACATGTCAGTAGGGGGATAATAATATATCTTATACAGTACAGTGAGTGTAGTACACACTTGCTGCCTGATACTCAGTTAAATTAATCTCAGTTGACAGAAGCATTTTCTTCAAAGGACTGTACACAGAGGGCATGCAAAATAATATGAAAAAAAAAATAGGACAACACAGCACAACACAGCGTGCAAATGGCTCTCTAGCAACAGAAGAGTTTCCATAGCAACCAACAAGACATCCATTTGTGGTTGAGCTTTAGGGAAAATTGGGCTGGTTGGTTCAAGATATCCTTTGTATGTATATAACATCAGTATATAACAAACCATAGAGTAGACCATTGATGTTGAGGTTTTACAAAACGGTGAAAGAAAAATTCTTTTTAAATAACAGATAAACTGAATAATTGAGAGAAAAAAAAATATTTCATTTTTTACAATTTAACAAGTGTATCTGGCATATCATGACTCATGATATCTTGAAATTTAATTAGAGTACTTTTTCAAGTATTTTCTCCTGACATTGTGATAAAATCATTCATCATTGTAAAAGTCTGTGACGGCCTTAAAGTGTGTATATAAAACTACTGCTTTGTATATTATTTGGATGGTTTATGTTTGGATGTTGATTTTTTTTAATGGCTGCACTGAAAAAATAACATCGACTCTTAATACACGGGCAGGTACGTAGCATTCACCTTATGCCATTTCTCTGGTCGAACGCAGGGATCATGGATGCCGGATGTTCAGACATGAGAGCCACCAACAGCTGAAGCACATCGTGAATATTCTCATCCTGCACAGCAAAAAAAAGACAAGCAAGTTGAACAGGTGAGGAGGAGGAGGAGGAGGAGGAGGAGAAGGCCTGACGGCTCAGATGTATAGAGGGTTAAGAGGACAAAGAGAGAAATGGGAGAGGGGGGTGGGGATTGTGGAAGAGCAGGTGGTATTTCAGAGCAAGAATAGATATAATTGTTACAGAAGAGTACATTCTGTTCAGTCCATTGTTGAGCCATTTTTCATGCTGTCACATCGCCGAAGCTGACTCACACTCTCACTCGTTTAAGTGGACCGTAACTCCAGTCCACAAATTATAATGCACATTCTGCCACCAGCTCCACTTCACCAGCTCTCACACTCTCTCTGTGTCTCACTCTTGCCCTCTTGTCATTGTGTCTATTTTAATACAGTAGTTACCTCATGCATGGTCAACAGATAGTTGAGGATGCTCTGCAGCTCGTCCTCCTTCACACCCCGGTCCTTTGAAAAAAAACAAAAAACACACACACACATAAAAAATCCATGTTGTTTTTATTTATTAACCTCAGACGACTTCATTAACTCTGTTCTTGGCTGAGGCCTCTGTTTCTCAATCACACACACAAACATACATGTAAATGTAGGAACAAATCAATAAAAGCTCACACAAAAGCTACAGTGTTTTATACACACACGCACACGTTTTTGATTAAGCCAGCAGGCCCCCAGAGGAAAAACAACAGCGAACATAATTGAAAAGAAAAAGTGATTTCTTGCAGCTTAATCTAAATAATGAAGATAACTGTAATCTGTTTCTCTTGCTGTACCTTCAGAATGAGTTGTTTGAGGAAAAGAAGCATGAAGGCTCTAAGTGAGATGATCTCTTTTTGTGAAGGTCGTGGCCCATCTGGAAACACACAAAAGATAATTTCCTGTTAAATCTTCATTTTTTTTTTTTATAAATCGATAATGATCAGTTAAATAAGACTGCAGCTCAGTCTGTGTGAGTCCCACTGGCTTTATTAGGCTTCCTGGAGAGCAGAGGAAAAACATGCTAACACAAACACACTCGCTGTACCACAGAACTGTGAAGTGTAAATCACTGTCATTAACTCTAGTGGCAATTTGGCAATCTGGATATTTTATGGTAGCAGTAATCGAACATATTACAGCAAAGACACAGCAATTTACAAAAAATGTGATTTATGGCTGGATTGATCCAAACCAAACAGCCGCTGAAATTCACTGTATCTACTTTGAGGCATTGGCACTCCATCAGTTGTTTGCAACATAATCAAGCTAAGAACACAAAAGCATCTGACGCAAGCCATTCTTCATGTGGCTCCCAAATCTTTTGCCATTCTTGAGGCATTTGGCCCCATTTTGACTGACATTAAATGAGTTATTCACTCAGTTGTCAAAGGCCTCCATTACCTCAATCATGTGCTTTAAGAGCATTCCTGGCATTTTTTCAACTATTGTATTCTGGTAATTAAGAGCTTTTACCTACAACAGAGGCTTCAAAGTTGCACTTTTTGAAAGGCATCAAAAATAAAACTGACAGCTCAAGACGTCGGCACTGCATTTTCATTGTATTTCTCTAAATTTTGGAGGTGTTTAATGTGTGCGACAGATAAACTGGAAGCTTATTGCTGTGATCGGCTCAAAACAGCTGCCAAAGAACTCACTAATGGAACGTGGTGCCAAAAAGATGCACTGATTCAGATCAAGGATGATATATAAGCTTTAAAAACAAGCTTATTTTTCCTTTCTCTGCTCCTTCTCCGTGTTCCTCAACTGCTCTTGCACAAATATATCAAACCTCATAAGCCACGACTGCATGTGTTCTCAGAGGTTCGTTCAGTTTATAAGGAACAATAAACATTATGATGTGTTGCACACTTTTGCTGTGTCAGGATGTTTGGGAATCCTCTTTATTTTATGCATGCTACAACAGTAGCGTAATGCAATGGCAAACTGTGTTTACTGTACGCTGGATAAAAGCAAACATCCTCTCAGAAACATTAAACCAATGCGTCGCCTGCAGCAGCTGCTTAGCCAGCAGAAGGTAAGACGAAACATAAAAAGGACAGCGAGCGCGAAAAGAAGACGATATGAAGCCAGTGTCTTCATTCTTTTGTCATCCTCTGCTGCCCTTGAATTACACGAGTGTGATTCGTTGTGTTCACCTGCTCTTCGCACAGCCAAAACATGACACTGCAGCAATCCATTGTGATCCATCATCCTTATCTGTCAAGCTGCTGCGTGCTTCTGGACTGGTGACACTCACCATCCATCATGGTTACGCAGCAGCTTCGCATCAAAGAGAGCCAGGTGAGGGTGCGTGAGTGTCACCGCCATTTTAAAGGTCCTTTGACAACAAAGGACGAGAGCTAATATTCATCCAAACTGCTTCTCCGGGGCAGCTTTAATTATCATCTTTGAAATTAATTTTCCTCCTCCTCCTAATCTGACTTCACAGTTTTATCAAGTTGATGTGATAACAAATGGGAGTTTTTTTTTCTCTGCCAGATAATGACAACTGGAATAAGGAGTCAGAGGTTTTTAATAAAGCTATGCATGTCCTGTATGCTCAGACAAAATAATGTTTTAGTACTTTTTTGCATTACAATGAATCTGAAAATCTTATTATTGTCGCTATTTTTCTTTCTTGTCTAGCCATCGTTTTGACCTACAGCAAGCGTTGGTTACTGTTCTAAAAATTGAAAACTGCTTTCACAGGCAAGGACATAACGAAGTTGTGGTTAATTGTGCTAGAAAATTCCTGCAAAGATGCATTAAAGTACACATGAAAGCATTAAAGCAACCACTAGTAGACTACATGACCCATTTTTAAAAATACTAGAATTATTAGCAAAATAATACAAAATACATTAAATCATGGCTGAGGCTACAGTTCTGTATACATGAATAAACAAAGGACTTACTGTATATGTCATTATTCATTTGTTTTAAGCACATTCACTTTTTTTCCCCCCTCAGTAGAAGGCATTTAATTACTGTTTCCATTGTATTTCAATTTGCTGCAGAGCTCCAAAGCAATGTAAGTGCAAAAGGGCCTGGGGTGTTTTATTAGGCACAGCACACTCTCTTCCTTTTTGTGATCCCTGAAAGCATTTTTGTTCAACACAAATGGAGTTATTTGTAAATACGAGGAATTCGTATTGTAAGTTTCTAAACAAACAGGAAACTGTGTAAAATCCATTAAAAAATACATTATGTGCAACCTTAACCTGTCATAGTAACGCAGAGTTGAATACATTTTTCATCCACAAGCGGCCAGGGTGTGATTAAAATATCTGTCCATTACTATGTAAATTAGTGCATATCACGTTCATATAATATAGTCAAGCACACCATAGAAGCAGACCTTCAAACCACAACTAGCAGCTTTTAGCTTTGAACAAGCAGTCAGCGAGTGTCTGAGGCTAATTGCTACTGTACTGTTATCAGTGGTTCTTTATGGGGCTGAATCCCAGCAGTCAAACAGCAATATCACCAAACAGAAAAGAAGCCAGACAGCCACTTGATTAGAAATTCCAAAAGCTCCCTTGGATCTGCCAATCACGTCCGTCTGTTACCATGGTGACATGGGATGCGTACTCACAGTCAGCGGAGGGTCCCCGGCGAAAAGAAGAGGTTGATTAAAGTGAAAGGCCTGCTACGACCTTCTGATGCTCTGCTGTGTGGCAGCAGTGGCTGTGTTAACACTGTTTTCTTCTCTGGAACAGAGCTACAGGAAATGTAAGATTTGCTCTGCTGCTGTGTTATGTTTAGAATATGATGTGTTTTATAATTATCATTCTCTTTCACATATGGACAAGCCTTTCACATTTTTGTTTCCAAACATGCTGCATTCACAGGGCGTGTGTACATTGAAGGAATATGAAGTGGTCTTATGAAGTCTTTATCTTTCTCTGGCATTAACACCAGAGCTGCTCAGACATCCCAATAAGCAAGGATGTGGAAACATGACTACCTCTGTGTGTGTGTGTGCGCGTGTCAGAAATAGTCACTTTCTTTCCCGTCATTATCTCCATGTTGAAACGATGATCAAACAGCCATCTGCGTTTAGCCAAGCTATAATTATTTGACCCGACACAACACATTTGCATAGTGATTTAAACACTGACTTAGCTATTTATGTCTCATTGATTATTGATTTTAGGCGTTTAGTTTTGAGCTATAAGCTAAAACTCAATTTTACAAATTAAAAACCTCTTTAGCTACAAATCCTAAAGAGCTCATCCTTTCAATATAATCACTGCTCGCTGGGAATCCATGTACCATTAGAGCCGCTTATAGGGACAGAGCTGCAGAATTTCAACAAAAACTCATACAAATTATAAAAAGGCTCACATTTTTAAGGGAATTTGTACATATAAAACACACATTATATTACAATTCTTCATGCTTCATGCTTTGTTTCTGAGGGTCACAGATTTTGTGTGTTGCTGTACATTGTAGCAGACACCTGCAGGTGTGTACATACCAAGACCTTTAGGGGTGATTCCACTGCACTCCAAGGGGTTGATGGCCCAGTAGTAGTACTTAAGAGTGTGCATCAGCTGCAGGACAGTGCCCACACGGCGAATGGTAGTGTAGATGGTGGCGGTGCCGATGAACTCTGATGACAGATACGTGTAGAGGGACAGCTGGACCTGGATGCACACAAACATACAGATACATTCATTCATATGCAAATTGTCCCAGAAGAAACAAATCATCAGTGTGTTTACAGCATTCACACAAAAAGGTAGTTTGAGGGTGAAGAGGGGAAAACAGGAGGAAACATTCCCTCCAATAAAAACACCAGTGTTTTCTGCTTTGTGTTATTTCTGATGTTTCTGTGCTTGACGCCGTCAAGCCTCATCTGAGGTGCTCCTTTACTCGCTCTGACATTTAGGAGGGCTCTCACCAATTGCTCAATCACTCCTTCTGTTCCCTTCTTTCCTCTCTTAATGTTCCTCTAACGAATCCTCTCAGTTGCTCGCACACAGACTTGAGATGGCTGTACGCTCACAAATCTCTGAGCTCATTACAGTGACCACGACGCTAAGGAAAAGCCTTAACGAGGTAGCTCTGTTTAAGCGGATGAAATTAGTGGAGTGCCGCAGCCTGACCATGCCACATCACAGCTCATCTAGGATGGAAAGCGCACGCTTAAACAACCTTCATTACATTACATTTCACACACTGAGCTGTTTATCTGGTCCCATTTAACAAACCAGCTAAGTCTGAAATGCCTTGATCACACTGTAGGACAACAGTACGGGCTGCACTGATGCAACAACGTCAGTATGAAAGGATTAGGCGCTTGGTACTTTTAAAGCAAGCACGTGAGGACGTTATAAGAGATGGTAGATGGGGGTTCAGATGCGATTTCTTCATTTGTTTCATTAAGTCCCGAATATGACCAAGACTGTTCTTGCCAATAACGAAGGTAATGATAATACCCTGAGAAGTAGAAAATAATAAAGCTCACTGGGAGGCAGAACAGGGGAAGTAAGATTAAAGGATTAAAATGTTGTTGTGTGTTGCTGATTAGTACATTTGATTATTCGTGCCTTGTGCTCATTATAACCCTGCTGAATAGCGATGTTTACCTATAATCTATTGTCATTTTCTGCAATTGAATGGAACTTTAAGCCGTTCTGTGGTGTCGATACGATCAGTGCACTCATGCTGTGTTGGATTCTGACTGTCACACCATCTCTTGAACAACCTCAGCTGCTTGTCTGCGTCTCTTTCCTGTTTTCTTCACATTGCCCTGGAGAGCAGCGCGGCTGTATCCAGGAGTCGATCACCCCTTAGGGTCAGAGGGGAGAAGACAGGGAACGCTGGAAGTTTTGAAAATCATGGTAGCAAGAGCCGAGTGGCCCCGCGGGAATGCCAGGAACACTCACATCTAGACCAGTGTGAGAAGGGAAGAGCAGAACAACAACATCTCTGTCTTTTCCTAGGGTCTTTTCAAATGTCATTTTTCCCTCTTTGTTTCCCTCGCTGCTTGTTCTGTTCTTTTCCTGCGTGATCTGTCAGCTCCGCCTTCCATATCTTGTAACCTCATTTATTATATTATTGTAAAGGGCAATGGCCACTAAGACGTCAGTCCCTCCTTCATCTTCGTTTTGTGTTGTTTGCGGTCTCAATTTCAAAGACAAAACCTCATGGACACGTGTACAAACAAAAAAATGCCAAAAAATCTCTTTTGCTTTTCTTCTCTCTAATTCAATTAGTTATCTTTCTTTTTTTACACAGCAAGGTCAAGTAGAACACACACACACATTTTAATGAAATGGACAAAAATAAACAGACCTTGGCTGGCGTGTGTATCCAGATGGCAGCGTTGAAGAGGACATGGTCACAGAGCTGTTTGAGCAGGGGCGCTCCATGAGGTAAACCATCCAGATACTTGGCGAAGGACAAGAACTGTTCGAGGACCGCCCGGGTGATGTGCACTCGTGATGACTGGGCAAAAAGCCACAAAAAAGGTGATTTTTATCACACTGGCGAGTCATGTAACACTCTCAGTTTCTCTAAAATATGTTCACTGAAAAAATATAAAACTGCCATCCCTTTGAAGAGCTTCAAAAACAAATCAGACGACTGCATACGATACAGTGGATACAAAGGCATTAGCAAAGATAGGGTTAATGGCAGACTAAATTATTTTGTCAACATATGGTTTTAATAATACCTGCTCTTAGCTGCTAACAGCAGCCACTGGTGTCTACACTAGCAGCTAAGTGTAATGTTAGTCAATGTTCATGTGATCTCACCTCTAAATTTCATTTTTTCCACATTTGCATTTGTTATATTTATATTACAGGTACAGCAATACAAATGGAATAAAAAGACTCACACAGGCAACAATAATCCACCCGTGAATTATGTACAATATAAAAACAGGCTTTTAATCCTTAAAAAAAACTTCATCAAGATAAAAACAGGGCTCCTTATTAACCGAGCAACAAAAACACAGGCACTCGCCATCGTGGAAGTCTTTGTACTGACCTTCTCAAGCAAGTATCCAATCACCAGGAAGCCCTTCCCTCCCAGCATCTGCTCCTGCATGGCCACTGAGCTTTTCAACAGCTCAACCAGGAACGCCAGCAGAGTAGCACTGCAATATACAACACATTTTAATATTGCTGATTTCAAGAGGCTTCATTACTATTCATACATACTTTCTACACCATCTATTTTTAATAAGCGGTGGAATCTTTTTCTGTTTCTTATTATTATCTCTTGATTATATTTGATAAATAGTTTGTAAGGCTGCAGCTAACATGATGTGGAGATCCTGCCTGATATGTAACTGCATTAAGGCTCATGTGATGGAGTGATATCAGAACAATCTTGGGAGGGAGAGGAACACGAGGAGAAAAAAGAAAATTGCTCATTGCTACAGGGAAAAGCGCCTTCCAGTACACTACTTCTTTTCACACTTAAATCCCCTCCTCTCTGTAATCGGTTATTTTGTAGCCTTAAGCCCAATTGGCTGAGGGGTAGGTTTTCAGATATAACTTTCCCACAGAGAACATCATCTGTATTTAACATCACTCATAGGCTTCTTTCCCCTGCTTTCTTTCTGGGTCTCCTCCAAGATCAGTTGTCGGTGTCACAGATTAAACAAAACACACATGTTTCAACCCATTTCCTGTTCTAGAAGTCATCCGCACTGAGCTTCAGGTCGTCAATGTGTTCTATTAATTTTTTATTCTTTTTTTGCTCACCAGACTGTGGTGTCCACGCTGCTGTCATTGAGCTGTTTGTAGTCCAGCTGAGCAAAGAGAGGGAACAGAACCTGGATGCCTCCTATAGAGTGGATGGCACTGTGGATGGAGTGGGTAACAATGGCCTTCACATCCTGTGGGTTGGAAATGAACTGTTAATACTGACAGAGAGTATTATTCTCAGCTGTGTGTATCCACAAGTAAAGTGTCACACGTCTGTCTATCTATCCATCCATCAATCCATCTAATATCACTACTTAATAAAGAAATCCATGTTACATTAATTCTTGATTTTCAAATGACATTTTTCAGACTTCACCTAAATGATTTAACTTCAACAATATGGTTTATTCACAAGGCTGTAATTCACTTACCAACCAAAAAAAGGACTGACTTCCTGACCTAACTGAAATCACTGTAACTAGAATATAATATGACTAATTGTTGCCTGTGTCACACACGAGCAAATAACCATAATAACCTTGAGGCACACTTGGAAAGGAATTAACTGAGTGTTCCAGTTTAAAATGAGATGTAGTGCAGGTTAAGGCAAAAACCTGTCATCAATTTTCCTCTGAAAATAGAAAAGTAAAGTAAAAGTTAAAGCACCTTAGAACTGTACCTAGTTCTAGTTGTAACTAGTGTTGAACACTCACCTGTAGCATGAGGGCATGTGGTGAGTGGACAAAGATGGAAGGGTTTTCCCGTGGCGATGACTCCAGGCAGAGCTGAGCATCCGTCGCCTTGGCGTTGTAGGTGAAGGAGATGGAGCTGGCCAGCTTGCCATCATACAACACCTGCTTGTGGTGCTCCGCCAGGTGGATGTCACTCTCTGACTTAAACTTGAAAGTGCTCTGCGGTGACAGAGATAAGGGAAGATGTCAAATGCTGTGTGCAAAGTCAAAAGAATCAAATAGACAAATGATTTGTCCAGAGACAACAGAAGTGTGTCTGTGTGTGTACAAAGTTCAACACACAAAATGGAGCCTGCTTAATTGCGGCATGAGCCGTGTGTAAACAACACAGCATTAGCTTAATGAACACAGTGCTAACCCGGGCGCTAATTCAATTAGCCCAAAATAAGAGAGAGAGGGGGAGCGGATGTGTGGGAGAGGAGCACTCAGAGTTCCAAGTTTATCTCTTTGTCTTTGTAGTCTACCAACAAAAACACAAAAAGGAAAGAACACACTGAAGTTACTCAGTTTCTATATGTATTATCTTCACCATGAACAGTTTATATACACATTTCCTTTGTCTATGCTCAGTAGAAAATAAAGCTTTCACTTTCTGTATTTGTGCATCTTTAGCTACATCTGTCTATCTGCACAGGTCTACTGGTTCATTTATCCTGCGGCGCTGCCACACATACGAAAGGCCAGCGAGTTGCCATGCCACCCTTTGCAGCAGCTTCAGGCGGGGGCCGCTCTCTTCATGCAGCGGAGTCCCCAGGCGCCTTGCTCAGCCTGAATGCACAGGAAAGCCCCGGGACACTCACAGACCTGCAGGCCCATCTTGTTCTAAACCTTTCATCTGAGGTCTAGTGTAAGAAAAAAAAAAGTGCTATGAGCAGTTTTGACAATGCAGCACAAATTTTACGTCCTTATCTCAGACACAGATTCACAGTTTTTCACTGTCTTAGAGCGAACTTTCTCTTTCTTTCCAATTATCACAAACAGCTTAACTGGGCTGATAAAGACCACTAATCTTCATCTGCATCTAAAGCCACATTCCACACACCCACACACATCCAAAAGTAATTGCAATTACAGCATCTGTGTTCATATTTTCTGATTTGGAGTATGTTAGAGCTGGTAATATGGTGTTATAAACTGCAGTGTTAAAGCTCATCCATTAAAAGTAACCTGGAATACTGCAACCATGTGCAGGGATAATCAATCACAAACGCAAATAAATCGCTCTTCAGTTTATCTTGGAGGTGAGTGGGCCCCCAGCACACATAAAAATAAAAATACTGAATAGCCTGAATATGGAATTAATACACTTATTAAGATGCACATTTTTTGCTGTGTAAGCCCGTTCATTGTGCCTCACTTATGAAGTGTGTGTAGCTATGCGCATCTATAGAAGTGGCTCTGTTGTATTTATATTGCTGAACGAGAAGGAGGCAAAAAGCATAAAAGAGCTTTGCTGACTCTTAAACATATTAAAGGATGCGCAGAGACTCGTAGAAGGAGAAACATGCAGGGAAATGCAATATTTTTCCACATGTAAAGCTCAGTGCTTAAACTTAGACGTGTGTCCCTCGCACACAAGACAGTGACAACTCTCGCCTTTCCCACACCTGACAGCTGCAGATATGACACTGGCCTGGAGTGATAACACACACACACACACACACACACACTCACACGTATAATCCATTGAGCTCAGCCAGCCTGTACCACCCTGCTTCTCCAGACAGTTTGCTGAATGAAGGCCAATCCTCTAAAATGAGCTTTTACAGCATATGACAGAAACGTTGTAAACATGTTTGGAATATTAAATAAATAAGTAACTTAATAAATATAAATCTAGGGCAGGATGTTATCAGGAAATATGAAGATTTGCAACTCTGTATTGACTGCAAACAGCCAAGTCAGAAATTTGCCTACCAGTACATAAGATTTAAAAAGATTTAAAAAGTAAACTCTACCAACACTCATCCATATACAAATCTGTTTAACTGGAAGTATACTGTAGTCAGTAATAAAAATACAGGACTTGACTATTATGAAGCCTGCCAAATACACACAGGACACACATGCACATCAAATCACACACACAGTTATACAATACAGGTGTCCAGACAGACCCGTATGGTTCATTAATTACGTTGTGTGACCAGATTGTTGGCAGTGCTGTGCAATGAGGACATCTGGACCACTGATGAAGAGTGCAACCAGTAACACACTCAGCAACACGTGAGTGACAGGACACATACACACACACACAACAAAAAACCACTGGAGCTTTCTTTGCACCAGAGCCCACACAGAAAAACAAGATGTTAGGTTCCATTTTCTTCTGTCATTAGGAGAGCATGGAAGAGCTGAACTGCATGCACGCAATACAGACACTGAGCACACACAGCGTGTCGGCCATTGTGAGCCACGCCGATTGAGCTCGGGAAAATCCTTGCTGTGCTGAAGGCTTGTTTAGCCGAGCAAGCAGAGTGTCTGTCAGCTTTTTTCGCTCCTCATTACTGAACTGAAGCACTGACAGCAGCTGAGACCAAGAGTCTACATGCAGCTACGCACACATACTACAGTGTATACTATACAGCATACATAGATACAGTTCAACACCGATCAGGCAATACCCAAGAAGCAGTTTGTCATATATACACATGATCATCTGTGTGAAGCCAAGAGAACAAGAACAGACCTATATTCATGGTAAGACATGAAGCTGTGTGACATGAACCGAGTCCCACTGGCGTTCCTCCTTTAGTCAACTGAAAAAAACCCATGCTCTCATCATTACAATACCAGCACTGGGGCCTGCGGCTTTGAAACAACTGAGCCATTTAATGGTCTCTTCTGGGCATCTGAGAAGCCCATTCTCTGCCATGCAGAGAGGCAATCATCTGACTGATCGGCCTCAGGAAACTGTGAGCTGTGACAGAGAGAGAAATCAGTATTCATGGCAGAGAAACAGCAAACCTCAGACATGATTATTAGGAAGAACATGTGAAAAGTCTGCTCTATAGCATGCCTTATGTGACGTGACAAGGAGAGTGTAGGAGAGGAAGAGGTCATTCACTGCTACTTTATGAGACAAAGCTCTGCATTATATATGTACTCAGTTATCAGTATGTTTCTGAGTCCTCGTAATTAAACCTAAATTTCTCACGTAGGCTCTATTCATTCCAAGAGGCTGCTGAAATACTAGCAGCTGCTTGCACATCAGCAGCACTGCAGTCTCATGGTGCTGAAATCTTGACAGCTTTGGACACCTTCATAAACAAGCTGTAAGTGGCCTGAGGCATGCAAGTCTGCCAAAACAAGGAGCAGACAGCTGGCAAGGTGTTGTGGCATTTCAGCTGTCACCGATAGCCAGGCTAAAAGGGAAAGATGGTGATTTCTATAGCTATCAGTGCTCAACACCCAGCATTGTGAAAGCTCATTTAAATAATTTTTATTACCACAGAACGCAAAGTGTCTAGACACAAGGTTTAGGGCCAAGGTTCACACAAGTTCTGTCATTTTTGTGTCTTTTTTATCATCCACCTCTGAAGGTGAAAGAGGCAATAGTGCAACTGACAACAGCATAATTAAAATTATTCCATTCAAATTGAAGAACAGCTGCACCTATTACATCATCCCAAAAACTTTCAATGATAAAACCTGTTTCCTAAAGCTTATTATTTTCCATTTCTACATGAGTCTGACTCTAAAGTCTTATTGTTTCCTTAAAGAACCTCATAGACAGCAGTTGTCAATAGTAATGGACGAACAATTGTGAAGGTAAAAATGAACATCTTATCTATCTATCCTATGGTTAAGCCAGAGGAAGTGGCAACAGAATGAATGCTAACTCCACCAGACACACCTAAACACTGACAGTAAGAAAACAACCAGACAAGACCTGCTTGAAATGCATGACAGGTAATTGGATGAACCATGTATCTACACACAGGATAATTTCAACCAATTCAGATCACTTCTTGCAATAAAGCACACCATAACCTGCCAAAAGTTCTTTATATAACTCTGATTGGTCCCAGAGTGTGTAGCTCAAAGACTGGTAAAGGATCCCAGTGCTTTACAAGGTCAATATCAGCACACAATGAAAGCCATTAGGATGCTCTGGTCCCAGTGTAAAGCAGACTAATAATTAAAGGGGTCAAGTACATATATATATAGACCACAATCTAACCAGATATTGCTCCTGAAAATGACACACTATACAATGAATCGTGAGCTGTAGAAGTATATGAGTGCTGTCTTACCTTGTATCCTGGGCCAAGTTGGTGAATGGCAAAGATCTGAGCTGGGTTGAGAGCTTCACTGAAAACATAAATAGCTCCGAGCTGACCACAAAAAACCCTGTTAGCATCCGCTGTCTCTGATGAACCCAGGAAACACTTATCATAGCTCTGAAAAAAAGACAGGAACGCCACAAATATAAGCTTTAGTTTAAAGACAATAAATGTTTGTTGATCTTTTTCATCAAGTTAGCTACTAATTCAGTTTCAGTTTAGCTTGTAGTGCTCTGCAGATAAACCTTTGATAGCTGCTGGTTTCCAATCACTTCACTCCAACTGTGCTAATACCTGCTATTACACTTCTTCTTTCCAACCGCCTTTCATCAGATACACCCCCCTGATACCATTTATCACAATGAGATCTTTACTCATCTGCTTTTTCAAAATGACGCACAATTTATCTTCAGCCTTCAGGACAAAACAAACCCTGATACCATCAACACATTTTAAGAACTGTTCTTTCTCCTCTTACAGAATGTTTCCTTGAGTTGCATGAACTGTAAAACATTTTACCTTAAGGCCAAGGAATGTCTTATAGAGAATAACAACAGCCCTAGGTAACTGCAGCAATGTCAAAGAGTCAACCGGGAAGGAAGTGTAATGAAGGCTGCATAGCCACAAAGAGGGTCAGGCTACCTGTCCCCTCGCTAAATGGAAAAGTTGGAAGTTTGGAGTTTGGGCGAGCTGTTCTGGAAAGAGGCCCAAGGGCAACTCTGCAGCTGCTGACAAATGCAGAGGGCAAACCCCGAATGTTTGCCAATGTCACAATAGGAGGGAGGTGCGAAGTAGAGCCTGACTGATGCTGGAAGAATGCTACTCATCTACAAATTAAATATAATTTCTAGAAAAAAAAACATTCCATCTTTTGACCACAAACATCTGAGTGATAAGCTCAAGTGCTCAGTGCTCTTACGTCATTGGTGTTGACATGCCAGGCCATGTCACCATAGGAGACCAGCTGACCGTTGACATAGCAACGGATCTCAGAGTTCCTCCAGCGGTTGTAGATGTGGACGATGCTGATCATGTACCACTGGAAAATACAGAGCACACAATACTCCAGATTAACACAACACACTCTGCAACGATGCACCAGAACACAGAGAAGGCTCTTATATAACATAGCATAAAAATAACATAACAGTATGCATGTTTTATGTTGAATGAGACCTTTCCTAATCTCTGTGTTGAGAATAGCACCACTGTGTGTGAACACTGTTTGACAGGTATCGTTTTATGTGTGCATGTGCCTTCATTACAGGCAAAAAAAAAATACACAGAGGAACTGTGAATATGGAGCAAGGCAGTGGGGGGTGGGGAGGCAAGACTTTTGCTAGTGCATGCATAGCCGTAGAGTGGACAATACCACACATCCATACCAGTAACACACATCCACAAACACATTAACACATACACACAAAGTCCTAGGAGACACAGTTACTTATAAATTGATCAAATGAAACCACTGGGAACTTTGTTAAGCAGTACGAGGATTCTACTGGGTCAGCAAATGCTGCAGAAGGCCATCTCATCAAGTGAATGTGTTTGTTTATGTGTGCATGCAGGGATGTGTGTGTAGGACAGTAGCAAAATGCTGACAGTGCCGTAAAAGGGGCAGTGTGCAGGTCTTAATTGACAGACCTTATCTGGACTCAACAACATTCCCAAGGAGTGCAGGGAGAGAGACAGAAGGAGCAACACACTCCAGTCCTGATGCTCTCCCATCTAACAAGTGGCACAGGGTTACCAAACCATGTGTGCGTTTGTGTTTTCTTACCTTGCGGGGTTGGAAATCATACTTCACACAGTGCTGAAATCCTTTTCCTTTTGACTTCAATGATGTCACAATGAGGCAGTTTCCCACAAAGTGAGCAGAGTAGCCGATTCCTTTACTGGTGCGAAAACTGCAAAGTCAGAGAGAGTGAATCTTAGTTCAGTTTGTAATAATCTTTCCTTCAACTTTAAATTAAAAGCGATTATGGTATCTCTTAACAAATGCAGCATTTCTGAGTTTAGATTAAATTATTTTTACCATTTGACCATTTCTTTCCAAGAAAAAGAGAAATAAAAAAGTAAAAGTTTTTTTTTTTACAGCTCAAATTGCATCAAAAGAAATCCTGCCTTCCAAAATGCAAGCAGGGCACCTTTCACACCCACACAGCACATTATTTGAGCCAGTACCAGCCACAAAAAACAAGATTTCAAGTGCTTTTATTGCAGCAACACCAGGGGTCCCAGATCACAGGTGTGTGAGAAACATAACTAATCCCCTTCCCGCCATTTTCCTCCCCTTATATTTTCTCTTCCTGACTTGTACCCTGCATGTAAAACCTAGTCTCACAGCTAAGCTTCATCATGAAACAACAAGACACATTGCACCTCTAAAACAAGCCCACAAGGATCACACACACAGAGCAGATATAAATCCCCCTCAAGTGAATCCCTGCTGTAGATCAGAAGTGTGTATAGTGTGTTATCGTGGCCCTAATGCTGCTGCGGAGGCCAGTATCAGACAGGCGGCTGGAGTAACAGCTGCATCTGGGGGAGGATGATAAGACCTGGGCCAGAGGAGAGGAGGATGCCCTCCCTCTCTCACCATGACAACCTGACAAACGGTTACTAGGGAAACAGGATTACATCCTAACACTTTTCATGATTATAGCTCATCTCTGCGATGTTATCTACAGAATATACGAATGCATGTCATCCTTCCTGTAGACAATAAGCTCCCTGCTTCTTCCGCAAAACATTTCTGTCGGTAATGAATCAGAGTTTGACTCCATGAGGGGAGAGAGGTGAAGGCAGGACGCCGCTAGTTAGCGTCACAAAGTGATTAGGTGGTGAGAAGGAGCCAAGCAGTGGAGTAAAGGAGTTCAATTAAATAAAAGGTCAGAGCTAATGAAGCTTCATAGTGGCTAACGGCTTGCACTTACAACACTAACACTGAGGCCAGCAAGGTCCAGAGCTGCATGACGAGCACAGCTCACAACAGCACACTCAGAAATGTTGCGCCTTGACATTTAAAGTCATGTTTGAATTCATTATCTGCTTATCTATTAACTTCCTGTTCATGTCATCCGGTCTGACGACTTAAACATTATGCAATTAATTTATATAACAGCTTCAAATGATTTTAATGTTACACTGGCTTGTTATAGTGACAATGCTTTATGTCACACATCACCAACTATTAGCCTACTGTATAGTAAGGTTGTAATAATAGACCGATTCTACAGTTCGGTTTTGGCTCAGTTTGAATATCGTTACACCTTGACAGTAATGCTATGGTAAAAACCCAGCTCAGTATTCACAGCAAGAAAAGAGAAGGAAATAGACCAAAAGGAAATCTTTGCCTAGAACTGCTAGGCTGAAAGTGAGTGACAAAATCCATGCGAATGGCATGGCTAGTGAGAATCTGTTTTAGTTTACTTTATTTGCCATTATACCAGTGGACTTATCTTTAGGTAAACTTTGCTGATGTTGGAAAATAATATGTTGTTGCATAAAACAATACAATAGAACAAGTCATTTGAAGACGTTGTCTCTGGCCACCATTAATAATGAATAAATCAGTTGTTCACGTTCATGCTCCACACAAAAACAAATATCTTGTTTTTGGAAATCCTCTCAAACTTTGTTTACTATTTCTTTGGTAAGTGAAGTGTTGATACCAGTTGTGGGAGATTATTAAGCCTGCCAGTCCATTAAGTGTTTTCTCATGCTGTGATTAAGTGCAGCGCACTCTCCTTCAAACTGCATCATCTGCATTCACCTCAGGTGGTTCCTTCTTACTCTAACTACAAAATCTTTTGACATCCAGGACTGGACTGAAGTAGCTGGCAAAGTGCACCTTATGCACAAAAAGTGAATTTCTTAAAGTGGTTCTAAGTTAAGAGCTACTGTCAACAGTCTTTTTTCTCCAGATAGCTGTTGAAAAACAGAAAATAGAGCTTACAAAATAGAAAAGATGCTTCCTCTCCGATCTAGAAGGACTAACACAAAAAAACTGATGTATATGATTTCTTCATTTCTATGACTACAACTGTGCTTATAGAAAAAAAAATCAATGTGAGGTCTTCAGGTAAATGTGGGTATAGAAATGAAAGATTTTTAGATGTGGTTTCAGTCAACATGAATTGTTCTGCTTACCAGTAGAGGTATGGTTTATCTTTATCCACATTGATGTTATTGAGTGGATCCTGTCGGAACCACGTGTTGATAGTGAATCCGTTCTGATAGGGCCATTTGGCAATTGGTGGCAATGCTATAGCCTGAAAAAAGACACACATACACACTCATCAGAGTGGGTCTTGCCAATGCTTATAGCAATCAACATGTCACTCAGTCAGCCATTACTCTATTTTTAGCAATCGGCTCCTTACACTGGTGGAGAAAATTGCAAATTAAGATGTGCTGACAGACTATAAACAACAAAAATGGCACACACACACAAAAAACAAATCTTTTTTTTTTTAAGATGGCTCAAGTGTCTCACCGCTGCACTGCGTCCTGGAAAATTGAAGAAGGTATCAGGACCATGTCTCTGAGGCATCTGGTTCAACACAGACAGGAGCTTGATGGCATGTCTTGGCTAGAGTAGAGGAGAGTAAAGTTGAGTAGAGTAGTGGAGAGTAGAGGAGAGTAAAGCTGTCATTATTATGTGACAGATGCTGCCTAAGAGGCAAGGGGGAGTTTCCTTCTCTAGTGTATAAAAAGAAAAAAAGAAAAAAAAAAAAGGTGTGACATCACATCTCTACCACAATCCCTCTGGATCAATACAATAGCTCTTCAATCACCTCTACCCTCCCCCGACAACACCTCATCAATACCGTAGCAACCCTAATCGATCTGTCTCTGGATAGGGCTACTGGGGGGGGAGAAATTGGAAAAGACAGGGAAACAGGGAAAAGGTGGATAGCTGGGTGATGGTTATTGGACAGAGACCGCACTGACAGAGTGCTGAAGGCATGGATGGTCTTGCTGTGGACCACTGATCATTGACCAGAGGTTGTTAATGGTAGTTGTCCTGGAGCTTGACAAGAGGGGGGAGATGGACGAGTAAAGGAACAAGGGCATATCCATTTGGCCAATAGACACCATGTCGGTGAGTAAGGACGACAGAGGAGTCGTTCAATCTCTTCAAACCACCTCTAATCACCACAGTTCTCCACCCCAAGTCAACTACACCAAGTGAGTCGGCCCAATCAGGTCACTGTGGGGGGGCATTTAAGATTACAACAAAGAAGAACCACTGTAAGCTGCACTAAGCACTGCAAACTCTCAGCTCTGGAATTTATCTCATTAACAAGTGCTGGCATTGTGGCTCTAAAAGTAATCATGAATCAGCAAATGGCAAAAGCCAATCATTTTTACAATAAACAGTGTTTTCACTTTAAAAGCCAGTCAGGTGTAAGAGAGGTTCATGTTGAGGTTTAAGTGAAATGGAGAAAGCTTATTAATCAAAAGCATTAAAAGCCCACTGACAACGAACCCAACCAAAGAAAAATTCTACCCGGCAGTCCATGTTAACAAAAGGTTTGTTTGGCTGACTGCACAAAGGTACAGAAAGTTGGAGAGAGGAAGGGAAAAAAAAAAAGTACAAATGGGGGTTCAGACTTTTAGTATACCGACTGTTTCACCTTCACACCTTATTAATTGTCACTGTTTACTATTACTCTAACAAAAGTAACACAATCAATCCTGTGTTACATTAATAATGTCGATTAGAGGGAAAAACACTGAATGTGAACTAAATTGCCCTTGACATGCACCCACAGATCAATCCACACACAGAGATATACACCCCATCCTCTATTATTCTACTCTATTAGCACAATCAAACCATTAAGTCACACACAGACTAATGACACACAAACAACTCTTGCTGCTATATTAATCTAGTATGTAATAAATTAAGCTTGCACTGCTATTAATTGTTTAAAAGTGGCATATCAGAGACAGTGGATTGTCAAATATTTTGGCAGCAAATAATGAGAGCCTTCCCTGCTAACATGGAGGACAGATGTGATTAGCATGACCAACATTACAGTTGCCAGGAACATGGTTATACTTTACACCACCGTCTGTGATGAACACATGTGCCTGTGTATTGTATACAAGGGGTTGCAGTGTGTCCTGCTGGGAATGTGTGATGACACTAAAAGTCTAAAACACCCCCCGGGCATCTTCTACCTACGTTATGATCCATAAAAAAGTTTTCATATCAGTTATTGGCCAACACCAACCAACTGAAAGTAATAACCAGCTTACCCAGGTGCCGTTTTCTCCTCTCAGCATACTGAAGAGCAGCTTCAGCTCCTTGACTGTGATGCTATAACTGGCCATGACTCCCAGCATGTCCACCAGGAGGTCTGACAAAGAAAAGAACCACACAAAAAGAGACAGAAAGTGAGTGTGCGTGTCTCCACTGAGAGTGTTTGTGAGTCAGCGTTTGGAGGACCTTTACTGACATTTCTCAGATAAAATATGGTAAGGTCATAAGACAGAGACAGTTTGTATACAGTGAGCATTGAGCAATTTATTATTCAGTGTAGTCAAAATTCTTATGTTCATTGCTCTATACAATGACTCAGAGCTACTCTCTACTGTAGGTTTGTTTAGTCAGAATGACCCTACTGCTTCTTTGACTTCACACAACCACAACAGATCTGTATGGATGTGGCAGAGGTACAGCAGAGCCCTCTCCATGTGAGGCAATCTGCTTTTTTCCCATTAGGCCTGTTAGATATGAATAGTCTTCCCACAATATTTCATTAGCCAGGGCCCAGCAACAGGGAATAAAGGCTGAGGTGCTTGGGATGAGGAGAAAGCGCAACACCCAATGTCCTAGATTCAAAACCGCTCTGCTCTGTTTTGGGTACAATCAATCCATGTAGGTCATTTTAAATAGTTTTAGAGAAGTGTTAGTATCACGCTGCAGAAAGGGAATCTGAGAGAATCGGTATTAAATTGATTTAAGTGCCATATCCTCTGCTGTGCTGAGCGGCAATAAGTCAAACAAGTTATAAAACACATTATGTTGCGGCTGTAGGTAGGACAGAGAGGACACTACTGGGGAGAAGGGAGGAGAGGACAAACACACACACACACACCCTGAGGCATCATTAAAAGGGAAGTCAAGGTCAATATGATCATGTAAAGAGATGACGGTGTATGTGCTGTTCTGCAATCGAGTCTTTTGTACAAGTGGCAAAAACATACTGAGGTTGTTAGATTGCTTTTGCTGCATCAGAGGGTTGTTATGGACGTCTGCAGGGTGAGCACACAAACACACACTCACATACACACATAGAACATTAATTTAAGACAAAAAGCTGCTTCAATGCAAAAAGACAGAAATGCACTGAACATGTAATGCTGTGCTTATCCTACAGTGTGAGCCTGTTGTTTACACTCTTTCCTACATGTACAACTGACCTCTGCCTACAGAAATGTGAATTCACTACCTAAGCCATGTTACATGTACCAATACAAGGGCTCTGCAGAATGCATCACCTCCCCTGCCTTTGGTTCAGACTGATATAGTTTATTACTATATATTGACAATAAAGAGGAGTTGAGGCACTTGTCTAGATAACAAAGACAGCTTCTGTATCTTATGTGCTTTGCAGCTCTGATTTAATGTTGGCAGCCACAACAAATAATTTTGTATTTTTTGACATATTCTCCCAGAAATAACTACAATAAACTATATTAATGTCAATGCCAGTCTAAAATTATGTAAATAACTGCTATTTCTAAGGACTACTAAATAAATTAAAATGATAATTAAAGCTGACAGAGCTTTGATAACGAACCTGGAAAGGTAAGCACATATTTTCTACATGTTGTCAATGCTGAATGATCATTCTGATGGGCCAATGTTGAATCATGCCACTTAGGAATAACTGAAAGCTTCCAGACAAATTCAAATTTGCACATTGGTCTGGTGATGACAGCACCGATGGAGCTTTGAAAGATAGATTAAACAACAGATCTTCTAATTGGCAGGCAATTTGATCATGGTGCCCTTTTATCAGTGTGTTGATACACTGTTCATTATTTTTCTGTATGTTATATGATTTACCATCTCACCTGCAATCATGTCATCCACAGTGCTCATCTTGAGCAGCACTTGCTGGATTAGGCCGACCTCGGTGCTGGTCTGCAGGTTGCGGACACTCTTGCGGAGAATGGCGGTGAACATGCTCCAGATCTCAGCCTGACATGTCACCTCACAGTGGGACAGCAAATCCACCATGCAGCCGATACTCTCCGCCTCTTGGATGATGAAGTTCATCTCCAGGTCAAATTCGCCGCCCACAAGCTGAAGGAAAGTAAGGAAAGGGGAGGACGAGAAAATGGGGTGGGGGAGGTGAGGTGGAGAGAGAGAGAGTGAGAGAGAGAACAAAAAGAGTTAATGATTTAGTGAAGCATTTAACCTTTTATCCACAGGGGAGGTAAGCCTGGATTCTGATGGATGCTAATTGTGGATAAGAAAGCATTACTTCTGCCAGCGGCCACACATGCTACAAGTAAACATCCTTCATCTGGACAAACACAACACCAGCCTCCTGTATTTTCTCTCTGATGTGAGCAGAAGTACAATCTCAAAATGCAGAAGGCATAAAAATGCCTATTTCCACTACCTTCAACACACACACACACACAACAGCAGGTAATCACACACAGCTTCACACATGGACTCTTATTAATTCACATTTCAGTGTCTGTCCTCTCAGATGGCATTAGTCAGATGAAACCATACTTTTAATATCGAGTGCAAATATTCTGTCTCCTAATGGCTCATGTGCTATAATTACTTGTGACAGTGCAGCCTCCATATAACTGTGCCTCACACACACACACAGGCACATTCACTTATTCACCACACGCATAAGCACTCAAGCATACCCACACAGTTCATCCTCAGCATACTACACTATCCAGGAAGTGGTAACCATGGTAACCAGCAAGCTAAGAGAGAACCATCAGATGCAGAGCAGGAAGATTCAGAAGATTATGTGAAGCTAGCCAGACACAGAAGAGGATAAACATTGTGACTACTGCACAGTCAGAGAGAATGTAAATAATGATTAAATACTATTATATACTGAAAAGGTTTTTCAATTAGATGAAAGAGAAGGGGGGCCAAAAATCAACACTGTGTTCAAAAATTCTTAATCTGTGTGTGGTTTAACAAAATAACAGTTAACTTCATCACGGAATAGAATGTGTTTTTATCCAACTATGTTCAGATTTATTAGTCAGAGGTCTAATCAGAATAAGAATCAGAGATACTTTATTAACCCCAGGGGGATTAAGTTATGCATTAGCCAGTTGGTCAAGCTGTTGCATTCCTCTGCAGATTGGCTGTGAACACTCTGTGGGGCCAGGTGAGAGGCCGTAAAGCTACTGCTTCTTCACATTGAGGTGGTCAGGTTAGAGGTGTTCCAGACAAAGCCAGCTGGGCTTTAGTGCAGGGGGCTGAAGCATTTCTGCTTACCCCGATGGACTGAGCGTTATAGGGGATGGGGTGATGAAGATAAAGCTAGAGAAAGGCAGGGAATGTAGGGAAAGAGAGCAGAGAAATGACTGCTCTGTGCTGGCTTGAGAACAACCCATGGCATGGCAAAATTAGTGAACCCAAGTTATCAAATTATTTAAACTTTTATCTGCAGATGCCCTTACAAAGTGCAGATAGAGGGCTGTGTGTGATGTAGCCAGAAGTGACACATGCAAGCAGGAAAACTCCACACTAATGGAGGGAAAACTCCTTTTCTGTATTTTAGATATAAAAGTTTTAGACATTCAGGTCATTTTCTTCCAAACGTCTGAAGCAAGGCCTGAATGATACATCCTCGGATGCGCTGGGACACATCTTCAGTGATGTGCATGAGGACATTGGGTGTTTCAGGTCTTTCAACATCATACACCCTCACTCAGGTGACCCAGCCAGGGTTTATCCGACCCTGACCCCACGGTGCTGGCCCATAGATCACTCCTCTCTAGCCACAACCATCTTGAGGACCTCTCTGCTGCCTCTTTTGTATTTAACGGCTCTTCTTTTGGCAGCCCCAGTGATTCCAAGTAGAGTAAGGCTAACTCTACAATACATACTGTATACTTGCACTGCACTTCACCACTGAAAAGGTATACACTATGCTCTCCATTCACGCTTGTGGTGAGCAAAGATGTCCAGAATCAGACCAGGGAGACACATAACCTTCATCAGTTACATTCCCTGACTTGTAAAAAGTCAGAAAAATATTTTTATTTTAAATCCAATAATTAAAAAATGGCAGAGCTAGGAACCTAGATACAGTTTACTTGAAAGAAAAATGATGCTGCCACAATATAATATTGATATAGGATGGAACATTAGCTGCAGTTATCATTAGCAACACCAGCAGTCATTACATGCTGCTCAATCGACAGACAGTTCTTAAGTCAGTGGACTCTTCCTGGCCGTATGGAATAAAAGAAGGAAGAATTAATTCATCCCACATCTCCTCTGAGATCCCAATTACAGTGCTCGCTGGGGACTACCATGTCCTACCACATCTTTACAACCTGTCAGTCTGAAGACATTGGATACACCGTGCCAGAAAAGCTTAAAGGGAAATATAGGCTTTGTAGAAAGTTGCTTGCAGATATGCAGCAACTCGAACACAGAAACACATCCCCGGGGCATACCTACACATGTACAGCACAAGCATAATCTCCCACTGCTTACCATCTATGTACAGAGCATCACAGAAAGATGAGAGGGGTGATGCAAACGACTGCAATAAATAGAGTCTCGTGACAAAAATATAGAAAAAAAAACAGAAAAAGAAAAAAACAGAAGCATAAATGCAGAAAACACGGTGGGAGAAAAAGAAGGAAGTATCTCTGTAATTATTATCTCTGCTCCACCAGAAGCAACATCTGGAATGACGATTAAAGCCTCGGTGTTACTGCCAGGAGCAGCCTGGACCTTGAACATTTTGCTCACATAAAATATACGTTCTCCATTTCATGTGGCTTCAATAAAAATGATAAATCCTTGAGCCCATTATTTGCTCAAATGGGGTTTTTAATTGATGCATAAATAAGGTTGATCACAAACAGCCTGAGCACACTTGAGCACACTCAAGCACCATCACCACCATGCACACCGACAAAAGACTGCCAATTAGTTTTATGAGGGAACATGATTCTTTTGCATAAACACTTGTAACCTTCAGCCTCTCTTTTCACCCCACTCTGCGTGTCCTACAATGTCAGTTCTCAAGCAGAATGAGAAAATCGTCACACAAAAGGGGTGAGTTATCGCATCATTGAGCACGCACAAGAGGCCTTCACTTCCCCGACACAAACCCTGGTGGTTAAAGCACACATAAACATACACAGGGACATGCAGTATGCCACATGCTTCAGGATAAAGGGGCTTGGCAGTGCCACCCCAACTCTCCTCTGAGGCACTGTCAGCCCTGACCTCACTGTCTTCTTGGCAACTGGTCGGAGACGTTTGTTTTGGCAGCATTATGACAATGATTGCTCCCCAAGCGTACCACTCATGTCAGTATGTTCCATTCACACACACACACACAGGCAAGGAAACAAGCAGCTGAGTCAAAGCCTGTTGTCAACTGGTTGCTAAGGAAGTGACAACCTATTTCCCACGATTGATGTTCCAGTTATTTTTTTCTAATGAACATGTGACAGGCATACATTGAAAGCTGGAGCTGTTGCATATGAATAAGAGTCTGCATATTTTAAGCCTACTATATATAGAAAGTCAATTCAGAGTGATGTGCTAACCTTGAAACACATTCAGTAACTGTCTGAAATGTAAGAATATCTTCCTTTGGGCTTATCACTGATGACTAATCTCATCATATTGTAGAGTATTTATGTGCATGAGAGAAGTCTTCTAGAGACCACTCCCTCTCACTTTGTTGTAAAAGTTCATTTTTCACATTTCTGTAATTGCAACCTTCTTTCTCGGATCCTGTGTTATGAACTTTGCCCTGACCAACTTTGCAGTGCTGCTCTTTGAGACCCTGAAGCTAAAAGCTGGCACACTGCTTGGATTCACTCAGGCCATGTCAGGGAGGTGGGAGACTGAGGAGGGTAAAGGGGGAGCAGGCTCCTTTAGAACAGCCAAAAGCAGCTTTCATAAGAGGTCGGTAAAACAAACACTCCCTCTGTCCAGCTGACCCTTTTTCAGCAGCTTCACAGTTCTCAGAAAAAGTCTGGAGCCGGTAGCAGACCAGTTCTAATGAAGACATATCACAGCAGGAAAACACACAAGGTGTAATAAAATCAAAAGCAACTGTTAAGCTCTCGTTGACAAATGACATGTTGGTGAAAAGGCCATTTCCTCCGCTGTTTTCTAAAACACCTCCTATAATATAGCCACTATAGGTGTATATATTATATATACATCTAAGGTTTGGTTGACTTACACGACTACTTGAGTTAAGAAACAATTTCTCTGCTATACCATAATACTCCTGTATTTGCATTAAGATTGGACTTCAAAAACAAAAAAAAACTGAAAGTCTGCTTTATATTCAGAGGCTCAAAAAGCTCAGCTGTCCACCTGTCTCTCTGTCCATCTGTCTGTCTTTCAGATATATGCAAACATATTTGAGCAAATGTATCTGTTTATTTTGTAAGGGATGTTTACCCGGTGAAATATCAAGCAACATCAGATTTAAAAAGAAGAAACGGTCTCTAAGGAGGCTCTTTGTCCTCTTTGAGAGATTTTTTGTAACCTCAGCTTGACAATCCTGACTCCTCTCATTCAGCCAAGGATAAAACTAAAAATATAACATCTTGTTAGAAAATGACTTGTCTGGTTTGAGAGCAGCTTTTGAAGAGAAGTCTCTTCCTGTCAGACAGAAACTCACTGTTGTTACTAATACTATTTACAAGGTCTTTGGTCTGCTCAAGCATCCCAGTAAGCCATGAAAACAAGCCAACATACACAAATTGATGCAGCCTGCGTTGTACGCCTGAGATATGGCAAATTAAACTTGACATGACATTATATGGCATAAATTTTGCAGTTTATGAGCACCTATTTATGAATGTTTGTATTTTGCCTTTTAACTCAACTTCATGTTTCACTTGTTTTCATTTCAACCTTTAAGCACAGCTATTGGAAATGCCATGTATTATGAAAGGCGAAATCACAATAACAGTTATTTAATGGCAAACAATCTCTCACAGACCCACCACAGCCTATTATGTAGCGCTGTGATGGCACATCAAACAAGCGATTACACTGGCTGATTACTATGACCGACTGTTGAATATTGGATGACTATCAAGGCCAAACCTGGCGAACGAGGCACCTGTTGCTCATTAAGGCTGTCAGAGATGACAGGTCAGAGAAGCGAGTGGACGGTCAATAGCTGCCTCCTCTGCCTCTACACATTCAATTGAGCCTTTGGAACTGGCTTCATCAATATGCAACTTCAAAGCCCCCGGGAGTGCACTAGAGAGGTGTGTGAGATTGTTTGTTTGGTGTGTGTGTGTGTGTGTGTACGCATGTGTGTGGCTCATTACTCATTTGTGTCCCCTGAGTGAGTTGCGGCCATTCAGCCCCTTTGTGTGCACAGTGAGAGGAGACGAGAGGCCCATCTAGACATGAGATCACAGATTATACACTTAACGCTTTGCCAAGAGGGCTCATTGGAGCGCAGGAGAGCAAAATTGAAGAAGAGTGAGGAGGATAAAAAAAGAGAAAAGCAGAGCGTAGATGAAAGAGAGAAAAACAAACAGGAGAATCAACGGTGTGAACTGCAAAGGGGCAAGAGGAAGCAGATTGTGCAGAAGAGAAAACAGTGATGAGAACGAGTGTATTCGTGAAACATGGAGCGAAAAAAGAAAAAGTAAATGAGTGAGACAGCAGTTACAGAATGCTATTGTGTTTTCTTATCTGGACGGCAGAATGATTTTATTGCCTGCAGCCTTACAATGTTCAGTGGAGGGTTTAGTGCTCCGATGATGACCACGGCAAATCTCTGCAAAGATATGGATTACACTGGGGCTAAACTGGCCAGTAAACACTCAATAATCCACCTTCTGTTTTCTGCATGACCCCATTTTTGGTATTAAAAAAACAAAACAATACAATAAGAGCAGCAGTTAATTTTATCAGCTGCTCAGACCCATATTCAGGGGGTAAAATTCTCTGAATCTAAGTCTTTGACAGCTTTAAAATGAGATTTTAAGTGACCTCGCTGTTTAGAGAAAAATAAATGAGAATAAAATAATGAGTTAGATCCATAAAAAAACTATTTCAGAATCAAGCAATAGAATGTCACCTCTGCACCTTTTTATGCTTGTAAAAACAATTAATATCAAGAGCTTGAAAATATTTGGTAAATATAACAGCTTATAGACAAATACTATTAGTAAGTGCCATCAAAAAGTCATAATGCAGCAGATGAAAGAAGTTAGGGCAGTATGAGCGTGTCTGTCCCTCCCTCTGTGATTGTGATCAGCTATGACATGTTGACTGACATGTCATAGGACTGCATTTCCCATGGGCCCTAGTACCAGTGTCTGCACAGATGGCACATAGGACAATACAACCCAAAAAAAACGAAAAAAAAAACACACAAACCCATTCAGAGCAACAGCGTCACACTCACAGAGTCAGCAAAATAAACGCAATCAGCCACAAGTGTATGGCACACAGTGTAAGGGCTGTTATCTATGAAGTGTAGGGCTTTAGACTTTTGGGAGAGAGGAAGAGGGAGACAGTGAAGTACGCGGCAGAAATTACAGACAAGTAGTTCTAGGACAGAAACAAGCTTTGAACACTCATATCAGCCACAACAAAAATACATCAATGGTTACATAAATCCACACAAGAGGCTGGATACGATTTAGCCCAGCAAAAACCATGAAGGACGTACTGTCAACTGTAATTTTGAGTCACAGCAGTAGCATGAAATGACAAATGTCTGGAGTATATAACTCAAAGCACAACAGTAATCACATTGATCTTTTTATTGGATTGACTTTGTTTACAGAAACCTTATAATAATTGTTTTCAGGAAAACTGCCATAACTACACTGATCATAAACATTAGAAGGAGTAATTGTGTATCCCATTAATCAACAGCTGTATCATCATTAAACTGCTTAATAGGTTAACTCTATAGTTAACTCGTGGACATGTGTGGAGGAATCCTACTGATGGTTTCCCTCTACTGTAGATTCACAGTTCTGAGTCAGTTAAAAATAAATGTACAGGATTCCTCGGAATTCCCAGAGGATTTTTTTAATCAATTTTTGTTGAATATTTAAATTGTTTATTAGCTATGAAATAGGAGGAATACTTCTTACTCTCACTGGTTTCTATCTTGGCAGAAAGGGAAAAAGAGGTAAGGTGTCCCTGTAGAGTTGCATTCATTTTTTAAATTTATGCTGTAAGTCAGAAATTAAGTTTAGAGGTTTATATACCCACAAACCCACACTGCCAACAGAAACAGAGAGCCGAACAACATACATGTTACATTTCTTATACACATATTGCATTTTCCCAGCAGGACAGTGCAGATGGCAGCTCTTTACAAGCCGGTACGTCACCACATACAGCTGCACCATGCAGAAGCTATGCACATACTCTCTGACATCAACACTTCTCATCCCTGCCACCTCTCTCTCTCTCACACATAAGACATCCAATCACACTACAAACACCACAAAAACACCACAAAATAAGCTGGGCTAAAGATTTGGTTTAGCGTGCCAATCCGCTGTATTCTTGCATCAGAGTTTGAAACATTTTGTTTTCTCCAAATGATTTGTCATTTATTATGTAGCTCTGACTGTTAAATTTGGTTTGAAACCAACTATGAGCAATCAAAGTATACATGGCATGCATTAAATATGAGCTATAACAAAGAGTCCTTGTGCCATTTCAGGGTTTAATTTGCCAAAGGGAGAAAGTCATGTATGCATAAATGAAAAAAAAACAAACAAAAAAAGGCTTGTTTCCACTCGGCTAGTTTGATCGTGTCAAATGCGCTGTGTTGGCAAAGGTGTCAAATTCCAATCAAGCAACTGTTACCTCCAATTTAGCAAATACGTGTATGGCCTACAGTTCAATTTGATTCAAAAACACTGACATTTTGTTCTTAGTGCCAAGAGCTGCTGTACCCTGGGCACATTTTTCACAAAAATAACCATGAATGTGCGTCTGTACATACATCAAAGAGGTGCGAAGCTATTGAGCGTTCCCATGTATTGGCTTGTCACTTTCTATTAACACTGCCAGAAACCAAAGAGAGAGAAAGAGAGAGCGCTGGATAAAAGTGGAGTGGAAGAAGGCAAGATAAGACAGCCATACCTGCTGGGATCTGTCTTTATGAAAGCCTCTCTAAAGTCTCCCAGTTCAGTGCAGACCAGTTCAGTGTGCCTTTTTCCGCCTCCAACATCTGACTCAAACCTTGTCAAGTGCAAGCTTGAAACATACTGTACACACACACACACACACACAGACACACTAACACACTAGGATGCACTTGACAATGACAGCCCATACACATAAACACACCCTCGTGCTCAGCATTCAAAGGGCAAACGCCTTTTAAACCATTCATAGCGAAAAGTCTTGTAGGTCTTAGTCATTCGCACATACACTCTTACTCAGTTCATCACTAACACATTCACACAGCAATTCACATGAATGACAGCATGACATGACACAAAGGGAGAACAGAGAGGAAGAGAACTGCAGGGATGCAGAGAATCTTCCCAAAATATTACAATATTAATGAGGCACCATTTAATTGGCATTTGGGTAGCTTGTAAAAAAACAACACATTTTTCAAAAGTCTGTTTACTGGATCAGAGAGAAAATGAGCTTTAAAGTAGCAGAGAAGAAGCAGAGCAAGAGATAAAGAGGTGAGAATGAGCCTGTGAGAAAGTGAGGTCAGATGTGACAAACAGCGAGGGCAGAGAGAAAATGCGCAGTAACAGTAATGGTGTGCATGTTTGCTTGGGAAAGCACTGTGAAATGACAGATAAATAAAGAAGACAAATACAGCAGAATACAGCAGTCTCTTTTTTCAGCACAACGGACAGCTCCTGCTTTCTCTGCTGACGCACTGACTGAAAAAACCTACAGTGGAAATCCTGCACAAACAGCTGAAGCTGCAAATGTACTGATAGTTGTATGAATGCCATCAATATTCTCAAGGACTGTAGCCCTGCAGAAAAAAAAACACGACTGACATAAAATTCAAAGCCCCACTGTTTGAAGTGAACAAAAATAACGTCATACTCTTCAAGCCTAATCGAAAAAAAAACTAAATCCAGGTCAGAAACATATAAATACACACTGCAGGGACTGAGGATTGCAGCCAAGTGATCACAAAGCTGACTTCATCCAACTGCAGTTTAAAATGTCTGCCACCTGATTGGCCAAAGCAGCTTAGTAACGGATCTAGCAATAAGCCTTGTCACATGCTATTGGGTAACAAACAAAAAACATTTTTTCCTTTTTGTCTTACACAGCACTACATAAAACTCTGTCTTTAGCTCACATACACACAATTTGAAAGTTGAGCTTTAGTTTTTTTTCCTTCTTCTAGGAATTCACCTTTTGAATGGTTTATAGCAGTTTGTCAGTGGGACGTTTGAAAAGCATCATTTTATTTTCCATGCATTTCTATTGGATAGAGGGTCCAGATCCAGACCATTCCAGTGGAGCACATAGGTTACTTCCATGTTTGTGTTTTAAATTGGTTTTATCCATACTTCAAGTCAAGAAAGACTCTTGACACTTGTCTCTCACAAAGAATCACCAATATGGCCGTCATCCATTCCACCTCAGATTCAAGCACAAGGTATTAAAAGGGTGAAAATAGAAATAGGTTTGGCCTATAGTAAGACCTGCAGACCAGAGACAGTTCATTCCATAGGACCAAGGATCTATATTTTAAGCTGACAAACATTATAATTCATGGCGCAGTGATAATCTGGATTTGATATTTCTGCCATTTAGTGCTTTTTTAAGCATGAATAAAATGGAGTTATATTTGAATTTAATGTATATTGCCTCCATAAAACAATTTGTCATATAAATTTAATGACTCAAAGTTATGTGTTTGAGAATGACAGTTTTGAAGGACTGCGTAGAATTGTGCCTCTCAGCTAAAGTAATAATCCACTGCACTTTCTCATGAATAAATTTACATCTTCTCTTTACACAACACTATTCAACTTCAGTTCATCCACTTTCAACTAATGTTAGCTTGGTCCCAGGCAGCACAGGATAAGAAAAGCACTAATATTATCAATGATAGCCACTCAGCTGATCAAATTAAGTGGTCCACACACACACACGTGGAAAACACATATAATGCATCTTCGGGGCTTAACACATTTGGCCTAGCAAAGAACGCCGATGCTCCCACCATGCCTGGCGTGAACCAGATGAGAAACTATTATGATTTATGTGCTAAGGCCTTTTTTTGTTAAAAAAGACCTTGTGTTACTGGAGGATGGAAAATTCTACAGGAGACTAAGAGAGAAAACATGTACAGCATCAAGGCTCTGCGAGAGGGAAAAGTAAGAGGCTGCAAGAAAAAGTAGCATCAAGGAGACAGGTGGTGATTGAGAGCGCCACATTGAATGGACAGCATGGAAAAAATAAGACATGCTACTGAGTTGTACCAGACAGAGCACAGAAAGAAAGCACACCCTAAATGGTAAGAGGGTGGAGGTGTTGTCTTTTCTGTCAAGGACCAGAAGTAACTCAACTCTCCAATTCTTTCATTTTTTTCCCCCCTTAACACAGGGAGTAACCAGGCCATCCTTGTGTTCTGCGTGATGGGAGCTCAAGGCTTATTTTATAACAAGGCCTTCACGCCTTGTCTCCCAATTTGACTCAAATGTGCACATTTCAAAGACACTGAGAGGAAGTGAGGTCCTACAGGGCATCCTGCATGTTGTTTACACCTCACAGAGCTCATCAGAGATGAAAATAGAGACATAAGAGGGTAAGTAAGAGTTACAAGCTGGAAATATGACAGAAATATAACATTATGATCAATCATAGTATGACAACTGCAAATGTCAGGTGTCTGGTGTGCCATTGGTGTAAAAAAAGGGGGTGGAGAGTGTAGGAAGGGAAGGAACAGTTAGCACAAACTAGTTATTGAAACTGTATCTGGGACACGATGAAGCCCAGTACAAAGCAAATACAGGCAGAGGGAAGATAAGTTGTGTTTTCTTGGGGCCCTAAGTGATCACTATTTTTATATACCGGCGGTAACTTTAATAGGTTAAAAACGTTTCAGCTTTAAACTACTACTAGCCTTTCACCAGATGCATCTGACTGTGTGATGAGGTAGGTGTAGACGAGCTGATGTTAAGTTCAAAGTTCACCAGATAAGCCCCGCAGACCTGACTCAGGCCAAGCTGGTGGCAATTCACGATCACTAATCTGTTTGTTTGGTCGAGTGCATGTGCTGCAGCAGATAGCATGTGTGTCACACACCCACACACACACGCACGCACAGTGGTGTGTGTGCTCACCAGCCAACAAACAATGGAGAGTATTGTTCCATTGAGCCACAGTTGATCGAGGATAACAGAGGCAGCAAGCAGCTCCAGTGAGTTTCAGTAATCCATCATCATGAGACAAGGTTGGTAATGACACACAGACACACATTCCCATGCACACAAACACACACAAACACACACAAAACAGGGATAAAGGGTTAGCGGAGCATGATGTACTTTATGTTATTGTACAAAAATGCCACACACAGTGTAGACACATATTATACACACAAGGCAACAAAGTCTGGCAGCCACAGCATGTGATTATGAGCACAGGAAACACACCAATATGACTCCTGGAGTATTATATAATATTTTCATTAAAAATACAGATTTAATTGAAAACTTTGGACCCAAAAAAACAGCACTGACATTATTCTTTCTCTATCAAGGTGTTTCTGTGCTACAGGCCTGTCACTACATCAGACTTGTCCTCCATGCTGGACAGGAGTGATGACTGTTTGAAGTTTGTGTTGTTTGAAGTACAGCAGATGCAGCAGGAACAGCAGTAGTTGTCAAGACTCATGGGCTTTGGAAGTAGAACCTTGAAAGGGAATCATTTGAAGTTTGCATTGGTCACGGTCAACTAAGACTCAAATTTCCTTCATGTTTCAGCCAGTTTGAATGCTTTTTACATAAGTAACTCATTCTGCCCACAATGGAAAGTTTGTCTTATTAGAATGTCTTTAGGGGATATAATACATACGTTTTGCTGAGTAATTTAAGTGCCATCATCCTGCAGGATATTTTAGTGGACACTAATGGATAACTAATGGATATGATGAGCTATGTTTCAAATCTGCAACAACTAAAGCCGAGAAAAGGATGATGCCTAAAGTAATACTTGTAGTTTCATATCCCAACAATGGCTCTATATAAGAACACGTTCACAGACATCCTTTAAGTGTAGAATGTTCAAACTCCCCAGATGACAATGTCAAATGTCAAATTCACTCACAAAAAACAATTTCCTATCAAAAGGTCATATCAACACAAAATCTATTCTCAAATATCACAGCCCAACGCCAGCAAACACTCACAACATTGAGAGCTCACACTTAGAAAAGCAAATAAACACAGGTGATTTCAAAAAGGACTGAAAGATTAAGATTTAAAAAGAGCTTGCAAAAGTCTAAAATATCGCCAGGTGGATAAATAACTTCTGGGATGCTAGAGGAGGGTGACTGAATCAAATCAAAACATCAACACAGGCTGTTATATTTAAGTGTGCAGATCCAGTCCCTTAGGCACCAATTCTATAATATTGCAAGTTAAAATAATATATGTACAAATCGATGTCTGTGTGATTGGTAACAGCAACGCATCGGTTTTATTCACTATTTTACAAAACAATGAACCACAATTTCCATTTGAGTGAGCTTGAAGGTAAAAAAACCTCAATCCACTCTTTTTGATCCATACATTAGCTTAATTATACTATAAGAGTTTGCCGTCCTGCATCCATGTTGTCTAATCCAAGCTAAAAGTGTTCCTGGAACCAGAGCGTGAATGTGGTGGGGGCGGGGTGAGGGTCAATAAGAGGAGGAGCGGGTGAATATGGTGAAGAGGATTCGGAGCGAACCACCATCACTGGCTGCAAAAACTCTTCCTCCACCACCAGCACCTCTCTTCTAGGGTTTCTGAGTGTGAAAGAGCTCACAGGAGTGGTGAGGCTAAATTCTGGCACACCGCTATATGATTTCTGGTACCAGAAAAGTAAACAATCCATTAGTGGATCATCACAATACCCAACAGTTTACATTAAGTATGGCCATTATTCTGCACTTGGCCACTGCTGTTTATTATTAGCAACACTAACAGCTTTGTTCTTGCCACTGTTAGCCTGTCAGACAAATTTCTCACAATGTACAGACATTTCTCAGTATCTAACTTTTATATACACTAAAAGGTTCTCACACATTTTTCATGTCGACCCTTGGTGACCCTTTTTTCTCTCTAGCACTGCCCCTCAGATGTTTTTACACTGGTTATCACAGTACAAGCATAACGCTGGCATTGAGCTCTACAGTGGTGTTCTTTACTTTGTCCTATGTCCATTTGCATCAGCTGTTAGATACTTTGTGTTTCTTGATAATTATCAGATGTGAGCAAGCTGATATCCTGAACTAAGATAGTCAACCAACATTAATTTAAAGGATTTCTGTTCTGTAGGTAAAGCAACATTCATGAACAGATCATGGTAGTCAAATCGTTACTGTATGTATGAGATTCATTATAATGCCAAACACTGACTCCATTTTGCTTTCAATCAACACACCTGACTTCCAGCCCAGAATGCTATAGTAAACTAAAGCCTCAGTACTTCACAGATGATTACAATACTGCTCTTATTTCCCTTGTTGATATGAACCAGAGCACACAGCCATAACTTTATTGTGTGTGCTAAAAACCAGTGCTGCTGCAGTGCTACCCAGACAGCCTCACCATGGAAAGAGAGCACAATAAAGGAGCATATTGTGTCACTTGCAGGTCTGTCTAACCACTGTAGTTCTATTTGGAGAATACAAAACATTACCAGGCCTTTTTCTTTTAATCAACTGCACAAGTCTTATGAAAATAATTCTTTTCTAAAAGCTAAAAAAACTGGTTTAACCCCTCCTCGTCATCTAAGGCTCCCTGTCATAACTGAAGTGGATTTATTAGATGAAATCCTTCAGGGATCATAGCTCTCATTTGCAATCACTAGTTAACGTCATGGAGGGAACATGCAGTCCTGATACATTGTTGGCTCCCTGCAGGAGTAGCTGTGGTTTGATACAGAGTGTAGCTCTGCTAACCAGTCTAATGTGGTGTTAAATGACTTGTTACAACTGTTTTTTCAGGCTGCAGGTGAAGTACGAGCATAGCAGGGATGTTAGATGCTAGATGTCGAATGGAGAATACTAAATGTACACACACACACACAAACACACGTACTAGAAATTTGGCTGTAATCAACCTTCGGCCACTGCAGTATGCAGCATGATGAATAGCTACACAGTTAGCTATACTTCCAGTGTGTGTGTGTGTGTGTGTGTGTGTGTGTGTGGAGCCAAGGGAGTGAGGCGAAGTAGGCCAGCATGAATATGAAATCACCCCTGCCAGGCAATGATGTGGGCTACAAGAAGAAAGAGAGGAGTGTGTGTGTATTTTTATGCATGTGTGTGTGTGTGTGTGTGTGTGTGTGTGTGTGTGTGTGTGTTTTGTCAGAGAGAAATGTGCAGATGAAGGTGCAGGAGACTAAAGCAAAGGCTTTGTAGGAACATCATTTATCAACTCTCTGGGATGTTAGGGGCGCCACACTCACCAGTGCACAGTGCACCAGGTATTTTGAACAAAGCAGCTTGTTATAATTTGGAGATTACGGCATGGTTGGGGTGCCAGGCAGAACACACACACACACAAACACAATATACAAACAGATGCAAAGCAACAACTGCCTCTACTGTCTATTCACTCCAAATGTTGAGCATGACGATTCCATAGAAATAATAACCATATGCACCCCCCCACCACCACCACCACCACCACCACAACCCTCTGATCGCACAACAATAAAACAGACACGTTTTAGAAAAACACACACACACAAAAGAAGGCAGACACAATAGCAAAAACCAGCCAGACACAATAGTGTGGAAACAAGGAGCATAGAGGACGACAACAAGACTCATCAAGAGCACGAGCCTCCACATCCTATGATGAAACAGCAGAAAAGAATACTGTATTAAGAGAATATAAACAAAATTCAATTAATCAAATAATACTTTTGTAACCAGATTTAGTGAATAAACATTGTGCTGCACATTATGCTAAAAGACACTTGCAATCTTTATAATGAGCAAGTGTTTAGTTCTGGACAAACCTATTGGTCTGTCATATCTTCATTTAATTTTTTACACATTCTATTAGCAAAGCTCAGCATTTTAGGCTTTTACATCAAAGAACAATCTCAGATTTTACCCTCATTCATTTTGAATATTTAAACCCTGAGGGAATGCTGCACAAAAGGCATTAATATTATAGTGATCCGGGTAAAAAAAAAAACTGTTCTTCCAGGTGCAGGTTTCATCGTTTTTTTCTATTATTCTAAGGACTCGAATGCCGTTTCGTCTGCAGCTTGACTCTACTTGTTAAGTTCCTTATGCCAGAGAATCAACTGTCAACTGTGATTATGCTAATCTTTTTTTAAACTAATAAAACCTTAAATCTATTAATATAATTATTACAAATGTAATAAAAAAAACATAAAGCAAACAGGAAATATGGATGTTTGGTTGAGCAGTGATTCAATTTACAGTTCAGTAGTTGGTGATGAGCTGCTTTCCTTGTGAAATTCATGTTTAATTCATCTCTTGTAGCAATTTATGTATAATGGATTTCTGATGACAATTTCTGTGTAAATGCAAATGAAAATGTTACAGCACGATTAGAAAAGTAAACAGAATATTCTACATGGCTTAAAAAAGCACCACACAAGTAAGAGGCCAGGCCTAAGAATCTCACACAATGAAAACGTTGATCTAAGAACTGGAGGCAGACATGTGGCACAACAACAGAGTCCCCCTTTAGACTTTTGATGCTTGAAATGTGGCAAACGCGAGCATGAAGAGGAGACGAACCGGAGTGATAGTTCTGCAGACAGCTCCATTACCTCCTCACAATAGGGATCATCCACATTCATCCACCAGCTGCTTCACCCAGCCAAAGAGTCAGGGAGCGAGGGACGAGATTACACCATGGAGTTAGCAGGATGGATGTGCTTAGAGGAGATAAAGTATGGAAAGATGGACAAAGCGACGGGAACTTAACAAAAGGTGTTGTTAAGTAAGGATAGGATATTTTTCCCTCTCCATTCCCAAAGGGTGCTCTCACCCAAAAATCTTACACGGCTTATCCTTGGAAGGAAAAAAAAATCCCCTACCGTCTGGAACTAGCAGCTAACGAAAGGATGAGGAGGAATTTAGAGAAATGAAGCAGATCTGAGGTGTGTTAAGACCCAGAGAGGTGAATTGTTTAGCCTGGATGCATACAAATGAGACCAGTTAGAGTTTAACACAAATCGTTTTATAATTTAAGTCCAAAAGATTTGAGCAGTGATGACAAAGAAACTATGAGGAATCAGCATTACAGCTTAAAAGACTCATTTTGCTCTGAAGCACATCATGATGAAGATACTCGCTACTAAGAGGATTTGGGAGTGACAAGGTTCGTCAGGTAGGGGATAACTTGACATTTACATTTTTAAATTGGGCATTTTCATTCCCCTCCTTTTCATTACCACTGTGGAAATGGTTTCTACATTTGGACCGACCAGCATGCCTCAGAGTGTACAATCTGTAACTGCAGAGAAGGCCACTAACCATGCTAACAAGCCAGTACAAGCTAATCCCACAGTGTGACAAGTGATTGATGAAGAAAAATAGGCAATTAAAACTTAAAATGTCAAGTTATCTCTAACAGGCTCGGTCTTTCGTTAAAAAAAAAAGCACTCCAAATCCCGAGGACTCTATTTCACTCTCCTATCACCTGGAGCAAACAAGACAGGGGAGCAGTGATACCTACAGCATGATGAGGCTCCACAGGGGGGCTGGAACTCATCAGACCCCCACAGAACACCATACAGCTGGACTCGTGTTATACTCAAGAGGAAAGGAGCACCTGAAGGACAATCACAGACTTTTCAATCCCCCTCTTTCTACAGATGAGCATCCTTCCATCTTCCCCGTGCCGTTTCTCTCTCTTTCTCTCTGGCTCATGCAGGGGTCAGGACAACCCAGCTGTGTGATAGATAGCAAAGTCATTCATGACCTTGCAGCAGAGGCCACACCCTCCATCCTCCAGTTACCCAATGTGTGTGAGAGAGAGAGGAAGAGGCAGGCACAGAGTGTATGTGTGTGTTCATGCAGTTAACGTGGCAGGTCGCCCCATGTAACAACACTTAGAGTTGTTTTTATCCCCCAAGTTGGGACCAGCACTGTTGTTAGCTAACATTGCTGCTCACTGGCTGTAGACTCCAGGCACAAACTGGCTATAAGCTTCTCTGCAGCAGTTAATCTTTCCCAAAAATAACCTCAAATATCACCTCGCAGATGACTGAAAAATAACCAAAAACAAGATAGGAATCCTCTTTCTTCAAGATATGATACAACATTCTATACAACATAGAATATAATACTTACTGAAACATAAAATAATAAATAATTTAAATAATGTTCAGTGGATATTTGTAGCTTTTTAGATGATATGGGAGAACACGTTTTATTAAGCTGTGTCTGAACATTTTGAAATTGTGATAGTGACAGTGTTTTCTTTGTTATTTTACTGATTTAAAGGAGATTACACAAATACCGCTAACCTACAGATCATAAACAATTAGTAAAATAGGCTAACTAGGACAATTTGAACATAAAATTCTACAATAACGTCAGCACAGACAAATGAGACTGCTGATGAGCTGGCCTGTCATCTGAACTATTTTTGTACTATTCTCTGTTATTGTCAGACCAACACTCTCCAAATCATTTTCAGATTGATTATGAAAATGTCTATTAAATATAAAAAAACAAAGTCATTTTTACTTTAGTTAAAATCACAAGCAGCAATCATATCATACAAGCAGCAAATACACATTTGATGAGGTGGGAATGCAATTTTGCTTAATTGATCCTAGGATCAATCAGATGTCAACAGCCAGTGACGGTTATCTCAATAACCTTAAAATATGTTATAAAGCTCATATCATTTGTTGTATTTACGCAAAAGTCCATTTGACCCACAGCTGGTGCTTATTAGACTATTTAGGTCTAGTGGGATGCTTGTTGAGGAACTCATCTGCATGACTCTGCAAGCACATGATGACACATTGTCTTCCCCCTGCACAGCCATACAAGCAGATTACAGTGCTGCAGGGAAACAGTTAGCCTGTGCCCTGAGTCTGCAGCCACAGGGCAAGCTTGAAAGAAAATACCAGTTAAACTGAGGTTTGTACTGATGTTTCAAACCACCTGAGGCCAAATACATTTTTAAAAAGGGGTGACCTATTGCTTTACAAATCTGTGTGGTATATATTAACACACCAATGTCACAGCACTCCAAACAGACTCACAACACTAGTGGTCCTCTAGCTTTTTCCTTTCAAATGTTTTGGTATTTTCTATAAAACAGAATATCTGTAATTGAGTAGCTATGTGTGCGAATGGCCGCATGTGTGTCTGCACACAGTTCAATGTCAACAAATGAACATCTGAGTGTGTTTTTTGGTTCTGTGTGTGTATGTGTGTGTGTGTGTCAGATTCCATGCGTTGCTGACTCTGATTCAGCTGCCTGTGGCTCAGTATCAGGTGACCTTGGTGATTGTGGAGTGTGTGGACAAGGATAATGAGAGGTTTGCCAACAGAGTCAGTGGGACCACTAAAGGGGCTCAGGTGGGGATTGGCGCTGCCATAAGATATTGTAGTTGACCGAAAAGAGGGGGAAGGAACGCTGGAATGAAAAGCAAAGAATGTGAGGACCAAGAGTGAGCAGGAGTGTGTCACCAATCCTTTTCTTTGCCAGACAAACACAGCCGTTTTGATCCCAAAAAAACATTACAACTAGATAAAGCTGTCTATAAATAAGCACAGCTGCTGCTGTACTTAAGCAAAGGGACTGACAGTATTGCCTCTGAACGCATTTGAAATATATTCTTCAAATAAAGTGTATATATGACAGTGCAGTTTGGGTTGACAGACCAACAAAGTCAACATCACAATATGTCAATAACTGAAAGTGGGGATGAACGGAAGCAAACAGATAAGATATCTACAGCTGAGTCCATCACCACACCACAAAGCATCCTAGTCATCTGTAATAGAAGTATCCAACCTTTTTGGCCTTGGACTAGACAGGAGAGCATCACCAGCTGTGTATCTATCTCTGTATACATTATGTACTGGCTAATTAGAGTAAGGCTTATCGCTATGGTACTGAGAATATGGCAGCAGTGTTTGCTGCAGATAAAACCACACAGCATTGTTGGAAACCTAACCAAGCAGTAGGCTGAACACAAACCCCAGTCACCAGGACAAAATACATGAATCACATGTTATTGCCTGAACTGAACTGGTAACTTAACTGGTAACTTAACTGGTAACATTTAATTCTCACCCATTTATATAAACCAATCTTATCATTTTAAACACACAACAATGTAGCCATACAATACTGTAGCTTCTTTTCTGCCATTTAGCTAGATGCTGCCGATGTCTGGTGTCCTGAAGTCATTAAAATATTAACCCATAACAGCATAGAAAAGGACATACAGACAAAAAGACGCGCACGAGAGAGAGAGAGAAACGCTGTGTGAAAAGTCCGGAAGTGGAAACACCAGGTGGTCGAGAGCCTGAATGCAGGCAGTCAAAGAGCAGTGTTGCCTTGACAACTGTGATGCCTTGTTGATGATAACAACACTGCCAGCACCCCACACACATATCTATCTATATGTGAGTACTGCATGTACTGTATCCCGCGTGCGTACTTTTATTCTTAAAACACTGTATGGTGGTGACTTGGTCTGGGATAAACAGGGCTCTCTTACACTCTCTCTTCTTTTTGTCTTTTCCTTTCTATAGTTCATCACCAGCCAAAGGCCGGCAGCATGCTGTATAGATCAGGGAGCATATCTGATACAGCAGACAAGCCATCTGTTCACCCGAGCCGCAGTGGGATCTGATCAATACAGCCACGGTGGACGGAGAATGTGGCTGCTGTGGTCTCCCACATTGACTGGAATAATGGATCAGCTTTTGGGTCACAGTGGACTCATTGTACCAGCAGCATGACCACTGAGGTTTCCTGCCTCCACACCTCTTTGTTTCAACTCTTTTAATTAAGGAGCTGGGCAGCAGAATTCCCTAACAGGCTTAGCTATTGGCAGCCTTGCAACCAGAACTGATTGTTCAATTGAGGATTTAGCAAGTAAAGCTTTGTATGACCAGCGCATACTGCTTTAATTTGTCAGGGTGTCAGGGCTTTGTGTGTTAATGCATCAGACCGACATACACAAATACAAACACACAAACAAGTTGGCCTAAAAGCAGGTATTTACATAAAACACTGTGGAGTGCATTTCAGTTGAATGCTCTGAAGAGCTTTCACTGATCTGATGTGGACCAATCCAGAGTCATTCCCTCTTCCGCTGCATCAGCTGGTGATTTCTGAGCACATAGCCACTGCAGCATCACACCACCGCCACCTCCTCCTCCTCCTCCACTCTCTCTTCTCCTCCCCCACCCTTCCTCAACCCCTCTCCACCTGCTTTTAAATGCATGGCGCTGCCCTGCCAAGCCAGTCTATGCAGGCAGCATCAGTCCCTCAAGAGTGAAGGAGGAGGCCATGGAACAGGATGGATGGTTATCAGCCTGAGCGACCCGGGGGGTTGTCAAGAGAAGAAGACAAGATTGGAGTGAGCCGGCAAAAGCCCTGGCTCCTCAGTGTAGTACCAATAATCAATTAGGAGATGAGAGGCAACCTGAATCAGGACGACACACCAGTCTCACTGAGAGGAAAATGGTTTAGTCCAACTGTAGGCAGCCCTGCTCCAAGAATCCACTGAGTAAATAGGCCACCGGCTACACCACATAAACCTCACTGAAATCAGGTTAAAACACATGCTCAGAGTATTCTACCTTCTCCTCTAAATATAAACAATAATAGGCATAATATTCCCCCTTTTTATAACAGGAATAAAACGCAGTGCACGCCATGGCCTGCTGCATGGAAGAGGGAAAACAGCCAGTACACGCGTCCTATACCCCCCTAAAGCATTAGTCTTCTATCCAGACCCTACGCCTGCTGTACATTTTTCTCATCTGTTTCGTAACGGTTCACACCAGTCATGTCAAACCCCCCCCAAGCTGGATTAAATCGTCTGATGTTGCTGTTGTTGTAGGGTAGGCCCGGCATCATCGCCGACACAGCCGCCGATGGAGAGGGGTGAAGAAATAAGAGGGGGTGGAAAACACGTATATATGTGTGCTCCATAAATAATCGCTGTTTGAGGCCCACTAATATAAACCACTAACCGCATCAAAGCTACCTATACATCACTCCTCTGCGCACAGGATGCAGGGCCCTGCCTTCAACAATAGGCCTGTGCATAATTCTGAGCCATTCTCATGCACACACACACACATATGTCGATGGATAGCATGATGCTAGTCGGCCTTTGTCCGATCAGTTTGTCTCAGTGCAGACAGATAACCTGCGTGATTTCTCTCTTTGGGAGAACGATTTATTTCCGTGTGGGTCTTGCTGTGTTGTGCGCAGCATTGTAAGCACTCGCCGCTTTTCACAGCCTGCCTATGCATCACTCCTGGGTCCATATTATTGAGGTCAGGTGAACAAGTCTGCACACACTTCGCTCTATCCACCACATTCTGACCGCATATGCCTTTTTTTTCTTGTTGTACCGCAAGCAGGTCATTTAGTCAACAATGGCCGGTGATTAGACTCAATGCCTTGGTGGGGTCACATGCTTCATTCAGCCTCTCTATAGGCTGCACAATAATACTGCTTGATTTATTCAGCCTACCACCTCGTGCAGGCTGCTTTTTGTATCTAAACAACACTAAAAAATCTCACATCCATCCTCCGAACAAACAAATGACATCATCCCCTGAACGCCACACAACCTGGGGAGTGAAGCATCGTAAATAAAACATAGCGGGTTAGGGCGCAGTGATTCTACTGTGTTCTATGGCTTCCTTTCTGTGTTTTCCAGCTTGGTCCGGCTTCCACTCACCAGGTTCAGCACTGTCTCCACGATGTCCCTGTTGCTAACTTCTCCAACCTGGATCAGGCCCACCAGCACGGCGAATTTCATCTGGATATTCCTGATCGGAACAGCGGGATTGATCACCCCGGCCGGGAGAACCATAGAGCCGGCTGCAGACACCATCCTTTCCCCGGTGGAGCCGGAGCCAGCGCTTGCGGCGACCTGCTGCTGCTGCGCGGAGGAGCCCGGCGGAGGATGGGAGTCTCGGTCTGTGTCCGTGAGCGAAGAAGCAGAGCCCAGTGGTGCTGAAACCGGCTTCTCGCTCGACATTTCCCCTTGGAAACAGGGAGGAGAGGAGCGGTCGCCGCTGACTCTCACACCTGCTCTACAAGCTCGGGCGTCTGTTGCTGCACAAAAACCATCCACTGCGCAGGAAAAACAAGGAGGAGCGGCGTTTTAAAAATCCTCTGAATTCACCCTATCCTCCTGAAAACCTGTGGGGATTCATAGGGCTAGAAAAAAAGGATGGAGTCTTGACAGAAGGGTAGCCTACGCTTCTCTCCCCCTCTCTCTCCTCTTTCTGTCTCACTCTCTCTCTCATTGGCAGGTTGCAGTCAGTGCGGTCGTCGAGGAGACAGCGCCATGTTGACGCCCCCTGTCTGCGGTAGCGCGCTTTGGCCGCGCATGCGCACATGGGAGAGTTCTGGGAGGGTGCTGAAGCGGAATAACATGGAGCCATCCAAGCATGGGTTCATACGGAGCAAAGCGCAGCAAAACAACTGGGTGTTATTACTTAGCTTTTTAATATGTTTGAGTTTTAGTGGCTCTGTAGATGCAAATATGGAAGAAGTGCTGAATACAAAGTTTTTTGTTTTTTTTAGACAAAAGCAGAAATAATTATACTATTTCACAGACAGGAGTATATTTTAGGAGCACTGCAGGGGTATCAGATGGAGTTCATGCAGTTTTGGGTGTCTGGTTGCCAGACAGAGGCTGTTTATATATTCAGAAGCCATCCATCTGTCCCAGTTATCGCTGTCCCCAGTTTACCTCTGCTACCTTTGTTTTCTCATTAAGCCTGCTCTCTGGACACTCATCTCTTCTTGTGTGGAATTTTTCTTCCTCCTCTTCTCTCTTGATGATATAATTTGTACACACATTTCTCCATCTTTCTTGTTTACAAAGCATCATTCCCACAGGCTCGTAACACAGGGCAGTGTGTGTGTGTGTGAGTGAATCGTTGCTGTTTACAAGCAGCTTTCAATGATGATATAATGTCCTGCACACTTCACTCTCTGTGGCTGTTTTACTTCTCAATTTAGTTTTTTGACTTATAGGTCCAGCAACAGTCTCACACAAACACACACACTCGTGCAGTATCCTCTGGTGGCTTTCCAAACCATGACTACTGGTTACCTGTATACACTGCATAAGCCTGTTTCACACTCCATGTGTTCTTCTAACTGGGTGCATCTGCTGGGTAGGATTTCCATTAACGCAGCAGCTTTAGAAGCTGATTCGTTACTCTGTCTGTGCGTGTCTGAGTGTATTTTCATACTTGACAGTGGTGTCTCTTGGATGTCTCACTCCTCACTTTTTTGATATGCTGATTGTTGACAGGGGTGACAGGCCCTCTCTCTCTCTCTCTTTTCCCCTCAGCAGAGGACATCTTTTTTTTTCTCAGTACATATTTGTTTTCTTTGTGTAACTTCAGCACAAAGAAAGCGAAAGGAGACAATCCCACATACCATCCACACTCACACACATACATCTGGTACATACTTCACTCACATTAAAGAGAAGTAATTTCTCAGATTAGCACATGCTATCTAGCTCTTGGATGTGCACACACTTGGCTTCACACACACACACAACCACAATGGCAGGCTCTCTCACTCACAAACACACTCCTCTTTGTTTTCAGACAAAGGCTTGCCTCTGCAGCTTTGTCATGATTCCACAAAAGACTTCTTCAGGAGAAAGAGAGGTCTTAACCGGGGTCTGGTTGGTGATTGGGTAAAAGCATTAACATTGTTCTCTTTCCTCCTCTCACATCTTTCCTCCACCTCATGCCTTTCCCCTAGTGAAGGTGCAGGGCAGTTATTTTCCTCTCTGTGCCTCTTTGTAGAGATATGGTTGAGGTACTGGCAGCATCCTGTGTGGGCTGATGATCAGAGTGCTGGAGCTTCAGAGGGTACTGGGACTCAGCAAGGATCAGCCGGAGTGAGAGAGCAGCTGAGGTGAAGTCTGTCAGAAAGGGTTTGATCAGTGCGTACTGGAGAGAATACAGTTTCATTCTTATGGATATTCTTTCCTGTCGTGTACTTGGGATTGGATTTAATTTGACAAGAACTTACAGTACTATCAGCTGTTTGTCATTTAAAAGACAATTCAGATAAGACCTGCACAAAACAAACAATGCAGGTGTTCCATGTAAAACATAGTACAAATTTAAGATGTTACATTGTTGGCCTTGCTTCCCTCTCTCTAGGTTATTCGAGGCGACTGAAACACAGAGTTGGTGATACAGGGATGACCTTAGTCAGAAACACAGGTAATAACTTCCTGTTTTTACAGACAGATGTGAGTCACCATCAAGATAACTGTGCGTGGGTGTGCATCAATGTACCTAATACTGGTGTGTGTGCAAAAGAGAGAGTGCGAGATGGAAAGAAACTGATTACCAAGGTGTCACGACTTACCAACCTTCTGTCTTTTTTGTCCATTAGGCAATTTTGATTTCTGAGAATCCCTTCCTCCCTTGTTACCTATTTAACATAACACATAGATCTCTATATTAGCTGTTATTTCTTCACGTACTCTGTTATCTCAATGTTCTACTAAGCAGACTGCAAAAATATAAGGCCCCTGAAACTAGCTCACCTTAATGGAATGTCATTTTCAGTGTGATCAATTACAGCTGTATTTTTCCTGCTACGACGTCTGTGGTGAAAAGGGCACATTGGCTAAAACTCTCACACTCTGGGATTTTCCTAATGGCTTCTTTACTTAGATCCTCTGCGATCCTGGGACTAAATACTTTAACCTCGCAGGTTAAGTTCTCTGATGCGTTCACTCAGTTTAATTCAGCTGGAATTGGAGAAGACAATCCTCCGAGGACACCATAAAGCTTGGCTTATCAAAGTTTGCAAGATAAAAAGAGTATGCCTTTGAATCTGTCTAAAGGAAATAAAAGACAAAAAAACCTGGTCATTGTCATGTTTTAAGGATTACACACTCCTCTGTGGGATAAGAAGATTAAACCATCTTTGTACTTATAAATCTCTTTCAAAAACTGTCTACATGAACTCAGCAGTGTGCAGCATGATGAAGGTTTTAGTCAAGGAACTATTTTCTTTTAAAACATACATTCTCCTGTAAGCTCATTTTCATTATGTAAGTGGTGAGCGGCACCAGACTGTGGTAACACACCCTCTGGAGCCCATTCTTCACTACATGGGATCAAGAACATGTCTCTGTGACTGGGTTGGAACATGTGGCTTGTGTTCTTTTGCCATTAAAAGCTGTTGAGTATGCATCGCCACTCCTGGCGATTAGTGAACACACACACATCTGCTTGCTAGCAGCATCTACACGTTTGTCTTCCATACACGTGACAATGATCGAGTGTGGCACAATCTACACACCCCACAGTCGGTCCCCCTGATAAGTCAGTTATGATATGCAGCCAAGCAATGCTCAGAACTTTATTAAACATTCTACTCAAGATATCCCATTATGATGAATTACTGGTGAACGTGCAGTGCAGCCCTGATCAACTCATGATACAGCCTTACAATAAAACGTTTAAAATGTAGAGCTTTGGAGGCAATGGAGCGGAAAAATATACCAGCAGCACAGAGAAAAGCAGCAAATTAAACTGACATAAAACACATATTCAGAGCACACCAGGACTTCTAGGTTTCACCTATGGCCTGAACAGACCTCATTTAAGGACACAGTAACCAAGTTCACACTGTGGAAAGCACAAGGTGAAACTTCAGTCAACATTACTGTTACAGCCAATGCAATCAGTTTTCCGATGTGACCTTCCAGTCACAATTTATGTTAGAAATAGCAACATAAAACCACATTCACCTGAATCTGCTGCTGCTCTCTGTCATGACAAGGTTTATTTAAGCTATCTAGGCCGAGTCTCACCACCCTCATGGCATAGCAGCACTGCAAAATAAGCAGTTAAAACAGTTAACTGTATACTGTACCAATACACTCTCTAAGGGATAACATATTGTGTCTGCAAGGTCTGTGGTGTACATTTATTATCTGATTCACAGTGAGAATGTGGAAAGCAAAAGAAGCAGGCACTGTCACCCCTTGACAGAAAGTACCGCTAAGAGAGTAAGAAAAAAAAAAAAAAAAAAAAGAGACCGGGCTGGTTCTAAGCTGTCAGATCCTAGACCTTGTCTCTGAACTTCATTGTCATGTCTCTTATCTATTATATCTATACATCTCCTGACCACAGCAGAAGCCCTGATACACTGGCTGTTAGTTACCAGATGGCAGTCAATAGATTCCCAGATTGGAGAAAAGCTGGTGAAGATTGTGGAGCATTTCACAGAGGTTGGTTTTCTATTAGCAGGGTCCCCATATTGCTATGCTAAATGACTGCAGTGGTTCACCAGCATGTCCAATTGCAGTGAAACCATCACTGATGTTATTAGTTGCACTTTTTTCTTGCCACAACCAGTCAAAATGTCAGCTATTATTACTGTAATAAATGACTGTGATTCTCAGAAGCTTTAATAAATAACTTTATGACTAGATTTTTGAAGAAAGGACTGTGTATGTATGTTTTCATATCTAGGCGATGAACAACGTATGGATACTTAGGCCCCATGGCTAACATTCCAGCATAAATGATCATGAAAAGGCCAATCAAACACAAACACCATAATGTGTAGGTCATTCATTGATGAAATTTCTAATAATAGATCAGTCTAAACAATACACACTGGCCTTAAATTGTGCGTAACTTGGGTTATATACTATGCCAATACCATGTACTCAAAGATATTGTACACACATCCGCAAACATGGTCTCATTAACAATTCATTCCTTGGATCATTTATTCATTAATGACCTTATCGGGGAAGACAGTGGATTAGCCAGTCTTAGAGGACATACATCTGTTTCCCCCTGTTGTCCTTTCTCTCTCCCTGTTCAGAGCACATAATGGTGCAGATGAAGAGCAACAACATTTAACAACATCCAAAAAGTTCAGCACTGCAAACTGAGTCCTTCAGCCGCTGTGAATAACGTTGGTCTGAAAAGATAAGGGAATTATCCAAATCCTGATATTTAAGACTGTTGTTGACATGAGCTGAGTGATGATGGGTGAAGATTGGGACAGAGAATTAAATGTGTTTATATGTTTATATATATATATATATATATATATATATATATATATATATATATATATATATATATATATATATATATATATATATATATATATATGTATATATATATATATATATATATATGTATATATATATATATATATGTGTATATATGTATATATATATATGTATATATGTATATATATATATATATATATATGTATAAACATATAAACACATTTAATTCTCTGTCCCAATCTTCACCCATTATTGCACTGAATTAGCTGTAGGGGTTCCAAAAGACCCAACAGCATGCAGTCACAACTCCGCTATCTGAATATAAGCGTACATTTTTAGATTTTTACACATACTGAGGGCATCATCACTGTGGATTATATATTCAGACTAAGATGTGTTAATACTGAAAGTAATAAAAAGTAAACTGAGCAAAGCAGGGCAGCAGGAAATGTACCCAAACTGAAACTCAAAACGGTCACAACATACCTCTACTTTCTGCGCTAATAAACATTTGTTGTGACTTTACTAGAACTAGAAGACACACAAGTGGATGATTTTTTGTTTGTTGTGGAACTTTTTGCTTTTGTAAGTTAAAGGTAGGGTAGGAGATTTCCTTCTGATGCACTTTTTGTTAATAAGTGTAACTTCTATTTACAATCCGATAGCAACCGGTTAGTTCGGCAGTTTCACTTTAAAAACGAAGAATATTACAATCCTGAGAGGTTTACAGAGGTTCACAGAGATTTCAAAATCTCCTACCCTACCTTTAAGTTGACTTGATTATATGTGTTCCCGGTGATAAGGTGAGCTGGAATCCTGACTTTACTTTCAGTCCAGACCAAGACTGTATAGGAAAGTATACATATACTCATTGTGACATCACCCATTAGTTTGTAAACTCCCATTTTAAAGCATCAGTTTCTTTACTTACTAAGTGCCATCTTGATATTTTTGGAGCCAGACATGACCATATTAGGAACAAGCGGGCGGAGCTTGAGAAGCAGCAAAGGGGTGGATTTGACTGAGAGGACGAGGACCACATACCTGCTCACTTACACCTATACCTATGAAAATGTACAAATTACACAGGCACATTAAAGACGAAAATATTTACTGTAGTTATGAACATGTTTATGAATAAAAAGTCATAGGCAGGAAACTAAACCACTGAATCCTACAAGGAGAGGAGAACCAACAGAAGGATAAGATGCTGGTCTGTCCTTTCACCAGATAAAGCTGAATTTAAAGTGTTTTTTTTGTACCATCATTTCAGAATCATGAATGGTGCACTGTCCATGCAGTCTCCCTTCTCCTCTCCCCTCTTTTTCTCTGAATGTGCTGCTTTCTGGTCTTCTGCTGGCACCGGTTCATTCAGGAGTCACTCAGTTTCCACTTCCTCACAGATAAAAGAGCAAAGAGTTAGGATGAGAGCAAAAGTAGGATATGAGAAAATAGGATAAATCTAAATATTTGCTGTATCCACATACAGCAAATATTTAGATTTTGACCCGCAACTGATACTTTTGTATCAGCATGGTTTTTATCTTACTTTATGGTTTTTATCTTACTTATTGATAACATAGACTGATGCTCAGGACACACAGTTGCAGGAAAGATGAAACCACAGACAAAAACACAGTCAGTAAAACTCCTCCACTCCTTAAAAACACACAAAGCTGGTTCAATATCTTTAACTTTACTTTATTCAAAGCCTGTCTTAGTTTAAAGACAGCTTACCTCAAGGACACACCAGCGACTATACACAGATAGCCTGGAGTCTTACAGCTCAGTATCACAGTATTTATAGAAGCAGACTGGCCAATACATGTTATATCAGACACTTAATATTTTTCATTGTACAACAATCTAATCTCAACAATGCTTAACTGACATTTAAAAATGGAAATAAATCACCTATTATAAGCTTGGTGTGGTAGAAGTACTGCACACCACCTTCAAGACTTTTAAACTGCATTAAAACATTATGTTATGTCCTTCACGCTGAGTTTTGAACTAATTCTTTTACAAAGTGAGAGGCAGAGTTTATGATGGTAAGTGATAACAGAAGGATATTAAAACGGTGAGAGAACGACAGTATTGATCAGTGAAATTGCATTCACACCTTGTCCTGTCTCAAACACACAGTTGTTGGAGTGATCCACATTCGTGGTGGCGTTACTTTCTGAGGCTGAAAATCACAATGTGTCTATCACATTTACACAGCAAGATCATTTTTTAATAAACCCCGTGTGTTGGTACTTAGTATAGTTTTACATTTTCACACTATCTTCAGTGGCTGACCACAGCTTCTTTTGCTGCAATGGTCAATATAAGGACTAAACAATAGATGGCAGTATTTGTAACCACAAAAACGTTTTGTTGACGTTATTCCTATTTATACTGTATGCATTTGAAGGTACATACCACATATTAATGAAAGGTTTCTGGGCCCTCGTGTATATGAAAAGTTAGCACCCCATTTCTGAAAATGAGGTATGACATGTAATTTACATTACCCCGTTGACATCATCTTTCCCGATATACATTTTCTTTCCAGCAGAATCTTTCTTTCAGCATCTTAAAGAATCTGGTCAGTGGCACACACTAATGTCTGTTTAATTAATGATTTAATTTCTCTCATTTCTATTCATCCATGATCAAAGCTGATCGAGCTTCTGATGATTATACCTGTTGACAGAAAAGCCTGCTGATTAACCAACAGCTTATTAAGTTGGACAGCCTGATCATACGGAAAGTCAAACAAAGCGCGCCACAACGGACTTGTTAGTATGATGAGTCAGTGTTCTTCAAATTACAGTACTGATAGCCAATGAACTACCAGCTACTTAAGAGAGGCAAAATGAAAGTTGATCATCTCCTGACTACAGGCAGTGGCAGTACCAATGTCACCCGACATGTTTCCCAACATGCGTGTCCTGGACATGTTGGGAAATGTGTAAATAAAATTGGGGTTATTTTAATCCTGCTTCAGTGTTATTTTATTTTTTCTATTCTTTATCCATTACTCCTATTCTATAATACATGCATCTTCTGCATAGGTAACAAAACTGTTAAAATCACTGCAGTTGTAATGAAGACACTGAACAAGATTAAAGTCTCCTGTAATCGTACAAATGCAGTTGCAATGCAGGTGGATGGTGATACAGATTCCATGAAGGAGTGGATGAACCACAAGCTAGCTAACAACATGCAACTGGAAATCAATCCTTGAACATATTCTGCAAGAATATAAACCTTTAGTCTCATTAGGACTGTAGCAGAATTAATCTTCAATCCACGAGCAATGAATATTTTGATCGTGGTAAATAAAAACCTTTTTGTTTCAATGTTTTTGCAGCTAATGTGACAAACTATGAACTAATTTTCAGGTTACATTTGACTACAACATAGCCGCTTACCTTGTCAGATTTAAAATGTATCTTCGTGGCAGGAGATCTGTTGTAGCTGGCTATAGTAGTCTTAGTAGTTGTAGAGGTCGGACAACATGGAGGTTGAACACCTGGAGCGGCTGAGAAGGAGGGAATCCCGCGCCGAAAAGCCACGACAGAAACGCTGCAGAGGTGTCGGTGTTAAGAATGGACGCTGATTGGTCCAGTGGAGGAGGCGGGGCAAATGGTGATTGGGCCAGAGGAGGAGGCGGGGCAAAAGGTGATTGGGCCAGACAGACCAATGGTCACACGTTCTATGACCCAGACTCAACAAATCACACACACCTGTAATTTAATACCTAGTTGTGAAGTCGCTAAATGACGTTACTGCCCCCTTGTGGTGTGGAAAGGTAATTGCCCCAAACACCAAACACCCTCCATTTAAAGGTCACCACCACCTTATAACTGTGGCATGCACTCCCCTTTTCCTCCAGTAGAGGCCACCCTGAAAACCATTTTCTGTGTGAGAGCAGATTTAAGATATGCACCCCTCTGCTTTTTATCTTTAGCATTCAGTCATTTTATTTTACTAGGACCCCCCACCTTTAGTCTTACAACTGTGTGTCTCCAAGAAAAAAAGACATGCCTGGTATAAATTGGATTCATGACAAAATCAATGCTTGCTTCACCTTGTCAGTGAGAATATCATTGCACAGTGTAATTTGCAACATGATGTTCTTCATTTGTCAGCAGCCTGTAGAGCTGAAGTACACCCACAGTGCCGAGGATCATTGACATTCAGGAGCTGTAACTGTGTGTCCTACTTTCTAGATAAAAACCACTGACATGTTTAATGAGGTAGAAGTTGTGTTTCTGTGTCGTCACAAGATTATCAGACTCACAGGAAGGATGGGAGAGCAGTGGCTGCAGTCAGACACCTTCCTCAGCTCAGAGTCCCACTCTAAGCATGCCTAAGTAGGTAAATGTGATTGAGTATTGATCTGAGTATTTGTGGTTTAGTTTCCATCCATTACTTGAAAGGACACAAGGAGAGGAGAGAGGAAAAAGTAATCCAGGAGAACCCCATGATGCCCTGATGACTCTTCATTCAATCAGTTATCTAAAAATATTTTCCATGGCATACTTTCTGAATTCAGACTACAGAGGGGCAACAGCACCCCTCAATGGACACAGAATATATTGCACGGAAAATATTAAATATTTCTTCTTGGCCTCAAAGACCTAAAAACATGCAGAGAAGGTGACAACAATTATGTTGGTTTCAGATTTTTTTATTCTCATTTTTAGAAACAAAGATTCTGTTTTCTGTCAGATATAACCAAGCTGAAGTCACCCTGGTCTCAAATACTAGATTTTGAGCCTCACCACACACAGTCAAGGGCTCACGTCGGGAGTCAGTCACTCTTATGTCTTTTTGTCTCTGTCATACTCTCACACACACACACATATTTCCACACACACGCACTGTTCCCCAGCATCCACGCAGGATTATGGTGGCACTGTTGAGATATTATATCATAGCAACAGCATAGCAACACTGCCTACAGCTAATACAGAAAAAGCCAAGGCGGAGCTGTGGCAGAGCAAGCTTGAGTCTGCTATTGCTTTCTTTGTAGGATGGTGCATGGAAAGTTCACATTTCAGCATATCAATATGATAGGAAGACCCTGAAAATCTAAGACGACCGAAGATCTGCTGGCACAGAAAGCATTGCAGATATTTACACTACAGGCTGTACATGTATTTAAAATGCAGGTACACGGGCACGACCATGCACGCACACACACACGCAAAAATTTCAAACATGCTTCCCAGAAGCAGTGAAATGGTCACATGTCTTAGACATAGTATAACATGACAGCAAAAAAAGCAACGGTGATACCATATACAGAGATATACTGACAATAATAACTTTAAAATGACGTTTCATTCATTTAGATAAGATTAACACTGAAAATAGTGACAGTGAGAACTAAACACAACACAATGTATCCAAAGCACATGGATCGACCCGATGATTGTTTCTCCTTGATGTGATTCAGATCCCTCATGTACTAATTTTTCCTGAAACTGAAGCACTTTTCACAGCACAGCGCTGACATGTATCCATATTGTACTGGACTGTGCATGTTTATTATTGGTAAACACTAAGAGAGGCTTTGCAGAAAGGGCAAAAAAATAACATTCTCTAAAATAATCTGTATGTATATACAAATATATGTAAATAAGAAAACAGTTGGGGTGAGAAATTGTGAGTAGTTCATGTTGTGGAGTCAGGTGATGTCTCATCAGTCCACTTTGACTTATCTGGAAATTTTAATCAATAACCCAGTAATTTAGCATCTACCTCTCGATTTTTGCAAGCTATCAGACTAAAAAATAAGGATTAATAAAGGATAAACCTGACCAATAAATAATGAAAATAATCTGCTTCTGATAAAAGAGCATTCAAAGTAAAATCACTCTGAGCACGTTAGAAAAATCATCATTTATGATATAAATAAATATTGGCACCTGACAAGCATACACTGTCCTTCTGTGTGTGTGTGTGTGAACTCAGTAAAGTGTGGTACAGTAAAGCTTCCTATTATTTAGGACTGTGAAAAGACACTAAAGTCCACTGCCTGGATGATAAATGTCCTGGTTCACTGGTCCTCACTACCAGCTGCTGCGACAGTGTGACACAAGGTAAAGCTTAAACTTCTGGGGTTTTAGATCTTGGCCTCAGGGCTCGTCTGATCTAAAGGGAGAAAAGAGGAGCGGATCCTCTGGGCTTCATTAACACACAGGTGACCGAATGCCTTGTTGTACCATTCTGGGGATCTTCCCCTAAAACAAGAAGAACAACATTAATGATTACAATCAATCAAAACTTCAGTTATAATTACACTTGAAGCTTGCCCACACCTGAAGTCCACTCTGCAGATGTGTGTGAGCCTGGTCCTTCCTGCCCCACAGGGCTCGAGGAGGTAGTGTGACTCCAGCACAACGCCCCTCACTGCTCCCAGACGGGGGCTGTCATCATGTTCGATAGACACACACACCAGCGCACAAGAGCCCTTACAAAGGTCTGTGCGCCATGATCTGAGAGAGAGAGAAAAGCCGCGTGGTCAATGTAAGTTTTCCTTTAGACAAGTAACACAATAAAACATAAAAATGTAGCAGTCATACCTTAGTACCACATAGTCACAGCTAGGTTGAGGTGCCATGTTGCGGCAGGAGTACTGGTACACGTCTGTCTGTTTGTCAAGTGTCTCCAGAATCTTCTCATGCTGCAGTTCAGTCTGCCACAGCGGACGCTCTCTCAGCAGCCGCTGCAGCACCTCAGTGGGAGCTGCTGACACCTCAACAGACACTCGCCACCGCCTCAGAGGGTTTCCATCCCCTACCTGAAACAAAAACATATGTTCAAAATAAAGTATAACAGTCAAATCCAATCAAATTCCACAACAGGCTAGAAATTAAATGATGACCCACCTTTTTAAATGCCAGCTCTGTGTGGTCATTAGTTGGGCGGGACACCCAGCCTTTACTCTTATCTTTGGCCTCTTTCAGAAGGTTCTGGATCAGCCTTTCTAGGTGTGCATGATAGGATCCTTCCTCATCTTCTTCTTCCTCATCTTCATCCACTTCCTCCTCATGTGCCTTGCAGAGCTCCTCCAGAGGGGGCACCATCAGCTCAGCCTCCATGTAGGAGTTACGAGACTGGGTCACCATTTCCTCTGGGATCTGGGGAACAGCCAGAGAATGTAACAACACTTGAAACGACCAGGAATAGACTGGATTTATTTTTTTATGTGTTAGAAGGATCCCACTATCTCAAGCCCACCATTAAGGCGTTAAACTCAAAGGTGCAAAAGTGGCTGTGAATTATAACAGCAGGTAAATCACCAGTTAGCTTCATGCTTGTTAGTGTCATGTATCTGATCCTGACCTGAAATAGACGCTGGCACTCTGTGATCATGTGCGCCAGGCCCTGAGTGGCAGCCAGGTTCTCACTCAGGTCTTTCTGGTCTGGACGGCCTGTAGTGTACTTCCTCTGGATGGACCTTTAAGAATAACATGCAGAACATGTTATAAATCATGTGATCAGTTACATAGAAAAAGAGATCAATACACTAGTAGTCACAGAGAAATGCAGCAGGGTCGTGTGTGCACCTTGGGGACAGTGCCTCGTTCTTCAGTATGCTGAGGTGGAAGAGCGATGGACCCAGACACACAGCCAGGTTCATCGGCGTCATCTGATTCTCCTCCACCAAGGAAGTGACATCACCCAGGAAGCAGAGCAATGTCTGCAGAACTTCTCTGTTTTCATCTGGCATCAACAAAATGGCTGCCCTGACGGCCTGTAACCTCTGCTCCTTTGGGACATCTAAAGAAAAAATATGTGCAGTTCTGTTTATGTGAATTTGTCCTGATATTTTTATTTTTTATTTTGAACATGATTCAACAATAAGTTATTGTAAGTCAGTACGATGGTTATGGTGCTCACTCAAATTATCTCCTTGGCAGGAGCGCTTGGGAAAATGTGAGATCATTTAAAACTCTTAATCAAAGAATAAATTATTATTTTCACTGAGGCTAGAAAAAGTTGAACCCATTTACAGCCACGTCCTCCAAGGCAAATTACTTCATCTGTGACTGCAGCCACTTACACTGGTAAATATGCAGGAAGGTCTCCCCCAGCTTGTTTGTTAGCAGAGGCTCGGGCAAGTCTCTGAAGAACTGTTTGACCATGTCGGCCACGTCATAGGCCGACTGGTCCTCGTAGCTCACGCAGTCTGGGGTCAGCTCACACTGCTGCCTCAGAGCCTGAATACGAGACTTAACGCCGGACTTGCGGAACAGTCCCACCTGAGGAGAAGGTGCGTTATGGTTAAAAATCTGAAACAACCAGCATTAGCAGTGTGGGAGGAACAGACTCTTGTTAAAGCTGTTTTCTAACCTGGTCCAGACAGTGAGTCCTGAGGTGGCTGAGGGCCTGTTGTAAACACAGAGGGAGTGGAAAACCACAGCGCTGGACATGGATGATGAGGGGAACACCAAACACACTCTTCTCTTTGTAGTCTGGCACCTTCATGCGCTTCATAAACTTGGGCACAGACCTGGGAGCGATAGACAGAAAACAATTAGGGAAGTGTGTGGGAGAAAGAGCGGTCTGTGCTTTCATTATCTTGCTCCTCTCATGTAGATGCTGGTCAACAGGGTTTTCCTCCTGGGCATAATAAAAATGAACAGAACTGGCTGCTAACAACACAAGGCTATGCTTGTGTTTGCGGGTCATGGAGACTGATGGCGTGTGGTGAGTGGCTGAGAATCTAAACCCAGTTTTTGTTCAAGACTGGCGCAAGCACAAACCCACTGATGTCGGGGGTTTTTAAAACATGCATAAAGGTGTTGATTGTGCATACGGTCCTGCTGTTTCAAAGACGTAAGGCGGCCCACTTCAAAGGCTCACACACATGATGGAATTAAACAGGATCATATTAAATATCATTTATGTCCTCACCATGTCCAGCCATGTTTGTTAGACATTGAGTATTTCTCCATGATGGCGGTGAGACGGAGCAGAGAAAACTTCTGCAGCAGGCTCAGCTGGCCTGCTGATTGGCTACTGATCTGCAAAGAAGATGCCGGCTGGTTGAGATGATCAGAAGTTCTGAAACTGGGCCATCGTAGACTGGGATAGGAAAAAAAAATACCCGTCAACAATGAGAAAGAGTGATTCAGATGTAAATATACAGTAAATATATAAATAAAATATACAATAATAGCACTGTGTGTCTGACTGCTTGTGTTGTACATTGTTGGCCTTTGGTCGGTTCTGAGCTCTCAGCTCTGACTGTGGTGTGTGCAGTGTTATAATAACCAATAAAAATTAAGGCCAAAACTATAAAAACAAGACTCAAGTTGTAATAAACCATAATTATGCTTTAAATGCCTGAACAGCTACTCACCGTGGTCTTGTTAGGGAGGCACCGACTCCAGAGTCCCGCCTCTCCCGACTGGTCCCTGTCGAATCCGTGTCATTTAAGGAAACTCCATCTCTCTCACCTTCGCTGGGAGTGGTCCTGCCCTCCCCTTCTTCCTCACCCTCGCCCTCTCCAGTGTCCCCCTCCCCGGTGTCCCCCTCTGGCAGCACACTGCGGCTCCAGTGGTCCACTATTTGCTGCAAACCGCTGACGTGTTGGATAATGTCATCCAGGTGAGGGAACAGGTTGTCTTCTTTCTCTAAGTCCAGCAGATCCCCTGTGCTGGCATACAGGTGGGAGCCAGGCACGTTGTCATAAACACTCACCCTGCTGCCGCGTGGAGCTCCAGGACAGGGTGGTTTAGACAAAGGTTTACCAGACCAAGGCTCACCCAGACCATTGTCAGGTGGAGAGGTTTGTGCATGTATCTGGGGGCCATTGTTCCTGTCACTGGGGGAAGGCGCCAGGCTTTCTATGGACAGAGCTTTTGGAAAGGTGCCTGGTTTATGGTCTTTGGGGATGTGAATAAGGAGGTTTTCATATGAGTGAAACTGGTTTCTGCCAAACTGGCTCTGGCCTTCAGTCCTCTTACCCTGAGAAGGCAGCTCCATATCTTCCAGATACATGCTGCTTCTCTTGCTGGCAGTGCGGGGCTTTGTACACACAGGCTGCTTCACACTGGGCACCACCATCTCAGTGGTTTCAGTGGTCCCAGTGCTGGGGCTCACACTCAATGTGGACTGGTCTTTAGAATCCCTGGTAGGGGAAACAGAGGAAGCATCACCATCAGTTTGGTGGTTATATTTAGGGCTGTATTCTAATTGGCTAATGGGAGTACAGTTGAGCATCTGCAGTGCCTGAGGCTCCTCCCCCTGTAACACCGGTCCACTGATTACCAGTGGCGGCCTGCGATTTGAACTTTTCCGCCTTGTCGACGGCCCCCACGTGCGCATTATTTCCATTCGGCGCAAAAACTCTTTGGCTTTACTCCGCCCTCCATGGCGGCTGCTCTTGATTGGCAGGGAATTGTAGTGTGGAAGCTCCCTTGGCGGTTGATAGGAAGCAGATAGGGACGCCATAGATATAGAGTCTGGCATGGCGGAGGCTGAGTCTTCGCTGTGGAGCGAGGAGATTTCTGTGATCTCCTGCTCGCTCAGGTCTGTCAGCACGCTCTCACTGCTCACTGTGCTGTGCAGACCCTCCCCCTGACCTGTTGGGCTGCTGTCATTGGTGCTGTCCAACAGGAAGTCCTGAAGGCGAGACCAGCGCCGGCTGCTCCACTCGAACGTCCACCTTTTGCTAATAGCCAGTGGGTCATCTTCATCAGAGTCATCACCCTATGGGAGGAAGAAAGACAAAAAGGTTATGTTTGTAAGAAGAACAGTCATCTGTTTTGTACTTTGAGTCATTTGAGGATTTATTTTAAGAAAAGAGGATTTGTTTTAAGTAAAAAAAAAGACATCCAGAGTAATTTATGGACAGATGGACAGAAACAGCTATGAAGAGGTCACAGTTTGTTTGACAAATGTTCTTGTGAATGATTAGCAAAGAAAAGTTTGAACTTACTTTCTTCTTCGGGTGGCTGACATCCAGTTTCATGGAGGCACACTTGTTCAGTGTATTTAGACGTCTGCAACACACACACACATACACACACAGACAGACAGTCACATGCTAAAGCTAAAAGCAGATGACTGAATATGTTGTGTCAGTTGTATATTTCTTTCCTTATCATCTCTTCCCTCTACCTCCCTCCTTTCCTCCTGAGTCTGATCAGTTACTTTTAGACCGCTTCATCGTCTCCTTCTGTTCGCACTCATCTCTTCTTCCACTTTCTCCACCCTCTCTTACTTGGACACTCCACTCCACTGGAACTGATCCTCACTCTTGAGGAAAGCATCTCCCCACCCATGAGCTCCTCCCTTTCCACTTTTCCTTCCTCCTCCCTTCATCTGCCACTCGTTCCTTGGGTAAAGAAAGTATGCTTATACAACTACTGTCTCCACCTTGTGCATTCTGCAGCTCGGGGGTGTGCAGAGCAGCTTGTTAACGTGGGGGTGTCTGTGTGGTTGGCTTTCAAGATAGGATCATTAAAAACATGTTTTAGGGCTCATGGCTTTGCCATTTGAAGGTTTTCAGCCACTAAAACACAGCAGGAAATCCTCTTGTGTTTACTGTTCACTTTCTTTGTACTCATACAAATAGGCAGATAAAAATGGCTTGTTGCAGCATATGAGGCACAACAATACCACTGCAAGCATGAGTGTATAATTTAAAATTAACTCACAGGGAGTGTGTTTTATAGCTCTTGAGGCAGTTTACAGGGGGCCTGATGTGTATTCCCTGACAATGTAGCTGTCAGGAATCACTAACGGTATAATTACTACTCCTCCCCTACCATATACAGATGGTGAGGAGGGGGTGAAGAGCAAAGAAAGACAAAAATGTAAGAGGAGGTGAAATATGCCGGAACACTTCAATGAGATAGAAACAGGAGATGTGAGAAAGAAGGATCATAGAGGTATGCAAAGAGACTTAAAACACACTCAAAGCCATCTGCTGGGATGTACTAGCATCCCCTCATTCCTTCCCCCCTTTTACCCCCACTTCTATTTCGCCCCCTGAGGGTCTCTCCTCTTTGAATGGGAGATCAGAGTGTGGCAGAAGGGAGGGGAGGTGACCAGATCAAAGCCTGGGTGTCTGGGCAGGAGTCATGGATGGGGAGTTCATTAAAGGTTGGGGTCAGACATCTAATGAGTAGCGGTTAGTGCCACACCGCAGGGACAAGTCAGGAGTACTGAAGAGGGAGGAAGAGGAGGAGTGAAGTAGAAAAGTGATCTGTGATTTCCCTGGTGTTGAATGTGAAATGAAGATATGTGTGTGCACCAATGAGTGTGTAAGTGTAGAGCACGTGGATGTGTTCGTCTACAATGGTGACGTACCGACACAGAGGCTCCACCAGGTCCCGGTCCAAAAAGTCATGGTCCCTTTTCACAGAGGAAATATCAATTGGAAACTGGGAATCTGAAAAAAAATGACAGAGAGAAAGAAGAAAATGAGTTTTGTGAGTTAATGACTGACAGATGACAGGAGACAGCAGCTTCCTCTGCCGGTTAACTGTTAATGAAGTCCGTGAAGTCTCTCACAGCTGCTGCTGCCTGTGTTAGCATTTGTCATTTGAAGTTTTGTGAACACACACCCAAAATAGCTTCCCAGTCCCAACACAATGCCAAAGCTAAAATGACTCAAGTGTTTTATTTTGGTCATTTCTCTGTGTGTGGTGGCATCATGTGCAGCCACAGCCGCCCGGCATCCATAACCCGACATTACTGGAGCTCACAGCATTTCTAAGAGAAGCTGTGTGTGTGCAGCTAAAGAAGGACTGCTGGATTTTAAGAGCTACTTCTTAGATTACTGGGGCAATTTCCTGTTTGTGCTTGAACTGTATGAGACCCGGTGATCATCACATGAATAAACGCCTGTAGGTTTTCCAGATAGGTGGGTGGAGATGGAGGTCAGGGTGGTTGGATAGAATCGAATAAAAAAAGAAAAAGAAACAGAGTAAGAGTAATTTACAGGGAAAAAGTGTGGCGGGCAAGTTAAAAGGTGGAAGGAAGAAGAGAGAAAAAGAAGCTATGAGAGTCCCAGCAGTGATAACAAGGCCTTTCCCATGACCCCTCCCTCTGGACAGGAACTGATGCCTGGAAATAGAACGCAGTGGCCCAGAAGATGAGGATATGATGACAAAGAGATGGCAGAAAAAAGAGAGAAGAGAAAGAGACAGAGAGAGAGAGAGATGATGGAAACATAAGGCAGAGAGGGAGACAACTAAACACAAGGAGAGATTTGAAGGAGGTCTTTGTGTGAAAGAAGGCAGCTGGAAGTTGGCTACTCTTTGCATTTGTGTGTGTGTGTTACCTTCATAGAGCTGGGCGTATTGTGGAAATCCCGCTGCTCTGAGCCAATCACAAGCCTCCTTAGCCTCAATCTCTGTGAAAAGAAAAAAAACACATCAACGCATTGATCATACAAATAAATATTCTGTGGAGGAAAATCCCCAAATTATCAAATAGTTTTAGTTGAGTCCAAAAATATCAGCTAAACACAAATAAATAACTCCAAAAACAGAAACATCACACATCCTTCTTTGAGGAGCTCAGAGAATTTATTTCTCCTCTGGGAGTTCACAGGAATGATGAGAACCTTATATTATATGATATTATTATTATAATAATGCAAACGTTACCCTCAGATACACCAGCAGTCAGAGATTAGCTGTTACTGCACAACTGCAACACATGGCACCACACCCCATTAGGTGCTGCTGACAGCACCAGGAGACGTTTTACAGGCATTTTGTTTTACTACTTTTTTCCGCTAGCATATGTATCGCACACACTGCTACAGTGGCAGTTCTAAAATGTGCATGCGTGAAAGTGTGTGTGTGTGTGTTTTATGAGAGCTCACTTAAATTAAACCACTCTGCAGCCACTATTTGTGCTGACAAAGGTACATGTGACGGAACATTAATTACACCCACACACACACACACAAAACCAGCAACAATAGAATGACAAGCATTAAAATTAATTTAAATTTCCACACGCTGTCACTATAATCTTTATCAAGGCTTCACTCATCCACTGTCACTTGTCTCAGCTGTCATTTAGAGGTGGTGGTGCTGAATAGAAAAGACACCACAGAACCACAGAGGACAAAGTTCAGCAGTGCAATAAAAAGCCTCCGTCTTCACCATCAGAGATGCGAACGGTCAGAGGAAATGATCCTGTCACCACAATCCAGCAATTACATCCCTCGTCCAACATTCTCAGCATAACTCCTCACTCCAAATCACATATAAAGCAAAGCAAATGGTACATCATGAAAAATATGTTTCACTGTGAATAGAGCAGAGAGAAAACTTACTCGAAGCCCTCATGGTGCCGGCGATGACATGTCTCTATTTCTTTGCTCAGACTGAAGGTTCCTCTCCATCCTGCGGTACATCCATTCTGCTACTTTGCAGCTTTCCATCAACGCTTCTGTACTTACTTCTTCTTCTTCCTTCTCGCTGCCTTTCCAGCCCTTCTGTTTACAACTCTGCCTCCCTCTTCCAGCCTGCCCCATGCAGGTTTTCTCTTCCCTCTAATTTTCTCCTCTCTCACACTTTCATCTTTCCTGGGATCCACATACAATATCTCTCTATGTTTTACTGCTCCGTCTCTCTGTTACACTGACTCTTTTCTTCTTAACACAATTGTTTAGTTTCTTACAAAATCTGCTTCACACCTACCACTCTCTATTCTCTGCATCTATTCCTCTTACAATCTCAATACATTACCCTTCATCCCGTTGCCTCCTCTCACTGATCCCCCTTCATCCTTCCTCTGGTTCCAACAAAACCTTCATCTTCATCATTACCATACCCCATCACATCCATGGAGGAGAAATTTCAGCTACCGTTTGCATCAGCTAAAGGACCCGCGAGGTCGCAGGAACACAGCCCGTGGACACTAACCTCACATGTCAACTGGAAACCTACTGGCTCCTTAACAAGGAGACTCTGACCTCGGCTGTTATCTACTGGTTACACCACACCAGCAGTCCAGATGTTGCCCCTAGTGAGTCAGAGAATGCAGAAAGGATGAGGCGCTCAGACAGCTGGGGTGGGGAGGGCGGCTGAGATGGACAGACCCCTGTGGGAAAACCGCAGGAAGGAAGATATACCACACCAGACGTTTTATTTACTGGATGTAACATTTTAAGAATGATTCATCCTTTTTATAGAAGGCTAAAAAAATGCATGGGGTGCGTTTTTTACCTTTGACTGTAGATGAGCTCTTTTTGAATGTAAAGAGGCAAAACTTCTGTCTCCTCTCCTACACTAACATGATGTGTGTGTGCCGGTGAACTCGTTTAGATGACACATCATATGGAGATAGATGAAAAGTGATCACTATCATGAAAGGTAGCATATATGTACTTCATTGCACTCAATATTTATTTAGTTGGCTGTATAGAAAATGATGCATAGTAGATAGTAGTGATAGTAGTGTCCAGTTTGTGTTTTTCATTCAAAAAGTGAGATACACTGATAAACTCATAGTCCACTTCACAGGGTTGGTATAGGGGGTTTGGGGTGATACAATAAATAATGCCAACACCTGTCTTTGGGCTGTAAAAGTGTGGCTGTAACAGCTGTTTCATGTGCACAAGCAAAACTTTTGTAGCACAATATTTAAGATAAATACAAAATCTCCCATTATAATTTTAGCTGCTAAGGTTGAGTGCTTCATCTGGTTGTTGACTCCTCCACCTGGCACACAATTACACTCAGTAGCACATGGTACTTAAATCGACAAACTGCACATACATAAAAAAGGTAATTTAATCTCTGTTGTTTCAAGCCATAGCTTAAAAAAAGCACAAAAGAGCTTGTTTGTGTAACTGGCAATGCGCCTCTTTGTTTGTGCTTACAGACAAAGCAGCAAAGCTGCTGCCAGTGTGGGAACAAAGAGCTACTATTCATCTGTGCAGAATTTAATCAAGAGATTAATTAGTACACAAACATGTTATTAGTAGGCCACCAAACAGCCCAACACGCACAGTCAGACAAAGCTAATCCAAACTGCCCACCGCGCTTTTCCCTCAGTCTATTCCACATCCCTGAATTCCTGCTGCGGATAATCCATGACAACAGGTGGCGAGCTGCTGGAACTGCAGCCGAGAAGGTAGACAGATGCATGAGTGTGTGTTGGCATGTGAATTTAAGCTTCCATGTGTGGGACAAAGGGGTTCTAAGGTGGTTCCTTACATAACAAGGGTGCCAGCAATATTACATAATACACACAATGCAGGCCCCCTGAAGTTTACATTTTCTTCTCTTTCCTCTACTTTTCATTTCCTGCCTTTTATCCATGACGGCAGCAACCTGCACTTTCATAGTGCATTTTCTTGCTGTTATGTCTGCCTACTTGTACAGAGTCTCAAGGGCCCTGAAGTGCCTCGCATGACATCATTTCCTGCCCTGAATTTCCCATGAGCGGCATGTGAGCTAAGAACAGCAGCAGGAAGTTGCTGGGTTGAACATATAAGTGGGATAATTGTTGGCGAGAATGAGAAGCAAGAGGGAAAAGACCTAAAGAGCATATGTAACAATGACATTTTAAACACTCTTCATTAAAAGAGGACAAAGTCAACCTGATAACTGTAGATGGATCAACAGCACACATACAGGACGAAGAAAAACACACACAAACACACAGGATGTCTGGAAAGCAGCCACATTCCCACATATGCTAAATCACTTAGTCCTTCATGTTTAAAGGTCAAACAAAAGCAGTGAAGAAGACAGAGGAGGAGTGATGGCAGAGAGGAAGGAAGGGAGGGACCCTGAGGAGGAAGATGTCTGCTGGGTCTCGTGTGGTGCATCTGCGATGATGTCGAGCTCACAGGAATGTTACTGTAAAAAAGAATCAATACTGGCATGAAACCCGCGCAGGTTGAGGCACACAGCCTCGACAGGACCCAACAGGACTGCAGAGTTTAGACAGACAGTGGCTATACAATATGGCAGAAACACAGGGACTGCTGGATACAAGTAGTGGGCGTTATGTAAACATGCTGGATTACTAGAATGACACAAGAAGACTGAAGGTCATCAAGTTGTTGCACTTTTCTCCAGCAGAGGGCGTAAAAGAAACATTTTAGAAGCAATGCATTTAAATCAAGTTCTTCTATGGCTATGGATAGATACGGGTGATGAAAGGTGTTTGCACATTTCCGTTTAAATCATTTACTGTCATCAAGCTACATAAATTAGCATGGGGAGTTTTTGCAGGGGTTTACTTAACCTACACAGATGCTGTGAGTCCTACATTATGTATCTCACAGTTACCATATTTGAGCTGAAACACACACATATATATATAAATATATATATGTGTGTGTGTAGTCATTTGAGTCATTGCTACTAAAAAAAAAAATCTACTTAAATTTTGTTATTACAACCTGTTTATAAGCTATTCACATTTCAAAATGTACTCAGAAATTAAATTAAATTGAATTAAAATCAGCTGCGGTTAAAGTTTCTTTTTATTTGTTTTCTTTAAAAAAAATCCTCCTCCCATATACAAGTCCTCTGTGATGTTAGCATCACCCACCATTCACATGAAGCTAACTCATTTCATAGGTTGTGCTCTGTTGTCACAACCACATTTGTGGCTGGATTTTATCCAACAAATCAGACAACAACTCAAACAGGCGTGAAAGTGAGAAAGACAACAATCATGATAACACTCATCAAGCATGGCCACACAAGTTCAGACCGATATCTGAATGAAATTTTACACCCAGAGTTCAGCATGAATCAATATTAGTGTGTATTGTTTTTTTTTAGGAAATATTTAGCCATGGCTATTACTGTCATACATATCATGGATCATGGCATGATATGTGACAAGATAGGATCAGATTCAGATGTCAGTTAGTTCAGGTCACAGAGTTCTCTCTATTTTTTTTTAGGCTGTCTCACTCGAAGCAGCTGCTGAGAACTGGAATGCAACAAGGGAGTGTGTGTGTGCAAGTGTGCTTTTGTGTTTAGTGGAGTGTCAGAGGAGAAAAGTGTGTTTTAGTGTGAGGAGCAAACGTCACTCTATCATCCAGCACAGGCATAGACTTGCTTCTCCATCTACATTCCTGTCATTTCTCTCTTTGCTCACCTTCAAACATGATTTGAGCAAAATACATCATCACACGGGCAGGGTAACACCTAACGCAAGACTTGACACATTTCTGTTCCCTCTATGATGCATCATACCAAAAAAAGTATACACATTACAAACTCCCTGAACAACAATGTACTTATTAGCTCATCCTCTGCAGTGATCCCTAATAATAGTGGCTATGCTATGACAATATTGTTCCATTGAATGCTGTGTTTACTCCCTGGGAAATATGCATCATGTGACAGGAAGTTGGGGAAGTAACCAGTTGGGTAGGTGGAACACAGACAAAAACAATAACACTACAGCCCTCTAGGGTTTGTTATGACTTCTTTCAGATTTATGAAAGGCATCTTTGGAGAAGAAGTGCCTCCATATGTCCAACTGAGTACATCCAGAGAGAAGTATTTGTAATTTGTGGCCACATTCACAGCCTTCCTTACCATGTTTTAAAATCGACACAATTATCTGTACTCGTGTTCTTCTCTGTTCTTAAATGAACAGAACAGACGAGGAGTTCTTCCACAGGAGAAAAGTAAGCAAGAAAAGAGACGGACCGGTAACCCATTCAGGCTCTATTGCCTCTTCGAAACAAAATTACAAGCAATCACATTTAGAATTTCATTTTTCTCACTGTATCTACCTTGCACCAGCCTTCGCAGCAGCTGCTGGCGGGCGATGATGCGTGACAGGCGCAGAGCGGAGCGCCGCCGAGGGGTGTCTCCTAGCCTCAGGTAGTACTCCTGCCCATCAGAGGTCATGGCCTCCAGACAACTGCCCTCGCAGGTGCTGTCACAGTCACTCTCACTTTGATCCACACTGTCCATAATGTCATTGACTTCCATGTCTGTAAGGTCAGCACTGTCCATGCTGTCCTCAGCGCAGGTAGTGTCAGCATTCTCATCCCTCACATCATCCACACAGTCAGCAATGGTAAGCCCCACAGAGTGTGTAAATACTCCAGTAACTATACCACTGGTAACATCCTCGTCTTTGGAACTTTCTGTTGCATTTGCACTGTCCATACAGTCCACATCGTCCTTTACTGTCTCTCCACCCCCTGCAGAATTTGCTCTGTCTGCACCTTCACTGTGTGCTGATGTAGCCACACTGTCCTCAGTCAATGCAGCATCAACATGATCCATAACGGTCACACTGCTGTCTACAGTCGCCATAACAGAACAGTGAATCTTTGTTAACCTCTGTGCCTTCTTCAGCCTCTCTCTCTCTCTGATGAGCTGTTGTGAGAGCTCTTCTTATGAATTCCTGTCTCTAACATGCCCTCACTGGAAGCCAAATCATCCCGCCCACCTCACTCCTCCCTCAAGCTCACCACAAACACACATCACACCACCTGACTCAGATGACAGACCTTGTTCTCTCTCTACACAAACATACACACACACACTGCTCAGCTGAGATTGAGATGGGAGGAAGACAAACTCACAAGTTGTTGCTTCCACAAGGTCTTTCCTTTGGTCACATGACCAGCAGCCAATGGCCTGGGCACTTAGGGACCGCTGGCCCGCTTCCTGAACCTTTACCAAAGAAACTATTTGGTACATGCCTCAGGCTATTGTTGATATGTGTGTATATGAGAAAGAGAGGGAAAAGGGCATATTTCGGTGGGAAGATGTGATCAGCGTGGGGATGGGCTTGGAACAACAACAGCCACATCCTGGGAAGGGGCAAAACAATAGAGAGTATGAGGGTGTGTGAGACTGCGCTAAGGAATGTATGTAGGAGCAATGCTATTGTTTCTAATGCTGAGTAGGATCATAATGCCATTGAGAAATGTGCTCTGAATCTGAAGTTTATACCACATGACAGCTACCATAACTGACCCAGCATATGTTCATCACCTACATACCCTCCCTGTCAGGCTCCTCAGATAACAGATCTGTAATGTATGTCAGTGGTAGTAAGCAATGATATGTGTGACTGGAAGTTGCCATACAGTGACCAAGTTATTGGATAAAAGTATGGAATGCAGTGAGAGGAGAAAGGAGGAGGGAAGTCGTACTTTGACCCAGTTTTGCAGAATAGTGATTTAGCAGGTCTTGAGGATATAGGCGGCCACTTGAATTCATTTTCAGGAGGTAATAGGCAGGGGGTAAAGAGCTGGACGGGGGCGCACGTGAAAAGTAGGTCATAGCAAAGTCAATTTCAGGTCAGCAGTCGCACAACACACACACACTGCAGAGGAGCATTACCCCGCAGCTTCTTAGTCTGCAGGTTGTTTTTAGTCTCTCTGAAATCTTAGAAATGTGCATGAAGAAGCAGTCAAACAAAGTCAGTGAAGCTATCACACATTAAATCTGGGATTTGATTTGATTACAGTGCCCTCTTGAGGAAATCTGGGACACAACTTCCAACTGCAAAAAGAGTAAAAGAATATAAACCAAAAAATAAAAAAAAACACAGGGCTAAGCTACCCATTTGATTCAGGGTGCAGCAGGCTGGAATAGTAATGTTCCAGCGAGCTAAAGTGTAACTGGAGTGGCAAAGGGCAGGGCTGTAGTAAGCAGCCAGTAATATAATATCCATCATTCTCTCTCAGTTACAGCAGCCCAACACTAGAGGATTAACAGGCTGAAGAAGAGACTGAATTTCTTTTTGCATGTGCAGAAATCATTCACGTCATATTTATTTATGACTCAACTTTTGCTTCTCATTGCAGGATATAAAACGTAAATTCATTAGTCAACGTCAGCACAGCAGCACGTGAGACTTTACTGTATCCTTAGTTCTTACTCTGCATCATTGTGGCCATTAATTTTGCAAGTAACCCTCCCATTCTCAACTAATGACGAGGTGTTCATGGTGTACAACAACATGTTGTGTGTCAAAGTAATGTCAACATGAATACAAGGAGAGGAGAAGAGCTTCCCTGCAGAAAAAACTCTAGAGCATCACACTGCCTCCATCTCTGCCCCAAGGAAACAAAACACATGCAGCCAGCCGTCCACATGATGAAAAAGGGAATCAACAACCCAGGCCACGCTCACATGTTCAGTGGACACATTTTTTGTTGTTGAATATGGGCAATATGTCACTGTGCAGCTCCATATGTAAAAATACACCAGAAAATACTCTGATCCAGTCCTCACTTTTTGACTCTTGTCCAAGTTATACCATTTAAGAACGCCACAGATGCCATTGAAACAGAACATTTATTTACTTCACCTGTTTTTAGCTTTAAAAAGAACAAAGGTACATAAGGTGAGCATGAAGATTTTTTGATTCAGAGGACTTCAGTGTGAACATTTAAGGCTCCATGACCTCAGAAGAGACAAAGATCTGAGAGTAAACTTATGATAAATATCAAAACTATCTTAAAATATATGTTATAATAAATGTACATCTCCTAATCTAATGTAAAACACAAGCAGCAGCATCCTTTCTGAAGATGTATAGGAAGAAGTGCTTCAACTAACAAAGACCTTTGTGAGGATTTATTGTGTAGTAGCTGATTGTCTTTATGCACTCTATAGGCCATGGATAGTCAAATTAAACAGCAGGAAGTGAGGCAGTATACAGTAATGTCCAGCTGGAGTGAGATCAGGAGTCCTGATAGAGCTTTATGTTTGGGTAAATCTCTTTATCTGCATCTGTTGTCCAACAACCTCCCCCCAAACACTCACAATTGAGACCCACAAATCCCTCATGCACAGGAAGACCCTACCCCCACCACTAAACCCAAAAATCTGTGGAATTACAACTAAATCCAGGTGTTATTATGTACTGACACAAACACACAGATGATTGAATGGAACCGTAAACACAACATTTTAACAAACAGCTAGGAACACTGCTTTAAAATATTTCTGCTGTCCGAACTTAAAACACGTTCAAAACGTCTAACGGACAAGGACTCTGACAACATGCCACTGCCCTGACTAATTCATAGAGTGGAAAATGCACCGCTGAACACCAGCATAACTGGAAGGCCAGATGTGCACATTTTAAGGATTCCCCATCTCCAAATCTGATCCAGACAGATGTGAACTGTGTGCCTCTGAGCTGATGGGTTAAGCAGCATGGTTGAGGGAGGGGCTGTGTGGGGTTTGGGGAGCTTTTGGGATGGATGGGGTGAAAAATAAAAGGGGAAGAGGATTACTGGGACAGCAGGTGTTCTCTGATGCCCTGTTTGACTTATATGTTCCTGTGTGTTACTCATCATCTGTATCCTTCATGCAAAAAAACAAAGATCATTGACTGGTCCCTTTTGCCTGTTATGCAGGTCATCTATCACTGCTGCGCACTTGAACACCTGACAGGCACATATCTGTGGTGGTGAATGTGGGAATGTTCATCGTTTAATTTGCTTAAGAGGCGCACATTTCGGTAATTACATTAAACTGAGGAGACAGCTGCAGCTCTCTCTCTCTCTCTCTCTCTCTCCTCCACTTTTTCCTGCCTCTCTGATGCACAGTTGAGGGAGACGTCTAAACTGGGTGCGCATCAGGCCCCTGTATACACTCTGACCCCCCTAAACTTGGTGGGTTGTGGTGCATTAGGCCCCATCCAAAATATTAGAATAGGCTGCATCAAGAAAATGAAGACAAGTGAAGCTATGTTCAGTTTAGAACAACAAATGCTGAATGACTGGCATCTGAAGCCCCCGCTGCACTCCTGTCCGCAGCACATGCCTGCGCTGTTTTGAGCACTAAATTTGACAATGACCTTCCCAAAATATCAGGCTCGCTGCGCATGACGCTACAGTCATAGGGGGCTATATGCAGATCACAGGCAGAAGATAAAACTTTTGCCCTTTTTTTAAAAAAATAAATTAGTAAAATGTGGGAAAATAATGATCTTAAATTGCGGGAAATATTGAAATATTCACCAAGAAATCAGTTTGAGTTTGGTGCTTTCAGGCAGCAGTGTGTTGCCACACAGCCTATAAGTATATACTGCAGTCCACATATTGAAAGACATTGTTGGCGCTCTGACCTGCTAACCGTCTCTCCCGGACATTTCTCCACAGCAGATCCCAAGCTTTGGACGTGGAGTCCCGCAGCTGCTCACTGATCGACCGCCGCAGCTGTAGCTTGGCAGACTTTCGCTGGGTTGTCATTGCGGTGCCGCCGGACGCATATTCCTCCCGCCGAGTAAAACCGGCGCTCGGTCACCAACACTGAGATTATTCTTCTCTCCAGTCTCCAGTTTATTCCACACACTGCCCCGGCTGGGATACAGCGCGCCCCGGCTTCTGCGTCTAGATAGCTGCCGCAATAGTCGTCACCGCTCCACCTGGTAACACTGCTCCTCTCCGCGCTGCGTCACCTTCCTGCACCAGCGGAGGCGGATGAGGTCCTACCCGCAAAAGATACTCTGATTTAACTGATCCAGCATTTCTGCCCTCCGCTGCCCCCCGTCTGACTCACACAGCACTTTATAGGGCGAAGGTGCAGAAATGTTTCAACATAACTTCTGCATGTGAAGCTCTGACAAGGCGAGCCAGATGTGAGAGGCGGCTTCCCCCTCCCCAAGTGTAAGACCCAGTCTCTCTCTCTCTCTCTCTCTCTCCCTCTCTCTCTCACACACACACACAAACCTTCTCCCACCCACTCACCCAAACAAGGATCTCTTTCAATCCCCCTGATACATACTAATAACACGTACCACGCATACATGCACACAACTTGTAACTGACTTGGAAAACCTTTGTTCAGTATAAATAATCCGACTGTATAGGGCAGCTGTACAAGCGGTTGGGTTTCATTAGTGCCTTAAGTGATAATCTTTACCCTTTTTCCCCTCACAGATATTCTTAAAATTAAATAAATTGATAAAAATGCATTACTCTAATAATAAAGCTGAAAAAAACGTTCTAAAAATGTATATTTGACCCCCATTCTCTGATATAATCTGGTTACAAGTTGTTCTCTTTGAAGTCATATGCATGGTTAGAGACCAAGTGTGATCATAACACAGCAAATATAAGAAGCTGCATTTAATGAAAATATGAAAAATCGTGTGTCTTTTAAACTAAGAAAAACACAGCACTATACAGATGGCTGTCTGTGGCACATTTTGAGTGCTTCTGTGGAGTTTTCCTTCCTAGTAAGTGTAAGTGTTACTCTTGCTTGAGGTAATAAAGGTAATAAATGCTCCACTCAGAAGTAAAAGTGCTCAACCCTCCGAGCCTTCTCTCTGAGAGAGCCACATTCAGCCCTCTGACAGGTTGAGAGTTTTGGGCATTTCTTTCTGAGCTCCGAGTTGTTCCCGTGTTATTCCAGGAATGCCAGACGTAGTGATCAGACCGGCCGGGATGCTTTTCAGCTGCCGTCTGCCTGACAACATCGGATGTCCTGTTAGAGGTGTTGAGTTGCAGGTCAGCATGGATCCATGAGCAGGAGACCTGATTCGACATTTCGGCATGCCGAAGCATGCTCGCCATCCCAAGTCCTCAGCAGAATCCTGATGTTATGTGGACACCAAACACCATTGTATTGGTACACACGGCTGTCATATATATAAACGCTGCATATTCAGTTTAGGTTTTTATTTTCACCTAAAAATGACTTGTTCTCCATCAAACATACTGTAAATTTTGTCTGGGCTTCTTGGTCCAACTGTCCACAGCCTAGTTTATGATGACAGTATAGCTGCAGAGTCCCTCAGTAATTTATGTGCTTGTGCTTTACTGCTGAGGCCAGGTTAAGACATGTGACTGACACTGGTGATGAGAGGGAAAGTGAATAGCTCAAAAGGTGGCGGAACGAAAGCAGGAAGAAAATATGGGAGACAAAAAAGACGAGCCAACTGACAAGACCACCAACACAGTTAAATCTGCAGAAAACATGCTAAATCACTAACTTCAGAGGATAAAAACAACTGATGAAATTTCCCTTTAATTGCTGTTAATCAAACAGTGTAATGAAATTCACGAGCAAACAGAGGATGAGACGAATATCAGAGTCACATGTCCGATGCATTTTTCGCATTTAATCGCAGTTAAATAGTAAAAAAAGGAGAAGACTGGCTATAACTGGGTGGTATTTTTGGTGACAGTCACATTGAGGAGACTTCTGCTTTGTGCCTAAATGTTATATTTTTATATTTGCCCCAGTGAAAGGCTTGCATATGCACGCCAACACCGTGACAGTACAGTTGTGGGTAGAGAGCTCAAACTGGCAGGAGACTACAAGGACATGTGTGGGTGTTGATGCCAGGGAAGAAAATTCAGCTGTTGAATGCTGGTGTGCAGGTAGAGACAATGAATCATGTGGAGAGAGAGGCATGAAAACACTGGATGTGTGTCATCCCATGGAACTGAAGACTCGAGCACTCCCAAAAACACTATTAGCATCATAAAGTTTTTTAAAAAAAAATACACAAACTCCTGCTCCAACATAAAAATGTAAACATTTTCCAACTGACTTTATACAGGCAGGCTACAGGACGGCACGTAGCGGGGTAAATGGTGGTCATTTTGTAGAGAGCAGGATGCTAACAAACGTTTGAGCACCTCTCTGTCTCTTTATGTTCTAAAAAACAAGTAGCATGACATAATTTTGCTTTAAATAGAGCACATTTGATATCGAAGTTCCAGACAGGATGATGGTATGATGACAAGCTTTCTCAACACTTAAAGAGCCAGAAGTACTACTTTAGCTACCGATTGAATAGCAAAGAAATAATCCTTGTGGCCTGTGTTCCCTCTGCTGTCATGTGTGGGCTGCAGGATTTAAGGATTTTAGCACATTAACACAGTCAACTACAGGCACAACTGGCTTATAATCAGAACACACACACCGACAGAACTCTGGAGAGCAGGGATTAAGCCGTCATCATCATCACGGCTTCTATCAGGGCAAAGGCTGCTCACGAGGTCTTTCCAAGCACCTCAAATCCTGTGCCAGATGCTCCGGCTTCTCTTGATATCTGCCTCCAGGTAGCAGCGCCAGGTGTTCTTTGATCAGCCTCTTTTTCCTTTTTTGCCCTGTGGCTTCCAGGTGAGGGTTTGTTTTGCTAAGCTGAATGTAGTCTTTCACTTCCAAAGGCAGCATTTGGTGGACCTCTAGTGGCTGCTGTGCCATGCACTGCAAGATTTGGTCAGGCCGGTGACTGGAGTCTTATTACCGCAATCTAGCATGACAGGATGCAAACAAAATACTAACAGACTGCTGTAGTCATTGCAATAATATAGTATCTTTCCCCTGTGATGTGGAAGGCTATGATATGTGTATAGTAAGCTGGACCTTGTGGTCAACCTCTACCCTGGGCAGAGAACGAGAGCACCACAGGAACACTGTCTAACTGCAACAGCCAATCAAAACACTAACCTAACACATTCCAGGGTGCAAACAGCCAATCAAAGCAGCACAATGGACATGTTCTGGACAGACCCAGGGTCTGATTTTCTAAACAAATACACAGCAGAGCATGGGCGTCTCCACCGGGGGAGCAATCAGATCTCGCTGTGGTGAAAGGGCCTGTTTGGAGAAGGCTTCTGTCTTCTAAAGGCAGAGGAGAAGGTGGAGCGAGTCAGAGAGGTCGAGGTTCTCTTCCCTTAATCCCTGTCAGGTCATTTAAGGTTAAGAAATGTGTAATGCCTGCTAAGATGCTGACAGTGTGTATATTTTCTGTCTCCCCGCTAATGTTTTTATGATTTTACAAACCTATCTTTAAAGGCCTCAACATGATTTTAACTCAGCGTTATTTCAAATTATATGATGATGTGAATTAATTCATAAACTATTCTTTAACTCTACCAAAAACCCTTTCAGTTTTTTTTCTGTCACAGAGACTCTTCTTCACTGTAATAGAATCACTGTAAGAAGTCAATTGCTGCATATGCTCACAGAATCTGGGTGAGAGAGTTCAGTCTAATCAATGATTCAGCAGACCACATGATCAAGGACTGTGACAAAACCACCTCGTCCAACCCGCTCCTCTCTTCAAGCTTCCTGAAATTTATATGTCTTCTCTGCTAACATGCAAACTCTTTCCATCCCTCCTCTTCCTCCTCCAGTAGCTCATCGTTTCTCCTCTTCGTCTCTCTCCCTGGTCGTCTATTTTCAGCAACACTCAGTCATTCAGGACAGTCGGCTCAGCTCACTGGACTAACATGCACAGACAAGCTCTAAAGCTTGCAATCAAAACCAAACAAATGAGACTTTCATTCAACAGAAGAGTTAAACTGCATTTGTTAGCAGCATGTCACCTGCAGCGAACACCACTGCCTGCCTGTTTGAAGTGGAAATCCTCCAGATTAAATGAAACCAGTGAACAGATGGCACTGTGTGACCTTGACCTACATTCCTGCCTCAAACTAAGTGTTTTTAGTTATGAGAGCGCACAGACAGACTCATCCAATCATCTTATGATGAAACAAATAATTCCATATGTGTTATTCACATCCCCCCAAAAAAGGAATTTAACAGCAACCGAATGTGGACTGAAGAACCTACAGTTACTCTTGCAAAAGCATCCTCAGCCTAAATATACAGAGGATGTATGGGCCTCCTTTCAGGCTTTAGATGAGTTAAAGTCAACTTTGATGCTGATAGAGAAACGACAGACAAACTAGACTAGACACAAAACACATAGAATAGGTTACATGAAAGTACCTAAAAATGTGAATAATCTAAAAGTGCATTACAGCACAACTGATATGTCTTGTGCAAATTGCAATTTGTGCCAAACATCCTCCCCACACATCACTCCCACCCCCCTCTTCCCATGTCCTCCCCACTCCCAGAGAGTACTTTCACATTTGGTTGATTTTAACATTTTACTGACAGGGGGATAAAAGAATGTTTATACCTCTTGTGCCTGCACTCAGTTACACACATTCGAGTAATTTGATGTAGGGTGCTACAGTTAGGTCTACTCTGCCCAACAGGAGAGGAAGAAGAAGTAGTGATGCACAAAAAAAAGATTTCTAATGCACATTAAGTTTGGCCAGCAAGTACTCAGCGTCACTAGAGACTGGTTACCAGAGCAAGGAAGTCTAAAGCAGTGTGCCAGGAATCGAGCTACACCAAGGCCAGGGGTGTAGGCTGGGCTAAAAACAAACAACAGCCATCTATCTGGCCTTCAAATATCTGCTCCCTGGACAGTAAATTGGACTCGCTCCAGAGTTTAGAGACTTTAGCATCTTTGTAATTACTGGCTTGAAGCTCAGAGACAGGGTTCACTTGTCTTAATTTGTTTGACAGAAATGCAGCTTTGTGCAGTGAAGCCAGGGTTATATGACAGCATAAACTGCTCATTACAGCAGCCTTCTTCTACACTGACTGACATACACAAGTAATAGCTTTAGCAAAGGTAAAACACCATTTTCCCATGGTTTAAAATTTGCTCCTTTGAACGCAGAATTAAAAACCATCTCTGATGTGGACTGCTATACTATGTCTAGTATTCTCATCAGACAATGCTAACATGACCTCTGACTGTTTATACAGCAGAGGATACTGTGATTGACAAAAGACAAGACTCAGCAGGAGTGACAGTGAAGGGGAAGACAGGCAGCGCAAAGATCAAACGAAGATGTGAAGCTGTGAAAGCTTCATTAGGATTGGAGCATTTGATTTTCTAGTGAAAGGAGGAGAAATGAATGGAAATGAATGGAAACAATTAAAATTGTTCTGCCTCATATTTGAACTTGAAGACAGAAGTGGACAACGGTGGAATGAGAAATTTTAGGCACCACTAGAGGATCTGGACTAAAACTGCATCACAGAAAGCCAACATCTGTTCACATTGGCTTGAATCAACAGTATCAGTGTGTCTCAGTCAATATTTCTGCACCAGCCGATGAGGAATGCTACTCTGGTCAGTGGGGAAAAGTGGGTCAGAAGCTAATTCAGAGTGTCTGTCCACACACTCTCTCCAGAAACAACAACAACTTCTTCCCTTGTCCAGCCTGCAGAGATAAGTCTGTTGACATCGTTCGCCCCCCCATTCTGAAAACTAGCTCACCTAAAGCAGAAGATGGCTATCACTGTGGCCCAGTTGAGGCCAAGTGACACAAAGCAAAGGTCTCACCCTACAGGCCAAAGAGGAGACACGATACAGATGGGAAATAGGGCAGGTATAAAGTCTCTGAAAAGGTGGACAATGTATTAGGAGACAGCGGGAGGGCCCTGAAAGCTGAGTGCACAGGACTATGGGGTGCAGACTGTGGTATGGAAGTAGCAGGACCTGGGGCAGCAGCAGCAGGGGAAACAATAGCTAATGGACACGAAGGAAACTCCACAGGTCATGGGAGTGCAGATCACATGCTGATAGCAGCGTCTTGCTGCTGAGTGTCTCATTTTTAAGGCACTTAAGAGCTGTACACATATAGTGACATTTTGAGCTGTTCAAATAAGCATTTTACCCCAAAAATCCTCAAGGACCTACTTCCTTCCGCAAGCCCTTCTCTCCGTGTTGGTATAGGGTTGCAGGACCACACACAAACACACAAATGTGTTCACTCTATACACAAATATGTGTCCCGTCACACACCAAAACACACAGACACAAATAGACAAGCAACATCTGCTTTACTTGTGCTTAAAGCTACCAAATGTATAATTGTACAACTGTAATACACCGATTACATTATCACAGGTATCGTAAAGATGTAACCATAGATTCAAAACATCAGATAGAGTTCAAATTAAAAATAAAATAAAAGACAAACTGGAAGACATGACACACACTCTGAAGTCAAACACTGCTGACAGCTGATAACTTCGTGGCAATATTACAATATGGCTGTGAAGTAATTGTGTGTTTATTTTATATATTTCATATCAGGCAGAAGGCAACTATTACGGTGAAATAAATCAAGATAATATAAATGAAAACAAAATGTGGAAATCCCTACTGGCATCAGTCTACAGTCTGATTGGTCAGAGGAGACAGCAGAGGGCAGAGAGTCGGAGGAAACATGAAAAGGCAGAGGTGAGGAAAGAAATGGGAGGCAAGACCGGGATGACAGCCAAATCCACTTCCAGACTTGTTAAAGCTCTGCTGCACACTGCTGCAATATTTACCACACACACACACACACACACACACTGACTAAGCACTGACTTAATAAGGGACCTCCTAGCTCTGTACCAACTTTTAAATGTCTGCAGCCTGGTGGGTCTGCACATCCCAGCTAACAGACATACATGAAGGTGCACTCACATAACACCACAGCAACCCACCATCATTAAGTTATAAAGGTTTATTGCAAGCTTACTGCTGAGCCGACTTTTTTTCTGTGCGATGTATCTAATGCGCAACATTAGCATGACACATTCTGAGCAGTGACACTGAAACACAACTTACACAACTTGAAAGAATAAGTTTGTGACTTTAAATTAAAAAGTGACATTTTTGTTAAACATCAGCTTGATGCTGCATGAAATGTGTGTCAGAGAGCGGCTGGAACTGCAGATCAGATCAATCCCTGCAGTCAGAAATATTACAAACATATTACTGATGTGCAGAAGACGCACAGAAAGGATTCACGGGCCATAGGTTGAGATTACACACAGTCTCCCTGAGCTTTAATGGATTATATGTTTTCTTTTTAATCCCAGATGGCAGTGAAAATATGGAGAATGTGTGTCAGGGTGTGTTTTTTAGACCAAGGTCGTCTGTAGCTTATCAGCTGCTCTCTCCTAAAACACCTTCACTAAAGAACTAGCAATATATCTTGAGGGTTTACGGCAACAAATGAAGAATCAGAGTCAGCCTCTGTGCAGTAATACACTGGTGGGTGTGTGAATGACTGCATAGATAATGGTGTGGCTACTTTTAGAGACAGGTGGGTGCTGTAGCTTCACGTGTCCACTACACATCCACTCATGCTCTACCTCTTTGAAAGGTTCTGCACAAAATCATGGCGAAGCTTTAACCTGTGATCACACAATGTTCCTACTGCATACCTGCATATATTACAAAAATACTAATAAAAATCCTCTTGATGTTCTTTGACTTAAAGATAGAAGAAGACATTTTTCCTTCACCACAGCTGAACAACAATAATTTGGAGCTTAAAAATGAAGGTCTGACTCAAGAAGGAACTTTTTGTTCTGACAGACATATTAAACAGACATATTATAAATTTATAATCCTTAATCCAAGCAGGCTAAGATGCTGGTACATCAGTTTTCTTCAATATGCAGTACGACAACAAGTCCCTAAAGATTAAGGGATTCATTCAAATGCAAATGACTCCAAATAAATCCCTTAAACATCTGTACAGAATTACTTCTCTGTTGCTGTATATTAATGTTCCAGAAAGAAATTCAGGGATTAAAACAGTTTTTCTTCATTTTTCTTTAAGCCACAAATCACCATGCCATGAATTCCCCTCTCATACATAGCCACAGTTATTCAGTTAAACTGTCACAGTGAATGCAAACATCAAAGATGCATGCTGGCGGTAATTACAGTAATCTGCAGTCAGATAAGGAGACACCCAGCAGTAGTTCTGGTACAACCTCCTGGCAGGAATTCCCTGTTTATCTGGCAGAGAGCAGAGTGAATGTCAGCTATGTGGGCAGAGATATGACCATATCATATCCTTTGCAGCAAAGACACAGGACCACACAGGCCGACCCACACTGATTGATTAGAATGGATTTTTGTCAAACAGCCAAAGCACTTCCTGATATCAGAGGAGAAAACAAACAGTGTGGGGTGAGAAAACAAACCGGCAGCATGAAAGCAAAAACAATGACTATAATCTACACTCAACCCTCAGCACTGCTGTCTTTGTATGAATGTTCCTCTTACAAATACACAAACACACACTCTTGGCGTTGTTGCATGCCACTGGCAGCATTGCCACTGACCTCCCAGCAGCCTCTGGGGCCTCATTACCCACACTACACCTCTCCTCCTATCATTAACAGTAATGTGACCCTGGTGTGGTGGTAATGTCATGTCGGAGACACCTCTACTGTTACGACACACACACACACACACACACACATAGACAAAACACACGAAAGTAAACAATCCCGCAGCGCAGCGAATGTGACCCTGTCGCCAAGACATATCCCTGCGCTGCACTAAACTGCAGTCGCCATGACGGCTGTGCTTGTCAATCAAAGGAGACACTCTCGGAGGATAAGGGATATGGACGGGGTCAGAGCTGGACTCATTAATCAACTCTTCAGACCCTTGTATCACACACGGGGACATGAGTGCCAGAGAAAACGACATTACAAAACATCTATTCATGTCAAGTTAGATAAGTGTTATCACATGACCACATCCAACAACATAGAGGAGGTGGCCTTTGTACACAAACATCGATATGTAATATGTATGTGTACATGTGCGCAGGCAAGACTGTGTGTGTGTGTGTGTGTGTGTGTGTGTGTGTGTCATAGTGAAAACACTGTATCATTACTTCTGTGTGGCTGGGGTTTGGCATTCTGGCTGGGAATCTTGTGGGAGACATTCCCAGAAGTCCAGTTTTATCCCAAAGGGAGAATGCAAACAATCCAACAGAACGGACAGCAAAAGATCACAACACCCCCTACACACACACACACACACACACACACACACACACACACACACACAAAAGGTTATCGTACCTGCTGATGCACTGGTCATCTTTGCAGCAGCAGCCTGACATGACAAGAAAGAGAAAGAAAGACAAGATAAGCACCAAAACAGACATAAGAAAATATACAAGCACTTAGAGGATCCACTCAGCAGAGAAATGTAAACTAAACGCTGGCCAAAGGCTCTTTGCTTTGACACACACTCTTGTTCAGTCCAGCAGTGCTGGGAAAATAACCCAAATTCCAAATCTGGTTCAAACCAAGAGAAACAGATTTCCTGACTGTTTATGCCATACGATCGTATCAAAACCCACCAAGCCCTAACAGCTTATTTGTTAATATTAACCATGATTTATTGGAATTAAAAGAAAAAATGGTCACATGAAGACCGTGTTGTTTAATTGCTGACATCTGTTTGATGGAGACTAAAACTGCTTGAAGGAAAAGCTCCTTAAATCATAATAAATGATGCAATTAAGTCGAAGGAAATTGGAAAGGATATTGCAGATGTGTGTGTCTGTGTGTGTGAGAGAGAGAGAGAGAGAGAGACAGTGAGCTGAAAAGTAGAGAAGAAAAAAAGAGGACATGAAAACATGATGTTAAAACATCAAATCCTCCTCGACAGACACATTCACACCAACATCCACAGGGACGGACAAATCTTAAGACCAGGAAACCTAATGGCCCAGATTTATTTCCTAATCGGTGTGTGAAACATTACCTCAGCACACACAGTGCGTCATGAATGCTGCCTGTGTCACAGGAAAAACCCACATCCATTTAAACAAGCTGGGATTCACCAAATGATGCACCTGCAATCTCCTTCTTCCACAGGAAACACTGCTGTCCTCTGTGGGGTTTTTCCTAAAGGTCATACTGTACTGTACACTGTTAATCTGAGCCTCACTTCACCATCACTTTAAATTGTGAAATGAGAGAGGTCAACAGTTTGATTAGCAGCACCACAGACACACCAGTACCGGCCGATAGGGCCCTGATCAGACCCATATTCAGTCACTCAGAGCCACAAGCACACAACTTGAAGACTAACATCATGGAGCATCATCATGCTACATCACTAAGATGCATATCTCACCTTTAAGTAGAGCTGAAAATACACACTGGGCTTTGTTTTAATGCTTATGTTAGCATGCTAGATGTTAATTCTCAGTCCAGGTCCCCTATCAGGACCAGTCTTTGCTCTGAATGTCCTAAAGTTACAGACATGAATACTAGTTTAATCTGTTTAAAGAACAAAAACAATGACAATTTATTCCAGAAACATTTCTACAAATAACTTTGAAACAAAATGCTACTTTAATCTGGGATTACAACAACATGTGTGTATCAGTGTGTGTTTAAGTGAAAGAGAATGAGAGTGAGAGTTTGGACAGCTGTGCTTTATCAGTCACGGTCAGGGGAAAATAAACCCGCTCCTAAGCATCGGTCTGATCCCACGGCCCCTGCTGCTCCCTCTACCTACCGACACACACACACACACACAAACATACAAAACTAACACTACGAGGAGGACTGAGTGTCCTTCAGCATCGTGCCTATATTGAAGATGAAGAATATGATCAGATATATGATACATGTTACACCCTCTATGCGTTCTTATGACAAATCCTCTTTTGACCTGCAAGTCAACAGCATACAAATGTGGCCTAAGGTAACATGGCCCTCCTAGTCTTACAAACTTAGTCAAGGCATCATGAAGCACATGAATCCTGTCTTTGTTGAAGTCCGAGAAAGACCTCCAGAAAACTCTCCACAGCAACAAAAACATAACAGTCAAAGTGAGGACCAATGAGCTCCCAGTCTATCTCAGAGAAGTGGGTGACTGGTGGGAAGATCACTGGCCTGCTGGGATTCATCTTCCAGGCTCTCTCTATCATTTTATTTTGAATTCGGCAGCCCACTTCTTCACCAAACAACGAGAAGCACCGCCCCATCTACTTCTGTTGTTCTTCACATCAGTCTTCTCCCATCATCTGTTTTTGCATTGCAGTGTATGTATTAGTTTGTGTTATTGCCGCAGTGCTGACAAGAGAAAAAGATGACCTTGAGAACTGCTGGACAGAGCAGCGCAGCCTCATCCTTTTACTTTCACCTTATTTACACAACAGCAGGGGACATGTCGACTGGACACAGGCCCAGACAGAAGGAGGAGGATGACAGAGGGAAGGGAGGGAGAAGATCGTAAAGAAGTAGTCACAACACAAAATGAGGAAAACACTGACTTTCCTGTAAGGAGTTCCGGATATGAATTCCCACTCTAACATGTACAAAAAAAAACAAGACAGCCCTAAGCTGTAAGCAGGAATCAATGTGCATGTTCAGAGAGAAACAGCAGCTATAACAACATGAGGAATATTTCTCCTGCATGTTTGTTTCACTCTTCATCCAAAACAACAATTCACTGACCGCACTTACACAGCACTGCCTCTGGAATCACTTACACGTCACAAATCGAGTTTGTTGACATCAAAACATTTCCTCTGATGTTAAACTGATCAGCTTGTATCAATCAGACATGTCTGTCTGCAGGGTCAGCTGCAGCGGGTTTCATGTGGTTTGGCTCCAAAAGTGAGTGATGCATGAGTTAAGTGAGATAAATCAGACGTTGTTGTTGAGTGGTGACCTGATGTAACAATCAGAAGCCCTGAGTGAAGTTCTCATGGGAGAAGCTGCAGCCGAGTTCCACTTGTGATTAAACAAAGAAATCATGGCATTACAACCTGTTATCGTACATTCAAACACAAGCTGCTGCAATTAAGCTCAGTGTTAGTGCATGAACTACAGCATACTGACACACACACACACAGAGTCTGGCTCACCCTGGCCCGTCGAGCTTGGAGATGTGTGGGGGATGAGAGAGATGAGCGAGTCAGGGGTTTGCTGCGGGTCAAAGGTCGTGACCGTCGCCTGGTCAGTGGTTCAGGTTTGTCTGGAAATCTGGAGGATCCCTGATCCTGACTCACTCGGTTGGCCATCCTGCTCACAGCAGGGGCAGTCTGGGAGGACAGAGAAGAAAAAGGAAGAAGATCAGGTGGAGCACAAAAGCTTGACATGAAGCTAACAAGCTAACAGCACCACATGATACTCAGCAGACATATAGTTGCCCAGTGGTTATGAAATGTCATGTTTTCTTAAAGCAGCAGCTTGTAAACTGAAAAAAGTTTGTACTTCTATGAGTGAGATCTACTGAGGTTAGCATGCTAAACAGCTACACACAACCACTACACGAGCTAGTGAGGTAAAACAGCATGGAGACATCAATATATTTTCGTCAGTAAACACTAATGTGCAGCATCATAGCACAGCACACGGAAACAACAATAGCTTTAGCATCTCAGAGCTATATAAAAGGAAACGACTTGTTCACAAACTGCTCTTTTAAAAGTTGAGACTGGATTTGGATCCTTTACCTTAAGAACCGAGGTTGGATATAATCTCCTCAAAAAGTCCATCCAGCTTATGTTAGCATGCAAAAGAAGTGTGCAGTGCTCAGAGAAAAGGAAAACTTGAACATTTCCATCCAGACCATGTGATATAACAATTTTCATGTGATACAATCATTTTCAAAGGCTGTAAATCCAAGGCATCTAGAATAAGATGCATCTCCTAAAAGATTATTATCCAGCATCAATATTTGATCTATTTTTCAAATAATGTAAAACTCTGATATCATCACACCTTCTGATGTCTATAGTTCAGAACTGTCTCCGCAGCCTCTCACCCCGGTGCCTGTCTTCATGTCACCTGCCTCTTCAGCAGCTCTCTTTATCTCTACTGTTCTAGTTGTGAGTAGTTGGTGATTAAAGACACTGCTGATGACATGGCTGCCCTTCTCTCGTTCTGAAAAATCCCCCCCATCCTTGTCTCCTCTGTATCTCCACTCAGTGACAACACTGGAAAGTCCATCCCAGTTTGACCCGGTGACTCGACTACTGTACCCACTTGAGTGGGAAGACCCGCTGCAGAGCTTCCCGCTCTCTCTCTCTCTCCCCTGCGGTCTAACATGGAGCTGATAACATGGACGTGTGTGCAAATGTCAGTGTGTGTGTGTGTGTGTGAGGAGGAATGTCATTAATGTCTATACACAGCACAGTGTTTTTTTCCTTATCCACACATAAATGCATCTCTTCTTATGACACACAATGCTTGTCTGTGCAGAAAATATCCGCTTTCTGACCCTGCAGAGCACTTTCATCGGAGAAAGGGCATCATGTGAAATGACAGTTACATAATAACATGCAGGAGGACACTGTGTCCCCAAAACAAAATACTTCAAACTGAAAGTCACTAACCTTCCCATTTGTTAATTAAAGTGGAACATTCATTGTTCATTGTGTAGTATGTTGTGTTTCTGCTTTTTCGGACAAAAGTACTAAAAGGAAGCTTTCTTATTATCTACTTAGCAAAATTTTGGGGGTAAACACACAAAAAACAAAAAAACAAATAAGAACATAAATTTGTTCTGCTGTTGTTCCCTGATTTGAATAGGATTAGCTTGATTAAATGCAGCCACTTTATAAGAATTCCTCAAGTTCTGTGCTGTTGGTTTAAGAGCTATTTGAGGTTGCCAGATTTACACTGGGTAAGCATAATGAGGCTGCTGGAATGCCCTGCGAGAGGAGAGCGGCACAGAGCAGGAGCTGTCCACAGACTGTGTTCCTCTTCCAGAAAATATGCTAAATACACCTTTAAAAATAACAGTAAGCTGTGAGGAGCACAGCTCTTATTATCTGTGGTTTTCTGGTGGAACAGGGATTTTTTCCAGATGGATGCCATACAGGCGGCTTTATATATATGAAAGGTTTTAATGGTGGAAAAACAACAGGCTTGTTATTTTTAAGTGTTCTTAATGAGGGGAGGAACTCATTCACTGTTTAACATATGGAGTACACTGTGTGTGTGACCATGACTGATGATGTATGAGTGAGACATTACACCAGTTATATAAAATAAAATCATAATTTAAAGCTCTTAGTCAGGCTCAACCTCAAGATGTGACATAGATGACTTACCAAGGTGCTCTGCTCCTCCTGATCGGCACTGGCTGCATCTGAGTGGGAGGAATTAGCGCTTTGGCTCCCGTCGTTGAGGTGATCCAACTTTTTCATCAGCAGGGTCATGGAGTCAGACGCCGCAGCCTGAACCTGCAGGTCCAAAAACAAAAATATGCAGGTAAATATGGCTGAAGGGCAAAACTGCGGGGTTAACTTTGCATTCAGGCCTCACACTCCTCATCCAACCACTCCACCCTTCATTGCCCGTGGACTCCACATAGATGAACATCGTGCTTATTAAGCCTGGACAGGGGCACACACTGTGACCAGCACTGCTGAGAAGGTGACACTTTCTCAATGAGGGTATTGTAGAGCACGACAGGAGCCTTTAATAGAAGACAAACACTAAAGCTAAAGCTAAAGATGGCTGCCAGTGGTGTATAAACTGCCTTTTCAACATTTAGAAACAGCCGATGCACAATATGTAAGTGTGTTGTAGTGTTATGCACATATCTCCTTCCCCTCCCTTTCCCCTCTCCACCCATTGGTTGTAGACTCTGACTGAGACACTTGTTCACTGGCCTTCCAGGAAATGAACAAACTGCTTTGTTTCTCAGCTCTGCTGCCAATCCCAGAGTCCCAGAGGCTGATAGCAGCACATAGGACCTCTTTGAGGAGCCTGAGGTCCAAAAACAGCCCCCTCACTCACACACATACATACATACATACATGCATACACACACACAAACACACCCTTCTGCCCACTCCCATTCCCAAACACTTCATGTTGACCAGCTTAAAAAATATCTGCAGTAACAGCTTTGGCAGTAAAGCCCTTTCCTGTGTGTTACAGCCCCCACATCTCCAGATTCCTACATACAGGAACACAGAAGCCCGTCTATGTGCACTGGGGTACTATTTTTAACCCTCACCAAGGGGGACAAGAGGCAGTGGAGGCTTTTCAGTGGCATGAGTGACTGCAAACATGAACATACTGTAAACACACACACACACACTTTGACAGCGCAGTGCTCTCAAACCTCATGAAATGTTAATGTGTTTCTTTGCAGAGAAGGCAGCTTTTAATGCATCACAGTGTCTTTGCTCACCCACCATTTCATTATCCATCTTAGAAAGACACTAATGTGATGTACAGCTCAAGAGAATGGTTAGAGTATCCATCATTTTCTTCCCCCTCAGGTAAACCTCTGTCATATTTTTACATGCATTTAATTAATTTAAACTCTGCATCTTGATGTTCTCTTGTGAGAAGATGTATTTTCATGACAACTGAATTTTACTCCACATGTCCGAACGGGTTGAAACCTAAAAGGCCTGAGGAACATTGGGAACATTGTAGCATTTTTTTCTGCTTTAATAATCCCAAACACAACAATCTACAGGATTTTCACTTTAGACACAGAAAAACTTCAATGGTGGATATAATTCGAGATTTTTAATCCAAAAAAAGATGGACAGACGGTTGCATCGTTGTCAGATTAAAATTTAAATATTCATAATATTACAACTACAAATGACAGAAAAAATAACTTGCAGATTACTGCCAAGCTTGCAAGACTCCTTTCCCTCCAAGTATACTTTTACTCCTCGAGTAATTTAATTTGTGACAAAGTGACAAAAACTGCTCGAGCCAAGATATTCCAAGAATGTTCGACCGCAACGGGGGCCTCCTGAACTAAACAGGTATTCAAATGAGCAAAGGCTTGTCAATAGGTAAATTTAAAAGCTACTTGGTCAAATTCTGAGAACAACACATCACAAAAGGAGCACAGGGCAAGTAAATCCTTTCATTTCAAGCCAAGAGAAGGGGAGAGCAGTGCACGGTGCACGCCAAGGGGCTGGTATGGGAAGAGGCCAGCGAAGGCAGCTGAAGGGCCGTTCTGACAGGTGTGAGAACACTGTCAGGGGCGCGCTCACACTAAAGGATGCCTGCTGGTGTGGTGCATGCTGGGAGAGAAGGGATGCCAGAGTAAGGAGAGAGGGGGTGAGAGGAATATATTGTAGCGGGAAACTCCTGCCAAGATATTCCTTTTTATTCAGATCATCTTATTTAACATAAATAAAAAGCAATCATAGATTTTTTTTTTACTTTTATTACCAACAAAACAATAAATTGAAGTTATCTAATTTAGTGCATGTAGACTGCATGTGAGTAAATTCCTGTGTATAAAATCTTCCTGAAGATTCAGCTCATGCTGAGCATTGACTCATTTGAATTTGCTGCCCTCTGTTGGTGCATGTAGGTATCACTCTCAAACTTGGTCTCTTTCATGGTGAACCTTACAGTGGACACACCATTACTGATGGCACTGTTCCATGACATGACCCACTAACCTATGACAGCGAGCTGTCATGCTCAAGCCTTCACTGAAGGTCATCATGAGCGCTTCAGTCAAACTGCATTAGCCTTTATTTAATAGAAAGTAAAACAGACACACACTTATTTATGGTTAAAACCTTCACATTCAAATACCTGCTGTGAAAATATTTTGCTATCTGCAGCACAAATATGAAGCTGCATTGGACACTTTATCTGCCAGTGAATAGAAACATCTATGTCTGAGTTAATATCTTATTTTTCTTACCTGTTTCTCATTGTTCTTCTCTGTTTCCTCTTCCTCCTGGCTACCTGTAAAATCACAGTCGCCCTTGCTGGAGGACTTTTGCCAGTCAGATGCTGTGCTGCCAGGGTGGGCATCCTGTCTCCTCCTCAAGCACTTCCTGTTCCTGTTTAAGTTCCTCCTCCTCCGACTGACCAGAAATTCCTTATATTGTAACGTCTGAGGAAAGTCATCATCATCCTCTCCCACCTCAGAGGTGGATGAAGAGAACTCTCTGCCATCAGAGGTCTGGCTGACAGTGACCAGCGGGTGGTCATTGCTGCAGTCATAATCACAGAATACAATAGCACTCGGCTTGTGTTTGACTATTCTTAGCACATCCATTGAGAAGTCGTCTGATGCATTCACAGGCACAGGCAGATGATTGACACAGCAGTTGTCCACAACTGGTAGGGTCCAGGTCTCTGTGGGGCTCCCTACTTGCTGCTGAGGTAACTTCTCTGCCTCCATCTGAGAAGCGGCAGTGCTGCAGCACAGGTCAGACAGCTCCTTGTCCTGACCTGTTCCAGGAGACGTGTCTGAACTCTGTCTGCCTTCACAGTGTCCATTCTGCTTGACATCAGATTCATCACAGGGGAAGCTGTTGTCCATCTGCAGCTCCTTCCATTTTTTAACATGACTGCCCACAGGATCCAGAGCACAGTGCAGCAGAGGGACAGGTTCAGACATGGTGGAGCTTTGAGTCAGGAAGGCAACTTGACCTTGCAGGTCACCTAATGGGGCATCCACAGCCTGGTGGTAAATATGCCCGTTAGAGTGCTCCAGCAAAGACAATGCAGCAAGGGGACATTTATGCATTACTGTGGATCCGGTCCTCATCAAGTGACCACAGAGCTGGCATAAAAAAAGGTCTGATAAACTCATACAGATAAAGTCACTAAAAGGAAACTAAACATGGATGATGAATGAATTCGATTGCCACCAAATCCTTTTGATTCCTAAACAGGACAGAGAAGGAGAGGAGAGAATGTAAATTTGGACAAACTAACTCATGTTCACACATGTGCACACTTTAAATATGTGCATATATAATACAGTCCCATTTTATCTCTGTAAGTGAATGTATGTCTGGATTCAAGTCTGGATTTGCTAACACACATACAGTAGATGATGAAAAGTATGCTCAGAGGTCCATCCAGTTATGGCCAATCAATCATTACTGTCTCCCTTCAGGCACTGAGATGATTTAAATGTTGCATCCAGAATACTTTAAAATGAGGCTTGTGCTGAAGACAGGTGTATATGGACAAATCAAAACTCCTTGTTTAAGTTGAATAAAGCTGATACAAGCATTTACAAATCTGACTCGTGCATGTCAACAAAGTGTATCTTCATAACTTACTTGACAGCTGCCAGCCATGTTTTTCTGTCTGTTTTTGACAAATGCATTTTTCTGAAACACATTGTTTTTTCCTGGTAGAAAGCTATTTTTGGCAGCTGCCAACACACCCTTCCGTGCCTGGTATGTCTTTTCACACACTCAGTGATATGTATAGAAAAATCTATAACACACAAATGTCCATTGTGTCTATTGAGATGTGGAAAACTAGTATATAGTACCAGTAACATAATGTCACTACACTTAAAACTGCTTAACAACATATAAAATTCATATTTCAACATACCAAACATTGTTTTTTTTATACAGAAGTTGTAGCATCCAAGATGATTTCCAACACAGAAGTCTAAAAAAAAACTGGGAGGTAAACTGATCCAAGGCGCCTCAGAGCTGCAGGCAGCAACAACGCAGAAAGAGTGACGTTATTTTAAGAAGGTAAAGATGTAAAATGCTGAGAGGGGAGGAGAGAAGAAGAAAAGGCTGAGGATCGGAATGCTTTTCCCTCCTACATTACCTAAGCAAGAAGACAGGGAGTTACACAGGCAGGTGTTTGTGCTTTTTCCTGTGTGTGTGTGTGTGTGTGTGTGTGTGTGTGGAACATGGCTATTATTTATAACTGTGTGCAACACGGGAAAAAGATAAATGACCTATTTAAAGAGAAGAAAGAAATACAAGGTGTTGTTAAATTAAATGCTGCATGCACATTAAAACAAAACATTAAGATTGAAAAACCTGCACACCCCACCTTCCACCCCCGTCCCTCCTCCTCCTTTTCACTCACTGCTGTACAATGTGGCTCAGGGCAAAGGATTTTTTTTACCTTAGAAGCACATTCCTCGACAACACATGAGCTAATGCTTTAAATGGTTCTCAATCTGCAACCTCTTACTCCATAACATTCTGTATAGCCTTCTATACGTTTTTAAATTGACAACTAAAATGACTTATAGTCCCCACAGATCTGTCGATGGACTGTGGAATTCATCAGGTTTGCCAGAAAACACAGAGTTTCACATTTTTGGAAGGAATGCCTTTGGTCAGGAGAGGAGACCTACAATTTGTACGTTAACCTTGAAGATAATCCTGCCTGTTGAGACCTGTTTTTTTAAGATGTGGTCAAAGCAGAGAGTGTCACAAACACTGAATGTTGTTTAGAGTGCTTACATTAGCTGTAAATCACTCAAATACAAAGGAAACCCACTGATGGTGTTTTACTGAGTTTTTGAGCAAACCAAGCATCCCTATCCACTCATAAGCAGCATATACCATTAATAATAAAACTCATACACCTGATACTCCTGAGTGAACGTCACCTTAATAAAAGCCAGCATGCTTGAAGGAACTTGATAAACATGCTCCATACATTTCTGTGATGATTGATCTATATTAATAAAGCTCAAGCATGTATTTCAATACAAGCTACGCTAACCTGCTGAGACATGCTCCATGTATAACATTCCTGTCATGGACATGTAGTCGCCTGGGTCAGGTTGGAGAATAGCAGAGAAAATCATAGAGAGAGAAAAAATGAAGAGAACACATGATGAATGAATGTTTGACAGATCAATAATGACACAGAATAATTAGTATGTATTTCATGGCTTTTCCTACATCAGTTCCTTTAAGGAGCATCACATTTAGAAGATTAACTGATGAAAATGAAGAAATTCCTCCTGGATTATGTAAGCGTGATTATCTGCACATCCTAATTTTGGCAACAAACTCTCACGTGCACTGGATAACAGAAAACAGAGAATTAAAATCCTGCACTTCCTTACCTGTTGGTAAATTTAAAAAGGCTGTGTTTGAGTAGATGCTGTGTAAAATTGTTATTTTCTCCAAATTAAAAAAAACTGAGCAGACAATGCTCTGATTTTCTCTGCAATAAAACAACTACGAACACACATTTTGCACAGAGTCATGCTGTGACACTGCAAGGCTTTAGTTCTGCTGAATGGGATTAACTGTCTCACATTCCTCTGTGTTATCAGACTGTTGTAATGACAAGATGATGTTCTATAACCCTCTTCCTACCCACCAAGACAGGTGTCTTATCCTGTGAACACACACACACACACACACACACATCTAGACATATCAAGTCATTCAGAGGCAGCACTAGCTACTGGTGTCACATAAACACCTAATTTAGCTCTTTTCTAGCCGTAAACTGCATCATAATGTAGCTTTAATGCAATAAAACTGCGTTATATTTAAAACATAAATAAAATATTGAAGTATTTCGTTCGTCTCACCATTAAACATGAAAGGCCGCTACTTACAGCTCGGGAGGTTTTCGCAGGGAGTTTGACCCCTCCGAGTGTCCGTAGCTGAACAGGAAGCAGCAGCGCGGCTTGCGTGTGAACAGATTTCGCGGGAGAATAATAACTAGCAGCAGGCTGTCCGTTGTCAACACAGGCAGTACCATTAAATAAATCCACAACACGATGAGTTTGTGGGTGGACAAATATCGACCGAGTTCTCTTGGAAAACTCGACTATCACAAAGACCAAGCAGCTCAGCTGAAAAACTTGGTAAGAAGAAGAACGAACTTATGTACGCTAACCAGTGACAGGCTGTTATGCTAACAGTAGCATCATACTTAGCACTGTTTATTTGTTGATGTAAACAAGTTTACTGTAGGTACGTAACGTTATCGTTGTGAAGGGGATACGCCATGTCCCAAGGGTGATATAATTCCTCCTCAGAGGGTGTATACACAACTAGCTTGTGCGGCTAGTGGATAAAAACTTTGAAGTTTCTTAGTCACTGTAGCCGTCTACCCATGCAAACCTAATACAAAGACCTAAAACGTTTGCTAATGTTTGTTTCAGGTTCAATGTGGCGACTTCCCACACTTGTTGGTGTACGGTCCCTCAGGTGCGGGGAAGAAGACCCGCATCATGTGTCTGCTGAGGGAGCTGTATGGAGCTGGGGTGGAGAAGCTTCGCATAGAGCATCAGACCGTTGTGGTGAGAGGGGAGATATTAAAATGGCAGTCTTCCAACACACCATCCACCTGCAGCACCTTTCAGTCTGTTGAGTTGAGAGACACATTTTTTGGCACATCACTGAGTTGTTGTTTTTTTCCCGTCTTTACTACAGGCTCCATCAAAGAAGAAAATTGAGATTAATACAATTGCCAGCAACTATCACTTGGAAGTCAACGCAAGGTAACTTTATATATGCTAATATTAACTTTATAATGTTATATTTTATTTAGTAAGTTTTATACTTCCCAACTTTAGTTATTGGTAATGTTTCATGTCATAAAAGCATATCTCTTTTGTGTTGTACAGTGATGCAGGAAACCAGGACCGTGTTGTGATTCAAGAACTGATTAAAACTGTGGCTCAGTCCCAGCAAATCCAGTCAAGCACGCAGAGAGAGTTTAAAGGTAGACAAGACAAACAAAATTGAACAGTGCTGTCTCCTCTAGAGCAACTGTGCTAACAGAATAAAGAAAGTCCTGCCCTCTGACAATTGAAACATTTTGTCTTCTCAGTGGTGCTGCTAACAGAGGTGGACAGGCTCACAAAGGACGCCCAGCATGCTTTGCGTCGGACAATGGAGAAGTACATGGGCACGTGCCGTCTCATCCTCTGCTCAACCTCCACCTCTAAAGTCATTGGGCCAATTCGGAGTCGATGTTTGGCTATCAGAGTTCCTCTGCCGAGCACGGAGGAGGTAAAACGGAGATCGTGTGGGTTAGACTGCAGTTTCTAATCTGTAAACTGTTGCTTATTGAACCCATGTTTGTTGTGCTGTTCCCTTTTCCAGGTGTGTAGTGTTCTGACATCAGTCTGTAAAAAGGAGGGTCTGCTCCTCCCACCTGAGCTGGCCAAGCAAATCAGTGACAAGGCAGGTCGCAATCTCCGCAAAGCCCTGTTGATGTGCGAGGCCTGCAGAGTGCAGCAGTAAGCTATGTCTAAAGTTATTAGCATTCTTCCGCAGCATTATCGGTGGATTAGTGCAAAACATAAACAACGGCTAGCTCATTGAGCCTGTGTTAATCCTTTCCAGGTATCCATTCTCAGTGGACCAAAACGTCCCAGAGACAGACTGGGAGGTTTACCTCAGAGAAACAGCAAATGCCATCGTTAGCCAGCAGAGTCCTCAAAGGTATGTGAGAGGCAATAAGCAAGCAGCGGGTTCTGGTATTTAAAGATGCGATATACATAATTTTCTTTCTTTTCCAGATTGATGGAAGTCCGAGCCAGGCTGTATGAGTTGCTGACTCACTGCATCCCTCCTGACATTATCATGAAGGTACTGTTCACTACATCTCACCCTCTATCCAAGTGATGGCAGTCATTACTAGGAAGAGTAATGAGTTTTAAATTTACCCTTCCAACAGGGCCTGGTACAGGAACTGTTGAGTAACTGCGATGGTCAGCTGAAGACAGAGGTGGCCCACATGGCAGCATACTATGAACACAGACTGCAGCTGGGCAGCAAAGCTATCTACCACCTAGAGGCCTTCACTGCCAAGTTTATGGCCATCTACAAGAAGTTCATGGAAGATGGTCTGGATGCCATGATGTTTTGACTTTGAATAGACTTTTCTTAAGATTTCAACACTTATTGATATTGATTTATCATATCATTTTTTGCCCCAACAAGACTTTAACACAGCCTTTAAACTTCCAACTGTTACTCTAGCAATGTAAAACAGAACAAACATGGTGACAGTCATGTCCAAGAGTTCTACACAAGAATAAAATGTTATTGGTATAAAGCAGCCATTTTTTGGCACCCAGTTCACTGAGCACATGTTAAAAACTTCTTGTTTTCAGGTCTATGTATTAGATAAATAAATGTTTATTACAGTCACAAGGTTTCTGAACTGACAGACTACAATAATGACAGTTAAACATATGAACTAAATCTGGTACTCCATAATACCTTGTGGTGGTTACACTGTGGTGATCCTGGTTATTAGTTCTTTCCACTATTGTAGTCTTTATAGGTTTGTCTAAATGGTGTGCAGCATGTCTTCACCATTGATTGACTGAACATGAAATCTAAAGAAGAACACATAAGCCTTTTAAAAAATGTCATAAATCCTGTTATCAGTAACACTCCTTGTGTCGCTTGGCTGTATAATAAATAATCAGTCCCAGGGTGATCAACACCCCTGAACCAACCAGAGTCAAGAAGCCCACAACAGGCCTCTTCACCAGAACGTGGCAGCCTGGGCAGGGCTGGGGCAAGCTGGGACACTGCTGGGCTGCAGCTCCTTGAATGGGGAAGCCGTTGTGTTGGATAATGTTGCGATAGTTGGAGAGAGAAGCTTTGACAATAACCTCCTCGTGGATTTGGCCGTACAAGCCAAACCCCGGGTCCCTCTGGTCACTCAAGGCGTAGGCAAAGTAACCTTTTAGGTTGACACCATCCAGAGTGTACGCTGTGGAGAGTTTATGAACATTTTATTTTCATATTTCAGAGCCCACCTTCATTATTATATATTAGTTTTAAATTATTGAAGAGAGGTTTGGTGCAGACATCCCTAGTCTGTATGGCTGCCCCTTAGTGGTGAAACAGCATTACTACAACACAATGACACATCACAGTGCAGCACCGTGCTGTTTCAAAGTGTCAGTGAGTGTAACCCATTAAACTTTACAAGGACAGGTAACAGGGCAGCTGGTAACCATGACTCCACAGTTCATGGTAGAGTGTGTGTCCCTTTTTCTATATTGATGTTTGCAAAGTCAGCTGACTATTCAGGGGTCAGTCACCTAAACGTCTGTGTAATAATTAAGCTCAAAAAGAGGCCAACACGGGGAAAAACTTCGGCCACCTCTTAAGGACACAAACACACCAACAGAGCCCATGTTCATCAGCAAGATGTATGCAGTCTCACCTTTCAGGGCCTCATTGATGTAGTTGTACAGGTAGTAAACTCTCAGGCTGTCTTTGAAGCGGGCTGGATCTTCCTGGACGCCGTTTGCCATCACATACATGGGTACATCACTGTAGTGCTCTTTCACCTTACACAACAAGAGCAATGTCATTTTTTTTTATCTCGAACTTTCCACCACTTGGCATCAGATCTCTTCAGGCTTACCCAGTTAAGAGCTTTCCTCAGGCCCCACGGCACCACAGGCCTCGATCTAAGGGACTTGATCCATGTTGTGTCTATCATGTGTTGGACTTCGAGCATCGCTGTGTAGGTGTATCTGCAAACATGGAAATGATAGAGAGAAAAAATAAATGCTGCATCTATCACTAAAAGAGCAGACAGACAGTGTCTCCTAACAGGCGACAGGATGTTCCTGGCCAATAATTGATCGTACGAGTCTTCCTTGGCATGAGTCACCAGTTTGGTGCTGAAGTGGCTGATGGCGAAGAAGTCATATGTCCCTTTGACCAGCTTTCTGTCCTCCTCATTGAAAACCGGCAGTCTGTGGAAACACAGAGAAAAGGTGCCACTCTAACAAGTAAAGTAACAAGCACAAATAAGCATTTAGGATTTAACAGAGGAGCAGATAACTGAACTAAGAAGCTGCTTTAAAAACTGAATGTGCAGTTTTATATGCAGTAAATAAATATGTCTGTATTTGTAATGTTGAGGCACATGAGACAGAAGGCAATAAATCAAACTACAACACTTCTGCAGAAATAACCTGAACTTGAGAAAATATTAACTTAAGAGAGGAAATAAGAAAAAGGAAAAAGTTCCAATACACAAAGCTGGTTAATATGTCTTCACTGTAAACAGACATGCTTCTATTATAGCTGTACTGAAATATAAATGAAGCATACTCGAGTGAGTTGAGCTGACGCAGCCAGCTCCTCATTCCCTGAGGATAGTCCCCGCTGCCAAAAATGGGCTCTGCAAACCAGCCAATACAGAAGTCCAAAACCCTTTTGGCCGGCTCCACGTCTTCCCGACTGAACGAGAACGCCGGCTCTACCCAGTCCATGTGCAGAGCCAGAGACACCTGAGGAAGCAGATGATCAGATGATGCAACAGCTGGCAATGAAATAATATATGTCAACTAACATGACAACAAATGTATCTTTATAAATCACTGACCTTCCCTCCCTGTGTGCGCCTGAAGTCGCGGTCATATGCACGCCAGGCCAGAGCGTGTGCCCGCAGCATCTGATGGCCCTCCTGATAGCTCACCATCTCATCATTGGGCTCATTCAGTGTGATCCACACCTTCACGTGGGCTCCCAGTTCTCTGTAACAAAGTCTGGCATATTCTTCAAAGGCCTCTGGAGTCTTCCTGACAGAAAAAAATAAAGATATCTAGTGTTATGTAGAGAAGATTGAAGCAAGGCGTCTGGACTTGTAGAGTTTTCTTGAAGACGTTTCGCTGCTCATCCAAGCAGCTTCATCAGTTCTAACTGTTTGGTGGGGAAACATGGTTTATATGTGGTTACAGACCTATGTGGGTGGGTCTGGGAAAAAACTTAAAAAAACTTACAAACAATAGCACTAAATGTTTCCATACTTACCTGTGATATTCTGGCTGACTTGGCCAGGTGTGTCTAACGACTGGCTAACGACTATGAAACTGCCGGAGGGGGACTGGTTGACAGCCCTTTGTTCTTACTGTGAGTATGTGCAAACTTCCTGGGAATGGATGGAATCACTGCATTGTATGTGGTAGAAAGATGATGTCTGAGGCCACCACCTCTGTTAAGGGAAGGTTTTTCCAGCTTAACATAGATGGCTTCCTTGACTCCTCTTTCATACCACCTTTCCTCTCTGTCTAAAATGTGAACATTGTTGTCCTCAAAGGAGTGTCCTTTGTCTTTGAGGTGGAGGTGAACAGCTGAGTCTTGTCCTGAGGAGGTGGCTCTCCTGTGCTGAGCCATTCTTCTGTGGAGTGGTTGTTTAGTTTCTCCAATGTACAGATCAGAGCATTCCTCACTGCACTGGACTGCATATATCACATTGCTGTGTTTCTCCCTGGGAATCTTATCCTTCGGGTGAACCAGTCTCTGTCTCAGTGTTGTCATAGGTTTGAAATGGACCGGGATGTCATGGTTGTTGAAGATCCTGCGGAGTTTCTCTGATACTCCTGACACATATGGAATGGAGATGTTCTTTCTCCGCTGGTTGTTGTCCTTGTGGCTTTGATGAGTGCCCACTTCGGGTAGCCACATGTTTGCAGGGCCTTCCTGATGTGGTGTTGCTCCTTCTTCTTCCCCTCTGAGCTGGTTGGTACAGTTTGTGCTCTGTGCTGTAGGGTCCTGATGACTCCCAGTTCCAGTGGGTGGTGTGAATCAAACAGCAGGTACTGGTCCGTGTGTGTGGGTTTCCTGTACACTTCCACATTGAGGCTCCTGTCCTCCTCAATATGTACTGTGCAGTCCAAGAAGGCTAGATTGTTGTCCTTGGTGTCCTCCCGACACTTCTTCCATGTAGAGGTTGGCCACAATAGGAGACACAGGTGATCCCATCGCACAGCCGTGCTTCTGTCTGTAAAAGTTCCCATTGTACTGGAAATAAGTGGTGGTCAGGCAGAGGTCCAGCAGGTCACAGATGTGGTCTGGCGTTAGGTTGGTTCTCTCCTTGAGCGTGCTGTCTTGTGTGAGGCACGTCCTTACCATCTGATGTAGGGATGCAGGTGAACAAGGAGGTGACATCAAATGAGACCATGGTGTCATCTGGGTCCATTTGGATCTTCTCCACCTTGTTCACAAAGTCCTGAGAGTTGTGGATGTGATGTGGTGTGTCACCTACCAGTGGTGTCAGGAGTTCAGCCAAGTGCTTAGCCACGTTGTATGTGACTGAGTTTGTGCTGCTGACGATGGGTCTGAGGGGGACTCCTTCCTTGTGTATCTTGGGGAGTCCATACAGGCGTGGAGTGGCTTCCCCAGGATACAGTCGAAAGTAGAGCTTGCGGTTGATGATTTGGTCCTTCTCCAGTTTTTGTAGGTAGCTGACTAGTTTCTTCTTGTAGTTTCCGGTGGGGTCCCTCTTCAGTGTCTCATATGTGGCTGTGTCACTGAGGAGATCTGTCACTTTGGAGTGGTAGTCCTGTGTGTTGAGCACCACTGTACATCTTCCTTTGTCTGCTGATAGGATGGTGATGTCCCGGTCCTTTTGTAGTGCAGTCAGGGCCTTCCTTTCATCACTGGAGAGGTTGGATGGCGGTGCTTTAGCAGTGGAGAGTGTGGCTGTGACCTTCAAATGGAGTTGCTCAGCTTCTGTGTCTGTCAGGTTGTTATTCTTGATGGCTGACTCTGTGGCTGTGATGAAGTCCACCACTGGAATCTGCTCTGGTGAGATGGCAAAGTTGAGTCCTTTGGCCAACACGCCTCAGACATCATCTTTCTACCACATACAATGCAGTGATTCCATCCATTCCCAGGAAGTTTGCACATACTCACAGTAAGAACAAAGGGCTGTCAACCAGTCCCCCTCCGGCAGTTTCATAGTCGTTAGCCAGTCGTTAGACACACCTGGCCAAGTCAGCCAGAATATCACAGGTAAGTATGGAAACATTTAGTGCTATTGTTTTTAAGTTTTTTTAAATTTTTTCCCAGACCCACCCACATAAGTCTGTAACCACATATAAACCATGTTTCCCCACCAAACAGTTAGAACTGATGAAGCTGCTTGGATGAGCAGCGAAACGTCTTCAAGAAAACTCTACAAGTCCAGACGCCTTGCTTCAATCTTCTCTACGTATGATGACCTGGATGGCTGAGAATCTTCATCAACATCTAGTGTTATGTTATGTGAGGTCCAATTAAATGGAGACATGCAAACACATCAGACAGTTCAAATACTGTTATTGCTGTTGTTTGGATATGGCTGCAGGTGATGTGTGCTTATGTAAACAAGCACACACTGTCCCCTGGTAGACGGTTGTATGTTTACCTTTACACCAGATCTGATAAACTGTAATAAAAGGCATTTAGATGTTTGTTAGTTCTGACGGTTGTGTAATCTTTATGATATCACCTGTTCAGCCACTTGTTGGCCCTGTCCAGCGGGGCTGGCAGGCTGCTGCGCTGGCGCGTGTGGTGCCACAGGGTGACCACAGGTGTGACGTTAGCCTGCAGCAGCTGGCGGGTGAAGCAGCGGTAGTAGCCGAGCAGGGTGGTGTTAGGATGAGCCACGTCTCCTGTGGGTACCAGAGCTGACCAGTTGAGGGAGAAGTGGAAGTGCGTAACCCCTACCTGCGTGATCTCATCCACCTGATGATGAGTGACAGAGGAGGGTAAGTATGTGTGTGTGTTTACACCTCTCCTCACACAGTTGTGACACTGACAGATGAATTAGATCTAAATGTATTAGTTGTGAGGTTTTGGAGCAGTACTACTATGATTTGTATTTTATCTGTGAAAAAAGTACTTTCAGTGTATTTTGATGGCGGTCTTAGAAGACTGCCGTAGACTGGCCTGTTGTCGGATGGTGGCGTAATCAGCGCAGTGCGGCGTTCTGCGTACAGGTGGAGCGCTGAGGCCCTCCAGCCTCATCAGCTCTCCGTTGTTGGAGATGTTCCAGAGGTAAACATTAGGGTCTGCAAACTGGCTGGGCGTGGTCTCTACCTGCAACATGAGGAGAAGAAACACACCAGTGTAAGCATGTGTTTGCTAACCCACTCAGACTACACGCTCACTGCAAATACAGGCCAAATGGGACAAATCGATGATAACAGCTGGCCCCTGTGCTGTTGTGTTCAGGCAGGCAGATGTTGGGAGTTTATGTGTTTGACCATGGACCATGGACCATGAAAAACTGTATTCAAAATAATGAGGGGAGCCGCATTAGACAAGATCTTTGATACCTATTAAACTGTCTATTCTTTATGCAGCACCACACAGAGTTAATGTTATATAAGACATATTTTGCAGATTTAACCAAAGGTCACCCTTCACTTAATATTAGTGAGATTCTCCCGGACCAAAGTTAATATGTTCTCAAGTTCAGGGTATTTCTGCACAAGTGTTCTAGTTTCATTTAATATCAGACCTCATGTGTGGGTCTCACTGACACACCTGGTACACACCTTCCATCCTCACACACCTGTATAGAGTTGGCAGATACTCCCCAGGCGAAATCACACGGGAAGACCCCCTGTGCCGGTCTGTTCTCTGGAAATTCTGGGAAACCATTCCTCTGTATGACATTTCTGTAGAAATGATGACAGAAGAAGGAACTTAATTCAGGACAAGCTGTGCTTAGACTGACCAGGCATCACATCACGTACCTGTAGAAGGTGGCGGAGGTTTTCGGCTCCCTCTTCATGTCAGGAGTGTTGAAGTCGACGTAGTAGAGTCCTCGTCGTATCCCATATTCCCTGTGCCACTCAAAGCCATCTATCAGAGACCAGGCTGTGTATCCGATCACATTGACTCCATCTATGACAATGGCTGCATTACAGACACAGACAGAAGGTTGGTGTTCAGTTTCACTGTGAAGATGTCAGACTGCACTTCTTTTCCTGGTGGACTCACACTTCAGAGCCTCTGCGATGAACCTCTTGAGGTAGTACATGTGTTTTGGGTCTTCTGTCTTGGTGTTGCCGAGGACGTACCTGTTTAACAGAACAAGATGTTCAACACAGCCAACACCTGAGCATCGACATTTTAGTAACAGGCCTACCAGCCACTCTGCAGCACAAAGATGGGCGGCTTATCATATTCTGCGTTGACCCAGTAGAGCAGCATCCTGAGGTCCAGATCCTCCTGCTGCCGAAACTTCAGGCTGTCGTTGATGAGCTGGAAGCTGAGAGTAGCACCGTGAGAGAGGGCGAAGAAGTCTGCTGTTCCTCGCACCTGCTCTCTCTCCTCCTGAGTGAAGGAGGGCAGGCGCGACCCCAGCTTCTCCTTCATGCAGGGTGGGTAGTCTCCATCTGTGAACAGAGGCCTGGCAAACCAGCCCAGGACGTGGTCCAGGGAGCACTGGCACGCTCGCAGGCTTTCCAGACGGGTGCGGCTGGGCTTGATCCAGTGAGAAGCCAATGCCATGGACAGCTTGCCCTGCTGTCGGGGGCGGTAGTGCTGGTCATAGAGATGCCAGGCAGCTGCATGAGCCTGGTGGAAATGGACAGACAGAGGAGGAAGGGGAGGAAGAGAGGGAGAAAAGAGAGGGGGCAGGAAGATTGCACAAAATGGTTAAAAAGAAAAAATATGTTTAAAAAACAGAATAAAGTAATTCTCATTATCCAGTTTATTCCTCCTAAGTTAGTTGTTTAAAGGTTCTTAAAACAACTTCAAAAAGATTTTATCTTAAAAATTAATCATATACATGCACTTTTTGCTAAATGCAAAGTGAAGTGTCCACTCACTTTGAGCAGGTTGTGTCCGACCCGGAACGGCAGATCAGGGTCATTCTTTATCCCGGGAGCCACCACCCCGGTGCCATAACCGTGCTGCGCCACCACAAACGGGTTATCAATGGTGATCCAGAACTTCACATCATCCCCGAAAGTATGGAAGCAAAAATCAGCGTAGTCCTTGAAAATCCCCACCAGCTCCGCGTTACTCCAGCCCCCCAGGGTCTGCTGGAGGTGATCAGGCAGGTCCCAGTGGTAAAGCGTGACCACCGGCTGCACGCGGATCTCCTTCAGCTTCTTGATGAGCGTCCGGTAGTAGTGGGTGCCGATTTCATTGTAACTCCCGCGCGTCCCGTTGGGGAATATCCTGGACCAGGACAGGGAGAACCTGTAGTGGGTGACCCCGAGCTGTCTGATGGCTCTGATGTCGGCGTGGATGTTGTGATAGCTGTCGCTGCCCACGTCTCCGGTGGCCATTCGGTTCCCACCGCGCGTAAAAGTGTCCCAAATGGAGAGCCCCTTGCCATCCTTCTCAAACGCGCCCTCCACCTGGTACGCCGCCGTGCCCACAGCCCATATGAAGTCTTTTGGGAAGGTATCGTGGAGGAAAGCCTTGTCTCCGGGATAGGGCAGTTTATTAAAACGACCCCACGTTTTTAGACCAGCGTTGGGTTTTGCGTTCGCAGAGGTGATGGCGAGAAATGTCAGGAGGACGAGCAGACCTCCCATGGTGCCTGATGCCGGCATTAGATGTCCAGATTATAAAGCGGTCTTCACCTAACCATACTTGGAGGGTTTTAGGGACTAAACAGAGGACCGGAGTGCAGCCAGCTGTGAACCCACCACACGCCGCCTCTTCAAACCTGTCAATTATTAGCCAGAGCACCTGACGCACGAAGGTCTCCAGGCGCAGCATGATGTGAATAGCCCCAAATGATCAATCCTTTGCAAAGCAGGGACACATTAGTATCAGTGAGGGGATACATTAGAATCACATTAGATTTATTTATCTTTGTGGGCAGAGGGAGGATTTTACCTGAATTTGATAACAAATCACAGACAGAGCAGGAGACCCAGGTGCCTAATGTGTTCCCAGTAACAGCGCCATCACCACACAGCCTCAGCTGGTGGATGATCTTATACCTCAGTTTAAATGTCACATGTCAAGAGCACCAAAATCTCATCTACATGTCTCACTAGATTAAGTTCAGCCGGAGATAAAGGCAGACAGGATATGCAAACAGCAGAGTCAGTGTACCCTGCTGCACCATGTTCACATTACTTCCTTATCTTCCTGCTTTCAGCTTGGTTGCTTGGAAACTCAGGCCTCTCTCACTGTTGGCCAACTTTGTCTATATAGCATAAATATCTGGGGAGATGTGTCTGCTCCCGTTTTTGTACTGCACAAAACGCTCAGGTTCAGAGACACACTCCTCATAAAAGACATTTCCTACACCCCAAACACAGTCTGCAAAATCATCCTAAATACATTAATAAAATCAGACAACAAATCAAAGGCTAAGTTCAGGCCAATGAAGTAAAAAATGCACTTTGAACTCCATATCTAATATTGTATTTGTATATTTTATGGATTAATAATAATCAACCAAAGCTGAGAGAGAATGGCTTCACTTACACCTTACTCCCACCTGAAATAATGATCAGACATTAAACTTCTTTAAACTTCTCTTGGCTGCTTTACAGTGTGACTTGAAAGGCTCCAATAAATGCAAAAACAGGCTCACCTGCCACTTGTGCCGCAGGTGATCACAGCCGGTCATGGATCACAACCAGGAGCAGAACATGGTGTGTGGGTGTTTTTCCCATCACACTAAGCAGCACTGGAAACTTAAACGAACGTGCATAAACAACATAGAGGTGAGGTGCTCGCATATATGACACAGGAAGGACACAACTGAGCAGTGTTTAGAGGAAAACACTGAACTGTGTGGGGTTTAACTCCCTGACAGACACACACAAGGAAATCTGCTTTTTCTAATTGTTACAGGAAATTGCCAAACACATGTTTCTGCGTGAATGATAAAGGATTAAGACATTAATAGAACGCATATGCAAGTTCACAACCCTATTTTGTACAGTGCACTTGAAGGCACCATATCCAATTATGCTGACAAGACAGACTTGAAGTGAAACAAAAGAAAAAATAAATCAAACATGTCAGATTTTATAGAGAATTATATTGATACAACAGAAGGTCTGACTGGGTGGATGTGAAGCCAAGTTCATCAGCAGTGACAAACACTACAACCACAGCTGTTCATGACGTCCTTCTACCAGTACGTACAAACCTAAAAATGAGATGGACACTACAATCATTTCCAGAAGCACCTCTACATTTGGACAGGTTTCTGACATTTTTTTTAAATTTTTGGTAAAAAAAAAAAAAAAAAAAAAAAAAAAGGGTATTAATATACAGAGCTGTAAAAAGTAAAATTACACAATTAGCGTCACAGAAAAAGGTGATGGTTAATCTCTTTCGGTTTTTAAAAGTAGGACACAGAGGAACGTTTGATGAGCAATATTGCTTTATGGGAGCATTTTAATAATATCAGCGGGTCAAGGCTTTACAGCATCCGCCCAGTCAGCATCAAACACAACAACAGAACATGAAACAGACATAAGAGACTATTTACAAGAAGTGATGCTTTTTTTTTGTTTGTTTTTCTGTTAAAATTCTTTCTACTTAATGTGGCAAACGTCACGATGCAACACAAAGCAACAACCCACAGCTGATGATGCGGATGTAGTGTGCATGTGGTATATGCAAGTGTGTAAATTTGTGTAACAGTAGGAGCGTCGGCATATGAAAAGTTTAAAAAGTTCAATGTCCGTATTTTCTTTTGTGTGTCATTCCTCTATGATCTCAGAGGAGACGTGCCGTCTTCTTTTATCCTCCTCTGACTTTTAGCTCATCTTCTCCGTCCAGCTGCCTTTTTGCGACCCTGATGACAAAAACGTGTTAAAAACCGTTTTAAACAACTTCAACTCATCAAAAATGACTAAAGAATCCTCACCTTCGGTGTTGGCTCATCTTCCTGATCCTCCTCCTCTTCTTCATCTTCATCTTCAGAGTCCTCTTTAGCAGAAGCCGCCTTCGATCGCCCACCGCGCCTGAACACCACAGAGGAGGATACACAGTGAATTAGGATGCCTCCACATGTAGAGGAAAAATCAATTCAGAGAAAGTCTGACTACACAGCACTTCCACCCACAGAGGCTGCCGGTTTAATACAAAGTGTCTCAAATAGATCACCCACCAGGGCCCAAACGCAGCATCACCAGCACTTACCACACAGGCCAGTTATATACAGTTTACTTCACCAGGTTAGAGTGACATCACCTACACTAGAGACATAAACATCATAAAGCCAGAGTGCATCTTACGCTGGTTTCTTGGCAGCTGGCTGAGCTGATTTGGGTGGACGTCCTCTCCTCTTCTGTGGTGTTGACTCTGATGACTCAGAGCTGTTAAACAAAAACATTTTTCAAACATGAATCCTGTTTGGTGGTCCAAAGTCTCTGGATGCAAACGTGAAACTTCTCTGCGTCTCTCACCCTTGTGATCGCCGCGGCGCCCTGGCTTGCCTTCCTCCCTTGGGTTTCACCTCCATATTTTCACTGCTTCTGTCATCCTCATCGTCGTCGTCCTCTGCCTCCTCCTCTCCTCTCTCCTCTTCTTCCTCTTCATCCTCATCATCCTCTGGCGGAGGAGCTGCCTTCTTTCGCCCCCTCCTCCCTTTGGCAGGCGTGTCCTGACTGGGAGTTGCAGATTTTGGCGGCCGTCCTCTGCGGGCTTTTTTCGGCGGGCTGTTCTGTTCATCCTCCGGCCGATTGTCCTCATCCCACTGGTCCTCGGAGTCAGCTGCTGCAGTGGTGTTGGCAGCCGCCTTTTTACGTCCACGCTTTGGCTTGCTCTCTTGGTCGTCACTGGATGTCACACCCCGTTTGCGACCACGAGGCTTTTCCATATCCTGTAAAAGGAACGCAGTTTAAGCATTTTGTAAGACTGACAGAAAACTAGGCTACTGAGCCATAGAAGCACAAAAAATGTTGACAGACAAGTAGCAAAAAAAGCTATTTTTAAAGTAACTGGACAGACTGTAAAGAAGTTTTCCAAGAACATTTCAGGGGAAGCAGTTTAAATGGAGACCATACTGACTACATAAAAACAGAAGTAAATAAATGTATGAACGTTCAGTTTGGCAGCTGTTATTAATGATAGTTTACACACTTGACTACATGACTTCAAACCAGCTTGTGTTTGCACAGTAAAGTCACAACAGAGACACAAGGATTTATGACTGGCAGCACTCGACTGGATCACAGCAACACATCCACATTATACATTATACTACTTATCATCAGATGTTTTTGTTTACATGAGCCTTCATACTGCAGACTGCGAAAAGGCTTTTCTTATTAAGCACTTAAGCTTCTCCAGATTTTCCAATAGGTTCAAACTCTACACTAAAGATAGTGTCACTGCTGTCGACTTATGATGACTGACTTCACAGATGTAGATTAGCATATAGGATGTTTGACTACCTTGTCAACACTGTCTCCTCTCTTTCGGCTGAAGTCCTCATTTTCACTGTGATCCATCTCTGTGCTGTCATGCCTGAAAATTAGTAATCATTGTTCAATTAAATCAACCAACAAGAGACAGGATGCAAAATAAATCTAAATCTTAACATGTTGGCAGCCTGGATCTTTATTGACATGGTTTTTTGTATATTTATGAGCATGTGTGTGCATTTTATTTGTACCTGGTCTTGCTGCGCGTTGGGGAGCCTGGGTTGGAGGAGGGGTCATCGTTACTGGTAGTCTCCATGCGTGAAGCTTTACTCTGGAGCTGTTTGCCTGCCGACGATAGCGGCTTGTTCACTGCGCCCAAAACGTTAGCGGACTTTGGCTTGAAGAAGGAAGAGAGAGGCACAAACAGGAGTGAGGTTGGTTATGTAGAGATGAGAAGGGCAGCATTGCCATTAAGAGCTTTGTCTCATCTTACCTTTCCTGGTGTAAAGAACGCCTTCATCTCTGGTGGGAGATAATTTTTTGTGTTGCTGAAATTCTGAAACAAAATAATCTCATGTCAGCAGGGACATCCTTGACATCTACACAGTCAGAGAAGTTAGAGGTTCTATCGATGTAAGTTGTGGCCCAACTAGTCGCACATTTAAAATCACAAAACTTTCAAGATTTTGGAAAATGGTTAGCAGTGCCGACACTGACCTTGTCTGGTTTTGTGAAGAAGCTTGTAGGTAGCACAGGGTCTTTTGGAGACTCCAGGCTGTAGGTGGTGCTCTTTGACATGATGATGTGCATGGCTACGTCACACACTGTGTACAGTTTCTGTGAAACAATGAAGACACAAATGTCTGATTAGCAGTGACAACAATGAATAAACATATACTGGACATAGCTGCAACTTAATGCGTACCTCATTAGTTTTGGGATCACTGGGGGCCTGGGCATCTTTTGTCTGTTTGATATTTTCCACCATTTTTCTGATAAAGGCATGGCTGTTGTTCTCATTCTTGGCCATGATAATCTCAAGCACAAACCACAGAGCCCTGACGGGGTAGGGAAGAGATCAGCATTTATGACCAAGAGGTAAAACTTTTTACCAAATACTTTATCTGCAAAAAGTGTCTTTCCTACATACTACTTACTCTTTAATTTCTTTCAGCTGCTCAATGTCCTGTACTTTGACATAGTCTGGGTCGTGAGCCAGCAGGTGGATCGTGTAGGGAACCACATACTCCGGCAGCAGACAAAACAGCTTGTCTGGTGGTACACAAGGTAGATATTACACCAGTACCTAATGGCAGCAGTGTGAACAATGGCTCTCTTTGCATATCATATCCCTTAAATTATTTACGGGAAGACTTCTTTTATGCTGCTGCCTTTTTGCAGGTGCTTGTCAGTAAAATCTTCATTAAAACATTTGTCAGATTTCATTTCGTTCCCTTACCGCTGATGGCAGCATGCTGTTTGAGGTACTCTCGACGCAAGTTGACGTTTTTCACCAGGCACTGACGAGCGTGAGCCCTTCTCTCCTTAACAGGGTCCTTAGCACACAAAGCGAATATTCCCATGTATTCCAGTGGCAGACGGAGGCGGCACAAGCCTCTGTGGAGCTTCTGAGAGAAGCACTGTCGCACCTGGTAGCATTCATCCTAAAGGAAAAAAAGCACACAAAGAATAGTAATGATGACTGGAAGAAAGAAAAAAAAATAGTTAGTCGTGTATATAGAACCTCTGGCAGTTCTTACATTGATGACGAGAGCACACAGCTGATACTGCTCCAGTGTGATGATTTCATGGTAACATGGCTCCTGTGCCAGCTTCAGTAGGGCGCACGCTGCTGCGAGCCGAAGCCTTGACATGTCTGGTTTCCTGAGGTTAAGCACAAGGAGGCAGACAAGACGAGAGTAAACACAGAGTAAAGACTTCCATATTAATCTCCAAAGTGTTTACGATTAAAGCCCATCATTCCCCCAAGGGTCCTTAAAGCCCATTAAAATTCAGTGCTTCGCTGAAATATGATTCTAATCTGAAGGCAAAGCCGTCCTTAAGCAGCTCCAGTGGCTGACACACACAGGACCTCAGGTTTGTCTAAAAATTAAAAGCTTTATATTTACCCCATCCTGCCCTGCTCAGTTAGGTCTCCATCACTGTGTAGAATAGCAGTCAGCATCCTGAGGGTGGAGTTGCCCGATTTGCTCTGGTTGTTCTTGACTCCCAGTAACCACCTTACCATCAGCTTTATGCCCTGGATCTGAAAGGAGGAGAGTGCAAGGGTGCAAGGTCGATGAGTTGCAAGGCTCTGCTCTTTTACATCTTAATGCTACAAATAACATAAAATTACAATAATATTGTGGCAAGTCTGAAATTCCCCAGATTACAAAAACACACAACAGTCCACTGAGGGGCAGAGTAAGCTTAAAAAAAAAAAAAAAAAACAAGTGGTCACCACTGACCTTGGCCTGAGTCTCTGGAGACACTTCATCATCAGGAACCCAGAGTTTGGTTGTCTTCTTTCCTGGGATCTACAAACAACAAATATTTCTGTAAGCCTACTTTATTTTAGGACCACAGTTTTCCCCAGAGACATGAATGAGCCGTGTACCCTGTCATTCATGAGCAGATCCTTCACAATGAAGTTGGCGACGAGTGATTTGAGTGGTGCAGCAAACTGTTCAGGGGCCAGCTGTGCCAGGTGTCCCAGAGTGGTCAAAGGAGTGATGAGCTGCTCCAGGTTAGCAGGATCCAGGCCTTTGTGCAGAGGCTGGACAAACACAAAGACATTTCATTGGCTGTTTTATGCAGGGCTGAACATTCAATCTACGTTGCTCAGGTTCATTTTTTAAAGCCGGATTAAACTGTGCCAAAATATGTGAAATAAATTATAATAGACTGAAAAAGACAGACTGACCTCAAAGATCTGGGCAAAGTGTGTGTCTCTGTTGCTGAACATGGCATTGATGCAGTGGATGGCATACTTGGCTTGACGAGGAGGGCCTCTTTTGGCTTTGGCCTGCAGTACTGGCAGTAAAACACTAGGGGGAGCAGACAGGGGAACATCATCAAAAGAGTCTGTCCTGGTCAGTGTTAAAGTCCAGTGAAAAAGCACCGACTACAGACTAATGCTAAGCTAGGACACAAAGGAGAGCAAGTGATAAAACATACGATTTAATGTGAGGAAAACTCTCTTCCATCTTGCTTCCTGTGTTCTTGAAGATCTGAAGTGCAGCCTCAGCCACCTTCTCATCATCCATTTTCAGACAGCCCAGCAGAGACTCGAATGTCTCAGCAGAGTGGAATGCCACTGGGTGTGTAAACGACAGCACCTGTGTGGGATGAAAAATAGGTCAAACAGCTGCTTGATGCTGAACCCTTGTGTCAATCATAATCAAAAATATATTCATAATTAAATATATTTTAAGCAAACTTTAGAACCAGAAAGTCATCATTTATAATTAGCCCTCATTGTGAATGTGTTGTGTCACTGTAATGACTGCTGCTGCCAGCATCTCATTGAGGGCAGAACTGCAGGAGGGTTATTATCCATCACTGCATGTTCATTTTTCTTTTTGTCATTTCACAGTTCAGCTCCACAAGAATAGAAAAACATGGCACATTATATTTTATTGGTCAAGCTGCAGGCAGACATTCACATGAAAACCTCACAACAAACCGACAGTAGTGTGCAGATAAGGGTCGAAGAAGCTAAAATAGTTTTACCTTTAACAGCTCCAGTCCTGCCCTGATGGCCTCTTCAGTGGGAACGCCCTCCTCCTCATCATCAGCTGTTCCGTCTATAGATTTGTTTACCTGTTTTACCAAAGCACTGATAGATGATGGCAGAGATAAAAGAGAGCGATTGTAAATTGTACACTGCCACCTCTGAACAGCATCAAATCATAACAGGTATCTGTTGTCTGTGTATCAACACACCTGATGGACTCTGTGTCGATGTGTACAGGAGCAATCCTCTCCAGCAGGAACTTTACCATTTCCAGGAATGGATTGCTGGGTTGTTTGGGGCTGCCAAGCTTTTTAGTGATGTCTCGCTGAAAAGACAAACCAAAATAATGACCTCTGAAATATTCTGTCGACCTCCTCTTGACTTTAAACACATTTTTTGGACTAAAATTCCAACAAACCGTGAGGCTAATGTGTAAATAACAGCAGGTCACTAATATCTTACGTTACAGTCATAAATTCAGGCTGCTAACATACTTGATAAACAAAACATTTTATACAACCTTACTCTGCAAAATAACTCTATTAGCATCACTTTAAACAAAGCCGGGCCAGACAAGGGATGACGGCATTTCAATTAGAGGGCACTAGTCTTTGATCTCTGACATGTCAATACTCACCACACAGACTTCTGCCTGCTTGCAAGAGCAGGTGGGGCTGACCAAAGTTTCCAACTGATCTCTGATTCGCTCATCATCATCCAGGACCTGAGCCAGCTTCTTCACAAAGTCCTGAGCCTTACCCGGGTCTGGCAGGTTCCCTAGACACGCAATAAAGTATGTCAATTTTCAGTTTTTCCCCAGACTTAAGCTACATCAGCTGACACACAGATAGTTTTAATTTAAACAATTGGAGGGGGCTCAGTGGAAAAAAAAACACATTATTAAATTTGAAAAAGATGCCTTACTTGTGATCACCATGACTTTGGCGAATACTGCTCTGCTGGATGCTTCAGACTACAAAAAAAATAAATATGTTAATAATAAAATAAATGTGTTAAAAAACGGTGGACAAAAAGTTTATTTTTGCTGTACACAGATTTAAAGTCCAGGCAAGTTTAAGTTACCTTGGGTTTTTTGACAAGGTCCAGCAGGTCTTTCACGTGATTTCTCAACATATTCTGACACTTCCACATCTCATTCAAAGCTCTGCGAGGAAACCAAAATACCAGGAGTTTTTTTGTTTAAACTCAGGCTTCTAGAACACCATATATTTTTTTTATTCAAGTTGACTATGAAAGACTTACTTGACAGCATTTGTGTCCAGGGTGGCATACAGGTAGTAAAGACACTTCATTCTCTCTGTGGTTTCCAGGTTGTGAGGAACCATGTACTGGGCGAACACTCGCTCCACCAGCAACCTGAGTAAAAAAAAACATTTCATCTGCAGCAGTTCATTTCTCTTTAAGGGTCTGAGCTGAAGACTTCTGACCAACATTGATCTACTTTAACACAATGTGCACACTTAAAACCAGGAACACTACCTACTAATCTGCTTGAGGATTTATTGCACAATTTTATTGATTACATTTAAGTCTTCTTAATGGCCAGATCATAATTCTCCCACACTTACTGCATGTACATCCTGATGTCCAGGAACCAGCTGGCTGTTACTGGGTTAAGATTTAATGCTAGAGGGGACGTGCCTTTGCTGTCAGGGCACATAAACTCTAGAATGCCAGAGGAACAAAAATCATTTATTCTCCTAAATCACTTGTTAAAACTCATTTTATTGGTTTTGTAATGTGTCAAAAACTCATTTGAGTAAAAAAGAAAACGGTTCTTGTCTACATAAATAGATCAAACATGTAAATTTGACTAATGCCGGCATAAACTTGAATGGTAATATATCATATTAAAATAGCACTTTTTTCCGAGCTGAAATGTCAGTTTTTAAAGAGAGGATTTGCTTAGCAAGCACAAGTAATTCGATGCGTCCCCCCCGCTCAACTTTCACACAATAACACACATTCAATCACTCAGGAACTGCCTGCTACAACAGACTTTTCCTGTTGGCATCTGAGCAGCTCCACTGCAGCATGGTGATTTAAAGGACAACTATAACCACAGTCAGTCTTCTGCAGTTTGATTTGAGACCGCAGTGTTTCATCGTGGTGTGTGTCTTTTTTCCTTTAGTGACATTTGAAAGAACCCCCTGAGAGGTAGTGTTGGCTCTCCATGTTGAGCAACAACAAATTTTAGTGAAGTAAGCAATGCTGCAGTGTGCCGTCTGGCTGTTCAACAAGTGACCAAAAACATGTCCTACATACAGACTGCTCAGGAAAACAGCTGTGACAGCATTACATGATGATGTCCTGAGCCAGATTGGTGAAGCTACAATGACAATTCCTCTCTACAGACGAAAATACATCTGTTCTCTCATGTCTGGTTCTTCTGTGAAACACCTTCATGAGCTCACGATCTTACTCCCATCTCACAAAAGAACAAAACAAATTCACCAAACATAAACACTGTATTACCTACTACCTAACTACCTTTCTTACAGCCGCTTTTTTCTGAAGTGAATTTCTTACATTTTTAAATACAACACAAAGTAATGGTTGCACACAAACCTGTCATCGATGCTGTTCTGGTAATAGATATGGAGCAGCTTGTCTTTGATCCAAGAAATCTGCTTGGAAGCCTCCCTCCCTCCCTCTCCCTGCAGTGAATACTTCCTGTAGATCGATGCCAGGCCCATCATTGCCTCCTTACGTACACGCCACTGGCAGATAGGAGAGACATGACAACTAGTTAAAAGGAGAATTTTATAAGGACCTGCAGAAGTGTATAGTAACAAGACCGTACTGGTGGATCACTATCCCTTGCCTGTGCAGGGAACTGATGTAAAAAAATATTTTACAATTACAAATAAGTTTGCAAGTGAGACACAAACGTATTTTTCCCCACTTACCCTTTTGTCCAGCGTCCTCTCCTTCACAAAATTGAGCAATGCATCGTTGACTAGAGACAGGTCTTTCTTGGCAGCAGTTACTATAGAGACAATGACATCATGGCGGATGGCCTCCTCTGGATCATGTGATCTGACCCTCAAGAATTCTGGAAAAGAAACCAGGGATGTTAGACGACTTGTGACCTTCAGCATGATAGAAAATAAAGGGAGGGATTAATCACTACTACAACATTAATAGCAATGGTTGCTAGGTCACACAAAAGCACATCTTGAGTGTGAGTGGATTGTACCTGTGAGGTCTTTGGCCAGGTCTGGATGGTTCATGAGACAATGACTGGCAAACTTTACACACTCCAGTCTGATAGGCACATGGATGTCATTAAACCTTTGGAGGAAAAGAGATCTTAACGTCAGCATCTCAAACACAAATGAGTCAGCAGGCTAAAAAGGTTGGAAAAAATCCATACGGATTTTAACCCCTCTGAAAGAATCAAACAAAGTGTTTCAAAAAAGGTTATTTCATCATATTTCCAGGTTTTGAGGATCTGTTGATGTCAGCATCACAAAACTGGAACGCACCTTCCCAGGTAACATTGCCAGAGTGGTTTGTTCTGCGCAGCCAACTCGGAGTCCTTGGCTCCAAACATCTTAGCCAGCAGCTTCACCACCTGCAGCCTCTCATCATTATCATTACTCTGCAGACACAGGAGAGAGAGAGAGAGAGAGAGAGAGAGAAAAATGATGTACCGAATTCAGCTGTGCCATTTGGACAGCTGCACCAACTCATTTACATTGACTACATTAGAAACATTACCATTTTCATAACACACAATGGCAGCAGTTTCTCTGGTATTAATCTTGTTTTAGAATGAGCTACGGTATAGAAACAACAGCAGAGACGAGGTAGGAAACGGGAAAAAGCAAAGATGAAAGAAGCAGTAGGGAGAGAAAAAAAAGAAACAAGGATAGATGAAGATGAAATGAGCGGGGGTGAGAGAGAGAGAGAGAGAGAGAGAGAGAGAGAGAGAGAGAGAGAGAGAGAGAGAGAGAGAGAGAGAGAGAGAAAAAAAAATCAGTGAGCATGAGAGAGACAGAGAGAGTGTATAATCTGTAGCAGAGAGATTTTATCGCAGCTATTATTTTGAGGAGACAGCAGTGATCTACACTCCCTCTGAACAGTTAATGAGCGTTATCCATCAGCAGGATGCCTTTATGAGACACTGCAGAAGCAACATTATGCTGACTGGCTGACTGCTTTATCTTTCTAATATGAATCAACAAACCTGCAGAGAACGAGAAAACGTGCAGTTGGGTGGGTAATGGGTCAGAAGACTCAGGTTTGTAGTTTGCATAAACAACTGGGTAATATCAATACTACAGGAACCAGTGTGTCAATTTTAAGGGGGTGTCTATTAACAGAAAATACATTTAGTGTTCATAATTATTCAAAAGTCGTTGGTGTATAATCACCTGTAACTACAAATTGTTTTGTGAGCTCAGAATGAACATTCTGTATCTATAGAGTCCTCCTTCAGAAAGCCATTTCCAGAAGCCAGCAACAAAGGGGGCCTCTTTAACTAGCAAGCTACAGTTAGTGGTACTGTTGCATCAGTTGGAGGTAGCTACTCAAGCCTGATGGCCACTGTAGGTTTTACTACATGCTTTGAAAAACTCCTGTGTACCTTATAACCATCCACACATTATGACCATTTTAAGATAAGATAAGATACAGTTAAGCACACTGAAGGGCTTAAAGTGTAAATTTCCATACCTTGAGTTTAAACTCCAGCTGTGGCAGCACTGAGAGCAGCAGGTGACTGTCTATGTTGTAAAGCTCCAAGATGAGGTCAAAGACATGTTCAGACAGATCACTGACCGAGGTCTTTCCCAGCATCAGTACCTGGTTGAAAAACTGACAGAGTTGAAGGAATAAGGGTTACTACTAAAATCCTCGATCATCTTGCAACACAAACTGCCTTCCTTTAGACATATGGGTCCTTCTTTCCATGATATAGACACGTGTAGAATATCGTCTGTCAGGAGAAAGTAATGATGACCACCACAAGTTATTTACTGATGTGAAAGAGCTCTCTGTGGTTACAGGTAAAAAGGCATGTGACAACTTTTCTGGATTTGCGATGAAATTGGTTTTTAGCTTCATGATTTGCTCAGATATGAACCTCGAGCAGTGCCAAGTCATTTCTAGCATGGCTGCCCCTGATTCAAATACCGCCAGTGTTATCATCATGCTTCTCCGAACATGCTACATGACATATATGTTTAATGGTAAAAAGTGCAAAGAAATCATCTTACATTGGTAATGTAAGGCTCGATAGCCTGAGCGGTCCTCTTCAGCAGAGCTTTTGCCAGGTCATACGCTTGTTTATTCAAATTCTAGACAGTCAGAGGAAAAAACAACATATCAGAAAATAGATGTCAGGATGGGAAAAGCTGCGAAATAAACATAGAAATAAGGGTGTAGCACATTGTTCCATTGTCTTTTACTCTGTACAATCCCATAAGGATTCTTGTCTAAGTTATAGATGTTCACACATTGTGCACAAACTTAAGTAGCATTACTTCTTCTCACCTGCAGGGGTCTCACTGAACTGTGGGGTATGGAAAATTATATTGCCCTCAGTCTACTGACAATATCAAGTCACTTAGAGCTGTCTCACCGAGCATCACCTTTCATACTGATACTATACATGTGTCTGAATATAAATGGCTATATTTATAAAGCACCAATCCAATGATCTTTACACACATATACAGACACAGTGTGCTGTTTTTATGTGTGCCTGAGGACATACCTTGTGTGCTGGCACCAGATTGACCAACACTGTGTCCAACAGCTCCTGTGATACAGTGTCTCCCTCACAGATGATGGAGCTCATCAGGTCTACCATATGCATGTGCACTTTCTGGTTGTGGCCGTTGCTAGGGAAACGGGGCACAAAAGGTAAAAGATCAAGGAGGGCAAAGATGTTTGGTAAATAAGATATTCAACACTGGTTCCTATTCAGGCAGCAACTCAAAATATTATGGGTTTAAATAAAACATGTCAGCTATTGGCAGTGTGTTTACTTCAGATATCTGGCTCGAGAGTGTGTAACAGCTTACTGCACTGTGGCTCAAATTGTGTCACCGCATTTGTTGTTTTCATTTGCTGGATGTCTGATTTTAAAAAACAGACTAGCCTCACACAAACAGACCATGTGACTGTGAAGATGTGCTGATCAGACAAGAGGGGTGGGTGTATGTGGAGGTGCAGCTTATTACCTACATTTGTATCTTGGTGACTGCTGCCCTCCACACTATTAGGCATTTCTAGTCTCATTACCTCACATTCACTACAAATGTCACTTACACACACACACACTCATGCACACACGCAGAGGCTGCAATCACATACACCTCCTGGCTTTCTGCAAATATTTCCTATGGAGAGTTCTTTAGATTCTTCCTATGTGGTAAAAAAGCACTGTGTTGGCACAACCTTGACACACACAAACCAGACTTTTCTTTTTTTTTTTACACAAATGGCAAAGAGCCAATTGCTGTACTGCAGAATTCAACCCTCAAGGTTGTTTTCAGCACAGTGAAATAGAGAGGGGGGTTAGGAGTGGAAAAAAAGAGCAGAGGAGGGAGGGCAATCAAAGAAAAACGACTGGACTGCTACTGGGCGCTTTCATGACAGATCGAGGCGTTAGAGACGCAGCAGCTCAGCTCTGTCATTAAGGACTGCTGCAGCACAAACAAAGCAATGCATGTGGGGAGATATGACATCTGGGCACACATAGCACTGTGTGGTGAATATGGAGATAGGCTTTGATAGAAAGGGACTTACTTGATAACCTGGAAGAGTGTCCTGTAAAGCTGGGTGAAAATCTCATTACTGTCTTCAAGCTCAAAGCAGATATTGTAGGACTTCACCCAAGCTATGTTCTGAAAAGCAGAGGGAGGGAAGTAGGTTGGTAACATTGGTGGTGGTATAATTTACAATATATATATGCTGAAGAGAAAGGTGCAACATGACAACAATGTTTGTTTTTTTGAGCTCAGTTTTTACACTCTTCCACCAAAACCTGAGCAAAATATCTTAGCACTTATAAGCTTAGTGTTAATATAGATGCTTTGCAATGGTAACATCTAGCTGCTGCAAGCACTATTGGAGTGGTGAATCGAAACAGTCAAGCTAAATGCCTGACAGCCAGATGGAGCTACAGATTCAGAAGATGACTCAATGTATGTTTAGCACTATGCATAAGTAATCTCCTAATGTACATGTACTACATATATCATACAAAAATGTAGATAAATTAAATAAACCAGAGTGAATTCTTTGCAAAAAAAAACTTTTGCCTGCTTTGTTTTCCAATCCATGTTAAATAAAACCTAACGGCTAATAACAGCATTAAACTGCGACGGTTCCACCACCTCACATCTATTCAAGACTGTCTATTTATAGTCTCTATATAATGCTCCTTTTCATTTACAACTTAATATTCATTCATTTATAAACAGAAGACTTCCAGCATGACTTAAGTGTCCCCTGCTTTCTTCTGGAAATAGCTGCTAAAAAATTAATCAAAAACCAAACACATGCAGGATGAAGGAAAAAGCCTTCTACAGTGTGAGACAATATTCTTACTGTCTATTTTAAAACAGACTTTTGATAGAGTCTACTGAAACCTGAGGGAGATTAAAAACAAACTGCCAGATTGCTGTCGATATAAACATGTTTCCTAGGAGTTCAGCCGCAAAGTGAGAAAGTACATGCAATGCTGTCACCACCGCTTCCTCCTTTCCATCTCTGCACTAATCTTCTACATCAGTAGAAGTTACATAAGACCTAGAATACATTAGTAAACTTATTCAGAGATCAGAGGTCAAATTGTGCAAAAATTCATATTCAGACAGATAAAATTACTAAAGCTGATTTGCAGAAAATGGGCAACAATCCCAAAAAAAATAGACACGTAACAGAAGAGCACAGTTGGCCCTGTTGCCATTTATAAAAGGTAAAATTAAAGATTATTCCAGAGACTACAGAGAAAAATCAACTTCAGGCTCACTCACTTTCCTGACATGGACATTTTTAAATTAGCTGAGTAAATATTAAAAGCAATATTAAGAGATCTAAACATATTAAAGTACAAATTATTTCTAGAGTAAGAGTAAAGTGGTAATTTTTAAAGATTATCCAACTGAGAAAGTCTTCAGGGACTTCATTAAAGGAAGGTTAATTATCCTGGATTTATTTCTGGCTTAACTAAATATAAAATTACATTGGATCAAATACTTTTTTTAAGAATAAAATCCCACATCAGACTCCTTTTTCAAATTAGATTCACTTCTCCTGCCTAATAATAGTCATTCCAAAATTAAACTTCTTGGACACACTATGTATGTTAAGGTGGCTTTAGTGCACATTAGCTTTCAGTGTGCTTACATATCTGGCTGATTTAAAGGTGAGCACGGTGATACAGGATGAATGTATACACCTTCATTGCAGTGTTGCTCAAACAATGTACTAAAGTGAAAATAGGTACATGCAAGTTTAAACAAGGACTTCATTCAGTCAAGCAGTAACAATGTTTTTTCCTGTCTTTTTATTGCCTCATTATAAACGTGGGCACTGGAGCAGCTTTTAATAACAAGTTCTGATTTCTTGAGTGTGTTTTACGACACTGTGCTCCAGGTATGGAAATGGAATTACTTTAGTTACTTCTTTAGTTAGTCACTACTAATAATGGTTGAATACTGGATATGTATTGGTCCAACTTCCCCCTTTCCACTTCTTATTTAAACAGATTTCACTGACTATAGCATGTCATTGAACCGGCTTTCACCATTTCCATGAAGACTCACAATTATACCTTAAATTTGAGTCTTAATTTTAATCGTTTAATTCTGTTGTACTGTGTACAATGACAATAAGGTCCTATTCTATTAAAAAATGAAAATGTGTCTAGAGAGCGCTACTTGACAAGAAACAATACTCAGAAGTAGGACCCGATTTAAATTCAATAAAATAACACCTTCACTCAATCCATGCAAACACTGTTACATACCTCCAGCAGATAGAAGTATCTGTTAAACTGCGCGCTCTTAGTGTCCTCCAGTCCTTTGAGCTGTCGTGTGATGAACATGAAAATGTCCTAAAGACAAGAAACAAACACGCACTGTGAAGCCTGCATGTGCACAGATGTAGCCATTAGCTAACTCCAGTGCGAGTTCATAATACAAACACAGGGATGTTTGCAGGCGAAAATGTTCTGAATGATTAACAAGTTACAATACCTACGCAATACACACAGACATAGTATTTAATTCATGAGACAGCATCGCACCTTGAGTTTATCTGGGGATGTGTAGGGCGCCTCTGGGGCGTAAATCCTGAAAATGTCTGCCAGACAGCAGGCCACCAGTAGACGCACGTCTTTGTCAGGATGTTTGAGAAAAAAGTCTGAGGCCAGATGGAGGGCCAGGTTCAGGTACAGCTCCTTCTCTTCTTCAGAGTCCTGGTCCATGTCCATGAAAGTCTTTACAACCATCTGGAACAAGGGGGTGGAGTGCATTGAATGGTGTGCCAGAGGTTAATGAGGTCTTTTGGTAGCATTACAAAGAAAAAAACCTTAATTTCAATAATGAATGAACACATTTCAGACTAAACGGTAAAGCAGTGATGACCATCTAATCTAAGCCTTCAGCAATGTGAGGGTGTAATACTGAGAAGGCTGAAAAATTCCTCCTAATGTATGCAGCCACAGAATAAACAGGGGAGAGACATGGCTGCACCAGATTGGGTGTAGACACTGACCTTGAGCCTGCGGACCATTTCCTCTTTGGAGATTTTGTCTGAGATCTCCTTGACCCCAGGAGGGTAGGTCACCTTCCCGTCTGCGGCTCGAGCTTTAGAGTGAGCCATCCTCTTAGCTCTTCACTGCCTGAGGACAGAGAGAAAATCTCCATTTAGACAAGACCAACAAGGAAGAAGTGACAGAGAGAGCATAAGGGGGAAAACAGAGTACCGGTACCTTGAAACTTGCTGAGTATCAATGAAAGAAAGCAGGAAAAGCACAACGCTAGCTATTTGGAACCTGAGGAAAACCTTTTTAATACTTGAAAGCTTCTGAAAAAAACCTGCAACAGTGCAACCTCTGAAATATTCAGAGCACAGTAATACCTTTCTACAGGCCAAGTCCAGGATGAAATTGCTGCTTTCAGAGAGGAGGGCTGTGAGTGGCTGCTACCATTGTGCTCCTTTTATTACCATGGCATATAGCATTTCACCCATTTCATGTATGGGGTTTTCACATGAAGCAAAATGTACTATGACTTGCAATCAAATGTTTATGTAATTTTCTTTGCTCTTTGCTCATTCCCAAAGCCTGCTAAACAGACCTTGCTTTCTGTCCATTAATAGTATTAGAAGCAGCAACATGGCCTCATTCTTCCTCTACATCTCCTTTTGTAAGAAAACCAAACCTGACTCAGCTTATATACAAGGCCATAGTGATAGTAGAGGATTTTATGAATATCTAAGCCCTTTAAACATGTGGTGCAATGAAATATTTAAAACGCTATCACCTGCAGCTCCGAGTCGGAAGCAAACTTACAGAAAAGATTCTGGTGATTTGCAACAAACCAACTCTAATCAACAGTTGTATGTTAAATTATTTATATCAACTGAAAGTTTTGTCTGTTGTCTGATTAATGAGCCCTCTACAAGCCTGTGCCTGTACCACTACCCAAACTGTTTTTTTGTTTATTATCATTTTGACACAAATCAGTGCAGCTAAACACCCTGAGTGTGACCTCATCAGGAGCCACTATTATATTTTGGCTGTAAGGATTGGCTGGAGCAAAGTGTGTCAGTGTCACAGAGAGCAGAGGCCCTCCCACTATAAATAGGACTTTCACTGCACTGAGAGTCATTTACACCGCTCACCTCTTTCTCACACTAAAGCTGCTCAGAACTACGGCTACATTCAGACTACCAGGCTGAAGCAACTTAATTCGATTCTTTTGGGTAATGTGACTCAAATCAGATTTCTCCAGTTCTGTCTGGACACAAATGTGATTGTCAATCCTGATTTTTAATCTGACTTGAGTCACTTCAGAATGCTTTTCAAAATCTGATATATCTGCTTAGTGGCCATGTGACATGAATGAGAACAGTCAAGCAGGAATCCATGAGGCTTTTTGCCAATATGCATTGTCATTATTAATCTGCACTCGACATGTGGTATCAAACCACATGTAAACAGAGGAGGAAAGCAGCACAGCAGTGCCAACAACAGCACCCCAAACAGCAGAGGCAAACAGTTTCGCTTTTTCTTTCTCCTTCTTTTTCCTGTTTGCTGTCCCCTGAAGCGCAACATCCAGAAATGCACTGCAGTCTCTCATTTCCATTTCTCCTAACATGAGCCACATTCGACAGGTTTAGTCTCAAACATTACATTTTCTGTTACTGATGAAACAGATCATCTGTGCGAGAGAATTAAAGTGCAGGTGTGGGGTGTTTCAGAGGACAGTGGTGTTCACAAGTGCAAGTCTGATGAAAGACACTTATAATTATGAACTGTCAGGAGGACAAATCTCATATGTCTTTAGAATAGGGGTAGAACGGTTCACTAAATCCACGGTTCGGTTCGTATCACGGTTCTGAGGTCATGGTTTTTGGTTTAGTTCGGTTCACAATGTTGAGGTTTTTTCTACTTTTAACACTCTGGAAATACCATAGATGAGCACAAAATATATATCCTAATTATCCAACATTCAACATATTTAAGAATCAGTTCAGTGTGTGACACTGGGGGTGTCAACAGCTAGTGATCCTGGCCGATTGTTACAAGTGTTTCCCCACCATTATATCAGGTTAAGTCAATTTCATTTCTTTTTTAATTTCTATATAGCACCAGATCATAACAGAAGCCATTTAAGATAACATTTCCTATATAACAGGTCTACAACTTGTTCTTTTATTAACCAAACTAAACAGCTCATGTTATTTATCTTATTTACATGGCAGCATGTCATTTCTGTCTCTGCATGGTTGTGCATTTACAATTCACCGCTGCTGTCTGCGCACAGAGGCATGATGCATGTACACACACATACACATGCGCAGACACAGACACACAAACACAGACACGTGCGCACATACTCCAACCATCGGACAGTGAACGACATGCTAGTTGGATAGACTGAACTCTATGACTACACTAAGCTATGCAATGCTAATGGTACTGATGTCCGTGGTTTTCTTTTTATTTTTGTCATTGAAATATGCTATTTACATCCCGCCCGTGAGAATTGACAGGACCTTCGGCAGCTTTGTGCACGATTGGACGCAGAGTGCTGTGGGTCTCTCTGCTCTGCCTGCAGCTGAACCTGCTGCATGAAGCTACAGAGAGACTGACCGGCTGTGAGTGCGTTGATGCAGGGGAGGAGCTCACGGTCGCTGCTTGTCGAGGACAGTAGCCTGACTGCAGAATGATACGTGCTTTCACGTCAGTCTCCAAAAGTCACCAGAGAGAGTCACTAGTTGCTTTTGATTAAAAAAAGTCCCTGTATTATTTTATGCGCATGTCCAGAACCGAACAGAACATGCGCCCCGAACCGAAACAAGTGTACCGAACGGTTCGGATTTTTTTTCCTGAACCGTCCCACCCCTACTTTAGAACAACAACATGTGGCTAGTAATGTGAACATAGCCCAAGTAAATACCTCAAAGTACTCCTTGAGAGAATTTGTTCTGTCTCACGCTGGGAAATATTAGCTCCCAGATTACCAGACAGTGATAAAATAAATGCTGAAAGCAGCTTGCTGCAGCACAAACAGACTAAATGGAGATCCCTCTAAGGGCCTTATGAGATGGCAAGGCATTTATTCCACTCAGTCATAGTCTAAGTCATTGGCGTTTTGGTCACTCAATTTGATTACACCAACTTGGTGCAAGTTCTGCATCAGGGAACAACATCCTAGTGTGGTCCATAATCTCTTGGCTAGATGACAAAGAAGCTATCCCTGGGTTGCCTAACAGACAGACTCATCTGTTATTTGAGTCAACAGCCAAGAGAGTTGGATCAAGGGACTCGATGGAACTTTGTTTTGAGAACTTTTTGAATGATTTTGCTCTATAACGGTGTTTCAACAGCATAGCAACACTCTCTAGTAGAAATACCTCCTTAGTTACAAAAGCTTATTTAAACCAGAGCAGCAAGACTCCTGCTGCACCGACTACAATGCTAATTGGAGGAAAACTTAGTGGAAAGCAAGAAACAAATGCTATGAGAGCAAACAGAGCTTGCAAACAGTTTGTCTCTGCAGGCTGCAGATATTTTCTTCTTTGATATGTGTTAACAATGCTTTAACAAAACAGGAATGAAATTTGAAGTAGTTGCTCTCAAGGCAACAGCATCTCCACCATCACAGCTCCCACTTTCTCACTGAAATCTCAGCACAATTATCTGCTCTAGTCAAACTTCATCTCAATCTGATTTTACACAGACTTTGTAGTAAAGAGCAGGATGAAGTCAGCTTAGCTATTTGCATTTTCGCACACAGTCTGAATTTTTTTAGCACAGGTGTTTGTGTGGAAGGTGCTAAAGAAAATAATCTGTTGCTTACAAGTGATATGCAAATAACTCTAAAACAACAATTTTAGAGTGGTGTTTGAAGACAATAAGATGTCCTCAGATCTCCGTTTTATCTCACAGTTTATAGACAACATAATCAAGGAAATAAGCAGCAGATCAGCCGATAAGGGAAATTATTGTTACAGCCTTGCATCGCTCCATTGTTTTTGCTTAACTATATCACATTCAGTAACTGAGTATTTTAAATCGGTGGCAAAAAGGGACTCTAATCTTCTCAAAATGTGACTACTGTGTGCTACAACTTCAGTAAAACAATTAGTAAGTGTTGGTGGATGTTAATGGAAAAAGCAAAATGCAGGATTTCTCCAAGTATGGTCAAAAATTGAAGCTTGACATATCAATTTAAATTTATTTCAATGTTTAGCAATGAACTGCTTGTATTGTTGCAATAAAGCAGAATTTTGGCTACTAAACAACTAAACAAAGATGACAAGCAACAAGCATTATATAAACAGGCAGTTTAACTCCAGACCTGCTTTATCATGGAGGAATAACTGATTATTATGAAGCCGTCTAGGTCAGTAGGTCTGCTGTTTGACAAAAGGTGCTTCATTTCAAGGGCTGACCAAAATATTGAGTATGAATCACAACCAAACAATTTTCTGTAGCTCTACTTTTACAAACACACACACACACACACTGGACACTGGCAGCCTGCCAAATTGCTTGATTCTGACCTTCTTTTCTACCCCACAGCTGCTGCCAAACTCCAGTCCATCCCTCTCTCATTCTATCACACTGACACGCAGAGCAGCACACTAACAGCCAATCACAGCATGTTATTTCTCGGCCTGGGGTGCCTGAGTGGGTACCATCCACTGCTGAATCTTTCAGAGGAAGCTGCAGTAAATAATCACAAAGAGGCATGCTCTACCCAAGACTCACCCCATTTAACGTAGGATACTTGAATTTATGTCTGGTTTTATCACAGGCAAACACATTTATCACAGGCAAACACATTTACATCCCTCCCTTCAATCCATTTGCTCCCCAGCTGCTGGCCAAAAATACAAAAAACAATTCTTGTTACCTAATCTGAACCTTGCCAGAGACGTCCCTGATTTTTAACCCTGCAGATGATCACTGTAAAGGGGGTGAATGTTTGCTAGCAAGAGTGAGGACTGGACACCAGCTGGCCTGGCTACAAGGGTGAACTCAATGACCTCCATATGGGCACAAACACAAAGCGAGGGAAACTGGCCCAACAGGGAAGCCCTGTCAAAAAGTTTAGTTTTCTCAGATGATATAAAATGGAAAACATTTTCAGAGCAGAGCATCTCTGCCACATCTAAACCACTGACGGCTTTCCAAGAATAAGAATGAAGCAGAGGAGGACTGAAACCAGTCCAAAGGTGGTGAGAATGAGACAAAAAGGTTGAAGGATGAAACTCCAAAGCAGCAGAAAGGCAAGAAAAGCCATCAACAAACATCATTCAATCACTACTGATTAATGGGCCTCTTCACATGAAGTAAAAAAATAAATTACCAAATAGAATTTTACTTATTTTTTCCCCAGCCTGCTTTAACATTTTAAAACAACCATAAAAGCCCTATGAATCATTAGTTGCTTTGGTGTCAAATGAAAAGCACAAAAACATCAATAAAGTCCAAATAAGTGCTACAGGACAAGGATATAAGAATATAAATCAGACACAGTGTTAAACGGCCATATAATCCTATGATTCACACATTTTAACCACGTCCTGACAGCTGTCACAACAAAAACACTGCAGCACCACAGAAGTGACTGTGCTACATAACCCCACAAAATAACATAACAGTCCTAATTTGAAGAGTCTTCTAGTCTTTGTTATCCGTGCACTCGCTGCTCCACGTTGTACTAATAACAATTATAGTTGTGTGCAAACTTTCAATCATGCATAGCTCTTAAGCCAAATGCGTATATATTACTCATGTATTCGTGCATTTGCGCCACTAACCATACACCCCCCGTCCGAAAACGGTCTTTCTGATTAAAAATAAAACCTGGTAGTTGATAGTACGAGTCAATGATACTGAAACGGGAATAGTTTACTATACTATATATAGCGCTGGGTTTGAATTTATATCCACTCCATAGTTGATACGTGTTAATAAGCAGAAAAGACTTTATGAATAGATGGCATTGTTATGGTACAGCAGCATGTCAGGGCCAGAGACTGTAGTAAAGCCAGACAGCCTTGTTGCTGTAATGTTAACCGTGGCTAATATAGCTAGCTACAGTTAGCTAGCTGCGAAGCATGCTAACGACTACACTGACTAGCGTGCCCCGGCTAACGTTAGCAGCAGCAATCTCAGTGACAGAGGGCGGACAGATCGTAAATGAACAAAACACCCCGGTGAACTACCGCTATTTTGTGCTCAATCTCCCGACCCCGGTCACACAACCAAATTGAGTTACTGTTTTATTAAAGCTACCGGACACTAAGCCAAGCGGGTATGCTAGTATTTCACTAGCTAACATTTTTTTGCGTTGCAGCACCAGGTTTAACCAGCGCTGTGAATCGGACAAGGCATCCGTGAACACAGACGAGCGAGGCGGGCTGCGATCCGCCTTTCAAGTGCTGGAAACCGGACTACTCTGCGAATACATCCTGGGTCATACCTATTTTTTCGCAACGGCACCTGACAATTCTACGAGTTTACAATCAAAAACGATTTGTAAATGTGTGCATTTTCTTACCTGTTACGGTGAATTGTGATAAATCGTGTCCTCCTCTGCAGCTCTCTTCCCCCTCCTAGCTCCAAAATGGCGCCAATATGTATAGATTCAGTGCCCATGAGTACAAACCATGGATGAGTGCGTAGCGCCACCTATGGAGCGAAAGCAGCTAGGACAGCTGAGCCCTTCAAGTGTTGTTCATGCTATTTTAATGTGAGCGAATACAAGTTGATTTTCCAAGATTGATTAAAGTCCGAATACATATATATACTGACTTAATGGCGTATACCCCACGATAATAGTCAAACATGTATCAAACGCACCTCGCCATTTTTCTCTTTGAAGGCTTGTAGCACATCGTGGCCGGTATTCCGACAGCACCTGAACGCACCCACATCCCGTGATTCAGAAGAGGGTTTTTGTGAGAAAATGATCTCACAAATGAGACAGCATCACAATAAACACAATGTTCTAATTAGGGAGCCATTCAAACTATATTTAAAACCCATTTAGCTACACTGAATAGCGCCATTCATGTTTTTTAAAGGATTCCTTGACGATTAAAAAATGTGTTATGTCGAGTCAGTGAGCCACCATTTATTCTAAGACACATTTTAGGCTTCTATAGAGCCATTAGTTTCTTCCGTTCTTTTGTGTGCAAACCCATTCATTTCCTATTTAGACTCTTCTGACACATCTGGTTTCTTTATGTTCTTCTTCATGTTATAGGAACTGTTGTTGCTTTTATGAATTTTGCAGCACAAATCCTCCAAACTGTTACAATTATTGAAGCTGAATCACTGAATAACAAACTAAAAAGATTCTGGTGTGAATCAGCCGCTCTGCTTTGTCTTGCTCAGAGGGGTCTGGCAAACATGAGCTATAGGGGGAGCTCCAATATAATCTAAAAACCCAAATCTTAAAGCATTGTACCCTACCTGCTGCAGAAAAAAACATATAGGGTAAATATTATAAAATATTTAAATGAATTATTTAAACTGCCAGTCTAAATTATTTGACATTTTTATTGGTAAAATTTAATATTTAAATTATGTAATTTTTTGTAAGCTACTTAATGTAGACTATATGTGAATTTTTTGTGTTTCACACAGATATTAAATGCAGATATTGACTTTTATTTTATTTTTACTTCTCTTTCATTAGAGCCAGCGCACCCCTGCTCCCAATTAACCAATTAGGGCTACAAGCCGTGAACTGTAGGCCTTTTTAAATCCCAACAGGAACAAGTTGGACCGGTTTCATGGCTCCAGGATGGAGGGGTTCCTGTCCACGTTTCCTCCATACAATGTCTACGGTAACCCCGTCGGCGCGCCACCGGCTCCAGACGGCAGCTGGGGAAAGAGAGAGGGCCGCTTCATGATCCCCCAGGGCCTCAACTACCTGGAGCTCTGCAAGGCAATCCTTTCGCAAGTCAACCCCACTTTACCTCTTCCTTCTCTGAAAAAGGCAATCACCAAAGAGTGTGGCGTGCAAGTCAACGCTAAAGTGGATAAAGTCGTGCAATGCTCACTGGGTCCCAAGACGCTTTTCTGCGACGATCATCCTGCCTCCTTCAAGCCCCCACAGAGTCCGGATCTGTTCACACCAGACGGGAAAGCGCAGTGCCACACTCCGCCGGTGAGCAACCTGCGCTTCTTCAGACCAGTATCCATCTACTCGCCGGTGTTTGACCGCAGGCTCTTCCAGAAGTGGCTCCATGATGACTGTGGAAGTGAAGGAAAATCTGCCGAGGCCAGTGAACGAGCCGAGTCTGACGCGGATCAATATGTGGACGACCCAGAAAAGGAGTCGAAGCCTGCTTTTCGCCAGTCCTCAAAGGGTTCCAGCTTTCAGGTGGGTTTTGAAAAACATTCAGTTTCCCTGCATGAACATTTGCTTCGTGATGACTGCTCACATACTAGAGTTAAATGTCCCCCTGGAGACCTAGACCCAGATTTTTTTCTGTAAAAATTAGCTTTTAGGTCTCATTTAACACCACTGTGTGCAATAAAGTAAAACAACCTGCAATATAGAAACTCAAAACTAAAGTCAAGAAGGTCAAAAACTGGATTATACGAAACAATGTCTGGAAATATATTTGTGTGTGTTAACTTTCAGTTTCTGGAGCAGAGGTATGGCTTTTTCCACTGTAAGAAGTGCAACATCCGGTGGGAGAGTGCTTATGTGTGGTGCATCTCTGGAACCAGCAAGGTGAGGGCTCAGTTACTCGGTGTAGGATTGTGATTTAACACTCATTAACTGCTGATCTAATTCGGAGTGATGCTTGTCCTGACAGGTGTACTACAAGCAGCTCTGCCGGAAGTGTCAGTTGGGGTTTAACCCCTACAGAGTGGAGTCCATCCTCTGCAAGGTATATACTGCTGTCACATTATGTGTGAGTCTCTGGGTTAAACTAGATTGGATGACTCATTTTTTTGAGTCTGGGCACCCACCTTTAACTGGCTCTGTGTCTCAGGGTTGCTCTCAGACCTGCTGCAGCTGTGAGAAGAGGCAGAGGCACATCAACATGAAGAGGCCTCACCGTCAGGATCTGTGCTGCCGCTGCAAGGGAATGAGGCTGTCCTGCGATGCCACCTACAGCTTCAAATACATTGTCTGAGCTTTACCCTGTGTGACCTCCACACATGCTAATGCTGCCACCATTAAGAAGCTGAATCTCTGTCTTTACTTGTTTGGTGCAACAGTTTCCTTGATCCTGGTACACATGAAAAATATTTTTGTATAAAAAAATAAAAGTTCATTAAATATTCTACATTTGTCACTTTGTGTATACTAAGGAAGACATGCTGTTAAAGGTTTAACAAATGCACAGTATATACTTTTGATATGTCTTTACTTTGACACCAACTTGTACAGAGCATAAACTCAAAACTTCACAAAGGCTGTAAAAGTATTTACAAGGTGGAAAAAAAACCTCAACTACAGTCTTCATCTAAAAAGCTCTAAAAATGTGCAACTTCTTGTTTGGCATGCAAACACACATTCTCCCGCACACAAGAATGGAAAAAAAACAGACACACGTGAGCTTGAAGCTCCCTTTTGCATCTCATACAAACACATCTTTCAGATAAAATGATTTTTCAATATTTCAAACACTCCCTACAGTACAACAGAAGATGCATGCATGGCAGTTTGATTTGAGAGAAAGAACATCAATATAAAACCTAATTCAAATCAGTGATTCCTAGCTGATCAGATATAAATAAGGGGGAGAAAAAAAGACATTTGTACAGCAGAGAGCAGGTGACTGTTAAAGAGGGGGAAACTGAGGGAGAGTCACAAAAGGAGCTGACGACAGGAAGCGTTCAGTAGTAGCACAGCTTTTGTTTCGAACATCAACAATGAGTGCTGAATGTCAGCATTTCCCTTAACATGTAAGGTAACTACAAACTACACACAAACATATGCTACTATGGTTGTGTGAGTATGACTATTAACAGACAGACAAAAAATATTTGTGTACATGCACAGTCGTCTTGGCATGTGTTACAGTGACAGTGAGAATTATAGTGTATACACTAGCCACAGAGGAGTGTACGCCACACACAGATAATGGCAAGATTACTCTACCAATGTTTACAACAGTAGTAGGAGGAGGAGGACAAGCTAGTTCACTGATACAGAACATAAACAGAGAGCGGCATGAGGAACTCCGCTTGAATGTTCTGCGTCTGCTCTGTCGGCCAGTCTTTCAGTCAGTCTGTTTGGGGGGTGATGGGGGCATTAGTGTACAGTAGAGAGCATTCAGCTGGGTCATGCATTGCACGGTTTCCTCCAGAGGAGGTTTCAGAACAGTAGACACAGTAGGAGAGAGAAGTTACTCCAGCATTGGGCTTTTCCTTCTTAGTGAAAGTGACAGCCTGTTCTCTTACAGCAACAAACAGTAAAATAGTCGCCTTTCTGTAACATTAAAAAAACTAATACCAAGACTCCATTTAGTGCAATAGAGGAAAATCTTCCAGTGCTCTTATGTAGTGCCACGTGTGGTTTCCTCACTGTCTCTGTGTGATACTACCAAACAAAATACATCCTTCTTTAAGGAGGCAGCAACTGTCAAGTCAGGTTCAATCATGTATTAAGTTTATCCGGGAACCCGGATAGAAATCCAGGCTAAAAGTCTTGATAGGTCCTCAGAGTAGATGCTGAATGGTGACCAGCAATTAGGATTTAAACTAGGAACACATCATTTTTACATTTAGCTGTGGAGTTAATCCACTGCTTTCTCAGAAACACATCAGGTCATCTTTATCAGCAGGCAGCAATCTGTAGTATCCAGTGGGTTTAGAAATACATCCCATTATACACCAGGTGGGATTCTCATTCCTTCAAGTTTAAAATTTCCAGGTATCTCTGGGGTGTCATCAATCTGAAAGAGTTACTTTCAGTCAGAGGTGTGATCCTCTGCTGTCTCTTAGGTCTGGACATCTGATGGTTTGGCATTCAGGAGCCCCCCTGCTTTCAACAGGGGCAGGGCGGCATGCCCCACCTTCCCCAGGTAGTTTGATAAGGGCATAGCAGCACCCCCGAAGGAGCAACAACAACTCCATGCTGCAGCCTCTCCTGGGCCGGTGGGACAAGGAGGGGGAGGAGGGGAAGGGAGGAGAGATGAGGATGGAGCAGGGCCGTGAGTTAAGACCGTGCAGTGGCCCGGGTGTGAAGTTGAGCATGAGGATGAATGTTTGTATGGAATTTGGGGAAAATGGGGAAGGTGTAAGTCCCGAGAAGAACTGGGTGATACGTTTGTGCAAGAGTGTGAGAGCAAGGTGGGCTCAGAGGCTACAGTGGGTAGAGCGTTACATGTCAGGTGTTTGTTGCTGTGTAAATGTGGTGAACTGTGTGATGAATGTCCTCTAAAAGGACAGTAGAGGTTAGTGTTCTCATCTACATAACTCCTTTTTGGCTCTTTTGTGTGTGGCAGTGTAAAATCAGGTTGACCTGGCATGTTTGAGCAAGCATGTGATGAGAACAGATTTGGCGGTTTCGGAAAATCAAGCAGCGAGTTTTCAGAGTTCACAGTGGATGACGATGAGGAGAGCAGAGAAAAGTTTGTGTCTACATATGGTTCTGGCTCTAATGTTTGGCAGGGCAGTAAGCAGGTAGTTCTCTGGAGCTGTGCAGCCGGGGCAGCAGACACACAGGAGGAGGCAGGGGCCAGGTATGTGGGTGCTGAGCCCCCTCTGTTAGAGCAGTCTGGGATGGCAGCAAGGGATATGAAGGTGGTTTTGGAAGTGTCAGCGATGAAGGAGGTAAAGGTGGGGAAGGAGGGGGTGGGGGGCTCCTGAGTTCCTGTCAGAGGCTGGTCCCGGAGGCACTGGAGTCGGGGAGGTAAGTTGTGACAACCCGGTACCCCTGGGCGCGGCGAATCATATCGCGGATTTCCCCGTTGAGCTCCAGTAGCTTGGAGCAGATCAGGCTGAGGTCCTGTCGAGAGCCAACCAGGGCAATTGTGCCCGTCTGGCCCAGCGTTTGGTGACGGAAGTAGACGTTAAGCAGCGTCTGGACCTCGCTCTCTGAGCTGCCACCGAACACTCCATTGGGCCACTGCCTCCTACAAATGGATAAAAAGAAGGTAGGATAGGTCAAAAAAACGAAAACAGTGATATTGGCATAATATACCCACATCAGTATGCATCTGAATGTTGTTGACATCTGAGAGAATTGCTACCTGCACTCCTGGATGTACCGCACAGCTTTGGTGAACTCATGGTTCCTAAGGCACTCTAGTATGGCCTGCACGGCCGCCTCAGATGTGGGAAAGCTGGGCACAACCATGGCTGCCACCTGGGTGGCGTGTGCATGAGTGTGGGCCAAATGTTTGTGCTCCAAGTCGCTGGCCACAGCTGCCTCAGCAGCCTGCAGGCTGGTCTTCAGGTCAGTGAGCTCTCTGGACATGTTCAGAAGCTGAGGGGAGGAACATAATTGTGATTGTTTGAGAGGGAGGGATGTATTATTAGTACAGTAGTATTTCTCATTCAATACTAAGAAGATTAAGATTAAGATTAAGATTAAGAAAACCTTTATTTGTCCCACAATGTGGACTAAATATCAAGAGTAGGAACTGGGAGGGCAGAATTTTCGTAACACTGTTTAATCACATTGTCAATTATTCTATATCAACTTTGTTCAGATGATGAAGATTTTACATTGATACACATCTTTTCACATTTAACAGTCAAAACATCTTTTGTTTTGTTTGGACTGAATTGTAAATTGCTGTGAGTGATGTGTGTAAGGTGTATGACTTGGCTCACCTCGGGCACGGAGCTGATGGCATGGACTTGACCAATGAGTGAGCAGTAGGACTGAAACAATAGGAGGAGCTGGAAGTGCAGCTTGTAGAGCCTCTGACAAAGCTCCAGTTGCTAGAAGACATTAGTGAAGAAATTAATGTCAGATTAATCAGGAGTGGAGAAGACACAAAGTCACACATTCACCCCACCGATCACACACTGATGCAAAGGAACAATAATAAAAGTAGCTGATCATCTAGTGCAGAGTAAATTAAGCAGTTAAAGTAAAGAAACTTGTAAGAGAAACTTACTGCAAGAGATTCCATTTGCTAGACAGCGAGAGAGCATGTTAGGGCGTCAGATTGAGGTCAGAGGAAGACAGAGCATCAATCAAACACATGCACAACACCATGAGTATTCAGAGTCAGTGTACTAAGAATTAGTCAGCAGTGTACAACTCCAACTTCATATGTTAAAGTATAGGTGGGTAAAACAGAGAAGTCAATGCAAACATGCAAATACAGCACATTTTTTAGAGGAGCAGAGAGGCAGAGAGACAGAAATATAAACACACAGATCCTAGATACGGAGCTTGTTTGCCCTTCAACTGAAATATCTTTAAAAGAAGTTCTTCATACCTTCTCCTCTGAGTCTCCAGGTTGGCAGGTAACTACACTGTCACCGGGGCACCTAGGAAATGTGTCCTTGCAGTTCCTCAGCCACTAGAATTAGTTTTTAATTTCAGTCAAACATTTGCAAAATAGAAAACTCAACACTTTAGTCAATAGGATGGAAGAGATACCAATACGGCAGCTTCCTCTTTAGTATTGTAGGTATCTAGGTACTCCTGCAGTTCCAGAGCACTGAACTTCATCTTTTCAAGGAGGCCATAGGACATGATCTGGAAAAAGTAAATTCACTTCGTTAGACAGATTGATCACATTCCCTATGCTATCACCTAAATATGCATGCAGAACTCACTGTGTCGGCATCAATGTAAATTGTAGGACAGTCTGAGCATGTGGCCAGCATCTGTGAGGACCTGAGGAACTTTGATCCAATGCCCCTCAAGCCCTCGCCGAGGTAGGTGGCAACATCGGTTGTCAAGGTGCAGAATTTACCTTGGATGTTCTGGGAAAGAAAGAATACAAAAAAAAGAAAAAAAAAAAGAAAAAAAAAGAAAGAAAGAAAGAATTACATGTCAATATTAATATGAGACGTTGCTTAAAGAGAAGACAAAATCATCAATCCCAAAATTGTATTTTTAAAATAATTAAAACTAAGTGTTCCTGTGATTTACTTTAAAGAGTGATGAGAAGACTTGAAAGGTGTAGACTGCACAGGACCCATCTGAGTCAGTTACAAGCTGGTTAATATGACAGCGCCATGCCTCTTCAGCATCGTCACACACTGTGGGTTGGAATGCCGCCAAGATGGCAGAGAAAAATGGAGAAGGGGGAGGAGGAAACCCAAGGTCTTCCAAATCATCTACATCATCACGTAAGCTGGCACAATGTAAATGTGGGCAAAAGAAAAAAAACGTTTTTTAATACATTCTTTATAAATATTCAAATCAAAAGTTTATATTATTAAGCAACAAAGAAAAGTTTTGACAAAATAAACGTTTGTCTCAATCATTTATAGCATTCTTAATTATCTAACTAAATCGGACCATTATTGTCATATAGTCAATGAAAAAGTACCCTTTATTCCTATTCACCTGGGCAGGCAGTTTGGGTCTAGAAAGTCCAGTGGGGGTTGGCAGTAGTCCAAGTTGAGGCCACGATCCAGATTCAGCGACTGATCCTGTGGTTGCCCTGGCAACTCCAGTGTGAAGCTTTCCCCACAGTCAGAGCCGGGAGGGAGCTCGTTGGCGCTCAGTGACAGCTCGTCATCCTGGACCTGCGTGTCCTCGTCCTCACCACACACTCTTATCTGAGGAAGCAAAGCCGTTAAAATTTGTTTAACTATAACTATTGTATCTATACAAATGCACAACCAACCGCATATGTGTAGTGATACTCACATGCAGGCCATCATGGAGAACTCCCTGGCCTGGGGTTGTGGCGTTGAGGGACTGGGGGTCAGCCGATGTGTCATAAGAAGTAGATAGAGAATCAGTGTGATTGGTTTCCTCTGATGGAGAAGGGTTTGTCTGGAACAGGAAGGCAAGCGGGAATATCATTCATTTTGATTGATTGGATTCTTTAAACTGGGTCACTGCAATAACAGATATGGTTTTATAAGCTTCAGTAAATGTTAGTGTCCAACAATCAAGGCTACACACAAGCTGAGAATGAGAGAGGCTCTGGCTGGTTGAAGACTCCTCTTCCTCTGAGGACTCGTCTGAATCATGAGGGTCTTCGTGACCCAGACTTGGCGTGCTGCCCGAATGCTGGCTCTCCTCCAATAGATCACCCAGCTCTGTGCTGTCCAAAGATCGCCGGCGCACACCCCAGTTAAAGTTATCGACAGTTTCGCCCTAGATATAAAACACACACACACACAAGGTTGGAGGATGGGGGCAAAGGCAATAGAAGCAATAAAATGAACTTTCAAAATGATGAATAGCTGCTTTAGTTACAAGCACAAGATGCAAAATGAACTGTTATGCATGGCATGAATTTATGCTGGAAAGGCTGTTCACATTCAGCATGATTATCCCTTGAAGAAATTATAATACCATTAGTTCTATTATGGAAAAAAGAAATGTATTTCTGCAACCAAGCTGAGAGCAAAATGAAGCATAATCATTGCTTTTTTCAGTTGGAATCAAGAGCGCCAGCAAACACCATAGTGCTGATGAAAGTTAATGTTAAGTGCTTAGTGTGAGAGACCTTACCTGGAGCTCCTAGGCAGCGAGGGGGAGAGAGACACACACAGAGATAGAGAGAGAGAGATGAGGAGGGACAGAAATACATTTTAAATATATTGATGTTAAAGACAAACAGATGGATAAGGTAAAGGGGACAGCAAGAGACAATTCAACACTGACATTGTAAATAAAATGAGCATACGGATCTAACCTCTCCATCTTCTAGCTCCACGTCCAAGAAGTCAAAGTCACGGAAAACCCTGAACTGCTGCTCGCTGGCAGTGTCATCTAGAGTGTCCTCTCTGGTACCACCCTCCTCAGACGACACACCACTCTCCCGCACCTCCATCATGTCCAAGTCACCACAAGATGAGAAGATCACCTGATAAAAGGAAAGCAGAAAACAGTCTTTATATCTTAAGCAACTTTCTTAGAAGTGGTGGCATGAAGCATTGCTCTTCTGTTTTTGTAGAATTTTTCAAATTGAATTGGGAACAGGGGATGGTAAGTATCTTACCGATGGATTCTTTGTGAGTCCTACTTCCTGTCCACAAAGAGACAAGACATTCACCAGCTTCTCTCTGGTTCTTTTCTGTATGTAGGAGAAAGGCAAAAAGAAATAAAAGCATTAATTAAACAGGGACTAGACATATATTACATATTACAATACAGCTATTTTCTCTGTATAGTGTGTGTACAGTATACACACTACAACAGTTTTTGTTTGTGCTATTAAACCAACAGAGATTTGAATGTCAAAACAAAGGGTGGGTGGATGCCAGTATGTTACTAGATGTATCATGGAGTGACAGTTTTGATTTGCTGTGTTAACATAACAGTAATAGATATGTCATGACAAGGATGGATAGAGCTGCATACCATAAATAAGACTTATGAACACTGACAGACCAATTCATTTTATAAGCTTAACCTACTTGAGATGATTGTGGACGCCTCCAGCTGACAGGCACCAGGATGGTGTTGGAATTAGATCCTGAAGAGGTGGAGGAAGTGCTGCGGGTTACAGCCATGGCTCTGGCCTTCCCCTCTCTGCCCCCTGACCCCTGAAGCTCATCAAACCGACGCCCTATTACTGGTGTCTGTGGGAAAGGGAGTTCCACATGCAGGGTTTTGGTTGTTTTATTATCACAAAAAACTATGCCCCCTTTCTGTGTCACTTTCCTCACCTCTGAGATGTCAAATGTAAAGTCCAATGTTTTCCCAGGCAGAGCCTTGGCTGAACCATCCCACACTCTGCTGACTTCAAGGTTGGAGAGATCGCCCTGAGAGTGGCCGTACACTGGATGGACTAGGCTGGCAGAGCGTGATACTACCAGCTTTAAGATGTTTAAAGCATCCTTCCAGTGTATCGTCTATAAAATAACAAGTCAAACCATATAAGAAACACAAAAGAAGATACTTTATATTACACAATGACAAAAAAACACAGACACACACCTGGACAAATTTCTCAATGGTCTTCAAGACATCACCATTGAACTGTTTGACTTGTACAGCAGTCAGATCCATGTGGCTGAGCAGACAGTAGATGATCTGGAGTAGAGACTGCTGCATGCTGGGAAGACCCTTATCCAGCAGCTGAAAGACGGAGGGTGACATTTGGTACATGACAAATATGCAATGCAGCAAAGGAAAAACACTACACTGTGAATGACTGTCCTGTCCTTCAGCTTTTAGCAAACTATCGACATGAGCTCTTATCCTTGAATCTAAACCTAGAGATAAGGTATGTAACACATACTTGTCAACTTACCTCAGCCATATAAGTGACCATGTTCAGTGTAATGTCAGAGAAAGCCTCATGGAGGTAGCGGCAAACCACACTGACCCAGGAAAAAGGGTCCCGTGTGTAGGAACGTGTCTTATAGAGAGTCATAACATGTGCCAAATGGGACAGCTTTGTGTTCTTCTCCACCAAACACACCTGAAGATAAGGAAAGGGAGAAAAACAGCATGTATTTACTTTTAATCTTTTCTGGCTGTCTGAAAAACCAAATAATACAGAATTTGTAGTATGACTGTACCTGCGCAATCCTCTCAGCACTCTCCTTGCAAAACTGCGTTGGGTGGCCAAAGTGCTGCACCAGGTGAGGCAGCAGACACAACACATTCAGAGGGAAACCTGCAAGGAGGGAGGAACAGTTTAACTCAGACAAATAAATAAGAACAGACAAAGGACCCTTAAATGACTGTGATCTGCTGTACCCACCTATAGACTGCGAGCTGTCAACAACAGGCACGCGGGACACTGGCGTGAGTTGGCAAAAGAGCTGTAAGGTGAGGTCAAAAGTGGCCTGAGAGGTAAAACCCTTCAATAAAAGCTGCTGGATGCCAGAGAACGCACTCCATCCCAGCTGTGCCTGCAGCTTCTCCAGACGCTCACGATTCTCTGCTCGGTCAAGAGGTACCTGGGGAAAAAGACAATTGTTACCATAATGGAAGCTGAAAGTTGGTGCTAATCCTACTACTTGACATTTTAGGTATACATTTTCTTTTAAAAGGGTGGGAAATAAATCCACATGAATCATGAAGAAGTACAGGATTTAGACTTATTGTCCTTGCATTTTACTCTTATTAGACTACAGTAAAGCAACTTTCCCTTTAAGATTGACTTTCTTCTTATTTACCTTTGACAGCAGCTTGTGAACAAGGCGAAGTGACATCTGATATTCAAATTCAAAGTCTGACTCCATGAGTGACACAGCCACCCAGAATACTGTTGCTAGTATTGTTGAGGGATGGGAAACATGTGCAGGATCAGACAGAACGCTGGGATCAATACGATTGGTTGATGATGTGCGGGAACCTGGGGTTCTTCCTATTCGAGCGAGACCATGACTGTTGCAGGCCTGTAAAGTGAAAATTGGAGAGATGTTCTATGCTCAACGAATCTCTTTCAAGTGATGAACTAAACAAGCATCTTAAATTCCTACCTGTATCCGATCCAGTGTTGCACTGCGAGGGGGGTCACTCAGCTGGTTTCCACATTCACCAAACTTCTTGGGAACTGAGTAGGAGCGCTGGTGGCGTTGTGATGACAAACCAACGAATCCTGGGCCCGGAAAGTTCAGCTGACCTGTGCTCTTTCTGTTCATCAATTTATCACTTGTCACAAAATCTGGCGAGGATGTCCTATAAATGAAACATCATTGCATATTGTTCAGTGTGTTGTATATGTTGTCCTTGTATGAAAAATGAAAGCTCAACAAATGGATATATTTATTCTAATTAAATAAAAAATTTAAAACTACATTTTTATTTCCACCAAAATATGTTTTTAAAGACAAGTATGGAATACAAATGAGCAGAGGCATACCTGGTAAGAGCGGCCATAAGGTCGCTGTTTTTCAGGCACTCTGCGAGATTCACCACCACTGACTCCAGTGTCAACAGCACCTCCATCACATATCCCTGAAACAAAGATGTCTCAATAATACATACAGGCACCATCATCAACAATAAAGGGGTCTGAAGTCTGAATGTCTCTAGCTGGATGTTGTTGTATTCTCACTCTTACCTGCACTTCGTCTCCATGTTCTCCCACAACCTCAACCAGACGTGAGACAAGGTCAGAGACGGCGTGATTGTTGATTGGCTGTTTGAGGGCTCTGAAGATTTGGAAGGAGCGCCCAGCATAGTGTCGTGAGGAGCTGCACAGAGCTGTCTGTAAGGCCACGTCACTAAGCTGCTGCTCCAGGTGGAAATCTATTTAGACATATGGTTCAATATTACAAAACTGTACATTCAAAGATGTTTCATGAGTCAATTTTGGATCTATGTTTGTTCTAATTTTTACTATTGAGTGATATGTGGCATTTCTCACCTGACTTGGATTCCTTGAAGACAGACATGACGTGCCGTAGGAAGTTGGAGAGCTGTTCTGTGCTCTTGGAGTTGGGGTTCTTCGGTGTGATGTCCTCATGCACCCACAGTGGCCCGAACGCTCTGAGCAATGACAACACAGTACTCCAGGCACTGTATACCCACCACCAGTAACACCGCATACATGTTACACAAGAACTTATTATATGTGCAAAGTGCACATTGTTTTAATGAACACCAAATACACCCTCTGACATTTGTGCACCAAAATGCAACAGTGGTGCCTCTGGAAATAGATCAGCGGAGTTGTGTGTACCTGGTAGAGAGAAACTCAATGAGTTTGTTTGTCTTCTCATCTGTCTCATTGGGCGTATCTTCCAGATCCTCCAGGTCATCAGGTGTTACAACGGGAAGATTTCCAACACTGCCTGCAGTGCTGCCGCCACCCAGACTGGCAGAGGATGAGTTGGACGTTGAACTGAGTCCAGAGTCCACCACAGGAGATGCCTGCCACTCTCGGAGGAAGTCAGGTGCATCTAAAGGGAGCCAAGAGTACACAATGAATAAAAAGCCCACTCTCCTATGTGAAAAAACAGAGAACTGTGTAACTCACATGACTGCTGGTACTCTGTGTGGTAGCTTGACTTAATGGTGAGCGTCTTGTTGTCACGGATCTCTCTTGTCAGCATCAGAACTGAAGCTATTACCTGGAAACAAAGAAATTAAAAGTTCTTAGTGGCACAATGAAAATCACAAGATACAAGAATACAATGTTCACTGCTCCTTTACAAAGTATTAACATCTCATTCGGACCTGGAAGTTGTTGTTGCAGGACAAAACAATGAGGAGGTGGAGAAGGAGACGTTTGCTGTGCTCATACACCTCTGGTCTGTAGTGGTCCAGACCTAAACATAGATTCATATCCAATCAGACACCAACAGGAGTAGATGAACAAAAAGCAGAAAAAAGTGCCATATTGGCACTTTTCTACATACGGTACTTGTCCTTCTGTAAATGCTACTTTAAAATTTCCTGAACAGATAAAATAGATAAGGGAACTGATACTGTGGTTGCTATGACAACAACCAGCCAAGTTCTTTTTAATGTTCACGACATATTACTATAAAATAAAATGTTTACACTGTCAGTAAAGTATTAACAAAACAATACAATATGGATTCTTTGACAACCTCATGCAACAGATTAGACGATGACAACTGAATTTAGTGTTTGACGAGCACATCATAATAAAAAATAAATTTCTGCACTGCAGGTATGTCTTTGGGAAAGTGTCTTGACATTGTCTGTCCTGTCATGCGTGTGTGTGAGAGCGGAGATAAAATATTTTAGTCACGCTATGAGCACTGTGGACGTCACAGAAAATACCTACACAGTGATTATTTTCATGCTGCAATGTTAACACCCTCTTTGAATTGTGATGCTTGATCTTATCTTTTCAGTTCCTCCAAATCTACCCCACATGCTGTCACAGGAAAGTTTTTAATGGCTGGGCATCCAGCTAGTCTTGTTTTTTTCCAAGGTGTGTTTTTTATTTTTTCTTATTTCCTTCAGTTAAAAAAAAAACGTGTTGTTCTTGTAACTCTCCAAAGCGAATCAAATGTAAGGTATGGGTATGGTATGTGTTTGTTATGTACACCTACCCAAGAAAAGGGCATGTAGTAGCAAGGGCAGGTGTAAAGCCCAGTCCTCTCTCACACTGTGGTCCACCACCATTTCAGTCATGAAGATCACTGCAATGTTGCACCTGAGGACGACACACACAGCTTTCATTAGAGCATAATAAAATCTAAAATATTGGTATCATTATTAAAAAGGAAAGAATTCTCTTCATAAATGAAATTAAAAACCGAAACACTAAAACTATTGAGTTTGTGCAAGAAAAGGGGTAATTTTGAGGAAGTAGTTTTAGGCACATGTATCATATTTCAATGTCTCAGTCTAAGTAATGCTTGTGTATGTCTTACTGCTTCTCTTTCTAATAAATGATAATTTATAAAGTAGCAAACTGAACATACATAAACTGTATTTTGTTGTACATGTATCATAAATCTAAACACAAGGGACATGTCATCATTCAGTTCATTTTGAGTAATTGTTTTTGAGGTGTTGAGAGACAGAGAACATAAAGTAGTGAATCCCTAATGCATTTAAATGCATTCTTTTCATAGCAGAGACAAAGCAAGCCAGCTTGGTTTCATTCTGTGCTGGAGTGTATCAGACGATCTATGAGGATGTGTGAAAAACAATCTGTGAGCCTGTTGTATTTGTATGATGTGTGTATGATGGCTGTTTACCCAGTGTGTGTGTGTGTGTGTATACCTGTGCAGTGGCCCTCTGGGTGTGATGGTTTCTGGAAGGTAGTCAACCAGAGGTGCCCAGCAACCTCCGTTTACAGGCATCGGTAGTGGCTGGGGATGGTTAGTTTCCAGAACACCCAGAAGCCATCCAGCATAAGGCGGGAGTGGGTCAGCTACAAAAAACACGTCAAATCAATACAATAATTAATTAGTTACAGGACAGCCACTAAAATATTTCCAAAAATGTTTTTAAGAATAATCACATATTTGAAACTACTTGACAACGTAAGAACACTTCTTATCATGGTTGGTTTGTTTAAAATAGCTGTATCAAACACAGGCTTTGTTTGAAATATGAAAACATGGAAGACTGAAGCCTGCCAACACACATGCTTGCTGCAGAGGTTGAGAGTGGTAGGCCTTATATTTTATGTCTGCATATAATGTGTGATATACATGACATAACGACAACCACTATCATAAAACTATATGTAAGAAGGAAATTAGAAGCAAGGATTGAAGTCTTAAGTAAACATGGTGACATTTGGACTGACAGAAAAAAATCTATGTCCTACAGGTCTTTGCAGATGACAGTCAGCTGTGAAAACTCGTGGGCTGTGTGTGTGTGTGAGCGAGTACACATTGTGCAAACCCAGCAAGTCTGTGCATTCATTCTTTTGAGAACCGAGACAACTTACTCTTTTCATCCTCGTAGGAGCCTCCAGAGCTGTTGCTATAGCGCGACTCCAGTCTATTGTGAGCCCTGGCTCTTCTGAAACAGATATGTGACATTTAAAGTGAAATTCAGAGATGCTCTTTGCACTTATTCAGTGACTAAAATGCCTGAAGATTGTGGGTTGATACTGCTGCGTTACTGATATGATGCTGACATATCTGCTTGCTTAAACGCCTTGAATTTCTGAATGGAGTGTGGCAGCATATGGCCAATACAAGTACATAAAATAGGTATTAATACTAACCGCTCTTCACTCTCTCTGACCAGCTTGTTCTCATCTGTGTCTCCCAGAGACATTTCCTGACCAGCCACAACAGTGTTACTGCTGGAAGTGGTGCCTACCGACATACAAAACATTTCAGAGATAGTTATCAGAAACACAATGCACTCACATAAGAAGCTGTTAAGTACAAACAAAACATTGACAGGATTATGACAGGAATATTCCCTCTCACCCGTCTGCGAGGTGGAGGCTTTGTTACTGGCAGCAAAGCGATAGAAAGGTGGATTGTCACAGTGAAGAACCACAGGGTTGACTGGGTCAGTCTGCTGCAGCTCAAACAGGAGCTCCTCCATAGTCTGGATAGTGTTGTTGCGACACAAGTAGATCACCACCTTCTTGATCTATAACAGATACATGCATTATTAGAGGCTCAGTATATTTTGAATTGTCTTAACATATTTGTTAAAAGGGGCTTTTTCATCATGTCTGGTGACTACACTTACATAAGGCAGCAGTGTGGTGTCACTGCTGACTCCACATAGGCTGATAAGGAACTGCAGGGTGATTCGCAGGTTGTTGCTCCACCTCTCATTGGACACCAGAGCATTCCAGGCATTCTCAATCTCTGGTCCAGGAACTTCATCCCCATACTGAAAATGTCAAGGAACAAAACCAGTCAGGGCAAGAAGCTAATCTCACAAATACCTAGAAAAACTAGACTTCCTACCTTAGCAGTCATGAACATGAGGTTGTTGAGCACCAGTGAAGTTGCCTGCAAGGAGCCCCAGCCATTACCTCTCAGACTTGGGGGCAGAGCCTGTCCCTGAGCATGAGGTTCTTCTTCTGGAGTGCAGGGGCTTGATGCAGGTGGTAGGAGCCCAGTGTCCACTAGTTCAATGTTACTAAGCCAGGGTAGCAGGTAGGACAACATGATCTGTCTGCCATTGGGGTGGGTGGTTGGAAAACGTTGGCTCACCTCTGCATGGGTAAAGGAATGTCAGGAATTATAAGTCTGTAGTGCCTTAAGGCAGCTAAGAATTCTTTTAGGGTGTTCAATAACAAGAACACATACTGGCAGACACAACACACTAACAGGTATTCAAGACATGTGACTGCAATTTGGATGTGCCATTCTTCAGTAAATAGTTAAAACAGAGTTCTAGTTTTGGGTTCTTTTCCACGCTTTGTGATGAAACAGGTCACTGTATCCTGTGACATACAGGGGTGTCAACAAAGGCATTTGTGTATATATTAGGATAAAAACCTACCCGAAAAGAGAGGCAGGGTGAGCTCTGGGTACATGCTGGCCAGCTGCATAGAGAGCTGTGATAAGTTGACGCTGTACAATGGTGGCAGGGGGCCATGAGTTCCATACAAAATATTACCAGGCTTCTGTTCTACCATCCGCTTAGAGTAAGCACACAGCTTAGACTCCAGGACCTGCAAACAATATTTATGTTTTACAATTGCAACACTTTCACTACATGCTTCTTTTTGTGCAGCTTATACATATTTAGCTTTGTCATCTGTATGCTGTACATGTGTATGTACCTGCATCAGTTGCATGGAGATTTCATATATTTCTCTGCTGGTGTCGGAGGCCTTGAATAACACCAGATTGAGCAACGTCACCAGGTCACATGGGTAATTCCTAGCAGAAAATAAGAGAAGCTCTTTATAACAATGATTACTAGCCAGGTGAATGTTAAAAAGATATGACATGCACATTTGTGTCCTCACAGAATGAAAAAGCAGATTATTCCTGTTTTCCTACCTGTTACCACAGACTGTGGCGATGGCCTTGAAGCAGCCAGATGCCAGCTGGTAGGATCCAGTGAAGCAGCGGTCCACAGCCCAGTTGAACAGATTGATTTGGTCTGGGTTCAGTTCTAAAAGCAGGATGACCACTTCACATCCCAGACGGTGGACCTGATGGGAAACATATTGTTATGTAGAAGCACAAAAATTAAAAACTTCTTGGTGAACAGCTGAAGAGTATTATTAGTAGATACTCACTACTTGAGGTACAATAATCAAAGTATATTTCTAAAAGAATGAACATAGAAAGCTGAATACCCGTAAGTCATGACAGGCTAAGATGTTGTCAAGCCATTTGTACAGATAGCCATCTGTAGATAAACCCACGTTGTCAAAAACTGGACCACAACACAGAACAGCTGACATGGCCTAGAAGACAAAAGTTCAGTGAGTTCATGGTGCTCAGGAATAATAGGAGAATGATTCTGGCTGTGTAGGAGGGAGATTTTACCTACCTTCAGAGCACAGTACTGGTAGCGGGTAATCTGGTGGTTGCGGTCACTGTAGCGGTCAAGGGGAGTAAACATAACACTGAAAGGTCCAGCCCATTGGCTGAAGAGAATGAAGAGATGATGTCGCAGAGACTGCTGAGGGAAAAGGAAGCGGCGGTGGTGGACTGTACACAGAGAGAGCGAGAAACAGAGGGTGATAATGAGATAGACTTCTGTATATGACCATTCATACAGCCACCACGTGTGACACAACTGAAAGACCAATCCATGGTATACTGTAATACTAAAAAAAATAAAAAAATAAAGCCACCTACCAGGAACACACTGGATGAGATTTGCCACCATCCCGCTGAAATGGGCTCGGATGTCTTTAAGTACGTCCAGCTCTTTCTCATTCTCTGCTTCCAGAAGCATCCGGGTTAGGTCCACATACTCAAGGAACAAAGCGCCAAGTGCCAGAGAATCCCGCTCCAGAGCTCCATTGGTGCTATAGAGAAGGAAAAGGAAGTGTTTGACTTTGGTAATCTATGGGAGGCGGGTTAATTTGCATAAAACTAACTGAGTACATGACATGCAAGCGCGCTACCTGTCACTGATGACACCCGCATTAGCCAGCAGTTCAAAAATCCTCAGCAGCTGTAGTCTGAGAAGATCCCTCCTCTCTCTGCGCTTCTTGTTCTGGAAGCAGACAGGTTGTCAGTTTGTGCTACCCTATGGACTTTGATCAAAACTTAACTAGCACATACACATCTATTAACAATTTTGCTGCTTCTGTGTGTGTGTGTGTTACCTCAGGCCTACGTTCTAGGGCTTCCTTCATTAATGGATGGAGTTCTTCGACTAGCTCCCTGTAAACACACAGGATAAGAATAAAATCAGCCTGTTCGCTGAAATCTTTTTTCTCTTTAGTGAGTATGAGAGTGATTTCTAACTGACATTTACCTTGTGCATTGCAAGTCAAATGCCACATGCCCTAAAACTACTAATCCTCAAACACAGTAATGACAGACAAATCTGTTCATGCAGATAGTAATCTCTTTAATAACAAGGGCCGCCTTTTCAGAAAACATTCAGGGTTAAAAATAGATGATCTCCTTTAAAATGAAATACCTCCCTCTCACAAAGGAACCTCTGTGTGTGAAAAATGTGATACATCTCTGTCCCTCTAAGAATTCTTTTTATACATCAGTGATGCATTTTTTCTTCTCTGAATGTCAGAGAGGAATGCAGGTTATCCAAAGTATGACAACAACTTTACAGACAGGTGGGAGCGAGTGAAACATGAAGGGAGCATAAAAACACTGATGAATCATGTTTTTCTTATGCAGAGATAAAATCAAAGCTAGCACATCATCCATTGTGTACATTTTGTACTGTAATCCTAATCTATCCTCTCTTTTTAGATTTTGTGTTCTGACAGCAGATTGAACACAGCAACAGATTTCTGAACATTGCTGTATTAAATCAAACATTTTGTTTTAGTGAAATAAATCAACCGAGATAATCAGCATTTAGCAATTGACCCAACTCTGTGATGTAATGGAAGTTTTTTTTGTTTTACTGCAGGTGTACTGTGTATATTGGTGCAACAGGTTTCTGTTCCAGTACCTGAAGACCAGAGCATTTGTGCATCCAAACCCCAGCACCAAGGACTCTGTGATCTCCAGACTCTCAGCTCTCATTAGAGGGACAAGCTGTTTCAAAAGCCAGGCCACAGAGGGAGTACCGATCACCTATATAGGAAATGCACACAGACATATGGATCAGGCATCAAGAACACAATAAACTAATACAAATTAATATCTGAGAATACATCCTATCAGTTCAAGTAATAAATCTGCTACTATAGGGTTAATTAACTGACCTATTCAATCACAATAAGTAAAGCATCACATTTAATTTACTTTCTCCATAAATAATCTCTAAAATGCCCAGATCTATTAGGATGCCTGGCACAAATGCATACCTTGTTATCGTATGTGACGCTCCCATCAGGTGTGGTGGCGGTAATCTCTGGCGTAGAAGCTCTGAGATGTCCTGGTGACATGATGCTTGGCTTAGCTACACCTAGACAAAGGATCAGATAATTGCGCCAGAGTGAGATGTAGCTGTCGCTGGATCCTACTGTGCTAGTCTTCTTAGCATTCACTGGACTGCTGCAGAAAGACAGGGGAGAGAAGGCATAAGATGTGCATGTGCTAACAGCATTAGGTGTTATTTTGGTTGATAAATGCCTAAAGAGAAACATAATTGATATATGTTTTTATACTTGGGGTCAACAAGTGGCAGTAGCAGCTGCAGCCGTGTGAAAGCGTAGGGCCAAGCATATCCCAGGGCGGTGGGGCAGTGTTTGGGCAGGTGCTCCTGTCGCAAGAAGATGTGCAAACACAGCACCCATGGGTCCTTCACACACTGGGCAAAGATCCACACATGGCTGGGGCTCTTCACATCGTAAGAACTGCTCACCAGTCGAGCCGTCCACTCCACCAGCCACTGCAGGTCAACGTGGTGGCTGAGGGGCAAGGTGGACTGAAAAGAAAGGAGAGGAGAATGACAGAAGGCTGTGATATAAATAATTGACCTAATTTGTTACTGATCACTCTTCCACTGTAATGTACTCACTGAGTCAGAAACAGCCACGTGAACAAAGCTGTCCATTACAGCTGGGCTCAGTTGGTCCATGACCTCTATCATGGGTTTGTCATCGTCCTGTAGGGAGAGTCATTAATAGAATCAGCTATTTTTATAATGGCGTCACACAATGTGAAAGAATTCACAGGTTGCTTTCACTGCATCTCTTATTAGCATCAGATCGCTCTCCTTCCACATACTCTCTCCATCTTTAATGACAAGTAAACCAGCTGCATAATGTAGATGTATTTATACATTATGCCAGTTAATATTATTTGTTGATTGTTTTCTGTACTGTACCTCAGCATGGCCCAGAGCTGTGAAGAGGCAGCGTATTTCTCTTAAGACACCGACTGCCAGCTTCCTTGTGCTGATTTGACATGAGCAGAGGAGCAGAAGAGCCAGGCCCTCGACCGCATGGAGCACAGAGCAGTGAGGGCTTCGATCTGGCAGTCTGGGGCTGGCCTGATACGCAGGGAGAACAAACAGGGAGGAAGGTAAATAAAGAAGCCCCACTGTCAATGTCATGGCGCTTAACAAATGTCATCCCTATCCCCCTTTTAGCTCATCAGTGTCATTTTAGCAGCAGGATTAATCAACAAACCTCAACTCCACCTCGCATCTTCCCCTGGAGCTGCAGAGCTAATCTCCACTGAGTGAGCAGCTGGAGAAGGAGCTTCACAGATGCATCCTGCAGACCCTGATGGGTGTCTTGGACCTAGAAGAGTTTGGCAAGAACACTTATAAAGTCTGCCAGTGACTGTTTTTCTAAATATGATTATACACTCATTTAAGAAAATTAAAAAAGCATCCAGCAGAATAAACAGACTAAGGTTGCATGGGGGTTTTGTGTACATTTCTGTGATGTTCCACTATACCTCGCGTAACAGGAAATGGGTGTAACCAAAGAGGACATCTTCCCTCCAGTCTGAGAAATCAAGTAGCAGGCTCTGAAGAGAGTTCTGGGAAATGAGACGAAGTTCATCGTCCATGTGCACTGTAAGCCTGAGGAACAGATACAAAAATGAAATATATACAAGTACACTTTAATAGGTATGAATAAACGTATGACTTATTAACAGAACGTACCTCGAGAGCAGGTCAATAAGCTCTGATTTGGACATGCCATCAGGAAGGATACGAGGAATGGCAGCCACGCATGTCCTGAACAGGTCGATTTTAGGCTTTCTTTCACCGCTATTACAGATGAAGAGGTACATTGGTCAAAATATCTCATTTTTAGCATTCATTATGGCATTATAATGGTAAAGTAAAGGGTGAATAGCTGTGTTTTGGCTGCAAAACGCCTAAAATATGTGAAGTTGCCGTATGTAGTGACTTACGTGATCATGTCCTCCGGTTCTTTGTTAAGCATCTGGACGCTGGTGAGCATCATGCAACGGCCCACCTCTTTGTCCAAATGTCTCAGGATGTTGTCCAGAGCCTTACGCACCTGGGAGTAGTACAAGGACATGCCTGTGCACAACAGATAAGAGGCGGGAAACTGAATTAGAGATGACACTTTAAATTGCTGCAGCCTGAATGTCTGCAGGGACACATACAGACCTATTAGTTTGGCTTCCTCCTCAGTTAGTGTCTTGCTGAGATATGTTTTCTTCTTCTTCAGAGAGTTTCCAGAGGGCAGAGTGGCTCCTGTGTTGGGCATGGGAGGCTCTCCGTCCTTCTGTTGCAGAGCATCTGCTATCACCAGGAAGGCCCGCAGACCTATGTTCATACGCTGGAAGACGGAAAAGAGAGCAATGCCAAATTTGTAGCAGGGATTGGGTAAATGTTTAGTAACAGCTAAATTTGCATGCTAAAAGATACAACAAAATGGTTACAATACATTACAAAAGCTTGAGATTATTGTTCCCAATGCAGTATTACATAACACCAAGTGCATCTCCTCTCTACATCAGAAAAGGTGAACATTGCTGTTCCAACACAGAGCATACCACTCTTTACCTTCCTTGCTGACTACAAATAAAATTTGGAATGCTCAATCTTGTAGCATGGCCAGAGGAGATACACTGTTGATCTGTGTGTGACTGAGTGCACATGACTGAATGAAGGCATCTGCTCTCTTTACCTCTGGGTTGAGACTGAAGGCCTTGGCAGGCTTCCCGACACTCAACAGGTCAAATATGATCTCCTTCATGGCGAAATCCAGTCTCTCCTGAACAGAGGACAAACATTCTGGTGTTACAGCATTTCACAGTTAATGTGGTGTGAGGCGGCAGGTGTGCCTGTTGTCACCAGTGGGACATTTTGCATTGTATAACTAGGTATGATGACAAAAAAACAAGAGTTTTTCGACTTATGCATCTGACTGTAAATATGTGAAAATCATAAAAACACTGGATTCTATTCAGCTGCTGACAGTACAAAGCATTAAAGGCTGAGTGGATGTGTTTAAAATCCTCAGTCTCTAATTCAGCCATTAGCTGAAATATAATCAATTTTGATAATGGATCCTGGAGAAATGTCAAAAATATCTCATGGCCTACATTCTTGGTCATCCCGTTTTTTCATTACTCTGAACAGGTCGGTTGGATATGACCAGTTTTTGGTTATATTTAAACGGTAATTGCAGAATCACATGAAATAAAACACAAAACACAACTGCATGCTTCTCATCCTTTCTCCAAGAACAAAGTTTAAGCCAACATGTAGAATTTTATGTGAGTTTGTCATACATACCTGAGCAATAAACTGGATAATTTTGACAAAAATGTTGAGGGGCATGTCTCTGGGCACAACACTGCGACTCCCTTTAGGGAACAAAGTGGTGGTGATGGATGTCAACCGGCTGCAGGACGAAGAGTTATAGGTTCAATACCTCAGTATGGTCATTACATGTTTTATATATTCCATTGATTACAATAAATCCTTTTCCACATCAGTTGTAAAAAAATGAGGCATGAGTGAGTACACTGTTGTGAATATTAGATCAGATTGTCTCTTCACATGAATTTTTACTTAACCTAACAATCACTTTTTATAAAACCACTTATCACAATGGCATGACCAGTGACAGGTAATGATAAAATCTTTACACATTTGTTTTATTTGACTTTTACCTCTGTGTTCCAGTGTTGCTCTCGCACTTTATCCGGATCATGTACACCCATAGAAGGCGGTAGAGTGATTCTAGAGCCACACGGGCCATCTTGGGGTCTTTATTCTGCATTCAACCACAAGCAGACAAAAATAAATTGAAATGAGCTCAGCTAAAAAAAAACATGCAACAGTACTCTGAATTTTGTACCAAGCTGTATCTTGCAGGCATATAGTCATTTACTGTATAAACAACATACACAGGAATCTCCAGACTTACAGTACATAAGTACTTTATGAGCCCCCATCAGTCACAGTGTGTGTGTTTCTCTTGAGGCAACACACACTGATTTTATAGTCAGAGGTGTTAGGTTAGGTTACTGCAGAATATCAAGCGTGGTCTACTTTCACTGTTCCCCATAGGCACATATTTATTGCTATACAGTTTTTGGGATACAAAAAACCTACGCTACAATACTGAATATGCATTTGCATACTATAGGAAAAAAAGCTGACCTTGAGGTTTGAAAGGCAGTTGTTTAGGAAAATGTGCCAGCGGCTGAGGAAGAACTGCTTCTGACTGACACACAGTAGACAGGTCACCAGTGGATACAGAGCCTGATGAGAAGGGAAAAGTCATTAGTCAATTATCATGACAAGTATCACGCCATCCACCTGAGCCTGAGCCTTTCTTCACCATTTAACATTCCAGCTTTTTCAGATATTCATTTGCAGAGGTGGCAAGTTTATAGGTTTATGGAGGGGCAAATATATGTATCTATAAACATTAAGTACATGTGCAGGAATGTGAACTTGGTATCTAGTAACTTATGTTATGTCATGTTGTTGCGCTTGAGTTAGCAGATTATTCTTCATGAGGAATGCTTCGCTAATGATCACTGTCAGTCCAGGTACACCATTGTCAAAGTGTTATGTGTCTGTCTCCCAGAATACAAAAGATTAACAATTATGGCAATGCACTGCATCGCCGTCATTCCTGTCATGTCTGTCCATTCTGCTCTCACTGATATGGCAGGTTACTGTTTGTTTGCATGCATGCCAGTGTGCTGTTCATTTGGAAAAAAGTCAACAAAAATGCTTGTGAAAAAAAGAGGCGTCTTAAGTCTTGAACAGAATGGGTGGCTGGGAGTATTTGGAGAATCCGTCAAACATGCATGCCAGCAGAGCAGCAGGTCTGCAGCCCCGAGGACACAAGTCTCAGCCGAAGAAGGAGAAAGCACTGTGCATATCACAAATAGCGCATCAACGACAACCAGTACAATACAGCAGCTAGATGACATGCTTTGTTATCAGATATGCCTATCAAATGGCTGGAATACATCCCAAAGGTGTGGCAAAAGAAAGAGAAACATCTCTTTCTAATCTAGTTAGATTCTGTCTGAGCTCCTTTTTTTAATCCATCCATCAATTAGACATGATCAGAAAATCACAAACAAAATGTAGGAATTAGTAAGGATCTCACAAGAACAGAATTTAGCTAACTCTTGGTAATCATGCTTTAACACCTGTGGTTAAAACTCTTTGGCAAAAAGAATGCAATCTTCTTAATACATGCTTTTTGGTGTGACGCCACTGTTAATAAGGGAGATGTACTTCATCTAATGTGCTGATTTCCCTGCCTGCCTCCCTTCACACTGTGGGAAAATATTGGCCACCTGGCATGGCTTCAAATACTAGCCTGTGCTGCACTCCTGTCTCCTTCCCATGGAGAGATAAAAGCCCACATGTTGGAGAGTTACAGTAAGTGCTTTCACCAATTGCTAGTAATGGAGAGGAAATGAAGAGAGATGAGCGGTGATGAAACAGAATATGGGGAAAACTTACCAAAGAGTGTTTCTTTCTAGAGGACAGGTCCAGAGTGGTGTCGTACAAACTCTCTACAAAATTCCGTAGACACGGTACATTCACCTCATTCTTCACAGTCTGAGGGAAGATGGAGAGTTTTCTTGAATCCAATCTTTCTTTCACTTGATGCTGATAAACACTACTAACTGACAAACTTTGGATTAATATTGCTCTTAAGATATAAATACTGCATAATGAACATCAGCAAAACAGACAGACTTCAATTTAACTCTGGCTTAATGTGTATTTGTTGCTGAGCAGTGAGATGAAGCGCACTTACGGCTGCTACAGGTACAAGTATTTCCACAAAGAGTCCTGCTAATGAGTGCTTAATGTCTTTATCCTTCACTTCCAAGAAATACTGTGCACACTCCTATAGAAAGAGAGAAAGAGAGAGAATTTAAAAACAATACCCTGAATGCAAGGTCACCAGTTTATGTCCCTGTTTCTTTATGAGGAGAGGAAATTGGAAACACTTGCACGACCGCAAATGGGACAATAAACCAGGTACTTAACGCCTGATTGCTCTGTGATAGCACTAAACAGCTTCCAGACATGCATGTATGCAGTGAAGGAGTACGTTGGACACTGTAGCTACCTGCATGAACTGGAAGGAAGCTTCAAAGTCTTCCACCGGGTACATTTTGATGCGGAAAAACTTGAGTCCCATGATGAGGCTGATTGTGGACTGGATGACGTATGGACTTTGCTCCTTTTGTTTCAGCTCCTTGAGCTCAGAGATGAACTTCTTCCTCACTGCTGGGAACCTGCCAAAGAAATGGTAACCAGATGTGAACAGCTGTTCTATTCTCTTGGATTTAAGTAAATGTTTCAGGTCTCAGCTGGTGATACAGTTGGAATTTCTACAACAAGCATTTTTTTTGCATGTGTGTGGTTGTGTACATACTCGCCATCCAGACAGATTTTACCAACAGCGCTTTGCAGGGCTATATTTAGAATGGCATCTGGAGGGGTGATGTGGAGGGAATATGCATATGTGTGTGGGTGCGTACACGTGCATGTTTCGCAGGGGTTACCGTAGCAGTTAAGTAAGTGGAAGAGTAATCAGCCTTTTGTTTGGTGCCAAGACTCACATAAACACTGTGATCCATAAACCAAGCAGGAAAAACATGCAGATAGCGCTCATATTGTTTAAGTGTGTGCACTCAGCCATTTCATATCCCTGTGTGTAAATAATGCACTGCAAATAAATAACACTGAAAGGGGTGTAAGAAGCTTAATCAAGTGGAAAACCCATCATCCACACAGACGACAGCCTACATTTGCTGAACTAGATCTCCAAGTATTGACTTTGATCCATTACTAGATTGATGACTGTGTTAAATTACGTTGTGTGTGTATGACAGAAGTTACTGAGCTGTCTGTGAACCTAGACCTCACAGTAATAACTTCCTGGAAAATAGAAACAGGGTTCATCTTTCATCGAACACAACATTACACAGCTGGAGGACCATCATTTAGTGTCATTATTATAATACACACATGTATTTACCAACACACACCCAGACTAACAGAACACAGTGAATGACAGTTATTACTACATGACTTTTCTCACTTGTACCGAAGTCAGAGAGACAACATTTGTAATTTGTAATAATTCTGAAAATGGGGTCAAGAGGAGGACAGGTAGCTACTGCAGCCACACATTATGTTTTCCACACTAACAAAAAAGCCCAGCAGCTGCAACATGACCTGGATACGATTTGAAACTAAACAGAACAAAGAATTTGACTCGTTAAAACAAGACCCATTAAAACAGCGCTTTACAGGTTTGTATGGTCATTCCTTGCAATAAGCAGACTGGTCTGAACCACTGTTGTTTGGACACAAGCGCAAAGCTTTAAGCCTCTAAGATGCATAACCGTATTATAATGAGATGAGCTGCTTTACAAGGTAAACACATCCCACTCCTCATGAGAGTCTGATGTATTTTAAGCAAATATGTTTTACACACAGTACCTTGACTGAGCAACAACTCCCACTACTTCAGCATAGAGGTCAGCCACTATGTGCATGTTGCCCGTGTTAGGCCCCAGATACCTGGAAAAAGTAAACACAAACATCATTTAGCCTTGTGTGTAAATACATTACACATTACTAACCAATGTAAAACACAATGTGTGTTTAAGAGACATTTTCTTCTTACCCTTCCTTATATTTGAAGTGCTTGAAGGCCAGGTTTATAACTTCTTGGATTAATCCGTCCATCAGAGGATGAAGAGGGATCTAGATGGGGAGAAATAAAATATATGGGACAAACACTCATTAGTGTTACAGTTATTTACAGCCCTGTACACATGAGTGAGGTAAAAAATACTGCATCTGTTGAATCTTTTCACAGTATTATGTGGTCATCTGTGAAAGGTCTGCAACAGAAGCATGCAGTAAATGAAGCCTCACCTGCTTCAAAACCTCTATGAGCACTAGAGAAAAGATGAAGTCTATTGCCAGATCCCTCCGCTCCAGTAAGTAGTCCTTCTGTTGTTCATCACTGAGAAAGACAGAAACACACAGGCGTTACTTGTCACAGTATTCTGTCCATTTGTGCAGCATTGTGTTCATACTAATCTATCTAACTGCTTATAGCTCTAAACTGAGTGCACGTTTTCTCACTTTTTTGACTTGGTGTTTGCTCTGGGTCGATATTCATGGGACTCGTCTTCCAGGCCATTCTGCCTCTTGTACCAGTCAAACAGAGTCTTCACGATGGACGGCAGACAGTACTCTGCCAGAGAACTCATGGAGCTGATCAACTGCACAGAAGTAAGGAAGACAAGCAGGTAAAGTGAAGCAAAAGAAAAATGAGGGAGAATGAGACATTAATCTTAATATTTGGATATTAGAGCAAATAAAAGATGTCCATGGTGTGTCCATGTATAGGCCACACACCTGATCAAACTGCGGGTCTTCTCCTCTCTGCAGAGACTTGTTAAGCGGCTTCTCCTGTGAGGCAGGAACGGACAGAAGGAAGACCATTAATGTCAGAAGAGAGAGGCAAACGTTTTTAAATTCCTCACAACTTCGAAGCAACCAATGACGTCATTGTCTGAATTTGCTAAACAGGTAACATAAAAGGGTGATTTATTTAAGCACAATGAACAAATATACAGAAAAACAAAAAGATTTAATTTGTTAGATTATACTTTAATGCCAAAAACACAAAATCTCTTAAACCCACCCATATATTATGGATTGGACTTATTTGTAGAACCAAATAAGCCATGATTTAACTTCTAACCCCAAAGAGACAGTTTACTTTGTCAAAAGATAATGCTGTAAGTATGGCTTAATGGTTAGGTTACGGCACATCAGACATATTACGTTACTCGTGCAGGCGGAAAAAATGCACCCATGTGAGTCCATCATGCCCACACTGTGCACCATCCATCCGTCTAGTTTAGGTGCATAGTTGTGCATAACTGTGACGTAATGAGACTGGATTGTACACGTGCTGTGTAAATATGCTTCTTTCAGAATCATGTTTTTATTTTTGCTAAATTTCTGTGAGTTAAAATATAGGTTCAGGTAAAATCCTACTGGGTGTGAATGCTGTTCCAAATTTGCTCAGTTAAATTATTCTGTACATTATAAATAAATATAGAATGCTGAGGTTTGCACTACACACGTTGCTTTCTGCAAGTCAAACAATTAGTCAGCATATACTTTCATAAAAAGTCACTCTGAAGAACACTATCAAATGATGTTGTAACCTGAGAGAAAGGGGATAAGAAAAACAGACAACACAATAAGAAAAATCAATGCAAAGTCATTCACCAGTGGCTCAGCCATGATGATGCGGATCTTTCGCTCGGAGAGCAAGGTGAAGTTGGCAAACAGGCTCTTAAGGACGAACTCGCCCGGCTTGCTCTCGGGGTCTACGTTGACGGGCGCCATGACGACGGGACCCTTCCTCTCTCCCAGGGTACCACTGACTGGAGGGTTGGGTGGCTTCAGACCCACTGGAGAGGCTGGCAAGGGATAACACAGACCAGTTAGTCTAAAGACAGTGGAAAAATCTGAGAACACTCTGTCCTAATACCCCACACAGTTTGTGGTGATATATCAAATGTTTTTAGAACTACAACTTTCTGGGAGTATACGAAATGTAAACAAGTAAACCAAGCCATGTTGCTACAACTCGAGTGCCTCTTTTTATTTGCAGGGATACCAAGGAAACAGTACACTTTCACTAAGTTAGTTACTGAAAACAATATGATTCTCAGGACCTGATTTGCAAAAATCGAGGGAGTGAATTTCTTAATTTATTCATCAGACATAATCTTCAAGTCATGGGTTAGTGGAGATGCAGACCTCAGGCTCACTTGTCAAGCTCTTGTTTTTCAAGGAAATAATAGATAAACATGTTAAAGTCATTCCATTTCCTCAAAGCTAAACCTCCCAAGCCATCACTAAATTACGTTGTCTAAATTTGACAGATAACTCTCTCCAGGCACACTCTACTGAGGAGGTCAATGTTTTTAATGTCTCCCTCCTGATTACAACATTAGGGAGACTGGGCATTCTGATAATGATAAACTGACAGAGAAAGAGAAGTAGTGTAGGAGGGGTATGAATAAGAGACAGACAACAAATGGACAGACAGATGTACAGGGCGAGGGCACTTGTAATGCATCTCTAAGAATGTTGGCAAGCACTTCTCAAGCGAATGTCACATGGAGACATAGAGACAAACAACATTTCCATTACTTTATAAAAATGCGCACCAATCACACACCACTACCAACAGATTGTTAGTCAGCAAAAGAGGCTTGTGTGATGCCATGTCATGCTGGGAACACCAAGGTAAACACATCTTTCCTAATAAAACAAGCAAACAACTTGTTCCAGATTTGTCTAGTGTGTGTGTGTGTGTGTGGTTAAACAACATCAGCTCAAACTGACCTTTAATGATCACGAGACCAAGGCTCACTTCATGTCCATACTAACTACCGAAGAGGACAGGCCCCTCTACCTCATACACAGCTATCTATTTTTGTGAAACCTGAGCACATGCATACGATGCAAACGTGCGTGCATGTGAATAAGCAACACGCTTACCAAGGCCCTTGATGAAGCTGATGACACTAGCCCTACTCCATTTAGTTGGCACTTCCATAGTGCAGACAGCCAGACAGAGACACAGATGTAGTGAGGAAAATGGGGAGAAATAGTGGGCTGCAGGAGGAATGGTATCTTACAGGGTGTAAAATGCTGCTCCCATGATGTACAAATAAAACTAATTCCTTGCAAGAGGTTGGAGGCACAGAGGAGTTTGTCTTTATAATCCAATTATTCCACTTCCTCCATGTCAGAAACTACAGACGTCACAGTAAAGTCTGTCTTTGGCACTGGGCCGTTTTAACCGAATCTAAAAGTGTGAAGCTCCATCCCTCAGAAAATGACTGACAGGCCTGAGGCAAGAAAGAAAGCTGTCATGACAGCAGTATTAGAGCTGTTTCCCACATTTAATCCAAATGAAACAGGTAGATATGCTATTTCCACAGACTGGAACCGCCATAGCCAGAGGAAAACTGCCCAAGTGTAGACAACTTGACGCCTCAGAGCTGAGAGCGCTGCAATCACAGAGGAAGAGATGGTGTTAAAGTGTTTTCTCAAAATAACAGAAGAGTCGTGGGTAAACTCTACCAACAAGGTTCGAGAAATATTCCACTGTCCTGCTCCAGCAGAAGTTTGGATAGATCAGAGGCAGCGTAGGGCCCCATGCTTGAGAGGTATATGAGCCTGCAGGCCAACTATCAGTTTCTACTTTAGCTTCTGCTCCGCCTCGGACCTGCCATCACTTCTCTGTACAGCAGTTCCCGTGACCTTGGAATCCTTGAAGCCCATTGGAAAGTAGCACTGAAATGAAGTGCTTCTTCGAAAGTGGTTCTGTGGCTGTCCTGAAGTTGTCAGTAGCAGTTAAGTAAAGTCTGCTCCTTGTGTAGATCTGACCAGAAGAGTTGGGTTGGAATTTCAACACTGCTCTGAGAGAGAGCCAAGGGGAGGAGGGAGGCGCTATATATAGACCACTGTCGGTCACTCTCTTACATACCCACCACTCCCACTGACCCCTACTCATACACAAGTGCGCATACATGTACACTCACACACACACACACATGACGGCAGGAAAACTCAGTAATGAAGTTAAACTACAAAGTAAATGCCACTAATCAGATTCAGCCAATACAAGGCTGACTCTAAAGAGACACAATCTATTATAGCATTTAAGTGACATGAATTTAAAGTGATTGTGTGACTGTGTGTCTGTGTATGTGTATAAGCATGCATTTGCAGTTCATTGAGGAGAAGACAACCAAAGAGAGAGTAAGAGAGAGTATGAAGATGTTAACGATGTCCAATACAGCAGAAGAACACTTCCTGTTCCTTTCTGCATGAGTCAGCATTTTAAGGAGATGATTCAGCAGAAATCCATCTCGTCAATACAAGTGAAAGCTTATTTAACATACAGTGTAAACGAGAAAAAAAAGATGCCAAAGAAGATGTGTATTATGCATGATTGCTTTCTGCTGACTTCTAGTGTCTATGTGGCGGTGATTACTTTTTTACATCCTGTACTTCAGTCCCTTCAGCCTTAAGAATGCTGTGATGTCTGCGTGGATGAGCTGGAGCGACTGTTTACCGCATGTCTTTTGATCCAGACGCGATGGCAGGTTCTACCCTTTTCCCATTGGCGATGGTATAAAAATGTAATTTTTCACGCATTTTAAAGACAAAGCTATTAATCAATGTATGAAACATTCAGCGGATTAACGTAACGTTAATCATAGTCACAAAGAGATTTCACATCTGTATTCAAGTTTACTTTCATCCATCATGTCATACAAGCCGAAAAGCATACTCAAGTGATGAATCATGAGCTCAGTGAGACATTGACAGCACACACCCTGACGCACTGAGAGAGAGGCTATCCAACATAAAATTCTCGTACTAAGATTGAAACCGAGGGCGCAAAGTTTATTTGGGTTTTTATATAATTTATGCTGTACATGGTAGGACAGTGTTGGCACTGTGAAATGTACTGTGATGAGTCACACCTGATTGCCCTGAACAACAGAGCCCAGCCCGTACTTTGTCAGAGGAGGCAGATGACAGGCTGTTGTGTACAATAAAAATACTGGCATTGTTATGGCTGCAGTTGTAGCAGTCACACTTTATCATCTAAAAAGAGTGAATGTGCCTACTTGTAGTTATATACGTAGCTAAAAAGGTATATTTCAGCTAATTAAATGCAAAATATTGTCCTGCTGCATCCATATGACCTTTAAACCGCCAGAAAAATATAACTTAGATTTAGATGGAATGTATTTAAACTTTGTGAGAGTGTAACCATGTGTTGGTACAAGCCTCCACATGATTACATCAAATGGGTGTCATGAGATGGAACAAGTTCGGCTTGATGAGGTCAGCTATTTATCTAGCGATAAATAGCACCCGATAAGTCAGTTATGTTAGCCTAACTTGGTCTTGAAAAAACACTGTTTCTTGGCTTTCAAGTCTTAGGACTGCCATAAATATCTTGACCTTGGAGGAGACAAACCGTCATGTCTGAATTGGGTGCTATAGCTGAAACCAGCTACAAAAGGAATCATCTCTCATCTTGGACGCAGTGTTTTGTTTTTATTACATCATCATAAATGGCTGAGGGGCGGCCATCATCAAATCACATGAGACTCTGCTGCAATCTTTACAATAACATAAGCCCCTACTGACCGTAACCTTCAAAACACACGCTCCATACAGCTGCCTTAAAAACCACAACAAAGGCCAGAAAATCTGATGACTCCCTAAAGAAACGTGCCTCCACCTAATACATGTACATTCACACACACACAATGAAAGTCAATTCTAAACATCCCTGCAGCACAACAACAGAACATTGGTGTCCTCTTTATCAAAGAGAAAGCAAGTAATGTAACACTAAACTGCAGGCTGCAAGGTCTTGAGTCCCAGTGGGGCAATGAGACAGCGGTTCTTTCTGCTTACTGTGAAGTCTCAGATTCATGAGCCTGCTCCTAAAAGTACAGTACGTCCAGCTGGAGACAGTTGGGGCATCTTGCTTCTGGGGATTCATCACAGACTGCCTCAGCGTGACAGCACAGTACAGTAGCTTTACATTCTGTTTGGTAAACACTGACCGAAAAACACACACACGTCTGAGTCTTTCATGACATGATAACACATGTAAACATATATTTTTTGTATTTACTTATTTTTTGTTTAAGCTTGAGTGTTTTTAGGCAGAACTACTTACAAAAATAATAACAAAGACCGACTTGTTCTCCTGCTGGGTAATGTGTTGTATAATTAAATCAGAACACTGCTGACGAGCCAGATTTACCCTCAACCCCTGATGCAGTTATCTCTTGCTCAACTACTTGTCTTTCATGATGGCATTACGTAATATTGCAAAATATTGACAGCGTGGATCAGGCTGTATCCCGCATCTTGTCCACTTTCCATCAGTACACTGCAGGATCTATTAAAGACTAGTCAGTCTGTTATGAGACTGTAGCGTCTATTTGTTTGGCATACCGGCAATAACAACAGCAATGTTAGCTGTACTCACTGCCTCCTAAGGACTTGAGTAGAGACTTGATGCTGATGTCAAAGAAGCCTGAATCCTGCTGGCTAGTCGCCATGGCTGCAGAGGCTATGTCGCCACGGTGACAGACAGCAGAGGGGGGACAGGACGGCAGGTTGCGTTGCGGTCAGAGCAAGTAAGAGAAAAAGGAGAGCGCTCAGAGAGAGATAGAAAGGCTGCGAGAGAGAAAGAGAGGGGAGACAAGGGTGCAAGAGGACAGGGAACGATGCGGATGTTGCAGCTGTCTGCTGCTGAATGTATGTATGTTTGCTTGGGTGCATGCGCAAGAAGGAGTGTGTGTCAGAGAAAGAGAGAGAGAGACGGAGAGAGAGAGAGCGCTGCACTCAGCGTGTGTGAGCACTGTGTCGCTATCTTGCTAGCAAACACCCCCCAACCCCCCCATCCCCTCTCTGTTTTGCTCTCTCAGGACAGTGATACACAGATGTTGGTAGACGCAAGCAGCCAATCCTCTTAGAGGAAAGAAAGATAAAGGGAGAGAGGGAGAGAGAGAGAGAGAGAGAGAAAGAGAGAGAGAGATATCGCTGGAAATACTGCATTGGGGGGGTCATTTAAAACAGAGGGAGGTAATGGGGGAAACTGAGTGAGGGACCACTGAGAGGCAGGAGAAAAAGAGATGGATAAGATGGAAGGACAAATAACAGTAATGTTTCATGATCAATGTTGTTCTTTTTTGCAATATGCTGACTGAGCATGCCCTGACCAATGAGCGCCAAGAAAGGCAGTGACAGGCAGACTGCGTCAGCAAATACGCACGATCAACCTGTCCACACCATCAGTTAGTTAGATAATACTGCCGGTATATTGATTTCTAAGTAGTAATTTGATAATAGTCATAAAACACATTACAAAAAGCAGTTACTACTGTTTTTTTTGTTAACATTTTGGAAGCTGCAGTTTCAGGAATCAAGGCAGCAATATAAAGCACTGGAAACTCAACCTGTTAGTGGTCTCTGGTGGACAAAGTTATATGACACAATTCCTTAATGTAATAATTAATTAATAATAATAATTTCATTATTAAATAATTATCTGTCAACATATTACTAATAATTATATGGTACAAGCTCTTGCTAGGAAAAATATCAGCCTGAATAATGTATCAATCTGCCTCTAAACCTGTGTATACATTTATGCCAATAGCAGAAACATGTAGATGTTCTCTCAAGGAAGAGGAAGCAGCTCATGTCCAGCTATGAAAATCTATTCAAAGTCATTAACATCATTGGGTATAATGAGTTTTCTTTCTTTCTCTAAAACTTCCTCCAACAACATTCCCTCACAGTTAACTTGAGGCTAATATATACCTCCTATCTATAATTTGGTTAAACCTGAAAGAGACTTACTGTCCCTCAGCTGCCCTGAAAAATGTCTATTTAAGCAGGAACGTATGGCAATGATGCTATGCTTGGGTGAACATTGTATAAGTGGAGGTACAAGTGGATAATTAGAGTGATCATGTAATTCCCTGTGTGAACTACGGAAGTGCCACAGGACATGTGAACGGTTGAGGGAGAGAGTAGAAAGTGCATTTGATATGATGGTATCATGCAACGCTGCAGCTCACAGGAGAGCTACTGAGCACTGGATGGCCTGGTTCACATTAAAAGACAATTACAGTCAAATCTCAAAGGAGCAGAAATATAACAGGGAAGCACTGAAAACCTATTCCTGTCCGCAACTTCTGCTTACTCCCATGTCAGTCCAGAGCCAGATAGTAACAGCAAGTTCTGCCTCTGTGTTAACATGACAATTCAGCCAGTCAATTTCTGTGACATCCTGTGCAAGACATTGGTCAGTGCTTCATTAGAGAGTGTGGAAATGTGCCAGCTATGGAACTTTGAAAAGCAATAGTTGTTATTTATGGGCAAACAAAACAACAGGATTGTAGCTGAGGTAGAGATTCTTAAACATATGAGGAAAAAAAACTTTAATAAAAACATTTCAAGCTGCAGTTTGTCTCTTTGGCAAATAATGTGCTTTGCCGGATGTAAATCAGAGGCTCTCTCTAAGAAGAGGGAGCAGCTGTTCTACTGGACAGAGAACAGTGCGAGTGTGAGGAAGGTGGGAGGGCAGCACATGTCCAAATTATGAAAATGTATTCAAATTAATGACCTTCAATTTGAAAACAGGCATATCTATTAATAGTGACACACAAAAATTTAGCTTCCAAGTAAGAAATAATTTCTATAAAAGCACACACACACCCTTATGGAACTGCTGGGATTCCTCACATTCTGAGCAGGGGCCTGGGCATGCCAGCTGTTGGAATGTGACTCCTCCACACAGACACAGGCAAACACACATGCTCACGTACGCACATATGTCTGTGCACGCTGACAAATGAGCTACTAATACATACTGCCTTCCATTTAACCTCAAATTAAAGATGTGGTTAACATTTGCTTTAAATCTTTGCCTCAGACAAAATGCTCACAGGTATTATTCTTTTTGTCTGCAACAGGAAAAGATGTTACCCATTCCTGGGTCAAGTGGCCATGCAGGTGTCAAACTAATTACCGATTTTCTTTTCTGATCTAGTTTGTCAATTTTTGTGAGTTTTCCATGCAGCTTGTGGCTATTGTTCATTCAAACAAAAGGACAACCTGTCAATGTTAAAAGTAGTTGTCATTTTTAGCAGGTTTGCACATGTTTAAAAAACACATAAATGCACAAATCTCAGTTCTAAGGCATCTTTATAAATAAACACATAAGGCAAATTTGACTACATATTTGATTGATTAATCAAGTGCTTATCATAATTTTGTAAAATTCAGTGTGATGTCATCGAGTGACAGCTGATCCTAAACCCCTAATGAGTCAGTTTATTCACACATGGGACAAACAAAAATGCTGCTAATCCCTATTTTGGAGAGGCAATCAATTATTAAACTAATTGCATTTCTGTTAGTCCAATAATCCATGGATTTAGTAGTTGTTCCAACTCAAACTTTTGCAGACTCAATCACAAGCATCATTCGGTAAAAAGCACTTCTAACGTGACTCACTCATCTGTCTTTCTCGGTGTGTCCATTTGATGAGTGCTTGCGGCTGTTAACTCACACACAACACATATAAACGCTCTGTAAATAAACAACTACACAACACCACAGAGGGACTGTTTGAGGTGCTGGGTTCACACAGAAGTGTATCCTTGACACAGCTGGGTTAATCAAATAGATGATTATTGTGAAGAATGTGTGTGTGAGAGTGTGTGTCAGTGACTCTCATGCCAGGCATACCTGTCTCTCTAATATCAAAGGCCTAATTGTGCACATCATCACAGCAGAGAAGTCATTTAATTTCATGACATTTCTTAGAAAAATGTGACCTGCACTTTAACTTATTGGGAAGGTTCTGTTTATTTCCCCTAAAAGACATGTTTGTGCAGGTGCCACTTTATTACACAGGCACTACCTCACCCCAGATTTCCCCTTCAATCCTCACTGCACACCTACCACTGTCTCTTCTTGTGAAGTTCAGCTGAATCCCATGGAAAAAAAAATGTATAGTCACATGACATAACTTCCTGCTGTACTTAATGCCACTATCTTCAAATTACATTCTCCTTACACACCTCTCTCACATGATACTTTTAATGTTGCAAGTTTACTCTAAAGTTTACTCTTTGCCTTTGGGTGTACGACCTGATTATGACTCTTCAAGAATAATCAGACACTGCTGGATCTCTGTTCTTATAGAGATCAGCAGATACTATTGTAATTGTTAACAGACAAGGACTGAGGGCAAGTCAAACAGATAAACACTTCAGCCTGCAGTGGCAGCAGTACCATGTTTAGGTAGAGATGAGCTGGCTGTGACTCTCCACTTCTCTCCAATCAAACTGTCACCACATTCAAGCACTTTACTAAACAGCAAACCTGATAAAATGTAAACTCAGTGATGTTACTACTCTATTCTACCATATTCCCAGTTCTATTATGCACTGACTGTCAACTTAAGGTCTTGGCATTCTCCCACAGCTGGAAGTGTTTGGACATGAAATTCCCAGAAGTTAAGGTAAGCTGAGAAAGAACAAGTGAGGCCAGAACCCACATAGGCATGCCCTTTTCCCAATTCTCTACAATAAGGATTAGTGGAGTAATCTTGTGCTGTTTTCTCATGACACATGGAGCTATCACTTTTCACAGGGTCTACAAAAGCCACAACAAAGACACTTGTCAAACCAGGAGCTCAAGTCACAGCAAAGAAGAGTCTTGTTGTGGGCATACATGGAGAGACAGAAGGGGGTCTAAACAGGTAGTAAGAGAGCTTTCTCAAATAGCAGTCTGGATAAAAATCCCAGCACATCCACATTCCAGTAGTATAGAGTATTTCAAAGCTTGATGTCCAACCAGCAACTCAACCATTCCTAGCGTCAAAAACAACAAATTAGCATTGACAGTTTTCTAAAAATCCCCAACATGTCTCCACCTACCTCTGATGATCCGTGTCCTCTTTCTGGACTTAGACTGGAACTTTGTAAACCTCCCAGTGAAGTCACTGGGGTCAAACATGTCCAAAGAAATGGAGGCAATACGGTCCAGAACAATCCCATCCTGGCCTTGGCTCTGGTTCTCCAGATCCTGGTCCTGACCTTGGCTTAGACAGTGGCCATTAGATTTTTCAGAATCGGTGCTCTCAGCCCCAACGCTGGCAGTGCTAGTTACATCTTCTAGAGACATGTCTTCACTATCAGCCCCCACAAGCTGCAGGAGCTCAGTCCACTCCTGGTAGTTTGTTGTCAAAATGTGGCCCTCCTCATCGCTAGTTGGACGAAGCTACATGCTGATTTAACTGTAGACTCAAGCTACATGCTGATTTAACTGTAGACTTAGCAGTAAAAAAACATTAGTCCACGAAAAAAAAACCCAAAACAACTAAAAACTTCAAAAAGATAAGAAATAAAAAACGAACAGTTGTGCAGCGCAAGCTCCAAAAATCCCTTTTAACATTTTCTTCTTTTTGTACACATTTTGGGATCCAGTTTCCTCTCAGGGTTTGTCTTCTTTATGTTGAGTTCATTCAATCCAGAGACAGTGAGCTCATTGCTTTGTTGTTACAGATACTCTGCTCTCCTGAGATTTCAGGTTCTCTCTTGAGTTCTTTCTCGCTTCTGTTGTTTAAAGTAGAAAAATACCGGTCTCAGTGTCTTCTTTTGGTTGCGAGGCAATTTTGTCTTCAGTAGAAGTTACTCTGCCTTCACTTTACAAGCACTGCCTTTTGCTCTCACCTGTTCTTTGGCTCTTTCTTTCTCTGTTGTTCTCAGTCCTCCGAGCCTCTGAGCCACAGCTGTGTTTCTTCGCTCTCAGGTGGTGAATGAGGGAGGGATCCAGTTCCCAGACTGGAGCTCGATTGGTTGGTTTGGGAGGTTTGGGTGGTTGTGTTATCCTCTCTTTCTCATTATGTTTTTTTTTTTGCAATGTCTCCTTATCCCCTCCTCCCTTCACCACAGACAGATTCGCAATGAGAAAATGATTTAAACCTTTCTGTGTTATATAGAAGTAAAGCAGCACAGAATGGCAGGCATGTGCCTGTAGTCAGGACAGCCTATATGTGCCATGTGGTTGTGAGTAAGAGTCAGAGACACTGTACTCACTGGTCGAGGCTGTTTAGCCAGTTACAATAACCTCAATGTGTTAATGGTGTAGGATTACTGAGAGTAGACACACCCATCTACAGAAGGGGGAAACAAAGTCAAACACAAACAGGAAGAATCATGAACACAGGGAAAAGAAAAAAAATATTTGTGAAAGTCAGCTGTTAGTTTTGATTAGTAGATGCCTTTCAGAGATTAAAAAAGAAAACAGGTAAACAAGTAAAGTTTTTAAATCTATTTCTCAACGGTTTAAAGGAAGGACAAATGTATGTCCAGAAATGCTCTAAAAAGGTTAAAGTGGCTTTAGATATCAGGGGCATAATCCTGAAAGGGGGATCAGAAATCAAAATGTAAATCACCCTCCAACCCCTTATCAACAAAAAACACAAACTCACTCACTCAGGAAGTTCATGGTCTAGCCTTAATTACATGTGTTCCTGTAATGATGTAATCTGAACTGAACTAAACGTGTCTCTGAGCACTTGAGAAACTATTTTACTCAGCAAACAGGCAGTACAAGATAATTGTCCTTTAACATCAGGATCACCTTTGTGCACCCTGTATTTGACAGGTACAGGTACTGTAGGGGTGTTAGTATCTCCCAGGAGATACCTACCCTGTGGTGACTTCCTGCTGCTGTTTACACCACTATTGTCATGACATCAGCTCCAATGAGTGCCTCGCCCGAGAGCCTGTGTGTGTAGGTGTAAAAAACAACTCATCCACTATGACGAGAATACAACACAATCATAGCTGGTATTCTTTAAAAGGGACTAAAGATTGAACATTCTTTAAATAAAAGGAATTCATAAGGAGTTAGAGTATATGACACTTTTCTCTAGTCTCACACCTACATTGCATGATGAGCACTGCACTCTGACTCATCACCTGTAATGTCCTATATATTCTCCATATTTGTACACCTCTAGTGATCACTTTTACTAATGTTACTCCTACATGAATTGCACATCTTCAAAAGGCAAGTTCTGCACACTAAAACGAAACTTTTTATTAAAACCTGCCTTTTAAGATATGCAATGTTTAACAGGATATTTGGTTTAATGTGTTTTATCATCATCCATCTGGCAAGGAAATGGTTATGGTTGACAAACAAGCACATTAGGCACAGTGCCAAAGTCAGTTAAAGAGGCGTGTCATCCTTGGGGGAGTACAACAGCCGAGTGTTAAGACAGACTCATTCACTCTTACACACACACAGGCACACACACAGAGTGTTTTTGTCCTTTCATTCACTCTGGCCATCCAATCCCAGAAAACATAGGGCTCATGTTCAGCAATAGAAGGTACGCTTGTTGTGTTTACATCTACATGTAGCAGGAAATGTCATATTTTAGATACACTCACTGTTCCACAGTGGCTGATGGGTGATATAGAACTCCACTGTGACTCTCTGACAAGCTACTCAGGTGTGGCACTCTTTTGTTCGCTTGACCTGATTAGTCAGGTTAAACTCAGTAGGTCAAACACAGCCAATCTCACTTTTCATATTCCTCTCTTCGAATGTAAATCAGTTGCTTTGATTTACACCAGTTTAGTAGACATCTACAAATCAAATACACATTCTAACAAACAAAGGAAGCTACCCCTTGTAAATTCCTTCTCTTGCATAAATACATATTCGCATTCCTCACTGATTATAATTATGCATTATCTTAACTCTGAGTTGGTGAGCAGATATAAATCTGACTGAAAATGAATTATGAGCTAAGCACCACATTCTATCCACTGTACAGACATGCTTTGGTTGGCTGGGACAACCAAACACACCCAAACAGACATGCACACACAAACCACAGGGTGACGGCCTGTTTTAATCCTGAAATGTAGAGTAAACAGCAACTACAGCGTGTCCTGATGGGCCTCCCCTCTGCCTCAGAACCCCTTCTGCGGTCAGTTATATTTTATTTTGTCCTTTTTCTCTCCTACCCCATCACTTGTCACCACATGTCACGTTCCTGACAAAGAAGTGTGTTCTTGCAAGTTGTTATGACTAAGTGCCATCCAGTCTCACATACAGAGTGAAATATAAAACTATTTCCTCTCCTCTCTTCTTTGAAAAAATGGTTTTGGTCAAACAAAGCCACAAAGAATGTGCCATGATCACTTTTGTTTTTAGTTTTGTTTTTTTAATCATTAATAATCTGCTTTAGCTTCTTTACTTCCTTGTTTCATCTTTTCTGCTTGATTGACCTTACACTTCCAAGTTATTACCTAGTATCTGTTAGTCTGTGTTGACAGGATTAATTCCAATCAAAATGGTTATGGTTATTTTGCTTTGTGTCTCAAATTCATCTCTAATTATCCTGCCTTCCACTGATCATTTAAACTGCCCCCTCTGAGACCTCTGTACAAAGGATACCCGTTTATTTCTCCTGTCACTCAAATATGTTGTCGAGTTAACAGTTGCTCAGACCGCCTCGGACGCTCAACAACCCGGTCTAACAGGAGGACTAAGGGGATAAACAAGTTTGCTTTTGGCTTATGCACTGAGGCAGGACTACAGTTCAGGGGTTCACTGGGATGAAAAATAAAATTAATGATAGCAGAGCCTCACCAAAACAATCAGTCTCTTTGTGAGAAACAATGCAGCTCTGCAACAGACGTATACAACGCTGACGTTTAAAGAACATACTGGATAATCAAGTGCATATTTTATAGTGTTACTTTTAGAAGAACATTTTGTGGCTTTCTTGGTTAGTGGTAGTATTTTAATTAACATCCTCCAATCATGATAGATTGTTAAAAGAAAAAATGAAGAATTCATTTTTGGCAGCAATCACATTAACGAACATGTCCACCTCTACAGCTTCAGTATTTATATGCTTTAGATGAGTTAATGTTGGAAATAACTGCTGCTTTTATTCACCATTTTGGTTAATATAGTTCACACTTTTTACAAGCTTCAGCCACCACAGGCTACACAACTTTTAACCATAATTCTATCAAGCACATTAAAACACTGTGGGGTTTTTGTGTGTTCACAACCGTAAGTGCTTATATAACAAAAGCAATGACAGCAGAGAGCATGGACATAGAGCAAAGTATGATGAACTTCTATACTGGTTCAAATATGAAGGTCAGCCATCAAAACTGTAACTCGTACTTTGGTACACTGCACTTTATAAAGCTGGTTTGGGATGTCTTCCTAAAATTGATTTGAACAGGCACAGTAACTCTTATAAGTTTAGTTTTATTGCATATTTATATTGACAGTACAATAAGGGTAACTTCAGAGTAAATGTTCCCTTTGCACTTTTCTTTCACTTTTCAAGGCTACTGTTTAAATATTTTGAAGACCATTCATTTAAGTGAAAGTATCAACATTGTGATGTAGAAATGAATGGCCACAAGTAAAAGATTTGACCTCCATTTAAAGCTGTGTGCTCATCATTAGAAATAACCACCTGATATTATAAAAACATATCATTTACTATAGCAGATGTGCGATGTTCAGTCAGAGAATCCCAAATGGTGTTTTACAACTCTTATCAAGAAGGTCACACACTAGCTCGGCAATAGCGCCCCCTTCTGAATATGCTATGTGAAGCACTAAGGGCCTGAGCTCAGTTTTGTTTGTGTTAAGAGGTTCCTTGAAAAAAATCTGCACACAGCTCAGAAAAGATAAAACACAAACTGAATGACTTTAGCTGAAAGATCTCACCAGCACATTAAAACTATGTCACTTAAAGTCAAAGAAAAGAAGTATGTCATCACATTCCTTCATTCATGCACAAATTTTAGCCATTGATGTGTACATGCAAACACTCACAGTACAGTATGCCCATTGGCCATTTCATACATACAGAGCTGTGTTATGTAACATTATCTCTGGGGTCTCTAACATGCAGACAACTGAATCACCAAACAGCCTCCGAGCTCAATCCAATCTAACAGCAGTAAACAACACACTACTTGAAGTCTTAACACACATAAGATCAAATTAATTAAGCACTATAACAATTAATCTTTATGTCAACAGAGAATTCTCTACACAATATCCAGGAGACTAGCACAGCAACTGAAGTAAGGCCAGGAGGGTGACTGTAAGGAATGTAAGTGTGTGTGTGTGGTGATGCCTCTGCTGTATATGACTAGATTTGTGTGTATCTGGCAAAAACACAGGGTTATGTAAGCATGTGGGAGTGAGGTGCCGAGTGGTATCTATGGAAACAATGACAGCGAGGAAAGACAGTTCACCAGCTAAGGTTCACCAGTCAGGAGTGTGGGAGGTCACTGACACTGTCTGCTGCTTTCACATGAACAGATGATCTTTACAGTGAATTAACCAATTAGGACCCTGCATCACATGAAACCATCTCACACACAAACAACACATAAGAAACCATGCAGAGTCAATAGCCACTACAATGGCATAAACATAACATGCACTAGTGGGCGTAATGTTCACCCTAATGAGATGACTGAACAATTTATTTGACAATTAGGCAAATGTGGTATTTCATCATGTGCATCCAGACAAAGAATGGAAATGGTACTGCTCAGCCACACTGCACCGATGTAATTAAGCTTCCAAATATACAATGCAGGAACATAAATCTATGTAGATGTCTTCCAGGTGAGAAGCTATCAAGCAATGCATGACTGAAGAGCTTTGACTACTCATCCAGAAGGCTTCTTAAATGCAAACAATGACTTTGATCCTATTTAAAATGCAATTTGAAAGATGATGATTTGAAAGAGAACAGGGAGGAAAAGAGGATGAGTTGAAAAGAAGCCTTTTTTTTCAAACTGGGACAACTCTTTAATGCTACAGGGCCAAGGATTTTGAAAGGATTATGAAAGGATTAAGAAAACTGACCGTTTTAAAACAAACAAACAAACAAATAATGCCAAGAGAAATCAGAGGCTCCTTTTCCCAGTAGGTTTCAGTTTCTTTGGCTCAAAACCCACGGTCAACACTCTGCATTCTAACAGACCACCACATATTTAACAACACCCATGTCATTAGGAAAGCGTATTACATTTAAACAAAAGGAAAAAAACCCACATCCACTCACTTTAAATCAGCCAGTGACACTTGGTTCCTGGTGCTATAAGCCTTTCTTTACATGGGCAACAGCATGCTATCCTTATTATGAAAATTCAAGTCAAATTAGGTCAGATGGAGATGGATAGAATAGGGGGGTTAAAAAGGAAGGAGTTGGGGGTATGACAAGTTGTCTGTGTGTGTTGCTTATAGTGCAAGTCGAGACACAGAACAATGAGGTTAACTGGGTCGCCGTTGCTGACTGGCTGTGCCAAACAGCTGGAGATGAAAAGGGAGTATGATTGAGTCATGAGAAAGAGGGGAGGGAGGCAGGAAAGGAGGAGGAAGCTGGCAAAACAGGACTATGATGCAACAAAATGTAAACACAAACACAGAAAATATATACATTTACGTCAATACTTATGATGCAAATTTGCTTGATGATAAGAGAATAAGGAGCCACAGACAGTAGTGGTGGTGTTGCTGGCCCTGCCTGCTATCTGGGGGTATGTAAATAATACATGGCTTTCTCTCACAAAACATACAAGCTGACTCCTGAGCATCTCAGCTGTAAAATAAAAAAAAGTGCACTGCTACTCTGAAAGGATCTCAAGGAAGCATCCCACTGGAGCAATATATCTCACTAAATGAAGAGTTTTAATCCACAAACCACAGCAGAAGCAAACATCCCATCACTGACAGATGCACAGGGTTAGACACGACATCAAGCAGGACATCCATGTGTTATTTTATGGATGTCCAACAATATTTTTTATTAGCAACTAGCACTGGTGACTAGCCTGCCCTTTCATCAATGTAAGCGATGGGGCTGCTAGCTAATGTGTAGTGTAGCACATTTACCTCCACCGCCATCATGTGTGTATTTACAATCAGCGTCGCTGCTTTTAACGCAAATACTGTTGCTTGACTAGCTTGTCTAACAAAGCGAAGCGGCATTGTTCACTGTAAGCGTGCTGCCAAGGAAACGGAGAAGCGTGTCTGTGCTGGACACATTTTCTTTTTCACCACTATAACACCACTACTGCTAACTCGGTAGCTAAAGAGCTAGTAGAAGCCCTGGTGGTAGTTACAGCTATCGATGTTATATCAAGACATTGGCTCGGTTGCCTTTGTAGTCAATACAGTACCAATAAACACCGCCAGACATAGCGCTAACACTGCATGAAGCTCAACAGTACCTTTTTTTGCGTCTACCACGGCGACTACAGGATCATTTCCTGGCACCAGTCCTTTTGTTTATGTGATTCGGTGTCTTGTTTTCATCAATCCGCCTCGTCTCTCTCCTCCAGGAGTCGTGCCGCCCCGGCTGACAGCACTACTGCTCGGGATGACAGGGCCCCGCCCTTAGCAACCAATCAGATGCGGAGGAGCTGGAAACTGAGGCAAGAGACGTTTCCCATTGGCTAACAGGTTTGTCTGTCATCGTGTCGCTAGGGGCACACCTCGGTCCAAGGGCAGGACACCTGCCAGGCAAGGATGCTGCGCGCCGCAGGTGCAGCTCAATTAAGTGATGAAAGGGATTCAGAAAAAAAACAATAAAATGCACTTAAGCGTGATAACATATTACTACAGGCATCTGGTCTCTTTTATTATGAACACTGCCCTTTATTAGCCTTATTCAAGAACAACACGTTATTTTGATAGAGAAAGGGCACTGGACACAATTGTGTTAAAAAAATATTTAAACAAATATTTTTATATAATAAAATTTTAATTTAAAAAGGCAAAGTAAAAAACATAGGCTAATCTATTTATGTGATCTAGACCCCATTTATTATAGTTACTCATCACACTGCTGATAGCAACAAGGGCTAGTTTTTCTGCTTGCACAGGACAGGAAATCATTACATCTGAGTCATATTTGTATTTTTTGTTTATTTCAGTCAAAAAGCCATCTCTGTGACGCAACCAATAAACGCAAAATTGTCCGGCAAAGACAGTAATATACAGACAGAGACAGACTCTTGTACCAAATGTTATACAATAAAAATAAAACATATGCACATATATACAGCATAACAGGGATTGATCCATGGATCCTTGGGATTCCAGTGTTTGTTATAATAAGCAAAAACGTATGCAATCATTAACCCAAAATATGTAGAAAAATAAAATCATATGTGAACGGTACAAAATAAAACATGATGGCATGCTTCAGACAAACATTTTAATCCGGTCTGATGATCATGTAAGGAGGTCTGAACAAATAAAATATGACTTTATAGCATCAAGATGCACCAGCATTGGTTCAGTTAGTAGACAGAGCAGAATTTGTACCTGCAGATGTTGAGGACAGAATGTCACATGACAGGTTAGATTACATGAATTTCATCAGAACACACAGACAGTGAAAGACTCTGTACTTTACAGCTTCACTTCTGCACTTCTGTCTGTCAGAGTGTAACATAAGCCGTGCATTATTTGGACAACATAGTAACATGGGATGAATTTGAATTGTTTATGACTTTGATGTTTGAGTGCTACATTTGAGACAGTCTTGTTCTGAAACCCGTTTGTCAGCTCAGTACCATGCTGCTGAGCCTCATCCTTCACACATATAGATCACCAACTTTGAATAAGACCCAGAAGTCCCTCCTCTGTATATGTACAGGTGGGGAATAGGTCATAAATTATCCCATTTCGGAAGTCTCTCCTCAGGGCTACTGTCATGTAGGAGCCTATAAATGCAACAAAAAAATAGGCTCATGACCCGTAGTAACAAAAAACATCCTCATTGTTTACAAAAAGTCTCTCTTAAGCGTAGCGAGGGTCTGCACCAATCAGCGAAACCCGCTGGAGGTAGACTGGTGGCTGGTAATAAGGAGCTCTTGATGTGTCCATAAATATTGTGGAGGAAGTGAGGCTTTTACGGTCTTTCTTCCAGGTGTGTCTTCTCTGCCAGCGACAGAGTAAAACCTCCACCTGCTCTCTGAAGAAGCTGGTGGTCAAGGTGTACAGGATGGGGTTCAAGGCACTGTTGATGGGGAGGATGAAGATGACAACCCAGCTGGATATCGTGTCTAAAGGGGACAAGGCAGAGACAAGCAGTTATAATGGTAAACCTGTACATGCTTCCATAATTAAACACACATTAAGGAAAAGGTGCTGTTTCATCTCTTACTAGGAATCTCAACCTCCAACAGTGAGAGGACTTTGACTAAAAATATGGGAATCCAGCAGAGGGCATCAGAGACCACTATGAAGAAAAACCTGTTGGCCACTGCCACATCTTTGTGCAGCCTGTTCCTCAGGTCTGTGGCATTGATGCCTGTCTTATAGATGGAGTAGAACATGCTGGAGTAGGAGAAGACGATGACCAGGAATGCCAGTAGGTTTAGACCTAAAGACACGCACATACAATTCACACATAAGATGCAGAAGTAATAGCTTAAGGTGAAGCTGGCTTTGATCACTGTATATACACTATGATTTATACACTATGATTGATTAAGCAACAGGTAACTATAATAAGGGTCGCCAAAATCAAATATTCATATTTTCTTTTTCAATAGAATTCCAATTCCATTACATATATACAGTATATAGTACAAGTAGGTACAGTACAAACTTTGCATTAATCCTTTGCATCACCACATGAATCTATAACAATATTCTCATCATTAAAGGTCCCACTAATGATAATGCTGGCACCCGTTTAGACTGAATATCAGAATAATTCATGCATCATTGTGGTCCAACTTCAAATGGGGCCCAGCAAGAACACAGAGTAATAAGAACCCTGACTAATCATGCATTGTTGATAGAAGCTGTGTGAATCATTTAGCCCAGTCTGAATTTCAATGACGCTTCCTGGCACTTAGTAATAATGTGTAACAATAACTATTTAATAGGATCAAACTGTTTTTGAAACAGAAATAATCTGCAATATATTCTCCTACACTTTTCACGCAAGATCAAACATTTTATGAGTCTAAATGATTATTGTGAGTTCTCAGATCTGACTTATGTCAGACCTGTCTATATATATATATATATATATATATATATATATATATATATATATACCGTATATGCTTTCAAAAACCAAAACACAAAACAACTTTTCTTCAATTTACCCAGAAAAATCCCTGTGGAATATCCTTTGGCAGTAGGTTTTTCTTGCCTGTCAGAGTGCAGGGGAAAGCAAACCCCGTTACGTCCATAGTAGTTCCCGAAGACATCCTCATTCATTAGGGGCACAGCAGCAATTATGAACCCCAGCAGCCAGATGGAAGCCAGGACCACCTTGCATTGCAGCAGGACAACAAACATGCGGTTAGGATTTTAAAAACACACTGCTTTTAAAAGCCTCTAATGAAAAATTACTGATTCTCAGACTGACTGGATTAAAGCAGGCTCTCTGACTTTTAATTACATACAGCGTCCTCCAAAGATTTACTTTAGTCTAGTTGTCTCCTAGTCCTATTTTCATCTATCATCTCTGAGAAAATTGGCTGTAGGTGGTGGAGCCTTCTCACAGAGACTCTCTATATTAGTGAGTGGCAAACTTTATTTGAGCAACTCCGATAATTAAACTGCCGAGTACAAAGATTACTGTCGGCAACATACAGCCAAAATATGACAACTGCTCTCAGAGCTCAACACTGCACTTGTTTGACTTTGCCAGCACACTCTGATCTGGATCAGAACATCTGTCAAGAAAAGTAAAGAGCAGACACACATGCAGCAATCACTTGTTTTTGGAATATTTTAGTAAAAAGTAAGACTAATGTTATGCTTTCCGTGATTATGTGACAGTCTGTTAGATATAAATTTTTAATGGTAGACTGTGTGATGAGGTTTGGCAGTGTCTGAGGCAAAGTGCTCAGACTGTGTGGAAAGAAAAAATGACGCCATGAACATGGGAATGTTTTTAACTTGTGAGGTAGCTGGACTGTTGTGAGTTTGTAAAACTCAAACAACTATTACAAGCTATGTGCCCATAGTTCAATCAGCATCCCATGAGGGAGTTTCAGCGGTCGTGTATACGTTTTCTGTGTGATGACAGTGGGGTGAGTGCAGGGGAGCAAGGGAATACCTCTCTTCTTTACAAAGCTGTTTTCTCTTTGGTGCCCTCACAGCATTCATCGATTGGTATTCTTTTTGAAAACACCGGTCCCTTTCATACAGCTTTCCCCGGATGGTTACCTACCCCGTGTGGGTGGCTTAGGTGTATTCAAATGTCATATTTTTTTATCTGAAAAATAAACCCTCTCTGCCCCAAAGCTGCCCCACACGCTCAAAAGATTTTCTAGAACTGCCTCACTGCAGTCATAATCTGTTCTGTTATAATGCCTAAATATAGCTTCAACAAAAGGCCACAAAGTGCTCACTCTAACACGTACTGAATCATGCTACCCCGTACAAAATCCAATCCAAAGATTTTGCAGTAAATAACTGAAGTGAGCGGTACCTCTGGATTCAATCAAGCAAAAACAATCAGGCAAATTCTTTATCAGTGCCACAACTCACCCCTGTCTGCAGTTTGCCTGGCCGCAGATTACTGAAGGGGAAGACAATAACCAGAAACTTCTCCAGAGTCAAGTAAGTCAGCAGGAGAACAGACACCTGAAGGAAAACACTCACTATAAATAAAAGGAAATATTTGAACTGTAACAGAGCCTACCGTACAGTTGTAAATTTATTATGACAGAAGAGTGTTTTTTTTTTTACATTTTAAAGTGATGAATATAAATCTGAGAAATGTCTTCTTTTGAGTTGAAATATCTAATGAACTGAAAATCATAACAACTGTTAATCCTCGTTTGGCAGTGAGAGTAACTACACACGGTTTAAGTGTGTGTATGGCAGGAGTCACAGAATAAGAATAAGACTGTGTATTGCATTGTAGTGAATGTAGTTCTCACAAAATAAGCCCATATTTGGTCGATAATAGACCCGCCAGACAAAGACACGTGGTTACAATTATGTTAACAGACCATGTGGATGTACTGCCTGACATATCTGCATGTGTTCATGTGTGTAAACAGTATATTAATAAAGTACCTCTGAGGAGAGCATGGCCAGGAATCCAATGGTCCGGCACTCCACACTCTCCATCCACAGCAGGGCATTCCGATTGTACTGTCCGCGGAATTTCACATCAAACACTCCGACGAAAAACAGGTACACGCCCATGAGGCAGTCTGCACCTGGATGATAAGACGTAGATGAGTCTGTTTACAGAGAGTTGTGCTCTGTGTGAATTTCATCTGTCAGCTGTGGACACTTCCATCCAAACCACACACAAAAAAACCTCCTTAAAAGAGCAAATATTATTTAAACTGTTGAAAGAAGTGTCTCAAGATGTTGCTGAATCCAAGTGGGTGAGAAAATAGTGAGTCTCTGGGTTAATGAAGGATTTATGGAAGCCACAAAGAAAATGATTTCATTTGCACAAAATAAATGAAAAAGGAGAAATAAAAAGGATGACCTTCCTTTCTAAAGGGTAAGAGCTATAAGATTACAAGAGCAAAACAAAGAGGGAGAGAAGTCAAAATGTCAGTGACAAGAAAGTCAAATGAAAACCTTATCTGCTTTTTCTAATTTTGAGTTGAAACACTACTACTTTTTTGTTTTCATTAAAGTTATTAAAAATAAAATGAATCTCACAAAATCAAGTTAGAAAGCATCTGTGTCTCAAAATATATGCAGCATGTACACAGCCGTTCAATTTAATATTTTCGGCAGCTAAAATTTCCTTTTTGGTCCCGCGGTGTTACATACAGTGATCAATGATTACAACATTAAGCCGTTGACCCTACAACCTGTGACCCCAGAATCTTTTAATGACCCACTGTTCAGTGTTTTATACACACATCCTTTTCACTGCACATTATTACCCTCTTCATATTTAAATGACTCATTGTGACAGAAAAAAAATAATTAAAGTAAAAAGATTTAATGTTCACTTCCTGAAATCTCATTAAAATAACAATACTGCTGCTAAAAACATTACTTCTTGACCTCATCTCACAACATGGGTTTTTTTCTTTTTCTGCTGTCTGAGTGTGTTAATGCAGGATATTTATGCAGAATCATGCCTGAATTCTTGACTGAGAAAAAGGTGAATTACTGCCCTCTATTCATGGTACACTATGAGCAGCTACTTAACTGCCTGTCTGACAAATGATCTCAAATGTGCACTCGCCTTTTGCCCTCACGGTGCATCATTTCTACAACATATTTGAATATATTTTCAATTACAGACAAACTTGTAGTTAATCTTTCACTGGCTTGGAATTTAGAACTCTTATTGCTCAATCTGTCTATCTCTCTTCAAGCCTGATCATCAGACATTACTGCCACCAAGTATTCTCTTATCAGATCTGATCTTTTTTGTCAGCAGTGGTTCAGGTACATGCATATACTGTGGCTAAAGTTTACTGCATAAAAACCTGTGGGTTCAACATTATGGTGAACTATGACCTGTCAACATACAGCATGTGTAAACTGGGACTTGTGAGTGAATACTGAAACATATGAAGTAAAAAAAAAGGCATGAAAATGATGGAGCAAGCAAAGGGAGTTGCTCTTACAAAGGATGAGTGAACGACTGATTGAATTAAATTACAGAAAATTACCCATTTCATAATCAATTTAACACTAAGCTATGACATTAAACTTAACGGGACATTTAACATTTATCACTACTCTTACATATCATAAGTCAAATGCTACTGAATATATATATATATATATATATATATATATATATATATATATAGAGAGAGAGAGAGAGAGAGAGAGAGAGAGAGAGAGAGAGAGTTATTTTATAGTTACTCACAACAGAGGACTTTGATGCAGGCAGCATGCAGGTTGTTCTCAGCACGTATAAGCGACCTCATGCCGATGACTAACAGGTTACCAAAGCAGGTAATAAAGGCCATGACCCAGACTGACACGCGCAGCACAACGTTAGCCAGCAGGTCCTCAAAGGATGAGATACCATCTGTGTTGGGTTTACATGACCTGACATGTGGTGCGTAGGAGCAGTACTGGAACTTCTTGAAGTAGCTTAAAGAAGAAAAGAAGCAGGGAGAAAAAATTCAACATACAGAGAAGATAAAAATAGAATAGAAAAAATGTGAGCTATTCAGTGATGTGCAGACAGATTAAAGTGTTCCTCTGTTGAATTGTACATACATGTGGGAGAGGTTCTTCATAGGGAGAAACATCTTAGTCTGAATATCTGGGATCTCGATCCCCTCCAGCGCTCTATAGAAGACAGCAAATCTTACAGCATCACCACCTCTGCCAGGACAGTTTGTTTGAAAACATGATATGAGCACATTTCAGCATCATATTCTGAAGGACTGTTTAAAGGTTAGGACGAGGTTTAACATTACGTTTAGTTTAGGCATGCAGTTGTGATGTGAGAGTTGATATATATAAAAACGAGCCTGTGTGTCCTTACAAGGACTGAAGATGTGTCAGGTGGTTGAAGTGGCTTGGGTAAACGTGGAGCAGGGGATTGTGGGAGATATTTCTGCAACAAGAAACAGATGGTGACAAATTCAACACAGCTCGTCTAAATGAAATGTAACATTTCTACACGACAGTTAAACCAGTCTATTTTAACAAGAAAAAAAATGGTCAAGGACTTCTAGTTTTCAATTATACACAGGATACAATTTTATTAAATCTGAGGAGTTGAGAAATGGGAGAGGACAAAGGTCCGACACAAATCTGTTTCACTGATTTCACGTTTGGTCCAATATGTTATTTTTGAAATTTCAAAAAGAAAAGAAATTTCATTTTTTGCAATAATAATTTGACTCATTTTCTCTGGTTGGACACAAGCAGGCAAAAATCCACAACAAACATAATATTTTGTTAGCCTGCATGAGTGATAATTGAGAGGGAGGATTGTAAACTGCCCAAATAAACAGTAATCGTAGTTCAATCTAGGTCAAGGTTACATTCTCCAACAGCGATGGTTAGTAATGTGATGTAATGTGTAATAATTCCATGTAGTTAAAACAGTTTAATTCACATGGATTAAGTGGATAATTACAGTTAAATCAGATGAAGATTATTGCACTGATGAGCTTGCTGTATTAATGTCATACTTTACTCCATTTTTTTTTTTTAGAAACAGTTGTTACTTCTGGAACACATCCAAAGAGAAACCACACTTCCAGCCATCAATTACTCTTCAGCCCCGCTGAACAGACCACACAGACACATAATGATAGACTACACTGAAAACTTTGGTCAGGATTGTTCAAACTTTGTGGGAAAATAGTGTAATTTAGAAGAATCCCACAACAGCAGCTGTTCAAAGCAGCTGTGTCCAAGGCATTTCTCTTTTTCTGTGTGCCTCACTAAATAAGTGAACAGTATGCCTAAAAGTGACATTTTTCCTTTAGCACTTTATTTAGCTTAGCTGAATTTTCTTCATTGTATTTTATAAACATTGTGGGATTTTGATTTCAAGCTCACTGCTCGAAGAGCTGATGGAACAAAGCCACACAAAAGGTCTATTCAGATTGTACATATACATTTTTTGACACAATACAAACTACAAGTAAACCAAAATTTAACCAAAACTGACATTTCCATTTTCCCACAGTATATTCATTCTTTTTGTTTTCTAAAATAATATTGGTTCAGAATACTACAACACAAGTTTCCACTAAAAACAGCTGATCTGTGTCTTTTATGAAAGGTTGGAAAAGAAACAGGCTGCTGCAGCCCCAGTACAAGACCTGGCTCTCCTCACTAGCTTGTGGTTCGTGACTCTCAGTTGTGGTGACCTCTTTGTCCTACATGTCTAATTCCCTAGCACTTTGCTAGCAAATTAATAGTTCATCACATGGGACAGAAACCTAACTCTGATACCTCAGGATACCCGTGCACATTCAAATTCTACTTAATACTTCCCTGGGTTTCTTTCAGGATTTTATCCTGCAAAAAGTGTTTTAACTCTTTACATATTTCCGCCTAATCCACTCTTATTACAATCCTCACATAATGAAGCATGCCTTCTTCTGGGCCAAACTATCTGTTACTCACAGTTTAAGGAGGGACTTGGAGAGGTTCCTGAAGGTGTTTTGTGGCAGCTCTCTGATCCTGTTGCTGGACAGATTCCTGAAGAGGTGAAAGAAAAGAAAAAATAAAACATACAGCAGAAGCACAGGAGTGCAATGAAATACAGCAATGTTCTTAATGTTTACAAATTTCTTTCCTAATTTTAGATTTAAGTATTGAGCATGTCTTTTATATTCTTATTTATGGTGCCATTTAAGTTAGCACAGTATGCAGTGCGCATTAAACTACGGTATGCAAATGTTGGTGCAGGGTAACCCTTCTGTAGCTCCTTCTTATCAACACAGGGCTAAAAGGAAATCAAATCCTGTCCTCATGACTAGTTCTTTTAAAAAATGCAGCTGATAAAAATCTGCTGCTGCTTCAGAAATTTATTACATTTTATTGTTGCTTAGAAAAATCCTTTCTCACTAAGAAGACGCTTCACTTCTAGAGGATTTAAAGTTTTTCATTGAGACATTTCAATCTCCATTTAAAATCAGCAACTGATTACTCAGAGTGTCTGTCACTGAGACATAAATAAAAATCCATCATGTGAGAAATTGCAAACCAATTGGCATGCAGAACTCACAGTTCAGTCAGCTTCCACAGAGACTGGAAGGTGTTTTCGGGGACTTTCCTGATCCTGTTGTCCATCAATAATCTGAACAAGACAGAGCTACAGTTAGACACCATACAGAGGGCTGAAAATCTGCTGTAACTAGATGCAATTTCTTTTAAGAAAGCATATCTTATAGATTATCTCATATAACACAAAAGACTTCAGATAATACTGACTCAGTGCTGACTCAACAGAAAAAAAACAACAGTTTCCTTCTCTTGTGTATAAAAATTCTCATATGCACACTCTGCTGTGAGCTACAGCAGATGGCAGATAAACTACCCATGGACATTGTCCAGTAACGGTGAAATAAGAGCTTGCTGCTGTTTTATTGCATTGCATTGTCCAGGGTCAAACTGTCGACCTTCATGTTGAAAGCACATTAACAGAGCGCCTCTGATGGATAATGCTGACAGCCAAACTTACAAAATTCACTTCTCACCATGATACCTGACAAAAGAAAGGACATGCTGCTTGGAAATGTTTCCTCATTCCGAAGGCAAGAGGAGAGAGACAAGCAGAAAGCTCAATAACCCAGGTCTTATTATCATAATTAAGCTTGGACATCCTGCTCAGCATTTGTTAGAATTCATTAATGGAATTAATAAAAGTAGCCAAGAGTGTGTGCATGCAATGTAAAAAGACAGGAGGACAAACAACTTAAAAATCGAATTAAGTAGTCTTGATCCTTATTAATTAAAAGTTAATGTAAGAAATGTTGAGCAGCAGCAAACTCTGAGCAATGAAAAGAAAGAACTGTCTGTCATTGCTTAGTTTTTTCTTGAGACTGAACATAATAATAATAATAATAATAATAATAATAATAATAATAATAATAATAATAATAATAATAATAATAATAATAATAATAATAATAATATGCAAGCAGCCTGGTGTTATGACAAACCTTTATTTAATTAATTTCTATTTACTTGTAAATACAATTTAATCCAGCTGCATGTTTATATGGTTAAGCCTTTTACTTATAGAGCTGTAATTGTTTCAGCACTCACGCTGCATTAGTTCTAGTTATGCAGAATTAGAGATGTAGCAGCTTTAAGTGACAGGTGGAGGTGCTCTACCCCTGGATAATATACAAAGGTTTAGTGCATCTTTATATGGTCAAATGGAGTACTTTAAAAAGCTTTGTTGTATATTTTCTTTAGGAAAATAGAATGAAAACGCTGCTTATCATTTTTGAAAAACTCTGAAAGCGTGTGGTATTTTGCAAGCATTGCATTTAAAGTGGGATACTCACAGGACTTCAAGCTTGCTGCACGTATTTAGGATAGAGTAGTTAAGAGTTTGAATCTGGTTTCCCTCAAGATCCCTGAAAGGAGAAAAAGGGAAAAGAAGCATTAAATGCATTCATGAAAAGTTGTGTTAATAACCTGTGTGAGTTTCTTTTCCTTCTATAACGTAAAGAAATGCATCTATAATTTGGTGTCATTGATAAGGAAAGTAGCCACAGCCATTGTTTGCTCTGGTATGTAAGTAAGCTGTGCAAGAGTATGCTGCTAACACACAAGACATAAAAATTACAGATAGCATGAGGTCATTATGAGTCAGACTCATCCAGCAGGTGCTCCAGATGCTGCATCTACCAAAAATAGCTGGTCGAGCTGACCAAAGCACGGTGACATCAGCTGAAGACACTCCTTAGACAGAAGTACCACTCATCTGACCCATTGGTAAATGCTTTTCGGTACTTGAACATCTACTGAGCCAAACAAGTACACTTTCAGAGCAGACTCACAGCCAATCCAAGGCAGGCATGTGTTGACAGAAGCTTGGGTGAGGAAGCTGCTGCAGTGAGGTGTCGACCATGGATCTGAGGATGGAAGAAAAAATTTTTAATTACTAACAGACATTACACTCCAGCAGGAGTACAGGAGCACAGTCTATGCTCAGCTAATATTTGAATCTCATCAATGATACCAATTTTATAGCCGAGTTCATTTATTTTAACTGGAAGTAAGTTTGCTGGTTATATCTTGGAATAAAGCTGGCACGTAAATTATCCATAGACATTAAAAAAAAAGCATAAGAGATAGTGGAAGATGTTGGAGCATCACCCATGCAGCTGTGCCTTGGAGCTAAATTGGGCTAATGCAGATTATCAAAGCATTTCTTTGCATTTCAACAAATTATACATTTTTAACAGACTAAGTTTAATCATCTGTAGGCTGAGAAATATCACTGTACATAGCTAGTGCTGTGACAATCTGTGCAGACTGTGCAGTATCTTCTCAAGAGGGTAAACAAGGTAATATGAAGTAGACAAAAAAACTCAGTTGTATTTGTTTTGTGAATGAAATGTGATTCTGAACATTTAAATCTAATTTAACTGGATGTATTTTCCTTTTTATTTCAACATATTTTTACATCAACAGTTTTATTTACCATCAAATCAACGCTGCTAAGCAATCTCATCATTAAAGCCTGACATATGCTCCCATAATGCATCCCTAAACAATAACAGAACATGAGTGTCACCAGTAATTTTAACCTTCTAAGCAAGCATGCAAACAAGCAGGACTGTTCACCTGGAGAGTGGTAAATCAGTCTGACTGGCAATAAAACTGTGTTTAGGAGCTGTAGGTAATGGGGTGACGCATCAAACATCTTTGATATGTGCTGTTTCACTATGAGGAGTACAATGTCCCTTGAAATGTTACAGTGATTGCTGTCAGCACATCTGAACTCCCACAGTTTCCTGATTAAAAGCAAAACTTGGCAACAGATGTGAGGAGAGTTTGAATGGGGAGCAGGGACTCCGATTCCATAGATAAAGGTAGAACCAAACGAGAGACATATGGTCACTCCCAACTCGAAGGCGCTCCTGGGAGGTACAAAAACTCTCTTGAAGAGGCAGATGGAGTGTATTTACAAGGCTTTTATGATTCAAGCATAAACATAAAAAGACGGTTAGTGTGATACCTGAGACAGCATGCGGGCAGATGTGTGAAGCTGACAAAAGCTTCAAAGGATGGGATGTAAACAAAGACTGGGAGAACAATCCAATAATCTCTCTATTGTATAAAGAACAATAGAGAGAGTTGAGCCAGCCCAGGTCAGTAAAGGAGAGACTGGATAGAGGGAAGTAACGACGGGACCACAAGATTAGACAAGACAGAAACAGAGCAGCACTGAATGTAGTCCATTGCTTTAACCCCTTATGTCTGATCAAAGTGCATTTTATGTTTCATAAAAAGACTTTGGTGCTCTAATCCATCTAAACGGCTTATGAAACAAACCATCTGCCCGAGAAGAAACATTTTGACATCCATCCTAATCAACACCACTGACTCCCTCCATACTTGTTGATTATTGTAACCCAGAGGCATGACTGAGCATGAAATGAAGTGTGAAAATGAGCAATAGATTTTTTTCCCAGAGTACAACTAAGCAAACATTTGACACATAATCTTGATTTCCTCTGAGTTTTGGAGGAAAACTGATTAAAGGAAATCACAGAGCAATACACAGCATGAAGCACCGGAGAGATGCACTTAACTTTATTTAATGACAAACAAAACCAACAGACCTGCATCTGTAATTAAAATGCATATTTTCCTATGTATTAGTAGAGGTATCCAGGTTGGTTTTACAGGATATGTAGATACATATTTACAGAGCACTAGAATGTAGTACTTTTTATTTTCTGTGGCATCTATGGGGCTCTAAAGATATTTTCACACATCAGAAATCAGAAATTAATCAAAAATCTGACAAGAGAAACAAATACTGTAACTCACAGGTACAGGAGAGACTGGAGCCCAATGAAGGTATCCTGTGACAAGCTGTTTAGTGGGTTATGATCCAAGACTCTAGAACAAAAAAGAAGACCTGAAAGTCATGTAGTGATTACTCTTTATATGCATGTACGCCAGGATAAAACAACAAGTTGGAGAGGGTTTGAATGTTCGTAATAATTCAGATGAGACTTTAGTTAATTTACTCATGCATAAATATGTTTTGTTATTAGCCCTCTAATCCGGTCCTACTGTATTGTATAATATATATGTACTGTAGCTGTATAATAAAATTACCTTTATTAATTTGTATCTGGTTAAAATGTATTTTTGTTGTTGTATCCCTTTAAAAGACTTTTTTGTTTATGGTACACTTTATTCTAATTCGATTTCATGAAGATAATAAAAGTCCCAGCTGAACATAATTTGAGACTTGTCTTGTCATGACACCAATAATTGCTGCTCTTAAAGTCCCCCATGCTATTTCTATCCCAAATGACTTTAAGCACATCAGGAAGATTTGTTTGCAGGCCGGACCCTAAACCACAAGTCTGAAAAGAAATTCCAGATGCCCTCAATGATACCCATGCATGGATAAATAGAGTATTTGTATTTCAAGGTTATATTCAAACCAGATGAAACAGATCATGACTACATCATACAGAGTAAATCAGCAAAAACAGTCACACACTGTTCTCCCTCTACATCTGTACAGTACAATATATAACCCAGTTAAATAACATAATAACCTAAAGGATATGTATGTCAACTATATAAATCTGTATGTGTGTGTTTAACTCACAGCCATTCTAATTGCTTCAGATCCCTGAACACACCAGGACTCAGGGAGGAGATTAGGTTCTCACTGAGAAACCTGAGAGAAAGCACAAAAAGTGGGGGATTGATAAAACCTGTCTTTCTGTCATATTTAGCAACTATGTAGCTGAAAAATATCTTACATTGGACACTTCAAACATGCAGGTAATAAACAAAGTTGTCTACTTACAGCTTTCTTAAATTGTACAGGCCACTGAAGGCGTCTTTGGATATGAACTGAAGGCTATTGTTTTGCAGAAACCTAGGAAAAAGAGAAAAAAACGGATGTTCTTTAAAAGTTTGCTTTGACTGGAGGTTTCCCATAATCAACAATCGAAATATCACCCCATCAGTCAGATCCACACACTAATAAATGATTTTTTTATTAGTGTGTCAAAATGAAATCAAGTCTCACACAACACATTAACTGTCAACCAGTCAAAGTGGGCACTCATCAAAGCCACAAAAACAAGACCCCCCAACAACAAGAAGAAGGACAACAACCGGCGGAGAAAGAACATCTCCATTCCATATGTATCAGGAGTATCAGAGAAACTCCGCAGGATCTTCAACAACCATGACATCCCGGTCCATTTCAAACCTATGACAACACTGAGACAGAGACTGGTTCACCCGAAGGACAAGATTCCCAGGAAGAAACACAGCAATGTGATATATGCAGTCCAGTGCAGTGAGGAATGCTCTGATCTGTACATTGGAGAATGGCTCAGCACAGGAGAGCCACCTCCTCAGGACAAGACTCAGCTGTTCACCTCCACCTCAAAGACAAAGGACACTCCTTTGAGGACAACAATGTTCACATTTTAGACAGGGAGGAAAGGTGGTATGAAAGAGGAGTCAAGGAAGCCATCTATGTTAAGCTGGAAAAACCTTTCCTTAACAGAGGTGGTGGCCTCAGACATCATCTTTCTACCACATACAATGCAGTGATTCCATCCATTCCCAGGAAGTTTGCACATACTCACAGTAAGAACAAAGGGCTGTCAACCAGTTCCCCTCCTGGAGTTTCATAGTCGTTAGCCAGTCGTTAGACACACACCTGGCCCAGTCAGCCAGAACATCACAGGTAAGTATGGAAACATTTAGTGCTATTGTTTATTTAAGTTTTACCCAGACCCACCCACTGAGGTCTGTAACCACATATAAACCATGTTTCCCCACCAAACAGTTAGAACTGATGAAGCTGCTTGGATGAGCAGTGAAACGTCTTCAAGAAAACTCTACAAGTCCAGACGCCTTGCTTCAATCTTCTCTACGTATGATGACCTGGATGACTGAGAATCTTCATCAACATGTCAACCAGTCAATTCTGCTATTAAATCAACAGGGAGCTGTCATACAGGAAAAACAGGATCAAAGTTAATGCTATCAAATTTTAAAAACCAAAAAGGTAAAAACAAGCATAAAGCTTTATTAATAAAATGTGTCAGTGCATTCTAAAATACTTATTAAGCTTGTTCAGGTTTAACTCTTACTCAGATATGCTGTGTGTGACTGTGACTGTGCTCTCTGCCACACTGCAGTGATTACTGTTTTGTATAAATGATGCCACATTCATAGGGTTTACATATTTGCAGTCTGAACTACTTTTTAAATATTGTATAGTAAGGTATTGTGCAGTAGAATAGACAAAAATACTCACAGTCTCTCCAGGGCGGAGTATTCAGAGAAGACAAAGTCAGACAACACTTGTATCTCATTGCTCCTGAGTGACCTGAAACACAGCCCACGAAAAAGTTAGAGAAATACAACTTCTAAGAGGGAAGCAAATGTCCATCAAATATTCAACAACTGACACAATGTTTTCTGCATATAACTTTCATATTCAGACATACACAAATGAGCACATATCAAATAAAGCTCTATACAACAAATTCGATATGCAATATTATTTTCTTCAACAGCATGATTTTAACATTTAAGTGAAGTGAAGTTATAAGCCAAAATGTAGGAAAATGAGGACAATGCAATCTGCTGGAGTTTAGAAACAATTTTGACTGGAAAGAAATAGACTAGATACAAAATAATAGGCTGTCTCTCAAGACAAGTAGTATAATTTGATTGTACATTTTCAGGAGATACTTGTGGCAACAGATTGAGAATCAGACGGTTCCACTCAAGGTTTGTTTAGGAAAAGGGGAGACAAATGTTCTGCCGTGTAGCTTTGATAAATAGTTTTAGCTTTTCAAGACATTTTTTTCTTTTATTTGCCCCAGTCAGGTTGAAACAAGACTGATAACACTAGTATACTCTCAATCAGAATAGCTCTTTCAAACCATAGACTCACACTAAAACATATTTGTTTCCCAGTGATAAATAAATGCTTATTAGCTTTCTTTTCTCTATGAAGTTCAGTCTTTTATGATCTGCAGATTGAACAGACACATAATGCTCATATGCAAGTATTTTGTAAACATTTAGTCACAGACCTACTTCAGTTTAAAAAAAAACTTCTGTAAGCTTGGAATGAGCATATTTAATAGTGTCCTTCAGCTGAAAGAACAAAGACACCTCAACTAAATTACATTTACTGAAAAAGAGTAACAAGGCTGCTCAGTGAGAATTAACATCAAACGAATGCAAGCCAGAATGAAAAGAGAAAAAAAAATGAGAAAAGAACAAAAATAACCAACACAAGTTGCACGGTGTGGAAGCTTTCCTGTTTAGACTGTCAGATAGTGGTTCTTACAGAATGTCAAACTGTGCCTCAGTATTTCAATCTATAATCAAAAATCTAAGTCAAGCCAGACAGAGCCTGGAAAGGCATCAATAAAACTGTCAACTAAAACAGCAGAGAAGATGCAACTGAAGCAGGATGATGCTGTCAGCAGCGCTCGGCCTCCACTGGAGCATAAGCATTGATTTGTGACCAACGCACTGACAAAGAGTTGCATTCATTTTTTATGAGAAGATAAAAACAGCATGATCTGAGTCCATGCCACCATAAATGGCTACAAAAACATGCATGCAAAGATCACACTGTCCGATCATGATTATTTAACTGCCAGCTTTGTTGTAGTTGGCTCTAGACAGCCAAGGTCTTTTTATGGATGACAACACCACCAGTAATTGAGGACTAACAATGGAGGTGTAACTGATATCTTTAGCCAGTCAGGAGAAATTATGAGCCTCCAATTAATAAAGCTGAAACAAATTTAAGAATCCTATTAAATGGCAAATAAATGTGCCACACTTAAAGAGAGACAACCAAACAGATTACTGCGAGAAACAATGAAACCAAGTTATATATAGTCTCTGGCATCCAATCCTGTTGATGAAGTGGGCTCAAAGGGAGGACAGTTTCCTAGGAGACAGTAATAAATGTGACCCCTGAACTCTGGCTCTGCTCTGAAGGTGTGATTTATAGAAGAGATTCTTCCCTCAGAGCTAGAAAGCCCTTTCAGCACTTCCAAAGTTTTCTGTTTTTCATTACATTCACTTACTAATAAAAAAACAGAGACCATCCGTGTTGTTTACACATGTTTAAACGATATATAGTATACACTTACAGCCAGGTAACGTTGGGAGAGAGCAGAGGAACATCCTGCAGGTTGACCTCTACACACTCAACATGCAGCTGTTGTATGCAGTGACAATTCTCTGGATACTCCTGCAAGACTACACACACGCACACACACACAGACACACACACACAGACACACACACATTAATGGATATTTGAATGCAGGAAGTATTACACCACACTGTTGTAATATGAACTGCCCTTCCCAGTCAATACTGACACAGGTTCACCCTTGGAATTCAAGGTCTTGTATGGTCTGTGCAGTGGTATCCATCATTTGTATCCATATAGTGAGAGATGTTGTGTTGAAGTATCTATCGTTCCAAAAATATTAGACTACCACTATATCTGCAGAATTTGCTGGATTTCTCTCCTCTTATCCTATTTGCAACATCTCTCTGTGGTCTAGCTGGGGCTTGGTAATAATGTTGTATTGAAACAGAGGGGGAGAGGAAGCTATCACAAAAAGCTCATGTCTAACCAGCTGAATACTGACAAAACATGTAATAATTTAGTCATTGAAAACAGGCACATGGAAGCATATATTCCAAGTATAACAGACACACACTTACAGCACTCATCTAGAAAGTACTGGTCCAATGGATCGGTATTCTGCAGCGTTCGACCAAATAAATCTGCCCATCCAACGTTATCCCCTGAAAAAAAAGAAGCAGTTATAGTTTGTGCTGCAGATAGTGTAGCCGCGACAATCATCAGCAGTGCAGATGCATTCCATTTTGCCCAATAACTGCAGTGTTGGAGGGCACATCCTCGTCCCTTGGATGACTTTGTAAAGGTGTTAAGAGTGGGATCCTCAGAAGCCTACTTTTAATTAAGGGTGAATGTGCTGAGACTATAGAATACACACTGCTGTTCTGGCATGCCTGTTCTATAGGAATAATGCCGCTATTGAGGCAGCAGGGATGCATTTGTCTTTTGACTCTGTGCAGGTTCCAAAAATTGTGTTTGCAGAGCTCAAAAACCAAAGCAGTAAGAAGAAATGTCATATGCTGCATAATTGCACTGAAGATGGACAGAGTGGCATTTAATGTGGCAAATTGAATCATCCCGACTCGTCTCTTGGATTATGACTCCATCATAGCCTTTTGTACCTGTAACATTATGGACTTTATTTTATTCCTTCTGCCTCCGTCACTTTCCCATCATGATGAGCAGAGGTGGAGCAACATTTTCAGTTTTTATCTGGAACACATCTTATGAATCTAATATCCATCCCATGTTCCATTAGGGAATACGGTAATAGATTCATAAGAAAGGGATGACTGACTGCTCACACACCTGTGCCAGAGGGTGCATAACAAACATCGTTTGTTAGTCGCTAATTATGTTGTTACAACCTGTGACTTTGTTTTAAAACTCTAATTATTGGCTCTATACTTGAAGGCTTAGGAGTCTGAATTCCCTCGGCTGGCCCCAGTGCCATTCACTGTATGTGACAAGCAGTGCACAAAAACACATTGAGCAAATAAAGAAGATTTTTTCCATTTGGTCAGCTGGTGTTTAAATATGTTCTGCCAAATGTTTGTGAGAGAGAAAGATGACTTCAAAACACGTTCTGTGTAGATGGATTTAAAGTTACAAACCATTTACATGTGCCTGAATGATGGCCGAGCACCTAGATCCACCATCATGGTTATGATAATAACAGAAATGTGTGGCACACATGCAGTCATGTTAAATTATACCTGAAATCTAACAGGGATTTAACAGGATACTCCAATCAACATATTCTGCAAGCCAACCTTTAAACTGCAGAAGAAGGAGAAGGGTGTGTGTGCGTGTGTGCGTGTGTTTTAAGATTAAGATTAAGAAACCTTTATTAGTCCCACAATGGGGAAATTGCATTTTTGCAACGGCATACAGACAGCAAGGGATAAGTTAGGAAAAAGATATATACAATATAAAATAGGCTACCAATAAAAGATATATACATTATAAACAGTTTACATATTTAACAGTTATTGCACAGGTGAGTGGAGGTAGAAATGATAAACTGTACATAGTGCAACTAAATAAATAACAGTAAAATAAAAGCACACTGTGGTGTGTAAGTATTGCTCCTATCAGAAGTGTTTATTATAGAGTCTGACAGCAGCAGGAAGGAAAGACCTTCTGTATCTCTCCTTCACACACCGAGGGTGGAGCAGTCTGCCAGTGTGCGTGTTTGACTGATGCAGTCTGGTGCTAGATTTTAGGTGAGCTGTTTTTCTGAAATCCTTGTTATTATGGCATTGCTGTGCAGCACAGCAGTGAGGGCAGGCCATCTGAGGAGAGGGTGCAGAAGACATAATACAGTACAGAATGGGTTTCTGATTACTCACAAGAAAGCACAACCATAGCCAGACTGAGACTAATTTGTCCTCCTCCTTGATCTTTTGGCTGATGTGGTTCACCCAATAGAAAATGTTTTTGAGAAATGCTTTTAAAAAAGATGAACAATATGACAAAAAGCATCTGCCCCTCATAACTAGTATTTTTACTAAACTGAATGTTAAAGAACCTTTTTCTAAAGCTCATTCAATGGTGACTCAGCCTAATAGGATAAAAGTGATGAGGCACGTCTGTGTCGTGTGTGTGTTGTGTGAGTTCAGGAAGGATCCAAAGCAACTCAAATTAAAAAAAACAAAGTAAAGAAAAATGAGAAAAGTCCAACAAACGGTGGGCTTTAAAAAGGAGCAGAAAAATATCACAAAGAGGCTAAATACAAACAAAAGACTCAAAACTTAAAAGGAAACCCACAAGAAACCCAGGGAACAACACGAGGACATCACAGGGAGGAAAACAGTACAGGACACAGTACGGACTGATGAGGACATAGCTGATCAAAAGACTCAAATACACGGGTGAACATCAGTGCAGGGCAGGTAATTACAAATGGATGTAAAACATAGGGGAATACAACGAACCAGAATAAAGAAAGGAAAACAAACCCAACAATAAAAATGTCAATTTTGTCTGGGAGTTAAACCAGTCTGACACTGTCCAGGTGATGCAGAAAATACAATACATTGAGCCCTGAGCTGCTCATTCTGGCCTCACAGTCGTGGAGTTGTTACTGAATCAATCCGAGGATGTTTATTCAGGCGGAAACTGGACCTGAGGAGCTGATTGGAAAAAAAGGAAAATGGCTCCAAGACACTTCAACGTGTATCTGTGGTGGTACACACCACAGATAAGCTTGGACTTGGAATGATAATGTGAAACTGAGAAGAGGGAGGATTTTTTTCTGGGAGGATTCAGCTTTGTGCACAGTCTTTTTCTGATGCTGTCAGTGTGATTCTGTCCTCATTTGTCACTTTCCCCACTGATATTCACCCAGGTCACGGTTGTAGAAAGTGCAGAGTGTGGAGGGGATTTTTTCCAGTGGCTCATTCTCCAGATGGCCAAAGATCCTGAGAGGTTACAGATGAACAAGGCTCCAGTGGGTCTAAAGGCCCTCAGGAGGATACCAGAATTGTTTTTTTTTACTGTCAGAAAGCTGTTGTCACCTTAAATATAGCCTTCAAAATATATAAAGGTGACTTGAAGCACTCTGGATCATATTACTGGATGGAATCTCTGGCTGAAAGTTTATGATGTACTATAAATGACAAGTAAAAGCTGCTTTCTCAAAACTCAGTACAAAGTGTTCTAATTTTATTTTTTCTCCTTTGTCGACTCTACCGTGACACGAAGACCACTACAACAGCCCTCCCAGTGTGTGCTAAAAGCTCTGATTACACACTAAATTCACTTAAACTGAGACAAGCTAACACTTTTAGTGGACATTCACTGTAGTCCAGCTTAAAAGGTATCAGGAGAACAGTGAAGAGCTCACTTAGTTGCTGAAGAGTGGCCTATTTGTCTGTAATTTGACAGAGGTACAGACACTGTTAGATCCCCCCTTTCTCTTTGAAAGGAGAATCAAGCCACTATGTGCAGCACCTTATACCTCTGTTTGCAGACTAAAATGTAAATGACGCTTGACTTTGTGATTGTGGCTTTGGTGTCATTACTATCCTCTCAAACAACTAGTGTGGATACACTTTTCAAGATTTAACATAGACACAACTGACTGCGGTGGACCAGATTTAAATTTATGTGTTTGTATCTGCAGCTCGGGGACAGGAGATTCAATTAAACCCTATAACGACAGTAAGACTTCATGCACCTCTAAAGTTAATTAACTTTTTAGATAATTTGTTTTGTTCACCAAGTGTTAGTTACGTTTATCTCGAAGTTTTCCAGACTTCTCTCTCAAAATGTGGCTCACACTGTGGAGTGCAAATGTCTGTGATCACCTTTGAGATAACACCAGATATTTTTAACTTCTGGCACTCAGGCTCTGCAGAGTTAAATGAGGATTTCTGTTTCTGTTTCCTATCCGATAACGCGTTTGAAATTTGCCACATTTTCTGTCTCTCACTGACTTAAATTTACACAATCAACAAGACGCTATTTTGTCATATAAAGCTGCTCTCTTTTCCTAAAACAAAAATAGATTTGTCATTTTTTGTCAGTTTATTGTGTATGTGGAGCTGGCAGTAGGTTTTATAGGTACCAGAGGGAAAGATTTATCATTAGTTTTTGTATTGCTTGATCACCAACAACATTCTCTACGGCTTCACTGTTTGTATTACAGTTTACAGACACACACTCACCACAATGACGCTCGTCAGCTCCGTTGGGACAGTCCTTGTGTCCGTTACACTGCAAAGCCTGAGGAAGGCACTCACTGCTGTTGCCACATGGAAACTGTCCGAGAGGGCATCTGTCGTCCAACTCCACCCTGCTGGCCACCGGTGCTGAGGGAGAAAGGGGAAATTGGTGCCTTTAAGAGCTAATAACACTTTTACACCACTGTGTGTAGAGATAGAGATAGATATACAGTGTTTTTTTATTTAGAGTCCTGCAATTCTGCTTTTAATTCTCTCAATTTTAAATGTATTGTTATACTTGTTATACTGAAGACTGATGCAGTCTGCCTGTCTGTCTGACCAGGGACAACAGGGTTATGGCTGATTAATAAACATTGGAGCTGTCATATAAATGAATAAATTAAATTAAAACTATCGAAGAGAAGCATAAATGAAGGATGACAGCGGAAGATTCTCAGATATCCAGGACATCACTGAAGCTCTTGACCCGACCTTATTGTCAATTAATCTAATTACGAGTGACAAAACCATTTAAGCAAGTCAGCATAACAATTCTTTTTTTGGAATCAGACTGTATAACTCCTCTCCTTTCTGTAGGGAGAAGAGCTAGATAATCATGTCAGGCATCACTGTTATTCCCTCCACTTGTCTATATTTATGTTTACTTAGCACCTTATATCTCCATATTTGTATCCATGTATCATATATTGTGCTCATACTGCGTACTGTACTCTTATTTGGATTATAGTGACACTTATACTCTTATACTCTGTACTTAACTGCATTTAATACAATAATAATATATGATACCTCTGGCACAAGAATTTCCTTCGGGATTAATAAAGTTTTATCTTATCTTATCTTATCTTATCTTATCTTATCTTATCTTAATTCAGATGAGCAGCTAACATATTAGCAGTTCAGGAATTAGCAGCAAACCTGACACCTGAGCTGAAATAAATGTAAACACCGTGAAATCCCTTGGACCACCGCCAGTTCCCATTTTACTCATCACCCAGTCACTGATGTAGTCATAGCAACGCAACATATCTTTCTATGATTAGCCATATTTAGCTAAGCGGCGTAACCATTTTGCTAGCGGTTAGCAATATAGCATCCTAAAAATATATATTTACACACTTTCCTCGGGTGTAACTTAAGTTACTGTACACTCCCCCTGTAAGCCTACAGAGCAGCTACATTAAGCCACCTAGCAAAATGTTAGCCAAGATTAGCTCATCAGCTACACTATTTTGCTAACAAAATTAGGTATTTGTACTTAACTCTGGTTAAAAACAGGCCAAGTTTCTGCAGCGTGACTCTCTTCACTAGCATTAACACATATGTACAACAAGAATTAGCTAATATTCATTATTTTACCTGCAAAAATTGCATAAAATAATGCAATAATAATAATAAACGCTCCTCCATTTTGTTCGTTGACGTCTGCAACTGTGACGCATGCGTTTTGCGCCATCTGGTGGCCATAGTTAGTAGCTACACCTAAAACTAAACCTGTCAATTAGTACAAATATCTGTTTTTAAATGGAAAAAATAGTAAACCTTGTGACGCTACAAAGATATAAAAAATATATTATGGCCCCAAATCCTGAATAATTTAAGTACAATTATTCTTGGCTGTAAAGAAGCGGATGATAAAAGCGGGATTTTTCTGTGGGCTACTGGGTATCACACCTTCCCAGTTTGTCCTCTAACCATGAGTCAGACACAATCAATCGATGAGTGTTATTTTACTGACACCAGTTGTGTCTCTGAATTACAAAACAAACAAATACCTTATTATGTTTTGTTTTGCCAACAACTTTCATAAAGGTCATATTCACATCCGCAAGAGATACAGCATTAATTCTTGGTTACAGCTGTTCTCCCGACAAAGACTTTAAAGCAGTTTTTTGGTTGGTGGAGCAGGACAATTTATTGTTATCTGTAATATATAATATTATTATTTTCTGTTTCAAAAACCAGCCTGTTGTGCCGCGAGCAAAAATCCCAACACCAGCAACAAGTATTTTTTTTTGGTCAGATTATATCAGAAACAGCCAAATGGTCTTATTGCTTTAATAAAAAAAAAAAACAGAATCAAAACTGTTTAGAAGAGGAGCAGTTCAATCAGATTGATGGGAGAATTTACCTGAGTTTGTGTGTGTGGGTGGATTATTCCATATTTAATAGTTTCCCAAAAAATGTGGAAAAAAAACACTATTAGATGTAGCTAACATGTCAAAGAGTTCAATGTGACCTCAACTACATGTGTGTAGACAAAGGGTTTGGAAACTACATTTTTTATATAAATCTTCATCTTCAAATCAACCTGATGAAGAGAAAAGTGCCATATTTCCCTCTGAAATGTGAGTGGAACAGTATAAAATAACACCTGCTAAAACAGCCTAGATCTGCTCTTCTTCTCTTTCTGTGCTGTCTGTGTCAGCTGCTGCTCTTCTTTTCCCATAGCTGGTGCATGTTGTGATGCAAATATTCGGTCTGACAACAACAGAACAACTCTTCCTGTTCACTCCGCTGAAAGTAAATCTGGGCATTTGAGAGTGTGTGAGACGCCACTTCCATCTGCTGATTCATAACTGACACAGACTCCCTTCACTTGAAATATGTTGACGAGGGAATGACAGTCTGACGGGACTTCCACCTGCACTGAGACAACAACACAAAGGACTCTCAGGTCTTCCTATATCAGATCCAACCTGACATGACACCATCAAAACAGAAATGATGCACATCATCATCATCATCATCACAGCCTGAAGTCTGCAGTGTCTGTGCCCTTCACATCTGTGTGACAACTGAGACCAGCATTATTAAAAACCATCATCAGAAACTAGAAAACGAGCTGCGTCACACTGATGAGGATGAAATGTAAAATTTAAGTTATTTCATCCAAGAATTTGAACTGTAATTTGCTGTTTTTCTCAGCTGTGAGTGATGGCCTCAGACCAGCATTACCATCTGTCAATAAATTCCAAAAATACTGACTCACTGTGAAATATTCAACTAAAAATATAACCTTTATAGGAGTCCTTCCTCTGACCTCACAGCTGGACGTTACCTGCAGTTGAGCTGATTTCCTCGTCTCCCTAAAGACAAAAAAAGATGCTTCTTGTCTTCTCTGCTGTTATCAGACAGAGATCACTCTCTGAATGCACAATTTGAGAAAAAATGTCACAGCATGCTCTGTGGACGGTGCTGCCTGATCAATAAACCAGACATTATCCATTGATTTAAAATGAGCAGAAATCTGCAGTCCAAGCTTTAAAAGTGTTTCTCACGCAGAGGACTGAGGACGTCCTGCATTCTGATTTAAGTTTCTCTCTGAAATTTGATGCATCTTGAATGGGATGCAGTGGTGTTGATAAACATGAATGTGTCATAAGTAGATGCATATCTGTCCTGCCTCATCACTGCATGTGTGTGTGTGTAAAAGAACCCTCATTCAAATACGTGAAGATGAGTCACAGAATGGGAGCTGGTGGAGGACATCTGAGTGGGCATGTGTGCTGTCAATGAATAAGAATAAGAAATTTGAGTGTGTTCCAGTCCAACATCTGAACATTGAACAGATGTTGTAATTCACCACAGAACAAAGAAAGGCAGAGTTGATCTCATTCAGTGTTAATCATGAATTTAATATCGATACCTCAGCCAGGTTTTGAGGAGCCTCCTAAATTCTAGGACCGTGAGGACACAGCCTGTTCCATGCTCCGCCACCTCCATCTGCGCAATAGCGCAGACAATGCCCCAAAGAAATCAGATTTCTGTCCGGTTCAGGTCTCTACAGGACTTAACCCTTGTTTACTGGGACAGGAGGTTCTTGATTCTGGTCTCTGATAAACATGACTCTTCATGTTCATTCTTTGCGCTCCAGCGTTGCACATACCGCATGTGTGCGCAGCATGGTGTCACCACGCTGACACGACACATTGCATATTATGATTTAAAATATAAAACATATAAATGACTAAGAATCAAGCTGAAAGCATGCGCGTGTTTTCTTGTCTTCAGTAATCCTCCTCCTCCTCCACCTCTCTTACCTATAAACTGGGTGTGGGCCAAGTGGACGAACACAATGATGACAGGTATATCCATCATAAAGGCTCGCAACTTTGCCTCACGTCGGTCCGGCTGTGAAGAAAAAAACACGACAGGTTTCCCTCCGTGAAATCCGGTAAGTCGGCAAAAGTGTCCGTCAGTCCTCTGTGTGAGACATATCTAGCATTTAGAGAGAAAAACTACGAAGTACTGTTTTGGATGAATAAACGGATCCACTCAAGTCAAAACGAGCTGGTGCGCACAGAGAGCCGGATTATGCAATCCCCAGCCACGCTGGTGTTCCCGGAGCTCACTGAAGACACACCGCTCTCCCTCTCTCTCTCTCTCCCTCCCTCTGACACACACACACACACACACACATACACACACACACACACACACACACACGCACAACCCTAATCTCTTTCATTATTTTTCGTACATCCTGTCTGCGCCCACCTGTGTTGCATTTCCAACACCTGTTGCGCTGCAGCTCTGTTATATTATTATTATTATTATTATTATTATTAAGTTATTTATTTTTATTACAGTTTTTTTCTGAATGCTTAAACACATGTGAGAACTGTTTTAGATCATTAGTTCACTTTGCAATCGGCATGAGCTCTGTAAATAAGCCACAGGTAAGCTTCAGTGTGGAGAACAATGGAGGGAGAAGAAGACTGAGGATTAGAGGAGGATGAGGACATGAGGAAGCACAAGTACAGTTCCTTCACACTAGGTTCTGTAGTAGTACCATACTCTAATGACAAAAACAACAATACTGTACATGTAAAACTGTTACTCCACAGAATTACTAGACAACCAGCATCTGGAAGGAGGCATGCGAGGACATGGACCAGGCATCATGTCAGGCCTGGATACGACACTCCAGGAGATATTTTCCCTGGTGCCTTGGACTAGAAGACATTGCATGCGATGTTGATGAAATTCTGCGGCCGGACCCAGAGAGACAACAAGACTGATTCTCTCTCTCTCTCTCTTTCAGTGAAATTGTATGTTTTCTTGTGATTGTTTTGATGTGTGTGAATAAACACTCATACTTGAAATTTGAATCCCTGTGTTTATAGAACTATTTATGACAAAAGTTTGACCTCAAATGGACATACCTTGTGCACAGAGAAAGCAAAAGCCAGATGTGTTTTCAGTTAATACCATCAGTGTGTAGTTGGCACATTGTGTGCTTAGTAATATGATGGTTTGTGTTAACTGTTTGGTACAAAAATACCACTTTTACAAAGGTTTGAAGAGTTAAGATGTATTAGCTTTTGCAAGAGGCCTACAATGTTTTGCGGATTTGGTGTAAGGTTGTTTAATTTGTACATAGAGTTTTGCACAAATAGCCAATAGTTACAAAAATGTGCATAAGCAATCAGAAAAAAATGTATTAATATCTATTTATATATTTGTTAATATATTTTTATTTTTATTTATTAATACCTATCTATATCTAAGTTATGGATTAAACAAGAGTTTAAACATGTTACATAGCAAACGTTTTAATCTGGACTTTCGCTGTAACTTCCAGATGGTGCAAAAGAAGAAAAATATAATTTCTGTGTCAAAGTTCTGAAGGTATGTGTCATGGAGAAACAAAACATGTGCTTGTCTCCTAAAGGGATGAGGCAGCAGCAGAATCCACATGACACACATGCAGGAAACGTTCCCATAAACATCAAGTGTGCTTTCTATAAAGGGGGATTGCTCTTTAGGGCCATAAAAACTGTTAAGCGGTAATAATGCTGCGATCAAACAAAAATAAAATATAAAAAGTCTATAACCACAGAAGACATAAATCCACAGGTTAGACAAAACAACCAGAGAATATACTGATTTATTAGAGGATGTAACAATATATTTTTCCACCTTTATGATTTTACTTTTAGCAACAGTGAATCTTTCGTGCCCACACTTGAATTAATGTCTGTTGTAGCTGATATGACTAAATGTCTTCCACAATTTAAAGTCAAGAGGGTCGCTAAAGAGACAGGAAAGGGGGATTTATGTGGAGTTACAGCACAAAGTGTGCTCACCAGAGGTTTTTATGTTTTTATTTTTTTTTTTTTAATGTACCCTCGGTTTGTGTCAGGGGCTGACAGCAGGTTGTAAATGTCCTCGCTGTGCTTCTTCAGTTATCCTGTGTATAACACAAATAATAGTATTAGCACCTACAGTTGGAGACAAAATTATAAGCCGGCGCCATGGAAATTAGATTTTTTAATGTTGTGTATTGGCACAAAGGTAATTTAATCAGAAAGAGAAGTCGCTGATGAGGCTCAGATGGTGACAGTGAATTTGATTTTCATTCATTCTGAAGTTGTGGTAAATAAAATCAAAGGCGACGGCAGAAGGTGGAGAAAAGCAGAAGATAAGAGACTCTGTGTTCCTGAAAGAACGTCAAAGCCAATTTGAGCCTTGGAAAGTGAGGTTGTTTTAAGGTTAGAAGTTAGAATCACTGTTTCTTTCAATTAGGGCTGGAGTTGGTGGATGCTGTGGATCGCAAGTTGCTGAAAACTTGTTTCTATGGCAGCCTCGTCCTGCTCTGATTCATCAGCTATACGAAGACCTGTGCTGCCTCAGTGCAGGATGAGTCATCACATCCACTCAAAGACCTTTTCATGTCATGTATGGGATTTAGGTGCAAAACAACAGATTAGGTTTCATAGGGCGAGCGGTTTCAGTGAGGATTATCATTATTATTATTATTATTATAATTATTAACATATGGTGGAATTCTAAAACCTCCATCTTAAGCTTGTGACTTATGTAGCTGAGCTGAATTATTTCTTTGTCGCAGTATTACTCAATAAAGGAGAAATGAGTTGGCACAGTGCAACATTTCCTTAGATGTTTCTTTCGAGATGACACATTGAAGCAACAGTTGTTCTTGTTTTCCACCCTCCCACTTTCACCGTGGCCTGGAGATAAAAATGTACTTCATGGCATCTGTGTTGTCCCACTAAAGTCACAGAATGCACATTTCACTTTGCTTCAAAAGAATTTTTGATCCTAAGATTCAAAATGAAACCTTACTGGCGGTCACTTGTGGATGTGAATGCTGGCACACAGTTGATCCGCTGTATAATACAATAGTTTCTCTAAAAGGCTTCACACATTTGAAAACAGGTTTACTGGCAAGCGTTTCAGCGAACAGGCTTCTATTTAAACATTCAGCACACACGGAGGAGACATTGGCATTCTTTTGGAGCCATGTTTGTGTCCACCTGCTGTACGTAAGTCATTTTAATTCTGTTTGCGTCCACTTTTCCTACCGAAACCCGCAGCAAACTGATCATAAAGTGAAACTCTGGGTCAACAACAACAACAACAACAAAACAACTTAATATAATAATACTATGGAGGATTCAGAGTCATTCTGTCAGCTTGAAACCAAATGAGTGAAACTTTTTGGATGTATCGAGGCTACATGTGTGCTGAAAATTATGTTTTTCCCACTAGAGCACAAATGAGCTGACCGAATTTCATGACAGTCTGCTGAGGCTTATGTTCCAGCCCAGTCTCGTCCCGCAATGTGAAACAGTCACATAATTATAAATTAATTGTGTTGTGAACAATAGCACAAATTGTGTTACTGTTTATAGTTACAGTCCACCATTGACAGCCACTTCCTCCCTCATAACACAAACACACACACACACACAAACTGCTGCAGCTTTATGCCTTGAATAGGCTGATTTATAAAACACTAGCTCGCATTACATGGTCATATTTCGTTCCATGGGATGAGCGTGTATGTTCCTTGGTTGAGAGATTAAAATCACAGTGAAGAGAAAGCGTCCTAAGAGAGGCACAAATTCCACTTGCTCACAAAATTAGATTACTTTAAAGTTTTTTAGAATTAGATCAGTGGAACATTTGTTCAGGGTGGCGACACATGTGGGAGCGTCATGTCCACAAATGTGGAAACTGGTGTCAAACCAGCCAAACCACATGTGTCTGCCAACCAGCAGATTTGATCAGCATTGTCAAAAGCATTAGATGGTTCACAAGCACTAAGGACAGCAGAGAAGCAACATAATGCCCATGTGTGAAAACAGCCAAATTAACTTTCAGCAGGGTTTAAACCTCGCCATCTGCTGTGGAGTGCATTTGAAAGGATACGCACACGTGGGTCATTAGAGAGCAGTACAGACATTTTTGGCTAATGTTTATTCAGCAGGTGGAAGGGTTGGCTGGTAATTGTTTTAATGAGAGATATATATGATACATAAAAAAACAGAAAATTTAATTATGCTGATCTTCTTGTAGTGGTTAACAATATGTCCTAATGACAGCTATCAGTCAGAAATGTGGCTAAAATCAACAGAATGAAGTAAAAAAAAAAGAATTTCATCATATCACGTTTCGCCTTTACATCTGAAAATGACTAAAATAAGATAAGCTGGAAAGAAAAAAGGCCCCACAGGAATATTTAACAGGCTGAAAAATAAAACAAATGGACATTTCGTCATGTTTTTAGCAATGTTTTTCTTTCACATTTTGTCACTCTCTGAAGGGCTCCAGCTGGAAGGATGTCTTGTTAGCAGAGAATCCCTGTGCTATTCTTAAACACTGTAGTTGGAAGGCTGTTCACCCAAAAGAGTCACAAGGCCATGGCCTCAAGTTTCTTATCCTGTTTTGTTTGAGTTTGTATTTTGTTTTAAAAATTAGAACAAGATACTTTTGAAAGAGCAAGAAGGGTCACCAGTTAAAATCCATGTTGTCTGTGCTCACTGCTCTGTGAGTGAGCAGTCACTGTTTATGAAATATAGAGGCCACGTCTCTCATTACAGGCTCATGCTGTCTGAGTGAAGTCAACATTATCTGACATGAAGAGCAGGGCTGCTGTCATGCAGTCACCGAGGATTTATGACCAAAAGACGCCCATGGGGACATGGTGCTTACATGAATGGGAGGTCACCATCACCACACAGGACATGACATAAGATAAGATAAGATAAGATAAAACTTTATTAATCCCGAAGGAAATTCTTGTGCCAGAGGTATCAAGTCACAATAAATGCAGTTAAGTACAGAGTATAGGTATAAGTGTCAATATAATCCAAAATAAGAGTACAGTACGCAGTATGAGCACAATATATGATACATGGATACAAATATGGAGATGTAAGGTGCTAAGTAAACATGATATAGACAAGTGGAGGGAATGACAGTGATGCCTGACATGATTATCTAGCGCTTCTCCCTACAGAAAGGGGAGGAGTTATACAGTCTGATGGCCACTGGCAGGAAGGACCTCCTGTGGCGTTCTGTGCTGCTCCTCGGTAGTCTCAGTCTACCACTGAATGTGCTCCTGTAGGACAGCAGTGTGTCGTGCAGGGGGTGAGACGTGTTGTTACGAATACTGAGGAGTTTCCTCAGTATCCTACTCTCCGTCACCTCCACCACAGACTCCAGCTCCACTCCCAGTACCGAGCCAGCCTTCCTAATGAGCTTGTTGAGTCTGTTGGTGTCGGCCGTCTTCATCCTGCTGCCCCAGCACACTACAGCATAGAAGATGACGCTGGAGACCACCGAGTGGTAAAACATCTGCAGCATGGTCTGGCAGACGTTAAAGGACCTGAGTCTCCTCAGTAGATACAGGCGACTCTGTCCCTTCCTGTATATTGCCTCTGCATGTGTGGACCAGTCCAGTTTGTGGTCAATGTGGACACCCAGGTATTTGTAGCTGTCCACAATGTCCACGTTGGTACCCTTGATGCTGACCGGGTTTGGGAGTGTCTGGTGCTTCCTGAAGTCCACCACCAGCTCTCTTGTCTTTGTGACATTCAGCTGCAGGTGGTTCTGTCCGCACCACTCCACAAAGCTGTCCACCACACTCATATACTCCGCCTCCCGACCTCTGCTGGTACAGCCCACAATGGCAGAATCATCCGAGAACTTCTGCAGGTGGCAGGACTGTGAGCAGTGTCTGAAGTCCGATGTATAGAGTGTGAACAGGAATGGAGACAGTACCGTGCCCTGGGGTGCCCCCGTGCTGCTCACTATCGTGTCCGAGACGGTGTTCCTCAGCCTCACAAATTGTGGTCGACCTGTAAGATAGTTAGTGATCCAGGTGACCAGTGGGGTCTCTACCTGCATGTCCATGAGCTTCCTATTCAAAAGGGCAGGCTGCACGGTGTTAAACGCACTGGGAAAATCAAAGAACATGATTCTAACAGTGTTACCTGCCTCCTCCAAGTAGGTGTGTGCTCTGTGCAGCAGGTAGATGATGGCGTCCTCCACTCCAATACGGGGCTGGTAAGCAAACTGCAGGGGGTCCAGCGATGGTTCCACAACAGCACGCAGGTGTTTCAGGACCAGCCTCTCCAGAGACTTCATCACATGTGAAGTCAGAGCAACTGGTCTGTAGTCGCTGTGTGTGCTTGGATGTTTGGTCTTGGGCACAGGAACAAGGCATGTTGTCTTCCACAGGGCAGGGACAGTCATCAGGCTCAGACTCAGGGAGAAGATGTGCTGGAAGACCCCACACAGCTGTGTGGCGCAGTCCCTGAGTACTCTGGGGCTGAGTCCGTCCGGTCCTGCAGCTTTTCCCGGTCGTAGGCGACTGAACTCCCTCCTCACATCCTCTGTGGTGATGGTAACTGTGGACACAGAAGAGCAGAGAGAGAGATCTGATGGGGGAGGGTGGGGGGTTGTTAATGGAAGGTGGGGTAAGGGGGGCAGGGTGATGTTATTGATGGGGAGGTGAAACTGGTTAGTATGGTTAGGGGGAGGGGGAGGAGGAGGAGGTACATTGTTGTTATTGACAGGTGTTAATGGTGCATCACAGGGAGGGGGAGGGGGAGGGTGGTCAGGGAGTGGACTATCAAACCTGTTGAAAAACAGGTTCAGCTGGTTGGCCTCCTGCAGATCTCCATCCATCAGCTGGTCGGAGATCCTATTGTGGCCGGTGATGGTTCGCATGCCACTCCATACCTCCCTCAAGTTGTTCCGGGCAAGTTGGCTCTCCAGCTTCCTCCTGTAGCTCTCCTTGCCCTCTCCAATCTTCTCCTTCACCTCTGCCTGGGCCCTCCTCATCTCCTCTCTGTCTCCACTCAAGAAGGCTGTCTTCTTTCTGTTGAGTGATGCCTTGATGTCCTTTGTCACCCATGGTTTATTGTTTGGAAATGACATGAACAGATCCACATATTAACACACCTGTACATACACCCAGAGCTGGTCATGTCCCAGGAAAGTGTCCATGTTAGCCTGGCCAGTCATACCCACTCTCTTTAACCCCTTTAACCCCTATAGCACTAATCAAAGCTATTGATCTAACAATGAGACAAGGTGACTTATAGAGGAGCATCCAACATCTTGCTGCTTGCGCTGTTCAACAATATTAGCCTAATTGCTAAAAACACCTCAAATATTTTATATGCAAACCATCAACAGTCGCCTGCTCGACTGCACGCCATTGCACTTCTGACACTAGTCTGGTTATCGCTCTGCCGACGACCCATGCTTCCTTTCTCTGCCTGGTTTTATATCTATCCAGTTGTGTGCAGAGGTTATTCTGCATCCATTGGTGCTGTCCAGAGGGACCGGATTCGTTATTTGTATTGAATAAATAAAGGATTAGTCAGACTGCCGTCCAGGCTTTGCACTTATCCACAGGAAAAGAGAAACAGAACTGGCACAACAACCAACCAGAAGCAAAGAAATAGACAACAAACAAAGCCAAATTAGTCATGGCCTCCATTTTTCTGGGATGTAAAGGGAGTGTTGGTGGTGGATTACCTGCAAACGGGGCCACACTATTACACAGGCCTATACTACACTGATCTTTTCATACAGCTACAGGAGAAAATCAGTGTCCCCATCCTTAAAATGTGTCTCACACAACTCAAAGGCAAAGTTGCCTCAGCAGAAGGGCTGTGAGTGAGAATGTAAAAATAAATCATACTAATTGTGTAGTTTTCACAGGTGGAGGGTGTCTATGGATATTAGTACTCATTGTAATTCCTACAGCTGGAGGACAATACTAAAAAGAAACTGAACTCCAACCCAGTCACACACACACACACACATTTTATTTAAACGGCTAAAAAATTTCATAGTTATTGTACTTTGTCGATGCACTCCTCTGTGCCAAATCATTTTCACACCACTTAAACTTTTTAAGTTTTTTTGTGACTGCACCTCTACAGCAATAAAAATATGTAAAAAATCGGAAAGCTATTTTTATTACTTCCTTACTTTTAGACTTCCTAGCAGCCATGCACAGAGACCCTTTGCACCTGCCAATTCATTGTAACACAATAAAACTAAGCACAGAAACCTTTTTCTCAGAGATTGCTCTTAAACATTTACACACCTACTTTGACTGCACAGATCATAAGCTGGTTGTAAGAGCTCCACTGAGAGATCCAGCGCGCTGCTGTTTGACTAGGAACTCAGTGTTTCTGACACAGTGTACAGCTGCAGGGTTAAACTTTCCCTTAAATTCCTCTAAACTCCCAAGACGAGTGTCACAGCACCATGTCTTTTTATAAACAAATATGCAGCAGCCAGGCCTGCAGTGTCGTCTAATTGAGCCGTAGTCCGATTTATCATCCAGGGAGCAGACATATGAGAGCAGAAGGACAGGAGGACTGGTCTGCATGGTTTGTTTATGCTTTTCATCCGGCCCCCTGAACATTACTGAATCTAGGATTAGCCTAGTTAGGAGGAAAAACTACGTTCTTAGTATCTTACCGAGGGAGGCGTCGACAAGTAGCTAGGATGGGATTGAAACATTGACCTCGCGGTTAGTGTTCTTACCACCTGAGCTACGGCTGCACCAGCTTGTCCTCAAAACACTGCTTGCAACAAACAGTCGGTTCCCCTCATGCGTTTCATTTTTGAGAACGTGGCTCTCTCCACCTGGTCTAATAGTGAAAGGGTCACGGGTGATTTAATTAATCCAAACAACAACAAACAAATCTGGCAGAGAAATTTTCCCTCTGCTAATTTTTTTATGTTCTCTGTGACGCCGCTGTCACCCACTGCCTTAGGTGTGCTAAAAAAAATAGCAGCCGCCCCACAACAAATGCTTGACGGCCTCACAAATATGAAACCTAAATATCGCAATCGCCCCCTAGTGGCTTGCTGCTGTATAGGTAATGAGTCTGCAAACACTGACAAAAGGCTACAAAATGACATAAATTTGGTTGGTCTGGATTCTGGCCTTTTCATTATAACATTTCATCAAATTTAAACACTTCAAAACATTATTTACAAAACTGTATGTAAAGTTTATTACTGTTATTGTAGTGAAGACTGTGAACTCTATTCTGTGTTTAAAGAGCAGCAAGAGATACTATTGCTGAAGAGCCTGAGCTGGGACTCCAGACAGAAACGTTGTGCCTGTGGTGCTGATAGGGGGAACAGCCATTCCTTGATAGTAAATTTTCATGAATCAGATCTGGCAAAACAAAGCGGCAGTGCAGCTGCATAAAGTTATAGCGTGAGAACTGGGTGAAGCAGTCCCAGTTCACCAAGTGGTTCTTATCAGAAAGAAACAGCAGCACCTCCTGTGTGTTTTAAAGGCAGGGGTCAGGGGCTTTTATCTATTTTAACCCAAGCAATTTTGTTGCTGTATAATTAAAGGATGAGTGTTAGTTACATAACATAGATGTCAGTTGTGATTTGCATTAAAATCAAAATTGGTCCATTAGGACCCCAAAGGGCTTACTTAATAGGGAGGAGCAGTTCATCTATGTGAAAATGTCTCCAGGCTTGAATGAGCTGCAGAGAGCTGAGGTCATGATACGCTAGAGATGGTCATATGTCACACACAGTCACACATATCAGCTCTGAGTATTTTTGTTCCTTGGGGTGGAAAATAGTGGAAGTCTCTTTTTGACCTTGCTGAACAAAAGATCATTCAGTCACAGGAAGAGTGGCCATATTTGTCAAATTTAGGCGGCAGACTGCTTTGTGTGCTGGAGCAGCATCATCATCCTCCTTCTCAAATTCCTCTCCGCTGCTTCGTCTAACAAACTGAAACTGACACGTGCTAAATGAGGCGTCCTTCTGAGTGACATTAATTTATGATTGGTTGCTCAGTTGTGCCACGTCAGATGGAAAGTATAGAGGAACCTAATTATCTCTGTGGGACGTACACTCAACCACACAAACTCTTAATTTGGAAAGGCTAACTGCTCATTTTCAGCAACATAAAGACATACTGTGAACAGTAGGCAGATTTATTTGTATTTTTAAAGTAGGTGGCAAAAGCTGTGTGAAGTTTCCAGCCCGTTTTTTACCATGAAACTGTCAATATTTCAGTCCTTGAAAATAGATTGTGTGTCTGTATTTCTCTGGCTGCATCTGATTGTGTTCATGCCACAATGCAGCAACAGAAGAGAACTGTTTTTTTGTGAAATATGACTTTTAAAGCACGCCATGATGTTTACCTAACCTCCTACCCTGAACTTTAACCAGTAGTTTTTAAAGCCTGACTCCAATCATAAGTGGAAAAATTAAAGTTAACCACGGGCGAAAACAAAACAGCTCATGGTGTGAGGGACTTTGAACCCTGGACTCCTGTGAGAAGGTCTGCTGTGCTCCTTGTACCCCCCACCATTCCCAACCTGCCTCTTAAGTCAGATTTTGGTGGCTGTATTGGTCCGGTGATGATATGGCGTTGAACAATAGGATTAAACATAATGATCTGTCGTATATGGGGATTATTTTATCAACCAAATGAAGATGTGTTGAAAGCTTCTGGATTTAGTCACCTAAATATATCTGTGCAATATATTTGATATTGCACAGAGAGCTCCAAGCTTAGACAGTGCAATAAATAAATGGCCTCTAAAATGCACCAAGTTCAGCTATGTGTAAAGTGAGGTTAATGATTGAGGTTCATGAACACTGGCCTAACTTTTATCAGTGATTAAATAAGAATTTAATCTTTTACCAGGCATGTGCACAACTGGATGCTGCATAACACCAAACTTGGAAAATAGCTGTGAGGCAAAAACAGAGGTGAGACAGGAAGGGAGAGGGAGTCACTGCATCTGTGCAGCTGGCTGACATTCTATCAGGAACTCCTGGTTCTCACTTGTTCGCATCACATCATGGATTATTAAGGGGTCTAACATTTCTGCTCCCATTTAAAATGTCACAGACGGGCCTGGAAGAGATCTTTCGTACGAGTTGTAGACATTTTGTTACTCACAGCTTTCCTTAATTCCCAGTTTAATGCCAGTTTCACACAATGTTCAGTGCATGCCACAAGTTAATCTGAGATTAGGACGAGAAGTGTTGATTACATAAAGTATTATTGAAAGAACTACAAGTCTTTGTACAGCAAGCTTTGCATTAACAGGGAGACATGCTCATGAACAGCTAACTGTGCTGTAGAGCTGTAAATAATTTGCAGCTATTTTGGGTCCAGCTTCTCATTTGTGCAGATTTGATGCTTTTTAAATCAGTCTGTTTTTGAATTTTGAACAAAAAAAAGCAACATATTTGAAAAGGTTACCTATCTGTGGAAAGATGTTTATTATTTTTTAAAATTTTTTGGACAACATAACTATTTATGGTAATAGTTAAGAGATGAACAGACAGTTGGTCTGTGTTTATGCCTCCATCACAGTCTCTATAAAAACATGTGGATGGCAAGGGCCATTTTTATGTACAGCCTCCGGCACTGACGTATTGGTGGTGTTGGTTTTCCTGCTCTGCTTTGAATCTGGCTGAATTATATTTTTGAACTGATATCAACGGGTCTCTTTAAATTCTCTTCTACCCTGTGTGCTGTTACACTTGTGGCTGATGCACAGGCCTGTTACCGCCACTTAAACAGCTGCACATGTCAGCTAACTACACCTGCTGTTTGTCTCACCAGCTGAGGTAATAATATATCCATGCTGTAATCAACACAATTGAAGGTTCTGGGTAATTCTAGTGTTAAAAAGCACAATATTTCCAGCTGAAATGTGGAGTAAAAAAACAAAAACAAAAAAAACAAAAACATTAGAGTGAATGCACTCATGTTCATTCCACATCTGCAACCACAACACTCTGACACTGTTAGTGAAAGGCTTCGCAGTAATTTAATCCAACTATTAGTCCAACAAACATTTCACCAGTATTAGCTGTGCTGTGACCTAAGAGTGGGAAACAGAATTACATTCTGTGGCTGAGAAAGTTGATAAACTCCAGAGTCTTGTCCCTCAAATGTGTTTCCTCAAGTATGGTTCTTCTGATTTTTTTTAAATCCGAGGGACTGACATCTATATAACCTTCTCCGGAGCTCAGAGGTGGTGGAATTAAAAGACATTTTTAGACAGTGTTATCTAAAAAAAAAAAGTCCAGATTAGACTAATCAGGACTCTGAATGTTACATGAAGTGAGGAGGATGTCACAGAAATTCTTTCACGGTTGATAATGAAAGCCTCAGATTGTGTTATATTGTGCAGAGATTTAGCCTCTGGTGTCTTTAGATCATTTTCTCATTAAATGTGTGTTCTCGTTTCACACTCGGTGAAGTGCAGTTAGGATTTCACAGCCTTTGTTTAATCATTACGACATGTGCAAACCTTGTAAGCCAACAGGACAGTGTGGGCAGACAGAGACTTCAGCATAGTGATCCAATCAAATCACTGTGCAAATGTTTTACTGAGGATGACAAGACAGGAACCTGAGTAGGGAGAGGCGGTGCGTGGGGATTAGTGGACGTGATGGACGAGTCCCCCTGACACGATGAGCTCTTTTGTTTTCACTTTCTCTTCACTATGAATTATTTTATTTTACTTTATTGTATTTTTAATGTGTTTTAATGTATCTCTTCATTTGTTGTTTTTTATTCTGTTGGTTTGTTTATAGCATATTTTGGTTGTTTTTACAGTGCATCATAAATAAAGTAGCATTTGCATATGCACTATTAACTTTCATTTCCACCTGTGGTTAAGCTTGGTTTATAATTTGTCATAAAAAAACAAGCGGTTAAGGTTAGGCATTAAACCAGGGTGTGGGGTTAGATAAACATGATCTTAAAACACATTATACAAAGAAAACTGCTCCTGTTGCACGGGTTGTCATTTTTCAGCTACCGTCACGAGTCCCTGCCACCATGAGGCAGCCAGAGAAATACATGCACATGCTCTGTTTCCAGGGACTGAGACGTCATAACATACATTTATCCCGTCTGTAACTACTGCTATTTTTAAGTCTCTGCACATGGCTGCATGGGACACATAACTAGTGAGTAACACTTTATATGAACATGTGAAACCAGCTGTGAGTCTTTTTCAGCCTTATCTTTTGTTTGGCTAGGATTATAGTGCCTTTGCTAATGTAGTAGAAGTAGTAAAATATTATTTACACAGGCAGCAATGAACACTGTGGACGTGTAGTTGATGTTGTTTTATGCTACCTTCAGGTGTGTGCTGGCTCACATGTGTTTTTCTTTTCTCAAAATGTTCTCTTCACACTGCCTCGTTTCAAAGTCAGGCTGGTTTTCATGTGCATACAACTGCAGACACTGTACTGAGCACATGGACACAGCCCATTTCGAAGTACTAGTGAAAGAGGACAATAAAAAACCTGCCTCAGCTCACTCATCTCTATGACTAATCTAATTTTCAGGCAGATGTGAACGTTATTTTTTTTTTTGAAGGAAAACCTCCAGATCTCTTTCAGCACAACAAACTCTTATTGCACTGTCCTTAAAGTGTCTCCTTTCCTTGGTGCATGTGTTATATTTACTATTACTGCCAAACTGCCTCTAAAGTGTTACCTGTTCTCTTACCTAAATTTATTCTATAGCATTTACAAGGTGGGCTGAGATATTGCTTGAAGTAGAACATCATTATCTCCCGCTGATGTCACCTGCAAATATTCTGTTCTGTTATCACGCAGGGTTGTTTGGTTTAATTATACACAGACCTGGAAAATGTGTCTCCAAACCACAAAACAGAAAAGTAACATAAGGCAGTGTAGCGTTTATTATGAGTATAAAATGTGAAACCTACAGTTTTCATAATGTTTCATTCTCCTTGACACCCAAAGCTTATTTCACCAGAATTCAAAGATGTCATGGTCGAATAATTATGGCTTTTAGACAAGCTAAACCATTATAAACCTTCATTCTGCCACTGCCAAGATGTGCTGTGGGATTTCTGAAGGTTGTAGTGAGCTACTTGTTTTTGTGCTATGAAAAAATACAAAAAAACCCACATGGTGACTCCACAGATTGTGTGATAAGTAAATAGAAACTCACAAACAGCAGCGTCTGAGAAACATTTGACCTGCTCTGACCACAGGTCCGACATTACCAGTGAACGGCGAACAACAAACTGCTCAAGGTTTTGTCTGTGTGAGCCTTCATGAGATCAGTGATGATTTGTGTTAATTATAAATTGTGATAAATGTTCTCTCTGCTGTGCTGCAGTGGCAGAGGATACCAAGAAGAAGAGGAAGAAGAAGAAGAAGAGGAATAAGAGTGGGTGGGTGGGGTAATCACCAATAAGGAATGCAGGATGTGCTGCTTGGATACTGTGATAATGAGCCTCCACCGCATGGCTACATAAGACACACAGCTCTATTGTGGTGCAGCAGATACTGTATAAGTAATCTATCTAACAGAAGAGCCTACGTGCACCGCCTCCACATGCATTCGGGAGAGAGTGCACTTCAAGCTGTAACAACATCAAGTTTTCACACAACAATCAATAGAAAAAAAATCATTAGAAAGAGTGAGAAACAATGATCAGTCAGCTTCATCGACCGAGTCTCTTATGGTATTATAATTACTGGCTGAAAGTGTGATCGTAAGCATGTTTTTGATTTAAACAGGGCCTGGGCCCCTCCACACACCAGCAGTATAATACAGGTGGAGTCCCTTTGTTTGGTTTAGTCATAGGAAGAAGTGCAAAGAAGAAAAAAAAAAATCAGCGTAGTGTGAACTTGGCAGTATAGGCAGTAGGAGTATAGACAGCCCAGACACAGACAAACAGACAGTGGTCTTCTGTGGCTGTGTATAAGTGTCACTGCTGTCCATAGACTCACATGTGTGAGAGTCTTAATTTCAGTTTATTTTAGACAATGGTTAACACTTCAGCGGGTGTAGAAACAGCTCTTTTGTGGCTGTGGAACAATCTGGTCATGGATGGTAACACACTGTGGGACTGGGGCCTGGCACTGCCGCCTGGCTGAGCTACAGATAGTCCAGTCCAGCACTACAGAGGGAAGTTGATGAGTTTTTCAAATGCTCTCTGGTGTAATGCCCCTAAGAACGATGCATGAGCCTCTTGTGTTCATCATATTGATTTGTTTACCACTGCTAATCGAAAAAAACAATGACGGACCTCTCTCTGTATCCGCTGGAACACATTTAAGAGGCTGTCCATCATAGGTAAGATACTACAACAAAGAAATGAATTTGTCTATAAATCATTGAAACAATGGGCATTGTCTGAGTACATTACTGGAATCATGTTAACATGGGAGAGGAAGTAAATTAAGAAGATACAGAGTGAGTCAGCAGCAGGTTGTTCAAAGGGATAAGCTTGAGATATTTTCAAGTGAATCTAGGAAAAAGAAATCTTTCTAACACTCCTGCTCCATTCCCTCTGTCCATTCATTCTACCTCAGTTTATCACAAACACTCTGTGCTTGTCTGCTTCTCCCAGTCTCACACTTCTTCTTCTTCTTTCAACTTAAAATTGTGTTCCTTTTTTATTTTGGTACTAAATAATTAAATTAAATTAAATTAAATTAAAAAAATGTTTTTATGTTCTGCCCGTTCTGCTATCAATTTGCAGCTACATCTACATTATTACATCTAAAAAATAAATGTATTTCTATTATGAATAACAGCTGTTTTATCCATAAAAAGACACGGAAATTGTGTTTCAAATACATGTGGTTTTATACAATTTATACAAGAGAGTCTAAGGCAAATGCGCTTTGCACTACTTCACATCCACACACACAAACAATCATACACCAGCCACTAGGAGCAACTTAGGGTTAAGTGTCTTGGCGGGGATCGAACCACCAACCTCAGGGTTAGGAGATAACCACTCTACCATAGTTTCAGGTGTTATCTGAAACATATGTGCAGCCTCACAAAGGTTCTGCATCCTACATCTACTGAACAGGTCATCAGCATACAGACACTGTATGCACCTTCATCTGTTCAGTGTGTCAGTGAAGAAGACGGCTGGGGAATCATTATTTTCTTCATACAAGCCTGTGCCTCAGGTACATTGTTCACAGACATGCTGTCTCTTTCCATTTGCTAATGACACAGATGTACCTGCCTGAACTCGGTACGTCAGGTTCGCTTAACAACTGTCATTCTGAAGTCAAAAATATTTCTTCAGCTGAACTCAGACAAAACAGAGACTTTTGTGTCTGTCATCATGCTCCAAAGACATCAGCTCTTCATTTCCTTTTTTTGAGCAACAAAACACAAAAAATAATAATATAAAAAAGAAACCTTATTCGCTGAAAGCTGTGATGTATCTGTCAAAGACACTGTTAGTGACTTGTGTTCATCTCATCACACCAGGATTTTCTGTCAAAAATCAAAAATCTAATGATCAGGACGGTACAGATTACATATCTTTTGCCTCCTAAAGGCAGAACATGCCAGTACAACATAATCTCCTTCATTATATTTCAACAAACGGATGCTGAAGCTTATAGTAGGGAGGAGTTTGAAGGTTTAAAGGCGACAGGTGAGACCCAGAAGCTTGGTCGTCCGAGTCCCCCTTAACGGCTCTGTGTCTTCAGGCTTCATGGATAAATGTAGCTGGTATCATCAGCATAACAATGAAATTTTATGCCATGTCTCTGAATAATAATTCCTAGAAGGAGCATGTAGAGAGGGAGCGGGATCGGTCCGAGCACAGAACCCTGTGGAACACCGTGATTAGCCGTTGTATGCAGAGAGGAAACATAATTAAATGGAAAGAAGTGAAATCTATCTGATAAGTATGGTTTAAACCAGCCTAGTGCTGTCCCAGTAATCCTAATCTCATGTTCTAATCTGTGTAATAAACTGCTGTGATCTACAAAGGCAGCACTGAGATCAAGTAGGGTCCAGAGACAAGTCCACGGTCTGATGCCACAAGGAGGTCATTAGTAACTTTGACTATTGCTGTTTCTGTGCTGTGTGGTGGACTCCTGTGCTACATAACCATATGAGTGGCTCTAGGTATTTTGTGTTTGTTCCTCAACATCTTTTGACCATAATTACAGTTTTAGAGGACAGCGTGTCAGTGTAAGAGTTTATTGGTAAAACACTCCTGAGTGACAGAGAGCTAGGGACAACAAACAGTACAACGTTTGGAACTGTGCATGATTGAGAGGCTGAAATAGAAAAGACATGGACTGAGAAAGATGTGAGCTGCTATTCTCCACCTGCAACGGCTGTCGCTCTGCAGCAGGAAACCACTTAACCAGACAGAATGTCTATAAATCACAACTGTGTCCACTGACATAAATTTTACAGCAGCAGCTAATGGATACGGAGTTTCAGACAGACATTAGTAAACTGTTGACATATGATGGCTGATGATAAATCAACACATTAACAAATGTTTTGTTAGTTCAGTTTAAATTAAGATGCTGTTTAGGACTGTAACCTTCACTGACATTTTAAATGAGAGCTGCATTTAAAGAGGTGGATTTACAAGTGTTTAAGTGTGAATGAACTTGACTGGTTTACACAGAGACCTGACCTTGACCCCAGTCCAACACTGTCGGGATCATCTGGAACAATGAGGCATTGCCCAATTTTAGAGCCTGAGCTTACTAATGCTTCTGACAGAATGGGAGCAGAATACAATGCCAATGTACAAGCTTCAAAATCCTGTGGAACAAAGAGGAGGCTGTCATAGCAGCACATGTCTACACAGACAGGCTGGAATAAGAAACATTCATCTTAGAGAAGAAGAGCTTGTCCTTAAATTGTAGAAGTGAGATTTTAATGGCTTTATTCACATTAATCTCATATGACAGCTTAATAACCTGATTGTATTCTGTGTTATTATGCTGAATATGCAGAATGGTTCAAGATAATAAGTGTTAGAATCTTAAATTGTCATTATTGTCAATAGCCTGTCCTCACCATGTTACATGAGGTCTGTCCAGATCCTGTGTTCAGCTGGTTTGTTTTCATGTAGCTCTTTACACCCTGGCTATTTTAGTGTTATTGTAGTTTTGGTTGTTTCCGGTTTTATTTTGAAAGTCTTTGTGTATTCCCCTGTGTATTCTTCTTGTGTTTACCAGTGTCTTGTCCCCCCTTGTGTATCTGAGTCTTGTGACCCCCAAGTCCGTACTGTGTCCAGTTCCAATTTCTTGGTATACTCGTGGTTTACCTGTCCCAAACCTGGTTTGTTTTGTCTCTATTGTTTGTACTTGGTTATTTTGTGGTTTACCATTTTTTCCTGTGGCTTTACTTTCAATAAAGATCACCTTACGTTGGACAGCTTGGTTTGGCTCTGCACTTGGGTCCTACCTGAATTCTAATCCTAACAAGGTGAGTATTTTATCCCTTTAACACGTGCATATTTCTGTGGCCATATATCTGTGTTTATGGAGACGGTGAATTGTTCTAATGGTACCTTAATAAACTGTTTTTAGCGATTAAAAACCACGTGTGAAAATGAAAGTTAGCAGTGAGTGAAAACAAAACAGCTGGTGGTGTTAAGGGGGCTCAAACCTCAGACTTCTGAGGCACACAAATACCACATTATGTTATTTGAAATGTACAGCATGTCGTATGTTGGGCAATATATGTACATCCTATATATATTGTTAGGAGAAGCGTAAACGTGTTGCTCAACATATATCTCAACACCCTCACAATAAATGAGATAATGAATTAATAAAACATTCCTAAAGGACAAAGCCATTACGTAGCATTCATTAGTACACAGTGAATATAATTTTACTTTGTGCGCCTGCAGCAAAACCACAGAGTAGTTTAGACATAAGCAGAGCAAGGCGCCACATTATCTTTGTATTGTTCTGATTGGAAATGTGTTTGTACTGCTTGGGTGTGAAAGAGAAAATTCAATCTGCTTATTCCCTACAAAAAAGGCTTACTCAAGTTGCATCTGCCTTTCAGTCATGGCATTCAGGCAGTAAAAGAGCTTCTTTCTCCTCCTGTCTTGCTTCTTAATTGTTTAAGAGGTTGTTTAGAATATAGTATTTCAGCATCGAGTGTGAGGACATCTATCTTTCATGACAAAACGTCACATCAAAGCCAAATTTACAGAGAAGTACTGACGTCAACGGGCTGCGTGCAGGACTGTCCTATTTTAAAGTCACTGGGCCTCAATAAAACAATGGCAAACAATAGTTAAACATGAGCACTCATAAATCACCAACAGAGGTTAAAGCGTTAAAAACTTGAGTAGGTTCAGTGCAGTTAGCGATTCAAATACTCCACAGGGAAAACAGCAGTCTCAGTGCATAAATTAGCAGGAAGCCAGCAGCATGACATTATCCAAAGAAAGATTGACACAATGTGTAAGGCAGCCATAAAGCAGCCTGCAGTGTCAGCAGAAGCAGCCATACTGCCAAGGACACGAACACAAACCACAATCAGTAAATACTTTCAAGTGAAGAAGAGATTCTTGTCAACAGTAATTAACCCTCTCAGTAGTTTGTCAGCCGACATGATGAAAAGCTGACAGGGAGCTGCAGTCTGAGCACGATTTATTTGCTGGCTGCTGAGCAGTGTAAGGCTGTTATAGCAGACCATCAAATGAGTAGTACTGCACACACTTAAAGCTTTGCTCAGCAGTGACAACAGCTCCCCCTGTGGTGAAATGTGGTAATTACAGGATTCTGTTGGGCCAATGAACTCTTAGCTTATCCTTTAGTCTAGGCTGTTAGCTTAGCAGCAGTGGTGGAGAGTAACTAAGTATTTGTTACTTTGTTACTGTACTTAAGTAATTTGTTATGTATTTATACTTTACTTAAGTAAACATAATACTACATACGAGCTGACTCCACTGTTCACAGACATCTTTAACACCTCTCTGGAGTCATGCCATGTGCCAGCCTGCTTCAAATCCTCCACCATAGTTCCAGTTCCCAAGAAGCCAAGGATCACTGGTCACAAGAACAGCTTTTTCCCCTCTGCTGTTGGACTGTTCAACTGTAAATAACAGACTGCTCTACACTGTCACTTCACAAGGTCACTTTAGTATAGTCACTGCATTGATGACTATTTGCACCGTTTACTTCCATCTTGCACTACTAGCACTAGTACCACCTCACCGATCCATGTGGTACCTATTACATTATTACACTGTTACAGTCGTTCATATAAGGGTGTAAGTTTGCCATTACAACCACCAGTCATTTTATGTTCTGTTCATTGTATGTCTGTTATGCCATGTCAATTTATAGCCTTACTTTTAGTTTACCTTGTTTACTTGACCTTATTTACCTTAATTTTTATCTTAGTTTTATCTTATTTCACGTTAATTATATGTTTTTATGTATGCATCAATCACCAAGGCAAATTCCTAGTAATGTGAATCCCCTTCACTTACATGGCAATAAACACTCTGATTCTGATTTTACTCCATTACATTTTGCAGCTATTATCTGTAATTTCTACTCTACTACATTTCTGTAATGTTTTTAGTTCTTCTTTCGTTATTTATTTCAAAGATTTCTGTACTGAAAATGTAAATGAACTACAAATTGTCAATTTAAATTTTAATAATAAGATGATTTCTTTGATTATTTCAACCTGTTCAGATATCCTTTGCAATGGAAATCAATAATATATATATTCGGTGTGTGCGTACCTTTACTTTTAATACTTTAAGTACATTTAAAAGTAAGTACTTAAAACTTTTACTTAAGTAGGATTGATGTAGCACTTTTACTTTTACTTGAGTATATATTTTGCTGGGTAATTGTACTTTTGTAACAAGCTTCAGTACTTCCTCTACCACTGCTTAGCAGGTAGCAATAGGTTCTTTCTGCTCCACTGAAGACCCAGAGTTTGGTCTCCTGTGGGGATGGACTTGCTTTTGGATGCAGCATCACACTGCAGATTTCGGGACTCGTGCAATGGCATCATTTTTGCTGCTTGTCCTGAGGAGACCATTGGAATGGGAGTCATGATGGGGGGATGTGGCCACTCTGCTATCATCTCTCTGTGATTGCATATCGCTGCTGCCACAGTTGTTCCAGAATCATATCTGAATGCCATTGGAGACCTCTTCAGCCTAATGTCTGTGCCAAGGCAGCTGGTAGAAGCACCTCGTGCAGGGCAGGCCAAGACAACAGATGGATCAGACAGACATAAAATACTTCAGATGATACCCACAACAATGACTGATGAGTGCTGGGTTTGCTGCCTTCTGTCTTGTTTCATATTAGGGATTATCAATGAGACAACAGAAAAGCCACCACAGCAGCTTCTTTGAAGCCCAGCCAGCTGATCTGAAGAACAGTGTGGGCTGATACTACAGTGAGCACACAAGACTCAAGTCTCGACTGAGCTGGTAGATGCGGATCATCAATTTCATCACATAAAAGTAACTGTCCGGCTTTTGACTCACTCCCTTTGTAGTACAACATCAGTCTGTGTGGTTCAAGGCATTCATAGACGCTTGTGTCTTCTGCTTCTATTACTTATTCCTGATATTTTCTGTCATGCCATTTGTCAGCCTGTAGATGTGGGAACTTTTTATGCTGTATGCAGAAGTTATAGAAATGGTGGAATTTGTTCTGATAAAATACAGCAGGCTCAGCAGTCACAGATGATGAGGAAAGCTGGGGCAGTAATGTATTTGCCACACTTCTATAGCTGACTCACCTTGATCAGGCTCACTCAGTTTATGAACAAGGCTCCTGGCATTTTACTTAATCTGAATAATCCCAGATTAAATGAGAAGATGTTTCATTAGCAACCCAAGTAGGGCACCATGAGAGCTGATCTGCATGAGTTTGCTCTATCCAGCTGCTGAATAACGTTATTTTATTTGACTTTGCAGGAAAAAGATGAGTCAAAGGAGGAGTCTAGGATTACTGCCACAGCTGGACGTCCTCATTGTGTTTGCCATCGCAAGAAAACTAGTAAAAAATTCATATCTTGGCTTTTTATACAGCAGAACTTTAATAGCTGAGCTCACACTTTTGGATGTACCGTGGCAGCTGGTGACAGACCGTCTCATTTAACAAAGTTCAGTGCGACCTTTGCAGCCCACGTACAATTTACCGTACATCATTTCAAAAACATTGCTTCCCCTGACTTGGAGCGCAGCTGTACCACAAATGCACAAAAATCACTAACACACCCGTTACCCTTTTCTCAACCCTGTCAACTTTTCAAACTTGAGTGTGTACAACTCTTTTTAGGCAACACTGGCATCAGGAAGCAGCTCAAGTGGTGGTTTATGCCACAAAAATTAAATTATAACTTCAAGCCTGAAAGAAATAAATACAGTTTCTGGTCTATTACAGCAGCAAATAAAGTAGCCTATCACCGAGATGAGCATGAGAATCAAATCATGAGCCAAATCCATTATAAATTACCAATTTCACAGCCTGTGTTTGTTCATAAAAAATATGAGAAGTAAATAATTTAGGCTTTAGCTGTATGGTACGATAGGAGGAGAGAGGGTTAACACCTTTGAGGAGATCTGAGGATGATGCATCATACATCAAAGCAGAGTTATAAACATATTTTGAATATTCCACCTTTCAGCAGTATCACAAACTGTCTTTGAAGCAACTTGATGAATCATTAGTATGGTTTGATAAGACCCTCCTCACTTTTTTCCCAAACTAAGCCACAGAGAGGAGGCTGCTCATGATCTTTGGTTGCGATGAAGACAGATGGCTTCCTCTTAAATGTGTGAGAAAAACCTTCTTTAGATTATATTTGACACAAAAACACCACATACTTCAGGTGGGGGACTCTTCAGGCACTGAGAATGCCACACAAATATTTACTACACGTCACCACAGAAGGGTGAACTGACAAATCTTTGAGGTGCACTTTTCCATTTAGCTACACTGGCCAGTTAGTGGGGTTTATGGTTTCACCGTAAACACAAAACACATCATGCCACAGTACACCAACACAGCCACAAACAGACAGGCAGAAACAAAAGCTGTATTTATAGTCTGCACAAGCGATTACTAGGACAAACCAACAAGAGCAGAAGACAAAAGACACAGGCGCAGCAGGACGTCACACAAACTAGCACAGAGCTCTGCATCAGTTCATTCTGGGTTTGCACACCCAACTTTACTTCTGCACTGTCCTTTACAGGCACTTCATCAAATGAAAGTATCACATGTATTTGAAATTTTAAAAAATTTGAAACTTAATCCTTACTTTACCTTTTTTAAAATCCCTCAGATCCACAGATTGGGGTTTTGGCACCACTTTTAGACAGTTTTTATTAACGGTATGTATTCTGTCTCAATTTAAAAAACAATTTTTAGTTTAAGAGCAGAACAACAGACTGAATCAGAAACCTAATGAAAGACAAAGGAGGCCAGGAGAACCTCAGGAACAGGTCCAGCAGTACCAAGAACACATGGCGAGTAACAGCCGACAGCCAACAACAGGCTTGAAGCACGCTAATCAGAAGTGGCTGCATGTTTAGTGAATCAATTCGATCTACTGTTCATTGATGGAAACTTGGAGAAACAGAGAAGCGCTGGAGGGCTGAAGACGGCTTTGTTAACTACAGAGAAAGTACTATCAGATCATAGCAGCAGCAGTTTGCAGACTGTGAAATCAGGCCTTATTATTGTAGTATTTTTTTGATATGAGAGTATTAAGAGCCATCTTTAGATATGGACACAGTGGATTTGTCAGATTTTTGTGCTCCATCTTGCAACACATACATCTGTCAGTGTTGTAAACAAACCAACGTCTTGCAAGGCTGGAAAGAGGAAGAGATGCATGCATAATAGAGAATCCCACACATCTGCTCAGAAGGAAAAAGCAAGTTAATCCGAATGCGGGCACAGCGGAGTGGAGCACAAGTGGAGTAAAGGTGGGTGGGCACATAAGCAGGGAAGATGTGGCATGGCCCCCACCTGGCATCCCAAGCGGCAAGGAGCGGTCTATGCAGACTGACAGTTTTTGGCACATCCAAGTTGGTTTCATTTCACTGCTCCAGAGGTGAAAGCATGGATCAGACAACAGGGATGGAAAATAAAATCCTATTTTGATGTTTCACAGCAGGGGTTCTATGCGTTGATCAGAGTACACACAGCTAAGTGTAAGTAGAAAAATTAGAAAGATTCATTTTCATCAACCACATAGGAAGCCTATATTTTGTAATATTTCGTGGGGAAGCACTCACAGAGTTTATGAAACCTCCCCTTGCAGTAATGATAATGGTGTTTGTGCAGGTGTGTGAATGAAAGTGCAACAGGAACACAGTGATCCATTTTTGTGAAGTTTACAATGATACATTTACACATGAAAGAGAAACGTAATGAAGTTTGCGACATCCAAACAGCTGAAACCTGAGGTGAAATTAAAAATTAAACTGTGAGGCAAGGAGAGAACACCAAAATAAAAGAGCATTGCTGCTGATCTTTTAAAGCATTTCATCCCGACAGAAGCGCATATATGTGATAAATCAGTTCACGTACGTAATTAGTAGTCATTGGTATGGGGTGAACTCACGCAAATATTCTTTTTGCAAGATTTTATGCTGAAAATACATACATATAACAACAGGTGCCTAGCATCACACACAAAACCTGCAAAGAGAAGCTGTCACTATGAGCATTCAGTATCCTCGTTGCTATGGTAACTAAAGTCACAGTGACATGATACCAAGATGTTTCTTAGGGGATTCTGGTCTCAACGAGGGTGACAAGCAAGGGAAAATGAAAGACACACACACGGGCTGAGGGAGAGAAAAGAAAACGCTGCATAATGTCGTGAATGAGTGGAATCCCCTGTTGTGCCAGTCAATATCTGTGACCTACAAGCCCGTGTGTGTCTGTGTGTTACTGCTTTAATCAGCACATTTCAGTCATTTTGAAGGGAGACGGAAATGAAAACAGAACTCATGTGATATCTTTTCATCTCACCTTGTTCACACAAAGCTGTCCATATCAAAAAAAATCATGTGACAGAACTTTTTTGATTAATGTAAGTAAACTCAAACAGCCAATATAGAAACTGTGCAAACAGCCTTTTGAGCAGAATGTTTGTCTGATAAGAGGTGTGTGTTTGGTTTGATTATCAGCTCCTGTTTGTCCAAAAGGGGACAAATATTTTTAAAGCCTTCACTGGAACTTACCTGGCTAAATAAATAATAAAAAAAAAAAGTTAAAAAAAAATGTTTTTTACTTGTACAGCACAGATCACACACCTTTGCCATGTTCCACTTGAATACCCGACAGCATCATTAAAATAATTGCTCCTGAATCAATTACACATACATAAAGTGACAGTAGTGACACTCCAAAATCACGCAAACAGTGTGTAATTGCAATAAAGTCTCTCTCAAGCTGAGACTGTGCTGAAGTCATTTAGTCCACCAACGCCTGGAAGAGGTTTTTTTTTTTAAGTTCCGTCGTGATGAACAGGCATCAGGTCGCAGTCGCAGAAACCACATCCAATAAATTTTGATTGATCATCTCCACCCTTTTTATCTTTTCCCATCATCAGATGTCTAAGTACCTGTAAAATGACTGATATATGTCCCACAAAATGTCCAAACATATCACAGATTGGTTGAGAAGTACGGCTATTTTCTTCTTAGCCTTCAGTACAGAAAGAGTGCAGGTTTATACTGTTGTGAGGATTAATGTGTCCACCTAGTATGATCCTCTTTTATCATCATATTTGATACCCAAATATTGGTCAACGCAGTCAGAGTCGTGTTTCAGGGCAGTAGATTCCTACTTACTGTATCTATGCAGTGTTCCTACAGTTCATCTCGGGGGTGTGTGTCCTGCAGCCAGTGTTTGTAGACAGCCACAGGATCTACATTCCAGTGTTTGTGGAAAGAGATGGGCTCCTGCATGGAGATCAATGTCTCAGAGTAGTCATCGGGTCGGGCCTGCAATATCAAAAACAAGACGTTTGTGCGTGCTCTTACATGTGTCTGCAAAATGATTCAGGTTTCATTTATTTATTTATTTATTCCTGCTGCTACCAACTATCTGTCTGACTATCTGACAGCACAGGTTCAGTCATAGCCTGTCTGTATATAACTCAGTGTTTCTGTGTAGAGAACACGAGGACAGCGTCATGTCGAGCATCATCTGACGCTGGATAGAGCTTGATGTCCTTATTCTGGCTTTTATCAACACTCGGAGCACTTTTGGCTGATGGTGGTCCCATGCTGCACTTCTCTCTGTGTGAGTGCCCCTTTGTTTTTTTGTGTTTTAAACAGCAAATGCACGTAGCATGTGGTTATAAACCTAATTATAACATGTACTTATATGTGCGTGTGTGTGTTGATCTGTACCTGGTGAAACAACGGACTGTGTGTGATAGGAACACCGAGGGAGGTGAAACAGCGGCCCAGCACCATATCGTCTGGAGCATCATCATTAGAGCACCTGCAACCGCTGGACAGCAGCCTGGACACTGCCTTCCGACTGAGCACCATCCTAAACACACACACAAATCAGCGTGGTGTAAGGAACAGATGAGGGCTAACTTCCCCCAAAACTACATCAAATATGACAGATTCTGTTTAATGTTCAGGATATTAAAAATTCTGTATGCAGAATATGGTGCAATGAAGAGAAAGAAGTTTGATATTTTAACACATTTCATTCAATATTGCAAGTTGTACTGAAGCCCTGCTTGTTACACAGCAGCTACTAGTGCACAAGGCCAAAGAGCAGGTGAAAAAGAAGACTTTAAAATGCAACAAGACTGAGATCTGACATCCACTGGCCTCAACAAAAACCACCATCTTTCTGCACAATTAAACATGGTTTGGAGTTGCTTACTAAATAGATCTTTTTTGGACTCGTGTGCGTGTTTTACAACAGTTATGCAGGATGTGAGAGCATGTGTGTCAGAGCAGAGCGGTGGCTTCGAAATGGTTTCACTTTTAGTCGCATCAGAAACAGAAATTATATGTAAATGACAGCAGCTTTACTCAAAATGCTGGTTGTTTAAAAAACGGGCTGACTTGCAAATACTGTGTCCGTCCTGCCTCATGCAGCCACCCTTTTCTCTCTTTTTTGTATATTTTTATGCAATGGTGTTAGGCTCTGAGTTGGTGTTGAAGTTACACTTTAATATGATTTGAAGGCTTATAGAAAGCTTTGATGTCGGCCACGATACTGACGCAAACTATTGGAGCAAAAAAACAGAGGAGGTTTCTCCAGACAGGGTGTAGCTGAACGAAAGGTAACACATCATCAGTGGAATGGCTGATTTGTCTGCTGGTACACCACCAATGTCTGTGCCGTTCAATATACAATATAATCATGTTTTTATTCCCTTCACCCTGCATTCTCACCCTCCTCCTCCTGTGGTGTAGCTGTATCCGCTTTGAACCAAGCCGTAGCCGTATCTCTCCCCCAGTACCACTGCTTCCTTTGGGTCATAGCAGCACAGCAGTCTCCGCAGTCGTGGTAAACTATAAATGGATGATAATCAGCAGGCGTGAATACCTCATAAATAAACAATTTAGACACACAAAACAAGTTCATGTATTCAATTAGAGAATACAATTAACTTTAAATTACACTGTCCACTTTCATTTAGCCTGCTTAGAGAAGAACTGTGCAGACTTGAACTCTTTACAGGCCTTCCTCTGACTGTCAGTCACCAGCTTATAAATAGAATTGGTTCAAAAGCATGTGATGGAAAATCTTTTAATAAATCTGAAGGCAGAACATGGACCGGAAATTACTTTTAAATTTCTTTTTGTAGCAACAAGGAGAAATTGTAATGTTAAAATGTCTCATAAAAATAAAGGATATGACAATATACAGACAGTCTAGACACCATCTTATATTCAAGTCTGCTGATTGAAATCATGTTTAAACAGTTGATACTGCAGCCTGTGTTTATTAATATAAATACGGGCTGAACAGACAGAAATATGTCCTGAGAAGACCAAGGTCTGATTTTTTTTTTAAATGCATACACCGACAGTCTCTTGATAACAGCAGGAATGGAAATTGAACAATCCAGTACACCATAAAAAGCTGTGAGAGGAAACCCATTGGAATTCTGGGAACACATCTGATGCCTTAATCTATTCTAGTAAAGAAGGAGCAGGTTATAAGTGCTTCTTATACATCACTTATACTGTTGTGGCTCTATTATTACCTGATGAGAGTGTCATCATCAGCGATGAGCAACCACTCAGCCTTTGGCACGTCTTTGCTCAAGAACCGCTTCAGAATGGCAAATGTCTTCCCACAGTGTCCTTCAGGGAGACAAAGTAAACTGCATTCAACAAGCGTATTCATTCATAAGATACGGGCTGTGTCCTCATAAATCTTTTACTCATTTTATATGAACTCTAAACTCAGACAGTGTAAATCCTTTCACCAAGGTATGTGAGGGAAATATTGCTGTTATTGCTCACTTCTTTCAGAAACGGACTCCGTGTACTATCCCTCATTAGAATTAAGATGTAACAATTGCCTGCTAAATGTCTGTGATTCACTAGGGTCATGTTATATTCAAGAGTTTCAAATCGAGACATTTGCCCTGAGTGGCTTTATCAGTTCTTCTGATTCTCCAGCAGAACTGATTGATGATGCTAATGCTTTTAACCAGTAATCGCCTAGGTTATGTTGAAGTAGGCTTGATAATATGTGGAAAAAACCTGAGAGCTGCATGCAGAGAGGCACATTGGTATGAGCAGGATCCAACCGAATTACAGTGAGGTCTGATTTGATGTGGTTGGCTGGCTGAATTTGTCACCACGTCATGGCTGAATGCACTTCAAAGGGATACATGGGAAAATGAACAAAAGCACACATATAGAGAGAGACTGAGGGGGAGAGAGAAATACATGAGAAAAGGGAATGAGACAGAAGTCAGACACAGAGGAAGTAATAGGCTGAAAAACAGAGGATGGAGGTGGATGTGCCCCCTGCTGCACGATCTGAGCTCAGGAGAGTCTCAGACGAGAATACCACCAGTAGATAAAAATTGATGTCTCTGTTTTCTTTTATTGTAGTTATTGTTTTGGGATCTAACTCCAATTCCAAGTGTCACATCGAGCTCTTCACTGAGAACTGTTTTTGCTGGACGATGCAGTCTATTGATTTACTGCTGTGCACTTAAAGTGTGCAATGACAGGAAGTCAGGAGCCGCACACCTCAGTCATCAAAAGGCCAAAGTACTTTCTATCTCCTTTAGAGCATGAAGAACTGAGTGGAAGAAGGCAGAGGTGGCGACTGTGTGATCAATGAACATCGACTGGAGCTGAACAGACCAGCGAGCTGCTAACAGTGCGGTGGCTGCAGACAGGAAAAGAGGAGGAAGAGGTGGGGCACGTGTGGAGAAGAATTTAAGACCTGTTTGTCCAGAAAAGTTACACCTTCTGCATACCTTCACATCTTTATGTCCGAGTGTAAGGACTAGAAGTAACCATTCCTGTAATACTGTCTGTAATTTACCAAAACAATAATCCTACTTCATGCTGTGAAGCTGTGATGCTTTGAACTAGAATGACTGTTTATGAAAGTGTTTGCTTATGAAAGTCCCCATTTCATCTTACTACCTGCAGTCTCTAAAGAACCCAGCTCCACACTCTATTGCTGTTTTTGCACAAGTTAGTTCTTTTGGTACAGGAATTCCTGCTCTGTCTGTCTAACATTTGCCAATAGCCTATCAGGCATAGATTGATGGGAAGCTGCATGATCATTTGCATGTAACAACAACAACAAGCAGCTAAAGCCTGCTGAAGCATGATTGGCCTGTGTGTGTGTGGACTTTAAATGGCAACTAGAAAATTGCTCCAGGCAGGTCAGCATCCTGTTACTCTGACTTTTGTCCACATGCTCTCTGAGGCCCCATTCACACCGGGGAAATCAATCCGGCTAGAGCGGGATTCGGGCCGTATCTGGATATATCCGGATAGTTTTGTTTTCTGTATCCGGATATATCTGGATCCGGATATATCTTCAATCCACCTCTCGGAGGTGGATCTAGCCGGATCGGTTTAAATCTGGTCTCCAGTCTGAACGCAAATGCGGCTAGTGTGTGCGTGCGTGCGTGTTTGTCTTTCTAAGTTTTGTGCATTTCTGTCATGTTTCAAGTGTTTGTTGCACAAATTTTTGGATCGTTAAACCCACTTCTACACATTTAAACAGGCCCAGGGCTGTATATTGATCAGTTTTTAGATAATATTGATTTGTGAATCAGTGAAAATAACAGTAGCAGAATTATAATGTTGGTGGTCTATTGTGTCTCATCAAAGCATGTGAGTGTGTCACACAGACACATGTAAAGCTGCAGAGAGCTAACCCTAACCTTCAGAGAGGTAAGAACACTTTTTAGCTGTAAGACTTCTGGTTTCTGAGGACATTTACTTTAATTTACTTAACTATACTTTGAGGATGCTTTTGAAGTTTTTACTGTCTGTTTCTAGTTTTTCATGGCTGCTGTTGTAGTTTTTCTGATCTGGTTTTGTAAAATAATGATTATAGATGTGCAACATGATATTTCAGATATCATACATACAGAGCGCATGTATTAGCTGTTTCCGTCTAAAAACGTTGATACAATGAATATCATCAAGCCGACTGGTTTGTAGATAAAGTTATTTCAACAAATATCTGCATATTATTCTTTCAATCAGATTAACATCCTCTGATATTAATAATGATTGACAGAAGTGGTTGGTTGAGATACACTAATGGATTCCAAACGTATCGTTCTTCTGCTTTTCATTTCAGACAACACTGGGAGAGCTGAAAACTGGAGAGGAGACGCAGAGACGCAGAGGACAGATGCAACAATCACACTAAGACACAACAATCTGGACCACAACAGCCTCACATTCACTTAACAGTGAGTGAGGCAGTCAAATCAGTATGAATTCTGCATCAGGTCACATCAGAGTCTCCTCAGAGCTCATCTGTCCTCATCTAACCCACTAAAACTTGTTCAATTGGGCTTTACAAAGAGTCAGCAGCTCTTTCAAAAGCTCTGGTCCATCCTGCAGAAATGTACACTGGACTGGCTGCATCTCAAAAACAGGCCGACACTCAGCTGGAGCGCTCCGACCCGTTTCGTGTCCACAACCTGGTTCTGTGCTAGCTCTCCTGCATCTCATTGGAGACATTCTATTCTTTGTCCACTGATACGTAGGAGAGTCATTTCCGGTGATATCTGGTTGTCAGAGTTTGCCTAGTTGTGTTGAACTAGGTTCAATGAACTTTTTACTGCAATAATGTTGCTGTTGTTAGCAAATACATGAGTTTAATGGGTAAGGTGGGAGGGAGGGATAAAGAGGAAAGGCTTTACTATAAAATAAAATATAAATTGGATAAATCACTGTAGGTTTAATGGAAGTTATTGAAGTTTTAACCCATAATGAAAGCAATGAGATAATAGCAGGTGAAATTTAAATATTAGGTGTTGAGTTTCAGAAAGACCAAAACAAATGAAAGGAAACTAAAAAAAAGTATTCAAGAAAAGATCAAAGGAACAAAACCTGGACGAGGTGCATGCTGAAGACACTGGAGACAAGACAGGACAAAGGGACAAAGGGGAGCACAAGACTTAAATACACAAAGCTCAACATTAAGGTGAAAAGAATCAGGGCAGGATGCAAAGGAAACCAAACTGGGAATCATGACGTTAGTCATTAGTTTATTTGTTTATTGCATTAGTTAAAATGCAATAAATGTGCTGCAGAAATGTTTGGTTTAACAGATGAAATCAAAAATGAAATGTGCTGTCCCACACACTTACACATTTACACCCCTAATAATCTCACCTCTTTCAGTATTAGGCACTCCCAGAATTATTGAAGGTATGGAGGTATCACTGACGTCGCTGTAATATTCTATGAGCCCAGCATCTTTCTCCCAGGTTGCTTTCACCACTGGAACTGCAGACACAGAGAGAAATCTGAATCTGAAACAACATTCTGTCTGAACCACGTGAGCTCGTACAGCGGTACGGTCAGTCAATTACAGCTTGATGGCAGCCAGAGCTCATAATTAAAACGTCGGCTGCTTCTAACTGAGGAGGGGGAAAAAACAAGACTGCATACTTCCTCAGTGCATGCTGGTCCTGATAAACCAAGCTCCTACATTAAAGCTACAAAATAATTAGTCCAAATTACATTATCATCCAAGAAAAATTGGACCAAGCTTAGTATCAGTTAATTCTAGAACACATTCAATAATCAATCAATTGTACATAATACACTGCGACAACGTGCTATGCAACTCTAATAGACTGAATTTAAAGTAACAGCCAAATCCCTAAAAAGTTAATCACATGCTGTTCTTTTCACTCTTGATTATGTTAATTGCTTTCAAATAGCCAGTCCATAACTGCAGGCTCATTTGACCCTCGAAACAGACATCAGTGTTTTGGATAATTACACAAGCTGTTGCAATTTCAGCAGACAGTCTAGATGAGTTTGTGAATTTAAACAGGTAGTTTTCACCTGACTGGAACTGAATGATAACCATAAAATTGACTAAAAAAAAAGAGGCAGTGACAAACACAAGGACTATAGTTAAAGTTTTACAGCTAACTTCCGTTTTAATTTGCTTTTCATCATAATAATTATAATTATAGGTAAGTTTACATTTCGGGTGGCAAAAAACTTGACTGAAAAACCACCATTATACTGTTTATCAACGGAAACACACCTCGCTCAGAGTGGAACTTTTGGCACGTTTTTACAGCAACAAAAACATCGTTCTTTGGCACCGGATCCCCCTGGGGAAGAGAAGAAGAAGATAAGAAGAAGAAAACTGATTTAGCCTTAAAATCCAGTAAACCAGTGACAGAATTTGTTAAAGTATTTAAAAAATATTTATACATATATATATATATATATATATATATATATATATATATATATATATATATATATATATATATATATATATATATAAAACCATAGATGACATAATAAAAACGTGTGTCCATTTTCTCCGACATCCTCACGCATGTATTCTGCATGCACTCAGGTTCTGATTTTCTCTTCTCCAGTTTGGCAAACAAACGCTTCAGTGATCCATCGGTGCAGGTAGCCGCTGGCTTGGCTTCCGTTTAAGCCCTCAGACTGACTCAGCTCACTCATCCCTGCAGTCCCACAGGACGCTTCTATTTATACGGATGTACAACAGGCCCTGGCTGTGGCACTGTGCTTAAAGCGGACGACTGAATGACATTAATACAGCTAGGCAAGAAATACAGCTTTGTTTTTGTATTGATAATCAGAGGAGTCTAATCCCAGAGACATTATGATCAAAACAAAGTCAAAGGATAGTTCACCATGAATCAAACCAGCAAAGATACTTTGCCATGGAATTTGTTGCACTTTGAACTAAAAAGCACCTTTGGTCCTCACATTTTGTGGCTGATATCTTTAAAAAAATGTCCATCATCTGTTTAATTTTAATCCAACTTGGTGTAAATAATAAAGTTTAAGAGTTATACATACACAGTCAGGCAGGTAGGTTGTAAACGTGGTGGCACAGTTGACTCTTGGCTCCGTACAGAACTCTGGAACCGCTGTCAGCTTTGGACCTGTTCCTTCCTCCCAAATAAATAAAGCTATCTGAAATACAGACACACGTGAAGACACACATCTATGGGTTAAAAGCAGATGAAAGCCCAGATAGTAACAGATAACAGACGAGAAACAGAATTAATTCAGCCTCAGCCTGCAAACCTCTTCTGGGCCTCTGCTCACACGCTCTTTCACAAACACTCACTTATGCGGCAAATGATTCGGTTTCTATTATCCAAAAGTCATTTGAGAAATTCAAAGCAGATGCACAGCTAAAAGTTGAAGACTCACACTATGCATTTGAATTACTTCAGCTCATTGTAAAGAGGAGTAACGGTATGAATTAATGTCTGAGATGAGTTTGGACAGAGGGGGTACGGAGTAAAATACAACCCTGCCTTATCTTTGAATTTTCCCCCCTGACACACAAAAACACACTTGAACCTTTTCAGAGGCAGAGCTTTGGCATTGATATCATAATAACAGCTCTATCAAAAGCTGCAGGGAGCCATAAGATATCAGCCACTGTCACTGAGGGGGGAATACTGTCTATCACTGACACATGTGTAAGCATTCCAGCTCAGCAGGCAGCCTGAAAGGTGACACTTATGACAGTTTCACAAAGCAGAACTCAAATCACCTCATTACAGTGACAGTCAAAAGGTGACAGGTAACAAAAGCGTCTGGAAACAGTTTCAAAGTACCTCGTGTTTTAGGTCGATGGTGAAATCTGACTTGAGATTCTCGTGCTGGATACGCTCGGCCAGTCTGAAACACAAAAGGAAAAGAAAAGCAAGGAAGGAAGGGAGAAATATAAATCACTGCACTTAGCCAGAAGACACTTCTTCCCACCTCTCATACTGCACAGGGTATAATCTGCACACACACCTGTGGTACAGCGGCGCACTGAGAGCCCAGCCTGCTGCAGGGTCAGGGTAACCGAATGAAGTGGGGTCCTCAGAAAAGGCATAGTGGTGAATGATGGAGGCCTCATTGTCATGGAGACGTTTACCCAGAAACCATTCCTGAATTACAAAAAGACGAATTAAATTTATTTTCTTGGCAAACATACACATCTGTCCTTGTGTGATACAGAGAGAGCGAGAGAAAGAGAGAGCGAGAGAGAGAGAGTCACACCTCCTGGACTGGATATCTGTTGAGAACCTGCAGCAGAGTGGGCAGCATGACGGTAGTCTCTTCCTCCATGAAGAAAAGCCAGGATGCTGACTGGCCGTAAGTGGCAGAGAGGCTGGGAAGATCCACCAGAAACAATTACAAGTTTTAGTTTCATTCTCACAGAGGAGCCGATTAAATAACATCTTATTGAATTTGATTGACTTTATTTGAATATCATCTCCATATGTTTGCCCCACACTCACCGTGGAAGCACAGGGAGGATGCTCCAGTCCCCGTCGTAATCTGACAGCTCATGAAGGAGGAGAACGACTGGAACGCCCTGCATGCAAACACAACAATCGAATTCCACACCCTTCAACCACTTTTCAATGAATGTAAATAATGAATTATGCTCCACACGTTCTCACAGAAACATGCCACGTTGAATAAATCCACCAGATATATTACATTATTAAGTTTTGCACTGTATAAAGTTTCAAAGTTTTGACTGCTTCTAAATCAGAGCTACTGTTTCAGACACCCTTCCTCATGGTCTCATACATCTCTCATACATGAAGCTATTCATAGCACTGACACAGACACTATCTGAGAGAACAATGAGGTCAAAAATAGGTCCAGACTAAAAGTCAGTGTCAGAGATGAAGTCCCTCATTAAAATGCACCCATCGTTTCTATCAAAACAATGACCTAAAGCAAAGATGATGACCTTTGATATGCATGTTAATCAGGAAGCTGTTCAAGGCTGCAGAGCTCTAGATGTAGATAGAGGTGCATATATTCATCTTCTACACTGCCATTTAGCTACAAAGAGGGACTCTCTACAAATCGACCTCAACAAGAAAATTGTTGTTCCAGCTCACTTCTCTCCAAAATGAAGCAGCAGTCCACCTTCTTGATGAAACATCTCTTCCAATGAGTGAATTTAATTACCTTTAATTATAACCTTAATTTGATGTTTCTGTGTTAACTCAATGTCAGCTATAACCGAAGGAACACCATCTAATTTTGATGACAACATGCACAGGACTACTTCCCTGATGGCTGCTACATATTGCTGCAGTATAAAGGTCGCTTGGATTCTTTACACTTATGTAGGAGTTAGATAAATGTGCTACTTTTAGCAGCGAATGTGTCTGTAGATGCTGTTAATCATCCAGGTCATAGTCATGTCCGAGAGTTTAAATCGAGGCAACAGGACTCAAGGATTGTTTTCGCCCCTCTATGTGGCCTTCTTCAGTTCTGCTGCTGTTCTGGGGTGGGGGATCTGTGTTTTTATGTGCTCAGGACCTCTGTGGGTGGATCTAGGAGGAACTCACGTGACTAAGATCCCTCCTGTTGTTTAATGGTCAGTTAAAGGTAGGGTAGGAGATGTTGAAAACTCAGTGAGAGTCAGCCAGATTTTGAAAGTAAACACACGCCCCTTTCTCTCGGAGCTCACCCCGAAGCCACGCCTCCCAACCAGTCTGTGACTTCGTCCATCATGCACGTAGTGACAACCAGCCAATACTCCGCGCAGGGTCGCCTCGCGGGATTGGCTGATGTTTTTAGCATTTTATAGCTTCCACAGATGATATTATTCTACGTTTTAAAGCGAAACTGCCGAAGTTACATTAATTTAACAAAAAGTGCATCAGAATGAAATCTCCTACCCTACCTTTAAGGACTGTGCTAGGGCCCATTGTTGGGGTTTGTTAGGGTTTTTAGCAAAGAACAGTTCAGTTAGCACTTGATTTAAAAAAATTAAATAAAAAGAAGAGTCTTTCATGATAACAGGCTTTTTAAAGTATAGTAATTCAACTGATAACTATGAGTGATAACAGCTTATAGCCATCATTTAATGGAATGATAACAACGGGGTGATAATGGGATGACATCTTGTAGTTAGATGAGGGACAGACATAATTTCCACAAGCAGTGGTGAAAGTGAATGTTCAAACAAGTTGTTTTGAAGTCCACTTATGATTGTGAAAACAGGATGAAGGGATGGATAGCATTTGTGGTGAGATCTGCCAATGACTGAAAAGACTCAGCACTGACACTGACATCTTCGATTAAAGAATTTAGAGCCAGAAACTGATAAAGCGCCATGAGTCACAGCTGTAAGCAAATGTTTATCTGTCCCTAAATATTAAGCCAGAATGTCCACATGATCTGGATATGAATGTGTGTAAACAAAAGCACTCAATTAGAAGTGAGTCGTGCTGCTGCTGCTCATATTTTAGTGGCGTCACGACCACAGCTGTGTGTGACTACTGCATGACAAGGCCTGGTTAAGTGTGGCTAAATACATGAGAAAACAAGCATACATTACATCATTTGGACAACAACCTATCAGGTAAGGCGGAGCTGAGAGGTGTGTGTCACTTTTTAAACGCTGCCTTCGGTGGAAAAATAACATTTGATTATACGTCAGTCAATAAACACATGACGCACAACCTGCCCTTAAACACACAAATGTGTTTATGAAATTAAAACATGTCGTTTCCACAGCACGCCACTTTGAGTGTGGATTGATTGAACACATTCTGCCAATCCACATTTATCAGCATAGACACATCACCCACAATGCACTTCTCATGTCTCCTATTGCTACTATAAAACTACTACCACAAAACATAGATTAAGAGAGGGTGCATTAGGATTATATCTGATCATACAATCAAGGCCTTCTATCCATCCATCACTCGTCATAGGTTTCCTGTTCTCCTCCTGTGCCCAATCAGTTCTGATCTTGACCCTTTTAGGCCCACTCCTAAAAACCCACCTCTTTAGGTCAGTATTGCTCTAAGGCCTATTCATTTACTCACCATTCATCCTTCCATTGTGTTGTGACTGTTTCTATTACTGCACCTGTTCTATGTTCTTATTGTGATGTCTAATTTTCTTCTGTTGTATGTGCTCCGTGTTTATTAACTCTTCTTCTGCCTTATGTAGTATTATAGTGTTATTATTCCCACCTTTCTGTCTCAGCCTCTTGCAGCTCAGCTAACAGTAGGAGGAGGTTTCATGACAGACAGATTTGATGGTGTTCATGTTGTGAGGAGATAATTCTCCTCTTCTCTCAGTCTGACGCCATCCATTGCCAAAATGTGTAATATATGTGCGTGTGTGTAGGTGTTGCCCCTCCTGAAATGTTTTTAAACTGACAGATAAATGATTTTTTTGTGTTGTTATTTTTTTATGTATTTGTTTTTGTCTAGGAATAAAAATTGTTGTTTTAACAGTGTGCAAAAACCGCCCCCACAGCTATAATAAAAATAAATAACAACAAAAACAAAGCATCCCTGGACAGTGAGCTCGCACCTTGTGAACATATCAAACAGAAACTATAAAACTTCACAATGTTATAAACCACGAAACACAAACTCTGTTTTGATCTTTCTTTTGACTCTCAGTGTGTAATCCATCAACAACTACACACAACAAAACAATCACACGTGTCAGATCCAATCACAACTCCCAGCGTGACGCTGCAGAACCATTCCACAAACAAAGTGAAGTTTTTATAGCTGCAACCTTACACCGGTTGTTTATAAGAAGTAGATGTTAGCTCGCTAAATGAAGGCGACAGATCGAGACAAAAACAAACACAAATCAAGAACAGAATCATCAAAAATATCATTTTTGTCCTGAGGCACTGACCTAATGCTGACATTCAGCCAAAACCAACGACGTTATCAACTAGTGACTATTATTGTTGTTGTAAATTAACCCTCAGGACAAATAAACATTTCTGTCCATCAAAACGGTTGCAGAGATTTATTTAAAAATTCTCCACTGAGCCCCTGCTGACTGCCTTCTGCCATTTTATTTCTTAGTTTTCTGGCCACAAAAATTTCAAAATTGGCACATCACTGTGCATTTTTCCATGGAGCAAATTCCTTTGTAAGAAAAATAAACAAGCGTGTCTGTGCTGCTGCCTGTCATGTCCACACATCTGTCATCTCATTTCACCGGGGTCGGTGGCAAATTACGTTTTCACAAGCACCCTGCACGCACATACTATTAAATAATTAACCGTGTAAAGGAAAAAAAATAAAGAGAAATCATAAAAAAACAGAAAGCTCAGGCAGAGACACTCTGTGGCAAGGAGGACACCTATCGTTACCAGTGATAGACCACAACTATGAAGTCAACATCACAGGCACACAATGAAAATCCTGTTTAACTTTAACACACTGTTGCTGGTGGTTTTGGTCTTTTTTTCCATCATTGTGAATACTTTTTCCCCTGTTACCCCCGCTAGCATTCAATAAATACATATATCATGTGAACTAAGCTTCAGCTGGCAAACAGCCGCCCTCACCTTGACTGTTTTGTAATCTGATAAGTGTGGGATTCATTAATGTAAGCAGTCCAGTCCCAGAGACAGAAAAACAGCCACAAATTAAGATGCTTCCTCTACAAGACTTGTGTATTTTGTTTATTCTTTTAATAGCCCAAGATCTGTGCAAAGTGGTAACACTGGTGACACGTTACCTGCTGGAGTTTTGCTGCCTGCTGCAGAATCTCTGCCTTCCTCTGGCCACCGCGGCGGGCATGGTAGGAGCTCCTCTGGGTCTGGATCACTATCACCACCTCGTCCAAACCTGAAAAATAAAAACACACACAAATGCACAGGACAGTCGTTTAAAAAGAAAACTCCCATTTAACATGAATTGAATGTTTGAGCATGCATATTCTTGTGTGATTCTCAACAACAGTTATTATAATGAGTTTAGCTGCAGTATGCTAGCCCTGGACAAAATATGAAATAATCTGCAGTGAAATCACTAACTTACCAACTGAGTGCCTCACACTGTGTCCCCGGTGTTCTGCCGCCTATGGGGGGGCGGGGAGGGATTCTCATTAAATCTGGCACATGCTGCTGAACCACATGGTGAAACATAATCACAACAAGAATCACAGGGCACCACTTACAAGATTTATGTGTTTGTCTCCAGCAGTGGGACCTTCATGCAGATGAGAAAAAAAAGAGACAAAGACTTAGTTGTAATATTTTAGCTGATAATTGAGTAGTTTAACCCCTGGCTCCAGAGGAGTACTCAGCTGAGGTGGATCTGGAACCCGATAACCCCAAAAGTCTTCATGTATGACCTAACGGTGACCACAACACCTGTCCCTCAGTGTCAATGACTCCTCCAGGGACTTGAAAATCCCAGCTGGTGGGCAAGGATGAGCCAGGTTTTAGGGGGCATTGACAGATAAAAACTGTACAGCAGTCCACAGCAACAGGAGTCAGAAACCTCCCAAAAAGTCCATCACTTTCATCAGAGCTGGCACAGAGAAGAACCAACCATAAACCACTTTCTCAGGGGGCTTCTTACTACTGGACTGGATCACTTGGGAGAGGATGTCTGATGGTTAAAAACCCAAAACCGGAGACAGGACTCATCACTGAAGATGTGTCTAATTGCACCATCAGGTGGGTCCTAGATGATGTCACAAAAATGTCTCTGTTTTAAAATGTAATAAAATAGCAGCACAACTGAAGAAGCCACTTGGGGGAGTGGCGAAACATTGTTAAACTGGAGGGACATGATTAAAATGCCTTTTTTTCCAGGCAGTAAGCGTAAATACAAATCTGAACAGAATCTTTTTTAAATATAATTTTAAGCAAACAATAACCAAACATAACATTCAGCTGCATTGCCTATAACACCAGCTTTGATTTACAGCCACTCTTACCGTAGTTTTCTGTACATACAGCAGTATTTTTGTACATGGCATGTACTCCAACTACAGCTCAAACTCGCCCCAACAAATCCCTGTGGGTCCACCTGTTCTGGGCTCCTGCAGTTTGTCAAGCTGTTACCCACCATTTCCTGTTGTAAATTTCAAAATAAAACCTAAATATAAATAATGAAAGACTATGAAATACATAAAATCATAGATAAATCTGCGTGAAAAATAAATGCCAAAATCACATTGGCAAATGCGATCGATAGATCCGGAATGGTTCGCTTTTATTAATATATATATTAGCCCAACTGTGATGGGACATTAACGTAGCGTAATATAACACGCGCTTTTCCTCTGAAGGCAACATCAACCCCATTTCCGGTCTAATTCTGCCGGTGTTAGCTTTGTATAGCGGCTTAGCTAGCACTGGTGATGTCTCTGCGTGAAATAACTGAGGTCACTTACCAAACAAAAAAAGAAGCACTGCAATCACTTTGCACCCGTTAACCACACTGTGGTGTGACATGACTCCCGAGGCTGCTCGTTTCATCTCCGGCAGAGAAATTAGCTACATTCCTGCAGTGTCTGCTCTGTGTGTGTGTGTGTGTGTTATGGACTGTTTGTGTTAGAGCGGAGCTGTAGCGACCTCTAGCGGACAAGAAATATGTAGGTTACTGTCACAATACAAAATATTGATTCAGAAACAGCTTAACTGTGTGATGTCAATAGTAAAATACGCATTTTTAAATAGCTATACATGAAAAGGTTGTAGAGTTTATCGTTTCGTATCATTTATTTTTGTACATGACGTCATTTATCGAGCCTACTTCCGGTTTCGTGGTCCTACAAAATTTACTGCACTCCACGTTATTTCACAGCTTGTCACAAAAGAGGCTGATGATTTTACCATTGGTTTAATATACCTTTACTTTGATCAATCACTCAAATTAACTCTACCTTGACCTTGCTAATTGCAAGAAAATAAAATCAAATAAATAATTTAATATAATATCAAGGCAGAGATTATAAGTATAAGTCTGCTGATCTAAGAGCAGGAGGTCAGAGGTTAGCTGCACAAGAAACAGATAAAACGTAAATAAAATGATTTCTAGTTAAATGTGCAGTTAAAAAAAAGCAGGAATAACATTGTTTACAGGAAAAATGAGTTCTGCTGTAGACTGGTGGAGACATGCAGAACAAATGAGTCAACAGTCTCCTGACCGCAGAGGCTAAACATGGACTGCTTGGCCACAAAAATTAAACTGGCTGGCTCTGTTGTGAAACCACCGCTGTGAGCTTTCTGCAGATCAAGAGTAGAAAAAGAAAAAGTCAGAGCTGAGTGAAGCATTAAAACAAATCAATACAAAGGCAGAACTTCTCAAACTAAACAGGCCACAATAAACCCTGAACTATATGAAAGTTTTTTATTCATGTACACACACTGTGTAGTTTATGCATGTATAGATTCCTTTTGAGGGTCTGGAGTTGATTTGTCATACCTGGAAGGTGACGTCATTGGCGCTGAAAGGAAGTAAACACACGGCTCTTCAAAATAAAAGCACAGTCATTGTTTGGGTGGCAACCAACATGTTAGCGCCATACAAGGCTGAACTGTACTTGTCAACAAAGTGTTAAATGATTATTTTATTGACAAAATGATGAGTTAATAGCGACTATATAAAACAGAGATACATGAGGTGTTTTAAGTGGAGGCGTTTAATAGGTTGAAAGAAACCGGACGTCACGTAAACGCATCACGCTTGACAGGACTGTGGGGTTATTAAAGCTGTCTCTGGTAATACAAACAGAAGGAGCAGCAGCAGCAGAACGAGCGGGACGCACGAGAAGAAAAGCGCGACACCATGACGATAAACAATGAGTCCCGCAGCCGGATGACAGTCACAGAGGTGGAGGAGTTTCTGAGGAGTCCTCCGGCAGGTTTCTCCGTGGAGGCTCTCAGCTGTGGTTTCAGAGTCCACAGCAACGACGAGACGAGCGTGGTGCTCATCGATGACTTTGAGTCCCGCAAAGGGAAGATAGTTTTCCAGAACTCGTTGGGAAGGTGAGAAAACACACACACACACACACACACCAACTATTTCTGTGCACAAATAAACCATGATTTGTGTTTTCACTACAGAAAAGTTAAAATGCATAATTTATGGGAGTACACCAGCATGAGGAAGAGTCTGCTGTCCAAGAGGATTTATCTGCTGATGAGTGTCTGTGAAGAAAACCCTTCCAACAGGAAGTCTCCCAGAGGTACCCAGACATGATCATTAATGGATTGCACATATATAATAATCCTCAAAGCTCCTCTGGTGTTTTTATGTGGACAGCATTTTATAGCCCTGGGCTGTTAATTGCTTACAGTTTGGTGGCACAGGTGACTCATCCAGAATTGGCCGCCTGTTAGCAGCAGGGTGTGGCAGACAGATGACAACAGCAGCACAGCACATTACAGCATGTTTTTCTTTAAATCCGTTTCAGCGCTGAAGCAGTATGTGGTGTCCATCCACGGCAGTGACCCCTTCATCAAGTGGCAAATGGAGAAAGGCCTGGACTGGACCATCTCCTCTGTGGCCGGGGAAAGCTACAGGCTGGATGTAAGCAGGATCTCAGCTTGTGTTTTTATAGCTGCGCGTCTAGATTGTTGGTATTAAAGATGTGGGGTTTTTTTTTAATCTCAGATTGATCTGACTGAAGCACTGGAGAGCTGGGCGGCAAAAAACATCATCACTGATGCCCTAATTAAAGCCAAACTTGTGTGGGCAGACTCCTCCTTCACCCTTAAATACTACTCTGACGCCCTCTTCGACTTTCCACACTGGTTTGGCTTCAGCAAAAGGACTTTTAAGGTCAGTGCTTCTTATTCTTCTCATCAACATAACCTCTCTTTTTATGTAATTGTAAGGAGCACTTGTCTGATTATTGTTGCTTGCCTCCATTAAAGCTGAGACTGACATGAGCTGGCTGAAGATAAGGATGAAGAGGAAGAGGAAGACAAAGATGAGCTGATCTGCTCAGTTTTTTGGTGGCGTCTACACGTGATACTTCCTTAAAATCGGACAAAGGAGTTTCTTGATCCACATAAGAAAGGTTGTAATAAGTCACAGCCTACCAGGTGAAAGACTCTCCCACCTCAGAGGGACTGCAGGGACCCGCTGCTGGGTCCAGATTTCTCTTCTGTTCAGTGGTTGGAATGTCTGAAAAAGAAAATACTGAAGAGCAAATCACGCGTATAGATTTAACTTTTTTTAGTACTGTAAATACATGATTTTGAACAATACTTATTTACAGAATAAAATGTTTGCTTGAGAAATGTTCATGTACATTTGTCAATAGATGTAGCCTGCCCATGTTAAAAAGATAAAAGTACTAATACATTTTATTTTTCTGCACTTTTTTGGACACTCAAGGTCACCTTACATTAATAAACATAAAATCAGACAATAGTAAACAAGAATAAAATACAATTTGAAGCAAACAATGCAGTTTTGATTGAATTTGAAAGAGTTGGGTTTTAAGTTTGGATGTAGAGAGATGTTTAAATGACACATGCTTGAACTATGGGATCAGCAGAAGAGTAGATGCAGCGTTGGTGATGGTTTCCACGTATTCTTTGTAGTCGCTGCCATAGTAACGCAGCAGCAGGTAGTTGAAGATTCCCACAATGCACATCAGGAACAGGAAGCTGATGATGCGTTTTCCAAACAGGTATCCTGGAGTGCTGCAAGGGAATGTTGAAAAAATAAATAATATTAAGTTGATGCAATGCCTCTCTCAACGTAGTAACAAAACATGGATCATGTTTACCTTTGAGAGGTTTGACCCAAGTATCCAACAAAATACTTCTGTCTGACAAGGAGGTAGATGATCCCAGCAAAGGCAGCAGGAGCTTCAGAGGACGGAGACAAGAGAAATCTGTGTCTCTGTGGTCTATATATCATTAAGCTGATATAATATCTCACACAAGTGTGTAGGCTTCAAGTTCCAGTACTATAATCCATTAGTTAAGCTGAGTAAATTTAACAGTTATTTAGCCTCCAATCCAAATATTCGGCAACTTTTCCACAAGCAAAAAGCCTCAACTACACACAGCAGCACTGTTGACACTGTTTAATAATGAAACAGTAAAATCAGAGATTAAAAATAGAATATGGAAGATGTACAATGATGTAGTGATGCATGGTTTTGAAGTCTGTACAGTCATGCATGTGTTTGGGTAGAGAGCTCCAGAGGGGAGGACACTCTGGCGTCTTGTATCTCAGATTTCTCAATAATCCCAACCTTGGGATGCAAGTTTGGCAACATTTATCTCAACTGCTTCCTGAGCTGAGCTGAGCTAGGCTAGCTTCAGTCAGCGTGGCACCATATTCTGTAAGGTGAGATCACAATCAGGCATGTATGCTGACAGTGTTTGTGTAATCACTCTCACTGCCAGGGAGGGAGATTTGACACTGTGAGGGCAGAATATAACCACAGGTTAAAGCAGGTCTGATAGAAACAAATGCTGTCAGGACAGTTATGTCCAATGTGTCCTGTTTCAACACTGAGGATTGTGACATATGAGGAATTTTGGAATGAGATGTAGGTGTTTATACACACAGTGCATGTACAGGAAAGCTCCTCTTCAGTGTGTGGGTGTGTGCTGTTTACCAACATACGGCTGTTGCCTTCACCGACTAATGATTACCTTGATTGAGACAAAGACCAGCACACCACATCACCGCCAGGAATGTGGGATAAGCGTCCATGCAGTTACGACTGGAAGAATCATAAACAGGAACAATTCAGGGGAAGTCACCTGCAATGGAAAACTATGGAGCAATGGCCAGTGGCATTACATGCTGCACGTGTTGCAAAACAGAGGTGGCTGTTAATAATAATAAAAAAAAACATAAGGACATAAAAGTGTATGAACTATGAACACCAGTGTGTTGACATGGACGGCCAGGAAAATCTGAGCCCACTCTATCTGTGTCAGAGCCGACCGGCTGTTGCAATGAATTGCAATAATCAGCGCAGCATGTTGCACCAAAAGACTTTTTACCAATCTCACAGAAAACTCAAAAAAACAAGATGATAAAAGAAAAAAAAACATTATTTTTTTAAACCATAAGAAACATTTAAACAGTCTGAGAAGGACACTGGTTGTAACTCTCTAAACTCACCATACATTTTATTCCTAATATCTCAACTGTCACCAAATGCTTGCATCACATATTTCTGAAACTCTTACATTACCTACAAGGCAGGATGTGGCTGAAATGTTTCCTTTTAAAAACAGGAAGCATGTTGTGGACTAATAGAGTGACTGATCAAAGATGTCAGTTACAGTGGTAACAGAAATCAAATAGCACAAAGAATAATTATCTGCATGATCATTTTAACCAGGTTTTTATGATAAAGACTCTTTTATAACTCGCTGATGAGGATTGTAAACATAAAAAGTTTTTCCTGGTGCATTCTCGCCCTTCATGCAAATTTGTTCTATACCAGTTTTTTTGGGTGGGTGTGTTCAGGCAAATGATGGCTCCCTCTGAAAGCCAGTAATACATGAATTGAATAAAGTACTCACTTGGCACATGACACCCGGTCAAAAGTAGATGCGTTTGCATTACGGCTCTTACATTCCCTCTCCACCTTCTGAGCAAAGAAAACTTCAAACAGAGAGACGCATTAACAAAAAATTATGAATGTCATCACTGATATGGAGCTTTGCTTTGCTTACCGTTCTGGAGCACACTGATAAGAGTGACGATGACCAGGAGGTAAATGTTTTCCACCACTTTGGCGTCCATGATTACTGTGAGTACACTTCAGGAGCAGGTGGATGCTGAGGCTCAGGAACACAAAGCTTCTCTGTCACATCCAGAAGTACGCGCATCACACTTGATCATAAAAAACATGAACTCTCCTCCTATGACATCATGTACATCCCACCTCCATCCCACATACACACTACTCTGTGGTTTCCTCATTATGTAAATGGCACTCTGGGTGCAAACAAGCTGCCTGCTACTTCCTCTCACTGGACTGTGTGCACACATGCAGCTTGTTGTGTTTTGCAAATTGAATTTACATCAAGGAAAAGGTGTCCGAATATTTCTGTTTATATTTATTTATTGTTATTATCGTTATTGTTATTTATCATAACAGAACACAGCCACCACTCAAAGGCTCATTCATGACATGCATCTTTTGTGTTTGTCAAACAAAAATACCTTGGCTTGTATACAGGAGCTGTGTAAATGATAAGTACAGGAAACTATTGACAAACTATCTAGCTTATTTCGACCTACAGTCAAACAGCACCTGCATGAGCTTACTGATGGCAATGCAGCTTGTACTTTTCAGTATATCTCTATCTAAATATCTAAAGCCACTACCCACTACACAAATTATATTATTTATTTATTATTATTATTATTATTACTATAATAATACTAAGATTATAATCATCTATCAATACATACAATATATCACAAAATGACCTACCTCGCCACACTTCCCATATGGTCTAGCGGTTAGGATTCCTGGTTTTCACCCAGGCGGCCCGGGTTCGACTCCCGGTATGGGAACATTCGTTTTTTTTTTCAGGCGTGCAATCTTGGTGGATTGATGTTTAATGGCAGGCTATTCATAATCCATTACCGGTACTTTAATTTCTCAGAGGCACCGTTTCGAGGCAGCTCTTATTTTGAGAGCAGGTCTGTACATTTGCATTCAATATTTTTATATTCTCCAAATTGCCTGTAGTTTCTATTATGTGGGAAGTTTTCATATATAAATAACTATGTACAAGCATTGCTGATATCTTTAATACTTTATTATAAACATTTTAATTTGCAATGAGGAATCCTATTTAAATAAACAGTACAATAAATACTAGAGTCATCTCAAATATTATTTTATTAAAGCTTCAAGCAATTTATCAAATAAACAAAAAAAAATAAACACACAGGCTCCGTGCAGCCTGGTCACATACAGAACATACATACAAGTGCAAACAAAACACAAAAATTCTCAAAATGTATTTCAACTTGAACAAAAACAAATTTTACTACATTCAGTCTGTAAAAGTACAAACAGATGAGGTCTAGATTGTTAAACAACTTTGCATACTGTTCACACAGCTCAATCTTGTCTGTGCTTTAAGCACCAAAGAATATATCCAACACTACAGCTTAACTGAAAAGTTCAAGTGCACTGAGCATGTCTGTCTCCATGTCAGTCGGTCTTTGAGCCACAGCCTGACAAAGAAACTCATCCAGGAAGTTTTCAGGGTTGGGTTCTGTTCCATTGCATGTCTGTGATGCTGCACTGGAGGCCATGGAACTCATCTGGTGATCTCCATTCTGGCTGGCGAGCATCTCCAGAAAACCAGTGCTATCCGGCGAAAGGTTGCTCGCTGTGGTTGCAGGTGAGAGCAGGTCTGAGAGGAAGTCGTCGTTGCAGGTAGAGCCATCGTAGGTACTGGAGGAAACAGTGCTAGGAGACGCCAGGTCAGTGCTGTCTGGATGGAGGCCAGCTCCACCCTGATGACCCAACAGCCTGTTCAGCTCAGCAAGCTTTTTCTTCTTTGCTTTCAGTTTCTTGAGAAGTTTGCGTCTGAGAGCTTCAGTGTTATTGAGAGCTTGAGGCAGGCTGCCATGTTTCCTAGAAGAGGAGATTTCACTGAGCCCCAGTGGTCCAGGTGTAGCAAATGACTGACTAGACTTTACAATAGTGTTTGTTGGGTAGTTTGAAGCGACTGGTTGTTTGGGCTTATCAGTGAGCAGTACAGCGGGTGGCAATGAACTCTTGGCACTAAATGCTGTGTACATTTCAGCTGCTTTAGGTGGGAGGCCTTCACTGTCTGTCCTAAGCTGTGGTATAACAGGTGGCTGCTGTCTTTTTACAGGGATGGGGGTAGAGTGGATAGGAGGAGGCGTGGGCTTTACTTGTACCACTGTGGTGGGTTTTTGGGTGGGAAGGGTTTTAGTCACAGAATTGTGAATGTGTTTGCTGAGCAGGAAGGACCAGCGGGCGCTCTGATCCAGCGGGGTTGGTGTTGTGGGCTTATTGGTGGACAAAGGTGCGATGTGACTAGAAGACACAGGGGATACTGGCTGTGCATCAGCAGGTGGTGCGTTATGCTGAACAGGAGGAATTACAGGTGTGTCATTGATTACTTTGGCAGGCTCTGAGGACACAGGCAGTGAGGTATGCGATGTCACATCAGACAGGGCTGCCTTGATCCCTTTTTGTCTGCCAACATTTCTACCTCTGCCTCTTCCCCTCCCTCGTCCTCTTCTGGTTGTGGGCACAAACGTTGGATCACTAGACGAGCCATCTCCTAATTCATTGTCAGATGTGGTGGAAGTGGCGGGAAGCTCCTCTGTAGGGCCGTGGCACATTTCTTCACCTGCTACAATGGAGGAGCTGTCTGGCGAGGGGTTGAGCGTTTCCTTCCTAGTGGGAACACTTTGTATATCCTGAGTTAGCTGGCTGTCATTTGAAGGCTGCATGGCTGAATCAGGTTCCACCTCAACCAGCGTGAGTGTAACGATGTCATTGTGAGTGAGGCCCTCAAAGGTGTCGAGTAGGGTTGTGGCTCCGATTGATGCATCGCTGATCTTATCAGCTGTAATGGTTGAGTCCATGATGCCGTTTTCAGGCACGGAGAGTGCACAGATGATGTCAGTGTCATTGTGGGGTATAAACAGGGACTGATCTGGAGAGCAAGCCTGCTGTTCGTCTGCTGTTAAGTCTTTGTCAGCTAAACTGGGGATTGTCTCATTTTTAGATTCAGAAAATGTGCTGGAGGGTGAACAGGCATAAGGCTCTTTGTCCTCCTCTTCCTCCTCCTCCCAAAAGACAACATGCGCCTCCTGAGCAGGGAGTGGGAGCTTTGGATGAGTCTTACAGTCTGGGTATTTTAAGTCATCATATTCCAGCCAGGAACCTGTGGGGAACAGGCATGACAACACATGGTTATCATAAAAAAAACAGGACATGCAGCACAATGTTTATAGTCACTGATGATTAGACCTAACAATCAGCTCATAATTATCACAAAATAATGAAGAATCTGAAAGAAAAGAACCAGAAGAAGAAGAAATAAAAGTAGAACACAATTAAATACAAAAGGGGAAACAGAATGCAAATATGTTAAAGCATAATAACAACAGACAGTGGTGTCAATTAAACATGATTAAACTATTATTGACAAACTGCCAACAAAACTCCTTATCAAATAACAGAAAAACTAAACATGGAATGTGTTTCCTCCTTTATTCAACACTACATTAACTGTCCAGCAGACTGTGCTGTTGTCAAGATGCTGAAGAATTATGCTTCATGTAACTCAACTATGATGAAACAACAACTTTTATCTGGACATGGAAGGTTGTTGGGGCTATGTAGGTAAATTGTATCATATTTTGCTCTGTTAGAAAACTAGAGTCTGTATATTCTGTTCTTTGCACATTCCACTCTTTATCACTCATATGCCAGCCAAGGCCACAGAAGGGAGTGAGGCACATGCACTCCCATTATGAAAGGGCTCCTCAATAAAAATATCAATACCCATGTAACTTTTTTTTTTTTTTTAAATATAAATAACACCTGTCCATGTAACCATGATTTATTTTTTGTGCTTAATAAATACTGCTCTCAGGGAAAGAGACGGAGTCAGTGGCACAGGTGGTGCACGTCTCCCCTTGCAAGTAAAAAAGAGTGTCTGAGAATCTTTGTCTTGCAGAAGTGAGTAGGTCTGTGTTTTAGACCTCACAAAGGTGTATGTTTAAAATGATACCCACCATCAGCATTGCAAATCCAGGTGACAAAATGCTCCCGCTGATGGTCGTACTGTATGACGGTGGTGATGGAGTAGCGCTTCCCCTTGAGACTGAAGCTGTAGTTACTGACGTCATTGTTAGGCAGCCCCTCCACAAAGTGCAGTGCAAACACCGGAGACAATCTACACAGAAAAGTCCAGCAGATGGAGGGAAAATGTATCATTACACTGGTTTTTCACCATCTCTGAGGCGGATTTTTACATTGTAATAGCACATTATATGCCACGTCTGTTTAATTCAACATCTAATTCTACATTTTAAGGGACCGAGAGTTGACATTTTACCTGTGCTCTTAAACATCTAGAATTCCTGTGTGATTACTTTAAAAATGGTGGTCTAATTTTAATTCAATAACATAACGATGGCATATATACAGATACATATACACTGCCCTTCATTTTTAAAGAACTTTTACCTTTCCAGCATCATAGTCCTCATCTGATTCTTCGTGTGGCACACATTGCACGGGCCAGAGTGAGCTGCATGGAGCGGGTGCCAATCAGGCACAACATGCGTGAAGCTGGGGAGAGTTTTCACAGCGCTGAAAAGAAAAGTTCACAAGTATTAGCTGTAACATATGAGATACAATAGAATAAAATACTACTCACAATAAAATTTAGTGACTTGAAAAAATATGCTGTAAAGCCCTATATGTATCTGAAACTATCAATCATTTAAATCCACTACCTTTCTTTCATTACAACTTTGCATGCACTGCACTTGAAGTCCCACTGAAAGGTCGACTGAAAGAGATGCTCCACCGAGGGATCCAACATAAGCAGAAGAGGCATGGCGAACACCGGAGTCTCCTTCTGACCTGAAAAGCACAGAAGAAAACAAGCAGAGGTTAGAGCCTGATCAGGGGTCTCCATTTCCAGGAGAGAGAGAACAAAAACACCTGGGGACAGATATCACATGGCCCGCCACACATGAATAATACGTCTTTCCGCTGTGTATCTAAGCTGTCTGTCTGTCTTTCACCTCTAATTATCCTCATCCAGCCCTTTGTGTTTAAGTTTCCCTAGTTTCATGTAGAGCAAGGATTTGCCTGCAGTGAGCAGAGTAAAATCCAAATTTTGCAGGTCTGGACCTGTCTCTTGTTTCAGATACTATCGGGTGATAATGGCTGTTTTGAAGGATTAAGCTTAACTCTTGCCTTGGACACTAAACAGGGAGCGATGACAGTATAATTCTGTTGTATTCAATGAAGATGGGACGTTACAGTAGAAGTGCTTCACATATTACAGAAAGAATTAGCCAATACAAGGCAGACTACTATTTTATATACACATATCTGTCACTGTAATCTATGTAGCACTGAAAAAAATGGAAATTATATTCACAAGTAGAAGGCTTGAGGGGCCCTGAGAGCTTTGTGTTGTAGTGTTTGAAAAAATTCAACCTGACATCTCTGCCGTACTGTCGGTAGATTTACTAAATTTACATATTGTTCCTGATCAGCAGTGGTTTGATATTAGTGTGAGTAGACTGAGAAACACTTACACAATAGAAATATTTCACATTTAGTTCTTCATGTCCATAGAATAAAACGCAGACCTGTATCAATTTATTTTAAAACCCTGCATGCTGTTTCATTAGGATATTTCAGCTCCAGATGAATTTGAATTAGACCGTGGTTGATTACAGCTCAGTATCCTTCACATATTCATATTTTTCTTCCCAGCAGCAACAATGATTCAATGATTCATGATTTTATTAAAATGGATTCTTTGAAATTTTGTATATATGACTATTTATCACATATCATTTTCTTCCTGCTTGTTTGCCACCCAACCTGAGCAGACATTAGTGAAAGATTCCTGTCTGTGTGGAGGCGCTCGTGCATTTGCTGAATGAACATGATCGTCTGAGTGTAGCATGACTATTAGATATAAAAACATGAAGCTCCTAGTTAAAGGTAGGGTAGGAGATTTTGAAAACTCAGTGAGATTTTGAAAGTAAACACACGCCCCTTTCTCTCGGAGCTCACCCCAAAGCCAAGCCTCCCAACCAGTCTGTAACTTCGGCCATCATGCACGTACCTCTGGTGCGCCTCATAGGATTGGCTGATGTTTTTAGCGTTTCATAGCTTCCACAGATGATAACAGTCTTAGTTTTAAAGCGAAACTGATGAACTAATTGGTTGCTATTGGATTGTAATGAATGTAGGTTAAAAAAATATTTAAAAAAAATGACAAATGATCACAAATGTTTTACGTAAACCTACACTATTGGCAAGGTGTAAATATTGCACTAATGTGTGGCTGTGGCCGCCTCATCAAAAAGTGTATTGTGGCTTCAAACGGGTCTGTAATCGGAGGTCAGAAATGGGCCGTTTTGCTTCCATAAATCAGTGCCCGCCACAACAACCCTTAGAGCACCAAGCCAAACGTAATTTAAATTTAATCAAATGTTGAGTTGTACTGACAAGCTGCTTGTGATGGCTGACCTCCCTCATCCTCTGAGCTGCCATTTGTCATTATTGTTTCTTTCTGTAAAGATAGTTGGGATCAGCACTGACTGTGGTTTTTAATGTCAGCTCTCACTCCTAACACTGAAAACAAGCAGGTTGATGACAGGCTGAGTAGTGAGGAAAATTTGACTTACCCAGTTTGCAGTGCAACCTGGGCTGGAGCAGGTTGAAGACTGACATCCTGAGACTGTGTAGGTCTGTTTCGGCCCTTTGTAGGACGTGATGTGGGACCCTCACAATGCCATCTATGTAAAAGTCAATGTCAGATAATTACACATACAACAATAACAATGTTTTTAATGTTTTAGTATTAAACGCACATTTTAAATGAAATTCAAAATGTTTACCAGTACAAACAAACCTTATATATTGAGGGAAAAAAGAGGCATGAAAGCTTTAAAACTAGAAGTGACACTGTGGACATGGCTGTTCACTAACAGATAATTTGGGGAACCCAGACCTACAAGTGAAATCAAAAGTTTAATTTGTGCGCAAACAAGAAAAACTAAAGAAAAGAAGTTTTCAAAACTCTGTATTTACTCACCTCTCCCGGTGTGTTGATGGACTTGAATGGCAGCACAAATATTGTCATACTCTCTCATCAGCTGCCACACAGATGACCCCTGAGCTTCTCGTTTGGGTTTACATTTTCTTAAACTTTTAAAGTTCACCAAAGCAGCAAGCAGCGAGTCCAGCCAACACAGGTTGTCTCTGTTCTTCCAGAAAAGCTGGCTTGGAACAGATACCAGCTCGAGCGAATTCTCCCTTTGTGGTGTCATACCCCTCAAACCGTTGCATGTGGTAACATCCATAGTTAGAGATTTCTGTTCCGTTTGTGTCACAGACTGGTGTTCACGAGTCAATGAACCGTTGATATCCGAAAAAACATCTTCATTTGGAGAGAACTGATGGGAGCACAGACTGTTATTGCAGTTGACCACCTCAGAACGGCTTACATCACTGTGAGGAGAAAGCACAGGTCCATCCCCAGCAGGGGTCATTACAACTTCTGATGAGTGTCCAGCAGAATGTGCAGGGCGAGTAAAATCCTCTGGATCCTCCTCTGGAACATCCGTATGTTGTAATGACTCCTCTATCCTCGGCCCCACAACAGAGCAGTCCATGTGGACTCCATTCACCTTTTCGCCCTCTGTAATGGCTCCTTCATGTTGCCCATTTGTGCCAGAATTTAACAAATCGTGCTCAACAGGGTTACCTGCTAAGTTTGTAGCAACCTCTGGCCCAAAATCCTCATGTTCACTTGATCGGAGCCATTTGAGTGGAGGTTTTATCAAGTCTTCCTTTTCCAAAACAAGGGGGTTTTTTCTTTTATTCCCACTAGTGGGCTCCACAGGATCCAAACTAGCCAAAACATCCTCCAAAGGCCGGGAAACCAGGGGGAAAAGGCACTGTGTGGCAAGATACACAGGTTAAGAGGAAACTAAGAAAATATGAAATGTGTGTGTGTGACAGCAGGACCTACCTGTGGATTTGTACAGAGAGTGATTGACTCCTGCAGGTTGATGCGGTAGGAGCGCAAAGCATAATTCAAACCCTTTTTTTGACACCAGGGACAATTCTCAAGTGAAGACGCTCTTTCCTGAACCTAAACAAACATGTCAAAGCATGGCATTAGTTAAGCATAAAAGAGTAAGATGTGCTGGTATTACCTTCAGTTTTATCTTTTGAGGAAGTGTCAAAAACACATTTCTCATGTCATATGAACTTAGTGATCAATGACTCTATAAAGATACTTTCGCCTTTTACAAGATTTCCGTGTTTGTTTGTTTTTTTAATTTAGATGGGTACTGTACAGACAGTATTGTTTCAAATACCATTCAGTTTTGCGCTAGTGACAACAGTGAGAGGAAAGCATGAGCTCTACTGACTTTTCCCAAATACCCCGCTAGGGGTGAGGCCAAAGCCCCCAAACCAGTGTCTTCCCCAGTCATTGGCAAACAACTGCTGCTCTTCGGGTCCTCGGCTGTCCAGTGCCATTCAAAATAAATTACCATGTCACCGCAACCTGGCTCACCTCAACGGGGGCTGAGGAGAAGAAAATACAGCACCACAGAGAGTAGGTTACAAGTCATGGAGGTACATGGGAAAAATAAAAGTGAAACAAAGGATTTTTTTCATTGATATTTTTGTGCTGTGGTCACTTCCATAAAAAGCTTTTCCACAAAGCAGAACTCTTTAAACTGTAGGAGTGCTCCGTCTGTCTCTTGAAACTCTTTAAACTTTCGACCAAGCTACCTTTAACGGATGTGTCTGCAGTCTCACACGTGGGACCTCCAGATCAGCTACACATTGTCACCTGTGCTGAAGTACATGAGTCCGTACATTTAACTATGGCACAAAGAAAGTGTTTACATTACATGTACATCACTGGAACAAAAAAATAAAGGGACGATGTAGAACTGACACAGGTTAATCGACACTCACTAATGCAAATACATATCAGACGGGCGAGTCTTGGCTCATACAATGTGCAACATGATGCAGTAAACTGCATATTTCCCGATAAATTAACGAGTACATAAATACTTTAGCAATTGGTTTTGAAACCGGCGAAAGAAACAGTTCCTGTCAAATACAGACTACAAAAACTCAGTGAACCATCAGCCCAGGCGCCTGGTGGCTAGCATGCTAACGTGTTAGCTGAAGGCCGAGCATTAACTAACGTCTCCATGGAATTTAAATGTAAACTTTAGTGAATGGAACCAAACATACCAAAGCCAGCGTTAAATGCCACTTGATATTACGGTGATCAAGAGACGCATCCATCCACAAAAAGCTGCATTCATGAATCACCGGCTATAGAGTAAGCCCATGTGCATCCTTTTGTGAGTTTCGTATCAGAAACGTTCTTCTTCCGGGCGCCAACGGCTGTGCAGCGGCCTTTTTCTTCCCCACTTTCGGACACAGTGGTTCCGCTGGCCCCCAGTCGGCAGTTCAAGCGAACTACAGCAGGCTGAGCTCAAGTTATTGTTGAGTGCTGCACGTTAGCACGACACAGCCCATCAAACCAGTGCTAACCGGTGTGAGTAGCTCAAGAGTGTAGTGATTATGGAGCTCTTCGTCGCAAATCCTCACACTAACATTACCATGGTGGATTATTATAACTTTTAAGAATCAAAAGTTAATATTATAATAATAATAATAATAGTATTATTATTATAAATAATTGTTGTTATTATAATAAATCAATGATAAACATAATAATAATCATAGCAATAATAATAATAATACAGGAAGTAAAAAAGTGCTTCATGAGATCAAAATGATTTTCTATGTTTTTATTACATATGTGTCCTGTAGTTGGATTTATGAGAAGTAGTAGGGGGTTGTGGGTTGTGTGGGGGCGGGATAGGGTTTACATATGTCCCTCTCTCCAGTTCTAATACAGACCTGACACCTCTTGCTCTTGAACCCCCTCCCCAAAACCCCACCAACCTATACACAGACACACACATCTCCCTCCACCCAATCCCGCCTCTCACATGTGCCCTCCTCCCTGAAGCCCCTCCTGTATCTGCTGCTCTCCTGTCCTCTATTTTCCTCTTGATGACAAAATGAATTTGCATATTTTTCCCAGGGAGTGCTCATTAGAATGCATAAACCGGCCGCCTCCTAGCCTCATGAGCAGGCTATAGCTTTCTGCCATGGCATCTCCTGATACAAAATGAGACACAGACAGGCAGCATCACAGGCAGACATGTGGCCTGAGTCTGGGTTGTGATTGGCATTTGGAATCGGTTCACCCTTCCCATTCTTAATTCAAGGATAAGAATAAACTCTATGTCAGCCATTTTCCTTTGTTTCTATATTAGCTGTTGAGAACATGAATATTTACTAGATTTCTTCCCAACATGTATATAAAAATAATTAATCATTAATAAGCATACATAATTGTGTTATTATCTACAGTAGGCATGTGGCTTTGTTTTGCAAATCATAAGAGACTGTGGACATTTTCTTATCCTGGCACCCCACCCCCCACTATCCCCATTTAAACACACAGACGAGCATTTAAAGTGAAATTACATTATTCACTTACCTCCACTTCCTGGATAATAAGCAAGTCATCAGAGGAAAGGCCTCTTTACAACATGAAATCCAAGTTTAGAATTTTTGGCCAGATGGAAAATGCAATAGAAGACTGTTTATTTCTCCCTTTTTTAACCTAGTGGTGGCGCTAGAGCTGAGGTCAGAGGGTCACAAATGTGCATTCTATTTTATTAAACAACTGAATCACAACAGCACATAGTTATGCACAATGTTGCTGTACTAGTGGTAATTCAGAACCCTTAGTAAGGTTCAATAATACAAGCTGAAAAACTGGGTCTACGGCAAGTTTTGTCTAAATAAGTTACAAGCCTAATGATCTCACTATATACATATACATAGTTTATAGGAGATACATACAAATAAATACATTCTAATATTTTCCTGGTGGTGGCACTATAATGAGATCATAGGGCAAACAAACTTTTCTAGATTTAAATTCATAACACACATGCAAATTTTATGTGCATTTCTGTTAGCTTGACACCTGACACAGTGACTAGCAGATAAGCCAAACTACCTAAAGCGACACAACAAAACAGTTTTGCAGTCATATTGATCTGATTGTAGATACACTTCAGAGTGAAATGCTGGAAAAACACCTATAGGCAAGGTATATAGTATAAAGCTGTATGTTTTGCATTGGTTCAATATTCTGAATAGATATATATATATAAATAAATATATGAAATATATGACATTTTCAAGTAAGGATATTATTAGTAACATTTTTTTATAATCTTGATCATAACAACTTGCAGTTATCCTAAACACATACAGACTGTGTTAAAGGTCTCATTGCTCTGTGCTCTTATCAGTTTGTATGACAGTATAATATGGCTGTGTACAGTCCCCCCCCATGTATGTATATTGTATTATAGGGCTGTAAAAATTACATTGCACAGCACAGTGTGCCCTTGTGTTGGGAGTGAAAGACCTATTAGTGTAAGCCTATCATACAGACTTGTAATATCAGGTACTTGCTAATACAGTAGTAATATGGCTTAGAATAAAAGCTACACCATAATATGTGACTGTAAAAACCTTCCAGTTTGTGTCAGTTTTCTTCCTTCTAACTGCTTTATTGAGTAGCTTTGCTATAAACTGGAGAGCTGGTCTTTGATCTCATTACAGGTCTGTCTTAATTAGTGATGAACACAATATTATCTTTCTATCTGTTGTTGTATATGAAAATGGACATCCTATAAACATCAAGCAAAACTCATACTGTGCATAGAAAATTAAATAGAAGACTAATCTGAAGTGACTTTTCTCCACTAATTGTATTATCATGCTTTGATATCTGTTGCTGCACTGTTACATTGATTTGAATGCAGACCCACAGTAACTAATAGCAGTGAATACAATGATGCCCACAGAGCTGTATTATCATTTATAGTTGTCAGAAAGAATGAGAAAACACTGTCTGGTACTGTTAGCAGGGCGACTTTATCTTAATTATGAGCTGAAACAAAAAGCACGGCTGATACACTTTACAAAAGATACAGCATTAAGTGAATTGATATTGTTTTCATGGTAATCATGAGCTAAAACCTATTAAAAATTCATATCCAGTGCGTAACTGTGACGTATAGGATGACTAATCGCATGGTGTGTGTTTTGCAGGTGAGCACGCGATGCTCACCTGGTGCTTTTTCAAAGGCAGAATTTGCAAATAAGCTCACGTGTATTGAAGAGAACGCACAATGGAGCCTGTTGATGAAGAGGGGAAAAAGCTCGTTCAACACGGCCGCACGACGTTTGACAGCCGCCCCGTCCACGGACTACAAGCGCTCCACGTTGTCTCATTCATTTAACTTGCCTACTGTACGCTGAGCTCAACGTAGTGAATTCAATACTATGGCAAACACACTACACTACTACCAGCTCCAGCATGCTCGGACAGAAATATTTTTGTATCCACGCGCCTCGGAAAACTACAGTGACGTTTCACAAAAGACAGCCAATAGGACCTCGTCTTCTATTAGGACAATGAAAAGCCTCCATCCAATCAGAGGAGCGCCAGACTGGGCGCTGCCCAATGGCGTGAGAGCCCCGCCGAGAGTAATGTTAGAGAGCTGAGGACTGAAGACACTGCGTATCGGCTGTGCTCCCTCATACACAGCCATTGCAGAGCATTGAGATCCAGCGATAGTCACTAGGTAAGTATCGCACACACGAACATTTAAGTGTCTGTAATGATGAAAATGGCGATAACAGTCAAAAATGTCTTACTTACGTGTTTGCTATGGTTGAATCTTTCGGCTTTTATTGCTTGCAATTTTTTTTTATTGCGGGGAAACGTTTTAAAAAACAACCAAAAAAAATAACCGGTAACACTAGATTACTACTGCCTGGGAGTGTGGACCAGACGCTCTGGGAAAAAAGAAGAAATAAAAATTAACCTTGACGAAATTCGACGAAAAACGTCGATTTTGTTAAAAAGGAATAATTTTGTATATTGGTGTTGTGTCGTTTTTACAAAATGGAGACGAATCAAGTGGTAGTTATCGCGTAAAAATTCAGGAATGTCTAGCGGACAACACGGTTAGCGACAATGGTAGAAGACTCACCGTTAGCAAGCCATTGGCATTGCAGTGCATTGCGAAGCTGAACGCCTGTCATGTGAAGACTGGAGGAGCGTGCGGGTCCGGATAGTAACATTAAAATTTATAAAAACCGAAGAAAAAGAAAGAGCGTCTCAAAATATACACAAGTGGGTGTTTGTTTGTCACAGTTCACCCGAGAAGACGGTGAAAAAATTACCTCACGATCTGCGCTTTACTGTAATGGCTGACTGTATTCGCATAGGAAACAAGGCAGCGAGGCAAATGGGAAGCCAGTGACAGAGGCGCAGTTCGGTTCAACTTTTTCTAACCGTGTTTTCTTGAGAAACAAACTTGTAACTATAAGATGTAACGACGGCAAAAGAAAGTTCAATCTTTCCCGATTCGAACGGCACCAGTAGGATTTTTTTCCGATGCTCGTAAAGGCTTTAAATCGGGTCTTGAAATGAAGTGGTCGCCGCGGTCGCTCTGCCCTCTATTGCATGCAGTGCAATGGCTGTGCGTTGACACAAAGAGAAGGAGCCATATTCTCCATGTTAGTGGATGAAGACGAGCGGCCATTAGGAGCTCATAGAAACCAAGTCAGTAGCACAGCCCGCTCATAGACACAGTACAGACCCAATGTATTACTATACAAGGCGGCTAGTGCAATAGGAATCAATCGGGGAAATATTTTGTCAAGATCGCCGACTTTCTGGACATATTTGTCTTGTTGCAAAGCGAACTGGGAGGCGGGAGGAGACATTTGAGGGGGACTTTCTTTCATGAAGAAGGCATTCTCACAAAATGGAAGAAGAAATATTGCCGTCGTTGTTGACCTCCTTTTCCTCAACGAGAGCCTATGCGCCATTACTACTTCGGTCGACGCAGCTTACTTGGGAGTTACAGTAGCATATAATAGGAAAATGTAAAGCGGAAAAATAGCAGTTTTTAATATTTTTGCGAATCACGTGAAATTTTTACCACGTTAAGAGAAAATAAAGACAAACATGAAATGAGTGCTAAATGACATCGGTTTGCAGTTTTAACTGTTTTATTTCCAATAAAATGTTTAATTTTATGCAATTTGTGTCTTTTTGTCTCAAAGTTGTTTTTTGAATAAAAACATGAACACAAATGAAACGGGGGTTTCCAGATGAGCTGTTTTTATTGCTAATGAGTTATTTTTTGTCAAAAACATCAATTTTTAATTTTAGTTTTATATTATATAGTTAAACCCAGGAAACTTTTGCAGCACATTAGAACAGATTTTGTTCCAAAAGAAAACATTTATTAATGTTGTTTTGGTGTAATTTCATTCTTTAATCTGCAGTGATGCGTTCAGTGGGTTTAAACCACCATAATGAGAGCTGACCACAGGCCATTGAGTTTTATGTAAAGGCCACAGTACAGATTGCATCAATAAATAAAAAGTCATCTTAATTCTAGGCAGTTTTATTTTAGCAGACTGTATTGACAGGTCTGGTTAACAGTTTGACAGCAGCAGGGCTGACTTAAATAAAGCTACCAGTAGGAGGGGTCAATGAAGGGAAGTAGGTGTTATCTTAATTTTGTAGTAGAGGAGGTTAGAAGGTGGGCATCAAAAACCAACACATATTATTCCAGTTACATGATTTAAATGTAGAAATTAACTACTTTAATTATATTTTAATAGTTAATCTTTACTTTTGTTTTTAGATATTGCTGTCAGGATGGGGAAGGATCCAACCAAGCCGAGGGGGAAGATGTCCTCCTATGCTTATTTTGTCCAGACCTGTCGGGAGGAGCACAAGAAGAAACACCCGGATGCTTCGGTGAACTTTGCCGAGTTCTCCAAGAAGTGCTCTGAGCGGTGGAAGGTAGTTACTGGCACGCTGCATGCGCTATAAGTAGGGTACCGCAGCATCATTACAAAGTTATTCAGCTTATTTCTGTGTTTTCAGACAATGTCTGCCAAGGAGAAGGGCAAATTTGAGGACCTGGCCAGGCAGGACAAGGCGCGTTATGAGAGGGAGATGATGAACTACGTTCCACCCAAGGGCAAGAAGAAGAAGAAGTTCAAGGACCCTAATGCCCCCAAGAGACCCCCGTAAGTACTGCAAGCCCACACTTTGTGGCATCAGGGGGAAAAAAAAACTCTTAAGAACAAAACAGATATGAATCATGCACATCTGACTTGCCAAACAAAATGAAGCGTGTTAATTGTTGTAAATGACAAGCTTAATTTTGTTCTCCTTGTTTTTCTCCCCTTCAGATCTGCCTTCTTCATCTTCTGCTCAGAGTTTCGCCCTAAGGTGAAAGGTGAGAGCCCTGGCCTGTCCATTGGAGATGTTGCCAAGAGGCTGGGCGAGATGTGGAACAGCACCTCTGGAGAGGACAAGCAGCCCTATGAGAAGAAGGCTGCTAAACTGAAGGAGAAATATGAGAAGGTAAAGAAAACAGCGGTGGATGCTATGTGAGCTTTAAATGGTTGGGTTTGGGGCTTCGGTTCAACATGTTTTCATTCCTCCTCCTTCGCAGGACGTTGCAGCATATCGTGCTAAGGGCAAAACAGGTGGCGGAGCACCAGCAAAAGCTCCTGCCAAGGCAGAGAAAAAGGTAGACGATGATGATGACGAGGATGAAGATGATGATGAGGAGGAGGAAGACGATGATGAGGATGATGATGAGTAGTCATATATAGTGGTCATTTTTTTCTTGTTTATAAAGCATTTAACCCCCTTGTACACACTTCACTTACTGAAAGAAAATACCTTAGATCCAAGGGGTAAAAAAAAACAACAAAAAAGGCTGTGTATATCAGTTGTTTTTATGCTGTACAGTTTTTTTCTCCTTTTTGTATAGTTAACACTACACATGTATCGTGTCTGTATCCTTCTGCCAGTCTTATTTTCTTTCCGGTGGTAGATCCTAGACCACTATCCTGCCTGGTACAGTGTAAAGGGGTGGGCTTACTATATTTACCTTTAGCCTAGAGGTGCACAGCACATAAAAAAATAAATAAGCCTGAGTTAGATCTGAGTGTTTTCTTTTCTTTTTTTTTTTTTTTTACCTGTGTGTTTTTATTTTAAATGACATGTTATCAAAGTTGACGTATCACAATTGTTTTACTGATCTTTATGTACCACTGTAATGGCAAAATAAGAAAAAAAAAGCCTTGTTTATTGTTGAAAATTAAATTTGCTTCTGATGTCAATAAACATTTTTTAATAAATTGGTCGTGCTTTCTGTTTAAACGTTTACGTTGGCAGGGACAGTTCACCCTAAAGTTGTACATTCGTCATTGCGGTTGAGTGTCGTTTGATAGAAAACAGTATGAGGAACAAGGTGTGAGGTGTTTTTTGTGGAAGCAGGTCAGAATTTCTGTGTACAAGTTTTATTATTTCGGGCACCTCAAACCAAGTTGACATCTAGTCCCACCATGTTTTATCTCCAATTCTCAACAACTGTCACCAAAACAGTACAAATAAAGAGGTACTCTTGGCTACAGGATGTAAATATGCTGTCATTGAGACAGATGATTCTCTCTTCCACTAGGTGGAAAATAAGTCAAAATCAGCATGATAACATGGATATATGTTGTGTAAAGGCTTATTCATTTATCGGTTTAGAGGGTGAGGCTTCTGCATCAACTTGCATCTCTGTAATGAAACACTGACTTGATGTTATGATGCCCGGAGACAATTAAATAGAGCTGCAGAACATCTTAGGACCAAGGCCTTGATAAGCTTTTCCTCTGAAGTGTGACTCATCACTACAACTGTTTATGTATCCTGTGTGTTTTAGCCTGTTGTGGCAGCGTGCAAACACGCTGTGTAGTCATGCTTCTTTGCCACAGTGGCGGTGGAAGACTGAAAGTTGTGGCATTATTGCCTGCTCTGCATGCCAACGTGCATCACTGCCTCTTCTTGTTTTATTTAGATACAGCTGCTTCATCTCTCTCACGTACTACTCTCTAGGTCCCATCCTGGGTGAAAAAAAGACCATTTATATAAGAAGGATTATGTGCTTTGAAAACCCAGTGACATAAGAATATGGCTGGTGTGTACAAACCGCCACAGCCACACATACACACACAAACACATTTCCACCCATGGGAGAGAGAGCTAACTGAGACAGAAGGGGGTTGCCAAGTTGTAGCAGCGGCTCTGATCTGTGGTGTAAATTACAATATCAGTCATATATCTGCACTCAGAGCAGAGACAGCACAGCCTTGGCCTACTGGGTGGTACATATCAAGCAGGCTGGAGGACAGGCAGGCACAGGGGCAGCAGCTGACCTCTGCACTGCTCTGATAAAGCCTAGCCTGTCCCTGAAGGTGACACGGCCTCCTGCAATCCATGTATGAAGACAGCCATACTGAAATCCCCCAGCTTTGGGTCTTATGATTGCGCTCTCTATTTTGTTATTGTTCCCTAAAATTAGAAAGGAAGCTACATTTACTAAGCTGTAAGAGTAAAGAAATGCTGACTGTTCAAAGGCTGTACGGGCACAGATTGTTCCTTTCATGGTGCTGAGTGGCGGTCAGAGGGGGAAACTATGCTGAAACAGTTGCAGTGCCTCGTGGCTGCTCTCAGCTGTTGATCAGTTTCTGTGTGGGCCTTTTCCAGGCCAGAAGTGCGCATACAGTGTAGCAGGCTTTGGCCAACACAGCGCCACTGGTGGATAATCCCAGCCAACCCAGTGCAGGCTGAGCTCAATCAGCTGGTCTCTGGCGACACCTAGTGGGATGAGATCAGAAGCCTTCATCATGTGTGTGTTGTGTGTGTACACATATGCTCTGTTAATAATGTCTACTGCTGCCTTCGTTGACCTTTTTAGTGTCAGACATTTAATTTAAAGACATCCTGCCTGATTTCAGTTTTTAATGTTTTACTGTTCTTACTTATACAATACTTATTTTAGAGGTCACTGCACATTCGTTTGAGTGAAGTATAGTCAGCTCATTTGTTGAATGTCTTCAGTTTAAACTGAAAATAAAATGTATTAATTTTGTTGATTTGTTGGTTGTATTAAGGTTGTTTGTTTCATTTTGTATTATTTTATTTGCTTTGTATTGTTGTCTATTTATCAGTTTCTTTCCCACACCATGGCGTTTTTCCACTGATCTTTACGTCGAGGATGCTCTATGAGTCTGTGGTGGCCAGTGCCATCATGTATGCTGTTGTCTGCTGGGGCAGCAGTCTGAGGGTGAGGGACATAAACAGACTCAAGAGAATCATCAGGAAGGCCGGCCATGTTGTGGGAGAGGACCTGGACTCTCTGACAGAGGATGTTGTCCAAAATAAAGACTGTACTGGACTGTCCCTCTCACCCGCTCCACAACGTTCCGAGCTACAGGAGCTTGTTCAGCAACAGACTCCGACTCCCACGATGCACCACTGAGAGACACAGGAAGTCATTCCTGCCTGTCTTCTGAACTGTCAGAGTCACTCAGACACTGTACATTCATGTTTATGCTCTTCACTATGTAAAGGTTTTTATACAATAGTAAATATGTTCTTCTTTAGATACAACTCAGGGATTTAAATGCTACCTAGGTATTTAGATATTTATTCTATATTTCAATTTCATCGGGGATAAATAAAGGAATTCTGATTCTGATTCTGATCATAATTGTCGCTGCCTGTACAACCTGTTATTAGGGTCCGAGCACGAAACGTGTGAGAACCCTATTGTAATGTAAGGAGTTGATGAATAGCAAAATGTTTTCCTTTTCTCATCAAGTAATATCAAGAATTTCGAAACAATAGTGCTGCTCGAGTACAATAATACAAGTTTTCAAAAATGTGGTAGTCCATAATGTGCTCATGTTTCTCTCTCTATGTAAAGGATGTAAACCTGATCCTCCACCTCTAATTCACTCTCTCAGTGCCATTCACTCTCATGCAGGACTGGAGACAGGCATGTGTTTCAGTTTTATGAAATCCACCTGTATATACAGTATATATATATTGAGATTTATCACTCAGAGATCTTAATATATATAATAATATATATAATAATCTTTTGCAAAGCACCATTAATTCAACAGACCTGTTCCTTTCAATGTGTCCCTCATGTTCCTGTGTGCAAAAAAATCACTTTGATCACTTTACACTCTGATGTCGATCCACACCTGATAACCATCATGTCTCCTCAAAACTCAATCTGTTCTCACAGCGCAGCCAAAGAAGCTGCAGCCAGCATGAACAGCACACAGTGACTGTGCACACTTTGCGTTTGTGTGTTCACTGAAGTGTGCATATCAAAGCTCTGCAGAAGACTGGCAGAATGGTTTGATTAATTGTTCTCTCTCTCTCTCTCTCTCTCTCTCTGGATAAGACACAAGACATCCCATAGGACTCTGATTCGAATTTTTCTCTCTTAGAGTAGGTCCTGCTTTGATTGATGTGGCTCATAAAATACATGCATATCTTAGAGTGTGTTAAAATAAACGAAGAGAGAAAAAGGCACGTGGGGAATGTGTGCAGATATGTCGTCCAATATGACAGACTGCAGCTGATGTAGTCTCCTCATCCTTCTCATTCCATTATATGATGGTGGGTGCTTCACTCTACAGGAAGGACGGTTAAAATATTCCTCAGCATAACCCTTGTATTCAGTCCCTCCCTCTTTCTGCTAGATTCTATTTTTGTTATTTAACTTTCCACAGACTTAAGAGCAATGCATGGGGAAATGCTTAGACTGTATGCTGAGCTGCTGAGAATGATTCTGCAGCATCACGTCACTCAGACTATCTCCTTTCCATAAACCCTGACCTCCACTGGGTGGCACTATTGCAAAGGACGACACATTCACATTCCTTCTGTTACTTCCTCAATAGACACATTAGGAGGAAATACAGCTCTGTGTGCTTTTATTTCTTCAAACATGCATGTTGCTTCACATTAATGACAAATAATCATTTATTTTTAACCTCTGAAGTGCCTCAACAACAACAACAAACATGTTGATGAAGATTCTCAGTCATCCAGGTCATAATACGTAGCTTCAATCTTCTCTACGTAAACAACAACAAACCCAACTGTAATGAAGTGCTCCTCTTAAAACACTTGTGGTGTATTTTTGAACGCATTTTTTGTAAATTATTTTACATGATTGATGCACAAAAGCACCAATAATGGATTTATACTGCAAAATGTAAACTTTCAGTAAACTTAGGGTATATTTTCTGTTTAATTTTCTCAGCTTCAGAAGAACATCCTAGCAGGGTGAACACCTTGTTTATGTGCACATTATGCTTGTCTGTGTCTGTGCCAACACGGCGGTAGAACGTGATTTTGCGTGTTCTGCATTTATAAAGTGGGAAATGTGTTGCAAACAGTGGTGTAGGTGGTGACAAATGCTGAGTTCTTGTGAAATCACATTTGTCATCCTGCACACTGGTTGTATCGCATGAATCATCTGGCACGTCTTTACCCAATGTGTGTGTGTGTGTTGAGCCTTTTTGTATAAGACAGTATCAGTGTTTTGGCAGTGAATGTATAAGTGAAATATGACTGGGTGTGTTTCTATGTATCTTTGGCAACCAATCTGGGATGATGATGATGATGAGGAGCTTCACAGACGAAGTCAGGCTGAGACAAATGGATGAACAGATGACTGACTGAATCCACAGAGATTTTCAGCTCGGTCTGAGTTGTTTTGATGATGATGGCCACCAAAATCAGACACACAGATAATAATTAACTGGTTTCTAAACCCGGCTTTTGTTACTCAGTGGTTGTTTCCAAGTTTCCTGATAATTTATGGATTGTTGGAATCAAAACAAATGGTCAAACCGTACAGGTCAATCTTGTGTGTGTGCTAGCATTTCAGCTAAGTAGGTGGCTCTCATAGCGGCCAGCAAGTGTTTAAACAAAAACAACTTTTACATTTCAGCCTAAAATGACTCATTTGATGAACTCAATTAAATTGTGGGCAGGAACCAACAATTGCTTTTCAATTATGTACCAGGAATAGCACAGATAAAAACATACAACAGTGATTGTTTATTCCTTTAGATGATGATAAACACATTGACTAGACTGATGGGATTACTATGATGAGTGGTGGTGGTGGTAGGAGAGAGAGAGAGAGAGAGAGCATTCCTCCATCAGTCTTCTGCTTCACAGTTGAAACTGAAATGTCAACAGTGTTATCAGTAATACTTGCAGACGAGATGACATCAACAGAGAACAGGGGAATTCATTCATATATAATATTAAAATGAATGAGTAAAAAGCACAAACAAGTAAAGGCTTTGGCGTGTTGCTGCCTCCTTCTGTGGAGTAGAAAAAGACTGATAGTCCATCACATCAACACGTTAGGGCTTTGATTTACACTGATCACACTGTGAGCACACAGCTAATATAAAAATATTCCCCCTCTGGGAATTGCAAATGAGGCATTACTGCTGCTAAGTGTTTAAAACTAAATAATTAGACGAATGACCCGTCTCTGTGGCTTTACACATTAAACCAACCGTCAGAGGGAACACTCATCATCATCATCATCTCAATACAGCTTTGGAAATCCAAGTAAGCAGGTAGGTTGTGGATTGTGATGATAGCAACATGTCAGACTTTGACTCAGGAATCTGAGGTTCAACTCCCCCAGACACTGCACTGGTGTTTAGTTTCATTTTGAGGACTCCATATTTGCCTTGCAGCCTGAGTTTCTGCTATTTTTGTCTTTTTAGTTTTGCCTAAAATGAAACCTTGTGAGCTGAGAGAAAGTTTAAGGATCTAGGTGTTCTCACATAATCAAATATCACAAGTAAATATGTGCCAGTGGGTCACATTATCCGACTCTTTTAATGAATGTCTCCTGTGTGTGGGATTAGAATGCAATTTCAGCACATTCATTAATGGAATGGCTAAAATCATCATACTGATTAAAATTTACAACTTGATTGAATATTAGTTAAAATCCAAAATTATTTTGGGGGCACTGTTAATATTCACATATAGTGCCTTTCTCTCTAGAGGGGCCACAGCTAAAGTTAAATGTATTTGGCACACTGGTGTGTATTGGTGTAGTGTCCCCCCCCCCCCCCCCCCCCCCCCCCCCCCCTCCTGTTTGCACTGTTATAGTCCAGGTTTGTATCTTCAACTAATTTACAGCATCTTCCTGCTCCTCCTTTTTATCTCTCATTAGCAGTAATATCATTAGGTCAAACTAAAATACAATAGTTTCCTTTAAGTCATAATTTTAGGCCGTTGGTGCCTAATCAAGTTTGTGTGTATTTGTGTTTGTGTGTGTGTTATGGCTCATCCTCCTTTGACTTTATGCCAGTGGATTTCTGTTGATGGAAACCAAAGCAGGAAGTGAGGCGCCGGCAGCAGACGCATTAACCTTCTCAACAGAGAACAGACTGTCTCATTGAAGGGGATTGTGAATGTTTTTTTTTGTGGTGCTGCTGTTGTATTGTGTATTCGATTAGAAAATCTAATGTCAAACCTAAATCACAGGTGTGTCCACGGTCAGTGTACTTTGTGGCCATTTGATTTCTGCGGTGAAGTCAAAAACCGGAAAACGTTTCCCGTTTTTCGTTTTAATGTCGCCAATAAAGATAATGGTGCCATTTTTCATTACTGATCTTGCTGTCGGTCTTTTTTATATGACTAGACAGCTTGCTGGGAGCTTAATCTTGTTCCATACCCCACGAGAACAGAGAAATTTGTTCACACTGTCTGATTTTTTTCAATGAAATCACCACTGAATGAAAGCAGAAGTTCACTATAACCTTGTAACCTCACGCCTCATGTTCTCGTCACTGACTCTTGGTGAGTCAGACTCGGATTGGTTTTGGTTTTAGCTTGACAAAGCTCACAAAAACAAGTGACCACCTGAAAAACAATAGCTGCTTGAAGGCTAAGCCCTATACAAAGAATGACACATAATCTTATTTGTTCTTTAGAGTCACACTAAACGAAGGGCGAATGAAGCAGATTACATGATCCTTTATTTTTGTAACATAATCTACTTTTGTGTTGTATCATCACATTGTTATGTGACCAAAAGGATCCCCGAGGAGGGGAAACTGTCAAGTGTGTTTTTGTTCTGATCTACAGCTCATCTGATCACTGCTGTTTTGTGCCATGATGCCATGATTTAAACACTGCTGATAACCCTTTGTGTTAATACCTGCCTAGTCACCATGACAGAAAGAGAAAAAGAAGAGGAGGAGGAGGGAGAGGAGAAGGTGGAGACTGGCACAGGTACATGGAAGCTGGCACACACTCTGTGTTCTGCTCTGAAACCACAGGCATGTGTGGCCACACCCTGGTGCAGCCTGTGTGTGTGTGTGTGTGCTAATATTACCTGACAGTAACTACTGGAGTAAGGTGAGCTAAGGCAAAATCACCAGAATAGAAACTGTGATTACGACAAAGTGCAGCAGGCAGCAGGCAGGCAGTGGCTGTTAAAGGCTTGAAAGTGTTTCTGTCATTTTGTTGTTTTGGTGTTTCTCTGGTGTCTGCTTTAAAAATCAGGCTGTAAACATGTTTACAAAAAGCTGGACATTTTTAACACTAATGTCATTGAGGATGTCTAACCTAAAGGTGCAGCTGCAGTGTTTGGCATCTTTACATCAGACATCCAGACGCACACAGTGCTGCATGAACGTCTGGGAACCCTGTAGAATTTTCTATATTTCTACATAAATATGACATCAGCGGATTTATATGAAACAGAAATATCATCCTGGTTTAGATGCAGTAAAACAGGCCCAAACCATGATACTACCACCACCATGTTGAACAGATGAGATTCAGGTATGAGGTTCATACTAGAATATAGACTCCTTCTTATAATCTTCTTAATAGACTACTCATTTAAGTCGAATAATTCTTTTCTGGTCTCATCTGTCCACATAATTATTTCCCAGCAGCCCTCTCGTTTGTCCATATAAGACAGGCAGCAGTGTTCTTTATGGACAGCAGTGTCTTTCTCCACCTGATGATGATTCATGAACCTTAACATTAGGAAATGCGAGAGGGCTTTAGCTGCTTAGAGGTTACCCTAATCTTGTTGCCTATTACATAACTTGTTTTTGAAGAAATCTTTGTTGGTAGACCTCTCCTGGGGAGGGTAACAAACTGAAATGTTTCTGTTTCATTTGTTTGATTGGATTCTCTTTTCCTGCTTTCGGGACTTGAGTGCAAGACGGATGATGTATTGGGTCATATTTATGCAGAAAGATAGACATTTCTAAAAGCTTTACAAACTTCCAAGCAGCACTCAAGGTTTTAGTGTGTTGGATGTTGCACATAATCACTGTGTGAGTGAGGGCTTGTTAGATGAACAGGCTGAGCAGACAAAGAGAGACAAAGTGAAAATCCAGTTAAGGCAGACTGAACAGAATCTCTCCGGGACTGTGTTGTATTCACACAAACAGTGACACATTAAATGCTAAATAACTCCCACTCACAGGTAAACAGAGCAGATAAGAGCCTCAAATCCCCGTGGCAGGCGGACGCAGATAGAAAATACAAGCTCTGAGCTTGTACTTTGTTCCCTTCTGTGGCGGACAGATGGCAAAAACGTGAGATGATGACAAATATTTTTCACAGCCAAAGGAAGGTGGGTTTTGACTGTGACGAACGTGCTGTTCATGTGTATCAGAAACCACCAACTGCACTCGACACTGACTCAAAACACAAACACTTAAATGGTGTAATCACAAACACAACTTGTATCTCGGATTTAACCTCCACCAAAAAGGTCTGCCAGGGGGATCTTGGGACAAATCCCTGTGTAGATTTACTGCTGAGTGTGTTAGACAGGTGGGCAGATTAGAGGAGCACCCGCCTCCCCCTGATCCCCACAACAACAGTTAGTTGGAGATAAGCTCAGGCTTAGGGTGTCTCCCGGTAAGTCTGAGCCAAATCCAACTCAGGTTTAGACTATCGCTTTTGAGAGGGACCTGATCCAGTGTAATAAAGGCAGCTCTTTGTGGATTGGCGACATTATGCTGGAGCTGTCAGTCAAAGAAAAGAATGGGTTCATAAGACTTGTTTGTGTCAGACAGGAGAAATCCATTCAATAAATGGATCTCATGGATGGATGATTTAGTGTCTCTATATAAAGTTGTTTGAAGGGATTTGTTACATTCATGCTTCTGCCAAACATGTCCACACAATACAGACGAGGTCCATCAGGGAAATGTCTCTGTATTCTAAGAAGAATGGAGCAAACATAGCCGTCAATGACAACAACAAATAAGTCTAGGGTTTGGGGAAAAAAAGAGAAGTCTGAGAGAGAAAAGAATGGTTATGAACCCTGAAATTACTGACTAATGTGCTGGAAAAGGAATACAGACATGTCGTCACCATTTGTGTAATTTATCTCACTGCCAGTAGGGGGAGACAAGAGTTTCACACAGTAGCTTTAACAGAAAAGTTGCAAATTAAATGTCACTGGCTGCCATTGTATTGTTTTGTACTTGTTCATATTTTGGGTGACCTTTCAAAATAAAACAACCTGCATTCTTTTCACAAATCAAACCAGGTACTGAGACGATAGACAAATAACTGCTCACACCTCGAAAAGTCAAACTGGATTGCTCTCTCAGTATGAAGGTGCGAAGCGTCACACTGAGTATTGTGTTGCGTCGATGGCTCCCCAGCAATACCCTTTGCGCCACAGTCTCTAAAAAAAAGTCTACTCCAGGGTCTAAGAATAGCTGCTGACACACGGTGCATGTTAATAATCTGTGGGTAGCATGGGGAGGCAGCAGAAGCTAGTAGTGGCATATCCAAGTGCTGCTATGCTCAGTCAGTATTTATACATGCAACAGTGTGTCGTGCATGCAAAGCCAAAAAACAACAACTGTTGTGTAGTGACACTGAAAACAGAAAAAGAGTTCTCTGACTCAGATCCTGCCCTCTGACATTTAAAACAAACATAAAGAGGTTTTCATGACCATGTATAAATATGTACATTATGTCTGTGTGTGGCCTGAACAAGTCAGCAGCAGGTGCTCAGATGAAAAGCACAGTCGAGACGCCCAGAGAGTTACAGAGCTGTATTGTCTTTACGCTAAATGTAACATTTATATTTGATCAGCAGACCTTAAAGACAGGAACCAAGGGACTGTAAAGGTGACCCGAGGGTTCATATTGCACAGACCTGCACTGTCAAACAAGTACAGACAAGTGCTGAGGAGGGAAACACACACACACACACTAAGGCTCTGAACATACACACACAAGCTTGTGTTTATTTGATGTACATTCTGATTGGGAAATATGAGCAATCCAGCATGTCAGATAATGCTACACATGCATTTATGGTTCAATGTGATGTCAGGCTCAGGCATGTACTGATTTAATGGTGTGTGTGTGTATACTTTATGGCTGAGTTGTGTTTGAACTCATCTTGATGCGCTGTCTGTGTTTATCCTGTCAGATAAGTAACAGACTTTTTAAGTTTCCATCACACTTGAACATGATTTTCTCAAATAGAGTAACTCCAATATACAAAACTCTGCTTCAGCAGACAAAAAAAAACATTTTTTCCTCTTCAGGTGGAATATTTGACCGAGGAAAGATTGGTTTCTATTTATAGATTTGTGCGCTACACAACATGCTTTTCAGTACCATTATGCCTCCTACAACATGCATCAGTATATACAGTATGTTCTGCAGGGAGAAGACGTTAGCGAGGTGGATGGATTGAACAGCTGCTTGTTTTTGTTTTTTGTTTGTTTTTCATGCCAGGCTGCTCACCATGGTCACACAATTATCAGTCAATTAAAAATACCCAAGAAATTAATTAATAATAACAGTAATCCTTAGTCAATGTTCCACTTTGCTCACTGGGTGAAATTCAAAAACTGACCTTAATTTTGAAAAACCCATTCAACAAAATCACTTTCACACCTCACTGTGTTTGTACAGGCATGATTATGCTTTTATGTGGTGTGTGTGTGTGTGTGTGTGTGTGTCAGACACACACAACTACCCCATTTTCACTCTCCCTTTATGGTGGGGAGATTAGGTAGTTAATCCAGTAGATCTCAGAAAAAAAGCCTCTCTTGATGCCACAATGGATTTCACTCAGTCTACCAGAGAGAGGACAGACCTGCTGCCGATACGCATCTCGACCTCTGACAGAAACAGCCAGGCCACACACACACACACACACAGGAACAAACACCACCTCACCAAGGACAGGAGATTATATTACATATGTATTAGATGCCTGCCATAAATAACCTCACAACTATATTGAACTAACATTACAAAACACACAGTTTACGATCCCTTTGTGTGCTACTTTATTCAATATATATGATGGTAATTGAATGTCAAATAGCATTATTTTGCTGAGACTATTTCAGATCTGGAAGACATTCTTCACTCTGTGACAGCACACACATAGTCCAGGATGCTGATTTGCTAATTTATTGATTAAGTCATTAAAGTAGGATGAACATCCTTGTTGTCTCGTCTCATCCTCACTAATAGACTAAATGTCATTGTGCTATTCAGCAGCCAAGTCTGACCTTTGACCTTCCCTGCGGTGACAGACAGCGAAGATTTTCTGCCTTTGCTGTTGCTGAGTGCGGTTGTGTCATATCCTGCTGTGCTGTTAAAAGCTTAGAAATTAACAGAGATTGCTTACAGCAATCAAAAGTTTAACCAGTGTCTTGTTGAGGAAGTTGTATAAACATTAACAGCAGTGTGTCAGAGATCAAATTGGATGAATTTCCAAGTAATGTCCAATTGTTTATACACACACCCTCTTCTCCTCTGTGAATCCTTTACCATCCCTCTTATTTCAACACTCACTTCCCTGTTCCACCCTAGAACCTGGGGACCTCCGCCATGTTATTAAAAGGTACTGCGTCAAGTAGCAGAACGAAAACATTAAACCCGGATATAGAGTAAGTTTTACTTCAAAATAAAATACACTCCCAGTGTATCTGTAGTGCACATGTACATTAAACTTCTCATACTTCTTTAATTAAATACAGTCAACCAGTGTAATAAAATCTATTATTTTCTATTTTGAGGAGTCCTTTAGTAAACAAAAGATTTGAGATAGCTGACATCCAAATAATTCTTCAAACAATCATAAAGCGATTAAAATTCCACAAATATACACTGCATTAATCTTACCTCCAATATAAAAAACGATTTGAAAATGAAGACATTGGTCCCTTTTTATATGAATAAGCACAGCAATTCATATGTACAGTTATTATTAGCTAAATTCTATTTTAGCAGTGTCACTCATACTGTGTTTTATTTTAAGGGCATCAATATAAATTTGAAATTATTATATACTGAGGATTCAATGATATGTAATGACGAAATAAATGTGTTTTTATTAAGGTTTACAAATTGAAATTTTTTATGTACCTTATTTTGAAAAGTCAAGGCGGAAGTTCCGGGTGTCAGTCCGTTAGCCTGTTAGCAGCTTGACGTCAGTTTGGAGGCAGGATGACAGCTGAACTGGTCGGAAAGGTACAGCAGTGCAGTCCGTAACACTAACAACAGTCACACAGGCGCTTTAAAGACACGGACCGAGACATTTTTGACCGTGTGACCCCTGTTTTGTACCAACCGGCGGACACATTTGACTTAATAAGAGGACGGTACATCGTTAACCTTGCGGATATTTTTGTTCTTTCTCACCAAGAGAGAAAAAGGTCCGTGTCCGGATGTGCCAGCAGTATTGGGTTTTTTTTTTTTCGCATGGCGTAGGCACCTTTTCTAAAGCAGGATATTGTTGATGTTTGGTCGAAGGAGGCCGTCGGGTCGGCAGTTTGATTCCATTAATATTAACTATACCTCCAAAACTGTCGATTTATGGGGGGAATAATCAAAGAAATGATTGTGCAATAGAGAGGAAGCGGCTCTGTAACACGTCCTGACTACCTCAGTCAGAGCAAGTCACCGGGAATACATTTCTGGACGCGTTCTTTGGTTTGTTTTGTTTTCTTTAACAGCTTGTGGGCCGTTTTTTTTTCAAACAAGGACCCGGAAAAGAGGGAATATTGGTGTCCGTCTTGTGTGTGTTTGTGTGTGTGTGAGAGAGAGTGTGTGTATGTGTGTGTGAACCTCTGCGAGAAACGGGAAAACCTTCACCATGACGAGCAGCACCCCAGTGGACATGGTGAGAGAAATGACTGTCACTTCACTTTACCGTTTACATCCATTTATTTCCACAGGGCTTTGGCCATAAAAGCGGAACAAAGCCGTATTTCAGGTTGTTCTTCAAGGCTGTTTCCTCTGGTTCCATTAATATGACTTACTCCTAGTTGCTGTACAGACCCACTCTGGCTGATTAGCAATATTTGTCATACTCAGAAGAATGGAAGAAGTTTAAAACCCCCTTCATTCAAGTTTTAGTTCAACCATTGACTCCCATTATAATCTGTGACTCCAGTAAACATCGAAACTGAGTGCAAGCTAATGATGCATATGTTTATTAATTGATCAAGAAAATTAGTTAGTTTCCTACACATTTATCTACAATATTATGCAAAACATTAGCAGGATTTGTTCCTTTGACTGTAAATAGGATACATTTGCATTGCAAACACATAGTCAAAGAGAGCATAGGTTTTTCCAAATAACTCCATTGTCTACATGAGTTAACAACAACCAAAACAAAACTTTTTGGTTGTTGTAGCTCAGTGTAGCCAATGCAATAAATGGCTTTCAAACAAGCGTTAAGAGCCTATTGACTTTAATATTATATGGACACTAATAGAAGACAATGGCTTTTAGTTTTAAAAAAGCAGACAAGATTGTGGAATTACACTTGTTTCGGGAGCTAGTGATGGATTTATGTTGTACAAATTAAATGAAAATGGTGGCATCCTAGATATATTACACTACAAAAGTAGTTTGATGGGACTTTCAGATATCTAATATCAATTATTATCCTGTGCAGAAATGACTGTAAGACAGTGGTATCTTGGAACAGTCAACACTATCTTGGAAGTCCGTTCACTGATGTTTGTAATGTACAGGAATGAATGGAAACCAGCAGCCAGAGCGCAGTATTTGATTTCAGCCACGCACAAAACTGAATGAAAGACAGTGGCATTCTGGAAAATTGGAATAAATACGTGACTGTTTTTATTTTGTTATGGTGGTTTTAAATTGGAATTACATTTGGAGTTTGATCATACTGGCCACCTGAACATTCTGTCAACGCTGCTTTTTTATCAGATCGAGACTCTGTGCCTTCGCAGATCCCTGCGGTATATTGTTTATGTTTGACATTTTTCTGATTGTCACATAAGATATGTCTGAAAACAGACTTGGGTTTAGGAGGGGAGGATGCTTGTTTGCTGGAGAGAGGGACACTGCAGCAATGATGTACCTGCTTATACAATGGAACTTAAAAGGGAGGATAAGCTGTGACCTCTCACCTATAGTTATCATCAGGTGACTTTACAAGCCTGGCCATACCCATCCAATCACTACTCTCATATGACCTGTCGCTACATACTAGTATACAGACTGTGGTGTTATATTATGAGCTCTCATCATTGAGATTTATGGCAGCCTCTTGTGGGTAAGCCATTCCACAAATTAAAGGCATATAAAATGCATTTAGTCTGGGTTTACCCAGTCTCTGACATAACGTTTCCCCCTCCTGTCTAGCATTCTTATATCTGTAATTTTCACAGCCATATTGCATGGTGGCACTAAGAATACTTCCAGGTCTATGTATAGAAAGGATAAACCACGTAATGTTCACGTAGAGATCAGCTATCCCAGCTGTGCCTGTGCTTGTGCCATGTCCAAGTTCAGCTGATCCCCTGAACAGCAGGTCCATTATGTTGTCAGGATGTTGGGATAATGCTGTGAGGAAGTTAAATGTGAGCCGGCCTCTATGTATAGGCAGTCCAGTCCGAGCTAAAGCGTCTAAGTATGGCACATCGCAAGGAATTCCTATGGATTATAGATATAATCATGGAAAAGTAACAACTCTCATTTGGCAGCCTTTTATGACTTTAAAGTCAATCTGTGTGAAGTGAACAACATTCATAGAAGGTCCACTGTTATGTCATCATGTCTGTGGATGTATGTGGCAGTTTACAGGTGTGGTGTTTAGCTATTTGTGATTAGAAATTTATTATTCCCATAAATTTATTATCATTATAGAGTGGCCTGCCGACTTTTTTGAATCGGTTTTATTCATGCTATAGCTGTTGGCTCCAGGCTTGTGTAGTTAACGTGCCTGCAGCAGAGACGTAAAGGTCAAATACTCCACATAAGACACAAGACGTTTCATGTTTTGCAATCTTCAGAACAGTTGCTTCCCTTTGTGCTGTAGCCCAATCTACACATCAAACTAGCCCCCCTGTGCTCCCCAAGGACATTTGGGGAAATATCAGCTATCAGCATTTACCCGATCCTATGTGGCTGAAATCAGCAGCAGATGCATATTCTTCCTCAGTTTTCCCCCTCCCACCCCAAAACTCCCTCTTAGCCTGTAGAACTAGTGAGTGTATACACACATACTTATAAAGGCTGTATAGAGTGGGAGTGAGAGTAGGAGGAGAGGGGACTGCTGGTGCCAAACACTGTGGGTGAATGAATCTGAGAGAAAGAATAGGAGAAGGAATAGTCATGCCTCTCGAGAATGGAGGATGGGATTTTTTTCCATCTTTGAATAAAGAAAAGAGGAATGGGTGGACGGATAGAAAGACTGTGAAGGATGGGGAGGGGGCAAATTGCTTCTCTCTCCGGGTGGACCTGAGAAGTGCTGACAGAGTTGAAATGGTCCCTATGGCAACAGCGGGATGCTTGGTTCTGAAGTCTGGGTGCCTGTAAGTGTGTGTGTGTGTGTGTGTGTGGGTATGTAGAGAGTGCAGTGCAGGTATGTGTGTAGTGTAGCAACATGAGAGAAGGTGTACAGGAGCAGGAGAAGAACAAAGCATCAGAGTTCAGATAAGGCCTGCTGAATGAATTCACGGCAGGCAAGACTGAGAGTTCCACAGAGCCGAGAGTGAATTTCAAACATCAGTGCTTTTCGATATGCAGCAGCACAGCAGACAAGATGAGGAGACTACAACTACACACACAGGCACACACATCGAAGAACACTTTTACTATAAGAATTCATCAACTGTCGGCATATTTGTTATTTATTTATCCATGTAGACAGCCTTGAGTATAATTTTTGGGCTACCCTGGTTACTTTACTATGCTACGTTACTCCTCACATGGTGCATTATTTTCAATCAAAGCATAAACATAGGTTTATAAATGCTTTTTGGGAAGGAGCAAAGAACTGTATGGCTTTCCCTTCTGGTCTACTACAATAAGAGTGCATGTGATCGTGATAGCACACATACTTAGTCAGACACACTCAGTGGGTAGTATGCAAACACTCCGTCATTTGTGCAGGGGTGAGAACATGCTAATTTGTGACGGAGGTGGCAATCACAGGCCTGACTCAAGCCGAACAGGAGGCACAATGGAACGCTTTGAACTCTTTAGACGCCAGGTGAACACTATAATTTGACTTCTGAATTTCTGAATTTTTTTACTTTGTACAAAAGGCAACTTGTGAAAATGACGGAGCCCAATTAATAATTTATTAACAACATCTTCAGGTCACTGTTGTGAAAGACAGAAAGAATCGAGCAAACAGCAACACCTGGCTAACTAAAAACAATGTATTTTCCAGGTTTAGTTATTTTTAAAATTATACCATTTTAATTCATTATTTTAATTGCCTATTCAGTCAGTGTTTTACTCTGTGGCTTAAAAATAGTTACCTCTGCTGCTCGGTGTATGGCTTTGAAACCAGTTAATTCCTGCAGTGACCCCTTGGGCCACACACACACACTCACACAGGAGTCAAAGGTTAGAGGTTAGAGGTCAGAAGTCAGCGACGTGTTGGTCAGGGATGAAAAAACAATGGGTGGAGAACCCTAACTGCTGAAAACAGCACTCCATGACCCTGCTTGAGCTTAGCTCAGCATGTGTGACACAGAGTAGCTGGAGACAGAGAGAGGTCCACAGGCGTTCTTCACCCTGAGGCTAGAGCTGCTAACAGGGCTTTGATTGACACATTCAGAGGTAGAGAGAACGCTGCTGAGTCCTGACAGTGCCAGTTGGATGAAGAATGTCAGGGGATACGTGTGTGTTACCGATGCCATGTGTTGCCAGTCTGAGTCACAGATCAGGATTACATCATTCCACTCTGTTGCAGCGTTTGATGTATTGACTCTGACATTGTCACATGTAAGCCTCAGAGAGGCATGGAAAGTTTCGGTGATGCAGGAGCGCTGCTAGATTCATATTCCTTCCAGTGTGTCAGGAAATTGTTGGCTCATTTAAACACTGCTAATGATGAATGACCGAAATATATGGAGGCCATACTTAGGTTGCTGGTAATGGACACTTAATCAAGGGCAGCTGTTAACATTTGTTTATTGGTTTCTGTGCTGCAGTTATTATCGTCTATCTGCGGGTCCATTCTTTGTCTCTGATGGTATTTCATGTTGTATTAGCATTCACAGTTGCTGGAGTTACCAAAGCCTCTGTCAATATATATGTCCAGCAGTCCTCTGCTATTGTGTAGAGTTAATTCAATTGTATTGATGCATGTCTGCGACACCAACAGGAAGTCCTATTGAGAACCTCTCATCCATTGATTGCTTATGTAACTGCTTTTTGCTTATGTTTGTCTGAGTGTTGGTCATAGTGGCATGTGTCTAGGCATGTGCATCCTGTTGTCCTCTATGAAAGTGACACCCTGCTGCACAGATCAACAACATACCTGTCAACACTCTTGTCTCTTCTCTTTTTCCAGCCTCTCAGTCTGTTCCAGCTGATGGAAGTGTTTCATGTATCATATAATATATTGTTCTTGTTGGTGAAAAACAAATTATTATTAGTAGCTAATAAATGCAGTGTTATAGCTTCGGATCTTCAAAGCAAACATGCAGTGTACACACTTTAACCTGGTTTCTTTTGTCAGATCCAGGCTCCAGTTGTGGTTTCTAGAAGCTGTCCCAATACATCAAATAATTCAGCAGCTCAATTTTGAAAATCAACCAACTTATTCAGAACTATTATCTTACTGTGGGTGCTGTAATGCTCAGGATAATTTAGGCTTTGTGGAAACTTAACAAAGAAATGCTGAAGATTAAATCTTCAGTGAGAACTAGATTTCTCCATTTCCCAGGCTTGAAAATCAGATTCTATCTCACCTCTCTTCTTGACAGTTTGCATTTCTGATCAGCTCTGCTGAAGAGATTGAATAGTTCTATGAGTAACCCAAAGGAAAAAGTCAGTGTGTGTGTGTGTGTGTGTGTGTGTGTGTGTGTGTGTTAGAATAAGGACTTATTCTGTAAGAAAATCCCCTTCTTTTCAGAAAATGGTTTTGGCAGGTATGGTTTTACACAGGCTGAGGAATGCGTTGAACGTCTTCACTGTTTTGGGGGGGTCCCAGTTTAGGAGGAAACTTAGTCTGCACTTCAGCCTCAGGTCTCTGTTGACAATGAATATGCACTTATATTGCATTTTTAATATTTAGGAACTGTGATAGTGACAGCACCCCATGTTCAGATTACTCATTAATCATTCGTGAACATTGAGCTCTTTAGGACAGAAGCAAAGTGAGGACACTCTCCAGCGTGTATGCCAAATGTTACACAGTCTGAGCATGACAATGAGTGGGTGTTTGTCTGAGTAATATACAGGCATTTGCTAACACAACAAAGTAATCCTAACCAGTAGCTGCTCCACTTTTTAAGTGTGTGTGTGTGTATTAGTGGTGTATTCATTTATGCATGCACATATTTTCATGAAGAACCCAGCTAAAGCACAACCTGTTCTTCCTGTTGATGTGACGTGTTTGCTGTTGGCATTGCTAGTGGAGTAACACCCACGCCAGTTCACTTTTGCTCCACATCCCAGCACACTGAGCTGCGTTGAAAGGCCATTGTTTGCATATAATGATGTTGTTCCTCTGCTTTTGGCTCTGTACCAACAGGTCCCTTATGTACCTCTGTTAAGTCTGACTAGCAAGCCAAAAGACTGAGTTAGCCGTTTCCTCAGTGGCACAAATATAATCGTGGAATTCACAAAATGGTATTAGCTGGCTATTAATAGGTACTTGAAGGCAGGAAGTAGAACTTGAGTCACAAAAGGGTCACAGAGTGGCAAAAAAGGAGCATCAGTCAGACATTACTCTTTAAACATTTTCTAGAAGGAAACCAAGTAAAGCACATTTATTAGTTTGTATAATTTCTTGATGAACAGAGGGCTGTTTTATGAAATGGCATGATTGTCTCATCAAATATTATACTTGTCGGCAGGTAATGTAAATTAATGTGAAGCGTTGTTGCAAACTATAAGTCACTTACTTTGTGTTCTTATATCTTATGTTTGTATTGGAAATTCATCGCAAATCATTTACACTGTGGCTCCTGTTTGAATGTTATTGACATTTGAGTGACGCTACATGAGGGGAGCTTTACATACAGTTATGGAACAGTGTTTTTTTCTTTGTCTAGTTTTAAAAAAAAAATGCAAATCATCAAAACAAATGTCCTTAGGCTGTAAGACTACCGTAAATGTAGAGTAGAAACAGTGTATGTGTTCTGTGTGTGTGCATGCCTGTGTGTAGGAGAAACAGAGGATGGGGTGGTAGTGTTTGACTAGCTCAATAAAAGGAGCCTTTCAGCTGCGCTGGAAACAATTTTCAGCTGAGGGGACATTTATATTAAAGCTTTGCTTTGCCAGCCCAGACTGTGTGAGTGAGTTTGTGCGTCAGAGGAGCTATCTAGTGCAAATTAACTGCCCCTGTTCCTGATACATTTTGGGACATTTCTAAATCAGTGCTTAAATCTGTCCTGATATTGGAACGACCTGTACCAACCAAGTCAGACAGACAATACGTATAGAGGGAATTAGAGGGTCGGTACTAGTGGGTAGGTAGAGCAGGCATGAGCCACAGAGGAGTCATCCACAGGTCAAGCCTCATTGACTAGATGTTCCAGCAGAATCTGCTGACCTTCAGTCCTCACACTCTTTAACATAGACTGTTGCTAAGCTGTGGCTCTCAGTCAGAGAATTCCCTCATTATGTTTTCAAAATGTAAATGCTGGCTTATTTACCATTGTGCCATATCAGTAAATCATTACATTACAGCCCAGAATGTGTGAGAGCTAGCTTCAGTATTAAGAATTGAAAGGTTTGTAAATGTAAGAATTAGAAAAACATTGGTACTACTTTACACCTGTGGTCAGTAAGTGAACTGCAGTCATCATCCTGTTACTGGTGCTGGAATGTAGTGGCAAGATCAGAGCTGTCTCTTGAGTAATCCCACTCGTTTTGTCAGATTACATTGGTGGCATTAAATCCATCTTTTAAACTTAAGTATACTGACACTTGATATGATCCCAATTCTGACATCATTAAGCTTGTGTCAAACTCGATAATGATGTGATGAAAAAATTGGCTGCATATGTTTTGTTGGCCTAATTTGTTTGTTGTGATGTCATATGATGATATCATGCTGTGGCATCCTTTCTATCTTTTCTGATGGGATATTGGGAGATTCTCTTGGGATATTTACTTGAGAGTGGCTGAGGTCACAGAGGAGTTAAAGATAGAGGGAGGAGGGATTTGTGTATGTGTGTGTGCTGGTGAACAGGGAGCATGGAGAGAGGGTATATTTGGCCTTCATGCTGTCTTGCACAAATTTGTCATTGCATGTTGGATGCTATGGAGCACTCTGACTATGAATATCTCTAATGATCCCGGCAGGGGTTGTGCATGTGCTTCATGTGTGTGTGTGTGTGTGTGTGTGTTCTTATCTGAACAAGCTAGCAGTAATGAAGCATTGGACCTTGGATTAAAATGATTGAGGGCTTTTTTTCTCCACGGTTTCTTGTAATGAGGAACAATGGTTTATCTGAAGGGAAGAAGCAGACTTACACAGAGGACATCAGATATCAGCCTATAGTTTAGTGTAATTACACATTTCTGTGAAGTGGCTTCACAGTGCCAGAGATCATCTGGATAAATACATGGTTACAGCAGAGGTCACTGGCTCTTCAATCAGTATTTAAGGCCATTTGGTGTGTGCTTGTTGGGTGAGTAAAGCTGGCACATTTTGGCTAAGTTTAGCTGACTTCCATTAAGCTTGGCTCGCACCGCTCCGTCAGCTGATCTTGGTTACAGTTCATAGTACAGTGCAGTTTAAAGCTCACTAGACTAAGGCTTACGACGATCCTTTTTCATTGTGAATCTAAAGGTCACAGGGTTCTGTAAAGCCTTAATGAGCTCTAGTCTTTATGCATCTTGTTAGTGATATCATCTAAACATCTTGATAGTGGTAACAGAAAAAACAGCTTCTTCTAAACAACACACCCCCTCAACCCCATGTCGCTGCCCTGTTGCTTCCTGTTGTTACTTGTGTAACTGGTTGCCTCTACCGTCTCCCCACTGAGGCTTCCTTTTTCCTGTTGTGCACAATGCAAGCATAACCTGCGTCTCAAAGCTCTAAGCAGACAGCGCTGAGGAAAAAAAAAATTACAGTGAAAAGCGATTTGTATTATATTGTGAAATGTAAACAAAATGACTTCATAGAAATGCTGTATAGATACCACAAATTACCATTGATTTACATATTACAGCAAATGGAAAATGAACATTGCAGGCTTCATGTAGATAACATTCATTTGCAGTACTGCTTCCAGGGTTGTTTCGTTAGATTCATTTGAATTATACAGGATTGTATAATGTGTCCATCCATTCTGTAGTCTCTAATGAACCAACTCTAAAATTAGCAATTTTCTGCCATTGCCTGTTCTGTATCTTTATAGGGCTTTTATGTGTTGTTATTCTTGTGAGCACTGTACTAAATTTTGTTTGGATGCTCAACGTGGAAATCTGCTTTAATGTTGTGTTTTGTATTTGTTTTGTTTTTTTTTTTTAAGTAGTGCAAATGTTCTCCTCGAGATTTATTTAACAAATTGCCTTCGTTTTCAGACAAAAAATACAGTGTATGTGTGTTTGTAATACCCCTGGTTTCTGTCCAGTGCCATCTGGCAAATTCCAGCACAGAGGGCATTTTAGCTTGCCAGCTCTCTCCCGCTCTCTCTTACACACACACACAGACCTACACTCACATGTACACACACATTTTCTCATCCACACACACAGCATCACGTGAGTTTTGACTGCAGGGCAGTGCTCTTTTTTGAAGGAGAGAAGAAAAATGCAGCGTCGTGGATATAACTGCTGTCTGCCAGCCCTTCCTGTTCTCCGCTCTCACATGTTACATCAGTTTGTCCTTTAAATTACAGCCAAGCCTTTTCTTCATAAAGGCGTGTTCTGCGTGTCTAAATAAATACAGAATTTTTTTATCTGTCAGCAGCAAAACCCTTCCCAAAAGATAGTGGAGATGAGAAAGGCGTGTTAATCTGTCGATGGGATTCCATGTTTTATTTTATTCATTTTACATGACATTGCCTTTTTTTTTCTTTTTTTTGCATCAGTTGATTTATGTGTAAAGAAAAAAACAGACTTCAGCATCACAAACATTAATCACAGATGCAGTCATCCTGTGTCTGGAAAGGACAACTAAAAGGTTACAAATCAAGCTAATCCTGACTGCAGGGCATTAACTGCACACCGCTGGGGAGACCACCTAGGAAAGAGGACAAGGGGGAAGGGGAGGTGGGTGTGTATAGACGTGGGAGGGAGGAGACAGGGGAAGGCAGAAGTAACCACAGAGTATGTAGTTCCCTTAAGGGGGGGGCAGCATGGAGATGCATTACATGACTCCAGGGTTTTTACATAGCAGGGGGCCAGGAAAGCATAGGGGAAGAAGTCACAGTGGTAAGACACCCTGTGATGGAAGTGAAGGAGAGTGAGAGGAGGACACACATGTGTCAGCAGCAGACAGGACTGCTGCAGAGCAAATGGTAGGACAAGGGGGAGGTAAAGGACAGGAGGTCCTTCCATAAGCGCAGTGATCATCAACTCACTGTGTGGTCCCTTCACACAGACATGTTTACATGTGGCATGTTGCCCTTTGCCTGGTTGCTGTAACAGATGTTAGATAAAGAATGTACATTTATACTAGTAGCTAGAATAAACTGCATGTTTCAGTCTCTACAGCTTGTTTAATAATACTTCCAAAGGTATTGTTGGTTAGGTCAGTGTTTTTCAGTATTAGTGTTATTTAGGGCACTTTTTAAATATTTTATGAATATATACCCTGACATAAATGTATAATGGCCCTGTTTGTGGCCTTTTCAATCCATTTTTCCTACATTCAGAAAACTGTGTTAACTGTGATTATAATCCCAGCTTGGGTGGTTAAAATATTGAAATGCATAGATTTACTGGTAATTAACACACAACAGAAACCCCAGCATCAAATTTGGCTCGAGGACCTTGTTGTTTACTAACTCAGGTTCCACAGATTCAGAGGCAGATTTTATAGAATATAAATGGAAAAAACGCTTATTTAAATGATAAAAAGGTGTAGGTGGAAAGAGTTCTGAAACTATTCACCCACCTGACGTGAAGTACCAACTGTTTTTAGAAAAGTCGTGAATAGCTGCTGGGCTTTCTTGGTTTCATACAACTTGTATCTGCAAAAGCTTGGTGAGTTTATTAACCAGTCAACCAGAGCATGTGGGCATCTGTCTTACTGAGGTCCTTCAGCTCTAGATTAGTTTCTTTAGCTCTCTCTTTAACTTTTTGACTGCTAGGTAAGCCTGGGAAATCATTTTTACTCAGTTATGAATGTGAAGCAACATATTGTGTGACTCCGTTCTTTGTGTCATCTCTTGCCTTGAATTTAGCTGAGGGAGAAAGCGACAGACAGTCTAGATGCTGATAGAGGGATGAGGGAAGAATCGATTGAAGCGTACTAGAGCAATTTCACGTCTCGGCCCACAGCTTCAAAAACAGAGCCTCAGCCAGCATTTTTAGCACACGCACAAGTCGTAATGTGTTCGTATTGTGCAAATGTGTGAAATTGTTCAACACCAAGTAGATGTTCTGCTTTGTTCACCTTCATGCCTCTTTCTTCCCCTCGGCCTGACCTGTTGCCTCTGTCTCCTCTCCAGATATGTCAGCATTTCCTCTGTCCTCCCATAACATCAGGCCTCATCATGGCGTCTGTACAACATCAGTACTTTGAAGGTGTTGTGGGATGCGGAAGTGTGTTGTCTCTTTCAGTTGATTACTTCTGAATGTTCCTGGTGTTTTCATGTCACTTTGTTTTTGTCTGTTTTGTGTTTGATTTGTTGTTGTGGACGGTGGAGTCTTGGGATGGGGGTTGTCTTTCTAAATCGTAAACTGTTACAGATGTGTAGACACTGGGTTACTGAAAACCAAAAAAGGGGAAATGTTCAAGTGATACTGCCATCTTTCTTTAAATGATGTGTTTGAACTTCCTTGTGTTCACTCTGCAAAAGTGCTTTAATTTCTGCACACAGTTCTTAAACAATATTTTTTGTGCACAAAGAGCACAGAAGAGCATGGCAAAATGTGGCTTGTGGCTCTTCTGTGAATGGCTTTTTAGCCCACTCGAGCATTTTGGTGCTTCAACAGCACATTTTGATGTTTTGAAGCCACAGGTGATGCACCACACGGTGGTATAAAGTAGTGTCTGTGGTAAGAGTGGGCTGAACTTTAGCCAATATTTGGAGGAAGTGTTCTTCACTACAGATTCAGTGTACCACCCTGAGATTTTGAATTTCTGCAACTTTGTTATAAATGGTTTTTTTTATTCATTACCGTAATGATTCTGGTTCTGTCTTTTTATGAAAAATGATTGTTATTTTCAGAGAAACAAGAACTGAAAGATAATGAAAGATGGAAGTGTGAAATGTACTTTACTTGGAAGGGGACGTGGAAGTATGAAAATATGTGCTTATGCATCAGTCGACACACCACAGTGTGAAACCTCAGTGTCAGAGCACTGAAAGGAGGCAGATGTTCAGCTCTTTAAACAAGTCATGCCTGTTTAGTGTCTTCTAACACAGGATTAGTAGGATTTTTGGCCGCCAGGTTGACAATGTTTAAACGAGTTGAAATCTACAAATTGTTTTGTTACAGGACTATTTTGTATTTTTTTTAAACTTACTTGAACTGATATCAGACATGCACAAAATGGATTTTAATTGTAATGGGGAAGGATTTTTTTTTATCAGTAGTAGCAGCAAGAAGTAGCCTCAAGCAGTAGAATATTTACTGTTGCTTGGCAACAGCATCAGCTGTCTCCTTAACACAATTGCTATTGTGACTTGCATAATTCTATTTATAATACTTAACATTTCCCCCCCATAAATATGGAACCTATTTGATAATATCAAGATGCTTCTGGTGTCAGCACTTTGGAAGACATAAAACTACATCTGGGCTTACTGGATAATCTGAGGTAAACAAAGTTACTGACCAAGAGCCTAGATCACATTTCACTAAAAGTCTGTAATAAACAAGCTACCTGGTTAGCTTGGTATAAACATTCTGCATAGGGAAACTCCAAGCATTCTGTCTCAAGTTTGCATTACATTACAAGTGAATGGATTTTGGAATCTGTCCCAAAAATGTCGATGTTAAGGTAGTAAACAAAAGGTCCAAAAAATGTGAGTGAGTTTATCACTGTGTATTCATGTCCAGATAACATCACCATGGCAGTCTGTCTCTCAGCTGATGATTTAATAACAATCCTGTTAATAATAGAAAAAGAGAGCAGGTTTGTGTAGCACACAAATGAAGTATATCTTCATCAATATTAAACTTCAGATACTCATTACTACTCATTACCCAACAGCTCCCTCTTCATCTGATCTTTTTCCTCTGCTGACTCACACATTAAAAGGTGGATAAAGATCTTTTTGATCTCTGCTTCCACGCACACACTCATGCTGTCCCATCTGTATAGCAATGTAAAGTAGTTTACTTCAATTATGCTGTGGCTTGGCATGTTATTGCCTTTGGCCCTGGGGTGTTGAACAGCCATTTTAAAGTGTGAAGCTTCTCCCTGTAGCAGAGAGGCGGGAGGCAGCCGTGCGAGGTAAAAATGCGTCAACTCCTTGTGACAGTTGTGATCACACAGAGAAAGCGATAGGAGCAGCATGTGATCAAAGGCTGCTACCTGGTGTCTATCAAGAGAGAGAAATGCAGCTCAGAGGCGAGTTTTTAGAGAAGACTTGGAGGAGAGAGATGACAGCATGAAAGGGTGCACTACCTGTTTCTGGAGAGGAGAAGCAGCTGATAGATTAAAGGGTTATCTATGTGTAAAATGGGCAGAAGGGGGAACGAGGAAGAGAGAGGACAGAGAGCTGTCAGGCACAGTGCAGCACACAGCTGATCTTCCTCATGACAGGAAGGAGAGCAAGAGAGAAGAGTGGATTCTGGCTGAGATGAGGATGTCATCATATCAAAGGATAGGCTTTTTGAATGACAGTACAAAGGGACAGAGGCCTGGAGAGAGGGGCGTGATTAGGCAATTGAATTATGAGATATATGACTGAGAGCAGCTAAAGGAGAGTTTTGTTGCTCTCCTAATCTGGGATTAAAAACCTGGAGAGAAATAATGATGCTCACACCTGCAACACTAAAAGAGAGGTGAAATACAGACGTTTTCAGTGTCATACAATGAGTTTTCATGCTTTGCAGATGGAATGTCTCTTGTTGTGCATTTCAACTACCCCAGAATGTTTCAACGTGCCACGATGGAAAGAAAGCGTAATTTACAGTGCTATTAGAACTGTAATGTAGCCATTAGCTGCCTGTGCCACAGGAAGCTAGCGAGCTGTCCCAGAAAGTGCATCTGATAAAGGTCTATAGTGTTAGCTCTTACAATCCCTCTTACTGTAGATATTCTCTTTAATGATTAATGGGCCTAATAGAGTCCAACAGGAAGGAAGGCCTATGTTTTATGGTCACTGAAAAGGCTGCTCACATTTTACAGAAAGACAGAGAGACACAGGAAGGGATCTGAGGTCACACATGTGGTAGAAGTAAAAAAAAAACAGGCATCTGTCATGTTCATCCTTCATAAATATTTAAATTGTAGATCATTTAGCTCATTTGTCACCACATGATGTTAGCTGAAAAGTGTTACTGGTTTTAGTGTGTTTTTTTTCATCTTCTTTGAGCACTGTGCCGGCCGTGGTGGTGTATGTTTCTCTCATGCTATGGGCTGTGACATGTACAACAAAAATTACTGCAGCAAAGATAGGAAAACCCATTTGTGGGAGCAGACATTGAATGTTGCTGCTAAGTGCTTTCATGATGTTGTTGCCATAGAGACATAACTCACATGCAGTGAGGCAACACCTTGTTAATGAAGCCGTCCAGAGACACACGTCCTAACAACAAAACTTTGTGGGTGAACTGTAAAAAGAATTAAATGATGTCAATGATGCTCAGAGATATTATAATTAGGTCCTATTTGAAAAGTATGAGGCCTTTGCTTGTGTCAGATATGTGTTTTTTATATTAGCTGCTGCCCGTCTATAAAATGAATACATTTTATATAAACTCTGCACATATGGTTTGAAATCTTCCATAAAATCGATTAAATGTCAGAGGAGTAATGAAGGGCATATGTCACATTTAGATTTCAAGGACATCAAAAGAACATTATTTAAAAAAACGGCTCAATACTTGTTATCCCACTAATAGCAAAAAAATAGCACATATGACTAACTAGCTCCCCTTGTTACCACAGACGTTGGCATGGCAACCAGCAGAGAGCATTACTGTAGGCATAATCGGCAGTGTTGGAATAAATCTTGACCAGTCAGACTGCCTGGCTGGAGCTTTTTCTTTGCTTATGCAACAACAAAAAGGACAATTGTCCCAACATTAAAAAAAAAAAGATGCGTATGAGTAATGTACAAGAAAATAATGAGTCTCGTTTTAACAACTCATGTAATTGTTAAAATATCGTTTTTCAAATGCCGTTCTATCTTTTTATTTCCATTTAATGGAAACAGATGCCTGGTGCTTACATGTTGTGTTGCAAAATACAAGCACAACTACTGTACAAAGTACACTCATAACTAGGTCAAAACAAACCTTGACATTGGGCCATTATAGAAACATCATGCCCTATAAAGATGGCCAAGTTAATAATAAACAAACTTAAGCTGGGTCAAGGTCCTTCTCTTCTATCTACCACATTAGAAGACCATAATATGGCCGATGTTCAGTTTGAATAGCCTAAAGAACCAATTTAACCTTTCTATAGCTCAGCTGGTTGTTACGAGCCAATTGTTGTTTTAAGATGAATATTAAACAAACCGAAAACAAATGAAATGAGCTTGATAAAGTAAACCCTAAAACTGATTGGAGTATTGCACTCCCTCTAAGGCTGTTAAACGCTCACAGAGACTGTGAGATTACAAATCCTTGCCCTAGGCTTTGTTTCTTGTATCACACTATTATCAGGCAGTCACTCTTACATAACCACTCTTTGTGTATGTGTGTGTGTGTGTGTGTGCACAAAGAAAAAAAAAATGTTTTATTGTCAAAATCGAAATGAGGCTGTTTGACTAATCAGTTTATTTATCCTCTGTGCTTGCTTGGAGTCTTAACATCTAAGAAAGTGAAGCTGCCGGCTCTGATACCTGCATTCTTCAGATTCTGTAAAAACACATTTTTTTTTTGTGCGTGTTTTTAATTAAAGAATACAATGAGTCCTTCAAATAATTTGCATGCTAATGGTAGTACTAATTGCAGTACCTCTTTATAAGTTCGCAGAGTCACTAATAGTTTACTTTATTAGTTAATTTAGAAAAAAATGGGAAGGATGTCTTTTGGGTTGCTGTTCATTTCCTTTTGGTACAGTTTTTTTTAATAAGCCACAACACAGCCTCCTAATTTTGTAGCAGGAGGCTGTGCCAAAAAGGAAAGCCGTGCCTACCCATAATTATCAATAAAATCAGCAACACGTAATTCATGTGGGATTCATATTTGAAGTGCTGTGTAGCTATATTCTTGAGTTTACAATCAAATGTTCTCCAGATTTTAATGGGCGAGTCAAAGCAGGCTGAATCCAGACCACAGATGGTCTAATCACCTCCACCTCTTTTAAATTCATTCATACAGTTAGGAATTCCATCAGCCACGCTGACTGCAGCCACTAAACCGACTGTGTAGTCTACATATAAAGCTACTCTAATATACTCCCACAGGATGGCTTCCCACACTGTAATTTGTTGACTGCTGTAGAGGGTCTAAAGAGCAGCAATACTCCTTAATGCACTTGTAAACACAAGCACATATAAACATACACACACACACACTCTCTATTGCCTTGAGAAAGAGTTGAGAGCGGCACTCAGGGAGGAATAATTATAGATGGCATTGAATATCCTGCTCTCCTCTGTGCACAAACAGCGTTTAGCCAAGAGGGGTTGCTTGCTTTGCATGTTTACACCATGGCACTCGTTGGCAGCAGGGTTGCATTATTGCAGCATGTATAAATGTCTGGTTTGTGGTGGAGACAAGCAGAGAACACTGTCACCAGTTTCCTGCATGAGTAACCCATTTTCTTATTTTCAGAAGTAGTCAGAGAAAAGGAGGCAGTGCATCAGGATGTTTCAGCATTCTGATAACAGGATGCGCTCCATAAGCTGTGAACACAACTCCACTAGTGTTCCCACTGTCGATTTCTGACTTCAGAGTGGGATTGATAGTATGGTTGTAGGACATTCTCTTTGTATGCCTGAGTGACTGACTCATGTTCTGTTTGCCTGCAGGTATGTGCATGTATCGCACTTATGCATGAATGCATGAAGTGCTGCCATTCCATACCTGAAGCTGTTGTATTTATTAGAGAGAAAGCATTGTAATTGAATATACTTCCCTGAGCTGACTGTGAAACCTCATTACCAACCCCGTCATGGAAGAGAATCGAGGGAGAAGGCCTGGTAACCCCTTAGGGAGGAAAGCAAAGGAGAAGAAAAAAGAGCAACAGAGTGCTGGGACCTTGATTGAGTTAAAATTAGTGCAGAAGATAACAAAAGAAGAAGAACAGAGAGCCTACAGGAAGAGCCGTAGTAAGATATTACCCTACCAGAACAACAGGAACTTGTTTTCAGGAATGGTCCTTTAAACAAAGATCTTCAGTGGCTGTGTCTGATGTGATATAGAGTTCACTCGGCTCATAACCTGAACAAAAACAAAAACTTACGCATTATTACAAGAAACAAATGAGCCACACCTCTCTGTATTGGATTTGAGGCCTTCCTGAACATTCTTATGGATAATTTGATTTATTATTATTCATTTTGATGTGATTTGAGGGCTTCTTTTATTTGCCATTAAAATATACATTTTTTGTATTCCTTTTTTCTTTACTTTGTCTTGCTACATTTTATCTCTAAACTTTTGAGATGACAATAAGCCTCTTGGAACTGTACCCTAAACCAAACAGGAAGTCCACCATTTGTACTCAGCAGCCCTGTTTCTTAACCATCACTTTCTCTTCCTCAAATTAGTACGCTGACACAGACGCTACAGATTAAAACCTCACACACTACCACACACTGCTGGAAGGGTTAACTGAAAACACTATACACACTATACACTCATGTTTTGATGTAAGTGGTATGAAACACTGACTTGAAAGCTGGAGGTCTTGTGACTACATAATGTATATTTCAGTACTCAAACCAGCTTTACACCTTGTATAAAAGCAAGTCTTTTTCTTGTCTTGGAGTGACATACTAGATTTGAGAAGGCATGCTGAAAAGAAACAAATCTATTGATGTAGAGTTATGTGATAAGAAGAGAAAGGCCGGGTTTGCCTTGTTTGACGGAGGTTAGCTCAGTGCTTCTTGTTATTCTGGTCTTGTACATTTCTTCACTGTACAGAGCCAGAGATTGACAGAGTGGAGGGAGTGTGTGGCAGAGCGAGTAAAGGGATGCAGAGATCCACTGCAAGGAAAAGGAAGGACAGTATGATGTGACACAGAGGAGGATGAGGAGGAGGTTGGAGGGGGTTGTTAGATCAGGTTAAGCCACCCACCACTGGCTGTCACCATGGTGACACCATGGTAACGACCAGGTGTTCAACTTGGAAGAAACAAGATCTTCCTGTGTGAAGAGGCTTCCTGCTTATTTTTTTTTTACATTATTCCTTATCTCTATCATTCAGTTTGTCTAAAAGGTTTATACGTATAAAATAAATTCTTATCCTAATGGTTCAGGAAGCAGCATTTTTTTAATAATTTTCTTCATTTATGTGTTAACCTGTGTATGTTTATAACATACATTTTATATGAAAAGCTCTAAACGATCAAGTTCGTCTAATCACATTTAGAAGCAGATTTACTGATGGTTATTTGCTATATGTTTGCAGGTCAGTGCTGAGGTCACATGAGTATTTTCTGATTTGTGCATATATACTATATGTACACTGTATATGTCTGTGTATGGCTTCTCCGATGCTTAAACCTATAAGCTGATTTGGTAACGTGCTTACAGAGATCTCTGTTTCAATCCGTTGGTGTTAGCGCTGTTACATCACTGCAGCCGGTTCCGCCTGTGAGCATGTGCGCATACACATGTGTGTATGTGTGTGTCTGTGCACGGCATTCATCAGGGTGGGTTCGGTGGGCCCGGGGGGGGGTGCAGTGCCATGGCACAGAGCGAGCGCTAGCAGACGCCCGGCACATGGAAACACACTGGGCACAATGACACACGTGCTTGTGCCATGCGCGTGCTGCAGGCCACTCACACAAATACAGTAAAGCAAAGGCGCACACACATGCACACAGCAGACTTCCTACTCTGGCACTTAAAGGCATACTGTATCTCTGCTGATAAGAGGAAACCTCTGATCTGCATCCTAATGCCCAGGTTTTTAATTGCTATGCAAATGAATAGTTCAAAATGTGAACTGTTAAGTTCACTGCATTTTCTTGCAGTATTATCTCTCTCTCTCTCTCTCTGTCTCTGATCTCATCAGACTAATGTGACCAATAGATTTTTGAGAGGCTGAATCATCACTCAGACAGATTCTCATATTGTTTTTTTTTGTTTTTTTTATCAGTACAGAAATATCTGTATGTAGCTCCTTTCACAAAATGGGAAAGGAAACATGTAGCTGTCATGCTTCACCAGCTACAGCTCTGATCTAACATGACACCAAGATGGGCTTGTACTAGCTGTTCTAACTGTTCAGTCCAAAGGCTGTGGCATTAAACAAGTTCCCAAAAAGTCACACAAAGAAAAGCCTTCTAGGGTATGAATAATAATAATAATAAGAAACGACAGGTAAAAAAATTAAGCTAAGTTAAAGGTTCACACTGTAAAGAGGCAAAGAAAGGAAGAAATGCATGCCCACTGGTTTTGTCAATGGTAAATACGAGAAGGTGGCAAACTGCCAGTTGGTGACAGAACTGCAAACTAAAGACAAAAGATTTACAGTCTGAGAGATGAGAGGAAAACTGAAGAGGAAGCAGGAGAGACAGATGGGAGTTGATCCAGCGGAAGGATGCTTCTCTTCAGGGTCCTCATATCCTTCTCCTATTTCCTATTAAATTACTTCACTCGAACCTACCTGCTTCCTGACCCCACAGTTTCATTGACATATGGGGCTGTTCTGTGTTGTTCATTTCTCATGTGTACATTCATTATTTCTGAAACACAGTGCTAATGTACTTGTGTTGTTTTAACTGTGTTGCAGATAAACCTGCGGCTTATTTTAGTCAGTGGAAAGACGAAAGAGTTCCTCTTCTCTCCCAACGATTCGGCAGCAGACATCGCCAAACATGTTTATGACAACTGGCCAATGGGTGAGTAGCTTCTCTATGTACCCTTATAGTTACTGGCAGTGATACAGAAGTATGCTGCGATATGTTTCACATTTGATGATGATGTGATTTATGACATCTGTTTCCTTCTTCTTTGGATTGCCCAAAGTTTGTTGTCAACATGTTGCATTTGATAATTAAATTAGCATCACATTTGGCATGATTATATTTCCATTGGCCTTCTGTTCCCTGGTTACAACTAAAGCTATTCCAAGATCCATTGTACATTATTAGTACGGGCGGATTATTGACCAAAGGACTCCACTGGTGGCCAAAGGTTGCCGGGCAGCAGAAGCAGTGGTTCATGACGGCTTGTGAGGTCAGCGAGACCCTCGTTACTGCAGCCTTTGAAAGATGCAGCCTCTGATTGAATACAGCTAATACATTTTGCATTAAGTCACAGTTTTATATACTGATGACCTTAAGTTGAATATTGGCTGCTTATTCAGTAACATAATGTAAGATGAGGCAGCTTAGGGGCTGCAGAGAGCTGAGAATGCATTCAAACCCTCTGCTTATTGCTTACATGTCGGTCTGTATGGGTGGGAATGTGCAGATCTTTAGTGCAAGGTAATTAGAGCGAACTTCTTTCAGCCTGATTATCATTGCATATAGGAATGTGGGATCTCGGTGCACCCACCTCCTCTCTGTAATACACCCACTCCCTAACTACTGCTAGGCCAGGGTTAGAAATAATTTGATACCGCCGCCTTTACACCACCTTCAAAAGTTGACTGTGGAGTTTTCCCACAGTACTATGAATGTATTCCTCTTTATGAAAAGCTGATGAACACTCTCTATTTGGTACTAGAAGTGCCCTATACTCCTCCTAGACAACATATCTGAACCCTGTGAGACCCAGAGTGCACACACTGCCAGGAACTACACCCTTTCGCTTAGCTGGAGACAAACATCTGGTGGCCAGACTCCGCTGCCGTGCAACTCCCCCACTGTTTTCTCTCTCATTTAATGCCTTGACTTTTGTCTTTAGCGCTTCCCAAGCCACACCTCGTGTTCTTCTTTTGCCTCAACTCTTTCTCACGTTCTGAAGTGCATCCCACAAATCCCAAATATTATACATTATGCACATAACAGCCTAAAATGAAGGCTGTAAATGTCTTAAAATATCTTCGGTTCAACTGTCTGAGGTCCCTTTTTTTTGCCATGCAGTGACTGATTCATTTTTACCTCCCTGTGAACAGGATCAAGTGTAACACAGCAGTTAAAAAAGCAAGTTAGTTGTAGGTTTTTAAAAAATTGTTTCACATATCAACATGAAGGTTGTCAAATGCTGCGATTGTACCATCATGTCTTCAATTTAATATGATGTTGTATAGATAAAAGATGATTTTTCCCTTTTTTCTCAGACTGGGAGGAAGAGCAGGTCAGCAGTCCTAACATCCTGAGGCTGATCTACCAGGGACGTTTTCTACATGGCAACGTAACACTAGGAGGTGAGAAAACACTGAGAGTACACCACCCAAAGAAAAAAAAAAACGCCTGTGTGCTCATAGACATGCACACGAACTCGCAGCCGTATGCTGCTGGAAAAGTTCTTTGCTGCTCTCATCTTTTTCCTGAGGTACCTCAGAACAGAGGTACCTCAGTGCTCCGGACAAGCCTGCTTTGACGAGGGGAGAGAGAGGGAGAGGGAGAGGGAGGAGAGAGGAAATACAGAAAAAGAGAGGAAAGAGACTGGTCAGGAAAGAGAGTTGGGGAGAGACTGGCTTTATAGTAGACCTCAGGAAGGACAAAGAAGAGACAGAGAGGAAGGGAGGGCATGAAAATGAATGCTACGAATGAAGAGAGGGCAAAAAAAAAAAAAGATGAAAGAGGATGTCTTCTTTTGTGGCAGCCCGCTTCACTTATCCCTGGCTTTTAGGCTTTTTTATCTACCTAACCCCATTCTGATTGGACTGGTGTTTTTGCAGTTAATGGAGTTATGGCCGTGCCTAACCCCTTTACACTCATCCCATTACTGCCATCTATCTGATAATTCCCTTATCGTTGGTTTAACGTGTTTGCACGCTCACACTGAATCCTCTTACTGCCAAACCAAACTCACAACAACAGACATGTTAAAGCACACGTCAGATTTCGGGTGTGACTGGTATATGAACTCATTATGTTTTCTTAGCAGAAGTTTCATTATGAAGTGTATCCATCATGTCTTGGATTCAGGCTGCATAAATGTATAAATATATTCAAAATATTCATTCGTTTTCTAAAATGAGTCTGGGCCATTGCCAAAAACGGTGAATTAAATTATTCCCATTATCCTCTGCTGGAGATGAGGAGAACATTTTACTTTATTTCATCTCTTAAGTTACTAGTATTGATTCATTTTTTTTAATTATTTTTTCCAACAGTTTACTGTGAGGTTGATATTGTTCAAATGCTTATTCCATATAAAACATGTTAAACCTTTCCTTATTATTAATTTGATTCTGTGACCAAAACGGCCTTTATAGTTTGATCCTTCCATATTTAATCTTTCATGACATATTTTCTTTGTGCTGCAGCTGCATACGAGCTATTGTTCTTTGTACTCAATGTCAGAAAGCTGAAGAATCAAATGTTGCTCATGTTGAAGGACTTTGTATGGACAGATAGACTATGTAACTGACTGAATAACCTTTTTTTCATCTCTCTCTCTCTCTCCTCCCCTGCTTCTAGCTCTCAAGTTGCCCTTGGGGAAGACCACAGTGATGCATTTAGTTGCCAGAGAGACTTTGCCTGAGCCAAATTCCCAAGGTAACCAGCTCTCTGTCTTTGCTTCTTTCCTTTCAGAGGGCCTTTCACACGCTGAACAACTTTAAATGTTCTGCTCCCAGCCATTATTTATTTCTACACATGGCTTCTGTTGTAGGAACTGCCACTAGTGCACATAATTGGCCCCTTTAAGTGTATCCCCAAGATACTGCACATTGTGTAAAATATACAGCTAATATAAATCATACAAGATGACAGGCTCTTTTTTATTACTGTGTAGTAGTGTTATTGATCGGACCTAACAAATGGCCATTTATACTGAGTTATTGACTGTCTCTAAGATACGGTAAGTAAGGAAAAGTCAGAGATATTATAACCTCAGTTCACTTCAAAATAAAAGTCATGTTTTGTGGAAGAACTGCAGAAAGAGGCTCGGTTTGAAGTCAAGAAAATGCTCATCTCAGCTTTAAGAAAGTGACAGCCTTGATGTTTCATATAAAAGAGACACCGCTGCTCTTTGCACAATTCAGAACAGCTCAGTCTATTGTTTATTATTATTGCATTTGAGTTTTAACTCTGACTTGTACCAGTCTCTCAAACTAGCAAATCAGCTTAGAGTTGAAGTTGGTCATTCACACATAAATGTTGCATTATACAAATCACACAAAAGCTGACAGAAGCAGGTAAATCCCTGTGAGCCAGGTAGAGACGCCAAGGAGAAAGGTTTATCTGTGTCACATGGTTCATTTTGCTGCCACCCCCTTTAGAAAATCAGCATCCTGGGTCTGTCGATTCCACTGGAAAATGACAACTGTTGGACCCATTTACCACAAAACACAAACCTGGACATTCTGACAGCGAATCGTGTTTTTAAGACACACACATCAGGGATAAAATTAGCTTTGTTGGAGACCCAGCTGGGTTTACTGTCTGTGTCGCACTCCGACATACTCTGACTGTGGGATCATTGTTCGTCTTGACGATGGTGTGTGTCTTTGTGTGTGTCTTTGTGTGTGTCCAGGTCAGAGGAATAGAGAGAAGACCGGGGAGAGTAACTGCTGTGTCATTCTGTAAATACACACCGCCGCCACCGCCGCCAGCCCTACATCCTGCGCATCCGTTCTCGCCCTCAGTGTCCTCGACCTGATGAGCTTGTCCCCTGTCCCGGAGCCTGTCCATGTCCACAACGTGGATATGCGTACCAACAGACATCTTTTTTTCCTCTCTCTCTCTCTCTCTCTCTCCCTCTCTTACACATGCATATACAGACAGCAGGCTCAGGCTGATCCGGGACTCAGAGTTTAGAGAACAGGGAATTGGTTAATGATAGAGAGTTGATTCCTTTGTTGTATTTGATTTGTTGTCATAGCTGAAATTTAGAGGAAAGAACTGGATTTGCATGTGTGTTTTCTTTCTTTCTTAAGCCTTCTGCCAAACACACACACACACACCACACACACACACACACGCACACATTGTCCAGCCATGCTCAGCTGGTCTGTCAGAAGGCAGTTTCTAACTGGCTCCTCATCCTAGCTGGTTGTCATTGTAATGCAGTGCCCAAGTTTGTGTGTGTGGCCTTGTTTTCTCATACAGACTGCTGAGATTTTTAACCACTAACACAACACACACACACCCTGACATCCTGTCTACACATGCAACCATATGTGTTTGTGCAATGTCCCTCAGTGCAGCAGATAAAGCGTAGACGTGCCTGATCAGAGAACAGGACACACTCTCTAATACACACACACACACACACAGATACTGATACACACACACCGGTGTCCTTTTTACTGCCCTCCTCTGCATGTGCCCTTAAAGGTCGCAATAGAGAAATGATTCCTTTTTGTTGTCTGCAGAGCGCTGTAGAGACCAAACACATCTTTTCAGTACGTCATATTTTAGCCAAACGAAGCCTAACAAGCAAACAAATACCACCAACAGCCAGTGATGGTGTCTTTGGATATTTGTTTGCTCAATGATTTTTGTGACTGTGTTTTGACAGTCCGTGCATATTACTGACCCAATAGTGTTGTGATTAATGAGACATCATGTCAGTTTTTTTTCCTCCCTCCCTGTTTTTTCTAACAGTGTTGTGAAGGATCTCTCTGACAGTTGTTGGGATATTAAAATGTTCCTTATTTGTCTTAATCTGCTTCTTCTTGCTCTCTCCTTAATTCTCATTTCTCCATTTAAACAAGTCCAGTTTGCACAACAGAAGCATGTGCTCCTTCATCAGATTAATAAACATGTATAAAAAGTTTTTTTTTTGTTTTATTTTATATTTTTCCAATGGAAGTAATGTTCCAAACTAAGGTAACATGTGTAGAATATATTTAATATGAATCTTACATAGAACATGATGACTTTAGATCTTGGTGATATACATTATATTGGTGTTTAGTCTATGATTGTGTATACGGTTAGCTTCTAGCCAGTTCACAGTCTGTCGCTGACAATGTCTTGTGCTTAACAGCAGCAAAACCCTCCCTAATCATTGATGGAATGATGAATTTTTCTTTTGTGCTCTTTTGCTATATTTTTTTTCTTTTCATTTGTTTATAATTTAATGTAATCCTTTTTTTTCTCTGTGGTTTTTTGCTTTAAAGAAATCGCTTTGTAACAGCACTAGGTCTTAAAAAAAATATTGTTTATATTGATCAGGGTTCAAATCTGTACAGAGATAAACGTTTTCAAACAATTGTAAATAGCACTAATGCTCCCTCTAACCCCCACCCACTCCCCCCACACCCCCAACCCTCCAAAATTCAAAATGGAATACATCTGTAAACTAAATAAAGGTTATTGAAGTGCGCTATTTTGTGTCATCATTTATTGCAGAGTGTGTAAGTCTAATGCTACTTCAGACATCAGGTGGGTATTAGCAGAATGTCAGCAGATTAGGTCCATTTAAATAATAATTTAAAGGACAAACACAGGTTTGAGTCAGCATAAACTGGAAGAGGCGGCGTTGATTTGCAGAAGGCTAGGCAGGCGTAAGCACTTTGAATAAGGTGCCCTGTATGAGATTAAAAGTCTAAATTAGCAGCTAGCAGCTGATCTTAGCCCATAGGCTGAGGTTTAGGCTGAGCCTGACTTCATACCCCACATGAAGTAATGCTTAGCTTTCATTTCTGTTTGAGTTGACAACACATTCTCCTTTGATCAATCTGTTGATGGTAACATATTTACGAGTCAGTGGAGAGAACTGTGGTTGACTGTAAATGTGCAAGGAGACAGACAGGAAATACATATCTAAATGGGTTACTTACTCCACTCAACTCAACATTCAAGCTGGTAACACTGTAAATTTAACAGCATCATCATTCTCTGACAACCATGTGATGCTGTTTAGTTGTCCAGTTTGCACAACGGTGAGTTGGCCAAAGTGCAGCAGAGAGTACAGTGTGGAACAGAGAGCACAGTTCAGCCTGCTGTCCTCGCAGCAGCAGCCTCATGACGCACTGAACAAACAGAAATGTTGCATTACTGTGAGGACGGCTTATAGTTCAGAAATAAAAGTTTTCAGTGAGTTATAATGTTTGTGAATGGGCAGCTCAGTGTAGGTGAAGGCTGAATTTGTTCAGTCAGAGCAGTCCTGTGTCGTTTTTTCCTCTCCTCCTCCCTGGCCTCCTTCCTGTGTCCACTACACAGTAACACAGGCTGCATGTGCAACATGAATACCACTATTCTTTCCTCCGGGTGCAGGCAGAGAGGATTGTGGGTACAGAAGCACCAGTCAGACATAAACAATTCTCTGTTTGAGCCATTAAACCTGTTCAGTCTGAACAATACAGCAGCAGCTTCTTATACAGATTACAGCCTCTGAAGTAGTGACATTTACGACCGTGACATTTATAATACAATAAAAAATTATATGATTTTACATCTCTCTCTCTCTCTCTCTCTCTCTCTCTCTCACACACACACACACACACTCCACAACAGAATCTGGCAGGGTGACATTGTTTAATGTTAGGATGAATCATATGGTCACACTCTTATAAACATTAGCCAAATAACATTGAAAGTGATGTGATGTGTTTTCCACCTCAGTTTCCCTGAGTGCAGTAAAGATTGAGGATGGTGCCATCTTCTGGCAAAATGCTGTTATAACAACATCAGGCCCACTGTGTCTTTATATGCTGGAAACAGTGTTGAAATGAAGACGTCATATCACTTGTTCTTGTTTGGGAGACATAGAACATAAATAATTTGCTTAAAAAATGCACAAACATAATGTTTCTATAGCTGCATTGTATAAAAAGTATCGACCTCCTGTTGTAGGTTGGTTGTATCATGGGTAGTTTGTGGCCTAAGATGGAGGGAAACAAATTATAGTGTGTTGTGTTTGAGTGATTAGAATTTTGTTTGAGTTTTGTTGTGTTTCTTCCACCTCAAGAAAACGCACACGGACATGCTGACGAAATAATGTGAGTGTTTTCCTCAGCAGGGTGAAGAAATGAGGGTCTGCTGTCCACAGTTGTTACACTTAAACAGAATCCATGACACTATGTTACCGTACAGCTGCTGCACAATGAGTCACTGTGTTGTTTTTGTGCATGAATATTTTAAACACAAGACACACACACTTCTAAATTCTAAGCACTATACAGATACATATTTATATTATGATACCCAAACATGGGCAGCCCATCAGTGTGACTTTGTGACAGCGACAATATGGCCGTGCTTCATAGGCACGATGGCCTTTTGTCTCAGGACCCTCCATCTGAATATGTCCTTGATTGCCTTGGTTCTCAGGCAGACTGTAAAAGAGGGTCGTGGCTATACGCATGTCAGGTGTCATTGTGAGGTTGGGAAAAAACGGCGTAGAGTAGACAGAAAAGCGTGGTATGTAGTAGATGGAAATAATGCAGCCCAGAGTGGCACAGGTGGAAAATGTCTTTGTTCTGCCCTGATGAGGAGAACAGGATTGTGAATGACACAATAAAGAAAAACACAACATTGTCTTCAACAAGTGGACCTCACCTGTCTACTGGTCATGCGCAGCACTGAGATAATAATGCAAATATAACAGAAGATAATGAAGGCTAAAAGAACATAAAGAATAAACATGGCTCCTGCGTAGGTGGCGCTGAACTGCCGGCTGGGGTCCCCGCACACCAGCGGCGTGAGTGACATGGTGTTGCAGAAGGCGTGTATGATCTGATTAAGTCCACAAAACAGCATCAAGGAAATATGATACTATATATATATATACTGTATATATATATATATATATATATATAAATAGTATCAGGGACAGACACTGTTCACTGCTTTAATGACACACCAGCTGCCATTTAAAACATATTTACCAATGTCTGAGAGGGCCAGGCTGAACACGATGATGTACATGGGCTTCTGGAGGCTGTGCTCCAGAGCAAACACCACCACCAGCAGCAGGTTCCCCACCACTGTGGTCACATAAAGTAAGAAGAAGAACCAAGCCACCAGGATGAAGTACTCTAGCTGGAGGCCCGGGAAGCCCACAATGACAAACTGTGACACCCGTGTGTAGTTCTCATCCACTTGAAACATACTGAAGGCAGAAAATTAATCAGGAGTGTGACTGAATGAGAGGCATTGTGGGTAAATTCATATCAGTGCTTACCTCACTGGACAGCTGTGGCAGTGTGACAGCAACAAGAGGCAGCCTCTCGGTTTTATAATTTATATATATAATATAATTTTATATAATTTTGTGACAGCCAGGAAGTCTAATTAACCCTCAATAACAAACACTGCAGTGTTCTGTTAGTGAACCGTTTGTGGCTGACATGAAGTCAATGCAATGCTATGATGGCCACCATGCTGCCTGCCAGAAAATAATAAAGACTTAAAACACACACACACACACACACACACACACACACACAAGTAAACAACTAACTTGCAGCACATAATTTCAAATAATTTCCTTTTAATCAGATAATCATGAAATAAAAAGATACTAAAAATAAAACAACTTCATTGAAAAACACTGATTAAAGCTGACTGAGGACACCTGTGGAAACATCTTATAAATAGACCCTGTGTGACACAAACTCATGTGAAGCCAGCTTGTTTGCAGAGTTGTGACACTGCGTGTTTGTTAAGTCCCAGATTGTACACCTCACAGCCCTGTTGTGCTCAATGGACCTTTACAAATATGCAACTAATGTCTTAGGTGGCATAAATACACACGTTTATGTATGTATGTATACATTTGTTTGGCCTATATGAAAAGAAGGTTTTCTATCACTAAATGGACAATAACCAGATGCTCCTGCCCACCTGTGGACAGTACAGCATGCAAGGGAGGATATATTGACTCATATAAACCACAAAGGTAAGAGTTTTGTAACCTATTTTAAATTAAATCAAGTGTTTTGATAGTAATAGCTAAGACTAGCACGTAAGCTAGCTGCTATGCTAACTTTCGCTATAACGTTGCACATAGCTAACTCGGGAGAGAGTAACGAAAGAAGCTAAAACAAGTTGCCGGGTTTTGCTACACCATGTGTTTGCTTTATTTGAAGTATTTGAAGAATTAGTTAGCCTACGTTTTACATCTACATTTGCCCCTATGCTAACTTTAGCCACGACGTTGCATTTAGCTTACCTTGGAAAGGTAAGCTAAAGGTAAGCTAAAGAGGTCAGAAAGGAGACAGCCCTGGGGAATAAGCTGTTCCTCAGCCTTCTGGTCCTGGTCTGGAGGCTCCTGAAGCGCCTGCCAGATGGCAAGAGTGCAAGGAGCAGGGTGGGAACAAATATGAATGCTGCAAGCTCCATGCAGACATCCTCAAGTTGTGTTATTGTTGTCATTGTAGTCTCACTGATTGTACTGTGACAACTATAGGCTGTCTGTGAAACTACTTTTACTAACTAGGCCAAAGTGTGCATTCAACATCTTAGTATCATATAAATGATTGTTTGCTTTTCTTTGTTTGTGTCTTTTCATGTATGGTAAGAAGTATTTTGAATTTTATGCACATTCCCACACTGAGTCCAGGCCTGAGGAGCTAAGTGGGGATTACCTGTTGTCTGGTCTTTAAAACCTGTGTTTAATGAAAGGCAAAAAGTTTGGCCTTGTAATTTTGGAATGAAGTAGATTTGACTATTTTGAGTCATTGTCCTGTTGTATGGGGCAATTTCAACCAAACTTTAATGGTCAGACAGATGGCCTCACATTAATCCCAGAATACTTTGGTGTGCAGTGGAGTACATGGTCAGTCCTGTGGGTACAAAAGAAAATGACATCATCAGCCCTCCACCGCTGTGCACTACAGTGGGTATGAGGTGTGATATGGTGGTAAGCATTGAAGTCGTCTTTAGTCTCATCTGTCCATAGGCCATTGTCCCACAAGTGTTTGTGGTTTGTTCGGATGCAGTTTTTTTGTGTTTCCATGTGCTTTTTAGACAGAAGAGGCCTTCTTATAGCAACCCTTCCAAACAAACCGCACATGTTCAGTCTTCTTTTAATTGTGCTGCCAAGACAATAACATTTAACATGCTCAGTGAGGCCTGTAGGCTCTGACATGTAGCTCTTAGTGGCTTTTGTATTTCTCTGCTCATTGTACAGTCAGACTTTGGGGTGAATTTGTAGGTAAATATTCACAAAAAAATATATACAGAAGGCTATATTATATAACTATATCACAAACCAGAAATGTTACAGTATTAGCGTAAGGATAAAGCCTGTTGTAGGAATGCAGGCATGGAGACTTGTGACAACAAAAGTACTTGAACAACAACACACATTAATGTGATAAATATTTGTGTTTGTGTCTGAGTGTGTGTGTGTGTGTGTGGGGGGGGGGGGGTTGCTGCTTAAATCCTCTATAGATCAATTAGTACATTTGGTCAAAACAGTTTTAAGCGATACTTTTGGGAAACAACCTAACAGGAGAAGACAAACAGATCTGTTCTCTCCTGAGGGGCAGACGAGAAGCTACAGTGACATTGTAGAGGGATTCCCCAGGCTCGGCCTGCAGAGGTTTACGTGCCCAAATTTCCATGCCTTTGACTCACGCACACTCTAGGGTGGCCCTGAAGGTCAAAACCCACCGACATTTTAGAAAACACAACCACATTTCAGATTATGGAAAGGGTAGGAACAACACTTCTTGTTTGTGATTGGACAGAACCCGATTTTTCAAAAAAAAAAAAAAAATAAAACCTGTTACTTCTAACATGGACTTGAAGTCCTTTTCTTTCGGCCTGGAAAATAGAGAACATTGGCCTCTGTGCTCCTGTCGTATACACAGTCTTTTCCCTGGGTTTAAAAAAGCACTCAGCAGTCACCATTTTGCTGTGAATCTCATTGTGGAAGACAAAGACAATGTAACTGTTAGAGGGGGGCTGTATGTTGTAAAACAAATGTGCTGGGTTTTTAAAAATCATCTCTTTCTACCCTAGGCCACTGGGTCACTCATCATACTGCATTTTTTATCATGTAAACAGCTTTGGACTAGCTGTAACAACAAAAAGCTAATGTTTAGTGGATACAAATGCAGGATTTAATGATTCATTGGTTGAAAGAAATGCAACATTTCATAAAAGATAATGTGATTATGTTTTCCCAAAATGCCACCTTTTGTCCTCTTTGCTGTTTGTTCTCTCTGTGGGACAATCTAAACACCTGTAATATACCCAGAGAGCTAATTCCATCTGTTCAGCAGCAGAACCCTAATAATAAATCCCTATGGATCATACTTCATGTAATAGTTTAGGTTTGGGAGCTCTGGAGCATTAATAATCTCCTGAGTATGTTCTGATATTGTTTTGGGCATAGCACAATAAGCCAGGGCCAGGCGGAATTAATAAGAATGATTGAATTTACAGCATTGGTTGCCAGCCTTTTTTCCCTGAAGCCCCCCCTTGCCTGTGTCCAAGACCAGTCCAAGCCAGGCCCCCCAGCCCCAACTCTTACGTTCAGAGGTCAAAGGTAATAAATAGCTTAAAGAATTTAAATACAGACCAATAATCTGTGAATATGTCAGGTTGTCTAGCATGACCTTCCTGTATTTTTCCAGAAATTTTATTTGTATATAGATCATTTAAAACATTTGTTTGACAGAACCAAAATGATCTACTTGATGTGGTATGTTTGCTAACTGCAGGGATTAGCTTCCAGCTGACCTAAAGCAGGGTGAAAAGGTCAGCGGGTTTGAGATGTTATCTTCATGTGCTGGTTTGTTTACATGTTTGATGTGGACTTTCTGAAAACTCCAGAGCACAATGCAATGGTTGGATTACCCCATGGACAATTATGAGGAGTCATTTCAGTTTGAAAACATCTACTCCACCCAGTCTATCTGCTCGCTCCTTAAAAAAAGCTTACTAGTTAATTAACTCTCTGAGGAGACCTGCTTATGTTTGTTCATCTGGAAAAGAAGCAGAATAACAAAGTCAAAGCACTGATGTAATGCAAGGCCACACAGTCAAGCAAACAAAAAGAGTAATAATATTATATGAAGTGTTTAAGAAATAATAAGACATTTTTAGTTTGTAGAGGATTGGTAGCATGTTCATTTATCGTAGAGGGCAGGAACCAGATGTACAATTATCTTGGTTATGTGCAAAGCTGTAATTAATTTAAACACAAGTTCTAAAGGCAGTTCAATGTTGGCCACAAAAGTGGCCTGCAGAATTAAATGCTAAATTTCAGAGTAGATGATTGTTGGAACTCATTTCTAGTTAAGGAAACCTTTCTGAGTAATTTAAAATATAACAATTCCTTAAGCTACTTTAATCACATCAGTTATTAAAAACCCTTGAACAAGAAAGTTGCATTCACAGTAAATATGTATGAAAGAGAATCCTTACAAACAATCCAAGTTTGCAGTAATACTTATTAAATTATAGTATGCTGACCTTATAAGGGTAAGGTCACAGTAAAGATAAACATAATTTATTTTATGCACATTTCTGCTGAAATGTTTCAGGTGATGAAAAGTTTCCTACTTTATAAGAAAACATTTTTCCTGTCTTACAACTTACTTGACACATAGTAACCCCCCTTACTCCCTTGACTGTCCCCTGCAGTTAGGGACAAAGTGTTTACCTAACTGTTCAGGATGTCATCATCCCGCAAGAGCAGTGACAACAAACATCTCATTAACAGCCTCATTAAGACTGCTAGTGTTTTTCAGCTTTCAACATGGGAGTGAAGAATAGTTGAGTCATGAACTGAAGTTTGTTTCATTCTGACTTTATGAACATACTTTAGAAGTATTACACAATTGATTTCTTTGAATTTGATGTAAGTAAATGTGTATATACAATATTATTATAGGACTTGAAAACGAGTTCCACTGCACTGGGTGGTCTTCTATCAGGATGGCAGTTGTGGCTCAGCTAGTAGGGCAAGCTGTTGTTCACCCCTGACATGGTAGGCTGATTGCTCAACAGTCCACATGTGTTATGGCCGGTTTACACTGTGCGATTTTGAGTTGTCGCAGACGAAAACGAGAATCGTGGAGATATCTTTGGTCGTGGCTCTAAATCGGTGGTCTTATGTCGCACTGTGAGGCAGGTTCCACGACGGCCATTGTCAACGTCTTGTGACCAAAGACAAGCTGAGATAAAATTCTAGCGGTGTCAGAAATGTCACCCCACATCCACGTCCTCCTCGCATGTTGATGTACGTCGTAACCTGTGATTGCTTGTGATTTATTGAATGGTCCTTGTACAATGTGCACGGGTCAAAATTGACATCGTACCAAAGTTTATTACATTCACGTCGCATAGTGTGTCATGCAATAGTCTTATAAGATTGATAAAAATCGCACAATGTAAACCGGGCATTAGCGTCCTTAAGCAACATGCATGGTACTTCGGCATTGCTGCTCTACTGGCACTGGTATATGAGAAGCATTGCAAGTTGCTTGGAGTCTTTAAGTTGTGCTTATATGGTCTGTAGCAGAAGGTAGGCTCACTAGCAATTGTCCCTTCATTTATATTTGCTTTGATGGCTGTGTCCACACATGACTTCTAGAATTACACCCACAAAAAATGGAGGACAAGGTCCTATAGGCTTCTGAAACAACACCACTGCATTAGTTACCTTGGATTTATTTGTGATGTTCACATAGAATCCACTTGAGGGATCAGACCAAACAAAGATCTACAAAGGGCATAAAGCTTGTCAACACTTCATCACCTGAAAGTAAGAGCTCACTACAGTCTACAGAACCAATCTGTGGTGTGCATTACTGCTTTCTGCAGCATCAAACTTTACAATGGAGTTCTTTAACTCAGCAATTGGAAAGAACATCACTTTTGTGCGCCCTGCTTATTTTGTAATAAGTGGATTTATTGGCATACCTAATATGAAGTATTACTATGTCTTTCTGTTTTTTGTCTATGTTGTCTCAGTGGTTGGGAACACAGCTGTGATGGCCTTAATATATTTGGATAATAATCTGAGAACTCCAAAATATATAGCAGTGTTTAACCTGGCGTTTGTGGACTTGCTTGGTAATTCCGCATTGGTGCCAAAGATCATTGACCTCTTTCTGTTGAATCACCCCAACATTGGCTATGCTGACTGCTTAACGTTCCTTTTTTTCTGTTATTCCTGCCTTTCATTGCAGGCTCTGAATCTGGTTGCACTGTCCTGTGACAGACTGATAGCTATCATGTACCCACTGCACTACCAAGCGAAGATGACTCACAAGTTCATGCTGTGTTTGATAATATTTTTCTGGCTTTTTGTCATTGTCAGTAATTTTATTACAGTCGGCCTTCTAACAAGACTTTCCTTCTGTAATTCTGTGGTGATAAACAGCTATTTTTGTGACCATGGACAGATATATAGGCTTGGATGCAATGACACAACTCCCAGTTTAATTTATGGTCGACTGCTGATATTCCTTTTTCTCGGGCTTCCACTGATGTTCATCACAGTAAGCTATGCGTGTATTGGCTATACATTATCTAAAGTAGCCACACTTCAGGAAAAAATGAAAGCCTTTAAAACTTGCACTGCTCATCTTTCATTAGTGACAATCTACTTCCTCCCACAAGCAGTCACCTTTTCTATTGGTGGGAACCTAGATCCAAATGCCAGGATCATAAACTTGTCTCTGACCTCCATCTTTCCACCCATGTTGAATCCGATCATTTATGTTCTACAGACACAGGAAATCAAAGTGTCAATAAGAAAAATATTTAAAAAGACCAGAAGGCAAACCAAAATCATGGTACAGTAAGCAATGATGCAGGAAGAAGAATGAATGTAAAAGTATTTCTTAGACACTGTCATCTTTTTTTTTTTAAATATAGAAAAGTTACATCCAACCATCACATTGTCAGAGCAAAATAGGAAATTCATTAATATGTGCCCTATTACCTGACTGAATTTTCTCATACGCACAATTCTTATATTATATAATATTATTACAACATACTTGTAACCATCTGATCTATTTCTTTTGTTACTGATAGCCCAGACTGAGTGTAGGTTTCCTGCCAGTGTGTTTAGGATGATGTACCAGAAGACAATGTATAAATTCAAATTTGCTTTACTGGCAATAAAAAAGTCAGTTGCCTGTTTTCATTCAAGTTTACCTAAATGTAAAATAGCATTTATATGCTAATGTAAAAAGTATTGTGACCCTACTTGACTATTTAAAAAAAAAAGCAAACGTGTGGATTACTAAGGATTCATTTCAGTCTGCCAACCAGGAAAATATAATATGAGGTTATTTTTTTATCCACCCCATGTGTTGAGAAGGCGTCAAAACAGCAGTTATTCCTTGTAAAATGTAATATATAATGTAATGCTATGAATGTGTTTATTTAAACCCAAACCATGAGCTTTGCCTGAACCTAAGCCTGTTATTTAACACCTTACAGTAAAAAGGACTTTTTAATGCCCAATCACATTCGAAAGTGAAAATAAAACAAAACATAAATAACATTTTTGGTGTTCAGGAAGCACTTAAGTAAAACACAACAACAACGTCAGGAGGGAGGTGACCTCTGACTCCTGGGTCTGAGGATATATCAATTTTTATATTCATCCTGTAATAGACGGTTGACAGCCAAGAAAAGCAGCCATTTCATATGAATGTTTTCAGTTCATGTTATGACATTTATGTGTAAATATATGTTTATTTTTAGTTAATTAATTATTGAGCGAAATCAGAAATATAGCACAGAGATGAGGTGTTGTACAGTCGTATGGCATGATGCAGGAAAGATTTCCTGTAATGGTCCTAAAGACAACAAAGCTGTCTGAGCCTTGTGGAAAAGGCGCTCCGTTGTCTGTTGAGTACAGGGAGGAGAGGGTGGTCGGGGTTGCTGGAGATCCACGATGGATAACAGTTAAGTGTCCTCCTCTCCAGCGCTGCTTCAAAGGTCTCTCCTCTGCAGCCAATGACAGACCCCCCAGCAGACCACAGAGGAGAACAGAGCGCTGGCAACAACAGACTGGTAAAAGATCAGCATCTTGCTGCACACATTGAAGGACCTCAGCTTCCTCAGGAAGTTGGTCCTCCAGCTCACAGGTACTTGTACTCCTTCACCACCCCCACATTCTTAGCCAGGATGCAAAGGGGCTGCGACGCTTTTCCTTTCCTCCTGAAGTCAGTCACCATCTCTCTGGTCTTGCCCACATCAAGCAGCTGGTGATTCTCTCCAGCCCACTCCACAAATCTGTCCACCAGGCCCCTGTACTCCTCCTCCTGTCCACCACCTATACACCCCACAACTGCATAGTCATTAGAAAATTTCTGTAAGTGACATGACTCTAAGGTGTATAAAGTGAACAGGAATGGAGAAAGCACAGTGCCCTGTGGGGCAGACAGGACACTACCCAGTCGGACCAACTGTGGCCTGTCTGTCAGGTAATCAGTGATTCAGGAGACAATGGTCCCACCAGCACCCATGAGCCGCAGCTTCTCTCTCAGTAATCGAGGCTGGATGGTGTTGAAGGCACTAGAGAAGTCAAAGAATGGGATTCTCACTGTGCCTTCACCACCATCCAGGTGTGAGTTGAGGATGCCATCATCTACCTGCTGAACCGTGTCTACACCCACCTGGACAAGCCAGCGAGCACTGTGAGAGTCATGTTTTTTGACTTCTCCAGTGCCTTCAACACCATCAAGCCGGCTCTCCTGGGTGAGAAACTGACAGCGATGCAGGTAGAGCCCCCCCTTGTGTCATTGATTGTGGATTATCTGACTGGTAGACCACAGTATGTGCGGATGCAGCGGTGTTTGTCTGATACAGGGGTCAGCAGCACCGGAGCCCCACAAGGAACAGTCCTCTCTCCCTTCCTCTTCACGCTTTACACCTCTGACTTCAGCTACCAGACAGAGTCATGTCATCTTCAGAAGTTTTCTGATGACTCTGCCATAGTGGGATGTATCAGCAAAGGTGGAGAGTCTGAGTACAGGACTGTGGTTGACAGCTTTGTTACATGGTGCGAGCAGAACCATCTGCTGCTCAATGTGGCAAAGACAAGGGAGCTGGTTGTGGACCTGAGGAGGACCAAGACACACACGGCTCCAGTTTCCATCGGTGGGCAGAGTGTGGACATTGTGGAGGATTACAAATACCTGGGAGTGGTGTTGGACAATAAACTGGACTGGACTAAAAATACTGAAGCCCTCTACAAGAAGGGCCAGAGCCGCCTCTATTTTCTGAGGAGGCTCCAGTCCTTTAACATCTGTCGGACTATGCTGAGGATTTTTTATGAGTCTGTGGTTGCCAGTGCCATTTTGTTTGCTGTTGTGTGCTGGGGCAGCAGACTGAAAGCAGCGGACACAAACAGACTCAACAAACAAACTGATCAGAAGGGCCGGGGATGTGGTGGGGGTGGAGCTGGACTCCCTGACAGCAGTGTCAGACAGAAGGATGCTGTCTAAGCTGCAGGGGATCCTGGAGAACAGCTTCCATCCTCTACACCACGTGCTGATGAAGTGCAGGAGTACGTTCAGCGCCAGACTGATCCCTCCTAAATGCACCACTGAGCGCCACAGGAGGTCCTTCCTTCCTGTGGCCATCAAACTGTACAACATCTCCCTCTGAGATCAGAACACACTGTCTTGTAATCGTATCCATATTGGATTTATTCAGACAAGATTTTACTGCACATGGCACAAGTTGTATTATATATGACTTTAGTCTTCACTTGCCAGGACTTGACTTGAATGTTTATTATTGTTTAGAATTTGTTAGGTTTTATTCTTATTTTACGCTTACTACTTTACCTTATTTGTATTTCTGTCTTCTTTGAGTATACATGGAGCACCTGGAATGAAAGCAATTTCCCCCTGGGATCAATAAAGTATTTCTGATTCTGATTCTGATTCTGATTGAGCTTGCTGCAGCAGATAGATGACAGCATCATCTACCCCCAGACGTGGCTGGTGGGCAAACTGCAGAGATCTCTGGACCCTCGAAATTTGCAGTAGCAAAATTTCCCAGCCTGGGATAAATAAAAGTATTTCTATACCTGCGACTTCAGGTTAGCCAACACCAACCTCTCCAGCACCTTCATCACATGGGATGTGAGGGCAACTGGGTGGTAATCACTGAGGCCAGATGGAGATGACTACACTGAATAGACACAGGAGCACCTGATTTGTCTCCTCCTCCTTTTAGAAGTGCTCTCTGTCACAATAGTTAAAGGTCTGTGTCCACACAGAAACAGCGAGAGAGACGGAGAGAGGCTCTTCTTCTCTGTCACATCTCTGGGACACATCTCTGCATCTCATCTTTGGAAGGTGTTAGAATGGATCTTTTTAACTCCGCTTTTGGAAAAAACATCAGTTTTGTGCATCCAGCATTTTTTACAATAAGTGGTTTATCTGGAATCCCAAATATTACCCATTACTATGTCTTCCTGTTTTTTGTGTATGTTGTTTCAGTGGTTGGAAACACAACTGTCATGGCTTTAATTTACTTTGATCATAATCTGAGAACTCCAAAATATATAGCAGTTTTTAACTTGGCTTTTGTGGATCTGTTTGGTAACACTGCTCTAGTGCCGAAGGTTCTCGACATCTTTCTGTTTAAGCATCCCAACATTCCTTACAATGACTGCTTAACGTTCCTCTTTTTCTGCTACACCTGCCTTTGTATGCAGTCATTTAATCTGGTTGCACTGGCCTATGACAGACTGATAGCTATCATCTACCCTCTGCACTACCAAGTGAAGGTGACTCACAGGTTTATGTTTACTTTGATCGCTTCTTTTTGGGCTTGTTCAATCATTGCTGTACTCATTTCAGTCGGTCTTATCACCAGACTTTCTATCTGTGACTCTGTGGTTGTTAAAAGCTATTTTTGTGACCATGGTCAGATATACCGTCTTGCATGTAATGACCATTTTCCCAATTATGTTGTTAGCTGCTTGTACCCAGTTCTTATTTTCTGGCTCCCTCTAGTTTTTATCCTGTTAAGTTATATATACATTGGCTATACTTTGGCTAAAGTGGCCTCAGTTCAAGAAGGACTTAAGGCCTTTAAAACATGCATAGGTCACATTTCATTAGTAGCTATATATTTTACCCCACTGTTAATTACATTTACTCTGATGGAAAACATACATCCGAATGCAAGGATCATAAACCTGTCTCTGACATCTGTCTTTCCTCCCATGTTGAACCCGATTATTTATGTTCTTCAGACACAAGAAATTAAAGAATCTCTAAAGAGGTTATTAAGATTCAAAGGAAAACCTAAAATAACACCTAAACATGCATTATGATGCATTTATTCACTGTTTCTTTTTCGTTCTCTTTGCAGTGAAAAGGCTTTTGTAGATCGTAAAAGTATTTGAATCTTATGCAATCTAAATTGCATATAATTACTGATTTTAAATGTAACATTTGGTATAAATGATGAATGGTAAAATTCTCTGTGAAGGTTGTGTTTTTGTCACTGTGTAGCAAGGTCAATGACAAATCAAGCTTCTAAAAAGCTATTTTTAAAAAGTATTTTTTTAAATAATGGAATGCATATTTTTGAGTCCAGAATAATGTGTTTAAACAAATCTCATTTATTAAATAACCTTTCTAACAGTTTTAACTCATATTTTAACAGCTTTTTTTAACTTCACAAGCAAGAAATGTTGCAACCAAATATTTATAGGTAACAAATTATTATTTGGTAGTTTTGTTTTTTGTTTATACAATAATTTAAGATTTTTCCCTTTTGTAGGTCAGGTTTTAACTATCGTTATAATCCAATTTTGCATTTAAAGACAGAAAAAATATTTAAAAAAATACACAAAGTCATATATTCAGTAAAATTAGTACACAAATTACATTTAGAAACCATTTGGTCACTTTAAGCTATTATTAGTCTGAGTAGAAAAACATGACGTCAGCACGGTGGGGCCAAGTGAAAGCATTTTTTCCTCCCAGTTACTTTATGCAGCTCACCTGAATCTCTTCACCAACTACTTGAAGAACTTGCCCTACAAAGCGGCATCTAAAATGTACATATTATGTAAAAATGTGTAATATCTTTAACTTAAAACTAGTAAACATGTTAGACATGTCACAGATATATTTAGAGCTTTTAATAACATTATATAGTGACATTCCTTGCAGTTGTGCCACCTGACTAGCTGGTTGCACCACCTGACTTTGGCAACTTATCTTAAATTAAACAGGCTTCTGTTTGGATGCTAGCATTAGCGTCTACAAATGTCATCATATTCATATAGATCAATTTTTATAAATAAAGCGTTTTATGATAAAATTTTTATAAAAATAAAATATTTTTTCTAGTTTTTCAATGGTTGTACCACCTGACAGAAAGTGTACCAGTCTATATATGAATTGAAAGTAGGTCTTTTTATCAATATTTAGGAGAGACCTACAAACCCTTTTAGCTTAATCCCAAGGGTCCCTTGGGGTCCTCTGGCTGATACAACATCCTGTTTACGGCTATTGTCTCTTAACTTCAAAATAAAAGCCCATTGTTTATGGTTGCACCACCCTGACATTAAGTAAATGTAAATTGCCGGACAAATGCTTTTCAGTTATCTCAACAGCTTTAAAATTATTGATATGAGAAACAAAATAGATTGACAGAGTGACAGATGTTATGAAAAGATTACATTATTTTGAAAGAAAATAGTCATTTTTCTGAGAAGTTCAGAGAAGCAAAAAATTAGCATTTTGTAGTATTTAACACTTAAATTCAGCCGAGAATACTAAAGGCATACTTTCTTGTTGCTCTGCTCGATGTTTATCATGTATAATGTTTACTGTCTTGTGTTATAGCATTCATACTTTTGGCCTTATAAGCCTCACAAAGACAACATGTCTGTTCTTGATGAAATTTTTATATTCTCTGTATTTGTGATGCGTAATACAGATTATTACTTACTGTTCCCTTTAATAACAACTAACAAAAAAATAACGGATGGTAGGGGGGTAGGGTGTGGCAGTGACGTTTGGTTTCTGTCAGAACAGTTAAAGCTTGACTGAGCTGCAAATGCCACAAGAAGCAGAGAGAAAGAAACTTGTCTTATCATTTGACAACACTTTGCTGGCCTACACATCTCTACTGAGGTGGAGTTTTGTGATGGAGTTTTTTAACTCAGCAATTGGAAAGAACATCACTTTTGTGCGCCCTGCTTATTTCATAATAAGTGGATTTATTGGAATACATAATGTCAAGTATTACTACATCTTTCTCTTGTGTGTCTATGTTGTTTCAGTGGTTGGGAACACAGCCGTCATGGCTTTAATATACTTGGATCATAATCTGAGAACTCCAAAATATATAGCAGTGTTTAACCTGGCGTTTGTGGACTTGCTTGGTAACACTGCTCTGGTGCCGAAGGTTCTTGACATTTTCTTGTTTGATCGCCCTCTTATTTCCTACGCTGACTGCATAATGTTCCTCTTTTTCTGCTACACCTGCCTTTCCATGCAGTCACTAAATCTGGTTGCACTGGCCTATGACAGACTGATTGCTATCAGCTACCCTCTGCACTACCAAGTGAAGGTGACTCACAGGTTTATGTTTACTTTGATCGCCTGTTTTTGGGCCTTTGCTATATTGGCTATACTGATTGCAATCGGTCTTCTTACCAGACTTTCATTTTGTAACTCTGTGGTTATTCACAGCTATTTCTGTGATCATGGTCAGATATACCGACTTGCATGCAATGATAATTTCCCCAGTTATGTCATTAGTTTTCTGTCTCCAGTTCTTTTTTTATGGCTCCCGCTACTTTTTATCCTGTTAACTTACATATACATTGGCTATACTTTGGCTAAAGTGGCCTCAGTTCAGGAAGGACTTAAGGCCTTTAAAACGTGCATAGCTCATATTTCATTAGTGGTTATCTATTTTGCCCCACTTTTAATTACATTTACCTTGATGGATAAAATACATCCAAATGCCAGGATCATAAACCTGTCTCTGACATCTGTCTTTCCTCCCATGTTGAACCCGATCATTTATGTTCTTCAGACACAAGAAATTAAAGAATCTGTGAAAAAGTTATTAAAAATCAGTGGGAATCGCAAAATTACAATGTGAAAATGTGGTTCACCACATCATACAGCTGTTTTCATGTAAATGTTTAGACGTCTATAAATGTATTTAGATAGTTATATCAGTAGTTTTATATTTATGTATAAAAATGTCCAGTTGGATAAGTGAGTTCAAAGCAGTAAGAATAACTAGACAAGTTGGTGTATGGATAAATACCTTGTTCTTGTTTTATATGCTTACAGTTACTTGAAATAAAAATGTTGAATCTATGCATGCTTTTTACTATACTGATTTAGTTTAATTTAAATAATAATGTGCTACGGATGGCTCATCACTAAATTTGTGATGCTTGGATAAGAGGCCTCTTGCTTAGCAATCCTTAAGATATCCATGTTTGCTCTGCATATGTAATGTAACAACAGTAAAATAAGTTTCTAATACAAATAATTACTATCATTTATATTAGTGTCTAGTACAACCTAATGTGCAAACCTAGTGTCCTCATGCTGCTGCAGAGTTGACACATGGGAGCAGACGGTCGCTATAAGAGTTGGAAAATGGCAGCACTGCTCGCAATTTCTAGCTGGATTCCAGGACGCACCTCAGAGTGCACAGATCAGAGGGACAGCACAAGTAAAAGTCTTTAAATGGAGTTAGAGAAAAACATCAGCTTAGTGCACCCTGCATATTTTATAATAAGAGGTTTTGTTGACATACCTAATATTAAGTATTATTTTGTCTTCCTCTTTTTTATCTATATTGTTTCAGTGATAGGTAATACTTTAGTGATGATTATTATAATACTGGATCACACGTTGAGGAGTCCCAAATATATGGTGGTTTTTAATCTTGCACTTACAGATTTGTTAAGTAGCTCTGCTTTGGTTCCAAAAGTTATTGATATCTTTCTGTTTAACCATCCCTATATTCCTTTCAATGAGTGCATAGTGTTTATGTTTTTCTGCTTTACTTTGCTGTCGATGCAGGCTCTTAATCTGGTCGCACTCTCCTATGACAGACTGATGGCAATCATTTACCCTCTGCACTATCAAGTGAAGGTGACCCACAAGCGCATGTTGACATTAATTATTTGTTTTTGGCTTTATACAATGAGTATTACATTCACTTCATCTGGGCTTCTCACAAGAGTTTCTTTCTGTAAGTCTGTTGTTATTAACAGCTATTTCTGTGACCATGGGCCTTTATATCAGCTTGGCTGCAATGACATTACCCCCAATCGTGCAATTGGTGGTTTGGCACCAGTTCTTATTCTTTGGCTTCCTCTAGCATTTATCTTGATAAGTTACTGCTGTATTGCTTATGCTTTGATAAAGATTTCCACAGTGCATGAGAGACTGAAGGCTATCAAAACATGCACAGGTCATCTTTCATTAGTAGCAATCTATTTCTTACCTACTATGATTGTGTATATATTCGGGAGCAAAACGCAACCAAATGTTCGGATCATTAACCTGTCTTTGGCTGCTGTTGTCCCCCCCATGTTGAACCCTATCATCTATGTTTTTCAGACACAAGAAATCCAACAATCTTTTAAAAAGTTGTTAAAAATTAAAGGCCAATCTAAAATTGTGACAAAAAATTAAGACATGTCTGCGGTTATTTTAACTTTTCTTGTTCTCAGCTTAAGACACAGTTAATATCTTAGGTTTATATCTGTGTGCAGGTTTTACTTGATTTATCTGCAGTTGATAATTTGTTTCTCAGGATGTTCATAAATAAGGGAACGAAATTAAATACATAAATCAAACAAACTTGTTGTTTGCTTGTATTCAGAATGTAAGTATTTCTATATAACATTAATGCCTTTACAGTGCTAACAGAAAGACATAGTTAAAACAATTTTGTTGGGAATATCTCATACTAATGTGTATGTATGGACTTATTGTTGTTGGGGGTACAGAAACAACACACACAGAAAGAAACAGGAGGGAGAAATAAATGAGAGAGAGAGAACAGGCGATGGAAAGGTGAAAAAATGAGTAACGCAGAAAATAAAAAGTCTCATCTCAATTTCAATAAGGCGAGTGTGCAGTTTGGAAGGTTAAAATCTCATCACAAACAGGCTTATTAACCTGCACAGGCACAGTAGAGCTGTACATCTATCAGTGCAGTGAACCTGTGTGATTCTCTAAGCATCTCTGTTTTTTCTCTAAATAAATAGTTAACATAATATTGGCCATGTGCAACCAGACATTGCATCTTTTTGTCAGATTGACTTGAGTATTGTTTTTGTTGCACTGTTGAGTACAATAAGCCTTATGAAAATGATCAACTTTATCATGAATGATTTGTACACTAGTAATTAATTTCAGTTTATATTTACATAGTTTTTGATAATAATTTAAACAACAAAAATTCCAAGGAGCTGATCAATAAGAGCTGACTTAAAAGAGCCAAACTTGTCATCACTATTGTACAGTGATTCCTACAGCCTTCGCTCTGAATGTTGTATCTCAGCTAGTGACGTGCATACTGACTATAAATGTACTATGCTTCAGCCAGGCAGTGTGCACCGAGCATCATTGAGGAGCAGGCTAAAACACAGTCAGTGGATCTCTAACAGTGTGTTTGATGTTCAGTGTCAGGGTGAACGTTAAGTGGTTAGTAAAAGGATAAGTGCATATTTGGTCTTTGGAAAGTTTTCTCAAGTTAGAAAAGCTATTAAAAATATTTTTGGTGTTAGGTTTTCTGTTTCAACAAAAGGGGTCCTCAAAAAAAGAGATTAGAAGCCAGCAGTAAGGTGTGCGCCATGGAAAGTAGCCACCACAGGCAAGGATGACTTGCATCAGTTTGATGATGACATAAACAGTTACATATTGAAGTGTATGAACATCCACTTGATCACTATGTTACACAGCTACATGTTTGAAAAGTAAAAATGACTGGTCTCATGCGGCAGATCACTTTAGTGTGCTGTATAGCTGCCTGAGCTGATCTTAGAGCAGTTTCTGTTTAGCAGCTACGTCAGACTATTTTTATCTTTTTTAATCTTTTTCCTTTTAATGGCTGATAAAGTGAAAGGCATGATCATATTTAATGCTACATTTGCTCATCCTGCGGCATCCTGCATCAGTGGTTTTACTGACATGTTGTGTTTTGTCTACATCACCTCTATATACTTGCTGCCAAACTTAGCTCCACTCATATTTATCCAAATATGGACAACATAGTGAACAGATCTATATATATGGCTGAATTGCTGTGAGCCCCCCAAAAATGGCAGTAGTTACTATCAGGCGGAGCCCAAAGTACTGAGTTCAATACTAAATGGGGTGTAAGATGAGTATCAATGTGACCTACATAAAGCTTGTGAGGTACAGGTGTTCATATGATGAGACATTTATGTTGCTGAAAATTAAGTCTTTCATTGTGGAATGTCAAAAAGTCATATTCTCCAGTTTTCAACAATGTCTTTTTCATTTTTTTTTATACACCAACATCTTGTTTCCACTAAACAGAAAAGAGACAAACAAAAACTAAAGTACTTATTCATAGTTTCTTTTACTTCTTTATGTATTTACTTCATTGTTTTTGTGCTATAATGATTTAGTACTCTGACAGTAATTAACAGTTGCATCAGCACATCAATGATGTATGAGGCGGTTACAGAATTAAATATTCAAGTGATGACTATATGTCACAGCTACTTGCATTTTGACTGTCCCCTCCTCCTGAAAACATAAATGGCAGGACTCAGCATTCAGCTCAACTTAGGGCACTATACTTGATATTTCTGCCAAGCAGATGTATCTTATTTATATTTATTATCTTTAACATCTTAGAGAGATATTTGTAATAGGTCCAGCAGAGAGATCCTCAACCATGTTTAATGCTACATTTGTTCGTCCTGCTGCATTCTACATCAGTGGGTTTTCCAACATGTCTCATGTGAAGTATTTCTACGTCTTCTTGTGTTTTGTCTACATCATGACTGTGATTGGGAATGTTTTTCTGCTTGTGGTTATCTGCCTGGTAAAGAGTCTTCATACTCCTAAATTCATGATTGTGTGTCACTTGGCTTTTACAGATCTGTGTGGCAGCACTGCTCTCATCCCAAAAGTCTTAGACACATTTCTGTTTGAAAGGAGATACATTGTCTATGAGGCCTGTTTGAGTTATATGTTCTTTGTTATGTTTTTTACAAGTGTGCAGTCATGGACACTCGTCACTATGGCCTTTGACAGATTTATCGCAATATGTTTCCCTTTAAGGTACCATAGTATTGTGACTAAAACATCTGTTGCTCTAATGTTGCTGTTTGTGTGGTTGTTTTTCTTGAGTGAAATAGCATTTATGGTTGGGCTTGTTGATCGCCTCTCTTTCTGTGGATCCATAGATGTACAAAGCTTTTACTGTGATCATGGACCACTATTTCGCCTAGCCTGTAATGATAGATCATTAAATTTCATAGTAGTAGTCATTGTTGTTGTTAGCATCAACCTGATTCCTTTAGTACTGATAGCTGTCACATATTTCTGCATTTCTGTAGCTCTGAGCAGGATTGCATCAGGAGAGGAACGACTCAGAGCTCTGAAAACTTGTACGGCTCACCTGATTCTTGTGGCTCTTTTCTTTCTACCATTCATGGGCACCAACATATCTGTATTGATCTCCTCTATCCATCCTAATGCCAGAATCATGAACTCCACATTGACTCACACTATACCAGCTTTACTCAATCCTATTGTATATTCTTTAAAGACAGAAGAAGTGATGAACGCTATCAGGCAGCTTTGCAAAAGAAATAGGCTGATGAACAAAGTAAGAAAGAAGTGAATACTTTGTCAGAGCTATACAATCATATTAGGTGGTTAGAGTACATTATTTGTGTAATAACAATGTCTTAATATGATCATTCAGATCTACACAATATAATTTACCTTTAATTTATGATCATCATGTGCTATTTTGTAATTTGTTGTACTTTTGTGTTCAAGAAGATTGGTCTCATCATTTTGTAGTGAATGGCTGGTGTTCACTGTTCGCTGTTTACAAAAATAGTTACCCAAGATGAATCACCTTAGTTGGTTCACATGTGTTTTATCATGTTTTACATCAGCTTGCTGTAATGATGATCATGAAGGAGATACTATTTTGAGAAAACATTTCTTTAAATGCCAAAGTATTAAACCAGTGATCATTTTTGTTCTTTTTTTCAGTGAAGGTCACATTCAAAAAAAATACACAAACCCCTTTCTGTTATTGCTGGGTCAAATAATGCTGTGCAGGTGCATTGTGCAAAAAATATGATCTAAAACACTTCATCTAAGTGCACTAAATTATTTTTAATAAACTAGCAACCACATAATACATGTGCTGATATGATATAAAACCACAACGTCTGACAACAAAACATTGATGCTATTACTGGTCCATGTGTCACACATTGAATGAATGATAGTTTCCCACATACCAGTTGGCAATTTGTGGTGGCATCTCGCACCAGTGTCACATCGGTCGGCGAATCGGTCATCTGGTTTTATACAGGTTAAATATACACCTGTATGCTTATCTAATTACATTTTTTAAAGCTTCAAGAAGCATTTTGAATGTATTCAGGTAAATCTTAATTCTCTAAGTTAGTTCTGAGTGATAAGACAAATACATTTTTACAAGAACCCTGCCTGGACCTTCCCCCACCTCAACTCCATACATTACAGGCCAGTATATTAGTTTGCTCATACAAATACCTGGCCTTTATATTGGAGGAAGACCTGTCTTTAAATGTCATGTTTCATTTATTATTCTCCAAATTAAAATTAAAAGTGAAAGTGACAGGTGATTGAAAGTTTTTGTTAGAATTTGTGCTTATAGTTCTGATCTTTAGACTGTGTGTCATTCAAGGAATGGATTACAAAAACAGCTGAAGCTGAAGATTTTTATTTAAGTATATGAACTCACTGACCTCGTTCCATATGTCAGCCTGTTCTTGTGTTGTAAAATGACATTTTCTGGTAAAATAAAGGTTAAAATAAATAGTGTGATATAAACACATAAATACATTAATAACATAAATAATGTAATTAGATATATGGAACTACTAAACTACTAAAGGCGGTTTTTAGCTTCCGGCGCGGCCTCGCAGTAGCAGCCAGCCAGAGAAGCTCCGCACACCGCGGGTGTATTAAGTTGTTTTTCGTAATTTATTTCTACTCTAAACACTCTACTTAGTACTAAATCGAAGTATAAGCGGTCAGGCACTTCAATAATGCGTCTTTTTCGGACTTTCTTCGTGGTCTTCATCGCTTTTGGAGCACTTTTATCATGCCGCGTCTCGGCCGTGACGGAAACACGCCAGGGCTCCATTGTTTACACCAGGGATCAGCTGATGAGTCTCCAGCACAGCGGGATGTATGGCCAGCGACACGAAATCCCCAAAGAACTAAGAAGGAAACAACGTGGAAGCAGAGGGGGCAAAAGAAGACAGCTGAGGAAAAGAAGATACAAGCCGTATCTTCCTTCTATCGTCATGGGTAATGTTAGATCACTGGGTAATAAGATGGAAGAGTTAACATCTCTCACAAAGAGCGAGTGTGTGTTTCGTGAGGCGTCTGTAATGTGCTTTACAGAGACGTGGCTGCACGCAAACATACCGGACTCTACCGTGAGTTTAGCCGGCTTTCAGTTGGTACGGGCGGACAGGAACTGCACCGAGAGCGGCAGGAAGAAAGGAGGGGGACTTGCGCTCTACGTGAACAACCGGTGGTGCAGCCCGGGACACGTTACGGTAAAGGAGCGTGTGTGCAGCCCAGACATTGAACTGCTAGCGGTGAGTCTACGTCCGTATTATTTGCCCAGAGAGTTCTCTCACGCCATTGTACTCGTTGTTTACATTGCTCCCTCGGCTGAGGCGTCACGGGCTACTGACGTCATCAGCTCTGTGACCGCGAGGCTTCAGACCCAGCACCCTAATGCCTTCATAGCGATTTCTGGCGATTTTAACCATGTTAATCTGAAATCAACTCTGCCCACTTTCAAGCAGTTTGTGGACTGTAAAACAAGAGAAAATAAAACTCTAGATTTACTGTATGCTAATGTTAAAGAGGCATACAGCTCCATAGCTCTCCCTCCCTTGGGCAGATCAGATCATAGCCTAGTCCACCTCAAACCCCAGTATATACCAGCAGTACAGTGGCAGCCGGTGACCACCAAAACTGTACGGAGGTGGACACCGGAAGCCCTGGAGACCCTGCAGGGATGTTTTGAGGTGACTGACTGGGATGTGTTCTGTGACACTCACGGTGAGGATGTAGACACACTCACAGACTGTATCACAGAATATGTTAATTTTTGTACAGATTCTCTAATCCCCACCAGGTCAATACGCTGCTTTCCAAACAATAAACCATGGGTGACAAAGGACATCAAGGCATCACTCAACAGAAAGAAGACAGCCTTCTTGAGTGGAGACAGAGAGGAGATGAGGAGGGCCCAGGCAGAGGTGAAGGAGAAGATTGGAGAGGGCAAGGAGAGCTACAGGAGGAAGCTGGAGAGCCAACTTGCCCGGAACAACTTGAGGGAGGTATGGAGTGGTATGCGAACCATCACCGGCCACAATAGGATCTCTGACCAGCTGATGGATGGAGATCTGCAGGAGGCCAACCAGCTGAACCTGTTTTTCAACAGGTTTGATAGTCCACTCCCTGACCACCCTCCCCCTCCCTGTGATGCACCATTAACACCTGTCGATAACAACAATGTACCTCCTCCTCCTCCCCCTCCCCCTAACCACACTAACCAGTTTCACCTCCCCATCAATAACATCACCCTGCCCCCCTTACCCCACCTCCCATTAACAACCCCCCACCCTCCCCCTTCAGATCTCTCTCTCTGCTCTTCTGTGTCCACAGTTACCATCACCACAGAAGATGTGAGGAGGGAGTTCAGTCGCCTACGACCGGGAAAAGCTGCAGGACCGGACGGACTCAGCCCCAGAGTACTCAGGGACTGCGCCACACAGCTGTGTGGGGTCTTCCAGCACATCTTCTCCCTGAGTCTGAGCCTGATGACTGTCCCTGCCCTGTGGAAGACAACATGCCTTGTTCCTGTGCCCAAGACCAAACATCCAAGCACACACAGCGACTACAGACCAGTTGCTCTGACTTCACATGTGATGAAGTCTCTGGAGAGGCTGGTCCTGAAACACCTGCGTGCTGTTGTGGAACCATCGCTGGACCCCCTGCAGTTTGCTTACCAGCCCCGTATTGGAGTGGAGGACGCCATCATCTACCTGCTGCACAGAGCACACACCTACTTGGAGGAGGCAGGTAACACTGTTAGAATCATGTTCTTTGATTTTTCCAGTGCGTTTAACACCGTGCAGCCTGCCCTTTTGAATAGGAAGCTCCTGGACATGCAGGTAGAGACCCCACTGGTCACCTGGATCACTAACTATCTTACAGGTCGACCACAATTTGTGAGGCTGAGGAACACCGTCTCGGACACGATAGTGAGCAGCACGGGGGCACCCCAGGGCACGGTACTGTCTCCATTCCTGTTCACACTCTATACATCGGACTTCAGACACTGCTCACAGTCCTGCCACCTGCAGAAGTTCTCGGATGACTCTGCCATTGTGGGCTGTACCAGCAGAGGTCGGGAGGCGGAGTATATGAGTGTGGTGGACAGAACCACCTGCAGCTGAATGTCACAAAGACAAGAGAGCTGGTGGTGGACTTCAGGAAGCACCAGACACTCCCTAACCCGGTCAGCATCAAGGGTACCAACGTGGACATTGTGGACAGCTACAAATACCTGGGTGTCCACATTGACCACAAACTGGACTGGTCCACAAACGCAGAGGCAATATACAGGAAGGGACAGAGTCGCCTGTATCTACTGAGGAGACTCAGGTCCTTTAACGTCTGCCAGACCATGCTGCAGATGTTTTACCACTCGGTGGTCTCCAGCGTCATCTTCTACGCTGTAGTGTGCTGGGGCAGCAGGATGAAGGCGGCCGACACCAACAGACTCAACAAGCTCATTAGGAAGGCTGGCTCGGTGCTGGGAGTGGAGCTGGAGTCTGTGGTGGAGGTGACGGAGAGGAGGATACTGAGGAAACTCCTCAGTATTCGTAACAACACGTCTCACCCCCTGCACGACACACTGCTGTCCTACAGGAGCACATTCAGTGGTAGACTGAGACTACCGAGGAGCAGCACAGAACGCCACAGGAGGTCCTTCCTGCCAGTGGCCATCAGACTGTATAACTCCTCCCCTTTCTGTAGGGAGAAGCGCTAGATAATCATGTCAGGCATCACTGTCATTCCTATATTATGTTTACTTAGCACCTTACATCTCCATATTGTATCCATGTATCATATATTGTGCTCATACCGCGTACTGTACTCTTTTTGGATTATAGTGACACTTATACTCTGTACTTAACTGCATTTAATGTAACTTAATACCTCTGGCACAAGAATTTCCTTCGGGATTAATAAAGTTTTATCTTATCTTATCTTATCTTATCTAACAAGGCAACTAACTCATAAACAGCTTTTGGTAGTATTATTCTTCATGCGACTATAGGCATATAACGTAGTTTATGTTAATCATAACAGCATTTCACCTTAAATCGCTGAATGGTTTGCTGCCTTACCAGCTCTGTCTGTGCTGAATTAGGCTGCGAGATATTCAGGCTAAAGCAAAGAACAAGGAAATACACTTGAGATCAAACACAATACTAAGGCAGGACACGCCTAGACACACAAGATGCTCTGGCAGCGAATGCAGGTAGACACAGATATTAAATACATGAAGGAAGGGAAGACGATGAGATGCAGGTGACACACATTAGGGCGGGGCAGGCAATCAACAAAGGGAGGAGACACATGAAGAAGTAAAACACACAGACACAGGAAGGAATGGAGCTTTGCAAAATCAAACAGGAAATAACCAAAACAAAACAAAATACATAAATACCAAAATAACAAAAAAATCTGAAAAATAAGAACAACAAAACACAGGATCATGACATTGATTGAATGCAAAATTAGTGTAAGAAATGAGTGCATGATGATGAACATTTTTTCATAATTTGACAGTTAATAACAAATACACAATAATTCCTACAAAACGTTTGGACCACATAATGGTATGTAAGCACAAGACATATAATTTACACTTGGCTGGTACACATATTTCTTTGGAACTTTATAGGAGTTGTTTCAAAAATTAATCTTTGTGTTTCCTTTTCATTTTTTTAACACCATCTTGTTTCCACTAAACAGAAAAGAAACAAACATAGTTTCTTTTACTTTTGTTTGTGCTATAATGATTCAGTACTTTGTTGACAGCAATTAATGATTGCATCAGCACATTAATGATGCATGAGGCAGTTACAGAATTAAATATTCAACTGATGACCATATGACACAGCCTATGAATTTTGACTGTCCCTTCCTTCTGAAAACATAAATGGCAGGACTCACCATTCAGCTCACTTTTTTTCTTAGAGAAGCAGATTTTTGTAATGGATCCAGCAGAGAGATCCTCTACCATGTTTAATGCTACATTTGTTCGCCCTGCTGCATTCTACATCACTGGTTTTACTGACATGCCTCATGTGAAGTATTTCTATATTTTCTTGTGTTTTGTCTACATCATGACTGTGATTGGGAATGTTTTTCTGCTTTTGGTTATCTGCCTGGTAAAGAGTCTTCATACTCCTAAATTCATGATTGTGTGTCACTTTGCTTTTACAGACCTGTGTGGCAGCACTGCTCTCATCCCAAAAGTTTTAGACACATTTCTGTTTGACAGGAGATACATTGTCTATGAGGCTTGTTTGAGTTATATGTTCTTGGTTATGTTTTTTACAAGTGTGCAGTCATGGACACTTGTCACTATGGCCTTTGACAGATTTATAGCAATTTGTTTACCTTTGAGGTACCATAGTATTGTGACTAAAATAGTTATTCCTGTAATGTTGCTGTTTGTGTGGTTGTTTTTCTTGAGTGAAATAGCATTTTTGGTTGGGCTTATTGATCGCCTCTCTTTCTGTGGATCTTTAGCTGTAAAAAGCTTTTACTGTGATCATGGACCATTATTTCACCTAGCCTGTAATAATAGATATGTAAATTACGTTGTAGCAGTCATTGTTGTTGTTAGCATCAACATAATTCCTTTAGTACTGATAGCTGTCACATATATTTGCATTTCGGTAGCCCTGAGCAGGATTGCATCAGGAGAGGAGCGACTCAGAGCACTGAAAACTTGTACTGCTCACCTGATTCTTGTGGCTCTTTTCTTTCTACCTTTCCTGGGCACCAACATAGCTGTATTATTCTCCTCTATCCATCCTAATGCCAGAATCATGAACTCCACATTGACTCACACTATACCACCTTTACTCAATCCTATTGTGTACTCTTTAAAGACAGAAGAAGTGATGAACGCTATCAGGAAGCTTTGCAAAAGAAATAGGCTGATGAACACAATAACAAAGAAGTGAATTTGTCTTAATATGATTGTTAAGATCTACACAATATAATTTAACTTTAAGTTATGATCATCATGTGTTATTTTGTAATTTGTTGTACTTTTCTGTTCACGAAGATCATATAAAATGGTCTGATCATTTTGTAGTAAATGGCTGGTGTACAAGGCTCCCCCCTGTAAAATGAACTTTGTATCTCAGTATGTACACGTTTTACAAAAATATATACCCAAGATGCATCACCTCAGTTGGTTCACATGTGTTTTATCATGTTTTACATCAGCTTGGTGTAATGATGATTGTAAAGGAGATAATATTTTAAGAAAACATTTCTTTGAATGCCAAAGTATTAAACCAGTGATTATTTTTTTTTTCAGTAAAGGACATATTCTGTCAGGATTGTTTATGAATTTGGACTCAAAATGCATTCATCAAATGAATTTGGACTCAGGGTCAGTACGACAGGGAAGGCTATCTCAGAAAGCCAATGGCAGGCCAGAGCACAAGGAGCAGCAGCAGTCCAACAAGGCAACAAGGCAGTCCAACAAATGGGAAGCTGTCTCAGAAACCTTTGTCAAGGTCAGAGTCTGGTACACAACTGGGCAGTCCACAAGGCAACGGTACAAAAGGGGTGAGATGAGATCAATCTGATCTTCAGAGGTACCAGGAGGAAGAAAAAACAGTAATCCATAAAACACCTTATGGTCAAACCCAAGGAAGTCATAGTAATTAATAATGCTGGAATGCTCAGAACTAGGACACAAGACGATCAGGCAACTGTGAGGGAAGACACATATTAAATCCACTGCTCAAAAAAATGGGGACATTAAAATAACACCTAGATCTTAGTTCTCAATGAATGAAATATCCCAGTTGAAAAACTTCATTCATTATGTAGTGGAATATGTTGAAAACAAAATAACATAAAAATAGGAATGGAACGGTTCACCAAATCCATGGTTCGGTTTGTATCATGGTTCTGAAGTCACGATCCAAGGTTTTTTCTATTTTTAACACTCTGGAAATACCATAGATGAGCATAAAATAAATATAGATCTATATAGATCTATATATAGATCTATATTTAGATATCTGTTGACTACGCTAAGTTATGCTAATGGTACTGATGCCCAAGGTTCTCTTGTTTTCAACACTTATCTCTATGCTGTGGTAAAAATGCCTCCCTGCATTACTTGATGCGCATGTCCTAAACTGAACAAAACACACACGCCAAACCGAGACACGTGTAACCGAAATGATCATTCCATGGAGGTCTGGATTTGGAACCATACTCAAAATAAAAGTGGAAAATCAAATTACAGGCTGACCCAACTTGAGTGGAAATTCCTCACGACAAGTCAAAATGAGGCTCAGTAGTCCTCCACGTGCCTGTATGACCTCCCTACAATGCTTTGGCATGCTCCTGATGAGGCAGCAGATGTTATCCTGAGGGATCTCCTCCCAGACCTGGATTAGCGTCTGAACAGTCTGTGGGCCATTTACAAGATGCATGTGGTACATGCATCTGGGGGATGGAATGCGATATGATGTCCCAGATGTGCTTGATTGGATTCAGATCAGGGGAACAGGTGGGTCAGTCCTTAGCATCAATGCCTTCATCGTGCAGGAACTGGGTACACACTTCATTCACATGTGGCCTAGCATTTCCATGCATCAGAAGGAACCCAGCGCCCACTGCACCAGCATATGGTCTCACAATAGGTCTAAAGATCTCATCCCGGTACCTAATGGCAGTCAGGGTTCCTCTGGCTAGCACATGGAGGGCTGTGCGGCACTGCTCATGCTCGAGGATGTTGCACACAGCAGAACGTTCTCCACATTATCTCCAGACTCTGTCACGTCTGTCACATGTGCTCACTGTAAACCTGCTCTCATTTGCAAAAAGCACAGGGAGCCAATGGCGAATCTGCCAATGTTGGTGTTCTCTGGCAAATGCCAATCACCCTGCATGGGGTGTGACTGACTTGGAGTTACAATGTGTTGTTTAAGTGTTCCCTTTATTTTTATGGAGCAGTGTATAAAAGGCCAGGCAAGACAATCAACAGAAGGGACACATGAGGAGGGGAAGACAAGACACCTGTAACGAGAGGAGAGTTAGGGGCTGTCAATATAAAACGGGAAACCAAAAAAAGAAAGAACTTGCCTACAAACCCCCACCACCACCTCCTGGCTTGTCCAGGTGTCAACAGTGCAAGTCCCGGATAAGGAAAGGGTCCAGAATACAAGAGGTAGGTTCCTAGGGGCTTCCTCTGGCCCCTCCCAATCTACTACATACTGCGGCCTTCTGCCTCGGCGTCTACATCCAGCAGGCGCTGCACAGTGTAGGCCAGTTGCCTATCAATGACCCGAGGTGGAGGTAGAGGAGCGACGGAAGGTTGGAGAGGACTGGAGGTGTAGGGTTTGATCTTAGAGACGTGGAACACAGGATGGATACGCAGAGTCCTGAGGAGATGAAGCCTCACGTCCACCGAATTAATCGCCTTGACAATCTTAAAAGGCCTGATGAAACGGGGAGCCAGTTTTTTGACTAAGTTCTTAACTTGATATGCAGTTGATAACCAAACTGAATGACCTGCCGTGTAGAGGTCTGTCGTCGCTCAGCAATTCTTTTGTTGGCTTTGATGGTGCAAAGAATCACTGCCCAAGCCTTACACAAAATCCGACAACAGCGTCTGGATTGATACTGGACCGAAGGCACTAAGATCTCCTGCTCATCAAATGGAGACATATTTGTAGCTGAAGAGGTGAGTGAGCTATGCACATACTCTCCCCAAGGAAGATTGGAGCTCCAAGTAGTATGGTTCCTGGAAAAGATGCAGCGCATAGCTGCCTCTAAGTCCTGATTGGCCTTCTCAGACTAGAAGGTGGAACCCCAAAGACAGACTTGAGGTTCCAAACACCTGGCAGAATTCCTGCCAAACCTGAAAGACAAACTGAGGCAAAATATGTTGTATTAGCAGTTTAGAAGTCTCAGTGGCAGAGAGTGTTTAGACAAGGCTACAATCACTGTTTTACCCTGAGGAGGAAGTAGTCCAGTGACAAAATCCAGAGCGATGTGTGACAAAGGACAACCAAGGACAGGGAGAGGTTGCAGGTGACCAGCTAGCAGGTGATTGCACACAAGGGTGTCTGGCTTAACATTTTCCGAGCCAGGACGGTAGGAAATAGAAAAGTTAAAATGCCCAAAAAACAAAAAACAGCGGGCCAGTCTACAGTTCAGTTGTTTAGCCGAGTAAACGTATGACAAATTCTTATTGTCGACCTCATAAAATCAAAAATACACAAACCCCTTTTGTCATTGCTGGGTCAAATAATGCTGTGCAGATGGTACATATTGCAAAAATGTAATCTGAAACACTTGATCAACAATGTTGCCATTATTGGGACTTTAATATTAGTAAATCAAGTACAAAGTACAAATTTCATAATACATGTGCTAATATAATGATATAAGACAATATCTGTAACAAAACATTGATGCTATTACTGGTCCATATGTTTCACACGTTGAATGAATGAATATTCAACTCATAACCATGTGACAGGTAGATGTTTTTGTGTGTCATCATGACACTATAAACAACAAGTCTCCCTCACTACTGCTCACACTGCTCAACTGTGTATGAGGTGAGTTGGGCTTCAGCATTTTGTCTGTCATACTTGTACTCTGTATGGGTCCAGCAGAGAGATCCTCCATGTTTAATGCTACATTTGTTCGTCCCGCTGGATTCTACATCAATGGTTTTACTGACATGTCTCATGTGAAGTATTTCTATATTTTCTTGTGTTTTGTCTACATCATGACTGTGATTGGGAATGTTTTTCTGCTTGTGGTTATCTACCTGGTAAAGAGTCTTCATACTCCTAAATTCATGATTGTGTGTCACTTGGCTTTTACAGATCTGTGTGGCAGCACTGCTCTCATCCCAAAAGTCTTAGACACATTTCTGTTTGACAGGAGATTCATTGTCTATGAGGCTTGTTTGAGTTATATGTTCTTTGTTATGTTTTTTTCAAGTGTGCAGTCAGGGACACTTGTCACTATGGCCTTTGACAGATTTATAGCAATATGTTTCCCTTTAAGGTACCATAGTATTGTGACTAAAACATTTGTTGCTGTAATGTTACTGTTTGTGTGGTTGTTTTTCTTGAGTGAAATAGCATTTTTGGTTGGGCTTGTTGATCGCCTCTCTTTCTGTGGATCCTTAGATGTAAAAAGCTTTTACTGTGATCATGGACCACTATTTCGCCTAGCCTGTAATGATGTATCTTTAAATTTCATAGCAGTAGTTATTGTTGTTGTTAGCATCAACCTGATTCCTTTAATACTGATAGCTGTCACATATATTTGCATTTCGGTAGCACTGAGCAGGATTGCGTCAGGAGAGGAGCGACTCAGAGCACTGAAAACTTGTACTGCTCACCTGATTCTTGTGGCTCTTTTCTTTCTACCATTCATGGGCACCAACATAGCTGTATTGATCTCCTCTATCCATCCTAATGCCAGAATCATGAACTCCACATTGACTCACACTATACCAGCTTTACTCAATCCTATTGTGTACTCTTTAAAGACAGAAGAGGTGATGAACGCTATCAGGAAGCTTTGCAAAAGAAATAGGCTGATGAACAAAGTAAGAAAGAAGTGAATTTGTTATCAGAGCTATACAAACATATTAGGTGGGTAGAGTACATTATTTGTGTAATAAGAATGTCTTAATATGATTGTTAAGATCTACACAATATAATTTACCTTTAAGCTATGATCATCATGTGCATCATTTGTTGTACTTTTCTGTTCAAGAAGATCATATACAATGGCCTGATCATTTTGTAGTTAATGGCTGGTGTAGAAGGCTCCCCACTGCAAAATGAACCCTTGCATCTCAGTATGTACACTGTTTACACAAATAGTTACCCAAGATGCATCACTTCAGTTGGTTCACATGTGTTCTATTGTGTTTTACATCAGCTTGGTGTAATGATGATCATGAAGGAGATACTATTTTGAGAAAACATTTCTTTGAATAACAAAGTATTAAACCAGTGATATTTTTTTTCTTTTTTTAGTAAAGGTCAAATTAAAAAATACACAAACCTCTTTCTGTTTTTGCTGGGTCAAATAATGCTGTGCAGATGGTGCATTGTGCAAAACATATGATCTAAAACACTTGATCATCAATGTTGACATCATTGGGACTTGGGAAATTAGTAAGTCAAGTTTTTTATAAACTAGCAATCACATAATACATGTGCTGATATAATAATATAAAACAACTAAGGGTGGGATGGTTCAGGAAAAAAATCTGAACCGTTCGGTACACATATTTTGGTTCGGGGCGCGTGTTCTGTTCGGTTCTGGACATGCGCATCAAGTAATACATATAGACGAGTGTTGGCAACTTGGTGTCTCTCTCACTACATTTCGCGGCTTTCCAAACTTTTTTTAATCAAAAGAAACTAGTGACTCTCTCTGGTGACTTTTGAAGAAAATCATTCTGCAGTCAGACTACTGTCCTCGACAAGAAGCAGCCATGAGCTCCTCCCCCGCCTCAAAACACTCACAGCTGGTCAGTCTCTCTGTAGCTTCACGCAGCAGTTTCAGCTGCAGGCAGATCAAAGAGACCCACAGCACTCTGCATCTAAATGTGCGCAAAGCTGCCGCTGGTCTTGTCAATGCTTACAGAGCGGGATGTAAATAGCATATTTCAATGGCAAAAATAAAAAGAAATCCACGGACATCAGTACTATTAGCATTGCATAGCTTAGCCTAGTCATAGAGTTCAGTCTATCCAACTAGCATGTCGTTCTCTGTCCGACGGTGGGAGTATGTGCGCACACGTGTCTGTGTGTGTGTGCATATGTCTGTGTGCGCAGAGAGAAATGACATGCTGCCGTGCAAATAAGATAAATAACATGAGCTGTTTAGTTTGTTTAATAAAGGAACAAGGTGTAGACCTGTTCTATAGGAAAGGTTATCTTAAATGGCATCTTAAAATGATCTGGCGCTATATAGAAATTAAAAAGAAATAAAATTGACTTGACCTGATATAATGATGGGGAAACACTGAACTGATTCTTAAATATGTTGAATGTTGGATAATTAGGATATTTATTTTGTGCTCATCTATGGTATTTCCAGAGTGTTAAAAGTAGAAAAATCCTCAACATTGTAAACCGAACCGAACCGAAAACCGTGACCTCAGAATACTAACTGAACCGTGGATTTAGTGAACCGGTCCACCCCTAAAAACAACAAAGTCTGTAACAAAACATTGATGCTATTACTGGTCGATGTGTGTCACACATGGAATGAATGAATATTCATCTCATGATCATGTGACAGGTAGATGTTTGTCTGTCTCTTTGTCAGGCTATAAATGACAAGTCTCTGTCAGTACTGCTCACATTAGTGAACTGTGTATGGGGTGAGTTGTGCTTCAGCAATTTTCACTGTCATATTTGTTCTTCTTGTACTCTGTATGGGTCCAGCAGAGAGATCCTCTACCATGTTTAATGCTACATTTGTTCGTCCTGCTAAATTCTACATCAGTGGGTTTTCTAACATGTCTCATGTGAAGTATTTCTACGTCTTCTTGTGTTTTGTCTACATCATGACTGTGATTGGGAATGTTTTTCTGCTTGTGGTTATCTGCCTGGTAAAGAGTCTTCATACTCCTAAATTCATGATTGTGTGTAACTTGGCTTTTACAGATCTGTGTGGCAGCACTGCTCTCATCCCAAAAGTCTTAGACACATTTCTGTTTGACAGGAGATACATTGTCTATGAGGCTTGTTTGAGTTATATGTACTTTGTTTCAATTTTTGGAAGTGTGCAGTCATGGACACTCGTCACTATGGCCTTTGACAGATTTATAGCAATTTGTTTTCCTTTAAGGTACCATAGTATTGTGACTAAAAAACTTATAGTTTCTATGCTTCTCTTTGTTTGGATCTTCTTGTCAGGTACAATAGCATTAGTGGTTGGGCTTATTAATCGCCTCTCTTTCTGTGGATCTTTGGTTATACAAAGCTTTTACTGTGATCATGGAGTAGTATATCGCCTAGCCTGTAATGATAGATCTTTAAACCACATAGTAGCACTCCATGTTATTGCTATGCTCCTCGTCATGCCTCTTATATTGATCACAGTTTCATATATTTGCATTTCGGTAGCCCTGAGCAGGATTGCATCAGGAGAAGAACGACTCAGAGCACTGAAAACTTGTACTGCTCACCTGCTGCTTGTGGCTCTTTTCTTTCTACCATTCCTGGGAACCAACGTAGCTTCAGTTTTCACCTCTATCCATCCTAATGCCAGAATCATGAACTCCACATTGACTCACACGATACCAGCTTTACTCAATCCTATTGTGTACTCTTTAAAGACAGAAGAAGTGATGAGCGCTATCAGGAAGCTTCGCAAAAGAAATAGGCTGATGAACAAAGTAACAAAGAGGTGAATTCTTTACTATCGCTACATTAATAGCCTATATTCAAACAGAAGTGTAATAATGATGTCTTACTATAAATGAATACTTCTGTGCAATATAATTTACTTTTTACATCTCATTTTTGTCATTGTTGCACCAGGTAATACGGTGCAAGTGACACATTTTGCATAAACATGATCTAAAAATTGATTATCAATGCTGATATCATGGAGACCTTGAATTGTTTTTTTTGTAAATGAATAAAAACTAAGCTACCAATTTCCTTCTTTAATTATTATGTTGTTTTTTTGTTTAAGAACATAATAAATAATTTGATTACAGTAGGTCTTAGTAGGCAAATACAGCCTCACACGAACAACATATAACTTTTTCACTGTGCCATTATTCATCTAGCAAAAATGAAGCCAACAAGTACAGAGAAAAACATGTGGTCAAAGTAAGTACTCTCTTACTCTTCCATAGGTTTAAAGGGTGAGCTGTAGCCAGGTGCTGCTGCAGGGTTTTCCATACATAGACACGTTTGTGTCGGGCTGCCTTTTAATCAACACAAATGAATTCCGTCTTTATTTCCCAACGCGATTTTAAAATATACCAATCTTACCGTTCATGCAACTCCGCTCAACTCTCTCTCTCCCCCTCTCGTTCTCGCTCACACACACACGCCCGCTCCTCCCTCTCCATGCGCAATTTCTGAAGCCTATCTGTTGAAGGAAATCCCGAATCCGCGGATATTTGCACAGAGAAGGTGGTCGACGATATCTGGAGTTAACGCAACGGTATTGATAATGGAACAACGCGCAGCTTAATTCAGCATAAACAGAGCTGGAAACACAGCAAACCATTAGGCGAGATAAACAGTATGTGCCCATAGTCACACAAAGAATAATAACACCAAAATCTGTTTCATTTATGAGTTAGTTGCCTTGTTGTGCCTTTAGTAGTTCCATGTATGTTATTAATGTATTCATGTGGTTATATTATACTATTTATTTTAACCTTATTTTACCATTAACTGTCATTTTACAAAAACAGGTTGACATACGGGCTTAGGTCAGTCTTGAGTTTATATTGTGAAATTAAAACCTTCAACTTTATCTGTTTTTGTAATCCATTCCTTAAATGACACAGAATCAGAATTCAGGTAAAAACTCAACTTTAATCTCAATTTGGTGAATAATTCATGAAACATGTTATTTTAAAAAACAGGTCTTCCTCCAGTATAAAGCAAACTAATTCCACTGGCCTGCCCTGTAATGTATGGAGTAGAGGTGGGTGAAGGTCCAGGCAGAGTTCTAGTAAAAATGTTTTTGTCTTGCCACTCAGAAATAACTTAAAGAATTAAGATTGAACACAATAAGTTCAAAATTCTTCTTGTAGCTGTAAAAATGGTCATTAGATAAGCATGGAGGTGTATATTTAAACTATGACAAGAGGAAAAGACATAAGCAATGTTGCTGTACATCAACCTGGAAAGGGTCATAAAGCCATTTCCAAACTATTTGTAGTGCAACATTCTACAGTAAAAAAGAGATAATTCACAAATGGAAAGCATTCAAGACATCTGTCAGTCTTCCCAGGAGTGAATGTCCCAGTATTTCCATCCCAAGGTCAGACCCTGCAATACTCAGAGCAATCAAAAAAAAAGAATAACACTGACAAAAACTATGATCTAAAACACTTGATTATCAATGTTAATGTTAAGATTAGTAAATCAAGTTTTTAATAATCTACCAAGCACATAAAACATGTGCTGATATAATGGTATAAGACAACAATGTCTGTAACAAAACATCAACGCTATTACTGGTCAATGTGTGTCACACAGAATGAATGAATATTCAATTCATGACCATGTGACAGGTAGATGTTTCTGTCTCATCGTGATGCTATAAACAACAAGTCTCTCTCAGTACTGCTCACATTAGTGAATTGTGTATGGGGGAGTTGGGCTTCAGCATTTTTTACTGTCATATTTGTTCTTATTACTTGTACTCTGTATGGGTCCAGCAGAGAGATCTTCTACCATGTTTAATGCTACATTTGTTCGTCCTGCTAAATTCTACATCAGTGGGTTTTCTAACATGTCTCATGTGAAGTATTTCTACGTCTTCTTGTGTTTTGTCTACATCATGACTGTGATTGGGAATGTTTTTCTACTTGTGGTTATCTACCTGGTAAAGAGTCTTCATACTCCTAAATTCATGATTGTGTGTAACTTGGCTTTTACAGATCTGTGTGGCGGCACTGCTCTCATCCCAAAAGTCTTAGACACATTTCTGTTTGACAGGAGATACATTGTCTATGAGGCCTGTTTAAGTTATATGTTCTTTGTTTCATTTTTTGGAAGTGTGCAGTCATGGACACTTGTCACCATGGCCTTTGACAGATTTATAGCAATATGTTTCCCTTTAAGGTACCATAGTATTGTGACTAAAACATTTATTGTTTCTATGCTTCTCTTTATCTGGATCTTCTTGTCAGGTACAATAGCACTAATGGTTGGGCTTATTAATCGCCTCTCTTTCTGTGGATCTTTGGTTATACAAAGCTTTTACTGTGATCATGGAGTAGTGTATCGCATAGCCTGTAATGATACATCTTTAAACTACATAGTAGCACTCAGTATTGTAGCTATGCTCCTCGTCATGCCTCTTATGTTGATCACAGTTTCATATATTTGCATTTTTGTAGCACTGAGCAGAATTGCGTCAGGAGAAGAACGACTCAGAGCCCTGAAAACTTGTACTGCTCACCTGCTGCTTGTGGCTCTTTTCTTTCTACCATTCCTGGGCACCAACATAGCTTCAGTTTTCTCCTCTATCCATCCTAATGCCAGAATCATGAACTCCACATTGACCCACACTATTCCAGCTTTACTCAATCCTATTGTGTACTCTTTAAAGACAGAAGAAGTGATGAACGCTATCAGGAAGCTTCGCAAAAGAAATAGGCTGATGAACACAGTAAGAAAGAGGTGAATTCTTTACTACTGCTTCAATAATACATTGGAGACAGAAGTGTATTTGAGTAATAATAATGTCTTACTATGAATGAACAATTCTGTGCAATATAATTTACTTTTTACATGTGATTATGTTTTTGTTCTTTGTTATTTAAAAACTTACAAATCTAATTTTTTGTCATTGTTGGACCAGGTAGTACTGTGCAGGTGACACGTGCATAAACATAATCTAAAAACACTTGATTATCAATGTTGATGTTGTGAAGACCTTAATTTGTTTTTTAATTAAACTACCAATTACCCCATTTAATCATATGTTGTTTTGTTTTTAAAAACATAATAAAAAATAATCTGATTGCAGTGGGTATTAGTAGTAGGCAAATACAGCCTCAGACGAACAACAACATATAACTTTTTCATTGTACCAGTATTTAGCAAAAATAAAGCCGAAAAGAAAAATATGTGTTCAATATAAGTTCTGTCTTACTCATCCCTAGGTTTAAAGGTGAGGTGCAGCTGTTACATCCCTGAACAGCAGGAGAAACACAAACATGAATGTCTGTTCTGTTGTCACGTCAACCCGTTTAATGACAGAAACAATTAAAGGGCTCCCCCTTTTGGTAGAACATTGGAAGTGATGTTACAAGTTATTTTCAAGTTCTGTCAGAATAAGATTTAATAACAGATTGAATCTAACAGAAAAACAGGCATAGCATTATAATTAAACAAACATGGGGGTGGGTGGGGGGTGAATTTCAGTTGCACATTAAAGCACATAATACATAGCCACATGCTGCTGATCATCAGTCCTTGATAAATTGATCATCTGCAGGTGCGCAGACCTCTATAAAAGAAACTGTAAAAATGGACATTAGATAAGCATACAGGTGTATATTTAACCTATGTCGACTTCAGAAAATGTATTTGAATCCCACTTCCTGCACACACACTGCATAAATCCCAATGATCAACTCCACCGACTGATGCAACACCAGGGCCAAGGTGCCACCACAAATTGCTAACTGGTCTGTGGGAAACACTGTGCTGATCATCAGCTTTTGATAACTTGATTATCAGCAGGTCTGCAGACGTTTTGGCCATTTGCTGTTCTGGGCTATTCAGGTGTGTCTCAACACAATGACAAGAGGAAAAGACATAAGCAATGGTGTTAAAGAAGAAATTGTTGCTGTACATCAATCTGGAAAGGGTCATAAAACCATTTCCAAACTATTTGTAGTTCAACGTTCTACAGTGAGAAAGATTGTTCACAATGGAAAATATTCAAGACGTTTGTCAGTGTATTCCCAGGAGTGAATGTCCCAGTATATTCACCCCAAGGTCAAACCCTGCAATGCTCAGAGCAATACAAAAAAAAAGAACAACACTCACAAAAAAAAGATCTAAAACACTTGATTATCAATGCTGACATTATTGGGACTTTAAGATTAGTAAGTCAAGTTTTTAATAAACTAGCAATCACATGAAACATGTGCTGATATAATGGTATAAGACAACAATGTAACAAAACATTGATGCTATTACTGGTCAATGTGTGTCACACATTAAATGAATGAATATTCAATTCATGACCATGTGACAGGTAGATGTTTCTGTCTCAGCGTGACGCTATAAACAACAAGTCTCCCTCAGTACTGCTCACATTAGTGAATTGTGTATGGGGTGAGTTGGGCTTCAGCAATTTTTACTGTCATATTTATTCTTCTTGTACTCTGTATGGGTCCAGCAGAGAGATCCTCTACCATGTTTAATGCTACATTTGTTCGTCCTGCTAAATTCTACATCAGTGGGTTTTCTAACATGTCTCATGTGAAGTATTTCTATATCTTCTTGTGTTTTGTCTACATCATGACTGTGATTGGGAATGTTTTTCTACTTGTGGTTATCTACCTGGTAAAGAGTCTTCATACTCCTAAATTCATGATTGTGTGTAACTTGGCTTTTACAGATCTGTGTGGCAGCACTGCTCTCATCCCAAAAGTCTTAGACACATTTCTGTTTGACAGGAGATACATTGTCTATGAGGCTTGTTTAAGTTATATGTTCTTTGTTTTATTTTTTGCAAGTGTGCAGTCATGGACACTCGTCACTATGGCCTTTGACAGATTTATAGCAATTTGTTTCCCTTTAAGGTACCATAGTATTGTGACTAAAACAGTAATTGCTGTAATGTTGCTGTTTGTGTGGTTGTTTTTCTTGAGTGAAATAGCATTTTTGGTTGGGCTTGTTGATCGCCTCCCCTTCTTTGGATCCATAGATGTACAAAGCTTTTACTGTGATCATGGACCACTATCTCGCCTTGCTTGTAATGACAGATCTTTAAATTCCATAGTAGCAACTTTTGTTGTTGTTATCATCAACCTGATTCCTTTAATACTGATAGCTATCACATATATTTGCATTTCGGTAGCACTGAGCAGGATTGCATCAGGAGAGGAGCGACTCAGAGCTCTGAAAACTTGTACTGCTCACCTGATTCTTGTGGCTCTTTTCTTTCTACCATTCCTGGGCACCAATGCTGCTGTAATATTCTCCTCTATCCATCCTAATGCCAGAATCATGAACTCCACATTGACTCACACTATTCCAGCTTTACTCAATCCTATTGTGTACTCTTTAAAGACAGAAGAAGTGATGAGCGCTATCAGGAAGCTTTGCAAAAGAAATAGGCTGATGAACAAAGTAACAAAGAAGTGAATTTTTGATCACAGCTTTACAAACATATTAGGTGGTTAGAGTACAATATCTGTGTAATAACAAGTCTTAATATGATTGTTCAGATCTACACAATATAATTTACCTTTAATTTCTGATCATCATGTGCTGTTTTGTAATTTGTTGTACTTGTCTGTGCAAGAAGATCATATACAATGGTCTGATCATGGCTGGTGTAGAAGGCTCTCCACTGCAAAATGAAGCCTCGCATCTTAGTATGTACACAAGAATAGTTAACCAAAACTGCATCACCTCAGTTGGTTCACATGTGTTTTATCATGTTTTACATCAGCTTGGTGTAATGATGATCATGAAGGAGATACTATTATGAGAAAACATTTCTTTGAATGCCAAAGTATTAAGCCAGTGACATTTTTTTTCTATTTTCAGGACAAATTCAATTATACACAAACCCCTTTTGTCATTGTGGGTCAAATGATGCTGCGCAGATGGTGCATTGTGCAAAAAATATGATCTAAACACTTGATCATCAGTGTTGACATCATTGGGACTTTAAAATTAGTAAATTACATTTTTCATGAACTAGCAATCACAATACACGTGCTAATATAATGATATAAGACAACAATGTCTAACAAAATATTGATGCTATTACTGGTCAATGTGTGTCACACATTGAATTAACTCATGACCATGTGACAGGTAGATGTTCGTCTGTCTCATCGTGACGCTATAAACAACAAGTCTCCCTCAGTACTGCTCACATTAGTGAACTGTGTATGGGGTGAGTTGGGCTTCAGCATTTTCTACTGTCATATTTGTTCTTCTTGTACTCTGTATGGTTCCAGCAGAGAGATCCTCTACCATGTTTAATGCTACATTTGTTGTGAAGTATTTCTATATTTTCTTGTGTTTTGTCTACATCATGACTGTGATTGGGAATGTTTTTCTACTTGTGGTTATCTACCTGGTAAGGAGTCTTCATACTCCTAAATTCATGATTGTGTGTAACTTGGCTTTTACAGATCTGTGTGGCAGCACTGCTCTCATCCCAAAAGTCTTAGACACATTTCTGTTTGACAGGAGATACATTGTCTATGAGGCCTGTTTGAGTTATATGTTCTTTGTTTCATTTTTTGGAAGTGTGCAGTCATGGACACTTGTCACTATGGCCTTTGACAGATTTATAGCAATATGTTTCCCTTTAAGGTACCATAGTATTGTGACTAAAACATTTATTGTTTCTATGCTTCTCTTTGTCTGGATCTTCTTGTCAGGTACAATAGCACTAATGGTTGGGCTTATTGATCGCCTCTCTTTCTGTGGATCTTTGGTTATACAAAGCTTTTACTGTGATCACGGAGTAGTATGTCGCCTAGCCTGTAATGATAGATCTTTAAATTCCATAGTAGCACTCGGTAATGTTGCTCTGCTCCTCGTCATGCCTCTTATATTGATCACAGTTTCATATATTTGCATATCTGTAGCTCTGAGTAGGATTGCATCAGGAGAGGAACGACTCAGGGCACTGAAAACTTGTACTGCTCACCTGATTCTTGTGGCTCTTTTCTTTCTACCATTCCTGGGCACCAATGCAGCTGTATTATTCTCCTCTATCCATCCTAATGCCAGAATCATGAACTCCACATTGACTCACACTATACCAGCTTTACTCAATCCTATTGTGTACTCTTTAAAGACAGAAGTAGTGATGAATGCTTTCAGGAAACTTTGCAAAAGAAATAGGCTGATGAACAAAGTAACAAAGAGATGAATTCTTTACTACTGCTACAATAATACATAGGAGACAGAAGTGTACAATATTTGAGTAATAATAATGTCTTACTATGAATGAACAATTCCATGCAATCTAATTTACTTTTTTCATGTGATTGTTTTTTTTGTAATTTATTGTAATTTAAAATTGTACAAATTTCATTTTTGTCATTGTTGAACCGGTTAGTACTGTGTAGGAGACACATTGTGCATGAAAATGATCTAAAAACACTTCATTATCAATGTTGATGTCATGGAGACCTTAAATTGGAGGTTTTTAAAAATAAAATAAAATACCTATTACCATCTTTAATTATATGTTGTTGTTTTTTTGTTTAAAAACCTAATAAAAAAATAATCTGATTGCAGTGGGTCTTCGGGCATACATTATGCATTTTTTGGTCTGATTTTGACCCTAATTTTGTGTCATACAATTTTTTGGGGGGTTGGTCACAATTTCAACTTTGTCGTGCATGTTTAATTGGGCAGTGTACTGGGGCTCACGAGAGGCGAACAACGTCGCATGAACGGCGATCGGATGATCAGTTGAATTTTACAGTACAGTGTGAACACATGCGTTTTAATCGTACTGTGTGAGTATGTGTTAAACACAGACTTCCCCAAAATCGCAGTGTATTGGAGGCTTTAGGCAAATACAACCTCAGACTAACAACATTTAACGTTTTCAGTGTGCCATTATTTCTTTAGCAAAAATAAAGCCAAAAAGAAAAGAAAAAAACATGTTGTCAATACAGGTACTCTCTTACACTTCCATAGGTTTAAAGGTGAGCTGTACCATGTGCTGCTGATCATCAGCTCTTGATAAATTGATCATCAGCAGGTGTGCAGACATTTTGGATATTTACTGTTCTGGAGCATTCGGGTGTGTGTCAACACAGTGACAAGAGGTGTTAAAGGAGAAATTGTTGCTGTACATCAATCTGGAAAGGGTCATAAAACCATTTCCAAACTATTTGTAGTTTAACATTCTACAGTGAGAAAGAATATTCATAAATGCAAGCATTCAAGACCTGTGTCAGTCTTCTCAGGAGTGGATGTCACAGTTTATTCACCCCAAGGTCAGACTCTGCAATGCTCAGAGCAATACAACAAAACATGAGCTACATCTCAGAGCCTCTAGGCCTCACTGAGTATGTTTAATGTTAATGTCTTTGCAACACAATTAGAAGAAGAGTGAACAAGTACAGTTTGTTTGGAAAGGTGCAGGAGAAAGCCTTGTCTGCCTAAAAAACTCATGGAAGCCCAACTGAGGTTCACAGAACTGCATCTGAACACACCACAACAGTCATGGAACAATGTGCTATGGACAGATGAGACTGAAGTGGAATTCTTTGGCCTGATGCTCACCACCATGTCTGGTGAAAACAAAACACAGCAATTCAGTTGAAACACCTCAAACCCACTGTTAAACATGGTGGTGAATGGCCAAAGATTAGGGCTTGATTTACAGCCAGGGACCTGAAATCCTTGCAGTCTTTAAGTGGACCATGATCTTTTCTGTATACCAGAGTGTTTGAGAGGCACATGTGAAGCCATCTGTGTGACGGTTAAACTTTGATTTCAATTGGGTCATGCAACAGAAGGATCCAAAGCACAGCAGCAAATTGACATCAGACTGGCTGAAAAAGAATCAAAGTTTTGGTATGGCTTGGTCAAAGTCCAGACCTCTAGCCAATTGAAATGTTGTGGTGGGACCAAATGAGGCCTGTGCAGAAGTTAATACCCAAAACCTCAAATAAGCTGAAACAAGGTTGTGAAGAAGAATAGACTAAATTTCTGATAAAGTCATGTGGGAAACCATTACTTTAAGTTATTCCTGCTAAAGAATTTCCCCTCGTGAATAAATAAAGTAATTCCGATTCTAAAGGTGGACCTACGTGGTGTTAAACCATGGGGGGGTACTCAGTATTGCCCACATGTTTTTTGCCTTTATTTTTGCTTAATACTACAATAACATGATTTTGTATTATGTTCTTTTACAGAAAAACAGAGGTACTAACTTTTAAACGTTTGACTGCAGTAACATTCATGTTTAAAACAAAAAACTGACAATGTTGCTATTACTGGTCGATATGTGTCACACATGAATATGAAAATGAATATTTAACTCATGACCATGTGACAGGTAGATGTTCGTCTGTCTCAGCGTGATGCTATAAACAACCAGTCTCCCTCAGTACTGCATCACATTAGTGAACTGTGTATGGGGTGAGTTGGGCTTCAGCATTTTTTACTGTCATATTTGTTCTTTTTACTTGTACTCTGTATGGGTCCAGCAGAGAGATCCTCTACCATGTTTAATGCTACATTTGTTCGTCCTGCTGCATTCTACATCAGTGGGTTTTCTAACATGTCTCATGTGAAGTATTTCTATTTTTTCCTGTGTTTTGTCTACATCATGACTGTGATTGGGAATGTTTTTCTGCTTGTGGTTATCTGCCTGGTAAAGAGTCTTCATACTCCTAAATTCATGATTGTGTGTAACTTGGCTTTTACAGATCTGTGTGGCAGCACTGCTCTCATCCCAAAAGTCGTAGACACATTTCTGTTTGACAGGAGATACATTGTCTATGAGGCCTGTTTGAGTTATATGTTCTTTGTTTTGTTTTTTACAAGTGTGCAGTCATGGACACTTGTCACTATGGCCTTTGACAGATTTATAGCAATTTGTTTCCCTTTAAGGTACCATAGTATTGTGACTAAAACAGTAATTGCTGTAATGTTGCTGTTTGTGTGGTTGTTTTTCTTGAGTGAAATAGCATTTATGGTTGGGCTTATTGATCGCCTCTCTTTCTGTGGATCCTTAGATGTACAAAGCTTTTACTGTGATCATGGACCACTATCTCGCCTAGCCTGTAATGACAGATCTTTAAATTCCATAGTAGCATATTTTGTTGTTGTTAGCATCAACCTGATTCCTTTAATACTGATAGCTGTCACATATATTTGCATTTCTGTAGCACTGAGAAGGATTGCATCAGGAGAGGAACGAGTCAGAGCACTGAAAACTTGTACTGCTCACCTGATTCTTGTGGCTCTTTTCTTTCTACCATTCCTGGGCACAAATGCTGCTGTAATATTCTCCCCTGTCCATCCTAATGCCAGAATAATGAACGCCACATTGACTCACACTATACCACCTTTACTCAATCCTATTGTGTACTCTTTAAAGACAGAAGAGGTGATGAAAGCTATCAGGAAGCTTTGCAAAAGAAATAGGCTGATGAACACAGTAAGAAAGAAGTGAATTCTTTATAAGAGCTATACAAACATATTAGGTTGTTAGAGTACATTATTTGTGTAATAACAAAGTCTTAATGAGATTGTTAAAAGTAAATTATACTGTGTACATCTTAATTTCTGATCATCATGTGCTGTTTTGTAATTTGTTGTACTTTTCTGTCCAAGAAGATCATATACGATGGTCTGATCATTTTGTAGTGAATGGCTGGTGTAGAAGGCTCCCCACTGCAAAATGAACCCTTGCATCACATCAGTTGCTTCACATGTGTTTTTTCCTGTTTTACATCAGCTTGGTATAATGATGATGATCGTGAAGGAGATACTATTTTGAGAAAACATTTCTTGGAAAACCAAAGTATTAAACCAGTGATCATTTTTATTTCTTTTTTCAATAATGGACACATTTAAACATACACAAACCCCTTTTGTCATTGTGGGTCAAATAATGCTGTGCAGATGGTGCATTATGCAAAAAATATGATCTAAAACACTTGATCATCAGTGCTGACATTGGGATTTTAAGATTAGTAAATCAAGTTTTTAATAAACTAGCAATCACATAATACATATGCTGATATGATGATATAAGACAACAATGTGTGATAACATTGATGCTATTACTGGTCCATATGTGTTACACATTGAATGAATTAATATGTAATTCACGACCATGTGACAGGTAGATGTTTGTCTGTCTCACCATGACACTATAAACAACATTCTCTCTCTGTACTGCTCACATATTTGTTCTTGTTACTTGTACTCTGTATGGTTCCAGCAGAGAGATCCTCAACCATGTTTAATGCTACATTTGTTCGTCCTGCTAAATTCTACATCAGTGGGTTTTCTAACATGTCTCATGTGAAGTATTTCTATCTTCTTGTGTTTTGTCTACATCATGACTGTGATTGGGAATGTTTTTCTGCTTGTGGTTATCTGCCTGGTAAAGAATCTTTATACTCCTAAATTCATGATTGTGTGTAACTTGGCAGCACTGCTCTCATCCCAAAAGTCTTAGACACATTTCTGTTTGACAGGAGATACATTGTCTATGAGGCCTGTTTAAGTTACATGTTCTTTGTTTCATTTTTTGGAAGTGTGCAGTCATGGACACTTGTCACTATGGCCTTTGACAGATTTATAGCAATATGTTTCCCTTTAAGGTACCATAGTATTGTGACCAAAACATTTATTGTTTCTTTGCTGCTCTTTGTCTGGATCTTCTTGTCAGGTACAATAGCATTAATAACCATTAATGCTTATTAAGCTTATTAGTCGCCTCTCTTTCTGTAGATCTTTGGTTAAATTCCATTGTAGCACTCAGTAATGTTGCTCTGCTCCTTATCATGCGGCTTATGTTGATCACAGTTTCAAATATTTTAATTTCGGTAGCACTGAGCAGGATTGCATCAGGAGAGGAACGACTCAGAGCACTGAAAACCTGTACTGCTCACCTGCTGCTTGTGGCTCTTGTCTTTCTACCATTCCTGGGCACCAACGTAGCTTCAGTTTTCACCTGTATCCATCCTAATGCCAGAATCATGAACTCCACATTGACTCACACTATTCCAGCTTTACTCAATCGTATTGTGTACTCTTTCAAGACAGAAGAAGTGACGAACGCTATCAGGAAGCTTTAAAAAAGAAATAGGCTGATGAACAAAGTAACAAAGAGATGAATTCTTTACTACTGCTACAATAATACATTGGAGACAGAAGTGTACAATATTTGAGTAACAATAATGTCTTACTATGAATGAATAAATCCATGCAATATAATTTACCTTTTACAGGTGATTGTTTTTTTTGTAATTCATTGTAATTTAAAAATTTACAAATCTCATTTTTGTCATTGTTGGACCCGGTAGTACTGTGCAGGTGACACAGTGTGCATAAACATGATCTAAAAACACTTGATTATCAATGTTGATAAATAAATAAATCACCCATTACCCTTTTTAATTATATGTTGTTGTTTTTTGTTAAAAACGTAATACACAATAAACTGATTGCACTGGTCTTAGTATTAGGCAAATAAAACCTCAGATGAACACCATGTTATTTTTTTATTGTGCCGTTATTTATTTAGCAAAAATGAAGCCAAAAAGAAAAGAAAAAACATGTGTTCAATACAGGTACTCTCTTACTCTTACATAGGTTTAAAGGTGAGCTGTACCAGGTGCTACTGATCATCAGCCCTTGATAAATCTGTCAGTCATCCCCGAAGTGGATGTCACAGTATATTCACCCCAAGATCAGACCTTGCAATGCTCAGAGAAGTACAAAAAAACATGAGCTATATCTTAGAGCAGGGGCGTCAAACTCATTTTAGCTCACGGGCCACATGGAGGGAAATCTATTCCTAAGTGGGATGGACCAGTAAATTCAAGGTATATAGCTATAACTTAAAAACATTGTTTTTTCTTTGTTTTAATACATCAACATAAAACATAAAGCTAGAGCCTGAAGTGTGTCCAAAATTGTACAAGCACAACATCAATATTAATGATAAAACACCTCAAGTTATTTGAAAATTCTGAGGACAAAGAACACACAATGCCTCAGTCCACGCTGAGTCTCCTGGTTTGGAACCTGCACTGCTCCCTCCCCTCCCCCCTCTTGACACCTCCATCACCTACAATGGCCCCCCACCCCCACCTCCAATCACCTCCTCTAATGGCCCTCTTCTGTCTTTGCACTCCCCTCCTCCGCACTCTCAGTCTGCACTCTTCACACCTCTCCAGGTTAGAAGACAGCTGAGCAAACTCCCCACCAGCAAGGCTGCTGGACCTGATCGTGTTAGCCCTCGGGTCCTCAAAGACTGTGCTGACCAGCTCTGTGGAGTGCTTCACCGGGTCTTCACCATGAGCCTGAGTCTCCAGAGGGTCCCTGTGCTGTGGAAGACATCGTGCATAGTGCCGGTGCCGAAGACACCGCGGCCCAGTGGTTCTTCGGACTACCGACCAGTGGCACTGACGTCACACATCATGAAGACCCTGGAGAGACTCATTCTGGAACAGCTCCGGCCTACTGTTAGGCCTCACCTGGACCCTCTCCAGTTCGCCTACCAGCCCCAGCTGGGAGTTGAGGATGCCATCATCTACCTGCTGAACCGGGTCTACACCCACCTGGACAAGCCAGCGAGCACTGTGAGAGTCATGTTTTTTGACTTCTCCAGTGCCTTCAACACCATCAAGCCAGCTCTCCTGGGTGAAAAACTGACAGCGATGCAGGTAGAGCTCCCCCTTGTGAAGTATATCACAGAACGATATCAGGGTGTCTCATGCAGCACTTTAAGTGGGGTTGAGTAGTTTATTTGACTCCGGATACCTGGCATCTTTTAGCTTTAACCAGCGCATCAATATCAGGTGTCACATCCTGAGTGGCAGGGAACTTCAGGATGTGATTCAAGTGCTTGTGTGTGAGCCTTGAGCACAGCTTTGTTTTATTTATGCTCATTACAGAGAAAACTTGCTCACAAAGATATGTGGTTCCAAACATGCACAACAGTTTTGAAGCTAGGACTGTCAAGTTGTCAACAGTTTGGATGACCACCTTCATAATGTTATCTTTGATGACTTGCAACACAAAGCCTCCTGGTGCAAAATACAGTGAAAAGTCCAACAATAATGTCCTCTAGTGAATGTGCAAATTGCACATTCTCTCTGAATTTTGTCACAACACCTGCTTTCTTTCCCGATTGTTGAGGGTGCACCGGCTGTAGCCAGGCTGTCAGCATGGACCCAGTCCACTCCGACCCTGTCCAGCACCCCGACAAGTGCGGTGAAAATATCAGCTGCTGTCGTTGTGTCTGTCATCGGCACCAAATCCATGAACTCCTTGGTGACGGTCAATGTGTCATCAACTCCGCGGATGAAAATGGCCATGGCCATGTGCATCTTTAATGTCTGTGCTTTCATCAATTGCAACTGAAAACACAATAAATGACTTTAATTTTTGCTTCAACTGGTTGTCCAAATCCCCTGAAAGATCGGAAATCCTGTCTGCAACTGTGTTTCTTGTCAGGCTTACAGTGGCTTGCAAAAGTATTCATACCCCTTGCGCTTTTCCACATTTTCTCACATTATGACCACAAACATAAAGATATTTTAGTTGAATGTTATGTGAAAGACCAACACAAAGTGGCACACAATTGTAAAGTAGAAAGAAAATTATACATAAGGTAATTTTTTCATTACAAATAAAAAACTAAGAAAGTGCAGTGTACAAAAGTATTCAGCCCCTCTGAGTCAATATTTTGTGGAACCCTCTTTTGCTGCAATTACAGCTGCAAGTCTTTGGGGGTATGTCTCTACCAGCTTTGCACATCTACAGACTGAAATCTTTGCCCATTCTTCCTTGCAAAACAGTTCAAGCTGAGTCAAATTAGATGGAGAAGGTTTGTGAACAGCAGTATTCAGATCTTGCCACAGATTCACAATTGGATTTAGGTCTGGACTTTGACTGGGCAATTCCAGCACATTAGTATGTTTCATTTTAAACCAATCCATTGTAGCTTTGGCTTTATGTTTAGGGTTGCTGCCCTATTGAAAGGTGAATCTCTCACCCAGTCTCAAGTGTTTTGTGTGTTGCAAACTCCAACACATTTTCCTCCAAGATTGCCCTGTATTTCTTTTCTAAAGGTGGACCTACATAGTATTAAATCATGGGGGGTACTCAGTATTGCCCACATGTTTTTTTGCCTTTATTTTTGCCTAATAACTTATTTCACTGCACAATTATTTGTGTTGGTCATCTGAGGTTGTGTATGTAGAATACTAAGACCCTAAGAGAATAAAACTACAATAACATGATTTTGTATTATGTTCTTAGACACAAAAACAGAATTAACAGAAGTACAAATTGTTTAACTTTTGACTGCAGTACAATTGATGTTTATAACAATTGACTGACAGAAAATATGATCTAAAACACTTGAGTATCAGTGTTGACCTCATTGGGACTTTAAGATTAGTAAGTCAATTTTTTTTAATAAACTAGCAATCACATGTGCTGATATAATAATATAAAACAACAAAGTCTGTAACAAAACATTGATGCTATTACTAGTTGTGTGTCACACATGGAATGAATGAATATTCATCTCATGACCATGTGACATGTAGATGTTTGTCTGTCTCGTAGTGACACTATAAACAACAAGTCTCTCTCAGTACTGCTCACATTAGTGAACTGTGTATGGGGTGAGTTGTGCTTCAGCATTTTTACTGTCATATTTGTTCTTGTTACTTGTACTCTGTATGGGTCCAGCAGAAAGATGTTTAATGCTACATTTGTTCGTCCCGCTGCATTCTACATCAGTGGGTTTTCTAACATGTCTCATGTGAAGTATTTCTATATCTTCTTGTGTTTTGTCTACATCATGACTGTGATTGGGAATGTTTTTCTACTTGTGGTTATCTACCTGGTAAAGAGTCTTCATACTCCTAAATTCATGATTGTGTGTAACTTGGCTTTTACAGATCTGTGTGGCAGCACTGCTCTAATCCCAAAAGTCTTAGACACATTTCTGTTTGACAGGAGATACATTGTCTATGAGGCCTGTTTGAGTTATATGTTCTTTGTTATGTTTTTTACAAGTGTGCAGTCATGGACACTCGTCACTATGGCCTTTGACAGATTTATAGCAATTTGTTTCCCTTTAAGGTACCATAGTATTGTGACTAAAACAGTAATTGCTGTAATGTTGCTGTTTGTGTGGTTGTTTTTCTTGAGTGAAATAGCATTTATGGTTGGGCTTGTTGATCGCCTCTCTTTCTGTGGATCCATAGATGTACAAAGCTTTTACTGTGATCATGGACCACTATTTCGCCTAGCCTGTAATGACAGATCTTTAAATGCCATAGTAGCAGTTAGTGTTGTTGTTAGCATCAACCTGATTCCTTTATTACTGATAGCTGTCACATATTTATGCATTTCAGTAGCACTGAGCAGGATTGCATCAGGAGAGGAGCGACTCAGAGCTCTGAAAACTTGTACTGCTCACCTGATTCTTGTGGCTCTTTTCTTTCTACCATTCCTGGGAACCAACATAGCTGTATTATTCTCCTCTATCCATCCTAATGCCAGAATCATGAACTCCACATTGACTCACACTATTCCAGCTTTACTCAATCCTATTGTGTACTCTTTAAAGACAGAAGAAGTGATGAGCGCTATCAGGAAGCTTTGCAAAAGAAATAGGCTGATGAACACAGAAACAAAGAAGTGAATTTTTGATCACAACTTTACAATCATATTAGGTGGTTAGAGTACAATATTTGTGTAATAACAATGTCTCAATATGATTGTTCAGATCTACACAATATAATTTACCTTTAATTTCTGATCATAATGTGCTGTTTTGTAATTTGCTGTACTTGTCTGTGCAAGAAGATCATATACAATGGTCTGATCATGGCTGGTGTAGAAGGCTCTCCACTGCAAGATGAAGCCTCGCATCTTAGTATGTACACACAAATAGTTAACCAAAACTGCATCACCTCAGTTGGTTCACATGTGTTTTATCATGTTTTACATCAGCTTGGTGTAATGATGATCATGAAGGAGATACTATTATGAGAAAACATTTCTTTGAATGCCAAAGTATTAAGCCAGTGACATTTTTTATTTCTACTTTCAGGACAAATTCTATTATACACAAACCCCTTTTGTCATTGTGGGTCAAATGATGCTGCGCAGATGGTGCATTGTGCAAAAAATATGATCTAAAACACTTGATCATCAGTGTTGACATCATTGGAATTTTAAGATTAGTAAATCAAGTTTTTAATAAAATAGCACATAATACACATGCTAATATAATGATATAAGACAACAATGTCTAAAAATATTGATGCTATTACTGGTCAATGTGTGTCACACATTGAATTAACTCATGACCATGTGACAGGTAGATGTTTGTCTGTCTCATCGTGATGCTATAAACAACAAGTCTCCCTCAGTACTGCTCACATTAGTGAACTGTGTATGGGGTGAGTTGGGCTTCAGCATTTTTTACTGTCATATTTGTTCTTGTTACTTGTACTCTGTATGGGTCCAGCAGAGAGATCCTCAACCATGTTTAATGCTACATTTGTTCGTCCTGCTAAATTCTACATCAGTGGGTTTTCTAACATGTCTCATGTGAAGTATTTCTATATTTTCTTGTGTTTTGTCTACATCATGACTGTGATTGGGAATGTTTTTCTGCTTGCGGTTATCTGCCTGGTAAGGAGTCTTCATACTCCTAAATTCATGATTGTGTGTAACTTGGCTTTTACAGATCTGTGTGGCAGCACTGCTCTCATCCCAAAAGTCTTAGACACATTTCTGTTTGACAGGAGATACATTGTCTATGAGGCCTGTTTGAGTTATATGTTCTTTGTTTTGTTTTTTGGAAGTGTGCAGTCATGGACACTTGTCACTATGGCCTTTGACAGATTTATAGCAATATGTTTCCCTTTAAGGTACCATAGTATTGTTACCAAAACATTTATTGTTTCTATGCTTCTCTTTATCTGGATCTTCTTGTCAGGTACAATAGCACTAATGGTTGGGCTTATTAATCGCCTCTCTTTCTGTGGATCTTTGGTTATACAAAGCTTTTACTGTGATCATGGAGTAGTATGTCGCCTAGCCTGTAATGATAGATCTTTAAATTCCATAGTAGCACTCAGTAATGTTGCTCTGCTCCTCGTCATGCCTCTTATATTGATCACAGTTTCATATATTTGCATTTCTGTAGCACTGAGCAGGATTGCATCAGGAGAGGAACGACTCAAGGCACTGAAAACTTGTACTGCTCACCTGATTCTTGTGGCTCTTTTCTTTCTACCATTCCTGGGCACCAACATAGCATCAGTTTCCTCCTCTATCCATCCTAATGCCAGAATCATGAACTCCACATTGACTCACACTATACCAGCTTTACTCAATCCTATTGTGTACTCTTTAAAGACAGAAGTAGTGATGAATGCTTTCAGGAAACTTTGCAAAAGAAATAGGCTGATGAACAAAGTAACAAAGAGGTGAATTCTTTACTACTGCTACAATAATACATTGGAGACAGAAGTGTACAATATTTGAGTAATAATAATGTCTTACTATGAATGAACAATTCCATGCAATATAATTTACGTTTTACATGTGATTGTTTTTTTTGTAATTTATTGTAATTTAAAGTTGTACAAATTTCATTTTTGTCATTGTTGAACCAGTTAGTACTGTGCAGGTGACACATTGTGCATGAACATGATCTAAAAACACTTCATTATCAATGTTGATAAATAAATAAATCACCCATTACCCTTTTTTAATTATATGTTGTGGTTTTTTGTTAAAAACGTAATACACAATAAACTGATTGCACTGGTGTTAGCATTAGGCAAATAAAACCTCAGATGAACATTATGTTAGTTTTGTTAGTGTGCCGTTATTTATTTAACAAAAATGAAGCCAAAAAAAATAAAAACACTTCATTATCAATGTTGATGTCATGGAGACCTTAAATTGCATTTTTTTTTTTTTAAATAAAATAAAATACCTATTAACATCTTTAATTATATGTTGTTGTGGTTTTTTTGGTTTAAAAACCTAATAAAAAAATAATCTGATTGCAGTGTGTCTTCGGGCATACACTATGCATTTTTTGGTCTGATTTTGACCCGAATTTTGAGTCATAATTTTGTTTTTTGGGTTGGTCAGAATTTCAACTTTGTTGTGCGTCTTTAATTGGGCAGTGTACTGGGGCTCACGAGAGGCGAGCAACGTCGTATGAACGGCGATCGGATGATCGGTTAAATTTTCTGACATGTTTGATATTTTTGTTGCCCCTTGTGAGAGTATCGCACAGTTTAAGCAGAGATATGGTCTGAAGTATGTGTTTTCCCCCCACTGTGCATGTGTTTGCTGAACACACTTGATGTCACTGCACCTACACAAAATTGTTTCAGATGATAACAAACATTGCGGCGCCCACACGCATTGGACAGAATTGATGGAGGCCCTATTTAATGAGCTGAGGCAGCAACATGCAACACAGATTTTGACTGACTTAGATTTTTTCTTTGAATTAGCAACAGCTCTGGGTTAGACATGTTTAATTTCCGGATCAATGTGATCACCTGAGCACCTGAATTCACGTGTAGTGTGAGCAGTGACGTCTCAGCCGACCATTGCACTGTACAGTGTGAGCATATGAATCGTGATCTTTGACTTGACATCGCATGCGTTTTATTCGTACTGTGTGAGTATGTGTTAAACACAGACTTCCCCAAAATCGCACAGAGTATTGGAGGCTTTAGGCAAATACAACCTCAGACTAACAACATTTAACGTTTTCAGTGTGCCATTATTTCTTTAGCAAAAATAAAGCCAAAAAGAAAAGAAAAAAACATGTTGTCAATACAGGTACTCTCTTACACTTCCATAGGTTTAAAGGTGAGCTGTACCATGTGCTGCTGATCATCAGCTCTTGATAAATTGTTTATCAGCAGGTGTGCAGACATTTTGGCTATTTACTGTTCTGGAGCATTTGGGTGTGTGTCAACACAGTGACAAGAGGTGTTAAAGGAGAAATTGTTGCTGTACATCAATCTGGAAAGGGTCATAAAACCATTTCCAAACTATTTGTAGTTTAACATTCTACAGTGAGAAAGAATATTCATAAATGCAAGCATTCAAGACCTCTGTCAGTCTTCTCAGGAGTGGATGTCACAGTTTATTCACCCCAAGATCAGACTCTGCAATGCTCAGAGCAATACAACAAAACATGAGCTACATCTCAGAGCCTCTAGGCCTCACTGAGTATGTTTAATGTTATTGTCTTTGCAACACAATTAGAAGAAGAGTGAACAAGTACAGTTTGTTTGGAAAGGTGCAGGAGAAAGCCTTGTCTGCCTAAAAAACTCATGGAAGCCCAACTGAGGATCACAGAACTGCATCTGAACACACCACAACAGTCATGGAACAATGTGCTATGGACAGATGAGACTGAAGTGGAATTCTTTGGCCTGATGCTCACCACCATGTCTGGTTAAAGCCAAACGCAGCAATTCAGCTGTAACACCTCACACCCATTGTTAAGCATGGTGGTGAATGGCCAAAGATTAGGGCTTGATTTACAGCCAGGGACCTGAAATCCTTGCAGTCTTTCAGTGGACCATGAACTTTTCTGTATACCAGAGTGTTTGAGAGGCACATGTGAAGCCATCTGTGTGACGGTTAAACTTTGATTTCAATTGGGTCATGCAACAGAAGGATCCAAAGCACAGCAGCAAATTGACATCAGACTGGCTGAAAAAGAATCAAAGTTTTGGTATGGCCTGGTCAAAGTCCAGACCTCTAGCCAATTGAAATGTTGTGGTGGGACCAAAAGAGGCCTGTGCAGAAGTTAATGCCCAAAAACTCAAATAAGCTGAAGCAATGTTGTGAAGAAGAATAGACTAAAATTCTTAGTATTGCCCACATGTTTTTTTGTCTTCATTTTTGCTTAATAAATAGTGGTGCAATGAAATAAGTTATGTTGGTCATCTGAGGTTGTGTTTGTAGAATACTAAGGCCCACTACAATAACATGATTTTGTATTATGTTCTTTTACAGAAAAAAACAGAGGTACAAATTTTTAAACTTTTGACTGCAGTAAAATTGATGTTTATAACAAATGACTGACAGAAAATATGATCTAAAATACTTGATCATCAGTGTTGACATCATTGGAACTTTAAGATTAGTAAGTCAACTTTTTAATGAACTAGCAATCACATAATACATGTGCTGATATAATAATATAAAACAACAAAGTCTGTAACAAAACGTTGATGCTATTACTGGTCAATGTGTGTCACACATGGAATGAATGAATATTCAACTAATGACCATGTGACAGGTAGATGTTTCTGTCTCATCGTGACGCTATAAACAACAAGTCTCCCTCAGTACTGCTCACATTAGTGAACTGTGTATGGGGTGAGTTGGGCTTCATTTTTTACTGTCATATTTGTTCTTGTTATTTGTACTCTGTATGGGTCCAGCAGAGAGATCCTCTACCATGTTTAATGCTACATTTGTTCGTCCTGCTGCATTCTACATTAGTGGGTTTTCTAACATGTCTCATGTGAAGTATTTCTACGTCTTCTTGTGTTTTGTCTACATCATGACTGTGATTGGGAATGTTTTTCTACTTGTGGTTATCTGCCTGGTAAAGAGTCTTCATACTCCTAAATTCATGATTGTGTGTAACTTGGCTTTTACAGATCTGTGTGGCAGCACTGCTCTCATCCCAAAAGTCTTAGACACATTTCTGTTTGAAAGGAGATACATTGTCTATGAGGCCTGTTTGAGTTATATGTTCTTTGTTTTGTTTTTTACAAGTGTGCAGTCATGGACACTCGTCACTATGGCCTTTGACAGATTTATAGCAATTTGTTTCCCTTTAAGGTACCATAGTATTGTGACTAAAACAGTAATTGCTGTAATGTTGCTGTTTGTGTGGTTGTTTTTCTTGAGTGAAATAGCATTTATGGTTGGGCTTATTGATTGCCTCTCTTTCTGTGGATCCTTAGATGTACAAAGCTTTTACTGTGATCATGGACCACTATCTCGCCTAGCCTGTAATGACAGATCTTTAAATTCCATAGTAGCATATTTTGTTGTTGTTAGCATCAACATAATTCCTTTAATACTGATAGCTGTCACATATTTATGCATTTCAGTAGCCCTGAGCAGGATTGCATCAGGAGAGGAGCGACTCAGAGCACTGAAAACTTGTACTGCTCACCTGATTCTTGTGGCTCTTTTCTTTCTACCATTCCTGGGCACAAATGCTGCTGTAATATTCTCCCCTGTCCATCCTAATGCCAGAATCATGAACGCCACATTGACTCACACTATACCACCTTTACTCAATCCTATTGTGTACTCTTTAAAGACAGAAGAGGTGATGAAAGCTATCAGGAAGCTTTGCAAAAGAAATAGGCTGATGAACACAGTAAGAAAGAAGTGAATTCTTTATCAGAGCTATACAAACATATTAGGTTGTTAGAGTACATTATTTGTGTAATAACAATGTCTTAATGAGATTGGTAAAGGTAAATTATACTGTGTACATCTTAATTTCTGATCATCATGTGCTCTTTTGTAATTTGTTGTACTTTTCTGTCCAAGAAGATCATATACGATGGTCTGATCATTTTGTAGTGAATGGCTGGTGTAGAAGGCTCCCCACTGCAAAATGAACCCTTGCATCACATCAGTTGCTTCACATGTGTTTTTTCCTGTTTTACATCAGCTCGGTGTAATGATGATGATCGTGAAGGAGATACTATTTTGAGAAAACATTTCTTGGAATACCAAAGTATTAAACCAGTGATCATTTTTATTTCTTTTTTTCAGTAAAGGACAAATTTAAACATACACAAACCCCTTTTGTCATTCTGGGTTAAATAATGCTGTGCAGATGGTGCATAATGCAAAAATTATGATCTAAACCACTTGATCATCAGTGTTGAAATCATTGGAATTTTAAGATTAATAAATCAAGTTTTTAATAAACTAGCAATCACATAATACGTATGCTGATGTGATGATATAAGACAACAATGTCTGTAATAAAATGTTTATGCTATTACTGGTCCATATGTGTCACACATTGAATGAATTAATATGTAATTCACGACCATGTGACAGGTAGATGTTTGTCTGTCTCATCATGACATTATAAACAACATTCTCTCTCAGTACTGGTCACAGTAACCTGGCAAGAGATTCTGATAACATGTGTCAAAGCCAGCTGTGGCAAATTTGCCCTTCAAATCCAAGTCACACTGCAAGTCTATTATTTTAAGTTGGATGCTGATGGGCAGATCAGAGGGATTCACAGTGAATGGCAAGCAAAAAACGTTTTCTGTAGTTCACCAAAAATCTGAAAGTGTTGCTCAAACTCCTGTAACAGTCCTGTTATTTTAACTTAGAACTGCTTCATGTCTGCCACAATTTGGGTAGCGCACACATTTTTCAGCTTCTTGAAAGAACGTATGCTGTCATAATACTGCGTGATAACTTTGTTGCACCCTTGCAGCCGTTTGTTCAAGTTATTCAGGTGCACTGTAACATCCACCATAAATGCAAGGTTCTGCATCCATTGTGCGGAATGAAATTCTAGCACTGGTTTGCCCCTTTCTTCCATGAACTGTTCAATTTCTTCTCTTAAATCAAAGAAACACCTCAGCACAGCACCTCGGCTTAACCATCTTACCTTAGTGTGGTATGGCAGGCCATAGATGTGGTCTTTCTCTCTGAGAAGGCTGTCAAAATGACGGTGATTCAGGCCTCTGCAGATTGCACATTCTCTCTGAACTTTGTCACAGCCTGCTTTTTTCCCGATCGTTGAGGACGCACCGTCTGTAGCCAGGCTGACAGCATGGGCCCAGTCCACTCCGACCCTGTCCAGCACGCAGACAAGTGCGGTGAAAATATCAGCTGCTGTCATTGTGTCTGTTATCGGCACCAAATCCACAAACTCCTTGGTGCCGGTCAATGTGTCATCAACTCTGCGGATGAAAATGGCCAGTTGTGCAACATCTGTAATGTCCGTGCTTTCATCAATTACAACTGAAAACGCAATAAATGACTTTAGTTTTTGCTTCAACTGGTTTTCCAAATCCCCTGAAAGATCGGAAATCCTGTCTGCAACTGTGTTTCTTGTCAGGCTTACAGTGGCTTACAAAAGTATTGCACTGCACTTTAACTCATGTATAATTTCCTTTCTACTTTTTCCAATTGTATGCCACTTTGTGTTGGTCTTTCACATAACATTCCAATAAAATGTATTTAATTTTGTGGTCATAATATGAGAAAATGTGGAAAAGTGCAAGGGGTATAAATACTTTTGCAAGCCACTGTATATTTGCAAAAGCCTGGTGCTTTTCAGGGCACACAATCTCCGCTGCCTTCATCATACATGTTTTACAAATTCGCCCTCATTAAATGGTTTTGAAGCCAGTGTGATTTCACTAGCAATGAGGTAGGTAGCTTTAACTGTAGCATCACTTGCGTGGGCCGTATGTTTGACACCCCTGTCTTAGAGCCTCTAGGCCTCACTGAGTATGTTTAATGTTAATGTCTTTGCAACAAAATTAAAAGAGTGAACAAGTACAGTTTGTTTGGAAAGGTGCAGGAGAAAGACATATTTGCCTAAAACACATATGGAAGCCCAACTGAGGTTCACAGAACTGCATCTGAACACACCACAACAGTCATGGAACAATGTCCTATGGACAGATGAGACTGAAGTGGAATTCTTTGGCCTGATGCTCACCACCATGTCTGGTGAAAACCAAACACAGCAATTCAGCTGTAACACCTCACACCAACTGTTAAGCATGGTGGTGAATGGCCAAAGATTTGGGCTTGATTTACAGCCAGGGACCTGAAATCCTTGCAGTCTGGACAATGAACTTCTCTGTATACCAGAGTGTTTGAGAGGCACATGTGAAGCCATCTGTGTGACAGTTAAACTTTGATTTCAATTGGGTCATGCAACAGAATAATCCAAAGCACAGCAGCAAATCTACATCAGACTGGCTGAAAAATAGAAGAATCAGTTTTGGTATGGCTTGGTCAAAGTCCAGACCTCTAGCCAATTGAAATGTTGTGGTGGCACCAAAAGAGGCCTGTGCAGAAGTTAATGTCCAAAACCTCAAATAAGCTGAAGCAATGTTGTGAAGAAGAATAGACTAAAATTCTGATAAAGTTGTGTGGGAAACCATTACTTCAAGTTATTCTTTTTAAAGGTGGACCTACGTGGTATTAAATCATGGGGGGTACTCAGTATTGCCCACATGTTTTTTTGTCTTCATTTTTGCTTAATAAATAATGGTGCAATGAAATAAGTTATGTTGGTCATTTGAGGTTGTGTTTGTAGAATACTAAGACCCACTACAATAACATGATTTTATTTTATGTTCTTTTACAGAAAAACAGAATTAACAGAAGGTTACAAACAAATACAAATTTTTAAACTTTTGATTGCAGTAACATTGATGTTTATAACAAAGGACTGACAGAAAATATGATCTAAAACACTTGATTATCAGTTTTGACATTATTTGGACTTTAAGATTAGTAAGCCAAGTTTTTTAATAAATCACAATCACATAATACATGTGCTGATATAGTATAAAACAAAGTCTGTAACAAAATGTTATTACTGGTCGATATGTGTCACACATTGAATGAATGAATATTTAACTAATGACCATGTGACAGGTAGATGTTTGTCTGTCTCAGCGTGACGCTATAAACAACAAGTCTCCCTCAGTACTGCTCACATTAGTGAACTGTGTATGGGGTGAGTTGTGCTTCAGCATTTTTACTCTCATATTTGTTCTTGTTACTTGTACTCTGTATGGGTCCAGCAGAGAGATCCTCTACCATGTTTAATGCTACATTTGTTCGTCCTGCTGCATTCTACATCAGTGGGTTTTCTAACATGTCTCATGTGAAGTATTTCTACGTCTTCTTGTGTTTTGTCTACATCATGACTGTGATTGGGAATGTTTTTCTACTTGTGGTTATCTGCCTGGTAAAGAGTCTTCATACTCCTAAATTCATGATTGTGTGTCACTTGGCTTTTACAGATCTGTGTGGCAGCACCGCTCTCATCCCAAAAGTCTTAGACACATTTCTGTTTGACAGGAGATACATTGTCTATGAGGCTTGTTTGAGTTATATGTTCTTTGTTTTGTTTTTTACAAGTGTGCAGTCATGGACACTCGTCACTATGGCCTTTGACAGATTTATAGCAATTTGTTTCCCTTTAAGGTACCATAGTATTGTGACTAAAACAGTAATTGCTCTAATGTTGCTGTTTGTGTGGTTGTTTTTCTTGAGTGAAATAGCATTTATGGTTGGGCTTATTGATCGCCTCTCTTTCTGTGGATCCTTAGATGTACAAAGCTTTTACTGTGATCATGGACCACTATCTCGCCTAGCCTGTAATGACAGATCATTAAATTCCATAGTAGCATATTTTGTTGTTGTTAGCATCAACATAATTCCTTTAATACTGATAGCTGTCACATATTTATGCATTTCAGTAGCTCTGAGCAGGATTGCATCAGGAGAGGAGCGACTCAGAGCTCTGAAAACTTGTACTGCTCACCTGATTCTTGTGGTGATTCCTGGGCACCAATGCAGCTGTAATATTCTCCTCTATCCATCCTAATGCCAGAATCATGAACTCCACATTGACTCACACTATTCCAGCTTTACTCAATCCTATTGTGTACTCTTTAAAGACAGAAGAAGTGATGAACGCTATCAGGAAGCTTTGCAAAAGAAATAGGCTGATGAACACAGTAACAAAAAAGTGAATTGTTTAGCAGAGCTATACAAACATATTAGGTGGTTAGTGTACATTATTTGTGTAATAACAATGTCTTAAAATGATTGTTAAGATCTACACAATATAATTTACCTTTAATTTATGATCATCATGTGCCGTTTTGTAATTTGTCGTACTTGTCTGTGCAAGAAGATCATATACAATGGTCTGATCATTTTGTAGTGAATGTCTGGTGAAGAAGGCTCCCCACTGCAAAATGAACCCTTGCATCTCAGTATGTACACTGTTTAAACAAATAATTACTCAAGATACATCACCTCAGTTGGTTTACATGTGTTTTATCATGTTTTACATCAGCTTGGTGTAATGATGTTCATGAAGGAGATACTATTATGAGAAAACATTTCTTTAAATACCAATGTATTAAACCAGTGATCAGGGCTCTGATCAGGGCTCTAGCTGGGCCATTCAAGAACAGTCACGGAGTTGTTGTGAAGCCACTCCTTCATTATTTTAGCTGTGTGCTTAGGGTCATTGTCTTGTTGGAAGGTAAACCTTCGGCCCAGTCTGAGGTCCTGAGCACTCTGGAGAAGGTTTTCGTCCAGGATATCCCTGTATTTGGCTGCATTCATCTTTCCCTCGATTGCAACCAGTCGTCCTGTCCCTGCAGCTGAAAAACACCCCCACAACATGATGCTGCCACCATCATACTTTACTGTTGGGACTGTATTGGACAGGTGATGAGCAGTGCCTTGGTTTTCTCCACACATACCACTTAGAATTAAGGCCAAAAATTTCTATCTTGGTCTCATCAGACCAGAGAATCTTATTTCTCACCATCTTAGAGTCCTTCGGGTTTTTAATAGCAAACTCCTTGTAGGCTTTCATGTGTTTTGCGTTGAGGAGATGCTTCTGTCAGGCCACTCTGCCATAAAGAGGGCAGTGATGGTTGACTTTCTATAACTTTATTCCATCTCCTGACTGCATCTCTGGAGCTGAGCCACAGTGATCTTTGGGTTCTTCTGTACCTCTCTCATCAAGGCTCTTCTTCCCCGATAGCCAAGTTTTGCCGGACGGCCAGCTCCAGGAAGGGTTTTGGTCATCCCAAACTTCTTCCACTTAGGGATTATGGAGGCCACTGTGATCTTAGGAACCGTAAGTGCAGCAGAAGCTTTCTTGTAACCTTGACCAGATATGTGCATTGCCACAATTCTGTCTCTGAGCTCTTCAGGCAGATCCTTTGACCTCATCTTTCTCATTGTGAGCTGTAAGGGCTTATATAGACAGGTGTGTGGCTTTCCTAATCAGGTCCAATCAGTATCATCAAAGACAGCTGGACTCAAATGAAGGTGTAGAACTATCACAAGGATGATCAGAAGAAATGGACGCATCTGAGTTCAATATATGAGCGTCACAGCAAAGGCTTAGAATACTTAGGCCCATGTGATATTTCAGGTTTTCTTTTTTAATAAATCTGCAAAAATTTCAACAATTCTGTTTTTCTGTAAATATGGGGTGCTGTGTGTACATTACTGAGGAAAAAATAAACTAAAATGATTTTAGCAAATGGCTGCAATATAACAAAGTATCCACTGTATGTGTCACCTAAAAGCCAGACTTAGCACTTGGGCCAAAATGTTTCTTTTCAATAGTTTTTGCATTGATGCATCCTCTATATGTGAGAAAGATACATTACTTTTTGTTGATTTATCAATCGAGCATATCATACAGATTGCTGCAGGAAATCTTTTCTGCCTCATGCCATAAGACTGTATATCTCAAATTGCAAATCTTGTTTTATACCTTATGCCTTCATTCAAAATTTTATTTCTGAACCTATGGTTTATATTTGCTCTAAATAATGTTTATACTGTTTATTTCTACCGTTAGAGGTACATTTTTTTAGTATGCTGAGTGCCTGTATATTGCTGCTGTAATAGTAAAATTTCCCAGCTTGAGATCTATTCTATTCTATTAATGGAGCTTGCACTGTACTCAAGAAACCACTAGGGGGCAGGCACTTCTTATTTAACCAGTCATGTTATTGAGTTTAAGAGCAGTGGTGTTCTGGCATTTCTGTGATGACGTGTAGTTTAATGTTTTTAAATTGATTCTATTTTTATATAAACATCATTTTTGATGATACACATGTTCAATAATGAGGTAACACTAATTACAAAAATATTGAATGTTGCAATCAGTATGATTTATACCATTACATACCAACAATCATTATGAGATGTCTGTCCAGTTTTGTGCTGGTTAAAGTTCTGAAAACATGTTAATGATGAAGGAGAAACCAGACTTATTGATAAACCACCCAAAGTGACAGCAACAAACGGCGGTTAAAACAAAACTTTATTAATCCCAATTACATCTATTTCAAATGAAAACAACACATGAGGTAAAGGTTATTGTAGCCAGTGTAACCCCAACTCTCCCCCAACTCAAATAACTAATTTCCTTTCATATCTATGATCAATACAAATAAGCCACATTATTATCTTACCGGGTGAGACACAGAAATCACTGAAAGGAAACACAAAAATTTAAATAAGTGTATATTTTTTCAAATTTGGTTTTTAGTTTGAAAAGCAGTCAGGACATTGATAATGTAAAAGTAACAAGCAAAATGTTACTTTAACCATTATGTAACATAGTTAGTGTGCCCACAGACATTTAGGACCTAATGTTTACTTTCTTTTGAAAAACTCTAATAGTTTCTATTTTATGTTGCTCTACATGAATGTTATTTTTTCTAATGAGTGCCAGCACTCTGATTTTAATGTCTTTGGTTTTCAAAGAATATACAATTGGATTGATGCAGGGTGGGATACAAGAGGCCAGTGACAGGCTGAGCACACGCTGGTCCGGATCTATCAGCCGCAGATAGAACCCAATGGTAAAAATGATAATAGTGGGAAAGTAAAAAACAGCAACAAGTATAAGATGCTCCACACAAGTGGCCAAAGCTTTCACTCGACTGTCCAATGATTTCATCCTGAACACAGTCACCAGGATGGCAATATAAGACAGAACAATGAAAGTGAAAGGTCCAGCGAGGAGCAGGAAGGTAAGCATAGAGGCAACCCACCACTGCATTGTGTAATCATTACAGGCCAGTCTAAACACAGGCGCATAGTCACAGAAGTAACTGAGCACTCTCACAGACCTGCAAAAAGACAGTCGAGTCATTATAGCTACTGAAAAAGCAATGACTCCCAGAGCAAAGGACCACGACACACTGACTATACAACACATGCTCTTTAGTGTGTTGATTGAGTTCTGACGCAGGGGGAAACATATTGCAATCAACCTGTCATAGGCAAGAATCGCAAGGGCGTACGACTCCAAAGTCCCAAAAGTGTAATAAACAAACATTTGTACCAAACATAGATTGAATGGAACAAAGTTGTCCTGAACGAGGAATATCTTTATCATGCTGGGAATAATACAGCTGTTCAGGATCACATCTATCACTGCCAGGTTAAGGACAGCCAAAAACTTTGGAGTGTGTAAACAGTGATTAAAGGCAATTACATAGATCACCAAACAGTTGAACAGCACTGTGATCACATAAACAAATGCTAGAAAGATGAAGTAGACATTAATGAAAGGCAAAGTCTCAAATCCAATGATGTAGAAGCCTGGAGGATGAACGATGTCAGAGTTATTTAAGACAGTCCTGAGAACAGACATAGTTGGTCTCCACAGCCTGTGTCAGAGTCTCTGCATAGCATTATAAAGGAATCACATCATGTTATACACACCGTGCACATGCATAATTACAGCTATTCAAACACATGCATCACGTAAAGCAAACATGGTTACCTGGATCAGCACTAACTCTGCGTGGTGCCTCCAGCAGCAGGCTGCAGATACCTACATGTCTGATAGGTGGCGGGAAAATATATGTGCTGCAGTGATCTCTAGAGATGATTCTTCTTTCTGATACATTAAAGAAAGTCTTTTAAATTGGTCTGTGGAGAGCAGCCTTTCACCAACTTTGATGTCATCACTTTCTTCAATATGTAATTTTAATAGTGGCAAAATATTGTTGCTGGGACAGTTCAATTACACAGACCAGTCAGCATAAACTGTACAGTATATAGTTAAAAAAATATTGCTTCCAGTAAAGGCAATTTTGGGCCCACTACATGCATTTTTGCCTGTGTGCGTGTGTGTATAGTCCTTATTCACTGTAACTATCCAGTCAAATAGTCTGTTTTATATGCATACTTGTGAAACATGTGGGGAGATGGTCAGCTCTGAAGCAGTGTATTGTTTTGTTGTTAGATGTCATGGGTTTTGTCAGTAAGTCGGCTGTATGGTGACAGTGACCGACCTTCAGCAATGGAACCATCTACCAGGCTCTGTATGTCATAACTGAACTTAGCAGTCTGAATTACTATATTGTTAGAAGGTGCACACTTTAGAAGGTTACTTTATTTTGCCATTGTGTTTTTATTATATACTGTGTTCAATTTTTGGCATGTATATAACTCATCTCATGTCGGTCCAGCCTGTTGAAAATGAGCTCTGTGTGTCCTCTGTGACTAGATAAAGAAATCACGACCAGTCACAGTTTAGTCCAAGAATAATTTGTTTTGCAATACATTCATGACGCGTGTCAATTATTTAACTTTGTTCACACAGATCCTTAAAGTAAACACTGATACAGAGTGATACAGTGACTCTTGTGTTGCATAATGTTCCCTGAAGATGCACCCTTCCCTGAGAAAAAAAACAAAATGCTTCTTATGGGTCCAATTTGTGACAAAATCCACTGGAAGATTGTTTTGTTAATTGCCTTGAATTTAACAAACAAACCTTTCACTGTTTGTACCTCAGACCAATTAAGGATTAAACAATTAGTAGTTAACAAGAAAAAACAGGTGCAAGTATAACACTGTTTTTATGATGCATCTTCTTTTCCTTCATGACACACTAATGTGTAAGTGGTAAAGGACAAAATCTGAATCTGAACTTCAGAAGTAAACACACACAGCAGGCTTTCTACAAACTAGACACAAACTCATAATTATAAAAAAAGAACAATAAGGCTGTAGTGTCTCACTGTTTTGTTCTGCAGTGACTTTCTAGTCAGCAGGTACAGATGTTAGATTTACTGACATGTCTGTGTTTTCTGGTTTATCAGCATGCTGCGTTTTAAATGCACCCGTGCACAGCACACAGACACACACAGCCCAAAATCTTTTAAAATAAAAGTTTATTTTCCAACAGTAACACATGTTTATTACCCGAGGCCACACACTAATCAATCACTTGGGCTGATCCTAGCACTATTCATCCAACCTCTCATGAAGTGGAAGTGACCAGTAATATATATAAGTATTTATTAGTCTGTAATGATCAGTCAGCTCTAATTCTAATTGTTGCAAGTACTTATTTACAAACAGCTTCAAAACGAGCATTACAAAGTACTTCATTAGATTTCATGGCATTTCAAGGCTTTAAACAAGCAACAAAGTCCACACAAAACAGCCAAATACATTTTATAAAAGTCTCTGATAAGTGCGAAGAAAGTTGATTAAACGTTAACAGCAAAACTTGGCCTGTCTTTACCTACAATGGAGCTCTATCATGATAACATTATACATCCAAATGTGGAGGAGTGTAAGATTGATCTCAAAGATGTTTTTTACGTAAACAGAAAAGGGTTTTTTTTAGAGTACTGTATTTTACATTAGATGATAAAGATCAGACAGTGTGCTGCAGAGTCTACAGAGCAACACTGAAGCAGTCCCCAGACATTATGTGGTTTACAATGAGGAACAGCACCTTCTCTTATCTGTTTATGTCTACAAAGATTGTTTTAGATTTTGTTACCATCCGGTGCACCTATTTTATTTTTCCTAATGAGTGCCAACACTCTGATTTTAATCTCTTTGGTTTTCAAAGAATATACAATCGGATTGATGCAGGGTGGGATACAAGTGGCCAGTGACAGGCTGAGCACGCGCTGGTTTGGTTCAATGACTCCTATATAAAACCCAATAGAGAAAATGACAAGAAGAGGAAAGTAAAAAACAGCAACAAGTATAAGATGCTCCATACAAGTGGTCAAAGCTTTGACTCGACTGTCCAACGATTTCATCCTAAACACAGTCACCAGGATGGCAAAATAAGACAGGATAATGAAAGCAAAGGGTCCAACAATGATCAGGTAGGTGAACGTAGAGGCTGCCAACCACTGCATTGTGTAATCATTACAGGCCAGTCTATACACAGGCGCATAGTCACAGAAATAACTGAGCACTCTCACAGACCTGCAAAAAGACAGTCGAGTCATTATAGCTATTGAATAAACAACAATACCTAAAACGACCGTCCACGACACACTGACTATACAACACATGCCCTTCATTGTGTTGATTGAGTTCTGATGCAGGGGGAAACATATTGCAATCAACCTGTCATAGGCAAGAATAGCGAGGGCGTACGACTCCAACGACACAAATGCATAATACACATACATTTGTACAAAACATAAGGTGAATGGAATAAAGTTATCCTTAACAAGAAATATCTTTATCATGCTGGGAATAAGACATGTATTTATAACTAAATCAATTACTGCCAGGTTGACAATAGCCAAAAACTTTGGAGTGTGTAAACAATGATTAAAGGCAATGACATAGATCACCACACAGTTGAACAGCACTGTGATCACATAAACAAATGCTAGAAAGATGAAGTAGACACTAATGAAAGGCAAAGTCTCAAAACCAATGATGTAGAAGCCTGGAGGATGAACGATGTCTGAGTTATTTAAGACAGTCCTGAGAACAGACATAGTTGGTCTCCACAGCCTGTGTCACAGGACAGCCTCAGCATAATAGCACTGCAGTCAGAGGAAGAGTTATCATTCTTACACTCAAATTAAAACAGTTTAAAAAAAACACTCGGTAAGTTGAGAAACATGATTACCTGAATCAGCACTAACTTATGCGTCTCCAAGAGCAGGATGCAGATGTCTTGACAGTGGAATATATGCACCTCAAAAAGCTCCAGAGATATGATGAGGTCATTCACTGGAGGTTTAGGAGCAATATCTTAGTATGTCACATTCTGATATCAAATGTAATAATGTAATAGGTGACGATCATTTTAAAATTCAGTGTTTTTATTATGTTTTGTGATCGATCTTCAATCCTGACCCACAATATCTCAATGTCCTCCTGCCAGCAGAGGAACATAGCAGAACAAAGTGTAGGCTTTGAATGGATTTAATCAGTTATTTTGCAGATTGTGATCACATCTGAGTTTTTGGATATGAATAATATATATTATTTATATAATATATATATATATATATATATATATAATTTCATTTTAATTCTGTAACTTTGGGAGAATTTGTCTAAAAAAAGGCCATGGGCTTTGACCTGTTAACTAATAAATCCTAACACCATCTGTTTTGAATACAGTGGCACATTTGTGCTAAATTTAAATAATTTCTATGATAAATTGCATTCATAAGTTAAATTATGGGCAAGTTTGACCATGACTGATATAATAAACGTTGTGCTTGTGATGGTTATAGTTGCACCACTGAGCTTTACATGACGAACATACAGTGATCATTGCAGTTTGGTATTTTTGGCAAAGATTGGTTGCAGTTTAGTTCAATCCATCACACTGGGTTTAAAAAAGAAAAATTAGAAATTAAACTTATATCCTTGTTACCTGCTTTTGTTTGAGTAGTGAATGATATAAATGTCATGAGGGAGTTTGAAGTTTAGCAGAGATGTGGTTTAATGTCTGTGCATCTGTGAAACATCATCACACTATCAACAATAGGTTTATATGGCCTTAGGCTCTGTACAACACACTGGAAAGTTAATTTTATGTAACCACTTTATTTTCTTTTACAAAAAAAAAACGAAATAAATATTTTTAGGGTGGATGTAGTTCAGCTGGGTTTAGACTCAGCAGATGTTTGGTGCTGTTTCATCAGCTGTTGCTTCCGAGCATTTTGGTAATTCATCATGCAGGCTTTGAATGCGCGGACCTGGTCCTGACACACTCGCCAGTCCTGGTGTTCGGCCATGCACTCCTGCACAGCATAGTGCAGCTCAGTGCAGCCCGTGCGGGATATCATCTGTTCCACAGGGTCGTCCTCATCATCTTTGCGGCTGCGGTCATGAGGTGACGCAGACGTCATCCTGTTTCAATGTGTGTTGTTGATGAGACAGTCTGCTGAGGGCAACACAGGACGTTATTAATAAACACGTGATGATACAGTTTTAGGAGGAATTTGCTCTATTCAAGCCTTTTAGCAGTGACATCTTCAACAGTTTCAGTATAGTTGTTGTGGTTTTTATTTGTCATGTTGACCAGTTGATTCTAACTCACATGGATGGCTGAGTTCATGTTCATTCATATTTTAGAAAATTACTCCATGTTAGGCTTTTAGCAAATCCATGCATTTCAGTTTTTTTTCGACACTTCATGCAACGTAAACAGCGTGTACGTGCTCAATACTAATGCATTATTACCATTAAAAATGAAATCTAAACCTCATACGCAGCATTGGTAGAAGCTCGTTCTACACAGTGGGTTCTTTTGATAAACAACACGTTTACTTAGGTAAAAACTACCGTATGGCGTTTTTAAACTTGTTGCAATGTTTCTTTTACTTAAGTACGATAGTACTGTCAGGGCTATCGTCTTCATTTAGCTGCATCTAGGCTTCATGTCGTGGTCCCCGATTTTATTTTAGACATAAGGTCAGTAGACGCTCGTTACCTAATGGGACTCACTTTAGCTTACATGAGCGAGATGCGGCTGCCACGTTTTCTTTATTTTGTCTTAAACTCACCTTCTTATTATTCCTGGCTAAATCTTTCCGTTGATGCACTGAGTTCACGTTCTTACAACCTACATGACTTCAGAATTTTTGTGTAAGTTACCGCCTGCACAGAAAACACAGTATGGAGGACACATTTGAGCGAAGGACCAAAGTGTCACCGTAAAATAGTTCCGCTGCACAGTGAAGTAAACACCTTTTAGGCTACATACTCAGTGGCTGCTTCATTATTTTCATATTAACTACGTACTTAGTAAAGATTACATCACTTATTTCATAATATAATCTATGGCGTTATCAGGTTAGAAAAAGAGAACAATAAACAAAGACAACAGAACACCAGAACTACTAAAACTTCCAGCATGTTGTAGTGGATGTAGGTCAATAACTCCATAGCCAAATCATAGATACTGTTTAACAGGTTAATTCTTCAGGCTTAAGAGTAAGCATCTTCTTGTTTGTTTCAATGGAAATTCAAAGGACACATATGACATCTTAAAGACAAAAGTTTTAATATAGTTGTTACAGTTTTTATTTGTAATTTTGATTCTAACTCAAATTGATTAGCAGTGTCTGAGTTTATGTTCATATTTTTTCTTCTTTTAGTACAAAGAGGCAGAAGATACAAACTGTCTGTACATACATGATTGTTTCAAATAGTATATTTTCATTCAATAATAATTTGTTGACAGGAGACAGAAATGGTAAACAAACAAACCTACAAGTAGCAACAATGTGAGCCACAGTGTCATGGAATTATTGCAAGTGAGTTTAAACACAGGTTCAAAGTCACACAGCTGTGAACAAATAAAATCCTAATAAACCTCATTTGTGCTGCTATCAATCGTTTTTTACTGTACATGCTTCAGACTAATATTTCCCAGTTGTAATTAAAAACTGTAAGAAATAGGTCTGAATGTATCTTTAGTGTTAAGCTGTCATTTTATTCATAATTCACTAAATGTCTGATGAATCAGTAAAAGACCGTCTGAGCTTTTTGCCACTATAAGTTAAGATTTAAACAGATAACTTCAGAAAAGGACATATGTCAGGGGCTTATTTTCATTTTTTTTATCAGTGCCAGTGCTCTGGTTTTGATCTCTTTGGTTTTCAAAGAATAAACAATCGGATTGATGGAGGGTGGGATGCAAGACGCCAACGACAGGCTCAGCACACGCTGGTCTGGGTCCATGCTCCCTAGAAAAAGCCCAACTATAAAAATGCTGAATATAGGAATGAAAAATATAGCACAAAGAATGACATGCTCAACACAGGTGGCAAGAGCTTTCATCCTATTGCTGACTGATTTCATCCTGAACACAGTTACCAAGATGCTGGCATAAGACAAAAGAATGAAACTAAAGGGAGCCACCAGGTTTACCGTACTAGAAGCAGAAGCGGCAGACCACTGCAATGTGTAGTCATTACAGGCGAGTCTAAACACAGGTGCATAGTCACAGAAATAACTGTAAACTCGTACAGACTTACAAAAAGACAGCTGGGTCATGATGCCAGTGCTGTATGCGATTCTTGCCAAGCTGAAAATCCAAAACACGGCGATGGTACCTGACATGATTTCCACCGTGTTAAACAAGTTCTGACGCAGAGGCAAACATATTGCAATCAACCGGTCATAGGCCAGTATAGCAAGTGCGTACGACTCCATAGATGCAAAGGCATAGTAGCAATACATCTGAACCAGACACAAGTTAAATGAAATAAAGTTGTCCTTAAAAAGGAATACCTTGATCATGCTGGGAATAATGGTTGTGTTTAGGAGTACGTCAACTACTGCAAGGTTGATCACAGCCACAAATTTAGGACTGTGTAAGCTGTGGTTACGGGCAATTATGAAAATCAATAAAATATTGAACACTACTGTAACCACATAGACGAATGCTAGAAAGATGATGTACAAACTGACATAGGGAAACTTCTCAAATCCAACGATGTAGAAGCCTGGAGGATGAATGATGACAGAGCTGTTTAAAACAGACATTGCTCATCTCCACAAGCAGCTTGCTGGTGAAGAGCCTGATCTGCAATGTGTGAGATCTAAAAGAAAAGAATGACAATAACAATAATCTATTGATTATCAACAATCCAGTTACTCAAATAATAACTTTGAATTCTGATTGAACATAATTTATCACTCTATCATAATTCAGACATGCCAAAGAACACAGTATACTCATGCCTCACCTGTTCTGTCGATGATTGCTTCACACATGCAGTGTGAATCCATATGATACAAACATCAATAGCAGCGATTGATTGTCTGCCCCTCTGACCTGTGTACAGTGAATAATATACCTACTTCTTCAATCTCCAGAGATAACAATCCAGTCTCCTAATTAAGACTATTACAATATTAAGCCTGTAGCTGGAAATGAAGACTAATCCATGGAGATCCTTTTGGTGTCCTCCAACATAACAAAACACAAAAACAGCTTGTTAGTATTTAGTATAAGCAACAAGAGTATAGTGTTTTTAATAATAATTGGCATTTCTGACTCATTTACATCAAAAGAATATAGTAAAAACATATGGGGGTCCATGATTTGGGACTGATAAGAGGTCTTTTTCAATATAACACTATCAACACATTGCACTTGTAAAGTCAGACACTGTGAGACTCTGTATTCTCCTGTATGAACATTAGATACCTTTTGACATTTTCAGTGCTTACAGTTGCTGCACAGAAAGCAGAGTGCAGGCATGCAGATAAATGTACGCAAGGGAGAAGATTGTGGTTGTGGAAGCTTTCTGTTTTGTTTTTGTAGTCAGTGTATCATTGACCATTCATGTTTGAGTGGGCAAACATGCTCAACACTTGTCTATTTTCACAAGCAAACACCTTAAACATGGATGTTGTAGAACATCTTTTCCCTGATACTCTTAACTTTAATCAAATCCAAGTTTTTAATCCCACATTTTTAGGAATGTGGAAATTGGAGGAGCTCTATTCTGACCTTATTTGATAAGATGTTTAATGTTTCTTTACATTAATGCATCATTTAATTCTTAGAGGCTTGATTTAATCTGGAAATAAAACACACTGACTGTCAGGACTCAGCAGATGGTCACACCAGCAGGTTACAATACTAACACAACTGCTCTACGATGGTCCTTTGCCTCCTGTATCCATCCATGACTAATAGATATACAATTGCAATTGACCGTGAATATAAACTGGTTTGTAATGATGATAGGTCAATGATTGTAATGCAGAGTTAACAAGGATATTCTCACAAACGCACAAACTAAAGTTTTATAAGCCTCATTACACTCTGTATAAAGTTAGCGTGTATAAAGTGTTCTTTTTCTAACTTCGTTCGGTGTTTCACTATGGGCAAACGCCTTGGGCGTGATCAACTACGGAAGCTCCAATGACATCACGTCTGTCTGTGACAGACCAGTCGAGCCGTACTCGGGGCCCCGCCCCCTCTATTAACACGGCCGACCAACCCCTCCTACTCATTCTTGCTTTCTTCCATGTGAGAAACTACTTGCTCCCTCAGCGCGTTCCAGGCTAGTGGCTAGCTGCTTAACAGTTCACAGGCGTCCCGTCAAGGAGTACGCTGCCGAACGCAGTTTCCAACCTAGTCCGGATTGTGCTGAGTAAGTACTTTGTGAGAAGTATTTCGGATAGCTGCACAGTAAGAACAGTGTCCGCGTCAGGGCGAGCTGTTCCAGTGGTTGACCAGTGTAATTGCTAGGTTGTTCTAGCTTGTTCTGTGTAGCTAAAGCTAACGCGTCAAGGCAAGCTTAATTGGTGCCAGTTAGGGTAGAATTAGGTTGTTACCTGTACTGGTTACCCGAGTGAAGCTAACGTGTCACGATGAGCTCTTACATCTGCTAATAGCAGGGTTTAGCCTCGCTGCTAGCATTGGTGTGGTTCAAGACTAACGTGTTGTGACGAGTCTAGTCCGATAACTTGTCGTGGCCTATCTCCCTTTCCGCTAGAATGTCTACGGCCGTCACCCCTGCCAAAGGGTCGGAGCCGAAGGCTAAAGAGGCTGCATCCTGCCCGTGTCCCGCATCATGCGGTGCAACCATCTCGGGCAGGGACCCTCACCTGATGTGCATAGCGTGCATGGACCCTAAACACGCACAGGATGCGCTAGCTGACCTGCAATCTTGCTCCCATTGTGCTTCTTTGCAGGAGAAATTTTTGGAAAGGAGATTAAGAGTAGCTGTAGCTAACAGTCAGGATCCCTGCCTGGCAGCAGCCACTCCCATGCCTGACGTCCATCAGGCGCGAGTCTCTAAGAGCCGGGCAGACTTGATGGACACAGAATCCCCAGTTATGCCCCCGCTGTTCGAGGAGTCGGATCACGGGGAGCTGGGAGATGAGGACGCAGAGTGTGACGCTTACTCTGACCTCCTCGACATGGTGGACATGGAGGAAGAAGAGGAGGAGGACTCTTCTTTTCCACCTCAACAGTCTAGACCATCTAGTGCTACTGAGGTTGTTCCACCAATGGACAGCGACTTATATGAAGTCTGCAAACGGGCTGCAGCCAAGCTGGGAATTCCATGGCCTGCAGCCCAGGGTGCTGAGGGAACGGAGCGGGACCTGTACGATGGTAAGAGGCTCCCGCCAGCCCAGCCTTCACCCAAACAGCTCTTACCAGCAGTGCCTGCCTGTATGAAGAAGATGAAGCGTTACTGGCCCAGTCCCTTCAGGAGCAAACTCCCAACCAGGGGTTGTTCTAAGCTGGAGATCCATGGGATGGGTGAGCTGGGGCTGGCTGAACCCCCGGCGGTGGAGCCTTCAGTGGCATACCACCTCCATCCCAATCGCTGATCAGTCTCAGCTTCTTCCAGTATCTCTCTGCCTAGTAAATCAGATCGCCTAACCACATCTATTTACCAGAGGATGTACAAATATGCAGCTCAGTCAGTGTGCTCCCTCAACGCTGTCACACTGCTGTCAGCTTATCAGGCTGAGATACTGGAGGAGATGGGTCGTCAGCTGGATTCACAGGCTCCCAACCCCCTCCTCTGGGATGAGATATGTGCGGTGAATGATCTTCTCCTACGCTCCTCCAGGGGAGCAGTGCAGGGATGTGGCCGTGTCATGGGGCTAGCAGTCACAGGTGAGAGAGCCCTATGGCTAAATTTGTCTGGCTTGAGTGATTCTCAGAAAGCTGAGATCATGGATGCAGCATACGCCCCCACCAAGGGTCTCTTTGGCCCAGCTCTGGAGAAGATGAGAGAAACGAGCACTCGCAGGAAGCAGGAGGGAGAAGCCTTCGACCTCTGCTTACCACGTAAACCCCAGCCACGTCCATCACAGCCTCCCAGTTCTGGCTTTGCAGCTACAGCAGTGAGAGCAAAACACAGCAGCCCTAGAGCACAGCAGCCCGGGCCAGCTCAGCGGACAGGCCACCAGCCTAAGGTGGATAACTCAAGGCCATGGGGTAAACATTCCTTTGCAGCAGTGGCTGCTAGGAATAGACCGTCTTCCCACCCCGGGGAAGGGAAGAAGAAGCGTGCTACCTAGCACAGTCCCCACAACCCCCCCCCCTTCCCACAAAAAGAAGGAGGGAGGGAGGCAGCCCTTTGGTTCCAAGTTTGGAGGCTCCGGTTGTTCCCTGTTCTCCAGGAGCCCTCCCTCAGTCTCTCTCCTCACAGTTCCAGGGAGAGAAGACTCGGGCGCAGCCTGCACAGTGTCACCAAGCACTCACACAAGGCTGCATGTTTCCAAGGTCTCTGGTAGTGCCACCAAACACTTCTCAGCACCTTGTTTCTTTTTTAAGGGGAGAAGAAAAAATAAAGAATGCATTTCTGTATCCAGGCAAGGTGCCGAGGACAGAATGCCCCCACAAAATAAAAAAACACAAAAATAATCAAAATGGAAAGGGAACGTTGCCTTGGCCCGCCGTTCCCAGTAGGGGGAGCTAAAACTCCTCTGGCTGGGAGCAGTGCTCTCCGACATGGAGAGATGACGTCATCCAAGGGCGACGACAGGGGTCCACTAGCATGGCGGGTGGACCGGTGGCGCGCATGTGGGACCTCCGGGTTTTGAACAGTCACTTATGAAAATACACGTTCAGTATGCTAACGCACAAAGTTTTATGCCGCTCGATCCGTCCAAACGACTGGTTTGTGACCATCGATCTAGCGGATGCGTATTTTCACATTGCCATTTATCCACCACACAGAAAATTTCTCAGGTTTGCTTATCAAGGGGCGGCCTGCGAGTTTCAGACAATCCCATTCGGCCTTTCTTTGGCTCCGAGGGTATTCAGCAAGTGTGTGGAAGCGGCGCTGTTTCCATTAAGGAACAGCGGCATCAGAATATTTTCATACATAGACGACTATCTCATATGCTCTCACTCACGGGAGCAGGTGATCAAAGATTCTGTTGTGGTGTTGAATCACCTCAGAGACCTCGGTTTCAGGATAAACGAGGTAAAGAGTCACTTGGAGCCGTCTCAATGCATATTTGGGGCTCAACATAAATTCCCTCTCTTATCGCGTCAGGCTGTCAGAGACGAGGGAGACGGCGTTCAGACAATGTCTTGTTCTTTTTTGATTGGGGAAAGTGGTGGCATTCAGGTTATGCCTCTGTCTTTTACTCATGGCGTCAGTGATATCTGTGGTACGGTTGGGGCTGCTCATGATGAGAGATTTTCAGCGATGGGTGGCATCTCTGCATCTCTGCTCGCAGGGCCATCTGAACCGCAGAGTCAAGATAATGGCGCGATGCATTTCGGCTCTCCGGCCGTGGAGAGACCCGCCAATGCTGACATCGGGCGTACCTTTGGGGGCACCAGGGTAACCATGACAACGGACGCTTCTCTTTCAGGGTGGGGCGCGACACTATTGGGCATGACGGCCAGCGGTGTGTGGTCAGTCCATCCCGCTTGTCTGCAATTGGCCCCGGGGCGGGCTAAGGCTTGCGGCCTAACCCGGCTTTTGTGCCTAAAGTAATGGAGTCTTCTTACAGATGTCAACTTTGGAATTGTTGGCTTTTCATCCTCCTCCATTCTCTTCCGAGGAGGACAAGCAAATTCACACCCTGTGCCCCGTACAGGCTCTGGGGGTGTATGTTGACAGAACAGCTGGGTTTAGAAGAACCAATCAGTTGTTTGTTTCCTGGGCCACTCCTCAAAGGCTGTCACACTGGATTGTAGAGGCCATTTCGGTTGCTTACAGGTGTAAGGGCTCTCAGCCTCCGTTGGGAGTGCGAGCCCACTCTACCAGAAGCATGGCCTCATCATGGGCCCTATTCAGGGGAGTGTCGGTTCAGGAAATTTGCACAGCGGCAAGTTGGGCAACACCTCACACATTTGTGCAGTTTTATAGGCTTAATGTTGTGCATCAGTCACTGTCTCAGGCTGTGCTGAGGCAGGTGTTACTGATCTGCGGTGAAGGTCTCTCTTTAGTCGTCGAGGGTCAGCAGATGCAATTCGGGAGTGGGCTATATCTCCCGTAGTGAAACACCTAATGAAGTTAGAAAAAGAACGGAGGGTTACTTGCGTAATCCCTGGTTCTTTGATAACAGTGAGGTGTTTCACCAACACTTCCCTCCTTGCAGGACACGGGAAGAAATCTGCTTAGAATGAGTAGGAGGGGTTGGTCGGTCGGTTGGTACGGCTCGACCGGTCTGTCACTCCAATGACGCGATGTCATTGGAGCTTCCGTAGTTGATCACGCCCAAGGCGTTTTCCCATAGTGAAACACCTCACTCTGTTATCAAAGAACCAGGGATTACGCAAGTAACCCTCCGACTTCATACCAAAATGTTATACCCTCAACAAAAATATAAACGCAACACTTTTGTTTTTGCTCCCATGTTTCATGAGATGGACTTGAAGATCTAAACTTCATTCCAGATACACAATATTACCATTCCTCTCAAACATTGTTCACAAATCTGTCTAAATGTGTGATAGTGAGCACTTCTGCTTTGCTGAGATAATCCATCCCACCTCACAGGTGTGCCACATCAAGATGCTGATCTGACATCATGATTAGTGCACAGGTGTACCTTAAACTGCCCACAATAAAAGGCCACCCTGAAATGTGCATTTTGTTTCTGCTTTATTGGCGGTCTGGGGACTCAGAACCAGTCAGTATCTGGTGTGACCACCATTTGCCTCATGCAGTGCAACACATCTTCTTCGCATAGAGTTTATCAGATTGTCTATTGTGGCCTGTGGAATGTTGGTCCACTCCTCTTCAATGGTTGTGCGAAGTTGCTGGATATTAGTGGGAACTGGTGCACGCTGTCGTATACACCGGTCAAGCACATCCCAAACATGTTCAATGGGTGACATGTCCGGTGAGTATGCTGGCCATGCAAGAACTGGGACATTTTCAGCTTCCAAGAATTGTGTACAGATCCTTGCAACATGGGGCCGTGCATTATCTTGCTGAAACATGAGGTGATGTTCATGGATGTATGGCACAACAATGGGCCTCAGGATCTCATCACGGTATCTCTGTGCATTCAAAATGCCATCAATAAAATGCACCTGTGTTCTTCGTCCATAACAGATGCCTGCCCATACCATGACCCCACCGCCACCATGGGCCACTCGATCCACAACATTGACATCAGCAAAGCGCTCACCCACACGACGCCACACACGCTGTCTGCCATCTGCCCTTAACAATGTAAACCGAGATTCATCCTTGAAGAGAACACCTCTCCAACGTGCTAGACGCCATCGAATGTGAGCATTTGCCCACTCAAGTCTGTTACGGCGACGATCTGGAGTCAGGTTAAGACCCCGATGAGGACGACGAGCATGCAGTTGAGCTTCCCTGAGACGGTTTCTGACAGTTTGTGCAGAAATTGTTTGGTTATGCAAACCAATTGTTTCAGCAGCTGTCTGAGTGGCTGGTCTCAGACGATCTCGGAGGTGAACCTGCTGGATGTGGAGGTCCTGGGCTGGTGTGGTTACTCGTGGTCTGCGGTTGTGAGGCCGGTTGGATGTACTGCCATATTCTCTGAAACGCCTTTGGAGATGGCTTATGGTGGAGAAATGAACATTCAATGCACGAGCAACAGATCTGGTTGACATTCCTGCTGTCAGCATGCCAATTGCACGCTCCCTCAATGCTTGTGGCATCTGTGGCATTTTGCTGTGAGACAAAACTGCACATTTCAGGGTGGCCTTTTATTGTGGGCAGTTTGAGGTACACCTGTGCACTAATCATGATGTCAGATCAGCATCTTGATATGGCACACCTGTGAGGTGGGATGGATTATCTCAGCAAAGCAGAAGTGCTCACTATCACACATTTAGACAGATTTGTGAACAATGTTTGAGAGGAATGGTAATGTTGTGTATCTGGAATGAAGTTTAGATCTTCAAGTCCATCTCTGAGACAAAAACAAAATGCTTCTTATGGGTCCAATTTATGAGATAACCCACCATAAGATTCATTTGTTAATGACCTTGAATTTAACAAACAAACCTTTCACTGTTTGTACCTCAGACCAATTAAGGATAAAAAAAACAATTAGTAGTTAACAAGGAAAAGCAGGTGCAAGTATTACACTGTTTTTATGATGCATTCTTATTTCCTTTATGACACGCTAATGTGTAAGTGGCAAAGGACCAAATCTCACATTTAGTCACAGTGGTTTACATGAACTTCATAAGCGAACACACACAGCAGGTGTGCACTACAAACTGGACACAAACTCATACATAGAAGAGAAAAGAATAACAAAAAAGGCTGTAGTGTCACACTGTTTTGTTCTGCAGTGACTTTCTAGTCAGCAGGTACAGATGTTAAATTTACTGACACATCTGTGTCTTCTGGTTAGTCAGCATACCGCCTTTTACATGCACTTGTGCACAGCACATAGACACACAAAGCCCAAAATCCTTTAAAATAAAAGTTTATTTTCCAACAGTAGCACATGTTGAATCCTCGAGGCCACACACTAATCAATCCCTCAGGCTGATCAGCAATTCTAATTGTTGCAAATACTTATTTACAGTTTCAAAACGAGCATTACAAAGTACTTTATTGGATATTATGGCATTTCAAGGAATCAAACAAGCAACAATGTCTAACTACATTTTGAATGAATTCAATCAGTTATTTTGCAGATTGTGATGATCACATCTGAGTGTTTGGATAAAAAAGTTGTAATTCTGTAATTTTGTCAGAATTTGTCTGAAAAAGGGCCATGGCCTTTGACATTTTAACTAGAGCTGGGTGATATGGCTTAAAAATAAAACCTCAGATTTTTCCATCCACTCTAAACTCTCAGTCCAGCATTAGGCTACAGTCCTCTGTCTGTCGACCCACAGCATTCAGCTGTCTGTCCGGTTTGTTGTCATGGCCCAAGAACTTGGTGTTGTTTGAAGATCCTGTATTGACAGGAAGAGCTCTCACTCCTTTGTGTATTCGCGCTACCACATACACACACAAACACGCAGTGATGCGGGCGATCAGGAGAGAGTGGGACATCTTTGTTATACCAGATCTTTGGAGCACTGCGAGGGTAGATGATAGAAACATTTTCTAAAGGCACGCTTGCTGTTTAATGTGATAAGGGAGTTTGAAGTTTCAGTATAGTTTTTGTGGTTTTTCTTTGTAATTTTGACCAGTTGATTCTCACTTGGATTGGCACATGGCTGAGTTCATGTTCATATTTTTCTTCTTCCAGTACAAAGATGCAGAAGATGCAAACAGTCTGTACATCCCAGGCATACATTTGAAAGTTTTCTGTCCCCCACATGTGCACTCTTGGTTTTAATGTTTTACACAATAATGGTGCAGACTGTTTTAAATAGTATAGTTTAATTTAATAATAATTAATGTGTTGACATGAGACAGAAATGTATCATGAAAGTTTCGCAAGTGAGTTTAAACACAGGTTCGAAGTCACACAGCTGTGAACGGGTAAAGCAAATCCTAATGAGCCTCATTTGTGCTGCTATCAACAGGTTTTTACTGTACACACTTCAGACAAATATTTCCCAGCTGTAATTTAAAACTGTGAGAAATAGGTCTGAATGTATCTTTAGTGTTAAGCTGTAATTCATAATTCACCAAATGTCTGATGAATCAGTAAAAGACCATCTGAGTTTTTTCCACTTTAACTTAAAATATAAACAGATAACTTCAGAAAAGGACATATGTCAGGGGCTTATTTTAATTTTTTTTATCAGTGCCAGTGCTCTGGTTTTGATCTCTTTGGTTTTCAAAGAATAAACAATTGGATTGATGGAGGGGGGGATGCAAGACGCCAACGACAGGCTCAGCACACGCTGGTCTGGGTCTATGCTCCCTAGAAAAAGCCCAATTAGAAAAATGCTGAATATAGGAATGAAAAATATAGCACAAAGAATGACATGCTCAACACAGGTAGCAAGAGCTTTCATCCTATTGCTGACTGATTTCATCCTGAACACAGTTACCAAGATGCTGGCATAAGACAAAAGAATGAAACTAAAGGGAGCCACCAGGTTTACCATACTGGAAGCAGAAGCGGCAGACCACTGCAATGTGTAGTCATTACAGGCGAGTCTAAACACAGGTGCATAGTCACAGAAATAACTGTAAACTCGTACAGAATTACAAAATGACAGCTGGGTCATGATGCCAGTGCTGTATGCGATTCTTGCCAAGCTGTAAATCCAAAACACGGCGATGATACCTGACATGATTTCCACCGTGTTAAACAAGTTCTGACGCAGAGGCAAACATATTGCAATCAACCGGTCATAAGCCAGTATAGCAAGTGAGTACGACTCCATAGATGCAAAGGCATAGTAGCAATACATCTGAACCAGACACAAGTTAAATGAAATAAAGTTGTCCTTAAAAAGGAATACCTTGATCATGCTGGGAATAATGGTTGTGTTTAGGAGTACGTCAACTACTGCAAGGTTGATCACAGCCAGAAATTTAGGACTGTGTAAGCTGTGGTTACAGGCAATTATGAAAATCAATAAAATATTGAACACTACTGTAACCACATAGACGAATGCTAGAAAGATGATGTACAAACTGACGTAGGGAAACTTCTCAAATCCAACGATGTAGAAGCCTGGAGGATGAATGATGACAGAGCTGTTTAAAACAGACATTGCTCATCTCCACAAGCAGCTTGCTGGTGAAGAGCCTGTCATCTGCAATGTGTGAGATCTGAAAGAAAAGAATGACAATAACAATAATCTATTGATTTTCAACAATCCAGTTACTCAAATAATAACTTTGAATTCTGATTGAACATAATTTATCACTCTATCATAATTCAGACATGCCAAAGAACACAGTATACTCATGCCTCACCTGTTCTGTCGATGATTGCTTCACACATGCAGTGTGAATCCATATGACACAAACATCAATAGCAGCGATTGATTGTCTGCCACTCTGACCTGTGTACAGTGAATAATATACCTACTTCTTCAATCTCCAGAGATAACAATCCAGTCTCCTAATTAAGACTATTACAATATTAAGCCTGTAGCTGGAAATGAAGACTAATCCATGGAGATCCTTTTGGTGTCCTCCAACATAACAAAACACAAAAACAGCTTGTTAGTATTTAGTATAAGCAACAAGAGTATAGTGTTTTTAATAATAATTGGCATTTCTGACTCATTTACATCAAAAGAATATAGTAAAAACATATGGGGGTCCATGATTTGGGACTGATAAGAGGTCTTTTTTAATAATACACTATCAACACATTGCACTTGTAAAGTCAGACACTGTGACACTCTGTATTCTCCAGTATGAAAATTAGAGACCTTTTGACATTTTCGGTGCTTACAGTTGCTGCACAGAAAGCAGAGTGCAGGCATGCAGATAAAGGTACGCAAGGGAGAAGATTGTGGTTGTGGAAGCTTTCTGTTTTGTTTTTGTAGTCAGTGTATCATTGACCATTCATGTTCGAGTGGGCAAACATTCTCAACACTTTCACAAGCAAACACCTTAAACATGGATGTTGTAGAACATCTTTTCCCTGATACTCTTAACTTCAATCAAATCCAAATTTTTAATCCCACATCTTTAGGAATGTGGAAATTGGAGGAGCTCTATTCTGACCTTATTTGATAAGATGTTTAATGTTTCTTTACATTAATGCATCATTTAATTCTTAGAGGCTTGATTTAATCTGGAAATGCAACAGACTGCACTGTCAGGCCTCAGCAGATGGTCACACCAGCATATTACAATACTAACACAACTGCTCTACGATGGTCCTTTGCCTCCTGTATCCATCCATGACTAATAGAAATACAATTGCAATTGACCGTGAATATAAACTGGTTTGTAATGATGATAGGTCAATGATTGTAATGCAGAGTTAACAAGGATATTCTCACAAACGCACAAACTAAAGTTTTATAAGCCTCATTACACTCTGTATAAAGTTAGCGTTATAAAGTGACTTCATACCAAAATGTGATACTTACATTAATGATGTGTGTCAATTATTTAACTTTGTTCACACAGATCCTTAAAGTAAACAGTGATACAGTGACTCTTGTGTTGCGTAATGTTCCCTGAAGATGCACCCTTCTCTGAGACAAAACAAAATGTTTCTTATGGGTCCAATTTGTGATAAAACCCACCGGAAGATTCATTTGTTAATGACCTTGAATTTAACAAACAAACCTTTCACTGTTTGTACCTCAGACCAATTAAGGATAAAAAACCAATTAGTGGTCAACAAGGAAAACAGGTGCAGGTATTACACTGTTTTTATGATGCATCCTTATTTCCTCTATGACACGCTAATGTGTAAATGGTAAAGGACCAAGTCTCACATTTAGTCACAGTGGTTGACCTGAACTTCAGAAGGAAACACACACAGCAGGTGTGCACTACAAACTGGACACAAACTCATACATAGAAGAGAAAAAGAATTACAAAAAAGGCTGTAGTGTCTCACTGTTTTGTTCTGCATTGACTTTCTAGTCAGCAGGTACAGATGTTAAATTTACTGACACATCTGTGTCTTCTGGTTAGTCAGCATACTGCCTTTTACATGCACTTGTGCACAGCACACAGACACACAAAGCCCAAAATCCTTTAAAATAAAAGTTCATTTTCCAACAGTAGCACATGTTGAATCCTCGAGGCCACACACTAATCAATCCCTCAGGCTGATCAGCAATTCTAATTGTTGCAAATACTTATTTAAAGTTTCAAAACGAGCATTACAAAGTACTTTATTGGATATTATGGCATTTCAAGGCATCAAACAAGCAACAATGTCTAACTACATTTTGAATGAATTCAATCAGTTATTTTGCAGATTGTGATGATCACATCTGAGTGTTTGGATAAAAAAGTTGTAATTCTGTAATTTTGTCAGAATTTGTCTGAAAAAGGGCCATGTCCTTTGACATTTTAACTAGAGCTGGGTGATATGGCTTAAAAATAAAACCTCAGATTTTTCCATCCACTCTAAACTCTCAGTCCAGCATTAGGCTACAGTCCTCTGTCTGTCGACCCACAGCATTCAGCTGTCTGTCCGGTTTGTTGTCATGGCCCAAGAACTTGGTGTTGTTTGAAGATCCTGTATTGACAGGAAGAGCTCTCACTCCTTTGTGTATTCGCGCTACCACATACACACACAAACACGCAGTGATGCGGGCGATCAGGAGAGAGTGGGACATCTGTGTTATACCAGATCTTTGGAGCACTGCGAGGATAGATGATAGAAACATTTTCTAAAGGCACGCTTGCTGTTTAATGTGATTAAGGAGTTTGAAGTTTCAGTATAGTTTTTGTGGTTTTTCTTTGTAATTTTGACCAGTTGATTCTCACTTGGATTGGCACATGGCTGAGTTCATGTTCATATTTTTCTTCTTCCAGTACAAAGATGCAGAAGATGCAAACAGTCTGTACATCCCAGGCATACATTTGAAAGTTTTCTGTCCCCCACATGTGCACTCTTGGTTTTAATGTTTTACACAATAATGGTGCAGACTGTTTTAAATAGTATAGTTTAATTTAATAATAATTAATGTGTTGACATGAGACAGAAATGTTCAACAAGTGAACCTACAAGGAGCAAAAATGTAAGCCACAGTATCATGAAAGTTTCGCAAGTGAGTTTAAACACAGGTTCGAAGTCACACAGCTGTGAACGGGTAAAGCAAATCCTAATGAGCCTCATTTGTGCTGCTATCAACAGGTTTTTACTGTACACACTTCAGACAAATATTTCCCAGCTGGAATTTAAAACTGTGAGAAATAGGTCTGAATGTATCTTTAGTGTTAAGCTGTCATTTTATTCATAATTCACCAAATGTCTGATGAATCAGTAAAAGACCATCTGAGTTTTTTTCCACTATATGTTAAAATATAAACAGATTACTTCAGAAAAGGACATATGTCAGGGGCTTATTTTCATTTTTTTAATCACCACCAGTGCTCTGGTTTTGATCTCTTTGGTTTTCAAAGAATAAACAATTGGATTGATGGAGGGTGGGATGCAAGACCCCAAAGACAGGCTCAGCACACGCTGGTCTGGGTCCATGCTCCTTAGAAAAAACCCAATTAGAAAAATGCTAATTATAGGAATGAAAAATATAGCACAAACAATGACATGCTCAACACAGGTAGCAAGAGCTTTCATCCTATTGCTGACTGATTTCATCCTGAACACAGTTACCAAGATGCTGGCATAAGACAAAAGAATGAAACTAAAGGGAGCCACCAGGCTTACCATACTGGAAGCAGAAGCGGCAGACCACTGCAATGTGTAGTCATTACAGGCGAGTCTAAACACAGGTGCATAGTCACAGAAATAACTGTAAACTCTTACAGAATTACAAAAGGACAGCTGGGTCATGATGCCAGTGCTGTATGCGATTTGTGCCAAGCTGAAAATCCAAAACACGGCGATGGTACCTGACATGATTTCCACCGTGTTGAACAAGTTCTGACGCAGAGGCAAACATATTGCAATCAACCTGTCATAGGCCAGTATAGCAAGTGCGTATGACTCCATAGTTGCAAAGGCATAGTAGCAATACATCTGGACCAGACACAAGTTAAATGAAATAAAGTTGTCCTTAAAAAGGAATACCTTGATCATGCTGGGAATAATGGTTGTGGTTAGGAGTACGTCAACTACTGCAAGGTTGATCACAGCCAGAAATTTAGGACTGTGTAAGCTGTGGTTACGGGCAATTATGAAAATCAATAAAATATTGAACACTACTGTAACCACATAAACGAATGCTAGAAAGATGATGTACAAACTGACATAGGGAAACTTCTCAAATCCAACGATGTAGAAGCCTGGAGGATGAATGATGACAGAGCTGTTTAAAACAGACATTGCTCATGTCCACAAGCAGCTTGCTGGTGAAGAGCCTGTCATCTGCAATGTGTGAGATCTGAAAGAAAAGGATGACAATAACAATAATCTATTGATTTTCAACAATCCAGTTACTCAAATAATAACTTAGAATTCTGATTGAACATAATTTATCACTCTATCATAATTCAGACATGCCAAAGAACACAGTATACTTATGCCTCACCTGTTCTGTTGATGATTGCTTCACACATGCAGTGTGAACCCAGATGATACAAACATCAATAGCAGCGATTGATTGTCTGCCCCTCTGACCTGTGTACAGTGAATAATATACCTACTTCCTCAATCTCCAGAGATAACAATCCAGTCTCCTAATTAAGAATATTACAATATTAAGCCTGTAGCTGGAAATTAAGATTAATCCACAGAGATCCTTTTGTTGTCCTCCAACGTAACAAAACACAAAAAAACAGCTTGTTAGTATTTAGTATAAGCAACAACAGTAGATTGTTTTTAATAAAAATTGGCATTGTGATGTCTTTGACTCATTTACATAAAAAGAATATAGTAACAATATATGGAGGTCCATGATCTGGGACAGATAAGAGGTCTTTTTTTCTAAAAGGAAGTTTTAGTTAGCTTCAATATAAGACATGTGTGTGTGTAACTATCAACACATTGCACTCGTAAAGTCAGACACTGTGACACTCTGTATTAGAGATCTTTTGACATTTCAGTACTTACAGTTGCTGCACAGAAAGCAAAGTCCAGGCATACAAATAAATATACGCAAAGGAGAAGATTGTGGTCGTGGAAGCTTTCTGTTTTGTTTTTGTAGTCAGTGTATCATTGCCCATTAATGGTTGAGTGGACAAATATGCTCAACACTTATCTACACTGCTCAAAAAAATAAATGGAACACTAAAATAACACCTTCTAGAACTCAATGAAAGAAATGTTCCAGTTGAAAATCTTTATTCATTACATAGTGGAATATGGCCACAACAAAATAACATAAAAATGATCAATGTAAAGTAAAATTATTGTTAGGATTCTATGTTTCTTGATTTGTTTTCTGTTTAGTTTTCATTCCTGTCCTGAATCTGTGATCTGTGTGTTTGCAGTTGTGTCTTGTTTCCTGTTTTATTTTGAAGGTCCATGTTTCCCCTTGTGTTCCTGTGTGTTTTACTTCCTTGTGTTTCCCGCCTTTAGGATTGCTTGCCCCACCCTGATTTGTCTCACCTGTGTCTTGTTACCCTTCTGTATTTAAGTCCTGTGCTCCCCTTTGTTCTTGTTAGTCCGCCCGTTTATCCACGCTGTGTTCCTGTGTGTGTTTCCGTCCTCCCTTTTGGATCCTTGTTAGGTTTGGTTTGTTTTTTACTGGTTTGTTCTTGTTGAATTAGTTAGTTGTTTTTACTCCTTTGATTTGTACTTTCTGTTCTGGGATTTTATGGGTTTTGAACATTTTGGCTTCATTAAAAGCTCACTTTTAGTTCACCTCAGCCTTTGTGTCTGCATTTGGGTCCAAACTCCCCCATAACATAACAATTATTATCCAATGGAGGGCTGGGTTTGGAACCATACTCAAAATAAAAGTGGAAAATCACATTACAGGCTGATCCAACATTTGTGAAAATTCTTCAACATAAGTCAAAATAAGGCTTAGTGTGGGTGGCTTCCATGCACCTGTTTGACCTCCCTACAATGCCTGGGCATGCTCCTGATGAGGTGGTGGATGTTGTCCTGAGGGATCTCCTCCCAGACCTGGATTAAAGCATCAGTCAGCTCCTGGAAAGTCTGTGGTGCAACGTGGCGTTGGTGGATGGAACGAGACATGTCCAAGATGTGTTCAATTGGATTCAGCTCTGGGGAATGGGCAAACCAGTCCATAGCATCAATGCCTTCATCATACAGGAACTGCCAACACACTTCAGTCACATGAGGCCTAGCATTGTCATGCATCAGAAGGAATCCAGGGCCACTGCACCAGCATACGGTCTCACTCTAGCTGTGTCTCAATTCAGGGTCTGCATCCTGCGGAGTGCGCATTTTAAGGCCGCTTACGTCACAAAGCTGCGCAAAGGCTGTCCCAATTCGCCAAAAGTCGAAGGGTCCTTCAAATGCGTCCTCCAAATGCGTCCTCCTTTTGCCTGAATTTGGAGGACGCATCGCTACCATCCTTCGTGGCCTTAAATATCCCACAACGCTTTGCGGGCCTACTTTTTGTTCAATAGTACAATGACGGACCAAGTGAGCGGCAGCGGCACCGGCAGGAGTGCTGAATTCACATTTAAATGTAAGTAAAGAGCAGTAGTTCCAGAGTTTTAAAATGCTAGTAGTGATAGCGGCATTAAAAAAATGAGTTTTATATTTACAAACATGACGTCCTGTTGATACGAGGCGCTGTAAACTAAACGTTTTGATTGAATGTTGTTTCTGGACTGTTAAAGTATAGTTCACGTGAGGAGCAATATTGTCGTTATATCAAACGGTCATTCTGCCTGTTGTCATTTTGTTGTAGGAGGAGCAGAGGGAAACAGAAGAAACCTGACGATAACGGAGATGAGACTGGAGAGGAGCGAGAGAGAGGGAGAGGGAGGGAGGGAGAGAGAGAGAGAGAGAGAGAGAGAGGGGGAGAGAGGGAGGGAGGGAGGGAGAGCAGAGAAAGAACGGACAGACCTCAGCTCATTGAGAGGATGGTGGACAGCAGTGATTTTATGTTCTGTGTTATTTAAATGGTTACTTATTAAATTGTGTATTAAATTGTTCTTGTCTTTGTGTTCTTAAACTCTTCTAACCTTGTTACATTATGTGTTTTATTACCTATTTATAATTTAAGTAAACTTTTGAACAACTCAGTGACAACAGTAAATCATTTATTGTTCTGTTATGTACAATATTTACAAAGACACAGTTTGAACATTTCAATTTACCAGTGGGCATTATGAAAATGTACAGTTTATTATTTATAAAGATCAGCAGAAAATACTATTCACAAAGAACATATATATAAATGTTTGGCTGAGCAGGAGTCCTTGGTGCTGCTGGACTGGATGATGCCACGGTGAAGACCTTGGAGTCCTCTGGCTGTGAGTGGGACATCATCTGGGGGAGGGGGGGTGCCTGTCTCCTCTGTCCACCACATCGTCCATCAGGGTTTGCAGAGCTGACGATCGGCGGCTGCCATGTTACTAAAGATGTTTTTAAAAAGGGCAAAAATAAAAATAATAACTTCAACAGAGCGGTTTCCAAAGCAGCTTAAAATATGAAAAGCTATAAAATATGTATCCTCACCCTCCAGAGGTGATGATGGTCAGTACACCTCCTCCAGGACAGACAGCTGGTCCTGCAGGGAGCCCCACTCTCCTCCACCCAGCAGTAATTCTCTGGTGCAGTGACAGACCTGATGCTTAATGACACATTAAAGCAGTGGTTTCAGGGTTATTTTCAGGGTTCTTACACATTTAGCTATTTAATTTAAAGTATTAAAATTACAAACAGACCCTGTATCAAGTCTTACAATTGAATAAAATATAAATTACATTTAATCATATTTGTCTATCTACTGGTTATATGACTAGCGTTTGCTCAGTAACTGATATATTAATTATGATCAATAATATGGTTAAACAGCAGCTTACCGTCACCTCCCCACTGCGCTCTCCAAAATGAGCTGTCACCGGTTTTGCTGCCGCTGGAGCCGCCTCTACCCTTCCTCCAACAACAAATAAATATATTAAAATATTCCAAATTTCTAAATCCACACCGTTGTCCCGCTTGTTGTGTAGTCCGTGTTGTGTCGCTGCTTTTGTTTTTCCCGGGACAAAATTTATGACGTCGCGCCACAATCAGGAAGTGCTTTGAAGGCCAGTCCGTCCCATTTACCAACGGTTGAGGATCCTCCGGAGGATCCTCAGGAGGACGCGGCCTCCTGAGACCGCGTAGGCTGCGTCCTCCGAAGGATGCAGACCCTGAAATGAGACACAGCTAATGGGTCTGAGGATCTCATCCTGGTACCTAATGGCAGTCAGGGTACCTGGACTAGCACATGGAGGGCTGTGTGGCCCTTCAAAGAAATGGCTCCCCACACCATTACTGACCCACTGCCAAACCGGTCATGCTGAAGGACGTTTCAGGCAGTATAACGTTCTCCTTGACGTTTCCAGACTCTCTCACGTCTGTTACTGTTACATGTCTGTGCTCAGTGTGAACCTGCTCTCATAAGTAAAGAGCACCGGGCGCCAATGGAAAATCTGCCAATCTTGGTGTTCTCTGGCAAATGGCAATTGCCTTGCATGGTGTTGGGCTGTAAGAACAAGCCCCACTTGTGGACGTCAAGCCCTCATACCACCCTCATGGAGTCTGTTTCTGAGAGTTTGAGCAGAAACATGCATATTAGTGGCCTGCTGGAAGTCATGTTGCAGGGCTCTGGCAGTGCTCCTCCTGCTCCTCCTTGCACAAAGGAGGAGGTAGCGGTCCTGCTGCTGGTTTGTTGACCTCCTACGGCCCCCTCCACGTCTCCTGGTGTACTGGCCCGTCTTTTGGTATCTCCTCCATGCTCTGGACACTATGCTGACAGACACAGCAATCCTTCTTTCCACAGCTCTCATTGGTGTGCCATCCTGGAAGCGCTGCACTACCTGTGAAGGGAACTCGCAAAGTAAGAATTTCATTGCTCAGTGTAACTGTAAAGTGCTGTGCATTTGACAATAAACTTCTGAATCTTGAATCTGAGCAACTTCTGTGGGTTGTAGACACCGCCTGATGCTACCACTAGGGCTCTAGGAACAGAGAAATGGTCGGTGGTCAGCACCTGCAGAACCTCTCCTTTTATAGGGGTTGTCTTGATAATTGCCTCTCATTTCCACCTGTTGTCGCTTCCATTTGCACAACAGCAGCTGAAATGAATTCACAATCAGTGTTGCTCCTAATTGGACAGGTTGATTTCACCAAAATATGATTGACTTGGAGTTACATTGTGTTGATTTAAGTCGGGCACACACTATGCATTTTTTGGTCCGATTTTGACCCAAATTTTGAGTCGTATGAATTTTTTTGGGTTGGGCCGAATTTCAGCTTTGTCGTGCGTCTATAATCGGGGAGTGTGCTGAAGCTGATGAGAGGTGATTAACGCCGCACGAACAGCGATCGGATGATCGGTTGAATTTCTGACATGTTTGATATTTTTGTCGCCCCTCGTGAGAGTATCGCACAGTTTAAGCAGAGATACGGTCTGAAGTCTGTTATTTCCCCAACTGTGCATGCGTTTGCCAAACACGCTCGACATCACTGCGTCTACAAAAAATTGTTTCAGATGATAACAAACATGGCGGCGGTGTGAGCAGTGATGTCTCAGCCGACCATTGCACTGTACAGTGTGAGCGCATGAATCATCAGCTTTGACTCGACGTTCCATGCGTTTTATTCGTACTGTGTGAGTTGGTGTTAAACACAGACTTCCCCAAAATCGCACAGTGTATTGGAGGCTTATGTGTTCCCTTTATTTTTTTGAGCAGTGTATTTTTACAAGCAAACACCTTAAACATGGATGTTGTAGAACATCTTTTCCCTGGATACTCTTAACTTTTACACTAAGGAAAGTGTAAATTAGAGGAGCTCTATTCTGACCTTATTTGATAAGATGTTTAATGTTTCTTTACATTAATACATCATTTAATTCTTAGAGGCTTGATTTAATCTGGAAATAAAACAGACTGCACTGCCAGGCCTCAGCAGATGGTCACACAAGCAGGTTACAATACTAACACAACAGCTTCACCATGGTCCTTTAACTCCTGTATCCATCCATGACTAATACAATTACAATAGTAATTGACCGTGAATATAAACTGGTTTGTAATGATGATAGGTCAATGATTGTAATGCAGAGTTTAACAAGGATATTCTCACAAACGCACAAACTACAGTTTTATAACCCTCATTACACTCTGTATTAAGTTAGCGTGTATAAAGTGACTTCATACCAAAATGTGATACATACATTAATGATGTGTGTCAATTATTTAACTTTGTTCACACAGATCCTTAAAGTAAACAGTAATACAGTGACTCTACTGTTGCATAATGTTCCCTGAAGATGCACCCTTCCCTGAGACAAAACAAAATGCTTCTTATGGGTCCAATTTGTGACGAAACCCACCGGAAGATTCATTTGTTAATGACCTTGAATTTAACAAACAAACCTTTCACTGTTTGTACCTCAGACCAATTAAGGATAAAAAACAATTAGTGGACAACAAGGAAAAACAGGTGCAGGTATTACACTGTTTTTATGATGCATCCTTATTTCCTTTACCACACGCTAATGTGTATGTGGCAAAGGACCAAATCTCACATTTAGTCACAGTGGTTTACATGAACTTCAGAAGTGAACACACACAGCAGGTGTGCACTACAAACTGGACACAAACTCATACATATAACAAAAAAAGAATAACAAAAAAGGCTGTAGTGTCTCACTGTTTTGTTCTGCAGTGACTTTCTAGTCAGCAGGTAGAGATGTTAAATTTACTGACACATCTGTGTCTTCTGGTTAGTCAGCATACCGCCTTTTACATATACTCGTGCACAGCACACAGACACACACAGCCCAAAATCCTTTAAAAAAAACCCTTTAATTTCCAACAGTAGCACATGTTGAATCCTCGAGGCCACGCACAAATCAATCAGTCAGGCTGATCAATCAATTCTAATTGTTGCAAGTACTTATTTACAGTTTAAAAACGAGCATTACAAAGTACTTCATTAGATTTCAAGGCATTTCAAGGCATCAAACAAGCAACAAAGTCTACTCAAAACAGCCAAATACATTTTGAATGAATTCAATCAGTTATTTTGCAGATTGTGTTGATCACATCTGAGTGTTTGGATAAAACGTGCATACATTTGAAAGTTTTCTGCCCCCCACATGTGCACTCTTGGTTTCAATGTTTTAAACAATAATGGTGCAGACTGTTTTAAATGGTATAGTTTTTTTTTATTTAATAATAATTAATGTTTTGACATGAGACAGATATGTTCAACAAATAAACCTACAAGGAGCAACAATGTGAGCCACAGTATTGTGAAATTATTGGTAAAGTGATTTTAAACACAGGTTCATAGTCACACAGCTGTGAACAGGTAAAGCAGGAAATCCTAATAAGCCTCATTTGTGCTGCTATCAACAGGTTTTTACTGTACACATTTCAGACTAATTATTCCCAGCTGTTATTAAAAAACTGCTGTCATTTTATTCATAATTCCCCAAATGTCTGATGAATCAGTAAAATTTAAACAGATAACTTTAAAAATAGAATTATGTCAGGGGCTTATTTTCATTTTTTTGATCAGTACCAGTGCTCTGGTTTTGATCTCTTTGGTTTTTAAAGAATAAACAATTGGATTGATGGAGGGTGGGATGCAAGACGCCAAAGACAGGCTCAGAACACGCTGGTCTGGGTCCATGCTCCTTAGAAAAAACCCAATTAGAAAAATGCTGAATATAGGAATGAAAAATATAGCACAAACAATGACATGCTCAAAACAGGTGGCAAGAGCTTTCATCCTATTGCTGACTGATTTCATCCTGAACACAGTTACCAAGATGCTGGCATAAGACAAAAGAATGAAACTAAAGGGAGCCACCAGGTTCACCATACTATAAGCAGAAGCGACAGACCACTGCATTGTGTAGTCATTACAGGCGAGTCTAAACACAGGTGCATAGTCACAGAAATAACTGTAAACTCTTACAGAGTTACAAAAGGAGAGCTGGGTCATGATGCCAGTGCTGTATGCAATTTTTGCCAAACTGTAAATCCAAAACATGGCGATGATACCTGACATGATTTCCACCGTGTTGAACAAGTTCTGACGCAGAGGCAAACATATTGCAATCAACCGGTCATAGGCCAGTATAGCAAGTGCGTACGACTCCATAGTTGCAAGGGCATAGTAGCAATACATCTGAACCAGACACAAGTTAAATGAAATAAAGTTGTCCTTAAAAAGAAATACCTTGATCATGCTGGGAATAATGGTCGTGGTTAGGAGTACGTCAACTACTGCAAGGTTGATTACAGCCAGAAATTTGGGGCTGTGTAAGCTGTGGTTACGGGCAATTATGAAAATCAATAAAATATTGAACACTACTGTAACCACATAGACGAATGCTAGAAAGATGATGTACAAACTGACATAGGGAAACTTCTCAAATCCAACGATGTAGAAGCCTGGAGGATGAATGATGTCAGAGCTGTTTAAAACAGACATTGCTCATGTCCACAAGCAGCTTGCTGGTGAAGAGCCTGTCATCTGCAATGTGTGAGATCTGAAAGAAAAGGACGACAATAACAATAATCTATTGATTATCAACAATCCAGTTACTTCAAAAAATAACTTTGAATTCTGATTGAACATAATTTATCACTCTATCATAATTCAGACATGCCTAATAACACAGTATACTTATGCCTCACCTGTTCTGTTGCTTTACACATGCAGTGTGAAAAACAATGATACAAACATCAATAGCAGCGATTGATTGTCTGCCCCTCTGACCTGTGTACAGTGAATGATATACCTACTTCCTCAATCTCCAGAGATAACAATCCAGTCTTCTAATTAAGAAAATTCCAATATTAAGCCTGTAGCTGGAAATGAAGACTAATCCATGGAGATCCTTTTGTTGTCCTCCAACATAACAAAAAACAAAAACAGCTTGTTAGTATTTAGTATAAGCAACAACAGTAGTGTTTTAATAATAATTGGCAGTTGTTACATGTGTTTGACTCATTTACATAAAAAATAATATAGTAAAATCATATGAGGTCCATTATGTGGGACAGATAAGAGGTCTTTTTCTAAAATGCAGTTATAAGTATCTTCAATATTGCACTTTTGCGTGTGTGTAACCATCAACACATTGCACATGTAAATTCAGACACTGTGACACTCTGTATTCTCCTGTATGAACATTAGAGACCTTTTGACATTTCAGTACTTACAGTTTCTGCACAGAAAGCAGAGTCCAGGCATGCAGATACAGACCCTTTCCAAAAAAAATTGAATATCAAGGAAAAGTGCATTAATTTCCATAATTCCATTCAAAAGGTCAAACTTTCATAAATTATAGATTCGGGCCCACATTTTTTAATGATTTAAAGTATTTATGTGTTAAGTTTTACATAATTTGGGCTTTCAGCTCATAAAACCCACAAAAACAGGAATTGGAAAAATTAGAATACTGTGAAGAAATCAGCCCAAATTTTGCAGGCCATGAATGTTTGAAACTGAGTGTCACACTAATCATCTACTAAACTCAAAGCACCTGCACAGGTTTCCATAGGTGGCATTAAATTGCTTCAGATTGGGTAACTATGGGGAAGACTGCAGACTTGATAACTGGTCAGACGACCATCATTGATACCCTCTATAGGATGGGTCACAAAAGTTCATAGCTAAGGTCTGAAGGTGGGGAAAAACCACCACATTAAGACGCATCCAGGAGATGGGTTACAACTCTTGGGTTCATGGGAGGCATCTTAACTGGGCCAAGGAGAAGAAGGACTGGACTGTTGGCCAGTGGTCCAAGATCCCTTTTTTCCGATGAAAGTAAAGTGTGCCTTTCATTTGGGAATCAAGGTCCAAGGGTTTTGAGGAAGACGGGTGCAGAACAGAACCCAAGCTGCTTGAGGTCAAGTGTGAAATATCCACAGTCAGTGATGATTTGGGGTGCAATGTCCAGTGAAGGTGTTGGTAAACTTTCTCAATTCCAGGGTCACCACAAAAGTCTACCAGAATGTTTTAGAGGACTTGATGATTCCTTCTGCTAAATACAGGATCTGTATGGAGATACAGATTTCATCTTCCAGCAGTACCTGATCCCTGCCTATACTGCCAGGAGCACCAAAACCTGGTTTAATGCCCATGCCATCACAATGCATGACTGGCCAGCCAACTCACCAGACCTAAACCCCATTGAGATTCTCTGGGGTGTTCTACACCAGACCCAAAACAAAGAAGAGCTGACAGCAAGGATCAAGGACAATTGGGCTCCATAACGCCCACGCAATGCCACAAGCTGATTACCTGAATGCCACAACGCATCAAAGCAGTGATTAAGGCTAAGGGATTCCCAACCAAGTATTGACATGTCGCTTAGACAGTACCATATATTGATTGATTTGATGTGATCCTCTGTGATCCTCATTTTTTTTTCTGCAAAAGCTAAGAAATGAATGGTGATTTCTTCACAGTGTTCTAATTTCCTGGATTCCTGTTTTCATGGGTTTTATGAGCTGGGAGCCCAAATTATGTAAAAATAAACAAATAAATACTTGAAATCATTTAAAATATGGGCCCTGAGTCTATAATCTATGAAAGTTTAATTCTTTGAATGGAATTATGGCAATTGATGAACTTTTCCTTGATATTCTAATTGTTTGGAAAGGGTCTGTAAATGTATACAAGGGAGAAGATTGTGGTAGTTGAAGCTTTCTGTGTTTTTTGTAGTCAGTGTATCATTGCCATTCATGTTTGAGTGGGCAAACATGCTCAACACTTATCTATTTTCACAAGCAAACACCTTAAACATGGATGTTGTACAACATTTTTTCCTTGTATACTCTTAACGTCAATCAATTCAAAGTTTTTATTCCCACATCTTTAGGAAAGTGGAAATTGGAGGAGCTCTATTCTGACTTCATGTGATAGGATGTTTAATGTTTCTTTACATTAATGCATCATTTAATTTTTAGAGGCTTGATTTAATCTGGAAATACAACAGACTGCACTGCCAGGCCTCAGCAGATGGTCCAATGAGCATTTTTACTGTCACACCAGCAGGCTACAATACTAACACAACTGCTCCACGATGGTCCTTTGCCTCCTGTATCCATCCATGACTAATAAAAATACAATAGCAATTGACCGTGAATATAAACTGGTTTGTAATGATGATAGGTCAATGATTGTAATGCAGAGTTTAACAAGGATATTCTCACAAACACACAAACTAAAGTTTTATAAGCCTCATTACACTTTGTATAAAGTTAGAGTGTATAAAGTGACTTCACAACAAAATGCGATACATACATTTATGACGCGTGTCAATTATTTAACTTTGGTCACACAGATCCTTAAAGTAAACAGTGATACAGTGACTCTTGTGTTGCGTAATGTTCCCTGAAGATGCACCCTTCCCTGAGACAAAACAAAATGCTTCTTATGGGTCCAATTTGTGAGATAACCCACCGTAAGATTCATTTGTTAATGACCTTGAATTGAACAAACAAACTTTTCACTGTTTGTACCTCAGACCAATTAAGGATAAAAAATAATTAGTAGTTAACAAGGAAAAACAGGTGCAGGTACAACACTGTTTTTATGATGCATCCTTATTTCCTTTATGACACTAATATGTAAGTGGTAAAGGACCAAATCTCACATTTAGTCACAGTAGTTGACATGAACTTCAGAAGTGAACACACACAGCAGGTGTGCACTACAAACTGGACACAAACTCATAAGAAAAAAAAATAACAAAAAAGGCTGTAGTGTCTCACTGTTTTGTTCCGCAGTTTCTTTCTAGTCAGCAGGTACAAATGTTAAATTTACTGACACATCAGTGTCTTCTGGTTTGTCAGCATGCTGCCTTTTACATGCACTTGTGCACAGCACATAGACACACACAGCCCAAAATCCTTTAAAATAAACCCTTCATTTTCCAACAGTAGAACATGTTGAATCATCGAGGCCACACACTAATCAATCTCTCAGGCTCATCAAGCAATTCTAATTGTTGCAAGTACTTATTTACAGTTTCACAACGAGCATTACAAAGTACTTCATTAGATTTCAAGGCATCAAACAAGCAACAAAGCAAAACACAAAACAGCCAAATACATTTTGAATGAATTCAATCAGTTATTTTGCAGATTGTGATGATCACATCTGAGTGTTTGGATAAAAAAGTGCAGTTGTAATTCTGTAATTTTGTCAGAATTTGTCTGAAAAAGGGCCATGTCCTTTGACATTATAACTAGAGCTGGGTGATATGGCTTAACTCTAAACTCTCAGTCCAGCATTAGGCTACAGCATTCAGCTGTCTGTCCACTTTGTTATCATGGCCCAAGAACTTGGTGTTGTTTGAAATTCTTGTATTGACAGGAAGAGCTCTCACTCCTTCAATTATTGACGCTACTACATACACACACAAACACGCAGTGACAGGGGCGATCAGGAGAGAGTGGGACATCTGTGTTATAACAAATCTTTAAAGCACTGCAAGGATAGATGATAGAAACATTTTCTAAAGGCATGCTTGTTGTTTAATCTGATGACGGAGTTTGGAGTTTCAGTATAGTTGTTGTGGTTTTTCTTTGTAATTTTGACCAGTTGATTCTCACTTGGATTGGCACATGGCTGAATTCATGTTCATATTTTTCTTCTTCGAGTACAAAGGTGCAGAAGATGCAAACACTCTGTACATCCCAGGCATACATTTGAATGTTTTCTGTCCCCCACATGTGCACTCTTGGTTCTAATGTTTTAGACAAAAATGGTGCAGACTGTTTCAAATGGTATAGTTTAATTTATTAATAATTAGTGTGTTAACATGAGGCAAAAATGTTCAACAAATAAACATACAAGGAGCAACAATGTGAGCCACAGTGCCATGAAATTATTGCAAATGAGTTTAAACACAGGTTCAAAGTCACAAAGCTGTGAACGGGCAAAACAGAAAATCCTAATGAGCTCCATTTGTGCTGCTATCAACAGGTTTTTACTGTACACACTTCAGACTAATTATTCCCACTTGTAATTTAAAACTGTGAGAAATAGGTCTGAATGTATCTTTAGTGTTAAGCTGTCATTGTTTTCATAATTCACCAAATGTCTGATGAATCAGCAAAATTTAAACAGATTACTTTAGAAAAGGACATTTGTCAAAGGCTTATTTTCATTTTTGTAATTATTACCAGTGCTCTGGTTTTGATCTCTTTGGTTTTCAAAGAATAAACAATTGGATTGATGGAGGGGGGGATGCAAGACGCCAAAGACAGGCTCAGCACACGCTGGTCTGGGTCCATGCTCCCTAGAAAAAGCCCAATTAGAAAAATGACAATTATAGGAATGAAAAATATAGCACAAAGAATGACATGCTCAACACAGGTGGCAAGAGCTTTCATCCTGTTGTTGACTGATTTCATCCTGAACACAGTTACCAAGATGCTGGCATAAGACAAAAGAATGAAACTAAAGGGAGCCACCAGGCTTACCATACTGGAAGCAGAAGCAGCAGACCACTGCAATGTGTAGTCATTACAGGCGAGTCTAAACACAGGTGCATAGTCACAAAAATAACTGTAAACTCTTACAGAATTGCAAAAAGACAGCTGGGTCATGATGCCAGTGCTGTATGCGATTTGTGCCAAGCTGTAAATCCAAAACACGGCGATGGTACCTGACATGATTTCCACCGTGTTGAACAAGTTCTGACGCAGAGGCAAACATATTGCAATCAACCGGTCATAAGCCAGTATAGCAAGTGAGTACGACTCCATAGTTGCAAAGGCATAGTAGCAACACATCTGAACAAGACACAAGTTAAATGAAATAAAGTTGTCCTTAAAAAGAAATACCTTGATCATGCTGGGAATAATGGTTGTGGTTAGGAGTACGTCAACTACTGCAAGGTTGATCACAGCCACAAATTTAGGACTGTGTAAGCTGTGGTTACAGGCAATTATGTAAATCAACAAAATATTGAACACTACTGTAACCACATAGACGAATGCTAGAAAGATGATGTAAAAACTGACGTAGGGAAACTTCTCAAATCCAACGATGTAAAAGCCTGGAGGATGAATGATGACAGAGCTGTTGAAAACAGACATTGCTCATGTCCACAAGCAGCTTGCTGGTGAAGAGCCTGTCATCTGCAATGTGTGAGATCTGAAAGAAAAGGACGACAATAACAATAATCTATTGATTTTCAACAATCCAGTTACTCAAATAATAACTTTGAATTCTGATTGAACATAATTTATCACTCTATCATAATTCAGACATGCCAAAGAACACAGTATACTCATGCCTCACCTGTTCTGTTGATGATTGCTTCACACATGCAGTGTGAATCCATATGATACAAACATCAATAGCAGCGATTGATTGTCTGCATCTCTGACCTGTGTACAGTGAATAATATACCTACTTCCTCAATCTCCAGAGATAACAATCCAGTCTCCTAATTAAGACTATTACAATATTAAGCCTGTAGCTGGAAATGAAGACTAATCCATAGAGATACTTTTGTTGTCCTCCAACATAACAAAACACAAAAACTGTCAGGGTTTGTGTGAGGAGAGGACACAGTTGCAGGACGCAGAGCGGTTAAAATCCAAAAGGTCTTTTATTTAAAGGCCAGGAGGGCAAAACAATACAAAACTAAAAATCACACTAGCGTGGTCCAAAGGAGAGTCCAAAATAACCTAACCAAAAATCACACCTTGCGTGGTAAAACAAAAACCATAACAGTTCAAGGTCTCAGAAATGAATCAAAATAACTCAAAGTCCCAGAGTTCATGAAGGCCCCGGCCATGGGCCAACAGGGGCAACGGAGACAAAGGTGCCGTAAAACGAGAGTCTGGGGTGCTTGGGGGGCAGAGTCAGAAATGGAGGGGACAGGGGCCGGGGTCTGGGCGGAAGCCCAGCATGGACATGGCTGAGGACCCTCCGGGGTCCGGGCGGAAGCCCAACATGGACATGGCTGAGAACCCTCCGGGGTCCGGGCGGAAGCCCAGCATGGACAGAGCTGAGGACCCTCCGGGGTCCGGGCGGAAGCCCAGCATGGACAGAGCTGAGGACCCTCCGGGGTCCGGGCGGAAGCCCAGCATGGACAGAGCTGAGGACCCTCCTGGGTCCGGGCGGAAGACCACCAGCGATGGAGACGCGGACCCTCCGGGGTCCGGGCGGAAGACCACCAGCGATGGAGACGCGGACCCTCCAGGGTCCCGACAGGAAACCAGAGCAGAGGACCCTCCAGGGTCCCGACAGGAAGCCAGAGACGAAGCAGGGGACCCTCCAGGGTCCCGACAGGAAGCCAGAGATGAAGACGAAGCAGGGGACCCATCAGGGTCCCGACAGGAAACCAGAGCAGGGGACCCTCCAGGGTCCCGACAGGAAACCAGAGACGAAGACGAAGCAGGGGACCCTCCAGGGTCCCGACAGGAAACCAGAGCAGGGGACCCTCCAGGGTCCCGACAGGAAACCAGAGCCGAAGACGAGGCAGGGGACCCTCCAGGGTCCCGACAGGAAGCCAGAACCGAAGACGAGGCAGGGGACCCTCCAGAGTCCCGACAGGAAGCCAGAACTGAAGACGAGGCAGGGGACTCTCCAGGGTCCCGACAGGAAACCAGAGCAGGGGACCCTCCAGGGTCCCGACAAGAACCAAAGGCTGGGGACCCCTCAGGATCAGGGCTGGAAGCCAGAGTTGGGGGTTGCAGGGCTGAGAGTCCTTCTGGGTCAGGGCATGGACCCAGATCTGATGACCCTCCAGGGTCAAGGCTGGATGCACCCCCAGCATCCAGACAGGTGACCTCCAGCATCTCTGCCACCCCTGTCTTGGCAGGAAGTCCACTGCGGGGGGCACTGGAGGTCTCTGGGGCAGGTGGGTCGTCTGGAGCCCGCCCTCTGGCCGAGACGGGAGGAGCGACGCCGTCTGGAGCCCGCCCTCTGGCCGAGACGGGAGGAGCGATGACGTCGTCTGGGGCCCGCCCTCTGGCCGAGACAGGGGGAACAATGACGTCGTCTGGGGCCCGCCCTCTGGCCGAGACGGGGGGAGCGACGCCGTCCGGAGCCCGCCCCTGCGCGGCCCCGGAAGGGATGGCGTCATCTGGAGCCCGCCCCTGCGCGGCCCCGGAAGGGGTGGCGTCATCTGGAGCCTGCCCTCTGGCGGCCCCGGAAGTGATGGCGTCATCTGGAGCCCGCCCCCTGGCGGCCCCGGAAGGGATGGCGTCATCTGGAGCCCGCCCCCTGGCGGCCCCGGAAGGGATGGCGTCATCTGGAGCCCGCCCCTGGGCGGCACCGGAAGGGATGACGTGATCTGGAGCCCGCCCCTGGGCGGCACTGGAGAGGATGGCGGCATCTGGAGCCCGCCCCTGGGCGGCACTGGAGAGGATGGCGTCATCTGGAGCCCGCCCCTGGGCGGCACCGGAAGGGATGACGACATCTGGAGCCCGTCCCTGGGCGGCACCGGAGAGGATGGCGTCATCTGGAGCCCGCCCCTGGGCGGCACCGGAAGAGATGACGACATCTGGAGCCCGCCCTCAGGAGTCGAGGACTGGGCGGGGAAACCAGGAGGGCAGCATGGGGGCCACAGGCGCTGGGAACTCCTCCATGTCCCTAAATGACCTCAGGTACAGGAGGTACAGCCCGGGTTCAGCGTTCACCGCCGTCTCCATCTTGGTTCTAAGTTCCTCCTTGGCCTTCCATGCACTCCCCAGTATCTGGAGCACAGTTATCCGGTGATTAGCCCACTGCCACGCCTCCACCCTGTCCGTGGGAGGTGATGGCAGGTTATCCACCAGGGCCAGCTCTACCTGGAGCTTCCTCCTGAGCCGGTTCATCAGGCTCCAGATTATCACATACTCGGGAGGGGTCACCTCCTGGCTCCGGCTAGAAATATCCAAAAGTTCCTGCTCTGCGCCTGCTGTGTCCATTGTTGGCTAGTTCGTACTGTCAGGGTTTGTGTGAGGAGAGGACACAGTTGCAGGACGCAGAGCGGTTAAAATCCAAAAGGTCTTTTATTTAAAGGCCAGGAGGGCAAAACAATACAAAACTAAAAATCACACTAGCGTGGTCCAAAGGAGAGTCCGAAATAACCTAACCAAAAATCACACCTTGCGTGGTAAAACAAAAACCATAACATCAAACAAAGAACTACCTGGAGCATAGCTTAGCATGGCATGGCATGGACGAGACATAGACGGACACAAAGCCCACACAGACAAGACGAACTAGCAAGGACAAAGGGGAAGACACAGACTATATACAAAGGGACCAGGGAAGACAACGAGGCACAGGTGACACACATGAGGGCAGGGCTGGTAATCAACAAGGAGGGAAAACACAGGAAGCAAAACTCAAGACAATACACAGGACTACCAAAGTAAAACAGGAAACACAAGACAAGACTAGACAACTACACACAAACCAGGGAAACACCAGGACTACAGGAAAATAACAATAACTAAACACAGATCAAACTAAAAACCCAAAACAAGGACATCAAAAACCATAAATAACACCAAGTCGTGACAAAAACAGCTTGTTAGTATTTAGTATAAGCAACAACAGTAAAGTGTTTTTTATTATAATTGGCATTTGTGACATGTGTTTGACTTGTTTACATAACAAGTAAACCTCCCTAATTGTCTTATAGTCACCTCCCCTCTGAAGACCTATAGGAGCAATCTTGGATCCTCTTTGGTGGCACTTCTTAAAGATTAGTGGGGAAAGTGTGACAAACAAATTTCACAATTATTTGTTATGTCACCAGTGGGCAAACAATATAGGACAGAGGTCTTTTTCTAAAAGGCAGTTATAGTTATTTTCAATATAACACTATCAACACGTTGCAATTGTAAAGTCGGACACTGTGACTCTGTATTCTACTGTATGAACATTAGAGACCTTTTGACATTTCAGTACTTACAGTTTCTGCACAGAAAGCAAATTCCAGGCATGCAGATACAGACACTTTCCAAAAAATTTGAATATCAAGGAAAAAGTTTATTCATTTCCATAATTCCATTCAAAAAGTTAATAGATTACAGACTCGGGCCCACATGTTAAATGATTTCAAGTATTTATTTGTTTAGTTTTTCAAAAAATACTGTGAAGAAATCACCTTAAATTTTGCAGGCCATGAATGTGTTAAACTGAGTGTCACAGACTAATAATCTACTAAAGATTAAGATTAGGAAAGAATTACAAAACTCAAACTACCTGCACACGTTTCCATGGGTGTCATTAAATTGCTTCAGGTTGCTTCAATTATGGGGAAGACTGCAGACTTGACAACTGGCCAGAAGACTGTCATTGATACCCTCCATAGGATGGATGAGCCACAAAAGTTCATAGCTAAGGTCTGAATGTCGCGAAAAACATTAAGATGCATCTAGGAGATGGGCTACAACTGTCGGGTTCATAGGAAGCATCTCAACTGGGCCAAGGAGAAGAAGGCCTGGACTGTTGGCCAGTGGTCCAAGGTCCTTTTTTCCGATGAAAGTAAAGTGTGCCTTTCATTCGGGAATCAAGGTACAAGGGTGTGGAGGAAGACGGGTGAGGAACAGAGCCCAAGCTGCTTGAGGTCAGGCTTGAGTGTGAAATATCCACCATGATAACAAACCGGACAGACAGCTGAATGCTGTCTGTCCAGTTTTTATCATGGCCCAAGAACTTGGTGTTGTTTGAAGATCTTGTATTGACAGGAAGAGCTCTCACTCCTTCAATTATTGACGCTACTACATACACACACAAACACGCAGTGACAGGGGCGATCAGGAGAGAGTGGGACATCTGTGTTATAACAAATCTTTAAAGCACTGCAAGGATAGATGATAGAAACATTTTCTAAAGGCACGCTTGTTGTTTAATCTGATGACGGAGTTTAAAGTTTCAGTATAGTTGTTGTGGTTTTTCTTTGTAATTTTGACCAGTTGATTCTCACTTGGATTGGCACATGGCTGAGTTCATGTTCATATTTTTCTTCTTCGAGTACAAAGGTGCAGAAGATGCAAACACTCTGTACATCCCAGGCATACATTTGAATGTTTTCTGTCCCCCACATGTGCACTCTTGGTTCTAATGTTTTAGACAAAAATGGTGCAGACTGTTTCAAATGGTATAGTTTAATTTATTAATAATTAGTGTGTTAACATGAGGCAAAAATGTTCAACAAATAAACATACAAGGAGCAACAATGTGAGCCACAGTGCCATGAAATTATTGCAAATGAGTTTAAACACAGGTTCAAAGTCACAAAGCTGTGAACGGGCAAAACAGAAAATCCTAATGAGCTCCATTTGTGCTGCTATCAACAGGTTTTTACTGTACACACTTCAGACTAATTATTCCCACTTGTAATTTAAAACTGTGAGAAATAGGTCTGAATGTATCTTTAGTGTTAAGCTGTCATTGTTTTCATAATTCACCAAATGTCTGATGAATCAGCAAAATTTAAACAGATTACTTTAGAAAAGGACATTTGTCAAAGGCTTATTTTCATTTTTGTAATTATTACCAGTGCTCTGGTTTTGATCTCTTTGGTTTTCAAAGAATAAACAATTGGATTGATGGAGGGGGGGATGCAAGACGCCAAAGACAGGCTCAGCACACGCTGGTCTGGGTCCATGCTCCCTAGAAAAAGCCCAATTAGAAAAATGACAATTATAGGAATGAAAAATATAGCACAAAGAATGACATGCTCAACACAGGTAGCAAGAGCTTTCATCCTATTGCTGACTGATTTCATCCTGAACACAGTTACCAAGATGCTGGCATAAGACAAAAGAATGAAACTAAAGGGAGCCACCAGGCTTACCATACTAGAAGCAGAAGCGGCAGACCACTGCAATGTGTAGTCATTACAGGCGAGTCTAAACACAGGTGCATAGTCACAGAAATAACTGTAAACTCGTACAGAATTACAAAAGGACAGCTGGGTCATGATGCCAGTGCTGTATGCGATTCTTGCCAAGCTGTAAATCCAAAACACGGCGATGATACCTGACATGATTTCCACCGTGTTAAACAAGTTCTGACGGAGAGGCAAACATATTGCAATCAACCGGTCATAGGCCAGTATAGCAAGTGAGTACGACTCCATAGATGCAAAGGCATAGTAGCAATACATCTGAACCAGACACAAGTTAAATGAAATAAAGTTGTCCTTAAAAAGAAATACCTTGATCATGCTGGGAATAATGGTTGTGGTTAGGAGTATGTCAACTACTGCAAGGTTGATCACAGCCACAAATTTAGGACTGTGTAAGCTGTTGTTACAGGCAATTATGTAAATCAACAAAATATTGAACACTACTGTAACCACATAGACGAATGCTAGAAAGATGATGTAAAAACTGACGTAGGGAAACTTCTCAAATCCAACGATGTAAAAGCCTGGAGGATGAATGATGACAGATCTGTTTAAAACAGACATTGCTCATGTCCACAAGCAGCTTGCTGGTGAAGAGCCTGTCACCTGCAATGTGTGAGATCTGAAAGAAAAGGATGAAAATAACCAATAATCTATTGATTATCAACAATCCAGTTACTCAAACAATAACTTTGAATTCTGATTGAACATAATTTATCACTCTATCATAATTTAGACATACCTAAGAACACAGTATACTCATGCCTCACCTGTTCTGTTGATGATTGCTTCACACATGCAGTGTGAATCCATATGATACAAACATCAATAGCAGCGCCTCTGCACCTCTGACCTGTGTACAGTGAATAATATACCTACTTCCTCAATCTCCAGAGATAACAATCCAGTCTCCTAATTAAGACTATTACAATATTAAGCCTGTAGCTGGAAATGAAGACTAATCCACAGAGATACTGTGTCCTCCAACATAACAAAACACAAAAACAGCTTGTTAGTATTTAGTATAAGCAACAACAGTAAAGTGTTTTTGATTATAATTGGCATTTGTGACATGTGTTTGACTTGTTTACATAACAAGTAAACCTCCCTAATTGTCACCTCCCCTCTGAAGACCCATAGGAGCAATCTTGGATCCTCTTTGGTGGCACTTCTTAATGATTAGTGTGACAAACAAATTTCACAATTTTGTTATGTCACCAGTGGGCAAACAATATAGGACAGAGGTCTTTTTCTAAAAGGCAGTTATAGTTATTTTCAATATAACACTATCAACACGTTGCAATTGTAAAGTCGGACACTGTGACACTCTGAATTCTACTGTATGAACATTAGAGACCTTTTGACATTTCAGTACTTACAGTTTCTACACAGAAAGCAAATTCCAGGCATGCAGATACCCTTTCTAAAAAATTTCAATATCAAGGAAAAAGTTTATTCATTTCGATAATTCCATTCAAAAAGTTAATAGATTATAGACTCGGGCCCACATGTTAAATGATTTCAAGTATTTATTTGTTTAGTTTTTCAAAAAATTCAAAAAATACTGTGAAGAAATCACCTTAAATTTTGCAGGCCATGAATGTGTTAAACTGAGTGTCACAGACTAATAATCTACTAAAGATTAAGATTAAGAAAGAATTACAAAACTCAAACTACCTGCACAGGTTTCCATAGGTGTCATTAAATTGCTTCAGGTCGGGTAACTATGGGGAAGACTGCAGACTTGACAACTGGCCAGAAGACTGTCATTGATACCCTCCATAGGATGGATGAGCCACAAAAGTTTATAGCTAAGGTCTGAATGTCGTGAAAAACATTAAGATGCATCTAGGAGATGGGCTACAACTGTCGGGTTCATAGGAAGCATCTCAACTGGGCCAAGGCGAAGAAGGCCTGGACTGTTGGCCAGTGGTCCAAGGTCCTTTTTTCTGATGAAAGTAAAGTGTGCCTTTCATTCGGGAATCAAGGTACAAGGTTGTGGAGGAAGACGGGTGAGGAACAGAGCCCAAGCTGCTTGAGGTCAGGCTTGAGTGTGAAATATCCACAGTCAGTGATTATTTGGGGTGCAATGTCTGGTGCAGGTGTTGGTACACTCTGCTTTCTCAAATCCAGGGTCACTGCACAAGTTTACCAGAATGTTTTGGAGGACTTGATCATTCCTTCTGCTAAAAACAGAATCTGTATGGAGATGCAGATTTCATCTTCCAGCAGGACCTGGCCCCTGCCTATACAGACCCTTTTCAAAAAATTAGAAGGAAAAGTTCATTAATTTCCATAATCCCATCCAAAGAGTTAAACTTTCATTGACTATAGACTCACGGCCCACATTTTAAATGATTTCAAGTATTTATTTGTTTATTTTTACATAATTTGGGTTCCCACATCATAAAACCCACGAAAACAGGAATTCAGAAAATTAAAATTAGAATACGGTGAAAGAATCACCATTTACTTCTCAGTTTTTGCAGAAAACAAAATGAGGATCACATCAAATCAATCAACATATGGTACTAAGTGATATGTCAATACTTGGTTGGGAATTACTGCCTCGATGCGCCGTGGCATTTAGGCAATCAGCTTGTACCATTGTGTGGGCGTTATTTGTCAATTTATCAATTGTCCTTGATGCTTTCTGTCAGCTCTTCTTTGTTTTTGGGTCTGGTGTTCCTCATTTTCCTATTAAGAACACCCCAGAGATTCTCAATGGGGTTTAGTTCTGGCGAGTTGGCTGGCCAGTCAAGCACTGTGATGGCATGGGCATTAAACCAGGTTTTGGTGCTCCTGGCAGTATAGTAAGGGGCCAGGTCCTCCGACCAGTTGTCAAGTCTGCAGTCTTCCCCATAGTTACCTGACCTGAAGCAATTTAATGCCACCTGGGGAAACCTGTGCAGGTACTTTGATTTTCATTTTTGATTAATCATCTACTTTGTTTAGTAAATGATTAAGATTAAAATTAAGATTTACTTTATAAATCCCCATGGGGAAATGAGGTTGTAGTAGCAGCATATCATAGAACAATAAATACAATATACACAAGCAAAAACTCTTATATACACATACACGCACATAGCAGCAACAAAAAAAAAGTATAAGAAGCTGCTTCTCAGTCTGTCCACAGTGTTGTGGAGAGGGTGGGAGGTATTGTCCATGATTGACAGCAGTATAGCCAGCACTCTTTCCCTCACCACCTCCTCAGGTTGGCAAGCGTAAAACAGACCCCGCCTTTTTAATGAGTTTGTCCAGTCTGTTGGCATCCTTTGCTTTAATGCCTGATCCCCAGCAAACCACAGCAAAGAAGATGGTGCTCGCCATGACAGACTGGTAGAACATGTGGAGCATCCTGCTGCATACATTGAAGGACCTGAGTCTCCTCAGGAAGTACAGTCTGCTCATGCCCTTCTTGTAAACAGCCTCAGTGTTTGTTGACCAATCAAGTTTATTGTCCAGTTGGACACCTAGGAACTTGTAAGATGATACTATGTCCACATTTTTCCCACTGATACAGAATGGGGAGGGCGGGTCCTTATCCCTGCTGTATTACACCACCATCTCCTTGTCTTGATGGTGGTGAGTCTCCCCACACCACCTGACAAAACACTCCACAAGGCCTCTGTACTCATGCTCCCATCCGATATCCACACACCCAACTATGGCTGTGTCATCCGAGTACTTCTGAAGGTGACACAACTCAGCGCAGTACTGGAAGTCAGCTGTGTAGGTGGTGAATAGAAAGGGAGACAGCACTTGAGGAGCCCCAGTGTTGCTTGTCAGGGTGTCAGACACACAGCTCTGCAGTCTCACAAACTGTGGTCAGCCTGTCAGGTAGTCCTCAATCCTTGAGACCAGGGGAGCATCCACCTGCATCTTCTCTAGCTTAGTCCTCCATGTGTGAAACTCAGTTTAAAACAAAAAAAGAGCAAAATTTGGGCTGATTTCTTCACAGTATTCTAATTTTCTGAATTCCTGTTTTCGTGGGTTTTATGAGCTAGGATCCCAAATTATGTAAAACTAAACAAATAAATACTGAAAAAAACATTAAAAAAGGGGGCACTGAGTCTATAATCTATGACAGTTTAACTTTTTGAATGGAATTATGGAAATTAATGAACTTTTCCTTGATATCCTAATTTTTTGGAAAGGGTCTGTACAGCAGACTGCACTGCCAGGCCTCAGCGGATGGTCCAATGAGCATTTTTACTGTCCCACCAGCAGGCTACAATACTAACACAACTGCTCCACGATAGTCCTTTGCCTCCTGTATCCATCCATGACAATACCAATTGACTGTGACTATAAACTGGTTTGTAATGATGATAGGCCAATGATTGTAATGCAGAGTTTAACAATGATATTCTCACAAACACACAAACTAGTTTATAAGTTTTATAAGCCTCATTACACTCTGTATAAAGTTAGAGTGTATAAAGTGACTTCACAACAAAATATGATGACATTGATAATGAACAGTATTCCCTGTGGAGGCTCATTGTCCCCAAACAGGACTCAGTGACCCCAGACAAAATGATCCTCTCCTGCCTCTGTGACTCCTGGGAACCCTGCTAATGAGTCCTATTTGTGATGTCATTACCAAAGGATGCTGGTTAATGACCTTGCCTGCAACAAACAAAGCTTTTACTGTTCAAGCTTAAGCCTAATTAATCTCATCTGCATCCATTAGGAGGGTTTGCACTCATGCAATTAAAACTGGAGAGTAATGGGAAGGCTGTGCAGTGATATTAATGAGTCATTAGTGCTTTTTGAAAAGCTCAAGTAAACCTCCCTAATTGTCTTATAGTCACCTCCCCTCTGAAGACCTATAGGAGCAATCTTGGGCCCTCTTTGGTGGCACTTCTTAATGATTAGTGGGGAAAGTGTGACAAACAAATTTCACAATTATTTGTTATGTCACCAGTGGGCAAACAATATATATTTCAGAATGTAAAAAGGATCACAATAAGACAGACCAAAGGGGACTTAAATCACCCACAATGTTAAACCCTCTTAGTAAAAGAACTGTCCTAAACTGTGATCTAAAAATGATATTTATTTTGAAAGACAGTATCATTGTTATCATTTATGTACCATTAAACTGATTTGATAGTTTATAAATCAGTGTCAGATTTTCATAACATTGACACATTCCCATGTTTTCCTTTAGCTGCGATGATCCAGGGAGGAGATTAATTAGATTGATGTTGCAACAGTAGAAGGCTGTTTGTTTACAGACGGGAGCTTTAAGCATCATTCCCAGAGAGGCCCTCACAAGTAGGACTCATTTGACAGTGCAGGCCTTTTGCACCTTTTTTGCAGGCCTTTATACACATTTTAAATTCAAATCATATAAGGGCGTCTTTAATAAAACTGCCTGACATTGTAATAAGTATATACAGTAATTAGTGGTTCGTGCTGAAGGGTTTCTCATCAGTCCAAATTTGACATTTCATCTGCTGACTAATTTAATTTTAACATTAAAATGCACTTATGACAAACTATTTGCTGCACGAGAGAGCTTGTGATGCTTTGATTAATGTATTGTAATGATTTAAAAATAATAAAACATTTGCCTTGAAGTCAAATGCTAAAATGTGATGTTTTACCCTACACTACCAATGAGAAATAATAAGAGAGAATATTTTAATTTCTGATGATAACAAATATCAGGGTGATTAATGGAGGTCAAACTGGCTAATCTACATTACTCTAAACCTGACAATGATTTATGTCTCTAAAGTAATGGATATAAAATGAGCACTTGTGGCCCCACTGCAGAGACCTGAAATGAAACTCAAGTGTGCATCTCAAAAAATAATTAGCTTTCTCTGGAGGGATGACTGTCAGCACTCTTGTCATTCATCTGTGCTCCCCCGCATTGCTTTAGCTGCACTTTCTGTAAATCCAATACTGTTCTTGCATTTCCAACATTGTGACAATTATATATGTATAGACATAAAAGGCACGTTTATGTCTGTGTATGTGTAAATGGTGATTGACAAAGCGTAGCTTGCAATGCAGCTCTGACTCATTTTCAGCTGGGGGTGAGTTCAGTGCAATTTTCTTGTAAGATAATCAATGTGCTGATAAGTAATTTTCATTTGCAGTTGTATCTAACAGAATACTGACCTTTCATCGACTCTCACAGCCAAAAGCTTGTTTCTATTCTCAATCTGTACATTTGCGTCATTGTTCCATCACTACACTGTTGTTGTGAATAGGATGGTCAGTGCAGTCACTGTGACCCCAGAAAATCCTTTTTTTTCCTCCAGAACCCATGAACATATTGTTGATAAATGTCCACCAATCATATCAAAGGTTAGATGTTATTTTGAAAAAAAAAATCTTAGAAATCTTCACTTTACATATCAAATGAACACTGAAGAGGTATAGATGAAAACTGCAAATGACAAACACAAAAATGGAACAATAATGGAATAATCTTCTTTACCACTGTTATCACTCAGCAGTTAAATGTGTACTTGTAACTTCAGATGATGAAACACGCTCATGTTCCTGCTGTTTTTCATCACATACAGGTTGGCCCTGTCCTGCTGCTTTTCTGATGAGACTCATTCCATCTGCACAGTGTGCTAGTTAATGACCTTATTTGTAACAAACAACATCTTTTACTGTTTAATTCGGCTGAATTAATCTAATTTGTCTCAATCATAGTGCAGTGAACTCACAATTATATCTACCAATTAAAAGATTAAAAGTGTCTGTACTCAATGAGGTAAGTAAATAACAAGGAGCACATGAGGCAACACTGGTGTATTGTTTATGTTTTATCAGTTAATAGGACAGAGGTAAGTTAATACATTGATCATGTCCTCACTTAGCATTAGCATCTATAGCATTATTGCTGTATTTTAGTTTTATTAATTGTATTGTATTACATTATGCTACAGAGACATTATAGAAATATACCAATCCATTATACTGTGTACTCCAGCTTCCTCCCACATACCCAAGCTTGTTAGGTTAATTGGGGACCCTACACTGGCTGTAGGTTTGAGTATGAGTGACCTGTCCAGGGTGTACCCCGTCTCTCGCCTAATGACAGCTAGCTCCTGGCCTCTGCAAACCTGTTCAGGAAGCGGGTTCAGAAAATGGATAGACAACTGTGTGGTACCCAGTTCGCCACATGAGGGCAGTAATTGACAGTCTAAAGATCTCAAGAGTTTGTTTGCGCTCTTACAAACTCAGATAGTAGTGTGAACTCATGTGAAGTAATTAAACATTAGAACACATAATCTTAGAGTTGAATGAATCAGTTTCCACTACAGGATGTGAAAAAGACCCAGCAGTGACCAGTGTTTGATCAATAACTTCTACAGCACAGCTGAATGATTTTCAGTATCTTTGTAACTTTCCAAAGCAACAGTGAATGGATGAAGGTAGAAATGGTGAAAGTGTTTTATTGCACCTTGGCTGCATGCTGAAATTCAGTTGCCCTGAGACATCACTGACAGACAGGTTGTCAGAGCAGATGCTGTTTCTGTCTCTGTGGTAACAGGCCGATGTTATGACCGGTTAGAGGATCAGCAGCTTCTCTTGAGTGAAGGACAGTATGAAATATTCATCCTGCTGACACTGCATTTTTACGCAGCCGTTTGAATGAAAGCACACACACATATACACATACACATAAAACAAACTGACAGCTAATTAGCGCAGCCACAGTAGATGGTATGTGATTAATGGAAACACAATTTAGTGAATGCAACACATTTCTGTGTAATTAGGGTGAATAATTGTTGAACTTATCAGTCCATTGATAAAAAAAAATGTAAATATTCTTGTGAGTTACTGTAAACGAAGTTGTAAAAAAGAAAGTCAGTAAACTGTCACGTGAGTGCTGTGTGTACTGTAGCGTTCAGGTCACCGCTGTCATAGTGGTGATTAGTGGATCTCGAGGAAGAGGTATGACAGGCTCCAAGGGTTAGCAGTCATCATTCCATTCCTGGTAGGCAGCCGTCACCACTGTGGACTTGTGAACTGAAACTTTGTCCTGGCAGTCTGCTTGTCAGCTTCCTACAATGAATCATCTTGATTTTCTCCAATTGTCTCAAAAGATCAACATAGCAGGCATACCTGTTATCTTATGACCTTTTCAGAGGTGGACAACCCAGAAAACAGGTCATCACTTTGCCTGAGGGACAGATACTCTGGATGTTTTCACTGTTTGAGGTTTTCTTTTCTCTGTGGTTGGAAATGGTGGACACAAGTTGATGATTTTAGCAGCTCTTCTGTAAAGACGGTTGCCCAAATGTCTTTATGGACCTCTATATGGAGGTACTGGTGCTGTGCCATCTCCTTCAACCTTGTACCACTGACTTATCAATCAACCTTTGCTTTCTGTTTGTCACATTCTCCTTTTCATTCATGTGGTTGGATCCATCCATCCAATTTCTGAGCCCATTTTGTCCTGTAGTACAGCTGCCAATAGGCAAGAGGTGGGGTACACCCTGGACAGGTTGCCAGTCCATTGCAAGGCCATGTGATTGGATATGAAGGACATTTGTAATTCTTGTTAACAGAATGATTGAATCTAAAATGAGCACCTGTGCCCTCCCTGGATGGAACATGATTGAAATGAAGGTGTGAAATCAGAGGAATTAAGTTTGTCCTACAGCGGGAAGTCAAAGTCAAATCTGTTTCTCATCAGCTCTGTCCATACAGCGCTGACTATTTCTTCTTTATTGATATTGACAGGAAGGCCTGTTGTCTTAATTAGTACATAGATCTGAGACACCCGTGCAGCTTGTTAAGGAAAAATCTCTTGGCCCGGTCAGAGGCCAATCGACCTGCTGGCTGTGTTTATCCATTACACTGAATGAGTCAAAACCCAGGCCAGGACTACAGACATCCTGAATAATGCCTGAGAGTGCCTGATCTAAATCTGCATGACCTCTGAGGTGAGACTCCAGACAGAGGTTCACAAAATCAAACCGCAGAGCATTGTTTCCCATGGCTTGTAAACTGCACACGGGGTGGATTAGTGCAGATGTGATTGCTGCATAATGATGACAGTTTTTACCGATCTAGCTTTACTGTGTGTGAGCTTTGGATGTATGAATCAAGTCAACAACATAATGTTGCCAAATGCAAAGGATTCCCTGAGTGTGTTTTAAATCAAACATTAACCCCAGGAACAAGATTCACACCTGCCTGTTTGATTAATTGGGAATCATTGATTCTATAATGAGCCCGTTTGTGATGGCATTGCCACTGAATGTTAATTACCCTGCCTGTCACAAACAAACCTTTTTTACTGTTCACATTTAAGCTTAATTAATCTCATAAGAACCTGTTCAGAGTCCCAAGCCTGCACTCTAACAATTAAAACTCAGAGGAAATATTCGGGGCCGCCGCTAATGATGTGTCATTAAGGTTTGTCAGGAAAGCCACCATTTAATTTAAAGTAAACATGTTAATTGGCGAATGGCTAACCCTTCTCTGACACATATTCAACAGAGCATAAACAAGCCCCTCACCATCCCCAATAGCAAAAATGCCTTTTTATATTTTGTTCACTGTAACAATCAAACTCCTAAACCAAGTATTAGTTTGTTTCACCATCACCAAAGACATAAATATTTTCAAATGAGTGCAGTTTGTCCCAAGGTGATTAGGCAAAGATGCATTTACATTTCAGTCATGTGCCTCGTGCTCCTTCACACTGTGAGCTCAAGAAAATAATAAAGAGAATAAACAGTTCAGTCTCCTCTGAGCTCCTTTTCATTCAAGTGAACAGCTGTTGCCTCATTTCTGTCAAAAACAAATCAGGACGGCAGTAAATGTGTGCTGTCATAGTGTGCCAAAGATTTATACTTTATAGTGAAAGACCTCTCTGATGGGACATCCATTGCAGAAATACAAGAAAGCAAGTGATGAAAGAAAAATACATTTTCTGGTTGCTGCATTCAGGTGAGGACATTAGCACTCATAATGTAATGGAGAAGTTTATCTGAAGATTCTTCAGACTACACAGATTTGACTTTCGACCTCCTCTCGCCCACAGCATCTTCTCTTATCCGATCTTCACACAGCAGTAGCGACACATTCAGCAATCAATAACCAGTAATCAGCAGAGTCTTGCACACTCCTTTCCATATCAAACCACAGTCACCCCATAGGCGAACATTTGCTAATGCTTGGATATGTGTCGCTGCAGCTTCTTCGCCTGTATGTGGAACGATATCATTCAATCAGAGGGTGATGGACTGAGACATCAAGTGCTCCTATAAAAAAGGTTAGATGTTCAGACAGGAGTGAATTCTCTGACAGTTCATCAGCAAAGATCACATCTTCCCCTCATCTCAGACGTCTCCTCTAGTTTGCTGTTGGGCTTTGGCCTTCCAGACATTCATATACAGAGCAAGACGATGAGTCACCGTTTTGCATAAGGCAAGGACATTTGGTGCTGGGCTAAAGAACTCTAATGAATCTTTTTTTTCTTCTCCCCTTTTCTTTATCTTTCTTCTTCTGTTCCTCCCTTTTGCTGGGCTCAGCTTAAACCCTGTCCTCTCGTCCTTACAAAGTCACTCAACTGGATAAAGTCATTTACCTGGATGAAGAGGGGCGAGGGACGGAACAGACAGAGAGGGTGGGGTACGGGGCAGAGAGGAAGTCTGACAAATACTGTGTTTGTAAGGAGAACAAAGAAAGGGAGCAATGACAAGTAAAGAATACAAAGAGTGTAGAGGGTGAGCACAAATGCTTTTAAGAGACAAATGATGTCATTTTGATCCACTTTATTTATTTATGTCCTGGGAAATAGAAATAAAGCTGACGATTAAAAAGACAAAATGAGACAGAGGAGATGCAGTGAGAGTCCGACAGGAAGTAGGAAGTGAGTCATTAAATATCAGTGTGTTGCATACAGAGTCCCGTTTAGAACAATAAGACTGATGGACTCAATATTGAAATAATATTCTGTGCGGCTTCTATTATATTGAGACGAAGGCTACAAGACAAATGCACACAGACATAGTGACAAGACTAGTGGTACGCTGCTCCTTCATACAGAATGATGAAGTGGAGGGCTGCTGGGTTCAGACATGTCTAAAAGACTATATCTGTGCTGTAAGGCATCACTGTCTTTACAGAGTATTGACAGGAATACATCAGGTCTTGACTTATTGATTGTAAGTTACCACAACTATAGGTATCTGGGGGTGTCTACAGACAATCTGCCATTTTTTTTGAAGATCCCTGGAAATTTGTTCACCTGATTTGGCAGCGTCTGCCAAGATGGCAGATTTTTGCCTCAATCTCTCCTTTTCAATGTTATTATGTTGTAATATTATCATGTCTTGAGTTTTTTCATCCAGAGTCCCTAAATCTCCTTCAATTATTAATGTTTTGATGTTTACTGATCTTTCGCTGTTTTGGTTCTGATGGGACCTATTTATTACCTAAAACTCTGAAACAGCTCTGCAATGGTCACATCACAGCACGATTCACCTTGTTTAACTTTTGTGTGTAGTTGCATATTAACACTGACCATTTTAAATGAAGGAAAGAGACTTCATTGTGGTTTTATTGGAGTCACAAGGTTAGTCCACCACTTTGCTGCAGACTGCAATATTGGACAGCAGTAAGATGGCTTGCTATCAAACATTTATGATTTCAAGCCTACAACCACCTTGATCTTTTCTTTTTCCATCTACAATATCAGGCCGAAAAAAAACCTTCTTCTATGACTTTCTAATTTCCTTTAACATCAACTTCAAATCATCTCCAATACAAACTGTCAAATTTCTCAATGAACTACAGACAAAGATCATTAGTCCTACTAAGCATGTTTAGCATTCACCTTAAAGTTGCACCGTTTCTGAGCTGCTAGCACAGCTGTAGCCTCTTGTTACCGGGAACATGCACGTACAACACACAAATGCTTTTATCCTTGGACACCGCTGTCCTCATGATTACATTCGTCCCCTCAGCAGGTCATATACATCATGACAGTGTATGGTACACTGGCATGTCAACAAGTGGCACCGTGTCAGCTTTTGACAGTATATATACATGGAACCCTCCCACCCCCACTGCTGACACAATGTAGTCGAATCAAGAGTGTGTAAACCCGAAGTGAAAAGAATGATCGATGCCTGCAAATATACATCAGTAACAATTTATCGGTTGATTTTTAAAAAATCATAACATTTATACACACTTATTTGTTAAAAGAAATACTGCGTTGTCCACATTATCCTCTTCAATCAGTTATTTATCATTTATATATATATATATATATATATATATATATATATATATATATATATATATATATATATATATATATATATATGTATATATATATGTGTGTGTGTTTGTGTGTATAAAATTTCTTTACATCTTTAATTTTCATACTTTAATTCTCTGTTATTCCTCATGTTTGACCTTGGCTCCAAAATCCCTGTGATCGCAGAGCAAACATTTAAGAGGGTTGATGAGTTCCGACCCAGAGAGAGATACTAACTTCACAGGTCATCATCCTTTTATGTGGTTTATTAGTCACACACATGCTAAGATTAACACTGCCATGCCTTTCCATCATATCTCTCCATGCAGGCGACCAGTGGACTTTCATTATTTAGTGCTTTTTTTTCTAAACAAGAGAAAAAGACATCAGTTTTGGTAAACCCTGTTCCTGCTGCTGATGATGATAATGACACATAATTGTCTTAAAGTTTCTTAACATTGCTGTTTAATGTCTGACGCTGTGCTGAATGAAGTCAGCATTTCCTGACAGTGATGATAACACTTACAGATGTAAAGAACACTGCTAACTCAACATTTTAGCTTGACCTTTTATTAACATTTGGGCTGGTTTTCTACAGTCACATGCATGATTTAAATCTGTCTTTTTATTAGACCTGTGTCAAGTGAAACACATGTTGTCTTCAGAGGTCAAAGACTATTCTTTTTCCAATCCCTGTCATGGCACTCCACTGTGCATATCTGCTACCTTTCCCCCTCGTTATTTGGAATATGCAACCCCTCGTGGATCTGATTAAACAGCTTTCAGATGCTGCAGTTTCCAGTAGTGACATCATTACCCTTAAGTTTTTAGTGTTTTAGACAGGAAACTCTACATACTTTAACTGTATATTTGTCACTTGGTTAATAAGATAAATCATACTAAGCGAGTCTGACACGCTGATGACTGCGTAGGTTAACATGATGCATGAAAAGCATTCCCGTCTTGAGGATACTGATATACAATATATACAACACTGCTGAGAAGTTTGTTCAGGTCTTTAAGTGTCTTTGGCTCTGAGGGTGAAAGGACTTCCAGTTCACAGGCCTCACGGCTCCTGAATCAGATTTTGATTGTTACAGTGCTGCTGGACATCCTCTGTCCTTTCACCTTCCAGCACTGACCTGAACCTGTTAAACAGCCACGTTGGCCAGTCTCGGGTCTGAATCCTGTTCATATCGGTAGTGGTAGACCTCCATCTGATCTCTACAGGCCTCTCTGATGTTGTTGAGCCACCGTTTGATTCCTCCCCTGTTGAGATACAGCACCATTAAAAACACAACCCCGATCAGAGCCAGCACTATGCCCAGAAACACGTAGGAAACCGCCTCCAGGTTCTCATTCAAACAGTCCACGTCTTCTTCTCTCAACGTTTCTACAGGAATCCCCCTCTTGGTGTCAGGCTCACTGCACAGGAGACGCCCAGCATCCGGGCACTGGGATGAGTTCTTCAGCCAGTAGTAAAACGCCTCCACTTCACAGCTGCACAGGAACGGATTTAAAGACAAGTAGACGCGTAAACGCCTTTGCTGGTACAGATTGGTTACGTTTTCCATCCCGATGTTCTCTATTGAGTTATTTATCAGAACTAATGCGTGCAGGTTATACATATCGAATTTCACCAGGGGTATAGACTTCAGTCTGTTTCCCGCCAACTCTAGTCTGTGGAGGTTGCGCAAACTTTGTGCGTTGAGCGCACTGGAGAGCTGCGCCGTGGCCGGAGGTAAAATAGAGTAATTTAGGTAAAGAGAGCGCAGTTCTGGTAATCCATGGAAAGCTCTGGCAGAGATAGACTCCAACTGATTATGGCTCAGATCCAGCAGGTGTAACCGGGGAAGACCTAGAAAGGCATAAGGTTCAATAGCTTGTATCCCGTTGTAAGACAGGGAGAGTGTCGTCATTTCCAACTCCGTGTCGTTAGCCATGAATGCACCGCGCTGTAAAGTTGAGATGTTTCTCCCCTTAAGTATCAAGGTGGACGTCCACTCAGGTATGTCTCTGGGGAGTTCAGTGTCCTCCCCGTCACGGCAGGTCACTGTCCCCGAGTCTCTGGCACAGATGCAGGACAAAGGGCAAAAATCATCCGTCCTCACCGGCGACAGAAACAAACACACCACAGCTGCGTAACACAAGCAGCACTGGTTCCAAAGAGAGAAAACACACTTTGAGTCGTCGGCGCTGTAAAACATCCACATCTTCTCCCTCATGTTTGCATCTGAGCAGGGCGGGCTCAGGGTGTTGCAAAGAAGGTGACCGACTACAATCCTCTCACAGGCATGTATCAGTCCGTCATGGCTCACTTTGAACGATTAGAATAGGGAGGGGAAAAAGCTCTATCCATTGTCAGCTCGGTCTCAGTGTGTCTGTCTGGAAAACAGATGAGTTTTCTTTGGAATATTTACGCATCTGCACGGTGGACAACAACCGAGTGTGGCTGCGTGATCCGCGCTCTCCTGGTGGTATTTTTGACGCCTGTCACACACAGAGAGGGAGAGAGAGGAGAGCGAGAGGAGAAAGAGAGAGAGAGGAGTGTGTGTGTGGGTCACTGGAAGTATTTCCAAGCCTTCTGAATTCATAACTGATGGGTTATAAGGTCTTACAAAGGTCTCTCAAATGAGTACTTGAAAGTTAGAATGTTTTGATGTTTTTGGGCTGTCTGCAGATATCTCAACGTTTATGCTGTTGGGAAAATGCCTGAAAACCTTTACTAGTATTAACTAAATGCCTAATGCAGCATTCAGTTCAGTCTCATATTGTTATGCAAATGCTGATTTGGAGAACATGTGATCAATATTTATCATTCCAAAGCCAATAATGATCTGACTGCAAGGGCGTTGTATATTGTCCTTTCCTTGCCATGTTTTTATCATTACAGCCTGAAATTACAGCCTCTTTTGTGCTTTGCAAATTAGCTGCTGTAATAATGTGCAGGCAGTGGAGCCTGTTTAATGGGGCCTTGGTCAGTTCTTTCCATTTGATCAATTATCCAAACAAAGAAAACTCACTTTTGCAGAGTTGGTCATGCTCTCCACGTCTACAGTATGGGACTGGCAAACAAATCAATAATCTTGAATAAATAAGCTGCCTTCATGTCTGAGTTTAGCATTGGATATGAGCTGGACTGACATGTGGAAGTGAGCTGTCATTTTACTCCGGAACAAGCTGAGGTTTACAGAAAGCCTTGGACTAATGAGGGGAGATATAAATTATACTCTAATTAGGCAACAGTGTGGCTAAAAGCTTTGAAGTTCAAACATCTTCTGTCATAAGCAGAAACAACAGAAATGCACTAAAGAGCAGCTTTAGTGCATGGAAATGGTCAGCCTGGGAGTCAGGACCATGGAGAGCTCCAGATGGTGCTCTCCATGGTCCTGACTGCCAGAATCAAGTGAAGATAGGTGGAGAGCAGAAAGAGACAGAATCAGGCAACAGACAAAGGCAGAATACTGGAGTGAAGCAGGAAAGAAAGACAAACCTTCCTTCCGCTTGAACTGACTACAATGACAGATCAACTAAAAGGTTAAAATCAGCCCACTGTTCTTTTTCCTGCTTCGGATGTATGTGTTTCAGACAAAAATCATCCAACCATGAAGTTTGTTCTGTCCTAAAAAAGGTGAAATTGCAATTAGCTTTGTATTTACATCTTAGCTGTTTTAGCTCCCTAGACTCAAACTCCAGCTGCAGAGATTACAATGACCTACAAGCGATTGGAGAGATGTGAGGTCAGGGCTCAGCTTCCTTGGCCCAGTCTTCATGTTTTGCTGCCTTAATGATAAGAGTTGTCCCCTGTAACAGTGTGACTCCTTTCCAGGCCAGGTCCAGGAAACAGGGCAGGCTGGATTGTAGTTTTCGGTCATGCTCAAAAGTGCTTTGTCAAGCACGAGCAGACATCATGGGAACAGCTGGGATATAAAGACACTGTTAGAGAAGCTGAGACAGAGAGATAGTGAGAGATAGGGAATGGCCTTCCTCCTGGTGCTCTTGATAAGCACACAGGACCATGTTAACATTGGGATGTTTTGCCTATTAGGGCTTACAAGATAGTATTTCTTCTTCCAAACAAACAAGGACATCTGCTCAGTCCTCCTCTTCTCCTCACAGGACCTGTGTGCCAGCTCCACGAGTGTCTGCTCTATCTGCCTGAGAGCTGATTTAGTGGTGAGTGCTGTTATGGTGCCATCCTCATGGCCTTCAGTTCGACACTGAACCCCATAATTGATTTACTCAAGGCTGCTCATCCTTATCTCCTGACTACAGTGTGTGTGTGTGTGTGTGTGTGTGTGTGTGTGTGTGTGTGTGCGTGTGTGTAAGCTTGAGGGTGACCAGTTGCCAATGACCTTGACAGTTGTGTCCTATTATTATCAGGTGTGTTGTGATGTCTGACAGGTTTTGTGCTAAATTAGCATCTTGTATGTGATAACATTTGATGACCTGTGTGTGAGATGAGTGTCTGCAGAGATATAGTTCCACTTCAAACTGCTCCTGTTTTCTACTTTCACATACTGGTTTCATCCCTGCTGTGTCATTCGTCCTTCGTTAACCTTGTTTTATTAGCCATCCTGGTCTTTCCTTCATCCTCCCTCCAGCTGGCACATGATAGACACATGCGGGAAACACTCTCAATCAGGGTTACTTTCCAAATGTGTTCCATCACAGATTACAGAATACATGTTAGTGATCAGTCTGACCAGTAAGTATCATCTCAACTACTTTTAAATTGAATAATCTATATGTTTTAAGATTGTATATTCTGATTAGTACAGGTTGTAATAAATGTTCTAAATACATTTACTAATACTCATGCTATGAAACCACACATTGCTCATAATTAAACTGGATCCAGTATGAGCCAAGGAAAGGACACAAGCAAGCATCGGTTTACAAATTATATTTGTAGAGCATTTTTACAATTCACTTTAGGCTGCTGTACAGAAACACAGAGCCTGACCCCTGAGCAAGCAGTAAAGGCAACAGTGTTAAAGAAAAACTCCCTTTCAACAAGAGGAAACCTTGAGCAGGACCCTGCTGCTGATGGCCTGCAAGGTGAATGAAGAGAACGTAAGCAAGACAGAGATGATGAAACATGCAGCACACATGAAACATTACAGAGGGAACAGCAAGGTAGAGATGTTGTTATTACACACCCAGTGCTGTATTATGTTCAGTAGGTCATCAATAAGTGTTTCATAAATCTACACATCAGATTTTACTCTGGTAACTATTAGGGCTGTCCCGATCCGATATTGATATCGGATATCGGTCCGATATCAGCCAAAAAACAAATATCGGATTTTATCGCAAGGCATCTAAAATCTCCGATATCAATGCTCTGATAAAAGTAGGTGATGCTTCAAACTCCATCACAGTAGTTGGCGGTAGTGCACCCATTGCTGCCGCCCACTGAAGAAGAAAAGCGCCTGGCTTCAGCATGTAGAGATCACATGATCACAACAACAAGTGTGTGTACGTGTGCGACTGTAGCAAGGAGAAGACATGTCGGCTGTGTGGCAGTATTTTTCCTTGCAGTCGGACAAAGACATTGCAGCTACGTGCAAAACTTGTCATGCTCACATTTCCCGAGGAGGCACAGAGGCAAGGAAGTTTAATACGACCGACCTCATCGCACATTTGAAGCAGCACCACAGACAACAATATGAAGAGTTTCAGATCACCGAGGCGAAAAAAGAAATAACCTCTCCCTCCCTCAAACAACCAACACTGGGCGAAACATTTCAAAAGCGTGACAAACTCCTGCGGGACAGCAAAAGGGCGTTAGCTATAACAGAAAAGATAGCCCAATTTATTGTGCTTGATGACCACCCCCTGTCTGTGGTGAGTAATGTCGGGTTCAAACGCTTACTTGAGCACCTCGAACCTCGCTATATTATCCCTAGCTGCCACTCCATTGTCGACAAAACTATGACCCAGATGCATGAAGAAGCTAAGACGTTCATCGCCAGACACGTAGAGAAAGCTAATGCTGTTAGCTTCACCACCGACATCTGGACCTCAACCCATTCTCCACTGTCCTTATTGAGTCTGACTGCGCACTGGATAGACAATGAGTTTACATTGCAGAGAGCAGTGTTACATGCACGTGAGTAACAGTAATAGCGAGTAACAGTAAGAGTAGTCAGCAGTTTAATAACTGACCGACATTGTTTTCTGTTCTTGTTATTAGAGAGGTGTGTTTATTTTGTTTACACTATTTGTTTAAGACTAAGAGCAATGACCACATTGTTTTGGGCCCAGTTAGTAAAACTGGAGCTGTGTGGACTCTTGAGTTTGAGCAGTTGGACAGTGAACAATACTGTTGTTGGTTTTGTGTCCCTGCTCTCAGTTCAGTTCTCACCATAGTGAGTTTGCCCCTTATTTTTTTTACTTTTGTATTTTATTCAATTGTTAATAAATCGGTCTTTCTCATACCTACTGCTTCTGACAATTTATAAAACCCTTTCTAACATTCCACTCTACAAAATTTGTAATTAAAGTATGTATGATATGTGTTGATTTAGTGTTTAGTGAATATCGGCTCAATATCGGTATTGGTCGATATTCATGGCTGCAATATCGGTATAATATCGGAAGTGAAAAAGTTCGGGACAGCCCTAGTAACTATATCACACAAACAGAACACAGCATTAGCATTAAATATAATGTGTGACCTGAAAATGATGCAGATGTTTCAGCCTTTCCTGCTTCCCTCTCTCATTATAATGTTCCATTTATGAAAAAAAGAATCAGAATTTAGAGCCGTTAAGTAACAGTTTGGTCCTTTAAACTACTTTATCAAGCTTCTTTCTCCTTCACACAGTTTGTGGTAGTGCATATTTAATGGTTTTCACCTTTATTCTTACTTTACCAGATTAGCAGCGTTTGTCATGAGAAAGACTTAAAGCCCTAATAAAAGTTTTGTTTCATTCTCTGTAGAGACTCCTAGACTTATAACTCTGTTATGAAAGTGAATTTCTGTTACTGGAATGAAGCACACTTACACTACTGAGGTACCTTGAGATGGGTGCCAGACTGTGATGCAGCAGGGTGCTCATGGGTAAAAGTAGTTTAATCTTAAATTGTTCTTAACCTTGCACTGTAACGTGAAAGTTTGATGGTGTCCATTATTTTAGAAAGCAATGGGGTAAGAAGCTTATGAACCCAAACAAGCACAGGTCTTTTTATTTATAAGCCCGTTCTGGTGTTGTGTTTCTATAGGCAGGTGGAGATCAGGGTTAATCCATCTCCTCTCACACTAAAGACTGCAACACATCACCCTCTCTACTCTTTCTATCTGGCTCTCCCTCCCACATCAAACGCAGTCTGCTCCTCTATTTATCTTCTCTGCCTGCCTCAATCTGTCCATCTGTCTATCCGCAGACCTGCTCCTTAAACAGTACTCCACCACTGGATGAATAAGAGATGAGGGAATGGGGAGAGAGGAGAGGATGGAGGAGGTGAGGGAGAAGTGAAGAAGTGCAGTGCAGTTCGGTTGTAGCCCTGCGGGGATAGGGTGGGTGTAAATGGATCTTGAGAAGCTGGTGTCACCTGTCCCAGGACCATTAATTAGTCATTTAGACTTGTAATGGAGTGAGCCGCAGCCAGACCAACACAAGCAGCCAAACAAAGCCAAATCACTCAGACAGAGGAGATAGCTGTGGCTGTAGAGTACACTGACTACCCAAAGTGGAAAGCTATACCAATCACTGACTTTATATCATAACATAACACCGTGGATCTCATGAGACAAAGAAACACTTCATGAGTTATAAACAATGACAGGAGATTCAACTAATTAAAGAAATTAGTTAGGAACACAGGTTGTAACTGTGCCTGTGCCAAGGGTCATGATGTGAAACACAACATTCTCAGATGAAGCAGGTCCTTTCACATTAAAAAAGTAGTTTGTTATTTCTATGGTTAGTATGTTTTCGTATTTTCTTGATTTATTTTAAAACAGTAAAGCAGATTTTAGTCACAGTGGTGCTTAAAGTTCTGATATACTTGATGTACTTTCATGTGTCACATTCACTGACCAGTAATCCATAGTCCTCCAACTCTGTAAGATGTAGAGCCTGGCTGCAATATGATCAGGAAATTAATAGTTGAAGGAGTGTCGAAGATCAGATGTTTTCAACTTCAGCAGCACTGATTTGATGACGATCAAGTAACAATCAATTGTTTTGGATACTTGAACTCTCAAGAATATATTAGGATTAAATGACATGTATTATACTTTTAACCCCCAAAAGTGGCTTTAAACGTTTAGTATTACACAATAATGAGTCCTCCAGCAGGGATTACTTTACGCCCTTCCGGGTCCATAATGAACATTGCGTTTCTAAAGATCACATAACAAACAATTGATATAGATACTTCGCTTGCACTGTCTCTATTTAGATTGAATTACAAAACGGTTGATATCTGATGTTCAGGTGACCGCTGTTTGTCCTTCTGGCTGTCATTGACCGACTACAGCGATGCCCCCATGGCAGCAGAGACACTCCCGCTGAAGACTGAAGTGTATCAGTAACACCTTGGAAAGTGAATCGGCTGCCCAAGTCAGGGCAAGACACAGGTCTGCTGCCAGTCCTGTTAGAAGGGGTTAATCAGCCAGAGTGCTGGCTGATCCTGTTGCAGAGTTAGACTGGACTATACTGAGTATTTTATTTCCTTTAATGTATTTTTTGATTGCATTCAGACAGAGTCAAGTTGATCTTTAGCTTGAAGGGACATGGCCTGTCTGTGTACTCTGTAAGGATACAATGCTGTGATAAGAAAGGTGTTTGATGTCTGCTTTAAGACTGAGGTCAGGATTAACATGGGGTCAGGGTCAGAGTTTGGATTCAGTTAAAGTTAAGAGTTCTAGTCTCCAGAGTTTGCAGAGCTTATCAGATAACTGAGGGATAAAAGTCACAGTTACATGTCAACCCTGGCTTATCCAAACGTAGTAAAAAAATCAAGGAAAGACAAAGAAAAGTCACATTTTAATGCTGACTGTGGTCTGGTCAGCATCACTCCCTCAACATCTCTGAGTAATCTTAAGCCTGTCAGCAGAAAGGGGCAGAGTAGGACACAATATTTATGTGTGGTAGTGATGTGCAATCAAACTCATGCTGCCCTCCATCCATCAGCAGCTAGTCTGCTCATCACTTCTACCCACAGTCAGGGTGAACTTTCCATGGTCAACCTCTGCTGTTCTGATCTGCACTCTGGGCAGTGTGAGATGGACATGCAGGGTCCAACTCCTCCTATTTATTCAATAATTAATGTTGGGGTATAGCTGCTGGGACAGGTGACGTGAGAGCAGTGGTGAAAGCATCAGCAAAAGTTAGTCGGAATTAACAATGTAACAAAGTGCATTTACTCAACTACTTTATGTTTTTGGGATACCTCACTTAAATGTTTCCATAGACAGCTGAGTTTAAATTTAAAAGATGAAAAAACACATAGAGAGATGAAGCCACTTGTTTTGGAGTCTTAGTGTTCACCGAGCAGATTCAAAGTGCATCTTTGTGCACTCTAAGATTAAGCAACTTTGAACGTGACACCAAATCTTTTTGTCCTGGCTGCTCTTCTTGCGAAAGGAGAAAATGAGAAGGAAATGTCTTGTCCTATGCAGAGCAATAAAGGATCACATTACATTACAGTGAGGGGAGACTGATGAAGGAGAAGCATGAACGGTCATTTGGGCAAATGGCTTCTTCATCATCCATCTGCATTCCTCCATTGTGCTGAAAATACTCACATCATTACAGCTGAGAACAGAGTGGGACATTGACAGAAAGAGGGGGTAAAAGGAGACAAGAAGAAGAAGGAGATTATTTTACATTTATTATAGAGGAGCAAATTAAAAAGGAGAGGTCATTATTTTTATCTGGAGGGTAGAGTGACAGTAACCTATTCTTAGCTTTTACCCCTACAAGATAGATTTACAGTTATGTGTCAGAAAGTTTTGAAAGTTAGACAAGACTTATAAGTAAAGTATTATTATTTTTCTTCTTTTTGTGTGTGTGTGTGTTCCTTTGTGTGTTTTTTGATTTCTGCAATTTTGGTCCTCCATAATTTAATCCTCCAGACAGCAAGGGGTTGGTGCTGACACCACAGAATATAAACTCAGTAAATAAATAAACTTCCCCATGGGCGACTTTCTCCTCAGTAGTTTTTAATTTTCTTTTTTAAGGTTGGAAGTGTGTCATCTGGGTTATTGTTCCCTGGAGTTAGATGAATCATGTCAGCAATATTCAGCCTTTATATCGTGGGAACATCCTTACAACAGAGCAGGCAGTGTGAGGAAGCATTCCTTCACACAGTTTGTCAACAACCGCTCTTCTCTTTAAAATAATGTGATAGCAGTAAAATTAATATTATGCTAAATTACAATCACACTCAGGTGACCATGAGATTATGCGGCTCAGCAGCTCTATGAGGCAGCAGTGCTTTCAGCTATGATCTAGTGACGCTCACAGTGCTAACATGCTGATGCTTTACAGAAGCAGCACTGCCGTCCCCAGTCATACCACCTGCAGATTGAAGTGCCTGTCAAACCCTAACCTTGGTTGTTTTTCAAGCTGCCTACTCATAGTGTGTGTGAATGTGTTCCAGCAAGGTGAACATACTGTTGTAGAGAGTGATCGCCGGCGGCCAAGCTCACCCTCACCTTGTCCACTAGTGTACGCACCTCTTGTGCACATGTGCCAAATTTAGCCCCTCTCTCTCTTCTCTCTTCAGTACATTCTCATTCAACCCACAAGCCCTCTACTTCTAACAATGATTTGGATGCTGAAACTGTACTCTACTGAAACTAATGGATGTTTCTATTTTTACTCATCTACTGTTTTAAATACATCACCATCATTGTACTTAACAGCCAGTCTTTATTCAGACTATGATTTACCGTTAGCCATTATCCTAATAGTTAGTAATAACCTTGCCCATGTGAGAGAGTGATGGGGATTTTATTTTTACATGAGCCCAGCCACATTACCATCCGTCGCCTGCATCATGTATCAGATTTCTTCCGCGGTGAAGAGAGGGGCTGAAAGGTAGAGCATCGAGGACATTGAGTAAAGGAACACTTAAAGGCACATGGAGACACTGGAGAGTTTGAGGGGGGATTTGAGCTCTTGAGTGAGGAGTGAGGGGCTCATGTAACTATCAAGGTGGGAGGTCGATGGCAAGGAGTTAACCCTTTCTAGCCCTGAGTCCCGAGTGTCTCTATTAATAAAACAATCAGTTGCCATTTTGAGACACTTCTTTCCTTTCCCTCCCCCAACTCCCCAGCTGCTTCCAAGACAGCCGGAGGATTATAATCCCTTTAGTGACCCAAACATTGGCCTCAAGGCTTTTGCTAAACTGGCTGGTAGATCCTTAAATGGAGGCACCTTTGGGGACATTCTTATTAGGGCCTCAGTCCACTTCGGCTGCATCCTCTAAACATGGAGAATTTCCACATGTCACATAGAGAAACTACAAGTCCCACATTGGTTTGGGTTCTGACTGTTTTTGGCTTGTGTTAGACACTGTGGAGTTAAGTCATCTACTATTGGTACATTTGACCTGTGAATAAGACTAAGGCACTATGGAACTTAGATGCACCTGTCTTGTTTCCTACTGCCCAGATAACTGTCTAAGTGGTGTCATTTATATATACACTCAACAAAAATATAAACGCAACACTTTTGTTTTTGCTCCCATGTTTCATGAGATGGACTTGAAGATCTAAACTTCATTCCAGATACACAATATTACCATTCCTCTCAAACATTGTTCACAAATCTGTCTAAATGTGTGATAGTGAGCACTTCTGCTTTGCTGAGATAATCCATCCCACCTCACAGGTGTGCCACATCAAGATGCTGATCTGACATCATGATTAGTGCACAGGTGTACCTTAAACTGCCCACAATAAAAGGCCACCCTGAAATGTGCATTTTGTTTCTGCTTTATTGGCGGTCTGGGGACTCAGAACCAGTCAGTATCTGGTGTGACCACCATTTGCCTCATGCAGTGCAACACATCTTCTTCGCATAGAGTTTATCAGATTGTCTATTGTGGCCTGTGGAATGTTGGTCCACTCCTCTTCAATGGCTGTGCGAAGTTGCTGGATATTAGTGGGAACTGGTGCACGCTGTCGTATACGCCGGTCAAGCACATCCCAAACATGTTCAATGGGTGACATGTCCGGTGAGTATGCTGGCCATGCAAGAACTGGGACATTTTCAGCTTCCAAGAATTGTGTACAGATCCTTGCAACATGGGGCCGTGCATTATCTTGCTGAAACATGAGGTGATGTTCATGGATGTATGGCACAACAATGGGCCTCAGGATCTCATCACGGTATCTCTGTGCATTCAAAATGCCATCAATAAAATGCACCTGTGTTCTTCGTCCATAACAGATGCCTGCCCATACCATGACCCCACCACCACCATGGGCCACTCGATCCACAACATTGACATCAGCAAAGCGCTCACCCACACGACGCCACACACGCTGTCTGCCATCTGCCCTGAACAATGTAAACCGAGATTCATCCGTGAAGAGAACACCTCTCCAACGTGCTAGACGCCATCGAATGTGAGCATTTGCCCACTCAAGTCTGTTACGGCGACGATCTGGAGTCAGGTTAAGACCCCGATGAGGACGACGAGCATGCAGTTGAGCTTCCCTGAGACGGTTTCTGACAGTTTGTGCAGAAATTGTTTGGTTATGCAAACCAATTGTTTCAGCAGCTGTCTGAGTGGCTGGTCTCAGACGATCTCAGAGGTGAACCTGCTGGATGTGGAGGTCCTGGGCTGGTGTGGTTACTCGTGGTCTGCGGTTGTGAGGCCGGTTGGATGTACTGCCATATTCTCTGAAACGCCTTTGGAGACGGCTTATGGTGGAGAAATGAACATTCAATGCACGAGCAACAGATCTGGTTGACATTCCTGCTGTCAGCATGCCAATTGCACGCTCCCTCAATGCTTGTGGCATCTGTGGCATTTTGCTGTGAGACAAAACTGCACATTTCAGGGTGGCCTTTTATTGTGGGCAGTTTGAGGTACACCTGTGCACTAATCATGATGTCAGGTCAGCATCTTGATGTGGCACACCTGTGAGGTGGGATGGATTATCTCAGCAAAGCAGAGGTGCTCACTATCACACATTTAGACAGATTTGTGAACAATGTTTGAGAGGAATGGTAATATTGTGTATCTTGAATGAAGTTTAGATCTTCAAGTCCATCTCATGAAACATGGGAGCAAAAACAAAAGTGTTGCGTTTATATTTTTGTTGAGTGTAGTTTAGCACTTCACAGCAATAATCTCAACCTTCATTTCAGCACCTATTCATCAGCCTTTGTTTGACTCAAGCCTTTGTTTGGTCTCATGTTCACCTTTAAATGTGGACACCCAGTTTAATATTTAGCTCACACTGTATTATTTTTAGGTGGCTGTTATAATTTTTTTTCGTGTGGTTGATTAAACTCACGTACAATAATAATAATTATGATCACTGTATGCTGTTTATAGAATGTCTTGTTGGTTTGTTTGTGGCATTTTATCTTCAGAAGCCACATGATGACTTCCACGTGTAGATCCTTTTTTTCCACTTAGCAGCCACACCTTCAGAGAGGAGGTCACAGTTTGTTGTTATGGTTACAGCTATGTGTATAATTCATGCAGGCGTGGTGGTAATGTTGACGATCAGCAGCATAGAGGACAGAAGTCAAGTCAGGCCAGCTCAACATGTAGCAACCCTGCTTGGCTGTATTACAGATATTGACACAGGCCTTGTCACAGAAATCACACACCACAGCTTTTTGTTTGTGGTCTGGTCATTTTTGATTGCATTATGTATAGCAAGACATCTGATAAGCCCGAGCTCTCCACCAGTGGAAATGGCCTCAAATGGCATTGGGCAGTCAAATAAGGAATCTGTGATCTGATACTGAAACAGCAGGGAGACTGTCTGCCGTCTTATTCATGGGCTCTGTTTCTCATTCTCTTCTTTTCCCTCCTCACCTCTCAATATTTGGTTTTGCTCATGTGATTCCTTTTTAACATGAGCTTATATTTCTCCTTCAGCTCTCCATATATAGAAGCACACATTGCTTAGCTTACAAGAAGAAAACAAACAGAAATAACTTAGAAGACATAGAATAAGTAGAGGTTTAGCATTAGGAGTGCAAACACAAACTACAAGAACCAAAGCTAAATATACATTTTGATGTAGAAGATAAGAAAATGTGCCTCTGTTTTAACAGATGGAAACCTTGAGCAGGACCCAGCTCATAAGGGGAACCCTCTTACTGATAGCCGGCCGGTGAAAGGAGAAGAAGAGGTAGACGGGACAGAGAGGATGAGAGAGAGAGAGAGAGAGAGAGAGCAAGAGAGGACCAAACATGCAGCAAACATCATTCATTAGAACAAACATGCATATATTATAACAAAAAAATGAGCCGGACAATATTTGCACTAGACGTGTGAAAATGAACAATACTCTGCATCCTTGGAGAAAATGATAGATGATAACAATCATAGTTGCACCCCTGATCTCAGTAAAACTTCATTAATCATCCTTGCATGCATTCTCATTGCTGCTTTAAGTTTAGTTTCCGCTCTTTATGAATGACTTATTTGCTCCTGTAACAACCTTGCCACCGCAGTAATCTGCAGCCGTGGTAAACTGCACCAGCTGAGTCTTTTCTCCTTGACCTTGATTTGTACACGTACATCCAGGGATTGGCTCCCCTCCAGATACTGATGATGCATAAACTGGCAGACGCCTGGAGACTTCCTGCTGTGATCAAGATTTTATTGTCCCCACGGCAGAGACATATTGTTTTGAATGTGGAACGCCAATGTTTCATCCATCTACACCACATACACACCTGGTTATTAATTAAAGGAACACAGCATAAGTGATTTATAAAGACTTAACTTGGAGGTCTTGCAGGACATGTGGGGTATACTGTAGGTTCAAGAGTAAAAGCTACAATCCTTCCCTTCATTCAAGTATGAAATTGAATTAGTCAGTGGATAACTGCTGCCATCTAAAGGTCAGACAGACACATGTATGCACCACAGTAGCTGAGGATATTTTATAGATTTACAAACACTCTACAATCATTTTGTTGTCTTGTTGAGTTTGGACAAACACACACAATCATGGAAAACACACTTTTACTCTTGTTTCATTTAGAGAATACATGTAACCTGGAAGCACCTGCTGGATAAGCTGTTTCACCCTGCAGGAGTACCACTGGGGCATGAAATTGAAATTATTGATGGATACATTTTGACACAGAGAGGTCAGAGAGGCCATGATGTACTGCATCCATAGCTGTGGCCATTTGTGTGTGACTGTATATACAGAAACACAAAACAAAGACAGTCATCAATCAGAAAAAAAAACTCTCAGGTTTTTGTTCCCTCTTTGTTTATTCAGGACTGCCCTCGTAGACACTGTTCCATGGCTTTCAGCTCCTGTAATTCATGGCAGTGAGGACCACAGTGAAGGCAGAGGAGTCGTCTGACCTTGGGGATGACAGAGAGAGCTGGGCCTCTGGCACCTCTGGGAAAAGACACAAATCTGTTATTTCTACTGATAGTGTCAATGAAATAGAAATGTAGAGACTGCAGAGTTTTTTAATGAGATTTAATTTACTAATCTTAGATGTCCCAAGATTAGGCATCTGCAGCGTGACTACAGATATAACATCAGTCTTGTAAAAAAAAAAAAAAAAAGCATGACTTGAAAGGATTTCTTGCTGTCTGTGTGACTTACTCACCCATTGAAGTGTAACTGAGCTAATTTGAAGAGCTGTCGACCCAGTTCAATGCTGTCTTCTCCATACTGGGCGCCAATAGCTGCAGCACTTTGCTCCAGATGGGATGCTGCATTATTCCAGTCACCTAAAGGAAGCATTAAAAAAGAAAACTGCATAATCTTAACTGCCAACCATTTCAGTCAGGCCCATTGACCATAATGATTTGTAAGACTCCTCAGGGTATCTGAAAATTCAGCTAATATAAAGGTTTCCTTGCTTTAGCTACTTTTAGTACAGTACATTCAGTACTGAATTATCACAACAATATGTGGCCAATCATTACTGCCTTGCTCAGCAGCTGTTAGCGCTGCCACATTTTTTGCAAGGAAAGATAACAATTGTTCCTAATTAAAGTCTGTACAATGGTGACACTGAGCCTCTTCTGGGTGTTAGACAAACACAATATAACAGCTCTTCCCCACCATATGCAACAGTAGCAGTGTATGAAACACACAGCCTATATGCAGACATACATAGAAGCTGCTGTTATCCTCACCCATGGTAGCATATGCTCTGGCTGTGGCATCTGCCAGCTCCCCCTGTAACGGGTGTGTCTCTTCAAGAATTAGTCCCGACTCACTCCGAGTCCTTTCCAACAGTCTCAGAGCTTCACCTGAAGGAGGGCAGAGCAGAAAAATAACATGGTGATGGTATTTATATGTTACTATATTTACATACTGTATCAGCATTAGAGTCTCCCAGTCACCTGGCCTGTCTCTCTCCATGAGTCCATGAGCCGTCTCCAGGTTGACTCTCATCTCCTGCAGCCTGCGGCTCACATCAGATGGAGACATACGATGACCACAGGATGATCGTGAGCATAGAAACATTGGTTCTCCGTTCTCAGTACTTTTCTTAAAAGATATTCAAAACATCATAGATCATTATCATAGGACAGCAGTAAGGTCAATGTCATATGGTAAAAAAGTAATTATCTTTTACTTTAAGAGATCCTTTGCACTTAAAACAGAGGAGTCCAGACTTATGTGGACTGCCTCTGGTGCCTGAGCATTGCTGTCTGCCCTCTTTAACCTCTTCTTGCTGCTGCTGGCTGCAGGCCTCACACTGACACAGGAAATGGTACTGTTCATATAGGAGATGCTGGCGCTCTTTGGTCACCATCCTACTGCTGTGAGGACCTGAGTGGAAGATGTGAACACTGTTGTTTGCAAGTTAAAAGTAGATATGTTATAGAAGGCCTTTAATGCCCCTAACCTACCATAGCAGTGTAGGATCTCCTGTCCAGGGCCGATAACTTTGTTTGCCCTGACTGTCACAATAACAGCCCCTGGTCCATGGTCCTTGTTTCTGTGCTCATCTTTACTTCCACAGATGTGTGCAGACAGGTCTGAAGGCTTAGCTGTAGACCCAGTGCTGAATGCCAGACTGGTGTTAGGACAGCAGGAGTGATTGAGTAGACTGAGAGTCGGGAATATTGCTGTGGCAATGCGAATTTCACAGCTGGACTGCACTGGTAGGTTTGCTGTCCCTGTGAGATGCAAAAAAAAAAAAAAAATAATAAAAAAAAATATATATATATATATATACTGTATGTGTGTGTGTCATAGTGCAACAAACACAGCCGAATATGCAATTATTAAAAGGCACATCTTCTTTGTTGGTTTGCACTACAGAAGTTCAATTACTGTGGCGAAAAAGTCATTTTAGGCTCAAAAATTATAGGCTAAACAGATCAAACAGGGGAGCAAAATGTTTTGTTTCTGACAAAATAAGACCAGACTTAAGTTCATACTTAATTATAAGTTGTGCATAAGAGTTACCTGTATCCTGCATTGTGATGACTGCCTGGGCGTTACACTTTAACTGCAGGACGTGCCTCAGAACTGCACTTCCCATCAGCAACTGCTCTGACTTCCAATCTGTGGTACATGGTACATGTTCTGCTGACTGGCTGATTGCCGCTGTGGGACTACTTAGATTCCAAGATATAGGTGGAGGTCCTGCTTGGCTGAGCTTCAAGTAAAGTGTTGCTATGGTAACTGCACACAGAAAACGCAGGTGAGGAGATTGCCGATTTATGTGATGCAGTAAATGAAACACTCTCAGGTAAGAGTCACTATTAAGACAGCTTGGTGCAGACATCTTCTGCTCATCTCCGATTTGCTCCCTGGCTTTTTGGACATTTTTCATCCCAGCCTTTAGTGTAACCCTCAGTGCGAGTTGTGACATCACACCCATCACCATCAGATCTGCTGCCAATGGACACTCCCAGCGGTGATGTTCTTCCCAGGCTTCCTGCTGACAACTGGTTGAACAGTACCGGCTGTAACTGCAGCCCTCACACGGCACAGGACTCAGCGTTTCAGTCAAACAGAAATGACAGCGCCTGTGCTCTGTCCCAAACAACACCTCTGTCTCTGCGTCCTGTTGTCCCCCTTTCCCTTTCACCTCCTCCATCCCTGGTATGAGGACACAGCTGTACGGCCTGTCTATAAGAATCACCTCTCCAGCTGCTATTGTCTCTACAGCCACCAGGTGTCGCCCTTTCTCCACATTGTAGCCAACATTTGTTTGAGGGCAAATTCCGAATGTGTCAGGGCCTAAAGGTGATGCTGGTACCCTGTCTGAACCTTTTGGATTCACTGAAGCAGGATTGTGATCATCCTCGTTTGCTTTCTCCTGCGCTGACAGGTAGTTGACACAGAGTGCGCGGCGGTCGTGTAGTTTGTGTTGCAGATGTGAGGGATAGCCATTCTTCAGGGCATTGTCAATGTCATTAAGGCATTCCTGAAGTAAAGAGAAAAACGCGCATGAGCCGCAGCATTGACACAAAGATCATGATGCAAATCTGTTGCAAAACATCTACAAGACCTATTTTCAGACTGTTTCAGTTCTATACCTTGTAGTTGTGCAGATGGTAAAGCGCAGCAGAGCGGTTGGCATAGCACAGAGACAGCTGCTCTGAACTTTGAGGTGCAAAGCAAACGCCCTGTCACAGAGACACAAAGTGCAGAGAATAATAGTTTATGTTTATAAAACCTTTAAATATTTGTATTGCATCATATCCTTTATTAAGTGAAGCATCTATACTTCCTGGTTCAAACACCTTCCCTTTACCTGTGAATAATGCAAAGCAGCTTCTGTGTAGTTTCTAGTCTTAAAGCTGGAGTTTCCCCTCTCCCTGCATTGGGCTGCTTGCTCTGCATCCTTCTGCACTGAGTATCCTGCAGACATTGACTGCAAAAAGTCCAGATCATCTTGACTGGAAGAAAAAGAAGAGAAGCCACTGAATACTGACACGAGAAATAACTAAGCCAGAGCCTTGTTCAAACTTTGTTTACAGTAAATAAACTGTTGTATCAGGTTTTATAGCCCAGGCGGTTTGGATCCACTAGTACTACAGTAGTTAGCTAGCTGCTACTCACGTTGTCAGACTTAAAGCACATTGAAAAACATCATCTATTTCAAGCAGAGATGTAAATGTTTCCTTTAGCTCGGGGTACAGCCTGGTCCATTTCTGCGCCACATGATCTTGCCACTGCAGACACGGAAGATCCATCATGAAGTCTAACCGAACCGAACAGCGCTGTTTGCCTTCAAAGTACCGTGGATCGAAAGAACGTTTCCTGCTATGAGTTTCAAAATAAAACCTATACTGTATGGAAACGTTCCTCAACCCTAGGCCTGAAGTCTGATCTGACAAACTGGAATGACTCAAAAATATGTTATGACACTTACATCTAATCGCTGTCAAATAACGCAGTAGAATATTGTTGTAACGGAGTGGAGGGTAATAGTAGTATAAATGCAAAATCTCAAGTTATAAACCTCAAGTACGTAGAATTAATTTCTACATCTGGCTGTCGCCAAAGTTGCATCTTTTATTGTGAAGGCATAAAAAACGTATCACATCCGGTGTAACTTTTCGCGCTTGTCTGGGAAGTCTCGTTTGTCTCGAGTCTCTCGCGATAACATGCACACTGTTTTTAGCTTTATAGAAGGATAGCTAAAATCTGCAGGCTTTGAGAATAACTTCAGACAGGAGACATGAGTGTAACTCTCACACAGGGGGCAGTTGAAGTAAGTATGAACATTAATGTAACTGAACCCATGTTTTTTCCCCTCATAAGGGCCTACCATTTGGCAATATAGCGCTACATTAGTGGAATGTGCTAGCATTGTGAGCTAATAAGATTTGTTAGTTGCATGAACATTGATATCAAACGTCAGAAGCGTACATTTTACTGTGTTAATCGGGGTCCAGCCCAGTTATCTTGTGTTTTAAACAGCAATGCCTCCCTCTACTACGTACTAATGCGTACCTACAGGGGTTGTGCAAACTAAATGACACTTCATTAATGTGATTAGACTTTAGCATGTACTAGCATCATTGGTAATGTAGTGGGACAGGATGAGGTCAGGGAACATGTACTAACAGGTTCACGTGTGTTGTTGTTGTTGTGTAGGCCCTGTTTAAAGGCATAGAGGTCAACAATCCAGTATTGCAGCTCCTGGTAAGTCAATGAACAGCTCTTTTACAGCTTCTTACTTTTAAAATTATGAAGTTAATATTTTTGACTACTGAAACTATTTCATTCTGCTTTTATAATTTATGATTTTGATTAATTACCTTGTTGTAATAATGTTATTTGCGTTTTGTACCAAATTACATTCAAAAAATAATTTCAGAACGAAACTACAATGAATTTAATTTACTCTGCTTAAAACCTCTCATTGAACTGCCAACCATGCAGTGGTAAAGAGGGTAATATTGTTTTACACTTTGCTTTGTGCCTTTCAGAACATCCGTCCAATCATTAGTCAATCAGGCCCACCTAGGTTCCGGCTTATGATGAGTGATGGTCTGCACTCTTTGAGTTGTGAGTAGTTTGACTGTGGTTTAATCGAAGACAGTACTGATACTGCACTGACTTCTGACCCATCTGTAAATCAACATTTATATCAGTTCATCAGTTATATCAATATTTCCCTCTGTAAATGTTTGTTTGACATGACCGTGTCTATATTTTGTTACGTGTAGCACTCCTTCTGGCCACCCAGTTGAACCATTTGCCAGAAGAAAACCTTCTGGTGCCACATTGCGTGTGTGTGTTGAAGAAGACCGCCACCAACACAATGACAGATGGCCGGTTTGTTTACCGTCTTCCTCATCATTCTTTCTGTCTCTTTGCCTTTGCTTGCTTTAATCCCATTTGGGCTCACATTTACTTTTCTGCGTTCCAGGAGGGTAGTGATTGTGATAGACATGGAGATATTGCAGTCGGCTGACGAGACTGGAGGAAAGATTGGAAATCCCACTCCATATAATGCAGATGGTATGGCTTCTAATATGTGCATAGATGAAGAACTGCAATAAAAACAGCTTCTGCAGGTCCCTCATGGTGTTTGTTTAACTGGCAGGTAAGACGTCGTCTCCACAGAAGGTGTCATCAAGCAGCTCTGAACCCTCATCCAGTCCGTCTGCTGCAGCACCTGGAACCTCCAGTGAGTGTCATGTCAGAGACTTTATAAGATTCTATATATATGCATTCAAGTCATTTCAAATAAGTTCTGGGCAGTGTGACACTCCTAGCAGGTGTTTTGGTCTAAAATTGCTACATTACAATAAAAATGTTTTTGTTTTTTATTAATTTTGGCGCATGCTGTAGGCACCTCAACACCTCAAGAATGATATTTCATGTTAGAAGAGTTAGCCTTGAGACTTGAGCCTTGTCACCTCGCATTTACCCTTTACAGTGGTCATGCCCAACCTGTGATTTACAAAACTCTTTTCTGTAAACTGTATATACACTCAAGGACATTTGTAAGTGTTTATATACTTGGCAACTATTGCTATTCCACGTGCAAGTGATCGGCAGGAAGCTGACATACATTATACACTGCATAGGCACAGATCTAGCATTCTAGGTATTTTGTTTTTCTGTTTTTCTCACCTATTTAAATATTTAGCATTTGTATTCTTTAGCAGTTGCATTAGACTTAGCTCAACATAATGTCAAGTGGAATTTATTTACCTGTAAATGCTGTCATACAGAAGGAACTCTTGAGATGTAGTTCATATAAACTATATAGTTCTGTTCATTAGTAACAAGGGAGTGGGAAATGAATGAGGATATTTTTTTAACAAATAAGTTAATTTTGAATATTTTTGCACATCCAAATCTTGCCAAAAGAGGGAGCCATGTACCCTTTGAGTAAAACATTAGTTGCAGTCCTCCGACTGTTTCTCTAAGTGGTTGTTCTGCAGCTATAATTTAGGGCCAAATTAGGCTTTTGTAGTTCCTTTTCTCATTTACTGAACTGAACAGTTCAGTAAACCAAAAGGTAAATTCTGGTTTTCTGTCATCTGATATTCATGGACTCTTAGTGTTCAGAGGCTGCTGTGTGATTGCAGGTTAATATTTTGAAGAACGAGGATCATGTGGCACAATGTGGTTTCCAACTAGTTTAAAGTAGCCACAGGAAATGCTAAAAGGATGGAGCCCTGTCATTCCTTCGGGATAAGTTAATCACACTGGGTTCTTGAATCATATTTACAGCTCAGCTTCAGAGCAGGAGACTATCCTGTTGTCCAGTGGCCATTGTAGGAGTCCATAACTCACTTTTATCACCAAACAGATTTTTCTAACAGAGCAGGACCTCCAAATGATGGTTGGTTTCCTACCACAGTGGCTTGTGTCATGTATTATGCCTAAAGTAGCCTGTGTTTTATTAGCTCCTCTTTTATTAGTGAAGCCTTTGATACACTCAGTTGTTTTATACCACCAACTGCTGCACAGCATTGACATTGATTTTGTTATGTGGCAGAAACATACCCGATAGTCCTCCTCAGTGGAGGATGTAGGCATGTGGGTGGATAATGAGTGCTTGGTATATTGTGTGTTTATGCATGTGTAGGTGTGTGTCTGTGTGTGCATTGTGACTGAGGCAGCTTGTGTGGGCCGATGGCTCCTCCAGTTCATGGCTTTATGAATATTTTGTTGTGGACTGAATCCCCTTGGAGCGATGCACAGACGGAGGCAGGGTGAGCGAGAAAGTCAACTAATTTGACTCAGCAAAGATGCGGCTCTGCATTAAGTAGTTCATCAGACTCCTTCCTCGTTACATCCTTTGATCCATGTTACCTCAGAGATCCCAGCAGATACAGAAAACCTGCTGCTCTGTTTAATTGTTCTGCTGATGAAATGGTCCTGCTTTCCTCTTTAGAGCCAGAAACAAGCCTCATGCATAAAATCTCAAAGTGGTTTCTACTGCTGGCTTAGTGTTTGATTACTTTCCAATATTTTTGTAAATTGCATTTTCACTAAGTCGATAAATTTGTGTGCTTTAACAAGATTGCTAAATGCCACAAATCAAGTGTTTCCAATGAGCTGTGGACGATGTAATGACTAGGGAGGCTGCAGTTTTTATTGGACGATCTGAGTTCAAACATCTGTGAAGACTTCACAGTCCTCGAGCTGTACACTGAGTCCCAGGGTTCTTCCATTTGGCTAACTTGGCTCATTGCCTCTCAGGAAGAGATACAAAAAAAATCAGGAAATGTATTAAGCAAAAAGGACATCCTCGCTTATTTTTGTGCCAATTGTTGAGACGTGATCCATAAAGTTTAGGAATAATTAAATGTACGCCTGCTGCTCCAGTGCTGTTATGTTTTCCTACATCAGCGTATGATGGAAATAAATGAGTGGACTTGATGAGTGGGTTTGTATAAAATGGAACAGACAAGAGGGAGCGGTAAAATTAAAAGCATTTGTTTATAAAAAGGCAGCAGGTACACTTAGTCTGCCATGTTGGGCTCAGACAGTATAAGAGGTGGTTAATAAGTGGGTGCCTAACCTATTTTTTTTGTCTACTCCTACACACTATAACAGTTGTGTGGTATACTGATGTGTTCTATGTAGAAATCAGCTTCTTGAACTCCAGCAGCAATGACATCTTTATCTCTGTCAAAATGGCAACCACTTATTTTATTCTGCCTCCATCTGTTCATTGTCCTCTTCAGCTGAGACTACAGTAGAGGAGACAGCATGATGTTAATCATTTTCTCAGACAGTGTGTTGATGCTAGGGTTAAACAGAACTTGTACATATGAGAGCTGTATGACTCATCTTTGACTACCTAAGGCCAGAACCTTATCAATCATTTCCAGAAACCACATAAAAAACCAACAGTGCATATGTTTAGAATGTTTTTTTTCTCAGATACAGATCCTCAAAGAAACTGGTGATAATGAATTAAAATCACAGGCCAGAGGAGCAAGGACATTAGGAAGCATTCTTTGATTGGTTAAATGAACAGCAAAACCTCCCACCTCCTCTTCAGACAAAGCTTGAGAGTGGGAGGATGTGATCAGAAAATGTCCTTTTAGAAGGAATTATTTTTAGCATCAAATCCTGTTTGAGCATCTATAGAAAGCTCTGTCAGTCAAAATTGACAGCATACTCTCAGTCACAAAAAACAGCAGTGTCTGAGTCACAGTATTAATATTCTGAAAAAACAAAAACTTGCCTTTCAGTAGTAGGTGTGAAGTCAGAGGTCATGACACCATAGTCGCAGACTCGTCTGTGTTCTCAGTTAAATATTCATCAGCAGCCATCACTTGAAATCGACTACTTTCAAACTGCTACGCGGATGATATTTAAATTCCAAAAAGAGCTCCGTACTTGCTGAAGTGCAGTTAAAAAAATATTCATTATTCATCACTAACCACTCTCTGCACGTTCCCTTTGTCCTCATAACTCTTCTCCTTTTTCCCCTCACTCTCATAAACACACATAAGCTCTTTATTATTCACTTTCTCTGTTTATGCCTTCTTTCTTGTTCTATATATTTCCATCTTTCCTGGTTCCTGGGGTGAGGTCCTATCCTCACGTCAGCCACCATCTTCAACAACAGGAGCTGTCGAATACGTTATAGGCATACATATTAGACGCCTGCACTGATCCTAATCATAGAAAATGAGGGTCTTTGATAAAGCCTGATGCCCCTCTCCTTGTGCTGTGTTGTACAATCGATGCCCTCTAGCCCCACCACCACCATCACCACCACCACCACCTATCATGCCTCTTCTTTGGCTACCAGCTCCCTCTTGCTAACACTCCAAGTGCATATCGTGTGCATGAATATTGATGTTAATTACCCCTTGTCTGAAAATAGCTGTTCAATCTGTGATTTCCCCATAGATTTTTTTTTTCACCTCACACACAAACACACACACACACAGAAGCACACACACACACACACCCACAGAGGAGGGGTGTCATAGAGGTGAGTATTTGTTGTGCACTAAAACAGAAGCTTAAATCAGGGGAGTGCTCCCTGTGGAACTGACTCCTTTTATCCCTGAGAATTCTTCCATCAAAAGGCTGCTGCACAATATGGCAGATCATTTATGCCGAGGCATTACATAAAAAAATATTTTCACAACAGATTACAATTCAGCCTGAGTCATAATGATGGGGCTAATGCTACTTTATAGTGGGAGGTGAGATAGCACCTTAAGAGTCTGTGGGCCGCTCCAAACTGTTCAAATCGTATTTGTAAAGTTTTAAAAAACAAAAGGAAACAACTTTTTAATGTTTAATTATTATGTAAGATATTTAAATGTATTCTTTTTGATACAAATAATATGAACATTTTAATCCTGTTTTACAGAGGATTAGGTTATTGAGCTACTCCGAGCTTGAGTAATTACACATTAGTTTTCATCTGATATTTTCTGCCAAATTGTTTAGTGTTAAGTACATACATCTAATTAAGTTTCTGTTAAGCACCATACTCACACACAATATGATATACATATATATTAATATAACTGTACATAATCTTTATTAGTCTCCCTCCTTCATTGCTGTTGAGTAATTACCCTTCACTTTGACTCGGTTAAGTACAAAAAATGTGGTTGCCGTGCAGCACCTGTAATTAAGACTAGTATATGTGACCACAAGGCTGATATTCTGATAACTAATCCTAATTCTTCCCTTTTCCTATGACTGAAAGGCACAGGTCCAGTAATATATTAAATGAATAATTGATTGGCAGTCTTACTCTGAAAAGAAAAAAACCTTTTAATAATTGGCACAAACTGATGTTAACAGGGATTTAAGTAACTCTGTGGAGATCTGTGGGTGAGCTCGACTTTCTCAGGCATTTCATAAATTGGCAAAGGCTCACATGATCAGATAATACTACTACCATTAATGTTTTATAACTATAGCTGAAATATTTTTGTCTGGGTGTTTTAGCATTAGGGAAATTTTTAATTGCCTAATGCTAAACTCTAAGGTCCTGTCAGGATGCTACTTTTACTTTTACTGAAGGCGATCAATAACTAATCACTGTTAACAAAATTGGAAGGATAATGTCCGAAACAGCAAACGTCCAGCATTTTTTTGTGTTAGTTAATGAATTGCTTATCTCTAAATACTACTAAGTTACCCTCTCGGTTTTTGATGAACTGTCTCATATTGTCACTCAGCAGCCTTTTCTCCTGCCCGAGGCCATGGAAGAGGGTTTACAAAAGAAGCACCCATGAAGACTTCACCCGTGAAGACTCCACCCATGAAGGCTTCGCCCTCGAAGTTTTCGCCCTCGAAGTTTTCGCCCTCGAAGTTTTCGCCCTCGAAGTTTTCGCCCTCAAAGGCTGCCAGTGCCTCTCCGGGTTCTTCAACAAAAGTGGTTCCTATTGCTTATCTCAACCCATATGTCAGCAAGTAAGTATCAGTGTGGAGGTCTGTGTGTGCCTAACGGTCACTCAGTTCAAAATGGAATGTCAAATAATCGCTGATTATTGCAGAGTTTATGTTTCAGATTCTGTCGAGGATCAGGATAAATTCCTGAAGCTGACTAACATGCATTACTTTACATACAGTCAATGATTCCTTCTCTGCTGCTCATTCATCAGCCAGACTATGTTCTCTCATGCTGTTAACTCTAGTTCCCTGATGGCTTACATTTCTGGGTAGCACTTTGGGGCATGTTTGAAAGCGTCTGTGTGTAGCGCATGCGTACATTATATGAACATGTGTGTGTGTGGATTTGAGCGTGCACATGTTATTCAGCCCATTTGCATGGAAATGAAATGAAATGACCGATCTTGCCTCAGACAGGGACACTGTTATGGCAGGTACTGCTGGGTCTCTATGGTCTGCTGCTGAGGTTTTGATTCTGTTATTTGGCCCAGTGGGGATTTAGCCAACCTCTTTTTTTTTTTCCTTTCCTTTCCTTCCTTCTTAGATATTCTCCTCCGGGGCTCCATTTTGCTGCTGTTTTTCCACCTCTCATTCCTTATCGTTTCATTAAGGCTTAAGTCTCTGTCTCTGACCTTAAAGTTGGCTCCAAATGACAAGAGCATTTACTTTATAATAAGATGTAGGCGTCCAGATTGGAGTAAAGGTACCTTGTCAACTCTCTTCATGTTTGGGCACTGATAATGTAGCCCTGTTTGAAATTGCAAACTGTAAAGATAACTGTGCCTTGAGGTGTTGTAATAAACTGATGACTGTTGTAACTTTGAAGTTGGGGAGTACCTACACTGAGTAAAACAGATGACTTCAGCAGCTCTGGTTCTTCTGTGAACATTTGGATGAAATGAGGTGTGTGACACAAAGTGTTGTATTGGGTAGATCATACATAGATGTTTTGTTTGTGCGCAGTGTTGTAATATGACAGCATGACTCTCTCATCCCATTCTGCTGGTGTTAAAGCACATAGAGCAGACAGTAATTGGCTTGTGACTGCCATAAACCTTCGTCTACCAGTCTTATCCATACTGAGCAGGAAATGGGTTTCTCTATGGGCCGGCAGCTGCTCTCATGATAGGGAATTTAATTGCAGGCAAAAGTTATGGTATGAATATCCTCCATTGCACAATTATCAGTGCAGTCAAAAAAGCTCACTGCTGCATAAAGTGCCAAGCTTGGCTGGCTGTTGTTAAAAACAGAACAAGAAGCACATTTTAAATGCATCCAGGAGTTGGCAGATGTACAACAAGTTCACCGTTTGAAAAGAAAGTTGCTGGATATTTTTTTTTCTTTCCATGGAACTTTGAGAAGACTGAAAAGACACTCGTCCAATTTCTTTGGGAGTTGTTCCTTTTTGCAGTTGTGTGTCGCATATGTGACTGATGTGAGTTTAGTTGAGATGCTCATTAACAAAAAACAGAAGCTTTTTTAAGTGTCTCTGCAGCATTCTTTACTGTTTTTGCTGACCTTTAAAGTACAACATCCTACTTAAGTATTACATAACTGCTGAACACAGAACATTTTGTTTTCTTTGTAACAAAGGATATGTAATACTGTAAGTGTCCACCATACATTCGCTTAAAGTTGAGGTAAATAGTAAGGGGGATTTTTTGACATGTTTTAATTAAGGTTTTTATAAGAGCTTTTTTTCCTGGTTCAACTTGAAGCTGAAGTGTTATGATGTCCCTGCTAGGCTTAAAATAACCCCTAGCTTGTCAAGTTAATGACGTTCTCCAATGGTTGTTTTTTTTACTTTAGCCGTACTTGCGTTCATTCATGTTCTCTAACATGATTGAGAAGAGGTTGCTAGTACATTGACTCGCATGTTGTGGTACAAAGTGGTATTACATGATGAAATGGGCTAACATGCTCACTTCAGTACAAGCTTATGTAATTGTACCTCTTAAGTACTTGGATTGATCACTGTGTAATTAAGTTTTTTTTTATACAAAAACCAATGCATGTTTTGTACCCACAGATGGACTCTCAGAGCCAGAGTCAGCAACAAGTCCAATATCCGCACCTGGAGTAACTCTAAAGGGGAAGGCAAGCTCTTTTCCTTTGAGATCGTGGATGAGAGTGTGAGTACAGAAGTTAAAGCCTGAAATGTCACCATGGTAGTTTTTGTAATATTAATGTGATGAAACATTAAATTGAAATCCTCTGCTGGTCATCAGGGGGAAATTAAGATCACTGCCTTCAACAATGAAGTGGACAAGTTTTTCTCTCTAGTGGAGCAAGGCAAGGTGAGGAGATCCCACTTACCCTATGTTTGTTCACACATGAAAAGGCCTTAAAACAATCACTTCTGCATGTGTTTCTGAACAGTGCAAAGAAATGTTTCTGAATTCTTTTCAAATGTCATCTACTGATGTCATACTATTTCTTCACTAAAGCTGACTCAAAATCCATTTTGACAAAAGCAAAAGGCAAAATCTAAAGGCCATAAAAAATTCACAAACTGTTTGCAGTCTAAGCTTGAGTCAGGTATCCATTTTGTATTCACATTTCTTTTCAAAAAATGTATCCTTGGTAAAATAGTGCAGAATAAAATCTGTCTTTAGATTGCCTGTAGAACTTTTGGCCAATGAATGAGCCAGAGGCAAATATTACAGGATTTTCTTGGAAGAGACTCATTAAGGCGTTTTGTTACTGAAATACAGTGTGTGTGTGTGTGTGTGTTTGAGTCATAAAAAGATTTTTTTTGCTGGATATATGCATCTATGAAAAAGTAGCTGACTGCAGTTTATGAAAACTTTTTTTTTTTTTTAAGTGACATTTTGATGTTTTTTTGTTGTTTAAAGTGTCTGGTTATCTCCACTGTAGCAGAAATAGCTGGCAGTCTTGCTGTCTGTGTTCTTAATGGAGGATGCATATATAAAGTTTCTCTTGTGGCAATTCAGGCTCCAGTGCTTTAATAATTGATACAGAGAGGATACATTTTAAGTATTTCTATAAATTATTGAAAGCTAAATTAAATTATTTTTTATTTACTATATGCTTATATAATAATTACATCCACACATTCAAGTTTTTGGTCCTTCTGATTATTCATCTAAGCATCCTGTTATAGAAACACTAAAAATGACACAAAGTTAATATAAAGCTTCATCTGTCTTAGTTTGTCCAATTAAGGATCTTTGTTGTGGTCAATGTCCACCACAACAATCCCCTAGACACCACCTTATGTCTAAGGGATTTCATGATATCATGAGAGAAAGGGTTCAAACTTTGTAGGGATGTGCAGGTGATTTTGATCATTTGTACAGTATCTTTAGTAAAGATATAATGTCAAGTTCAAGCTGGTTTAAGGTTGAATTGTACCCGGTGTATAATGATAATAAAGATCATTCATTCATTCATATACTGCAGGAGGCTCATTTAAATTTGGCTGAAACGTAGATTTTTCTCAGAAAGAGGACAAAATGCTGTCTTCAGGCTTTTCTTTGTGTGTCAGTCTGTTTGTGTCAGTAACCACACAGTGAGAGGACAGACAAACAGTAAAGTAGAAATCATTAAAATGTTCCAAACATCTATTAAAAGACTGCAAGAAGCTACATACTGATTGACTCTTTAAATATAAGGAGACTTACTGGATGCATTAATGAGCTCTGTTTTTATTCATTGGCTCCAGGCGTAGTTGTCTCTTTTTTGTCGCCCCCAGTAATGCCAGGGTCAGGTGCTTCTTCGACTTAATCAACAAACTTTTAGTGACATTTTAACAGAAAGTATTAATTACTTATGACATGATTATAATCACCCAACTTGTGTGCATGGCTTAGTTTACACTAAACAGCTTGTTGGAGAAAACTGATGGTAAATCCATTACAAAAGTTCCTAACCACACTCTATGTACAAGAGAACTTGTCAGTCTTTACAATGACCAAACAGCCCCTCAGTGTGCATGTAAGCAGGGCCTAGAATATTAAGACACATCAATCTTTTTTGCCAGGCCAGTCTGTCTTAAAGAATCTCCTGAGGTTGCATTTGTTAGTAGGATCATCTTTCAACCAGAGGGCCCTGGTTCAAGACCTTGTGTCAGCAAGCATCTGCTTTACTGTCCCTTAGTAAGAAATGTAATGCCTACCGGCTCCATCTCCTGTTACATAACCGGCACCCTGACACAGGGCCTTAAACTTGCTTTGGGGCTGCAACTCAAACAAAATTTTACTCAGGAGTATCCTAACAGAAGTGATACAGTTTTTTTTAGGAATAATATTTATTATATTTGTCTATATATATTTTAAAAATCCTCATTGATAGTAGTGACACCTCCACTGCTGTCAGATGGAACTTGTGAGTTCCACATAAAGTACTCAGTTTATTTAAAAAATAGATTGATAGATTGTTAACACAAGAACTTAATGAAAGAAATTTATTTCCTGCAAAGAGAGAAAGCAGGAACAACAGAAAAGCACATCAAGAATTAAGATTGTGTTGAAATCCGTGGTGCTCAGTCTGCACAGCGTGCCCTTTGTATGTTGCTATGTACCTATGCAATTACTGACAGGTAGAACACATGTTAAGGCTCTTAGTCTGGCCCACAGAGCTTAATAACTCAATTAACCCTGGCCATCATTTTGCTAGTCACACCGACTCTGGTATCAGCCACTGCCAGTGACTCCCAACGCAGGCCCACAACCAATTTGTGCCCTCTGCCCTCCAAAGATAAATAAAGGAATGAATCCGTCATCCCTTCGTGATCCGAGTATTGACAGAACAGTGACTGGGTGTGACTGGCTCTGAGCAGCCAGAACGCTTATCGCGTTAGTCTTATGCTCCTCCTGTCTATGTGTGGGGTAAAACAGACAGGGAGGAAGCAAGAAGGGGGAAGAGAATAAATGCAGAGGCAGACAGAGAAAGAGGTGTGGGGGGTGTGGGGGATTGGTGACTTCGGAGAGTAAATGAAGAAGTGTGCCTCGCAGATTGAGTTTAAATTATGCTGTTTTGCTGGCTCGCTCTCAGCTCGCTTCTTATTTTCTGGTGAATTAGAGAAGTGATGGGGCTGAGATGACACCACAGCTTAGTTAGACCTGAAGGTTTATCCATTCTTATTAAAAGGCTGCAGTTGAACAGAGGTTGCATTGTAATGATAATTCCCTTTGCAGGATCAATAAAGTGGTCAGTTATCCTTGCTTCACATTTACAAGAAATTATAGTTAGTGTGATTAGGTCTAATTTTTTTAATGCTGATACACGTTGCTTTCCCATTCTGTGCAGGTGTACTACATCTCCAAGGCAACACTGAAAGTGGCCAACAAACAGTACAGCTCGCTGAAAAACGACTATGAGATGACCCTGCATGCTCATTCATCTATTGTGCCATGTGATGACAGTCAAGACATTCCCACCGTGCACTGTGACTTTGTACCTATTGCTGAACTGGAAAACAAAGACAAAGATTCCATAGTTGGTAAGAGACAGCGTTTTTTTTTTCCCCGGTGAACATCAGGTACAGCCTCTGTGACATAAACAGCTGGGAAAAAGTCAAAGACAGGAGATGTATCGGTAGTTGCTTGGCTTTTTTTAGCTTCACAAACCAGAATCCCATCTGACAAGCTCGTTTTTCACATTTCAGATACATTTATGATGAGCTCATCCTGATATGGATATGTCAAACCAATCATCAGTCTGTGATGAACACTCTGATGATGACATGACTCACAGCCTCTCTAAACTTTGTGAACTACAGCAAGGTGTTAAAGATAGAAAACAAAAGTATGATTCAATGACTGTGTGGTGCTGTCTAAAGCACGGGCTAACAGCAGACAAGCAAGTGGTGCAATTAGATGAAAGAAAGATGCGTGTTGACATCTGTGTGACGCAGAGAACTGTCATTAGAAGAGCCAGTTTTGAAATCCCTCGGGCTGTAAACAAAATTCTGCTGAAGTTAAAGGTTGACTGTGAGTTGAAAAATGATCAGCATGTCTGCAGAGTACCATTCCCCCACATATTCTGTAATCATTCCCACAATAGTTCCTCTCTAAACACTGACATCAGTTTGGACCAGAAGGGGAGGCAGGATCTGTATGCAACATGTATATAGGCAAAACCAGCTCCTACCATTTTTTTAATGATGTTTACCTGTTACCACCATGGCCTTAGGAATGATATTTTCTAGCTGTCTTTATTGCAGGCATCAGTCCCATTCTTGTGGGATAACACTGTATCTCAGGAATCCTATGATGAAATGTTACCAAATATGACCAAAAGGTTCACTTGAGTCTATGATGATGAAGGTCCGCTGTGACGATTGTGCAAAGGTGCTTATATTAAACAAGCACCTTTGTCTGAACAGAAAAAAGTATAAAATGCAACATGACTGGTTATCTGGTAATTCTAATTTTCAGAATGAAGGCTGTAGAAATGCACTAGGCCTCATGCTGACACATGTGTCTGTTGGAAAGTAGTTGTAGTCCTGAATTGCTCAAATATTCAGGACAAACATATTTTTACAACTAGTTCTTGAGTGAGGTCTATTCACTAATGTTTCATGCAAGAATATGCTGCCAGTATTTAACCTCGTGAGTCATCTGCCTCATCCAGAAAAGTAAATAACATACTCAGCAGGTTTGCATTCATAGCATGAATGGAGACTACAGTTTACACAACATCTGGTGGTACAGCACACCACGCCGTACAGTTTGTGTTTGTGTTGGTCACGGAGGAGCAGTGTTATATGTCCTGTGTGTCATCTGTTGACTCTCCATTCTCTCCTCCCTTTCCCTCTCACTCCACTCCTTTGTTAAATAGGGGATTATAACATGGTAATGAGAACTGTCAGCCTGTTCCTGTGGTGATAATGGAGTTCAGAGGTGGATGACATCGTCTCAATCATAATGGAATTAAGGAGGGCTGAGAGAGTGCTGACAGAGAGTAAGGGAGGACTGGGTGAGGAAGGGGAAAGTTTAGAAAAAGGTTAGAGGAAGCAGACGGCAGAATGAAGTTTAGAAAATGGTTGATTTACAAAATCAGTATTCTAATTCTGTCCTGTGGTTTTGTTTAATGCATGGGCACTTTTAGATGACTGACAGAACAGTTCGCCTTTCCCCCAGGTGTTTTGTTTGTATCTTACACAAAAAGACAGACAATGCAAAACTCATATTTGTCTTCTGATTTATACACTTCCACTGATTGACAAATGGCAGCAATAACGTGCAATAAGAGGCTTAATACCCTGCCAATGCACAATGCACAATTTCAAACAGTCAGCTTTGCAAATGTTTTCTGACAAGCAAGGCACATATCTCAGATCACAGATACACACAATCTTGGTGAGTAACACTGAATGTAAATTTAAGTTTGTTGACAGGAATTCCACAGGGCAGAAAAACAAACATCTGCTGCTTACAGCTATTTAAATTTGGCTGCTTTCTTCTTGCCTTTGCATTGGTCACTTTTATTATGCCTTTGTGCTTATGCCAGCCTTTAATAGATTATGACCATAGACAGATTAGGTCCATTATGTTCTGTTGGGTTCTTTATCTCTCCCCACATGACATCTTAAGAGTGCCTTGATGGAGTTTGTCCTTAAGTTTGGATAATCCTTTACTGGACTCACACATTTGGCTATAATACAAGAGTAACTACTCTAAGATGCTACTTAACACCAACATTTAATAGGGAAAAAAGATCTATGATGGTGTTTTAAATCCTAAAAGTCATTAGCATTATAATATTCCTCAGAAATGTTATAAACACATTACATTTTAGTTTTTTTTCTTTATTATTTCAACTGTTCAGTACATATGTGTATGAGCCTGAACCAACACAAATTTAAGCTCCAACAACAACATGGTAATTCTAGTTTTATTTGCACCATGTCATTGCATTAATGCATTGATTTGTATTGTTTCCTTTGTCCTGTTACCTTGTGACATACTTTTGTTTTGTAAAATAAGCTCTTTAAAAATTAATTTGACTTTTAATATTAGTCATGGTGGGCCAGGCGCTCCACCTTCTTAGAGCTCAGCAGTCACTGCTCTTCAGTGAGATAATCCTGAATGAAGTCTTTAGCCTTGAACATGACAGGAAACATGAATGAGGAATGAGTGTGTTTGTTGTGATTTGGAAAGTGGGCCTGGGTGTTAGCCAGCCTGTTATGACATTTATGTCAGTCTGCTGTGACTTGGCAATATCAGAGGGGTGTCAGCGCTTTGCCGCGTTAGATCTTTACAGCTTCGGATGTGGTAACACTTCACATTATGTAGAGGATATCTATGGGGGCATTTTTACACTTTATACCATGCAGAGGCATTTCAAACACTCTCCTCTGTAATGTTATTTTTTTTCTTAAGCGCATTATTTATCTACCTGTACTCACGAAATATGTATGGATAACAACGTGATATGATTTCTTTCTGCCTACAGATGTGATTGGAGTGTGTTTGAGTGCAGAGGATGTGTCCCGCATCACCACAAAGACCAGCAGGGAAGTCTCTAAGAGGGCCCTCAACCTAATGGACACAACCAGCAAAATGGTGACGGTCACACTGTGGGGAGAGGAGGTAATAACTGTAATCTTTGTCTTTCACTCTCCCTCCTGTGGCCATGATTTGCAGTTTAACATAAAAATATGTTGAGCAGACTGTAATTAATCCTGTGTTTATGAAGGTGCCTGTGTGCGTATGCATCTGTGTCATTGCTCATGTGCATGCACAAATAACTTATCTCTGTGGGTGCTCTTGCGTACAGAGCATTTTGATTAGGTTTTCTGGGCTGTAAAAAATTTGGTCGGTCAAATGATTCCTGTGACCTTCATCAATATTTTGGGCCAGAGTCTCTGATTTGAGACAGAAGGCTAAATAACTCTCGAATGTGCATGACATGGCACCATTCTTCTCTAAGCTCATTCAATCTGCAAGAGCTAATCCCTCCTCTATGCCAAAATCCAAAAATGACTTTCAAATTAACTTGTAGGTTGTCTAGTTATAAAGACAAACTAAACCACAGATTCTGGTGTCTCCAAGCTGCACACACAATCTCAGTATATAAGAGACAAACACACAGCTGCCTTTTGCTGCCTGATATTCTCTCTCTTCAATTACTATCTTTGACGCCGTGTTTTCCTTTCTTGCTTTTTTTTTGTTCCTCCAGGCGGAAAAGTTTGACGGCTCTGGGCAGCCGGTGGTTGCCATCAAAGGAGCTCGCTTGTCTGATTTTGGAGGCATATCTCTCTCTGCTTTGTTTAGCTCAACAGTCATGGTCAACCCAGACATACCGGCGGCCTTTTCACTGAGGGCCTGGTGAGTCACTCGCTGTGCAACCATACACCAATAATCACATGCACAACCATCTAACATATTAACAGACCAACAAATGACTCCACTACAAGAGAAATCGCTGAATGGCCAGTTTGTTAAAAGAAGCCTGGTCTCAGGAGCCTTCTGCAAAGCAATCCACAGCCACTTAGCTTATGTAGAAGATCCCTATATAGATTGGTTGTTGGAGGATATCTATACTAAATACAGACACATTTTGTCCATTACTACCTCTTCTCTTGTAGTATAGCATGCTAACTTCAGCAGATATTGCTGCACCATGGATGTCATAGCTGTTATTTGTTCACAGTCTGTTGATAACAACAATCTTTGCAATTGCTGCTTGAAATAGCAGAAACAACAGTCTAAGCAAGACATGGTACACACACCAACACACACATATACACACACAGAGACAATATTTAGTGTGAAAACCTGGTGATCACATGTCAGGAGACTGCTGGTATGTGTCCCTTCATTCTCAGCGGGATTCCAGACAGGATGTTGACAGGAGGGAATAACAGAAAAGCAGAGTGGAGATATTTCTGGAATTCAGCTCTGAACTGCTACTGTACGTTCTCAGACAGATGGGGACACAGAGAGCCGCATCAAACTGGATTCCTACTAGCAGGGATTTTGAATTATGACTCATCCACTCATTAAGGCTGTTCCTAAGTCTGGCCACCTCTGAAATATAAATGCATTTGTGTGTGTGTGTGCGTGTACACAACAGTGCTTCAGCATGCATATGATTGCCTGTGTGTTACACTTGAAAGCTATTCTTAGGTAAGAATGTGCGTCAAATAACACTTTCACAGCTTCAAAGTGTGAATACAGTAAATAAAAGGGTGTGTGTGTGTGTGTTGTTACCTGTGGGCATCGTACTGTTAAGAATTTCACTTGTGTTACTAATTGTCCCCCACCGAAGCTGTAGCCATTTTTGTGGTTGCATTATATGAGGTATAGCAGTTAGTTGTGTGTGCTGGGTAAAGAGGAGGGGCAGGCTCCATTGCTGCAGCTTTAATCTTGGTCTTATTAGTCTCTGGTCAATACACCATCTCATCCTGACATTCAAAGGGCTAAATAACTAAGAAACAGCACCCTCCTTCCTTTCATCACTCCTTCCATTCTTCTCTAATCCCTGGCTTTTCCCCCTGATCTCTGCCGCTGTTTGGTTCTCTCGCCAGTTTATACTCTGACGGCGGTGAACGAATGACAATGAAGTTATTCAAGAAGCAGACAGGAGTGTTCTCCACTTCTTTTAACATTTTAGCCTTGTGCTTTACATAGGTAAAGAGTGTCTGTCTCACTCTAGTTCCTGTGGCGATGTGTTGATTTGTGCATTATTCTGATGAATTTGGATGATGCCTTGATTAGATTGCTCGGCTCTGTTAGAGTACAGACAAGGAGTCGTGCAGATGCACTAAGATTTTAGAGAGACTGTTATAAGGTAGATGTGTTTATAGATGGAGTACATAGTCATTAAGAGAGATTGACACGTTTTGTTTTTCTCTTTGGTTAATGAAGGAGATGTGAATATATGTAGACAGTAATATATGTAAATGTAAAAGGCGGATTGATCTTTTAATGCATGTGTCTGTGATAGACAGCCAGACGTCAGATCAAATATATTTCCAGAGATGGATGTTGTGGCTGTAAATCAGTTTAGGGATAAGGGGAGTAATTCGTGGCATTTACATAATAACTCACGCAATGCAGTGAGTAATTCAGTGCAGTATCTCCTCCACAAGTTTAACACACATTCATACCTGCTTTCACACTTTGTTCTTCACATGTATATACACAACTTCCACCAACATGTATGCATACATTTATATGTACACGTCTTATTGTTTCTACTGCAGGTATGATCAGGGAGGCTATGCTGTCGACAGCCAGTCGCTCACAGAAGTCAGATCATCGGGCAGCGGGATAACGACGAACTGGAAGATGCTGAGCGATGTGAAGAGTGAGCAGCTGGGACACAGTGAGAAGGTGCACACACACACACACACACACACACACAGAGCATTAATCTTCAAAAGAGGTCAGTATAAAATAAGGTTTGGGGTTAGTTCACCCAAATTTCAATAAATATAAATATAGAAACCAAATGAATTCGCCATTTTAATGGATAGGCCTACATGTGCTTGTTTTTTCAGAACCTCTCAGGATATCTAGATCTGTAGTGAATATGATATGTTTATTAGAAGCCACAGGTTTTATTAAAATGTTTTTTGTGTCTGTACCTCGAAAGAATGCTTGCACTGAGTATCTTTGTGTAACTGTGCGTGGGAGATTGTTTGGAATCTTGTATGCAACGAAGAGCTGGATAATTCTACAGCTTCAAATTTATTTTTCTTACCAACACCTTGCTTCGCTTATCATAGATATTCTGAGATTTTCAGAGATTTTCAAAGATATTCAACCAAAGATTTCCACTTATAATGTGTCATATTGTAAGGATTCACTGTTTTATTGGCTTTGGTTGTAGAGTGACCTCTGCAGTAAAGACTGAATGTAAGGCTTATTATATAAATTCAAAGTAACTGATTTTACTTTCAACATGTTTGGGCTAGAAATTGGTTTATTTTCTTGTCACACAGCAGAGTAGATCAGATGGAAGTTAAACCATGAGGTGTGCAATGACAAGAAATAAATCTTGTTATTTGAGTTTGCAGTTGTAGTTGGAGAGACTTCTTGATTGGAAGCACATTGACATGAGTCAGAAAATCCTTCTTTCGCTGGGGCAGCTGGCTGGTGTTTGAAGAGGAATGAAAGAAACCCTGTGCAGATGATGTAACATCAGCATAGCTACAGTACAACAAATCTTTTCAGGCTTGTTAGACGAGCACAGTAAACATTGGCTTTAGGTGCCAGTCCTGGAGAATTAAGGAGTTAAAGCTGGGTTGCAACAAAGTTTAGAGTTAAACTGGGACAATAAATCCATTAAGTTGCTGGACTGTGAAGCCAGCGCATAAATCTTGCATTTACTTTTTCTTTCTTACTACATACAGTGTAAACAACAGCAGAGATTCACTCTCAGCTTTACAGCCATTATTGTCGAAATCCAGAAAACCTAAATAGACCAATCATATGACCTTGAAAACCAGGACAATTTCCTCTAAAATTCATCCTCCAACTATTCTAAAGACTTTTTATAAACATGGATGAACCCTCTGTGATGTTTGGCATCTTGGCAGCACTTGACACCATTAACACCCAGCAAAACCAAAAAAATAGGCAAACAGGTGTAGGCTATGTGCAGTGTAAACTTTAAACCTTAATCTAATTTAGTCAGCTGGGTGAGTAACTTCCCTGTTGGTTTCAGTTTTTTGCTGCTTAAAAAAATCACTTAAAACTGGCTTCATTTTCTGCAAAAACCTTTCATTGACCTGATTTACAGGTCTTGAATATAGTCACGCCAGTAGAGCCGTTTCAATTGAATGTGCTCCAAAACAACCATGTTGCTAAACGCTACAGGGTCATGCTGTGTTTGAAGGCCACCGAGGATAATCACGACAGAAGATTTAATGTAAACAGACATGGGTTTTAGTTTAATTTAAACCGGACTGTTGCTCAGGCTCATTTGAATGTAAGCATTTAGACAAACACAAATCCACAGTCAGTCTTCCATTCAATGCAAACAGCGCAGCTCTTGGCTGTGCCTTGGTATGACTTCATGGATTAGGGTCACGCCTCTCTTCTTTTAGCTGTGGCTGGAAGATAGTGATGCTCACATATATGCTGTTTTGACGGATGCCATTGGAAGAGCATGTAGGAACGCTGAGAACTTGAACTGTGTACTATTTTAAATACTGCTGTTGCACAGAGTTATCCTGCTTCCTGCAAAATAAAGTGCATGTAAGTGGTATGTGCTACTCCTAAACTTTCTATCTAATTAATTAGTTTTATCTCAGATTAGACTCCCTTACTGCTCGCTTGTAATTGGAAGCCACTTACTGGGTAGCTTGAAGATCAATGTTGTTACTAATAAAAATTTCTAATTATGTGTTGGAGGTGGAGGAAGCCTATAGGGTATAACATTATCAGAAGGGAAGCAGCATGGACGGGAAATTGTGGCAAGAGTGACAGATGAGTAGAAAAGGCAGGCACAGCCACTTAAACTTCATGTCACTTACAAACCTACGTTTGAAGGATGGGAAGCTGCAAGGCCAAAGGGAGAAAAAAAAGATGAAGAGTGTGGTGACTAAAAGAGAGAGGTGATGAAGGGGAGGAAGGGGACATACAGATAGAAAAAGTTAACTGGCAGATCTGAAGGCTGAAAGAGTTGAAGGGTGAGAAATCATCCTCTTTTTTCCCTTATTGTCGTTGTCCTCATTTCTCTCTTTTTTGTCTGTCTCCCCCCGACTGTTTGTGTAATTGAACAGCTTTAAGAAGGTTGTCTATCACACACTCTGAGGCAGCAGCTTTGGTTATAATAATGGAACCCAAATCATTAGTTTATAGTTTGAAGGAATCTAATTTGACATTCTACCTATGTATGTGTGCCTGTATCTGTGTGTGTGTCTGTGTGCGTGTGTGGATATAAGTGTACAAGCCATTTCTAATTAATGTAGCAATGTGTGTGTTGGGGTTTTGGGACAAGCATTAAAGTTGGCATGTGCAGCCACGTCAATTATGTGAAGTAGATTTTCACTTGGTTGCCCTTCCACATACAAATTTTAATTGCATTTAGGTGCCAGAAGGTGACACAGGGATTTGGTGTGATAAGAATGAAAACTATTTTCAGAACTGTGTGTGTGTGTGTGTGTGTGTGTTTATGAATCTTTAAGCACAGATTTTTGTTTTTGTGTGTAGTGTTAGTTATGCTGCTTTTCTAGGTTCTCCTCAGCGTGCTTAAGGTTGAGACTTTGCCTCGAGGCCTCTGTGTACAACAGAGGGAAAGAAAACACACAGGAAGCGAAGTGGAGGGATGATGACAAATGCAGTGGGATTTATTTGGAGTGGTTTAGTTTTGATGGAATCACTGTGGTCCAGATCCTACTGACCTCTGTCCCTGCATTGTTTGTAGCATGTGCCAACACCAGGAGTCCTCAATGAGCCTTCCCAAATAAAAGCAGACTGTTCTTTTCTTTGTGCTACGGCCACCCTTCTACCACCGTCTCTACCCATCGCCTTCCCACCTCTTCAGGCTTCCAGCACTCCAGTCTGCCCAACTCTGCGAAATGTGATGAGGCAGGCACGCGGCCGGAAACATGGTAGCGAAGTGTTGAGGGGGAGAGGGCTGTTGCTAACGGGAGAAAGTATCCTAATTAAAAAAACCTTCTTACTAAGTGTTTCGGAAGGATTCTTGCTGCGTGGCATGGGTACTGTGTAGATGGATGGGTGGACAGATTATGAGGCTGTGAGTCAGTGTTGGCTAGCGGGGGAAAAGTGTCAGAGAGCTCTAAGTCTGACTGACAGTATCTGTAGAGGTCACAGGGACACAGGACAGCACCAGCCCTCGCACAAGGGATGCAGAACACAATGGCCTTTTCACATTCAGTGCTCTTATTAAACATTTTGCAGAAAGTGTGGGTTGTATAACGGAGGAACAGCGTATCTCAGTCAGTGTGTGTGTGTGTGTGTGTGTGTGTGTGTGAATTTGGCCGGCATCCTAGAAAAGGAGTCTTTGATAGACTCATTTAGGCCAACATTAGTAATGAGTCTGGCCCTGCTAGAGCTTGTAGTCGTTGTTTAGAATGCATTTTAAAGCATTTCATTTGAAATTCTGGCTGCAATTCCAACATCTTGTTTAAGACCTGTTCTCCTGGTGTAAAGAGAAATACCCTGTGGCGAATGTGGTGGGGAAAAAAAAGGATTCTTCTGCGGCTCCTCACATATATCACATTGTGCTGTGTATGCTTGTGTACACGTGTGTGCTTCTTCTTTCCAATGAGACGCAGTTCATCTGCCGTGTGCATTCTGTATGTATTTATATTTATGGAAATCAAATGCCTCACTTCTCCACCGGATGAGAGAATACCCTTTTCCCCCCCTGAATTAGCATTTCTTTCCTTTTTAGCTGTTGATTTTACCAGTGTGAGTTCTGCCGCCTAAGGTGCTAATATCTGTTTAAATTACAGCAACATCGCTGCATTTTAATTTGATTCTGTTTGACTGTGTACACTTCAATTTAAATTCATAACCGAAAGAAGTTTAACCCATTGTATCTGTATTGCAAACGTTCAAGTCGGCTCTTTGCATATAACCTTGCATTATAGTCATGTGTATATATCAGCATGCACGTGTGTGTGCGCGTGTGCTTGCACATTAGCACTGTTTCTGTATTAGAGAGCGAGATGGAGCTGGAGACTCTTCTCATCTTGCATCTATTATGCAAAGAATACTCAAACTCCCTCTGCTCTCTTTTTAAACTGTTCCAAGATTGTTTGGAAGTCAAATAGAGATGTGTAAACAGCATGCATCGACCAGCTGGACTGACTTGTTGGCAGCAGTTTTACAGATGACGCCAAGTTTGATCTGAGTTTATTTTTATTTTTATTTTTTCAAATTTTTCGTCTCTTTTCCCCCTTAGCTGCTTTTTCCTCAAAATAGCTGCCTGCACCAGAAGCGGGACCTCTTCATCTCACTTTTTTTCTCACTTTGGTTGCATGACATTTTAAGTTGTGAATTGTGATAATAAAAGAAAATGCTCAAAGAGAACTTGTACATTTAGAGGAGAACAAAACATCATCACAAGATTGCTGATGACTGTTTCTTTTAATGTCAAATGTTTCTCTAAGCTACATCTCTGAAACAGCTCTTCTTAAGGTCTTAAATGATGTTTTAATGGCTGCAAATAACAGGTGTAATGGTACCCAATCCAGTCTATTATTGGTTTACTGCCCATCTCACAGTCAAACGCTGCCTCTTCGCCACGTGGAGTCCCTCAGGGATCAGATCTGGGTCTCTATAGACATGTCAATGAAGATTCTCAGTCATCCAGGTCATTTTCAGTCAAAACGTTGAAGCGAGGCATCTGGACTTGTAGAATTTTCTTGAAGATATTTTGCAGCTCCTCCAAGCAGCTTCATCAGTTCATCACGTCCAGCTGCCTCTCTTCAACCTTTTGAAGGTCTCCATATACAGTACATGCTCCCACAAGAACCGAATGTATCAAGATCTCCTCTCATTTGTCATGTGTCCACTCTGCACTCGTTTCCTGTTAATTCCCTGTCTTAATTAACACCTACAGGTACCTACGTGTCTCTACGTGAGCGTGACACCTGAACTAAGCTCTTAGATGTTACATGCCCCCACCAACCAACCAACCCTGCTGCAGAGCTGGAGACATTTAAAGCAATTAACAACAGTTTGTTGTTTATTTATTGTAACCAGTGTCTCCCTTTTGTTCAGTCATCCAGCGCAAAAGAAAAGGCCAGCCTCCACAGTCATCTTCTGTTTTCTCCGACAGGCAATAGTTTGAAGCCTTGACTGCTCTGGAATTGTTCATTGAACCCCACCAGTCTTTTCTGATTTTTTTTAACTGCTGTACTGTGGACTAGTGGTGATGAGTCACTGTGTGCTTACAGCCTGTGCCACCTGGCATCTTTTTCATCAACCAACATGTTGCCTCCTACATAACAAACGCTTTGATGAGATGTCATGTCCCGGTCCATTCACTGGACCTTAAAGATTGGCTTCCTTTGAAAAGTTCACCAGAGTCTTTGTAAAGCTCAGGCTGTTTCTCCTAGAGCACACACAAAAACATGCCTGTAAAGAAAACGCCCCACTCAAGTTTTGTTCATGTAACAAAGTGTACAGATGGAAGGTGTTGATCCAGTCTAATCTAATAATCTTTATTTATTGACCACAAGAAGCAATCTTTCTTCTTATTATTGGTAGCTGTCAGCCTCAGGCTCAGATCCATCAGTGGGTTTTATAGAGTGTAACCACAACATTTGAAGGGTGAGAAAATTTACAGTTTATATAATCAAAACTGACAGGAAATGATTACTATAGGGACTTGAAGTATTTTCAGGTTAAAAAAAAGTTAACATATAATAACAGTATACACACACTGCCCGGAACAATACACTGCTATAATTCTACATATCTTTTTATCTCTCAGCAATACCTCATTCAGATGAGAGAGGCGCTGATTATTCGTTAACACTGGTTCTCTGATTCTTCTACCTCCCTCCTGCAGCATTGTTTCTGTGTTCTGTCACTTAACACTGACTTGAACTATACTGCTGTGAGTCTGTGTTAATTATCTGTGGAATCAAAGTGCTACATTGTCTTCAGCTCCAGTGGGGGTAGTTTCACTGCTGCTTTTACATGTGACAGTTAATCTGATGGTATTTGAAACATGTCTGCTTGTGATTTGCTTAAGGTGGCACTCACGTAACTTCATTTGCTGGTTAGACTCCTCCTCAGTACACAATATTGTGTGAGAGTCTAGCACCTGCAAATAAACTGCAGTCTCTGATACATTCACATTGCAGCAGTTTGATGTGATTTGGTAAATTCATTGATCCGTCTCTGTCCCTGTAATGAGGGCCCGAGCACTGAGCGGGGTGCAGAGGCCCTGTTGCAATAAAAGGACTTCTTATTATTCTTCACTATTTTTCTTAGATCAAACGAATTGTTAATTTGAAGGCCTTGCATTATTCAAAAACTCAACCAAAAACTTGCCATAAATTTAGTAGCTTCAGCAGCACCACCTAGTCCCAGTTCCAGGTTTGACCTACCTGCACAAAAATCCAATAACTTGAGGGGAAAATGCAGTCATGGGTATCTCCTAAAACCAACAGGATTTGTTTCATTATTTTCCATTTCATCTGCCCAAATGACTCTTGAATTGCCTTACAAGAGACAATTAGGTCACACTTCTCGTGTTTGAGAGCTTCTTTGATTTTGTATTAACATTTTTATAGAAAAGATTTCATTAATTTTCATTGTAAGAAATCTACATGTTGTGTTACTGGTTCACTCAAAAATAAAAACATATTGATGGATGAACCACTCCAGGCCCAATTAGTACTGTTCACTGCATCTTTAATTAGATTGATTCCTCCTTAGTATTTGCTGTCTTCTTTCAGGCGGACTACTTCTGCTGTGTGGCGACAGTGCTTTACACTCGTAAGGAGAATTGTCTGTACCAGGGCTGTCCATCTGCCGACTGCAAAAAGAAGGTCATAGACCAGCACAACGGACTGTACCGCTGTGAAAAGTGTAACCGAGAGTTCCCCAACTTCAAATACAGGCTGTTACTCTCTGTAAGTGCATACAGAGCACATCATTAACGCCTGTCACATATGCAGTGCTGACACATACACACATAAATAACCATCAACTTCTTCTGTGTGACTCTCAGGCCAACTTAGGAGACTTCGGGGATAACCAGTGGGTGACATGCTTCCAGGAGACAGCTGAGGTCCTGTTAGGTCACAGTGCAGAAACGCTGGGACAGCTCAGAGACACAGTGAGACACACACACACACACAGATAAACCACCACGCACAGCTTTCTTAAAAGTAGTGTGTTTACATCTGACATGAAAATTGCCTTTACTATTTTGCCAGGAGCTCTAACTGTAACAGACTACTTCCTGTAAACTGCTTGCCCCTGCCTTTGTGTTCACCTTTTGTGTCTATGTGTTTGTTCCAAAGGATGAAGCTGCATTTGATCAAGTCTTCCAGAAAGCCAACTTCACAACCCACATCTTTCATAACAGAGTCAAGCTGGAGACATATAATGTAAGTAGCAATGAATTGGAGCACAATAGAGTTTGTTATAATGCACTGCAATTTAGATTCCCAGGAATAAAAAGAGCAGAATATAACGACACAATGGTGGCACATCATTGTCCTGCAAGTGTTTTGTCAGTGATCTTGCAAAGAATATTCTGCCTTGATTAGCTCATGCATGTCTGCCACAGACAGCTGTGTTATCACTGTTTGGAACAAATACACCAGCCGGCATTTTATTTCTCCCACACACCAATAATGGGTCTGGAAAAAATGAGCTTTCAAAAATAACCAGCTTGCAAACAAGTAGCTCTGTTATAAAAACAGTAAATGGTCTTATTTAAGGTCAATTTCATGCTCAAAAAAAAATAAATAAAAAAGAAAAGAAAGAAAAGCAGTACATAGATCTGAGCGTCTAGGACATTTCTTTGTTGATAGTGAACAAGTTTCAATTACGAAAATGTCACCATAACATGTAACAATAGTATGTGTCAATCACACACAGGCCTGTGTTTTTCTTAGTACACCCTTTTAACTGTGTCATGTTAAAGCTTGCGAATACCATAAACTGTATTGAAAGACAGACAAATCCTGTGTGATGTCATCACCATTATATGATGGTTAGTAGTGTAGCTCAGTGTCATAAAGCAGGCTCATAGACTGTTTATAAGTCTGTGACATCATCTGTAGGTTTCTAAAGCTGTTTGACGCCTGTGAGAGGCTCTGACAGTCCACCTAAATACAGGCAAAGAGGTGGAGCACAAAGGCAGGTATACAGGCGCAGAAGCAGGAAGCTTTCTCTGTGCCTGTCAGCTTGTCGTGTGTCTATGCTAAGAAATATGCATCGTAGTATAATTACAATGATCAAGTTCTAAAAACATGAACCCTTGTACAGATATAATGCTGTAAAGTTGCCCATTTTAACATGGAGGGCTATGGGGAGTGTTGTGCTTTTGCAGCCAGCCGTAGAAGCTGTGGGTGAAGTGCAATTTCCAACACTGACTGTAGTAATGATTTTACAGAGAATTGTAAAAAAAATACCATAATAAACTTGCAGTTATTTTGTAGAATCCATCTTTCCCTCTTTAACCTTAACTGACCCTTTAAGGAACAGCACACAAAGCTAATGAAGGTGCACATTAGCTTGTTCATTTCCGATGTCAGCTGCAGGTGACCATATTAACACATTTGTAAATGAAGGCATTAACTGTTTGCTCGATGTTAATGCATGATAAATGGGGTTTGTGTGTTTTAATTAATGAAGTGGATGCCATCCATGAATAAGCCACTCTCAGCCCCTCTTTTCTTCAGAACTGCGGCCCCAGGCATGTAAAGCCACAAAACACGATGCGCAGTATAATCATAACACACTGTCAGTCACACAACATGAATCACAGAATCACTTCAATTAGTATCAGGTCAACAAGGGAGTTGTTATATACTATAGCTAGTGCACTTTGGGTACCAGAAAACAAATACAGCTGTGGATTCATTTCTCTTAATTAGGCACTAATTAGCATTTAGCTATTGTCAGTCTAAGCCTAATTAGCTTAATTATTCAGAGGCTAATTTGCTACTTGGGGCACATACCGAGAGTCAGAGTGGAATGATTGAGATGGAGGACGAGCTTTGTATGGTCTGTGTCCTGACCTCAAGGAATAGTACACAGAGTTCATGAGCCATTCTTCACAGTCTGGAAATGTACAACCTTTTCAGAATACTGCCTTTCAGCCTCTGCACACAAGAATGCACATTTCTCACAGCGGCAGGCTAATTTAATGCACAGTGATGTTTATTGCAGTAAAGAGGAGCCTTTTCATGTGAAGTGGAATGAGCCCGACTGACTGCTTACAGTAAATGTCAGCATACAACTGCTGCAAGCTGCTAAAAAACAACGAAAGAACATAGAACCCATGTTATAGTCATGGGTTGAATTGATTCCTCACACAAAAAAAATCATTTAAGACATTAAGCCAGTAGCATCAAGAATATACATCAGAGGTCACTCAGTCACTCATCTAGTAGCACAGCCACAGTGTGGTTCCTTTCAGACCTTTGTTGTATGTCGCCCCTCTCTCTCTCTCTCTCTCTCTGTCTCTCTCTCTTTCCACTTTCCTGTCATTTACTATAAATACAATAAGCAGAATGCCAGAACAATGTTTTTAAACAAGAAAGAAAAGTAGTACACAATATGATAAATATGATTTAGAGAAAAGTCTGGGTACACATACATTACAAGGTGAGCCAACCAGACCCCAACCCGGCAGTGCTTTCCTCCGTGTAAGTCTGATATTGGCAAAGCACCGCCTTTCATTCAGAGCTGTCACACCCTTCATTATGCACAACTTTCTGCTTTTAAAACTGCTGGTCACTTAGAGAACTGCAGTGTTTGGCACTTCAGCTCTGAACAGTTGCTGCTTGGTGCTGAATTCATTGTGTATAGACATGAACTGTCCAAGGTACAACAATGAAAAATGTGGTGTGGTCATGAGTCACAGTAATTAATGGCTGGGTGTACAGCAGAGAAGATAGATAAATTAATTTAATTAAGTGGTTGGAGCTGTCAGTGCTGTGCTCGTGTAAGTGGGGGCAGCATTTCAGAACAGGTGATGCTGACATTTCTAGACTTTAACAACCACATACAGAAAGAGAAAAACAGCTGTAGGTCTCTGTACTTTGTACCTCGTTCACATTTTTGTATTGCAGAAAGTGGTGAGAATCACTCTAAAGCCAGAACAATCATTTCACAAAGTAGAGTTAAAGTTTACAGAACGTTCAGAAGCACCGAACAGAGTGACTGTGATCCACTTGCTCAGTTCTGCCTCAGCCTCAGACGGAGATCAGACAGCCAGCACAGTGTTTCCACAAAAATAGAACAACTTAATGAAACGCCAGAGCTTAACAAGATTAATGAAGTCACTAAATATGTGCGTCGTCGTTTTTTATAACAGGACAGAAATAATAGCCATGCTTAGATCATACTTTAAAGTTGCTGTTTGAACTTTTCTCACACATAAACTGAAGTTTGTCTTTTTTTATTTTAGGGCAGAGCAGAGATGACAAATCACACAGTTTTGCTCTTAACAAGCAAAATACTCTGAAATCCCAAATGTTTTGTCGTCAGCTATAAATATTAAGCTGCACAGTTTGTTTGAAGTAGTAGTTTTTCCACCTTAATTAGTCTGTTATTTAAGAAGTTTTTCCATTACAAATAAATAATCTGTCTTTTCTGCATCTGATTTTTAACCATTGGATTGATCCAGTAATTAAAAGAGCTGATGTGTAAATGCACCTGCAGGTGTGCGTTGTGTGTGTTTGTGTGCGAGCGCAGTGTGTGTTTGTGTGTCTGTCTGACGTGAATGGATTGATTTTTGTCTCATTGAATGCATTAGTGTCACAGGGGACCTGCTTTTTCCTGCTCTGTGGCAACACACAGGCCATTCAGAGCCAAGTACACACTTAACACAGTCAGTTGACATCATTAATAAACTGCACTCGTAGCAGCCCTCGTTAGCATCACATTCAGGCCTTTGCTCCCTCGGTGTGTGAAAAAGGCATCAGAAAATTGGTCCAACTTTCACAACTCCACTTCTCTGTAGATGACACGTTACTATCCCTCCAAAAAAGCTGTATGAATGTGTTTGTCTTCGCTCAGATTGATACGAGTCATGTAATCTATCACATAAAGGGGCTCTATGGAGGATACATAAGCTGGTCCTAGCTGGATTCTTCCTGTTAATATCACTTCTTTACCACACGTTGTCCTAACCTAGTACTCCGCAAGGCTCCTCGACATTATGTAGTTTATAGCTCAGCATCTCATTAATTTATTTTTAGATTGTGATCAGTGTGTGTGTGTTGACTAGTTTGCATGTGTATAAATAGATGAATTTATTTATTACTTTATGGAAGCACTCCATTTCCCCTTGACATCTGAAACAAGGGTGACTGTCGGGCGGCTGAGTAATTGTTTTCTCCAGATGTGATCAGAATTTTAGTCAACACAGACTAGATTAAGCCCTTTCATTTGCAGAGTATAGCTTGTCATTGGGAAGACATTATTTTTAAATAAGTTGTCAAGTGGAACCTTTGTGTTGACGGCCCCCCGTATTGTTTAATTTGCCTACGGTCAGCTCGATGCAAATTGAAAATACAAATGGAGGCGAGGAATCACATGTGATAACGGATGAGTGTTAAATTGTCAATGCTGGCTGAATTACTAATTGATTGATGAATTTTCTCCACATTAATCCCTTTAATGGCGACTGTGGTTTTAATGAAAATGTGCTACACTCTTTATTATTATTATTATTATTATTATTATTATTATTATTATTTAGTGAGTATGAAGTCAAGTGTACACAGATGGTGCCTGTGGAACCGTGTCACTCAAAGCCTACATAATGTAATTAGTCATTTCTATGTCGCCTTTCATTCTTGAAAGTCCTACATTAATTTGTAATAAAACAACATAGAGTACATATTTTATCACTCTGGTGTTTATCCTGTCCACTGAAGAGAAAAAAACAGAACATCTGGCTTTTATTCACACTATCCATCATTGGCCATGACTTCTATATTCAGGCTATTCACACTCAGTACAGTACAGATCTACATTTGTAAAATCTATGTTTTGCAGAAAAGTGTGCATTGTTGCCAAAATTGGCCTTAATGGTAAACAAAGGGTGCTTTTTTTAGTACATTGATGTCACAACAGGAGGAACACACAATGCTCCATTTTAAATAAAGCATTTGTTCTCTGCTTCAGTCTGAGCTAACAACATGATGGCTCACGACTGCCAACATTACACTGCTCAACAAAATTACTCGGCTCACAGATTTGGCAGCCTTTCTTTTTTGTGGTTTAACTGAAAACCAAAAACAAAACGTGCCTGTTCTGAGGATGTGTCATACTTGGAAAGATTTTAAGACCTCAGAGTCACCAAAGGTTGTGTCAGCTGGCACAGAAGAGCCAATTATAGCAGGGAGGTGGTTGAGAGGTTCATCAGAACCACCTCCAGTTAGAGGACTTTACACAGCTTGTTTAAAGGATGTCAGTCACACAGGTGAATGATACCTCTTCATCACATGTTGCTGCTCTTAACGCTGGATTTTTTTTCCTCCCTTTGCAGGATGAGAGTCGAGTGAAGGTAACCGTCTTAGATGTCCAACCCATCGACCACAGGGATTACAGCAGGAGGCTCCTCAGTAACATCCGCAAAATGGCAAACTGAACTTGGTCCCGGTCACCCACCCTGCTTGGTAATTAAACATGTCTTTGACCGGGTCTGTAAGTTGAGTCTGACTTTTCCGGCTGCAAGATAACAGCATATCTGACTGTGACAGCAGAGGAAGGGTGCAGTGAGTCCTCTGATCTCCTGGCAGCCAAACAAAAGACTGATCTTTTGCTTTCTCACTTCCTTCTCTGGAGACACGGTGGAAGTGACTGTTCACTCTTAATTTAATGGCGTTTTGACTGTTCATTGTTTTAGAGCTGCTTAGGTTTGCATGTCAGTTTTATTTGAGTGAGAGATTTATTGTGTTATATTTTTAAATTGTGATGCATGTTTAAATGTTCTCTTGAGCTTTAGAATAATATGTTTGGTTTGTTTTCTGGGCTTTTACAAATGTTGAAATGTGTATTTAAAAAAAGGATTCGATGGCATCAAGGTGAAAGAAGTGTGTTTGTTTTATTCAGTGATGTCTTAAACTTTCATGAAACTAATAGCTGTGGGCAGTTTGTTTTTTTAATTTTGTTTTTTTTTTAAATATTTATCCAAGGAGGCCACAATAAGAGAAAAAAAAAGCTTGGTATGGTCCCAGCAGGCCAAATACATCAAGTCTGATTTATCAAGAGAATTCTAAAAATTTCTGGTCAGAATTCTCTTGATAAATTAGACTTGATGGGTTTTTTTTATGATCTTCCTCTGTAGAGAGATCATCAGGGGATTGATACAGCTAAGTAAGGAGATAGAGGTGGCAGAGTTTCAAACAGGGGTCTGAGGTCCCCTGATGCAGCGAACTGTTTAGTTTTTGCCCACAGTTTTTTTTTGTTTTTAATCATAGCTGGACATGGCATACAGAACAGACATTAAGGGGTTCAGTAAAGATTCTTAAAGTCTTAACATTAAACACATTTTACAGGGAAAGCCAGTCCCATTATTGCACGACGAGTTCATGAACACACAAAGATGTGGCCAAAAAAATACACACAAGAACTGAAATATGGACGCCATGTCATGTTTTCCTGTTGAGGATGAACCAACACTTCACTGGCATCAAGTTGCGTTCTGTGGTTTTGTGGCAAACGTCTGTACCAACATTTAAACTGCTTTTTATCACTGTACCTCCAGACACGGGAAAACAGGGGCAGAGTCTCACTGCCGTGTCTTTACTAAGGTGCCTCTCAAGGGCATGACACTGATTTATGTTGGCAGCAAGCCGCCTGATCTCTGAGCTCTCTCTCCCTGAGCACCAGCAGTACCAGCCCCTACCTGCCGCACCGTGTGTGCTCGTTTGGGAGATTAAACATGTGCACACTGATCTTTTTATCCCAGTGTCACCTTTCCTTCAACTTATTCCATTATCTTTCTTTTTCTTCATTTCTCCAGCGTGTTCTGAGGTCGTAGTCTCTAATCATCACTTCTGAAAGACAACAAAATCAGACTTAATGCATTAAATGTGTTGGGTCAAACATTTACTAATGCAGAAAGCTTTTCAAAGCCTCCGTTTGAAGTGAATTAAGTGAATGATTAAAGGTTGCTTTTGAATCATGTGTCACTTGATGAACAAATACAAATGTCGCACATAAAACCACTTAATCCGGAGCGACACCGGCTTTTTTCTCCAAAACCTTACCAGGTCAAAAATCAAATCTTTTCTTTTTTTTGGTTTAATTTGCTGGAATAAGTAGGTGCAGTCAGTGTAACCCTCTGTTCTGCTTAGCAAATCTAAAAAGGAGTCCAGGAGATCAAAAAGTCATTTCCAACTTAAAGCCTTGCTGGTGATTGAGACTTAAGATGGCGACACGTCAGTCTGCAGCCTTAGCCAGCCCTGAGGCATTGTGGGGGGAGGACACAGTGAAGCGATTAGGAGAAATTCTTTCTTTTTTTTCTTATATTATTATTATCCTTCGAGGACTTTTATCAGAATGTGACGTGCAAAGCAGTGGTGAAGTGAAATGCTGGTGAGGTTGGCATATCTTCTTTCTGGGAATGTGGGAGCTTCGGCGTGGTGAATATGCAGTTTGTCTCTATCTGCAGAATGTGTGTGAGGCTACAAGGACAGTAAATGGAAATGAGCAGCGGTTATCACAGAGGTCGCAGCCCCGATCACAGTCTATCTGTCCGCAGCCTTATCTAAAAACACACTGTAGTTCAGTCAAGACCTTCTCTCTCCCTCTGTGTGTGTGTCTCTCTCTTTGTAGCCTCGGACAGGTGTAGTCCTATTCCAGGTGTTACACATGTGGCGTTTGTTTACACTGTTAAAGACATCCTACATGTAAAGACACATTTTTTTGTTGTTGTTAGTGTTGTAACTAATGTCAGTGGGGTTTTTATTTTGAAGTTCCAGGCTTCACTCCGGCGCCCTGTGGCCTCATTTACTGCTGTCATTTTGAGTGTGGACGTAATCCGCCAGAAGCTGTTTGGTACATGCCAAAGATGTCAGAGGGAAATAATTTCCTACTTCTGCAGCTTAGTTATTCACTTCAGCTCCATTTATATGGCACCAAGTCATAACGTGTCATCTCATATGCACTCTACATATGTGAGGGAGTTCCTACAGTGTTACAGTATGAAACCCAATGGTTTCTGTGACACTGGGAAGGCCCTGCTAAGGACTATGAGTTAGAGAAACAGCTATGAATGTAAGTTGTAAACTGCTTACAACAGTGTAATAATGCTGATGATGATAGCAGTGTTAACAGCAGTAAGCTGAGCAGGTTTATACAGGTGGGTAACATGCAGTCACCATGTAGCTGTGGAGTTGGGGATACCTACAGAGAGAGGGGCTGTGAGCATGCTAACTAACAGACTCATGAATGAATCATTCCCGCGCAGTCTGTGTTTGTGTTCCACCACTGAAAGTGCACTTAAGAACGTCAGGCAGAATGACGGCAGTAATTTCAACGTTCAGCAACTGCAGTCGCATGGACAGACTGTAGGTAGTGACTTTCAGAAAAACACAGGGGAGGAGTTAACATTATGTGTGCCACTCAAAGAGAGAGAGAGAGGCATTTACTCTGTCTTAACATCTGGCTTAATCCCCTCAGTGCGTGGGTTTCGCTGCAGTGCTGTTGCAAATGTGACTGAGAAAATGGACAACATCTACCTCTGTGTACGTCTGCTACCTCGGTCTCTATGAGGTCCACAAGGACAAGGAAGTGGAAGGCCATCCCTAACATCTGTAGTGATGTACACTGCTGCTTACAGCAGGGTGGAGAAGTGGGCTGCAGAATTAAAATGTGGCAAATTGGAAGATTATTTCAGTCCTGGGAGGCCAATGACCATCTAGCATGGACAAGATCCATGACATGATCCCTGAATAACACACAGTGCAGCTGGCCCAACCCCAAATCAACACTCCAGCCCCGCAAGTCCACAGTCAAAAGCTCCAAGACTCTACCACTCACTCCTACACATGAGTCCTGGGTGTGCATGTAAATGTAGGAGAGGACAATGCTGACAATAAATGTGTTAGGTTTTCTAAAATTGAGTCTTTCTACCTTGGGGCTCTAACTTACCTTGTAGATCACAGCTGTTTTAGACAGATAAAACACACACACACACACACACACACACACACTGAAGTTTTTTTATAAACAGAAACAAACTAAGAAACTTAAAAGGAAAAGGGTCCAAGTTAGCAATCAATACATTTAATCTTTAGAGTGAAAGTTATAGTTTGAATCCACTGCAGTGTGAGAACATTAAACAAACTGCAGTAAGAGTAAATGAAACTTTAGTTTCTTTGTCTGAAAGTGTGCAGACATCAGATCAGTTCTCGTCTATATCTGAACAGACTCAAAACAAATATGTGAACATAAAAGTGCTCCAGGGGGTCAGCGTGTTTGTTATACAAGAAAGTGATGTGAGCCAGCGCACCATCAGCTATCTACATGTTGTGCTTTGATGTGCATAACTTAAAAATTCTTGTTTAATCCACAACATGCATCCACTGGCAGATAGAAGAAATGTTTCTCCGACGCTCAGCTCGCCAACTTCAGTCCCGGCTGATCTCACTGAACATTTTAATAGACAGTTTGACTGCCTGTTTCTGCTCAAGGATTTTGGTGCTATCAAGGACGTTTCACACTCAGGAGGGTATTTATAGGCTCTGTTTTCTGCCTCTGTGTGCTGCTGCATGAATGTATGTATGATCTCAGTTATCCCAGTCCAAAAAAAGGAGATCTCCACAGGCAGCAGGTTATTGTGCTTCACTCTCATCTTTCATGCTACACATGGAGCTTAAAGTGCAGATTTTTCTCTTTAACTCTCTTAACTTCTCTCTGTTGTAGGAGGCCACTCTCTCCTTTGTTTTGCTTTCCATTCTTGCCTGCTTCCTTCTTTTTCTTACTCAATCCCCCTTCAACACCCTCATTGTCCCATTATTCTCGTCATCTGTCTTTTCCTCTGTCCACCTACAGTATCTCTTGTTTTTCCACAGAATCTTCATCATTTCTCCTAGAGCTGTTCATTGATTTCTATATCCACTCTGCCTCTCATCTTCTCTGTCTTTGTTTCTCTCCTACCCACAACCAGTTAAATAAACCTCCCCTGTTGCCCTCTCTCGCTCTCTCTCTCTATCATAAACAGATTTGGCCCGAGGGGATTTATGTATTTTCTTTTTTTTCAAGCTCATCCTGGAGAGCCAGAGGCCAATGCACACACCAAGGCTGTGTGTCCATACTTGTGCATGATATCTTCAGAGATTTAAAAAAAAAAAAAAAAAGAGTTCAAATTGCCGTTGAGCCAGTTTACAGCAAACATGTGATGGACCGTTATTTGAATTAAAGCGGTCAACCCCGGTGGATACAGATTGAAAAGACACTGACATGTTTACACTGACATGTTTACATGGCAGTAATTCATAATAAGGTGAGGATTAAATTACAGAGAAGTCAGAGAGAGTCTTCAGAGGGCGCACTATACAAATTACATTTTACACAGCCAGTGTTAGATGCATTATAATACACGTGGAAAGCATTTATTCAGCCTATTGGGAATAAACTGAATATATGAATCTATCAGTTTTCATTTAAAATTAATTTAGATATATTGTTCCTTCTAATGCGTTCTGTGCCTGCTGCCCCAAAGTCTGTATACAAACTCTAAAAACTGCACCAATAAAGCTACCACTGCAAACTTTAAAGCTACTTTTAAAGTGGCTGACAAGCCTATAACTTTAAATATACAGCGAAACCTTTGAGATGGGACATTGGATGACACAAATATGCTGTTATCATTGGTAATTCATGTCATATTGATTAGACTTTATAATTTTAAGACAGTTTTCCTTGTAAAATGAGGTTAATGTTATAAATTTGTGTGTTTTAATATAATCTTTACCACCCACCCCCACCCTATTTTTTAGAGTAAAGTCCGCCATGTTGCATAAACTCCACCATACCCAACCCCTCCTTACTCTGACCTTTGGCGCTGCATTGTTCCTATCAGATGGCGTCTGTCCATACAATTATATGATTTGTTAACATAAACATAAAAAGACATGTGTCGTATCTGGCAGATGTATTATCGACCAAACATGGTGTTTTTCATTGAGGACATGTTGATCACACAGTAATTGAAGTAAAAGAATATTTGATATCCCTCCTTCTTTAGGTGAATGTGACAAAATATAGACTTTAGGTTATTGATTCCTAGAGTCAGGACGAAAACGCTTTTGTGAATCCGTAATTTAATTGACACAGAATAAGGAAGCTCAGAGTCGTATTTTGTGGCTGACAGACGAATCGGTGTCTCCGGGCTCTGTTGAAAAGAATCAGTGGTGCAGAGTGCTGCGCTCAGACTGTGGCAGCTGATTTCTGGATATTTCATTGCTGGAGGCGTGTGGCACAAGTGAAGTGCAGCTGGAAACAGGCTGCAATTATTATGAGAAATATATTATCAGAATGTGGCAGGGGTTTCACGTCAGTCATCATCAATCACATTTCTCTTCCTTTGCTTTCTGGAGGATTGGCTTCAGATGCAGAGAACAGCTGAGAGTGGATTCACTGCAGGAGCTGATCTCAAGAGGGAAATGAGGTGCCTGTGTGGGAGGTGAAAAACCGCCACAAGTGAAAGTGTGGCACCTTAAATTGAATTAGCTCAGATAATAATAAATGTAACTGTTCAAGGAAAACGGTTAGACGCAGTCGTCACATTTAGGCAAAGAGAACCAGAGGAAAAACTTCAGCTTCCTGCTTGAAAGTGGCATTTATGGTGTGCTGTGTCAGCCTCATGAGCAGATTTGTCTCATTGGAAAGCCACTTTGTGCTTTCATACCAAAATGTTCCATTCAGTACAGCTCTTTAATTGCACATATCACTTTGTAAAACCAAAAAACCAAAACAAAACCGCAGCACGCTTCAGGATACCTTAGGTGAGCATGCCGGGTGGGTGGCATGAGCTTTAATACCTGTGATACAAGGCATCCAAATTGCACTGCTTCTCATGATTGCCACTGCCATTCATCCACCTCTCCACACTTAAGCTACAGTGAAGCTTAAAGTATTTCAACAAAACAACAGTAGGTGGCACAACGGCTGCTGTGCAGCTGCAGAAAATGTCGCATTACTGCCACAAAGTACACGACGTCTGTGCTTTGATGGATGGCTCGTTCTGTAATAGTTGAACTTGAACATGAGGAGTGGTCGGTCTGGGCTTGTTAGTGGGTGTGGGAATGTTTTGAATAGCAGCAAATACATAAAATATATCAATCAAAAACAGAGATTCACAAAACAATCAGGGTACGGTTGTACTTTTAGTGAGTGCTCAGCATCAATCTCCCTCTTATTCTGGATAATCAGCAGCAGTTTGGGCACTGTTTAAAGTAGTTACCCATGTGAAAATGAATTATTCACAGTTGTACCATAAATAATAATAATAACCTTTATTTAATCAAGTAAATCCCATTGAAGGGAAGACCTCATTTTCAACAGACACCTGGGTAAATGTAAATGAGAATTGCTGGGGGCTTTGTCTGTACTTAAAGCTGCCATCAATATGCTGAATTGCTAGATGCTGATACTAGTAAGCATTATGTGGTGAATAACATCACACCATCCCTGCTGTGCCAAAGATTCAGTCTGTATGAAAAAGAGTTTAGAACAATAAAACAAAATATGAACAGAATGTGACTGTATATGCAACACATAAAACATAAAACATCATATTCGGTCAATAATATGCTGATCAGATACAGCACAGAGCATTATCGCTTGATGTAATCTGAACATAAAGTCTGAGTAAATAGGTGGGTGGGTGAGAGTGACTGGGGATCAAATTCGGTGGACTTTTACCCAGAAGGCCCCCGACACCATGAGCTGTTTTGTTTTGGTTAAGTTTTGGGACAAAAAAAAGTACTGGTTAAGGTTAGGGTACAGGGTAATGATCATCTTAAAACACATGAATTTATTACATTTTTTGAGGAAAAATTGTTCCCATTCCACAGTCTATATTTGTGGCTGCCACCGGGATGAGTCCTGGCCCCCCATGAACACGTACAGATGCAGCCAAGTATGCTCATATGTTCTGTTTTCAAGGACTAAAATATTGACCTCATGTTGTGTTTTTTTCTGGTAAGGACGTGCTGATATATGTGTATATTGCTGCAGAAATATCTTCTGCAGTTAGCATTCTAATCATGTAATTACTGCCACCAAGCAATAACACAATAGGGGACAGTGGGTCAGTTAAGTGTGATGATATGTTTACTTTTTTTAACACTTTGTGTGAAGCATCGCTGACTGCCGCCGTTCCTCACCTGTCCACCAGGCTCCCTCAGTGTGCTCCTGCCTCAACACATCTGCCTCCACTTCCCTCATCAGCCTGTGTGACCTGCTGCCTGCCTCACCAGCTGCACCTCATTTCACCAGTAGTATCTCTCTCTCTCTCTCTCTGTATATATATATATATATATATATATATATATATATCGCTGACATTTTTCCTGCTGGCTTTTGTCATTGTCCAGACTGCCTTGTCTGTTTTTTGGCCACCCACCCACTCAGCCTACCACAACAGCCCGCCTGTATTCTGTTTCTAACTGTCAGTTCTGCTTCAGATTTTTGCTCTTCACTCTCCAACCTACATTCAGGTCATGCCAGAAAGAGGAGTCCAAACTGTTATTAAAACCCTGCTCTCCTCAGAACGGTGGGAACATGACAACTGTGCAAGACACTGATAGGGGAATTTTTTTTTTTTAGTATTTGTATTAATTTTTCATGCAGTATTCATCCAGTGTTGTTCAGTCAGTCTGTGTGATTCCATCTCTGTGCACCTCCAGGATGAGCCAGTGGATAAGTGTCTTAAGCTTCTATCTTCATAACCTCTAATCTGATCAGAGAGAGATGACTGCGATAACTTCCTCTTGTTTGTTTTGCTTATCTACAGGATTAGATAAGCCCCTGGGATATAGCTCTACTTATTCAACTTTTCCATTACCAGGTAGAGAGAGAGGAGGAGAGGGGGAGGTTCCTTCAACAAATCGCTGTCAATGAGATTATTCAGATATTATTTTTTACCATTATATTGCTTGAAATCTACACTTACATAGTATTCTTCTAGCGATAACATCAGTGAGGAAAGCTAGCTAACAGCAACTACAACACACTGCATGAATCAGGCATTGATTACAAAGCTGATGAACGGTTTAGATCCAGACTGCTGTGTTGTTAATGGTACATTTATCATGAAAGTATATGCTTCTTATACACTGAATGAAAGCTGGCCGATTCAGCCTCCAACTATCCCCGGGACTTCAGACCATACAGCCGGCTGACTAGCATGTGTTGCACAATGAGGGAAGTCGCTGTGGGTGAGCATGAACATCACATCATTTAACCTCTGAGGTCCTTTGTATATACAAATAAATCCACAAGCTGCTGTTAGAAAATTGAGTAAGATGACTCAATCCTTTAAGTGAATGCACAACAGATGTCTGTGACATGAATGTTACATGTTGGCCCTCCTTTGATCAATATGTTGCTGCAGGTCATCACAGCAGTGCATTTTAGTGTCTTAAAGCTCAATGTTTGGTTTAATGGTCACAGCTTTATAATGTTTTGCTTCACATCAGAATCATCTCCAGATGCAGCATGCTGCTATTGATTATCTGATGGATTATCATGTTAGCTTTATGAGGCGATGTGTATGCTACAGCTCTGTGCTTTTTAGAGGCACAATAAACATTAGCTAATGTTAAGAGTGGAAGCATGTGTGATTGTGCAGTACACTGCTTCCCTCATAAAGGATGCTTCAGAGAAGGAGGGGACAGCCGAGATTGTCTATAAATCATTTTCATCACGCTAGCATGTGGTTTGTAATGATTTGTTCAGAAATCTGGTATTATCTTGCTGTGGAATCAGAAGCAGATGTGGCGATGTTTACTTCTGCTGATTTTCTTGCTCTTCTCCGTGTTTCCAGCTGAGAGCTAAGTGGAGATGTAGCTAATTACCCAGTTTACACCACAAACATAATTACACCCCTATGAGAGGATACACATTGGGTGTGCAGCACTGAAGTCAAAGATGTTTGGATGAAGCTGTAGATGTGTGTGTGTGTGTGTGTGTGTGTGTGGATTCACCACAGGTACATGTGAAATGTTATTGGGAGGAACTTCTCAGCTTACTGGGCAGTTTAATATTTAATTAAGCAGTCAAACATACTCTAAAGGAGGATTAATGTGAAAGAAAACAGGCAACAGAATGGATCATGCCTGCTTTCCTATGAGCTTTCAGTACTTGGTATCTGACTTAGAGTAAAACAATGGAGCTTGAAGCTCATAAATCTTCCTCTCTCTCAATGGGATGTGGCTAATCGCAGTTGCACCACATGTTCGAAGCTCAGTTATTTAGCCAGATTATCAGTGCAGGAGGCAGCCGACAACAATGCTGCAGACCACATTCCCAAACACACAACAACCCCAGGAGGCCGTGGCTGCTGAAATTTTTTTGCAACCTTCTATTAAATTTGATTTTAAAGAAAGAACGGTGAAAGCTCATATTAAATAGGGGATTGGAGAGTAAAAAGCTGTCAGAGTAATGCGTAAAAATTATCTTTGGTTGCTTGTGCTGTTATATCAACCTGCCCAAAGACATTCTTTCTGGTGATCCACACTCACAAAGCCATGCGTGAATCAATCATAGCCTTAAAATGCAGCTCAGTCACTGTGATTTTTAATCATCGCTGCCTCGAGTCTTTTTTCCACCCGACCTGACTTCACATAAACACACGGGAAGAGATGAAAACAGGAGGAGAAACTGAAATCGCAGTAACTGCTCGTTTGTGTGTGTTTCAGGTTGCTGAATGGCAGCCACACCTTTTAAGTGTCTTTACACTTAGTGTAAAGTAGTGTCAGTGGACGAGGGCGATACTTAATTGTTGTTGCAGGTAAATGTGGACTCAACACTCATGTGCAGACTGGCTGCGCTCACTCTGCACGAAACAGAGAGTGAGGAAGCTAAAGACGTGCACGATTCCTGCCAGCTCCTTCTGTCCCTCTTTTTATTGTCAATTTAGAGATTGATGTTTGCTCTTTCTGTCCTCCTGCTGACTGTTCCCTTATTGTCAGAAATCGAAAGAAGCTGCTTTTGTTGAAGGACGCACAAAGTTTCCTTTCAGAAAGAACATTTTATTCAGCAGCACCAGCTGTGGCGGTGTAGAGGATGTAGTTTTAAAGGTCAAAACAGAGGGACCTTGTGTAGCCTGCAGGTTAGCAAAAACATAACACACATATGCATGGTGCTGACTTATTACAGTGCTTCTAAAGCAGTCATCAGAACCAGGTCTTTTCTTCAGGAGTACCTTTATTCACTTTATTCTGAGGCTGTTGACTATTTAGAAGGGGAAGTAACAGATTGTATGTGGCCCTGCTAGATATTATGTGTAGAGGAATCTTTATTATTTTTACCCAGCAAATCACAGACGCACAGCTCTTAATATTTTAGCATTTTTTTTCTCACACAAGGACTTCAAAGAACACGTTATATAATAGTTTTCTTGACTGACGCCTCAGAAGATCACTCTCAGTCGCTTTCTGTTTCTTTATCAAACTCTGCTGAACAGAATTAGATTAGGGGGCTGATAAGGAGAGCAGTAATGTCTTTAAGTCAAAATGTTATGGCTAGAAAAGAGACAGAGCCCAGTGCGAGTTTCACTGATGACAGATTACAGACCTTAACCTTTATGCTGTTACCCTATAAAGTGGGCCTGCAAATCCTTTGTTAAATGTATGTTTAGTAGCTGCATGTTGATTAATTGTTGCCACATTTTAATCAGTATGGACGTGATTAAACCCTGCACACACTCATCCATCCTTTTGTCACCTCCTCCTCTTCCAAACTTCTTGGCAGGGTTCAGATTTTTTTTGCTCTTCCTGTCTGAAGTTGCAGCAACAGTGACTTTCTCAGCTCATGACCACTTCACGTCTTTTAGATTAGACACCATGTTGCTGTTTTTCTTGTATGCAAATACATCTATGCGCTACCACCCTCGGTTTTTAAATCATTGTTAATATAAAAGTATAGCATCATTTGGAGAGATAGTATTCTGCATATTAAGGTGATGCATGTATCTTGTTTATAGCCAGCGTGTGAAGATAAGCAGAGAAATGCTAAAAGGCTAAACAGTCGGGTGTGTTTAGGCACGCTGCAGTGCTGCGATATCCCCTAACAAACAACTAAAAAGTTTTGCAAATTTCATTGTTCGGCTGCATTGACATGAACACCACGTACAACACTCAGGATCAGTGTTAGTCCTCCTGAGGTCACAGCCAGTATCTCCAGTCTGGATAGAGTAACGCTGAGCTAGCTGTTAACCCTTTTAAGGTTTTAACATGTCTCCTTGTTGAAATGTTGTGTTTTGTTGCTTCATTTGGTGAGTTCATAGCTGTTCAGCTGTGCTCCAGAGCCAAACAGTGAAGCTGTATATTGGACAAGTGCTTTAAAAAGTTAGACATCCAGCCTTCAAATGGAGAGGAAGCAAATTACTCTCTTTGTTTTTGCTTTAAGTTTTACAAAAGTTGATTTTGTCATTAAGCATTTGTTGTTGTGAACTAAATTCTTCTTATTTGTCCTATTAAATGAGGCGTCAGAATTGATACTGACAAAGTGTGTAGCTTTTTATTTAGTGTAATTGACCCTTTAACAGCTTACTGTGCCTCCTTTTATTTTCTTTTTTAAAATGTCGCCTTCTTTGTGAGATCATAGCAGATTCTCAGTGCTGGTTTTGTCTTCAGTCTAATTAGAATTACTCTCTCTTCAGTTCCTCGCTTTCCCATTTATCCTGCACCTTCTGCTAATGACTTTGGCTTAATCAAGCATTCTATTTCACTTAGAAACTAATGAAATGTTGAGATCGTTCATGAGGAGGTTTCATTTTTTGAAAAATGATTTCTCGTTCTGTAGAGAGTAGATTACTTTTAGCACAAAGAGGACTATTCTCCCTGTGTGTGTCTCTGCTCATAATTGGAGGGAAGGTTATCATGCTGTGGAAGGAAAGCTGAAAGAGGTGTTTCACACAGGAATAATAACACATTTCATCACAGATAGTCTTGTATTGAGGGTGTTCAGGGGAGCTGTGACTTATTGTGTTGTCTTAAGACTGCAGGAGGACATTGTTCACTTCTTTAGTCCCTTTGATCACACATGGTTTAGGACAGGAGAGGTACCGCTGTGTGCTGCACTGAGGAGCGGGCTTGTAAAGGAACGAGTGATTAATGTACAGTAGTTGCTGAATGATGGACTGCTTTATTATTCTGTTGTGTTTCCGAACGCTCTGAGTCAGAGAGCAACACGCTGTGAGCAGAGTGCTTCTGTCAGTGACACACCACCTTCTGCTAAGTGTACATTTGTACAACATGTTTCCCTGCCAGCGTTTTACACTTTTCTTTGTAGAAGTTGGCCTATTCGATCTTCATTAAGAGCTTCAGAGCAGCATCATCGCTGTCAAAATGGTTGTCACAGAGCTTGTTCCTTATCTTAGGGGACAGGTTCAATCTGATTGTGTTAAATTAGCGAACTGGACAGGTGTTGGACATGTTTAAGTCCACTCTGCTGGATGCCAACACCACTGTGGGCTGAAAGAACACTCTTCCTATCAGCACTTGATTTCCTCTCATTGCTATCTGAGGGTGATCAGTGTAGTAGTCACCTGTAACCTTGATGCCATCACCTTTCCTGGTCGTTTGGAGTTCGTTTTGGGCGTGTTCCTGGAAGATCATATCTCTAATGGTGGCCAGCCTTCTAGGATGGAGGCCATCCCTGTCTTCACTATTGTGTAAAAAGCAACATGCTAATGTTGCCACCATGTCTTCAGGGACCTCCTTGAGTAAGGGGGAATGACGCAGCAGATGATGGCATGAAGGCTGATGTTGCCCTTTTTTTCAGTGCAAAAAGAGAAGTGATAAAAGTTATTGCATCATATGGAAAGCTGTGTAAAACTTGTTGGACACGTCAGTCGACTCAAATTCAAAATCAAACTCTGTGGCAGGCAGCAAAAGAAATGCAGTACTGCACTAAGCTTGGTTCATAATCCCTTACTGTAAAGTTTACTAATAGGTTTCACTGTTCATCTATTTTCAGAAAGTCCTACTTTAAAGAAACTTAATGAACCCATTCATTAATAGCTGAATGTGGAGCAGGTAACCACAAACCATTTGGAGATTTTTGTGGAGTCAAATTTTGATACTCCACTTAACATCAAGTGATTATGAAGAGTTGACAGAGGTATCCAGTGTGTGGATTAGAGGTGATCTTAGGGTTGAGTGTGCTGTTATATGCAGACGGAGAGTCAGATGTAGAGTTTCCATTGTCTGTGTACAGTATATTTTATTGACACTTTACACTGTGCATCATCATTTAAAAGCAAATGTATTTGCTTTTAGCCAAAGTGTACTGTAGTTACAAACTCAATCTCATGTTGTTTGTGTATTGGCTGAGATGTTTTATCTACAGTATTTAGGGTGAAATAGGTGTAGAGGGCTCATTAAATTACCTGCTTCCGTATAACCAAACACAGCACAGGGGATAGTATCTGTGTGTGTGTGTTTGTAGGGGATTGTAACATGCTGCTATGCAGACCACATGCAGAAGTAGGACGCACATGCAATATAGGTTAGCATTTATGAGGGAGCAGTACAATCTGTCTGGAACAATCCACCAGAGACGAGGTGTGTGTGTGTTTCACAGTAGAGTCTGAAGTGTGCGTGTGTGTGTACCTGCTATACCCAGAAGAGAAAACACAAGCAAAAGTTCCCCAGCCTGTGGAGTGAGTTAGTTGTCATCAGTAAATAGCTGCCTGTGTGGTACTGGGCCAGTGGGCAGGCAGAAATAATGAGGACTGACGATGGAGCCAGATGGAGCTTCACTTCACACAGCATGATTCCGCTCGACTTTCTAATGGACGCCGTTTTGTTAGTGAAGGAAAATCTGACGGCTTTGGGTCAGTTTTCTGTCAGTTGTCCCTTCTGCCAAAAATAGGACGAGGAATCTTTATTAGGGCTGAAAATGTTGATCTGGAAAGTGCTGAGGCATGGTGGCGAGGGATGTTAGAAAACAGGCGGGTCGTTTTAGCTGGCCAGCATATGGAGACAGTCTGGAAGCTTATCAGATCAGTATAATTTTAATTTCAGCAGATAAGATGATTTGGTAGTCAGTAATTAAATAAAATAATGCACTCGAAAGACAGCAGATTAAAAAAGATGTCTGAGCTCCACTGTACTTTATCATAGCTCCTAATTCTTTGAAAAGAAAATGATGTTGTGTAACTTAGCGGGAATTTACCGTACTTAGGGGTAAATATCCTCACACACATGTTTGCAGATGTGCATGATTGTTCAGTTTTTTTGTGCGTGTTTGCAGAACAAATGGTTTAATGGTTTAGTGGAGTGTGCAAGCATGGACAGCTGTATTTGTCTGCTGTAAACCCCCCCCCCACCCAATCTGGTATCACCACAGCACATTGTCTGAGTGTCACCCAAGTGTGTTTGTGTGTGCTTGTGTGACTTAAGCTTGAACTCATTGTGAATTGCAGGAAAATTGTATGAAAGGCAAATGTGCACTGTGTTTCTCTCTGAGCTCCCTTTTAAAAATTTGAACAACAGCCATGCAGCAGTCACATAGCATGAAGTGATTGGGGAGAAACTGGATGTGGTTGTTGGATGCTGTAATACATTGCCTGCAGAGAGGCCAAATATTACATCAGAGTGCTTTAAACCACAAAGACTGTCAGTAAGAACAAGTATTTTAGAAGGGGCAAAAGATTATGTTAAAAGCCAGTATTCAGTGTGAAGTAATGGTTTGGAAATAACAGTTGTTATTAAGTTGACCCCTGTCTACTCTTTAAAGACAATTAAAGATGTTTAGAGCAAAAGTTAACTTTACCGACATTTTCACATTCATTTTCACTTGTGGTTACGTCTGTTTTTAGGCATTAAAGTGCTTAGTAAAATAAAAAAAGATTACTGTTTGGGTTCAAACATTCTCTTTCCTAGCAATAAACGCATTTTAAAAGAAAAACCTTTCCATCTCTAAATATGACAATGAGTCACAACCAAAACAACAAAAAATAAAATTAAAAAAACCCTCAAGACAATCTTTTCCTCCACTTATAGTGGTGTAACAAGACATGCACTTATTCATTTGTCAACAAGAGGTCACTGACTGTGTCTACTGAGGCTACGTAAGTAAGTTAAAAATTGAACAGAAAAATCAACATCCATCCAACATTTCTGTGAATTAATGCTCAAAAGTGCTGTTGTAGTTGACTGTTGTGGTCTACAACATTCTTCTGAGGCCACAATGAAGTGACTTTGTCACAGCAAAAAGTCTGACAGGGTAACATGGAGGGTTGGGATGTGATTTACTTGAGAAGGATGGTGGATGTGATGGATCTCAGAAAGTTGCTGCAGAGAAAAAGATGCGAAGAATCCACACAGAGGGATGAAGAAGGAATGTCAGGGGTGGCACGGATGGGTGTTTCACCCTCCTGCAAGTCTATTGGTCTTACAGTGATGAAAGTGCCAACAGCGAAGACAGTTATCTAAGAGGCACAGGAGGAGGCAGAAAAACAGTGGGAGAAGGAGAGGGGGACAGCGAGGAGGAGAAAGAAACGAGTGAAGGAAAGGTAGAAGCTGAGCTGAAAGCTGAGAAGAAGAAACCGGGAGGATGAGGTTAGAGTGTGAGGGTGGGAGGAAATGGAGGAACAGCAGGAGGTATAAACACTTTGAATGTGAATCATAGGCATCTGGCAAGGAAAGGAGAGGGAGGTGGAGACTGAGATGTGAGACATAAGGAGGGGTGACAGAGCTAGAGTGGGTGAGTAAGACAAAAGTAGACAGAATGATAGAGAGACTGAGAAGCAGAGAGGGGTTTGATGGAAGGAATAAAAATCTTCCATAACAGCAGAGATGCAAATACAGTGTAAGACATGTAAAACAGGATGTTTATCCTCATGCCCCTCTACATGGCTTTCTCTATTTATTTGGTTAAGACATGTAAGGTTTATGGACTATCCCTGTGTGTGTGTTTGTGTGTGAGCGACCGGGAGGATAGGAGGGAGGGAGAGAGTGAAAACTGACAAATTCTGTCAACTAGCTGTCCTCCCACATAATCTGCTGACAGCCTCCCTGTCCAGCAAAAGAAAAAAGATTTCATTTCTATCGCATGTCTTCAGATATTCATGGTTTCTCAGGATGAGAGCCGGTAAAAGGCTTTAAAGAGAAATAACAAGTTACAGTGAGAAAGTGACTGTTGAATACCCCATCAACTGCCCCCCCCCCCTTCTTTTTTTAAGTGATTCACAGCTTTCTCTTTCTCATTTATCAAGAAGCAGCAAGTTATGGGTAGTTTCCCATCATTTCCTGAGACACCATTCCCCAGGATCGCTCTTTAAAGAAAAGTTGAGGTATGTTATGACAGCTGTGCTCGAGTCACATTAATACAAGTGCTGTGTTTCAGCAGCCAGAACACAGTGGAGCTTAAACTAAAAGGTGTCCCTTGTAGGGTCTGATAACATGCCCACATAAAAATGCAGGGTGAATTAGAGTTCGGCTTCATTGTCAGAGTGAATGTTTTGTCAGCAAATTTTCTTCAGTTTCATAGTTTTTTTTGTCATTTTCAGTCATGACAAAATGTCTGCATACATTTAATGTTAAAGACATTATGTTACAAAGAAACATACTGAAGAAAAGATGCTTAGCAACTTAGCTCAGGCCAGTATGATCACATAGAATAGAATAGAATAGAATAGAATAGAATAGAATAGAATAGAATAGAATAGAATAGAATAGAATGCCTTTATTGTTATTGTCTGTGCCACAAACACCAAAATATGATGTCTCTCAATACTATAGACATCCTCACACACAGTCTACATATGAATATGGGAATATAAAATATAAAATATATGAATATAACTTTGCAATGCAAGCTGGGATATTCAGTGAATGTAGCATTTTGTCTTCATTTAGTCCAATGTGAGAGGAACAAGCTGCTCAGAGAACAGTATATTTATAGTATAATTATACTACTGTACTGCTATACTCGTAGTATGAGAGAGAAGTAACCTTTTTTCAAACATGTGGACAGGAAGTCAATGAATAAAAACTTGGCTCTGAGTGAGAACCTTTAGAGAACAGGATTAACATGACAGATGACTGTTTAAGTGTTCTTATATTAAATTATTGCCCTATGTAATCTGAACATGGGGTTGATGCAGCCACAGTAAAGAGTAAGGATATAGTGTGGTCGAAGGTCAGACTCCCCCTGACATTGGGAGCTGTTTTGTCTTAACCCATAGTCAAATTTAACTTTTTATCGTGGCTGGATTTGGCAAATAAAACATATATATACTGGTTCAGGATAGACATTAAAAATAATCATAACATTACACACAGTTTACAGGGAAAATCACACCCATTTTGTAGTCCTGCCCCCATGACCACGTAATGACGCAGTCGAAGAAATGTGCACGCATGTTCCATTTTAAGCCTAATGTTATGTTTTCCTGGTGAGGATGAGCTGTTGAATCAGTTTGGATTCTGTAGTATTTTTAAACAAGATTACTCACATGAGTGTTCCCAGGTGTATTTGTGTATTTGTGGTGTATTAACAAGGCGACAATCTGTGTGACAAAATAAACTCAGGACTCTGGCTGCAGCAATAATAAAATATCATCTCAAGTGGACCATGAGTTGAGATTAGTTTGTCAGATGTCAAGGTCAAGACTGAACTCGAGACCCATGTGAGTGCTGAACAGTCTCTTTCTGTGCGGTGTGTCCTATATTTGGTTTCTGCTCCATTAAAGACAAAGGTCAGGTTTATTTTCTTCTTCGCCCAGCTTCAGAAGATTTAGAGGAGTGGGTTCTCTGCTAGAATTTAAAATAAAGGAGGGATGTTTTGTAATGACTGACCCACATGCAGCGAAGCGATAAATATGCTGCTCTCCCGACCTAGAACAGCGCAGAGAGACCGCAGACCTGGAACTGACCGAGGTGAACTCTTAAAGGCATCTGTATGATGATCGCCTGAGAATTGAAATACTGATAACATTTCTTCTGAGCTAGACAGTATTGTGGGTATACTATGGGTCAGATGTACAAGCTTGTGTTACAGTGTGCTGTTATGCTGTTTCATGCAGCTCCGGTGAAGCTTCTACCTGCTTAAATAAATGAAGAGAAGAAGAGAAGCATCACTAATGACTGCAGATGTTGCACGCTAAGTCGGCTTTATGCAGTAACAGAGAAAATGCTGTTATGTTTCTCCTGCATTTATGTGTTGGATCTCCCTGATTTGCTACAACTAACAGCCTCTAATTTTATTTCAGCTGTCCTGGTAATAAGCTACAAAACCAAATCCCTTTTTTGTAATAAGGATAAATACTGTGACAACGATGTCTGCGAAGGTAGCACCCCTGCCTGGAAGATTTACATGAACGCTACATCAGGCCTGCTCCCTCTAAGGACGTAGTCTTGGAAATGATGATAACCAAATAAACACTGCATTCTTTGTTGTAACCAGCTCGCCTGCTATACACAATTAAAGGTGTTGGGGCTTAGGCAGACTCATAAAAACACATTAACCCGTAATGGATCAGGGACTCAGCAGCAGAAGTTAGATAAACAGGTTGGGGTTATGAAGAGGAGAGGAAGACGAGGACGAGAATAACAAGAAGCTCTTTTGTTTCTCCTTTATTTTCTTTCTTCCGCCTTGCTTTCTCCTTCCTGCTGTCTGTTATACCTCCCATTATGTGAAGACTAAAAACGTGCACTCACACACGCAGAAAAAAAGCTCAAGGCACAAGCCACCTACACTTCAGTCATTGTTCTCTCCCTCCTCCTCTCTCTCTGTCTGTGTGCTTTTAATTTTCCAAATACTTAGGCTTTAATTAATAAGGGAAACTGAGAAGCCTTTAATTGAAAGCATTCCTGAGAATATCAACCACTACTCCTGAGGACTGCTCCATTTTCTCCTCCTCAACAACATAATGCCCAACTAAAGCTTCACAGCCTTTATTCTGCAGATATCACACACTCTAACATCGCATGTCTTAAAATACATGCGGGATCAAATTCTTCAGATTCTGTAACATATTTCATAATATTGCCAAACCATTGCAGCTGTCACTGAATGAATACTCGCTCAGATATCTATGCAGACACACAGGTGTTTAATGTGTCACTCATGTTAAGAAGGGCCGCAGTTACAGTCTCAAAGGACTCGCTGAAAGATTATAATATAAAACCATCGGTTATTAATCTACACTCTACAAAATGTGTGACATCCTACACAACAAAAGCTTAAAGATGATGAAACATTATTTCAGGGAGTTCAAGTCTTATGCTTTCTGCTCTGATACATTTATTTGACAGCTTTAGTTGTGGCTGGTTGTTTAAACACTGTTGTGTTACTCATGCTGGGTCAAAGGCTGTGAAAGGGGTTCATTCTCAGCTCAACGACTGCTTGGCTGCTTCATTGACCTAACTGCTGGTCATTTCCCCCTCTTTGACCATTGTAGAACTTTCTGGATCCATGTCCTGTGGTTAGAGGCTCTCTCTCTCTCTCTCTCTCTCACACACACACACACACACACACACAGGCTAATACACTACTTATATTTGCAGCAGCTCCACCTTAAGCAGCTAAAACAATAAGCAAATTTACTTGACTGTGTATACATGCATACTTTATACTTAGATAATTTTTACATCCTTGTAATAATGGGATATCAAAGATTTCTTAGACAATAAATTCCAAAATAAGTAAGATCACAGCCAGTTTCTGAGGCAGCTGATCAAAATGGAGCGGCGCTGAGTTGAAACCTGCACTCGGGGCTAAGAGGATTACAGCCGAGCATCATCTGGCATCCACGGCCAGACGAAAGTCATTCTTGACTTTAAGAAGGGCGTTCACATATTACGTATTATGTGCTCTGAGGCCTGATTGACCCTATTGTGCAATTGGCCTACTGCACTCTGAGATACACACAGCTCTTCACTGTTAACAGCTGTGCCAGGGCTTCTAAAGCAGAACTGCTCATCTGCTGGGCCTGCAGGCCAAATTTGGCCCGCCAGTTTTTGTTTTGGCCTTTCATGGCATTTGAAAATTTTAGAAAGACCTGGTGACTTCTGGCCTGTTTTCAACAACCCCCCTTTAGTGTTGTCGATGTTAGAAAAATGTGGACTATAAACGGAGAACAACTTTGTTTGGCACACCAAAAAATCAAATGCAACAGCTCAGCCATGGATTGCTAATAATACAGCCATGTTATGAAAGAGGATGGAAGGTTATAGGGATGTATTGGAGCACCTGATAAAGTTGTAGTTGTTGTCATAGTAGTGGTGGGCAATATTTAAAAATCAACTAAAAACACAAATGCAATGCCAGGATGAGTAGTTTTTAAATGTAAATATGTATACTAGGGTTGGGCGGTATTAAGGTATACCGGCGGGGCACACAGGTAGGTATCATTTTTAATACCGTCAATAAAAAATGCAATGTACTTATATAGAAGATAAGGATCAAATACTAAACATAATTTATTTGATGCCCTGTGTGGTTGCAGCGTATCTTCAGCATACATTGACCGATTTCAGCCATTCAGCTATCAAAATGTTCATCTCATAGAGGACAATATTAGGCAATTTCTGCATCATTTTTAACATGGGAGTCTATAAAGGAGCCTTCAAAACCACCTTCAACTTTGACATGTAATTAGTTCCACATGCTTTCAGCTACACAAACCTTTCAGACATCATTCTGTTCAGCTCATCAAGGGATATTAAACTTGTATTCGGATTTGTTCAAATATGTTTTGTTTTCAAAATATTAATAAAAATTCAAAATCCATTTAACATTGAAGTCTATGAGAGAGCCCTTCAACAAGGGTCATCTGCCAAATGTATCTCCTCCTGTTAAGATTTTCTACTCTACCTGGGAACACTTCAGCTGCAGCAATCAAACTTGTTTTAATTCATTATTTCCATCAGAAAACGTGACCCGCAGGTTTTCAGTTTACCGGAGAAATGTTTTTATTATCAGAATTTATGGAGCTTAAAATGATCAATGATATGCAGTATATACAAGGCTGCGTTCTTAACATGATAAAATTGCAAAAACAAACAGAAACGCATCCGGACTGGCGCATACCAGTTTAATAACGTGGCGTGCTGGCAGCATGAAATTAAAAAAGAAGTCTGTTCACTATATGCATTTTTAAATAGCCTCAATAAAAACTACTGAAAAAGATCACTTGACATGTTTCAGGCAGTTTATAATGCGTTTTACCTGCAGTACATTGTAGACTACAGCCGCTGAATTAAAACAAGTTTGATTGCTGCAGCTAAAGCATTGCTTGAATGCTGATGCGATTGCTCTAAATTGCTGGAGAATCAAAGCAATTCCGAGCTTTGTATGCCTCTGTGTGTCAGCCTGTCACCATGGTAACAGCAGAGAGGGACCTCAAAAACCATTTCAACTTTTGAGAGCCTGGCATGCGGAAACGATTCGGAATACAAGTTTGATAGAGCAGCACTAATAAGCATTTTAAGACTAAAATGGAGTCTGTAGCTTGAAATTTGTAGGAGGAGATACATTTGGCAGATGACACCGAAATAGCTTAATGTTTGAAAAACTATAATTTTTTGAAAAAAAAAATCGAAATTGACCCGGAATGTCCTCTGTGAGATGAACATTTTGATAGTTGAATGGCTGAAATCGGTCAATGTATGCTGAAGATACGTTGCGCCAAAAAACTTACGGAAGAATATGAAAGAAGAAGAAAGAGGGTGAATAACAAGAGTTGATGTAGAGTTGAGTTTGATTGCCTAGCAACGGCAATCAAACTAATTAGACGTGATCGGTGTCTCTGCAACTTGTAAAGACTATATGCGCTGTTTTGACGGGTCTCTGCACACGGCTCTGCACAGACACACCTCTCTCTTTATGCACGCACACAGGAGACGGTTGCAACCCCGAGGCGGGACTACGCAAGCACTCAGAGTAGATTCAGCTGAAATGAGGAATTCATGCTGTTGAGAAGTTCAAGCCTCTAGTCAGGGTGAAGCGATGGCAAATTGTTGCGCACTTGTGGCGTCCCCGCCTGTGATTTATTTTACCTGGAGGGGGTGGGGTGGGGGCGGGGGGGGGGGGGGGGGGGTGACGTTATAAATTATGGTACCACCCGACCCTAATGTTTACATATCGCCATGGTGATGTGCGTGAAGTACTTCTGTTCTGCACAGACACAAGTCAAAGAAGTAAAACAAAAAGTCTACATGAGTCCAAACGACCAGGCTGTAGTGTTAAAGGATCTTCTTCAGCAGGGGAGTTTCTGTGATGCTGTTATCAAGGTGGAGGATGTTGACTTTGCAATCCACAAAGTCATCATGGCAAACTGCACCCCTTACTTCAGGTGAACTGATGATCTCAATTTTAATTTGATGTGTTAATAACCTTTAAACAGGTAGACAAAAAAAAGGATTTGTTGTAGTTTTAATGTGTGAGTGTTGGAGATTATTCACTGCAATCTTGTTTTTATAGCTTACAGTGTTTCAGTGTGTTTGCTGATATTGTTGTAATGACTAAACATCTGCTGAGGAAAATGTTGTCAGCCTGACCTCATAAAGAAAGCAGCAACAGTCCTTGATGTTTTAACATGATAAAAACAACCAGTAAACAAGTGTGTGTTAATCTGCTGGCCCAATGTGGGACTTGGATGATATGACATGTGTGAAATGTTGACACTAAATTTTTCTCCCTATATAGGCTCAAATATATTTAGTTTGATTAATTTGATTGCTTTTCAGCAATCAAACTCTTGAGATTCTATGTCTCAAAATAGAGAAGCCGAGAAACCATTCAAAGCTTAAAATACTTCAAACACCATGGTCTCCAAAACTTGTATACAAAATTTGGAAATTCAGCACCGTCTTCAAATGGCAGATGATTAAAGATGAAGTGATTTTTGAGGTCTCTTCTGAGTTTAACATTAGTGTGTATTGGGTGGATGATGAGAGCCAGAGTGGGCGGAATCTTCAGCAGAGTGGAGAGAGGCTGAGGAGATGCCTAAAAAAAATCTCTCTATCCTGCGCTCAGGCCTGCACCTTCCATATCCAACCTGGATAATTTTTATATCAGTTTGAAGGAACACTTGTTAGCTTTCTGATGGTGTGACACATGGTGATAGGTTGACACAGAGGCATAAAAAGCAGACTTTAAGCATTATATCTGTCATATTGATCATCCTTCAGCTGTATACTACTTTTCCACATACAAATCACACAGCCTGTGCTTCTTATAATCGTATAGTATTATTCCAGTCTCAGACCTTTCATATGGTATATTCACAGGCTATTCTTTAAGGTGAATTACATAATGTTACAGCAATCAGCTTAAGACCTTTAACTAGACTGTTGAATAAAGTTACCCATAAATCCACCAGTGTTTAGTGACTAATTGTTGTATCTGTTTTAAAAATTGAAATGCATAAAAGTGGTGTATAATGTTGTGGAACTTTTTCTGTGTCTTTCAGCGCTCTCTTCTCCTGCTGGTCTGAACCTGACAAGAAAGTCTACAGTATTCCTGACCTAGCCGCAGACATGATGGAGCTCATCATTGAGTTTGCATACACCGGCTCTGTTAATGTGACACAGTCCAATGCACAGAGGCTTTTCATGGCAGCTGATTACCTCAATATAGTGGAGCTGGTGCAAATATGCTGCAACTTTTTTGAGAAGATGCTCTGCCCAGACAACTGCATCGGCATCTGGCAGTTCACAAAAAACTACCTTGTCCCTGAACTACACCTCAAGGCTTTCCACTATGTTCTCAGTCACTTTGAGGAAGTGGTTTTTGGCGAAGAGTTCCTGCAGCTCTCGGCCCAGGATGTCATTGACATTATCAGCAGTGACGACCTCAATGTGAGACAGGAGGCAGCTGTGTTTGAGGCCATCATTCGGTGGATCACACATGAACCTGAGGAACGAGAAGGATACGCAGCTTTTCTCATGTCAGAGGTACTTTTCAAGTATATATTATACATTATAATTTTCATATTATAGGTAATCTATTTCAAGACAGTGACTGAAGCCAACCTCAGCCCAATAGAGGGTTATCAGTTATTAGATGTGCTCCATGTCATGATGATGGCCACTTTACCCTTTTATAGGCCAGAAGGTGCAATATCATCTATTGTGATGAGTGATAAATAGAAAGCAACACAGACTACCTGAGTAATGCATTGTGCATGCCGGTCTTCTCTGAAAATGGAGGAGAATTTATGCAAATCATCATCTTTTGTAAAACTTACCAAGCATTTGTGGTGTGACAACCTACCTATGAAAGAGTAAAAAAATAAAAATATAAGAAAACAAAACAAAAGTTACTAAACCTCCTGTTAAAGCTGGGTGCCGGCACAAGCATTTCTAATAATTTATTATTATTAGTACAAGTACAGAAACTAGTAAGGAACATATACATTTAATGCTGGCTATTTGCATTAAGCTTTGTGTGCAGGTTAATGCAACTCAGACGATCAATAAGCTGATAATGATACTATGACAGATGAAGGGAGGAGAGTAATGAGAGGAATGAAAAAAATATTAGGGCTCAGTCCATCCTGACTGACTGCCACGATGTAGAACAAAGAGAATGAAGATCTCTTTTTGCTAATAGCATTTCAAATAACTGACCATTATTTGTTTTACTTGTTGTATTTATTGTGATGTTCTTTATTAGGAACCATGATTTTTTATGTATTTTTATTTATTCTGACTGTTAAGTTATATCCTCTTTATTCTCTCGATTGTTGTAGGTCAGACTGAGCATGATGCCTACAGAGTACATACAGAGTCATGCGCTGTCCAATAAGCTGGTGACAGACAACTTGGCATGCCAGGCCATGGTCTCTGAGGTCATCGAATACAAAGACATATTCCTCGATCAGCCTCGTCTGCCTTCTGCTGTCCTATTGGCCATCGGAGGCTGGAGCAACAGGGATCCAACTAATGTAATCGAGGCCTTTGACATCCGTGCAAATCACTGGATGAACATAACAAACCTTTCTGAGCTTCCTCGCGCCTATCATGGTGCAGCCTACCTCGATGGGTATGTCTACTGTGTTGGTGGCTTCGACCGGGTGGAGCAATTCAATAGTGTGCGCAGGTTTGACCTGAGCACACAGACATGGCAAGAGGTGGCACCGATGTACTATCGCCGCTGTTATGTGAGCGTGACTGTGCTGAACGGGTGCATCTATGCCCTGGGAGGCTATGATGGGCACACACGTCTCAGCAGTGCTGAGTTCTACCAGCCAGAAACCAACCAGTGGCTTCTAATTGCACCCATGCATGAGCGGAGGAGCGACGCCAGCTGCACAGCACTCAACGGCAAGGTGGGTGTAACACAATGGAACATAACAGAGAACAGAAAGATTTGTTTACAAAACACTGCTGCCAGTTTGAGCCAACAAAAATGACAATTTCTTATTCCCACCCTTTTTGTATTCAGATCTACATATGTGGTGGATTTAATGGGAATGAGTGCCTGCAAACAGCAGAGTGCTACAACCCAGAGACCGACGAGTGGACCCTGATCTCTCCCATGAGCAGCCGGCGCAGTGGAATAGGAGTCATTGCATACGACAACTATGTTTATGCAGTAAGTGCATGAAAGAAATGTGTGACCAGCTTTCATCAGCGGTTTAAAGCGGCTAGTTTTTTATGTGATTGAATTGATAATTGATGCATCTTCTTCTCATCTTTGACTCCAAAGGTTGGTGGCTTCGATGGAACCGATCGTCTGCACACCGCTGAGTTCTACAACCCTCACACCAACACCTGGCGCAACGTGTCCTCCATGATGACCCCCCGCAGCAACTTTGGCATTGAAGTAGTTGAGCACAAGCTCTTTGTTGTCGGGGGCTTCACTGGCCTCAACACTACCACTAATGTTGAGTACTATGACAGTGAGACGAATGAGTGGTCTGAGGCCTGCAGCATGGACATCAACCGCAGCGCTCTGAGCTGCTGTGTGCTTTCTAGTCTTCCTAACGTGGCCGACTACACCATCCCTCGTTATTTTCTGCAAATTAGACAACCAGACAGTGAAGACTTGGATTTAGATTTGGAAATAGAATAGAAAAGACTTTATTCATCATGGATAATTTTACTATTGCAGCAGCAAAATACAGGCACTCAAGCATACTTAAAAATAAAAAATATACCTAAATGGTAAAAATTAAACAGTATAAACATTATTTACAACAAGATACAAAAAAACAGGTAATTTGTAATTCAGGTATACATTTAAGTCTAAATCTGGTTGTGCAATTTGGTATGAAGATATATGATATGATATGATATGATATGATATGATATGATATGATATGATATGATATGATATGATATGATATGATATGATATGATATGATATACAAGAACAACAGTGTGCAGTTTGAAAGTTAAAAACCTAAACCTTGTCCAAAATCTGTCCCTTACAGCAGTGAGTCCATGTTATCTCTGGCACAGAGATGAGGTGTTATACAGTCTTACGGCATGAGGCAGGAAAGATTTCCTGTAGCGTTCTGTGTGACAACGAAGCTGTCTAAGTCTTTTTTGAAAAGGTGCTCCTTTGTCTGTCCAGTACAGGGAGGAGAGGGTGGTTGGGGTTATGCATGATGGATAACAGTTTGTTCAGTGTCCTCCTCTCCACCACTGCTTCAAATGTCTCCTGTCTGCAGTTTGTTTAGTCTGTTGGTGTCAACGACAACTGCAGAGTCATCAGAAAACTTCTGGAGTTTGGCTTCCAGCTTCCTACTGTAGGAGTTCTTACTCTCCCTCAGCTTGTTCCTCAGTTGGTGTTGCACCCTCTGTAGTTCCTCCTTGTTTCCAGACCTGAAGGCTCTCTTCTTCTCGTTGAGTAGAGTCCTCAGGTCACTGGTGATCCACGGCTTGTTGTTAGGAAAACAGCAAACCTTCCGGGTGGGTATAACGGTGTCCTCACAGAATTTAATGTATTCTGTGATGCAGTCCGTCATTCCATTAATGTCCTCCTTGTGAGGCTGGCAGAGTGCATCCCAGTCTGTGCACTCAAAGCAGTCCTGCAGGGCCGACTCAGCCTCCTAAATATGAATGAATGAATGAATGTATAAGTGATGTAATAATACTGTCACAGTACCTGGCTGTAAATGTATCATCTGTTTATACCACTCTTATGCAATCTGCATGTATGTTTTAGGCTCGCAGTTATGCTGTACACATCTGGATTACTAGACCTGTCCCATCCACCATATAGATAGTATGGTACTTTCTGTACCATTAAAACACTACTATTTATGTGTGGATCAGTTATCTGATTGAACATCATGAAACAATTTTCAAAGTTTGACAGGCTAAGTTATTTTCACCTGAACAAAACAAATTCACAGATTTATTTTTTACCTAATGGTCGCTCACATCAAGCAGCTATGATAGACATTTTTTAAAATAACAGTGTGCGACTTTACAGTTTTGATTTACTCTTGCTGATTTCACCGTGTTATTTTGAACCACAGGAGGGGGCTGCCTTCAGAGACTTGGCTCTAAACTCCCCTCCTTTACCTACTCAGTACCAAACAGCAGGAGCTGACAGACACCATTGGCAACTGCCTGGTGAACATATGGAACATTTGGCAGCTCGAGAGGCAGATGTAGAAAACGAAAAAAAACAGAGCCAAAGGAGAGTGAATATTGGGCTTACGTTCACCAGGTGGACAGAGACACAGCTCCAAATGAATTCTGTTCCAAAACAGCTGGCTGTGTAAATAAACAACTGTTTGCTATCAAGTTAGAAAAAGATGATAATGGCATTGTTGTGCTGACAAAAAGGGCTTAATTTAAGAGAATCTGACTCTATCAAGGCTACTTCACATACCATCACATTTGACATTTGTGGCCTTTATGTAGGCTACAGCATCAACATATTTTTCATATGTCCTTGCTTCATCACAGCTTTTAACCTGGGAGGTCTAGATACACAGATTTTAATCAGACACAAAGAGACACACAAGTAATTTCCTGTAAATGTGTCACATGGGTGTCACCACTGCTGCCACTTTAGGAGATCCCAAATGAATATGACATCACTGCAACCTGGCCGTTTCCAGCCTGATCCACGGGATGTGTGTACAGCTGCTTTTAATGTGGTTGTTGTAAAAATGTCAGGGCATTATTCTGCCTAAAATGTAACTCTGAGATATATTTACATATTATGAGGTTTACCTTCAAGTCAGTGTATCTCTAAGCTATAACTGGGCACAACCAAATCAGCATCAACACATGGAAGGTGTTGAATTATTGCACCAGAGGCTTAAAATTGATGTATTTTGGGGAAAACAAATAGGATTTTGATTCCTGCCAGATGTCTCCTTAAAAAAAGGATGTTTATCATAGTTGTGTTTTTGTGCATATACCGACAACTTACGCTGTCATTCATACGACGGCGTATTAGGGCCAATGTAAGAAAAAAAAATACTGACCCGGAAGAGGAGGGGGGGGGCAATATTCTGAGATTTAAAGTCGTAAATTTACGAGATTTAAAGTCGTAGATTTACGAGAAACAAAGTCGTAAATTTACGAGATTTAAAGTCGTAGATTTACGAGAAAAAAAGTCGTAGATTTACGAGAAAAAAAGTCGCAAATTTACGGGAAGACCTCAGATATTCTCTGACATTAGGCTATAAAGTCGCAAATCTGGAGACACGCCGCTTGCTGTCACGGTCGCCGTGGAAAAGCTCATCAAGTTGTGACAATGCTGTGAAGAAGATAGCACCGTTCATAACCTTTCCTGCTTCAACCTCCCGACCATAGTCAGGGAGCACAGAGGACGAGCTACGGTGCTCGTGGTTAACCCCCACCGTCACAAACAGCTGGAGGACCAGAGCACTTTCCTGTCCTTGCAGGCAGCTTTGTTCTCATATTCTTTACGCTGTACATATACTTCTTGTTAATAAATCGCTCCTCTCTCAAGCTAACAAGTCATCTTCTCTTCCCCTCCTACACAAACACGCTGTCCTGTATCCTGCACACTCACACACAGGTAAGCACACACGTACTGACTGCCTTCCTATTATAAGGCATATAGGCCTACAACTCTCACAACACCGTGATAAAAAAACAGTTGCTTTTTATCCAGTTTACACATATGTAAACTGTACACATAAACCGTGTGCATGTATGCATGTATGGAAACGCGACATAATTCCATGACCAGGAAAAACGGATGCAAATTTCTGAGTTTTTTTCTCGTAAATCTACGACTTTAAATCTCGTAAATTTACGACTTTGTTTCTCGTAAATCTACGACTTTGTTTCTCGTAAATTTACGACTTTTTTTCTCGTAAATCTACGACTTTAAATCTCGTAAATTTACGACTTTGTTTCTCGTAAATCTACGACTTTAAATCTCGTAAATTTACGACTTTAAATCTCAGAATATTGCCCCCCCCCTCCTCTTCCGGGTCAGTATTTTTTTTTCTTACATTGGCCCTAATACGCCGTCGTACATTCAAACCTAGCTTATAAATAATTTAAAATGTCAAACAATGGGAAAAAATAGCATACATTGGTTCAAGCTTTTGGATGAAATACGGTCATTATTACGTCTGGCAACACCACTGTATTCAATAGAGAACGACCCACCACTCTGTCCATGTTTTTGAATTACCAAAACACACCGTGAACGCCAACTTCAAAATGATACCGAGTGGAGCATCTTCCCTAATGTAGCTATCTTTGACTGAACGTTGCATTCGCGTGATCAAGTCCAGGCTCACGTCAGGTGTCAAGCTAGCGGCTACCTGAAATGCTAATATGGCTAGCTGCTAACTGAAACGTTAAGTGAAGCTAACGTCACTTATCAAGCTAGCTGCAAAGAGAAACGTTTTGTCCCTGTCAGTTTGTCAAGACAATAATGAGTGATTATCCCGTTTAACTGGTGGAAGGTAACTGCTGCCTGAGGTGAGGCAACAAATATTAAACACACCTGTGAAGCAGAGGGCGGTCTTTTTAAACCATTACTACGTTTAGCTTCTGCTGTTAAACTTGCAGCCACTGCTAATGGAAGCTAGCCTGTCAACATTTTGTGGATTCAGTTCTGCGTGGGATCACTGCTGTTGGGCAAGTTAAGTGTACTCTCTCCTGTCCGGGGCCAAATCTTCTGCTCCCTGCTGAGATGCAGGTAAGTGCCTTTATGTACTAAATTGCATTTTGTGAATACTTTTCATGGCCTTATTTTTAAGTTGTGTGTCCACCAAAGGATGACTTGTGAGGCTCTTCTTGCATGTTTAGCTAGCTCAAATATACCCCTGCTGCTTGACCCACAGACTTTAGGGAGGGGAAGGTAATATAATTACTCTCTTTCTGCAAAATCCTGCACTACACCTCTCCTGGTGTGGATACCAGGGATCTGTTGTGTTTTTTTGTGTGTGGGTGAGCTTGGCTCTCTTGCTGCTGCATGCTGATGCTTCTGGCTGTTTTGTTGTTGTCTCAGAATTGTCCCTAAAAGGAAGACATTACATTTTAAATCCTTAAATGTATTGATACAGGTGTGCCTGAGCATTTTGGCATACTTGCATTGACGTGTTGTCATGGGTTACGGCTCACTCCTCTCATTTTTATAAATGATATTCTTATCAGTATAGTTTTTTCTTTTTGTGGCTTCTTAGATGGTGTGTTTTAATAATGCTGATTTCAAGTAGTTCAATATGATTGAGTGTTGAGTGTGAATGATTCAGATTACTGCTCTGCATTTTTTTGGGGGGTTTCACAAGTAGAGCAGGCACTAGAAACATTTGGGTCACTGACAAAATGTGCGTTCAAGCACCAGAAGTGTAATAAAACTCTGACTTCTGTTTTTCTGATCACTAAATAAAGATTTTTCTACATTTTACCACAACTTATAGCAAATGTGTCATTCAGAGTGACAATAAAAAACCATGTCAAAAACAGCAATCACTATATTGCATATAAAAAACTGTCTAAGGATAATAATACAACTAATACACTCGTTTTAGTAGCCAATGAACCTTTCAACCAAAGTTATTTTTAAAAAAAAAAGATGAAATTTAGCCTTTAATATATTTCAATAAAGTAAGGGTGTTTTTTTCATTTTCACCTAAAAATAATGACAATTACTCTGGATGTGTATGGTGTGTTACTCTAAATAACATTAAAACACATAAAAACAAAGCTGTATCATTGTTCCCATCAATATGTTTTAGTGCGTTATTTTTTTAATATGATATTGGTAAAAAAAACAAAGCCAGGACCCATTAAATCATAAGTGCAATTTAGCAGTCTGACATTATTTTTCATGCATATATTAACATTTTCATGATAATGAAATCATGATTCATTTAATATATTTTCACAGAATCATTTTTGTGGATACCAAAATCGGCACGCCATATCACTGGTCCATTAACATTTCATCTTGTGTCCTTTGACATCAGATGATATATTTAACCCAACATAATTAGGTTTATGTGACATTGTTCTTTACTGTTCTTCATATCGTAATTGCATCTTCAGTGGTTTACAGTGCAGCTCCATGTACTGCTTATCATGTGCTTCTTATCATTATCTGATCCAAGACATGACTTTGTTCTACTGCTATGTGAGTAATTACTATATATGTGTAGTGTATGTGTGTTAGCCTGCTGCTGATCCCTCTGTTCTGAATTATCCATATTGGTTCACTGCATATTATATTATATTCCCAGCACTGCCTGGAGATGCTGTGTGGGAATTAGGCATATAGTGTCCATACAATACCTGGTGACGGTCTCTGTATCTAATGTCATTTATCGTCAGTGTAATCTCTTCTTAGCAGCGCCTGATGTATGGTGGTGGAGAGTGATCTGCTCTGTTAATGTATTCCCGTGAAAACCAAGTGAGTTGTCTGACTGTGGTATCTTGGCTTTGTATCAATTCAGGGCCTGCATTCTTAGTAAGATGAGGTGTGAGAAGGCACGGCCTGTGAAAGGTTTTACCGAGCGTGGTTACGAGACAGTCTGGCCTGCAGATTATAACTGCTGAGGCCTAGCTGCTCTGTCAGAAGAGAAGAGGGCAGATGTTTTTGATCGCATTTGATGGTCTGTGTGTCTGGATGTCTCTTCATGTCCATCTATGCATTGTGCAGCTGTTTATAGAGAAAAGGGTGTACAGTCATGTAATCATCCACAAGCCTTTGATGCATAGGTTCTTAAAGTGTGGCCCAAACATTTCTGGCAGCCTGCTATCAATTACAGTTGTTAGTTTTAATCCAACTGTATCCCCAGGGATAATGTTTCTCAGGTTTTGCCAGGTTTAGCCCTATATGTGTTTATTGCACATTACTGGATACAGACCAATAAATGTAAACTGTAGAGATGCAACTGGGTCATTAAAATAATTTTTTTTCTTCTTCTATGTAAATTGGTACAGCTTGAATACTGCCTAAAAATAACAGTAACTGTAACTTTTATCAATGAGATGTGAGAGGATGAAGAAACATATCAGCATTCTCAACAGAGAAGAGTTCCTGAACCAGAACTTGCACAACCAAATTCTTCCTGGTGGATTCATTTGGATAGGGGTGTGAGTTCAGATGCTGGGCCAAGATGGGTGGCAAGATCTAAAATGAAGACAAGCTTTTTATAAATGCAGGGGGTGAACTCAAGTATCCTGAACTAAAAACAGAAGCACTGTCTGCCAAAAAGTTGCAAATAATTAATAATCTAGAAGGACTTATGGTGTAGGATTAAAGTCGAGACAGCTTCTAGATGACAGGTAGAGGACTTAAAGTGACATGCTGTCTCCTCTAGGAATGGTTTCAAACCACCCAGTACAGCAGAGCGCTCAGAAATAATAGATGGGACACCATTAGCAGGGAGCTCCTGGTGATGTTCCTTACTCTTTTTTTTTCTTTTTGGAAAAAAGTAAGGAAGAAATACAAGGTACAAAGTATTTTCTCAGGAAAGGCTTTTTAAGGAGGAGCTTGGAGTAGATGGTATCATACTGAATAAACTATAGTGCAATGAGGATGTTTTTACTTTCACACATTGATCTTGAAGTGGAGTGTTGGTACAGGTCAGTGGACAAAGGACAGCATCTTTACACTGATACTTGGCTGGTGTCTCAGGTTGAGAGATGAAGGTTAGGAGGCCACCTGTGTGATGATCAGCAGTCACACTCAGGTAGGCCTGCACGATTAATCGTATTTTCATTTTCATCGCGATGTGAATGTGCGCAACTGAGAAATAAGAGGAAATTAAACTTGAAATTATGTTTCTAATGGATAAAATGGATAACGTGACGTGTCATAAATGTGTCAGTCCTGTGGTTTATGAGGATGATGACCCCCCCCCCCCCCCCCATCACTGGAATAGCATGGTGCATTTTGGGTGTTTTTTTTCATCACACCGGCACCATTTCCTACCTTTTCTACTCTTTAAACAACCACGTCCATCTTTCTAGACATAAAAAAGTCACTTTAATCAGAACACACTGTGGTGTTGTTATTTTGTCACTGTAAGCATATTTAGCTGTAATACAGTCTCACAGAGCTGCTGCAGCTGCAGACTCTTGTTACGGGTGCATTTGGTCCAAAACACAACTCAAGCTTTGTTTTGCTCTCCACATTATTTATTATTTATGACCACAAATACTTTCTAAGCTCCATTCCTGCTCAGTCATGGCTTTTCAGTGCTTTTCCTCTCTCAGATGGGAATGAGCATGGTGACAATAATGCCCGACAACTGTCGCTTCCCTTTTTGAATTAATTTAGACATCTGCTTTAAGATTGTTTGGGTGAAGGAACAGGGCATTAAAAATGTAGTTAGAAACACAAATATTGTGTCTGAGACAACACAGGCTGCTGTGTTACACACTTAACACAAAACATTAATCCAGGATGATGAAACATTTAATAAGACTGAAGCAAGACTTGGGAACTGATGAAAACACACTGACAAATGTTTGATTCACCATGCACAACAGATAATGAAGACATCAACTGCGTTTTCAAATGTCATTTCTCAGATTTACCTTTTAAATACTTTAAAGTGCTAAAAGGTTAAAAATGTCTCCCACTGTGACTGACTGTTCCTTCTTTTTTCATAGGCACATGAACTTTTGTTACTCTTATAAATCTGTGATATTTGGACTTGTCAAGACACAATATTATGCACAGTATTGTGGGTCAAGGCTATAAAAGAAGATGTATAACGTGATGAAAGTTTCAGCATGAAACAAACCTACATAAAAGTTCAGGAGCAGGATGTAGGCTTGTCTTCCACTTTACAGCTTCACACTTTGACCTTCCTCTTAATTGGAATCAGATATTTGTCTATAATGAGTGTAATGTAGCCTGCTGGAGTTATGGCACCAGAAAGATGGCTGGTGTTAAATGGTGCTTGCAGAAGGGGGGGTTCTGTAAGGCATGTGAGCTGGTGCGTGATATGTGCCATGCGCTTGAATGGTGATGGGAAAGAAAATCAAATGGTGGGAATAGTGTGCCTGCATTCTCAGGGAGTAGATGAATGCAAGACGAAATGTTGTGCGCATCAGTTTGGCAGAAACGTCACACGTTAGAATTTCACTTACGGTGTCTTTCATTCCCTTCAGTTGTTCTGCTTGTTTCTCCAAATCTTTCTGGAGGTGCTTTAAATCTTTCTTTTTCAGTCTCCTTCGCTCTTTCCTGCTTTTCTTTTGCTGAGTCTCAACTCTTTGGGGATTCACACAGAGAAATCAATTTTGCCTGGCCTCTTTGCCTTTAGAAGGGAACATAGGCATATATAAATATTCACATGCGGCTATTTCAGATCCTCAGCTTAGGGACTGAACTAGTGGATGAGCTGTTCTTGTGTTTGATCATGAAGCCTGCATACATGCGTCTCTGGATGATTTCTCTTTTTCCCTGTGCATCCTTCTCCTTTTTAATTTCTTCTTTCTGTAACCTCTTGCATTCCTCTGATTGTCTTTAACAGCATCTTTTATATTTTCTTTGATTTCATCTTTTTCCCCATCTCCTTCTCTTAATGACCTTTGTCCTTGCTATCTCTCAACTCCTCCTTTTTGTTTATTCCTTTTCCATCCTTAACATCACTTATTTCTTTGCTTAGGATTCCGTCCTTGTATCCTTCACATCAGTCCATAAGCTGTTGGAGGCAACATACTTTTTTCTGATAAACCTGTGCCTTCAGAGGTAATATCCCTGTGTATTTCAGATATATTTTTATTGCATAAATCTCCCTGAACTCACTGACATAGAATCTCTCTACTCTAATTCACACACTGGTCTCTAGTGTGCATGTTTCCTCCTCATGAACGAACATAAAGTGCAACCCAGGCATCGTTTTAAGACACATACTGCACCTGACTGTACAGTACACATTCAGGCCATGATGCTGCAGCCACCCATGTTAAGCCCACTTCCTCTCCCCTGGCTGCTGGTCTGTTTGGCGCTGATAACTACTTCATGGATTTCTTTTGGAGATATCTCCACCCCTCTGCCTTTAAACCCTTGTGCTTTACTCATTTTTTTCTTTCCCTCTCCCTCCCAATTGTCAGCTTTGTTTTACAAACAGAGCAGTGATACTGTCTCTCAGAGGCACACCTCTTTCCCTTGCCCTAGCCGGCTGTCAGGCTAGATCTGCCATGACAGTGGGCATACTTAGTGCGCCGGTGGACATGCACGTATAGTACACAAACACACTGAACAATTCTGCAGTATGTGCAAACACACATGCATGAATATGAATACTGTGCAAGCGATTAAAGTAGATGTAGCTGTTGCTAGCACTCCATCTGACCCACCTTGACCTGACACAAGACCCCTCCCTCGCACCTTCACAGCTAATACAGCTCGACAGGTGTGTGTATTTGTGACTTTATGCGTGTGTGCTTACAGTCACTCTGATGCATATTTTATGTGAGGCTTCTGAGTGTATGAGTGAAACTAGGACATGAAGGAGGCCAAATATCCTGGCTAAATGTGGGTGTGTTTCTCTCCCAGCAGTGGATGAATGTGCGTACTTATTCCATTACTTTTTTTTTAATTCAGATTTTAACCATTTTCCTTTCCTTTCTTTGCCTTATCATTCAGCCTCAGGGCTCATTTTAGAGGTATGTCGATTAGCCACACACACAGACAGATGTGCATGTGCACTAACAAAAGAGAGGCAAACAAATACAGACCACCTCAGCCATTTGAGGACACTTTCTGTTTAATGTTATTTATAAACAGCTTTTGAGTCTGGCATTGTTTGATAACCACATACAAAACATTTGGGTTGCACAAAGGAAGAGAGGAGAGGAAAAGAATACAGAGATAGAGGTGTGTGTGTGTGTGAGTGAGGAGAGGGGAAAGGAGAATAAGCAGACAGACAAGGAGGGAGAAAGGAGGGGAGAGGAGGGGAGGACAGAGGGATGAATAGAAGGATAGAAGAGGAAAGAGGAGGGGGACAGTGCAGTGTACCGTTTATCTTTAATGAGTCAACGAAACAACAAAAAAAAATAATGATAATAATCATATTTAAAAAAATAATAAAGTTCCAGCCTCTAGTTCCCTGTTTATTTTTTAAGGGAACTACCGAGACACAACAGAGAGTTACTTTCTCCTGTTTTTTTTTTTATTTTTTCTTTGTCTTTTTTTAACAAAAGTCATCCTCACAGGAATAAACAGACACAATTTACATCACCTCTGGGTTCACAGCAGCACAAACAAGTTCACCAGTAGGGATCTCTAATCCTACATGTCAGGAGAATGACACCAGTGACAGGCTTCTGTACGTCCCCGACATCGAGATAGATAGACACAAAAAGGCGGGGCTCAACAGGAAACGAACAAGCAGGGTACATTTGTGGCCCCTGCTATCAGATTCCCATCCAAACCAGGTATTTTCTTTAGACTGCCAGCAAACCAAACTCATTTTTTGTGCTTTTGTCAGCATGATTTAGTTTTAAAATAGAATTGTTGTGCTGTAACAGACCCTCAGCCTTACTGGCCATACCTGGATGCACTGTGTGTATCTGTACAGATTTCATATTATTGTTATCGAGCACTTGAGACTTTGGGTGTCCAAGTCAAAACCTTGACAGTATCTGTGGTGCTCTGCTGTATGATTTGAAGGCCCTGGACTAACAAGAGGATAGATGTTTGCAGTGAGACAGAAGGCTGTGAAGGTGATTGATCGGGTTTAGTTAGCAGTGTGTGTGCTTGAACCTTTCCAGTTTTTTTTAAAAGGGTGCCATGCCCCACAGTCCTCTCTGTCATTGTTATATCTTAAAGAGCAGCCTCCAAAAGAGCTTTGGGGATTCTCTCTCCTTAGACGTAGCAGCATTAAAATCCAACAACTCTCCAATCAGGGCTTGCTGATCATCAAGTCCTTCTGTTTTTGGAGCACACTAAGCACACCAGAGAGGAGGAAATTCAGTAGTTTGTTTGTCCATTTCCCCTGTGGTGATCATCACAGACTCTGAACTACTTCTCTACTCCAGACTCTACAATAGACAGAGCAGTTGCAGGAACTATTGTGACTTGTGGTCATCATCAGTACCCCTCTCTGATTGTAGAAAAAAATCAGTTGAAATCTTCCTGGATTTGGATTGAATCGAGATATATAGCCTCCACAGCATTGCAGAGAAAAGTGCATATTAGTCTCTGGGAATCCGAGGTTTCATGAGTCAGTAGGGTCGGAGCCTCAGCTTTTCCTCAGCCAGAAGCCTCCAGGCTCACTGAGGTCAAAGGGTGAATGAAACTGTCTCTCGCCTCTGTAGGTTGTCCTTATTGGAAACTGGCTCTCATTAGGCACTCTTGCTGTCTAGCTTCGTTCTACCCGCATGGCTTTTTTTTTTAAGTGGACACACACTCATACAAACAGAACACAGAAACCTTCTCCACTCATTTACACTGACTGTGAAGAGTTGGCTGTTGGAGTGATTGGCTCTGAATGGCTTTTAAGTTGGGATGCAAAGGCAAAGACAAATGAGTTTTCAACAAGACTTTTTGGAAGGGTTGATAGTTATATAGGTGTGACACTTTGTTTTTAGAATTTAGACTAAAGGCCAAGAATACAGATGTGCATGGGGATAAAAAGACTTTATCAGGAGATATCCAGTGATTATAGCTATTAGTGCTAAAACCCTCGACTACCACTTATGTCTGCAGTGTTTTGTTTCTTGGTCGTAAGGTGCTCTTCAGTGAGCAGAGTGACAGTTATAAATGACTAGAGCTTTGTCTCAGCATGAGTGACAGATGGAGATTACACTGAGAGAGAACTGTTGTGTCAAAAGGGTTAAACATCAAGACAGAACTGTTCTTGTACTTAATGTGTGTTCGTCTCACTATTATGTGGATGAAATATTATTTTTATACTATTTTATGTGGCTGGACAGGTTTTGGAGGAACATAAATCCAGTAAAGCAATCAATGCCACAGAGACAAAAGTAATGTTTTCCTGTTGTTTCCCTTGGTGACATCATCAAAGCAATGGGCTAAATTGTTTTCCCTGACTTTCATGTATTGATTATGAGTCATAAATATCCCTGCATTTATACCACAGGGATCCTCAATAATTTTCTTAATACACACACGCAAAGTTACGCACACATGCCTTGTTTAAAGAGCCAGGGCAGGGTGGTTCAGGAGAATGAATAAGGTTGTGTCATTGGCACAAGAGTGTCCATTTCCCACCTCAGCGTACGATCACAAAGTAGAGTGACAGCAGCAGAGCAGAGTAAGAGGAAATATAATCTGCAAGATGTGACACTGCTCTGTTATTAGCCCTCTGGACCCCACTGGGTGGGCCGACAGAAGTTCTGGGGATGCATTTGTTCTTCCTCCTTGCAGTTGCAGACATGTCATATTTACCTCCATCTGGAGCATAGTCTTTTTCAGCCCCCTCCCGAAGTACATGCACCTCATTGATCTCCCCTTTGGCCTTGCGGCCTCGACGGGTGCAGTTTCTGCGGCCTCCCTTAGGTGGCCGTGGCAGAGGTGAGGGTGAAGGTAAGCTGTACTGGTCCCCATGGGGCAAGTACGGCCGCTGATGGTGGTTGTGGTGGTTTCTGTGACGATTCAGGTGATTCAAAGACTCTCCGTGCTCCATCTCCCCACCTGCACCGCCATGTGCATGACCCTCACCTGACAAGCAGCTGGGCAGCTCCTCTTTCTTCAGTGCTTTGAGATCCTTCCCTGTTAGCTCTGGTGGCGAGACACAAATGAGAGAGGAGGTGGAGCCTCTGAACCTCCGCAACCAGTCCCAAAGTGACAAGGCTTTGCAGTCACACTCCCAGGGGTTGTCATTGAGCCGCAGATACTCCAGGGCAGGCAGTAGAGTCAGGCTGGAACCAGATAGCTCAGTCAGGGAATTATTAAACAGGTACAGTGTAGTGAGACGCCGCAGGTCATGGAAGGCTTGCCGATCAACCCACTGGATTCGGTTCTGGTGGAGGAGGAGTCGGTCTAAGACACCCAGACCTCGGAAAGTGTTCTGGCGAAGACTCCAGAGTCGATTGCCATGCAGGAAGAGATGACTGAGGTTCAGAAGATCAATGAACAGGTCATCCTCTAGAAACTCTAACTCGTTGTCCTGTCAGGAAGAAGGGGATTGAGGAGATGTTTAAAATGATTTTTACTACATTAAGATAAATTAGTATTTCTGTAAGTTTGCTCTTGTATGATCAAAGTTTCTGAACTATGTAAATGTAAAATGTGAAAAACAAAAACATATAAATATTTAAGACAAGATAATATATCAATAGTATACTATTATATGGGTTGGTTCTAGCACTAGAATTCTAACCTCACAATACCCTCACAAACAGTAGGCTTGCTTTGTTAACACAGTATGACAGGAGGAGAAATAGCTGGATTATGCTGAATGATTGGTTAATCTGTGATCTGTGTAGTATCTAGTAACTCTGGAAGAGCAGTGTAAGAGGGTTCATAAGTGAGTGCTGCCTTTGAGACTGCAGAGTTAGTGTGAGTGTGTGTGGAGGGGGGGTGGGAGTTGGTGAGATTTGCAGTTTCCAATAATCTACTTGCTCAGGTTTTCTGTGGATTTGATGAGCTGCTGTTGTACATGATGTAAGGATGCTGTCAAATGTCAAGCTGTGACCTTTACCCCACTCACTCGCTCAGTGTCAATATCAATTGATTTTCCCCTTCAATAATATGAATCATCCATCCTTCCCATGCAATACAAGCTTTTCTACTCATAAACCTACCATGTAATTAATGAATTCATCTATCAATCAATCTTGTTTAACAGCTTTTTTCACAGCCATAGAAGCTGTACTGAGAGTTAGTTTAGTGTGCAGGAAGGTTTGTGGTATTTTCACTACACTCCGAATAATTTGATCAGGCACCAATTCATAGGCAGTAAGTGCCGAGGCAGGCTGATGTACAGATTATACCATAATGCTATTGCGACTGCAGATGTAATATACAGTAGAGATAAAAGGCAGCTGTTATCCATGCACCTGTAGGTAGAGATACTGGAGATTATGCAGGGCTGCAAAAATCCCAGGAGGCAGGCTGATCAGGCCACAGTGGTATAGGTGAAGGGCGTGTAGCCGGCCCAAGCCCAGGAATGTGTCTGATGCAACAGCCTTCAGGTGCCGGTTGTCCCCAAGGTCAAGCTCCTCCAGGCGATCGAAGCCGTGGAAGGTGGATGGTTGTATGTAGGAGATGTTGTTGGAGTAAAGCCACAACATGGTGGTAGTGGGTGAGAAGTGGCCACGAAGTAGCCGCTGGATCTTGTTGTTTTGCAAGAAGACGCGCTCACTCTGAGCGGGGATGCCCTCGGGCACGGCATGGAAGTTGTGGGCTTGGCAGGAGACGGTGCTAGGTGAAGTGTAGCAGATGCAGTGGCGAGGGCAGGGCAGAGAGAGATCCAGGCCCCAGAGCACCAACAGTAACTCCACCCCTCCATAACCTGAGAGACGACAGGAGGATGGAAATGACATAGAGATGGAAAGAGAGAGAGAGAGAGAGAAAGAGACAAGCAGAATTAATTGAATTCATATGGCAGAGTTTCTCTTATCAGACACATCTTGAATGAAACACTCACTGCTCTCAGTTTACAAGGACAACAATAGGCATGGTTCAGTGCAGACAAATTACAACACTGACACTGATCTCTCAGAAACACACACATCCACACATCACAAACCTTCATATATTGTTTTCTCAGCCTATTCTAATATTTTTTCTCTTATCCCCAGAGTGTTTACCCTTAACCTTTCCTACCCTTCACTGTTATTGTAAACTCTTTCCAAACCCCAAATCTAAACACAAGGGACCTTTTTGTCATGTTTTGCAAAAACCTTGAAAATCCCTAATACCAAGAGGCCCTTTCACCACCATGCCCAAAACGCATAAAAATGCTGCTCAGGTGTACAAACACTTTGTGTGTGAGCTGTCTTTCACAGAGCTGCATACTTTTTTATTTTTATGTTCCCTCCACCGGTCTTGACAATATAGCGCACGCACACACACAGCCAGACACATACACACAGCATCCTATCATGCACAATGTTATATCCTTTGGTTATCCTCTAAAAGCGACAGAAAATCGATGTTTCCCCTGCTTACAAGTGAACACGCACCACACCTGTAATACATTCCCACAATAAGGGAAACCAAGAATATATATATATATATATATATATATATATATATATATATATATATATATATATATATATATATATATATATATATATATATATATATATATATATATATATATATATATATATATATATATATATATTCTTGGATATATGTAGAAGGAGGGGGGAGAATGATGTGTGAATGATCTGTGGAGATGTTTTCAGATTCTCCTCATCTCATTTTGATTTATTTATTTGCCTTTTTTCCAGCCTTGGATCATTCTAGTGTTTGATGTGGTGTTTGGCTGCAGAGTAGAAAAAACAACAGCTAAAGGTGATGAGACATGCTGATCCAGAGGGTAATTTCTGTATGAGGGTGTGGGGGATTACAATTCGAGATCATGTGTTTTGATCTTGTATTGTGCTGATGTGCTGACATATGTCTGACCTGTGTGTTTGTGTGTGTGCGTGTGTGTAGAGTTGTCCATTGAGGACATTTCTGCATTATTATAGCCAGTCCTTGCAACTTCAAAATGCAAGTTTTAGGTTAAGCCCAGGTGTAAGTTTATGTTGGACAGTTGTCTGTGATGGTTAAGGTTAATGTATATGGTGTGCATTATGTCAGTGAGCGTCCTCACAAATATAGGAAGATATGTTTCTCTGTCTGTGAGATGGACAGATGAGATGGAAAGATGTGATGCTTGCCAGGACACTGCTGCCCTGTAAAGAACAACATGTTCTGAAATGTCTGCAGAGGACGGAAGAGTATTATCCTGTGTGTGACATGTGTCTCTAGATTAATCACATGCACATGTACACACACACTGCATGTGTTCGTCAACACATAAGCCTGTCTCTATGTATTGTTATCTGAGACATATAGTGAGAGTGGTGTCTGTTGTATTTGACAAGTCTGACCTTTTTCATAAAGGAAAAAAATGGCAGCCCATCCTCTTTTCTGTCCTGCACCAAAAACAGATCAATACTGGACACAGCTTTAATAATGTATCAGTCAATACATATTTATGAATATGGATGGTTAAGCAACAACTAATTAATTTTTTGTGGATTTTTGCATGTTTTAGCAATGTAATCACAATGCACAATTTATGACACTCTAAAAATCAATGTATGATTAGAACTTTTTTACTCATTGTACATTGCCATTTACAAAACTGGCCAAAAGGTTAGATTATAGTAATTTCATGATCACAGTTGTTCATTGTTGGTTCATTGGTTGCCTGGATACAATTTTTGTAATTTCAGCTCTAGCATAAAAGCCAAGCTCACTCAGCTCTGCATCATGTTTTTGCTCAGATCTTAACATTGAAACTCTCAGGAAGTTGTGATTTTTGTATATGTTTCTAAGACAGTGCTGCTTTAAAGAAATCTTGTCTTTTATCTACCATACTGCCTTCTGTTTATCCAGTGTGTGTTGTACCAATTGCCGTATAATTCTTTTTAGACCATCATTGTCTTCAGAGAACAAACCCTGAGGAACTGATATTTAGTGCAGCCAAAAAAATCAGTTCAGAAAATACTAATGAATAAAAATGTCAATCAGCCACAACTACTGCACTTTCCTGCTAATTAACAAATGTTAGCATACTGACATGATTTTGCCCTCCTGTGGTTGAGGGAATATGTAATAAAAAACTCACCCTGGTAACCAAGAAAATGGTGGAGCTGTCACACATACCACACAGTCATTTTTTTTCTGTGTGCGTGTGGGTATTGATAGATCCAGGTTATGGGTGGGGGAGAGATAAATATTCAACTGATGAACTCACATTTATCATTGATGCCTGTCCTAAAGGTTTGCCCAGGATCTGTCATCTGTCTCAGACTGATGTTTTTATCATGTATTATTGTGTTATGTTATCATTATTGTAAGCTATAACGGTATTTGGTCTTGCAGTGTATCAGAGTTATAACATCTCTCTGTCCTCTGTTTCTGTGCTGTATCTTTGTGTCTGTGTTGCTCTTTGTTTCATGCTTCTCTGCCTCCATTCTCCAGAATGTTTACACTTGCCTTCCTCCACAGCTTTATCTCTCCTGCTGTGCCTGTTAATTTGGTATTAAGCCACTATTTGGTACTTTGCCTTTGCAAGCTAATAAAATAGATATTGTGTCTGTAAGTATCTGTGACTTTTTGTCCTTTTCTCTTTGTTTATGATTTGTAGAGAGAGTTACTTGACTGAATTTGCTTTGCTTGAACAGAAGTTCGATTTAATCCTTCTCCTCAAGTTTTATTAGATGCTTTTAGTGCATAAAAGCTGAAAAAGCAGAAACTTGAAAATTGATCTCTTTATTATCCATCTCCTGGTGTTTGTGTCTTAGCGAGGTACTTTTAAAATGCTGCGAGACACAATTGAACATGTTCTTACACAAAAACAAATACAAAGGTCATTAGCAAATAGTTTTCAAAAAACCACTGTAGTAAAAATATGGACCACCATTGAAGGAAGGGACTGGATTTCTTATCCCACCTACAACAGGTTTCTCTGCCATTGTCTTGGCACAGGAAGGTGTATAGTTAAAGAGTGGTCACTTTTTTTTTTACCTAGATTGAAAGACTTTTTTTTTCCACTGCAGAGTGAGGTTGTTTTTATTAACCTTCTGATTAAAATCAACCATTTGATCTGATCTTGATGTTAGATCTTTATATTTGTCTTCACTCTGAAAAGGTTCCAGTCTCAGCTGCTTATCCTCAGTTAATGTAAGTTTACAATGCTAAATTCACCCACTGGTCCCATTAATTTTATTTCATACAAATTGTCTTCGGTACAAGTCTGCATGACACGTACTTGTGATTATGCTGCTAGCTTTAGTTTGCATTTCCAATTGCTTTTGCTCCCTAGTTGCCTTTTGTTTACCCCTGCAGTCTTTCTTTTTTCTTTTTATATTTTCATCATTGCTTTATATCTGACTTCCTTTTTCTTCCCCTTTGCCCCTTTCATTTTTTTCCCTGTTACATCTTCTGTCACTGCACACTGCATTGTGTGTGTGTGTGTGTGTGTGTTTGATATTTGAAAGAAATGTGTGCTGATCATGTTTTTCTCTGCTTACAGATTAACTGTGGGTGTTTAAAGTTTACAGATTGAGGGATGGAGCTGATGATATTTAGATAGAGCTGCTGACTGCCATATGGCTCTGACACCGGGGGCAGCATATCTCCCACCAGTATCCAGACACTTTGCCTTTAAAACATAAAAGTACTTATTACTTACAGAGTTAGAGTTAGGTACGGCAGGTGTTTAAAGTGGATCAACATTTATATTTTGGAAAACATACTGTTTATAAATCTCCAGTCCTACATCAGTACATTATTAATACTCTTTTTTAAAATTCTGAGTTCACAGTCATCACTAGGCTTACTGCAGATTTTAAACTGCCCACAGCTTCACAGTGTTAGTGCAGGAATTCATCAACAGACCACTAATTGCAAACCAGCGATTAGCTGTGACATGGAGCTGGCATTAGGCCAACTCTCAAACCTGTAACAGCTCTACAGTAAGGAGCATCACGGTACATTAAAAATCTGTTATACCAGTAATTCCCTATGATGCATTTCCCCATGTGCTGCAGTTAAATTGCATTTCAATTAACGTGACTGGTGCCTGGTGTGAATCTCTCATAAAGGCATGTAATATTTTAAAGTTCATTTGAAACCAAACACTTATATGTCATGCAGGTGCTCAATTAAGCAAACGTGGAGAGAATGTTTGTCTGGGATTCTGGGCAGTTGTGTTTTAGATGCTTGTGCTAAATTATTTGCAAATTGGAGTGTTGAAAAAGCTGATGTTTAGCTTTAGTCCCACCTGTTATTTGAGGCTTCTGTATGCTATGATGTCACCTGCACATAATGCAGTGATTTAGAGTCTGCTTATTTGACGTCATTAAAAACTAGATTCATAAAAAGGAGAGAGTCGCTAATGCAGGACAAACCTGAAGTGTCTGTGAGCTGCTGATGACTCAGCAGGTTTGGAAATAACATGAAGAAAAAAAGCAAAGTTGAGCAAAAGTAATATGAGCAATGATGAGTCGGTGGCCTAAGATAATCACGTTACACACAAATGTGATTAGACTCTTTGGGTGATTATGTAGAACATTTGATGTAAATAGAATTTATAGCATTTCGTTTTGGATAATTGAACATTGCAAGGCATCATTGTTCAAGAAACTGGACAACATCAGCCTTCACATAATCGTCATATTCACCTGAATGAACACTGTTGGTGCTCATTCAGGTGAATCTTCCCCCAGATGCAAAAAAAAGCTAATAATCAGTGTTGTGGACCAAGGCACCAATTCCTAGAAAGAATACATTCATATGGGCCACTGTCTCTGGACTAATGTGGGAGGTGTTAGGTTTACTTCATTGGATTTCTTCTTCCTTAGCGTCAACCTATAAGGGCTTTTACTTTAATTGTTGCGTACATATATGAGAATTTCTGAGGGGTTTGAATCCTAGCTTGACTGGCTCAACATCCCACTGGTGATGATGTCCTATTGTCCTCAAGGGAGGCATAGATTTATAGCACCACTTTATCTCTTTATACCAGTAATTGTATATTTCACTAAATGATGTCTTTTTAATCAAACTCTCCCACCGTCTTTCTCTCACTCGATCTGTCTTTGCGTCCATTTCCTGCTGGTTGTTTGTCTAAATTCTCATCTTAGCTTCCCTGGATAGATATTTGCTGAAAGCTTCATCAAGCACAGCCAGGGTTCAATTACAAGAGCCGTCTCATTCCTACACACCAGTATTGTACACACAAGTCACACACACACACACACACACACACACACACACATAAAAACAGCAGCACAAGCTGCGTGTTTCTTGTCAGGCCACCATCACAACTTCCCTCCTGACAACAACTTGGCATCTGGAGGAGACACCTGTCACTCATCCTGGCAAACATGAGGAGAAAGTGAGGAACGTAAGAGAGGGGGAAAAAGAGAGGAGGGGAGCCCGATAGGGGAGGAACGGGCAATATCATGCTCAAAGGGAATGAGGAGCTCTTAAAACATGAAAGCAGAGGCAGGAGGAGAGAGAGGCACAGCACGGCGGTGTGGGAGGGAAAGAGAGCAGAGCAAGTGAGATTGTAGCTAAAAAAAGGATGATGGGGATGACAGGGATCTACTGTGGAGCACAGACCATTATATAGGTAGGTGTGTAAACGTCTGTCTGCTGTGCACAGTACACAACTGTGACTTCCGATGAATTGGCACCTAATGCTATGACCTTCTGAGAGGTGACTCAGATTAACACTTGTACATTGATTACACATAACACACTTGCATACTCACTCACAATGGAGAAAGCATTTAGTCACACTGGAACACGTGTAATCTTCAGGTACACACATGCACACAGGCTGCAGGCGCACACACCCACGTACAGACACAGACAATCAACCCTAATTAAACAGCACTGGCAGGATTTATAAAAAAAAAAAAAAAAAAACTAGAGTTGAATTTACAAAAATGGCAAGGAGGCAGAGTGGGTGGAGGGGGGTGCATGAGGGACGGCGGCTAGCTCAGACTCTCAATATAGATGCTGCTCCTCCCTTGTTAGTGGTTGATTTAGCTTAGCATAATCCCAAAGATCATTTAGCGTTGCTCATTCAAATGGTGATAAATCTCTGGCAGAGTTAATGAGAGATTTAAATGGCGTCATTGCCTCAAAGACACAGCTGAAATATCTCTGCAGTATATAATCCTCCCCTCTCATGTAATATAGTACATAACCATTACATCCATCTTCATAGTGGAGACAAATCAGGTCAATACTGTCGGCTCTGCACCACTGATTCTCTGTGGCCTAGGAATTACTGTTTTGTAGTCTTGAAAGTTTGTTTCATTCAGAGTCTCACTCCTGTGACCCCAAACAAAGAAATTTAAACAAAGCTTACAAGCAAATCACTGACTGACCAGACAGAGTAGGAGTAACAATTGATTTCTTTAGAAACAAATGCAATAGTACCTTTGCCTTGATCCTTGATGCTGTCTGACTTCTTAAAGAGCATGTTGGATCATGTTAGCTTTTGGGACATGGCTTAAAAGAAAATACAGTAAAGCATTTGAATAATCTGTATTGGTTACAAGGACAAATCCAGTAATTTTTGTCATCAGAGAGTGAACGCTAACTAACGCTAAGTGTAAATACAAAGGCCACACGGCTTTTTCCATCTTTTTGTGTCCATATTGCCACTAGTTATAAATACAGTGACTGCAGCTTTGCTGTAAACCAAAACACTTATTGAACTAGACTCATCAGCTAACCCTTTAAATCATAAGATTTTTCTGTTTCTGGTCCAAAAGTGTTTTTTCATCTTGTATATTACTTATAATGCAACCTCCTTTATGCTTTTACTAAAGTATAGCATATATGCATTGTTAGTATTGTGTTGCTTTTATTTTCACATGAGTATAATAACAAACACACAAACTCGTTAACCTTAGGATCTCCAGCACAGCAGTGTTGTGCAGGAGGGAAGCAAAATGCTCAAAATGTTGAAAGAAAAATCAATGTTCATTATCATGAAACACATTCGGTGATACACTGCTTGTTTCAGGAAGGCCTGATTAAAAGCTGTGTTTTAAGGCATCTAGGTATCTGCTCTATTTTCCACCACCTCACAGTCTCTGGTCTGCTGTGGCCCCTCTCGGCCCATGGCCCACCGTTGTGACATCTGTTCAGTGCACAACATACTGGCCCATTTAAAAAATACACACATTTTACTCTGATCGGTATGATGCATACGTGTCTGTGTGTGGCTGTGATGGGGACAGAGAAATAAAGAGAGAAAGCCAACTCAAAAAATAACCTCTACCCTCTTTGCATGCAGTAATTGGGTCATTTGAAAGGCTAAGCTTATCTCAACACTAATCAGGCTCTAATTATACTCAGGAAAACTTTGCCCACCCCTCCGTTACGTACACACACACACACACACACACACACTCTCTCTCTACATGCATAATCAAATGATGCAGGTCACAGCTTTCCCTTTTTAAAGCCTGTCTATTAGGAGTAAGATGTGCTGCTGCTGCTCTCCGTCTCGTCCTGCCTCACTGAAACCACGATGATAACACAGACTGACATGGTGGAATGTGTCAATGGGAAACAGAGGGGCATGTTCAGATTTCGACAAGGAGGTGTGGCACCCCCTCCTCGGGCATCAGAAACAAATGTATTTTGGGCACGTAATGGCACAAGAAAGCTTGTACTTACATGTGTCTTAATCAAGAAACCTAATGTACAACATTATTCTGATGACATTTTATCTTCAATTTACATTCAATAAAGTTTTATCTGAGTGCCTGAGCTGCTTACACTGAATAAGAACCTTTTTTGCTGCAAGTATTCGGGTACACTGGACCATAAAATGCATGTAAAACTTTTAAAATGAAGGAAAAAAAACTTCTGAAAAATGAGCATACTGAAAAACAGTGAGTTGTTCACTGTTCCAAATAAAATACGCAAGCGTACAGGCATAAATGGAGATGCACACATATACACACACCAACACATAGTTTTATACCCCCAGTGGAGCAAATACACACCAATCACAGGAATTTCACGCCTGACTGACCCTGATCTGGCAGCAGGCATCTGTGTCTGCTGAGGTGTTGTGTATGAACGTGTGCAGTTTAAACATCTGTGGGTGAGTGTGCATCCACACTCACTTCAGTTGATTTGTGGCTGAGGTGCTAGTTGCCCTTCTGCGTCTTGCCATCACTGGATCTGGAATGCTCTTTGGCAGAAATCCTCAGTGGAAAGCGGCAAGAAATGAGCCTGTCCAACAGGGCGATGAAAAGAGGAAGAGAAAGTGCAGCACGGGGGCGAGCTGGTTCCCCTCTTAATAGCTGTTTGTCCAATTCTCCCAGCACAAGGAAACTCTCTCTTCCTCTTCTTGTGACTAAATCATTCCCTGCTCTCTGCTTTACCCTGCAGGTATGAATCACCCTTTGTCACCCTCCTTCGTTCTCCTCCCTCTAGTTCGTTTAGTTTCCCATCTGTCTCTATTACAAAGACTGTTAAAAGTACATCAGGACTTATTATTGCATAAATCCTTCATATCAACGACTGCCTGTGCTCTTGCACCTTGTTTCCTCAGTGTTTGTTTCTGAGACTCTCAGAGCAAGAAATTCCTGTCATGCTCGGGGATTACACTTGTAAATCAGACATGCATAGATTCAAGAAACTAAAGAAGAAAAGAGGAGGGGGGCAGAACAAGATGAAGGGTTACAAATCCAAATATCCAGAGTGACAAGTGAAGTGTGTGATTTCAGCGTGATGACATGTCCGAGGGATCATCTGTCACTGGGCTGCTTTATGGGATGACACGCTGCTATTGCCACACTTGTCTTTGACTGAGCCTATCACAGACATGGCAATGGCCATTTTTCAGCCTGATTGGACCAAACAAAAGGGGATATCACCATCAGATCGCTCATTAAAGAGGCTCCCTGTGGAGCATGACTTTAACCACTGTTGAAGTGACAGTGCTTGATGCGATCAGATTTCTTCCAAACTGCATTACCCTGCAGCTGACAAATATAAGACCTACAGCAACAAAATGTTTAATGGTTAGAGAACTACATATACAGTCCACTGGACTGGATGAAGTTGCCAGATCAACCCCCTCTATCTAAATCCAGCATGTCACACTGTTTCTAATAGTTTTCAACTGGTAGCAATATAACACCATTAGCATGTTATTAGCGTTCGGCTCGCTTTCTGTATTTCTTGTTGACATTTTTCACACCACACCGCTTGTAGAAAATGCATTCAGGTGGAATGACAGAGAAATAGCGCAGAGAAGACATCAGTCAGGAAATATGAGAAGGGCAGTGGAAGGGAGAGGAAGGATGTATGAGGGGAGAACAGGAGGAGGTGTCACAGCTTTTTTCCATCAGCTAAACAGAGATGGATGGAGTGAGAAGAGCGTGTCAGTAAAACTCCCAGCAATCTGTTACAAGATCTGGCTAATCTGAAGGTTGCTGGTTAAACTCCACCATCAGTCACAGTGTTTGTCTGCCATGAAGGTTAGAATAATCTGGAAATGTCTCATCCTTGTCCTCTTACTGTTGTCGAGTTTGTGGTTTTAGTCCCTCTGGGTTGCCTCAATTGTTAGTGTCCTGTTTTTTATTTTTTTATTTTATCAAATGTGCGTCTTCACAATATGTCATGTATAAAATACTTCTTGTCTGTAGGATAGTAGGGTTAGGGTTAAGTTTCAAACCTGCTTCTTCATGGAGAATGGCAGCATGGATTTACTGCAGTTACAATTGATTGCAATGATGACACAGTCACAGCCTGAGAAATCTTCTAGACAAAACATTTATGGGAACCTTTCTTCATCATTCCTGCTATACAGTTATCCCCTCTGCTGGAGCTGTATGTGCCAATAAAATGTTGTTTATGGTAGACTGCTTCACTTTGGTGCTATAAGAGGACCGTGCACTTGTAATACAGTTTGTTATAGCTATATACAGTGTGTGTATGTGTGTGTATGTGTGTGCGCCATTATATATAGCCAGTTAGCAGCTTGCCAGGTTGCCAACGTGTCAGATGCTTTTTTGCAACTTTACAAATTAACAGTCTGACAAGGCACACAGTGAATGGCAAGATGAGCAAAGGTGATAAAGCAGGAACCAGGAAGGCAGAGTCAGAACTTTTCCCTCAGCAGCTCTTTTTAAACACTTTTTTGTATTCCTTTAATTATTAGCATTCTTGAATTTCATACCCTTAAGAACACACTAGCAATGGAATGTTAGAGATGTCCAAAAAATAACATGTCTGATGATCACATTTATATTTGTGATGATAATGATCTGAGCAGTGCCAGGAGTTTTAAATAGTTTAAATTGAAAAAGAGTAAGAAAAGAGAAAGAAAGCTTCTTTAGCTGAAGCATCTAAATGGGTGCACACCAGATATGATATGGCATGTCATCATTTTGTATAAGTTTGGATATGCTTATAATTTCTTGACAGTAAATTTCCTCACTCCAGCCACTGTAATTTGTTAAAGATTTCAAGTTCTCTAGTTTCCATATTTTACTCTCATTGCTGTAAATCATTTTCCTGTTCTGTTTAGCTTCTTTTCACTGTCAGAATTTTACACCATTGGACCTTGTTTTGTTTTTTTATTCACTGAGTTTTTTTCCCCTCCCTCATTTTCCTGTTGCTCTTGATGGTTTTTATTCATCTTCAGTTGATTGCAGTAACTCTAAGTTCATTGCCACAGTTTGTTTTGGTAGAAAGTAGCAAAAACAGTTCACACACGGGTCTTTGGATTATCCAGGGTAACTGTGACAGCATTTCTGGAAAGATATGTCACTGCTGAGGTTTTCAGATGACATGTTTCAGTGCTTTAAACGTCAACAAAGCAAAATTCAGTTCTCCTCCATTGTCGCGCTGTGGCAGCAGAGCTTTCACAGATGGATTTATCAAAGGCTTGGCAAATAAAACTGCATGACTACATATTCACAAGGAGCAAAGGGACAGAGGTGGAACATTTGGGAGAAACAACTTTTTATGGTAAAGGGTTCAAATGGGTCAAGGCTAGGTTTGGATACACCAGGTCCAACTTCTTCACACAATGAGAGGAAGTGCTGTAAAAGAGGCTAAACTCAGGGCAAGAAACATCTTGAATTGCATCACCTTACACACTCAAGCACGCACACACAAAGACAAGGGTTCTCCAACAAAAGGCGTCTTTGTGGTTAGAGATTTTGAATTAAACTGAAACATTTTATTTCAGGCAGTGCGACTCCACTCTCCTTCACCTGAGGCGAGCAACGAAGAATGAAGCTGCACCCAGAGTGCAACGTGTCCCTGGTCTTTTTTTCAGCACAGGGGCCACAGCTCTCATCACAACTCTATAAATGCTCTGATTTTCTTCTTCAAGGTTACACATGCTGTACACAAACACCTCCAAACACACTAACAGAAGGGCACCAACTGACAAAAACACAGACACACAAACATTAGCAGTAAAAGGCACACAAGTTACACACAGTGTCTATACCTACATTGGTATGCTATGAAGCAAAACTTGTACTACTTGCCACACATGCCTGCTGATGCACACATATTGTACATCAAAACCAAAAACTCACACATACAAATGCACACACCCGGTGAAAATGAATTATGAATGCACGTCTCAACTCCATCCTCCTCTACTCGCTACGTCCAACCACTCAGTCCATGTTCACCTTGGCTACATAATTCCCTCAATTTCCTCAGCTGTTTTCTACCACCTTCCACTGACCCCTCTCTCTTTACTCAGTTTCCACTCTTCTGTTCCTTCCCCTTCCTCCTCATCTTTACCTCCTACTCTACCCAAATTTGTCTTTATATCTGAATTAGTCTTGACCCGTGCAGTCTGGTTTTTGAATTCTGATTTAGTGGCAGGAGAGAAAAGGATTGGGTTGCAGGGGGTGGTTGCTGGTCTTTGTTTTTCCTCCAACTAGAGGGAAATGCCAGTGACATAAGTGTGTTTATGTACGGTTTATAAATGCCACATTCTACCTCCAGCTTATGGCAGCCTCCCCACACACACATAGCAAAAACACACACTGCTTTTTTACAATTGTTTTCTGCAGCAGAGTTTTGGATGATGCTGAAATGTCTAATGGCACGGAGTTAAACTCTATACACGCACCTCCCTCCCACAGTCTTTTACACACACACACACAATCCCAATTTTATCTCTCTGTCTCCTCTTCAATTAGAGCCCATATGCTAGAAGGCCCCCAGCTCTCCATGTGTCCCTTTGAAGTGAAGTAGATTTTAAAAAACAAACGTTTCACAAAACCCTAAATGAGCACTTGCAGAGCTGAGAATAGGGAGCACACACAAATTCCCAGAAATACATTTATTAACATGCATAGACTTACTGTACTGCAGATGTGTGAGCATACAGAAACATGAATAAATTCATCAGCATGTTCCCAAATGCATAAACACACAGTCAATATGTTTTCGGTATTCCGTCTGACCTCTGGCTGTCTCACAAATGTACAGTATGACGCATGTGCTCAGATTGGTAGGAAAAAAAAACATCCTTAAAATGAGTGGCCTGCCAAATGTCGTCTCTTTTTTAGAAAGAAAATTTAAGTTATGCTGCATTCAGGGAAAAGCATTCCCTCCTGAATGTAGAGCAGGTTTGGGAAATTGGATTTTGAAGCCATTTTGTGCACTTCTTTAACTCCATAAATTTCTCTGCTCAATGTATTCACTGCACAGGGTTTTGTTACTTGTGCAGTGCATTATCGGTTTCTGTCTGGTTTGACTATACATGGCCATTTAGACTTAGCAAAATACATATAACACTATGGAAAGCAGACACACACTCACTTTCAGAGCTCATTTGAGCACACGGACTTCCTGCTGTGTTTAGCTGGTGTTTACATCTCGTCCCATAAGACCTCAGGTTTGCCCTCACAATATTCAACAACTAAGTAATTAACAGCAGCCATTCTCAGCTTGGAGGGAGAGATGAGCTTCATATTCACACAAATATGTAGCCGTGAAGAAGCAATGATTAAAATTATGCTTGAACAGTGTAATCTAATTTTATATACAATAAGTAAAACTTTAGATAGATGCTTATTCCTGATGATAATAAAAAAGGTTGTAGTTTCATAGTTTCCAAATTTGTTGATTAGGCATCGGCCTGCCGATCGGCCTGTCTGTCAAGCCATTACTCCTGCACAGCACACCTGTTCTTAAAATTATCTGTATGTTGTTGATAACCTACAGTCTAGGACATTCAGGGCAGAAGTTATATTCTCACTTGCTGTAACCCCGTAATACATTTTCTCAGATAATTCAGCTGAACATTTTTCTTGTCAGCCTGTGTTATTGTCTTATGTGTTTTTACTAGTGTAGTGATGGGAAATGTGACAACCAGAGTTATATGCTGCACAGGAACACAAAAAAAATAAGTTATCACAGAATAGACTCAAAAATGCTAGACTAAACACAATCAAACCTTTTGTTTCTGTAAAAGGCAACCTGGATGGCATCTCCATAACTTTTCTCCTATGATAATACAATGGTGACAGGAGCAAACTATTTACTCTTGTTTCTGCTGAGTTCTTCTGAGCTTAAACTTTTTGTTGGGCTTTAGTGGCCAGTGGTGAGAGAAATACGTCAGCAGCACTTGGAAATGTACATTCATGGACAACGTGTGTTTTCAGGTGTGTGCCTTGGCTGAGTCTAAGCATGCATAGTTGGCCTCTGTGGGTGTGTGTATGCCAGTGATCCTCAAATCCAGCTGTTTTTTTTTCTTTCTATGTAATTAACTGCAGTCACTTCTCAGCTCAGGTGTAAATCCGACCCTAATTAGACTGCTAGAACGAAAACTACCTGACAGAATAAAAACCATGAATGAGAGGATTTGGGGAATTGTGGTGCAAAGTGACACTGAGTGCAAAGAGACACTGAGCACACGCTGCCTTTTGTCTGGGTTCTCCTCACATTTTGCAGGCACAGAGGAAACCAGGCACCCGCTTTACATGCGCTCGGTTTTATTACTTTGAAAACTTTAATATTTAATGGTTACAGCATACAACATTGAGTGTAGATGCCTCATTTTAGTTTGTTTGTACGAATTCAATGCACATCGCACTCAGCTGTGCATCTAAACAACAGTACCCTTAAGAAAAGGGTTTATTTGGGTCTTGTTGTGGACCCAAATAAACTTGAACCTGTTTCTTGTGAGATCACAGACTCACTCAAACCCATCAACCATAGTTGGTTTGGACCAATGAGTAAACTGTGAGGCGGTTAAAGGCATGTCTAAAGTGACGGTTGCTTCTTGCTTTTCTTGTTTGCAATAAGCTAGGGGTGGGCGATATGGCAAAAATTTTATATCACGATTCTTTAATGATAAAATCACGATCTCGATTTTATCACAATTTGTTTTTACATTGACACTAATTTGCATGTTTCTGTGTAAATGACGTCAGGTAGCCTACTCTGTCACCTCTCAAAAACTATCAGTAGATTTTAAAGGCAAACAACAACTCTGATAACGTGCACTCAGTATTAGTTTTCAAGACACATGAAAATTTAAATAACTTACAGAACAAAATAAAGTTTTATTTCAAATAGGTTAAAAAGAAGACTAATGTAATTCTGTAAAGTATTAAGTAAGTAACTCTTAAAGTTCAATGTGATTTAGAACAAATGATCAAACTTTAATGGGAATCATATCTAAGGACAAACGGAGCTGCTGCTGTCACCTCTGTCCACCGTTTACTAGAGTCCTCATATGGAGCCTCTTCATCAAATGCCTGCGTTATTGTTTTGGTGACGTCATTAGCTGTTGCCTCTGTCTGCATCTGATGTACACACACGGCCCTCCCACACACACACACAGGTGTAGAAGAGCTGCTGACGGCACAACAGCAGCGAACCTGAATATAACGAGCTGGTAATGTTCAGAGAGCTGGGCGCGTACATGCTCATAGCATTATAATACATTCGTATACACACGGCCCTTCCACTGCGACACACGTCGCGCGCGCACACACACACAGGCTTAGAAGACGCGCCGTTGCTGCCGGCAGAAACAGTACCGAACATAAAGGTGGAGTTCGTTTTAGGGCCCAGTTCCTCCGTTTTCTTTTCGTTTTCAGCCGTAGCTTCCTAACAGGGAGGCTGTCACTGGTTGGTCAGATTCACATTAAGCGCACTGAGAGTTGGACGAGTGAAAAAAAACTCATGCGTCTGCGCGAACATAGAACTGCAATTAATAGAATGACTGCAATTAATTGCTCTATGGACGATAAAACGATCTGTCCGTTCTGGTAGATCGCCGATACGTTCAAATCCTTCACGATCATTTATCGTCAAATCGCACAGCCCTACAATAAGCTAATTGAGTTGTAGGTATTACCTCGACATTGAAATGAAATATTAAGCTTTCAACCTTGTTATTTCAATAACTGTTAAATCGAATGTGTTACATAACAACACATAATTAAAGGTCTGCAAAGCAAATGTACTGTAACGTAGGCAGGTGAGATGCACTTACAGTTTTTGGCTAGTACAGTTATTTTCAATCCAAGCATAATGTCTTCCATTAAACCCACGCTGCATATGTCTTCACATTAAAGAACAGACGTTATTATGCATACTAATATACTATATGAAATTTGTGTTTGTTGTCTTTGACAACAGGAGAAGAACAAGCATCCCCAGTTATAGTATATTTTTAGTGAGCAAAACATATCCTATAAATTTATTAATAATAGACCCTGCTGGGTTCTTGTACTATAGCCAAGGTTGTTTTTACAAGAAGTCGTGATTTGTGCCTATTCTTTTTTTATTGCGCATCTATTCCTTCCATTTTTACTTTAATTAACCAACAGTAAGCCTGTTACACCAATTGGTTTAAAGTTTGGGGAAACTGCTTTAAATGATCATAACATGTTGAAGATTTCTATATAGAGACACATCTGGCTCCAAAACCATGACATCAAAATGCAATGTACAATAAAAAAGCCCTATACCCATGTGTTTTTGTTTTAAACTTATCATCTTATCATAATCCAATAAGTACAGTAAAGTGAATTCAATCTGCAGGCAGATCTACAGTAGGAACAACAAATGTTTTTTTCTTCATCCCACGTTAAGTTGGCATGTCCTTTGTTCTTTTGTTGTGTGCTGTTTCTCTTTTTGTATCGTCATTGTATCCGCAATGTGTGTGTTGTGGCAACTACACAGCGCTTCACTTTACTGTACATGTAGCGCTGGCCTTATGGAGATCCTAAAATACTGCGCAGTGGGTATTCTGCCTAGAGACAGATACAGACACACAAAGATTGAGTAAGAGGGTAAGGATGAAAGAGGGAGAACAGCACAGCAGAAGGCAGGATGGGCCTGAATGAATAATAGGCAATCTATAATGGATGACAAGTTGACCAAGTTCTTTCTCTCTGTCTTTTTCCTTCTGTCTTTCTTTTTCCTCATTCCCTTTGCTTTTTTTTCTCCCCACATTCTCCCCTTTTTCCTCTGTGCTCTTCTCTCGCTGTGACACCATGTCACAGCTTTGAGGCACATGTTCTGGAAGAAGACGGTGACTGCCATCCTCCCCTGAGCCTCTTAGCTGCCTTTGGAAGAGAGCCGCTTTACTTTATGGGCTTCTCAAATCTCCTGGAGACGTTCTCTCTACTCTCTACTTCTTGAAAAAAGTCCGATTAGAGGACAAGCGATGTAAAACAGAGAGGAAAAGGAAAGACGAAAGAAGTAAACACTGAAAGATACGAAAAGCGGTGCACAAGATACACTCGGGGGTGCAGCATTTTGCACCTGTTTATGCTGTTTTATATTTTGTCCTTTTAGCAGAGGAAAGTCATTATCCACTCAAAGACTTGGATGAATCTATGCATATGAAACACAGTCAATCACTGAGTAGGCGAGAACTTTAACATTAAGGTAAAAAAAATCAATTACTATCGCCTCAATACGGCTTCATTAACTTTGAGAGAACGTCTGGTCTCTGGTGTGGTTAATTCTTTAGTCACTTGTTGTCAGTCACAATCATTTGCACCTGTTATAGGAAGGCAGGTCTGTGTGATTTGCGATGCTTGGCAAGCAAGCAGGAGGTAGAATGGTGCAGCTCTACAATGCTTTGTCTACAACAGCTGTGTTGGTTGTCCATAAGCTCCTAAGCTGCCTTCCCTACCGCGCCACTCCCAGTGTTGTTCAGACCTCCCACGGTGTTCCTCTGGTAAGTTTATTGTACATATCAAAACAGAGAGCTGAGCGTATTACAGCATGGTGTGTGCTGGAAATAATAGCTGGGCATTCGCTGGGCGTTTTTTTGTGTGTGAGGCTGAATCCACCTTGTTGTCAAGAGGGAGACAGGAAAGAGGCAGGAAGAAGTGGAATAGACTCTTTCTTTGCACATCAGATTTGTGCCTATTATTGGATTTAAATCCTAGACGTGAATAAAAACATTCTGGTAGGGGCCAGGTCAGACATGGGAAGAGTAAAAAAAGGAAAAGATAAAGGAGATGATCAGTAAAACACACACGAAAGAAGGGCTTAAAACAAACAACAGCAGAGGTGATTCTTGTTTCTCACATTCAGTCATCTGGGATCCAACTCAGCACTCAGGGGCCTGCTCAGTTTTTCCATCACCCTATTACAGCCCAAAACATTTGAGCTTTTTCAACTCCACACTACAAAAACAAAGATTAGGAATCTGTTATTGCTTTATTATAGTTGTTATTTTGGTTTAGTTTGATCTGTTCTCATCCATCATTCAGCTGTTAACCACATCAATAGTCTCTCTTTCTCAGTACAGCAAATGCCTGCGAGGACACCAGCTGAAATATTTAACACAGCTCTCCCTGAATCCACACTCAGCATACAAGCTGCTCTGTGTTAGCTGCATTAGCCACACTCCAAACTATGCTGTTGTTGTTGTTGGCGGCTCCACTGTACCCATCGCTAATTGGCATCTTTCCAGGTTTACAAGGCCAAAACTTGATTTAAAATGAATATGACTTTGTTTTCCAATTATTGCACTGTGACTGGCAAAGCTGAGACCAGGATGCTGTGACAAAAAAAGTCTTAACAATAACAACCATTTGACGCATGAGGTGCATTCAAGCTAAATATATTCCGGCAAAAGCAAATGCAATATTGGTAAAAATGTAAACAAAAAATTGAGGCACTTGTCACAGCTGGGGGCTGCTGCTGGAAAGGAAAATAATTGGCTATTGGTTTGTTGGGCACTCACAAGCAGCATAAATTGTGTCAAATAACATGGAAATGACATTTTAACAATTTAATACATGGCATGATAGATGTTTCTGATGACTGACTGGGTATTTTCACAATCTGTTTAGGAATGGGAGTGATTTTTATTTCCATTGTATATTTTCTCCATTTACTGCTGCCATACCCTAAAGATGTCTCACTGTGTAAAATCCTGCACACCATTAAGTTAATACCAAATCCCCTTGCCTACAGATATTTTGTTTTATACTGTAGTACGCCCACCGCAATCCCTGCGCAGCCTCATAGGGAAATCTCTTCAAAAATATCATCCAAACTCCTAATTAGCTTGATGTTTTTTTTTTCTTATGTCTAAAGGTTTCCTCAAGCAATGCAATCACGTGCAGAAGGGAAATCTAAAAAGATGACCTTTAGTAACCTGAAGAGAATCCTGCACGAGTCAGCACAGACGAAACTGCCCCACAGAGACGTTAGTATCGTTACCATAATGGCAATCTAGCAGATCCATGCACATTCAACAACACACATATTAGCACACATTTACATATTACACTCCAGATAATTCTCTTTTTAGTTACTCATAAGTCAGCTCTTGTTGGCAAGTACACCGCAGAACCACTGTAGGATTTTGGGTTGAAGCGGCAGTGGCAGTATATTCTAACAAGAAGTAAAAGATCCAAAGATACAATTACTAATGACTTCACAAGAGCCTGTTTGTATATGTGTGTGTGTGCGCATGCATGTGTGGATGAATTGCAGTTTGACTGACGGCTGAGGTAATTATAGTTCCATAGTGGCAGTAACCCCTGCGCAACCTTTAAGGCTGAGTCCTTGCACTGAAGCCCTGATGAACCCAAGCGAAGAGGCTAATGCCAAAACGTACACTTCCCCTGCTGGAAATATACCTACTAAATGACTGAGGAGACAGCGTGCAGCTGAGTGAGAAACAAAAGGAAGAAGGCAGGCTAAGGGCCAAACAGAAGGAGAAGGAGAAATTATTTAGGCCAGTGCAAACAAGGAACGAGCAAAAGAGCGAGGGGTGGGCACCAAAGTAATGGAAGATAAGAGTGACAACCAGCATGCGCTGCTGTGCTAACAGGCACAGGACCAAAATAAACCTGCAAGACAGAGCAGAGGTGAGAAGAGGCAACCACTTTTAATAGAGAATGAGGAGGTAAAAAGAGTGAGAGGCTAAACTAAGGGAGAAAATAGGGTATAAAGAGGGTATACTCTATAGGATACAGAAGAACAAGTACACAAACCTGAGTTGCAGCATTTATTTGTAGCAAAGTAGCAACCATTATAGCAGGTGAACGTACTGGAGCATGTGGCTGCTAAAGAGTCAGACTTGTCCCCGGGGTTGGGGAACAAAGAAATGGAGCTGAGTTTAGTCTTGTGGTGATTCTGATGAGCTGTTTGTCATAGCAGTGACCTAATATAACAGCCCCGGTGAAGCCTATTTTTCTGGACACCAGTTACAATTTTTTTAGACTGTAACTGGTCATAGTGCTTGCTAGCCAAGCAAATACTATGACAAAATAATTTGTCTGATTGCACAATGGCTACCAAAGTTGTTCTGAGGGACTGATGTTGTGTTCTTTCCTTTATCTTGTTATGTTTGAGGTTGAAGAATGGGTCAGCTAAGCATCGACTCAGTGCAGTGGTGATTCAGCTTTGATGTGGCAAACCACTGCTTTGCCACGCCAATCTGGTTTCTCTCTGGGACCAAAATCTTCCATAAACCTCAACCATCCTCAGTTTGGTTCGTACAATATTTCTAACTGAGCAGCCTGGTAACAGCAGCAGTATGTCAAAAAAGTTTTGTATGTATTGTCTGAGGAAATGTAGTAAGGCAATATCCACTTAGAATAGAACACAGTAGAATTGACTTTATTGTCACTGTGTCAAGATGCAATACTCAAGCTGGGCAATAAATTGATTTTATCGAGTAAATAGAATTAGAACAGCTGATGCACCCCCTTGGGCTCCTGTAGTTCAAAGTAAGCTCAGCTCCCCCCCCCCCCCCCCCCCCCCCCACCTGAATCTCACAGAGGCGCATTTAGACAGCATGGTAGCCAGCAGAGAAGAGCTCACCCCTAAAAAAATCATGGTATCATCAGTAGTTTGAAAGTGGTTGGTTTTTGAACAGAACAAACCAAGGCACTTTGCCAAGTCTGTCTAAAGCAGGGGTGCCCAATACAGGTGCGGGTCAATCATGTGCCTTTCAAAAATGTTTCAATCATCTATATTGAGGGTGCTCAAAGATCTTTTATACCACCGATATCCCACTTACTCCTGATCGCTCGTGTCACTGCGTGTGTGTATGTAGTAGTGTGAATGATCGACGGGCTTATTTAACATTAAAGTAAAGTAGGAACACTTTTCTTGCTGTCAGCTAGTTTTATGATTTATTTTTAAGCCATGTTGCACAACCCTATGCAATACGATATAATTAGAATAACACAAAACCTCAAACACTCAGTAGCAGCACCAAGAGGTAGAGAGCAGTGATTTAGGGAATACTACTATATGTATTGTAAACACACTATAAATAGGCTTATGTTTGACTTGTGAACAGCTATTACTTTTTTCTCTGTTTTACTCTCCCTCTCTGTTCCAGGTCTTCATGGGTTTGATGAAATATTCATCTCTTGACGTAGCCTTGCTCTCTATCCCTCCCATTTCCCCACCTCTTTCCCTCTGCCTAGTCTGTCATGAAAATCCAAACCATGCTCATTTTCTCCTTCCTCATCCTGAACCCATCTGTGCAGCTCCTCCTTTTCCCGTCACTCTTTCAATCATTCCCTTCATCTCTTGCCACCTCGCTGTGACGTCTCTTGTCTTTTTCCTGTAATCTTTTTATCTAACTATGCTAAAATAATCAGTGGATTAGTCTGTGAAGCGACTGTGTGTGGAAGTGTTTAACGTAAAAAATCAGAGTGGGGGATTATATAAGTTAATGTGATGTACAGTAACTGAACAGCTCAGAGGAGCTTTGTTAGTTGGCTATCCAATTTATGGAGTAGAGCATGCTCTGCTAAGCCTCGTAGCACTCTGTTTATAGAGGAAAAAATCAATGCTGCAACTTATCAGGGGGTGGAAATTATTCATAATTTCAAATGTCATAGATTCTCTGTCCATGGTGCTGATATACTGTGTACACTCTTTTGCTTAAGTCACCATTCAGCTGAAATGAGGCACATGCATCTCATCATTGCAGTTGACAATTCAAGGTCAAATGTTGATTAAGCTTGAAGATGTGAGCTAATGGTCCTACACAACTGGATTCTGTTTGCTTTTCCTCCTACCTAGTGTTTGAGTTAGAAAACAATGAGCTAGAATGTAAAAACTGGGAAATAATTATAACAGATAATCAGGGAACAATGAGACTGTTGTGCCTGTCCATTTTCTGCTTTTACACTTGTACAATCAGTGGGATCTGACCTGAGCTACTGTACATTTTTTACATGTAATTGGCTACAGGCTAGTTGGTACACAGAATGAATGGAGGACTAACAAAAAGTACAAAGCACAGTCAAACAATGGATATCTAAATGTATAAAGTGGATAAACTCTTAGTGAAGACAGTTTTGTATGTGAAATAAATCACACAGAATTTCTGTTGTTATTTAGCTCTGAAATGTTTGTAGCCTCACGGCTGTGTAAACTATTTGTAAATCCACAGTGCTGTCCGTGGTGCTGAAGTCTTCTTTCCCTGCTGTTTAGTCAGTTTTCTCTTGGATTATAATGTTCTCTATTATAACTACTACAACAAAACCCTCTATTTATTAATTACATAGTAGATCCATTGCTAACTTATCTTATGAACTGTATAAAAAATGGTGAGAAAGCGAGAAAATATGACACTGCCAATGCTACATTGTGCTTGTGACGTCTATTGAAACTAATGTCTGTGCAGTAGTGACCGCGAGAGGAACATCAATACTACAAGTTGTAAGGAGTGAGCCATTGTCCATCTTTATACACACTGTGTGTGTTAGATGAAAAGATTGATACCACTCTCTGCCCTAACAAACCTAAGTCTGTCAGAGGGGAAAAAATCCTAAGCAGAGTGTAACCATACAAAGCCGTGACAGCAGGAACATATTCCATTCTGTGCTCAACACGACTGCAGACGCTGTTAAATTATGAATAGTCACAGTGAAAGAGGAGCAGAGATTGACTGTGCTCTGACAGGGATTATTTTTGGGGAGGAAATACAGATCATCAGATCATTTCTCTAGAATGAAATTTCAGTTCCTGCCAAACGCAATTTCAAAAGTATTCAAACATTATTGTGAAATGATCTGAGAGACTTTGTATATTTGCTTTGCTTGGGGATGGTATCAAATATAAAATGTTATCACTTGTGGAAAATAAAAATTGTAGCATGCCATGATAACACGCTGGACCTGACACACGCCTCTGCTTCAAATAATTAGTTTGGGGAATAGAGTGTGGGTATGACTCCATTCTTCTGTCATTTAGATTCAATATCATAGCAGTGAAGTGTTTGGGTGGAAATTACTCTGTATGCTTACATTAGTATTCCTGTAAAAAAGTGTGTGCACCTTAGTGCTTCTTCTCAGTTGTCTGAAATAGACACACCACAGCCTCTGCATGACACAGAAACTGCACGACAATGCACTGTGGGCCTCTGAGCCAATCAAATTCTCCAGAAAGGGAGCCTGTCCAATGAAGGAGGAGGTGGGATATGAGGTGGAAGAAAAAAGGACATGAGAGATGCAATGAGAACAGGCAAGAAACAGAGACAGAGGGGGGATATTTGTGCTCTACATAAAGCTTAAATCTATCATACCTTCTGTTAAAGTTATATTTTCTCACTGAAGCACTCAAAGAACTGCAATACAAAAGAAATCCTCCCTAATAACTGGGGACAATAATTATAATCCCCAGTTGCCTATTAGTCGTTCTATGCTGCTAACTCTGTCTTGTAATTGGCTGTTTCCTTGTTGATTGTGTTGTTTGTACTGAACTGTCTGCAGTTATTTTTTCGAGCCTGACTGTAGTGCTGCAGTTGAATGTGGAATATAATGTGTAAAATAAAACATTAACCGGAGCTAGAACTGTGTGTTTCCAATTCACATTCACAGCAACAAGCATGTGGCATTCTGCATTTTGCCTTATAAATACATTTATTGATTTATTAATCAATTATATTATAAGATGGCAGCAGAGCTCATGGTGCTCTAGTGTCACATGTGAGGCAATGTTTGTCTCCCTGAAAAGAAACTACATACATATGACTCTCTGTCTCTGTCTCTCTCTCTCTCTCAGACACACACACACACAGGCACACACTCATGAGGCAGAACTGCTGACAACAGTCTGTGGATTATTTCTGAGCTTCTTCTTCATCCTTCTTTATGATTAACACGGCCATCACTGTCTCTCTCTGTCCATTTCTCCTTTCTCTTTAAATCCCATGCTGTTTTTTTAACCATTTGGCCTCTTACATGTGTGTTTATATTATGTTTTTACCACATCTGTGCATGAGGGGAAAAGTATGTGCAATATAAGATGAATTTTCTGGTTGATTTGACATACAATCACAGGCACACTCTGAAAGCCACATATGTGATTTTGATTATTTATGGTGCTTAGAAGACAAGTAAATTAAAAGTCATCATGCATTTTTATATTCACATATAAGAATATTGTCACCTTCACAGTGGTAGCTGGGCTGAAATATGTGTGTCATTGCTGTGGCTGTCAGGTGCATCAGTCTTTGTGTTGACTAGGTGCTGGGGCTGCACTGGAAACACCAAACTACTGCAACTGGTGGTTAATGAGGTGTATTGAGCACACTGGCAACTCTAACCATGCAGAGGGAACAAAGCCACATGAGGCTATTGATTATCTATTTGACATGCTGGTGAAGCCAGGAGGGCAAGAAAAAAGGGGGGACAAGGACACGCACACATAAAAAGAAGCAGAGTCTGTTTGATGAATCAGGCATAAACTTTGATTATCTTTGTTTTGGTGTTCAAGAAAATCAGACATGGAAGTGGCGGCTCCTGTGTGATTACTATAATTTCTGTCTCTTGTAATGATTAGTTTGAAGCTGGGTTTACCTTTTATTGTGACAAGATGTGCACAGATGGTTCTGACATCAAGGTGTGTGCTGGGTGATGAGCAGTTAAGAATAAAAGCTGGACTGGGAGATGTTTCTTTTGCCATTTTTTGGTGACGTTTACCACATACTTATGTTCCAGAGGCAGTTGATAAAGGCATTTTTTTACTGTATTTTAACCATAGGTCCTGAAATTTAGCACCAGTTAATTAACTCTTATATTATCGGTAACGTTGTGTGCCCAGCTCTGATTAGTTTTATGTTCAGCTGAATGAAGTGACTTATTGTTTAATCGCTGTGTGACATTTAAGATATGTGCTGCAGACTCACAAACTGTGAAACAAAACTCCTTTGGAGTGAAACGTACAGTAAATGCCTCATTGCTCCTTGGTGTGAGTGAATGGATTTCTATCACTTTTATAAAGCATATATAAAGATGCTAGACGAAAGTTTGAGTCTGCAGGAAAAATATTACTAATAAGCGCTTCTCTTCAGATTTCTGCTGCTATTGTTACCTTGATTAGAGCCTGATTGATAGTCCTTGCTCAGATTTGATGATCATCAATACATTGCTGGCTATTGGCAGAAATCAAGGCAGTTCATGAAGAGGGTAATGATCAAAGCTGGAGTGAGAAATGCAACACTCACAAATCTACAATTATAGTGATCAAAAAGACGTCATTTCAAGGCTAACAGTACTCACTCTCGCACTTGCAGTGTGTTTTTTGATTTTTTCTTAAGTAGGACATCAGTATTAGCTCTCGCATGTGTGAGCATCTCTCCCACAGCTGGAAACCAGAAAATCAAGACTTTATTCTGTGATGTTATGCTGATTTACTTCCTGGTGCTTCTCAGTTCACAGTTAATCAGGGACTAAGTTTGATGACTTGTGATTATTTGAATATCATATTTGAATAATTATTAAGTGCATCTTGATAAACCATGAACATCAGCTCTGAAAATACACTGTACGCGAACTTGCTTTTAAATTGTGTCAAATAATTGTGTTATGCTAAGGGTAATGCTATAGCTTCAACCATCCTTATGGCTTCCCTATAAACATGTGACTGAGAGAAGATGTAATTATTTTCTCTGCATAACACTGAATATATAAGGGATAGAATAGCAGGTAGCTATTAGGATTTTATTGGATGGCACAGTAGAAAGTGTGGTGGGTGGTGGATGAGGAATAATGCTATGATGTGATTCATATTCCTGCCATTTGCAGCAGCAATGGTGCAAATAGCGCATGAAAAAATAAAACATTTTCAGATCTGTTCCGATAATGGCAACAGTAATCTTTGGCTGTGTGGCAGTTGCATCACCAGCTGATATCACTTTGGCTGAAATATATCACATAAGATGTGATCAGATCCAGGATGGTTTGAATACAGTCGCTAGTTGGTAAAGAGGTATTTTAAAGAAAATAGGATAATTATTTTTTTTTTATTAATTCTTATGTGTTTAGGAACCCTGTTGCTACAATGTGCACGATTGGTTCAACCTCATTGCAAGACATTAGTGAACCCTGAGGCACAAACACAATCACCTCGTCCAGATCAGTAGTAATCGGCTCAGTTCAAGGTAATGGCTCTTCAAAGTCTATTTATAGTAATTATGATAAAATGGAGATTTGGGGATAAGTTAATAAAAATGTAAAACTGTTAGCTCACCTACTGCAGACCTAACACACAGCGAACAATGCTAACCTTCCAAAATAAGTGATAAAACACATTTTCTCCTGGAATTAATGGTTTTTGATATGAAGGAATTTCAGACTGTGACTTAATTCTGTGTTTCACACCTAACTTGCCATCACGCTGACCAGAGCAGAGCCACACACATTTATAGCTGCAGCTGCTAGAAGAAGAAGTGAGAGCGAGACATTAGAGGAAAGGTCAGTGGGTTGCCATTACTAAAACTGTTGTGTTTCTGCCCAACACAGCACAATGTGACACACCATCCATTCCCTCTCAGAATAACTGCTCCCTCAGGGATGAAGACCCTCCACCCCCCCATCCCAATCCCTAAAGCCATCTTCACACAGGCCTTCCATTATCAAAGACATCAGATAAAGACTCACATCAATACGTAAAATTGACCATTGGTGTCAAAAAGTAGACTTGTTACTTCAGGGTCACAGTATCATCTTAATGTTAAGCGTACAATCTTAGTCATTTGGGTGTAGAGGTCAGTGCTTACAGTACATCTCTGTGTCAGTGTCGGTAAGCAGGCCTCTTGGACCTTTATGAATGTTAGTGTTCAAGGATCTGTAAAAAAGGCATCAAATAACTGGCTTCATGTTTCATTTCCCAGACGGCTTTTCTCTGGCTTAGCCAAGGTTAAGGGTTATCAAGGATAGAGAAAAATAGGATTTAGTGCGGGATGTTTTCTACCTTTAGCCAGGGAGAGACAGAAATTAGAGTGGGATAAAAAATGGAGAAGGTAGCAAGAGGTGTCCTCAGAAGTGCAGATTATTACATGAACAGACAAAATGAGTGTCTCTTCTCTTTAAGTTATCATGAAAGAGGGACACATGCTGTACAGAAACATTTATGTATTTTTACACACAAACAGCTGATTCATTTATTTGTTTCCCTGCTCAGAACAGATTTAATCACAATGGCATCAGTAACATTATGACAGCAGTGAGTAACCTGAACCTTTGCCTGCACTGGCCCTGTGTTACCTGCTTTATAAAATCAGTGGAAAGCTCAGTGCAGCCCAGAATATAAAAGTAAACCCATGGGCCTGAAATACACTAGGATATATGACGCATGTGGGTATTAGAGAAGTAAGATTAAATGGTATGATAAAATATTAGATAATGCTTCATAAACGTGTCTGCCTGCCAACATAGAAAGTCCCCTTTGTGACAAAGCAGAACTGAGCAGCTGAGGCACGTTGTGTCCTGTGAAATGTGCTGTTCAGAGATTACTGAGCAGGAAAGAAAACATTGGATATTTGTTCCTTGAAAGCATACAGGATAATTCTGTATGGATATCAGACTAAATAACACTAGTTACTCTACACTATGAGAGCACTACAAGGATCTATAGACATTATGGATCAGGGCATATTTGAAAATGTGGTGAGATTAGATATAGAGGTGAAAACTAAGGATGCCTGAAAGAACAGGAGATGTTTCTGCACTCGCTTGCATGAAGTGTGACATTGGTTATTGGGTGGCAGCAAAGAGGTAAGAGGAACGGAAAGCAGTCATAAAAACCGAGATCTTATAAGCAAGAGACAAACTGCTCAGAGAAAGTGGTTTTATAAACATGACTATAACATGAATTAGCAATGCATTTGAGCATATTTAATGTTCTCTGGACTGAGCCAAATGTTTTAAAGGTATAATCTGTGTGGAGATAAGATTTTTGTAGAGTCATCACATGGTTTTTCCAGATTTGACTGGTGATTCCACACATGGCATTTGCCTTTTCCCACTGCAGACAAAAAGCTAGATGTAAGTGGGTTCTCTGTAGTATATATAAGGGGCTCATGATCATTGGTTCTGTTCCATCTTGTCATTGCTGGTTTAACATCTTATGATTCTGCATTTATACTTGTAACTGCTGTCCTGCTGCTGAATGAAGCTGTGACCAATCAGGCCAACACTTAAACTGCCTGAGGTTATCTTCATGGTGTCACACTCAATGTGCAGCAGTCACATCAATACAACCTTGGAGACGTTAATATGTTCGTATGGTGTTACAGTGTATTGCCTTGAGAAAATGTGCTAGAATGAGCATTTCAGTAATCACATATAATGCACTGAGCTATAAAGTGGACATACAGCACCAGCAGATTCATACGTTTCAACCTACATCCGCTGACATGGAAAGAAAATAGGATGGTTGTGCTTTGCTGTGGGAATTTAAAAAACATGTGTTCTATGATGGCATTCAGCTCCACAGTGGAGGGCAGACCCAAATGTTCAGGTCACACTATATGAGCTATGTGCCATATGCTGATGCAGAGCTTATGCAGAAGAAGGAATGAACTGTAAGCATCCAACCAAGTGTTGTCAGGTCTGTGAGGCAATGTTAACAGAAGGAGTTTAAGCCTAGCCTGTCTTAGTGCAGCCTTATATGAGAAAATAATAAATAAATACCCTACTGACCATATAATATTATATATTATAATAAAATGAACTGGTAGGCACTGAAAAAGATATAGAACTTATTAGTCTCCTACATTTTCTTACATGAATGTAAACTTAATGTCTAACAAATGCAAAATTTAATCTCAGAATAGTCATTCATATAGTTTCCCACAATGTCTAGTGTGCAATAAATATATTTGTTTGCAATGTTTTTGTACTAGAACTTTGCCAGGGGAACCTTTAGTGCCAAAAAGTTCAGAAATACATTTCTTACAAGCAAGATAGTGTGCAGAAGTCATTTTACAAGATATTTTTCAAAAAGCATTGATACTGGAGCCAAGAGTCTGTCTATCATAGACCAATCAGATCACTTTCATCAATATGTTACACCTGCTTCTACTCCACTTGCTCTACAGAGTGAGTGAGTGAGTGAGTGAGTGAGTGAGTGAGTGAGTGAGTGAGTGAGTGAGTGAGTGAGTGAGTGAGTGAGTGAGTGAGTGAGTGAGTGAGTGAGTGAGTGAGTGAGTGAGTGAGTGAGTGAGTGTTTCACACTCTGAAAGTCAAAAGATAAGACAAGGACCTGTGAGACAAAGGCAGAAAAAAGCACATCTGCAAGAGGCCACTATGCTGGAGGACAAGTGAAGAACTCAAATGTACAGCAGCTGAGCTGAAGATGCTAACAGTGACAGACAGGAACCAGCAGTGATGTGACTCATTTATGCTGAACATCAAACTCCATGGCTGAACTATGACTGGTCCTGACTGTACATCATAAAAATGTACAACAAGAGCAAGCACAGATATATGCAGACTGACTCTTATGGGTCAGACATGATGTGAGTTGCATATGAAAGAGAGCAGTGGAGCATGTGCATAATTACAACAAACCCCTCCAAACCCATGTATACAAACACAAATATGTGCATTCTGTTGGGGTATGCCATCATTTCAACACAACTGTCCACTAACAGTTCTTGCTTTAGTGCCGCGATGCTGCAGGCAGATGGCATGAATATTGACAAAGGAAAAAAAGCTACAGTATATTCATTATTATGAAAACCAGAGAATAAAAGTGTCAAAATGAATATGGAAATAATCATGGGAAACAATGCAAATGTGTTATGGTATAAGACTAAAGGTTGAAGAATGACTTGAGACAGGTTTTAGGGGAAATTAATTCATGTAAAAGTGCAAAGTGAAGGCAGGCTTGAACCAGAATAAGCATGTTTTTTATGCAGGAAAGAAGCTCTTAATTCCCAGAAGAACATTTGCATACTGGTTTAAGCTGAAAGACAGCATCGCTACAGCTGGAAGTTAAGGCATACAGGCAGTTAGAAGAATCAAAGCCTCGACTCTTGCATTATGCAGCAGTGCATGTACTGAACAATAATAATTCTATAATATCCCTTTCTTAACAATTCCCTGCTCCGTCTTTTCTCTCTTACAGCATCAACATTAAATGCACGTACTTGGGCTTTATTCTGCTAATGTCACTTTACTGCCACACAGTCATATCTTGGACTCATTCTTTATGAAATATTTTGAGTGCACTGGATGTAAAAGAAATATTGCAGAAACTGATTTTGTCTGGATTGTGACATGGCCTTTTTGGTTTGAGAACATCTTGGCCGGGATAGTGAATGGGTAATTTTCATGAATGAGTAATGCTCTGTCCTCCCTTTTAATGCTTCCATCTTGCAGAAAGCTGGCTTTGCTACAGTCTGGGACCCTACGAGCAAGCAATGTGAACCTATAGTTACCTACTACTCAGCAGGTTGCCATTTAAAAAGGGTACATTAGATATTTTGTGAAAAAGAAAGTCAGAAATTTGGCTAATTTAGTAAGCAGCATGAATCACAGTTGCGTCCTAACTTGTTGGGAAGCACAATATGTGTGTGTGTAAAAAAACTGAAATGAAGCTTCTGGATCTTTTGAGGGTTTTTTCCCCTCCTTTATGCTGAAAAGCTTATTGAATGTAGTACCACTATTCCCAAACTGGGGTAAGTGTACCTCCAGGAGTTTTGGAGCTCTCCAGAGGGGTAGACAGGGAGATTCTAAATTTGGCATCAAATTATTAACGATGAACCTCATTAACTTTGAGAGCCTTCTGCTTATCATTGCCTCTTATAATATGAGCACTTGTTACTAGAATCCTTAATTTGTGCTTTGAATTTTTTTTGAGCGTGTGTTTTATTTCTTTAATGGTCTCAAATCTTAGCACTTTTTAGGCTGAAAGTCTCGATTTTTTACAATTTTTCTCTCTGCATAGCGACCTGGTCTGACTTACTGTTTACATAAAATGAAGGCTTTCACTTTGTCATGAGGTGATTGTATTTTATCAAATGAGAAGTCATGAACAATCTTGTTTAAAATCTTGTTGCAACATTGCACATTAGCTCCCTCTTTGATCTGTACTGTTTCTGTGTGTGCCCACGGCAACAGAAGGTTGCAAAGCAGCAAGCAAACAGCAGATCAGTGAGGCGCAGCAGAGAGATTTGATATTCCTGAGTTTCATCTGCTAGTAATCCGGCCAGTGACGGTGCGGAAGGTATTTTCATATCGCCGTGCAGCTTGTCCGCTCCATCTCTTCTCTCAGATGAGCTTACTGGATGTTGTTCCACGCTGGACTGAGTAACTTGGGCTTCACGGCTATAATTCCTCTAGCTGCTAGACTGTCAGCAGACTACATTCTCACCTGATGAAGTGAATCAGATTTTACCTCTACAAGATTGTCCAGAGAAAACGGCTGTTTTTTTATAGTGTTCAGCAGGGGTTAATAACTTTAAAGCAGTCATTTTAATTTAATCAGATAACATCTAGTATTGGCAGGAGTATGACAACATACAGTGCACCAAGATGCTCTCTAATGGTAGCCATCTTGGTGCAAAAAGTCCAACTTTTGTAAAAAATCTGAGAGGGGTGCAGCGGTTCCAATTGTGAACATTGCATCATACAAAAATACCAATTCCTGGGCAGGATTAGGCAAGCACTTATACACAAACATTTATGTAACACATTAAAAGTAGAGAAGCTGAATTCTACATTTAAAGATAGATGTAGTCAGCTTCAAATAAAAAAACATGAAAGTACTGCTGGAAAAAGAAAAATCACCAACAACCAGAAACATATCTATATGAAAAATTGAGCTTTCATCTAAGCTTTCTGGGTTTAGATGAACTCTTTTTCGACAGTGCATTATTTCCAGATCACAAATTCAATCAACTGCTCTTTCCTCTCAAGGTTTTTCACTTCACCTGGAAATCCAATTAAAAGTTTTTGAGAAACCCCTCTTGTTTAGGCTGTCAAAATACAAGCCATGCCGCTGACACTACTACAAGTACTCCTCCTCCTCCTCTCTAAGTAATGTTTTACTGTTGTAACATTTTCAAAAAGAGTCAAACCTGAATACATTGACAGACAAATAAAGCTGTTCAAAGCAAGCCAATCAGATAAAATCAAATTCAACAACTGGCAGCTTGAAAGAGATTTGCTCGTGGCAGTCTTTTAAAAAAAAGACATCAGGACTAAACTTACTCTTCCTTTTACATCTTAAGGCAGTCACCTAGGGGTCCACAGCTTCTACTGCAGACACTTCTGTCTGTTCCTTAAATAGCAGAGCTCTGTCTTGACTGCAGATCTGTGGCTGCACACTGGCTAGTAAGGAATTAAAAGGTCTGATATGAAGCAGGTAGCTAAATCATGCAGCTAAATCAGAACCATGAGAATGGCTGTGTTGAAACTGGCAACCAGCCTTTGTGTTTGTTTTCATGTCTTCTGCAACATAGAGGGCATTGCTTTTACTTAGACACCCATCCATTTAGCCATGGAGATCAAAAAAACCACATCAATGTCTGATGCCATCTTGGCATCACTTAATACTTTCTGCAATTTATGTAATTAAATGGAAAATATTATAGGTGTGGATATGAATCGTGGTTTGCATTGATTGCACAAGAACAGCAGAAGCAGTGCAATTTTATCAACAGTGTTGCATCAGCCAAATTCTCCAAGTATGCCAGAGCAAATGTCAATACTGATGGCTGCACTCTGCCTATTTATAGTGCCTGTTTCATGTAATATGTATGATTCGTCACATAAACCTGTAAGCACTCAAAGGTGGAGATATTTCAGTCATTACCATGAAGGCAAACAAACACTTAATCCATTTGAAAGTCATACAATTTTCTGAGCGCTTTGGCTATAACGTGTTTCAGCATTTTTACAGGAATTATTTGCTCTGGTTGGGAAATAACACATCATATATTGAGTCCACATGAGTAAGGATTAGGCCTGAGCAAAAAGCTTAAAGAAACCCAGGGCAGAGTAATAAAATGTGATGCCATAAAAAGAATCGAACGCTAAGACCTCGATACCAAATTGATTTGTGTTTGATTTTCCGTCTAGCTGTACATTTCAAAGACATTCAGGCATTTTATTTGCCTAAGGTGCCGAAATCTGTTGCCTTTGTGGGCTGCTTAGTATGATACACTATTATTAAATAAAACTGAGTCTGGGTTTGGAATATCAAAGGTTCAGTTTTCTTTTGATTTTCTTTGTGAGAAATCTGTCTCTGCGTGATGGAAATCGATCAAATACACCCTCCATTAATCTTACTCTCACTTGTGTGAGAAAAAAAAAAGCATTTTCTTAAAAAACTGTTTCTCACTACTTGCTGCCTCTCTTTGGCTCCCAGGAGTGGTTCTCAGTGGGCAGCCTGTGCTAACACATGCATGCGCATTGACCGACTACGCCTGTGAACGCACATGCACACCCTGATGCACACTCATAAACACAGAGACGCACACACAGAGCGGGTAATCTGTCTGATTGAAAGAGCTTTCAGACGGGTAATTAAATTTCCCAATGATCCGCTGCGGTGGCTACACACGAATCCGGCTTTCAGAGGTGAGCAGACGACCGAGACCCACAGCAATAACACACAGCTACTGCCACAGACAGAGAGAGAAGGAAAAGAGAGAGAGAGGTTATATTTCATGTTGACAAGGACAAGATAAACACTGGGGCCTTTAACGACCATTAGCTCAACCCTAACCTTCATCTACGGCACTTCTGCCTTCCCAGCGAAATCCAAAAACAAGCACACTCACACACAAACTCTTATCAGTGCCTCCTGCCACCAGTAATGACAGTAATGCCCAAAACAGCCAGAACCATAAATAAAACATTTTATAATACCACTGCTGGTGATAAAACACACACACATGATGACTCTGCCTATAACACACATGGGTAATCCAACACAGATTAACACACAAGGCCCATCAATTTCAGATTAATAGAAAAATAAAAAATAAACAGAATTTCAGATTAAAGGTATGGTATGCACCAAACTGAAAATAAAGACAAAAATAAATCTAATTGTGCATCAAAATTAAGCAAATTTTCTCTTAAAGACTTTCCCAAAACTTAATGTGATAAGCAGTTAATTCACCAGTGATTACAGCAAGGTCTTGTTTTCATCCCTCCTAGCAGGTGGCTGGGTTCACTTACAGTCTTCATGCTCCCAGGTGGAAATAAATGAGCAGCGTTATTAGGAAAGCATCTTGTCTGTACATAGCAAATAGAAGCGGGGAAACACAATAACAGCTGCCCTGTTGGGCTAAATGTAGCGTATCGACAGCAATGAGAAGAACAGAGGTTATAAAAGCGCCTGTGTGATTTGATCACCAATTGGCATGGCAACCAACCCTGGCCAAGCAGCCTAAATTAATTGAGGTCTCCCATGTGAGACAAAGGCCAAGCTAATCGTGCTGCTCAGGCTCAGTCTGTTAAGCTCAAAAGACAATAACAGCAGATTCAACACACATCTGGATCTGTGATCGACCTAACTGAGCTCTGGAGCTTTTGCTCACTTCCTCTGGATAGGAAGGTCAGAGTAGAGAACAGGATCCCAGAAACTAGGAGAGATACTATGTGTTGCTCAAGGACACTTCAGTAAATCTCTGTGTGAGCGTGTAAGAAAGAGTGTTACCTTTGGGTCCCACTGGGTGCATTCTGCCTGCACCACACAAGCTGCAGTTGACCACTAGTCAATACATTTGGTGCCTTGGTCTGCACTGTTAAACATTAATAAGTTAATATTGGTACTTGATCTGTCTATATACTATATCCTTGGTATATAAAATGCTTTATTTAAGTTGTCAGTTTACCCAAAGTTTCAAAATATGGATGACGTGTGTGAGACAAACACACACTCAGACACTTCCGTCGCTGCTTTTTCTTTTTTTATATGCAGTTCACTCAAATCTGCTGATGACAACAGCTCACGTCGTCAGCTTCCTCGCCCATCTGGACAATATGTGCACACTGCACAACTCATAGTGTGTTTGCATTAGACTGTGTATGTGTGTGTTTGTGTTCAGACAAGAGGTAGGGAGGGAAGACAGAGAATAAAATGAAAGAAAAAAGAGAGAGGGAAAGAGAAAGGAGGCTTGGAGGGGTGGGGAGAGGGGATGTGTCTTGTTCTTTCTTGTTCCATCTCTTTTTTTTCCCCCGTTCCACTGTAATTAGACAGGTCTGTGTGAGCCGCATAGCAAGCAGAATGATAGAAGAGCCAAAGGGAAGGTGGAGGGGGTGGGGGGATGAATTAGTCAGGGGAGACATGATGAAGCCAAATACTAGAACGTTGCGGGGCGATTAGATGAAATCAGGTTGGGAAAAAAAAAGAATGGTGGCAGGACATCAAATAAACAGTGTCGAGTGGCTCAGACAAGACAAACAAAAACCTGATATGATATGATACTGCGGATGTGATGAAAATTCCCTCCCCTGTTTTTAATTGCGGATGCACAAAAGTAGCATGATAATCGAACAATCAGGAAGGGGATGCAGAGCAAACGCTGTGCCTCAGCCACTACAGCTACTCCATCTGTGTTTATCTGATATCTGATTTCAGCTGTAATGTGAAATTGGGACACGAGAGAGGGGAGAAAGACAGAGAGAGAGAGAGAGAGAGAGGGAGAGGGGGACAAAGAAGAGAAAGAGAGGCTGGGATGAGAGGAAGATGTTAGCTAAAGGGGGAGAAAGGTGTGAGATGGTGAGAGAAAAAGAGAGGTGAAGAGGGGTGGGACTGGGAGCAATTCACAAGCTTGTTAAAATATCACTAATTACCAGCTGGCCTTGCAATATAATGAGTCTACCTGAGTGCTAAGTGCTGAGGGGCGGCAGCGACAGCTATAATAGCAGGACAGGAGGAAAACGCAGAGAAATAGAACGATAGGCACGATTAGACAAACAGAGGTCAATGAGGTACAGTGTTCGTGTAAACAGAGGCACACAGCAGTCACACAAACAAAGGTGGGAGAGACTACAGTTCTGAGTGTGATCAGACAAAATGCACACAGGCAGAAAGAGGGAAACTGATTATATTTGCTGCAAAAAAACAAAAAGATCAAGTTGTGAATTAGCTAATCTAGGACTGGAGCTAATGATAAATGGAATAATTAATTTATCTCTTAATATTTTTATTCCAATATGAATCATTTAGTCTATAAAATGTCAGTAATTGGTGAACAGCAGATCTTTGAGCCTGACCTGAGGGAGCTGCTTTGCATTCAGTGCCATGCTATAGGGTTGTAAATCACCATTTTTATTGTCTATCTTCTGATTTCCTATATAGGGTCTGCATACAAACATATGTAAGCGCGTGTGTGTGTGTGTGTGTGTGCATGTGAAGGCCATAGTCACAGGAGACTAAAAATAGTCGACTTAATTAATTAATTAACTTAATTAAGTAGACTTAATTTTAGCTTTCCTTCCTTTCCTTTTTTTGCTTTTATTTAGCATTTGGTCAGGTTCAAGCAACAAAAGTACTTGGGTTGGTTTATAAAAACATTGTGGTATAAGGTAGTATGCTACATGCTTACAAGGTCCGGCTAAGTTCTATGCTAAGAACTGAAGATTTGACCAGGTACTTTGGGAATACATTCAGAGCTCACCAGAGTGAACATAAATCAACTGAAGTGTCCAACTATATGTGACCAGAGATTATAAAGTGCACAGCAAACACAAGCATGAGATGACGGTTGTGTCATTTCTCTGCTTTATTGGGGAATGCAGTTTCTGCTCCGCGAGGCGTGCACACTAACCACTGAAGATACAGATCCACTGGATGGAAATAGACTTAAAAAGGTCAGTGCTTACAGCAGCATTGGCAGCACTAAATGCAGTGTCCTTGTGGAGCATGACAGCAATAGAGAGGAGAAGAGAAGAGAGTCATTGGAAGCACAAAGCTTTGAATTGCTAGTTTAGCAAGTAATGTGTGTTAGCACTTGAGTTGGAGAAATGTTATAATGCAGATAAATTTATATTATTATTAAAAACGGGTGAATGTTTTTTATATATATTAATGGCCACTTTTTCTTGTCAGACAGAGTGAGACAAAAACATGGCTGTGTATTGACACCCTACAGACCACACATGCAACCAGGACTCACTGCTGAGCCAACTAAGCCACCAGGGTGCCTTGAGGACTGATGTTTAGATGAGGAAGACAAATTAAAAGGAAGAAAAAAAGATGGCATATGCAGTTTACCACATTCTAAATGCAAAAGCAGGACAATCACTTCATCTTGTATTAAAATATTTTGAGATTTGGTGTCTAGCTCAAGGACACATTTCCTTTTTATTAGATGTGCTAAGTGATAGAGCTGCAGTGCTGTAGGGCCAAAAGCAGTAAGTGATAATAAGAGTGTAAAGATTTCAGTGTCTTTTATCAGAGCTGGAGAATAATGTGATATATTTAGCAGCTCTATAGACCAATGTAACTTTGGTGCGTATATGCACATTTTAAGACATGTAAGAATACCTGTAAGGAACTAAGAAACTGACTTGGTATAATGGCTTTGCTAGACCACTAAGAACCACTTGCATTGATAAGATGGATGATGAGAAATACTGATCAACTGGACAATTTAAAACAAATTTCACCATAGCTTCTAGACTCCTCTAAGGGGAAAACATGCCCAATCTGTTTCATAAATACAACAAAGAACCTGTGTGTGTATTTATCGACAACAGTCCATCATATTTTATCTGCTTTCTGCTCTGCTTTCAGTGTAGTACTGTATATATGTCTTCATACTGAGTGGTTCAATCATATTTTATCAAAAAAAGGTGCAGTTGACCTCCTCTGCAAAGTGTTACACTTGCCCATGAACCTTCTCTGCACTGTTTGAGTGTAAAACTCTGTACATATACAGAACAACATGCTGCCAAAGGAAGTAATTATGAGCTCATATCAAATCAATAATGTATGTATCAATTCATTTTTCATTAATGAATTACATTGTTCTTCAAGTATCCAGGGGGTTTCAAAAGAGGAAGGTGCTTTTTTTCTCTCTCTGTCGTCTTGTAGTTGGCCTATAAATGTCTCTGACCAGCATGTGCATGAGCCAGTTTAGAAAAGGTACATGTTGTCTCACATTTGTTTAAGAAAGAGGTAAAAAAAGGAGTCACGACATTTTAATGACTGGCTTGACAAAAAAGCGCTAGTTACAAAACACATATGATTCATAAGCAACATTCTGCTGCCATGTTGATGAGTAATTGCGGTTCTGCTATCAACAGTAGAATATGCATAATGAATTCGGGAGTATTTTCGTGCTTGCGGTTTGTACTGGTCCAAAAAACAATGTTGAGAAAGCATACACACCTGGCCTAAAGTGCTTTATACTTATCAAAGCAGCAGGGTTAGGGAGCATGCTCACATAATTTATGGAGCACAGAGGTCTCTGTCCACAGAATCACACATCAGTAGCAGCAGATTCACTGATTCAGATGTAAGTAATTGCAAATGAATCATGTGAAAATGTGTCCAAATCCATCAGATGAGAAGTAAATCAATTCTTTTCAATTACATTACAAAACTGTAGCTGTGACAAGTCTCTTTTCTATGTAGGTGGTGCTTTTAACATTATGCAGCATGTATGATTTCAAAAGCCTATCAGGATGTAGCGACACACGTTTTTCTTCACTGTTCAATCATCTGCCGCAGCAGGGGATGCTGCAGACAAAATGGAACAGTGTTTTGTTCTCTGTAATCATCTCTGTCACAAAGGGCTCATATTCAGTTCTTTTTTTTTGCAACGCTGGGAAGCAAGTCAACCTTTTAAGGTGAAGTGGAATCCATAGGATGTTCTTCAGCTGTTTGGCATGCTGCACCATGAATGCTGGATCAAGGGAGCTCATGCGTCTGACAGTAGCACATCAGAGCGGCTCCCTCAATCAACTTCTCCCCTATGGAGGAGGAAGAGGAGGTAGAAGAGAAGCACTCTGTCTCATCTGCTTTAAGTTCTACTGCAGTAGTTACAGCTCTTTTTTTATGCAAACACTGCAGTCGTATCACACTGTTTGGTCAACATGGCCCAACCTCAACACTTTGAGGGATAGGTTTTGGGGTTGGTAGGATGCCTTTTCTCCATGTGTTCCACTTCCTTTTACTAAAAGGCTGTCACTGGGACGTCAGTCTGGAAATTCAGAAATGTTTTAGCTGCATTGCAACAAAGGAAAAAGTGTGGCTCTGCCTCAAAGAGATGCTCACATGGGGTTCCCTCTGCCATGCCTCTCATATGCAAAGGCGGCAGTGGCCTTTACTGTAGGATGCTGATGAGGTGAATAAGGCCACTTTGACGTCTACTGTTTTGCATGTTTTTCTTCCTAGCTGTGAATGCATTCTTGCTCCTTAACTGCTGAATTTTTAACTCATCCACTGACACGAAACTTTGAAGTAAATTTGAAAGGAAACAGTGATGCGGCTTATGAGGAAAAAGCTGCCAAGTGGCTCTCAGGGCTCTCGCTGTCTCTGGTTGTTTGAACAGTCTTAAAGTGTTGCTCTCATCCATCTGATGTGGCATACATCTTCAGTCCTAAAGCAATCTCTCCATGTATAGGCATGCACAGACTGAATTCTCTACTAGAATCACCAAAAATATATTTTCTTTAGGTAGAATTTCAGTCATTTGTTGGAAAAACCTGCTGCTTTCATCTTTAAAATCATCTTAAACTTGAATGCCTGAATAATCAAGTTGACCTGAGGTGGAAAGACTTGTGTTGTTGACCCAAAAATACAGAAAAATGTTCCACTGAATGTGCCTTGAAGAGCTCTGCCAAACTGCTATAAATGATAAACAACATAACCAGAATGCCTGAGTAATGCTCACTTTCAGCTGCACATCTGAACAAAATAAAACAGAGAATTTGGAATTAGGTGAGGAAAATTAGCAAAATAATGTCATATATCATAATACTTTCCCAGCTTCTTATTCAGTGTATAGTATTCTGAAGCATACATCATTTATTTAGGCACTGGTTTCTGTTAATTATTAAAAAAGTTATTTGTAAAAACAAGCTTATATGATTACAGTCAGTCACCTTTTTCACACACAGACTAAGCACTGTAAAGTTTGCTGCATTTCAACTTCAACAAACATTAATTAACTGTCTGACAAAAACACAATTGTCTTGTGGATACATTTTTGATAAACAGTCATATTTTGCAATTAACACTTACACAATAAAAGCCTGGTACTGTTGAATGCTATTATTATGATGCAGTGGCAGAAGTAAATCTTCTATTTGCACTAGTGATAATTAACTGTGTTACAGTTTTGAATTGGTGTAAATGAAGTAAACATTAAACAGGGATTCTGATACACAATGTAATGAATATGTGCCTTAATTGTTTCCTGTGATTCGCTTGTACGGATTTAGTATAGGAAAATGGCAGCAACAGCCTGGGTACATTTGAATATTCCAGCTTTCAATGTTGAAAGCTGTTGATGAAAACTGCCACGCACAGCTGCCAACACTGATCAGCTCTGACACATCTGCCTCTTCAGGACATCTGTGCATCTAAAATAACCTTAAAGTTACAAAACGGGACCTTTAAAAGGACATTTTAGAGGTAACATTTTATTACAACTTTGCTGAATCCAGGTCAGACAAGATGTGTTTCTCCTTTTAGCACATCTTTTCAGACAGTGTCACTTTGTTTAAACCTTTTTCAAAAGATATGCCATCAGTCTCTGACACCCTTGTATAGCTGAGTAGCCGTCGTCTGAAGACAGCTGACAGACCAAAACATGAAAGGGAAAGCTGATTTTGTTGCACAACATGAATATAACTTCTTCTGGAAATGTTTTCTCCTGAAAGAGAGACAAGTCTGAACACTAGCTGAATGAGAAGCCGGTGATCTAGAGAATCTCTGCTTCATGGTTTGTTGGTTCTGAGAATAAAACCTTTAAGCGAGTACTGTATAGCTGCTGCTCTGTGACGTCTTTCACTCACATGGTGATCTGGTTATCTGTCTTTTGGCTGCGCTGATGGCAGCGCATGTTGCTGATCTGCAGTTGTACATTTTGCATTTGTGCTTCACCAGTTTTATTGCAGAAGAAACTATCTTTGTGTGACATAAAGGTCATTTTGAAATAGTCTGAGATCCAGAGATGGGTTTGGCCTTGTTCATAACCCTTGAGTGCTGAAATATCTTTCAGCACCCTCATATCATCATCAAAAAGTTTTTCAGTGTTGCGGCTATATTTATCATCTAGTACCTACAAAGCTCCTCCAACTATATTCTTTCATTTATTCAGATCTGGAATATTATTGCTGGAACAGCACATAGAGCTGAATGTTAAGAGTGCAGTGAAGTACAAGCCCAGCATCACCTCAGTTCAAGCTATACAGAAACCAGTGCAGGAAAATTAGATATTTATGAGCTCTAAATGTTCAGCAGAAGTGTCTAAAATGTTAAAAAGTTTAACTGGAGACTTAACACCTCCCACACTTTCATCCAGCCCCTGCCAAACACAGCTGCTGCTCTGTTGTGCGTGCCTTAAATTTCACTTTAATCCCAAAGCAGACAGCCCTAACCCATGAATTGGTATTATTTGAACAACAGTGATTTCTATCACAGGAGAAGAGGTGTCAAGGTGGTCAGGACGCCCCCTCTTAGTAGAGGCAGACACATTCAGATCCGATATGTTGAAACCATAACTCACAACATAACACAAAGCAACTACCCACTCAAGGTGGCAGAAGAGCAGCAACTCCCATTCTTTGATAAAATATAGACAGCAGAGTTCAATATATCAGCTGTAGTCCCCCCCCCATCCCACCCACATTAAACTGACCTCGGTTAATGCTGCTTCTTTTGGTCTAGACGTGTAGTTGCTTAGACTTCCTGAACAGGTATGTCTCAGTCCACTTTGATGTAACTCACTGTTTAGATGGAAGCTTTCACACTACGTGAGCACACACAAAATATACTTATATACAGTCCATTGATTGAATTCAGTGTCAATAGTCCTGCCTGTTTCTCCACACTGGGAGCACACTGACCACCATCTACTGTAGGTAATACACTGACTATAGATAAGTATCTCTACACAAGCTCACTTCAAAAAAACAAACTCTCTCTTTAAAGTTTGCCAAAGTGTATAGAGGTAGAAGTATTTAATGCAGCCTTTGGACTGTGTTTACTTGACAAGAAAAGCGGGACAGAGGGACCTGGTGAGTCACATCAGGCCTGAATTTTCAATTCCTTTGCAGTTTCTTTGGAGAGTTGCTGTGACTCAGGTGGTTTAGGTCACGACCGTATTTGCCATCTTCTCACGTTCACCACAACCAGTCTGCCGCGGTCAGTGGCTGAGATCTCACAGATTCAAGAACAGCAGAGGTTTGTCACGGAGGTGGAATCTGACAGGGATGGAGAAACTGAGAGGAGAAAAGCGAGCGGCTGCAGGAACTGTGTCTGTTTGGGGGTGGAGGAAATCTTGACATGAGTTACGTTTGTCAGTAGTAATAGAGAGGATTTCCAGAGTGTGATTCAGTGATGTACAAAAATGGACAGAGCTGCCACAGCTGACAGGATCCTGGCACATGGCCTAAGTCACATTGTAGCTGTGCACTGGATGTTCAAAACATTAAAGAAGGGAGCTGTTTTCATCAAAAACACTGATGAGGCAAAGCCAGGCAGCAGCCATTTATGTTTATTTATGTTGTTCTCTTATTAACCATCAATCACAAAGTTAAACAGGATGCAGATAAACAGAAGAATAATGGAAAAAAAACAGCTTTTTTGGGGTTGTTTTGTACTTTCAGTGTAGTTTTTCCTTTGTGAGTGACAAACTGTAATTGTGGAAATCTTTTAAAATGGAAATTTCTCACACTAAAATTAAACGTGATTGTACCGGATTGCACTGTCATCCTGGCTCTTTTAATTGCTTTGTTTACAACCTTGAGAAGGGCTGTTTCACCGCAGAGCCTATTGTAATAAATTTTAATCAATGAATATTTGTCTCTTTTCAAGTCACACAGCACACCTGTGTACATGCATATTCTATGTCCATGCAGACTTCACACATTTTCTCATGTCTCTGCAGGCTACTTACAAATGAGTGTGCTGCCGTTGGTGCCATGATGTGCTGCCACTGCTGTCTTATCATATCCAGTTTGACATATTTTTAATGCTGTTACCTCTCATAGTTTGTGTTTGACGTGCTACAGTGCTTGATATAAAATAGGGAGAGGTAAGCAAATTGTGTTTTTCTGTTTTGATGGGGGAGGCACTTATTTCAAAAAAGTTTAGAATTTGCATACGGTGATTGCTATGAAATCTTCTGTAAAACTGTTTTAATAATTGGCACCTTTTCATCTGGGAGAGAAAGTGTTTTGTGTGTGTATGTGAACGTGCATGTTTTGCATAAATGCCTTTCTTCTGCTGCCCTGTTAAAGGAGATGTGGATTGGGACAAATAAGGAGGATTAGATTTTGTTTGTGTGTGTGTGTTTGATGCCTGTTGTCTGAGGCATATGGGGAAAAAATGATTTAATGTGAAGCTTTAGGCGATCAAAACTAAAAGATGATAAGAAAGCATTTCACATAAAGACTTTAAAAAGCCAATATTATAGTATTTGAGAAGTGCTGATTTTGATTGGGGCATGGACACTACCATGTGAAATAAAATTTGAGTCCATTCTGTTCTGTTACAAAAAAAATTGATTCAAACACTGTTTATAAACAGAGACAGATTATTGTGAGATTATGTTCCTGGGGTGCTGATCCTCGCGATGGGATCAGACTCTGACGAATATGACAGCTGAACAATATTCGCACAGGGTTTCGAACGTTACGCCTCTTCCTGCTAGTGTCTTTATAGGATTACAGGCGTGATGTCACACTGCACACATAACTTTTTCACTTATAAAAAACGCCTAAAGACAAATCACTTCTGCATGTAAATATTAGCATTCGGTTTAACCTCAGTGGATGTGTTGGGTTTAAACTGTCGGGTCACATCAGGTACATAGTCAGTCAGAGAGAGAAGTAGGCTGACATTCAAATGCTTTCCCCTGAGTGGAAAAATCCCTAAATTTGGCATCTCAGAAAGTCATGGCAAACTATGAAAAGTTTCTGTAAATTTGTTTTGACCTAGGTCTGTACGTACGCCTGAGTATTTCATTTAGTCACTTCTTCCCACTCTGGGTGTCTGCTGTTTGTTTTTTTTTTCCACCATCTCTCGTTCCCTCTTTCCCTGTTTACCTCAACATGTCTGTCACAACTCAGGCATTTCTTCATCTTCCATCTACGAAGCATCGAAGCAACGTCAAGTGCTGTGGCTGAAATAGAATAGTATGAAATATGAAACAGAGTTACATAAGGAGGATTCAGCCAGCTGCAGAAAGCTGAGCCGAGTTAAGCATCTGTGTACCAGAATACATGCTCTCTCATACAATACGCACACGCATCGAGGAGGCTGGAAGGCACTGAAGTCCTGCAACTATTTTTCACTAGCAGAGCAGCAACGACCACCCATTCTGTCTGAAATGTTGTGAATACAAAGCTGCTTTATTATGCTTACCAAGTTTTTTTTTCAAACTGTCTTCAACTAAGCAGAAAGGATGCAGTGAGCAAATTTATAGTCCGCACAACCTTGGAGAGTCTGTGCTCAGTGTCTCAGCAGTAGGATGGAGTTTGAGGGTAAATGCAGTGTCAGCGTGGCTGTTATGGAGTTCACATTGATATTGTTTCTGCAATTAATCAGAGGCATTCATTATCTAAGCAAGGGGTGGGCAGAGTGGATAAAATCTACTGACCCGATACAAATATTGTGATATCAAGCTACAGTGTCGTTTCTGGAAACTCTGGAGAAAACAGAGTTTCCAGTTTTCCAGTTTTCCAGTTTTCCGTGTTGCTTTTGTTTGTACACCTACTTTAAGTAGTAAGTTAAGTGGTAAACTATTTTCCTGATAAAAGTTCATTTATTGAATATTTTTCTGCTTTCTTGAAAGCTGTCTTCATGTCTGCCTTTGGACTCCATACAAACTCATGCTCAGATGAAATCTGTCAAGGGCATGCCAAACCAACAGGCAGCAATATATCCTTGACCCTGAGGCCATGTTAACAACTCAGAGGCCTTTAAAAAGGGAAACTTGATGGTCCTGTGGGTCTGTGCAATGAGTTATGTGATGTAGATGTTGGGTACACATGTAAATAGAAAGTGCTATTTTGGCCATATAGGCCATTGCACAAACTCCCCTCGTGTAACCAAAGGCAACAGACAAACCAAAGCTCTGTGTTAAACTCCGCTTGCTTTTACATGGTTATTTTCTGGTTCCCTTCATATTAACTAGGTAGACTCTTCATATTCATACACATTCATAGCTTAAATAATAGGAAAATTTTTCTAGTCCCATTGCAGCATGGCTGTCAGGGTTGCTGTGCTAAAACATCAAAGCCACCGCAGCCCCATTTTCTTTTTACACCTCATCAATTCTGCTCCAAATTCTTCTTTCTCTCTGCTCTTGCAGGAGGTTTTAATTCACCGTCTACTTAGCCTCTGTGACAAAGATTACTTGACTCGAATTTGATCTTGCTGCACTCACAGCATAAGTTATGTGTGCACAACAGACAATAGTATAGTAACATCACTAATATCTTGTATCATTTCAATTGTAGTTAATGCCAATTTCAAAGGAAAAACAATGTGTGTACCTGTGTGACAGTTTGTAGGTGTGAAAGTCATAACAATGCCATGACAACCTCTTTAACGTATTTTTGTTTCATATTGCAGTAAGCTAAATAGAAAAGTTCATCACTGCTTTATGTTACTTAAAAATGTCCCAGTGTGACTGTGTTTTTGACTCATTTCATGTTACTGACTAATCATTAGCGCTTGTGTAATTTTGCCAAAGGATGTCAGTAAGCCTGTTCATCTGCCACCCAGTGCTACCCGCAGGTCAAATGATTACTTTAACATTTTCAGGCTTAATTTTATTTAATTGGCTGTTGATTTGCACAGTCAACAAGTGAGCCACAGACTTTCCATCAGTATCATAACAAATCACACATCGGAGTGCATATCAACAAGTTAACAGCGTTAAGATGCTCAACCACTTTAAAGTAAGACTGGATAATCCAGTGGAGCTAAGGCATTGTTCATCTCTGCTATAAAAATGGTCATAGTAACATAGAGGTCTATGGGGATTGATTAGCTTTTGGAGCATACAGTATGTGTTAACAGATATTGTTTATCTCTTTGCAAAAGTGTATTTATTATGGGAAACATCATTTTTATCACATAGAATAATTTCTTCTGGATCCATATTTTCCTTTTACTTGAAAGGTTTCGGTCAGTTAGAGCTGCATGAATGCGTCTGCACATATAAGTGAGCTCATTACCTTTGTATTTCTTGCATTTCTTTGATGTCCTTCTCTTGCAGTCTTTGCAGAAACTAGCCTTCAATTTGACTTCAATCCCCACTGTACTTCAAGCTTCCTCTTAGCTCCCTCTTGATCCTCCTTCTCACAGCAGCATCACCCTGTCCTACCCAGACACGCTCCTAATGAGGCCAAGTCTCCGTTTTTACACATACACACATCCATGAGCACACATGCCTGCTCACACCTGATCAGTTCTCTGGGTGGTGTTGCAAACCCTCGTGGCTTACGTCCAAAATCCCCTCTCCATTTGTTTTACACATTTCACTCTGTCAGCCTCCTGCTCCCTTCATTTTCACTGCTCTCTCCGGGGAGACGGGCATGAATGTGCCTGTGGGTTTAAAGCCTCTGGAAAGTGGGACGACACAGATCACAAGTATAGGTGACACAGATAAGGTGGACATCGTGACACAGCATAGAGAACCCCTGCCCTGCACCTGCCCTTGTTTTTCATTCTTCTCTCTACGGTATTTTCTGGCGGTCTGCTCTGTCAGCCAGGGAGCAGCAGATGTTACGGAGTTAAGCTGTAATCGTTCTGCTTTAGCTGTAGGCGACAGCTGTGCTTATATATTCTAAAACAGCAGCATCCCTTTCACTATGCCACCTCCCTTCCTGCTGGAAGACTGATGGTTATTGGACCAAGCTTATATCACTGCAAAAATCCACTCTCTGATCCCATACACTCTTGACTTTAAAGTTGTTCATTTGCATCAGATACTGCGGTGACACAGTCAATGAATATAATCGGTAGAATGGACTTCATTCAGTATAGCCAGCCTGTGTGTGTGTGCTTGTGCTTGTGTGTGTGTGTGCTGAGAAGGAAGACTAAAAATAATGCAGTATCTTTTTGGGTCCTGCCTGTCCCATAATAGAAAGCAGCACAGTGAACTGCACTCTTCCCTGCTGCGCATGTAATATTTAGTATTATAATTCCACTTACGCTCAGCTCAACTACGGTCAAGCAGGCTTGAATGTATGCATCACTAGCCATGCAAGCATCCAAAGATGTAACTATCTCGAAACCTTTCATTTCAGGCACATGTGGGGTCATCAAACCTCACATGTGACTTGACACTGCTCCATCCTGTGTAAACATGATTTCATTTAGTCCTCCTGATTAGACAAACTCCAACTCCAGATGCTTTTTGTCTACCAAAAACAATGTTAAAAAAATTATACTTTAAAGCATTGCTATGTAGGCCCAAGAACATGGTTGACTACACTACGTATTTATATTGTCTTCGTAACACATCCAGGTTGTAAGTTGCTTTATGCTTTATGCATTATGGTCTGTTTTTCGTGTTGAATTTAGTCAGAAGTGGCAGCTCTGGGAGGTCATTGCCCTTTGATTTGACCCTTTGCACAATGCTGATAGTTGAAAGTTTCCTTGGTCTTTTCTGGATGTGGAGGAAATACTGCAGTGTAACTTTGTCCATATTTGCTTGTGGTCCATTGTCAGTGCTGGAGCTAAACCAGTTATGTGTAGAAGTATTCACCTGTCACTGACGCAAGAGTTAGTTAACAAGTGAAAAGACACAGAAGTACACAGTAAGGTCACAGAGCTGCTGTGTATGACCACAATTATTATAGTCACTGTGTGACTATATGTGTGATTGAGTGTAGCAGACCATTCTCCCAGGAGTTCATCTCCTTGTCTCTTTGCTTACAGTCTGCACAAACATTTGTGCTGTTGACAATGGTTGTAAATATCATTGCATGTGTTCAAAAGCAAAATGTCGGCAATCTGTGTCAGGTTTCCTCCCTACAAACTTGTTCTAAATGAGTCACAGTCACAGGCTGTGAGGCTGTTGTTTGATCTCATTTAACCGTGATTGGATGCAACACACAACTTTAAGTGTCTAACCCTGGTAAAGAATGCAACATTGACTATTAAACCTACTTTAAACCAGCAAGAAACAACACAAATATCTAACTCATAAGATACTGATCGGTGCAAATACGCATATAATCATAATTCTCAGGAGAAATGGCTGCACTGGGTGTGTGTGTGTGTTTGGTTGGCTCTGTGAGCGTGGACACATGTGGATGTTAGTGGCTCATTTAAAAATAAACTGATGCTCACAGTCAGATAAGGAGCTTATCATGTAGTGAGACCATCTCATAATTAAAACAGGATATGAATAATCTCTAGAGAGATCATGTTTCATTTATGCAACGTAACTGGTGTGTTTACAGCAAAGTTTATGTATGACACCAGACGACAGTTGCATCACGCTGCAGTAATGACTGTCAGACAACAAAGCCGCCATTGACAAAGGTCCATCTGAAAGCCACATAGCTAATATGTTTGCATGACACCGCTGATATCCAAGAAAAAAGAAACAACCACTTCATCATTAAGAACTGAATTGATGAAATTATTTTTCAGACATGGAGAAGCATTTAATTAGAAATTCAGGTCTGAATGGAAGCCGTGCACGAATCGGCTTGCACAACACAAGAGTGATAAACAATAAGCTGTCAGGATGACAAAATATGCCTTTAAAGTAAAGAAAGGTAAGGCTGGCACAAACTCATGACATGTGCACACACACGCTATTCACACACTCACACACACTCAGGGAAGTGATGAGACAGCTCTGCTTTTGAAATGAAGCTGCCCATCTTTGGTCAGCCCATAAAATTCCCCTCAGAATCACAGGTCTGAACCGTAAAATTCCCTGTGATAAAGGGAATATATGACAGCCCCCCCCCCCCCCCACCCCTCTGCTGTCTCCTCCTCCCCTCCATTCCCCCTACTCACACTCCGAGGGAGCTTGCTGTGGTTGGCCCATCTCCTTTGATGTGAGTACAGCAAGGGCTTAACTCTGCCCTGGCCTGGCTGACAGACTCCGATTCCAGAAAGTATTACCATGCTAACTCTTTAAGGTCAGTCGCCTCTGGAGCACAGGGGGATTCTGGGTCAACATGGTAGCCGGAAACAGACACTTGGGGTGTATGAACAAAGCACGGGATAAATAGGTTATTACACGTATTACGTAGGTTATTACACGCTACAGGTTTAGTCGAGTTTATCTACCTTGCTGGAGTGCTCTTGTCATTATTAACACTCCAAACGAGTGTCCAAATGACTGGCAGCAGTGGGTGGGGGGTGGTTGAAGAAGTTACATGTTGTTACCCTCTTTTCTGCTGACATCTCAGGATGATTAAAGAGGAATTAAGTTGGTCCATCTCTGACTCCACCAATTTAACAACACAATACTTTATTTACCCCACATCCTACTTCTCTCCCCACCATAGAAACACATGTAATCTATTAAGCACACCAGTGACATACACCAGAGACTTCTTGGGATATTACTCTAGACACAAACATGGCATCTTTTAGAAGCAGACTCCCACACGTTGTACAACCAGCAGCACACATATGCACATGTGACTACATGAAAAACCTCTTCCGTGAATGTGTCTGGGGAAATGGTTGTGAAACGACATTTGGAGAGGATGAAGCTGTCTTGATCTGCTGCCGAACAGAGCGTGTAAGGTCCCTCACACTAGCAGAGCAGACAGATAGGAAGAGATGGGGTAGGTAGGCGCAGGTAGAGGGAAATGCAGATCGAAAACACATCTTGAGAGGCAGGCAGGAACTGTCACATTCATAATAGTTTATCACTCACTCATCATTATGTAGTTTGAATGCATTTTTCACGTGGCTGTTATTTCATTATATTCAAATATATTCAGCAGTATCTGTATCTGTTTCATTGTTTTTTTCCCACTCCTGTCATATAAACAGATTTGTCTTCTGTTTTTGCATGAAAGAAAGCAGTTTGATTCCCATCCCAAAGAGTCTCTTTGGTACAATCCACACTGCCACATGTCCATAAATCAAAACCGGCCTTTGCAGCTATAAAAAGGATCCTTGAAGATGTCCATATCTATTAGATTCCTCAGTCAATGGATGTCTATGTCAGTGATTTCAATACTAATGCAGAGTTTTCCAGGACCGCACATGCTCAGGTCAATGGCGGTTAGATTAAGCTAACGGATGGCACACATTAATCCTGCCAATAAAACATGTTTATGTTAATAGCCACATTTTAATATTCATGTGTCAGTGATTTTCCCTTGAGCATAGATTCATCATCATCATGTAGAAACATAACCTGTCTTTAATATATAGACAAATGTACTCATTTCTGTTGCCCTAAATCTCGAGCAGTGCAGCACAAATCTGCCCCGAGGACAGATGATTTTCACTGAGAGCTGTTTCCTAACATTGTGTTAGTCACACATATTCGTAGAGAGAGAGCAAGAGGAATGATGATGATTGTTAGAATCATGTAAAAATGGTTAGTATATTTTGGACAATATATATATACATATATACATATATATATATATATACATATATATATATATATATACATATACACACACACAAACAAACTACCACAACAAAGCTGACAGAACCTCAAACCTACAGTAACATTAGACCCATTTGGTGCTTTTAGGAAAAGGCTGGTGGCAGAATTGTTTTTTGTTGCTTTTTGGCCCTAATTACTGGGCGACTTTAGTCACTGATTTAAGAATGAAAACTGCATCATTGGAAAAAACATGGTTGCTTGTAAGGTGAAACCATCTGCCCGAAAAATTGAAGATAAACCAGAACAAGACATTTTAGAAGAATAATGATCCAAATCACCAAGAAACTAGCAATTTGAAAATCAAGAACCCCCCTCCCTAAACTTCTAAGTGACAAGAGTGACATTGAAAATAAGGTAAACAAATCAGCAACACATATACAAACCAGCTACCAGTATTTCTGCTTATAGGCAAAACTGGCCTCTGATGTCAAAGTGACCCTTACCCCCACAGAAGTATGTTGTTTCTATTGATACATATGCTGAGGGAATCATTTAAAAGGCTTGTGGTGCTGTGCACATAAATCAAATGTTTGCCTGTCCAAACATGTGCCAGGAATGACCACACTTCCCTCTTGGCTGTAGGTGGGTCAGTGGGTCACAGCAGTTTCATCCACAGTTTAATATTTACTGCTGGTTGTGTAGTTCAGACTGCAGTCCCACCTCAAGGCTGACTGTTTGTATCAGAAAGTCATTCCTGAAAGTCAGTCTGAAGGTACAGTCTGCTAAATATTGTGTTCTGCTTTTGTGTTGGGTTGCATACTGCTCCTGCTATCACAAGACTGATTGCAGCTGTATTGATCTGGCTTGCTGAGGAATCGACCTAAAACATGTTTGACATCATCTTCTCCTTCTACGCGGTGTATCTTTTTCACACTATGCCCTCCATGCTTTTCATCATTCTACAGTCTACCCCATTTACCTTCACCTCAGCTCTTTATTTCCTTTTACAAATCACTCTCTCACCTCACGTTATCACTCTCACATCATCAATTTACCTACCACCCCCACCATCACCTGTCTAGACTTTTCCTCCCTTCACTTCCTGCACCAATATTTCCTTGCATCTCCTCTTTGTTTTTCCTCATAAATCCATTCTTTGCTTCTCAGATCCATCACATTTTCCTTCCTCTGCATCTCCCTCCCACCCTCCTCCTCTTTGGCACTTCTTCACACCCTCCTTCCTGTATTGTTCCAGCTTTCTGCAGTTTTCCTTTGCTTCTGACTCCCACACCCTAACCTTTACCACACTTGCTCTGTCTTTTTTTTAATCTCTCACCTCATTCTCTGTCCCCCTCCCTTCCTCCTTTCGCTCCTCCTTCCCTCCTAGGGTGATTAAGTGATGGTTGGGCTGGCACAGCTGGTGTAGTTGGGCAGGCAGCCCATCTTTCTGACAGCTGTGCTGCAGTGGAGTTGCCAGATCCTGATTGGGGCACTAGCACTGTAGTAATCGCAACAACAACACAGGGTATAGAGACTTTTTTGTGATTCACTGTATCATTAGGTAGGTATCTGCTGTGCTGTGATTATCTCTTAAGCAATTATATCACTACATAACAGGTGCAAGCTAAGGTGTAAAATCACTGTCCTGTGAACATCATGAGTATGAATGTTTTGTTCCCGCCAGCCTCTCTCATCCTCCATCTCGTGTTCCTTTCCCTGCCCGTTCGCACATTCTGTCAGCGCTGCTGCATGTGCACCTTCATTAGCTGTCACCTGCATAACCACACATGTCTCGTGTTGTGTTGGAGATGACATTTCACCCAGTGGTGCCATCTGTGCACATCTGGAGGAAAACAGTAGTTTGAAAAAAGCAGTAATCTCTGGTTCACAAAGAGGTTGCCTTAGTCCAGGTGAAGAATTGGACTGACTTGTGCGCAGAAAGAGAGGACTGCGGCAAGCACCTTTTCTCAAAGCGGTAATTAAATTGCACCAGGATGATGGCGCTACCACTCAGTTATGAGGTTTGGTGTGCTGCACTAAACTTACTATTAGTCACTGTTGTCTACTTGGCAGTGAGTTTTTCCCTCTTCTCTGAGCACTTGTGCATCATCAGTTTTAGGTCATGTTGACAGCTTAAGGAGATTAATGCAGTATTGGTTAAAGGGGGAGAGGCAGTTCAGCGGGTGCGCCCTGGATGTCTTCGCCCTTCCATCCTCTCGCCACTGTAATACTCTGCTCAACTGCGTGCCAAGCACACACTGGTCTCTGTGTCGTAGTAATCATCCTCTAACAGACCCCAACCCCTCAACATTAACTGTGCTGACACCCACAGGCACAGATGCTGCGGGGACGAGTCTCCCATAAACACCACTTACACAGGACGGCAGCACACCCATAAACCAGCCCTATCAACAATGCCTGTACCATCTTGACACTTTTATTTAAAGCTCACTATATTTAATGTTGTCTCTCTCAGCACATTCTGTAGCTCTGGGTGAATGTTACAGTCCATTCTTGGGTTATCAACCTAATAATCATACCATAATTCAAAAGCAAATGTACTGCGCAACGGTTAACATGCCATAAATGAGATGTTTCATTCCCAGCCACAATCCACCATTTGAGTGATTACTGACATAAAATCAAAGCCCGCTGCATGAAAGGAAAAGTCACTATAGATTATTACATCCACTACGTTGAGGCCATGATACAAATCAGTTCTAATTTGCTGAAAATAGTGCAATAGTAGCTGCATCATTCTTGTGTTTTGATTTTTCTCCCATTTAATTAAGCTATGGCCAAGCAGAGTTCACTGTGTTTTTAATGTATTTGATTGACTGTTATAAATGTAAGACAGCTAAAAAAATAATTTGTAAAATGTGACTCACTCAATCCCGAAAAGAACATCAGTGAAGTCTGAAATATCACTATATTACCATGCAGATTGGTGCACTTTTCCCGCTCTGTGAAAGTTTACTTTGATTACTTTTTAGGTGCGTTCCAAAAAAACTCCAACACTCAGTTCAATAAAAGGAGTGTCCCGGGATTCATCTGTACAGTGTCCCCAGCTGAGCATCTGATTGTTATATAAGACTTGTGTGACACACACACACACACACACACACACACCATGCCTCAGTGTTATAATGAGACTCAGACTGAAGACACAAACAAGCTGTGGCAGCAGACAAACAACACTTTCTCACACGTCCCTCATCTCCTGTTCTCTCACATCACTCCATCTCTACTTCCTCTTGTTGCTCTGAAGCACGCGTCAAACACTCCCACAAAATATTTCTTCTAATTTCAGACGTTCCATGCGTCAGTCTCTTTGTGTGATGTGCTGGTGCACTAATGCATAGTGGGATGCGATGTCATTTTTAGCCGTTTCCTGTTTGCTGCACTAAGCTCTAATTTAGGAACTAAAGCCTAAATAAAACCAAATTTGAGGTATTAGTCAGTTCAATTATTACAAGAACATTGTTTTTTTTTAGTTTTCTAAACAAAGTCATTAGGAGTTACCTTTCCTATATAACAGGTCTATACCTTCTTCTTTTATTAAACAGCTTAAAAAGCCTTATGTTATTTATATCATTTGCACAGCAGCATGTCATTTCTGTCTCTACATGGTTGCACATTTATAGTTTAACACGGCTGTCTGCGCATACACACACACAAACACAGATGCAGACACGTGTGCGCGCATACTGTGCCACCAGCAGATAGAGAGCTTGTGTTGTTTTGCTCACTAGTGCTCATGACAAGCTAGTTAGACTGAATTCCATTGACTACATGTTTTAAAACTACAGATGACCATGTATGAGGAACAGATGAAAAGTTCTAAATGATAAGAAAAGATGCAAAAAAACAGAGGGCTCTGAGGTGGTCTTGATGGTTTTATGTGCATGAATTAATGGCGTATCACTTAAACAGTGCTCTAACTGTAAGCACCAGTCAGAGGCAGATGGGCTTGTTAATGCAGTGATGTAGTTACGTAAGACCTGCTAGTGCTGCTTCTGTCTGTCTGTACTGCAGTACAGAGAAAGAAAGAGAGGAAGAGGGCTGAAAATGTAAAACAGACCATGTGAGTGTGTCTGCATGTGTGTGTTTGTGCGCTTATGTATGCAGACATACACACGTTTAGGTGCGTAAAAAGAAACGTGGTGGAGCAGATGGGGATTGATGTGGTAAATCAGGAGGAATTGACTTGTTGTCCTGGGTTTGATGAACTCGTCTCCCTCTTTAACCCATATCCTTCAATTTCCCACATGCTGGCCAGCAGCCAACACACATTAAACTGCAGAGAGATACCAGGAAAAGGTGAGGTACGGTAACACAGCAGAGAAGTCAAGGGAACAAATAAAGAAAGGTTACCAGCCAACTTCTACACATGCATATTAATACAGTAATATATTTTGGGATACTCAGACATTTCTTGAGAAATTTGTTGCAGTGGGGTAGACAAAACAACATAAATAATAAAGGAAACATGACTTTTAAAATTAAAGTAACAGAAAAACAAACACAGATTAAAGCTGCAAGCAGCATTGCGGGCCCTCGCGCACCTTGCGATCTGCGGGGTCATCGCAGTCTTCTCTCCCATGCTCTCGTCTCCTATACTCTCCTGTCCTATGCTGTCCTCCTCTCATTTCCACAGATATACAACGAACATGTTTACAACCAAACTTTCCTGCTACCAGTAGGTGGCGCTATGACCGTGTCATCCTATTAGCATATATATCTGTTCAGACTCGGGTCCATAGCAGTACAGTAAGATTTTGTCCACATTGCATAAAGTATATGGGTAGTACTGCATAAAACACAGCGAGTTCCTTTGTAATGGCGAATGGTCAACTTTGAGGCCACTCCCCCGCCACACGGTAATACTTTTGAAAGAGTTTTGGAATGCGTCTATTCCCTATGGTGTCCTGAGTGGACACAGTGAATTTCAGCTCAATTGCATGAAGTATGTGAGGCGTGAAAAGTTTTGAAGCAGGGTCACAAATAGGCACAAAATGGCCACAAAAGTCAAAATGACGGACTTCCTGTTGGGTTTGGAGGGGGGGTCCAAGAGACTTTTTTGTGCGTCTTGGGGTGATACACATGTGTGCTAATTTTCATGATCCTGTGTCAAACTGGCCAGAGGGGCTACGCGTCAGGACAAAAAATACAGGGAGTTCCTTTGTAATGGCGAATGGTCAACTTTGAGGCCACGCCCCCACCACACCGTAATACTTTTGTAAGAGTTTTGGAATGCGTCTATTCCCTATGGTGTCCTGAGTGGACACAGTGAATTTCAGGTCAATTGCATGAAGTATGTGAGGCGTGAAAAGTTTTGAAGCAGGGTCACAAATAGGCAAAAAATGGCCACAAAAGTCAAAATGGCGGACTTCCTGTTGGGTTTGGAGGGGGGGTCCAAGAGACTTTTTTGTGCGTCTTGGGGTGATACACATGTGTGCTAATTTTCATGATCCTGTGTCAAACTGGCCAGCGGGGCTACGCGTTAGGGCAAAAAATACAGGGAGTTCCTTTGTAATGGTGAATGGTCAACTTTGAGGCCACGCCCCCACCACAATGTCAGACTTTTGTAAGAGTTTTGGAATGCGTCTATTCCCTATGGTGTCCTGAGTTGACACAGTGAGTTTTAGCTCAATTGGATGAAGTATGCAAGGCGTGAAAAGTTTTGTAGCAGGGTCACAAAACGCCAAAAATTAACAGAAATTTCAAAATTGCGGACTTCCTGTTGGGTTTGGAGGGGGGGTCCAAGAGACTTTTTTGTGCATCTTGGGGTGATACACATGTGTGCCAATTTTCATGAGCCTCCCCAAAACAGGCCACAGGGGCATGCAGAAAAACCTGTGAAAACACAACATTTTGTGTAGCCAGTAGGTGGCGCTCTGTCAAAGCCTCAATATTGTTGTATAGATGTGTTTAGGGTCAGACTCTGATCATACATGTGACATTTCGTACAGATCGGACAGAAAACGAAGAAGTTATAGAGACTTTCTGTGTCCTCAGAAATGGTCAAACTTTGAGGCCACGCCCCGGCCACACCGTCAGACTTTTGTAAGAGTTTTGGAATGCGTCTATTCCCTATGGTGTCCTGAGTGGACACGGCGAATTTCAGCTCAATCCGATGACGTATGCGAGGCGTGAAAAGTTTGGCAGCAGGGTCACACATCGCCAAAAATGGCCACAAACCTTCAAATGGCGGACTTCCTGTTGGGTTTGGAGGGGGGGTCCAAGAGACTTTTTTGTGCGTCTTGAGGTGATACATATGTGTGCCAATTTTCATAATCCTGTGTCAAACCGGCCAGAGGGGCTACGCGTTGGGGGCGCTATAGAGCCATTTTATATGTGCATTTCAAAAGTCAGCAAATTTCAAAATTTTTCGGGCGAATGAATTTTTCTACCAAGTTTGGTGAGTTTTTGGGCATGTTAAGGCCTCCAAAAATGCGATCTCGGAGGGGAAAAAAAAAAAAAAAAAAAAAAAATTAAAGCTGCAAGCAGCATTGCGGGCCCTCGCGCACCTTGCGATCCGCGGGGTCATCGCAGTCTTCTCTCCTATGCTCTTGTCTCCTATACTCTCCTGTCCTATGCTCTCCTCTTATTTCCACAGAGATACAACGAACACATGTTTACAACCAAACTTTCCTGCTACCAGTAGGTGGCGCTATGACCGTATCATCCTATTAGCATATATATCTGTTCAGACTCGGGTCCATAGCAGTACTGTAAGATTTTGTCCACATTGCATAAAGTATATGGGTAGTACTGCATAAAACACAGCGAGTTCCTTTGTAATGGCGAACGGTCAACTTTGAGGCCACTCCCCCGCCACACGGTAATACTTTTGAAAGAGTTTTGGAATGCATCTATTCCCTATGGTGTCCTGAGTAGACACAGTGAATTTCAGCTCAATTGCATGAAGTATGTGAGGCGTGAAAAGTTTTGAAGCAGGGTCAAAAATAGGCAAACAATTGCCACAAAAGTCAAAATGGCGGACTTCCTGTTGGGTTTGGAGGCGGGGTCCAAGAGACTTTTTTGTGCGTCTTGGGGTGATACACATGTGTGCTAATTTTCATGAACCTGTGTCAAACTGGCCAGCGGGGCTACACATTAGGGCAAAAAATACAGGGAGTTCCTTTGTAATGGCGAATGGTCAACTTTGAGGCCACGCCCCCACCACACCGTAAGACTTTTGTAAGAGTTTTGGAATGCGTCTATTCCCTGTGGTGTCCTGAGTGGACACAGTGAATTTCAGCTCAATTGCATGAAGTATGTGAGGCGTGAAAAGTTTTGAAGCAGGGTCACAAATAGGCAAAAAATGGCCACAAAAGTCAAAATGGTGGACTTCCTGTTGGGTTTGGAGGGGGGGTCCAAGAGACTTTTTTGTGCGTCTTGGGGTGATACACATGTGTGCTAATTCTCATGATCCTGTGTCAAACTGGCCAGCGGGGCTACGCATTAGGGCAATAAATACAGTGAGTTCCTTTGTAATGGCGAATGGTCAACTTTGAGGCCACGCCCCCGCCACACCGTCAGACTTTTGTAAGAGTTTTTGAATGCGTCTATTCCCTATGGTGTCCTGAGTGGACACAGTGAGTTTTAGCTCATTTGGATGAAGTATGCGAGGCGTGAAAAGTTTTGTAGGAGGGTCACAAATCGCCAAAAATTAACAGAAATTTCAAAATTGCGGACTTCCTGTTGGGTTTGGAGGGGGGGTCCAAGAGACTTTTTTGTGCATCTTGGGGTGATACACATGTGTACCAATTTTCATGACCCTACTCAAAACAGGCCAGGGGGGCAGGCAGAAAAACCTATGAAAACACAACATTTTGTGTAGCCAGTAGGTGGCGCTCTGTCAAAGCCTCAATATTGTTGTATAGATGTGTTTAGGGTCAGACTCTGATCATACATGTGACATTTCGTACAGATCGGACAGAAAACGAAGAAGTTATAGAGACTTTCTGTGTCCTCAGAAATGGTCAAACTTTGAGGCCACGCCCCGGCCACACCGTAAGACTTTTGTAAGAGTTTTGGAATGCGTCTATTCCCTATGGTGTCCTGAGTGGACACGGCGAATTTCAGCTCAATCCGTTGAAGTATGCGAGGCGTGAAAAGTTTGGCAGCAGGGTCACACATCGCCAAAAATGGCCACAAACCTTCAAATGGCGGACTTCCTGTTGGGTTTGGAGGGGGGGTCCAAGAGACTTTTTTGTGCGTCTTGAGGTGATACATATGTGTGCCAATTTTCATAATCCTGTGTCAAACCGGCCAGAGGGGCTACGCGTTGGGGGCGCTATAGAGCCATTTTTATATGTGCATTTCAAAAGTCAGCAAATTTCAAAATTTTTCGGGCGAATGAATTTTTCTACCAAGTTTGGTGAGTTTTTGGCCATGTTAAGGCCTCCAAAAATGCGATCTCGGAGGGGGAAAAAAAAAAAAAAAAAAAAAAAAAAAAAAAAAAAAAAAAAAAAAATCCTAAGGGTTTCAATAGGGCTCTTGCACCATTCGGTGCTCGGGCCCTAATAATCCTAAGGGTTTCAATAGGGCTCTTGCACCATTCGGTGCTCGGGCCCTAATAATAATCCTAAGGGTTTCAATAGGGCTCTTGCACCATTCGGTGCTCGGGCCCTAAAAATTAAAGCTGCAAGCAGCATTGCGGGCCCTCGCGCATCTTACGATCCGCGGGGCTATCGCTGTCTTCTCTCCTATGCTCTTGTCCCCCATACTCTCCTGTGCTATGCTGTCCTCTCCTCTCATTTGCAGAGATGTACAACAAACACATGTTTACAACCAATCTGTCCTGTTAGCAGTAGGTGGCGCTATGACCGTATCATCCTATTAGCATATATAACTGTTCAGACTTGGGTCCATAGCAGTAGTGTAAGATTTTGGCCACATTGCATAAAGTATATGGGTGGTACTGCATAAAACACAGCGAGTTCCTTTGTAATGGCGAATGGTCAACTTTGAGGCCACTCCTCCGCCACACGGTAATACTTTTGAAAGAGTTTTGGAATGCGTCTATTCCCTATGGTGTCCTGAGTGGACACAGTGAATTTCAGCTCAATTGCAAGAAGTATGTGAGCCGTGAAAAGTTTTGAAGCAGGGTCGCAAATAGGCAAAAAATGGCCACAAAAGTCAAAATGGTGGACTTCCTGTTGGGTTTGGAGGGGGGGTCCAAGAGACTTTTTTGTGCGTCGTGGGGTGATACACATGTGTGCTAATTCTCATGATTCTGTGTCAAACTGGTCAGCGGGGCTACGCGTTAGGGCAAAAAATACAGGGAGTTCCTTTGTAATGGCGAATGGTCAACTTTGAGGCCACTCCCCCACCACACGGTAATACTTTTGAAAGAGTTTTGGAATGCGTCTATTCCCTATGGTGTCCTGAGTGGACACAGTGAATTTCAGCTGAATTGCATGAAGTATGCGAGGCACGAAAAGTTTTATAGCTGGGTCAGAAAACGGTAAAAATTACAAAAAAAAAGTCAAAATGGTGGACTTCCTGTTGGGTTTGGAGGGGGGGTCCAAGAGACTTTTTTGTGCGTCTTGGGGTGATACACATGTGTGCTAATTCTTGTGATCCTGTGTCAAACTGGCCAGCGGGGCTACGCATTAGGGCAATAAATACAGTGACTTCCTTTGTAATGGCAAATGGTCAACTTTGAGGCCACGCCCCCGCCACACCGTCAGACTTTTGTAAGAGTTTTGGAATGCGTCTATTCCCTATGGTGTCCTGAGTGGACACAGTGAGTTTTAGCTCATTTGGATGAAGTATGCGAGGCGTGAAAAGTTTTGCAGCAGGGTCACAAATCGCCAAAAATTAACAGAAATTTCAAAATGGCGGACTTCCTGTTGGGTTTGGAGGGGGGGTCCAAGAGACTTTTTTGTGCATCTTGGGGTGATACACATGTGTGCCAATTTTCGTGACCCTACTCAAAACAGGCCACAGGGGCAGGCAGAAAAACCTATGAAAACACAACATTTTGTGTAGCCAGTAGGTGGCGCTCTGTCAAAGCCTCAATATTGTTGTATAGATGTGTTTAGGGTCAGACTCTGATCATACATGTGACATTTCGTACAGATCGGACAGAAAACGAAGAAGTTATAGAGACTTTCTGTGTCCTCAGAAATGGTCAAACTTTGAGGCCACGCCCCGGCCACACCGTCAGACTTTTGTAAGAGTTTTGGAATGCGTCTATTCCCTATGGTGTCCTGAGTGGACACGGCGAATTTCAGCTCAATCCGTTGAAGTATGCGAGGCGTGAAAAGTTTGGCAGCAGGGTCACACATCGCCAAAAATGGCCACAAACCTTCAAATGGCGGACTTCCTGTTGGGTTTGGAGGGGGGGTCCAAGAGACTTTTTTGTGCGTCTTGAGGTGATACATATGTGTGCCAATTTTCATAATCCTGTGTCAAACCGGCCAGAGGGGCTACGCGTTGGGGGCGCTATAGAGCCATTTTTATATGTGCATTTCAAAAGTCAGCAAATTTCAAAATTTTTCGGGCGAATGAATTTTTCTACCAAGTTTGGTGAGTTTTTGGGCATGTTAAGGCCTCCAAAAATGCGATCTCGGAGGGGGAAAAAAAAAAAAAAAAAAAAAAAAAAAAATTAAAGCTGCAAGCAGCATTGCGGGCCCTCGCGCACCTTGCGATCCATGGGGTCATCGCAGTCTTCTCTCCCATGCTCTTGTCTCCTATACTCTCCTGTCCTATGCTCTCCTCCTCTCATTTCCACAGATATGCAACGAACACATGTTTACAACCAAACTTTCCTGCTACCAGTAGGTGGCGCTATGACCGTATCATCCTATTAGCATATATATTTGTTCAGACTCGGGTCCATAGCAGTACTGTAAGATTTTGTCCACATTGCATAAAGTACATGGGTAGTACTGCATAAAACACAGCGAGTTCCTTTGTAATGGCAAATGGTCAAACTTTGAGGCCACTCTCCCGCCACACGGTAATACTTTTGAAAGAGTTTTGGAATGCGTCTATTCCCTATGGTGTCCTGAGTGGACACAGTGAATTTCAGCTCAATTGCATGAAGTATGTGAGGCATGAAAAGTTTTGCAGCAGGGTCACACATCGCCAAAAATGGCTACAAACTTTCAAATGGCGGACTTCCTGTTGGGTTTGGAGGGGGGGTCCAAGAGACTTTTTTGTGCGTCTTGGGGTGATACACATGTGTGCCAATTTGCATGATCCTGTGTCAAACTGGCCAGCGGGGCTACGCGTTAGGGGAAAAAATACAGGGAGTTCCTTTGTAATGGCGAAAGGTCAACTTTGAGGCCACGCCCCCACCACACCGTAATACTTTTGTAAGAGTTTTGGAATGCGTCTATTCTGTATCGTATCCTGAGTGGACACAGTGATTTTCAGCCTGATTGGATGAAGTATGCGAGGCGTGAAAAGTTTTGTAGCAGGGTCACAAATCGCCAAAAATTAACAGAAATTTCAAAATTGCGGACTTCCTGTTGGGTTTGGAGGGGGGGTCCAAGAGACTTTTTTGTGCATCTTGGGTTGATACATATGTGTACCAATTTTCATGACCCTACTCAAAACAGGCCAGGGGGGCAGGCAGAGAAACCTATGAAAACACAACATTTTGTGTAGCCAGTAGGTGGCGCTCTGTCAAAGCCTCAATATTGTTGTATAGATGTGTTTAGGGTCAGACTCTGATCATACATGTGACATTTGGTACAGATGGGACAGAAAACGAAGAAGTTATAGAGACTTCCTGTTTCCTCTGAAATGGTCAAACTTTGAGGCCACGCCCCGGCCACACCGTCAGACTTTTGTAAGAGTTTTGGAATGCGTCTATTCCCTATGGTGTCCTGAGTGGACACGGCGACTTTCAGCTCAATCCGATAAAGTATGCGAGGCGTGAAAAGTTTTGCAGCAGGGTCACACATCGCCAAAAATGGCCACAAAAGGTAAAATGCCGGGCTTCCTGTTGGGTTTGGAGGGGGGGTCCAAGAGACTTTTTTGAGCGTCTTGAGGTGATACATATGTGTGCCAATTTTCATAATCCTGTGTCAAACCGCCCAGAGGGGCTACGCGTTGGGGGCGCTATAGAGCCATTTTTATATGTGCATTTCAAAAGTCAGCAAATTTCAAAATTTTTCGGGCGAATGAATTTTTCTACCAAGTTTGGTGAGTTTTTGGGCATGTTAAGGCCCCCAAAAATGCGATCTAAGGGGGGGAAGGAAGAAAAAAAAAAAAAATGAAAAATAATAATCCTAAGGGTTTCAATAGGGCTCTTGCACCATTCGGTGCTCGGGCCCTAATAATTAAAGCTGCAAGCAGCATTGCGGGCCCTCGCGCACCTTGCGATCCGCGGGGTCATCGCAGTCTTCTCTCCTATGCTCTTGTCTCCTATACTCTCCTGTCCTATGCTCTCCTCTTATTTCCACAGAGATACAACGAACACATGTTTACAACCAAACTTTCCTGCTACCAGTAGGTGGCGCTATGACCGTATCATCCTATTAGCATATATATCTGTTCAGACTCGGGTCCATAGCAGTACTGTAAGATTTTGTCCACATTGCATAAAGTATATGGGTAGTACTGCATAAAACACAGCGAGTTCCTTTGTAATGGCGAACGGTCAACTTTGAGGCCACTCCCCCGCCACACGGTAATACTTTTGAAAGAGTTTTGGAATGCATCTATTCCCTATGGTGTCCTGAGTAGACACAGTGAATTTCAGCTCAATTGCATGAAGTATGTGAGGCGTGAAAAGTTTTGAAGCAGGGTCAAAAATAGGCAAACAATTGCCACAAAAGTCAAAATGGCGGACTTCCTGTTGGGTTTGGAGGCGGGGTCCAAGAGACTTTTTTGTGCGTCTTGGGGTGATACACATGTGTGCTAATTTTCATGAACCTGTGTCAAACTGGCCAGCGGGGCTACACATTAGGGCAAAAAATACAGGGAGTTCCTTTGTAATGGCGAATGGTCAACTTTGAGGCCACGCCCCCACCACACCGTAAGACTTTTGTAAGAGTTTTGGAATGCGTCTATTCCCTGTGGTGTCCTGAGTGGACACAGTGAATTTCAGCTCAATTGCATGAAGTATGTGAGGCGTGAAAAGTTTTGAAGCAAGGTCACAAATATGCAAAAAATGGCCACAAAAGTCAAAATGGTGGACTTCCTGTTGGGTTTGGAGGGGGGGTCCAAGAGACTTTTTTGTGCGTCTTGGGGTGATACACATGTGTGCTAATTCTCATGATCCTGTGTCAAACTGGCCAGCGGGGCTACGCGTTAGGGCAAAAAATACAGGGAGTTCCTTTGTAATGGTGAATGGTCAACTTTGAGGCCACGCCCCCACCACAATGTCAGACTTTTGTAAGAGTTTTGGAATGCGTCTATTCCGTATGGTGTCCTGAGTTGACACAGTGAGTTTTAGCTCAATTGGATTAAGTATGCAAGGCGTGAAAAGTTTTGTAGCAGGGTCACAAAACGCCAAAAATTAACAGAAATTTCAAAATTGCGGACTTCCTGTTGGGTTTGGAGGGGGGGTCCAAGAGACTTTTTTGTGCATCTTGGGGTGATACACATGTGTGCCAATTTTCATGAGCCTCCCCAAAACAGGCCACAGGGGCATGCAGAAAAACCTGTGAAAACACAACATTTTGTGTAGCCAGTAGGTGGCGCTCTGTCAAAGCCTCAATATTGTTGTATAGATGTGTTTAGGGTCAGACTCTGATCATACATGTGACATTTCGTACAGATCGGACAGAAAACGAAGAAGTTATAGAGACTTTCTGTGTCCTCAGAAATGGTCAAACTTTGAGGCCACGCCCCGGCCACACCGTCAGACTTTTGTAAGAGTTTTGGAATGCGTCTATTCCCTATGGTGTCCTGAGTGGACACGGCGAATTTCAGCTCAATCCGATGACGTATGCGAGGCGTGAAAAGTTTGGCAGCAGGGTCACACATCGCCAAAAATGGCCACAAACCTTCAAATGGCGGACTTCCTGTTGGGTTTGGAGGGGGGGTCCAAGAGACTTTTTTGTGCGTCTTGAGGTGATACATATGTGTGCCAATTTTCATAATCCTGTGTCAAACCGGCCAGAGGGGCTACGCGTTGGGGGCGCTATAGAGCCATTTTTATATGTGCATTTCAAAAGTCAGCAAATTTCAAAATTTTTCGGGCGAATGAATTTTTCTACCAAGTTTGGTGAGTTTTTGGGCATGTTAAGGCCTCCAAAAATGCGATCTCGGAGGGGGAAAAAAAAAAAAAAAAAAAAAAAAAAAAAAATTAAAGCTGCAAGCAGCATTGCGGGCCCTCGCGCACCTTGCGATCCGTGGGGTCATCGCAGTCTTCTCTCCTATGCTCGCGTCTCCTATACTCTCCTGTGCTATGCTCTCCTCCTCTCATTTCCCCAGATATACAACAAACACATGTTTACAACCAAACTTTCCTGCTACCAGTAGGTGGCGCTATGACCGTATCATCCTATTAGCATATATATCTGTTTAGACTCGGCTCCATGGCAGTACTGTAAGATTTTGTCCACATTGCATAAAGTATATGGGTAGTACTGCATAAAACACAGCGAGTTCCTTTGTAATGGCAAATGGTCAACTTTGAGGCCACTCCCCACCACACGGTAATACTTTTGAAAGAGTTTTGGAATGCGTCTATTCCCTATGGTGTCCTGAGTGGACACAGTGAATTTCAGCTCAATTGCATGAAGTATGTGAGGCGTGAAAAGTTTTGAAGCAGGGTCACAAATAGGCAAAAAATGGCCACAAAAGTCAAAATGGTGGACTTCCTGTTGGGTTTGGAGGGGGGGTCCAAGAGAGTTTTTTGTGCGTCTTGGGGTGATACACATGTGTGCTAATTCTCATGATCCTGTGTCAAACTGGCCAGCGGGGCTACGCATTAGGGCAATAAATACAGTGAGTTCCTTTGTAATGGCGAATGGTCAAGTTTGAGGCCACGCCCCCGCCACACCGTCAGACTTTTGTAAGAGTTTTTGAATGCGTCTATTCCCTATGGTGTCCTGAGTGGACACAGTGAGTTTTAGCTCATTTGGAGGAAGTATGCGAGGCGTGAAAAGTTTTGTAGGAGGGTCACAAATCGCCAAAAATTAACAGAAATTTCAAAATTGCGGACTTCCTGTTGGGTTTGGAGGGGGGGTCCAAGAGACTTTTTTGTGCATCTTGGGGTGATACACATGTGTACCAATTTTCATGACCCTACTCAAAACAGGCCAGGGGGGCAGGCAGAAAAACCTATGAAAACACAACATTTTGTGTAGCCAGTAGGTGGCGCTCTGTCAAAGCCTCAATATTGTTGTATAGATGTGTTTAGGGTCAGACTCTGATCATACATGTGACATTTCGTACAGATCGGACAGAAAACGAAGAAGTTATAGAGACTTTCTGTGTCCTCAGAAATGGTCAAACTTTGAGGCCACGCCCCGGCCACACCGTAAGACTTTTGTAAGAGTTTTGGAATGCGTCTATTCCCTATGGTGTCCTGAGTGGACACGGCAAATTTCAGCTCGATCCGTTGAAGTATGCGAGGCGTGAAAAGTTTGGCAGCAGGGTCACACATCGCCAAAAATGGCCACAAACCTTCAAATGGCGGACTTCCTGTTGGGTTTGGAGGGGGGGTCCAAGAGACTTTTTTGTGCGTCTTGAGGTGATACATATGTGTGCCAATTTTCATAATCCTGTGTCAAACCGGCCAGAGGGGCTACGCGTTGGGGGCGCTATAGAGCCATTTTTATATGTGCATTTCAAAAGTCAGCAGATTTCAAAATTTTTCGGGCGAATGAATTGTTCTACCAAGTTTGGTGAGTTTTTGGGCATGTTAAGGCCTCCAAAAATGCGATCTCGGAGGGGGAAAAAAAAAAAAAAAAAAAAAAAAAAAAAAAAAAAAAAAAAAAAAAAAAATAATAATCCTAAGGGTTTCAATAGGGCTCTTGCACCATTCGGTGCTCGGGCCCTAATAATAATCCTAAGGGTTTCAATAGGGCTCTTGCACCATTCGGTGCTCGGGCCCTAATTAAAGCTGCAAGCAGCATTGCGGGCCCTCGCGCACCTTGCGATCCGCGGGGGTCATCGCAGTCTTCTCTCCTATGCTCTCGTCTCCTATACTCTCCTGTGCTATGCTCTCCTCCTCTCATTTCCACAGATATACAACAAACAAATGTTTACAACCAAACTTTCCTGCTACCAGTAGGTGGCGCTATGACCGTATCATCCTATTAGCATATATATCTGTTCAGACTCGGGGCTATAGCAGTACTGTAAGATTTTGTCCACATTGCATAAAGTATATGGGTAGTACTGCATAAAACACAGCGAGTTCCTTTGTAATGGCGAATGGTCAACTTTGAGGTCGCTCCCCCGCCACACGGTAATACTTTTGAAAGAGTTTTGGAATGCGTCTATTCCCTATGGTGTCCTGAGTGGACACAGTGAGTTTTAGCTCAATTGGATGAAGTATGTGAGGCGTGAAAAGTTTTGAAGCAGGGTCACAAATAGGCAAAAAATGGCCACAAAAGTCAAAATGGCGGACTTCCTGTTGGGTTTGGAGGCGGGGTCCAAGAGACTTTTTTGTGCGTCTTGGGGTGATACACATGTGTGCTAATTTTCATGAACCTGTGTCAAACTGGCCAGCGGGGCTACACATTAGGGCAAAAAATACAGGGAGTTCCTTTGTAATGGCGAACGGTCAACTTTGAGGCCACTCCCCTGCCACACGGTAATACTTTTGAAAGAGTTTTGGAATGCATCTATTCCCTATGGTGTCCTGAGTAGACACAGTGAATTTCAGCTCAATTGCATGAAGTATGTGAGGCGTGAAAAGTTTTGAAGCAGGGTCAAAAATAGGCAAAAAATTGCCACAAAAGTCAAAATGGCGGACTTCCTGTTGGGTTTGGAGGCGGGGTCCAAGAGACTTTTTTGTGCGTCTTGGGGTGATACACATGTGTGCTAATTTTCATGAACCTGTGTCAAACTGGCCAGCGGGGCTACGCATTAGGGCAATAAATACAGTGAGTTCCTTTGTAATGGCGAATGGTCAAGTTTGAGGCCACGCCCCCGCCACACCGTCAGACTTTTGTAAGAGTTTTTGAATGCGTCTATTCCCTATGGTGTCCTGAGTGGACACAGTGAGTTTTAGCTCATTTGGAGGAAGTATGCGAGGCGTGAAAAGTTTTGTAGGAGGGTCACAAATCGCCAAAAATTAACAGAAATTTCAAAATTGCGGACTTCCTGTTGGGTTTGGAGGGGGGGTCCAAGAGACTTTTTTGTGCATCTTGGGGTGATACACATGTGTACCAATTTTCATGACCCTACTCAAAACAGGCCAGGGGGGCAGGCAGAAAAACCTATGAAAACACAACATTTTGTGTAGCCAGTAGGTGGCGCTCTGTCAAAGCCTCAATATTGTTGTATAGATGTGTTTAGGGTCAGACTCTGATCATACATGTGACATTTCGTACAGATCGGACAGAAAACGAAGAAGTTATAGAGACTTTCTGTGTCCTCAGAAATGGTCAAACTTTGAGGCCACGCCCCGGCCACACCGTAAGACTTTTGTAAGAGTTTTGGAATGCGTCTATTCCCTATGGTGTCCTGAGTGGACACGGCGAATTTCAGCTCAATCCGTTGAAGTATGCGAGGCGTGAAAAGTTTGGCAGCAGGGTCACACATCGCCAAAAATGGCCACAAACCTTCAAATGGCGGACTTCCTGTTGGGTTTGGAGGGGGGGTCCAAGAGACTTTTTTGTGCGTCTTGAGGTGATACATATGTGTGCCAATTTTCATAATCCTGTGTCAAACCGGCCAGAGGGGCTACGCGTTGGGGGCGCTATAGAGCCATTTTTATATGTGCATTTCAAAAGTCAGCAAATTTCAAAATTTTTCGGGCGAATGAATTTTTCTACCAAGTTTGGTGAGTTTTTGGGCATGTTAAGGCCTCCAAAAATGCGATCTCGGAGGGGGAAAAAAAAAAAAAAAAAAAAAAAAAAAAAAAAATAATAATCCTAAGGGTTTCAATAGGGCTCTTGCACCATTCGGTGCTCGGGCCCTAATTAAAGCTGCAAGCAGCATTGCGGGCCCTCGCGCACCTTGCGATCCGCGGGGTCATCGCAGTCTTCTCTCCTATGCTCTCGTCTCCTATACTCTCCTGTGCTATGCTCTCCTCCTCTCATTTCCACAGATATACAACAAACACATGTTTACAACCAAACTTTCCTGCTACCAGTAGGTGGCGCTATGACCGTATCATCCTATTAGCATATATATGTGTTTAGACTCGGCTCCATGGCAGTACTGTAAGATTTTGTCCACATTGCATAAAGTATATGGGTAGTACTGCATAAAACACAGCGAGTTCCTTTGTAATGGCGAATGGTCAACTTTGAGGCCACTCCCCCACCACACGGTAATACTTTTGAAAGAGTTTTGGAATGCGTCTATTCCCTATGGTGTCCTGAGTGGACACAGTGAATTTCAGCTGAATTGCATGAAGTATGCGAGGCACGAAAAGTTTTGAAGCAGGGTCAGAAAACGGTAAAAATTACAAAAAAAAAGTCAAAATGGTGGACTTCCTGTTGGGTTTGGAGGGGGGGTCCAAGAGACTTTTTTGTGCGTCTTGGGGTGATACACATGTGTGCTAATTCTTGTGATCCTGTGTCAAACTGGCCAGCGGGGCTACGCATTAGGGCAATAAATACAGTGACTTCCTTTGTAATGGCGAATGGTCAACTTTGAGGCCACGCCCCCGCCACACCGTCAGACTTTTGTAAGAGTTTTGGAATGCGTCTATTCCCTATGGTGTCCTGAGTGGACACAGTGAGTTTTAGCTCATTTGGATGAAGTATGCGAGGCGTGAAAAGTTTTGCAGCAGGGTCACAAATCGCCAAAAATTAACAGAAATTTCAAAATGGCGGACTTCCTGTTGGGTTTGGAGGGGGGGTCCAAGAGACTTTTTTGTGCATCTTGGGGTGATACACATGTGTGCCAATTTTCGTGACCCTACTCAAAACAGGCCACAGGGGCAGGCAGAAAAACCTATGAAAACACAACATTTTGTGTAGCCAGTAGGTGGCGCTCTGTCAAAGCCTCAATATTGTTGTATAGATGTGTTTAGGGTCAGACTCTGATCATACATGTGACATTTCGTACAGATCGGACAGAAAACGAAGAAGTTATAGAGACTTTCTGTGTCCTCAGAAATGGTCAAACTTTGAGGCCACGCCCCGGCCACACCGTCAGACTTTTGTAAGAGTTTTGGAATGCGTCTATTCCCTATGGTGTCCTGAGTGGACACGGCGAATTTCAGCTCAATCCGTTGAAGTATGCGAGGCGTGAAAAGTTTGGCAGCAGGGTCACACATCGCCAAAAATGGCCACAAACCTTCAAATGGCGGACTTCCTGTTGGGTTTGGAGGGGGGGTCCAAGAGACTTTTTTGTGCGTCTTGAGGTGATACATATGTGTGCCAATTTTCATAATCCTGTGTCAAACCGGCCAGAGGGGCTACGCGTTGGGGGCGCTATAGAGCCATTTTTATATGTGCATTTCAAAAGTCAGCAAATTTCAAAATTTTTCGGGCGAATGAATTTTTCTACCAAGTTTGGTGAGTTTTTGGGCATGTTAAGGCCTCCAAAAATGCGATCTCGGAGGGGGAAAAAAAAAAAAAAATAATAATCCTAAGGGTTTCAATAGGGCTCTTGCACCATTCGGTGCTCGGGCCCTAATAATCCTAAGGGTTTCAATAGGGCTCTTGCACCATTCGGTGCTCGGGCCCTAAATATAGTATGACGTCGAAGTCCAGTGTGCAGTGGTCGTTAACTACTAAAGGAGATCAGGAAACTTTTTATGGGCAATTTTTTTAATGGGACAATTTTTAACACGGTTAAAAGAAAAACCACAGCAACAATCAAAAGCGCAGAACTGGAGATGCCCATGTTCTGCGGTTTCTGTTGTGGCAGGAATTGCCAAGTATGTTTGTTGTCTACCAGGAAGCAAGTGAAGGTGCGGTTGTTTACAGGAACAACCACCTAGTCAGCTTGTTCCATGTTAGTGTTTTTACTGTGGTGTGGACAGGAGACAACGTACACATTGACATAATAATACCTTTCATAAATGCCAACTTCCATCCTACAGATTTTTCTGGGCTGTTCCCCTGCAGTATGTATTTTTTTTAAAAACAAGCCCTGAAAGAGTTGGAAGATTCCATCCATCCATCCATTTTCTGAACCCACTTTGCCTAGGGTCACGGGGGCTGGCGTCTATCCCAGCCATCTACAGGCAAGAGGCAGAGTACTGGACAGGTCGCCAGTCCATCACAAGCCAAAACTTGAAGTCCCACAAGAGAATTTAACTCAAGCCACCTAGCTGAAACACATGTTTGGGACTTAAATACATTTAGCATTTTCAATCCTCTGCATAAGCACCCCCACTGCCTCAATGAGACCCGGTCAAATGAATGAGGACATAGTTTATTTAGTCAACAAACAAACAACTGAAACGATCAGTCTCATAAATCTCGCAGGTATGATGGACAGTACAGGAATCTTTGGGAACGCCTTTTTTGTACATACTTCCTGAAGTGTTTGCAAAGGTAAATCAGATTCACTGGATGTGTTTCTGTTATTTTGTCCACCTCCTGTAAACACCCGGGTGGCTGCTTGGATCTAGTGCATATGATAGTAGGGCTGCGGCAGGCATGTTAAATAGCCTGTCCTATTTATTTATTATTTTGTATCCACAAGTTCTGTTTCCATGGTGATACCCAGCATACTCCATTTATTTATGTTGACATGGTTTTTTGTATTCATAAGAACATAGATATCAGGAGCTTATCAAGAAGAAAATCTGGGATTGGAACAAAACAACATGCATGCAAACATGTTACAGTGAATGTACGAAGTGTGTGTCAGGATAACAGGCTTGTGGAATAGGAGAAGACAAGATAAGGAGAAAAAAAAAGGAGAGAGGCGTAGTGAAGCAGCGAAAGAGAGCGAAAGAGTGAAAGGATGGTCTTAGCTGTGTGATCTGCCGTGAGGAAAGCAGCAAGCCCATCCTGCTGAGAGCTGTAGACCCCAAACGCCTTATCGGAAACCAAAACAGCTATCAATTATTCAACAGGTACAGGCCGAACCAGCTACAGAGAGAAGACATAGGAGGAGAGAATATTTGAGGGGAGAGGGGGGGTATATCCTGCATGGAGGAGTTAAGACACAAAAGATCAGATTTTTCTTCAGTGTTTTCAGAGACACACTATACTGAGTGCGCTCATAGATAATGCAGCTCTTATTGACTAATGCATCAGCAACAATAAACTAATATGAGACTTAGGACAGTTTACAGCTATGTAAAACTTTATGACTGCTGTACAAAGGAATACATACTTCAACTTTTTCTTTTATATATATATTTTTTCTTTAACCTTATTGCTACCAGAAGTGTTGTATCCGAAATGCATGCTACATGGACCTAGTGGTTATTTTTTCATTTAGGTATAGTAAGATTGGGTCATTTATATACATAAACCTCACTCCTGTGTGTGTGTGTGTGTGTGTGTGTGTGTGTGTGTGTGTGTGTGTGTGTGTGACTTTCATTCCTTCTTTCAATGACTGTTTTCCATTCCATTTAATCTTAGTTGTTTGTTAAGGATAGGCTTGACTTTTAGTTTACACTCTGCACCTGTGTGCACCTGTTTAAAACCTACACCTGTTTAAAACCAGTTACAACTTGCATTAAGGTTAAATAAATGAGCTGCTGTTTGTTAAGAAAGAGCTCATGCATGTACTGGTCCTGCCCCAAAGAGCCACAAGCTGCCAGTGTGACAAACAAACAAAAAAGGGTACATTGTGGAATTTAATGAGCTTTAGATGCTGTTTGAACTTTGAACAAAGCCTGGCTGCTGTACATGTTGCACTGTGCCTCCAGCTTTATAGCTAAGCTACTCCTTCTCTGTACTTAATGCGCAGACATGAGATTTATATCCATCTTCTCATGTCACTTGCAGGAAAATATGTCTTCTCATTCACTTCAGTCAGCAGTTAGGGCTGCCGCGAGCGATGGGTTCATTCAGCCGTCTTTCCCTTTGGAGACAAGAAAATATCAAAGAACCTTGGCCGGAGAGGGACAGCTTGAAGCACACACACCCACACAATCCTCTCCCATCAGCCCCACTAGCTTCACCTGCCACTGGCTGTGTCGCTCCTTCTCTCTCTCTCATGCATGCCTTCATCCTCCAGTCCAGAAGTCTGCTTCTAAATAATCACTCATTTTCTCCCCGTGTCCATTTTCTGTCCATCTCACACTTCTCCTCTTTTTTCTACATGTCTGCATCAGCATCTGCTTGTTGTACAGCATAACGCTCCAGCTCTGACATTTACACTAATGGTATTTGAGGCACACACATCTATGAGCACCATGTCCTTGCTATTGGATCAGACACATCTGCAGCCCCTTTAATCCAAAAACTTACACACACACACAGCACAAATAGCCCCAGCTGTTGCTAAGTGAACCTGCAATCAGAGGCCTTCACAGGACTGCTGATAAGGGAGTAATGTCTCATATGATTGGGCTCTTTATTCACACAGGACATTCCTGCTGTGTGTGCAACCAACTCTCAAGGTAAACTACACATATTCATAAAGCACATTAGTCCACCATATTTACCAACAATTTAGCATCCCCTCAACTGTGACAGCAAACAAACAGGTAGTCTAATTTGTTTTTTGTTCATGCTGCAGTGCAAGTTTTAACGTCTTTGGTTTGAACAACACAAAAATAGAGCAGATTATTGTTTCTTTTATTGTGGCTGCATCTATTAACTTGCAGTGAAAAAAACAAGCATTTTTGTATGTAAAAATAAACGAGTGATATACTAGGCAAGAAAGTTGGAATAAAACACCAGAGGGCCATTGTGAAATGCCATTTCATGCTCTGTACAGCATAATTTGTAGCCCTTGCTGTTTGTTTATTTAGCATCAAAACAATTTCTGCTCATTAAGTGTTTTTTTGTTTTGCATTGTGTTTGCAAGAGTTCACCATTTTAGAAGCTCAGGGCGGCAAACATTAGTTTTTCATTTCGTTTTTTTTTGTTTTGTTTTGTTTTTTGCATACTTTTTGTGGCGTATCAATTGTAAGTGCAACGCACATCCCAGAAATTGTTGTGCAACTTATTGTTAAAAGAGATTTGTGCAGGCAGACCACACTGAGCTCAGCATACAGCAGAAGAAAGGAGTCTGTGAGTGACCTTGAGATCAGGCAGAAGGTCATTGATATGTACAGCCATCACATAGATGCTTGCTGTGTGTGTGTGTGTGGTGATGCGTTTCATCCTCTCCTCCACTGTAACTTGCATTAGAGATGTAATTGATTATATGATTTCCATTCCTGTCATCAAATCCCAAGATGATTCAGTTCTCTAATATAATACATCTACAGAATCCCCTGCACAAAATAGTGTATTCCCTGCATTGTGTCCTAATCTGTGAAATCTGTCCGCTGCCTCAGGATCTCGGTACTGCAAGAGCAAATTTGGATCAATCTCAGCACTCAATTACTCTGCCATTTGGTGCTTCATGACCCGAATAAACATTTTGTCACTAATCCATATGTTATTATCATCCACTGAGGCTATCATGGACGCTAGTAAACACACACAAAGCAACAGCAGCTTCTAATTGTTTGACTGTAGAGTTGACAACAGCCTTGAGCTAAATGTATGTGTGCCAATGCAGCTGTCAGCTCAGAGAGACAATGTGCGGATGTGACATAAGTCTTTTGTCACACAGCTATATGATACTATCTGCCAGTGTGACTTTAGGAACATGAATAACATAATCTTCAGCTTATAGCAAAGCAGGCTTGGAGACGACAGATGAACACACAGAACACACTAAAAGTTTCAGTTTAATCAGGTCAGACTTCTTGTTCATTTAGGCTGAAAGTTGAGCAGGACTCAATAACACTGCAGGAAAGTTTGATAATCAAGTAAAACTATGTTCACATTTGGACCCAGAGAAAAGCCCCTGGACCTGGAGCAAGGCTCAGGCTATAGCCTGAATGAACAGTGACTTGCAATTTTACCATCACATATTGATATTGATCAGTGAATTTTAGCACAGAGCTGCAATTCGTTATAGCTTATCATTGCTGAAGGTAATATCACAGAATGTTAAAGTACTCCAGATATTCCACATTTTGTGTGGATTACAGTATATGCAATGGCCGGAGTGGGAATGATGAGGGGAAATCATTAATGATAAGAAGGGAAGAAAGGGAGGGAAAGTAACACTGACGCAAAATCCATCCAAACCACCTATGTAATGCTGTTCAGTTACTGTAGTAAATCAGAGGCTGGAGATGCCTAGAGAGACATGAGCCATCAGACATGTTAAATACAGATAAAGATTCGGCGTGACTTACAGTTCCCGAGCATATCATTATCACTGATGTGTTGTGCACATAAATGTCCATAAATTTGGACTGTTATGTTGTGTTGTGTGATTTTGCTGCCTGGGTGATGATGCAGCAAATTTCACAATAAAAGTTTCTGAAAAAGTAAGGAGAATGTGTTTTGGGGGTATTGTTTGGGGGGAAGGACTCATGACCTGGCAACTGTTAACGCTGCAAAAGAGTGTATTTTAAACCAAACTGCCAACCAAGCAGCACAGGAAAGAGAAACAAAACTGCAAAAGTCAACAGTGACTGGAGACAAAACTTAAAGGTACATATTGGTACATGCTGTGTACACCTAAGCCTCCTGGGTGAAATTGGTGCATCTTTGTTGTCTTAAGCTGATAGCAAAGAATTACATAAGGTATCAGTTTGAGCTGTGGACTAGTGTAGTGTGAGGCTGGATTGGATTCTTCTTAGAAAACCGCATCAGCAAACAGCTTCAATTAAAGTGAAACTAATATTTTTTGACAGATTTTTCGACACAGCACAGCGTTATGTGGACTAATCATAATTTCACTGATTGATTCAACCAACATGTTCTCCAAATCACTGGATTCATTTATCACTGCATTCCAACCTTCATTTAAAAACCTATTAATTCAGAATCTTGCTGCCATCTTCCAGTCATTCCTATAAAACCCAAATACGTTTTGGATTGGGGTGTATTTTGTTTGACTGATGCACCAGTCGGGATTCTAAATTAGAAAATCCCCCACATATTCTGTTTTCTTCTTAATTGTGCTTGTTTAGTGTTTGCGCCTGGCACTGAATGGTTTCACAGGTTTATTTGCGCTTTGCAAGTGTAATTGTGTATTAAATGCCAAAAGGCTGATCTGCAATTTCCCAAAAGAAAATATATTAAAAATAAAAAGCAGATGAATGCTCCTTAGAAAAATAAAATGAGCGTGGGCTGCACTGCACATCTCCAAAATAACAAGGCTAATGTGTACATGAATGATTTATAAATATTAACGAATGGTTTAACATGATGGAACAGGAAGAAAATATAGTCAAAATAAACAGGAGGGACCTGATCATTTCAGTCGTTTCTTTTTCAAGCTAAATTCCAATAATGGACTGTCATTAGGATAGATGATTTGACTAATTGAGAAAATAATAACCAGGTTTGTAAGTAATAAACAAATGTGTGATCCTACAGTATTGTTTCATGTTTACAGGCTGTGGCATAGCATTATAAATTCTTTGGGTGTGTCTAGTTCTTATTTATATATCTATTTAATTTTAGGGTTTGGCATGTTTTGGTTCCTGCAGCTTCAGTGTGAAAAACTGAAGATAAATGGTGAGACAAGTGGGAAGTTGGGAGACGAAGGCAAAGTCGAGTAAGGGAAACAAATCCAGCTTCAAACAAGCTGGGATACAAAGCTTCGGCAGCTACCCAAACCAGCCAGCTCGCAGCCAATCAGCCTGCCAGGCCTCTCTTCTCTCAGACTGAGGCTGGCAGCGTGGAGCTGGCCAAGCAGAGAGATAGAGAAAGAATGAGAGACAGACAAGAGAGAGGGAGTTTTCATTACACAAAAACACTTATCCTCCTTCTCTGCTCTCCCCCTCTCTTGTTTTATCCCACTGCAGAGAGATACTGTGGGTAAAGGTGACAGACATAGATAACTGTATCTCACACAGACTGCACAATTACTCTGAATTTTATTATTGTGAGTGACAGCCACATATTTGTAGGAGGAGATACAAAACAACACATCATCCAGCACTGCTGTGTGTTTGCTGCTGGGTGGGTGTACGGGTGGGTGCTATCCATCTGAAATTACAGGAAGATTAAAATTAAAGCTTGTGTCCCTCAAGCCAGCAGTTCTTTGTGTCTCTCGTTTGCTGTGTTATACACACACACACACACAGACACACACACATGATGACAGCACTAATCAGCCCTCTGTCAAGCCCATTAGGTCCCCACCCTTAATGAGGAAATCGCCCAGCTTGTGCCCTGAATCGGGCCAACCAAGTGAACTAATAGATTATGATGTGCTGGGATGTATGCGTGTGCTGTTTCGCCTCCTCTGCATTGGGCTGCGTTGAAATGACAAATGACAGACTTCCAGTGTCTCTATTAAAGAATGTTTTTTTCTATTATGTTGTCAGGGTTCAGTCAGCCGTGCACTGCACTCGTCACAAAACAGTTCTCTGACAAGCTTTCACTGTAGGTTCATCAAGGAGGGGAGGTGGGGTGGGAGCGATTGGCAGATGAGTCACCACAAACAGGCCTACTTTACCATGTAAGTGTTAATATTTTTGCATTATTTTATGACCGCTGTTTGTTTTGTGTAATGGCTTTTTGAGGATCTCTCAATAGTGATGCTAATTATACACCTACGTGCGCGCTCGCGTGCACACACACACACACACACACACAGGGGGGAAATTGGCTGTGTAAAGACACTTTTGAGCCTTCCTGTCAACACATGCACAGGCAAGGTCATTGTGGTAAAACTTAATACATTTTCTCACCACAAAACAGCCGCGTGTCAGCCTGCCAGAGAGTAAACAGCAGGCGCAGGGCGCGTGCTGTTATTCTCATGGCGCTACCGCTTCCACCTGGGCCCGCGCGGACCCCAAGGGGGAAGAGAGAGAGAGTGGGGGGGGGGGGGGGGGAGGGAGAGAGAGAGAGAGAGAGAGAGAGAGAGCGAGCCACCATCTCCATGACTGCAGGCACGAGTCAAAACACCCTGCATGCGCCTGTCACGCCAATTTAACCATACGCGTGCGTACTGGGGCCACGTGTGCGCGCCCGTAACAGAAAGTGTCCAAACTGGTGAAACTTTTTCTACCACAATGATAAAATATAAAGTTTAACAACCTTGTTCTCTCTGCGCGCTCACACACACACACACACACACACACACACACTGGTACGCGCAGCAACAGCACCCAGCCATCCTCGCGCAGGCAAGTCCTACAAACTGCACTGCGGCAGCGGTTCGCTATTTTAAGAATAATTTTTACATGAAGTGGATAAATATTTGATTTCCTTTCCAGCCCGGGCCGCCAGACAGCACAGGGGACTGCTGCTAAGTTGTTGAAGGCATCGCCGAGAGACATAACTGCTCATTCAGACACATTTAAAAAAAAAAAGACTTTAAATTACTCTCAATAAAAAAAAAAAAAGTCAGGAGAGCAATCACCAGCACATCAACAACAACAAAAACACGTCTCTTACCTCGCCTGAACATGTTGGCAGCGGCTGTTTGGACTGTCTAGTGGTCTCTGTGCTGGACTAGCATCCTTGTGCGGGTCCAGTCCTGTGCTGCTGACTGTTTTGATTCCCTTTGACCGCCGGCAGGCAGACGTCTTGTAGACTTGTCTCCTCGGTGGCTGTGTTTTCTTTTTATCAAGTGAAGACGGAGGAGGAGGAGGAGGAAGAGGAGGTGAAGGAGGAGGAGGAAGAGGAGGTCGGTTGATAAAATTAAGGACAAAAATAGCCCATAGAAGGTCCGTCCCCGGTAACACCGAAGTTAATTCGCTTGTTGTTTTTATTAAGGACGTGGAGGAATCACACGTTGTCCCGTCCAAACACACAAATCTAACATTCTAACTAACCGCCCTCTGCTGCTCAAGAATCACTAACATACATTCTGACTTTATGTGATGGAGAGAGGCGGACTGAAAACAGCCTCCACAAAAATATCATCAGAAAGTTCCTTATTGTCTTGGTGGTAGTCCTCAGCAGGTCAGGTAGAGTCTAACGTGCAATGTGTGGATCGTCAGTGTGAGTCAGTGTCGTCCACTGTCTCTGTTACCGGAGAGCTCCGAGGCAGCCGCTCCAATCCCCCTCCCACAGCGAGATGTGACTGAAAGCCAGACCGTCTCTCTCTCTCTCTCCCTCTCTCTCTCTCCTCCTGTGTGTGTGTGTGTGTGCGCGCAGTTGTAGGTCTTTGTATCATTTCTTGCACTCTCTCGGTCTTTCACTTATGCCTCCTTCATTTTCCCAAATTCAATTTCATTTCAACAATCCACTGTGATGCATAAACAATATTACAACAGCCTCAATTACATTTTCCTTCCTCTTCTTCACTCATTTATTCTTGCACTCTGTCTTCATGCCTCTCAAATCCAAACCGGGAAAAAATGCTTTATTGGCCGCATATGAATTAAGTAGGCTACAGTAGCAGCAAGTATATTCAAATTATTCAATGATTTAAAAAAAAAGTCACAGCATATACAGAGTAAAGCAAGTATGATATGTGTTGACTGCTGATGCAGGTATAAAGTTCATAATATTGCTTATCTCTTAATCATCATGAAGTTAATGTGTTTAAAGCATAAAAAGGGGCAAGAGTAAAGAGTATGGTGACTATAGCATCTCTCAAAGAGTCTGCAGTGGTCGAGTGAAGGGCAATCAGTGCACTGACCACATGAAAGGTGGAGACGGTGGAGAAGGTTGTCTGCAGAGTCCTATTGTATCCCTGTAATGCTTAAAGATGCCAGAACACACACTGCCTCATCTCTCTGTGTATGTGCCACACCACCCAGACTGTGCATGTTGACCGCTATCCATTGTGCCAATACGTTAATCAATCTAGAAATCTTCATCATCAAAAGCTTTGATGAAACCTTCGTCCATCAGGACTGCCAGATGTATTAAAGACTAAAAGTTACCTTTGTAGCAGAGGAAAAGGTTCAGGTAACAGCCTTTGACATTGCTAATTAAAGGCTCCCACAGAGCAGATCCCCTATCTGTGCTTCACAGAAGTCCAAGTAGAAGACTGTTAGGGGACACTGTATGACTCAGACCACCATGGTCAAACCACTGTGAAGAAGAAGACATGACAAATATAATCATTAGGAGGAGCAAACCTGAAATTTGGGTTTTGGTTTCACAGTTCCACAGTTCAAAGCAGCACATCTACAGTGATTAATCTAACAAGTCAAAGAAGTCATTTGTGGAGACGGGAGAACCTTACAAAAGGACGACCATCTCACAGCACTCCATTATTGAGACTTATGGTAGCGTAAAGGACTGATGACAGCCTTGGCGTTTGCCTAATGGCATTTAAAGGTCTCCTGGCAGTGCTCATTATCTAGCTATGGATGCATGGTGGTGGCATCATCATGCTTCTCTGTATCTCATGAGAACTGAGAGATGAAGAAGACCTAATCAAGATGGCAGCTACACCTTTTAGCATCACCTGAAGGAAACACATAGCCAGCATGAGAAGAGAATGTAAACCAGAGAGAAAGTCTTGTGGAGCTTTGTGCTTAATTAAACACACAAAGACGGCTTGAAGGGCTCTGAACAGACCACCTGTCCTCTCTAAGCCTGTCATATAGCCCTGATTTTCTGATTTTAAGCTGAATGCAGCAAATACCTAACGCTACCTTTTAATTTGAATGATTTTGACCTCTTGTGTGTGAATGTAGAACTGTTTAACAAAATCATTACAATTCTTTGTATTATACAAACACGTATAAGAGTAATTAAACTTCTCATGTGTTTCGCAGATGTTGTCCTGTGTGGTTGTGGCATGCGCTGCTATATTTAGCTGTCTCCCTCTCCAGGAGGGTTTACTCTCCCCTGGGACAGTGCATTTTGATTTGATCAGAGGATCGCTCTCTTTAAATGTCTCTCTCCTGCTGTTCTTATACTTCTCAATATTTTAACTGTACATATATTACAACACATACATGAAATGATATAGCAGATGTGAACATGTATGATTGTATTGTGTGTGTGTGAGTATGTTTGAGTTGGGAGAGGATTTATCCTGATGGCTGGATTTGATTGGCTTTGGATCATAAATTGATTGACTGTAACCTGGCTTTGATTCTTCTAGTGAAAGTAAATCGAAATATACATGAAAGGTGAAATTTATGATTTATGTCACAGTTAATCCTTTGATGTTTAATTCAAAATTCATCATAGCTTATTGTTTGTTGACAGTGTTTCCATTGCTAACAGCCAAATTATGCACAGAGACCAAAACTATTTTAGTTCTATTCTATGAACGTGTCTATTAGGGGTCAGCCCGGCTGATTGTTGGTAGCAATATTAAGCATTTTTATGATAATTGGTGTCATTTAATTTGCAGATAAGATAATTTAATTTTTAAATGTGTTACTTTGGCTCTGATGCAGCACTCCAGTCTTTAGGAATCCAGCTTATCAGCGCTAACAAAAACTACAGGTACCAGAGTAACTGTGGTGTTCTTTAACAAATGCAAATTAAGGCAGCAGATATTTCAGAAGTTGTCTATAATGACAAGTAATCCCAATATAACTTCCAGTTTATTACACTGATCCCTAACTTACACTTAGCATCTTTCAACATTAACTAAAGATGCTGCATTAGGGTGAAGCGGTCTGGTTTCTTCTATAGTAAGGCTTATACATTGACACAAATCAAACGGCAGAGCGTTGCCTTTCCCTTTTTGTAGTGAAACGCCCTCAGACTATGCATGATGCATCTATTAGAACCATGTATGCTGATCAAGCGGCAACCTTCGGGGCTCAAAGTGGAAGCCCATGCGGAAGTGTCAAAACTTGTAATTCACGCTGCAACAGCTGGGGGTTGGCTCCAAAAGCGAGTAATTTCCCATAGACTCCCATGTTAAAATGGCCGACTTCACGGCAGAAAAGAACATGTTTACAGCCTGGTACAAAAAATCGCTGTGGTCTCAGATGATAGGTTCTCTTCTAGTGTCAATTGTACGGGGGGTGAATTTTTTTACAACTCACTCGTTTCAATTGTATTCGGACTTAAAATTACGCCTAATTATGGGCGTTGCCGCTTGAGTGACAGACAGTTGACGTATCACAGCGTGAGTTTCCGGCTTCCACGATCGCCCGCCCCCCCTAAACCCCGCTCGTGCTCCCCCTCTTTGTCCATATTCGTAATTTTAGTTGACGTGACGCTGCCAACATGGCGGCGGTCATCACGTCCCGGAACCTCCCACTGAGACTCAAAACCGCTCTTCAGAAACAAACGGGTGACGTCACGGAAGCTCTGTCCATAGTTTTTACTGTCAATGATGCTGATTCACCAGTAGCCTGCGTGCAAGCATTAGACTACCATATAGGCTCAGAGCTCTGTCCTGTAGCACACTGGGGCACATTAACAGAGAACATTAACTGACTGAACATTAGGCTGTCGTATTATATAAAGCAGGATTTATTCAAATTCAGACATTTCAACATGTGATATAGTAAAATGAATGTTGCAGTCTAATAAACACAAAACAAACTGGCTCATTTGTGCAACTTCTGCAATTATTGAAAAAACGGTTACTACATTACACATATTATGTAAATATATGCAGACATATCACTTATCAGTCCCCTAGTTTATCAGTATCACAACGACCCTGAAAAATCTATATCAGTCAACTCTTAAAGTTTAATTCTGCTGTCTGCTGATGGCATTTAAACTTCAAAGTCTATGGGGAATCACTTACTTTTAGAAGTAACCCAAAGTGGTGATGCACAGAACTGCAGCTCTGGAAGCTAGTGCAAAAATGCTACATTACTGTATGTATTGCCAACGTAAAACATTCTTGCTGTGAACATTTTAGTGAAAATTCTCCACATAATTATTTGGTCTTTTAGCTGCTCTAGCTTAATTGTTTTCTATGTTTGCCTGCTAGACACAGTTTAGTGTGTGGTTTCGGCAGGTATGTTACACACTTACAGTGGATTACATACTGTAAAAGCATTAAATCAAAATCTACTTTGAGCACAAAAATCTACCAAAGCACAGTGATGATAAGTATTCACTTCCTGGACTGTGGTCTCCATGGTACCTCCAGTCTCTGATCAAGCTAGCAAGCAGGCAAAACACACCTTGTTACAACAGAGAGCTAACATGAGATAATGCATGGTTAGCCATTTATCACTGTCACTAAACTGGAGTGCATAGTTAGATCTGTGCAGGCAAGCTCAGGGGTCCTTCAGTTCTCAGCCACATTAGCAGCAGCTGTAGTTCAGGCTGAAACATTTCAACAGCAATTTTATTTCACACATTCATTTTTCCTTTATTGTATAGTCCGTATTTAAAGTTATGTGAGCTAATATGACTGTGTGTTATATTAATTCTGAACATAAATCATATCATATCATATCATATCATGTGCCATGCCATATCCATCATGCTGCTTCCTCTGTTAATTTAAATCAGGAACTCATTAGCACTTAAATGTTTGCACTGTGAAAAACTTGCTGAATATTAACTAATGAATGCATTAATGTAACCTATAATAATAATTTGTAATGTGAACATTAATGTTAATGTACTGCTGTTGAACTGCATTGTAAATGTGTGTGTAGATCTCATCATTCTGAAGGGGCCTGAAAGGGCCCACCCACACAGGTGTTTTCACAAGCTCAAAGATGCAATAAGATTATGAAAGCTCAGCTGGGGTTTATATGATGTTCGTCAGCTCTGCACTAATATCACAGTGTAAACTGACTTGCTGTAACATGTGCAACAAAACCAACAGGAGCATGAATATGATGTCAATCACAGTCTTGAGAGGAACACTAATCAGTCAAGTGTGGGGGTGCAAGATTATTATGAGTGTGTCAGTGGGAATACAATGAAAGACAAACAATTCTGTAAACTGGAGATGTCAGAGCCCAGTTTTGTCCTGTCTTTACCTGCCTACTGACTGTGGGTGATATCCTTAAAAGTATATGTCGGTCTTAATGCAGTACAAACACAGGATAACTATTGGTCCCCAAATCTGTTAATTCCCCTCTGTGAAAAAAATAAAAAATAAATAAATAAATAAAAACAGTTCAGCTTTTATCAGCTCATGCCATCACTGTTAATTGAACTTTTACACAGCTTTGAAAGCTGCCCCTGAACCAAATCAGGTCTCACCGGAAAAAAACACTGCAATCAACACAAAAATAATGCATTCAAATGTGCTGTTTTGAACCATAATAATGTTTTGTCATAGAATAATTTGTTCACCTAAAATTTGGAAGGGTTTTAATCTCAAATCCAGGTTAGGAGAGCCTTGTTTTTTTCATATTTTAAGCTTGAAATATCACACCACAAGTACTCATTAGTGTACAAACAGAGGAACATATATCATTTTTGTCTACTGTTGCAGTCAGCTCTCCAGTGCCAGAGTCAATTCTCAAATCTCATTAGGCTGAGGACCCTGTTGTTTTTAAAACCCATGTTTATGTAAACATTTTGCACTTAAACTATTGTAAATGGCAGCAAAGAGCAGATGATTGTGTAAAGAGTATTACAAGAACACTTGCACTCATCTAGACGTCGATGACGTGTTTATTTGTATTGTGCTACGGTGTCACAAATATGTATGTTTATTAAGATTAGAGGCTCAATAAAATATGTTCTGTGCTCCTCCATAATTATAATACATCTGTAGAATAATTTGCAGCATTATAATGTAAAAATCCAGCTCTCGTGTGTGCGTGTTTTATAACATTATTCAAGTCCAGCAGCTCATCCAGAGCGTGTCGGGCAGGGAAAAGTGATTTGTATGGGAGCTGGATACTTGGGCTAATACGTCAGTTTTATACTTGAAAGTGCTTTTGGGCCCTATTAGAATAAATCTGCATATTTTTATGAAATTAAGATGATGACAGATTTGAAGAATTACTTGAGTTTGTAATATATATATATATATATATATATATATATATATATATATAATGTATTCAGTGGTCAGGCTTTATTTGAGTAGCTCAGCTCATGTATATAGTATTAACTGTGTAATTAAAAGGTGAGCTAATTCTTTTACTCATGTGAAAAGTCATCTGCAGATCGCTGAGATCTGCAGTTGGATATGTGAGGAGCGTAGGATTGGATTAGTGTATGCTGTAATGTACATTATTACATTGCGTTCACTCATAATTAGGAAAAAATTGAAATATATAGAAAGGTTACGATGGCTATCAGGTTTTGCTACATGAGGGCACGGGGTCATCTCGTTTCTCGTAATTGTTTTATAATTGACAGATGTGGATAATAGGACATATGTAGTCTTATTTTAGATGATCACAGTGGTAAAAGTGTAGAACACAGGATTACATGGAGGCGTTAACTAAACACTTTACCCCGAGGAACTGGGTCTATTTTTAACTTTAGTTTTAATGTTTTTTTTTTCTCTGTGACCTTTCCTGCTGTTATTCAAAATGTTCTCTCGCTCTCTTTTTTTTGTACCTCCTTCATTGTCAATTTTGCTGCATTTATTTCCACTTTCAGGCAGTAATGCACTGTTGGCATGTTGAACACCATATCCTCTGTGTTGGGTGTATTCTCACAATCCTTAGCTCTACATACACAGAGAGTTCTGTAAATGGGCACTAATGAAATATATCATAATTCAGCCTTGTAAGAAGCTGCTTACAGAGCTTACTAAGACCACTGGAGTGGACCAATCAGAGCATTGGGATATAGGAGCAGGGTAGCAAGCCTGACATGAATATACGCAAAGCAACATTTTATAACATTGCTCGTATTGAAGTAGGGCTGCAACGATTATTCGGGTACCCGAGTAATATTTGAGGGCAAAATGCATCGACAACAAATTTAGTATTCATTGACTCGTTAATGATGTCATCAAATATCGAGAGAGAGCGGCTGATTCTCTGGCTCGTGGCGTAGCGGGATGATCTGTGTTTTGGGTGCAAGAGGCCCTGGGTTTGAACCCCAGCTGAGCCGTTTTGTTGGTGCGGAGTAAGTGCTTAGACTTGTCGTCAATGTGTTTCGGGCAGACGTGGGCATGGGTAAGCGGGCACACACAGACAGAGTTTTAAAGCATGAGGGTTTCGGCTCCGGGCGTGGAGGCGGTCGCGGATGAAGCAATGACAAAGCAGCGGTCCAAAGCAGGTGTCCACTATTGGAATATTCATTAGCTGCAGTCGTATGTATGGGAAAATTATTACATTTACGTGTGATCCGATTACTCGAATAATCGCAAAAATAATCTGCGACTATTCGATTATCAAAATATTAGTTCGTTGCAGCCCTATATTGAAGCCAATTCTTATCTAACACAAACACATAATACACACATATTTATGAAAACTTGATGTGCTTTTAAGATTTTTCTTATGAAACTTTTTTATCAGACACTAACTGCTATTCAGAGCAGCGTATATTTAAATGTGTTAAAGGATGTCTGCAGGGGATCTTTAAACATCCACGTCTTTGTACCTGATGAAGAAGAAAAAAAAAAGTTCTTCTCGCATAAAACAAACAGATCATCTCATCCATTTATTCATGACATCCGCACCTCCTGTTGACAGATATTTTCTATCAAAATAAGACCCGCAGTTACACAACGCTTTAAAACAACACCGAGTTTGATTTTTGTGTGTGAGTTCCTCCTCGCCACACGTGGTGTTTCTCCTGGCTTTGAGGTCAACGCCGGTCACCCACCATCTGTCTGTGCAGTCACTCATCTGCCAGATGTTGTTTAGTATTATCGACTTACTGCTACATCTGGCAGGTAACCAGCCATTGTTTGAGAATTGTATTCCATGATTAAAGCCAATCGGTGGGTAAACAATCAGAATCTTTAGTAAATACGGTGAAATGTCAGACACATTCGGATCATACAAGGCTTTTCATATTGTCTTTCAGGGAAATGTCTTCCTCATGAATTACAGCCTTTGTTTATTGTGTAACGGAGTTGAAGCGGGTCATCAGGGATTGTGTTTCAGATTTCAATCTTTGTCCATCTCATATTAGATTCCTCTATCTTCCATGCAAAATTGCTGAAGGGCTTTTTATGCTGTTGTTTTGTGAGAGACGTATGTTAGAGTTCAGTGAGAGCGTCTTCTGCCTTCCATTAATTGCAAACATATTTTCTCCATTGCCCTTCCATCTGTCTTTCCAACAATCCTGCTCTGCTGCTATAAATTACTCGCTTCCCTTCTTCTTATCTCCTCTTATGAGGCTAATTTCAGTCCTGACCAGATGAGCTGTGCCGACATCAAGTAAATACTGTGTTACTCTTGCCTAAGCAGAATGTACTCAACACAGAGACATTAATAACTCGTCTCTGTCTCACTCTCTCGCTCACCTTGCAAGGATAGGTCACTCGCACAGATGATGGACAGGTGATCTGTGCCCGGCTGCTCTGACCTTTCTAACCTTTTAGTGACCTTTCACAACCTTCTGACCAGCCGATTAGTGTCCACCCCGTCAATCTCTGATTAGCTTGAAAATTGGAGCTATTTAGACGACCTTTTCAGCTGAAAGGTCTGCTTCCTGTTCTGCTTTCCCTCTTCATACACTTGTACGTCTTCTCCTCTGCTTTCATTTGTGGCAGCGAGCAACCACACACACACACACAACGTAACACTCCACCTCAAGCAGTCCATCTCCCATCTCCCCTTTTTGCTTCTGAAGGGTAACATGATGAGGCTTATCGACCACTGCGTTGTTAACCACAGCAAATTTGTAGTTACGTTCTCCTACATTTCACTGCGTCCTCACTGTGGACTCCATCCTGAGTGTGTTCTTCAATTACTCTTCCTGCTCTCACTTACAACACAAACTCTTTCACTTGCCTTGTTTCTTTACATATTTATGTCTTTCTTACCAGCATTTTTAGTCGACTACAGCAGAGTCGTAGTCGTGTCTAATCAACAGCTCACTTCGACGACATTTCAGGAGAAAAACTGTCGCAGCTGCACACAGAAATACTTGATGGATTATGTTGAAGTGGGTACTATAGGTTAGCAGGGACTGCCCACACACTGTTTTTATTCTACTGAGACGACCCCCAAATGAAGGAGTTATTTTATCTCCCCAATCCATATCTTTCACTTGTCCTATCGTTTATCTTTCTCTCCCTGCGGTACTTTATCCCTGTCCATCTTGTTTTACAGGGTTTGGGGAAATGAGATACAGAGTGAGGGTGTGAGTGAGAGAGAGAGAGGGAGAGGGGGGAAGACAAAGTGGCATGTTTACTGTGGAGCTTCACAGCAGTATGCGTCTGTTGGTCCCTGTGGGAGAGCCCATTGGCCTTCACCTTGGAGTGTGCACATACAGACAAACATACTCCTGCCCACGCACTGACACATGCACGAGTCACTTTAGTGGAAAAACAAATGGGGGTAGACACACTGCAGTCCTAGAGGCAGTATCATTTTTTAAATTATCATAAAGCTGGCAATAGCTATAGTCTGTTTTGACAGCCTCTTTCAAGTGAATTAGCACCTCGTCTACACTTTAGAGAACTATAAAGTGAGTTTTAGATTATTTTTTAGCAGCCTCTGGCACAACTTTATTTACCAGGTTCCCTTTCACTAGACTATGATGTAGGTTTTCACTCATCAACTGGTCAGTACAGGTGTGTTTGCGCTTGGTTTTTTCACTTGCTGTTTACTTTCTCTTTGTCCTACTGTTTTCACCCTCTATGTGGTTAGCTTTAAGCAAAAAATCCCAAAGTTGGCTTTAACAAAAAAACTTTTTTGGGTCTCTTTTTGATAGTGACAGCTAGTGCCTCTTCCCTGAACGGAGCAACTGACAAAGAACCGTGGCTTCTATTTCAGCTGCTTAAGTACTTTATTTAGAATAGAATAGAATAGTTTATTGTCATGTTTGGGAAAAACAATGAAAAGCAGTTTAGCAGCTCTCTCTATCACTATCAGACTCCTGTTCAGTTTAAAAAGCTGCTTATCAATCTATTGTTTCCACTTTCTCTGTCAACTACTACAAGTCAACAACACTTAATTCGATGGGCCATTTTCAGCTGCAGATTTATTATTTATTATGTGTAATATATTTCTGGCAGCAGGACAGTGAGACCTTTGACTCAGAGCTGTACTATTATATATTGATATGGCTTTAATATTTAAATGTGACAATGGCACTAGTCTATGGCTCATGATACTTATCACTTATGCTGAGTATTCCCTTGTAGTAATCTGATGATATCTATCTTTGGAGATCTGTGTGTGTATTGTAACAACAAATATCTGATTTGAGTCTCAGTTTGTAATATCAGCTCTACTCTTGGCTTTTCTTCAGCATTTTTTTGATAACAGTGCTTTTAGGGCAGCAGTGTCACCATTAAAGGGGAAAACTGAAGACAGACTGGTAGGCGACACAATTATCTTACTGGTATGAAAACTGCAAGAAAACGTGTGCAAGCTCAGTCCATCACCCACGACTGAACACAGTGCCTTCTTTGCCAGGAGACCATTTGGCCCCTCACTGCTCCACACATTTATTCCCCTCATAAACAGCTACATATCCAGACCAGAGCAAACAACTATAATTCACATAACTCCCATCTCCCTCCAGTAATTAGCCTCACCCACCATTTCCTCCTCTGCAAGTCCTTAATATTTCCAGAATGCAGTGTTGTCTCGCTCTAATTGTTTTCAACAGTGCATCTCTTAACATCTTCACGTTTAGCATTTTCAAATGTAAAACTTCCTACATAATAAGATAATAGTCTTGACTCAGACATTTTAGCAATTATAGGCCTTATTAATAATTCAAAAGTGGAGAGATATATAAATAATATTTAATTGAATACCACAGGGAAATTAGAAGCTAAACCAAACGAAACACATAATAGCCTCCCCAATAACCTTACTGGTTTTTGTTGCCAAATCTTTTGTTTTTTGTTTTGTAACATTTAGGTTTTTGCCAATAAACTCATGAGCTGTTGCTGCTGCTGCTGCTATTATTGATTTTACCAAATATTTTTGGTTCAGACTTATTTTTAAATTGCAGGAAAAACTCTGCTGCTCTTTATGTCTTTGTTTTTGTTCACGGAGGAGACATTTGGAGGACATGTACATCATGTAGTCATCATGGAGTTTGACTACAGAGAGTGAAATAGGTTAAATAAGGCTGAACTAAGACAGAGTAGCACTGGTGTGAGAAAAAGTGCGGGGACTCCAGATCAAGTGTAATTAGGTGTGTGGAGACTCTAAGAAAGAGAGACTCGAGTGCTGAGTGGGCTTAAAACACTCTGTCTTTAGTCTCCTCTTTTATCAGTTTATTGACCCTGTGGCACTGGCATCAGATCTGTATCACGTTTAATGAAATCAATGCTGTGTTTTCCACACAGAACTGTGAATACAGTTGGTGGTAAAAGTAGGCATAGGAGTGAGTCCTTACTTGTCCCTCCCCTTTTTGTTGTCCTGCACTTTTTCCTGCTGGTGACACCTTCATTTTTTCTCTCAGTCTCCAAGACACTTCTATTTTACTCACAGAGGGAAGAGCCTGTGCAAAACATTGTTTGTCGTCCTCGTCTTGTGAGTTATGAATTTCTGATCAATATTGGCACTGGAGAATGGAGGGGTGGTATTCTGAGGTGAAAAATGGCACAGATACATATATTTACACATACGTAGAGGTACAATGTAAACGTGCTCCCGTTCTTTACTTGTTTTACAAACTATTGATAATCATTGCCAGCTCTTACATCTTTCATAAACTCTGGTTTCAGCTCATCAATCAATGAACACCTTTGTAGTGAAATCCAGACAGCCAAATCAGCAAATTATACTGTGTGTGGAAAAAAAAGACGTGTAGTCTAACATCTAATACATGAGAAGCTCAATTCTTGTAACTGAAAACTCACATTTCCTTTATACAGCTGTAATGTATCCTGTCTCTCCTTTCTCTGCCTGTCCCAATATGTTTTACCGCGCTGTTGGATAAAGTGAAAATTAATAATGAAAACCAATTCAGCAACTTCTCCTCTGTATGCAGTCATATAATAATGCACAGTCACTCCAAAATTTTCTGCAGCTGCAGCAGATCTGGACTCTCACTCCTCTCCTATACAAATTCCCACATCTACGCTGATTCACAATTAGAATAAAACACCAGTTTAGACAAAGAAACGCTGAGATTATCACCCATTTTGTTAGCTAAACAATGTCTTAGATAACATGACTCATCTGTTTATTTCCTTGTCAGCTTTTGTATCAGCGATCCCTCTTATTTAAGGTCTAACAGCACAATTAACAACTCGGATGGTAAAGTTTTTGCATGATGGCCACAACAACATACTGGCCAGCATTATGCAGTAGTACAAAAGGAGGGGGAGGTGGATGGATAGCTACATCAGGTTTAGGACATGGTCTGGGATCAAACCTTTAGAAAGCAAAATTGTCCCACTGAAAACCAGACATTTGACATTCACTGCATTTATATGCCACAGGGGTGACAGAGTGAACAACTGTCCTTTCAGTGGTCAGGAGGACAGTGGTCAGTGTCTGCTTCTCACACATTGTGTTCAGTGATCTGAGTGGAAGTATCTCTAGTGGCTTCCCATGGATTGTGCTGACAGATGTTGTAGCCAGCTCCCTTTGCTTCCTAGAGAAGGTCAGGACCATCTCCTTTGTCTACTCCATGTTCAGCTCCGGTGCAGAGTCAGCGCACCAGTCCACAAACTGCTGGAGTGCTGGACCATGGTGGTGAGAGCGGCCTGAGAGCAGAAGAACTGTGTCAAGAGTAGAGCAGGTCAGTATGGCTTTTACTTTAAATATGAACATATCTCAGTTTTGCGAAACACAACATCATACTTTACATTTGTTTGTAGATGTATTTTTATCCAAGGAAACATACTTTTACTATACTGAATAACACTATATGTTCACACGTCACCCTGTAGTTTTAGACTGAAGCAGAAAAAACAGGGAAAGTGTGTTAAAGTGTGCCTTGTGCTTCTCTCCCTCCCCCTCTCCCTCTCTCTTTTGTTTTATAACCATCTAACCCAATCTGATAGCAACTAATGAGTGTGATTACTTTAGAAGCTGCTAATAGCTGTGGCTAATCCCCCCTCTGCCCCCTTTCATTTCATCACACTCGGCTCCTGCATCATTTCATGCATCTCTCAGCCTTCTGACTTTGCATGCCATCATTATTAGCGTTCCCTCCCTCCTTGTTGCCTCTTATCCATCACTAATGGCAGAAGGCAAGGTTGTAAATGTTATACTTTAAGTGGAATTAGTTGTGATGATGTGTGTGAGGGGCAGATATGGTAATGTCCTGCTGCTTTCTAAGTGAACGCACACCCTTGAGTGGGAGTCTGACCTGTGAGTGACAATGTGGAGCAGCGAGAGATCTTAATTTGTTTTTTTTTAATTTATAATCCACATGTCAGAGAGTTATTGGACCTACAGGATGCGGGAGTTTTTGTTATTTTAACTAATCAAACTTGTGAAACCAGAATGTGCTGCCTGTTAACGATTGGATAAAGATGCTACAATTACAAGCTGCAAGTGTCTCCTCCAGAGGTAGCAGGAGTTGGATTTCACTTAACAGCTGATAATTATTGTTAATGATGCAATGTGTGAGTTTTGTCTAAATAAGGTGGCAGCATCTGGATGTAACACTGCTAATCCACACGCTTTTCTTGTGAAATGTTAAGTGTTATCACTGATGCCTTCTTCTGACAAATATATTAACCACATAGGAAATTTCGGATGTGGCATCTCTAATCACATCAAGTAACACAGCCTGATTTTGATTTATAATCATCAATAATCAATAATCATTCTCACATGTACATAAGGGAAGGAAAACTTCTGAGTTGTGAGAGGCAAAATGTCTGTTTTTATGGGTGGAGTTGGGTGGAAATGGTTGTCAGATGCTGATGTAAAATGCTAAGTCTCAATGCAGCATTTACACTTACTGATAAAGCTTCTTTTCTTGTTTTTTGGTGGTAAAATGTTTTGCTAATCCAAGCGAAAATCCAAGTTGGAATCCAAGTTCAAACTAAGACCTGAATACAGTGGAAATTATATTTCCTGAATTTCTTTAATATAAGTTTTAGAGGAGGTTTTCAGAATGAACAGTGGTGCTATGAGTCCCCGGAGTTGCAGCCAGAGGAAATGAACTGCTATAGAATTATGTAATAATCCAAATGTAAATGTTCTGACAAAGGGAAAGATCAATGGAGCCCATGGTTCATAGTATCCTCATTAATTGATATCAGCATGGAGAGAGCCCCACCTGTGAGCAGTGATACCATCAATCCTGTTTTAAATATAATCAATATGATGTTGTGTTAAATAAAATAACACATTTGTGAGGCTATTGCATGTATTGTATAGAGGACATAAATATGTTTGGTATGTACAGTATGTGTGTGTTTCTAATACTGTATGTGCTGGTGCATGAATGGATGTGAAAAAGAAGTGGAAGAGGGGCTGCAGAGCAGTTCTTCAAAGAGAAAACACATGGAGAGAAACCTTCTCTCAAGGTTATCACTCCCTCCACACTTCCTTTTCTCTCAGTGCATGTTAGGCTGTGATAAGGTAATTAAAGTAATGGATACATGTACACGCCACCATACTAATGCATGTATGCCAAACGTGCACTTATTATACTGACCAAAAAAACATGTAGAGACACGCTGCAGCTTTCATTTGCAAGAAGTGCGTGTGAATGTGTGTGTGTTCAGACTTCAGCCTCGGCACGTGTGTCGTTTTTTTTAACTTTCTGTTTTGATATAGTTTCTGCTCTGTTTTTGGCTTATTCTCCCACTCTGCCTGACTTGTTTGTTTCACACATACACACACTTTAAACCTCCTTACTCCTTCCCCTCTCGCTCCCGTTTCTCTGATTTGCAGCAGGAATATTATAATATTTCTGTTCCTCATAAATCACCGTGACAGGGAAGAGCCACATTACACCTGAGTATAGGAAGTCCCCACTTTCTTTTTTCTTCCCAACCTTTTTATCACACTCCCTCTTTATTTTCTCTCCCTTTTCTTTTTCACTCTGCCTCCCTGGGGGAACGACACATGGCTCCTCATCAGCGCTGGAGAACGTCAACAGCAGCCTTGTCCCCTGGGTGTGTTTTTTAACTCTCCCTAATTGGCATGTGCATCATGACACAACAGTGCTCACTGTGTGCGCCTGCACAGCAACAGAAGACCTTTAGTAAATCTAACTAGCGTAGCCTCTATGTGTCACCTATCTTAAACCAGCATCAGATCCTTCCAAATTAAAAACAGTACAACAATCGGAGAGCTGCTGAGATAAGAGCTACAGAAAACACCCTCTCATTTGGGAGCTGCCTTGCCTTGTGGCAAGTCCAAAGACTGCACTTATAAAAGAGCTGTGTGACTTCCTTGCCTAACTACCAGGTCCCAGCTGGGTGATCACTAACCCACGTAGATGCTCAGTAGGCTCTGTGTGTGCCTGCAGGTTGTAGCTGCCTGGCCACTGATGTCTCCTTTTAAACATACAAGCATTTAACCATTTATTCCTGCCTCTTGGTGCTTTTCCCATCCTGTACAGGGTCTCATGCGGGGCTGGGCTATCAATGGATCCTGGGCAGGTCTCAAGTCTGTCACAGGGCCAGCATAGACAAACAAACAACCATTCAATACGGCCAATTTAGAGTCCCTAATTAAACTCACCTCTCGAACCAGGGACCATTCTTGCTGTGGGACGACAGTGCTAACCCCTGTACCGCCCCCTACAGGCGGTTATTACTAATAATTTCTTTTTTTTTTGCTATAACTATCATCTACTATAACAAATATGGCCGGTGTGTCAACAACAAGCTGAAATAATGACATTATATGAGTATCGTACATTGTGTTCCAGCTAGTCTTAGTGATCAGCTTGTAGTCACAGGTCTGTAGCTAGCCAAACATTCTGAGAACATATAGCTCAGAGTTGTCAAAGGTAAATTCCTTTAGGCAGGAAAATGTGATATGGTACAATATGTAACTGTTTCTGTGCCTCTCCCTCAATCCTTCATTAAGTTTCCCATTTACCCGAGGCAATTGAAATAGCACCAGACCTCTCATCTGAGGTTCGACACGGATGTCTTTCCCCATTACATCTCTGTTCATCTCATCAGTCTTCATCTTCAGTCTCCACCCTGCCTGTAGTCTTCTCCCTGACTGCTGCAGTCTCCTCTGTTCCAATCTGCTAAAAGTTCTCTCTGCAGCCTGAACATCCAAATATACTCTTCTCCTGTTCAGAGTCATTTGTCTGTTGGGCCTCTTTCCAAAAACAACACCTTTTTTTTAGTACAGCAGCAGCACTGTGCCTGAGCACAAATTATATTTCCTGAATGTCTTTAATAAAAGTTTTAGAGGATGTTTTCAGAATGAACAGTGGTGCTATGAGTCCCCCGGAGTAGCAGCCAGTGTAAATGAACTGCTATAGAATTATGTAATGTAATGTAATAATCCAAATGTAACTGTTCTGACAAAGGGAAAGATCAGTGGAGCTCATGGATCATAGTATCCTCATTATTTAATATCAGCAGGGAGAGAGCCCCACCTGTGAGCAGTGATACCATCAATCCTGTTTGAAATATAATCTATATGATATTGTGTTAAATAAAATAACACATTTATGAGGCTATTGAATGTATTGTATAGAGGACATAAATATGTTTGTGTGTGTGTGTGTGTGTGTGTGTGTGTGTGTGTGTGTGTGTGTGGAAGAGGGGCAGTTCTTCAAAGAGAAAACACATGGAGAGAAACCTTCTCTCAAGGTTATCACTCCCTCCACTCTGACTTCCTTCTCTCTCAGTGCATGTTGGGCTGTGATAAGGTAATTTAAGTGGATACATGTACAAGCCATCATACATGTAAGGCAAACATGCACTTATTGAACTGACTGCTAAACTGCTAAAAGTTCTCTCTGCAGCCTGAACATCCAAATATACTCTTCTGTTCAGAGTCATTTGTCTCCCTGAATGTTGGGCCTCTTTCCAAAAACAACATCAGCAGCACTGTGCTTGAGCCATTGCTTCACACTGACCGAGACTGGGTTAATGTTTTATAACAGATGCAGTAGTTTGTTTGATTTTAAAATGTCTGCAACATTATTTTAAATAATTGAACAGCATGTGAAATGGATGGCGGTGTGTGAGTAGATGGAGGGATTCCCCATGTTCAATGTTCCATTCCCATGTGTCTGATTATAAAATCTAATTTCTGGTGGCTACACGGTTTATCCCCCTTCTAGACTTTTATCAATTTGATCTCTTTGATCTATATTTTAATGAAAGCCCGCAGCCAAAAGGCATCAAAATCACGTGCATGCCACTTAAGTTCTGCTAGCTCTGCAACAGCTAATGTTCTGTGAGTCTGAACAGTGATGCATCAGTGCATCATTTTGAAACATACACCAGGGAACAGCACTGAGACGGCGCTCTACAATGACATACATCTTCACTGCAGAAGAGCTTTGCTCTTCACCATGTGAGGGAATCTGATTTTTTCTACTGTGATTTGATTGCTCTGAAGAACAGGTTCACATTATTTTACTCTTTTTACTATTGCATATTGCAATTAAACTAATGATGGCTGCATTACGTAGCCAACATGCTAAAGTTAGCTTACTGAGGTAAGCAATAGGGAACAGTCTCCAGTCTCTACAGGATCATTTTTTAAAGTATGCTTTGAATGAATCTGTGTGTTGTGAAAAATCATTTCAGAATTCTTCACCACGCTTCCCGTTTTGCCCCTTTTCAATAAGAGTGCAAAAAAACATCATATCTTAGTCACACTTACTTCGGTATGACTGATAGAAATAAAGCATGCCAGTTATTCCCCCTAGTTGAGTCAAATACGGTTTGTTCCCACACATTAGCAGCTTGGATCGTGTGGAGTCCCTTTGTGTGAGTCAGCCTGCTTAAAATAAACACTAGTAGCCTTCAGATTTCAAGGTTGGTAGTGAGAAATAAAGTGAACTCAAGCATGCTGCTGTTGTATGAGTAAGGTGTGCATTTGTTCATTCAGAGCACTGAAAGATTTGGATAAAAGCCTCAAGTTAAGGGAATATTCTAGAACTCTAACCGGAAGGATTGGAACAGATGTGCCTCAGTATGTTTACATACTGTAGCAGCAACTGTCCATTTTGTCCAGATCAAGTCCGGTGATGTTTTGTGATTGTACATCAGAGTGTATTCTGATCAGAGGAAATCATAAGTGGAGTACAAGAAGGTCGAAGCTTGAAGCACTGTACCAGGCTAAAAACAAACCCTAGACTGTCAGTTCTTCCTTTAATCCGGCTCTATAATGGCTCCTTAATAAGACCTCAAGCCTTTATTGAAAAGAAATGACAATCACTCTGTGGGCAGCAACCTATCCTGCGGCTCAAAGATGGTTAGCATGCTAAGTTCAGTAAAACTTTTTGTACAATACAAAGACATTTTCAACATAATATGCATTTTCTCTCCACATTCTAATGAACATTTTTAGTTAATTGCAAATGGAAGTAAATGGAGCACCTCATTATCTCCTAAATTAAGTCCACTAATTCTGTTGCTCATACGTGTGACATAGAGTTTCAGATAAACATGATATAATGAATGAAAGCGTGTTGATAAAACCACAGGCATCGAAACAGGATATCTGACAAAACATGGGGAAATACAGGGCCTCTGCACACAGAAAGCTGCAGCCGGTGCCTCACTGTGTGCACATGAGTTATCCAATGCTTTGACAGGGTAAGACCAGAGAGATTTGTAGAAACAGACGCAGGACTCATTGCTGTATCAGGAAGTTGTCTGGGACATGAAAAAAGTCTCACACACCAAGTAACAGACATTATCAGTAACAAGAAATGGCAGGCCTCCAACTCTGCCTCACCTGTCACCTTTGTCCAACCCGATAATAACGTCTGTCAGCTGTCAACAGTACCACAACAAAACAGCCTCTTATCACCGCGCTTCTCTTGATAAGAACCACAGTGGAGTCTCCCCGAGTCGATGGTAACAGCCTGAATAAGCATAAAGATGCTTTTTTAGATCATCCATCTGCTTTTCTATGAGGATATTCAGATTGTGTATGGCCTACATTGCAAGCCCCAGTGAGGATACGGAGCAGACAGGACATTCGTCATACTCTTCTCTGTCCTCCTTTATGTGCCCACAGACTTCAAGCATTGCATGGCAGAATGACAGCATCTCTAATAATGTCGCTGCAGAGGACAGCATCACCGTTCTTCTGCCGCAGGCCATTTTGACCTCTCTGGACAACGACTGCTTTCCCTGTTTTGGCTCTTGGCTCTGGCTGTGAAGCTTGACCTGTGTCCTCAAAATCAGACAATCCTGCTGTATCACCAGAAACAACTGGACTGTACAGTAAGAGTATGGGATTATTATTCTGCTTTTCTCGATCTATAGGGTGGATTTACAGTTTTTAATTTGAATGATCTCAAATTTCATTAGAAATTCATTCAATTTTCTTATTAAAGTATTATTCAAGACTCTACTCATTGTGCAGTTAGTTGTTGGGAAATTGTTCTCATACATACATGCAGCTTATTTGAGGTCTGCTATTCTATTATCTTGTATGGTGCACCACCGCCCCCCTGTGGAGACAGATGTGACTTCACATATTTCCTTAAATCTCAAATATTCCTTAAATCTCAAAAATAAATAAATATATATAAAAAACATCTAATCTAATGTAATGTAATAAATATTTATTATTATTTATTTACAATGTTTTTTAAAAAAATAAACATTGTCTATTTATATTAAACACTGTACTAGTCTCTGTGGCCTCTTAGTCATTATGGTCTTATGTTGTATTTGTAGGCTCATTATGTCCTTTATAATATTATGGTAATTATGTAATAACTGTAACAAAGGGTATTATTCTATACAATAATTAAGTCATTTAACACTGTGATTTTGTTATGAAATAGTCATTTTGATATGCTGTTATTTGCTGGGGCCTAGATTAGATTATTTGTAATTGATCAGTTATTAATGTTGTTGTGTTCCATGTTCTATTTGTGTGCCTATCATTCAGAGAACTGTCAGCGTACAGTGGTAACTAAATACATGGATACATGAATACAATTTTTGTCCTACTTATGTAGGCTACAATTTAAATAGGCATATAGATGGTTTTTTGTGTAAATGTAAAAGTAGTTGTAGTTCAGTAGTCTGCCTGCTTTAACCAGACTGTAGCAGGAAGGAATATTCAAGGAATTGCACTGTAAGGGTCTACAGTCACATGTGTTATCTTAGATGCCACAGCCCGGATTTTAATCAAATTTAGGGGAATTGACTTTAGTTTCGCATAACAGGAAATATCTGAGTGTGACACAAGGTTTTTCATTCTTCCGAATTAGCATGTAAGGAAACACGTTTGCTTTCTCGGCAACAGAAGACTGGCTAAATGCAAACTTCTGCAAATCACTGAGCGAGAACGTGAGTTTTGGGAAATTGTCTTCATATGTTTCTCAAAAGAGAATGTGGATAAAAGATAATGCCTCTGTTTTCGACAGAGTCCTTCGGGAGAACCGCACTGCCAAGTTAAAAAGAGAGAATCTTAAGGGAGGCTTCTGCGGCCTAGAATCTGAAATCAAATTCTTTATATGTTATTGTGTGTTGTTGCAGATGCAGATATTCCCACACAGAGATTTTAGGATTTTAACAGTACAGGTTTGGTATATCCTTGTATGAGACATTCTTGTCTGTGTCTTTAGGGGTCAGTGTCACACCAGATAGCATGTAGTCCATCCTCCTTCTGAGGAAGCACCAGAGTATGTCACAGTAACACACATTCAGAAAACTGAGGTTTGCTTTTTTACAGCCCTGAGTTAAGCAGCTCTGGTTGACGTAATGTAGTGAAACAGACTGAGTGGCATGCCATTATCTTTGTTGAGTTCTGTTGTTTTGACATTCTTCAGTTACAGAATGAGTTTGCTAAGTTCCTGATGTCAGTGAAGGCATCATACTAGAGACAGTTAAGCAAAGTGTTAGGAAACATCAGCCTGTCAGTCATACCTGTTACATATGACATCTAATTATAAGGGGTAGCACACCTGATTGTCAGAGAGCAGGTGTGTTCACAAGAAGCAAGTGTGCCCGAGCCTCATGTCATCTAAAGCAAACACAAACTTCACAAGTGTGCATTTTATGCAGAAAACACCTGCCTTCCAATAGCAGGTTTTTCTTTGTTTGTTTGTTGTTTATTTGTTGTTGAACACATTTTTATTACATAGAAAAATGTTGCATTGTTGCGTTTTTTAATGTTTCCATCAGAACATTTTGTGTTTGCAATAAAAATAGTTTTATTTTGAAAGGGCCAAACGGAAGTACTTGTCCGGCGAATTCCGGTTCGACTTCTTTTTCCGCTTTCTGAAAGTTCCGTTTCTTAACTAGGCCTCTCTGTCCTCGTTGTTATATTGAAACTGACAAGTTAAAGTAATAAACTGTATGTAAACCTTAATTTACTTCGCTTAGCTAAATTAGCTAGCTAAGGCTAACCCCTTGCCATGGCTCCTCTGCGGATCCTGTGCATTCACGGTTACCGTCAGAACGCCGGCTCGTTCCGTGAAAAGACCGGAGCTCTGCGGAAGCTGTTGAAGAAACAAGTGGAGCTCGTTTTCATGAGTGCACCGCTCACCGTGCAGCAAGCTAGCAAAGAAGGTGGGTCCCCCGAAAACACGACATTTACACGAACTTATTTTAAAGTATAGTGAGATTTCTAACACCACCACTGTGAACTTTGTTTACACGTTATCCCTTCTTTCGCATTAAAGAAGACATATAATAATAAGAAAACATCATTTTGCTTCTGCAGAACCTATGACATATGTCATATTTTTAGAGTCAAGGATGACAGGCAGCCACCATCTGTGAAGTTTATGGCAGTAAAACAGCCTGAAGACAGATGCTGTTCTATAAGGCCTGGTCAGAATTCTTATTTTATTATTTCCCTGTCATTATATTTCTGATTTCCCTGTCATAAGGTTTTTCCCTAAGTTGTTAGTCATCAGACTGAAACAGGAACAGCACTGCACAGATGATTTTTAAATTACAGGAACAGCAGAGTAACCACTTCACTCTTCTGGCCTTTTAGAAGTTCCAGATAAGGAGAATGATTCAGCTCCTGGACCTGGAGGTGATGAGGACCCCAGGGGGTGGTGGTTCTCTGACATTCACGCTCGGAGTTTCAATGCCCAGCAGCAGTGCGAGGAAAGCCTTGGGCTCGATGAGAGTGTGATAGCAGTGAGAGAAGCTGTGAGGGACCAAGGTCCTTTTGATGGCATCCTGGGCTTCAGTCAGGGAGCAGCTTTTGTTGCCATGCTGTGCTCTCTGCAGGAGCAAAAACTGGAGCCAGAGCTAAACTTCCGCTTTGCCATCCTTGTTGCTGGTTTCTGCAGTGCGTGTAAGGAACACCACAAATTCTACAACTCTCCCCTCCAGATTCCTTCACTGCATGTGTTCGGGCTGCAGGACAAAGTCATCCCTGACAGCATGAGCAGGGAGCTCCTCCCCTTCTTCCAAGACGCTCAGGTCCTCATACATAACGGTGGGCATTTTGTTCCTGCTGCATCTGCTCACAGACAAACATACCAGGACTTCCTGAAGAAGTTCCAGTGAAGCGTGAGACAGAAAAAACATCAGAATCTGAATGAATGAAAAAAATAACTCGAGCACTTAAATATGGCTGGAGAATGTTGAGGTTATTTAATGTTCAGAAACATGCAGTGAGAGCATAATTGAATCCAGAGGGGTAAAAATTATGACCTTTGGATGCCCTTTCTGACATGTGACTACTGTTCTTCACAGGGAATATACATTTGGCAAATAAAAGAACAACAGTTTATTTAAAGTACTCTGGTCTGTGTTTCTCTTTTGTGAGTAATACCTTTATTATAACCTCCATAAAGAATTTAGGTGTAAGAACAGATATCTGAAGAGTTGCTAATTTGAATCTTAGAACCAGCATCCACGGCTGAAGTGCCCTGCAGCAAGGTTTGTATGAGGCACTTATCCCCAGTCAATAGTTCACTGATGGTATTCATTTTATCAATTGTTTACACTCTGATTGTGCTGTCAGAAAGGGCGTTCCGGACATCTATGACGCATACACATATTAGGAAATGGGGACAAAATTACTATTTATAAAGAGGAAAAAGGAAACAATAGCAAATGACTTGACTTTTTACGGTCATAAATGTATTTTTCTTTCAATGGGTAAATCTTTAAAAAGTCTTCTCCGACTTTTTGTACTGGGAGTGTGATTGTGGAAAGTTATGAGAAGAATTTTAGGTCTGAGCCACAGTGGAAACCTTGATTTAATAAGTTTGAGTGATGTTTTACATAACACATCGTCACATTCTAACCTCACACTGTCACAAATCATTGCCTGAAATGTAAATTTACACAAAGGAGGAAGAATAACGTTGAGCTGTAAACATGATGGGTCGCCTTTACTCGTGTACCGCTGTGTGGTGAGTGAGTCATTCTCTCCCATATTTAATTGACATTGCAGTGTGTGGGTGTATCAGCAGTGAAGAGTATAAGAATCAACCAGAGGAGACCAGACTGGTGTGGGTGTTTTGTTTTTATGGATGCATGAAGGTGTTCCTCTTGAATGTGGCTTACAGGTTTGTGCACACACTCAAAATGTGCAGGGTTCAGGGACATGTTGTTCTTTTATAGCAGAAGCATGTGCATGTCAGACTGCGCTCCTTCAATTGTTTCCAGATGTTTGCCTTCTCCTCTACCTCTCTCTCTCTCTCTCTCTCTTTCCTTCTTTCTCTCTGCCCCTTCCCTTTTTTCTTTCATCTCCCACCTCGCTTCAAACATCCTCCTCCCTTCCACATCCTGTTTGTCATCAGCCTATCACATGTCTGTCACATTCATGGCATGGACTGAAATAGTTTTGTGTCAAAAAGCCACTCATGAGTCAAAAACTGGAGACAGTTGTGGGCTCTTGCCCCCTGATTAATTACCGCAAAGATTTCACAATAAAAACCATTTTATATAAAACTCACTTTTCTCACCTGTTCCAGCGCCTGCTGTTTAAGCGTTTACATCTATTCTCCCCCTCCTCTTACCATTGTATTGCCCTCATATTCCTCCTCTCCTGTGCTCCCCTGTGGCCCTTGTGTCCCTCCAAGACCTTACAGCAGACACACACGCACATGGTTTTGATAACAAGAAAAGACGAACGGAGAGAGTGAGCGAGCAGGGGAAACAGTAAAAGAAAAACACACAGGGTCACTCTTGCCAGTAAGTTTTACAACAGAGCCGTGACTCTCTTCTCAGGAATCTGTTCCTCCTGTTGCACAACAACCGGGAAATAATGGAATGAGAGACAGAGACAGATGAGGGTGGAGTTATCCGCCCTCTGTGCCCCTCCACCCCCTCAGTTTCTCTCTCAGTCTGTGGTCAAAAAGGGAGAGTAAGGGCACATTCAAGTTCTTTTGCCACAATTTAAGTATCACTTACCCCACCCCCCCTTCGATGGACTGTGAGGGGATCAGAGGGGTGTGTCGCAGCACAGATGGGCTCTATTTTGATTATGGAGCATTTGTTGTTATGGGAGACGGAAGGAGAGGAGGGGCCTCGTGTCGCGTGCATCTATATAAGAGTTGCACTTAAACTCCAAAGATCCTGGTCATCCCATGGCCCAGGCTGGTCTGGATAAGGTTGACCACTGACAGTTCTGCCTGGAATAATCTGTGATTTAAGATTTTTATCACCTCGTTAGAACTTTTGGATTTACATGCAGTTTTTTAAGCAGCTGTTTCTCATCATGATTGTTCTTCAAAGCTCAAAAAGAAGATGCTAAAGACAGAAGAATTGTTGGATTGAACATTGAATTGATACTAACTATCTATCTATCTACTATCAGTGCATGACGTGTGTGTGTGTGTGTGTGTGTGTTGATATGCTGGTGTCGATGAAGGTGATGTTATGTTCATATTGGATGTACTCCAAGAGTATGGCCTGCATCCAGTGTCACATGGAACTCAGTTTGCCGCTCTGCTTGTTTGTGTGTGTGTCTAGTTAGTTAGCATAGAAAAAGAAAGTGGCTTCATGAGTGCTGTTTAGATGTGCAGTATCTGACATGTGTGATGTGTGTTGACACATTAAAAGAGGGAGCTCAGGGAGTTTGTTTAGAGCTGAGCTGTCAGTTAAATTGCTATTTACAGAAGAGAAAATGCAGGATAGTCAGCCTGTGACATCCAGAGTGAAGAAATCTACATCTCTGTGATATCTAGGCCCAAACAACAGGCAGTCAGTGTTTATGTGGGTGTGTATGTGCATGTTTTTTTTCTCCATATGGCTATGATTTGGTCATTTGTTATTCTTTTCTGTCACACACATACTTCTGGTTTTCTCCTACTTTGTGGTTTTCTTGTTTTTGTGGACAAAGTGTACTTTGTCCATGGCCAAAACTTGTTTGGTTGGTGTCCTCGTCCAGTCATTCTTCCAGAGCGATACTTTGTCCTGTTGTGATTTATGTCATAACAGAATAGTTCCTGTTATCTGGGGGGGAAAAACACAAAGATCCGTCGCAGGTTTGATCTTTTCTAACTTCTTGTCTGTTTGTCTGCTCAGTGAGTGCATGTAAATATATTCAGAGGTTTTGGTAGTATCCGTTTTTGGGAGAGGAGGTGCAGAGGTGAACTGAGGACGCGGCTGAGGCCGTCTAAGTTAGGGTAGCGGCCGTTTGATGTATGATGTCACCAGCAGTCGTTTGTCTGCTTGTCTGCTTTACTGGCCCGTTTTAAAGGCCTTGGCCGGGCCCTGGCGAGGACAGCTGTGGTTTGGCCGTCCTTATAGGTGCCTAACTGACACTCGTGGGGTAAATATTAGTCATCGTGGCTGTGAAGCAGGGCTGGGTAGAGTCAGGTCTAGGCAGAAAGAGACAGAGAGAGTAAAGCATGTCTTAGCTTTCATATCCAAAAAAATGTACACTGTTGCAGTGTTGTGCAATCTTGTTTGGCTCAAGATGATAATAAAGTGGTTTGAAGGATGAAAAAGAACAACACTGCCATCACAAGTCTTCGCTGTGCTCAAATAGATCAATGAGACTTATTAAAGTAATATGTAGAATAGAGTGTGGGGTTTTTTTAGCAGTCAGAACTAAACAAACATTCAAAGATGGATACACAACATTATCATTATAATGATACATTCAGCTGTGTTATAAAGGTGAAGTATGAAGTATAAGTATAATAATTACATATAGATTTATTTTTAACCATTCAGTGATTCTTAACCAATTTCTTTAATGAACATATAGAAGTTGGTTATATAGCACAAAAGCATTCTGGGGACCGTGTGTGTATTTGCGTGTGTGTGTGTGTGTGTGTGTGTGTGTGTGTGTGTGAGAGAGAGAGAGAGAGAGAGAGAGAGAGAGAGTCATAAGTACTTCTCAGCCCTGAACAGTAAGAGTTTATGTGCTGCTGTTTATCTGTCAGCACATGAGCTTTTACGGTGCAGGGAGGCAGAAGATAAACAACAGATTAAAACATTTATCTCCTTTCTTTCTTTACTTTTCTAAATTTTAAAAAAAGTTTTCTAAACTTAAGATGAACTTTTTTTTACTTAGTTTTTGTTCCGTTTTAATTGTAATCTCAGTGAACTAGTTTACATGCGTGTGTTTATGTTTAGAGTGAACCCCTAATTCAGCTCTGTGTTGACTTTTTGCTGGTATTCATGTTGACAGCCTCCATCATCCTGTTTTCTGTATATTTTCTGCATTATCTTTAAACTCAACTAAATTAGCTGCCATGTATAACCTGAATGAGATGTACTGTAATATGATGTAATGTCAGAGGAGAGAGAATGCAGAGTCTTGAACAATATTTGTGTAGTTGGTCCTTTAATAACAAACTCCACATCTTAAAGCTGAGCTCATTTTATTTCATTAAAATCACAAAGGTTTCTGCTTATAAAATGTTCAATATGACACTGACAAAACATGACCTGTAGAGGGCAACATACGTCTGACTATCATGGAGCTGCTTAAGAGAGTGTTGACAAGGTCCATTGTTTTTGTGTGTGTTTCGCTGTGTGTCTGAGCATACGTGTGTTTGCCCATCTGTGCAGGACCTGGTGTGTGTTTGCGCCTGCCTGCAGGTTATAGCGCTGTCTGCTGGGGACTCCTAGCTGTGCTGCTTTGAAGTGAGGCAGCTCTTGTCTGATAAACAGAGAGTGGAACAGGTGTTGGAGCCGGCTGACTCATCTGCTCAGGATGGGCTCTTTGCATTCATCGCTGCACTCAATGATCAAACCATGAAGACACACACTATGCCCAATAAAGTCAAAGTGAAGAACAGTACATGTGTCAGTGCATATTTGAGTGTGAACTGAATGTTTGTGTCATCATAATATCACAACAATACATCATTTACAGTCATAAAATAAAACAATGACCTTTGACCTTGTTACAACAGTAAAGTAGTTACAAACTTTTTTCTCTCTTTCCTGATGACACCTGCCCCTAACGACCATGGCTGTAGACTGTTACCATGGTGCTGTTGCTAGAGTAACAATCTAAAGCCACGGTCGCCATGGAGACAGCAGGGTGGAGGAGTAACTGCAGTTGGCATGGTAACTGGAAAACTGCAAGGTCTCATTGGTTTGAGTGTGGATGTTACGTACTTACATGGCGCAGGACTCCCCCAATGCAAAGCCCACACAGGTTTCCTCTCTGAGAGAGAGAGAGAGAGAGAGAGACGTCGCTAACATACACAGTGAGTCAGTCAGCCATTTTAAAAAGTACTGCACAGTGTTTCAGTTTTTTTCATTGTCTCCATGTCATCTTTTCTGTGGTTATTGAAGCATCGCCAGGCTTCAGTAGCCATGACTGTAGACTGTTACTGTACTGTGACACTGTATAAGCAGTAAGCAGTCTAAAGCCAAGGTGCTGATGCTCTGGCAGGAGAAAGGAGAAGGGGTAGCAGGCATGGACGTACACTCTCCCTCTGTGGTGACCTGTATCAGCAAAAAGAGGAGAGGATGTTAATGATATTAAACTGAACACAATTCACAACAGTGTGTTGTTGATCACTGCAGTAAGGCTTAAACAGGGGAAATCATGGAAAGACAACTACTTCTTCCCTTTACTACTGCAACTATCATCAGAACTGTTTCATCTACAGCAATTTATTGTAAAAATGGGTCATAAAAGATGATGTTAACTCTATACTTAAAATATTACAGTGTGCAGTTTAGAGTCCTTGAACTGTTTTAGTAGTGTCATGTTTTAACACCACTAGAGTAGGCCATCTGTAAGGTCCAGAAATCTTCTATTTGGTGCAGTTAAATAAAAAGCTCTGTAACCTGATAACAAAAACGATGCCCCAACTCACTAAGAAGTCACATGACCATTTACCTAATTCATCAGTAAAACAAAAACAAAAGGCATCACACTTTGGAATAAAATAAGGAAACATTTTAGTCACCCCTTTTTGGGGGTGAGAAAACTTTATTGAAAAAAAAACTCTTGGCATGGTTGGCATCATCCACCCACTGTTTTCCTGTCTCTGACCTAGTTAGTGTTTGTATGCATGCAAGTGTGTGTGAGTGCAGAGTGGCAAGAGGAGAGGAACAGAGACATCTAGTGAACTCTGTGGATATGGTGAGCTATTGCAGAGCATTTAGGTAGAATCACTAAATGCTTCTGTTAGGAAGTTAGGAACCTAAAGATATTATTAAGAACTTCATATAAGCCTACAATTTATCACTGATTAATCAGTGATTATCTATCATTGATTAATTATGAATCAGCCTGACTAAAAATGTTCTTTCTCACCCTCCACAGAAATAAGCTTCTGTGTATTTGACACTTAAATTTGGAGATCTGTTTAAACTTGATGATTGTGACTTCTCTCTGCTCAGTGACCCACAGTATGCTAAAGACCCCCTATAGGTTAAACAGTAAAACAGTAAAGCCTGTTATTTTAATACTTGGTTACATCGTATCATCTTTCTGTTTTTGTTTTTTTGTTTTTTTTACATTAACGAGAAACGTTTGTTTGTCTTTCCGAAGTGGTTGCATCAGGTCCCATGTGAACCCCGTTTCAGCACCACAGCGTTGGGACAGCAACTCAGCTGCGCTCCGGGTCGGTGCTGTCCGCGGTGCTGAACAGGATCAACCACAGAGCCCCTCACAGCTGAGAGATCCACACAGGTTTTTACAGAAGATAATTGAGGCACGACTTTATTGAGATATTTAAATGTAAATCATGTCCATGTGAAGTTTTTTCACCACACATATTACATTTAGGTCTTATAACTGTAAACGTCTCTCTCCTCTTTGCTACAACCAGGATCCCATTTCTGAATACATCGTGGTCAGGTGCCGTCACGTGTCTCTCGGTGTTCGACAAGCCCGTGGGCATGGGCGTACGACGTCACGTCACGACTACACCAATAGGGTCTCGCTCTATTCTACCGCCTGGCTTATCAGAGCGCGTGGGCAGTGACTCGGTCTGGCTTGGTTTCCATGGCACTGGGGAGAAACCGCTTCTGTGTGTGTGTGTGTGTGTGTGTGTGTGTGCGTGTGTGTGTGTGTGTGTGACTTGACAAGAGCGCGGAACATTCAGAAAAAATGTTCCAACTCTAACCTGGACTTTCAACAGAAAACTTACTGAGATGCACTTCATGAAGTTAAAAGTGTTTAATATGGCGAAGAGAACAAAATATTCACAGTGCACGTTCAACCCAAACTAACTGGCTATAAATCTCTTGTAAAACAGCGTGTGACAATGTCTCTGACGTCTTTGCTTCACTAACACGTCGCCTGATTACCGGCGTGATCAGTGTCAGTCCTACAGTGAGAGACTTGTGAATGAACGAGGGGGTTTCATTGACTCGCTCCACCCACTCCTCCCTCGTGTTGTCTGTGCACGAGCCTGTCATAATTGCGCATATACAACCCGGTCCAGTATTACACTGCAGTGTGCGCGTGCGTGTCTGCCTGCCTGCCTGCCTGCGTGCGTGAGCGCAATGCCTTTAAAAGGGTTATAGTAGGTGACTGCGTATCATCTGCAAAGTGCGCAAGAATGACGCAGGGGTGACTTCACTGGCTGACGACGTCACAGAACTGGGACAGGGAGGGGGAAAAAAAAGATAAAGGAAACGCCGACCGGAAGTGCATGACGAAGGGAGAGATGGGAGGAGGAGAAGGAGGAGGAGGGGGTGAGAAAGGGAGAGGCGGAGGCGAGGAGTGTGCCGCCACACCGGAAGAAAGTGATGGCTATAATGTCATCACTATCACCGGAAACCTCCCGGTGGCACGCGCTCCTGAGGTTGTTGAGGGTCTGGTGAGGAACACTTCCCCACGTCCACACTCCCCCCAAGGAGACTCGCGCGCGCGCACACACACACACACACACCACAAGAGAGTGTGTGCGCCTCTGTGTGTGTGCACGTGTCAGTGTAAATTGCACAGTGGCACATATAGTTGGACTGATAGCATCGGACGCAGTGACGCCTGATTGGACACTAAACGGCGTCTCCCTGGTTAATTAAGAACATGATCTGACCCATGACAGGTGAACATTACATTACTAACAACAGTACGCCCTGATCTATAGCCTATTACAAGATACCGACTGACAGAAAAGACGCACATCGAGGTCAGCTTGTATCTTCTAGATGTCAGAGATTCATTTTTTTCAGGTTGCAGACTGAATGCTGCCCAAATGGGGGAGAAAATGAGTCACACTGCAGCAACTTCCAACCGGAGAGTAAAGATGAGAACAGTGCACGCAGACTTCGGGGCTTCTTAAGGGGATGGCCCGTCCAGTACATCCTCTCCCTACGGTGGCACTTAACCCATGTCACAAGTGTTTAATCTTTCAATAAAGTCATATCTGATCGTATCAAATTTAAAGAAATCAGACTTTAACTTACCTCATTGAATCTTCCCTGTGTTGTCACGGCTGCGGCTCTTTTTGCTGTAGAAATATGTCTGTCCTATCTCTAAACTCGCTGTCTTCATCAACACCAAACTGTCAGCGCAAATCTGTGCCACGCTGTCTTCACGCACAGACTCTATGGTCCCTCTTCTCCAAAGTCCGCTTCCCATACAGACCGGGCTCTCCCATCAACCGTAGGCTTTTTATAGAGATCCTGTAGTAACTAGTAGAAGGAGCGGAGGAGGGAAAGAAAGGGAGGAGGAGGGGGGCGGCTCATTCAAAGATTCACCTACACATGTACGTGCGTATCCCACGTCATTGAACGGAGTGCAGCTATTTATAAAGGGGAGGAAAAGTATAGCCTGAATCACTGTGCACTTCTTTAAAAAGGAGAGTGAAAATAGTATCCCAGGCTGTGTGTGTTTGTACTCCAAGACTGTGTCGAATACTTAGCAGCTCTAAATCTATTTCTAAGTCTAAATACTCCCCAAATGGCCGACTTATTACATAATTGTCTTTTGTAAACATTTCGCTGGGAATGCATTTCACAGTCTTATTGTCAATTTTTGTCAATACTTCAAAAAGCGTGCAGTGTTTAGCTTCTGTCAAAGGTTTTTGATTAGTGCTTCAGACACAGATATTATCTGATATGGGCAATATAACATCAACAGTTTAATCCTACATCTGTCTGTCAGCCTCGACGAGGAGATATGTTTATATGGAGGATGTCAAAAGAGACTAATTATGTCGAGAGCAGGCAACTAACACCGAGAGTCGAGTTCACCAGTTGATCAGAGCCATGAGCAGATCGTGATGTTTAGATGAGGCGATGAATCACTGCAGCTGCCCGTTTAAAATGACTGCTCGGTGCAGCGCTTTGACTTTTTTTTAATATAATTTCATAATTTAAAAAAATGATCTAAATAGCCACACATATCTGTAAAAACCTCACGACAGAGCCGACAGGAGTCGTGCGTAAATCTATCTCGATTCTATTGAGCGAGATTTAGGGGAGACCCTCGTGCGTAAAGAAGCGTGTCAGACATACGTAGGCGTGTGCAGCGAGAGACTCCTGCAGATTATACTTACGTTAACACACACACAGGAGTCAAATGGACAGGTGTTTTAATTTATTAGTTTTTAGTTGAGAAAGCACGCGCCAAACAGGAAGTTGAGGGGGAACTTAATGCCCCTCTGCGCCTCCGAACACTGCGGGATGTAGGCCAGGCACAGTGATCTCCTCATTGAACTGAGCAACAGAGAGAGAGATGGCCTGTAGTGATAATATGCTGGATGAGATCCACCTTCATCACCACTTCCTCCTCTCCCTCCCACTCTCTGTCCCTCTCCTTAACCTTCATCTGCCATCAGCCAGATGGTTTTGGAGTTTTAACCCTAAGAAGAGACACCTGTGAAAGTACATCTACTAGATAGATAGATAGATAGATAGATAGATAGATAGATAGATAGATAGATCTCTGCCTTTTTGTTTCTCCTCTTGATCTTAAGACTGAACATGGCAGCACCTCATGTCCATATGTGGATGTTTGTTTCATTTGACATCAGATACCTCAGAATTGGGTTAAAGCGTGGGTTGTATCACTTACACTTTTTATTGTGGCGAGATAGAATTAAAAAAAGTTTTTCTTTGACATGCGTTGGTTGATCATGTTACAAGATACAATACCTAAAGAACATGTGGCGTGTCTCCAAGGAGATCTGTAATTCTTGTATTATATCACTATAAAATGTATATCGCCATTTGAGCACTGTAAGCAATCAGAACAGTACACTGAAAGGGGTGAAGTGCGCTCATCGTGCAGTTGAGTTGTCCATGTTGCTGAAGACTTGTGTTTTCTTTGTGTTCTGTTTTAGAGTAAACCTGCCTCAGATACAGCTGCAGAGATGATCTCCTCCACTGCAACCAACCAGCAGTAATAATGTGCTGACTGTGGAAGGTAAGTAGTGGATGATTGTGTGTATGCCACTCAATCCTATTTCCTCATATTACACTTGCATACATAAATATGCAGCAGTGGTGAGGGAGAATGATTAAAACAGTGTGAATAAAGTAATTCCTCACTCCCAATCCTTAACTCCTCATTAATGGCCACACACACACACTGATGGTATCTTGCTGTCTTTTTTTTAATCATTTTTGTTTAATTTGATCCTTTCTGCCTCTGTTCTTAACACCGCGCCTGCAGGCCGCCTGATTTCAATCAGCATTCAACTTGCATATATCTGAAAGTTGATGATGAATCGAGATGCAGATCATTTCCTGTTCAAATCTCTTATCTGTTTGTCATGCCCAGTTGTTGGCTCTGTTTTTGTATCTCCTCATCTGTATTCCAAACAGAGAATGCAGACAGATAAGAGAGAAAGAAAAAAACTCATCCCTCCCATACTCTCTTCTCCCTCCTCACAGCCGCCTACCTTGCCTTCCCACCTCCCCTTCTCCCATTCTGACTCATACTGAAATCCCAGTGAGCATCCTCTCTCTCCCTCTCCTCTCTCTCTCTCTCTCTCTCTCCCCACCCATCCACACTCATTTGTGTTTTCTCTCCCTTTGATTGCCAAGCTGGCTCGAAAGCAATGAGCAGGGCAAGAGAGAATGAGCAAATGAAAAAGACAGAGAAGGAGGAGGAGGAGGAAGACTCTGTGCTGCCAAACGTGCCCATAATGAGGATTCAGTCAAAGAGAAGCTGGAAAGGAGTGTGTGTGTGTGTGTGTGTGTGTGAGCGTGTGTGGTTGTGCACAGTGGGGGCGTGTGTCAGAGTGAGACGAAGGATTGGAATGTGTGGGTGTTTATTAGTGAAACCCCTCTCACCCCCACATCATTCCCTCCACTGTCTTCTTGCCTACGAGATTTGTGAGATCACAAACCCACACTCACACAGCGGCAACTCCACATCCGCCCACTCTCGCACACACACACACACACCTTAAGAAACTTTGGATATATGTCTGCTTTAACGTTGAAGAAAGAAACATGCATGTCATGTCAAGTGAACATCCTCAGTGACGTGTTCCACGGTCTCCAGAGTCAAAAAATGGCTACAGTGAATTACCTGAGCTGATATGATTATTGATTATTATCACGATTTCATTACATTCACAGACCATCTGTGGCAAACCATGCTCCAGAAACGATCCTTTTACAAAGCCATGCCTTCTTGTCTGCTGTAACTCCAACAGTGAGTCACACAAAACTTCACAACATTATGCCAAAGTCATATGCTGAATGTAATTAACGTGCAATGCCAGCTGTGTGTGTGTGTAAGCGTGGGCAGTCATTTGTACATGTGCTGAATTGGGGGAGTAGGTGTCAGTGTGTCTGTTTGCACAAGTTTAATGTGGGGATAATTGGAATTTTTCTTGTGCTGATTACCAGGAATGTTCTAGAGGGCATTTTTGTTAAACATATCGCGCGTTGAAATATCATGTAATAGGGTACTCATATGGACACGGTACATGGCTTCCTGACTGCTCTTCAGTTTCTATGGCACAGAGTGTGTTTATGTTGGCCATCATCAGACAACCACCACACCACCCACCGACACCATGACGATCATCTAATGTCAAGAGGCTTTTGAAAAATGTGATTGATTCATTTGTTTTATTCTATGACATGAAATATATAATCAAATACCTCATTAGTAAATCTTGAGGGTTTAATGCATGTTGTAAAATCCGCTCACAAACAGATAACGAAACTACAAAAACTGCAATCATCAGGTCAAACTAAGAGGACAGTTGGTAGTTGGTTTGGTCTGATAGTCTCATAGATATTATGGGTTAGCCAGCCTACAACTACACTGACATATCTCTCAGTGCTTTTTCGGCTCATATTGGACTGACTCACTATCCTATCTTGTGGTCATACCTTACCTGGTTACCTGCTGACTTAATGGTGTTGGGGAGAATTACATTTGTTGTCTGAACGACCGCTTTAATAAAACTTTGAATAAATTAGGTCAAAACACAATCAGCAGCATATACTGCTGTGTTCTGTGTTACATTCTGCCTTGGATGTCTTTGTTTCAAATTCTCTATTATCTGTTTGGCTGTACACATATCCTCATATTGTCTTTTTGTTCATTTCTCCCCTGTCACTCCCTCTATTTCTTTTTTTCTGAATTATACATTAAAATTTAGTTGAAATGGATACACTCCAAACATCTAGTGCCAGCAAATATGCGTCACACCAGCCTCTGGCCTCATCTTTCTCTGTGTTTCTCTGTCTGTCTCTGCTACACAGGCTTTCTTTCATTTCTCTCTCCCTCACTACTCGAGATGTAGATCCCATTTCAATTGTCTCACTTTCATCTTCCTGCTATTTTCATTCTCTTTCATTTGTAACCCGATTTCAGTCCCAGCATTTTCATTCTGTTAAACCACAATGTCCCACTCCCACTGACTGTATTCCCCCATCTGTCCTCCTCTTCCTTCACTCCAGTCATCTCTGGAAGTCATCTCCTCCCACCTCTGAGTGTCACAGTGGGAGGAGACAGGGAGAGAGAGAGACAGAAAAGGAGAGAGAGAGAGGGGGAGGGAGAGAGGGAGAGAATAAGATAGGGGCAGGAGAGATCGAAATGTGATTGGGCTGGAGAAACCCCCCTGGTGTCAGAAATTCACCTGCAAAAACTCCCTGCTTCCCCCGCTTTTCTCATCTGTATTCATGGTCTCTCCTCCTGCATCATGCCTCTCCTCACCTCTCCCTCCCTCAACATCTCCCTGCCTCCCCCTCTCTGTCCTTCTATGTCTCTTGTCATCCTGCATTGCTCCACCTGCACTGTGGTGCAGCACTAACAATCAGAACTCTGCACACATACACACACACAGAAAGAGAGAGAGACAGAGGCACACAAGCACACACACTTACAGATTCACACACACACACACACACACTGGGAGACACACACCCACCACTTCCGGCAGCCCCCCCCTCCTCTCTCACATCTCTCTACTGCAGACACGAAACATTCTACAACCCCTGGTGTGCCAGCACTTCATCAAGAGACACTGCTCTAGCACTACATCAAAACACTATCCTGCATTCACTCACACGCGATGTAGTTTATTGCTTGTGCCACATGATAGTAACTGTAACAAAAAGATGAAAAACAGGAAGCATTAATGATTGCGATGAGAATAACGATTATAATATTCAATCATCAGTATTAATCATAATAGAACACATTATTAAAACATAACCATAGACACCAATAATAAATAAAAGACAGCTCTAAAAACGCAACATCTGTGCAGTCAAACTAATGAAACTGTGAATAACAAAAATAATAAAAATATGGCCTTTTATCGTGTGATGATCTCGGTTCTTAGTATCTGTATTTTCTCTGTGATGTACGCTAAGTTAGGCAAAAGTAAGTTCCTACGTGAGAAGAAATTTGCACACATGAAGAGAACCAAGCAGCTGGATGAATAATTAGTGACATGAAGGAGGTAACATGTATGGAAATACAAAAGCTTTGGCCCTGGATAGGGATTATAAAGAAAAACATGGGAGTGGGAGACTATAGGAAGGACAAGAGACTCTGGCCCTTTAATTTGGTGTTGCTAGGGAAATGAAGATGTTTACTCTAGCAGCAGCCACACAGATGATGTCTGCATGAACTCTCCACATACCACCTTGTATGAGTTTACACACACTTACAAGCATGAACACACACACACACACACACATTCAGTTGTCATGTGGATGTTTCTGTTGTAACTCAAATAAACACGCAGTCCCACAAATCTCTTCACGTCACCTTTGTAACACCTTGTCAGAGCACTTCAATGTCAAGTAAAAACCCAAGAAAAAAAGGATGACCATATTATTACATAAATTACTACAAAGTTGATGAAAGTTCGTTGTTGGGCCAATCTTAAGTGTTGGATGATAGAATAAGTAATCAATCCTGACCTCTAGTGGACATTCTAGGGAATATTTACAGTGAACAGTATGCATGTAGGAAATCTGTCTGTTTCTTTATATAATGTGACCTTTACCTACCCTTCACCCAAGCTTTATGATGGTCAAAGCCTAAGTAAGAATTGCATAACTTCACTGGCGGAATAACACACATTACTAGTTTTAACAAAATATTTTTTTAGTCTAAAGTGAGTGGTAATATTTCTTTTATAGTCACTGTTTATTAGGCTACCACTCATTGTTTTACCTAAAAATGTATTTTGAAATGTATTTTATTTTTTAACATATGGCATAATTGTATTGCTTTTTTAAATTATTTATCCTTATCAACATCTACAGGTTAAAAACTGTGGAAGTCAAGTATGTCAGTAATGACAAGCTATGTCATAATGAAGAGATAAAGAATCATAGTTATCATGAAATTACTTAGTAAAGTATCTCATAATGTTTCTTTGTCAGTATAACTTTTATCTCATCATTGTGTTATTGTATAGATCAACATAGTTGTGACTTTGTAGATAATTACAGGTATATTATGGGTATGATTTGTTATGCTTGTAATATGGTGCTTTTTCCTCATAGTAAGCCCACCGTGACCTCATACAGTGGGGTTCAGAAGATGGATGGCTGACATTATATCTCATAATCAAGGCTTTTATTGAAATGAGAAAGCTTTTCATAAAGACACAGTATCTAAATTTGATTGCTGTTGCTAGGCAATCAAACTATTGTTCTTCACCCTCTTTCTTCTTCTTCCTTTTTATTCTTCCGTACGTTTTTTGGCGCAGCATATCCTTAGCATACATTGACCGATTTCAGCCATTCAACTATCAAAATGTTCATCTTACAGAGGACATTCCGGGTCAACTTCAAGTTTTTTTTCAAAATTTATAATTTTTCAAATATTATGCAATTTCGGTGTCATTTTTAACATGAGAGTCTATGAGAGAGCCCTTCAACAAGGGTCATCTGCCAAATGTATCTCCTCCTACAAATTTTAAGCTACAGACTCCATTTTAGTCTTAAAACGCTCATTAGATGCTGCTCTATCAAACTTGTATTCAGAATTTTCTAATTCTGAATAGTTTCCGCACGACAGGCTCTCAAAGTTGGAGTGGTTTTTGAGCTCTCCTCTGCTGTTACCATGGTGACAGGCTGACACACAGAGGCATTCAAAGCAATGCTTCAGCTGCAGCAATCAAACTTGCATTTTCTTCAGGAAATGCTTTTCTAGTTATGACATTCTATTGTGTTATTGTATAGATCAACATAGTTGTGACTTTGTAGATTATTACAGGTATATATATATATATATTTAGGTATGCTGTAATATGGTGCTTTTTCCTCATAGTAAGCCCACTGTGACTTCAGTGGGTTCATGGGTTCATGGATGGATGTTGACATTGTATCTCATAATCAAGGCTTTTATTAAAATGAGAAAGCTTTTCAAGCTTTAAAAGACACCGTATCTAAATATTATAATATTAAGATAATAAGTAAACAAATTTGTTACGTTGTGAAAAAACCGCACTACATTACCCAGTAGCCTTCGCAACATCACCCAGTGAATATTCTTGAGCCATTTAGGCCGCCGTACTTGTTATGTTTTTGAGTGAAAGCAAAGATGGCGAACGAACTGGACAGAGTGCGAATCTCAGCTGCGGAACTCCGAGCTGAAGCGTCGAATTCAGTCAACATTTCTGACTGCCAGAAAGGTAAGAGGAAGTAATCCAATACATGGAAGGAATACTTTGCGAAAAAAGTCTATAAATTTAGGCGAAAAACTGTCCCAAGTCAGATGAAAGTGGCCTACGGAGTTGCTAAGTTTGTAACTAGCTAATGTTGTTAGCTAGCTAGTTGTGTGTGTCCGTCTATTCTTTAGTTCCGCGCGGTCCGTTTTTAAACACTCCTGTGAACTATACCCAGTCTAGATCATTTAAACGCGACAAAAATGATTTAGTAAACCACGTTCTTTGTATCGTGTCTTACACTTATACTCCATAGATAAAGCGCATCAGAAGAAGTGCTGGGTTTTGAGTTTTAAAGTGTTTCGTTGATAGAGTCGTAAACTTTCACTGTCAAAAGGCAACTCACGCTCATAACCGCTGCACAGACGTTGCCTTTATGGAAAAAAACAGCCAAAAGAGTTTATGACTTGTTTTTTGTGTTGAGGTTTTACTTTTTCTTGATACATTTTTCAAAATGCCACTCAGATATTGACTATAACATACTTTCTGTGTGTAAAGGAGGAGGACGAGATAAACTTGACAATTAACATTGGCAGGCAATGTTACACTTTAATGGAGTCACTACATTTAAGTGAGTGTGCAGGGCACCACAAATGTAGTAAAACCAAAAGTCCAATTTAATACCTTCAGCAACAGTAGTATATGCTCCTGTATTTGTCTCTGATACCCATCTGTAGTAGTGCAGTGTCTGTGTATATGAGTGATTTTGTTTCAGTTTATCTTACATTTTTCTGCAGTGGAACAGCAGGAACATCACAAAAACAAGCAGCAAAAGAAGCATGAAGGGAAACGTCCTGATTTGCAGCGCTACCAGCCAACAGGTGGACATGGACGACGTCACCAGGACAGCGAGGAGGGAGAAACTGGTCTAAGTGATCCATTACCTGCTGATTCATACAATCATGAGGAACTGGCACAGAGTGAGAAGAAAGGTGTCTCTGAAAATGTTTTAGAGAGACATGGGTGCACAGACAGTAGTGCAGGTACCACCAAAAAGGAAGAAGACAGGATGAGAGGTGATGGCAGTAATACCCAGAACTGCAGAAAGGGCAGCCACTTACAGGTACAAAAAGATACAAGTGAAAAACAAAGCTTTGTTGAAAATGATAGACCACACCAGGAAACAGCTGGAGCCTCTAAGCCAACAAAGAAAACTCGCAAGCCTGACCAAGAATTTTATCAACCTGGGAGCCGGAGGAATATTCAGGGAAAGGACTGTGGTGTAGGGAGAGAGCAGGATAACCCTCCTCCTCGAATGCTTGAGCAAAAATCTGAAGCAGAATCCCAGATAAGCGCAACGGCAAAGGAGGGCAACAAAAAAAGATCCACACAAAAACAGGGAGGGAAAGATAAAGAAGGAAAACGTATACAGGACCATGTGAAATTGTCTAACTGTAGTGAAGCAAACAGAAAACATGAAAGCCAAGATAAGGAAATACCTAAGTTAGTGTTTGATTCTTCAGTGGAAAAAATTACAAGCAAAGTTGAAAAACTCAACATTAAAGATAGGGGGAAAGTTGGATGTGCAGGGCAGAATGCTGAAGAGTTAAGCTACAGGAGTGAAGAAGCAACTGATAAGGACAGGAGAGGTCAAGGGGTAGAAACCAAAGATGAAGAGGAAAAGGCAGAGAAAAAGAGAGAAAAGGGAAACCGCAGAAGAAGAGCAGCAGAGAAAGAAAAGGAGAAAAATCAAGATTCCAGAAGAGAAGATGAAGAAGGTGTTGGAGGAAAGAGTAATCAAGGGAAGGCTGAGAAGGAAAGAAACAAGAAAGCTGGAGAAGCAGATGGGAAGAAAATGATTAAGATGGGAGAGACACAACAAAACAAAAAAAGGGAGAATCGCAGAGAAATCAAAGGAGGGGACAACAATAACAGCAGGTCCGCAGATGCTGAGAAAGATGCTAGGACAGAAAGAAATTCTGACAAGCCAGTAGAAAGAAGTGCAAAAAACAGATCCAGTGCAAACATCACAACACCAGCCTCAAAACGCTATTCCAAATCAGATATTCGGCGTTCACGGAATCGAACCTACAGCAGTAGCTCTGCCAGTAGTGTAACCAGCCTGGATTGTCCCAGAGTAGGAATGGAAGTGGAGAGGACTAAGTGGCCACGCACAGGGCAAAGGTACAATAACAAAGATGAAATGGCTAACAGTGGAGGAGGACAGAGGAGTCATTTACAAAGCTGGACAACAAATGAGGAATCATCCACAGAATCCATGGAAGGGAGTGAGATGAGTGACAGAGCAGATGATAGGAGGAGGAAAAGAAGAGGTGGGGAGGAGAAGTTCAGTGCAGAGAGGCAGAGGGATGATCGGAACAAACCAAGAGGACACAAAGGTGGAGGTCGTGGAATCTTAAGAGTTTCTCTAGAAAAACAGTCAGTTACCTCATCACACAGCGGGGATCCACAACAAAGCAAGCAAGGCTTAGTTCCTCGTGGCAGAGGTGGAGGTATTCTGGTGCTTCCATCTCGTACTGACATCTCTAATCCACCTGAGGTTGGGCAAAGGCTTCTTTTTGGTGGAATAAGGGGGGGAGCAGCGGGCAGGAGTCGTGGAGGCCGAGGAGGTGGAATGAGACGACTCTGGGATCCAAATAACCCCGACCAGAAACCTGCTCTTACCGGTACTCAACCATCACAGCATTTGTCTCACCAACATTCCACATATCTTCAGACAGGGACTGGATATGGACAACTTCACTTTTTGGACACAGATGATGAGGTAGCAGGCAGTCCTCCGGTCCCACAAGGTGAACATTTTCGGTCCCAACAGGCTGCTGCCATGGCCTACTACAAATTTCAAAACTCTGACAACCCCTATTCCTACCCAGTGCCTGCAAATAGCCCACATAATCCTGGTACCACCAGCCAGCGCTATCCATATCCTTATCATATGGGACAATACCAAATGACTCACCCTAACGGCATTTACCCAAGCCCTGGTGTGGGTCAGCCATGTGGGAATTACAGGGGAGCAGGGTATTCCCAGCCAGGTACCGGAGTTGGTTTGACATTTGAAGAGGTGGAGCAACAAGCCAGAGGGGAGCTGGGGAGGTTGCTGAGAGCTGCAGATGCACAGGAGCTTCAGCTCAGTAACCTGCTCTCCAGAGACAGAGTGAGTGCTGATGGACTGGATCGCATGTCCCAATTCAGGTGAGCATTCACATAATAAGATATGTACTGTCTTCAGTCTTATGTTAGTGATCTGGCCCGAGTAGTCATACTGATAACAGCACTTCCTTTTATGATCTCCTGTTTTGCAGAGCTGACCTTTTAGGGCTGTACGAGCAGGTCATCCTGACAGACATAGAGTTCTCCGACTCTCAGAACGTAGATCAGGCTTTGTGGAAGAACGTCTTTTACCAGGTTATAGAGCGATTCCGGCAGCTGCTCAAAGACACCACCTGTGACAACACCCCTCATATCAGGAATATGCTGCTCACCCTGCTGGATGAGGTACAAGATCTTTGTGCAGGATTCTTAATTATACTTGTGGCTACGCAAGACAACTCACAATGTTCTGTTTTACTTTACTTGGTTTGTGCCCATGCATATTTTAAGTTCACGTACTCATTGTCATTGTCTTTGTTTCACAGGGAGCACTATTCTTTGATGCGCTGCTTCAAAAGCTTCAGACAGTGTACCAGTTTAAGTTGGAGGATTACATGGATGGCATGGCTATCAGGGCTCGGCCACTACGCAAAACGGTACAGCAATACTCCCTTTACTTTGTGTGTACTCAACATGTCTGTGTGCCTTCGTAATCGCTCAGTCTGAAATACATCTTTTTTTTTTTTTTTTAGCAATTTTTCTAAATTAAGGCTTGCTCTGGTTTCTGTATTAACGGCGATACAGATGATGATACTATATAATTATATATATTATATTATTTTTTAGGTAAAATATGCACTTATCAGTGCTCAGCGCTGTATGATCTGTCAGGGAGATATTGCACGTTACCGGGAACAAGCCAGTGATTCTGCAAACTATGGCAAGGCTCGCAGGTAAGCTTTAATTTGTGAAATTTATTTCATCACGTTATAACATTGTAGTAGGTGTGTGTGGATTGAGTTAAGAGGCTATATTCTTATGCTTAATTATCTCTCCTTCTATCTCATGATCACACACTTGAATTTTTATCTTAGCTGGTACCTGAAAGCCCAGCAGATTGCCCCTAAAAATGGACGTCCATATAACCAGCTGGCCCTGTTGGCAGTCTATACGGTAAGTGATATCCAGATTTGATTAAAGGGGGACCCTAATGTCATTTTACTGGAAGATGGACTTAAGAACAGAACCTAAAGAATATGTTTTCTTACTGTCCAAATATTTGTGACTGATTGTATTTTCATTACCATGTCCCTAGGACAGTGAATAATAACAGTGTATTTTTAGTTGATAGAATTGATTTGTTTGCATCCTCTTAAGTATGTGATAAACTTCCCAATCTTAATCTTGTCACTCCTCTTTCATCTACAGAAGCGAAAATTAGATGCTGTGTATTATTACATGCGCAGCTTGGCAGCTTCCAACCCCATTCTGACTGCAAAGGAAAGCCTGATGAGTTTGTTTGAGGAAGCCAAGCGCAAGGTCAGACATACACCTTTATTATTTTGTAATCACTCCGGTCCTTTCATACATACTAACATGTTTTAGTTAGTTTAAATTTGTTAGATTACAACCATTTGGTGATTACATCCAGACTTAAGGTTGAGTCAGGCCCTCTTGTTTACTGACTCTCTTCTTGTAGGCTGAGCAGCTTGAGCGAAGGAAGAAGCAAGAGCATGAAGGAGGCTCCAAAGGTCCAGCAGTCAGGGGGAGAGTAAGAGGGGAAGAGGGAGCACGAGTGGAGATCTGGATTCGCCCCAGCGGACAAGCCGCAAACCCTTCTTCACAGAGAGGAGGTAGTGAGTCAAGCCGAGACTCTGAGCAAGATGGAGAGCTGGGCAGCCTCAGCGCCACTGATGTAAGTCTTTTCCCCCCTCTCATATGCACTTGTTTAAAAACTTTTGGACAGTTCACATACAGAGGTTTACTTCCCCTTACTACTTTGCAAATTATTGTGTATGTTCATATTCACACATTAGCTACATATACATGAATTATATCAAGTCTAGCTTTAATATGTATGGAAATGTGGGGAACAGCCTTGTTCCATCTGCATTGTGTTCTCTCAACTGTTCTTTAGTTATCATTGTATCCTCTTTAAAAACAGACAGTTCATGTCCTCTAACTATTCTGTGAATCCTTAAAGAGTGACGTCAGCTACTTGTGCTTCGTCACTGGTTGAAGACGTGCTTTTGTGTCATGTGCTGTACTTGTGAATTCAATAAAAAAAACAGATTAGTAATAATTTAATTTTCCTTTTTCGGCCTTGTCTTTTCTTCTATAGCTAAATAAGAGATTTATTTTGAGTTTCCTGCATGCACATGGAAAGCTCTTCACTAAAGTAGGGTGAGTAATGTCTTATATTTTCCAGTTTAATGTGTTTTGTCGAAAAGACAGCGTAGTCTCAAACATTTAGTACTTTGTTTGCCATTCTTTTAGTTCTGTCACAGTATTAAAAATATATAAATGTATGTACCTATGCAGGATGGAGTCCTTCCCTGCAGTGGCGAGCCGTGTTCTGCAGGAGTTCAGGACACTGCTCCAGCATGGCCCTTCCCTGTTTGGCAGTACACACATGTTGCAGATCATCACCATCAATATGTTCACCATACATAATGCCCACAGTCGAGGTAATGCAACACACACACACACACACACACACTATTGTCATCATTTTCAAAAGTCAAATTGCTTTATATTAATTACAAATATATAAAACCCTTTTAATCGTATCTTTTCATTTGAATGTACATTTATTTTTTTCCAGTGGAATACAAGTAGAACATGAATGCCTCACGTGTACACAGTTTATTAATGGAGTTTAAAAATTCATGTTTGCCAGGTGAAGAAGGAGAAGTACGGTCTGTTTTACAGGAGCAAAGCACTGCCCTTGGCCTTGGCATGTTTGCACTAATGGTGCAGCGCTGCACAGAGCTCCTCAAAGAAACGCCTGCAGGTGCGTATTTAGTTAACTCCACTCCAAATATTTTGATCAACAGAATTTTTTTAAAGTTCTCCATTTATTTCTGTTACTTTAAAAATTCATGGACATTACTTTGAAAGGTCGGTGTTAACTTCGGGGTCTGTATGAGACCAATAATGAAAACACTGTCAGTCCCACAGCACATCATTGGAGATTATTTACAGAGCTAGTTAGTAAAGTGTTGCTTCAAAAAACACAGTCAACCCTTTCTTCATTTACCATTTGTATTTGTAGAATACACTGTTGAGCTATGTGGCTAGGGAATATCTTTCAAATTAGTGGAAGACTGTTTTGTTTTACCTTGGCATGGTTTGTGAATGTTAAATTGAATAAGGTTTGATTTGCAATTGTAAATGTACACAATCCATCTTTCTTTTTATAAATATAAGTTTTAGGTTTTGAAAGATCCTCCTGGTCAAGTGCACCTTTTTGCTTGATTGTGTAATAATGAGTGTTGCTCTTCAACAACGTTTCTTTTTCTCTTTCAGAACCGGTCCCCATGGCAGATGGAGAGGAGGAGGGTAAAGCGGATGAGCTAGAGGGTATTGTGAAAGTTTCTGCCTTCCCATCGGACCTGAGAGAACTACTGCCAGGCATCAAGGTCTGGTCTGACTGGATGTTGGGACAGCCAGATCAGTGGAACCCACCACCATGCAGTATAGTAGAGTGAGTTCTTTAAAGTTATAAAAAAAAATTAAAAAAAAAATTATTACCCGCTTAATCTATTACTTACTATTACTTTTCCGTTAAGTGGTAGCCCTGATGTCTGGCAGTGCCTGGCGGACCTGTGCAATGTGCTTGCATGTGTGGATCATGAGGAAATGCCACTGTACAAAGTCGATACTGATGAAGGCGAGGGAGACGAGGAGCTGATGGTGCTTCAACTGAAGGAAGACAGGCTTCTTGCTGGCTTTGTACCGCTGCTGGCTGCACCACAGGAGCCGTGTTACGTAGACAAGCATACAGACATGGTGAGTGGAAAGCCTCTGCAGTTCATCATACAGTAACAAGCACTTGCATACTTTGACTCAGATGGAATTACTTACCATATTACTTAATCAGAATGCTAGGTTTACATTTCAGTTGTCATGCTCTTATTTCTCCATCCTATCTCCCAAGGCAATAGCTGCAGATTGTAAGAGAGTGACTGTGCTGAAGTACTTCCTGGAGGCTTTGTGTGGACAGGAAGAGCCTCTGTTGGCCTTCAAGGGAGGCAAATACGTCTCTGTAGCAACTTCTCCTCCCTCAAATCACACAGTAGATACAAGGAGCAGGCAGGATTCTCAAACAGAAAAAGAGGTGATTCCCTCTCTCCTACTGCCTTCTCTTGTAAACTTTTTCTTTTCTCCTTCTTGTCTGGATTATTTTTATTTCTCCCTGTAAATAATAACAAGATGACAAAACTGTAGAGGTTGTTGTAGAAAGTGGAAGCTAAACCATAAACACTGTCCTAATCTTCTTATGTGTGTATTTCACAGTCTGATGATGTCATACTCGAGGCAGAGTCATCGCTCTCAGCATCAGAAGAAGAGGAGGATGTTGAGGAGGCGGGAGACAGCGAGAATGACATAAAACAGCTGAAGGCACGACGCCACGCGCTTGCCAACAAGCTGGCACAACAGCAGAAACGGAGGGATAAAATCCAGGTAAACAGGCATGTCTGTATGAATGTGCACAGCAAGCAGTGAGCATATTCAAATGGATTTCAATCACACATCAAATTTATTTGGTCCTTCCAGGCAGTGCTGCAGACAAGTGGGCAGCTGGAGCTGGAAGTAAGGCCCCTTTTCTTGGTTCCTGATACCAATGGATTCATTGATCATTTAGGAGGACTGAAGAAACTTCTCCAGTGTGGAACATACATAATAGTTGTCCCACTCATCGGTAAGACACAGACAAAAAAATGTAGGATGTGTACATGCTCCAGACAGACTAGAATATGTATCTACTGGTGTTCAGTGTAGAGACAGGAAACATTTGTTTATGTGTTGTTTATGTTCTGTTCTCTCTGTCAGTCATTACAGAGTTGGACGGCCTGGCTAAAGGTCAGGAAAGTTTTGGTGGAGGAGTGGGGTCCGGAGGGCGCGGCACTGGTAGTCGCGGTAACTATAATGTTAGTGCCGCACATATGCGTGCCGTGCAGGAGAAAGCTCGATTAGCGGTGGCTTTCCTAGAGAAAGGATTTGAAGCCAGAGAGCCATGCCTCAGAGCCCTGACAAGCAGAGGGAATCAGCTTGAGTCTATTGCCTTCCGCAGTGAAGACACCTCTGGACAACAGGTTAGAGCCCAAAGAAATCCAAACAGTTGCTGGCTGTTAAATGTTTGCTTCTTTCATCAAGTGTTTTTTGTTTTTTGTCTTCTTCCTCAGGGAAACAATGACGATGTGATTCTTTCTTGCTGTCTCCACTACTGCAAAGACAAGGCAAAAGATTTCATGCCTTCACAGAGAAGTATGTAACATTATTTCCTCACACTCGAAAACGCATTTCATAGTTTTTTAACTATATTAATAATTTAAATATAGGCGAGTGTGTTTCTTATTCTTCTTTGGCTGCTTGTCTCATAACAGATGGGACTGTGAGACTTCAGAGGGAGGTGGTGCTCCTTACAGATGACCGGAACCTGCGTGTCAAAGCTTTAACCCGCAATGTCCCTGTGCGAGGCATCCCTGCGTTTCTCAGCTGGGCCAAAGTGGGCTGAACCAGACTAAGCTGGAGTCAAAGGAAAAACCAACTGCTGAGGCCCGCTTCTTAATCAGACAGGAGACACACTTAAGCAGAGGAAGTAGGAGAAGAGATAACAGGGGAGAGGAAGTGACAAAGAACGCAAAGAACCACTTCTTATGAAATACAAGCAAATCTAGTGAGTGCGGGGTGGTTTAAATGAGCTTTTCCCCCTTGTAATGAAGTGTGAGTGTATGTATGTGTTAAGATCAGTGAGCTTCCCCAGAAAGAGACAGGAAGACTTTAACAAGTCTTTGGAAAGCTGGAGCAGAAGGGACGAATTTGATTTGTAGGTTGCACTGTCCAGCCTCAAACCTCTGCACCAATGTAGTGTGCATTCTGTGGGCAGTATTAAAACCTGAAGCAGATGATAGAATGGGCCAGAAAGAGTCAGTAGCACTTCCACACCTCTCTGAAGGCCCAGGCTTAGAGACTGCTTCAGGCCTGTACAACAGAGCACAGAGGTGGGTAGGTGGACGGAGGCATAGCTGGATGGTTTGTGTCAGCACAGTGAAATGTGGCTGATGTTAATGAGGGTTGATCAGGAGCCATTATGTGAACACGGTGCCGCCAAGGAATCAGGTGCAGGTGTGGTGTTTCCTGCTAACCCAGGAGGTACTTGATGCCTGTTTGGTATCTTGTGTTGCTTCTCCTGAAATTGAATTTGGGTGTTAGAAAATGTTTTTTTTTTTAATCAACATCAAAAACATTGGTTGTTTTTTTTTATTTTATTGTTATCACTTGTTTCTCGACCTCACATTTGTAAAAGGTTTTAATTTTCCTTCATTTTTTTAGACAGATGGTGGGAAACTGGGAGGTTTTTCCAAAAACCCCATAAACCATAACCATTTATCTGAACTGGAATTTAAAGTTAATTTGTAAATACTTGAGGAATGGATTTATTTGTCTGTTTTCAGTCCCACTAAATTACACGCCCAAGACAGGAACATTTTGCAGAGTTTTTGACCCAGACCTGCCTCCCGTAGTCATGATGGTACAGACAGTTTGCTTTTTAATGACTTTGCAGAATCTTTATTATTATTACTGACCGTTTACCAGTTCACACATTAGTTCTGTGCTGTTTCTCTTCATAGTGTATCTTTGTCGTTCTCCCGCTCACATATCCACTACACTTTGATTCATGTTGAAGTACATATAAAGTGAAACTGATACGATGACTCACTGATATCCTCAAACATTTAACACAGATTTAGTGTATTCACTGGCTCTACATCACTTTGGAAGATTGCGTTTTTTTTTCTCAGTACTGTGTTTCTGTGCTTGTGTTGTAATCTACATCATTCACATTTATCACTCATGTCACTAATATATAGAAGTTATTTGTCCTGTACCTTTTCAGCTACAGTGTGCATCAGCAGTTGATGTTTCTGTGTTTGTGTGAACCGCCTCGTAAATGTGTTTTGTTGTTTTTGAGACTTTCTGGTTTTGTTGAAGCTGTAATACTCTGCTATCTGTTGTGTTTAAGTGATGTTGCTAAAGTGTTTTATTGTTAAAGCAAATGCAGCAATAGGATCAGCTTAACCCGACTTTTTCATTATCCATCAATAAAAATGTTTCAAAGCCATTGTTTCCATGTCATTGATTTGAAAAGGATGACTGAATGTAGTCAAAATGGCTGAGTTTAATTTAATACTTTGAAGATTAATTTAAATAGTAGTGTTGATGCAACACAATGTATCAGAGGCTATTAATAAATAACATTGATGTCCTGAATCCTTTACATGTGTGCCCTCATGTGGTAGCTGAGGATGACACAGTAAGGATCATTATGTACTGTAGAACAGCTGTGATTTTAGCACTCCCTTACAGGGAACACATTAAATAATTAACTATACAATAAAGACAAAAATGCATATCCTAAACAGTAATCAAAATGTAATGACCACTACTTTAAATTTAACATTTAAAAGTGTGGGTTTATTGAAGAACAATCTCAACATGCAGTCGGATCAGTCTAACATGAGGTGTTGTATTCACAGCCATATATATATATATGGCTGTGAATACAACACCTCATATATATATATATATATATATATATATATATATATATATATATATATATATATATATATATATATAATTTATTCCATTGTTGGACTCAGGGGGAAAGAGTGAACAGGCCCATAGGTTTACATTATGTTTATATGCTTTATATGCACACGTGTGTGTGTCAGGGACACAAAGTTCTGCAGTCTATCCATCCGTATCATTTGCTTCAGTATACTTCTGTGCCTGGATACAGACCACACAGGCAGGACCTGATTCTCATCATCATGACAACAGTGATGCCAAGCAACCAATCAGAGCACTCTGAGCCCTGTGCTGGAAGCTGATTGGTTTCTGGGCCTGCAGCCTGTTGTGGAATGTCCATCTTTAACCTCTCTGCTGCCATGCACACTGCATACATGCTATATTTTCTCAGTGCAGATTACAGCTAAATATATATTTAATCCTGCTGCCATGCGTACACTTACGTGATATTGTGAGATGTTTTGCATGTGACAATGGGAACATCTGAGAAAAAAAGCCATGTAAACAGTCCTTTGTGTGCATCCCATATGTAAACATTACATTATCAATAAAAAATAGAAAATGTAAACATATACAGCACAGATACAGCACTTTACTGTTAAACCACCTTACATATGATTGTCTCATGAGCTAATTAGAATATTGATTTCAGTGCAAACCAGACTAGTTTTGAGCTGCGTTATTGTTGTTTATTGCCACTGTTGTCTGCTCCACTCTTCTCATCATATATTGACAGAGAGTCCTTGGATATTTTCAGACTGGTACTGGGATATGTGCAGTTTTTGTGAGTTAACGCCTGGTTATTTATAGAAGAAGCCAGATTAAGGCTGAAACTGTTAATCAGGTTAGAAGCTCTGAGACTGAAAGTGCATAAGGCCAAATACACAAGAAGAGGAGTCAAATGTATGTATCTGTCTTTGTGGTATTATAAATAGGGCGTAGTGTTGTGTTGACATTCATTGTGTTTATGGCTTTCTCCGTTCAGACCACACGCACCTTCGCTTGTTGGATGGCACAGCAGAACCAAAACAGAGATTAGGGAGGGGGCGACGTTTACTCCACAGGGTGCAGCCTCGACAAGACTCTCCTAAACTGTCACACGTCTACTGTCGTCTCGTTTAAAGCTGACTGCACCGTGTTTTCAATTCATTTGCTCCACGATTCCTCAACAGTGGAAGGGAGGTGATTCTCATCGCCGCCATTTTTAGGGAACTGCCTATCGGAGAGAAACTTTGCTAGCTGCTACTGCCGAACGTTAGCAGCTAGCTAGATGGCCAGTAGCCTGCCTGTGACAGTTAACGCTTGACAGTCGTTAGCCAGCAGCTTGCCTCGCGTTGATGTAAATTATTCCTATCGCCGGCCTGCATAGATGACAAAGAGGGCTTATTGCAAAAAGTGGGCCATTAAACTGGAGCTGAAGTCAGCATGACCGTCTGTGTTTGGGTAGGGCTATAATGCAGTTAGATTAGCGAATTAGCATTGCTAACTTATCAGCTAGCGAATTCACGCTTTGATTTCTGTGGACTGCATTGCCTGACTGTGATTTAGCGTCAGCCGATTTTCTCTGCCGTGATCCAGTGACTGGATTAATCAGCTGCCTATTCCCCGCTTCTCAACCTGTGTGGATTCATTTTGAACAGGTGAGTTAGTCGCTAACTTTAGCCTACTGCTAACGTTTAACAGCGATTGGTAATTGGTTGTTTAATGCTACACGCTGCAATGAAGCTTGATTTCAACATCTCTTAGCTAGCGAGCTAGCCAGCCAGATTGGCTGCTTTTCGCCAGCTAACCAAAAGTTGCTGTCATAACTTGTATGCTGTGTCGCATCGACAGATTTTAGTCTGTTTTATACTGGGCACGTTCAGTGACACGCTGTTAAGTGTTTTTTAAAGCAGCTGTGACACATCAATAATCGATGTAAATACATGGGACGCAGGGTTGTGGCGCTGGATTGACAGTGATAGTTGTAAATAATGGTCACAGATTGTTTTACTAAGACGCGTTAGCGAGCTACGTTAGCTTGCTAATCCGCTTTATGCAACTATCGTCGCAAGTAGTGCCACTCCCTCGGTTTTGTTTTTGTCCACTGTGGCTGTACGTTAACGTTAAGTAAATGTGTCTGCTCGGGAAGTTTGCTTATCCGTAAGGGTCATCATGAGTCACATACTGTTTCAAATGGCAGCTGTATGGCGGTAGGTGACATTGGTCTCATTCTGTGTTTGTCACACGTTAAGCTACATGCCCTGGCATTGTGTTTACTAGCGGAATTGACAGCAGAGTCTGACAAATCATTGCATCTGAGTGTGCCTGTCGTGTGGAAGAGACAGGCAGAGCTCCATCCATCGGCTGCTAAGGCTGTTTTTTGTGCACTGACGTGAGTCGCATTCCTCAGTTTTCTGTGTTGATATTGCGTAACACTGGCTATAACTCAGCAGGCTCCCCTTCTGCCTGGTTTATCTGTGACTTTGCTGCTTAACTTATGCATGGCATATTAAATACAGATACAGCTAGATTCAACACAACCACTCCGAATATGGTTAAATGACATATAATGGCAGTGTTGTTGCACCATTCAGTTCAACACACGGTAGGTGGTGGCTGGAGGGTTGGATTTTTGTATATACTGAACACCTACACGTTATATGTTCTGACATTGTCAAATAAACACTGCAGCATCACTCGTAAGAGCAGATTTATGCTGAAAGTGAAACGCTGCTAGGACACAGAGTTCTTCTAGACATCCTACTCCTGCTTTCTCATATTCTCTGTAATCTGTTCTGCACAACTGCTATGTGTTCACTTGTGTGTGTCTGAATTGCTTGTCGGAACAACAGTGCGATCACAGGCTGGAACAGCTCCCGTTCTGCTGCTCTCAAGGACTAGCTGCTAGCTGATGATGAGAGGTACGCAGCTGTTATTGACTGTGAACATCTTGATGCAGGAGAACAAGCCTTTTGCAAAGTTGTGTTGTCTTGTGTGTCAGTGTTATATCAGGGGATGCTGAATATGGGCAAACTGCATAATGGATTTAACGGTCTCCCAGGACAAATGGATTAGACACTGGAGCAAAGCCTAGATGTAAAGCAGTCGGTGACAGTCAGCCACTGCAGAACAAGTACTGGTTCCACACACTGCTACCATAACCTAATTTGCAGCCTGTAATGTCCTGATGAATGTAACAATATGAGCCTTACTAATGTTGTTGACTGTAATGCTATAGTGCTTTTTATTATATTAAATCTGCTTTAGCTTGCATAACTGACGGCTAGTCCAGTAACAGTGATCCTTCAGTTTTAGCTGTGTTGTTCAAACTGAGTGACGGTGCTACCTTCAGTAATAACAAACAGTGAATTTGCACTGTTTCAGCTGCTCCTAAATAACACCTGATGTCCTCTGTTTTTTGGGTGGTTTCGGATCCTCTTGTGTTTTTGTCTTTTTATTCCTCTCCTCCATTATCATCTTCTGCAGCACCAGAAATGGGGATGTGTTGTTGTTGACATTGGCCAACTTGAGAGGTTTCACTTCCTCTACTCAGTGAAAGCCTCAATCTGTAATCAGTCTGGGAAGCAGGCGCATGGACACACCGCCCTCCAACTTTAGGGGATAGAAGAAGTCATATGTATGCAAGCCTTTTGAATAACAGTGCACATGGTCATTAAATGTCCATCTTCCACAACCACCAACTATAATGTTTTTATTATTCTAATCTATACCTAGATTAGAATATACCTAAACTGCTTTTAGTGGCAGATTCAAGCTCAGATCAGATGTAACTGGTTCATTTTTTTCAAGAAATTTAAAATTATACCTTATTTTGGTTCACTTGAATTTAACATTTCAACACCAAATATTAACAAGGCACGTACTTCTTGTGTGGTTGCTGTTCATTTTTCTGGTGAAAAATTACAGAGAGCACATTAGGACTGCTAACCTCTGATTGATCTTATTACGGTCGATCCTATCTTTGTGGTTTGTGTAGATGTCCTTGGTCTGTTCTGCTTTACTTATTCAGTTGAGCTGTACCAGAGTTCATTTGAAGCAGACTTTGTTTTAATCAAATCAAATACAGTACAAGAAATACATCATGCTCACCGTGGCCAGTTACATCTGCCTGATGCATGATCAGATCAAAATGTATTTCCTAAGTGCATTCCTATTTTGAATTATTTAGCAATGCAGCATTTAGCATCTTGCTGATGAACATTTTCAATGTGTAAAGGATACATATATAGCATACTTGCTTCTGTAGAAGTGTAAACATATTTGTGAAATAAACTAGATCTTCTTAACGATTGCCTACTAGCATGTCAAGTATAAAATGCACAGAGGGGATGTAATCAGACAAAATTAGTTTGCACCTATGTATGTGTGTCCTGGATGGGTTCAAAACAATGTAATATGATCCTTTAATAGGACCCTGATTAAACAAATGACATTAAGAAACAAGGTTTCATTGGAGTCTGTCTATGTAGTTGTCGTGGATAATTTAGGCTTTCCCTGAAATTCTTTTCAAATATATAATTGATGAGCTAGCAGACTGCAGGATTGCTCCAGTGTTGCTCCTCTGTAGCTGCTCCTGTGCAGCTAAGACCTACACACTATAGGGATCAATAGTCTATTTGATTATTTATTATCCTCTCAAAGCCTCTTCTTCACTTCCTCTGTGATACCCCTGTTATGCAGCTTGGTGTATTGGTTGCTTCTTCGTTAGCTTTTCTGGTTTTTACAGTGCAATGGAAATCAATTCACAGTATTCATCAAGAGAGAATCCATTTTCTCAAGCAGTAAAGCAAAACGACTTTTGGTGCGTTGCTTGTACACACTGTTCTTCTTTGGTAATTACACATGCATACACACACATCTCTTGCAGGCCAGTTTGTCTTGTCTTGTGACTTACTGTTTAGTGTTGTTTCATTGTGTGTGTGGGAGAGAGTACTTTAACTGTTAATAGTCAGGAAGTGTGTTGACATAGAAATCATTTGTTTTTTTTTTTTACCAAGGCCATAAAAGGGCTTTGCCAATGAAGCCATCTCAATTTCAAACCTATGTTTGTCCCACTAAATGTTTCACTAAATTCATGCAAATTAACATGTATAATCAGAATTGTCAATGTGTCAGTGTCCTTGAATGTCACAATTTAATGTGAGGTTAAAAGGAACAGTAAAGTGGTGCCATATCAAAATGTGGGTTCACTCAAAAAGTGAGATCAGTGTAAGATGGAAACACTGGACTGGCTGTTAAAAGGAGAAACTGGTCATGGAAAAGCATTAGTTATACAACAGCAGTGTTTCTTTTGTGTGCAAATATTAAGTTTGGGTGTTTGTTTGCACACAAAAACTCAGCTCATGCTTTGTTTATTGGTTCTCCACATCATTGATAACCCACAATACTGTCTTACAAGTCTGTAAGAGACAGGAAATGGGTTATACTGGCTGAAGCTTTAATTAAAATGAATTCATTATACCACTGTTATAGGGAGCGCAAAAGTTAATTCAATGGCAGGGCTCTAGACTAACTTTTTGCACTGGTTGCGCTAGTGCGCCTAACTTTTTTTCTTAGGTGCACCGGCACAAAATTTAGGTGCACCGCATCACACTTCCATATATTTTTGTACACATCAGTACATTTTGTACATACATATCATCTTAAAATGAATTTGGACCTTGTATAATGAAGACAGTTAAATAAAAAGTATTTTAAATACTGATAAAGTACTCATAGTACTCATTCAAATTATGGACAAAACTAGCCAACAAGTCTGCCTGTCAGAAATCCATATTTCTCTTCATTTTCATTTTCCTGTTTGCTTTTTCTGGCTGTCACTCCTCACTTATCTATCTGCCAATGTGAATTAAAAAATGATTAAAATTACATACACTATTATTTTATTTAATAGTTGTGATTGAGATATATATCTTCAACATTTCTAATGCAGCCACAGTATCTCTTCTCTCATCTTCCTCACCTTCTTCCTCTGCCTCAGTTTCTCCTCTCTTTCTAAAGCTGAGCTCCAGCTGACAGACTTTTCATTCTGTCTTTTACAGTTTTAGCTGTATGCAGATATCATACTGGCAGATAATGGTCCACTATAGCAGGTTAACAATACTGTTTAAATGGGCATTCATCATGTAACCATGTACTATAACTCCTTAAAACTAGCTAACTGCTGTCAGTCAGAGTGACTCAGCCTTAATGGATGGAACCACACAGGTCAGATAACACTGTCCATCAGACCTGCTGTTCAGTCTGTTATAATGCTACGAGCACGTCACGCCCCCTCCCTGAACATTACCGGCTCGTTATCGTCACTCATTCAGGTGAACAGCAAATTAGCAAAACCTGCATAGTAGCAACAAATCCTCCTCCTCTTAATACCTGTCTGTCTGTGTGTGTGTGTTTGTGTGTTTTTATAATGACCTTCATTAAATACTAGCAAGAATTAACATGCTTGCTAATATGTAATTTTATAGTGTGTTTTTGAAGCCATATTTGAAACCATACATGCTGAACCAAGCAAAGCATTCAATGAGAAAGTACAGTTACATGTAGATGTTTTGTCAGTATATCTTGCTGATTGTGGACAGTGAGACAACTGCATTGTCTAAGCTTGGAAATGAATCGGAGTAGAGCTGAGATTTGTCAGCCTTACACACAATTAAACAAAACCTGACACGTTTGAACTGTTTTGTTGTGTACATTATAGTCAGTGGCTGTCAAAGAATGTTGAGGAGCCCGTTTGGCTACAGACAGATAAATATCCTTTATTTCCTGTCATAGGAACACAAGTTTCACTTTTTGTTTGTGCCTCACATATGTTTAATGCACCTGTAGAGCCTGAACTCCTAGCTGACTTTGTGAAACACATAGATCATACTGGTTTGACATCATACCATCATTTCAGACACATTTTGAAACTGATTCTCCCAATGTAGACTGTAGGGTCTACCAGTCGGCTTTATGCCTCTGTTTGTGGCGCTGAAATAATCAAAGAAAACATCTTGAAATTAAAATTGACTAATAAGTTGGCTAACTAACGAGCCGCAGCCAGAGCACCAGCATCATGATTGAAGGACATTATAAAAACTCAGTGCACAGCATTCAGTCTGAACTCTTAGTCTGGCATCAGGTTACAGTCCTCTGTCTCTCTTATGTGTTGTTTAAAGATCTTGTATTAACCAGAAGAGCTTTCACTCATTATTCACGCTACTACATACACACACAAACACACAGTAACACGGGCGATCAGGAGAGATTGGGACATCTGTGTTATAATGGATCTTTGGAGCACTGCGAGGATAGATGGTAGAAACATTTTTTTCTAAGGCACGCTTGCTTCTGGCTCAAAACTGAACCACTTCCAAACCAGCCTTTAATAGGGGCAAGCTCTTCTCTTCGCCATGTGCTTCTCTATCAGATACAGGTGGGGGAGAGCTGAGCCCACCTTGAACTACGGGAGCACAAGGGGGGTGCGTTGGCGGTGGAAGTTAAAATCAATTTTCATGAAAAAACTCATCGTCCTAAAGAGCAAATTCAAATAATTGGAAAATCGATTTATCTCCCAGCCCTTCACACTTCTAACATGTATTAAATGTTCTTCAAGTCCAGTTGCTGTGCTTCAACCTTCTGAATAAAAATTACCTGGATGACTGAGAATCTTCATCAACATGTATTAAATGGAGTCAAATCAATGTCTGTGGTTTAGAGATCACATTAAAATCTGGCCCCATGTTCTAATTGATCCTCCAGTGCAGCTCACCCCTCATTACTGTAGGCCACCATGTAACATCAGATGTGAAATCAATCCATGAGCAGGGGTATTTGCATTGCCCAGTAGTTCCAGAGTCTCACAAGCAATCTGGTGGGATGCGTTAGTGTAATTATAGTAGCGTCAGCACTTGAAGAAGTGACCAGTGGCCAATATCACTGATTAGAATACTTCAGGAGCCCATGAGGATTTTATTAGATCACTGTAAAAGATTTTAGTTTTTATTTGTCACTTTTCAAAAAAATTCAGAATTTATTGTCTGACTTCTGTTAGGAAAAAGAAAGATTAACTTGTAATCAATCGTGTCTTCCTGGTTGTTCTGAAGAGTGCAGAATGTTTTTGTATGTTACAGAATCAAACAAAACATTTTGGCAAATGTTTAAGACACAGCAAGCAAGTTCCTGGTTTGAACCTGCCGTTTTTTGCTTTTCTGTATACTGCAGACTACCCACATTCTCCCCGTGCCTGTGTTGGTGCACTCCAGGTACTCCAGCTTCCTCCCACATTCCAAAGACATGTATTTAAGGTTAACTGGGGATGCTGTAGGTGTGAGTGCAAATGTAAATAGTTGTATTTAAGCAGTTTATGGATGGGTGCTTGACATGTGGAATAAAGTGATTTTGATGAAATATTATAAGTATTAACTAACTATAAACTAAGAGAATTGTACATATTAAGGGTTAAACGCAGAAAAAACACAGAATTATGGTTTTAAATCTTTTAAATCAGACCTCAAATAATCTGGTCTCTGCCACAGTGTTAACCAGTTGTTACTGATATTTGTGGAAGTTAAGGAATATGGGATATTGTTGTTGAACCCTAGTCACCTTTATGTTTTTTTCCCCTCATTCAGAATAATTCACTTGGAGTCTTCAAACTCTTCTTGCATAATCGGTGTGTTTCATCGTGTCCTTGCTAACAGCCCTGTCTCTCTTTCTCTGTGTCCTCCATCCAGGTGCCCATGTACTGGTTCCTTAGACACATCCATTATCGCAGATGAATCTTCAGCTGCATTGGCATAGCTCAGCACCCAGATAGTCCCATCCCCTTTGTGTGGGTAATAAGGGACTACATTAACCAGGATGCCCTCCTCTGTAAGGGCAGGGAGCCTGAAGGATCCGGAGGTGGCTGAGCTTTTCTTCAAAGAAGACCCAGAGAAGCTTTTCTCTGACCTTCGAGAGATTGGCCATGGCAGCTTTGGCGCTGTCTATTTTGTAAGCCAATCTTCATCCTAATACAAACAGTAGATGCACAGAAATATGTATATTAAAGGTAGGGTAGGAGATTTTGAAAACTCAGTGAGAGAATTTTGAAAGTGAACACAGGCCCCGTTCTCTCGGAGCTTACCCTGAAGTCACGCCTCCCAACTTGTGACTTCGGCCATCATGCACGTACCTCTCTGGTGTGCGCAGAGCAGGAAGAGAGTGACAACCAGCCAACTATACGCACAGGGGCACCTTGTAGGATTGGCTGATGTTTTTAGCGTTTTATAGCTTCCACAGATGATTAATTTTCTTCGTTTTAAAGCGAAACTGCCAAACTAATCGTTGCTATCGGAATGTAAAGAGAAGTTACACTAATTTAACAATAAGTGCATCAGAATGAAATCTCCTACCCGACCTTTAACAAGTGAGATAATGGTTTAAAAAGAGGGACACAGTTCTGAGCCGTGTATCGTAGCCCAAGCTTATCTATAGTTGTATGGTGGAGAGGTGTGACTCACCCAGGCTCCTCAATCTGAGGTTGGCTTTTAAAAACTGTATACTGTAGAGTGGTAGAAAAGAACAAAAGGTCTAGGGAGAAAACACATCCTCAGTGAGACAACATGTACAGCAGATGTTTTGGTTAAAATGTGTGCTGACGGTGTTGTATGCTGTGTTACACAGGCACGAGATGTGCGCACAAATGAAGTGGTTGCAATTAAAAAGATGTCCTACAGCGGGAAACAGTCTAATGAGGTGAGTAAAGACTGATTGTATTTATATAAAAATCATATGTTGACCACAGCACTGTTACACTGCACCTGCAATATTCCATATGAACCCTGTATGTGTGCAGTAGTATTCCAGTAGCTTTGCCAGAGAACAGCATGAAGATGGGCCTTGAAAATACACCATTTAGAGGTCTGCAGTGCTGCAGTAGACTGTTGTTGTAAAAAAGGAAGCCATCAAATCTGATATATGTAATACACTGTAATACATCCACATGCTTTTGTATGAAATTTCTTAAATTTCACAAATATCAGACAGGTGAGTTCAAAGTTAGTTGAGGTCCTGTGGTTCAAACAGTAAATGTGCACACATTTAGGCTAAAAAATGAGGGAGTCTAATTATTTTGGAATGATCTGCTTGAGTACGGCATTAATGAAGCATTTCGGTTTTATGACCACTAAACCTTACAGTTCCAACAGGGTCACTCCTGTGTACTCACTTTCATTGTGGTTGTCCCAGATACAGTCCACTACTGCTGATGATTTCAGATTAGCTATAATCAGATTACACATAATCTGTGAAGAGAACCACCTTACTCGTATTTGTACTTAAAGACAAGCTCACTCACACATACACAGTCTTTTTCAGTGCATCAAGTGAAGCAAGTGTCTGGTTTTCCTCCTTTAGAAATGGCAGGACATTATAAAGGAGGTGAAGTTTCTCCAAAGGATTCGGCACCCCAACAGTATAGAGTACAAAGGTTGTTACCTCCGTGAACACACAGCATGGGTAAGTCGACTGTTTTATGGATAACATTTGAAGACCATTTCATCTGAAGTGTATAATGACTTGTTATATCTCTTGTTTGTAGCTGGTGATGGAATACTGTCTCGGCTCAGCCTCCGACCTGCTTGAAGGTGAGCACATAGTCCACATCATATTGTTTACTTGGGTGTATCTTAATCACCTGATGTTGGTTTTTGATTTGTTTGTTTTTCCTCCCATAGTCCATAAAAAACCTCTACAAGAAGTTGAGATTGCTGCCATTACCCATGGTGCTCTACAGGGGCTGGCATACCTTCATTCCCACAACATGATCCATAGGTGTGTGATTTTACATGATTTAAGTAGCCTTTGTAAAAATGATCTGCTTCATAACCTCTTGCTCTAACATGCATATATATTTTTTGTCAGGGATGTGAAGGCGGGTAACATTCTGCTGACTGAGCCTGGACAAGTTAAACTGGCAGACTTTGGTTCCGCCTCCATTGCTTCACCTGCCAACTCTTTTGTGGGAACGCCATATTGGTAAGTTCAAGACCAGTGCCTAACTGAATGCTTAAAGGTTAGTAAAATAGATTTGGCTGTAAAACATTTGACAGTCTTACATTCATACAGAAGTAAAAGCCACCTGTGGGCATAATCAAATACTAATGATTGTTGGTGATCATCACCAGCATGAGCAGGATTGTGAGAATATTATTACATTTTCTATGACAAGTGATAGAGTTAGGGTTGTATTAAACAAGATTTAATGAAATACTGCGCCATCAGATACAGCTGCCAGCCAGTGTTGTGCTGTTAATTAGCAACTGTGGCCTTAGTTTTTGCTCTGTCATATAGTTTAAGAACCCGTCAGACCACTGTTGACAACATTTCAGCTGAGCATGCACCCAATGGTGAAAAAGATCCTTCTGAAAAGGAGAGAAATGATAATCAACAAGGTTAATACAGTCTAATTTTGCCATGCTATTTGACAATTAGCATATTAGCATATGTGAAGTTGATTTTTATTTTAAGATAGTCCCTTGAGATGTAGCAACCTGCTTTCAGGGGGGGTCCTAAGAAACACATGAAAAAAATAATACCATACACACAACAAGATGCAACAATGCATTACATACATATTACAGCTTGCTTGCACTCACACACCAGCACCATCAACCCCCAATGCTGTTGCACATCAAAAACAAGTTGCAAAACCTGAATAGTACAAATGAAGCAGGAAATAGAACAGAAAATATTATTCATCAAGTTCAAGTGAAACGTCTTAGTCACAGTTCAGTCATCTCATCTTAGTTTTGAGAGTTTTAGTAAAACAAAGTTGCCATTTTCCTTTTTTTAAGTGTGCCTCAGTATTCATAAAAGGTTTTGTTTGTACAAAGATAAAAGCTTCTCTGTTTCCCACGCTGACGTCATCTTTCCTCTCCACTCTGTCTAGGATGGCCCCGGAGGTGATTCTAGCTATGGATGAGGGCCAGTATGATGGGAAGGTGGATGTCTGGTCCTTGGGGATCACCTGTATAGAATTGGGTGTGTGACAACATGTGCTTCTATTACATCAATTTAATGAAACTGCAGTGCAGAGAATGGTTTTCTTTAAACTATCATACAGGCATTGCTCCTCATGGTTATTGTGAGGGGTTTTTTTTATTGTGAGCTCTCCTTACAACATTCAGTTTGGTGACTGGTTTGGTTTAACTCGGCTGTACATGTTTATTTCCCTCCTTAGTCCTTCAGTTAGTCGTTATTTAATCAGAAACATACCGATGGCTGTTTTTCTGTTCTAGCGGAGAGGAAGCCTCCCTTGTTTAACATGAATGCAATGAGTGCCTTATACCACATAGCGCAGAATGAGAGCCCCACACTGCAATCCAATGAATGGTGAGATGACACACACCCACACAAGCCAGTAGTTCAGTGTGTTTGTTGCTTTTGATTCAAACTGTTGTGTGTTGACCATCTATCTTATTATCTTTGTTCCAGGACAGATTACTTTAGAAACTTTATTGATTCTTGCCTTCAGAAAATCCCCCAGGACAGACCCCACTCTGATGATATGTTGGGTGTAAGTACACACACACACACAGTACTGTACACTACTGCACAGAAACAGAAAACATGGTCAGTGTGTTAAGATGAGAGGCTGACCATCTTTCTGCTATCTGATGTTTGCACGGTGTTCTGTCCCCCATAAGCTCCTATTTTGAGTCACTAATCCTGTACTTGCAGATTCACATGCACACAATCAGAACGTGTACCGACACAGACACAGTTTGGTTTTATAGAAAGAACACGGATGTAATTACTGTACAGATGTGACTTCTGCATCTGTCGTTAAGTAACTGAGCAGCTGTCACTTAGCCCACTAATGGACTCACTGTTGCTAATGGAAGTTGTCCTTGGGGTATAGCAGCACTGCACACTGTCTTTCTTTTTAAATATCACGTTCAAAATGGTACCTTTGTTAACCAAAACCATATGATTCAAACTGCATCTTATCTGCCTAAATTTACCAGTCTGAATAGACAACTGTCTTTAACACATCTGGTTTTTATGAAACGTTTTGTCAGCCTGTGCTAGCATGATGTAATTTGCCACAGTTCTTTCTTTTCTGAAAGGGCACTCATTTTTCAAACTAAGTTAGCTCTTATTAATAGTGTACAGAACATCATTATCAGAAGTGAAGAAGCTCACTCATTTTGCATATTCCTTAAATCTGTTCTTTCTCTTCATGTTCATCACCCCACAGCATGCGTTTCTGCAACGTGAACGTCCAGACTCGGTGCTGATGGATCTTATTCAGAGAACCAAGGATGCAGTGCGAGAGTTGGATAATCTGCAGTACCGCAAGATGAAAAAGATCCTTCTTCAGGAGGCCCACAATGGACCCACTACAGAAGCCCAGGATGGAGACGAGGTCTGTGTAAGTTTTTCCATTTTACTATCAAGAATAAGTCTTTTCGGTATGATTTGTGTCACTTTCATGTTACAGAAAGTAACCAAGCATACATTGGTTTGTATGCATGTCTGTCTATGTCCTCTGTGTCTCTTGGTCTTTCCTGTGTTGCCTCTCTTGGCTCTTCCTCTCTCTCCCTTTCTGCCTTTCTCTGGGCGGTTTCCACTCTGTCTTCAGGACCTGGAGCCAGGTGGAGGTCGGACAGGAACTGTGAACAGTATTGGCAGTAATCAGTCCATCCCCAGCATGTCCATTAGTGCCAGCTCCCAGAGCAGCTCTGTCAACAGTCTGAATGAAGGGGCCCAAGACAGCCGCAGTGAGCTGGACCTGATGGAGGGAGACCACACAGTCATGTCCAACAGCTCCGTCATACACCTCAAACCGGTGGGTAACAGGACTCACTATTGAATACAGGCGCACACCTGTGATTTTATTTTATGGTCAGATGATTACAATGTCTCTGGTGGCTCTTCAGGATGAAGAGGAAAGCTTGTCTGAGGAGCAGGCAGCCAGCAGTCAACCAACTGAGCCCCAGGCAACACCAGCTCAGGCCCCGAGGAAGCACTACCGCAACAGAGAGCACTTTGCTACCATACGCACAGCATCACTCGTGAGAACACATACACATTTCTTATGCTATGTTTAATTTATGCGTCTCTTTTGACTTTCTAAACATTGCTATCCCAGATGCGGACGGTGCTGATTTCCTTTTGTCCACATCTCGTAGGTGACCCGTGAGATGCAAGAACACGAGCAGGACTCAGAGCTAAGGGAGCAGATGTCAGGATACAAGCGCATGAGACGGCAGCATCAGAAGCACCTGATGGCTTTGGAGAACAAGCTGAAAGGGGAGATGGATGAGCACAGGCTGAGGCTGGACAAGGAGCTGGAGAGCCAGAGGAACAACTTCACCCAGGAGATGGAGAAACTGCTCAAGAAACACCAGGCAGCCCTGGAAAAAGATGTACGTAGAAAACAGAGGAAAGAATGTAGCTACCTGTCGCCAGAGTATGTTGCTGCAACTAAATAAGCCCTTTTAGCATCCTAAACATTATTTTTGTTTCTATTAGCTGAAGACATTTACCAATGATGAAAAGAAGTTCCAGCAGCACATCCAGGTTCAGCAGAAAAAGGAGCTCAGCAGCTTCTTGGAGTCACAGAAACGGGAGTACAAACTACGGAAGGAGCAGCTTAAAGAGGTAACACACATGCCCATAATTTTAGTTTTTGACCAAAAGGAAGACGTATCCGTTTTTTCATATTCCTTCTTGGGACAAAACATGTTTTTTGTTATAGTTAAACATGGTGGTTATAGTTATATAGTGAAGAATTGAAGAATTGCACAGATTTATGTATAATGCTTTGTGTCAGGAACTGAGTGAGAACCAGTCGACTCCCAAGAAAGAGAAGCAGGAGTGGCTGTCCAAACAGAAAGAAAACATCCAGCACTTCCAGGTGAAGATTTCTCTGACAGTAACAACAAATATTCCCCCTCTGTGTAATCTCTAAGATTAGCAGAACCTTTTCCCATCTGGGAGTGTTGAGGCTATCTGTGCCCCAAGCATTAATTTGTCAAGTCTCAAATGAAGTGTGAATTCTGCAGTAAACTATGTGTCTCTCTTCAGGCGGAGGAGGAGGCCAACCTGCTGAGGAGACAGAGACAGTACCTGGAGCTGGAGTGCCGAAGGTTCAAACGCAGGATCCTCATTGCCAGACACAATGTGGAGCAGGATTTTGCCAGAGAGGTAGACACAAAGAGGACCACACAACACCACTCATTTCTGTGTTTTTGTACATGATATATAATTGTTTGTTGTGCCTTTTTTTTCTAGGAGCTGAACAAACGCCAAACACAGAAGGATCTGGAACATGCAATGCTGCTGAGGCATCATGAGTCAATGCAGGAATTGGAGTTCAGGCACCTGGGGACAATCCAGAAGGCCCGGGCAGAGCTAATCCGAACCCAGCACCAGACAGAGCTCACCAACCAACTGGAATACAACAAGAGGAGGGAGAGGGAGCTAAGGCGCAAACATGTCATGGAGGTCCGGCAGCAGCCCAAGAGCCTGAAGGTATACAGAGAAATACAGTTCTGTATCTGACCCTGAAACCACACACAAATGGATATTAAAACCTGCCAAGTGCCATCACTGACCCTTTTCTTTTCCTTATTCAGTCTAAAGAGCTTCAGATTAAAAAGCAGTTCCAGGAGACTTGTAAAACTCAGACTAGGCAGTACAAGGCCCTCAGGAACCATCTGCTTGAGACCACACCCAAGTCTGACCACAAGGCTGTACTTAAGAGGCTGAAGGAGGAGCAGACCAGGAAGCTGGCCATCCTGGCCGAGCAGTATGACCACTCCATCAATGAAATGCTCTCCACACAGGCTGTGAGTACCTGAGGGCAAGACCTCAAAAAATTAACCATTTGACCAGATTTCTTATGGAAAAACTCACCGTGTTTGACTGATTTGTCATTTCATTGTCCAAGAATAAATAGATACACAATACAATTCTGTCAAAATATTATAAAATAAAAATAACATCTAGAAAAAAATGAAACTATATCTCACCAACACTGGCTGAAAAATAAACAGTGTCATCTTCCTTGTCTTTTACTTGGCTGCTCTAGCTGCGGTTAGATGAGGCTCAGGAGCAGGAGTGTCAGGTTCTAAGGATGCAGCTGCAGCAGGAGCTTGAGCTGCTCAATGCCTACCAGAGCAAGATCAAGATGCAAACAGACGCACAGCATGACAAGGAGAGGAGGGAGCTGGAGCAGAGGGTGTCTCTGCGGAGGGCTCTGCTGGAGCAGAAGGTGAGGGCCCTAGATTTCACATAGTGTTTTAGTGTGCACATTTTGTGAATGACAGAAAACAATGTGTTTAGAGATCAGATTTTGTCATGTAACATATTTGTATGTCTCACAATTTCAGTTCACAAAAAACCTTTTTGAATTATTATGCTTTCATCAAGGATGATGTTAGAATATGTCGTATGTCACAAGAAATCTTTCATTTTTAAATCTTCTCCACAGATTGAAGAGGAAATGCTTTCCCTGCAGAATGAGCGCCTGGAGCGAATCCGCTCACTGCTGGAGCGCCAGGCCCGAGAGATCGAGGCTTTTGACTCCGAGTCTATGCGGCTGGGCTTCAGCAACATGGTGCTTACTAATCTGGCCCCTGATTCTCAAGGAGGCTGGAGTGGAGGAGGTGGAGGGGGCCAGGGGGCTCAGGGGGGAGGCCACTGGCCTGGAGGAGGTGGAGGAGGAGGCGGCCACCATAGCCATCACCACCAGGGGGGCTCCAGCTCACAGCAGCCCTGGGGTCACCCAATGCTGGCTGGGGGCCCGCCACCCTGGAGCCTCCACCACCCAGGTGGAAGTCAGAGGAGTAGCCAGGGAGGCGCGGGAGGGGTGAGGAACAGCCCACAGGCTATGAGGAGGACGTCATCGGGGGGGAGGAGTGAACAGGGCATGAGCAGGAGCGCCAGCATCACCTCTCAGATCTCCAATGGCTCCCACCTGTCTTACACCTAGAAACACATGAACAACAAAATTGTCTTAAATTCTCGTGCGCCGAGGTAACACTGTACACAGACACACTTCATGCACATAGCACACACACACAGCTTTACATACACCTCCTGGTTAGTCCTACACAGTGCTGAGACTGGGTTCACCTCAGCCCAGCTCCACTCCCACCACCCATGCAAGGCAATCTGTGAAAACCCTAAGAGTTGATCCAAGGTGGCTGGGGGCCAGTTACAGTATGCCACTGAAGTAGTGTCATTTTTACTGCAGCCTACAGTGCTATTTAATGTTTGTTGTTGCCATGTTAGTCTCTGTTGCCATAGATCTAAAGTAGTGTATTCATAGTATCAACCATGAAGTTTTTATTAAGTGCAGTTGTGCAGTATGTTGTTTTACACACAAGTGGACTAAATCAGGTGTTTAAAGATGTTGTGGTTGTGCAGTATGGTGTGTTATGTGGGAATTAACATCAAACCGCTCAGCTCAAGATTTAAATACGTTACAGACAGAACTTTAATGAGATTATTGTTTTTGTGCAGTTGAAGGCAAAAGGAGGGCAGTATCAGACAACAGGTGGGAAAAGAAAATAAAAAAGGGAAAAAGGAGGTTGCTTAAAGTGAGTACCAGGAGGTATTTTAGTGCAGGGACAGTAGATGTCAGGGATGGATAAAAGTATGCCTGTTTAATTCCAGCTCAAATGAAACACCAGCTGAGAGGCACAACCAGACCCAGAGAGGGAAGCTAAGCAGAGGTGCAGTCATTTTAAGAGAATGAACAGAAGCATATTTTCAGGTGTCAGTGCCACACAGGGTGAGGGCTGTGAACCAGACGCCAAAGCTAAAGGTGCAAGGGTTTGTCATCATTACTACTAATACCAAAATACTGTTTTCTATTTAAAGAAGTTGTGCCAGTTCTGTGGAAGTTCAGTCAACTCCGCATGGCCAAAGTAGATGCATGTGTAGCTGTACTGGCAGAAGGAGGGGGTCTGCTCTCCCTGCATGCTCAGTGATATAGGATTGGATCTTGGGTTTTCACAGGCTGGCTTTGCCCCTCACACACCTGCCCAGTGGACAGCTGATCTGAGGGATACTGTGGTGTTGTTAGTCTTCATGACAGGGATGGGTTTTTCAGCAGCACCTAACCTCCACCTGAACGGTTTCATAACCGGTGTTCACTCTTCACTTGTGCAGTAATTTGGCACCGTCTTAGTGATGCACTATGCAGTTAAAAAAAACAAAAACTCTCTTAAGCCTGTTTGCCTACCTCGTGTCTTGACAATGACTTGCACTTTGGCACAGGCCTCCACCCACGCTAGATGTTAATCAGACATATTTACACACACTTTGAATACATACAGTGGTTATCAATTTTTTATCTCAACTAAAATGTATGATAAATGCATGTACAGGGAAAGAGCAAGTATGAGAATATAAAAAAAAGGAAAAAAAAGCACACTTAGCTGATTCTGAAATATTTTCAAAGAATGAAAATTAATGAACACAAAGTTCGAGGAGGACCCTCATCACCTCCTTTGCTGGTTGGTGACTGCTGAATGTCTCGGTGGGTGGATGGGTGGTGATGCTGTGATCTCCGCTGCCATGCCCCTGCAACCTTCCCCGGTCTGACACCCCACTCTGTCTCACCCCCACAGTATCATGCTCTGACCACAGATCATTCCACCTCCGTTTCCTCCCCTCCTGAGCTGTCTGTGGTCTTCTCCTCCCTCCCTGATTTATGGGGAAGAGCTCATCGAGTGAAAGAAAAGAAGAAATATATATATATATGTATTATGATATAAGTCTATATAAAAAGAAGGATTTTAGAGGTGCAAGTCTTATCGTGAAATGCAGAGATTATGCATTATATGATTTGTTTTTTTTCAGAGGTGGAATGTACAGGAAACGTGTTAATATTGTATATTTTTAATTTACGGAAATCTAATTGACAAATCAAAGACAAATTTAACCTACGAAGCGGGCACAATGATGTGGCTTTAGACCAGCTGCGGTCAAATGAACGTTTGATTTCTCAGCCGCTGAGTTTTCACTGTCTTACTTGCAGCTGCGTGTTCTGAAAGGTGTTACAGATATTCTGTTGTGAATGATGATAACACAACTTTAGGTCAGATTGCCTTGAGTAAATGGCAATGATTTGTTAAATAGTGTATGAGGATGATTTTGCACATAATTTGAAATCTAGGTAGGTGTAGCCTTTGCTTTAGCATTGGCTATATTTTACTGACATTATTATACTGAGTATAGAAGACTGAGCCTGTCTGTTTAGGATGTTGGTGGTTTTTAGATAACTCTCAGGCCTAAAGTCACAAGTATGATAACATAGTAAAAGAAATGTCTTTTAAAGATCTATAAAAAAATGAAAAAACTGCTGAAGTCTAAAACATTTGCTGCACTCTTGTTTCCAAATTCTTCCACGAGATGACAAAAATGTGCTTTTCTATTTCTGAAGAAGAGTTCCTCCGGGTGCCGTGCAGTCCTTTTGACATTATTTGGACTAGTTTGTGAAACATGCGCCCCTTTATTTTGTTTTAATGGCACACAAAACATTTTCACACTGCACATTTGCCTTTTTTAAGAAGATCTTACCACATTTCATCCAAAACTGATAATAATCAAGTTGTTTTTCTTGACTCGGAAACAGAATACCAGTATGCCGTTATACCAAACATCTTCTTTAGTGTTTGTAGGCCAGAGACTGGCTGTTTTATTTTTCAGATGATGTCTGCAGAGGGCCAAAACGAGTGGCAGACTTTTAAACCTTTCTTGTGTTTACTAGAACTTCCAGGTGTTATGCGAGGCGGTTGGGGCAGAGTCTAGCTTTAGACCTTGGTCACTCTGATCTGGATCAGTTGCACTGATTGCACAAGTGACTGACCAGATTAAAGAGTCTACTGTGATCCCCCTCCCCTCTTGTGTGTGTCGCTGAGGGGCGGCTGCTGTTGGCTGAAAGTAGGCGGGAGGCAGGGTTACATCTCTGTACAGTCTGTTTATCAGTATTCCTTTTATCTTTCCTGTCATTTTGGTGGATCTTTGCTGTTTTATTCTCCCTGGTCCAGAGATCGATCTGTATTAAACTGTATTAAATTGTATAGATTGTGCAAAAAGCTGAATGTCACATAGCAGAAGAGAAAAAGCTATTCCAGATTACAAAGTGATTTAAAATGTATAAAAGAAATTCAGAAACAACGTTTAGGGGATAAATGTAATATTTTGTTTGTAATTACTATTTTTTGTTGGAAGAGGGCTACTGGATAAAGAATCATCTGTAATAAAGTAATTTTAATATTTCTTTTTGTCCCATGCTCCGTGTCAAATGATTAACACTTCAGTCAGTACAATAACACAGTGTTTGGTTAATCCCCATCAAAATTCTTGTTTGACTTCAAACTGCTTGTTCAGGTTATGTAACCTGTTTGTTAGTTCTGTGGTCCACATGGCCTCCAAAGTGCAAACCCTTGTAAACGTTTAAATAAAATGGAAGCCACATGTGGTTAGATAAGGTTTTGTTTCTGTAAGAAAACTGTTTTTTTTTTTTTTTTTTTTTTTTTAAATAAGTTTATAGCACCATCCCTCCCTCGTCAGCCTGTGTATGATCTTTTCCATGTGAAGCTTTCTTCTTCTCCGTTCACACAGCTCTGTTCAACTCTTGGTTTCCTCATCATGGTGGCTCTCCTCCTTCGACAAGGTGCCATGTTGTTGATGATCCTGTTCCTCGGCCCAGCTTGACTGCTCTCTTTCAGTGGACTACCCCAGCTTGCTCCATCCCTCTCCTCCCCCTTGAGGAAATCAGCCACTACTCTTAGGTACTCCAGAACTGCCATGTGACTCCAGATGCCGTCCCCTGCCTCCTCATTTGCTGTCCTACCTTCCTCCATCGGGTCTTGACCCTCCAGAGTGAACCCACAATGTCCCCCTCTGTCTGTCAGCACCAGAAGGAAATAGGGGTTGTTCTGGAAAAGGGGAAGGGGCAGAGTGGAGGCTGGAGGGAGAATGGGGTCGTCGCTGCTGCAGATACAGAGCACAGGGACTGCTACCTCATCTGCATCTCTCAGTGGTTCATTCCTCTCCCAGTAGCTCTCCCAGTCCTTGGCAGGATAAGCCCGTTCACCCAGTGCCCAGGCCACTGAGGGTGCCAGCCCCCATGGGGTGGGAGATCTAGAGCTCAGTCCAGATTGTAGGGGGCTCACTGGCAGCTTAGAGGGGGCTGAGGTGCAGAAAATAGTTTCTTCAAAGTCCCTGAGGGAGGAACAGCTGAGGGCCCGACCCACATCCAGGATGCCTCTGAAGGAGCCTGCATATCTTATACAAGAGTCATAAAAAAATTGTCGGCATATTTGTACTATAACTTGTATTGATACGTTTTCATTTCTCTTTTAAATTCTTTCACCTGCTGAGCTGCAGTTTCCGGAGTAACAGTGCCCACCAGCGATACAGAGACGGCATGGCTGTTTCATACCACAGTTGGCCCAGGAGCACAGGGGAGATGGCTGCAGCTGCTGTCAGGTGTGTGCTTGATCCACATTCCCCCAGATAGGAGAGCAGGACCCCTGAACCTGAACCCTCACTCACAGCAACTAGCACAGAGGACGGATGACAGTTGTGGATGTAAGTCACTGCCTGTGGATTGGAGACATCAGAGATAAAAAATACAAAGAATTCACAGATGTGAGAATTTAGAAGCCACAGAGGAAAGTGATGAGGAAATGAGATCCACTCTATATACATAAAACTTTACTTGTTCAAGGTCAGATGGGTCTCCAAACTCGGTCAGTCTCACTGATGTCAGTGGACAGCCTCTTGTGCCTCGAGGTTGAAATACCACCACATAAAAGCCCTGCTGCATAGCCTCCTGGCACAGGGCCTTAAGTGGGGCGTCATGCCTCCCCAAGACTGAGGGATGAGGATGAGGACAGGGGGTGTCGAGGTGAAGCAGCCAATTGCCTTCCCGCCAAGCTGATGCTCTTTCTTCCTCCTCCTCCCTACCATCTCACCCAGTCTCGTCCCCACAGCCCAGTCCAAAGCTACTATTCCCCCATCTCTTAGTAATAAGTGGTCTCGGGTGAACTGCAGTGTATCTCTATGTTGTCCACACAGCAGGCTGGTCACAGTCTGGATGTGGGGGTCTCCCCTGGGCCAGCCGGCCAGTCTTAACCTGGCCAGAGAGCTGCAGTGACGGAGCAGATATTTAGCCAGTGCAGTAGGCTTGCAGATGATCCTGAGTCCATCTGAAGTCTGACCCGACAAGATGTCCGTCCCTGCTGATTTGGTCTCCTTAGTTCTTGTATTCTTGTACAGAGGCAGCTCCAGGATCTGGCAAACAATGACCCAGAGTCTCCAGCCTGAAGCCTTCACAGCCAACCTCATGCAACCATGTGCTCTGGGCCAGCGGAGAGCCAGAGACAGCAGGAAGAGCAGCAGAGATGGGAGCAAAAAGAGCAAAGAGTCCCACACAAAAGATGCCATCAGTAAAAATCTAGGTAAATCCTGTGATTCCATTCGGTTGTTGCTTTAGGCTCCAGTGTTGCCGAGTCATCCTCTGAAGAGTGTTTCTCCTTAGTTCTGTTAGTGACCAGTTCCTCGTCTCTGGTCTCTTTGCTGGTTCTTGTCTCTGGGCTCCTGTTGCTGCCTCCCTCTATAAATCATTTACTACAAGTGCAAGCTCAAATAGAGAATGAGCAAACAGACCACATAAGTCTGCCCGTTACCATGTGATTATGACCTTGTTTTGTATCTTTGATTTATTTCTTTCCAACAAATTGGATTTGTTGACACATTTTAAATTTATCAAAAATTCAATCAAAATAATGATGAAAAACTAATGAAAGGCTTTCATCTAAAATCCTAAAGTTAGCATATTATATCACATACACTCAACAAAAATATAAACGCAACACTTTTGTTTTTGCTCCCATGTTTCATGAGATGGACTTGAAGATCTAAACTTCATTCCAGATACACAATATTACCATTCCTCTCAAACATTGTTCACAAATCTGTCTAAATCTGTGATAGTGAGCACTTCTGCTTTGCTGAGATAATCCATCCCACCTCACAGGTGTGCCACATCAAGATGCTGATCTGACATCATGATTAGTGCACAGGTGTACCTCAAACTGCCCACAATAAAAGGCCACCCTGAAATGTGCAGTTTTGTCTCATAGCAAAATGCCACAGATGCCACAAGCATTGAGGGAGCGTGCAATTGGCATGCTGACAGCAGGAATGTCAACCAGATCTGTTGCTCGTGCATTGAATGTTCATTTCTCCACCATAACCCCAAACAATTTCTGCACAAACTGTCAGAAACCGTCTCAGGGAAGCTCAACTGCATGCTCGTCGTCCTCATCGGGGTCTTAACCTGACTCCAGATCGTCGCCGTAACAGACTTGAGTGGGCAAATGCTCACATTCGATGGCGTCTAGCACGTTGAAGAGGTGTTCTCTTCACGGATGAATCTCGGTTTACATTGTTCAGGGCAGATGGCAGACAGCGTGTGTGGCGTCGTGTGGGTGAGCGCTTTGCTGATGTCAATGTTGTGGATCGAGTGGCCCATGGTGGTGGTGGGGTCATGGTATGGGCAGGCATCTGTTATGGACGAAGAACACAGGTGCATTTTATTGATGGCATTTTGAATGCACAGAGATACCGTGATGAGATCCTGAGGCCCATTGTTGTGCCATACATCCATGAACATCACCTCATGTTTCAGCAAGATAATGCACGGCCCCATGTTGCAAGGATCTGTACACAATTCTTGGAAGCTGAAAATGTCCCAGTTCTTGCATGGCCAGCATACTCACCGGACATGTCACCCATTGAACATGTTCGGGATGTGCTTGACCGGTGTATATGACAGCGTGCACCAGTTCCCACTAATATCCAGCAACTTCGCACAGCCATTGAAGAGGAGTGGACCAACATTCCACAGGCCACAATAGACAATCTGATAAACTCTATGCGAAGAAGATGTGTTGCACTGCATGAGGCAAATGGTGGTCACACCAGATACTGACTGGTTCTGAGTCCCCAGACCGCCAATAAAGCAGAAACAAAATGCACATTTCAGGGTGGCCTTTTATTGTGGGCAGTTTGAGGTACACCTGTGCACTAATCATGATGTCAGATCAGCATCTTGATGTGGCACACCTGTGAGGTGGGATGGATTATCTCAGCAAAGCAGAAGTGCTCACTATCACACATTTAGACAGATTTGTGAACAATGTTTGAGAGGAATGGTAATATTGTGTATCTGGAATGAAGTTTAGATCTTCAAGTCCATCTCATGAAACATGGGAGCAAAAACAAAAGTGTTGCGTTTATATTTTTGTTGAGTGTAGTTATTGGATCAATGTGAAAACAGAAACACAATGTTGTTGTACTTGTAGGAAATGAAGACCACATGCAATGTGAATGATCTGTGTTTGACTGCTCCTGGTGGTTTAATATAATTACCCCAAACACAAATTATTTACAGAACCGCTAGCTTCTGGTGTAGCACAGTGGTTGGAAATCACGCCATGCTGCCCCCAGTTAGTCAGTAGGAGCAGAGCACTACCAAGGCTGTTACATGAGATTAAAGATGAATCTGAATTACCATTATATCTAGGAGCAGCCACAGGTCGACCTGTAAGCATTTCGTGCCGTTTTAGGATTCTATGGATTGTGCATTCATAGGCTATTAGTGTTAAAGCATCTACCCACTTCAGTCCAGGACTCATGCAGTTCTCTGCTCTTTGCTCAGTCACATCTTCTAATTAACAAACAATAACCACAGGATACTGAACATTCATACCTGCAAAGTTTAGTAGAGAACATGATGTCTTACAGACACTTTACATGAACAATCTGGTCAGTGACAGCAGAGTCTGTTCCATGTGGTTCTAAATCAGGTGAAGTGCCATTACAAAATGTTGCCCTAAACATCACAGACCAGTATCGCACAAGACAGAAGACAAATGTCCTCGTGTAGAGTTCAAAGGTCAATAATTATAAAAGTCTGATCACTCATCTTCAACTTTTCATGTTTCAAAAATGATTAAGATTAAACAAGGAACTGACACTATTAACCATGAAGTTATACATTCACAAAATATGATTAAAATGATAAGTCAGTGTGAAAGTGTAAGCATAACTAATAAATGAAATGATATGTACAGTAGGAATATATTAAAGAGGTAACAGATGAATAAAAAAAAGACAGACTGTAAAATGGAGTAAATTAATTTAATCTGTGCTGCAGCAGCACAAACATGGCAAAAAACCCGATCTCAGCTTGTTCTGGGTAAATTCCCAATGACCCCCTTAGATGGGCGATCACAGTGTTCCACTTGCAGTGAACAAAAAAATAATAAAACAAAGGAAAAACCAAACACACTATCAGCATGAAGTTAAAGAGAAGTAAAATGTGGGGAAACCACTACAGCTAATCTACGCCTAGGCGTAGCTCCAACGATCTGACGGTGGTGACACAAGCCTTCAGCTTGCACGTCACTAGATCCCTGATGCTCCTTCAAAAAGTCAGACCCTCCTCTTGGCTTCTTTTGTGAACAGGGGCAGCATTCGCCGTACACGCCATACATAACTTTATTACAATACCACACATGGAACCATGAATTTATGTAAGAAAACAAAGGGCCTAAATAAATAAATTATCAAAATATTGCACCATAAGAATACTGTGTACAACAAAAGTGACAGAATATTCAGTTCAATTAAGTAGTTCAATTAAACTACTGGTTGAGTGGTCTAATGGCTGAGGGAAAGAAACTGTTTGAGTCTGGTGGTCTGCTCCGGTAGTGTCTACCAGACAGCAGCAGTGAGAGTCCGTGGCTGGGTTGAGTGGGGTCTAATGATTTTCTGAGCTCTCCTGAGGCAGCATGTGTTGAAGATGGTTTGCAGGGAGGAGAGGTGACAGCAGTGACGTGTTCTGCTGTCTTCAGCCCCCTCGAGTCTGTCCGTCGGACAACTCAGAATCCAGTTACAGACAGATAAGTAGAGTCCCTGGATCCTGAGCTCTTGGATGAGCTTCATAGGCACCATAGTGTTGAATGCTGAGCTGTAGTCGACAAACAACATTCTCACATATGTGTCCTTCGGCTCCCGGTGGGAGAGGGCAGTGTGCAGTGTCAGGGCGATGGCATCAGACCTGTTGGTCCTATAAGCAAACTGGAAAGAGTCCAGGAAGTTAGGAAGAGAGGAGTAGATGTGTGTCCTGACTAGGCGCTCGAAGCATTTCATGAGTGCGGCAGGGCAGTAGTGCTTCAATATCACAGATACATTTCCTCTCATACATCATAGGCGTATAGTTATTGGATCAATATGAAAACAGAAACACAATGTTGTTGTACTAGTAGGAAATGAAGACCACATGTAATGTGAATGATCTGTGTTTGACTGCTCTTGGTGGTTTAATATAATTACCCCAAACACAAATTGTTTACAGAACCGCTAGCTTCTGGTGTAGCACAGTGGTTGGAAATCACGCCATGCTGCCCCCAGTTAGTCAGTAGGAGCAGAGCACTACCAAGGCTGTTACATCAGATTAAAGATGAATCTGAATTACCATTATATGTAGGAGCAGCCACAGGTCGACCTGTAAGCATTTCGTGCTGTTTTAGGATTCTATGGATTGTGCATTCATAGGCTATTAGTGTTAAAGCATCTACCCACTTCAGTCCAGGACTCATGCAGTTCTCTGCTCTTTGCTCAGTCACATCTTCTAATTAACAAACAATAACCACAGGATACTGAACATTCATACCTGCAAAGTTTAGTAGAGAACATGATGACACTTTACATGAACAATCTGGTCATCCAGTGACAGCAGAGTCTGTTCCATGTGGTTCTAAATCAGGTGATGTGCCATTACAAAATGTTGCCCAGACCAGTATCGCTCAAGACACAAGACACATGTCCTCGTGTAGAGTTCAAAGGTCAATAATTATAAAAGTCTGATCACTCATCTTCAACTTTTCACTAGATCCCTGATGCTCCTTCAAAAAGTCAGACCCTCCTCTTGGCTTCTTTTATGAACAGGGGCAGTACACCCCAGGCGATTCCTCTTATTCTGGTCAGCCAGCAGTCAGGGTTGACCTCCGGCTGAGGACCTCGGATCCGACCCACAGCACGCAATCTTCATGAGAACGGAGGCTGTAAGGCCTGACCCTCTGAGCAGCCATCCTGGACCTGAGGACAGAAAACAGCCAGCAAAGATCCCAGAATAATCACAAACGGTCTCAATGATACCATTGAGGGCCTGCATCAAAGAAAGCAGTTAGCAACACACCTGGACAAGTAAAAAGGTTAGAGTCAACAGCTTCTGTTACACTTTGTTGGAGTTTGTTGGAGTTAGTACAGGAGGTAATATCTGCTTGTGAGACCTGTGTTCAATACACACCAGATCACTTTGTCTAGAATTTATGGATGATACACAGGTGTTAACACTTCAGTCAACAAGTCAGGTTCCTTTAAATCAGCCTGAGGACCAGCTGCAGGCAGGTCACAAGCACGTCAGGCTGTTTTAGTTTAGGATTCCCTCTTATTGTGCGGTTATTGAGGTCAAAGGTCAACATCCACCCAATTCATTCAAGTACTTTAATAGTTTCACCAGCTTGGTTTTCAGGCGATACACACCAAATCTCGGTTTCAAACCTTTCACACAGGTGGTTATAGCTCGACATGCTAATCATCACCTAGTCCAAAACAAGTTAAGGAGGCAGACCTGATAAAGAGATAAAGATTGAATATTAGGAAAACAACACAGAGCACACTGATGAAGCCCCCAACAGGACTCCGACTGCCCACAGGGCAGCGCAGGCAGAAGAAAAGACAAAGACAGTTTAATAGAACTAATACAACTTTACAAAGGCATTAACAATCACAGATATGAGAACGAGCCATCAGCCACAGCATAACAAGGGAAGCTCTGCTGGCATCAACTTTAAGAATCCTGGGCCTCCTGTGGATTGGTCGAGCCAGTTGCTTCACACCACGCACTGAGCCTGTGAGGGAGAAGAAGAGAAGAGCGAAAGGGGATAAAAATGGACCCCAACAACCACGGCCGTAACATCCATCTTGATTATCTGTGGATGCTGTCATTCATCTGGGTCATAGTCATTTCCAAGAACCAACCAGAACAGTAGCAGAACTGAAGAAGCCACTTGGGGGAGTGGCGAAACATCTTTAAAAACAATTCTCGAGTCCAGTTGCCTTGATTTACACAGAGCAGGCCCTCCAGAACTAGCACCTGTGTTCTGGAAACACACCACAGCATGAGTATTACATTTTCATTTTCCCAATGCAAACGCACCTCTTTCAAAGAGCCCATGAATTCTTGTAATATCTGAATGGCCATAAAAATTTCCCGAACTTTTTCCAGCAGAAGGAGCCAAGCTTCTGTTAACTGTGGTTCTCCTTAGCACATGATTAGCGCAACTGGGGGATGAAACGGCTCCAAATAGGAGTACTGGATGACTGTGCACCTAAGGCCAATTTAAATGGCAAAGGAAACTACTGTCCTCTTCTTCCACCTTCAGCTGGTGAAACAGCCTGTATTTCATCCACAAAGGCTGCTGGGTGGTTGAAATAAGGACTCATCAAAAACAAACATTTGCATGCACTGCATCAAGAAATCCAGGACCTTGAAATCCAACTTCCAACTTGGTTCTTTAAACACTAAGAACCTTTAGATATCTGAATACATCAGCTGGATTATGTTTGCAACCAATGTGTTGCCATTTGAGAAGAGCTTGAGGTCTCTGATGGCAGAGATCGCGGCAATAGATGTGGAGACGCTCGTCCTAAACTTATTTCAGAACAGATGTACTGTATCTGTCCATGTCTGTTTCAGCTCCATCTTGAACAACTCAGATTCCACAAAACCCTCTCCGACTGTCTTCATCCACATCCAGCACCTTGGTTCCTTGATCACGCAGAAATATCTGCTCACAGCTCATCTTCACGTTTTCATTCGACATTTGCATGAGGCTTTCTGAGCAGAAAGTAGCTAAACTATCAGGATCCAAGAATGCAAGTCTGTCACTTTGTTTCCTTTGACTTTTTTCCTGCACAGGAAAAATGGAGTCCAGTGATCCAGGTGATCATCCCACATCCAGACCGCAAAAAAAAACTGAAAACCTTGTTGCTGACCTTAAGAGAGCCAACTGTGCTTCCAATAAAGCATTAGAAATTGTGATTGCAGAAAGTCTTCAACATCTGTCATCAAAAGCAATCTGGGACTTTGAATCCAACTTCTTTAAAAACTCAGAGAACTTCTTTATCTTTGGAGCCAATGTGACACCTGGAGATCCTATTGGCAACAACTGTTTGAAGACGCTCGACATTGTTGTTAATATTTTCTGAACAGATGTCCTGTGTGTCCAAAACATGGAACCGTCACAGAAGCCATAGCTCTTCCGTCAGCCTTACATCCACTGGGATTGTCCACAAAGGCCACAGGCTGCTGTCTGAAGTGAACAAGGACTCCAAGCAGAGAACTGATGAGGTTTGGATCAACAATGCACCTTGAATTGTAGCGAGACCTTCCTGGGATGTAGACACTACGGTGTGGCATGTACCAGAGCTTTCAGATGCACACTGCAGCTGTTCCTCAGAAATAAGTTACAGTAGTTTAATGTGCAAAACGAGCTCCAATCGTGATGTTCACAGAACAGATAAACATAAGGCTTTCTGAGCAGCACGAAGCCAAGCGACCGAGAAGAGCGTCCACATCACTTCATGTCCCGTGTCACAGAAATAAAGGCCTGCACCTCTCTGGTCCCTCTGTGCCTACATGTGAGGGACACTTAGGTCAACTTTAGATGACCCAATATGACATTTGATTTTTACCCACACTGGAACACCCTGGTTTTCAGACACACCTTTTTATTGTCAATAACCACCTCTTAGTATTTTCCATTCGGTTAACCATTCAACATTAACCGTCATTTGTTTTGAACCATGTTTCATCAACACCATGATTTTCACACTTGAGTTCAGTTGGTATAACTTGTTCAAATCTTCAACAAGCAAAACAAATTCACTGTGTGTTCATTTGAGTGTCACTGTAACTCACCATCTGACATCAGCAGCCGTCGCTCACACCAGTCACCAGTGCCCTTGTTCATCTTTTCCACACACTACATCAATGGATAGATTGTTATGTCATAATGTGTGCATACAATCCTTGATGGCCATCTGAAGCTGGTGGCTCTACTCACCTCCACAGGAGCAGGATGATCACTGTCCGACATCAACAGTAAGAAGCCCCTCCTTTTTATTTTGTTAAATCTGTTATTAAAATTCAAGCTTATGTTTTCACATTTAATTTTGGTAGTTTTTATAGAACACACCAAAAGCCAGACACAAAGAAGCAGAAACCCCACAAACAGGATATCAAGTCTAACTTTAGGACACCAGTGCTTTTGAAGGTCTGATGATACTGGAGATATAAAATCATCTAAAGCAGGATTAAAATGTGCACATTAAAACAGAAGAAACAGAGGGTGACCATGAGACAGTTGACCAGAGACAAGCATGCAGCCATCAAGCCCCATGAGTGTCACAATTACTCACAGTCTGACATTAGCAGCCGTCACTCACCAGTCGCAGCGTCCTTGTTGATCTCTTCCAGGACAGGCAGCCTGAAATCAGTCCTTTCAAACACTACAGTGATCAATGGATTGTTATTGTGTCATAATGTGCATACAAACCCTGATGGCCATTTGAAGCTGGTCGCTCTACTCACCTCCACAGATGACCATGATCACCGTCCGACATCCACAGCTGCTCCTTCCTGTTTTCATTTGGGCCTCGTTGACTCTTCGTTGTGCGTTTAAAACCTACTGTCTTCATTTACAATAAAGCGAACCTGCAGGAGTTGGACCCAGACTAATGCATTTTGTTTATTCTTGTTGTGTTTTGACTCACTCATTTAACAAACTCTTGATGACAACATTACATACATTAAAAACATATTTTAACCTCTTATTACAAACCTAGCAGTAACTTTGAAGTACATGACTCCTCCACAGTCAGCATCCAAGTTGTTGTTTGGAGAACCAGCTCATCTGTAACAGCGAATGACAAAGAAGCTATTTATTGAAAGCACAGACAGACAAACCCAAATAGCCTGCTCTGTTGAAGGTCAGCTCTCAGAACCTTTTACTACATTCTACAATAAACCACACTTAAGCTCCTTGTTCAGTTCTGTACACTGTTTCTCTAGACTTCCCACAAAGTGCACACAGTCCTTCGTAGGTCTGTGACGAATATAATAGTCAGGGTCACTGCCACCAACTGTAAATATTACAGTGCAACTGCAAGTTTGCGCTGCCCTCTGGTGGCCTGAGGCAGCACTGGGAAGAAATTCACTGCTTTTTTGAAACAACTGTTCAAAACGGCATTAAACTTACTCAAAGTCTGAGCAGGTGTCCAATGTTGGAACTGAAAAAAGGGACAAGAACATCATCAGGTTTATCTGGTGAGCTTATACATGGAGTAATTCAGGCAATCTTAGCTTACTCACCAGTTCTTCATCGCCCACTGAAGGAATGAAATCCAGACATCACAGCCTCATCTCAGACACAAGATGCGCATGTTAGTAGGTACTTTGAACTGAATACACTGAAGTTCAAAGTTTCACATAATTTACAAACCTTTCTGGATCTTGAAAGCTATCTTCTCTTCTTCACGCCAGTCAAATTCATCATTAAATGTTCAAAATGAAATGTTGCTTCAAATTCGTCCAGTCAGTTGTTCTTGGAGCTTGAAAGCCATCTTCTCTTCTTCATGTCTTCGCTGCCAGTCAAATTCGTCATTACATGTTTAAAATGAAATGTCGCTTCAAATTCGTCAAAGACTAACTATAAGTTGTTCTTTAAAACAGATCAGTTGCATCACTTCATAGAAGGGACTGACACGGCAGTCAAAAAAAAGAAAAAAAAAATTGGTCTTACCTTTCGGAGATTTCCCTACGAGGAATACATGTCATGTTAGACGATGTGTGTGTGTGAGTGTGTGTTTGTAGGAGAGGGGCTTCTTGTGCAGCTATCGATGACGACCAATTTGGGTAGTTTAGTTTTCCATAGAGATTTAAACTACACAACATGGTGCTCTCAAAGATAACTATACAAGGTTTGTGCGAGTATGTGAGCAGGATAAGCGAGGGAATAAAAGGCAGAAACGGGCACAGAAGCCATGACAGACAGAGAGGACAGCAAGAGGTCAGAGCCCATTTCATGAAGGAGGTTCAGCAAACTGCAGCTATATGCTGAAGTGTGTGAGGAGGCAGAGTATGATATATTGAACCTAAAAACTACCAAACCTGCTTTGTGAAATGGGCCCCCAGTAACACAACATCACAATGACAAAATTACAGTACGACGCACTAAAATAAATATAAATCGGATGGGCTAATGACCTATCATAATGGGAGAGGGAGAGATGGAGACAGAAAAAGGGATAGAGGCGAATGGCACACAGGCCGAAAGCTTAGGAATGGGGCCACAACCCCCACCCAGACAAAAAAATAAAAATAAAAAAAAATAAATGACCACTGGTTACTTACTGGTTGAAGATCTTCAGGGAGATAAATGTATACCTATACTTGACCTAGTCGACGCAATAATGTACGCAAGTGGTGGTGACCACACTGGACTGATGGATGAAGGCAGAACGACTTTCAAAATGGAAGTCATCTTCTGTAGGTCATCAAAATAATTTTCCACTTGAATTAAATGACGCAAAACATTAAAAATCGAATATATAAATTGCAACTATAAATTAACATATTCAAAGAATTGACACATTTTTAGAATGATTTTATTCACATTTTTAAAACAAATCATAAATATGAGGAAAATTAGAGAAAAGTGTTGAAAAGAAAAGATTTGGCGTGGCAGCCAGGAAAAACCACGAGTTAGATAATATGGAACACCTCTGTCTTACTGGTTGTTGATTTGATTACTTGTAGATCAGCCTGAAAACAAAGCATAAAACAAAGAAAGCTTTTAATATCTACAGAAATATGAAGCACCACAGATGCAGAGCAATAATATTTAAAGTGTAAAAAAAGCCATTTTAAATTTGGTTTAACTGTTGCCTACATTACCCACAATGCAACTTAACTAGTAAGAGCTCTGTTATGTCCGACAAGGTGCTAAAAAACAGACAAGCTCAGATATACTTTTGTTCTTCTTCCAACAGGTCCGTCTGAACTCTGTGCCTTTGGGATCTGCTAAATCACTGCGTTTTTCTTATAAGACAGGACTGAATCACCTGATTCAGGGCTACGCAGCTTATCTGCGCAGAAACATCCAGGAGACTGCAGCTCCAGGCCCACATCACACTGCAATCAATGCAGCCAGTGGTCCAAAAGAAACCAGTGCAACCAATACAACATGCTCCAGCAGTGTCCTTTTTAATATCAGTTTGGTCAGTCCAAGTGTCTCGGCTGATATATTCAATGACTCTACCACACCCAATTCAACTGCTGGAAGCTGTAAAACTCATGGCTCCACAGAGGACGTTGGACTCAACGAAGACAGGCAGGGAAACAATGACACCACTGTAGGTATGATAAATAAAAACACACTCAATATTTCTGCTGGGCACAGCAGGAAGGAGGAAGAACACATGTTTGGCATGTTAGTCATCGAGCCTTGGAGAAACGTCAGTCACAACGTGCAGCACCATCCCTGTGAGTCTTCGGCCATTCAGCAAGCTCTGGTGACCCGCATTATCAACGCTCAGGACCTGGAGCGGAACAGAAACTTTTTCATTTACCGAGAGAAAGTCTTCCAGAACCTCCTCAGACAGAGGGAGGACTTTGAGCTGAGGTCAAATTAGATCATACATCACAGGCAGATCATATTCATTGATCATGCACTTGTTGAATTAATGTAGATGAAGTATGGATGTCCTCAGATGTCACCTGGAGTCAGGTGAACCATCTCCAGCTTAACACCTCAAAGACTAAGGAGCTGGTCATCGACTTCAGGAAGTCCAGCCCACAGCCACGTCCAGTGACCGTCAGGGACGACGAGGTGGAGATTGTAGGCAACTACAAGTACCTCGGGTTGTGGCTGGACAACAAGCTGGACTGGACATGCTGTACAGATCACCTGTACAAGAAGGGCCAGAGCCGACTGTACTTCCTGCGAAGACTGGGAGCCTTCAACATCTGCAGGAAACTCCTGTGGATGTTCTACCAGTCTGTGGTGGCCAGTACACTTATTTATGCTGTTGTCTGTTGGGGGGGTAACATAAACAAAAGGTGTGCTAACAGGCTGGACAGACTTATCAGGCGGGCCGGCTCTGTGGTCGGCATGAAGCTGGACTCCCTGGTGACAGTGGCAGAGAGGAGAACACTAAGAAAACTCCTGGCTATTGTGGACGATGCCAGTCATCCTCTGCACACTGTCATCAGCGCTCAGAGGAGCCAGAACAGTCACAGGCTGCTCCTCCCCAAGAGCAGGACCAACAGACTCAGAGACTCCTTTGTGCCCCGATCCATCAAACTCTACAACTCTGCTTTTGGCAGGAGGGGGAGAAGGAAGGGAGGAGCACAGCCCGCCTGATACAACACACGTGCAATAATTTACATGTGCAATAATCCTGTACCATTTATGCTGCTGTGCAATGTTTGTTTACATTTACTGCACTATACTACATTACCATTTATGCTGCTGTGCAAATTTTTTGTACACAATTCCTTTACATTACTGCACTATATCACATGACAATCTATGCTGGTGTACAATGTTTGTAAATAATTCCTTTATTTTTTACTGCACTATATTCTATTTTATTCTATTTTATCTTATTCTATTTAACTCTTGCTCTGACTGTTGGTGTTGTAGTGCTGCTGGTACCCAAATTTCCCCGAGGGACCTTCCCAAAGGGATTAATAAAGTATATTCTATTCTATTCTATTCTAAAAGAAAACAAACTGTTTTGACATTTCATTTATTTGTAGTATTACATGTGAAACTGATGCAAAGTAAAATAAAACATCACGGGTGTTCTCAGATTCTGTAAACAAATATCTAACAGTCTGCATCTAATGTATTGAATAAATCAAATTAAAAACAGCATTGTGTATCTGTAGAGGGCGCCATCACCCACCTCTCCTCACCGGAAGCCAGCAGAGGAGAAGAAGAAGAATCTCTCCTCCCGCCCCTTCAAACGTTGTTGTTGGATTGCTGCTGCGCTGCATGCGCGAGAAGTGCTTCACTTCCGCACACTAATATGAACAGTATATACGAAGACCACAGCTAAAGACCACAGCTATCCGGAGGTATGTGATTTTGTTGTATAACTTTTATCAAACGCTGTTTCTACTTCAGCTAGCTAAACTGCTCTCCGGGCTTAGCTCGCGGTTAGCTGCGTGCGGTGAAACAAAGTAAAGGGAAAGTGTTGGAAGGTTGCTGAACAACAGTTAAAGTGTGTCACCTTATCAGGAAATATATGTAACGTTACTACTACTGGACACAGAAGTATTTAATTTACTTCACGGGAGGAGTTACTTACTCCTAGTAGTGACTGCGCACGTTAGCTTGTTTGCTACAATGCTAACAATTGAAGGAGTGGCTTTATTTCCTGGTAGGTTGTGTTTCATAAACATACCCCCAAAAAAGAAAAACGCTAATTTGGCGGACTGTTGTTTTAAATGTAATTACCCAAAACAGTGAACGACTTTATCTGTACACTGTCTGAATTAACTACGTGCCTAGAAGACAACTGAACAGTCAATAGAAAGACTCTCAGGTGTATTACAGGTAAGCTAGCTAGTTTTGCTATTGGGCTGCATCTAACAATGCTAATAGCGCTGAGTCAGACTAGTGATGGGAAATATACAGAGCTCAGTGTTGTCAATGAAACAATATTTGTGAAAACAAGCGCTCGACAGTTAGTATTTTCCCCCCCAATCATTATTTTATCACTTTGTGTTTTAAATAAAGCTTTATGTAGCTGTCGGAGACTCGGAACCGACGTTTGGGCTGTGTCGGAAGTAGCCCGGTCAGCTATGAATGAGCACCCGACATGTGCGTGTCGTGACTCGTGTGTTTCGTTTTTGTTGAACAGAGAGCTACAGAACAAAGAATCACACCTCACTAAGAGAGAATGTCATTAATGTTTGTTATCATCTTTCTCTTTTTAAGTCTCATACTGAGTGAATGTGCTGTCTGTTTTACATATGGACACATGGAACCGCAGGGTTGTGATTTAATGACACGTGTCAGTTTTTTTCTCTCTATGAAACATGCTGAACTATAATAAAACTCTTAAGTACTGTCAGACCTGGCTGGATGGCATTAAGGAGCCATACAACGACTATACATTATTTACAATATTACATTATTAATTATTAATTGTAACCGGAAGGTTACTGGACAACCCTGCTATACTTGGGCAAGACACTTTACCTGCATAGCCTCCAGTGTACTCACTGGTGTATGGCACTCTTTGCTGGGCTGCCTTAAGCAATTTCCCCATTGTGGGACTAATACAGGTTTCAAATTTTATTTATTAAAATATAGATATTACTGTTTTCTATTGGTCATTGATAAACTTTTGTTTTTCTTTTTGCTACAGAAAAATGATACAGTTATCACTTTTCGTCCACAAGGTAAGGAACATTCGAGGCATTTCATGCAGCAATGTCATAAATATTTACTCAACAATTTGATCACATATTTACTCACTAACAGTGATTGCACCTCCATCAGCTGACATCTAACCTAGACTCTAACTAAAGCTTTTAAATTACACCTTCAACAGGCACATTGACTCTTAAATTAGTGATTTCTGAGCCTGGATTTACTTACAGTGGCTTGCAAAAGTATTCATACCCCTTGAACTTTTCCACATTTTCTCACATTATGCAAAAGTATTCAGCCCCCCTGAGGCAATACGTTGTGGAACCCCCTTTTGCTGCAATTATAGCTGCAAGTCTTTTGGGGTATGTCTCTACCAGCTTTGCACATCTACAGACTGAAATCTTTGCCCATTCTTCATTGCAAAACAATTCAAACTGAGTCAAATTAGATGGAGAACGTTTCTGAACAGCAGTTTTCAGATCTTGCCACAGATTCTCGATTGTATTTAGGTCTGGACTTTGACTGGGTCATTCTAACACATTAATATGTTTCATTTTAAACAATTCCACTGTAGCTTTGGCTTTATGTTTAGGGTTGTTGTCCTGTTGGAAGGTGAATCTCCGCCCCAGTATCAAGTGTTTTGCAGACTCCAACAGGTTTTCCTCCAAGATTGCCCTGTATTTGGCTCCATCCATCTTCCCATCAACTCTGACCTGCTTCCCTGTCCCTGCTGAAGAGAAGCAGCCCCAGAGCACGATGCTGCCACCACCATGTTTGACAGTGGGTATGGTGTGTTCAGAGTGATGTGCAGTGTTAGGTTTCCGCCACATATAGCGTTTTGCATTTAGGCCAAAAAGTTCAATTTTGGTCTCATCTGACCAGAGTGCCTTCTTCCACATGATTGCTAGGTCACTCACATGGCTTCTGGCAAACTGCAAACAGGACTTCTTGTGGTTTTCTTTAACAATGGCTTTCTTAATGCCACTCTTCAATTAAGTCCAGATTTGTGCAGTGCATGACTGATAGTTTTCCCATGGCCAGATTCCCCCACCTTAGCTGTAGATCTCTGCAATTCATCCACAGTCACTATGGGCCTCTTGGCTGCGTCTCTGATCAGTGCTCTCCTTGTTTGGCCTGTTAGTTTAGGTGGATGACCATGTCTCAGTAGGTTTACAGTTGTGCCATACTCCTTCCATTCGCCGATGATGGACTGAACAGTGGTCTGTGAGATGTTCAAAGCTTGGGAAATCTTTGTATAGCCTAACCCTGCTTTAAATATCACCACAACTTTATTCCTGACCTGTCTGCTGTGTTCCTTGCACTTCATGATGCTGTTTGCGCCCCAGTATTCTCTCAACAAACCACAGAGGCCGTCACAGAACAGCTGTATTTGGACTGAGATTAAATTACACACAGGTTGACTGTATCTAGTCATTAGGTCAACATTCGATCAGTCAGAAATCATCAGGCAACTTCTGAAGGCAATTGGATGCATTCAGAGAAAAGGGGGCTGAATACTTTTGCACACTGCACCTTTCAGTTTTTTATTTGTAAAAAAAAAAAAATTAACTCATGTTTAACTTTCTTTCTACGTCACAACTGTATGCCACTTTGTGTTGGTCTTTCACATAACATTCCAATAAAATATATTTATTTTTGTGGGAATAATGTGAGAAAATGTGGAAAAGTTCAAGGGGTATGAATACTTTTGCAAGCCACTGTACAGGCATCCCAGATTAGAGTGTAGAAAGTAATGTTGTGCCCTACTTTGCTTGGATGACTTGGACAGTGTGATTTAATTTTACAATACAGGGCTCTAGACTAACTTTTTGCACTGGTTGCACTGGTGTGCCTAACTTTTTTTCTTGTGCACCGGCACAAAATGTAGGTGCACCGCATCACACTTAATCCATATATTTTTGTACGCATCAGTACATTTTGTACATATGAACGGGCTTAATAATCACATATCATCCTAAAATGAATTTGGACCTTGTGTAATGAACACAATACTTTTTAAATGGGCGTTTGTCATGTAACCATGTACTGTAACTCCTTAAAACGAGTGAATCAGCCTTCATGAATGCAACCACACAGGTCAAATAATACTGTCCGTCAGACCTGTTCTGTCTGTTATAATGCTACGAGCACGTCACGCCCCCTCCCTGAACATTACCGGCTCGTTATCATCACTCATTCAGGTCAACAGCACATTAGCAAAACCTGCATAGTAGCAACAAATTTTCCTCCGCCGCTACATGTTCACCTAAACTGAAGTTTCTGCTGTTCAGCAGCGAAATGTGTCTGTGTGTTCACGCGGTGCAATGAGAGGGCCGTATGAGGAGTTATACACACAAAAGTCCGGGCCGAAACAAACTTGTTCTTGTTCTCGTCACCTCGGGTAACGTGGAGTATAGAAAAAGCTTTAGCACACAGCATCAGCTCTGCACAGCTTATGTCCACGTTCTTCTTCTTCTGGATTTCCTGCGGTCTCGGCTGACTACAGCAGACACGTTTTCAAAAATACACACACGGGGGTCCCATCCTTCACTGTCTCTGATTGGTTTAGACCACGATATGAGCCTGATGTGTGTCTGTTGTTCAGAGTAATTTGGCTCATTAGATTATGATCAGTCAAAACAAGAGTAATGTCAGTTTGGTAACCTTTTTATTTATAATTTTATGTGGAAAAAGTATAGTTCAGTTTTCTTAAATATATAAATGAAACGGTGAGTCCTTCATATGGAGCATTTCTTGTAAGCTGTTTTTTTTTAATGCCTGTTCTTTTGTTGTTTATAGAGTCAGTTTTTGAACGATGGAGTCAGATCCCACTTGAAATCAAAAAGGAGGCTGGACAGCGGATGAAAATCTGTGTCTTTTGGCTTCCTATTCTATTGCAGCGGGACGAGTCCAGCAATGCTGTTTGCTGGGCTGCAGAAATAGGTCTAATCAGCTCAAAGTAAGCATTGCTAGCAGCCAACAATTTCCTTCCTGACTGTTTCAGGATGCTAATAAGTTTGTCATTGTCTCTTTGTAGGAACACAGAGGACCTACGTCTGAAGCACCTGCGCAAGATTGAGACAGTGGAGACAATCCTCAGAGCCTTGGAGCAAGGATCTGTAAGTTAACTGAGCCAGAGACTAAAGTTAGTGCCACCATCTCTGCCCATGAGCACAACTAGTGCAGCTCCAATAATTGTCTTAGATGCTGTGTGTGTGGATTTTGAGTTGAGTTGAGAAGGGCCAAAACAATGCTACCACATAAACATGTTCACAAGGAAATCAGGAATATTTGAAGATGGCAAATCAATAAAGAATATAGATAAGGGCAAAATGTGTGAGTTTCTGCTGATGAACATTTGTTTACCATCATTTTAGAACATTGTTTTTGGTTTAAAATGCTGCTTTGTTCTCTGTTCTAGTTGAAAAAGGACCAAAGCAAACATGTTAAACTTGGTAAGTGTTTTTTTTTTTCTCAGGGTAGAAAATATAAATTTGAACACATCTGTGTGTGTGTGTAAGGATCAGGGTTGTTGAATTGAACTTGTGGGTGTTGCAGCATCGCACCGTTGAGGTTTTGGATGATGCCTTACACTGGTTGGAGCAAACGGAAGAACCTGACGTACGCACTCGCCTGATGGATCTCGGCCACGGACACACCTGCTTCACAGCTCTTCACTTTATCTTCACAGAGTGTAGGTTACAGTCATGCTCAGCGCTCTGCTTTCATCCACTCACTCTTCTCGTCATTCATGTGAAGCTATTGATTCTTGTTTTGTTTAGTTGCCAAGTATATTCAAGACATGGGAGGACGCCATGAAAAGACCATGAAGTCACTGATGGCTAAACCTGGAAGTTATTCTATAGAATAAATAATATAATATTATATTTATATAATAATATAAAGAAAGCCTAGAGAAGGTTCAGCCTCTTCCTCATAAGCAAGAGGAACAGTTAACTCTGCTCAAGGACAGTAACGAAGAGCTCTCTTTAAAGGTTTCTGAACAGCAGAACCCCATCAACTCCCTGCCGGCTGAAAACACTCTCCATGAACAAGTGAAGGAGAGCGAAGCCAGGCTCAGACAGAAGGAGGTCCAAAAGGAGGAGGACGCAACATCTGAACTCCTCACAAAGGGGTCCTCTAGGAAGGAGCTGAAAAAGGCTAAGAGGCTGCAGAAACAACAGAGAAAGCAGGAGAATAGAAAGAAAGAAGAGGAACTCCTCACACTCCTGTTCTATAAAAAAACCATCGTGGCTGCAGAGACGAGAAGAGTATGATGAACCAGACCTGCAGTATAAAACAAAGAAGAACAAAGTGAATAAGAGGGTAAAAATTAAATTATAAATTAGGGTTCAGGACATAGAGGCCATTATAACAACACAACAACACTCTAAATGATGGAGCTGAAGCCATATGTCCAGCAGTGACCTGAGAGTGACATCATTCAGGTAATAAAAATATGAATCACTGACAGTTTACTTGCTGTTTCTCCTGCACGACGATGATCCTAAACGTCCTACCTCTGTACGTAGAACTGCACATTTTGCTTATTTTATTTTTCCTATTGCTTATTCATATTTTTATTTATTCTTATGCTTAAGTCTACTGTTTCTTTTTTATCTTAATTTAGTTGTGTATGAAGTCATATGAAGGGAACTCGCAAAGTAAGAACTTCATTGCTCAGTGTAACTGTAAAGTGCTGTGCATTTGACAATAAACTTCTTGAATCTTGAATCCTCAGTCCGAAACATTTACACAATCACCAACATGATGTGTAACTAAGATCGTGCAGTAATGTGACTTTCACACCGAGGCCTGTCCTGGTGAAAAGCGCCATGTTAGCTCATTTAATGGAGGAGCTGAAGAAGACTGGACTCCAAGCTGCTCCTGCTGATCATTTATGTTAGGAATAAAACCCAAAATATCAGCTGTTGATCACTCAAGTGCTTTTATTCCTGCAGGAAGGAGCAGTCACATACACAGACAGTTGCCTCTGTAGGAGTGCTCAAGGTCTTTTCAGAGCAGCTCCCTTCTTATACCCTCTGTTATCTAACAGACACAGCTTCTCAGAATACACACATCTTAGAATAGGCACAAGCACAATCATATATGACAGTAACATATCATGTATGAGATCATAGGTGTAACATCACATATATTTCCATAGTAAGACATATGGATAGACTGTCTCCACAAAGTCCAGCAGGCCATGCTGCTGACACAGGTTAGGTTGTTTCCAGAATTCTTCCAACAACTGCTATGCTGGACCTGAAGAACCCTATGTAAGAAACAAAGATATGAAAAGGGGAAGAAGAAGAAACAGGGGCCTGTGCTTCCATTCACATTAAGGGCGGAATAAACAGAAACACTTTCAGTTTCCTTTCCTGAAGATGACACCAAAAACTAAACAAATAAAAAATTTGAAATAAAATCTAATACATTTAAAATAAATACTGGAACATTCACACAACACAAGATTCCATCCAGACTTACTGCAGAACAGTGAGTGAAGATGGATTGCTTCATTTGGCCATCACTAGTCCTGGCTATAATCGAGGAGCGTCAAATTAATCATTACAAAACTGTTTTGATATTTTCCAGAATCACCTGTTGTATGTCCTTACGAACCAAACGTTTGGTAATACAGTAAAATGACGTGTTAAAAGTTTCACCAAGGCATCAGAAAAGGAAACATATTCATCCAAACACCTTTTTTTATAGTCTGTGTAACAGCTGTTGAGACATCAGAAACAATCAAGACGCTTTATTGTCATAGAACAACGAAATTTGGTCCGACAGCTCAGAAAAGGCAATATATACAAAAACACACAATAATACTCAAAACAGAGCTACTCCGCAGTATAATGACATGGTCAAGTCCAGCACGATGTTATAAAGTGCAGCGTAGTGCATACAAGCATATAGACTTTAATGTGTGTCGATACAAATGTCCTTGGGATGCTGTGGACAGGTAATACAATGGCATTGTTTGCACACAAATGGCACAACCATGTTGACTGTTAGCTAGCTAGCAGCTAGCTAGTTGTTAAACTCACAAATCTGAATGCCGTGAATATAGTGAAATGTCTCGTGTGTTATGTTACCGTACTAAAGTCACGTAGTAACCTGCCTGTTTATCTGATGGTTAATGTCCTCTCTATGTGTCAGGCAGGGTTACAGAGCAGTTACTGAAAGCTCAGTTTACTCCCTCAACACTAGGCTTGTGCAAAATCGTATCGTGTGCAATTAATCGTCAGAAAAACTGTAATCGATTAATATTTGCCACGATTACGGCGATTAGTGCCTCGTCATGATGACGCATTTTTGTGTGCGGCGTAGTCTCACCATCACCCGCGCACATGTGAGCCCACAATAACAATAAAAAGACAGTGGTGTTCAGTTAAATAATGCGGAGCAGCACGTTTCTAACATAAGTTCAACGTCTGTCACCATAAGCCCGAGCACGAAGAAAGCGCAACGAGGACACAACACTACACTACAGCTGTATATAGTGCCGCGACATGCATTAGGTGACGCGTGTAGCGTTGGTTGTTGCTATAGTAACTGAATTTTTGCTCGTATCAAAGGAATAAACTCCGATCTTTATTTACGGACTCCATAGCAACATAGGAAACATTACAACAGCGAAGTCTCCTCCAGCAGATATTGGAAAGAATCCCACTCAGCCGAGAATCCGCGATACGTTTAGTCATTGTGCTCCTTACGACCAAACGAAGCGCTGGAAGAACGTAATGTAGGTTGATTTGCACAGACACACATTTAAATGTGAAATTGTCCGGTTTGTTTGTTTGTTTGTTTTTTCTGCTGCTGTTCTACAGTCTGAGTGAAAACATGCACTAGTGTGGGACATATTCCAGTCACAGGTTCATTTGCGCAGACACATTTTTTAACTTGAAATAATCACTGATGTGACTTTTCTGAACTTTGTTTGTCTATTTGTCTGTTTAATTTTAATGTTGACATGCTTTGTGACCTTAAGATAAAAACATTTGAAGGACAAAGTTAATTTTAAATGTTTGCTTCATTATTATTTTGAAGCAGTTTGTGCCTCAATATTATCAATACATATTTCCATGGCTGGTTGGTGCCTACTCACCAGCTTAGCCTGTTGTGAATGAAGTAGTTAACTTGACTGATGATTTGTCGGTATCATGCTAGAACACTGTGCCAATTTAGAGTCAAAAACATGTAAGTGCAACTGTCATCAATTAATCGTCAAATTAATCGTTATCGGCTAAATGCCACAATTAATCGTGATTAATTTTTTTGCCAATATCACCCAACCCTACTCAACACACAGGGCAGCTGCTCACCTTCCACTCTGAGAACAGCTGCTGCTTCTCTCCCTGTCTTTTCCTTTCTGATGTTGTCTGTATAAAAGCATGTTCTATCATATAAAAAGCCGTTTCCCTACTTTTCAAACGGAATCTCTCCTCGTACATGGCTGTGCCTGTGTTTCTCTGCCGGTAGCGATGTTAAATCAGCGTGAGTTCAGTCTGACAGCGTTTTATTTTGAAAATCCACCGGAAACGCTTTTATTCTGGTGCCTGACTTCCTGTCTGCTCGATGTAGTTGGTGCAGACAGAAAAAAAGGTTCGATCGCCACAATCAAAACATACACTTATAAATATAAATAGCGTTACTCCTCCGCTTTGCTAGCCTCAGCTAAGAAGCTAACGCGAACGATGGCTAATGCTAATAGCAGCTACGCTAGCTTACGCAAATAACATCAAAGGCTCCAACAGATGCGTGGTAGAAGGGGGCGTTTTCCTGGTTACCACAGCGCTGCAATACCGTTACTATAGTAACAGACCTAACAAAGCCAGTGGGTTTTTCGAGCGAGAGTAAAACACCGTAAAGAGAACCGTCGGTGCTGGTCGAAGCTGGAGGAGGTAACGTAAGTCCAGCTCATGCTAAAGCCTTACTGTTTGTCACATGACCCCAGGTGAGGTTAGGTTGATGTTAAATCAACTTAGAAAAGTTGGGAGGTAGCTACTGTTTACTTTCAGTTACAGTAGACGGTATTATTTGTCTGAAGACATGTTGTTGCCTTTTCTGCTGCCTCCCCACACACAATGGACATGGACAAAGATTCCTAACAAAGACACGGAGAGTTAGAGTTGTTTTCAGCATTAACCCATGTTGTAATAAGGGCCAGGTTAGCTCCTGTTAGCCTGCTAGCTTCAGCCTCGCCTAGCCAGTGCACATAGCCACCTGCTCCTATTCTTATCAGCAAGAATAAAACACATGTGATGGACCGTCAGGACACAGTGGAGCATTATATGAACAGGGAAACACTGATGTAGCAGATAAGGCAGGGCATCATTATAAACACATCCACAAGGTTTGTTGTGAATTGAGCAGTTTTATAAGCAAATAAAAATAAAGACATGCATCTTTTTGTAAGTTAGTATTTTTAGTGTTTCAGTATTATCTGCATTAAGCAGTTTGGTTCATTTTTCTATGGGATTTGCCAGTTTTTTGTCTCTGTAAATGAGAGAAGGCCTCAGATATGGAGGCTGTTAGTGTAGTAGCACCAGTATGTTTGACAAAACTGTTGTTTCACTTGGAATTAGTTTCTGTTTGTCACCGACTTTTTGTTGAATCTGTCTCTGAAATAGTCATTAAGTGTTTACTTCTGTAGGTAAAATAGTTTAACACTGTTAAAATCACTGTTAAAATCCACAGGAAATCGCAACTACTTCATATTATTATATTTCATAATATACTTATGTACTTTTTTTCAGATCATTCAGAAGGACCGAGACTTGCAGTCACAGACAAAAGGCTTGAGAGCATGCAGCAGTTCGTTAAAGACGTCAGAGAGATGAAGCTCCTGGAAGAAAAACTCAGCGAGCCTCAGATGTCCAAGAAGGAGCAAAAAAATGCAGAAAAGAAGTTGCAGAAAGAACGTGAGGAGAGGGAGAAACAGGAGAAGAAGGATCGTAAGGAGAGGGAGAAACAGGAAAAGAAAGAACGTGAGGAGAGGGAGAAACAGGAGAAGAAGGATCGAAAGGAGAGGGAGAAACAAGAGAAGAAGGATCGTAAGGAGAGGGAGAAAGTGGAAAAGAAGCAACGTAAGGAGGCAGCAAAAAATCCTTCCAGTTATGAGGAGCTGGTCTCTAAACTTTGCTCAGTCCAAAGCCAGCTAGAAACTGAGAAGCAGACTGTCCTGGAAAGAGACGGTCTGATCCACAAGCTGGCAGAAGAGAAGTGTTCCCTGCAAGAGGAGCTGGACCAGGCCAACCAGACTGTCCTGGAAAGAGACGGTCTGATCCACAAGCTGGCAGAAGAGAAGTGTTCCCTGCAAGAGGAGCTGGACCAGGCCAACCAGACTGTCCTGGAAAGAGACAGTCTGATCCACAAGCTGGCAGAAGAGAAGTGTTCCCTGCAAGAGGAGCTGGACCAGGCCAACCAGACTGTCCTGGAAAGAGACGGTCTGATCCACAAGCTGGCAGAAGAGAAGTGTTCCCTGCTAGAGGAGCTGGACCAGGCCAACCAGACTGTCCTGGAAAGAGACGGTCTGATCCACAAGCTGGCGGAAGAGAAGTGTTCCCTGCTAGAGGAGCTGGACCAGTCCATCGCTGAAACTGAAGACGTCAGCAAGGAACTGGACCAACGCACTAAAAAATGTGTGGAGTCATTAAATATGCTATCCATTCTGCAAGCTGACGTGGACCAGGCCAACCAGACTGTCCTGGAAAGAGACGGTCTGATCCACAAGCTGGCAGAAGAGAAGTGTTCCCTGCAAGAGGAGCTGGACCAGGCCAACCAGACTGTCCTGGAAAGAGACGGTCTGATCCACAAGCTGGCAGAAGAGAAGTGTTCCCTGCTAGAGGAGCTGGACCAGGCCAACCAGACTGTCCTGGAAAGAGACGGTCTGATCCACAAGCTGGCGGAAGAGAAGTGTTCCCTGCTAGAGGAGCTGGACCAGTCCATCGCTGAAACTGAAGACGTCAGCAAGGAACTGGACCAACGCACTAAAAAATGTATGGAGTCATTAAATATGCTATCCATTCTGCAAGCTGACGTGGACCAGGCCAACCAGACTGTCCTGGAAAGAGACGGTCTGATCCACAAGCTGGTAGAAGATAAGTGTTCCCTGCTAGAGGAGCTGTACCAGGCCAACCAGACTGTCCTGGAAAGAGACGGTCTGATCCACAAGCTGGCGGAAGAGAAGTGTTCCCTGCTAGAGGAGCTGGACCAGGCCAACCAGACTGTCCTGGAAAGAGACGGTCTGATCCACAAGCTGGCGGAAGAGAATCGTTCCCTGCAAGAGGAGATGGACCAGGCCATCGCTGAAACTGAAGACGTCAGCAAGGAACTGGACCAACGCACTAAAAAATGTGTGGAGTCATTAAATATGCTATCCATTCTGCAAGCTGACGTGGACCAGGCCAACCAGACTGTCCTGCAAAAAGACGGTCTGAGCCATAACCTGGTGGAGGAGAAGTCTTCCCTGGAAGAGGAGCTGAAACTTGAGCAGCAGGCTATAAAAGAAAGCCTAGAGAAGGTTCAGCCTCTTCCTCATGAGCAAGAGGAACAGTTAACTCTGCTCAAGGACAGTAATGAAGAGCTCTCTTTAAAGGTTTCTGAACAGCAGAACCCCATCAACTCCCTGCCGGCTGAAAACGCAGTTCTCCATGAACAAGTGAAGGAGAGCGAAGCCAGGCTCAGACAGAAGGAGGTCCAAAAGGAGGAGGACGCAACATCTGAACTCCTCACAAAGGGGTCCTCTAGGAAGGAGCTGAAAAAGGCTAAGAGGCTGCAGAAACAACAGAGAAAGCAGGAGAATAGAAAGAAAGAAGAGGAACTCCTCACAATCCTGTTCTATACAAGTCAGGATCAGGATCCGATTTACGAGGTTAATGACGACGAAGGGGAAATTTACCTTTGTTCGTACAGACGCAGAGAAGAAAAGGATTACTGAAATGAAATATATAATAAAATATATAATAAATACCTAAAGAACATACTACTGTATAAACCTTTATATAGTAAAGAGCATGACATGAATGTTCCAGTATGAATGTACAGTGTCTGAGTGACTGTTACAGTTCAGAGTTCAGTAGTTTGATTGAGACAGGCAGGAATGACTTCCTGTGTCTCTCAGTGGTGCATCGTGGGAGTCGGAGTCTGTTGCTGAACAAGCTCCTGTAGCTGTTCAGTACAGTGTGGAGTGGGTGGGAGGGACAGTCCAGTATGGCCTTTATTTTGGACAACATCCTCCTCTGACACACCTCTGTCAGAGAGTCCAGTTCCTCTCCCACAACATGGCCGGCCTTCCTGATGATTCTGTTGAGTCTGTTGATGTCCCTCACCCTCAGACTGCTGCCCCAGCAGACAACAGCATACATGATGGCACTGGCCACCACAGACTCATAAAACATCCTCATCATCGTCCTGCAGATGTTGAAGGACCTCAGAAGGTAGAGGCGACTTCCTGTAGACAGTGTCCACGTTCTTACTCCAGTCCAGTTTGTGGTCCAAGTGCATTCCCAGGTATTTGTACTCCTCCACCACCTCCACACTGACCCCTTTGATGCTGGTAGGGGTCACTGGAGCCTTTGTCCTCCTCAGATCCAAAACCATAAACCATAAACCAAAAAAAACCATCGTGGCTGCAGAGACAAGAAGAGTATAATGAACCAGACCTGCAGTATAAAACAAAGAAGAACAAAGCGAATAAGAGGCAGCAGAACCTTACAGCTTACAAGCTTCCAATAAAAGCTGTCAACTAAAACAACATCTGACAGTTGTGCAAAAAAATCTCAGATTTTTACTTGTTTTTTTCCAGAATTCGACAATTCTGAGGGAAAAAAGTCTCAGTAAATTCTCAGATTTAGGTCCACCTCCAAGAAGAAGCCCTCTTGTCTCTCTCTCACACACACACTTTAAAAAAAATAAAAAATAGCCTATAAGTGTCATATTGTTAAATATTTAATAAGATATAACAATATAAATAATAACAGGTGGTGGTTCTGGTTTATTTACCATATGAGTGGTTCAAGCGCAGAACCTAATTAATGCTGACTGTGGTGTTAGGTAGAGATGAGGACTCGCAGTTTATTCATTAGGACTTGGGTCACACTTAATTTGACGCTCCTCGATTATAGCCAGGACTAGTGATGGCCAAATGAAGCAATCCATCTTCACTCACTGTTCTGCAGTAAGTCTGGATGGAATCTTGTGTTGTGTGAAATATCTTCCAGGTTCAAGCCTCAAGTCACTGACGGCAAGTCTAAGTCAAGTCTCTTAATGTTCAGTGTTCGTGTTTAATAGTGTTTAATAGTGTCTAAAATGCCAATGTGACTGTTCCGTTCAGTTGCAGGGATACTTTCTTCATTTCTGGTTTTGTAATTCTTCTATGATGTCAAAACATTTGGAACACTTGATTTTTCATGCTATTGAGTATAAATTCCTAAATATAGCTTACAGAGATATAATCTCCTTTTAGATATAGATAAGAAACTTTATCAGTATATTCAAAAATTGAGCTAAAAAAAATTGTAAAAAAAGATTGTATTGATTTTGTCACAGCAGACAGAAGATTTTGTTCATATTTATCCTAGGCTGAGGGGCAGATGAGCACAGACAGGCATGCTCTGAATAGAACAGAGTATTGACCCATCCAAAGTGTGAGAGACCGCAGCGTTACAATTAATATGATCAATTATTATGCAGCCACTGTGGAAAAAACAGCAAAGCAGTCATAGCAACTAAAATCATTTGTTCATGTCCTTCAAAACAAATTTGCATAAAACAGGAAGGTCCTATTTTCATAAACAATGAACGATGTAAAAGACTATTCAGCCTGTTTATGTCCACAGCTGCAGTGAAACAGGCTGCAAACAGAACATGTAGACTCAAACTACAGGACATCTGAGGTTTGTGCATAACCCTTGTTTCATTAAACAAAGAGGTCATGCATTTGTATTCCTGTTCATGCTCTCTATGGTGGACTGGTCACGTTGATAACATCCTCCTGAATGGGCCGAATAAACACACAGAGATAACACAGATAACACTCAGCACACACTGGTTAAACTGACAGTTGCAGCCATGATCCCGATGGGCCGCGGTTTGTGTCTTCCTTCTCCAGCCACCGTCCACCAGCTGTTCTCTGTGGCACGAGATGCCAGCATCATCCCTGATATCTCCTTGGATCCCGTCCTCACAACCTTCCTGTCACTGGACTCCTCAGCAGCACTGCAGCATCGATATGGTTTCCTGCAGCGGGGTATGAGCGGAGAGCAGCAAGCGGCGTTCAGACAGAGCCTGATCGGAGAGCTGGGGGGCAGCAGGGTCACCTATGGAGGAGTAGGGGTCATTGCTCTGGCTCTGTCCATGCTTTTTGACCAGGTTGCCCAACATGTAGGCAAAGCTGTTCAGTTTTGTGTGTTTTTTGTAGAAAAAAAAATCAAAAATTGTTATCTTATCAGGTCCGAGTGCAAGGATCATCCACAGAGGGCCATCTATCAACGCAGGGACCCCAGGCCATGATGATTTTTGGCATCAGTACCTCTTCAAGAATTGGCCAGTAGCCAATTCTTCAATTCATGTAGCCCTGGTTTTTAAAATCAGTGTGAGACACAGCTGCTCCCTTTTACTGTCAGCGATGCATGTTTGTGTAAATCAAACAAAAGTGTGCAGGCCTGAAGCAGAGATGCATTTCTAAACAAAAACTCACATTACTTGCATCCATCACTAGCTGGATTTAGATATTTTTTAATTGCCAAAACCTACATCACTTTATTTTAAATTACTTTGGGCTTTCTTCTGACCAGAGCAGCTGCTGCAGCTGTCTCATTGTAGAAGTCTGACAGTAGCATTAAGCTGACCTGCATTAAGCAGCTGCTCTGAAGAAACAGATAAATGCATATGTTTATTTATTGAAAGCCTAAATTATGTCTAAAACTGTTTTCCTTAACGCAGCATGAACCTGTTTATCTTAATGGAAACAAGCTTTGTGAGCCTTCCCAGCACCATCCAACAGCACATTACTGACTGAACATTAGGCTGTTATATTATGAAGCAGGATTAATTCAAATTCAGATATTTCAATGTGCAATTATAAAATTTGTGTCAAACTCAAAACACAGAAGACACTTGTTTGTACAACTTCTGTGTTATTTACACACATTAAAGTAAACTGGTAAGTTTTCACTTGTATTTATTAAATTTCACAAATTGTCATTTTAACTAAAAGCAGAGACAGGACACACTTGTGCAACAGGTTAATTTTGCCTTACTCTTTAACATTAAAGAGTAACTTCAAACATTCCAGGGAAAGCACAATTTAAATGGGCTATAACAGTGAAGAGAAAATTGATACAAAAAAAAAACATAGCATTGAAACATTTGAATTGGAAATAACACACCTGACAATGTTTATTGGCATTAGTGGCTAACATAGCTTGCAATTAGTGCATGACTAACCTTTAGGTGAGGGCTTCCCTTCAGGGTTTGGACAGTCTCCAAACGTCTCGAACACCGTGGAGCTCCCTCGTCTGATGTCCTCACCTGTGGCAGAGAGAAAAGCCTCTTAAGATGTCTGAAGCTCATGGAAACCAAAACTTCTTCCTAGTAGTTAAATGTAAAGCATCAGAGAGTACTGAACTGGGGGCACACTAAACAATTTTACCCACAATTCCCCGTCAGGCAAAGTCTGCACTAGTTGTGGACAGTAACCATGTGCTGTCAGGCACCACAATCTGTTAGCATGAGGGGAAACAGACCAGACCTCAGTTGCACTCAAATCTGTTTGAATTTCTCACACTGAGTCTGGATAAAGTCGAGCAGTGTGAACTCATCACCACCTAAGTGCAAACTAGTAGTCAACAGCCAATGAAAAGAGATGATGATGGGAAGTAGCAGGAATATCAAAACAATGATCTACTCCTCCACTACTTGATCCAAACTTTTTTCTACCTTTTTTTGTTAGCAGTTAGCAAACACATTGACACATTACCGCCACCAGCTGGTGTGTTTGTAAACTGTCTGCAGTTTGACAAATCCTGTAGTCTGTGATCCCTCATAAAAATAACCTGCTGATGCCAGTCTGTTAGTGCCCTAGTCTTTTCAAAACCTGGGAAAGTTGTGTATTGCTTCCCCACGCTGCCAGCTCCACTTTGAAAAGCCACTAACATGCAAACAGTGTGCACAATTAAACTGCTTGAAATGACTTAGGCACCAACAGAGCAGCCAGTGAGAGAAGTGCAGTTTTAACCCCATAAATATTCAAGGTTTTTTCCCCCCATTTTAAATTCTCAAACTTACATTACCCCTTAACTAGTGGATCAGAGTTGTGGTTCAAAGCCTAATTTCTTTAATTACCAGATTTAGAATTACCAGAGAATTTATTTATAGACAAAAAAAGAATATGGGATCAATAATTGGGCCCTGAGGGCTTCAGAAACCTGTGCAGCGTCACCCTATTTAATGCATGTTAAACTTGCCAACTTAATGAAAGCATGGCATTATATCACGGTATAAAAGCCAGGAACAGGCCAACATCCATGGCACGGGGTTAAAATTAGCCTAACAAGCTAACACACCTGACAACAATTAAGCGGCGCTAAATAGCATTAGCAGCTAACAAAGCTAACAATTCAAGGCATCACCTGAGGTGTCTGTGAGGTTTAGCTCCTCTTTAGAGTTTGGACTGAATCATTGTGCCAAGCTGGTGGAACTTAACTTAATAAAAACACTGCAGTATATAAAAGGTATAAACATCAGGAACAGGCCACACTCAAAATTAGCCTAACAAGCTAATACACCTGCCAACAATTAAGTCGTGCTGAGCGGCTACCGTAGCTCGCAGTGGCACCTCTAACCTTTAAGTGAGTTCCAGCTTCCAGAGTTTGGACAGAGTCATTAATGCCGTGTCCAAACGGGCCTTATGTCCCCACATGTTGTAGAGAAATGGCAGAAATGAGTAAAGCTCCTAGAAACCAAACGACTTAGTCCCAGTTAAAAGTCAAACGTCAGAGACTTACCTTGAACATCAGAGAACTCTGCCAGCTCCACTTTGAAACACCTGCTAATGACCTATGAGCACGTTTAAAGGCTTGAACTAAAACAGCGTCTGTCCACACCGACAGAGCTGCAGCTCCTGTGAGGGAGGAGCAGCTACTGCTAATGACCTAGCGTCTGACGAAAGGAAATGCGTCGCTCGCGGTATCTTGCGCGCATTGAACGCGTCGCTCTGCAACTTCCGGGACTGAAATGAAGTACGGGGAAATGAAATAAAATGATAAATAAATAAATTAGTTATTGATCCCACCATCAGGTGGACTGGGCAAAAAAATAAGAAAAATAAATTATAATTTAAAATGCAAACAAAACAACATTCAATCAAACCTAACATTTATATTAATATTAAATTTAATATAATTAAATTGGTCCTCAAGTCAGTAGTAGAGTCACACCATCAGATCCCAAACCAGTTTTCCTTCGAAACAGTCTGAAAATGATCTCATTCACATAGAAGATGCAGGCCTGAGAGCAGGATAGAGACACAGGATCTGGTTTATGTTTTTACAGCCCTTGAATTTGACCCGGAATGTCTTCTATGAGATGAACGTTTTGATAGTTGAATGGCAGAAATCGGTCAATGTATGCTGAAGATACACTGCGCAAAAAAAACGCACAGAGGAATAAAAAGAAAGAAGAAAAATAAAGAAGGTGAAGAACAATTGCCTTGCAGAAATCAAACTAATCATACATTTTCCCTCCTGTCAATACACTATGGCTGCCCCCAAGTGGTCACTTTAATGCCAGACTTTTACCCATCCCTTAATTCATGCACACATCAGCACACCTCCAATCGTCACACAGCAAATATCTTTATTAATGTTTTCAGGTGTTTATTATTTGTGTCATAATAGTCCAAAAGTTACAACAGCCATCAGTCACCAGGGTTTGGTTTCAAATAAATTATGTACAAGTTGTGTCATGTGATATCAGTGTGTGTTTCCTGCCACCTTACAGGGTCAACACACAGTTGTATCAATAAACAGGGAAGTGGACAGTGTGTGCTTCTGCTTCTTTCCTCCAAAAGGCACTCGAAAGAGAAACTTTACCTCTGCACAGTTACAGTTTTATCTCAAGTTTCACCAACATTCTGTCATTTTTACATGTTGGCAGGACTTCTCTGTTCATTCAGTGCTCTCTGATGAGATTCCAGGTGAGAAATGAAAGGATTATTTACACCATATCAAAAATATTCTAATTCTTTGGAAATTTCAAGTTAAAATAAACTATAAATATTATTGGGCATGATTGAGTCCAGAAAATGTGTTGTGAGATTATGAGAGATTATGACCTGAAGGTGTTCTGTAATATTTTAATCAAATATTTGTTACAGTAAGGAGTATGTCCCAAACTTATTTATACATGGATAAATTATCATTCATGTTTGGAACTATTTGAAAAGAAACATTGAGATTCTTGCAATAAATTACCTATACATGTTTTCAGTAAATCAACAGAGTGGAAACTTACCATGCTCTTGAAAATCCTTGCTATGATCAGGCCTCACTGAACGTACCACTGAATGTGTTCACAGTGCAAACTTTAGATAAACAAATCTCAAACTTTGGTTCATACTTCATATTCCTCCAGTGCAGATGTGCAAACAATCTTTTTGCCTCATGTCTGGATTCAGTCCATACAGGCTCCATGAAGAGGAAGAGGAAGAGGAGGAGGAAGAAGAGGAGGAGGAGGAGGTGTGGCTCAGGCTTGGCTTCACTGATTTCATTCATCGCTGACAGCATCCGTTTATTAGACATGGAGTATAACTGTACATATCAGGAAAAGGCCAGAAGTGGGCTAAAGCTAAGGTGTTGGTTAAGTTAGACACACACATGCACACAGAAGAGTGAGGGTTTAGGACGCTGCTTGTGCTTCTACTCCTGTTTGGACAGAGCTGTGAGCAGGCACCCAAATGGTAGTGTCAGAAAAAAAATGGCTGCAGCAACAGGGATCATCTAAAAACGGAGTCTGTGTAAGTACTTCACACACGCTGCAGTCAGGTCACTCAGCAGAAGCACTGCCGGTTACCCTTGGTCACCTCCTCAGAAGAATGGACAGTGTTGGGGACAAATCCGCTCTTGACGCCCTCCCATCCATCCTGAATCTTGATGTCTCCACTTCGTACCAGCTCAAAGATATCCCTTGTCAGCTCCACAAAGGCCTGAAAAACCACAAGCAAAATAAAAAAAACTTCAGTTCATACAACTGCTGAGAACTTTTAAGCACATTTGTCTTCACAAATCACAAAACATCACCCACACCTTCTCCACATTGATAGCGTCTTGTGCCGATGTCTCCACGTAGCGCATCCCGTAGGCCCCTGCCAGCTTCTCGGCCTCCTGCTGGGTCACCTGACGCTGGGCCTCCAGGTCACACTTGTGTCCGACTAGCAGGAAGATGATGCTGTGGGGCTGGACGTGGCTTTGGGCCTCTTCCAGCCAGTTATGGACATTTTGGAAGGAACGGCGGTTTGTGATGTCAAAGAGCAACAGGCCGCCCACTGAATTACGGTAGTAGGCTCTGGTGATTGATCTAAAGAGACAGACGTATATGAGATGCTGTGAGAGACTGGTTCAAACCGCATACCCAGGGAAAATACACTCAACAAAAATATAAACGCAACACTTTTGTTTTTGCTCCCATGTTTCATGAGATGGACTTGAAGATCTAAACTTCATTCCAGATACACAATATTACCATTCCTCTCAAACATTGTTCACAAATCTGTCTAAATGTGTGATAGTGAGCACTTCTGCTTTGCTGAGATAATCCATCCCACCTCACAGGTGTGCCACATCAAGATGCTGATCTGACATCATGATTAGTGCACAGGTGTACCTCAAACTGCCCACAATAAAAGGCCACCCTGAAATGTGCAGTTTTGTCTCACAGCAAAATGCCACAGATGCCACAAGCATTGAGGGAGCGTGCAATTGGCATGCTGACAGCAGGAATGTCAACCAGATCTGTTGCTCGTGCATTGAATGTTCATTTCTCCACCATAAGCCGTCTCCAGGGCGTTTCAGAGAATATGGCAGTACATCCAACCGGCCTCACAACCGCAGACCACGAGTAACCACACCAGCCCAGGACCTTCACATCCAGCAGGTTCACCTCCGAGATCGTCTGAGACCAGCCACTCAGACAGCTGCTGAAACAATTGGTTTGCATAACCAAACAATTTCTGCACAAACTGTCAGAAACCGTCTCAGGGAAGCTCAACTGCATGCTCGTCGTCCTCATCGGGGTCTTAACCTGACTCCAGATCGTCGCCGTAACAGACTTGAGTGGGCAAATGCTCACATTCGATGGCGTCTAGCACGTTGGAGAGGTGTTCTCTTCACGGATGAATCTTGGTTTACATTGTTCAGGGCAGATGGCAGACAGCGTGTGTGGCGTCGTGTGGGTGAGCGCTTTGTTGATGTCAATGTTGTGGATCGAGTGGCCCATGGTGGTGGTGGGGTCATGGTATGGGCAGGCATCTGTTATGGACGAAGAACACAGGTGCATTTTATTGATGGCATTTTGAATGCACAGAGATACCGTGATGAGATCCTGAGGCCCATTGTTGTGCCATACATCCATGAACATCACCTCATGTTTCAGCAAGATAATGCACGGCCCCATGTTGCAAGGATCTGTACACAATTCTTGGAAGCTGAAAATGTCCCAGTTCTTGCATGGCCAGCATACTCACCGGACATGTCACCCATTGAACATGTTTGGGATGTGCTTGACCGGCGTATACGACAGCGTGCACCAGTTCCCACTAATATCCAGCAACTTCGCACAGCCATTGAAGAGGAGTGGACCAACATTCCACAGGCCACAATAGACAATCTGATAAACTCTATGCGAAGAAGATGTGTTGCACTGCATGAGGCAAATGGTGGTCACACCAGATACTGACTGGTTCTGAGTCCCCAGACCGCCAATAAAGCAGAAACAAACTGCACATTTCAGGGTGGCCTTTTATTGTGGGCAGTTTAAGGTACACCTGTGCACTAATCATGATGTCAGATCAGCATCTTGATGTGGCACACCTGTGAGGTGGGATGGATTATCTCAGCAAAGCAGAAGTGCTCACTATCACACATTTAGACAGATTTGTGAACAATGTTTGAGAGGAATGGTAATATTGTGTATCTGGAATGAAGTTTAGATCTTCAAGTCCATCTCATGAAACATGGGAGCAAAACAAAAGTGTTGCGTTTATATTTTTGTTGAGTGTATGTGCAAATTAATAATAATGAATATTTACAGTTGTTAAATGGCTAATTTTCACTGATTCCTGTAAAATGTCAAAAATATTAGATTAAATGAGTGTATATATTTTATGTCCTTTTCTGTATGTTTAAGCTGATTCATGTGAAAACTGAATGTTAATATGAAACATGTCTATATCTGCACAAAGCTCAAACAATCAAGTAACCAACAGGAGACAGACCAAAAATAATAATAATAATAATAATAATAATAATAATAATAAATTAAAGTGAGCACATTAGTCTCAGTGAGAAGTTTGTGTTCCTCCTTTCATTGTAATTTGAATACCGAATTTGGATACAGCCGACTGCATTCAAATTACAGTAAAGGAGCAGTACACCTGCACTGACTACTATTTATTCTACCACATCATAGCCTGGTCAAATAAATCAGCAATAAATTAGCTGTTAAAAATTAAAGTATGTAATAAATATCTACAATTAACATAATATACAATAAGATGAGTTTTGTGACTTCTGTGTGAAACTGAAAGAAGGACACCAGCTCTGTGTGTCTGTCTACTTTCACAGAAAAGCAACACACCTTTGTTCAAAGAATGGCAGTGACCAGATTTTTTAATCTGGTCCAACAAGTCTCCCAACTTTAATGAGTTGTGTAAGTTGACCTATAAAGCCTTTTTAAAAATGTGTTCTGGTGAGAAAACCAAATCCTGTCCTTCGCTTTTCTTACAAAGTACGGTCAGTGTGCAGAAGTGTGTATCAATTAAATTAAATGACTCTTTTTTATTTATTCATGATCACATTATGATGGTTTACTGTTTTCCTGTTTTATCATGTTAAGTGTTTACTTTTCAGAAAACAGCTTTCAGAGCTCCTATACACATCAACTCAGCCTGTTTGATTATAAGGAAATGACGTGATGTCAATAATACAAATACTGAAATAACAATTACGAAACACAACAACAAGACACAGATTGACTCCACCCTGGAGCTTTATAAAGGTACAGTGTCGACAACACAAGCCGTGTACTGGACTGCATCAAGGTACAGGCACACATGTCTGGTAAGTATGTGTTTTTTTTACATCTTTATTTTTACAACTTATTACCTGAATTAACGCTACAAAAATGTGTTGGATGTGTTTTTAAAGATTAATAATGATTATCAACAAAAAGTCAATTTTCATAAAACGGCACTGCATATTAAACATTTTTGTTTGACATTTGGAGGACATTATTATAAATACTAACTTTCTGCTCTGATCATAATCCTTGTACGCTGATTTTAACACACTGTATTATGTTAATTCAGTTTTCCTGCTGCCTTAAAAGGTGAGAGTGCTGCTCATGAATGAATAACACGTAACTTAGACGAGTGTGTAAAGCTGCACTGAAGATTCCTTCTGTTGTTGCCTAATTACATACTTAACGCCTGAATGATGGTGAAACAAGCTCCACTAACAGGTCCAACAAGTTTAGCATCATTCTCTGCTGTTTGATCAGAGTTTGATCAGAGTGAAACATAGTTTAGAAATAGAGTAAGAACATTTCTTTAATGGTCTCAATTGTTTTCTGTCCGGTATTTATGAGTCAGAATCATGAGTCAGATCATCTCTTTTGCCTTTCAGGATTCTTTAAATGACACATACTACATTACAGTGCTGAAGACTTCTTAAAATCTGTAAATGTGTCTGTCTGATGCAGGAGGTGCAGTGATGTCTGGACTGGTGATGTTATGTCTGCTGCTTCTGCAGACTGGAGGAGCTCTTGGATTTAAAATATGGAGGACAGACATTCTGAGTCATGAAGGGATCACAGAGAGAGCCATTCTAAACATCACAGTGCAGGTGTGCCAGGCTGTGGCTCGGGCTGCAGGCAAAGACTTCACATTTCCGGTAAGGAAACTGAATTCATTTTAATACAGTAAGATGAATTCATGTGATTTTTGTCTGTAATACATGTGTGTGTGTGTGTGTGCGCAGTCGCAACCTTTCACTGCTCGATCCGTTGCTACTGCTTGTGGAGCACCACAGTCGTTGAAGGGTTTTCGTGAAGCCATCAGCCTGATACAGACAAACAATCGGCGAGTGGACATTAATCATTTCTTCCAAGGACGTTACCACTTCGATGGTGAAGAGTTCACAGCAGGAAAGAAAATCATCACAAGAGGACTGGAAGTTGTGAAGGCCAGCAACAGAAGACAGAACTATGAGACGGCAAGAGAAAAACTGGGACAGATATTACACACCTTACAGGTAGTTTCTGTTCTTCTGGCCTCTAAAACATCTTTAAACTCTTATAAGTGAATACATATTTAAATGTGTCACATGTAAGTGATTAAAGTAACAAGAGAACGTGAAAAAAAAATGGTGAAATGATAACAGATTCATGAACATAAAATACACTGATGTCTTATCCAAAGGACTTCTACAGTCATAGTAACTGGGTGGAAATGGAGAACAACTCGCCATACAGCAAACTCCTTGATCCAGGAATCGATGTTGAAAATGTAGCAGGTAAAAATATATATTATTACATATTGTTTTTGTGCTTTATTACTGTCATCCATAACAACAAAGTTCAATCTAATTCACAGCTAAAAGCAGAGCAACCTGTCGCAGCTGCGATGGAAGCGACTGCAAAAACAACATCCTGGAGGATATTCTGAAGGAAAAGATACTGACCTCTGGATATTTTTCTCCTTTCTCTCCCTTGAAGCCTGACGGTAAATACATAAAAAAAATCACTTAGTCACTGCTGTAGCTCTTTGTTTTTAATCTCTGGCCATCTGTGAACAGGGAAATGCAGTCATGGAAATTCTGGAGATGCAACAAGCTTGATAGCACCGACGGGCGGCATCAACAAAGACACTCCAACATCCAGCCACGGACATCTGCACACTCAGGCTGCAAACCTGGCCATAGCTGCAACCAGTGAGCTTCTGCAGGACATTTGGGGGGCCGCTGGTGACGATCGATTCCTACAGTATGAAACCCATTCATTTAAAATATTCACTCAAAAATTCAAATGACAAAGTGTTGAATGATTTGTGTCCATCTGATTTTAATTTTTCAGGATGATAGGAATCACCAAAGGGAAAGCACTCTGCTTTGCCATCGACACAACAGGAAGCATGATGGACGACATTAATGCAGTGAAGAATGTCTCCTCCTTTATCATCAACAGCAAAGTGGGAACAGCTGATGAGCCTTCAATCTACATCCTTGTACCTTTCAATGATCCAGGTACGGCGCTAAAGCCCCACACTAAACTTTAGAGAGAAACCTAGCCCACATGAGTCGTACACACTTAGTCCAGGTGTTGGGCTCTCTTTGTAAAAAAAACCCATCTATCTGGGCAAGCAGAAGAGAACAATAATAAAGTTTTATTTGTTCGTTTCCATGCGAATGACAGATTTTGGCCCAGTGTATAAGACAACAAACCCGAATGACTTCAAAAATCTGATAAACTCACTGACTGCATCAGGTGGTGGAGATTATCCCGAAATGAGTCTTTCGGGACTTGAGGTGAGGTCTTTTAGAGTTCTTAAAATTCTGTACTGCTACAGTTAAAATCTGGTAACGTATAACTCTTTTCCTTTAGCTGGCTTTAACAAATGCTCCGCCTAACTCTGAGATCTTCGTCTTCACGGATGCTCCTGCTAAAGACATTGAACTAAAAGGCACAGTGATTGCACTCATCGAGCAGACCAAGACAGTGGTGAGTCCTAGTACCAATTGTCAATATAAAGAGATCGATAGTGAGGACAAACACTGAAATACTGAGAATAAATGTTACTACTATACTATACTAAATATTTTAGTATTAGGAGTCTGTGTCAAACTCTTATTCCTTTTTTTCTTGTCAGGTAAATTTCATGATTACTGGTTTCCTCGGGTCTAGTCGACGCCGAAGAGATGTTGGGAATGACCCTCAGCAACAACAGAGAGGTTGGATGGTGAGGTCAGAAGCCCAGCTGTACAGAGACCTGGCTCAGGCTTCTGGCGGCCAGGCTATTCAAGTGACTAAAAACGAGCTCCTCACAGCCGCCATCAACATCGTCACAGAATCCTCCACCTCCTCCCTGGTATCAAGATCTGCTCTCACTGTCTTTTACTAAGGGTTCATGCATCATGTAGTTCATATGCGTCACCACATGTACTTGATTTCTTAGGTGACTCTTCTGCTGGCATCCAGGAGTGCAGGCAATGCTGAAAGCTTCACTTTCTCAGTTGATGAGTCGGTGAAAGACCCCACAATTTACATCACAGGGAGCTCTGTCAGTTTTACTCTCATCAATCCCTCAGGTGAGGTCAAGAGCATTACAGTCAAGTTTAAAGAACTCTAAATCTTCACTTGCTGGTACAGTTTTGATGTTTCACCATTTTCCTGGACTAGCCTAAATGGTCTGCATCATTTCCTGGTTTTCTGGTTTTTAGGTGTACCTCAAAATATCTCCAACACAAGCGAATCATCAATCATCAAATATCAGTCAGTGGGAAACCTCCGGACTCTGTGGCTACAAACACAAGTGGGACAATGGGAAATTAAAATAGTGTCATCACAAGCCTACACTCTGAAGGTTATAGGTGAGACCTCCATGATTTTAAACACAATGACACTGTAATATTTCCTTCACCCTGACACAAAAACGTGTGCACGCAGAACTTGCTCTTTTATTTGACTGTTTTATTTGCAGGGAAAAGTCCCATCGACTTCCTGTATGACTTCTTGGATGCAACCCAGGGCCCATTAGGAGAGTTAGATGTTATAGACTATCGTCCCACTTCTGGTAGGTAAACCTGGTTTGTTGCAATAACTCAAAGTAAAATGTGATTCTTTACTTGGATTTTCTTTTGTTTGAAGGTGCTAATGGCACCCTGAGGGTGACTGTTACTGGGAGTGACTCTCTCACATTGACAGAGGTCCATCTGGTTGAAACCTCAGGGTCAGGGGTTGTTAACAGCAGCGTGGAGGCCCAGGGATCAGGAACATTCTTAGCTCGGTTTGACAAGATACCATCAGTAGACTTTGTGGTACTAGTGAAGGGACAGAACAGCAACACCAATAGCAAAGCATCGTCAGTTAACTTCCAGAGGCAATCACCCACCAGCATCAGAGCTTCTGCTCTGACTGTCACCACTGTGAGTCTTATGGTGATATTTTTCTTTTATTAGAGTTTATTACACTTTAGTGATGTTTTAAGTGTAAATCCCTTCCTGTTTTTAGGCTGGTGCTGACAGTGTCCTTGTACCAGGAACACCACTCTCTGTTCCCTTCTCTGTGACGACCAGCGGTGCAGGAGGAAACTTCAGCATCCAAGCTAACAATGACAAAGGTTTCAACTCAACCTTTCCATCCAGTTTAATCCTGGAAGCTGGAGGCAGCGCTAACGCTACCATCGACCTCACAGCGCCTCTGAACACAGTGTCTGGTACTGACGTCACTCTGACCATTGTGGCCAGGGCTCCAGGAGCCTCAGACAGCAACTATGCTGTGCTGCGTTTAACTGTCCTGGGAACGGTATGGCTTCTTTGAAATCAGTTTAAATAAATGTGCATTTAATTAGGTGTGATTACTTTGTAGTGGATTTTTGTGCTAATTGCAAGACTCACTGTTGTTTATAGGTAACAGACTTCTCTGAGCCGGTGTGTAAGCTCCTCAGCCTGAAGTCCAGCTGCTCTGACAACTGTAACTCTACGTGGGAGCTCTCTGTCCAGGTGACTGACGGAGAAAACGGGACGGGCGTCAGCCGCATCAGCCTTGCACAAGGTAACGGGACTCTGAACACCAGCATTGGAACTGGCAGTGAAAACACAACTCTGGTGTCCTACACTGCATCCTGCTGCTCACCTGATGCAGAGCTGCTGGTTGTGGATCAGGTGGGAAATGTGGGATCCTGTTTCTACTCTGCTCGGGCGACTGAAGTCACAACCACCAGCAAACCACCGACTCCAACAGCAGCACCTCTTGTATCTTTGTCTAGCAGAGCTGATCAATCTTTACTCCTTTGCTTCATCTTCACACTCACAGGGATCAAACTGCAATCTCAGGTGTTTGGTTAGAGCGCACAGGAAGAGCTTTAAGACTTGATTTAAGATTTGAGGCTGTCAAATTTTATTGTATGACACAGAGGGTGTTTCCCATGCTGGTGTGCAATGCATTTTCAGGGTATCTGCAGTTAAATCTTCTTAAAATGTGAACATGTTTATCATTAGACCAAATAGGGGGATCAGATGTTAAGTATTGCTGTTGATAATGATAAGTAAAAATGTATATTCAATGTTTATTTAATGATTTGTTTTGATTTTAAATCATTTTTCAATGTGACGTATGCTTATTAACCAATGATTATAAAGCTAATGAATGTATAATAAATGAAAAATGGTTAAAAAAAATCTATGTGAATTGGTAAAAAATATATTTGTAACATAAAAATTACAAAATGAAACAAAACTTGGTATTTAAAGGTAGGGTAGGAGATTTCCTTCTGATGCACTTTTGTTAAATTAGTATATTCTCTTTAGAGTCCGATCCAACAGATTAGTTCGGCAGTTTCGCTTTAAAATCATCTGTGGAAGCTATAAAACACTAAAAACATCAGCCAATCCTGCGAGGCGCCCCTGCGCGTATGGTTGGCTGGTTGTCACTCTCTTCCTGCTCTGCACGCACCAGAGAGGTACATGCATGATGGCCGAAGTCACAGACTGGTTGGGAGGCGTGGCTTCGGGGTGAGCTCCGAGAGAAAGGGGCGTGTGTTTACTTTCAAAATCTGGCTGACTCTCACTGAGTTTCAAAATCTCCTACCCTACCTTTAACTGAAAGGTGAGAGTGGGATAATGTGTCACTACAATAAAGGAAAATGTGAGCTCAAGCAATGCATTTAACAGCAGTCTGCTGTGTGCTGCTCTGTGGTAAAACTAAACAAAGCCAGAACAACAAACTCACCACATAGTCACAGAAATTCACCACAAACTATGTCTCACGACGGCCGAGATGCTAACCCTAGCTCTGCATTAGGGTTAGGGTTACACAGTTAGGAAGCTCACAGAGTTGTGGTTCAAAGTTTAATGCATTCAGCTCACTGAGATCATTACAGAAATGTCTCACTTGAGGCTCTATGTCTCACAACAGCCGAGACGCTAGCTCTGCATTAGGGTTAGGTAAATGTTGGTAAGAGATTGGTCGGACACATCAGCCACGTCTAATATTTGAACTACAAATACATTTATGTTAATTCTCCTGCAGCATTTGTAGGGATATTTTAAAATGTAGCTTTGTGTACACATAACGTTGTATAACTTAATAATGCCCACTAAAATAGGATCAAATTAAAGGTTGGAACTGAAAATGAACATGATATATCTTCAGACTTCCCAACAGGATGGGCTGTGATGTCTTTGAAGCTGGCTGTGTTGTGTCTCCTGCTCCTGCAGACTGGAGCTCTCAGTTTTGAGATAAAACCATCTCAGCTATTACCACCTCAGTCTCTGAATCACTGGGACATCACTGAGAGTGCGCTCCTTAATGCAGGTCTGCCGTGCTCTGGCCAAAGCTGAGGGGACAGACTTCACTTTTCCTGTGAGTTCTCACATCAGGTTTATGTCACCACACATTACTACATTGTAGTAATATTGTCACAATGTGATGTGTACAGACACAACCTTTCACTGCCACTAACATCACATCAGATACTGTGCCATAATTTGTTTTCTTTTATAGAAAGTGTGTCAAATTTAACTTTAACTAAAAGTGTTCATAAACCACAGGAAGTTAAGTCTCATTCTCCTCTGCAGTTCCTTAGAAGTGTTATTTACAAATATACCGTTAACACAGCAACAGGTAGAACGAGTTCTGTAAAAACCCACCCCAGTCTCGGGCCACTATTAAGCCGGAGCGTACACTACAAACTCTGAAGTGTACAGAAGAGAAGCAAGGTGAGTATGCCTTTAATTTATAATTATTAATAATTATATTCAGTGACTGACATACACAAGTTGACACTTGTAGAGACTGTATATTTGCTCTCAAATAGACACAAAATCAGTTATTTTTGTTGTGTTTTAAATATGGATGCATCTCCAGACTTCCTGACAGGCTGGGCTGTGATGTCTTCGACGCTGGCTGTGTTGTGTCTCCTGCTCCTGCAGACTGGAGCTCTCAGTTTTTGAGATAAAACCATCTCAGCTATTACCACCTCAGTCTCTGAATCACTGGGGCATCACTGAGAGTGCGCTCCTAAATGTCACCGTGCAGGTCTGCCGTGCTCTGGCCAAAGCTGAGGGGACAGACTTCACTTTTCCTGTGAGTTCTCACATTAGTTTTATGTCACCACACATTACTACATTGTACTAATATTGTCACAATGTGATGTGTACAGACACAGCCTTTCACTGCAGAAGGTGTAGCAGTCGCCTGCAGAGCACCACAATCTTCTAAGACTTTCAGCCAAGCCATCCAAAACATCAAATTTCGGAATGCACGTGTGGACATTCGCTATCCTTTTAATGCAAGTTTCCACTTTGATGAGGAGAAGTTTGTTCAAGGCAGAAAAATTATCACAGAGGGAATAATGGCTGTGAAAGCCAGCACAAGCAAAGAAAACTACGAGTTGGCAAGGCAGGAGCTGGGAGAGATTCTGCATCCTTTACAGGTATTTTATATTAAAAGGTTTGATTCATGCAGTGTTTGCACTTTTAACTGATTGTTAATTCTCCTGTTCTGAAGGACTTCTACAGTCACAGTAACTGGGTGGAGCTGGGAACACACTCCCAAACTCCAATCTGATCAGACCATTCAGCAGCATTGGTAACATAGCAGGTAAAAAGATGCTATGATGTGATGTGTGCGTTCACACAGATACTGATAACACAGACGAGGAATGCAGTTAGGCAGGAAATGATTTCACAAGATAAAACCATTAAAACATTGTTTTTTGGTTTGTTTTTTACAGATAAGAGCAGGGCCACCTGCCGCAGCTGTGATGGAAACGATTGCAGCAACAACATCTTGGAGGACATCATATCAGAGCAGATCCTGACTTCTGGTACTTTGGTGTCTTAACCTCAACCAAACCCAAAGGTAACTGACGAATTCATGCAGTAACAAGGTCTACATTCTATAATGCACAGTGATACAAAGCACAGCACTGTACCTAAGAATAAATGGTAACATTTGGTACAATACATGACATGAATGAATGCTTAACACATGATGAGTTAATGCATGATTTTACAAAAAATGATACTGTTGCTGGATTTATCCAGACTTCACATCAACTTAAACATTACATTTCTCAACAGTGCTTTAAGTGTGTCACTTCTACAGATACAAACATCTGACCAGCGCTCCCTCTTAAGTCTTAAGTAGAATTCTCATCACATCATTGTAGGCAACGTGTAACTTCTGCATGCTAGATTTGTATAAGATGACCACAGATGGGCAGTGTAGAGTGGTGTACAGTATGCTTTGAACAGAGCCACTTTAACTTGGGTAGAACAACAGCTAAATGTACGTGCAATGCTGTTTGCCTGTGCATATAACACTGTCTATATATATTTTCATCATCATTCATGTTGTCTATAATATAATGACCTAGATATTTAGTCCATTTACAGGCCGCAATACTATTATTAGCCAGTTTTAACACAGGGTGTGTTTGGATCTACGTATTAAACTTAAAGAATTATATTTTATTTCATATTCCACACCAAAATAATGAATTATACATCGCAAATTGCCGTGGTCAGTATGAACTATTGATGAAATCCAGTTGGTGGATGTTTGAGCCAGATTTAAAGAAATCCTGTGCATGAAAACATGAAATGAAGGATTGATGATGTTTTTGCTGCTCATTTCTCATGTAAAATGGTATGTGCATTCACGCAAGGTTCCCATGAAAATGTTTGTTTTCTATTAAAAAAGGCGGGGGATATGGTGGTTGCTCCTGGACAGTTTTCCAGTGAATTGCATGGAGCACCATGTCCTGAGGGTGATACTTGACTCAACATGCACAGCCTCCCACTCAATCAACATCTACAACAATGTCACAGCGTGAATCAGACCTGAGCTTTAAAGGAGCTTTTAGTAGTTAATAATTGGTATATGAACTCTGTTTGCATGGTCATCTTTACTCCCTGTGTTGTTTCCCTTTTTCTTGTTATGCCCACATCAGTTGTCATTTTCCCTGTGTTTTCTTCCATCTGCTGTCCTCACTGACATGAGGGATGAATGTTTCTGCTGTTAAAAAGGAAAATGCAGTCATGGAGAATGGTTTGATCGAACCAGTAAAATCAGTCCTACAGGCGGGATCAACAAAGACTCACCCTCCTCCAGCCATGGACATCTCCACACTCAAGCTGCAAACTTGGCGATCGCTGCAACCAGTCAGCTGCTGGAGGACATTCGAGGGGCTGCCGGTGACAGACCGTTCCTACAGTATGAGAACAGTTCTGCATGTTTCAGTTATGTAGTGTGCATACATTCTCTTAGTTTTCTCCCTCTGTCTCTCAGGATGATGGGCATCTCCAGAGGATCTAGTAAAGCTCTGTGTTTTGTCATCGACACCACAAAAAGCATGAGCGATGAACTTGATGCGGTGAAAACCCTCACCCTCCACTATAATCGACACCAATGTGGGAACGAAGAATGAACCCTCTGTTACAATCCTTGTAACTTTCAATGATCCAGGTAGGAGATACTGGATGCTACAAACATGCCTGTTAAGTCTGATAAGAACACACTTCTCACTCCTGTCACCCTGTCTCCTTTTATTGATCTTCAGCATTCGGGCCACTGATCAGAACAACAGACGCTGCAGTCTTCAAGAATGTTATTACTTCACTGACAGCATCTGGAGGAGGGGACAATGAGGAAATGATTCTGTCAGACTTCAGGTGCTGTGGTGCTGTGACATGTAACTAGAGGACACTATAAAGTTACAGTAATTGATACTGTCTTCCTCACACAGCTGGCCTTAACTGGAGCTCCATTCAATTCTGAGATCTTCCTCTTCACGGACTCACCTGCCAAAGACACACAACTGAAGAGCACCATCATCGCACTCATAGAGGAGGACACAAACAGTGGTGAGTAGCTACAGTACAAAAGATATGATTACACACATATCCAGGGTGTAGGGTTTGCCAAAACCCTTACACCCATACTTTCAGAATCTAGAATTACAGACAGAAAGTAAAATGAAGGAGTCATCCTGCAAACCGAAAATTAATGTCCACCTTAAGACACATATTTCTGAGTCTTATTTTTGGACTGGGGTTTTGTCAAGTGTAAACGTGAATTAAACTATTTCAGTGATACACCTGAGTCATTTGAACACTGCTAATAATAATATAATAGCTGATAACTTTTTGTTAAAAGACCAGTGTGTAGGATTGTTGCTTCCTAGTGGTGAAAAAGCAGATTGCAACTAACAGAATATCAAACTCTGAATTCCAACTGAACTTTGAATTTCAAGTTAGCTGCAACCTCAACATAAAGGCAGGCTCTTAGGAGCCACTGTTAGGTGTGATACATTCCCCTAAATCCTGCATAGCTGGCTTTGTTTTTATGAAAAATACAGATTTTCTAGTTCCGGCTTTTCAAACTAAACTGCTTGTTTTCTTTTTCCAGCTGAACTTCTTGATAACCGGATCAACAGTTACTAAAGTTGGAGGCGGAGTGAGCTGCAACAATCCAGCAGGATCACAGCAGCAGAAGTTCAGCTGTACAGAGACCTGGCTCAGGCTTCAGGAGGTCAGGTTATAGAAGTCACACAGGGTGAACTCCCTACAGCCAGAGGCATCATAACCAAGCTTGCAAGCTCCTATATGGTGATGTTACAAAGATCAATAGCACTAGTCATTCTTCTTATAACTTGATAGCAGCTGCTTAATATGATCTCTTACTGTAATGTCCCAGTGACCATCCTTCAGGCGGTCCGGAGCCCAGGGAAGGCTGATAGCTTCAGTTTTATCATAGATCAAACAGTAACAAACCCAACAATTTATATCACCGCAGCTCCTTCACCTTCACTGTCATCAGGCCCACAGGTACCACTGCCTATCTGAATGACACCTTTACTCTTTATGTACACTGCTCATAAAGGATTACATGCTTTACATCAGCATTAACATTAGTTACTTACTGGTTTGCTTTAAAGGTGAATCTCAAAGCACAGAGGCTGCAGGGTCTGTGATCAAAGGATCCGTGTCAGCTGGAAACTTCAAGATTCTGCAGCTAAACAAACAAGTTGGACTATGGGAAATAAAAATGGTGTCAACTAACCCCTACACTGTGAAGGTCATAGGTGGGTGATACTTTTGATTCTCACTTGTTGAAGTGCTTGTTCCTTTAATCTGACTTTTTATTTTCAGGTCAGAGTGCGATTGACTTTTTGTTTGACTTTGTGGAGATGTCTCAGGGACCCTTCGGAGGATTTTATTCTCTTGAAACACGTCCCAGAGCTGGTAAAGAAAACTAATGACATGAATTTCCTGTTAGTCTGACATACTGAACAAGTGTTCTCTTTAAAGGTACAAACGGTAGCCTGTTGATCTCTGTGACCGGGAGTGACTCCGCCACGGTGACAGACGTGACTCTGGTTGAGTCTCTGGGGTCAGAGGAGATTAAAAGTGTTGTGGTGCCACAGGGGAATGGAAACTTCTTAGCGCAGGTCAACAGAATGCCATCAGCGGAGTTTGTTGTGCGAGTGATGGGAAGGGATGACACTGCAGCCTCCAGCACTTCAATAATCTTCCAAAGGCAGTCATCCACCAACTTCAGAGCCTCTAATCTGACTATTACTGTGAGCAGACATCACTCACAAGAG